>NC_083224.1:185504622-187904622 GCF_032191835.1 Heteronotia binoei | reverse complement strand
TCCAGCATCTCCAAGACAAGCACTCCGACTCCAAAGAAGCAGACCGGCCGCCCTAAGGATGCGGCGAAGAGCAGCACAGCTGCGAACTCGATGCCTGACGAGGACACCATCGTCACTGATGAGCTGAGTGAGATGTCCTGGGAGGACGAGCTGGCAGGAAACGAGAATGACCTGCTCTAAATGGTGCCAGTCAGCAGGTTGCCGACGAACCGGCACCACTCAGGGTGAGAGTAATGGGGTCGCTATATTTTGTACCAGTGATTCTGCTAAACAGCAGACTCAAGAGGTTCGTGCAGGTGAAAGCTTTAATTGACTCAGGGTGCACGACAGACATAATCACCCCTAAACTGGTAGACGCATTGGGGCTTCCCACAACAGCTTTGCCGCATCCCATCCAGTTTGAGCAGATGGATGGGTCAATAATGAGGGGGGGGAGCCATGCATATTAGAGACTCAATTAGTACCGGTGGGCATTAAAGACAACTGGGACCAGGAAGCTTTTGTAATAGCCCCATCATCCTCTTACGATGCTGTTTTGGGAGTAGGGTGGCTAGCCAAGCACGAGCCAGACATTTGATGGGGAGACCAGACGATAGAATTCAATGGTCCAAGGTGTCGAGCCCATCACTGGAATAAGGAATGGGGCTCCAGTTCGCCGTCCCGAAATGAAAAGGTTTGCTTGACAATGGAGGAAGTTCAGATGATTCCTAAAGCTTATCAAGACTTAAGGGGGTTGTTCAGTGAACAGGGAGCCGATGAGCTTCCGCTCCATAGGGACACGGACTGTGCCATTGAACTGATCCCAGGGCAGACCCTGCCTAAGGCCAAGTTGTACTCGATGGGGTGGGCTGAGAAGGTGGAACTGAGGAAGTTCCTAGATAAGAACCTGAAGAGAGGCTTTATCTGACCTGCCACAGCCCCCCATGCAGCCCCCGTCCTCTTTAGGAAAAAGAAGGACGGCTCGCTCAGACTTTGTACTGATTTTCGGGGGATTAATGGGATTTCCACCTCCAATGTTTATCCAATACCCCTCATCAAGGACTTAGTATGGTGTCAGAGGGGAAGATCTTTACTAAGCTGGACTTGAGGGGTGCATACTTCAGGGTGCGCATCAAAGAGGGGGATGAATGGAAAACAGCATTCAATACACCAATGGGACAATTTGAGTACCTAGTGATGCCTTTTGGGTTACAAGGAGCGCTGGGAGTATTTATGAACTTTATCAATGAAGTGTTAAGAGAATATTTGTTTAAGGGGGTGGTGTACCTGGATGACATAATTATTTATTCACAAGATCTCCAATCACATGTGAAACTAGTGAGGGAGGTCCTCAGTACACTGTTGAAGCATAAGTTGTATGCTAAGTAGTCAAAATGTGAGTTCCACAAGACCGAACTTGACTATTTTGGGTTTCAGAGTATCAGGGCAGGGGTTGGCTATGGACCCGAGTAAGGTTCAAACGGTATTAGATTGGGCTCCCCCGACGACACGTAGACAGCTCCAATCGTTCCTTGGGTTCGCAAATTTTTACAGAACCTTCATACCGGGGTTCGCCCAAATAATGTTGCCCCTCACTGAGTTACTGAAAACAAAGGGAAAAGGTCCAGACTCCAAAAAACCGGGAGCGAAGCTAAATTGGACGCCGAAATGTCAGGCGGCTGTTCACAAGCGAGCCAGTCTTAAGCCACCCCAATGAGTTGAAGCCTTTCATTGTGAAATGTGATGCTTCCGCCGTCGCTGTCAGAGCCATCCTCATGCAAAAAGATGAGGAGGGAAGGCTAAAGCCCTGTGCCTATATTTCTAAAAAGTTTTCCCAGGAGCAGAGGAATTGGTCGGTGTGGGATAAAGAGGTTTTTGCCGTGACTTATGCCTTAAAAACATGGAGGTCATGGCTGGAAGGCGCCAAACTGCCATTTGAAATTTGGACCAATCACAAAAATTTGGAGGCGCTCACCGGTCGACATAAACTCAATGAAAAGCAAATTAGGTGGGCGGGGTTCTTTTTCAAATTTGATTTCGTACTGAGGCACATCCTGGGGACAAAAAATTTCTTGGCAGACGCCCTTTCATGCCTCCCTCAGCACAACAGCCAAAAGGAGGAGGTGGTGGACTCCTTAATCTCCCCTTCTCAAGTAGCCGCCATGGTAACCACCCGATCCAAAACAAGGCGGAATCTGCAAACGGAAAAGTGGGGGGGGGGGAACGCCTGGCCACAGAAACTGAAAAGGAAGGGGAAGACCGACTGGGTGAAGTGCAAAAGGGAGAGGATGGGTTCTGGTATAAAGATGGCAAGCTTTATGTTCCTAAGAGCCTCCGCTCAGAGGTCCTGCAATTCTGCCATTCCAACAAGCTAGCCGGGCACTTTGGGTATTTGAAGACACTGCATCTGATTAACAGGCAATTTTGGTGGCCCTCTATGAAAAAGGACGTTTCTGAATCTGTGGCCTCCTGCCCTATTTGCTTTATGGCAAAAAAAGGGGAGGGAAGCCTCCCGGGCTATTAAAACCTTTAGAAACAGCCACATGTCCTTGGTCTGTAGTGTCAATGGATTTTATAGTTGAGCTACCAGCCTCGCAGGAAAAGACCGTAATTCTGGTAGTAGTGGACACCTTTTCCAAACAAGTGCACTTCATTCCTTGTGCGCAACTGCCAACCGCTAAGAGGCTAACGTATTTGTTTTTCCACCATATTGTGAAACTCCACTCATTCTCCGATAAGATCATTAGTGACAGAGGCCCACAGTTCGTTGCCAACTTCTGGTGGGAGTTTTGCAAACTTACGGTATGGAACAGGGGTTGAGCTAAGCTTAGCACCCACAGACGGACGGAACAAATGAATGCGCTTTTAGAACAGTACTTACGGTGCTATGTAAACCACCAACAGTCAAATTGGGTGGACCTCTTGCCGTTTGCCGAGTATGGTTACAACAGTGTGCATAGCTCAACCAAGGCTTCCCCATTTCAAATTGTAAATGGGTATGAAGGCAAGCCTGTCCTATTATTGCCGGGTGGAGAGCAAACCCGAGACCCCACCTCTTTCGAGCAATGGTGGGGCAAATTAGAGAAAAGCTGGAAGGGGATCCAAGAGAACTTGGAATTGGCCAAGGAAGCTTACAAAAAGCAGTATGATAAATCCCGTGTGCCTGCTTGGGATTTCCAAGTGGGGGATTTCTGTGTTTGTATCAACAAAAAAACTTCCACTGAATCAGCCTTCAAAGAAGCTGGCTTATAGATTTCTGGGTCCTTTTAAAATCAAGAGGGTAATTAATAAAGTGACAGTAGAATTGGAGTTGCCAAAGATGTTTAGTAAAATACACCCTGTCTTTCATTGCAGTCTTTTGCGAAGAGACCCGGGTGGTACTCCTTGGCACCCTCAACCGCCAGCCCCACAACCTTTTCAGATTGGGAATCAGAGTCATCATGAAGTGCAAGAAATGTTAGATGCTAAGATAAAACAAGTAGTGTTGTATTATTTGATTAAATGGAAACATTTCCCAGCCAGCGAAAATGAATGGGTAGCAGAACAAGATTTTTTAGCACCTGATTTGATAAACAAGTTTTATAAGGCCTTTCCTCAAAAACCCCGACGCTGATGTTAAGGGGGGCAGTATGTCAAGAATGGTGAAATTCCATTGATAATTGATTGTTGTAGGGTCCTTCATAACACTGGTCTGTGAAGTATCATGGAGGACCAAGCTTTGCTAGTTTTGTTATTCTTTTCCCTCCCCCATTCCTGCTTTATTGCTTACAAAGTAGAAGTAGTGAGAAACAAAACTAACTTGAGAAGAAGTAATCAGCACCTTCCCATACATTCCTGAAAGGGAGTGCAACACATCTGGGGAAAGCAAGGACAGAGTCCTGATAACATTATGGGAATGTAGGCATTTATGATAGTTTATGAGTGAGAGCTATCCCTCGCCCCCACCCTTTGGAATCCTTTTGAAGTAAGCCTTAAAAGTATTGTATCAATGTATCTGTAGCATCACTCTCAAGAATCTGTTACACTGAAAGTATCGGTTTATCAATAAACGTAGTCTTTGTATCAACTTCGACTCGTCATTGAACTCGCATGCTTGACACATATGGCCTTGAAGGGCACAGTGTGACCATGGGAGGAGGCTCCAGCTGCTGGGCCTACCCTCTTCCTTCCACCCATACAGCCTCTCAGATTCCAGAGTTCCCTCACCCTTCGATCTCCACTTTGTCTGGAGCACTTAGTCAACCCTTTTCCCCATTGCTTCCCTCAAATAAAGCATAGCATGTTCCTTGAGGCCTCCTGAAGGAGTGCCGGTTCTCTCTCCCCTGACCCAAACATTCCCTCTCCCTGAGACAAGAACCCCTTGGTTGACCTGCCAGCCCAGGATTCACGTGAAGCTGCCCCATTTCCTCATTAGAGGGTTATGGGGCCTGGACCACTTGGGTCCCCATATGGGTCCTTACCCAATAGGGGAAGGAAACCCCAGAGGCTTGCCAAAGCTTAAGGCCTGAGCAAGTCGAATCCTCAGATTGGTCTAAGCCACAGGAGGAAGACAAGGGATTTTCAAGTTACGGAAGAAAGTGAGCGTGATCAGACAAACCGATTCCCCACTAGGCTTGTTCTGGCATCTGAGCTCTTTCCACCACCACCACCACCCCTCATGCCTCCGTCCAATTTGACACAAGCTGCCCCGCGGCAGAAACTTGGCCCACCTCTTTCCCCTGGCAAGCAAGATCCTCTGAAAACTGGTTTCTGCTTGCCACAGGAAACAAGGATATTAGTACAGCCTTGCTGCAATAATTGGAGTGCTGGCTGCTGTACAAAACCAAACTGGATTATTTGGATATCATCTTCTTACCATCAGATTTCCTCATGAGAAGACAGCATTGGATTGCTTATGAGTTGGACTTTATTTCTGATGGCTTTCTAAGCTGTTCTGTGTTGTTTAAATGAGTGCATTGACTTTTGCCAATTTTCAGTATATATTATATTAATCTTGACAGTTTCTTGGAATTTATGTTTGAGGCTGGTAATCACGGAAGCTTTGGCTTTCTTTTGCTACTCATTACCGTGGTTCTCATTTTTGGTTTACTCAACCTCCAGACAGCCAGGAATTACAACTATTTCTGGACTACAGTTGCCTCTGGAGAAAATGGCTGCTTTGGACGACTATGGTATATCATAGATTCTAGGCGAAACCCCTCCCCAAATTCCCTCCTCCATGGGCACTGTCTTCAAATCCCCAGCAATTTACCAAGCCATAGCTGGTAACCTTAGGCCACCCAAAGAGGGACTTCACACTCACTCAATTGCACAATCGCACGAAGCAAGGAGAATGGCATTTCCTCTTACCTTGGCAGAAAACCTAGTTGATGACACTGAAAGAGAAAGAGGAAAGTCACTAGGTGAGCAGCAAGGCACAGAAACACAAGGCCAAAATAAGCAGGGGCAGGGCTCTCTTGATGATGGCACCTCTTCCATGGAATGTCTTTCCCATTACTACTGACACCTCCTTTGTTAAGTTTTAGGTGCCATGTGAAAACCTTTCTGTTCTCCCAGGACTGTTATTGTATGTTAACCTGGTTCTTGTCCTCATTTGGTTTTGCTGCTACCGAACAAGTCATTTCAATACATTCATGCCCTAACCTAACGGGAACCCACGTGAGCTTATGTTCTTCTCCCCTCCTCCATTTTACCTTCCTAACAACAACCCTATGAGGTAGATGAGGAAGAGGGTGTGTGTGACTGGCCTAAACATATACAACCTGTGCTGTGCCAGCTACACTGGCTCCCAGGCGAATACCAAGTCAGGTTCTCAGTTTCTTATCTTCAGTTTAACCCAAACTTGCACGCAATAGAGCAATTAACAGACTCCATTTATTGCCTTATGACGCTCTCACCATCATTCTCCCATTCTGACATGTTACCGTTTTATGGGTTTCCCAAGCAAATGCTATCCGGATCAAATGTTCTTGCAATTTGCTAATTTCACTATTTTGCAGTTGGATTCTAACTTTGTACCACTTTGCATTCTTAACCACTATCTGTAGCTCTGCTCACTGTACCCCATTTCCTTTGTCTGATGAAGTATGCATGCATATGAAAGCTGAATAAAACTTTGTTGGTCTTAAAGGTGCTACTGGGCGCCTACTTTTTTTCTATTGCTTCAGACCAACACAGCTGCCCACCTGGATCTATCCTCAAAAGAGCATTACTCTCTGCTGAGAACAACCTACTGGTGGTCCCTGGCTCTGGTTGTCCTCAACTAGAGGCGGAGCTTTTTCGGCCCCAACTCCCCCCTGGTGGAAATCTCTGCCAACACCACCAAGGCCCTGCGGGACTTGATGCAATTCTACAAGGCCTGTAAGGCAGAGATGTTCCACCAGGCTTTTGGTGGAGGACAGTGACTTCCATCATAGCCGGCACCTTCCTCCTTTCTTCTTTCCTCCATCTTGGCTTCAGTCCACCCATCACTGGCCTGGGACATTGTTTGTTAAGTCTCCAGAATGGGGTAATGAAGAAATATTTGACGCTATCTGAAGTAATGTAATTGTCTTTTTGGTTGTTTTTAACTGGTTTTTATTGGTTGTAAATCACCTAGAGCAGGGGTCCTCAAACTTTTTAAATAGGGGGCCAGTTCACTGTCCCTCAGACTGTTGGAGGGCCGGACTGTTGTGGTGGCTGCCGTTACTGTACAAGGCCGTGGGCCGTCAGTTCTTCGTCTTCTGCATCTCTCTCCCTTCCCCACACCACACACCCCAGCCTGGGAACTCACCTCACCTCAGTATCGCCTCACACTCTGTCTCTGCCGCCTCAGCCCAGTGCCGGAAGTGTGCATTGCTAACGCGAGTTTAGGTCGAACGTCACTTCCGGTCTGATTTTGCCATAACCCGGCGGGCCGCATAAACGTCCTCAGCGGGCCGCATCCAGCCTGCGGGCCGTAGTTTGAGGACCCCTGACCTAGAGCCTTACATCATGGTAATTCATAAAGTGAATATATAAAGTCACCCAGAAAGCTTCCACAGTAAGGCAGGGATTCAAATTCGGGTCTCCCAGACCCTAATCCAACTATTATGCCACGCTGGCACTCTGACATTCTGTATCGTATATAATTAATATTTTAAATCATTATATATTGGGAGACATACATATGGACCAAGGGGACATTTAGTAGAGAAAGAGGTGCCAGAGCTCATTAGCACAACCTATTTGCACATCTCATTTGGATACGCCACACAACACTGACGTCACCGGAAGGTGTACTAAACCAAAGTATATCAGTTCAGCATCAACCTTCAAATGCTTCTTGAATTATAATTGCTGTAACAAAACCTTACTCCCATTATACTTCTTACATCTCTTTCTCCTATGCGGCCACAGTGGCATGATGAAGAGTCCATCTGTCTGCTTTATATGTTTTGGTTATTTTCCCATTTTTTTGTGGGGGAAAACATTAGAAAGTTTGTCCAGTCTTAGAGTTCAGCAAAGTTTTCACAGGAGGTTTGGAACCATGGAGCCCAGAATCAAGTATTTTGGTGGGAGGGGGGGAGGTAAGAAAGAAAGAGCACAATAAAATTTAGAGGTTCCAGAACTCAGCTCCTGTGAGCTCCTGCCCAAAATAAGGCCCAATATGCATACATAAAAAAATTTACAGCTTTTCTGCAGCTAATTGATTCTATTGTGGCAACTGTCAGTTTTACCACAGTGAGCTGGATATGAATTGCTGTCTAATTAAACTGATGCTAATTCATTTTTTAAAAGTAACTTCTGCCAGTTATTATTTTAAAAAATTGCTGCTGGCTTTATGGCTTCAATTTTTTTTGCCGTTTTCTTTTAAGAAACTAATTAACTTGTACTCGGTTGCTTGATCTTTCCCGCTTCTTGCCCCAGGAACCTCCGGATTATGAGGCAGTAAAACCATCTTGAATAAACGGACTCCCTGCAAACGACTGCACAAGAGATTTTAAAAGTCTCAGTTTTCAATCCTGCATTCATATCCCAACAGGACTTTGTTGCTACTGTGAAATTCGCAGCTCTTTTCCTTCCTTTGTTAAATTGGTCCGCCTTACAGATTTTTCTCTCATTATGCTACCTTGGACATTTCTCATAGTTCAAATATTTCTGTCCTGCTGCATATAACTAAAAATAAGAGTAGAACAGAAGGCTCAACCTATTCGAACAGTACTAGTTTCCCTGAATGTAATCCGCCCCCTGCCTGCAAAGGGACCTCCCCCTTTCTGATGTGTGATGGGATGCTCCCCCCTCCAGAGGCCTTGCTTGATGCTGGGTGGGTAGTCCTCCCCCCCCAATTCAGATGCCAATAAAGACGACTAGCCTGAGGGGAACTTCCACCATCAGAGGCACTAAGCTTCTGAATCCCAGAGCAAGGAGGCAACATCAAGGGAAGGCCTCAGCCTCTTTGCCCTGTTAGAATAATAGAATCATAGAGTTGGAAGGGACCTACAGGGTCATCTGGTCCAACCCCCTGCACAATGCAGGAAACTCACAAATACCTCCCCCTATATAGTCTGCTGTTGGCTGTCCAGAGGAACTGGTTGGCTGCTGTGCGAGACAGGATGCTGGACTAGAGGGACCACAGGTCTGATCCAGCAGGGCTCTTCTGATGTTCTTATGAAGGCCTTGGCCTCTGTGACCTGTTGTTGGCCGTCCAGAGGAACTGGTCGGCCACTGTGCAAGACAGGATGCTGGACTAGATGACTAGAAATGCTGTTTGTTTTATTGTTTATCGTTTTATTGTATTTCATGGTTTTAACTTGTCGTTTTTAATTGTTTTAACTTTTGTTGTTATTCGCACTGAGCCTGCTTGTGGGAAAGGGCGGAATACAAATTAACAAAAATAACAAAATAACAAAATTAATGAACCACTGGTCTGATCCAGCAGGGCTCTTCTTATGTTCTTAAGGAATCTTGAAGAGAGCTCTCGGAGTGCCAACTAGATCTTGCTGTTGTGTCCCTCTCTGTTTTGGCCTTTGCGGGTTTTTATGTTTGCGTTATGTATGTGGACTCAAGAGAAGACTTGGATATTCCCACCGGCTCATTGGAGCCAGGCAGACTGAGCTTGGGGACGTGGGAACAAAGGGCACCGCAAGCCCCCACCAGTTTGAATGACCCAATGATGTGCTAGCGCGGGAACCTAGAGATGTATATAAGCTGGGCCTGCAGGCCCCATCCTCACTCTTGTATTGTAACCCTTTACTATGTGATTCCTAATAAAGTAGTTATCACTACACCGAGACTCTGCCATGCATAGAACCCACTATATTATAGTGGCAACGAAGGTGGGATCCGGATGAGTGAGGTCCAGGGCACCCTGTGTCAGACAATGCTTCATTGAAGTCTTTTTGCTTTATGAATGTATTTAATCCATGCTTACTAATATCATCACTGAATAAAATGCTATGCTACTAACCTATGTGTCCTGCAAGAAAAGAAGGAGTGGTGGGAATGGAGGCTGCCAAGACTCCAAAGGCCAGTAGGGCCTTTGAAGTGCAAAACGCTCAGCTAGCCTCCCTGGCGCCTCCCGAGCAAAGCAAGGACATCAGCAAGGGGGGGGGAATGTAACCATCACCGGTGATAGATAAGCGGGCGTGTGAAAGTGTTACTTGCAGGAACAACTGTAGTTTTATTATGAGAAGTAGTTTAAAGCCCAAAGCCTTTGAAGTGTATACATAAATGCCAATGGTTCAAGCTATCTGTTATAAGTTTCAATGAATCCACGTAGAGAATAACATTGTTGTAATCAATAAAAACAGGTTGCTTACCTGTAACTGATGATCTTCGAGTGGTCATCTGTGCAGTCACACACATGGGTCTTGCCGCAGGCAATGAATCCATTCCTCGGAGTTCCAATAGCTCGCCTATAGCGCTTTTGGCGCGCTCCCCTCCCGCCCTGGGGAGCAGGCAGCGACCGCGCATGCCTGGAGCGGGGGGGGAGCGCCCATTCCACTCAGTTTCTTCCAGCCGCCGCTGACATAACACAGTACAGAGTTAAATAACAATCACAGGAAGCCAGCAGCGGGGAAGGCTGGGTGGGCGTGTGTGACTGCACAGATGACCACTCGAAGATCATCAGTTACAGGTAAGCAACCTGTTTATCTTCTTCGTGGTCTCTGTGCAGTCCCACACATGGGTGACTAGCCAGCTGAGTAACCTGGAGGAGGGTGCTGGTAAAAGAAGATAGTTAGTCACATAAGAAAACAGATCATGTTCCAAGACATAGAGGCAGAAGCGAAAACACTCACCATACTTCAGTGGAAGATGGATCGGAGAACTGCTTGGCCGAAAGAGGCGTCTCGTCTCGCACGAACGTCCAAAGCGTAATGGGAGACGAACGTGGAAGGAGAGGACCACGATGCAGCTGCACAGATGTCCTCTAAGGAGACGCCCTGTAGAAAAGCCGAAGACGTGGAGACCGCTCTAGTAGAGTGGGCCTTGAGGCCTTCGGGAAGAGGTTGTTTAGCCAGTTCGTAACACAACCTGATGGCACTAACTACCCATTTGGATAGTCTTTGGGTAGAAATTTTGTGTCCTTTACGTGGTTTACCGTAGGCCACAAACAGGTTAGGGTCCTTACGGAAAGGTTGTGTGCGATGCAGATAGAAGGCTAGCGCCCTTCTGACATCCAGAGAATGCAGGGATCGCTGTCCCTGGTCCGACGGGTTAGGGAAAAACGTTGGTAACGCAGTGGAGGTAGACAGATGAAACTTGGAGACAACTTTGGGGAGGAACGTAGGATCCGGTCTTAAGACAACCTTGTCCCTATGAAAGATGGTGTAGGGAGGGTCATGTCTGAAGGCACATAAGTCACTTGCCCGCTTACCCGAGGTGAGGGCTATTAGCAATGCTGTCTTCCAAGAAAGAAGATTGAGCTGTATTGTCGCCATGGGTTCAAAGGGCGCCTTCATTAGACAGGAAAGAACAAGGGATAAACTCCACGTTGGGACGAATGGTTTAACCGGTGGATGTAGGTGCAGCATTCCTTTGAGGAAGGATTTAGATAAGGGGTGAGAGAACACTGTCCTGCCGTCGATAGTGTCATGGAATGCCGAGATGGCAGACAGGTGTACTTTAAGTGAAGAGTAGCACAAGCCTGATTTCTGCAGGGATAGGAGATAATCTAGAATCAGGTTTAGAGGTGTTACCTCAGGAGTCAAATGATAGGGTGCAACGAAGGAACAAAAGCGCTTCCATTTGCGTTGGTACGAGAGTCTAGTGGAAGGCTTCCTTGCGTTGAGAAGAATATTGGTCACTTCTGTGGAGAGGCAGGTGAGTGTATCCTCCAAGCAGTGAGGGCCAGAACCCGAGGGTTGTGATGAAGTACCTGGCCGTTCGCCTGCGATAGAAGGTCTCCCACGATCGGGAGGCGGCGGTAAGTGTGTTGTGACATTTGCAGAAGTTTGGTGAACCATGGTTGCCGTGGCCACCACGGTGCGATAAGGATGCAGTCCGTGCCATCCCGTGCGACCTTCGTCAACACGCGTGTCAGTAGGGGGGTTGGCGGAAAAATGTAGTGGAGGGGACCTCTCCAGAGATGTAGGAAGGCATCGTCGCCCTTCCTGCAGTAGAAGCGGTGACATTTGGCATTGTCCCTGGAGGCAAAGACGTCCACCCTGGGGGTCCCGAAGCACCTGAAAATCCGACGAAGGTAGGTCAGATTGATGGACCATTCGTGGTCGTCTATACGTATCCTGCTTAGGGAGTCGGCCAATACATTCTGTACACCTGGGAGGTGGATGGCGGTCATGTGGATGCTGTGTTTGATACACCATTCCCAGAGCAGTGTGGCTATGCGACATAGTCGAGGGGATCTGGTGCCTCCCTGCTTGTTTACATAAAATACTGTCGCCATGTTGTCCGTGGAAATCTGGATGTGGCGACCCGCAATGAGAGGAAGGAAGGATTGAAGAGCTCTGTGTACTGCAATCAGTTCTAAGCAGTTTATGTGCAGGGTCCTCTCCTGAGGGGTCCAGAGACCTCTGACAGTCTTGCCTTCTAAGTGGGCTCCCCATCCCCACATGGAGGCGTCTGTTGTCACGATAGCTGTTGGAGTAGTTGGTAAGAACGGCATGCCCTCGAGGAGGTTGTCGAGGCTGGTCCACCAAGTGAGAGAAGGAAGGACTCTCCTGGGGACGGTGAGCAGGGTGCTCTGAGGTTGCACATGAGGCCGGTAGGCACGTACGAACCAGAGCTGAAGTGGTCTCATTCGTAGCCTGGCGAAGAGGAGGACTGCTGTAGTAGCGGCCATCAGACCTAAAAGACGCTGAATAGTTAGGGCCGGTTGGATGGGATGTAGCTGGACCATCCTGGCAAGGGTGATGATTGTCATAGCACGGTCCTCTGGAAGGAAGGCACGGTGTAAAGAGGTGCGAAGATAGGCCCCTATGAAGCAGAGATGTTGAGTGGGGGTGAAGTGCGATTTGGTGACATTCACCCGCAGGCCTAGAGACTCCAGGAGGAGAAGGGCTTCGTGAAGATTGGCCTCGAGCTGATTTGGAGTAGGTGCAATGAGGAGCCAATCGTCTATGTACGGGAAGACTGTGATGTTTCGCAGTCGAAGAGCCGCTGCCACCACCGCCATGCACTTGGTAAATACCCTGGGTGCAGTGGAGAGGCCGAATGGTAGGGAGATGTATTGATAATGATGTTGGCCGATCGCAAACCGGAGGTATCTGCGATGCTGAGGTCGGATAGTCACGTGGAAGTAAGCGTCCTGAAGATCTAGGGAAGCCATCCATGAATCCTTTGGAATCAAGGGCAAAATGGACTGCAACGAGATCATTCTGAATTTTCTGTACTGGATAAATTTGTTCAGCTTCCGAAGATCTAGAATAGGGCGCTTGCCTCCATCCCTCTTGGGGACCAGGAAGTACCTTGAGTAGAGTCCCATTCCCCGATGTTGGAGGGGAACCGGTTCTATGGCTTTTTTCTGGAGCAAGTCCAGAATCTCGTGATGGAGGTGATGGGATGGAGGGGTAGCCACGAAGTAGTGGTGGCGAGGCAGCGAAGCGAACTCTATTGCGTACCCCAGACGTACGATGGTGAGTACCCAGGAGTCGGTCGTGATTGAAGTCCAAGTCCTGTAGAATGGGGAAAGACGCGTGGGGTAGGGTGACTGAATGGGGAAGTCAAAGAGACTGCTTGGTAGGGGGGGATGATTTTTTGGACTGCTGAGGGCGTTGCCTTTGCTGAAAAGAAGGCTTCTGTTGCGCAGGTCTTCTTTTCCAGTATTCAGACTGTTTAGGAGAACGCTGGCGTCTTTGGAAAGATGGTTTCCAAGGTTGTTTGCGGCCAAACGGTTGCGAAGCAGGTTGAGAGACTCCTAGGCGCTTGGCCCGTTTACGCCCGTCGTCAACAGAGGACAAGACCTCATCAGTAGAGGCATGAAAGAGGCCGAGGCCATCAAAGGGAAGATCTTCTATCTTCTGCTTGATGTCGGGTTGAAGATTAGTGGATCTCAGCCAAGCATGACGACGCAGGGCAACTGAAGAGGCGAAGACACGGGATGAACAGGAGACCGCATGTCGAATCGAATTAATTTGTTGTTTGGAGACCCTGGAGAGTTCGGAAACCAGGGCTGATGCTGTTCTCTGAGAGGAGTCGGGAAGCGATGGTATCAGTGGTGTGAATTGGTTCGCCAGATTAAAAGTATAAGCAGCAAAATAAGCCAGGTAATTGTTAAGCTTCGAGTTGGTGGAGGCAAGTGTGAAGATTTTCCTTGCCAAGGTGTCTAATTTCCTTCCCTCACGATCCGGCGGCGCGGGATGCCTGGAGGGTTTGGCCTTCATGGCAGAATGAACGATGATAGAGTTCGGAGCTGGATGTGAGGCGAGGAACTTAGCGTCGGGGGCATGGACTCGATAGAGGGAGTCCAGCCTCTTAGAAGTGGGAGGTACCGATGCAGGTTTGTCCCAAGTCTCCTGAAGACCCTCCAGGTGCACCGGTAGCATAGGAAGCAAGGACCCGGGAGGGAAGTCTGATTGCACCAGGTCATGTACCATGTCCGACACTTTGGGGGAGTCCGCCTGGAGAGGTATCTTCAGTGCCTCCGCCATAGAAGTAATAAGGTTGAGATACGCTTTGGATGCATCAGACGGAGAGAGCCTGAGCTGTTGCGCAGAGTCCGAGGGGAGAGATGGAGAGTGGTCCTCCGAATCCGAAGAGGCTGGGGAGTCCCCACCCGAGGAAGAGGCTCCCGTGGAGGGGGAGGGTGGATGAACAGTCGGTTCCGAGATGGGGGCTGCAGGCTCCGAGGTCTTGGGAGGAGACCGAACTCGAGAATCCGGGGCCACGGATACAGTGGCAGAAGCAGTACGCGGTTTAGCCACGTCTCGGTACCGAGGGTGCTCACGGCGTTGATGCGAGGGGCCAGCCTCTTGTTCAGATGATAGGAGGCGGTTGAGGAGTCTGGGTGAGTACTCGAAATGGCTTCGAGGGTCACGAAGTCGAGAAGGGCGGTCGAAGTGGAGCTGAGGTGAAACGAGCTAAGGAAGAGCGCAGCGAGGAAGGTGTTGTCCGGGCGGCGGAAAGGAAGAAACTGAGTGGAATGGGCGCTCCCCCCCCGCTCCAGGCATGCGCGGTCGCTGCCTGCTCCCCAGGGCGGGAGGGGAGCGCGCCAAAAGCGCTATAGGCGAGCTATTGGAACTCCGAGGAATGGATTCATTGCCTGCGGCAAGACCCATGTGTGGGACTGCACAGAGACCACGAAGAAGATATGAAACTTAGTTTTTCAACAAAGACAAGTCTGATCATTTTGAAACTTCAATGAACCCTTTGCTGACACCCTGGCACCGCCAAGTGCACTGAGCTCCAGCACCGTCGCGCAACTGGCCCAGCCCGATCATGGCCGCCACATCTGGATCACAAAACTCCATTCCGGAGTACGACGTGGTACAGCCCGAGGCCTGGGAAGCCTGGGTCAAAAGACTCAGGTACCACCTCATGGCACAGCGAATCAAGGAGGATGATCATGAAATCAAGAAGGCCATCCTGCTAAGCAACTGCAGCATCGTCATGCTATAGCTAGCGGAGGGCCTGGTCGCGCCAGATACGCTCAGACGACTCAAGACGGGGACAATGCCCTCAAGCTGCATCAGGCGACCTGACGAAAGCCGAGAATCGACCACCCCCAAGATCTGCGCACTAGTTGCACTAGTGGACGACATCCAGGCACTATCACTTCAGGGACCCAGGTATGCCAGTTGCCCATTCCCTCCCTGGATAAATACTACGTGACTGTGTTCATGGAAGGCAAGCCCTGCAAAATGGAGGTAGACCCCGGGATGGGCCAGACAGTCATTTCAGCCCACAAGTTCAGGGAGATGTGCCCCGGGGGGAAAGCTCAATTAAAACCAATCTCATTCCTAGTCCAGGGCTTTCAGAAGCGGGAGGTTGCTGTCTGGGGAGTGGGCCTGATTCACGTTAGGTACAGAAAGTTCAAGGGCGAGCTCCCCCTCATAGTGGTGGAGGGCGATCTGTGTAGTCTCCTTGGTCGGTCCTGGTTCCAGACACTGGGCATCCAAGTGACAGGGATCCATTACACCCCCGTTCAAAGGGACTTTCAAAGGGTGTGTGAAGAGTTCCCTGTGGTTTTCGATGGAACTCTGGGGACATACACCGGGGCCCCCGTAGCCTTACAACTAGACCCCAACGTACAGCCCATACGGCTGAAGGCCAGGTGGGTGCTGCTAGCTCTCAGGCCCAAGATCGAAGAGGAGCTTGACTGCCTCGTGGCCCAAGGGGTTCTGGAACCAGTTGCCAATGCAAAGTTGGGAAACTCCCATAGTAACCCCAATCAAACCCAATGGCAGCATACGCATCTGCGCTGACTATAAATGAACGATAAATAAGGCATTGCAAGGCCATGTATATCCTGTTCCGGTGGTGAGTCACATGTTAGCATCACTAGCGGGAGTAAAAATCTTTGGGAAACTGGATTTGGCACAAGCATACCAACAGCTCCCTGTGGACGAAGCCACAGCAGAAGCGCAAACGACCGTAACGCACCGGGGGGCCTTCAAAGTTAGACACTTGCAGTTCGGGGTCAGCATGGCTCTGGGACTGTTTCAGAACTTGACGGATTCCCTTCTTAAAGCCATCCCCAGGGTACAGCCGTTCTTCGACGATGTGTTGATTGCGGCAGCCACCGAAGACAAATTCGGCGATCGCCTCCGAATGATGTTACAGCGTTTCGAGGAGGCAGGGTTAAAGGGAAAACGGGAAAAATGTGTATTGGGGGTGCCCACCATAGATTTTCTGGGGTATACGGTGAACGCGAGCAGCATTCATCCGGCCCAGAACAAAATAAAGGCCATTTGCGATGTGCTGGCTCCCACTAACAAGGCCGAGTTACAATCATTCTTGGGAATTCTCAATTTCTACCATGCCTTCCTCCCCCACAAAAGGGCAACGTGGGTTTGGGGTCATCGGCAAGCCACCACTTTCCAGGCGGTAAAAGACATTTTGACTTCTAATAGCTTGCTGGTGCACTTTGACGAGCAGCTACCAGTCATGCTTGCGTGCGATGCCTCACCTTACAGGGTCGGCGCCGTGTTGGCCCACAAGCTGCCGGACGGCTGCAAGGTCCCGGTAGTCTACTATTCAAGGACCTTACAAAAAGCAGAGCGTAACTACGCTCAAATGGACAAAGAAGGCATGGCTATCGTGGTGGAGTAAAAAAATTCCACGATTACCTGTACGGCCGGCCCTTCACTATCTTGACGGACCACAAGCCCCTGCTGGGCCTGTTCGCCCATGACTGACAGACGCCCCAAATGCTTTCACCGTGAGTGCTGAGGTGGTCCATCTTCCTGGCGGGTTACCTGTATGACCTTAAGTACCGCCCTGGGAAAGCGATGGGTCACGCGAATGCTCTGAGCTGCCAGCCGCTGCCCTCCATGGAACCAGACCCGGCCCCAGCATTCCAGATCATGTCAATGGAAGCCCTCCCAGACCGCCCGGTGCACACGAAAGACATTGCCCGCTGCTCTTCCAAGGACAAAACTCTCCTGAGTTCTGAACTGGGTGTGGAGGGGGTGGCCTGAAGGACGGGTGGGCTCGGAATTCTCTGCGTTTGCATCCCGCTGGGACGAACTGTGCATAAAGGATCCTTGTTGTGGGGAAGTAGGGTGATGATGCCACTGGTACTGCAGCAGCAAGTCCTAACAGCACTGCACGAAACCCATCCAGGGATAGTTCGCATGAAAGCGCTGGCCTGCAGCTATGTTTGGTGGCCAGGAATTGATGACGCCATAGAATCTTGGGTGGCCTGATGTTAGCCATGCCAGGAGACACATCCGGCAGCACCCTGCACCCCAGCCCAACAATGAGAGTCCACTCGCAACCCCTGGTCCTGCCTGCACCTCGACTTCGCAGGGCCCTTCCAGGGGCATATATTCTTCCTCATCATGGACTCCTACAAATGGTTAGAGGTAGTGCCAGTAGCCTCCACCTCTTCGCGGGCGGTGCTAGGGGTGCTCCGCAGGGCTTTTACCACACACGGCCTCCCAGATACATTGGTATCTGATAATGGGACGGCCTTCACCTCATCCGAATTTCAGGATTTCTGTGGCCGGAATTTAATAAAACACATAAGGTTGGCCCCCTTCCACCCAGCCACAAACAGCCATGTGGAAAGAATGGTGAGGGCTACGAAAGAAATGCTCCGCCGCATCATTTATGGGGAGTGGGAAGTGTGCCTTGCCGAGTGCCTCTTAGTGCAGCCCAGCAGAGCTTCTCATGGGCTGGAAACTGATAACCCTCCTGGATCGCATACCTGACCTACAAAAGATACCAGAGGCAGTCCGGGCCCCCCGGGGGTTCGACACAAGGGACTTGGTGTTTGCCAAAAACTTTGGAGAAGGGCCAGCCTGGATACCAGCAATAGTATCCCGTGTACTAGGGACCGTCATGTATGAAGTCATCGCAGAGGGGGGATTCACAATAACACGGCACATTGACCAATTGCGCGCGCGAGAGGCACCTGGGGGAAAAGACGAGAACGCAACCGGCCCGGCACCTGATCTAGGTGAAACATCCCATGAGCCGGAGGAAGCGGAAGATCCCGCAGCTACACCAGAGCCAGCTCCAGCAGAGCAGACAGAACCACCCTCAGCGCCAGAGACTACGGAGGGAGGGACGGTAGCTCAGCGGTAGAGCATCTGCTTGGGAAGCAGAAGGTCCAAGGTTCAACCCCTGGCATCTCCAAAAAAGGGTCCAGGCAAATAGGTGTGAAAAACCTCAGCTTGAGACCCTGGAGAGCCGCTGCCAGTCTGAGAAGACAATACTGACTTTGATGGACCCAGGGTCTGATTCAGTATAAGGCAGCTTCATATGTTCTTCATATATATATGTTCAGGGCCCCACGCCACCAACAGAATCCCCCTCGGCACCAGGACCTCCGCCAGGAACGCCTGACGCAGAAACCACGTTGCCACCAGCTCCAGCGTTTAGGCGGTCGACGCGAAAGCACCACAAGCCCACCTACCTTAAAGACTATGTTCACTAGGGTCTGCGAACTAAGGGGGGAGGGATGTTATGTATGTGGACTCAAGAGAAGACTTGGATATTCCCGCCAGCTCATTGGAGCCAGTCAGACTGAGCTTGGGGACGTGGGAACAAAGGGGTGCAAGATCCAAACCCCTGCAGCCCTAGACCAACCACAAACCCCCACCGGTTTGAATGACCCAATGATGTGCTAGCGCGGGAACCTAGAGATGTATATAAGTTGGGCCTGCAGGCCCCATCCTCAGTCTTGTATTGTAACCCTTTACTATGTGATTCCTAATAAAGAACTTTGTTATCACTACATTGGGACTCTGCAATGCATAGAACCCACTATACTATAGTTTGCATTTTTGTTACACTCGACTTGTGGATTCATCATAAAGTGTGAGGTAAAGGTTTTAAATATAAGCAACATCTTGCACATCTTGGGGTGACTGAACCTGATTTCCTAATGTATTTGTAAGTATTTTTAAGGAAACCCACTCTGAATTTTGCCCCCAGCCACCTGAAGCCTTGCCCATTCCCTTCTTGATATTTCACAATTCCCCACCCCACCCTCTCTCCCTCTCCCAACTCATTCTGCCCATCCTTGCCTTTGCAGCACGAAGATAAGCAGATAACAAAGAAGTCATGCGGCTTCTGGGCAGAGTGTCCTCTTAGCATTAATCCCTAAGGGACCAGAACAAAAGAACCTTTTCATTTGGGCCATAAACCAGGTTGGAAGATTTGGGACTTGCTCTATCCAGACTTGAAGAGCCCCATGGCGCAGAGTGTTAAAGCTGCAGTACTGCAGTCCTAAGCTCTGCTCACGACCCGAGTTCAATCCCCAGCAGAAGCTGGGTTTTCAGGTAGCCGGCTCGAGGTTGACTCAGCCTTCCATCCTTCCGAGGTCGGTAAGATGAGTATCCAGCTTGCTGGGGGGAAAGTGTAGATGACTGGGGAAGGCAATGGCAAATCACCCCGTAAAAAGTCTGCCGTGGAAACGTTGTGAAAGCAACGTCATCCCAGAGTTGGAAACGACTGGTGCTTGCACAGGGGACCTTTCCCTTCCTTTTTCCTACCCAGACTCCCCTCCCCCCACAAAAAAAGGGAAGAGTATTACATTACACCCTAACTCTTCCCCATCTACTTCTGAGTTCTTCTAGGCTGATCTGGTGTCAAAACAGCAGTTTGAAAGTTGGGTGGTGCAAACTGAAAGCTCTTTTTAAAAAGCCTTTTATATTGCACACTCCAAGCGAGTTTTGCTGAAGGTGGTTTCTGAACACTACACAACACCCAGTATTACAAATCCACAAGATAACACAAGCAGCAGCTTGGGCCAGCGGAAAAAGTTCCCAAGCCACCCCAGCCTAAAAACATAACTGTTGCATCAAACTCTGCAACGATCCAAAACAGATGCTCTGAGATAAACTAGTTGCAAAGTAGGGATACAAATAGCTGCCCCAAACTATTATGAAGGTCTGAACACAAGTATGTGCTCTGGGACATACTAGCAGCAGTAAAGTAGGAATAAAAACAACTGCCTCAAACTATTACAAAGGTCCAGGTAAGTGCTCCAAGACAACTAGCAGCAAAGAAGGGATGCAAACAGCTGCCAAAAAGTTTCCAAACACAAGTATGTACTCTGAAGCAAACTAGCAGCAAAGCAGAGATACAAACTGTTGCATCAAACTACCACAAAGGTCCAAACACTGGTATAAGCTCCAAGACAAACTAGCAGCAAAGTAGGGATATAATCAGTCTACAGAAGAATTAAAAACCACAATTTGAAAAAAGAGCAAAATTTTAAAATCCAAGCCACAATTTAAAAACAGAAATGTATATGGCATAATGCTGAAAGGTTAGCAGATCACCAGGCAAGGAAAAGTGGAAGGGCGCTCCGTAGCAGAGGTGCCACAACAGAGGTGGCCCTGTTCTCTGTTGCCACGCACTTTGGGAAAAGCTGTGCCTGGACCAAAGGGGCTTAAGGAAAGTCCACAGAGAATGTAGATGTCCTTGCCCCCTCCCCGACCCTAGACCAAACAAGTCCTCAAAGTAAAAACCAACACATGGAATTGAATATGGCAAAGAAAGATATTGTGCAGGCCTCTCAACCAATGTGAGCAAGAATTCTACTTTGTGAGCTACTGGCATTAAAGTTGTGAGCTACTGCATAAATTATTGTGCTCTAGGGTCATTCTTCCTGAGCAAAGACAAAAATGTGTGAGTTGGAGGCTAAAAATCTGTGAGCTATAGGGTTGCCAAGTCCAATTCAAGAAATATCTGGGGACTTTGGGGGTGGAGCCAGGAGACTTTGGGGGTGGAGACAGGAGACATTAGGGGTGGAGCCAATATCAAGGCTGTGACAAGCATCATTGAACTCCAAAGGGAGTTCTGGCCATCACATTTAAAGGGACAGCACACCTTTTCATTTCCTTCCTTCCATAGGAAATAATGAAGGATAGGGGTACCTTCTTTTGAGGCTCATAGAATTGGACCCCCTGATCCAAACTTTTTGAAACTAGGGGGGTATTTTGGGGAGAGGGACTAGATGCTATGCTGAAAATTTGGTGCCTCTACCCCAAAAAACAGCCCCCCCAGAGCCCCAGATACCCGTGGATCAATTCTCCATGATTTTCTATGGGAATAAATCTCCATAGGGAATAACAGAGTTCCCAGCAGACATTTCCCTCCTCTCCCCCCGCTTTCTGAAGATCCTGAAGCGGGAGGAGGGCCTTCAAACCGGGGGATCCCCTGCCCCCACCTGGGGATTGGCAACCCTAGTGAGCTAGCTCACGCTAACTCAGCTTAGAGGGAACACTGCTCTCAACCTTGTTCTGCATGACAGAGCAGCAATTCCAGGGGCAGAATTCGGCAATACGTACAGAATCCAGCATTCTAAGAGCCTCAGCTAGGTAACAGGTATGGAACGAGGCCTCAGATTTCAATTGGACGAACCCAAGTACCTCGCCCTTATGGTTTCCAGAGGTCAGTGATTTCAGCATCCTACAAAGCTCTAGGCCACCCTCCACAAATAGTAGGAAGCAACACTTCATCTGTTTTCCTTCAGTGCAGACCTTGCTGGGAACATGCAGATCATCAACAGGCTCGCCACTGAGGCAGAGATATACAAGGGTTTGCCGAATTACCTTGGAACATGATTTTTGTTCTGTCTAACGGAGCCACAGACGTTTTGGCCACCGCGCCAGCAAGCGCCCCAGACAACAGGGAGTTGAGCACAGTCCTCTTGTCCTGAAAGAAGAGATCACCACATGTTAGGGAGGGGGGAAATCCTGCAGTCTCTTCCCCCCTGCTCGCCTGTGGAGAATAATAAATGGGCTCTGGGTGATCGAGCAAGGAGAAGTTTGCCAACCAGAGAACAGATTTCTTCTTTTTCTTCCAGGCCTTGATTACAGCCCCACTGATGGACCTCCTGGTGGCACCTGCGACACAGAGTGTTGGACTGAATGGGCCACTGGCCTAATCCAACATGGCTTCTCTTATGTTCTTATGTGACACAGAGTGTTGGACTGGGTGGGCCATTGGCCTGATCCGACATGGCTTCTCTTATGTTCTTATGCGACACAGAGTGTTGGACTGAATGGGCCACTGGCCTAATCCAACATGGCTTCTCTTATGTTCTTATGTGACACAGAGTGTTGGACTGAATGGGCCACTGGCCTAATCCAACATGGCTTCTCTTATGTTCTTATGTGACACAGAGTGTTGGACTGGGTGGGCCACTGGCCTAATCCAACATGGCTTCTCTTATGTTCTTATGTGACACAGAGTGTTGGACTGAATGGGCCACTGGCCTAATCCAACATGGCTTCTCTTATGTTCTTATGTGACACAGAGTGTTGGACTGGATAGGCCATTGGCCTGATCCAACATGGCTTCTCTTCTGTTCTTATGTGACACAGAGTGTTGGACTGGATGGGCCACTGGCCTGATCCAACATGGCTTCTCTTCTGTTCTTATGTGACACAGAGTGTTGGACTGGATAGGCCATTGGCCTGATCCAACATGGCTTCTCTTATGTTCTTATACGACATCAGAAAGCATGGCTCCCCCAGATTAGACTATTTTTTTTTCAAAAAATTGTATTTGATTTTAAAGAACAGAGAAAGAAAGGAAAAAAGAATATATAGGAAATATGAAATAAAATATACATAGAGATCCCCCCTTTTACCATTACAATTTCAGTGCAGCTCATACTAACACTAAAAATGCATTTATATTGTCATAATATTATGAATCCACTCTTCTGACTTGCCAGTTTCTCTTAAACACAAGTTTGATAGCATTATTTCCTTAATTCCATTATTACAATCATTATAATTTTCTTCACCATTACTATCAATCTCTGGGTTCATCGTCTTAATTATTTAAGTTTAAACCAATTTAAAAAAAAATAGGAGCATCTACAAACTAAAGTCCATTCTTTTAAACCTATATAGGTTTTATTTTTTTAAACAAAGGTGGAACAGGGCTAGTAACTTGTATGGGCTCAACTGTAAGTCTGCCACCTTTGGAAATTTGAAGCCATATTGTTTAACAGGATGCGGCCGAGGTTTTCAAATTACTGGAGAAGAGGAGCCTTTGATCACAACAGAAGAAGAGCCACGTTAACAGATGAGGCTCACTCTAATTTCATTAAGCTTTCTGTTAGATGATCTTATTGCACTTTTAAGCATTTGGCAAAGATTTAAGATCACCCAATAACTTTGATCCGTTAGCCTGCAGATTGGGCTGTTATCCTGTTTGCTGTATTTTAGAATGTCCCCGTCCTTATTTTCACCCGTACCTAAAATCTGTTTGATCTCCTTGTCTCTAAGCAACTGTAGTCAAGGACTAGGTGCCATGTTAGCTTGAAAGGAAAAAGGTGAATAAGGTTTGTTTCCTGTACGTCTCTCTTAAGAATGCAGAATGCACTCTAAACAGAATGTAGGGTGAATTGTATTTAAGAATAGAATGGCTGGATCTCTCTCCCCCCCCCCACGCCCCCCCCCCCAATGCCATGCCCTGATCTTTTTTTGTCTGTTGTATTCTATAAAGCAGGAGTGGCCAAATTGCGGCTCGGGAGCCACATGTGGCTCTTTCACACATATTGTTTGGCTCTTGAAGCCTCCACCACCCTATCGCAGGCTTGGAGAAGTCATTTGTCTCTTTAAATCACTTATCCAAGCCAAGCCAGTCAGCGGAAGGCAACGACAAACTACCTCTGAAAATCTTTTGCCTTGAAAAAACAAGTCTAGCTCACCAGCTAGAGAGCCAGTTTGGTGTAGTGGTTAAGTGTGCGGACTCTTATCTGGGAGAACCGGGTTTGATTCCCCACTCCTCCACTTGCAGCTGCTGGCATGGCCTTGGGTCAGCCATAGCTCTGGAAGAGGTTGTCCTTGAAAGGGCAGCTGCTGTGAGAGCCCTCTCAGCCCCACCCACCTCACAGGGTGTCTGTTGTGGGGGAGGGAAAGGAGATTGTGACTGCTCTGAGATTCAGAGTGTAGGGTGGGATATAAATCCAATACCATCATCTTCTTCTAGTGATGCAGAATGCTAAAAGAGCTAGAACATCTGGTGCCAGACAATCTTAGGATCTCCTAGCTATTCCACACATAATGCTATATGATAATAATAAGCATTTATTCTGCCCCAGGTCCTTCGGATCTTCTCTCCCCTCCAGCAAGCTAGGGCAGTTTACCTGCACAGCGGTTCAAGGGAGAACCACTCTTATGATTGATCTTCATAACCAATCATAAGAGAGGAGTCAGGTCAAAAGGGTCAAAGAAGCCATAAAAGCCCTGCATGCTGCCCTCATGAAACTACCTTTCAAGGTGCAGAACTGCATTTAAGAGCTGTACGTGTTTACAGCATGCTCATCTTGTCTTTATAAGACTGGGTTTTTAGAGACAACCCAATTTTGGGGGGGAGGGGGGTTTGGGGAGGAGAGAGGCTTCAGTAGGGTCCAATGCCCTAGAGTCCGTCCACCCTTCCCAGCAGCCATTCTCTCTAGGGGAGCTGATCTCTGCCAGCTGGAGATCAGTTGTAAAAGCAGGAGTTCTCCAGACCCTACTTGGAGGCTGGAAAAAAATTATACAGGGGCTGAGTACAACATAAAGACTTCTCAAACTCTCCAGAAAATTCACTATAACATTATTTTTGTGCATTAACTCAGTTCACAATTTGCACTTAACACTCTTCACAACCACCGCAGTAATCCAAACATTCCATAAGCACAGTATCCAATCAATCCATAATTATACAAATACACAGGGCTTTTTTTTTTTTTTTTGAGCAGGAATGCACAGGAACGCAGTTCTGGCTGGCTTGGTGTCAGGGGGTGTGGTCTAATATGCAGATGAGTTCTTGCTGGACTTTTTCCTACCAAAAAAGCCCTGCAAATACAGAATTCTCCAACAAAGTCCGGAGCAATGAAAGTCATTTCTTTCAAGTTACTAATTAATCACCGGTCCCAGACGTGTTGATAAGCAGTACTGTTATGTAGGATAAAACATGAATTGCAGTTCAACTTCGCAATCACGTGGTTACACGCTTCCCGGGTTCACACGTTGTGTGTTTCGATGCTCCTTTGTCTGACCACGTATTTACTTACCTGGAAACACTGCTCAGAGCTACAGCTACAAATCAGCAGCAGCAGGGCTATTTTTGAGCAGGAACACACAGGAATGCAGTTCCGGCTGGTGTCAGAGGTTGTGGCCTAATATGCAAGTGAGTTCCTGATGGGCTTTTTCTACCAAAAAAGCCCTGTGCAAAAACAATGGGGCCATCGGGGGAGTGACCTAATATCATATGAGTTCCTGCTGGGCTTTTTCTATCCCAAAAGCCCAGATCATCAGTGCCTCATGTCGGCACCCACCATGCTGTGTTAGAACTCCAAAGCTGCCAACAGGCAGAAAACACGTGGAATACAGCTTTCCTTGTTGCAGAGGTTTTTAAATTTGCTTTTTAGCATGACCACAGCCAGTGAAGGACCACCAAGCCAACCGGGCAGCTTAGCCGTCCCACTGACGAAGCCCCCCACCCCGGCACCCCATAGATCCACGGCACTCACCTCAGTCACCTCTGGCAAACCGTGTCCGTGGCAGCTGGGCTCCGCCTCTGTCCGTGTCAAACCCACTTCCGCCACCCGTCCATTACCCATTCCAGGCTTGGTAGCTGCCCAGGAAGAGAGTCAGGCCTCCTGTGGGAGAGAGAGAGAGAGAGAAACAGAGTGACTCTGGTTTTCTTCCACTGTTTCCAAGCAGGAGGGGAGCAAGTCTCCCTCAACAGCTGCTGGGAAATGATTTACTAGGAGATTTGCTAGATTCTGTTTATGCAACGCTATTTTTAAAGGGTTTGCTTTATTCAGGAGGCGCATCCCCCTGATTCAACCTGACAAAGAGACTCAAGGTGGCTTAACCGGGGAAAACAAGTTACTTAAAATATATATATTTTAAATAGATTAAAGAACCTGTGCAACAATGCAAACCCATCTGGAAAAGGCAAGTAAATAGCAGCCGGGGCAGAAGAAATCAAGGTTGCTGAGGGAACAGCCTCTCCCAGCTATCTAACAGCATTGCTTTTTAATACCCAAACCCACAAGGGCATTAATCCAATTTCAGTGGCGATGGGAAAACCACTCGAGGCAGCTAACTAAACACAAACAACTTGATACTGACTCCCCCGACCAAACTGGTTAGTAATAAAACCACCACTGTAACTAGGGTTCCTAACCTCCGGATAGAGGTTGCAGACTTCCCACTACTGCAAGCGCTCTCTTGGCAACGGAGAACATTTTGGAAAGTAGGCTCGAGCATTGTATCACATTAAAGTCCTTCCCGTCCCCAAACCCCACTGTCCTCAGACTCCACCGCTGAAATCTCCAGGTATTTCCCAACCCCAAACTGAAAAGCAATCCTGACTGTAACCAGTGACAGAAAAAGCAATAAACAGGGCATTAAAAAAAAAAAAAAAGGTGCCGGAACTCTCATGAGGGAAATGGAGGAGAAACGCACGGGTGCCCTCACAAACTTTTAAACATTTTTCGAGAATTTCATTTCCACAAAGAGGTTCCAGAACTCCATTCCACCACCTTTCCCCAGAAAAAAAAGCCCTGGCAATAAGGCTACCAAAGGGCATTATAGAAACAGCATCAGAATCAGATGGAAGCCATCTCAGTCAAGCTCACAAAGCATATGAACATATGAAGCTGCCTTATACTGAATCAGACCCTCGGTCCATCAAAGTCAGTATTGCCTACTCAGACTGGCAGCGGCTCTCCAGGGTCTCAAGCTAAGGTTTTTCACACCTACTTGCCTGGATCCTTTTTAGTTGGAGATGCCGGGGATACAGGCCGATAAAGAGAGAGCTAAAAAGAACAGCTCCAAACTCCCTAAGCCTGCCTACGGAGAAATATTTTTCACTGCCCTCTCAGCTTATGTATTCTGAGCAGCCAGACAAGTTTTTCTTCTTTCTAGTTACTCCACCAGGGTTCAGAGGGGAAAATGTCACTAGGTCAACCACCGGATCATTAACAGAGGTCAAGCCACCCTGTAACAGGGCTCGCCTGCCCTGGCCCAAACTTGTCCCCAGGACAGGAGGTCCCAGAGAGCATCAATCACCTCCCCAAACCATGCGCTCAGCCTGCCTGGAGCTCCGGCAGCAAAGACCACAAGATCTATTTGGTGTGAACACTGTGTGCCTGACTCAGAAACTTCAGTAACGTAAGGAAGTCCACCCCCATCGCCCATAAATCCCGCTACCCAGAACGGTATTTAGGACCTTGTGATGAAGAGATACAGTCTACGAAGGCTGTCGTCCAACTCCCACCCCTCTTTCAAAACATTTCTTACTCTGAATGACAGCTCCCGAGATGTGGGTAAAAGTTGATTCTGCCCAAGCACCAAAAGGGTCTTGTCTGCATCTGGATAAGAAACCCACCATCTGGTGCTGTTCTGCTCTCCCGTTTGGCTGCCCCCCCCCCCCATAGGCCCGATCTCATGTCAAAGAACAGGCCTCCAACTTTTCCTTAAAAAAAAAAAAAGTGCTTATAAAACTTGGCTGCCTGCCCCGGCCTTTGCACTGTGTGCCAAAAGATTCAGCCGCAAAAAGGGAAACCAAATCCAAAATAGAAGAGTGGAACGCTCGTAGTTGGCTGGGTCCCACCTCCAGGAGGCGATTCCAATCAAAAGCTTGGCCTGGGGAGGCGTTTCCCTCCGCCGCCACCCCCAGCACAACCGGCTTCCGATGCCATCAGCTGTCTTGGCAGGATCCAGGCACCCGCAAGCCTCTGGGAAGTCGGACCCTTGGACAAAGCTGCCCTTGTTCATCCGAAACAGAGTTTGAGTCCAACGGCACCTTGAAGATCAGTGAAGTTTTATTCTGGGGATTAAGCTTTTGTGTGCCACTGGACTCAAATTTTAAAGGGCCTCCAGACTCAAACTTTGCCCCGTTGCTTCATGCAAACACGGCTACCCACATGAATCTATCTTGTTCTTCCAGTTTGCACAGCTATCCAGGAGATTGCCTGGGCGTGTTTCTTGTGTTCCCAGGAGATTAGAAAGACATGCAGAGCCCCCTTGTCTTTCTTTCTAGCAAGACAGAGAGAGAGAAAAAAGCGGCGAGGCATAGGGATTTCTGACAGGGCTTTTTTTGTAGCAGGAACTCCTTTGCATAGCAGGCCACATCCCAATGATGTAGCCAATCCTCCTGGAGCTTACAGTAGGCCCTGCACCAAGAGCCCTGTAAGCTCCAGGAGGATTGGCTGTATCAGGGGTTGTGGCCTAATATGCAAAGGAACGGAGCCCCATGTTTATCCCTCCTTGCTTATAGGTCAGTGATTCTTGACCTGCAATCTACTGCTGGGCAGGTATGAAACACTATTATCGAGCGCCCAGCTTAGTCAAACGTTAGGACATATAAACAGCCCGCTGGACAATGCAGCTTTCTTTATATAGGTGTATTTATGAAATGCATAGTGATGGAAAGTGCTGTCCAGCCGCCACTGACTTTTGGAGACCCCCCTGGACTTTCCAGGCAAGAGGCAAAGAGAGGTGGTTTGCCATGGCCTGCCTCTGTGCACCAACCCGGGACTTCCTTGGTTGGGTTCTAGCCTGTCGTTTTACTCGCTTTCCTTCAGCGCACGAAAGCTTCCTCCCGTGCAAGAGGCCCCCCGGGTACCTGGTCGAATTTCACAAGCGTTAGCAGCCACCTGACAAAGGGCTGTTTTGCAAGCTTGAGCCGAGCATTCTTTCCAAACACAGCCAACGCCTTTGAGTTCAGCTGCACAAACGGGCACCGGGCTCACCTTTGAAATGATGCTGGAAAAGGTCCCAAGTGATTTTTAATCCCACTGGTTGCGAGCATATACAACTGCAGGCTAAAAATCCCCTATGTGCACATGCTCTAACCCAGGGGTGGCCACACGTGGCTCTTTCACACATATTGTGCGGCTCTTGAAGTCCTCACTGCCCCATTGGCCAACTTGGAGAAGGCATTTGTCTCTTTAAATACCGGGTTCGCTACAAAGTGCTGGTTATCACCTTTAAAGCCCTATATGGTCGAGGACCTGCCTACCTGAGGGACCGTCTCTCCCCATATGAGCCCCAAAGAGAACTGAGGTCAGCAGGGAAGAACAAGCTGACTATCCCTGGGCCAAAGGAGGCGAAATTACAGAGCACCTGCACACGGGCCTTCTCTGTTACAGCTCCGTGCCTCTGGAACCAGCTCCCGGAAGAGGTGCGGGCTCTGCGGAATCTGGACCAATTCCGCAGGGCCTGTAAGACCATCCTTTTTAGGCAGGCCTTCGTAGACTGCTGACAAAAGATGGCTGTTCAATCCACCAAATGATTTTATCTAGTGACCTCTGCCACTATGTAAATGGACAGAATAGCGCCAGGAACATCATCGCTGCTGTTAAATTATGGAATGGTTTAGATAATTGGAATGGTTTTAGATATTGTTGTTTTAAATTATTGTACAACTTAAACACTGTTTTTAAACTTACTGTATATTGTATAATTTTATTGAACCTGTTGTTAGCCGCCCTGAGCCTGCCTAGGCGGGGAGGGCGGGATATAAATAAAATTTATTATTATTATTATTATTAAATTACTCCTCCAAGCCAAGACAGCCAGCAGCTTGGAGAATACATTTAGAGTTAAAGTTGCTTTCTTTCCACCCCTTCTTCCCTCCGTCTTGCAGCTCTCAAACATCTGACATTCATGTCTTGCGGCTCTCAAACATCTGATGTTTATTCTATGTGGCTCTTACATTAAGCAACTCTGGTCCCCCCTCCTCTAGCCCGTGAAAGCTGATGCTCCGAGCCCAACAATTTCCGAAACTGCAAGACCAGTTTAAAACAGCTCAAAAGGATGCTCCAGCAACAACACACCAATGGCAGCCAATTCAAAGAAACACGCCGCCGAAAAAGCCCAAGGGCACGCTATGAAAAAGAAATTTGCGATTCTGTGGGTGTTAAACATGTGTGTGTGTGTGTGGGAAATAATCAAGGGGCGGTTGTATTTGTGGGAAGGAGAAGGGGAGGGGGAAATGCCCAGGGGCAGCCAGGCATTAGCGAATGACAAGCCGGGCACCCACAAGGACTTGCAGGGGATATTTCCTCCTCTGCTCTTTCTCCTTCCTCAAAGCCCCCATACCCTCTCCCCTTTTCCTGCTTCCTTCCTTCCCACTCCCAAGCCAATTTACATCCACACACCCCTTCAGAGTTTCCCCATGTCCTACCCTGACAGCCACTCCTCTGGAAAAGCTTGACCCTCTCCCCATGCTATTTCTCTCCTTCTGGCAACCCCACAAGCTCACCTTTCCCTGATTGCTTTTCTCCTTCCCACCTACTACAAAACTACCTTTTCTCTGCCTCCCATCTTGAGTTATACTTATTTTGTACTTGAGTTATATTCAGGGCCTGTTTGAACAGGAACGCACAGGAAGGTAGTTCCAGCTCACTTGGTGTCAGGGGGTGTGGCCTACGATGCAAATGAGTTCCTGCTGGGCTTTTTCTACAAAAGAGGCCCTGGTTATACTTTTTTTCTACTTCGTTTCTAACCCTCCTTTGGGGACCCAAAACAGTTTTATGTATTTCTTCTCTCCTCCTTTTTAATCCCCACAACAACCCTGTGAGGTTGGCTAGGCTGAGAATATGTACCCAGCACCCAAGGTCACCTACTGTGCTTCCATGGCAGAGTGGTGGTTTGAAACCTAGTCTGAAACTAACCACTACACCACACCACACGGCAGCTAGTCCTGGGGTGAATGGTGCACGCTTTATTTTGCTGAGATTGCTTATTGCGTGTAGTTATCAAATCATTCAGGTTTTGCTTTTTGCTTTCTCCCTACAAAATGGTGATTTGCATAGAGCTATCCATGCTCCCTCAAAGAAGCCCATCTCCTTTAGGTTTCTGCATGACTCACTGATCTGAGCAAGCTAGACTGCACCCAACAAGTGATATTTCTGTAGCAGGAACTCCTTTGCATATTAGGTCACAACCCCTGATGCAGCCAATCCTCCAAGAACTTACAGGGCTCTTAGTACAGGGCCTACTGTAAGCTCCAGGAGGAATGGTTACATCTGAGGGCGTGGCCTAATATGCAAAGGAATTCCTGCTGCCAAAAAAGTCCTGCATTTGCCTAACTAACGTTTTCAAAACTCAGCCTCTCAGTCCATTGTCTCATCACTTTCATGGACTGCTCTGGAACTCGGCCATTTTATCCTAAGAAGGGGCAGGGCAAAGGGCTCTTGAACCCTCCCTTCCCGAGACTGAGGAACAAGAGACTCAGCAGACTTCTCTCCTCCCAGTGCATCTCCGCTCTTCACTCCCACATACAAGCCAAGACCTGGAGGAACGGCAGCGAGCAAAGGGCTTTGCCACAGCCTCTGCTGCTATTCACATGGGAAGTGGAGGAAAGCAGGAGTCCTTTGCTATGCTTGCATGGGTGAGAGTCAGTGGGTGGTGCAGAGACAAGGCAAATACTCGGCTTCTCCCAAGCAGAGACGTGGGAAAGGGCTCTCAAATCATTTCCCTTACCCAGTACAAATGGCCACATACTCCCGCATCTCAGCTGCTCTCTCCTGTCCACAAGTCAAGAGTTTGGAGAAGTGTCTCTGAGCAAAGGCCTCTGTTGCAACTCACCCTGGACAGAAAATGGGGGTTACATATATATCATTCTGCAAGTGATAGAATCTTATTTTAACTCAACGAAACTGGCCAATTCTTGGCTGTCAGGGTTTGTCCCCCACCCCGCCACCAAACTACACCAGCTAGAGAACTTCCCCTTTGTTGACTTACATTGCCATTTGGGGGAGGGGAAGAATCCCCCCCCCCTTACACACACAACGGCCAGTTTGGACCCAGAATGTGCAAAGTCCACCCAAACAGCCTTGCCCACTCAATCCCCGTCCCTCCCGGGTCTGTTATCCTGGGAGCATTCACGTTAAAAGCAGTCACAGTTTCAAGATTCGACTGCCCAGGCACAAAAGATCTCAGGGCAGCAAACTCCAGCATCTCAAAGAAAGGGAGGGGGGGCAATTAAAACAGCAGCACCCTGACCCGTGTGGCCCAGGGCAGCCTGATTTCATCAGGTCTCAGAAGCCAAGCAGGGTCAACCCTGGCTAGGACTTGGGACGGGAGACCAGCAAACAAAGTCTGGGATTGCTACACAGAGGCAGGCCACGGCAAGCCACCTCCATAGGTCTCTAGCCTCAAAAAACTCCAAGGGCAGGGGTGGAATTCTAGCAGGAGCTCCTTTGCATATTAGGCCACACACCCCGATGTAGCCAATTCTCCTGGAGCTTACAAAACAGTGCCCTGTAAGTTCTTGGAGGTTTGGCTCCATCGGGGGGGGGGGGTGGCCTAATATTCAATGGAGCTCCTGCTAGAATTCCACCTCTGCCCAAGGGGATACCATAAGTGAGCTGCAGCCTGACAGCGCTTTTCACCACCAACATAGCACCATCCTGTCACAGACGCGTTCAGCTAGCGATGGTGCTTCTCTTCAACCGAAGACCCTTCCATAGCACAAGAGTGCTTCCAGCATCGGAAATGGAGTTCTTCTGCCGGAGCGACACATTAGAAATCAGGAGGTCCCTGGTGCAAATTACATCTCTGCAGGGCTTTTTTTGGGGGTAGAAAAAGCCCAGCAGGAACTCATTTGCATATTAGGCCACACCCCTGGTGCCAAGCCAGCCGGAACTGCATTCCTCTGCATTCCTGCTCAAAAAAAGCCCTGTATCTCTGCCTTGAGTTTGCTAGGTAATCTTAGACAAGTCACTTATATGTGCTGACCTACATTACAAGACTGCTGTAAAAATTACAACACACTGGTTTGGAACCAGCCAGCTTTTCCACCCCACCTCTCCCAATTCTCCTTTACTACAACCTTCATCCGATGCAGTTTTTGTCTGTGCAGTTCCCATGATTCCCAGCACAGCTGTTTGAGGTTCCTTAAACAGGACCCTTCCTCTTTTTTTATCAGCAGAAAAGCTGGTTCAATCCAAACCAACGCTTGGGGAATGCTTGAAAGAGCAAAGTCAATATAACCTGTTTTAGCTGAATCCCTGTGGTCCACCAGGGTTTTTAATCTGCAAAGCAAACGCTCTGCCATTAAGCCATAGCTCCGCTCCCCTGTTGCCTTACTAGAAATATGGGGTGGTAGATAATGTGGTCTACTTTGCAGGATAGGCATCAACAGGATCCCAAGAAAAGGCCTGCCATGCCAAGCACTTCGGTATTCCAACCTGTTCTATAAATCTCCTCTATTTTGTCAGCCCAGAGAATGCAAAACCAGCAGTGTACGTGTTAATGTTAGGAAAGATTGCAGAAATCCCAGTTCAAATCCCCACTTAGCCACAAGGGGCTTACCTTGGGCCAGTTACTCTGCCTTGCCTACCTCAAAGGGTTGTTGAGAAGAGGGGGAGGAGGAGACTGGATTTATACCCTGTCCTTCACCAGGAGTCTCAGAGCGGATTACCATCTCTTTCCCTTCCCCGAAACAGACACCCTGTGAGGTAGGTGGGGCTGAGAGAGCTCTTTTGAGAACTGCTCTTGAGAGAACAGCTCTGAGAGAACTGTGACTGACCCAAGATCACCCAGCAGCTGTACGTGGAGGAGTGGAGAATAAAACCTGGTTCTCCCAGATTAGAGTCCACGCTCTTAACCACTACGCCAAGCTGAATCCCTTTCCTACTCCTGCAACTCAAGAGGATGAAGTTGCAGGAGCAGAAGAGGGTGAACCAGATATGCTACTCTTGAGTCTCAAGAAGGGTCACATAAAAATTAGTTTGGTATAATACCTGGACAGAGCTTTACTGGCTCAGCTCTGTGTGTGTCTAGATGCTGTTTTGCCTCCTCTGAGTCTGTTTTTCCACTTTGCCTCCCAACGTGGAAGCGCCCTTTGGCTCCACAACAATCTGCAAAAAAAGCAAAGCTCTCGGACGACAGCACACAACTTTTGAACTCACGGAAAGCCTCCTCGGGGCCTCTCACCGAACAGGAGCTGCGACAGGCGTGCAAGCACGGAGCTGGGGAAAACGCATTTCAGAATCCCAAATGCACAGGCTCAGCTGATAATTGCAATGGGAGGCAATTCAGGGTGGGGGAGAGAGTTAACTGCTACCAAGTTTGCTTAAAGAGCAGATTACAGATGGGATCGGCCAGAAGAAACCCAGTTGGCCGGCTGCAAACCAGAATGGCAAGGAGGGCTTAATTGCCCAGGGGTAGCAAAAAGAAAAGGGCATTAAAAAAAGATCCTGGCTGGGTGCCAAAGAGAAACTGAACTCTAAATTGCTTTAGCATGGTTCAGTGAAACAGTTCCCAAGCCCATTTTCTGAATTGCAAGGGGAAAGCAATAGCAGAGGTTTGCTCAAACGGTGGCTGATTGTGGCGTCTGAATCCAGAGTTATACCAGATGGCTTATTTGGGCAGCATTTGGGAAGCATTACCTTACTTCAGAGAAGCCCACTCCCCTGGGTTTCTCACTATGGCCACATTTCCTGGGCGGAAGGAACAAAAAAACCCAGTGACTCATGCTAAGATATAACAGGAGGAAATTTTATTCTGCCATATAACAGCTTCAGGAGCACCAATGCAGAGATGATGGATTTTACTGCCTCTAGCAGAGGCCAGCAGGTACAAGACTAGGCCAGAGCAATTGATTGTGCACGCTCTCAGCAGATGGCCTACACCAGGGGTAGCCAAACTGCGAATCAGGAGCCACACGTGGCTCTTTCACACACATCTTGTGTGGCTCTCAAAACCCTCACCGTCCTATTGGCCAGCTTGGAGTAGGCATTTCTCTCTTTAAATCGCTTCTCCAAGCCAAGCCAGCTGGCAGCTTGAAGAACGCATTTAAAGTTGCTTTCTTTCCACCCTCACCTCCCCTCCATCTATTTTCCTTCCTTCCTTGCAGCTCTCAAACATCCGACATTCATGTCTTGTGGCTCTCAAGCATCTGACATTTGTTCTATGTGGCAGCTTACATTAAGCAAGTTTGGACCCCACTGGCCTACACCGAAGGAAAATATACTGGGCTTCAAGGAGATTTAACTTTTGGAAAAGCAACAATCTATTTCTTGACTTAGAAGTTATTACACTGATTCTAGTACCAGTGCAACAGAAAAGAGGAAAGCGTGTCTTTAGAAGAACAAAATTTGAGTCCAGTGGCACCTTTAAGACAACGAAGTTTTATTCAAGGTATAAGCTTTCTTGTGCATGCATACTTCTTCAGATACAGTAAACAAGACAACCTCAACCATTACCTACAGGTAATAGGGAGTTGTTGCCAGGAAGGCTAGTTAGAATCAAGATGCATAAGAAACTGGGCAATTATAGCTGAGATTGGATTAGAGTGGTTGGTAAGGTCTGTGAATAGCAGTAAATATAAGAACTAACAAACAGGTGCGAGAACAGAGTTTGAGTTCAGGCACCTCCAAAACCAACAAAGTTCAGTTCCGGGTATAAGCAAAAACTGAGAGCCTTTGCATGCGTAGATGCTCACTTCTTAGATACAATGAAACAGATTTCCTCAGACGTTATACATAGGTGATGTTCGTTCCCAGGAAAGGCTAATTAGAGTCAAGATAACCGAGCAATAAATACAGATAAGATTGGAATAATGGGTTTGGCAAGAGCTGTGCACGGCGGAAAATTGGAACACAGAAAGTATTTATGACAGCCATGGATCCGAATTTGAACACTGTGCAAGTCAATTGCACAGAAGTTATGAAACTGCTAGCCAGTAAGTACAGAAATCAATACAACGTATGTGACAAATACGTGGCTTGGAATTGGGGCGAGGGGGGAGAATTTGTCTCTCTCCCCTATTTTACAAATACCTTCCTAGGTAGGTGCTGGGAGACGATTCTGGTTCATTGTAAAATGGACAATTCTGGCCGGTTTTGAGCCAAAATTAAGGGATGTTGAAGCAAAGGAAAGCGCAAAGGAGAAACTAGAGAGCAGAGTCTAATACTGGGGGCGAGAGGATCGTTTCAGGGCACCTATCTGCCACTGAACAACTAGAGAGCCCAAGAAGATTTTCAAGGTTTTCAAAAGATAAAGTTCCTTTTGTCAGATACGAGAGGCTACAAGAAGTATCCCGCACTCGTTATGGCTAATGCTGCCATGGTAGCATTGCACTGCCCACACGCCAGATATGGAACAAGCATGTGGGGCTAGGCCAAGAGAGAGCTGGGTTCCGAGAGGTGGTTTGCCACAGCTTTCCTCTGCAGGGCCTCCCTTGGAAATTTCCAAGGACTGACCCCGATGTGCTTCTGAGATCCGATCGAGCTACGCCGTGCCACTTTCCCTCCGACGGAAGCATGGCAGGAGATAAATTCAGGGAATGCAGAAAAGTTAGCGGCCCTTTGGAGGAGATCTAACAAAGCCAAGCAGACCTGGCAGCTGCAAACAGAAACCTGCTGGGAGCTCCATCCGCCTCATCTTTGCTGCCTGCATGGAGTGCAGACACTGGTATGTGTGTGTGTGGGGGGGAGGGACTCTCACACACTTAGCAGGGTACTGTTTGTACCAATGGGAGTTGCTTTTGCCACAGGGCGTGCTACAGCCTGCTATAAGGCGATGGTTCCCAAACTTTTTTGGTAACAGTGACCGAGAAGTCCAAATTTACTTGGCACAATGACCCATTCAGGGCTGGCCCAAAGCTTTTTGGCACCCTAGACGATCAATGACCTTGGCATCCATCTAGTGCAGAATCCTATCTTCACTGGCTAACCAGATTTTTTTTGGGCGAAACCAACAAAGATTGCATAAAGGGTGCAGTAGCCTCAGCTAAAGCAAGCAGCATTCTTGAACTTCGTTTGTCTGACTCTGATCCTAGGATAATGTTACAGATGTGTTATTATAGGTTTTTATTAGGGTTTGTAGAATCTTTCGGGCTCAAGTGCCGTGTTCTACTGGAGAAAGTTTTCCTTCCAGACATTTCGTTCTCAGCTGCAGAGAACATCCTCAGTGGCGTTGCAGCCGGAGCAGGCGCTCTGACCTTCTTGGCTGCTGTGCATTGAGTGGGGCCAGGGCTGCTGGAGAGCTGCTATTTCTAGGCTGGAGAGGGTATGATGAAAAGGCAATTGGTTTGTGGATGTGCCCATTGTTTGGTGGGGCTTCCTGGAAGGGCAGCCAAGATGCACAGCAGCCAAGAAGGTCAGAGCGCCTGCGCCGGCTGCAACGCCACTGAGGATGTCCTCCGCAGCTGAGAACAAAACGTCTGGAAGGAAAACTTTCTCCAGTAGAACACGGCACTTGAGCCCGAAAGATTCGACAAACCCTAATGATGTTACCAGCCGTGAAAACCTGAAATCTTTTATATTATAGGTTTTGTTTGGAGGGAAGGGGGTTTAAAGGGTTAAGATTTTGCGAATATTTGACTGCACTGGTATATCGTTTTTAAAAGTTTAAAAAAAGAGAATGCAAAAAAACAAAAAAAAAGCAAGCAGCATTCCAACATATACATGGTATGAATATGGAGGTGACATCGCAGCCTCTGACTACCTTTTCCTCCATTATTCCCTCTAAGCCCCCTGGGATTCTCACTCTATTAACCATCGGGACACGTTTTTATTTGATCGATATGTATATGCAGCAAAGAAAAGATATCAGTTAACGTATGACGTGGAAGATTCTGTTGCCAGGCTCACATCTTGATATCCAGAGTACAACATAAGAAGAAGAAGATATTGGATTTATATCCCGCCCTCCACTCCAAAGAGTCTCAGAGCGGCTCATAATCTCCTTTTCCTTCCTCCCCCACAACAGACACCCTGTGAGGTGGGTGGGGCTGGAGAGGGCTCTCACAGCAGCTGCCCTTTCAAGGACAACCTCTGCCAGAGCTATGGCTGACCCAAGGCCATGCCAGCAGGTACAAGTGGAGGAGTGGGGAATCAAACCCGGTTCTCCCAAATAAGAGTCCGCACACTCCACCACTACACCAAACTGGCTCTCCAGAAAATGAAGGGGTAGCCCAGGGGTGTCAAACTTATTTGTTATGAGGGCCAGATCTGACATAAATGAAACCTTGTCGGGCCGGGCCATGAATGTCACAAAATGTAACACCAGAAGGACACAGACAAACTCAAAGAGCTTCCAGTAGGTCCTGTACTAAGAGCTCTGTAAGCTCTTGGAGGATTGGCTACATTAGGGGTGTGTGGCCTAATATGCAAAGGAGCTCCTGCTATAAAAAAAACCCCTGATTCTGATGTATTACTACTAAGGGGAGGGAAAAGCAGATTACAGACGTTAAAATAAATAGACATAACTGGTTTCAGAATCTAGCAGCTTTCATCTATGCATAGCCACTCAGCACCCCCATGCACTTGCAAACTGCTGCATGGGCCCCTGTGCCAAAAAAGCAAAAACACAAATGTTTTTAATAAAGTTAAAGATGAAGTTTGTTCTGGAAAAGCAAAATCTAGGAGAAAGTGCCGCTGCAGCTTCAGCACACAGGCAGAAAGCAAATATACCCCAATCTGTCCTGTCAATGATGAACTAAAAGGTGCTTTTACAGAGATAAACCAAGCAAGTCTCTATGGCACGGGGATTCAGTTGCCAGAACTGCCCTGGGCTCATAGCCGTGGCTTCAGTTTCACCTCCGCCAGCACATCCGCACCTTCTGTGACCTTAAGGCACTCGATCACAACATTGGCGATATTCTTTACCAGCCACAGCCGGGAGAACGTGAAGCATCGGGGAGACAGTGTCAGATCACATACAAGGAAGAGTTGCACTTCTTCACTGCCTCCAAATAATACCACCCCAAATCTCATCACGCTACAAACTGGTAGCAAAAAGAAGTCTTTGTATTTTGTGTGTGTGTGTCTGCACCTGGAAGTCATGTCAACCTCTGGTGACTGTTCCCCACTGGGGGGCTGGAGGATATCCAGGGAGGTGGCTGAATAAAGCCTGCTCCTGCCATCTGACTGGGTATTTCAAGGGCAGTCTCCCAACAGTCGACCCTGCTTAGCTTCAGATCTGATAAGATCTGGGCTTGCCAGGGCTATGCAGGTCAGTGAAAAGAAGTCTTGTGGTACCTTAAAAACTCCTAGATACATCTGGGCATGGCTTCTGAGTGCCAGTGCTCACTTCGCTGGATTTATGAAGTGGATTCTCAGTCAGCAGACTCATATGCACTCGCAGAAATAATCACCTGCCAAAAATTCACAATCCTCTCCACCTTTTGCACATACAGTAAATGCAAATGCATGCCAAATTATACATGCAACCTGTTGATCCACTCCATGCATCTATTTTAATGACGTTATTTATAGTCTGACTTCTCTCTGATGAAAAGGAATGATTTGTAGACCATGAAGGCTGGGATACTACCTTAGAGACCAATACGATTTTCAGAGCACAAGCTTCAATTCTTGAAAGATTATACCCCGAAAATCTTGTTGGTTTGTAGCAGTGGTGGCTAAACTGCGGCTCACATATTGTGTGGCTCTCAAAGCCCCCACCGCCCCATCAGCCGACTTGGAGAAGGCATTTCTCTCTTTAAAATCACTTTTCCAAGCCAAGCCAGCTGGCAGCTTGCAGAAGGCTTTAAAAGTTAAAGTTGCTTTCTTTCCACCTCTCCCTCCCCCATATATTTGCCTTCCTTCCTTTCTGTCTTGCCGCTCTCAAACATCTGTCATTCATGTCTTGTGGCTCTCAAACATCTGACATTTATTCTATGTGGCTCTTACATTAAAGCAAGTTTGGCCATTCCTGGTCTGTAAGGAGCTACTGGACTCGAATCAAACTGTTCTACTGCAACCCAACACAGCTATCCTCTGAAACTATATCCATGCATAAATCTTGAGGAGCCAAGACTCCCCTGGAGGTCTTGTCCCAAAGACTCCGGCAGCTGTCCCGTTAGAATGTGCAACGCACTCCAAGACATCATGGAGAAGGCAATGGACAGGATGCTTCTGCATTCTGGAGAGGAAGCCTCAAGGCCAACTAAGACCAAGCTGAACCCCAGCCTGTCCAGCCCAGCAGTAGTAGAAGAGGAGACTGGATTTATACCCTGCCCTTCACTCGGAGTTTCAGAGCTCCTTCCTTTCCTCTCCCTGCAACAGACACCCTGTTAGGTAGGTGGGGATGAGAGAGCTCTAACAGAACTGCTCGAGAGAACCGCTCTTGAGAGAACAGCTCTGAGAGAATGGCTCTTGAGAGCTGGGACCAGCCCAAGGTCATCCCGCTGGCTGCATCTGGAGAAGGAGTGGGGAATTAGAGTCCGCCGCTCTTAACCGCTACACCAAACTGGCTCTCTACTCCATCTACTCCAAGTGGCCACACCTCTCTTACCCATCCTACTCTCTGAGGTTCTTTAGCCTGGAAACGCCGGGACCTCCTCAGAGGTTTGTAATCTTATGGAAGTGGCCAGTTTGCTGAATATTCCTGTTTATGAATTTATATTCTGACCTTTGTAAAGCTAGGAAAAAGAAAAAGTGAAACCAGATATTGTATTCCGGGTCTGCTCAATGCTACAATTTGGGAGTCCGGTTGTTTACAATTTGGGAGTCAAGTTGGATTGAAATTAACATCGCACATGGCACAGAAGAAATCCATTTATTGCGGAAGGAGTAGGCTCCTATTCAAGTTGGTAGGATTAACTGTTCCAGGTTTTATGCACTGTGTGTATATATGTGGCATGTTACATACATTGCATACTTTGCATGCACTGAGTAATTTGGTGAGACACACATGAGAATTTGATATAAAGACTGGAATTTCTATCAATTGGGTGTGAAGACATGATTTTCATGGAAGCCATTGCTTGGGGTTATCTATCATCCGTAAACTTCACTCATTTGTGGGCCTACAGTTCTCCTGGAATTATAACTAATCTTCAGAGTACAGCTCATCATAACCACTGGAGAAAGGGGTAGCTTGGGAGCTCCCACCCTTCCCTAAACTCCACCAGCAGGCCAGGCCCCTCACTTTCAACCTCTAGGAGGCTGTTTAAGACACTTTTACTTAGCATGGCATTTGGTTAATTTTACGAGCAATCCTGAATTGTGATTTTAAATTTGGGGTTTTATTTTTAATATATATTTCAACTGCATTTGGTTAAGTTTACAAGCAGTCTTGCCCTGACCTAGTTAGCCCATACTAGTTTGATCTTGTCAGATCTCAGAAGGTGAATAGGGTCAGCCCCGATCAATATTTGGAAGGGAGACCACGGAGGAAGCTCAGGGTCATGACACAGAAGCAAGCCGTAGCACACCACTGTTGAACATGTCTTGTTTTGAAAATGCCATGGGGTTGCCTAAGTCAGCTATGACTTGAATGGCAAGAAGAACGAACGAAAGAAAGAAAAATAAACAGTCCTGAAGTGTGGTTTAAAATGCTGGGTTTTTATGCTTTTCATCTGTTTTATCTATGTTGTAAGCCATGGGTGGCCAAACTTACTTCACATAAGAGCCACATAGAATAAATGCCAGATGTCTGAGAGCTGCAAGACATGAACGCCAGATGTTTGAGAGCAGGCAGGAAGCGGAAAGAAAGCAACTTTAAATGCATTCTGCAAGCTGCCGGCTGGCTTGGTTTGTTGAACTGATTTAAAGAGAGAAATGCCTTCTCCAAACCAGCTGAGGGGGCTATGGGGGCTTCGGAAGCCACGCAATATGTGTGAAAGAACCACATGTGGCTCCCGAACTGCAGTTTGGCCATCCCTGTTGCAAACCAACCTGAGCTCTGTAAGGAACTCTTTGGGGGGAGCAACTCAGAGTCTCTAGCTTTAAATTAAAAATTAACATGAAAAATAAAAATCCCCAAACACATATGAAACTGTCTTCGGCTATCAAAGTCAGAATTCTCTATTCCACCTGGCAGCAGCTCTCCAGGGTGTTAAGTGGAGGAGGTCTATCACACCACCTGCTCCCTGCTCCTTTCTAGCAGAGACACCAGGGACTGAACCTTCCACATGAAAAGCAGATGCTCCGCCAGTGAGCTACGGCTCTTCCCCTAACTCCACCCTCAAACCTCCAGGAATTTCCCAACCCAGTGGCTGCCTGGAGGAACACAAGCTCCTCAAATATCAGGGTTTGTTAACCGTCCTTCAATGAGCCAGAGTCAGGGGAGGGGAAGTATATTAAATAATTATAATTAAATAATAATAATAATCCAAGCCTTTGGCACCGTACATTTCCACAACGGGGCTGAGCAATTTCTCTCTTCCCCTCCCACCCCAACAACCTGTCCCTCAAAGCTACTAGGCCATTTCCCTCCCCACCTGCAAAAGAAGCAACAATTTACTGATTCATATCTAACCTCTCAAAGCTGCACGCTCTGGACCATCTGCTGGTCAATTCCCTCTACAACCCCCCCCCCAAATCCTAGAAGCGGAGGTGAATAAGCAACCCCACCCCAACCCCCACCTCCAGACCCCCTTCACATACCCTTGCAAGTTGGAAAAAGGAGCTGTGAACATTTCACTCCACCCCACTCCCCCCTTTTAAAGTAGTGCCCCCAGGTGGCCCCCCACAGCCACACACATGGGGGGGGGGGTCAGAATCAGCTTACTCCCTCCTCCCAAATTATGAGAGAAGTCATTAATGTCTTTTGCATAAGGGGAAATTAACCCTCCCCCCCACAACACTGAAATCAAAGGGGGATTAACCCCTCACCTTCCAGCCACAAATTACAGCAAGCCCCTCCCAGATGGGCTTTCATCTCAGGTGTCTCTTTGGGGGGGGGGGCGCAGAAAGATCATTAAGAACCTTTCACCGCCCCCCCCAGGTATGGAGGGGGGATTGGTTTGCTGTTATCTGGCCTCCTCCTAAGGGGGGGGGGGGTTAACTATCTTTTTTTTTTAAAGCCACACTTTCCAGGCAACCAGAGTGGAGAGAGCAATGCCTTTTAAGCCCCCCAACCATGACAGACAAGCCCCCCACTTATTTCAAAAGGCAACTTTCAGCCCCTTTCTCTTTAAAGGGGGGGCATAACCTTTAATCACGCCTTCCAGCCCCCACCCTTCAGAGGAAAGGTCGATTTTGAAAAAACATATTTCCGCCTCGTTTTTTTTTTCGTTGGGGGGGAGCAACCCAGAGCCTCCAGCTTCCCCTGACGAGGAGGGGGCGCGGGGAGACACTGAGCATGCGCGCTTCGCCACCGCGCCCCCTACTCACCTCCACCAGCTGCCACCGCCGCTGCTCTCGCCTCGGCCTCCTCTGGGCTCGCCCCGCCAGGCCACGCCCCTTAAGCCCCCGTCTTAGCCAATCGGAGGGGCAGACTGGGAAAGGAGGTGGGGAGGAGGGCGGAGGGCCCGGAGGACGAAGCGACGGGTTCTCGAGCGCGAGTGACAGACGCGGGGACCAATGGAGAAAGAGGTGGGGTAAAAAAATAAGCACAAGACCTTTGAAACAGTTGGAAGGGCAGCTTTCAGATACGTGCAGGGGGTGCTTAACTGTTCTGCGATGAGCCAGAGTCAGGGAAGTATATTAAACGATACTAATCCAAGCCTTCGGGGCTGCACGTTTGCAAAAGGGTGTTGCAAAAAGCGATTTCTCTTTTCTCCTCCCACCCCAACAACCTGCCTTTCAAAGGTATTTCGCTATTTCCCTCCCCCCATGCTAAGGGTGTCGCAGACTACTGTTTCGTATCTAAACCCTCTTTGCTGCACACCTTTTAGTAACTGCTAGCCAGTTCCTTCTACAACCCCTCCACTCCAAGATAAATTTCCACCAGTCTTACAAGCACAGGTGAATAAGTGAATTTGGGATAGGTATTTCACCAATCCTATAAGCACAGGTGAAGATCCTGTGAATTTGGGGTTGGTATTTGTGGGTTTCCTGCATTGTGCAGGGGGTTGGACTAGATGACCCTGGAGGTCCCTTCCAACCCTATGATTCTTAATGGGGACACCACTTGCACGTCCCCTTAATATTCCCTTGCAATTTAGGAAAGGGCAGGAGTCATTTCCTAGAAAAAGAGGTGCTGGAGCTCATTAGCACAATATATTTGCATATGCCACACCCCCTGACCACCAGAAGGTGGACTCAATTATATCAGCTCAGCATGTATCTTTAAAATGCTTCTTGAATTATAATTGTCATAATAAAACTTTACTCCCATGATCCTATCATACTTTTAAAATTACTTTCTCCTATGTGGCCACAGCGGCATGAAGGTTTCCATCTGTCTGCTTTATATGTTTTGGTTATTTCCCCATTTTTTGGTGGGGAAAATATTAGAAGTTTGTCAAATCTTTAGAGTTCAGAAAAATTTTCACAGCGAGTTTGAACAATGGAGCCCAGAAGCAAGTATTGGGTGGTGCAGGTTTATGTAAGAAAGGGGACAATTTAGAGTTTCTGGAGCTCCACTCCTGTGAGCTCAGTCCAAAATGAGGCCTGGTAAATTAATAATAATAATAATAATGCATTAGAGGGGTAATTAAAACTTCTGATAAACCACTATTGCTTTATTAGATAATGTAAAGACGGGAGACTGGTTCATAGAAAAATGGTTTTGTTTCCTTGAATATGTGAATAATAATGATACTGTATTTGGTAAAATCCCGGTAAAGTACATGAATTTCATGATTTATTAACTCTTGGACTGGTCTAGTTCACTGGCGGTTGATGTACTGATATGTATGTAGTGTAAGAAGTGTTCCTGTGAAAAGACATGCGAGATGTGTATAACTTCTATGTATGCAGCAGGGTTTTGTTTGACTCCCCACGTTGGGGTGTGATATTTATTAAAAAATTCTCAATAAAATTTAAATATTAAAAAAACCCTTCTGTTAATAGCAATATTATCACTTCTTTAATCATATCATTAGTTGCAAAAATTATTGCTCATGCCATATTATTTTAATGCATTCTTATTTCATCATTACTGACACACTGTTAATAGTCATTATCAGGGCTTTTTTGAGCAGCAATGCACAGGAATGCAGTTCCAGCTGGCTTGGTGTCAGGAGGTGTGGCCTAATATGTAAATGAGTTCCTGCTGGGCTTTTTCTACAAAAAAATGACCTGGTCATTATAATGTGTTCATTATCGTTAACTGATGCTACAAGCCATGGATTATTATACGTTTCCGTGATCTTGGCTAAGCACAGGGTTGCTGACCGTTGGTGTCGGACATTCTTGGAAATTTCAGGGAGGGAGAATAGGCCTGAGGAGGCGGGGTGGGGCTATGATCTTTGAAGCCATTTTCTCCCGGAAAACTGATGTCTCTTGTCTGGAGTTTAGTTGTAGTTCTGGGAGAAAGCCAGGAACCACGTGGAGACTGGCCAACTTGTGTATGTGAAAGTGTGTGTCTGTGTGCATCTGGAAGTCACGGCGACATCTAGTGACATAATGGGACCAAAGTATGATAGCCTAAGTTTAGTCATCCGAGCTTCTAGGGAGAGTTAGAACTAGGGTTGTCAGGTCTGACTCAATAAATATCTGGGAGCAAAGGTGGGGCAAGCACGATTGAACTCTAAAGGGAGTTCTGGCCATCACATGAAGAAGAAGAAGAAGAAGAAGAAGAAGAAGAAGAAGAAGAAGAAGAAGAAGAAGAAGAAGAAGAAGAAGAAGATGATATTGGATTTATCACTCCGAAGAGTCTCAGAGCGGCTCACAATCTCCTTTCCCTTCCTCCCCCACAACAGACACCCTGTGAGGTAGATGAAGATATTGGATTTATATCCCGCCCTCCACTCCGAAGATTCTCAGAGCGGCTCACAATCTCCTTTACCTTCCTCCCCCACAACAGACACCCTGTGAGGTAGATGAAGATATTGGATTTATATCCCGCCCTCCACTCCGAAGAGTTTCAGAGCGGCTCACAATCTCCTTTCCCTTCCTCCCCCACAACAGACACCCTGTGAGGTAGATGAAGATATTGGATTTATATCCCGCCCTCCACTCCGAAGAGTCTCAGAGCAGCTCACAATCTCCTTTACCTTCCTCCCCCACAACAGACACCCTGTGAGGTGGGTGGGGCTGGAGAGGGCTCTCACAGCAGCTGCCCTTTCAAGGACAACCTCTGCCAGAGCTATGGCTGACCCAAGGCCATTCCAGCAGGTGCAAGTGGAGGAGTGGGGAATCAAACCCGGTTCTCCCAGATAAGAGTCCACACACTTAACCATTACACCAAACTGGCTCTCCATTTAAACGGACTGCACACCTTTGAAATGCCTTCCCTCCATTTGGAATAATGGATAGATGCACCTTCTTTAGGGGCTCATAGAATTAGACCCCTGGTCCAGTCTTTTTTGAAACTTGGGTATTTTGAGAAGAGGCACTGGATGCTATGCTGAAAATCTGATGCATCTACCTCAAAAAACAAGCCCCCCCCCCCAGAGCTCCAGATACCCACAGTTCAATTCTCCATTATACCCTATGGGAATTGGTCTCCCTAGGATATAATAGAGTGCCCAACAGACATTCCCCCTCACACACTTTCTGATAACCATGAAGCAGGGGGAGAGCCTCCAAACTGATATTTTCCCAACAAGGAAACATTCAGAAGCGCATACAAGCACTCGCAAACCTTCCAAGGGCGCATTAACTTCCAAAGGGTAATATGCCCTTGGAAGGTTTGCAAGTTCTTGTATGCGCTTCTGAATGTTTCCTTGTTGGGAAAATATCGGAAGAACTTCTATCTCCCCTCTTTGACAAAAGAATTTAAAACGGCGCAGCAAGTGTCAGCCAGCTCCGGGCTCCGTCAGAGGAGGGCCTGTGGAGTCTTCTGTTGTTATTTACTATACAAGCACCATTTGCACTCGGCACTTTATTATGAGAAGTATATTCTCTAGAAGTTTTGTATGTGCTTAGTTTATGGCTTCTGTTTGTATGAATTACTGACTTTATTGTAAAAATGTTGACGTGATTGTGATAGATATCACTATATTTATGGGATTTTTTGATAAATTGCTATAAGCGACTTTGATGGTTTTTCATTAATACATCATGGTATTTGTTTGGTTTGCTCTCTCCCCGTGATTCCCCCTTGTTGTATCACCCAACTGGGGACTGGCAACCCTAGTTAGAACCCAATGATTTGCCTTTTTGGCTGTCCACGTATCCAGAGAGCCAGTTTGGTGTAGTGGTTAAGTGTGCAGACTCTTATCTGGGAGAACCACGTTTGATTCCCCACTCCTCCATCTGCACCTGCTAGCATGGCTTTGGGTCAGCCATAGCTCTGGCAGAGGTTGTCCTTGAAAGGGCAGCTGCTGTGAGAGTCCTCTCCAGCCCCACCCACCTCACAGGGTGTCTGTTGTGGGGGAGGAAGGTAAAGGAGATTGTGAGCCGCTCTGAGACTCTTCGGAGTGGAGGGCGGGATATAAATCCAATATCTTCATCTACCCCACAGGGTGTCTGTTGTGGGGAGGAAGGTAAAGGAGATTGTGAGCTGCTCTGAGACTCTTCGGAGTGGAGGGCAGGATATAAATCCAATATCTTCTTCTTCTTCATAAAACTCTTGTCCAACACCATATTTCAAATGAACTTTTTTCCTGTCAGCTTTTAAAATTATCCACCTTTCACATGCATGCCTAGTAATGGGGATACTATATGTCAGGGGTGGCCAAACTTACTTAATGTAAGAGCCACACGGAATAAACGTCAGATGTTGGAGAGCCGCAAGACATGAGCATCAGATATTTGAAAGCCATAAAACATGAACATCAGATGTTTGAAAGCCATAATACAGCAAAGAACGAAGGAAGGAAGATGGAGGGGTGAAGAGGTGAAAAGAAAGCAACTTTAAGTGCATTCTTCAAGCTACCAGCTGGCTTGGCTTGAAGAAGTGATTTAAAGAGACAAATGTCATCTCCAAGTTGGCCAATGGACACTGGAGGTTTCAGGAGCCACACAGTATGTGTGAAAGAGCCGCTTATGGCTCCCGAGCCACAGTTTGGCCACCCCTGCTCTATGTTAAGAACTGTCTTGATCTGGTTTGCCAATTACACATCTTTACGTTTAAGAGTCTTTCCTAGCTCTTTCATGGCTGCCTTTCCCAGTCTCAATCTCCTTCTGATTTCCTTTTGGTTGAGGATGGAGCCCAGGAATCGAAAATCTTTAAACAATTTTAATTTCTTCGCCATCAACAACCTACTCAGACATTATTACGTTTGTGTACTGCCAAATGGTCACTGACATCCTTAACTGACTCTGTGGCATGCGTTACTGTAATTATTCTTTTTAAGTTATCTAAAATATTTTTCCTGGGGCCTTATAATCTCAGACATTTGGCAGCTAACAGAGGATGCTGTGCGGACATAGCCACACACTAACACACGCTACAGCAGAGCTTTCTCTGTGGCGGTATACCACGTGGTGAGAGCCCATTTGGTGTAGTGGTTAAGTGCGTGAACTTGACCACTTTGATTCCCCACTCCTCCACTTGCAGCTGCTGAAATGGCCTTGGGTCAGTCATAGCTCTCATAGGAGTTGTCCTCTCAGCCCCACCTACACTTAACAGGGTGTCTGTTGTGGGGGGGGGGGGTGGTGGTGGTAAAGGAGATTGTGACTGCACATGCAATAAAACGTAATGCCAGGTATGGAAGATATAAGCTTTAGAAAAGGATACAGGCAAACCCAATTAATTACATTATTTTTACTCAAAATAAAAACATGCTTAAAACATTGACAATCTTCCTTACAATATCTATGCGATGCCCACCCTCTACTGGGAGACTTTACAAGGACATAATGCGTAGCTCCTGTCATCTGACAATAAAAGTAATGACCAGTTGCTTGTGGGCCAGAGAAGACCCATAGACAGGCCTCTTTCATCCCATGGGCTGTATCCTTGTAGGGTTTTCAAGGCAAGAGATGAACGGAGGTGGTTTGCCATAGCCTGCCTCTATGTTGCAACCCTAGAATTCCTTGGTGGCAAAAGTCAACCTTGCTCAGCTTCTGAGATCTTTGTTTAAAACAATTTATTGATAACATATGGTTACAGTATCTAATTAAATCCTTACTATCTCTAACCCATATGATATTTTCAATCCCCCCTCCCTCCGTAACTAGACTCCCGCCGAGGTTATATACTTAAATTCAATTATAAAGGTACCCTTAACCAAACAAAGTTCAATGTCTGTCTTTCTTTTCTCACATTCATTTTAAAAAATTGTCCAATGTCTTTTCACATTCCACTCTTGCTCTATATATCCTCTAAATTTTTTCCACTCTTTTTTAAAAACGTCCAAATCATAGTCTCTTAAAGTTCTTGTTAGTTTGTCCATCTCACTCCACGATAAAACTTTCACGAACCAGTCCCATTTCTCTGGTATTTTTTCTTGTTTCCACAGCTGTGCATTCAGTGTCCTAGCAGCTGAAAGCAAATACCAAATTAAAGTCCTATCTTCTTTTGGAAATTTTTCCATTTGTAATCCAAGCAGAGCTCAGCTTCTGAGATCTGATGTGAATAGGCTAGCCTGGGCCATCCTAGTTAGCACAAAGCATACATTATAATAATTATTATTCCCAGGGCTTTTTAAAAGCTTGGAGTCAGGGGTATGGCCTAATATGCAAATACTGGCCTTTTTCTATAAAAACCCCTGATTATTACTTGATCATTATTTATTCATCCCATGTTTCAGCTAAAATTGGCTTCCAAACGAGCTCATAAACAGCTGACCATTACAATTCATTGCAGATATTTCTTTATTCAGAGCCAGTAGTTATTATTAGTGGTGGTGGTGGTCGTTATATTCAATTTTGAACCACCCTTCCCCAAAGGACAGGGCTCAAAGGGAGTTCTGGCCGCCACATTTAAAGGGACCATTAGGCAATTATCTGGGGCGCCAGTCCTTTAGGGGCTCCCCTGAGCAGGAGAAAAAGAATCAGGAAATTAAGAAAGAAAGAAGCTCCTCAGCGCCCAGGAACAACGGTGCTTTTGTAACTGACGTGATGACATCTACATAGGGAATAATGGAATGCCCTCAGTGTGACGTAATGCTGCATGTGCGCAAAATCTTGGTGGGGGGGCGGTTGGGTGCATGTCAGGTTTCTGCCTCAGGTGGCAGAACCCCACGCGCCGGCCCTGGGGACTGCACACCTTTTCAAATGCCTTCCCTCCTCTGGAAATAATGAAGGATAGGGGCACCTTCTTTTGGGGCTCATAGAATTGGGCCCTCTGGTCCAATCTTTTTGAAACTTAGAGGGTGTTTTGAGGAGAGGCGTCAGATGCTATGCTGCAAATTTGGTGCCTCTACCTAAAAAAAAAAAAACAGGGCCCCCCAGAGACCTGCAGATCAATTCTCCATTATACCAATGGGAATTGGTCTCCATAGGGAATAATGGAATTCCCAGCAGACATTCTCCTCCTTTCTGATGACCCTGAAGAAGGGGGAGGACCTCCAACCTGGGGAATCCCCTGTCCCCCCCTGGGGACTGGCAACCCTAGTTCCCACTCAGGATCGGCCTGAAATGTTGGCCTCAGCCTGTGTACATCAGGGGGCCAGAGCACTTTGCTTCCACTGTTCGAGACAACGGGGTCGAATGAACAGGAATAGAAAAAAGAAAGCAAGCTTTGGGCATCTTCTGGTCCACAGAAGCTAGAGATGTGCAGAATTCCACCCCCCCCCCCAATGAGTTTTACTTTATACAGTCACTACATCAAGCCGCAAAGAGAAGCAGTCCAGAATAGTAAAACTCTGGGACAGCACCCTTTATAGATCACAGCTCCTAGGCTTCAAGATGGAAGCTCCTGAAGACAGGCAAGGAGTCTAACAGTAGCATCAAATAGCAGGCCTTGTCTGGAAGTCACCTCAAGCTCCACCATTCCATGTTCTGTGCTGTAGCTTCAGTAGCACTGCAGGAGATGTCTACGTGGACTTCTGCCTCATCTTTCTCCTTCTGCGCTTCAGCCTGCGCATGCTTCTTTCACCACTTCACTCTCATATTGGGGTCCCCACGAACGGGGAGCAGAGCTGCAGTCAGATGAAGGAGACCGTGCCAGACACCCTCCACTCAAGATGGCGGTGGCAGCAACAGCAGAAAGGGGATGTGCAGAATTTTTGTAAAACCGGGGAGATACACATCAAGAAAAGAACAGCTGTTGAAGGAGCGGGAAAAACTCTTACAGGAAATACAGAAAGTGAAGGCTTTAAAAGAAAGAAACCGGGCTCATGAAATATCCAAAACAACTGAGCTCCAGAATATAAACAACAAATTGTACAAAGAGAATTGCCAAGCTGAAGGAAGAGGCTAGGGCCTTCAAACAAGAAGCTGAGAAGGATGTTACAAACCTAAAGGAGGCCAAGCAGCTTTTGATCCAACAGAAGCTAGAGCTTCAGGGAAAAGTCAATAACATCAATACAGCCCCTGAGCAGGAGAAAAAGAATCAGGAAATTAAGAAAGAAAGAAGTTTTGAAGAAGAAATATTCTGAACTTGAAGCAAAATTGTAGAATGGCAGACTTTGCCCCCCTAAGGCTGAAAGAGCCGGGTATGGGGGCAATACAACAAGCAATGCCACTGTCTCAAGGGGCAGACATATACTCAGGAGTGGGCAAAGCCTACAAGGAATCAAGCACAAGAGACCCTTTACTTGGGTCCAGGGCTTTTTCTGTAGCAGGAACTTATCTGCATATTAGGCCACACACCCCTGATGTAGCCAATCCTCCAAGAGCTTGCAGGGCTCTTCTTACAGGCTCTACTGTAAGCTCCTGGAGGATTGGCTACATCAGGGGTGTGTGGCCTAATATGCAAAGGAGTTCCTGCTACAAAAAAAGCCCTGCTTGGGTGTACTGGTTGCCATAAACCAGGAGGGGGCACGTGATCACTCATCCTCCTCAATTTCATGGTCTGGTTTTATACCAGTCTGCACTCCCTTCATCCCATGAGAACTCTGCAGGTCCTGCCAGCTTCACCACATTGACACCTCCCTGCTGCCCTGTCCAGATCTCCCACAGCTCCACTGTACCACCGACGTCCCACAGAGGATCCTTCGGCCATGTTGCCACAGTCTCTGTGTGCTGCCCATGCTTCCATTATCAAGTTCTCTGCTCCTTTTTTCAGGATGGGCTGGGGAAAATCTCAGGTACAAGAGACAAGATCGCCAATCAGCATGCGTGCAGGCTCGCTTCTTCTCTGCAGGGAAGGAGAGAGACGAGAGACCAATAGCAAACGTCATTCAAACTGAATCCCACCTCTTTCAATGATCATATATTACTGAAGTATTTATATGCCACACCAAACTTTAAGATGCCCACGTGAATAGAGTGCAGGTAATGTTGCCAGGCTGCAGCCAAAAACTTTTGGGAGATTTGCGGGGTGGGGGCGGGCAGAGACTGGCCTGCTGATATAATTTCTGGTGAAAAGAGCAAGTGATGTCATGAGACACTCTCCGATTTGCAAAAATTGTGCAGTAAAACCATAGTCCTAGAGCAGGGATGTCAAACATGAAGCTCAGAGGCCGAATCAGGCCCCCAGAGAGCTCCTATCAGGTCCCCGAGCAACTGGCTGTCATCTGTTGCCTTCTCCCTCTCTCTTGCTGTCTTCTGCATCACAGCTTGCTCAATCACCCAGGAGCTACAGAGCAAAACCTCTGTTTACTCCATTGACTGAGGCTCCTCCCTTGGGGATGAGGCAGAGCTTGCTCTGCCAGGCCTCTCAATTGCACAGTAGAGCTACTGAGCTGAGCTTCTCTTCCTTCTTTTGGCTGAGGCTCCTCTCCCTCCTGGTTGTCAAGAGTCACTCCATCTTTGTTCCTCTTGCCATATGTATCCAATTAGCTAACAATCATACAATGCTAATGTTGTGCTTGCTATGCTGGCTATTGCTTTGAAGCATCCCTGCTGCTTATCTAGAGGGAGGGTGGCATGTCTGGGAACTTGTGTGTTACTATGCAAACAAGGTCAAGGAAGCTGGTGGAGAAGTATCCAAAGGGGTAGATAACAGACACTTGGGGTGATGATAGAGTAGGAGGGAACCAGCGCAAAATCCCCGCTGTAGCTTGGTGCGCTTTGCTTGAACTGTAACGGTCAGGGCAAGGAGTTATAAGACCTGGGAACTGGCGGGAGAGTCATTTCTGACAACGCCTGTATCTGCCGGTGATGCTGGAATAAAGATCTTGAACTTTACTTGTCTTTTCCTTGCCTCTGGGTCTGACACTGGTCCCCCTGGGGAAGGAAAGAAAGAGCCAGAGCCTCCTTTGTCCAGTTCCCTGGATCCCATAGGAGAAACACAAAAGAAAGCATTTTTAAGACCAATGGGTGCTAATGTTTTAAACGTGTTTTAAGTTTTTTTTTTAAAAAAACTTTAACTGTGTTTGTCTCTGTCATTTATAACGTTTGTATCTCTGCTACCTAATCTTAAATAGAAACACACATGGTCCGGCCTGACAAGGTCTCATTTATGTCAGATCTGGCCATTGTAACAAATGAGTTTGACACCGCTGTCCTAGAGTGTCCTGTAATACCACTGTTGGAAGTAGGGTTCTAATTAGCACTTACTTAGCACTTGACGGGGGGGGGGCGCTGTTTTTTGAAGTAGAGGCACCAAATATGCAGCATAGCATCTAATGCCTCTCCCCAAAGACCCTCCAAGTTTCAAAAAAATTGGACCGGGGGTCCAATTCTATGAGCCCAAAAAGAAGATGCCCCTATATCCTTCATTATTTCCAATGGAGGAAAGGCATTTTAAACGTGTGTGGTCCCTTTAAATGTGACGGCCAGAACTCCCTTTGGAGTTCAGTTATGCTTGTCACAACCTTGCTCCTGGCTCCACCCTCAAAGTTCCCAGATATTTTTTGAATTGGATCTGGTAGCCTACTCCTAGGCAGGCTTCTCTTTGCCCACTAGGCCTCAAATCATGACAGCTTCCTTCAAGGAGCTCAGGGCCACATACGGAGCTCTCTCTTCCTCTGTTTTATCCTCACAACAACCCTGTAACATGGGTTAGGCAGACAAAGTGTCCTTTGGGATGACGTTGGACTAGGCACCTTCTTTCAGTCTAACTTACTTCACAATGTTGTTTCGGGGATAAAACGGAGTAAGGGAAAACAGCATAACCTGCCCCAAGTTCCTTTGAGAAACTGTGTGATAAAGATGAGAGAGACAGGTATGTAAATCACGGCAAAATAAACCAAGGCCAAAAGTAGCAAACAAAATGTTAAAGAGGCATGCAAAGCAGTCAAGATTTTTTTTAGAACACTGGTTACACAAACACATCTCTATCCAGTATTTAAATATTCATAAAACCAGTGTTCCCTCCAAGCTGAGTTAGTTTTTTAGCTCACGCATTTTTGTCTTAGCTCAGAAAGGATGCCCTCTACTGATAATCCTAAAGCAGCAGGAGGGCTTCCAAACCAGGGGTATCTTCTTGTCCAGGTTGTTTTGCCTTGTATTAATTCTACTCCATCACTTTCATCCATCACTTCTATCCATCATTTTCATCACTGTTCTCTTATTCAGGTAATACTTGTAAAGTATTGGGTAAGTTTTTCTGTTCACTTTGCTCAGCTATGGAGTAGGACATATCCCTAGAGAAGAAGAGGGTAGCTGGGGCAGGAAAGATGTTATCTTCCCCCTCAAGTGTAGGGTTGCCAATCTCCAGGTGGGGGCAAGGGATCCCCTGGTTTGGATCCCCAATCCTTCATTATTTCCAAATATCCAGAAGACCCTTGATGAGCAATGCTGATAGGTAAGTGTGACCCTTTTTCTTTTGTGCCACAGATCAAGTCCCAATACTTTCAGGGGTGGGCAAAGTTGCTTAACATGAGAGCCACATAGAATAAATGTCAGATGTTTGAGAGCTGCAAGATTTGAATGTCAGAGAGAAGGAAGGAAGGAAGGAAGGAAGGAAGGAAGGAAGGAAGGAAGGAAGGAAGGAAGGAAGGAAGATAGATAGATAGATAAGGGGAGGGAGATGTGGAAAGAAAGCAACTTTAAATGCATTCTCCAAGCCACCAGCTGGCTTGCTTGGATAAGTGATTTAAAGAGAGAAATGCCTTCTCCAAGTTGGCTAAAGGAATGGTGGGGGCTTTGAGAGGCACACAATATGTGTGAAAGAGCCACATGTGGCTCCCAAGCTGCAGTTTGGCCACCCCTGATCCAGAGGATTGATTTAAGACATGTGGGCTCTTGCAGCTGACATTACTATTACATTACATTACGGGGAGGGACGGTGGCTCAGTGGTAGAGCATCTGCTTGGGAAGCAGAAGGTCCCAGGTTCAATCCCCGGCATCTTCAACTAAAAAGGGTCCAGACAAATAGGTGTGAAAAACCTCAGCTTGAGACCCTGGAGAGCCGCTGCCAGTCTGAGAAGACAATACTGACTTTGATGGACCAAAGGTCTGATTCAGTATAAGGCAGCTTCATATGTTCATATGTACTATCATTGCAACTAAGAATTACAATGCAAGGATAAGCTGACATTCCACTGTGGGCCAAACTAGACATCACAGTCATATTTCAGCAACTGAAAAGGCACATGATTGTTTGATGCTGCTGTGCCCTCAGGGCATTTTCAAATAGCCACATTCTTCTCCAAAATGGCAGCCACTGGTTGGGCTGATGGCTGCCATAATGTTTAGTTTGGCTCTGATTTTTTGAGAGAACCAGCATTTGCATGAGAGAGCTCCCAAATGATGAGAACTGTCATACGAAAGTATGTCTACTGCTTTGTTCTATTGCTTCAGACCAACACAGCTGCCCACTTGGATCTGTCAATGTTACAGTGGGTGAGCGTAATGGCAGGGAACATTGGAAGAGACATGACATATCAGACCAAAAGTCCCTTAAATCCTTCACCCCAAGGATTGGTCATATACCCCACAGGGCTTTTTTTTGCAGCAGGGACTCCTTTGCATATTAGGCCATACACCCCTGATGTAGCCAATCCTCCAAGAGTTTACCAGGCTCTTCATACAGGGCCTACTGTAAGCTCTTGGAGGACTGATTACATTGGGGGGAGTGTAGCCTAATATGCAAAGGAGTTCCTGCTGCAAAAAAAGCCCAGGAGAAAAAAGGAACCCAAAGCAATAGCAATCAATCATTTTTGGTGAGGAATGCCAAAAATGATAGATTGACAATCCAGTCGTAAGTACACTTATGGTGTGTTCATGCCACACTAAATAATGTGTTTTACATCTGGATTTTTGCTGTGTGCCGATTCCGCACTAGACCTTTAATCCCCGTTCAGCCCTGTCCCCAAACTGATTTTCTACACTAGAAGCATAGATTTGGTTTCTATGATTCCACGATTCAAGTGTAGAATGTCATTTTGAGGACAAGGCTGAACCAGATGTAAAACGCATTATTTAGTGTAGTGTACGGTCTTTTAAGTAACGGACTTAGAAGGGTGTAATGCGGTTTAGGACCACACTGTTCAGAAGCATTAGAACTTGAGGATGAAAAATACAGAATGTTGCATGGGGAGGAAATAATATTGTTCAGTATCTTGGTCAGAAGAAAGTAGGCATACTAAATATGTTTTCATTCTCTTCCTCCTGCTGAATTCTCTAATTTTTGTTGCCATTCTTCCTTCTTTCCCTTCCTCCTAGGGTTGCCAAATCCAACAAATATCTGGGGACTTTGGGGGTGGAGCCTGGAGACTTTGGGGGTGAAGCCAGGAGACTTTGGGGGTAGAGCCAGAAGACATTGGGGGTGGAGCCAGAAGGTTGTGATAAGCATAATTGAAAGGGAGTTCCGGCCATCACATTTAAAGGGACTGCACATCTTTCAAAGGCCTTCCCTCCACTGGAAATAATGAAGGATGGGGGCACATTCTTTTGGGACTCATAGAATTGGACCCCCTGGTCCAATCTTTTTGAAACTTGGACGGTGTTTTGAGAAGAGGCATCAGATGCTACGCTGCAGGTTTGGTGCCTCTATCTCAAAACACCCCCTTCCCTGGAGTCCCAGATACCCACGGATCTGTTCTCCATTATACTCCATGGGAATCGTTCTCCATAGTGAACAATGGAATGCCCAGCAGACATTCCCCCCCCCCGCGCTTTCTGATGATCCTGAAGAGGGGGGGGGGGGTCCCCAGTCCCCACCTGGGGATTGGCAACCGTACCTCCTCCCCTTTGTGTTCCTTTTCTCCTGCCTCTTTCTCTCCCCGCTCCCCTCTTCTTGTCCTCCCCTTTTCTCCTCCGCCTTCTTCCCTTCCTTCCTCCCTCCCTCGCCTTTCGCTTTTCCCTTCCGCTTTTCGCCTCCTCCCCCTCCCCCTTTTCGCTTCCTTCCCTTTCTTCCCCCGGCCCTTCCCTGGAGGGTCTCAGCTTGCGCCGGGCGAGGAGGAGAGAGGCGGGGAAGGCAGGCAGGAAGCCCGGGGCCAGGATGGGCGAGCCGCGCCGAGGATAAAGGGGCCATGGCAGCAGCAGGTACGCAGGATCGGGGCCCTGCGCCAGACCCCCCCCTCCCCTCCCGAGCCCCGCCTGGGGGAAGGATGGGTGCGCCCCCCTCTCCCCTCCATCGCCGACTCACCCGCCCTGGCTGGCCCTCAGGCATCCCCCAGGCCGCTGGATGGAGGAGGAGGATCATAGAGCTGGAAGGGATCTCCAGGGTCATCTAGTCCACCCTCCTGCGCAATGCAGGAAACTCACCAATACCACCCCCCACCCCCCACACGCCCCCAGTGACCCTCTGCTCCATGCCCAGAAGATGGCAAAAACCCCTCCAGGATCCCTGGTCAAACTGGCCTGGAGAAAGATTGCTTCCTGACCCCAAAGTGGCAATCATCATTTCCCTGGGCGTGTAAGAAAGGGCCACGAGAATAAGCAGGGATGCTGCCACCTCTCCTGCTCTTCCTCCTTTCAAATTCACAGAATCATCATTGATTCAGAGCAAGCGGAGTATGCAAGGACCAGAGCTTCTCTGGGCATGTACAGAGGGCTCAAGGGAGAAAATTGCTTTCCAAGTGAGAGGGATGTTGATCCCCATAGGCCGGCTGGAGAGCATCTTTGAGCATGTGCAAAGGGTTTGGGTGCTGTGGGGACCCATACTGAGCATCCATTTAAACACAGGGGGCAGAAACAGAGCACTTCTGAGCACGCACAGGTTGCTTAAAACCAGGGCTTTAAAAAAAAAAAAACAGGAACGCCGGCTGGCTTAGTGTCAGGGGGCATGGCCTGATATGCAAACGAGCTCCTGCTGGGCTTTTTTGTAGAAAAAAGTGAAACTGTGTGAAACTGGTGATGTCTGGGGGTGTGGCCTAAAATGCAAATTAGTTCCTGCTGGGCTTTTTCTACCCAAAAATCCCTGCTTAAAATATACCTGGACCGAGTGTGCTTCTGAACGTGCTCCGACTGCTTAAAAGGAACATGGAACAACCAGACTCCTGAACATGATGCTGCTGAACGGTGGCTTCCAGGACGAAGGGAGCGATCCCAGCTTATCCTCCCGACTCCTTCCATTGGTTTTCTTTCTTCAGTTCTGGATGCTGAATCCTTTGGTGGCGATGAATGTCTGGAAGAGGACGAGGAGGAGCTGGAGGCCAGCCTGGAGGACCCTGAGAGCGAACCGGTGGGGAAGTTCATTCCCGGCGGGCGCGGCTGCTGCATCCTGACCCGCCGCGGGATCACTCTGCGGGTGCTGCTAAAGGATGGCCTGATCGAGCCGGGAGAAGGCGTGCTCTCCATTTACTACCTGGTGAGATAACGGGGCTTCTCTTGCCCTTCCCCACCTTGTATATTCCCTCTTGGCAAAGCCAGCCTCCCCCTCCCTGCTCCAAAAATTACTCATGGCTGCATAGACCTGACCTCTAAGCTGAGTTAGTGTGAGCTAGCTAATAATTGTTTAGCCTCCGGCTCACACATTTTTGTCTTAGCTAAGGAAGAATGGCCCCAGAGCGAACTAATTTATGCAGTAGCCAAATCGCTTGCTCACAACTTTAATGCCAGCAGCTCATGAAGCAGAATTCTTGCTAAGACTCCTCAGCTTAGAGGGAACATTGAACCCGATGTGTCTGAAATAGGCTTGCCAGTCCCCAAGTTGCAGTGGGGGATCCCCTGGTTTTTCAGGCTCTTCCCTGCCCCGCCCCAACAGCCACCATGTGCCTTTAAACCTCGGGAGGCTTAGAAGAGGTTTGCAACTGTTTGAGTTTCTGAATGTGTGTGTGCCTTTAAATTTCAAGAGGAAAGCTGCAGGGGGAACGGTGAGCAGGAGATCTCAGTCCCTCTGTTTATTTGGAGGAAAACTCCACCCCCTAGGCCATTCTTTCATTTTCCTGAAGAAGTTGGTGGAAATAGTGCAGATGGTTACATTCAACAACTTGAGCAAGCTGCCCCAGTGAAATCACAAAAATATGTGCTTGTGAACTGTGTTTATTTTGGCTGCTTTGTGAGAGCATGTGAGTGTGTGCTCACTTTCATTTAGTGAAAGTGCAGCTGCTGGGGGATGAGGAAATGAAGACAGTATTCAGGGGAACTGCACTGCTGTATTTTTATTTATTTAGTTCAGGGAACAGGAAAGTCTCCTGGCTCCATCCCCAAAGTCTCCCGGCTCTACTCCCAAAGTCCCCAGGTATTTTCTGAGTTGGACCTGGCAACCCTAGTCTGAGATGCCCCTCTCTGTTGAACAGGTCTAACGTCAAATTAATCATTCAGAGGATTTTCAGAATAACATGTTGCTTTAAAAAACAAACAAGTTAATAGTCCTCATTGTTGTAGCCCAGAAACACATGGACTTCTAGGCATCTAGTTGTGACATAATAGCAGAGGGAATGAGCTGAAATCTTGCCTCAGGCACAGACTTATTAAGTGACCTTGGGGAAACCGTTCTGCCTCAGCCGCACCCTATAGAGCAGTGGTGGCAAACCTATGGCATGGGTGCCCTGTGGGCAGGCGCACTCCCTACCCCCCCCCTGTCAGGCAATGTTTCATTGAAGCCAGTTATGCTTATTGATTGTATTTAATCCGTGCTTACTAACCCTATTGTTTAGTAGATTGCTAAATACTAATACCTGTGCCCTGCAGAAAGATCAAGGAGGGGTGGGAAAGGAGGTTGCCAAAACTCCAAAGGGCAGCCCAGTCTTTGAAGTGTAGAATACCAGGCTGACCACCCTGGCGCCTCCCGGGCGAGAGCAAGGACACCACAGGAAGGAGGATGTAACTATTCCTAGGAAGAGATAAGCGGCAGGTGAAAGTAACAAATGCAGGGACAAATGTAGATTTATTATGAGAAGCAATTTAAAGCCCTAGTCTTTGAAGTATATTCATAAATACCAATGGTTCAGGCTATTCGTTATCAGTTTCAATGAATACGTGTAGAGAGTAACATTGTTGTAATCAATAAATGAAACTTAGTTTCTTAATCAAGACGACTTTGATCATTTTTGGGACTTCAATGAACCCTTTGCTGACACCCCCGCGCACAAGGCTTGGCTCCCCCCCGCCGTCACGGCCCCGCACCTTCTCTCTCCCCCGAGTTGCAATGCAGCCGTGCTCCGTGGTTCCCCCTCCTCTTCAGAGGTGCGCTGAGCCGCACTGCGCCAAACCTGGACCCTACCGACTTCGATGTGGTCAGTGTGCCTTCTAACTCTTTGATGCCCACGCAGGAGAAAGCTTAGCTCCCCCTCACTTCTGGCTTCAAAGAGTTAGAAGATCGGGGAAAAAACCAAGAATTTAAATTAAAATTTTAACAGATGCAAAAGAGAGAGGCGGATTTCAATTACCAGACTTAAAATTATATCATGAAGCAGTTTGCTTAGTATGGATAAAAGAATGGATAATGTTGTTTAAACAAAAAACTCTTAGCGTTGGAAGGTCATGGAAATACATTTGGCTGGCACGCTTATATGTATTATGTGGGGGGGGGGGAAGATAGACGGCTTTTTCTCTCACCATTATATAAGAAACAGCTTGCTAAATACATGGATGAAATATAAGAAATATGGAGATGAGAGAAAACCGTTATGGATAGTTCCAGCCAAAGTGATAAAAATAACAGCTGAGACGGGTGAAGAAAAGTGGTTGTCATATAATCAACTATTAAAAATACAAAGTGGCAAAATAGAATTGAAAACTGCTGAAGAGCTGAATAATAAATATGATTGGTTTCAAATGCAACAAATAAAGAGCTTGGTGGAGAATGATATTAAAACTGAAGGAATAAGAAAAGAGCAAACAGAAATGGAAAAAGTTCTGCTTGGAGACAACGAAAATTAATTTCAAAATTATATAAATTACTTTTTAAATGGTCTACGGAAGATGAAGTAGTGAAATCTCAAATGATTAAGTGGGCAATTAATGTAAATAAAGACATACAGATGGAAACTTGGGAATATTTGTGGAAGAACTCTATGAAGCTTTCGACGTGTCATAGTATTAAAGAGAACTGTTTTAAAATTATGTATAGATGGTATATGACTCCTAAGAAACTGGCAAAGATGAATAATAAGATGCCAGACAGATGTTGGAAATGTAAAAAACATGAAGGTTCTTTCTACCATATGTGGTGGACTTGTGAAAGAGCAAAAAAGTATTGGCAGATGATTCAACAAGAAATTTCTAGGATCTTGGGATATGAATTTAAGAAAGTTGCAGAGACCTTTCTGTTGGGATTACAAATGAAAAAATTTCCAAAAGAAGATAGAACTATAATTTGGTACTTGCTTTCAGCTGCTAGGACATTATATGCACAGTTGTGGAAGCATGAAAAAATACCAGAGAAATGGGATTGGATTGTAAAAGTTATGACATGGAGTGAAGTGGACAAATTAACAAGAATTTTAAGAGACTATGATTTAGAAGTTTTTAAACTGGAGTGGAAAAAGTTCAGAAGATATGTAAAAAAAGAGTGGAAAATAAAAGGACATTGGACAATTTTTGATAATGATTAAGTCTTAGAAAAAAGAAGAATATTAATGTTTGTTTTTATTAGTTAAGGGTACCTTTAAATATTAGTACTTTAAGTAAATAACACCGGCGGGGGAGGGGTGGGTAGAAATATATGGGATAGATAAAAGAAGTTATTAATGATGCAAGAAATATAATTTGTTACCATATGTTACTAAATAAAATTGTTTTAACCCAAAGAGTGAGAAGGTGCACCGGTTGCATCGAAGCCGGTAGGGCCCAGTTTTGGCACAGCGCGGGTCGGCGCGCCTGTGAGGAAGAGGGGGGCCACGGAACATGGCTGCATTGCAGCTCCAGGGAGGGAGGGAAGGCAGGGGGCAGCTGCAGGGGGGGCTGTAGGGGTGAGCCAAGCCTTGTGCGCAGGGGGGGAGGGAACGCGCGTGCCCACAGAGTGGGCTCTGAGTGGCTTGGTTTGGAGAGGGATTAAAGAAACAAATGCCTTCTCCAAGCTGGCTGATGGGGTGGTGGGGGCTTTGAGAGCCACAGAATAGTTGTGAAAGAACCATCTGAGGCTCCAGAGTCACAGTTTGGCCATCCCTGCTCCAGGTGTTAGCTGAAGGTTGCTGGCTTTTACAGTTGATCTCCTGCTGACGGAGGTCAGTTCGCCTGCAGAAAATATCTTCTTTGGAAGGTGGACCCTGTGGCATTATACCCTTCTGAGCATGGGTGCAGAACAGGGTAGCCAACCCCAAGGAGGTGGCTGGAAACCTCCTGGGATTACAATGAATCTCCAGGCGATAAGAGATCAGTTTTCCTGGAGGAGATGGCTGCTTTGGAAGGTGGACTCTGGAGTCATATCTCATTGAAGCTCCTCCTCTCCCCAGACTCAGGCTCCTTCCCCCAAATCTTCAGATATTTCCCAAATCAAACCTGGCAACCCTAACTGGGCCTCCTTCAGAGAGACAATAGGGCACGCCAACTTTTTTGAGCTTGTGGGCACCTTTGGAATTCTGACGTCGGGGTGGGGGTGCAACCACAATACAGCCCCCAAGCAAAACACACAGAGGAAAATTCCTTGCTGGCGTTCCTGCAGTTTTAGGGAGGGGGTTAGATGGGACCCACTAGGGCAGAGGTGGCCAAACTTGCTTAACATAAGAGTCACATAGAGTAAATGTCAGATGTGTGAGAGCCACCAGACAAGAACGTCAGATGTCTGAGAGAAGGAAAGATGTCTGAGAGGAAGGAAAATAGATTGGGGAGGGAGAGAGCGGTGGAAAGAAAGCAACTTGAACTTTAAATGCATTCTCCAAGCCACTGGCTGACTTGGCTTGAAGAAGTGATTTAAAAAGACAAATGCCTTCTCTGGTAGGGGCTTCAAGAGCCACACGATGTGTGTGAAAGAGCCACATGTGGCTCCCGAACCACAGTTTAGCCACCCCTGCACTGGAGAGATGGGTATAAGGCAGCTTCACGTTTTCATGTGAACAAGACCTGGTTGTGTTTCATATTTCAAAACTGTTGTGGCACGGTCCAAGCCGAAGGGAAGAAGAGAGCATGGGTGTGTGGGGAAGGAGGGGGGAGAGATCAGGACCTTGAATCAAGTATGTTGTTTTGAAGGGATGTGGGTTTATTACAGGAAATGTTGGATCCCACTAATCTGGCAGAAACAATGGCCAGGATCACCTCTGGTTTAAGAGTGGAAAGGGAGGAACTGCAGGCTTCGTTGCTTTCAAATACGATGCTTCTGATAGCAGTATCTGAGCAGAGCTCTTTCAAGTTACAGGGACCATAAGGCAAATTGTTGATAAGCAGTTTTTGAACTGTTGCACTGCTGTTCTGGTTTTCCAGAGCATCCCGGACAAGTGTTTTCCAGCCGCGGCTTAAAGAATGCCAGTGAGGGGGTCGATTGCTCTCTTGAACAACTTTTACTGTTAAAAAGGTTTTCCTATTCCAGTCCTCTCTGCTGCAAGCAGGAACAGCTCCCTGCCCTCCTCTAAGTGGCAACCCTTCTAATACTTCAAAAGAGCAATCATGTTTCCCCCCTCAACCTCCTCTTCTCCAGACTGAATATCCCTAAATCCCTTACCCTTTCCTCATTGGGCTTGCTCTCCATGGTTACTTGGAAGTAATCTACAGTGAGCACTGTGGCATCTACTCTCTACACATGCACAGGATTGCAGTTTCAGTTTAAAGAAAGAAGAAGATATTGGATTTATATCCTGCCCTTCGCTCTGAATCTCAGGGTCTCAGAGCAGCTCACAATCCCCTTTATCTTCCTCCCCCACAACAGACACCCTGTGAGGGAGGTGGGGCTGAGAGAAGCTCTCCCAGAAGCTGCCCTTTCAAGGACAACCCCTGCCAGAGCTATGGCTGACCCAAGGCCATGCCAGCAGGTGCAAGTGGAGGAGTGGGGAATCAAACCTGGTTCTCCCAGACAAGAGTCTGCACACTTAACCTCTACACCAAACTAGCCCTCCTTTCTCACATCAGACTTTCTAGTTAATAGAATTCAGACTCTCCCTGAAGTTTCCAAGGGTAGCCGTGCTGGTCCATAGTAGAACAACTAGATTTGTGCCCAGGAGCACCAACAAGATTTGGGAGTGGGGGCACAAGCTTTCCAGCATTAGAGCTCCCTCGATTAGATAAAAGGAACTTTGTTCTCTAATCTTGTTCTCTAAGGTGCTGCTGGACTCAGATTTAGCCATATAAATCAGTGGACTCCTTTCATCAACTTAATTTATTAACTAACATCATGTATCCCCTGCCTTCCTCCCCCAAAAGGACACTGAAGTGGTTCGACACACTCTCCCCTTCTCTTTTATCCTCACAACAAACCTATGAGGCGGGTTAACTCAGAGTATATTACTCTGAGTATATTATTCAAGGTTTCCCAGCAAGCTGCCAGGGCAGAGTGGGCATATGAATCGGGACCTCCCAGATCTGATTTGGACACCCTAACCACCAGCTCCTACTAAACACACTATATTTTAATGTATTTTTTTCCCCTAATGGCAAACTAGAATGATGTTTAGAATGTATATTACATGTTCAAAAGTAAATTAGGTGGACAGAAACACCTCTGGGAAAAGCATGTTCTCAGTTTAACCCAGACTTGCAAGCAACAGAGCAATGAACAGCCTCCATTTATTGCCTTATGACACTCTCACCACCATTCTCCCATTCTTACATGTTACTATTTTGTTGGTTTCCTAAGCAAATGCTATCCAGACCAAATGTTCTTTCAGTTTGTTAATTTAACAACAACAACAACAAGAAGCCTTTATTAGTATAAAACAGATTTGGCAGTACAAATAACAATGTAAGTAATATAAAATCCTGGAAAATAGAGTATGCAGGGGAGCTAATGTACATAAAATGAGTAAAATATATGTAATTTCAAGTTTAACAAAATTAAATGAATAAAACAAATAAGATATGGTCATTCCAGAGCCAGTCTCTGTCGGATTTCCATGGCCTGTTGAAGAAATTCGGCAACCGTTAAAGTTAACTCAGAGCAGGTGTCATTTAAAAGTCTGTAGACTTTGCCTGAATCAGCACAGCTCAACATATCTGCTAAAATATCTTTCAAATATATACGACGAATATCATCATAAAGGGGACAATTCAATAATACATGGGAGATAGTTTCGATACATTTGGGATTACAAAGACAATGTCTGGCAGAGTAATCAATCCTGTTAAATCTGCCAAATAAAATAGCAGATGGTAATGCATTGCATCTCGTTAACGAGAAAGCACACCGTTGTGGTGGTGCTTGCAGAGAGGCGAAATATGATGCTAATTTCCCTACAGAAAGAGGAAGTTCAAAATTCAGTGGGCAGCAAGTTTTGTTGGCGAGGCTATATAATGTTTGCATTTCAATATCCAAGATTCTAAGCTTAAGTTTCAAGAATGCATCTTTTAGGGATAGCATAAAAAGTGAATCTATATCAATGCCCATAGACTTAATTTTCCTCTCAATAAATACTAACCAATTTGACATATTGGATTCTGAGAGCAGTTGATATAGAAGCCTCTCCGAATCAGAGTAGAAATGTAGCCGTAACCAATATTGAAATAACATTAGCCATGCTTGTGTTTCCACAAGATTCATCCCTGTTTCTAAACATAGAACTGCATATGGTACGCACTTCGGGAATCCCAGGATTTTCTGTAGAAATTTTGATTGGACACCTTCAATGTTGTTGTCCAAGACTGTGATCCAAACTGGGACCGTGTTTGTTAATTTCACTATGTTTTTTTCTAAACGAAAACTTCAGTATTCAGGTTAAACTGCCGTGTTGGCTCTTTGCGATAAATAAGTGGGTTTTGGATTGCAAACTGGGCACTCGGTCTCTAAAAGGTTCCCCATCATTGCTATAGAGAGAGGAATGACATAATAATGGCAATCTGTCCTAATGGGGTTGTTGTAAACAAACTTCAGTAGGTGAAGCTATAGCTCTGACTTGGATAGCCCAGGCTAGTCTGATCTTGGAAGCTAAGCAGGGCTGACCTTGGCAAGTATTTTGATGGAGACCTTCAGAGAATACCAGGGCCGGGAGGCAGAGGCAGGCTATATCAAGCCACTTTTCTGAATGTCCTCCATGCCCTGCCAGAGGTCACCATGACTTCCAGGCATGGGCACGCCATGCCGCACGCATACCCAAATGCAAAAATACAAAAAAAAAAGTAGGTGAAGCAATATGGGTATAATAAGGGTGAAAGAAATACAGTATGGATTGCAACAATATGACATCTGTTAATTATATGAAAATGTATTATCTGTTACGGAGACCACAAGCTTGCTTGTAAGTATTGCAAGGACTCTGTGTAAATGCTAAATATTATTATTTCGTCTGTCTGAGGAGTTGTCATATTCCCTTTCCTTGTTCTGTGTCTCACTCCAGGGGAAGAAATTCTTGGGTGACCTGCTGACAGATGGGAAGATCGTTTGGCAGGAAACAGGCCAGGTTTTCAACTCACCGAGCGCCTGGGCAACATACTGCAAGAAGCTGGTCAACCCGGCCAAAAAATCTGGGTGCGGCTGGGCATCCGTCAAGTACAAGGGGCAAAAGCTGGACCAATACAAAGCCGTCTGGTTGAAGAAGTACCAGCCCAACACTCCCCCTGCTGATGAGGTGACCCATTCCCTTCCAGGCTCAACCTTTTTCTGTTAACAGAGAAAATGAAATCCCAGGGAACAAGAGGAACTCCCTGCCACAGAATGTTGTGATGGCCAATAGACGGCTCTAAAAGGGGATTAGAAGAGGAATGCTCTTGGTTGTTATTTCTGATGGAACCTCCATGTTCAAACTGAGGGCCAGTTTCCTGTAGTGGATAAGAATGGCAGACTCTAATCTGGAGAACTGGGTTTGATTCCCCACTCTTCCTATGCATGCAGCTGCTGGTGTGACCTTGGGTCAGTCACAGTTCTTTCAGAGCTGTTCTCTCAAGAGCAGTTCTTGAAAGAGCTCTCAGCCCCACGCACCTAAAAGGGTGTCTGTTGCGGGGAGAAGAAGGGAAGGAGACTGTAAGCCACCCTGAGTGAAGGGCGAGGTATAAATCCAATTCTTCTCTTTCTCCTTCCTCTTCTCCTCCTCCTCCTCCGCAACCAGTCGCAACTGCGAGTGGAGGGTAAAATATTTTTTAAACTCCAATACAAATTACACACTCCAATACAAGATGCCACCATCCACCAAGGTTCAAAATACAATATCTACAGCCTTTCTATTAAGCACATATATGTGTGTAATTAGACACATCCAGGTAAAGTCGTCACTTCAACTCCCCAAAATGTCCAAAAATGAATTCCAACGGATTACCGGTCCTTATTGCTCTGTTTAGGACTAACCTTTTTCCAGGGAATGTTTTGATTTTACTATAAATCCAAAAGGAAGATGGCTGATGCTATGCTCCTTGGATTTCTGATGCCACTTCTCAAGTCAATATCCAATATCCAATTCAGTATCCAATTCAGTATCCAATTCAGTATGTTTTCTCACCTGGGAATCTATGTTTATCTCATATCATTTACTTCATGGAGCACAGTAGTCATGCTAACATTCAGCTCTTATTAATCTCATTTTTTACACTCAAATACAAACTCAATCGCACAGCAGAACTACTGAGCCAAGTCTCTCTTCCTTCTATTGCCCGAGGCTCCTCCCCTTCTTGATCCCCTAGGGTCGCACAGGAGAGATACAAAGAAAGCACCTATAAGACCAACGAGTACTAATGTTTTAAGCATGTTTTATTTTAAGCTTTTAAAAAATATTTGTGTTTGTGTCATTTATAAAGTTTATATCTCTGCTACCGGACATTACATTTTATGACACATATGGCCCGGCCCGACAAGGTCTCATTTATGTCAGATCTGACCCTCATGACAAATAAGTTTGACACCCAAGTGTAAAGAATATTTTTGTAAGAAACCAAACACAAAAATTCCAGTAAAAACTTAATTTTGTATATTTAACTGTTGACGCAGTGAGGCATTTTCCTTTTTAGCTGCTGAGATCTGGCAAGATTGGGCTAACCTGGCCCATCCAGGTTACGATTCTTAGTAAGGCCTACAAATTACAAATACCGGCGGCAGCATCTCCAGTTCCAGCCACCCTCTGGAAAGAACTGAAATGTTTTTATGACCCTACCAAACATCGCAATAATGGAGATCTGGCAGATCTCCTTCGGGGAGGAACTCCAAAAATTGGATGGCATCACTGTAAAGAAATCAGGGGGACGTCACTGTTCTCGCCAGAATACTGGTTACAGAAGGGCACTCTGTATGTACTCAAGGATAACACTTTATTCCACGGGTGTCAAACTTATTTGTTATGAGGGTCGGATCTGACATAAATGAGACCTTGTGTGCCATGTGTGTCCATGTGTGTTAGGGGAGGGACGGTGGCTCAGTGGTAGAGCATCTGCTTGGGAAGCAGAAGGTCCCAGGTTCAATCCCCGGCATCTCCAAAAAAGGGTCCAGGCAAAGAGGTGTGAAAAACCTCAGCTTGAGACCCTGGAGAGCCGCTGCCAGTCTGAGTAGACAATACTGACTTTGATGGACCAAGGGTCTGATTCAGTATAAGGCAGCTTCATATGTTCATATGTTTTGTGAGCTTGACTGAGATGGCTTCTGTCTGATTCTGATGCTGTTTCTATAAGACGAGGAGGCCCCTTAAATTAAGACTCTCTGAACACAAAACCAATATATCTCATAAAAGAACTAGTGCTTCCCTGGCGGAACATTTCTTAGAGCACAATCATAAACTTCTCGTTTTGGACTGCATTCAAATCTAAAAGACAAGGATGATAAAATTCTGCTGGGGAAAACAGCTGAATGGATTTTGAAACTGAAACTCTGCAGCCTAATGAGTTAAATGAGGGACGGTGGCTCAGTGGTAGAGCATCTGCTTGGTAAGCAGAAGGTCCCAGGTTCAATCCCTGGCATCTCCAAAAAAGGGTCCAGGCAAAAAGGTGTGAAAAACCTCAGCTTCGGACCCTGGAGAGCAGGGGAGGGATAGTGGCTCAGTGGTAGAGCATCTGCTTGGGAAGCAAAAGGTTCCAGGTTCAATCCCCGGCATCTCCAACTAAAAAGGGTCCAGGCAAATAGGTGTGAAAAGCCTCAGCTTGAGACCCTGGAGAGCCGCTGCCAGTCTGAGTAGACAATACTGACTTTGATGGACCAAGGCTCTGATTCAGTATAAGACAGCTTCATATGTTCATAAAATGTAATGCCAGGTGGCTGAGAATGTCAGCCTTATAAGTGACACAAATACAAATATTTTTAAAAGCTTAAAATAAAACGCGCTTAAAACATTAGCACTCGTTGGTCTTATAGGTGCTTTCTTTGTATCTCTCCTGTGCGATCCAGGGAACTGGGCAAAGGAAGCTCTGGCTCTTTCCTTCCTTCCCTAGTGAACCGAGAAGGGAAGGAGCTTTAGGCAATAGAAGGAAGAGAGGCTTGGCTCGGTAATTCTGCTGTGCGATTGAGCAGGCCTGGCAAAGCAAGCTGTGATGCAGAAGGAAGCAAGAAAGAGGGAGAAGGAAGCGGATGACAGCCAGTTGCTCGGAGGAGGAGGGCTGATAGGAGCCCTTTGGGGGCTGCATGTTGGACACCCTTGTTTTATGCATTCCAGAACTCAGTGCTGGTCCTTGAAGCAGGTTTTAAGAGCCCTGCTGGTCTCTGTATCAGGACGGTTGGGGAAGGCTGCAAGAATCAGCTTGGAGATAATAGATTCTGCCTATTGGTATTCTGCCTTACCTAGGGTTTAGTGAGTGAAGGAGAGGAGGAAGAGCTTGCTGATGATGAAGAAGAAGAAACCAAAGGGGTTAAATCCTCCCTCTCGGAGTCCATGCTGGCCAGGAAGCTGGAGGAAAAAAACCGGAAGCATTCCAACAAAAGTCTGGCAGAATCGCTTGGCACAGGTAGGGCTGAGGTTTGAAAAAAGGGAGGATTCCTAGCAAAGTTTTGCTGCGTTGAGGGAATATCCAAATGCTTTGGTTTTTGTAATATCCACATTGCTGTTACAGAATTCCAGTGGCAGAAGACAATAAATTATTTTTGATATGTTACACATTTCTGAGTAATTGGAAGCGTAAAACTCTGTCAAGTCTGATTTATGGCAACCCCATCGGGTTTTCAAGGCAAGAGATGTTCAGAGGTGGTTTGCCGTTGTATTCCTCTGCGTAGCAGCCCTGGACTTCCTTGATGGTCTCCCATCCAAATACTAACCAGGGTGAACCCAGCTTAGATTGGGCTAGCCTGGGCCACCCAGGTCAGGGTTAGGTAACTGAAAAAAAGTTTGGAAAGATTTTTGCAGCACAAGCAACAAATATGCTGGAGAAAACATTTTTAAAAGCTCATTGAATTGGAAAGCAGGAAAACGAATACCACTTATCTCATGTGCTGTGGGTAGATAATGCTTGAGGAAAGAGCATTTCCTGGCTCCCAAAAAGACATAATCAAGGGGGAGGAACCAATATCTTAGTGGAATGAGTTTTATGTCAGGGGAAACCACCAAGAAGGTCCTGCTTCTGGTGAATGCTACTTTGGCATCCTCTTGGGATAGCATCCTGAGCAGCTGAGACATCAGGTAGATTGCTACCAATGCTCCCTCTAAACTTTGGGTTTTTATGAGCAAAAATTCTACTTTGTGAGCTGCTGGCACTAAAGTTGTGAGCTACTGCATAGTTTGCTCTGGGGCCATTTTTCCTGAACTAAGACGCAAAAAAGTGAACTGGAGTCTAAAAAGAAATGTGAGCTAACTCACATTAACTCAGTTTAGAGAGAACACTGGCTGCTACTGGCATCCTTTGAAACTAGCATAAGTTTCTGTGCAGTGTTCAAGGGCTTCCTTGCCAAGGGGTTTGTTGCAGTAGTCTAGAACTTTTTCATTTGCCTGGGAAATAATTCAGTATTGTTCGTGCCATGTGGTCCAAAGACATCCTCTAATTTTTTTTTATGTTTTAACAATTTATTGATAACATATGGTTACAAAACTTAATTATAAATTTCCTGTACTATCCCATATGATATTTCAATCTCCCCTCCCTCCCTTGTTTGACTTCCCCGAAGTTATATATTTAATACTAAAGGTACCAGTACCTAATCAAAGTTCAATATTTTTTTTTCCCTCATCAATACTAAAAAATTGTCCAATGTCTTTTTACATTCCACTCTTTCTCCATATATCCTTTAAATTTCTTCCACTCCTTTTTGAATATATCTGGATCATAGTCTCTTAGAGTTCTAGTTAGTTTGTCCATCTCACTCCACGATAAAACTTTCATAATCCAATCCCATTTCTCTGGTATTTTTTCTTGTTTCCACAGCTTTCGCCTTTTACTCTAATTTTTTTTTTAAACACACCAATCTTTGCTTAGCACTAGAAATTTTCTTCAGGACAATATTCTTTTGGGAAAGGTCATTCTATTTCCCAAAAGCAAAAGGCTGGGATGGAGGTCAGAATTGCCCACCAGGTGATCTGGTCATTGCAGAGGAAGGATTCGAACTCAGGTTTCCCCAGATTGTCTCCCCAGCTCACAATATTGCTTTCTATACTGAACACCAGTAAAGGCCCCCATCCCCAGACACTGGGGGATTCTATTTCCTTGTCCAGAAAGCTAACAGGGGAAAGAGGAGACAACCATATGCAACAAATGGGGGGGGGGGGATTGTTTTAAGTGTTTTATTTTTGCAAGTGAACAAGGCAGTTTTTCAGCATGTGGATTTTCCCCTCCAGATAATGGCAAGAGGCCCGAGAGCAAGAATTGTGTTCCTGTCCGCTACTGCAGTCTGGGGAGCCGGGATTCGGCCAGGTATTCATGTGGATGCTAGTTTGCTTCTCTCTGCCCCGTGCCCACTCAGCAGAACATGGGGAATGGGTCATTATTGCAGGCTGTGATACAAAGAGCTCAGTAGGATCCGGCCAAAGGTCCCTTGAGCCAATCACCCCTTTTCTCACAATGCCCAACCAGAAAGAGCTGGTATTCAGAGGTAGAGTGCCTCTGGATGTTCTGTTTCGTAATCCTGGCTCTGAGCTGTTTCTAGACCGTGAATTAGTCTGAGTTCCCCCTTTTAGAACCACTGAAGTTGGTTTAGAACCACTGAAGTTGCCCTATCTCGGGGCAATGAGTTCCACAGGTGAAATATGCAAAAAAAAGGACTGTCCTGAATTTGCTGCCCATCCATTTCATTGGGATCCTCCTGAGTCACAGTATCATAGAGAACAAGATGCCTCTCCATTGTCTCTTCACTGGGCATCGTTTTATAAACTTTTGTTTTTAAAAATTATATCCTGCTTTTCTCCCTAATTGGAATCCAGAAGTGGTTGTTCTCATCCCTCTTCCCTCCTCCACTTTATCCTCAGAACAACAACCTTGTGAGGTAGGTTAGGCTGAAAGATTTTGCCAGGCCCAGGGGGGTCCCCTTAGTAAACCAGATGAGATTTCAACCCATTGACCCAGGTCCTAGTTCACAGGTCTTAACCATTAGAACCAGGGCTTTTTTTGTAGCCCTTATTAGAACAATGCAACTCTTTAACCTCTCTAAAGCCCAAATACTTTCATCCTTTCTCTCAGAGGTAGAAAATAAGGCAAAGATCAATAGTGCAAAATGAAGTAATAATATTTTATTACTTGGTTAAAATCCCCCAAATTCTCTTCACTTTTTGCGAACCGGTTTCTTCAGGGGATAAGGGCCCCGTGGCGCAGAGTGTTAAAGCTGCAGTATTGTAGTCCTAAACTCTTCTCACGACCTGAGTTTGATCCCCAGCGGATGCTGTGGGTTTTTAGGTAGCCAGCTCGAGGTTGACTCAGCCTTCCATCCTTCTGAGGTCGGTAAAATGAGTACCCAGCTTGCTGGGGGGAAAGTGTAGATGACTGGGGAAGGCAATGGCAAACCACCCCGTAAAAAGTCTGCCATGAAGATGTCATGATGCGATGTCACCCCAGAGTTGGAAACGACTGGTGCTTGCACAGGGGACCTTTCCTTTTCCTTTCCTTCTTCAGGGGAATCTGTTCACCTCACAGTGTTACTTCAGGAAAAATAACATTTCCCTGAATCAGTCTGTTGGCGAAATGTGTAGGGAATTTTAGCTGAGTAAGAAAATATATTTTACTTGATTCTGCGCCATCAGCCTTGACCTTATTTTTTAACCTCTTAGTGGCTGCTGCAGCCTTTTTGTTTTCTTCTGGTTTCATCTTTTCTCTCAGGAGAGGTGCTTAAGTGGAGAGGGGGGGAAGTTTCTAGTTCTCATGGGTACAGATCCTGTTATCTCTGCAGGAATCCCCACACCCTGGTAGAGGTGACGTCCTTCGCAGCCCTGAACAAATTCCAGCCGTTCAACGTCGCCATTTCCAGCAACGTCCTTCTACTCTTGGTATGTATCATGCGCAATAAATTTATACATCGTGTTTTTCCTAAACTAACACAAAGCAATTTCCAAACCAAGACGTGATAAGTAATATGCTGTGGTTGAAAGGAAACTGAGCTGAAAAGAAATCTCCCTCGTCCAAAGTGTGTTTTTGTTGTGATTTTTAAAAAATACGTAGCCTGAATTTCAAAATGGGTGAAGGTTTTTCCAGTGTGTAGATAGATGACAGACTGTCATGGGTGCTGGGGGCCCTGCAGAAGAAGCTGAGCCTGCAGAAGAAACTGTGCCCCTGCCACCTGCACCAGTGCCCCTGCCTCCTGCTGGAGAAGATCCAAGCCCCCCCTGCCTCGCCCTCTCGGGTGGCTCGTGTGCGTGACCGCCTTCGTCAGGACCTCAGGGATCAGAGGAGGGCGGCACGCTCACGAGCAAGACGCTCCCTGAGCCCTGAGTTTTGAAAGGATTCTGGCCCTTCTAGGAGTGAGGGTGCTTGAGTCTCAGCAGGATCCTGGCTGCCCTCTGAGTCAGCAATTAGCCCAAATGGGCAACAGACAGCAGAGGGCTATATAGCTGTGGGCTTTGAGAGAAGGCTTTGTGGAAGCAACTAGTCACTTACCTGACGTTCTAGCATCCACTTCGGCTTCTGACTTCGGCTTCTGGACCCCCTGACTCTGGCATTGACTTCTGGACCCCCTGACTTCGGCTTCTGAACCTCTGACCTACGATACCTGGACTGTGATTCGGTTTTGGCGCCTTGAACCCTCTTTGCTCACCAGCTACAGACCTTGGACTGCCCCTGGACTTCGCCTGGCCTGGCCCCAGCTCGTGACACAGACATAGAGATATATATTTGCCCTCAAGTCTCAGCTGACTTTTAGTGACCCCCGTGGGGTTTTCATGGCAAGTGACATTGAGGGGTGGTTTGCCATTGACTGCCTCCACGTCACAACCCTGGTATTCCTTGGCTGTCTCCTATCCAGGGGTCATTTTGTAGAAAAAGAAGTGTCGGAGCTCATTAGCACAACTGGAGGGTGGACTAAATTAGATCAGCTCATCATCTACCTTAAAATGCTTCTTAAATTAGAATTGTCATCATAAAACCTTACTTCCATCATACTTTTTCACTTGCTTTCTCCTATGTGGCCACAGTGGCATGAGGAAGATTTCCATCTGTCTGCTTGATATGTTTTTAAGGTTACCAATCCCCAGGTGGGGGCAGGGGATCCCCCAAGTTGAAGGCCCTCCCCCTGCTTCAGGGTCACCAGAAAGCAGGAGGGGGGGGAATGTCTGCTGGGCACTCCATTATTCTCTATGGAGGCCAATTATTCCCTATGGAATTGATCTGCAGGTGTCTGGGGCTCTGGGAGGGCTGTTCTTTGAGGTAGAGGCACCAAATATTCAGCATAGCATCCAGTGCCTCTCCCCAAAATACCCTCTAAGTTTCAAAAGGATTGGACCAGGGGGATCCAATTCTATGAGCCCCAAAAGAAGGTGCCCCGTCCTTCATTGTTTCTAAATGGAGGGAAGGCATTTAAAAGGTGTGCGGTCCCTTTAAATGTGATGGCCAGAATTCCCTTTGGAGTTCAGTTGTATTTGTCACAGCCTTGCTCCTGGCTGCAGCCCCAAAGTCTCCTGGCTCCACCCCCAAAGTCCCCAGATATTTCTTTGAATTGGACTTGGCAACCCTGTGTGTTTTGGTTATTTTCCCACTTTTGGTAGGGAAAAATATTAGAAAGTTTGTCAAATCTTAAGAGTTCAGCAAAATTCTCTCAGGGGGTTTGAACAATGGAGCCCAAAAGCAAGTATTGGGAGGGGGGGGTGGTAATAAAGAAAGAACACAATAAAATTTAGAGGTTCTGGAGCTCTGCTCCTGTGATCTGCCGAAAATGGGGCCTGCTCCTATCCAAATGCTAGGCAACCAAAGTGAGGCACACGGATACAGGTGCGGGAAAAACAGGTAGAACTGCCATGTAATAATGTCCAAAAAACTCACAAAATTATTTGAAAATTCTACAAATATATTCCAGCCAGAAAATAGTCACAAAAACATTCATGGAAACACATTTCTTATACTTTACAGAACAAGTAAACAAAAGTCAGGTAAACCATCTACAAATTGAATTTCCTTAAAGGGAAAGCCGCATGGCCGTCTTACTCCTTCCTCTCACATGGCCCTTTGAGGAAGGATAAGAATGCAGCAGTTACGGATCTGGAAAGTGCACATTTGATATTTGTAAAGCTCCGAAGAAGCCTTTTACGGTAGAAATGAGGCTTAAGTTTTCTAGAAAAGCTCGTTCCGCGTCTGTGAAGTATTGGAAAAATGCACTTTTGAGAATCCACGGACTGAGGTTTGCTAAATAGCGTACACCAAGGTCTGCTTTCAGCATTTCTTCATTGAGAGAGAAAGGCTGGGTAAATGCCAAAGAAAAAGGAAGGAGCAAGACAGCCTTGTGGCTGCCCCTTTAAGGACATTCAGTTTGTGAATGGTTTATCTGACTTTTGTTTACTTGATTAGGGTTTGTAGAATCTTTCGGGATCAAGTGCCGTGTTCTACTGGAGAAAGTTTTCCTTCCAGACGTTTCGTTCTCAGCTGCGGAGAACATCCTCAGTGGCGTTGCAGCCAGAGCAGGCGCTCAGACCTTCTTGGCTGCTGTGCATTGAGTGGGGCCAGGGCTGCTGGAGAGCTGCTATTTGTAGGCTGGAGGGGGTGTGATGAAAGGGCAATTGGTTTGTGGATGTGCCCATTGTTTGGTGGGGCTTCCTGGAAGGGTAGTGATAAGGAAACTGGCTGTTGGATGTGACCATTGTTCTGTGTTAATTGCTGGGAAGGTTGGAAGGGGTTTGAAGATAAGGAAGATGGTTGTTGACTGTGCTGATTGTTCTGTGGAATTTGCTGGTTGTTCTGAGACTTTCTGCAATTTATAGTCTGTAGGGTGTTTTGCAGAGCTGGGTACCAAGATTGGTGGATGAAAATGCCTTCTTCCTTTCTGTTAAAATTCTGCTGGTGTTTGTAAATCTCAATAGCTTCTCTGTTCAGGCGGGTATGATAATGTGAGACCGTAGAAAGGACTTCAGTTCTTTCAAAGTGGATGGCGTGGTCTCCTTCTTGAAGTGCATGTTCAGCTACAGCTGAAATTTTTGTTTACTCGTTCTGCAAAGTATAAGAAACGTGTTTCTATGAATGTTTTTGTGAATATTTTCTGTCTGGAATATATTTGTAGCGTTTTCAAAGGATTTGGTGAGTTTTTTGGACATTATTACACGGCGGTTCTACCTGTTTCCCCTCTCCAAATACTAGTCAGGGCTGACCTTACTTAGCTTCTAAGATCTGACATGCTAGCTTGGGACCATCCAGGTCAAAATGAGGCCTGGATATGCCTGAGGATAGAAACGAAGAGCAGGAAAACCAAACCCTCCTTCATTAAATGGGAGGTGAATTCTCTTTGAAGAAATCTGAGGTACTTCGTGGATTGGACGTTGAGGTCATCTTTACACCGACCCTGCAAGACCCGCCTCATAACCTGGATGGGAGGGTGGAGAGAAGCCTGCCTTCCTAGGAAGTTTGGGGGCTGTGGCTAGATTTGAACCAGTGACCTCTGTGCTCAGTGAAATCACTTTCATCTCTCTTAGGATTTCCACAGCCACTTAACCAAGAGCGAGGTGGTTGGCTACCTGGGTGGCAGATGGGATATCAACAGCCAGCGTAAGTATTTTGGGGCATGTGACTGAATTAGGGAGGTGCAGTGGCTCAGGGGAGGAGCCTTCATTTTGCATGCGGAAGTTCCTGGGTTCAGGCCCTGGCATTTCCAGTCAAAAGGACCAGGCAGTTAGGGATGCCTGAGACCCTGGAGTACCCATCAGTCTGAGTAGACAGTACTGAAATTGATGGGCCAAGGGTCTGCTTAAGGCAATTTCATAGGGGGATGGGCTGTGGCGCACTGGAAGAGCCCTTTCTTTGTCTGCCGAAGGTCCTGATTCAACCCCTGGCATCTCCAGGTAGTAAGTGATGTGAAAGACTCAGGGCTTTTTTTGTAGCAAGAGCTCCTTTGTATATTAGGCCACACACCCCTGATGTAGCCAATCCTCCAAGAGCTTACAGGACTGTTAGTACAGGGCCTACTGTAAGCTCTTGGAGGATTGGCTACATCAGGGAGGTGTGGCCTAATATGCAAAGGAGTTCCCACTACAAAAAAAGCCCTGCTTGGGTCTACTGGAAAGACCTAATCCTAAGACCCTGGAAGGCTGCTGCCAGTCTAAGTAGACAAGACAGACCTTAAGGTGGCTTTGTGCATTCATGTGAATTAAAATGAGGCACCAAAGTCCAAGTTTGGCAAGTTTCAGTTTGGCTTTCAAAACATGTCATTGGGGGAGGTGGGCAAAGAGTTGAGGAGAAGATACGGTGACGAGTACTCCCTCTAAGCTGTGGTCTTGTGAGCAAAAATTCTACTTTGTGAGCTACTGGCATGAAAGTTGTGAGCTAATGCATACATTCATTTGCTTCAGGGCCATTTTCCCTGAGCTAAGACAAAAATGTGTGAGCTGGAGGCTAAAAAACTGTGAGCTAGCTCACACTAAGGAGTCCTGTACATGACTGGGGAAGGCAGTGGCAAACCACCCCGTAAAAAAGTCTGCCGCAAAAACATTGTGATGCAACGTCACCCCAGAGTCAGAAACAACTGGTGCTTGCCCAGGGGACTACCTTTACCTTTTTAGCTCACACTGACTCAGCATAGAGGGAACACTGGTGGTGGCACACCCTTTCAGTCAGTTTGGTGTAGTGGTTAAGTGTGCGGACTCTTATCTGGGAGAACCGGGTTTGATTCCCCACTCCTCCACTTGCACCTGCTGGAATGGCCTTGGGTCAGCCATAGCTCTGGCAGAGGTTGTCCTTGAAAGGGCAGCTTCTGGGAGAGCTCTCTCCAGCCCCACCCACCTCACAGGGTGTCTGTTGTGGGGGAGGAAGGGAAAGGAGATTGTGAGCCGCTCTGAGACTCTTCGGAATGGAGGGCGGGATATAAATCCAATATCTTCTTCTTCTTCTTTCTGTGGTGGGTTTGTGATCCACCCTGGGCCCTTCGGGGCTTCCGAGCACACTGACCATTGCCAGCCCTTCACAGGAGACTCATTTGACATAGATGCATGCGATTTGGGGATGTTAATCCAGGAAGGTTGGTCTGGGAAAGTTTGGGCCGTCGCCAACCTTGTCCTCATTCCGTTTGTAGTACTGACAGTGCTAAGGGCCTTCCCTTGCCGATCGCGCCTCGGAGACGCAGAGACAGCAGCTGCTGTGGAGGAGGAGGTGAGGTGGGGGGCATGAATGGGACTTGTAGAATGGCACCCTTCACATGGAGACTAAGGAGTGGCTTCTCCCAAACTCTCCCAATAGACTGGAGTGCCGCCATCATCTAGCAAGGTAGAGATTTCATAAAATTCCCCTCTCCGATGGCAGGTGCAGCTTTCAGTTAATCATGCAGCTCTGCGCCAGGCAACCTCATCTGTGTTGTTCAGTTTCCTAGAAGGCTTCAGGTTGCCTGTTAGAGATGCATGATTGGTGGAAAGACGGCTCCTACTGTCGAGAAGGGTAATTTTGTCAAACCTCTATTTTGGAAATGTGACTAGATGACTCACTCATTCCTGATGCAGTGAAAGAGTCACCTTTGGATGTGGGTGCCTGTTGTGTCTCTGTATGAGTCATGTCTCTAAACTCTCACGTTTCCAGTGAGGAGGCTTGCCCAAAATGATGGCAAAGACATAATGAGGTGGACTCCTTCATCAGTAGGCAGTTATTCATTTAAATATGTGGTGGTGAATTCAGGGTTAAAAAAATTGTAAAGAAATTTCAGCCAAATTTAAATGAACTAAATTTCAGAGAAATTTTAGCCAAATTCAGGGTTAAAAATGTTACCTTACAGCAGGAGTGGGGAACCTCCATCCCAAGGGCCGTATGCAGCTCTCGAAGGTCACTTGGTTTGGCCCTTAGGGATTGCTGGGCTGAACCAAGCCATGTGGCAGCCTCCCTGGGGCCTGGCTGGCCAGTGAGGATCGTGGGGTCCAGCCACGCTATGCAGCAGCCTCCCCAGGCAGGGATGTACTGTGTGGCAGCCTCCCTGGGGCCTGGCTAGCCAGCGAGGATCATGGGGCCCAGCCGTGCTGTGCAGCAGCCTCCCCAGGACCAGGCAGGGGTCACAGAGCCCAGATGTACTGTGCGGCAGCCTCCCTGAGGCCTGGCTGGCCAGCCCGAATTGCTGCAGGGCCTGGAAAAGTTACTGTCACAGTTCAGTTTGCACTTGATTATCCCAGAGGGTGTGGCCTAATATGCTAATGAGTGTGTGACCTAATATGCTAATATTAGAGGATGTGGTCTGATATGCTACAGAGTTCTTGCTGGGCTTTTTCTACAAAAAAGCCCCGGACCTATACATTTGCCTATGGCGGCAAGCTGAGGTGTTAGGGTTGCTAATCCCCAGGTGGGGGCAGGGGATCCCCCAGTTTGGAGGCCCTCCCCCCGCTTCAGGGTCGTCAGAATGCGGGGGGAGGGGAGGGAAATGTCTGCTGGGAACTCTGTTATTCCCTATGGAGATTTATTCCCATAGAAAATCATGGAGAATTGATCTGCAGGTATCTGGGACTCTGGGGGGACTGTTTTTTGGGGTAGAGGCACCAAACTTTTAGCATAGCATCTAGTGCCTCTCCCCAAAATACCCCCCAAGTTTCAAAAAGATTGGACCAGGGGGTCCAATTCTATGAGCCCCAAAAGAAGGTGCCCCTATTCTTCATTATTTCCTATGGAAGGAAGGAATTGAAAAGGTGTGCCGTTCCTTTAAATGTGATGGCCAGAACTCCCTTTGGAGTTCAATTATGCTTGTCACAGCCTTGATCTTGGCTCCACCCCTAATGTCTCCTGGCTCCACCCCCAAAGTCCCCAGATATTTCTTGAATTGGACTTGGCAGCCCTATGGGGTGTGTGTGTGTGCGTGCGCCCGATTAGGCTCTGCCCACATGACTTCAAATAGAAAAATAATTATTTGCATTAATTTTGCTGGCCTGAATCATTCTCCCTCAGTGGAGCACTGGTTTTTTTTTTTATGTAGATCATTTTTATGGCCCGCGAATGATGTTATAAATAGCCATATGGCCCTTGGCAGAAAAAAGGTTCCCCACTCCTGCCTTACAGCTAGGAAAGGAGGGTTCTGTGAAGAAGCAAATCTGCTGAATTTAACTCTCAGAATTTATCATTAAGGGGATAATTCAAGGGTTTTTTAAATCAGAAGCTGAGCAGGGTCAGCCCTGGTTTGTATTTGTTTGGGAGACCACCAAGGAAGTCCCGGGTTGCTACGAAGAGTCAGGCAATGGCAACCCACCTCTGAAAGTCTTTTGCCTTGAAAACCTAAGAGGGCTGCCATAAGGAAGCCGTGACTTAACAGCCATTTTCACCATCACCATATTAAATCGATATACCATGGTCTTTGCACAATTCCAAGGTCCCTACAAAACACGTGGTCCTTTTTAAAATTTGGGGGGGGGGGGGTTGCATTTTTAAAATATCTTGCAATCCACCTTGAGCCTCAGCAAGACAGATGGGCTGTGATTAAAGTAAATAAAATCAGTTTCCATTCTGATCTTCTTGGGTGTTTCATTCCTTTGAGCAAAGAGAGAGAGACAGAGATTTCTCTCTGTGTAACAATGAGGACTTAGAACCCTGTTGCAACTTCTCCCTCAGCCGTCCTGACTTTTCACCTCTATTTGCTAGAAGAGGCCAGCACGGCTTCTATGTAGCTTCTAGCCTGCTGTGATTGATTTTTAAGTGAACAGGCATAGTTAGATCCATAGTTTGTAGCAGGAACTCCTTTGCCTATTAGGCCACACACCTCTGATGTAGCCAGTCCTCCCAGAGCTTATAATAGGCCTATACTAAGAGCCCTGCAAGCTGTTGGAGGATTGGCTATGTCAGGGGGTGTGGTCTAATATACAAATGAGTTCCTGCTACAAAAAAAAAAGCCCTGGAGCCACATGTCTTACTATGGAATCACAAAAGAACATATCCAGGCTACGTTTTTCTGTCTGAACTGCATGATTATCATTTACTTCAGGGGTCCCCATAGTTTTAGACTGTGGGCAGGGTCAATGCAGTTTTTTACCAAGCAGGGTATCTGATTGGTCACTGGGGATCTGATTGACAGTGCAGATTGTTTTTTTTAAAAAAAATGACTCAGCAGCAGCTGCTCTCATAGCGCAAGGGTTTTCACGGTGTGACCGAACGCAAACTGTATGTACGGAAAATGTTGTTTTTAAGCAGTATGTTAATTTTAAAAGGCACGCTGCTAATCAGAGCTTCTTCCTGAAATGTTGATGAGTTACTATATTAGATTTATGCACAACCTCACAGACAATGAATGGAACAGGATTACAGAGCACACATGACACACAAAACAGAGAAACCACTGTGAAGAGCGGTTGCTCAGCTTTGTGTTAAATAATACACGCGTTGTATGGTTCGTCCAAATTAAGTGCTGTCGATCTGTATCAAAACCAGTAAAGTTGTTTTTATAACGTGAGTCACAATGACAAAGTTTCAGTTTCTAGAAAACCCCAGCAGGCATCAAAGTTCAGCTTGTATAACCATAACGACGTTCCAACTTCATTGGTTTTCATACAGATCTACTCCACTTAAGTTGTACAAGCCAGAAAGTATGTATATTAACACAAAGTTGACAGCCATTACGTACTTACTGGTTTTATCTAACATCACTGCCTGACATTTTGAGGTTGGCCACCCCCGTGGAGAGCCGTTTTGAGGTCATGCCCACTGCTCTATGTCAAAATTCCAAAGGCACCCACAGGTGCAAAAAGGTTGGTGGCCCCCAGTGTCCCCCCTAAGCTGTGGAGTCCTGTGAGCAAAAATTCTACTTTGTAAGCTACTGGCGCTAAACTTGCGAGTGAGGGATTCTGCATAAATTAGTTTGCTCTGGGGCCATCCTTCCTGAGCTAAGACAAAAATGTTTGAGCCAGAGGCTAAAAACCTGTGAGCTCACTAACTCACCTTCAAGGGAACACTCGTGGCCCCCGATTTAGATTGTGCCACCCCTGCAGAGAGGGCAGGCTTGTGCTGCCGCATTGAACACAGGAAGGCTAGTTAGAGGAGACTTTTTAATTCAAAGGCAATAAGATTTCCCTTCTCCCCTCTGCAGATCTGCCAAAACCTCTTTATGCGTGGGCTCTCCCTGGTCGGGTGGTACCACAGTCACCCCTTCAGCCACGCTCTGCCCTCCCTCCAGGACATAGACACGCAAATGGACTACCAGCTCAAGTTACAAGGAACGAACAACAGTTTCCAACCCTGCCTGGCTCTCATCTGTGGTAAGTCCTTTGGAGGCTTTCAAGCAGAGGCTAGCTGGCCGTCTGACAGCAGTGCTGATTCTGTGAACTCAGGCAGATCATCAGAGGGAGGGCAGAAAGGGCTGCACCAGGGCTTTCTTCCCGTGGCCCAGGGAAATGCTGATAGTCACTTTGGGGCCAGGAAGCAGTTTTTTCTCAGGCCAGTTTGGCCAGGGATCCTGGAGGTTTTTTGCATCTTTTGCATGGAGCAGGTATCATTGTGTGTGTGTGTGTGGATTCCCTGTATTGTGCGGAGGGTTAGACTAGATGACCCTGAAAGTCCCTTCCAACTCTGTGATTTTATAATTTTAAGCAGGAAATGCCATAGACTTTGGGGGTTTTTTTTCTCCACAACAGTGAGGACTAGAAACCTTGACAGCATTGCTTCTTTTTTTGCATCTTCTGGGCATGGAGCAGGTATCATTGTGTGCGTGTGTGTGTGGATTCCCTGTATTGTGCGGAGGGTTGGACTAGATGACCCTGAAGGTCTCTTATCTGGGAGAACCAAGTTTGATTCCCCACTCCTCCACTTGCACCTGCTAGCATGGCCTTGGGTCAGCCATAGCTCTGGCAGAGGTTGTCCTTGAAAGGGCAGCTGCTGTGAGAGCCCTCTCCAGCCCCACCCACCTCACAGGGTGTCTGTTGTGGGGGAGGAAGGTAAAGGAGATTGTGAGCCGCTCTGAGACTCTTCGGAGTGGAGGGCGGGATAGAAATCCAATATCTTCTTCATCTTCTTCTTCTTCTTCCAACTCTGTGATTCTGTGATTTTAAGCAGGAAATGCCATAGACTTTGGGGGTTTTTTTCTCCCACAACAGTGAGGACTAGAAACCTTAACATCATTGCTTCTAATGTCTCTCTGTGTCACTAGCGCAAGCTGCAGGGAACATCTTCCAGCAACCCTGGCCTGGATCTCATCTGTGGCTAGAACGACTTATTTGGGATGCCGTTGTGTGCATGTTAAATGCTGTCAGGTCGCTTCTAGCTTAGGGCAACCCTATGAATGAATGCCCTCCAAAATGTCTTACTGTTAACAGCCTTGCTCAGGTCTTGCAATCTGAAGGCTGCAACTTCCTTGATCAAGTCCATCCATCTCCTGTCGGAGAGCCACTTGGGTGCAGTGGTGAAAAGTAGCAGACTTTAATCTGGAGAACTGGGCTTGATTTCCCCACTGCTTCTCTGTTTGCAGCCAGCTGGGTGATCTTGGGTCAGTCACAGTTCTCTCAGAGATCCCTCAGCCTCACCAGCCTCCCACAGTGTCTGTTGTGGGATGGATGGGATGGAGAAAGTAGAGAAAGAAGTACTTTTCTCCCTTTCTCACAATGCAAGAACTCGTGGGCATTCGATGAAATTGCTGAGCAGCCAGGTTAAAACGGATAAAAGGAAGTCCTTCTTCACCCAAAGGGTGATTAACATGTGGAATTCACTGCCACAGGAGGTGGTGGCGGCCACAAGCATGGCCACCTTCAAGAGGGGTTTAGATAAAAATATGGAGCAGAGGTCCATCAGTGGTTATTAGCCACAGTGTGTGTGTATGTATAAAACGTTTTGCCACTGTGTGACACAGAGTGTTGGACTGGATGGGCCATTGGCCTGATCCAACATGGCTTCTCTTATGTTCTTATGTTGTAAGGAGCAGGGAGAGCGATTGCATAGCTCCAAGTGAAGGGCAGGCTATAAATCCCGTCTCCTCTTCTTCCTTTCCCTGCTGCCCCTTTTCCTGTCATTATTGTCTTTCCCGGTGACTCTTGTCTCCTCAGAATGTGACCAAAGGATGATAACCTCAGTTTAGTCCTTTCAGCTTCTAAAGAGAGTTCAGCCTTGATCTGATCTAAAACCCACTGATGTGTCTTTTTGGTGGTTCACGGTATCCATAAAATTCTCTTCCGTCATATAGAGCAGCAAACTGCAGTGGCCTGAATAGCCCAGCTTAGCCTGAGCTCATCAGGACTTGAACACAGTACAGGGGCAGCCGTGGTTAGCACTTGGATGGGAGACCGCCAGGGAAGTCCAGGGTTGGGGCACAGAGGGAGGCAATGGCAACCCCACTTCTTGCCTGGAACAGCCTGTGAACGTGGTCACCATGAATCCCTTGCAACTCAACGACACGTTCTTCTTTTTCTTGGAACTTAAAGCAGATGGCTTGTCAGCATCCTCCTGTTTTTGCTTCTCAGGTCCTTACTACCCTGGCAACCAAGGCATGGAGTCGAAGATCTCACCCTTCTGGGTCATGCCCCCTCCAGAGGTAGGTTTCCAACCTGCATAGCGTATTTTTTGGAGGTAGGGGTGGGGAAGAAATAGTGAGAAATCAGGGCCTGTAGCAACGGGGGTAGGGAATATTTTTGAAACATCTGGATGTGAGAATTGCCTTGCTGGAGCAGACCAGAGTCCATCCATCTGGTCTGTCAGTCGTCGTGCTAGCTACACGGAGCTTCCACTTGTAGAGGCAGTGTACCTGTTTTCCAGCTGAGGACTAGCATCAACAGGCAGTAAACTCCATTTTGCTCTGTTGGTTAGCTGGTTTTGGACCTTTGGCTGGAGCCAGCATAGACAATTATGAAATTCTTACCTAGTATGCAAAGAGTAGTTGCAGGGCCTTGTCAGCAGTGGCTCCAAACTTCTAGAATGCCCCTCTGTCCCTCTACTCTCAACCTTCAGATGCCAGGCAAAGGCTGTCTTACTTTGGATGGGGTTTGATGTCTATCTCTGGCACCAGTTCTTTCATAGAACTGTTGTTAAATGACGTTACAATGCTTTACAGTCCCCCCCCCCCCCAGTTATTGTCTGTGTTTATGTTTTAAATAGCGGCGTACAGTAAATGAACTGTATAACATTTTAAAATGTTTAAATATCAACATATAACAAATGCATTTTTAAAAACAAAGTATCATTTAATAAATTACATGTGTGTATTCAGGGCTGTTAAGTCGCCTTCAGCTTCTAGTGACCCAATGAATGAATGACCGACCTCCAAAACATGCAGTCATTGACAGCCTTATTCAGGTCTTGCAAACAGAGGGCCCTCGTAGCTTCCTTTGTTGAGTCAGCCCATCTCCTGTTGGAGAGCCAGTTTGGTGTAGTGGTTAAGTGTGTGGACTCTTATCTGGGAGAACCGGGTTTGATTCCCCACTCCTCCACCTGCAGCTGCAGCTGCTGGAATGGCCTTGGGTCAGCCATAGCTCTGGCAGAGGTTGTCCTTGAAAGGGCAGCTGCTGTGAGAGCCCTCTCCAGCCCCACCCACCTCACAGGGTGTCTGTTGTGGGGGAGGAAGGGAAAGGAGATTGTGAGCCGCTCTGAGACCCTTCAGAGTGGAGGGCGGGATATAAATCCAATATCATCATCATCATCATCATCATCATCATCATCACCTTCACCTTCTCCTTCTCCTCCTTCTCCTCCTCCTCCTCCTCCTCCTGCCCCTTTTCCTAGCACGCTTGTCTTCTCCAATGACTCTTATCTTCTCAGAAGGTGACCAAATTACGATAGCCTTGGTTGAGTCCTTTTAGCTTTTAGGGAGACTCCAGACTCGATTTGATTTAGAACCCACTTATTGGTCTTTTTGGTGGTCCAGTTTCCAAAAAAGAACATAAGAGAAGCCATGTTGGATCAGGCCAATGGCCCATCCATTCCAACACTCTGTGTCACACAGCGGCCAATCCAAAGGAATCCACTCTCTCCGTGTCAGCTTTCTGCATTACCCAACTTTCACACCATATGTAGTATCAAGGAATATTGTGGCATGCATTAACTTAACTTGATCTTGGTTGCCAGCAATGCATTCTTAGTCTTAAGAATGTACCACACACTTGTGTGCGATGTTCCCTCTAAGCTGCAGAGTCTTGTGAGCAAAAAATTCTACTTTGTGAGCTTCTGACATTAAAGTTGTTAGCGACTGCATAAATTAGTGTGCTCTGGGGGTCATCCTTCCTGAGCTAAGACAAAAATCTGTGAGCTAGGGGCTAAAAAATCTGTGAGCTGGCTCACACTGACTCAGCTTAGAGGGAACACTGCTTGTGTGGTGGGTAAAGCAGAAGGCCGCAGGAAAAGAGGAAGACCCAACATGAGATAGGCTGGCTCAGCCAAGGAAGCCGTTTTTCACAGTTTGCAGGACCTGAGCAAGGCTGTTAACAAGAGGACTCGCGTATGAACACACACGAAGCTGCCTTATACTGAATCTGGCCATTGGTCCGTTAAGATCAACATTCTCTGCTCCAGGGGTGGCCAGACTTGCTTAACGTCAGAGCCACATAGGAGGGCGGGGTATAAATCGAATTAAACATAAACATAGAACAAAATCAGATGTTTGAGAGCTGCAAGACAGGAAGGGAAGGAAGGAAGGAAAGGAAGGAAGGAAAGGAAGGAAGGAAAGGAAGGAAGGAAAGGAAGGAAAGGAAGGAAGGAAGGAAGGAAGGAAGGAAGGAAGGAAGGAAGGAAGGAAGGAAGGAAAGGAAGGAGGGAAGGAAGGAAAGGAAGGGAAGGAAGGAAGGAAAGGAAGGAAGGAGGGAAGGAAGGAAGGAAGGAAGGAAGGAAGGAAGGAAGGAAGGAAGGAAGGAAGGAAGGAAGGAAGGAAGGAAGGAAGGAAGATAAATATATGGGGAGGGAGAGGTGGAAAGAAAGCAACGTTAAATTTAAATACATTCTCCAAGCTGCTGACTGGCTTGGTATAGATAAGTGATACAAAGAGACAAATATTTTCTCCAGTGGGGGCTTCAAGAATCACACAATATCTGTGAAAGATCCACATGTGGCTCCCAAGCCACAGTTTGGGCACCCCTGGTCTACTTAAACTGGCAGCCCATCTCCAGGATCTCAGGCAGAGGTCTTTCCCATCACCTCCTACCTGATTGTTCTGACTAGAGCCGCCAGGGATTGAACACCTGGGACCTTCTGCATGCCAAGCAGCTGCTCTACCACTGAGCCGCAGCCCCTCCCCATGGATATTTCAGAGGACATTAATTTGTAGGGTTGCCATAAGTTGGAAGTGACTTGACAGCATTGAACACACACATATCTAAGTTATTATTTTTATATGCTACCACTTTTAAAGCTTTGCTTCATGCAAGAGCGATAACTGTTTTAATTTTAAAACAGTCTGCTATTGGGTCTTGGGAAGCTCACTGGGAAGCTAGTTGTGGCATTCCGCCTCCCTTCCCTGTGTCTGCTTCTTGGAGGTGAACTGCCTCTGAGCATGGAAGTTCCAGATCCAGGGCTGGCCAAACTTGCTTAACGTAAGAACCACAGAGTAAATGTCAGATGTTTGAGATCTGCAAGACATTAATATCAGATGTTTGAGGGCAGGCAGGCAGGAAGATACATGGCAGGAGAGGGAGAGAGGAGGAACGAAAGCAACTTTAACTGCCTGCTGGCTTGGAAAAGTGATTTAAAGAGAAATGCCTTCTCCAAGCCAGCCAACGGGGTGGGGTGGGGGCTTTGAGAGCCACATGTGGCTCCTAAGCCACAGTTTGGCCACCCCTGTTCCAGAGTAAAACCAGAGAAGGAACATTTTTACTGAGCCCCACAAGCTGTGCCATTTTGTGCCACTAGGTGGAGCTGTGTGCCATTCATTGCTCAAGCTGCTATCCAGGCCTCTTTCCTCCTTTGAGAGCCAGTTATGCGTTGTGGTTAAGAGCAGCAGAATCTAATCTGAAGAACCGGGTTTGATTCCACACTCCTCTTCCACATGTGGCCAGCTGGGTGACCTTGGGTCAGTCACAGCCCTCTCTCAGAGCTCTGTCAGCCCCACTTACCTCAGAGGGTGTCTGTTGTGGGGAGAGGAAGGGAAGGCGATTGTTAACTGCTTCGAGACTCCTTTGGGAAGTGAAGGACAGGGAATAAAAACCAACTCTTCTTCTTTCCAGCAAAGACCTTACGATTACGGAATCCCCATGGAGGTGGAAGTCACTTACATCCAGGATGGCTTTCTGACCAACGACATTCTTCATGAGATGGTATTCCTTTAGTCTTCATCTAGTCCATAATGTCCAGAGCAGGGGTGTCAAACATGTGGCCCGGGGGTCAAACCAGGCCCCCAGAGGACTCCTATCAGGCCTCCAAGCAACTGGCTCTTGTCTGCTTCCTTCTCCTTCTCCCTCTCTCTTGCTTCTTTCTGCATCACTGCTTGCTTTGCCAGGCTCGCTTAATCACACAGGAGCTACAGAGCAAAACCTCTTATCTTCTCCATTGGCTGAGGCTCCTTCCCCTCCTGGTCCCCCGGGAGGGAGGGAAACAGCCAGAGCTTCCTTTGCCCTGGATCCCATGGGAGAAATACAAAGGAATGGAGTCTAGAAGCAAGTATATGGGGGGTTGGTTAAGAAAAAAAGAGCACAATAAAAAGAGGTTCCAGAGTTCCACTCTTGTGAGCTCCTGCCTAAAATGAGGCCTACCTGTAGCACATGTTTATGTTGTGTTAGCTGCTGTAGAAATTTCTGGGTATGTTCCCCCCCCCCACAAAAATACAACAACACAAAAAAAGCACCCTTATTTGGCACTGTCCTAGATATATAAAACAGCCTCTTTTGATTTCCATATCTGTATTAGTGAGTTTTGCAGTTTCCAAGATGGAACTATTTGGGGAAAGCTGGATTTTGCAGAGCAGCCCACAACAAACCGGCCATTAGGTGGACAGTCCCAGCGCATTTCTGCTATTGCTCAGAAACCCAGGCAATTGATTATTTTCAGGAATGATAATAAGGAACTACACTGATGTTCCAGTTCTTTTCCTCATGGGAAACCATGCAGAATCACCCAGAACTCTCTCCCGAGTCAACCGAAACAATACTTTTGAAGAATCGAGCAGTGACTCACGACGTTTCATCCCCTGCCACAATTTTTGTTAAGTCTTTCAGGCGCTACTAGACTCTTGCTCTTTTCTAGTATTTCCTTTTGCCTGTCATTTTCCAGTTTTATAGAGCAGGGATGGTCAAACTTGCTTAATGTATGAACCACATAGAATAAATATCAGGTATTTGAGAGCTGCAAGACATGAACATCCGATGTTTGAGAGCCACAAGACAGGAAGGAAAATAGCTGGGGGAGGGAAGGAGGTTGAAAGAAAGCAACTTTAAATGCATTTGCCAAGCTGTGAGCTGGCTTGGAGAAGTGATTTAAAGAGAGAACTGCCTTCTCCAAGTCAGCTGATGGGGGGGGGGGCTTTGAGAGCCGCACAGTATGTGTGAAAGAGAAGAAGAAGATGATATTGGATTTATATCCCGCCCTCCACTCCGAAGAGTCTCAGAGCGGCTCACAATCTCCTTTACCTTCCTCCCCCACAACAGACACCCTGTGAGGTGGGTGGGGCTGGAGAGGGCTCTCACAGCAGCTGCCCTTTCAAGGACAACCTCTGCCAGAGCTATGGCTGACCCAAGGCCATGCTAGCAGGTGCAAGTGGAGGAGTGGGGAATCAAACCCGGTTCTCCCAGATAAGAGTCTGCACACTTAACCACTACACCAAACTGGCTACACCAAACTGTGAAAGAGCCACATGGGGCTCCTAGGCTGCAGTTTAAATGCCCACCCCTTTTATAGAGTGACCCCAATATCTAGTATTGCAGGAATAGGAGAAAAAAAAATCCATCTTTGTTCCCTTTCTCTACACTTTGTGCCATATTTGTAGGGGTCTACCATTTCACCCTTCCTTCGCCGCTTTTCCTAAACTAAAATGCAGTCAGAACAAAGTGCTATTTGGTTAGCACCCCTGTTAAGGAAGGAGGCTGAATTTTACAAGCTGCCCAGTTAAGATTTTGCATCTTCCTTGTGTGAAACAAAACCACAAGTATTTTCCCCCCCCCCCATTTCCTTGGACAGATTCTTTCCCCTGTGGAAGCGTGTGCTAAATATATGTTGCTCATTTACGATATTTATCGGTTGTATTTGTGCATCAGTGGCATAAAAGAATCAACAGCAGCAATGGCAGATGGCAGCTGTCCCCAAGTAAATTCACCCCCCAAAGGCTATTGAGTGCAACTTTTACTGGACAGGAATATCTGTCTTCCATCGGCCCCGGTTCCTGACAGCATCTTCCTTCGCCTTCTCTAGATGCTGCTAGTGGAGTTTTACAAAGGGGCTCCCGATCTGGTGAAGTTTCAAGAGACGTGGGGTCCAGAGCAGACTTACCTGGATAAGCTCAAGGTAAGACAGGAAGAAGGGCTGGAACGGAAGTGACTTCTAGAATTTGGCCATGCCTCGGGGCAGCTCAGTTTTGACTCTTGAGAACTTTCGCATCCCTTCCCACAATCAAACCAGAGATGGAACTTACTGTTGCTTAGAGACTTATATTACAACACTAGAGATCAATGCCCAACTCCTGAAACCCAGTGGATTGAGGATCTTAGGCCAGGGGCAGCCAAACTTATTTAAGAGCCACATAGAATAAGTGTCAGATGTTTGAGAGCTGCAAGATGTGCCCATCAGATGTTTGAGAGCCACAAGACGGGAAGGGGAGGGGAGGGGAGGAAGGAAGGAAAATAGATGGGGGAGGGAGGGAGAGATGGAAAGAAATCAATTCCATAAGATTAATTAATTGTATGTGAGTATTGATATTGATATTAACTTGTATATTTTCAAAATTCAATAAAATATATAAATGAAAGAAAGCAGCATTAACTTTAAATGCCTTCTCCAAGCCGCCAGCCAACAGAGAGCCACACAATATGTGTGAACAAGCCATATGTGGTAGTTTGGCCACCCCTGTCTTAGACCCTTCTCAACATTTGAATGTATGCCACCAATTTAAAAAAAAAATTGTTAGGGGAAACAACATTTTTTTTGTTTAAACATAAGAAGCCATGTTGGATCAGGCCAATGGCCCATCCAGTCCAACACTGTCACACAGTGGCCAAAAAACCCCTGGTGCCATTAGGAGGTACCAGTGGGGCCAGGACACTAGAAGCCGTCCCACTGTGCCCCCCCCCCCAGCACCAAGAATACAGAGCATCACTGCCCCAGAGAGTTCCAATGATAAGCTGTGGCTAATAGTCACTAATGGACCTCTGCTCCATATGTTTATCCTATCCCCTCCTGAAGCTGTCTATGCTCGTAGCCGCCGCCACCTCCTGTGGCAGTGAATTCCGTGTGTGAATCACCCTTTGGGTGAAGTAGTACCGTATTTTTTTGCACCGTAAGACGCACTCCCCCCCCAAAAAAGTGGGGGGGAAAGTGTGTGTATCTTATGGAGCGAAGGTACCGGTACCTACCTTCCGGGGGGGGGGGGGGGCGATCCGGTGCCTCCGATCCCTGCGCTTCCTCCATGCCTGCCTGCCTGGCTCCAGCTCTGACGCTTACAGCAAGCGCCAGGATCGCTCCCTCTGCCCTCCGATCCTGGCGCTTGCTGTAAGCGTCAGAGCTGAAGCCAGGCAGGCAGGCAGGCAGGAAGCACGCTGCCCTCTCCACAGCCGGCGCTCGCAAAGCGCTGGGTTTGCGGAGGGGGCGGGTGCTTCCTCCTTGCCTGCCTGCCTGGCTTCAGCTCTGATGCTTACAGCAAGCGCCGGGATTGGAGGGCAGAGGGAGCGATCCTGGCGCTTGCTGTAAGCGTCAGAGCTGGAGCCAGGCAGGCAGGCACGGAGGAAGCACCGGGATCGAAGGCAGCGGATCGCCCCCTCAGGAGGAAGGTGCGTCCTATCGTCCGGAGCGCCTTATGGTGCAAAAAAATACGGTACTTCCTTTTATGCATTCTAACCCAACTGCTCAGCAATTTCATTGAGTGCCCACGAGTTCTTGCATTGTGAGGAAGAGAGAAAAGTACTTTCTCTACCATCTTTATCCCACGCAGAATCTTGTAAAGCTCTATCCTGTCACCTTTCAGTCGGCTGTTCAGTCAACTAACTCTTGTCTCGCTGTAGGCCTCTTTAGCTGCCCGCACGCCCAAGGACCAAGGCTTTGGCCATGTTCTGGACCAGGTCTACAGCCTCCTCAAGCTCAACAGCTGAAGCAACAGAGGAAGAGACTTGAAAGGAACTCCTGTTTCCACAGCTGACCCTTCAGTCTTGGACACCTGCCCGTGAACCAGCCGTGTTGCATTGTGGGTGTATCCCTTGCGGTCGTTTTTCTTTTTGAAGAAACAGGAAGATCTCCTTGACTCTTAAGGGCCACCCAAGTTACCTGGACAGCTGTCAACCAGCCTAGCCAGATCACTATTCGGAGAAAAGCAGTTTCGTTGCCTTAACTCTATGGGTTTGGTACCTTCTGATCACTACCTTAATATTGGGCAAAGGAAAGTTTGACTCTCAAAAGCTCCTACCACCCGTATCGTTGTTCTCTAAGGCGCTCCTGGATTCGAATCCAGCTCTTCTGTTGCAGACCATCACAGCTACGCTCGAAAGCTACCTTAATCATACAGCGATGTTCCCATTTTGCAGAGGGGGTGGCTGAGGCCACGAGCAAAACGGCAGTGACGGAGATCGGACCGGAACTCTGGTAATCTTGCAAAGATGAAAGTTTTTTCCTTGAGAAGTTAAAAACTTTCTTGTTCACAGCCTGGCTTGGAGCCATCAAACACCAGGCAGATCTATGGGAGAACTGAAGAGCAATTACTGGGGCAGGGGGCAGAGCAGCAAGTGGCATAAATAGGCAACGGGAAGGCTAACGGCTTTCTCCAACGTTAAGTTATTTCTAGAAGTAGATTTTGATTAAAAAGGCATTTAAGCTGAAATACTGGCTTACTTATTGGGTACCAGGGTGGGAAATAATGCACGAGAAACGCACCAAAATGGTGGCAGGGGGAAAGAGAGAAATGAACCTTGCATTCAGAAATAATTGCATTGTACCTCAGTCCTTCATACCCTGGCTGCATAAAACCTACCTGTTCAAGGAGAGTGCCTGCTGCATCTCTGCACGATTCCTGCTGGGCAGTGAATGCAGCAAGCCCTCAGAAACAAGAGAATAAACTGCCCCCTCCCTAAAGGGGCAGAAGGGTCAATTTCTGCATATGCTGTTTGTTTTAAGACTGCTTTCCATCTGATATTCAGGGGGCTTGGCCCAGATCAGGAATTCAGACAGAGAGACAGAGGGCACTCCTCTGCATACGGTTAAGCCTTTCTCACACACAGTGGGCTCGAACCTTTCCAGAGATTAAAAAGGAATACGTGTGCTGCAAAAGGAACGGTCGTCCTCAGGGAGTTCCTTCCCCCATTGTACAATTGGGGTTCACCTGGAGTTTTGCTCTTGGCTTTGGCAATTCTGCACAGCTCAAGAGATGGATGACTCTTCCCGCCACGTTCCCTTCCTCTGAATTGACAGCAAAGTCGGAGCAGGGGGGGAAATAACCTTAAGATTCGTCTATGGAGTCACATTTGTGGTACGTTCATAAAGTATTCAAAGCACTTGGGTGTTATTTTGCATTTCGTTAGGATAAGCTTGCAAGGCAGGGAAGGACGATCATCTTCACATTGCTGTTAGGGCAAACCAAGGTTTGAGAGGGAATGACTTGCGGTAGGGGAGAGATTGGAACCAGAGATATGTCAACTGTAATGCTGCAGCAGCTAAGGCGCTTCGCTCTTGCACATTTTCTAGTAGCATGGATTGTTCCATAGTATTGACTCACAAAGGAGGAAGCCTGCTGCTTCTCTGCGTGAGTCACTGCTCTGGCTCCACCACTTGCCAGTGGTCAATAATTTTGCCCCCCCCTCCTCTTTCTGTAATGTTGCAGTTCAGAATTACCAACTAGCAAAGGCAGCTGCCTGGTGGACCTCTGCATGAGTCTTCAGCGACTTAAAAGAAGGATCCTGGGGACAGTGACTCATACAGAAAGCAGGTTCCTCTGAAAGGGAATAATGCTTACTTTTCAACACACGCGTTTTTCTGGATGCTTTTTTTCCTGAATCAACATATCCAAGGTTTCATAGTATGTTAAACTGAAGACCGCATCCTTCCCTTGTGGGATTTTGTTTAAAAAATATACCCCAAACACATTCTAACATGTAATACTTTTTTATTTCAAGGATACAAGTGTTTTTTTTTCTTTTTATTCCAAAAGAAAAAAAAGGGGGGGGGGCTCCATAAACAAGAGGGAAAAAAACATTTTCAATACATTGCCCAGACTAAGAAAAAAAGATCCATTTTACTCCAATATGTACCAGCTGCCAAAAGTTACATCCTGGCGGGACACTGTTACTGGTTAGAGAAAATATGTACAAAGCTGCACCCCCCCCCCCCAACATAGGTGCCCCTCCAACTCCTGTAGTACTGGTAGGTGCAAAATGGGGGAGGGGAGAGCAAAATTGCTTACAAATGCAAAGGAATTGACTCCTCCAGTAATTCCCTCCCCCGATGAACATGAGTTGGGCTGCAAACCGTGTTTTTGAGTGAGGGGTGTTTTTTTGGGGTGGGGGATTTGGGGACCGACAATGACAATTACAGCCACACAACACCTTGGGGTCATGTGCAGGGGTGGAGAGGGAAGGAAGCAGAATGTGTACACACCACCAAAATATTTCAACATGAATGATGTGGGGTGGGGGTTAGAACAAAAGGTACTGAATTTTGAACACAAGTTCTTTTGTTTTAAAGCAGCATTTAGGAAACCCTTGCAGGCAAAAATCAGAATTGCTTCTTCTCCACCAGGGCTGGGCGAGGGGAAAATAATTATTACAATGAAATATTATTTTTAGATATATATATTGTATATAAATATTGCAGGTATCTCAATACTGGAGTTACAGGTGCGAGGTGGGGAATCCATGAGGGAAGAGAATCAGGAAAAGGTAGATACTTAAAAGATCTGCTGAGGTGGGCGAGGGGAGAGAGGAAAAGAAATAAACCTCACAATTCCCTGACCTCCCAACCCACCCCTGTTATAAAATGCCAGATCCCCCCCATTAAAAAGCCTGGTAGAAAACTAGTGTCTCCCCCCACCCCCCACTCCAAAAAAAGCAAGTGCCACAGAAGAACATCTTTTGAGCTACAGAGAAAGATGTGTTTTGTAGAGCAAGACTCTCATCCACCCCAAAAATCAATTCCACCCTCCCCTGCCCCAGAATGGGCGGAGTGGAAGGAAGCTAATTTCAAGACTCCATCTTAGAATACCTCCCAAATCAACGGTTGGCTGTGTTTGATCCCACTGCCTGCAGTGAGAGTGGAAAGGGACTCGCTTGGGGGGATGGGAGAAAATACATCTTTTCATTGCTGGAGAGGCTAGAAGATCAGCTGTCGCTAGCCTGCTAAAATTCATTCCTCTGCAGATCTCGCTCGCCCAGAAACCCCAGCTCCAGGCTGAATCTGGAATAAAGGGAATTTCTAAGGGGTGCAAAAAAATATCTTAAGTGCTTTGGACCCCAATGCCGTGCAGCCTCGGAAGTCAACCTACGCCAATGCGGACTGGGAATTCCAAGTGGGGAAGCGGTCCTGCTTCCCAACGGAGATATATATCCTATTAAGAAACAGCAGAATCAACCCTATCGGCCAGCCCATGTTTTCAATATATAAATTCAAAGATGCGCCAGGACCTCTGATGGCAGATGGGGTATGGAGACGAACAACAGAAGTTAAATGGCTACCGGGACACTGTTTTTGCTGGGGGGGGGGGGCAGAGTTAGAAAGAGCTCCCTGCATGTAGGAAACGCACATCAGGGAGAAAGGATAAAGTAGGATCCTTTCCCTGACATGCTGGTTTTCTGCAGCCGTGGGGAATCCAGGAGAGGGGAGGAATTAAAAATATGTTCCGCTCGTAATGCAAAACGGCACACCTTGGAGGATCACAGCCTGGTTCTGTGTCGTACATAATATTCATTCCAACGGATGAGGATTCGGGTCCCAGGTCAGATTTTCACTCAACTGTGTTGAGGTGGCGAATGGACATAACTTATCTGAGCTCCATCTTGCTGCTTTGCAAGGTGAACGGAAGTCTTGACAGTATAGTGGGAGGTGGTGGCGTTGTCTCACTTGATGGGATTGAGGTGATGTCATGAGGGAGCCCCTGAGGAACAGATCCCGGAATGCTACTTCCGGGACCCTGACTGGAATGTATCGGTACTCTTGTTACATTTTCTTTGCCCACAGTCTCCTGCCTCCGGGTCCCCTTAGGGGACATAGACACAAAGCACGAGCCGCCCTGGCTTCCCAACTTAGGACTCCCACATTAGGAGAGTTTGGTATCGGAGGCTCGGGGTTCTTTGTGGGAAGTGGTGGCAAACCGATTTTGACCCATCTGTACAGGTGAAAATTTACACCACAGTGGGCCTGGTTTGGAGACCGGGAACAAAGGTGTGGACGGAAAAATCAGGCGGGCTCCTCTGTGGACAGGACCCCTGTTTTAAAGGAAGTCAAGACAAGGCACGTTGAACCGGGACGAGTGAGGGGATTCTGGGCAGGCTGACAGCCTCCTCTGAGGCAAAGACCTCAAGTTCTGAAGCAAGAGAAAGTACTGGAACGTGAGGGGCCCAGGATTTTCAAAAGGTCACCAAAAGCGGCCCAACAAGGATGCTGATGGTACGTTGGAGCTGGCCTTCCTAGCTCGCCCCCCCCCGCCCCCACCCCCGAGCACGTTGAAACTAGACCTGGCACCTATGCAGGAACCTGATGATTCAGTAAGGCTTCTGGCACCCCGTTCTTCCCCAACCCAATATGGTGGATGACACCACAATACCGGCTGCTGCCTAAAGATGAGAGAAGAGAGATGCTGAGACAGTAATGGAGAAGGGGCTGGGAGGTCCAGGTTCAGGCCAATTATTATGGGGCACCCCAAAGGATTTCTCCTCATGATCTTTCCAGGAGAAACCCGGTTTGGTCTCCAAACCCTCATCTTTGGGTCTAGTACTCTCACATGAGCGGGTCAGCCTGCACCTGCAGATCAAATGTTCGTTTGTATTACAAAAAAAAGTTCTCTGTGTGCAGAATATCAAAAAGAAGGATTTTAACTTCATTTTTTGCCTGACAACCTTATTTTTTTATTTGTGGGGAACTGCTTTTGGTACGAAGAAGCATTCAGTGCTTCAGATCTCCATCTATGGTCTAAAACGGTACAGCCCAGATCTTGCTGAAAACTCGGCCCCTTCCTTCCCATATAAACACACATCTGTTTCTCTAGAAGAATTCTTCTAGGTATACATATAATCTGAAGGAGACAAGGGGGAGCAAATAAAAATAGATGGCTGCAACTGATTCCGCCCCCTGCAGCAGCAGAAGACACAGAAGTTCTCCGGTAGTGTTTAACGCACTCTGCGATAAGTTCAGAAATTTGTCCTTTGCTTTTGGGACAAAAAGGCAGATCCCACGCACACACCCAAGGAGACCCACAAACCAAGCTGCGCACCCCAAATTTCCAGCTCTGGCAGTGTGCTTTATGTGTTTGGGGCGGGGGCGGGGAGGAACAGCACATAAAAAGCACAAAAGAAAAACAAGAGGCACACAGTGGACAAATGCAGGCCCTATCTGGCTTGATATCTCCATTCAAGCATCCCAAATTGGGGAAGACCAGGGAGATGTGTGGGGTTAGACTCGTCCACGTTTGTGTTTCGTGCCCACCCCCTCCCCGCCTCAGGCCTGTTCCCTTCACCAAGCCTTGTGCCGATACAATCAACCCTTCCATTACCACCGGCTGGACGGGAAAAAAAATTAGTGTCAGGTTACCACTCGGAATGTAAAGAAGGAAGTCCAGACTTCCATGTCCCCCCACCCCCGTAAGCGTTCTCAGTGTAGCGGGAGGCGAGAACGGAAGTCGAAAACCTGGAACAGGAAGCTGAGCGAGGCCGCCGCCTCACTGAGGTAGCGGGACCAGCACTTCCACGTAGTTGAGCGGGAAGAAGCCTGACTGGCCGTTGATCATGCCCTCGTACCAGTTCTCATCGATCTGATTGGTCAGTGTGATGATGTCACCTTCTTTGAAGCCCAGTTCCCCGTCGTTCTCAGGCTCAAAATCATACAGCGCCTTGCAGCAGGGCTGGTCGAGATGAGCTGCAAATGAAACCGAGGGACAACAGTGAGCCCATACCCACCCTATATCCAGTCTCATGGCTGGCACCTGACTGGTTGCCCGCCTGACCACCTCCTGAACCAGAAATTCCATTGTTCTCTATGGCTGAATTGCCAAATTTGAATCCCTCCTCTGTTATGGAAGCTTGCTGGGTGCTCGAGTCATCTAAGCGCTCTCTGCCTAGTCAACCTCCCAGGGGTGTTGTGGGGATAAGATGGAGGACAATGATGTAAGCCATCTGAGGTCTCTACCGGGGAGAAAGGTGAGGCGCAAATGAAGGAATTAATAACTATTAGTTTCTGTTATCATGTGCTGTGACTATTATTTACACACCATTATTTGAAAGTAGAGTGTGCCTGAACAATCTGATTGCTGACACCTTGACAAACTTGGTTCATTTTATTCCCATTTTACAGGTCAGAACCTGAGGTAGAGAATGTCTCTTGAAGATATCAATGCTGGCAACTGTTTAATTGTGTTTACTTTTTATTTAACACATCTATAGCCAGACAGGTAGAGGTGTATATCAGGGGTGGCCAACGGTAGCTCTCCAGATATTTTTTGCCTACAACTCCCATGCATGCGTGTGTGTGTGTATACACACACACACATATATGTATGAAATATAATAAAAATATTAAATACACATATATACAGCAGGGGTGGCCAACGGTGGATCGCCAGATGTTTTTTGCCTACAACTCCCATCAGCCCCAGCCATCGGCCATGCTAGCTGGGGCTGATGGGAGTTGTAGGCAAAAAACATCTGGAGAACTACCGTTGGCCACCCCTGATATACAGTATGTCACAGAAGTGAGTACACCCCCTCACATTTTGTAAATATTTAAGTATATCTTTCCATGTGACAACACTGAAGAAATGACACTTGGCTACAATGTAAAGTAGTGAGTCTACAGCTTGTATAACTGTAAATTTGCTGTCCTCTCAAAATTACGCAACACACAGCCATTAATGTCTAAACTGAGGCAACAAAAGTGAGTACACCCCTAAGTGATAATGTCCAAATGGGGCCCAAGTAGCCATTTTCCCTCCCTGGTGTCATGTGACTCGCTAGTGGTACAACGTATCAGGTGTGAAGGGGGAGCAGGTTATCGCTCTCACTCCCTCATACTGGTCACTGGAAGTTCCACATGGCACCTCATGGCAATGAACTCTCTGAGGATCTGAAAAAACGAATTGTTGCTCTACATAAAGATGGCCTAGGCCCATGATGGCGAACCTATGACACGTGTGTCACGGGTGACACGCGAGGCAATTTGGCTGACACACTGGAAACCAAGGAGCGTGGCGAGCCGCGAGTCCTTCGGAGGCTGCTGAGCCCGTCTTGGAGGAGCAGCAGCTGCTAAGGTGAAGGCGAGAAGAGGCAGCAGCAGCGCAGCGGGCCGCCGCCTCTTTCCCCGGCTCCAGGCCGGGGGTGGGGGTGGGAGGGAAGGTTGGGGGTGGGAGGGAAGGTTGGCCGACGCTGCCAGCGCCTCGCCTTGACCTGTGGGTGGGAGGAGACAGCCTCCTGGCGCAACCCGTCCCCCACCCAAAGCAGAGGCAGCCAAACGCGCCTCCTCCTCCTCGCAACAGGGCCGAGCTTTGCAACCCCCTTTTCCCGCCCTCCCCAGGGCCTGAGGAAATAGGTGGGTACAGCAAGAAAGAAAAAAAGAGCATTGCAAAAAAAGAGGCAGGGGGGGAAAGAAGTGCCGTCCTCGGCGGGTCGCGCCTTTGCAATGCCGGGGCTTTGCAAATGCAGGAGCAAGGCAGGCGTGTTTTTTTCCGTTTGTTTGCACGGAGCGGCTGGGGGGGGGGGAGGCAGAGATGGCATTGCAGCAGTGTGTGTGGGGTGCAATGCCCGAGGGGGCGTCACTCTTGGGCCTGTTGTGGGGCTGCCCCCCCCTCCTCCACCCGGTCCTGGGGGTTTGTTTTGCAACCAACATGATCTTTCTCACTTTGCTCTCTTGCTCTTTCTCATGGCCGCCTGCCGGAGGCGGGGTTTCAGATTTAAAGGACAAGCTGCCCTTTTCAGCTTGGAAGAGGAGGAAGGGGGTGGGCGATGGGGGCTGTGTGTGGGTTGCAAAAGAGCAAGGGGAGGGGAGCATTGGGTCGCCCCCCTTGGCAAGCGCTGGAGGAGAAAAGGCTGGAAGAAAAAAAGATACACCCTTTCCCGCAGGGTTACCAATCCCCAGGTGGGGGCAGGGGATCCCCCTCTCCCCAAAATACCCCCCCAAGTTTCAAAACGATTGGACCAGGGGGTCCAATTCTATGAGCCCCAAAAGATGGTGCCCCTATCCTTCATTATTTCCAATGGAAGAAAGGCATTTTAAAAGGTGTGCTGTCCCTTTAAATGTGATGGCCAGAACTCCCTTGGAGTTCAATTATGCTTGTCACACCCTTGTTCCTGGCTCCACCCCCAATGTCTCCTGGCTCCACCCCCAAAGTCTCCTGGCTCCGCCCCCAAAGCCTCCAGATATTTCTTGAATTGGACTTGGCAACCCTAGTCTGACCTAGGCCGCAGACCGCGCACTGGATCCTTTGTGCCTGGTTCTCCTGCGGCCCCCTCATTTGGTGAGTGTGGTTGAAGTGACACGTGACCCGAGGAAGACTACACTTTTTCCCGATTTTCGACACACCAAGCTGAAAAGGTTAGCCATCACTGGCCTAGGCTATAAGAAGATTGCCAAGACCCTGAAACTGAGCTGCAGCACGGTGGCCAAGACCATACAGTGGTTTAACAGGACAGGTTCCACTCAGAACAGGCCTCACCATGGTCGACCAAAGAAGTTGCGTGTCCGTGCTCAGTGTTATATCCAGAGGTTTTTCCCAAAGCCAACCAAGACGTATGAGTGCTGCCAGCATTGCTACAGAGGTTGAAGGGGTGGGGGGGGGTCAGCCTATCAGTGCTCAGACCATATGCCGGACACCGCATCAAATTGGTCTGCAGGGCTGTCATCCCAGAAGGAAGCCTCTTCTAAAGATGATGCACAAGAAAGCCCGCAAATGGTTTGCTGCAGACAAGCAGACTAAGGACATGGATTTCTGGAACCATGTCCTGTGGTCCGATGAGACCAAAATAAACGTATTTGGTTCAGATGGTGTCAAGCGTGTGTGGCGGCAACCAGGTGAGGAGTACAGACAAGTGTGTCTTGCCTACAGTCAAGCATGGTGGTGGGAATGTCATGGTCTGGGGCTGCATGAGTGCTGCCGGCACTGGGGAGCTACAGTTCATTGAGGGAACCATGAATGCCAACATGTCCTGTGAAATACTGAAGCAGAGCATGCTCCCCTCCTTTCGGAGACTGGGCCGAAGGGCAGTATTCCAACATGATAGCGACCCCAAACACACCTCCAAAATGACCACTGCCTTGCTAAAGAAGCTGAGGGTAAAGGTGATGGACTGGCCAAGCATGTCTCCAGACCTAAAACCTATTGAGCATCTGTGGGGCATCTTGAAACGGAAGGTGGAGATGTGCAAGGTCTCTAACATCAATCAGCTACGTGATGTCGTCATGAAGGAGTGGAAGAGGACACCAATGGCAACCTGTGAAGCTCTGGTGAACTCTATGCCCAAGAGGGTTAAGGCAGTGCTGGAAAATAATGGTGGCCATACAAAATATTGACACTTTGGACTCTATCTGGACATTATCACTTAGGGGTGTACTCGCTTTTGTTGCCAGCAGTTTAGACATTAATGGCTGTGCGTTGCGTAATTTTGAGGGAACAGCACATTTACATTGTTATACAAGCTGTAGACTCACTACTTTACCTTGCAGCCAAGTGTCATTTCTTCAGTGTTGTCACATGAAAAGATATACTTAAATATTTACAAAATGTGAGGGGGTGTACTCACTTCTGTGACATACTGTATATGAAAATTTAATATTATTGTTTTTAAAAAAGAGCCAGCTTGGTGTAGTGGTTAAGTGTGCGGACTCTTATCTGAGAGAACCAGGTTTGATTTCCCCACTCTTCCATATGCAGCTGCTGGTGTGACATCGGGTCAGTCACAAGTTCTCTCAGAGCTGTTTTTTTAAGAGCAGTTTCTGTCAGAGCTCTCAGCTCCACCTTCCTCACAGGGTGTCTGTTGAAAGGAAAGGAGATTGTAAGACGCTCTGAGACTCCTTTGAGTAGTGAAGGGTGGAATATTAATCCAATCTCCCCCTCTTCTTCTTTTCAAAAATAATATTACATTTTCAGTTATTTTTGCTAAGTGGTCCGGATTTCTCAAGAAATTTTGTACGTGGGGCTTAACCTTAGATTAGACCTGTCTTTGGAACCCACGTTAACCAGGATTTCCTCTTAACCAGGGTTTTGTTTGCCAACTGGTCAATGTGGAATCCTGTGCAACTTAACCACGGTTAATGTGGGTGCCAAAGGGAAGGCGCAACCAAGATTAACTGTGCTTTTCCTTCTCATCTGGGTTAATTTTTCAACTGCAGGGCCTCCTTAGGAGGGAACCCTGATTAACTGAATCACAGCCGATGTCAGTTCCAAACAATCAGGGTTGTTGGGGTGGGGTGGGGTGGAATTCATACTTGGGTGGTGGGATGCGATCCTGTCCCCCATTCTCAACACCATAAGGGAATGCTAGCGTTCCTCTAAAGTGACTTAACCAAGTCTCTAGCAGACAGAGTAAATGAACTCAGTTGGGTCAGACTCCTTAGCAGGGCTTTTTTTGTACCAGGAACTCCCTTGCATATTAGACCACACCCTGATGTAGCCAATCATCCTGGAGCTTACTGTAAGCTCTTGAAGGATTTGCTACATCAGGGGTGTGTGGCCTAATATGCAAAGGAGTTCCTGCTACAAAAAATGTCCTGCATCCTTAGCTATTTCCCTTTGCCAGTTGATACCAAACCTGCTACTGTCAGCAACGACTCTGATTTTGCCCAATTTCTCAGTGCAGGTTGGCAACAGCAGAAGAGAATTAATGGCTTGTGCTTACAAGCAACATGGCCTGCACTGAAAGGGTTGTGGGGGGTGGGGGATTGCTTGCATTCCCCATAAACAAGTAATGCTTCCTTCAGACACTATGGAAAGCCAATAAAATAGTCCAACAGGGGTTTCTACCCTATCTGGGCCTGTATTTCTGGGAGATACATTGGATTACTGGTGGGGGAGACTAACCTTCTTAGCTTCTTTTCTTTTCCTTTTTGGCCAGTGTGTGACACAGCGTGTTGGACTGGATGGGCCATTGGCCTGATCCAACATGGCTGTTCTTATGTTCAGCTGGACCAGGTCAGAAAGTAACTGAGCTCAACTCCAAGGTTTAAGATTTGGCATGTAGTAATGTGCAATTCCCCCAAGTCAGTCAGAGGACAACCCTTGGCACAGTTATGCCTTTCTAAGTCAATTGGCGTAATTCAAGTCAAGGGCATAAATCTATTTACGATTGCACTCTCAGTCCAAGATTATATAACGATACAAGCAGGCAGCCAACAAAACTGCACTGCTAAAGATATATGCATGTGCGTGTGTATTTTTGGGAGGAATGGAACAGCCATGTTGGACAGAATCATTACAGGTCAATACTGGTTGCATAGCTGGATATCCTTTTCCGTTAAAAGGCTGTCTCGACACAAAGAAAGCTAGCAGGCCAGGGAAATGGGAAGGCTACCGCTCCTCTCAGTTCCATGCTGGATTTCTCTGTGTTGGAAGTTCTGACAACAGAAAGAAATCAAGTACAACATCTATCCTCCTTAGAAACCCTGGGTCAGCCTTACCAGATCTCAAATACTAAGCAGGGTCAGACTTGGTTAAGTACTTGGATGAGAGCAGAGCTTTTTTATGTAACAGGAACTCCTTTATATATTAGGCCACAACCCTCTGTAGACAATCTTCCAAGAGCTTACAGGGCCTACCGTAAGCTCCAGGAGGACTGGCTACATCAAGGGGTGTGGCCTAACAGGCAAAGGAGTTTCTGCTACAAAAAAAGCCCTGGATGGGAGACCACCAAGGAAGATAGGGGCTGCTATGCAGAGGCAGGCTATGGCAAACCACCTCTGTATATCTCTTTGTCATGATCCTGGGCCTAGTGAGGCCTACAGGCTCCAGAGAAGCCTGCCTAGGAGTTACTAAAGAAAACTTACATTTCCCAGGATCCCTTCTGTCCTTCTGATTGGGTGGCAAGGTTTTGGAGGGAAACTACCTCAGAGAGGGGTAGGACCTGGGAGGAGAGCATAAAAAGGGCCAAGCACAGACAAGGCGTGTTTTTTCTTGGAGATGCTGCAGGCAGAGAGGTTCTCTGTCTGAGAGGTTGCAGACAGAAGAGGAGTGCTCTCTGGAACAGGCAGCAAGATCCCTCACCCAAGGCAGGCGGTGAGTTTTGTATTAGAGCAGGGACTGTCCAGCTAAACGTGCCAGGGCTTTTGTTTATTTGCACCAACCTTTTCTGTTTCATATTCACTATAGCATTTAATCTTTATCGCCCACTTAGAGCACTAATAATAAGCTTCTTTTTGTTGTTATCCTGCCTGGGTTCTCATGTCTTCTGGGTCACAGTTAAGAGGCATTTCTTAATAAGGAAGATGCAGGGGTGGTTGGGTGCTCTGGGCCCTCCCATGCAGACCCTGACCGGAGTGGCGGCAGCCAGTAGAAGGCCCCCCTAGGCCCCTGCTGTGTGACACTCTTGCCTTGCAGACCCCTCTGAGGTTACTATAAGACTGCAACACGAGGGGCACTTCCCACCACCACATAGCATGGCCTCAAATTCTAACGCCATCTGTCCTTCATGCTATCTTCAGAGAAAGATTCCGTGCCAAAAAAAATGCTTCTTCAAAATGGATTCTGAAGCAATCCCAACACCAAAAAGCCCCCAGGATCTGGCCCCAGGATTCTGAGATAACCACCAGGCACTGCCTAGTTTCTTTACATCCCAATGGTCTAGAAACTTGCTTTTAAAAGGTCAAAAGATTAACTAGATGCTGAAATCAACAGACATTCATGCACAAATGCACACAGGATTATGGTGGGCAGAGGGGGGGGGGAACCACACAAAGAGCCCTACTCATCGGCACAAGTCTGCCAGGAACTTAAAAGTTAATAATAGCAAAAGAGAATCCAGCAACATAAACTATTAGCTTCAAGGAAAAGGATGGAAGAGGGAAGGGTAAGAAAGGGGAGAGTCTGTGGTGCATGCTGGGGATGAGAAAAGGGATCAAGGCAGGGGAAGGAACTCACAAAAATTCCGGCTGGGGGTCCGGGATGGTTTTTCGGATCGGAAAGAGGAGGAAGCTGCTTCCAAAAGAAAAATAAAGACAGACATGCTTTTATTTTATTTATTTTTTAAAATCCGACAACAACATTTAGGTAAACTGCTCTTGACGAGACATAACGGGGAGAGAAAGGCAGGGGGGTGGTCGGGTTAGTTGGAAGTCACGTGGCTTGGCGCGGCACAGAAAGGAAGGGAGAGCATGTACCCCCACCCCCAGCCTGGAACAGCCATGGAGACTGCAGCTGCAGAGATCCTCTGGATGCAGCTTTCTAGCCTTCTGGGACTGGCATCCAAAAATGCTACAGGAGAAGTGAAGGTCTAAATCTTCCCCCCACTCCCCGCCCCCACACACACACATACACATTGCTATGATGTATTTTTTAAAAGTAGCCCCAGCAAGTATTTTTAAAATGTCATTTTTTGTTTGCAGTATAAATCTTGATTCTACCCCAGAACTGATGTTGCTGTGAGTGGACGCCCCCCCCCCCCCCACACCCAATCTGAAATGAAATGACAATCTAGTATAGCCAACCTTGGGAGAGTCTCCTTGGCTGCTAGACAGAAGCAGCAACTGGGGTGTGGCAGAAAAATCATCAACCTTGGAGAACTGGTCAGCTGGGTTCTCTTACAGGCCCTGCATTAGATCCCACCGGGACCAGATGCCATTAGCCAGAGAATTCCACCAGGCTGGCACAAGGACTGAAAAAGCCTCAATCTTGGCTTGGGACTGCAAAGGGGTTCTTGTCTCCAGAGCATAATGCCCTTTGGGGTATATAGGGAGCAACAGGGGCCTAGAATGACTCTCAAGAAAAGAAACGTGCTTATGTCTTACAGAATCAAACCTCAATCCTCCTTGCTTGTCTGTTCTGCCTGGCGGCAGACCACAGGGGTCTCGACAAGAAAACATCCATCTCTGAGATTCAAGATCCTTAAACTGGAGATGCTGGGATTGAACTTGGGGTGGGGGGTGGTCTTTTGCATGCAAAGCAGGGGCTTGGCCATTGAGCCACAACCACTGCAAATGCCCCAGGGGTATGCTCACATACAGGGCCCTCGCACTGGGGAGCTGGCTTACATTTAGGCTTCCCAATCCCCAGGTCCCAGCGAGGGATCCCCCGGTTTTACAGGCTTCCCCCCTCCCCCAGCCAGCTGGCCGGCGGGGGAAGCCCCACTCCCACAGCCATTATGCACCTCCATGAACAATTCCCACAGGGAATGATGGGGAATTGATCTGCGGAGATCCGGGGCTCCTGGAGGGCTGTTTTTTGAGGTAGAGGCACCAAATTTTCAGTATAGCATCTAGTGCCTCTCCCCAAAATACCCCCCAAGTTTCAAAAGGATTGGACCAGGGGGTCCAATTCTACGAGCCCCAAAAGAAGGTGCCCCTATCTTTCATTATTTTCTATGGAAGGAAGGCATTTTAAAAGGTGTGCTGTCCCTTTAAATGTGATGGCCAGAACTCCCTTGGAGTTCAATTCTGCTTATCACACCCTGGCTCCGCCCCCAATTTCTCCTTGCTCCACCCCCAAAGTCCCCAGCTATTTCTTGAATTGGACTTGGCAACCCTACTTACATTACCAGAGTCCTCAGGCCACAAACCCTGAACCACTAATACAGGCTATCATTTTAGAAATAAGACACCCCACCACCACCATTTATGACTAATGCGATGGGCCTGGAATTGGGGTGGGATGGGGGCTGTTACAAATGGTCGGGCCTTATCAGAGCTTTTTTTGTAGCAGGGGCTCCTTTGCATATTAGGCCATACCCCCTGATGTAGCCAATCCTCCAAGAGCTTACAGGGCTCTTAGCACGGGGCCTACTGTAAGCTCCAGGAGGACTGGCTACTGTCAAGCATGGTAGAATTTTATTGGTAATTGATTGTTTTAGGGTCCTCCATAAAGCTGGCCTGTGAAGTATCATGGAGGACCAAGGTCTATTAACTCTGTTATTCTTTCCCCCTCCTTACTTTATTGCTTGCAAAGTAGAAGTAGAGAGAAACGAAACTAACTTGAGAAAGAGTAATCACTACCTTCCCATACATTCCTGTTAGGGAGTGTGACACATCTGGGGAAAGCAAGGACGGAGTCCTGATAACGCCATGAGAATGTAGACATTCATGATAGTTTATGTGTGAGAGTGCATCCCTCACCCCCACCTTTTGGAATCCTTTTGAAGTATGCCTTAAAAGTATTGTATCAATGTATCTTTAGCATCACTCTCAAGAATCTGTTACACTGAAAGTATGAGTCTATCAATAAACGTAGTTTTGTATCAAACTTGACTCGTCATTGAAACCGCATGCTTGACAGCTACATCACGGGTGTGTGGCTTAATATGCAAAGGAGTTCCTGCTACAAAAAAAGCCCTGGGCCTTATCCAGATGGCATAGGCTCTCCCCACCCCCCCCGGCCCTAACCAGGGTCAGGTCAAAAATACTCCCTCCTAAACATCAAGCTGACATCTACTGAAAAAAACCTTTATGGGTCCAGTCTACTTGTGGGGGTATCTTCGGCATTCCTGTTCTTCAGGATCTGACACCAAGAATCTTTTTGTGGTTCCATCACAGGCTGTAGGCCCCTGATTTAGGGGCACCCTTAAGACACCTCCCCCTTCCCCAAGGTAGGAAACCAAAAATGCTCCTGAGCCATCCTTACTTGTGACTTTGGCGGCGGGGTTGCAGGAAAAGCCTCCATTGGATTGGTCAGTCTCTCCAAACTCGTACGTCTCTCGGGGCTTCGGTTTGTACTCCCGCCTGGGGCGTGAGGATGCCTCCATCATTCTGGAGAGGGAAAGCGGGGAGCAATGAAAAGAATCGGCTTTGGAGTCAAAAGAGAGGCCAAGACGATATTGTCAATCGCCACAAGTGCTGACTGTGAATGAATGAAAAATCCACAGACTGGTTGAAGAGGGTCTGGGATCATGTTGGAAGCGGTATTTTTTGTTACAACTGTCAAATGCTAAACACAGCTGGGGGCTACCACGGGTGACCAGACAGACAGGACAAATGCCACACTAAATCACACAACTCTTCAATTTGAGTCCAATAGTGCCTTAGTGACCCACCAAGATTTTTAGGGTATGAGTTTTTCCAAAACGAGCCCTCCCTCTGTCATTATCTCTTTACAGATGCTAAACCCATTCTCACCGAGCATAGCTACATGCCCACAGTATTCCAATGTATTTCTCTTTCAGAATTGTGTATCAGAAGAATGTCTTATGTATTGACATACTCAAATAAGGGATTATTGGCTGTTTACCTCATTACATATATTAAACCCATCTTTCACTCTATTTTAATGTATTCTTTTTTTCTAGTGGCAAACCAGAATGTTGCTTATAATGTATGTTACGTTTTAAAAAGGAAAACAGATGGATAGGAACGCCTCTATCATCAGTCTAACCCAGACTTGCAAGCAATAAAGCAATTAACAGACAGCATTTATTGCCTTCTGACACTCTCACCATCATTCTCCCCTTTCTGACATGTTACTGTTTTATTGGTTTCCCACGCAAATGCTATCCAAACCAAATGTTCTTTCAATTTGTTAATTTCACTATTTTGCCACTGGATTCTAACTCTGTATCCCTTTGCATTCTTAGTCACTGCCCACCAGCTATATGTAGCTCTGCTCATTGTAGCCTATTCCATTGTCTGAGGAAGTCTGCATGCACACGAAAGCGTACATTCTGAATAAAACTTGGTTGGTCTTAAAGGTGCTACTGGACTCCTACTTTGTTCTTCTCCTCCCTCTGCCAGATACCTTTGACTCTCAAAAGCTCATACCCCCAAAACCTTGCTGGCCTCTAAGGTGCTACTGGGGCTCAAATCTAACTGTTCTACCACAGACCACCATGGCTCCCCTCTGAAACTATAAATCACGCAACATGGCTTCCCAATTTGATTTAATCGGAGAGGGAGACAAGGCTCTCACAGGATGGAAATCTTAACAATAATAATAATAATAAATTTTATTTATATCCCGCCCTCCCCGCCGAAGCAGGCTCAGGGCGGCTAACAGGACATGGTATATACCATGATTATTATACAAAGCAATTATAAAATACGGTTAATAAATACATTTAAAAACAATTGCATAACAATTTTTTAAAACTACAATAAGTTAAAGGTGCTACATTCAATAAGGTATATTCCAATGGCTAGATGTCGCTTTCAGGGTTCCTTATAAGCTTGCAGAAAGAGGGTGGTTTTGCAAGCCCTGCGGAACTCGTTAAAGTCCCACAGGGCTCGCACTTCCTCTGGTAGCTGATTCCACCAGTGGGGGGCCATTACAGAGAAGGCCTGCTCCCTCGTTGCTTTCAATTTGGCCTCCTTTGGTCCAGGGATCTTTAGAAGGCTTTGGAAGCTAGATCTTAGTGCTCTCTGGGGAACAAGCCACCTCTCTGGGGAACAAGCCACCTACATGAGAAAAGTGATAGCTTTAAAAAAATCCCTGCTAGCCATTTTGACAGTGGAAGGCCCACCCACTTGAGGCAGGGCTTAGATCACTAAGAGCCTGACCTCAAAAAAGTCTGCCATCCTCAGACTTTCTCTTGAGGGACTGACTCAATTGCCTTATGCACCAGATGCCAAACGGTATGGCTGGGCAAAGCAGCGATTTTAATTTTATTTCTGCGCTGAAAATCGACGTAGGCCCCCACACTTGCCTGCGCTTGAGCTTCTCTGCGAGCTCGTCCAGGATCTGCACTGCTTGCTTGTGGTAGACGAGCTGAGCTTCCACCAGCGCCGAGAGCTGGCTCACTTGCTCGATCTGCAAGAAAAGGTAGAAAGGCGACAAGTCGGGTTGAAAATCCATCCAGTGTGGCGGGGAGCTGCGTAGCATGGTGGGATGGTTAGAGTATTGGATCAGGAGACACTGATTCGAATCCCCACTCTGCCATGGAAGCTTTGCTGGGCGACCTGGGGCCAGTCACACACTCCCAGCCTAATCGACCTCACAGGGTCGTCGTGAGGATAAAATGCAGGAGTGGAGAATGATGCCAGCTGCTTTGGGGGGGAAAGGTGCAATGGGAATGAAGTAAACGAAAATAAATAAACGTGGCCCAAGGGCAAATAAAAGGGGTGTGTGCGTGAAAGTGAATCTTGAGAGATTCCTGCTAAAGGCAACTCTCTCAGTTATCTCTTATTCCCATGCTTCCTCGGACCAGAGCATTAGTTTATCATTCTAGACAACTGGAAAATTGATCATACAGCAATCATACAGCAACCTTCCCTTATTCCGGACTGAAACTTGTGGTGGGGGAGGAAGAGAGGAAATGATATGAGAGTCAGGAGACCTGGAGTAGCCAAACTGTGGCTCAGGAGCCACATGTGGCTCTTTCACACATATTGTGTGGCTCTTGAAGTCCCCACCACCCTGTTGGCATTTATGTCTTTAAATCACTTATCCAAGCCGAGCCAGCATTTAAAGTTGCTTTCTTTCCACCTCTCCTTCCTTCCGGCTCTCAAACATCTGACATTTATTCTATGCGGCTCTTACCTTAAGCAAGTTTGGTCACCCCTGCAAGAGACCAAAACGCAACTACTCCCCTTGACCCCGCTGTTCATTCAAGCTGCTTCCTGCTAAGACTGGCCCTGCCAAGCCACAGGTCAAGGGGCAGAAACCACAGGTGTTACTTTACATTTCGCAGCTCTCAAATCCTCGGCTAACCCACACTTATTTAGCACTTTCACAACAATTAGCATTGTAATGCTCAAATGGCTTGGTAAGATTTAGCGAGATGAACTCACACACACAAAGCTGCCTTATACTGAACCCGGTTATCAATTGACCAAGGTCAGTATTATCTACATAGACTGGCAGCGGCTCTCCAGGGTCTCGGGCAGAGGTCTTTCCCATCACCTCCAACCTGATCCTTAATGAAGATGTGGGGGATTGAACCTGGGACCTTCTGCATGCCAAGCAGAGGCTTTGCCACTGAGCCACAGCCCCTCCCAAGGCTCGTGATAACGCTCTACCCATCATCCCTGCAAGCCAGGACTATAATAAAACACTTCTCAAAACAGAATATACATAACAATGAAGGAAGAAGGGGAAACCGCCAGTAATGTTCCTGCAAGAACTGGCATGGCTTTAAGAAATCATAGCTATTATTTATATGAATTCATGTTTTTACCTCCCACCTTTCCACTTCAGGAAAAACCCCACAAAGCACCTGCTGGAATCCAATTAAACAAGTTGTGCGTGTGTCAGACCCAGAGTCAAGGAAAAGGCAGTTGAAGTTCAAGATCTTTATTCCAGCTTCATGAGCATACACACGCGTTGTCGGAATTGACCGCTCTGTCAGTTTCCCCAACTTACAAACCTTTGCCTTGACCGTTATAATTCAAGCCAAAGTGCGCCAAGCAAAAGTGGGGGTTTTGTAGGCTTCTTGCGCCCTCTGTAGTTGCTTACTAATAATCTCCCAACCTCCTCCTATCCCTTGCCACCATTCGGTAAAGTCTGTGGGGGCTGACGAGGGGGGGGGGCAAGTTCAGGGAATGGTTTGCTTTCATATCCATACACCACTTGGAATGGGCTTACTTTAGTGGCGCTATGCACGCTGTTGTTGTAAGCATACTCTGCAAAGGGTAGCAGAGTCACCCAATTGTCCTGTTGGAAGGACGTATAGCAATGTAAGAACTGTTCAAGCACCGTGTTGGTGCGTTCCATTTGTCCGTCCATCTGTGGGTGGTAGGTGGAGCTGAGCCCTTGCTCCATTTCCGCTAGTCCAGAGGTGCGACCAAAATTTGGCAACAAATTGTGGGTCGCGGTCGAAGACCACCTTAGCGGGGAAGGCATGTAGCCGAAAGATGTGCTGGATAAACAACTGTGCCAGCTTCTTGGCGGTGGGGAGTTGCTTACATGGCACGAAGTGAGCCTGCTTAGAAAAGTGTCCATTACCACCCAGATCACTGTTTTCCCCATTGAGGGAGTTAAGTTAGTTATGAAGTCCATGAATATACATTCCAAGGGGCGCGAGGTGGGGGGAAAAGGTTGCAAGGGCATGAACAATGAGTTGATAACTTCCTCCCTCTTGCTATCGTTTTGAGGGAGGTGGAACAACGTGTCTGGCAAAAAGTTCAGTTTTCCGGGGATGTGCCCCAGCTTGAAATTGAACTGCCGGAATGGCCCTGCCCACCTTACTTGCTTATTGTTGAGGTTGCGGGTGGCAATGAGGGCGGAGTTCAAATGGTTCCCGCACCCCTTCTAGGCAGTGTCTTCACTTTTCTAGGGCCAGTTTGATGACGGAACTTGACCAGTTACGTTCAGCCAGGCTGAACTTTTGAGACAAGTATGCGCAGGGGTGCAACTGGCCATCTGGCCCCTACTGGAGTAACATGGCTGCACGGGCAACGTCGCTCGCGTCACATTGGACCACAAACCTTTTGTTTTCATCAGGGTGTATTAGGCAGGGATAGGAGGTGAACTGGGCCTTAAGTTCATCAAACGCCTTTTGGCACTCCCTGTCCACAGGAGGCTAGAGCTACCCTTAGTGGCTTGCGGACCCTTCCCCTTGGTTTTCAACAGTTCTGTGAGGGGAAGACATTCCAGCTCACACATTTATCCACTGGGGACATGTTCTCTCTGCTTCAAGAAGATCAGACTGGCCCAGGCAAGCCTGATCTTGCCAGGTCTTGGAAGCTAAGCAGGGCCAACTCTGGCAAGTACTTGAATGGGAAACTTTCTTGGAATACCAGGACCGGGAGGCAGAGGCAGGCTGCATCAAACGACTTCTCTGAACATCTGCCATTCTCCAGCAGGGGTCGCCAGAAGCCTCCATGATTTCCAGGTGTGCACGCACACACACACACAAAACACAAAAAATACCAAGAAGGGAGGGAGGGAAAGGAGAGAAAGAGAAAGAAAGAAAGAAAAAGACAGGGGGGAGAGAGAAAGAGAGGAAGGAAGGAACTCAGACTGGCATACATGGTTTGTCCTCTATTTTATCCTTGCAACTGTTCTGCAAAACAGCTGAGTCTGCGGATAACTGGTCCCAATTCAATCAGACACTCCAACCACAACCCCACTCCTGTAACCTCAGCCTTCCCCCGATGAGTTTACCCTGCGTCCCAGCCTGAGGGGCAACTGCGGGACATCAGGGGGACTGGCTCTCTGGGCATGCTCACATCAGTCTCCAGGAGGTTGTGCATGCTGGTCTCCGCGATCTCCTTGGACTCCTCGAACTTCTCCAGGGCTTGCCGCAGCTCCTCATCGGGGATCTTCCCCTGGCGCTTCTTCTTGTAGTCGAAATCTAAGCGCCGGCCCTCCAGCTTCTTCAGGTGGTGCTGGGGAGAAAGAGGGAAGGTCAGCGATGGCCAGAATATGAGCGGGAGGACCAGAGAGGCCGCCAGGTGCCTAGAGTGCAGCCTGAAAGCATTCCATAGCCTAAAGAAAATGATGGACGATCCAGGCAGTGGGTTCTTGCCTTCCTAGGCTTAGGATCCAGACCTAAGCTTAGGATCAAAACCACCATCCTCCTGGAGACCCGCATGGTGGTACCTCAGAAGTCTTCATGAAGATCAGAGGGAAAAACAAAAGCTGCATCAAAACACAAAGCCCAACATTGCCTTTATGGAGTGTGCAGAAGGTTGGGTGGGGTGTGGGGGGCAGAAGGATCTCTCTGCGTTCAAAACTCAAAAGCGTTAACAGCTCTCTCTTTTGTTTGGAATCTACTGCCAATCAATGGCTGCCGGCAGGAGGTGATGCAGGCTACAAAATGGTTGCCCCGGCCTTCCCTTCAATCACACAGTGAAGATCCTTGTGCCTGCGGTAGCAGCTGCTGCCATACGACGGTTTTAAAAAATCTGCACAGCCAATCAAATCTCCAGTGGCCAATCTGAAGCCTTGCTAGGAAAAGGCCCACCTGGCCACGCCCACTTTCTATAAGCACTGGGCAGGCACCAGAAGAGGTGTGGGCGGGCACCATGCTGGGGACCCCTGTTCTAAACCCAGGTTACCTGGATCTCTTTCAAGTCCTTATCGCATAAGTTCTGAAGGGGGTCGATGAAGTTTCTGTTTGACTTCGATGTCCAGGGAGTCCTTCACTTCCGCCAGGCGCTTCATGGACTCTCCAGCATCAAGCAGGGCGTCGCCTTCATGTGCGGGAGGGAATGGGGGGGGGCGGGGGAGGAAGAAGCCAAGTGTGGGTTAAACCCAAAGTCCATCCCGGTAAGAAAGTGGCATCAGCAAAGGCTGGTCTGCATAGACTGAAGGGCGACTTCCAAATATGGTCAACCAGATGGTCAAGCCTTTCCCTTGCTGAAGGAGGAGGAACAAGGGGAAGGCTGTTCTCTTTCATGCTGAGTTCATTCCTGACCACATCTGATTTTTATTTTATTATTGATTTAATTAATCATTATAATCAGGGCTTTTTTGTAGGAAAAGCCCAGCAGGAACTCATTTGCATATCAGGCCATACACACCCAGCTCCAAGCCAGCTGGAAATGCATTCCTGCTAAAAAAAAAAAAGGCCTTGATTATAATGAACTACAATTAATTATTATAATTAACTAATAGCAACAGCCCTGGGTGATGTACAACATTCGTTGAAAAAAATCTGAAACTATAAAATTAAACACATAAACAACACTAGTAGAAAAAAAGCTAAGAGAATCAGATGGTGAGTCACACATTACTTCCTATCCCGGACTGCCTGCCACCCTGTGGGTGGGTGATGAGGGAGAGGAACAGAGCAAGTGCGGAGAGCAAGGAGTTCCTTCAGGAACTGACATTCAGAGGTACACTGCCTCTGAACAGAGAGGCTCTGCTTAGCCACTGCAATTAACCGCTGCAGCATGGCTAATGTCCTCCATGAGAACCAAGCTTCTCTCTGTGAGCATCTACCAGAAAGGGGGCAGCTTCTCGGTTACCCTCAACTGGGACAGAACACAGTGGTTTTGATGCGGCTCCTCGAGAGGCACGCTTACCGAAATTTGACTCATCCCCCAGCTCCTTGCCGTAACGGATCATGGTCTCGCCAAGGAGGCCTTCTGACTGCGGGTAGCCCGGGTTCTTCACTTGCCCCCCGGATCTTGGACACCGTGTTCAGCATTGTCAGCTTGGCCCGGACGCTAGAGGGAAAAAGAAACAGGCCCACATCCGAGTTTCCACCTCGCATCCTTGCCAACAGCTGAACAAGTGCCAGTTCTTATATTTAAAAGACGGCCTGGCTTGTCCAAAAAACCCTATTGTCTTAGCCCTCCTAGAAACATCCCATGCACTTTATTATTATTATTTTTAAAAAAGAGTCTTTCCCCCCAGTTGAGGCAGAAAATAGTTCGGCGTGAAGGTTGCCAAAAAGAAAAGAAAAAAGAATCTACGAGTTTCCCAACTTTCTGGCTGGCTGCCATTCAATCCTCAGACAGCGCTTTCCAGAAAGGGTGACAAGCAGTGAGTGGAAAGTGGGCTGCCTCCAAGAAGCGATGGAAAGATAGGAGAATCGCCTCCCAAGCCAGCTCAGGCCAACAGTCCGTCTAGGCACGTGCTCTGCCTCTGACAGCAGACAGAGAGATGCAGCACAAGCAGCGTTGCCAGCCTCCAGGGGCCACAGAGATCTCCTGCTATTACAACTGATTTCCAGGCAACAAAGATCAGTTCACCTGAAGAAAGTGGCTGCTCTGGAGGTGGGGGGCTCTATGCCATTACACCCTGTTTTGTTTTGTAATTTTGTAATTTTATGTACAGGTGTGCAATGTTCCCTCTAAGCCAGGGTGTCAAACTCATTTGTTATGAGGGCCAGATCTGACATAAATGAGACCTCGTTGGGTCAAGCCATGTCAGGTTGGGCCGGGCCATGTGTGTACCTATTTAAGATTAGGTAGTAGAAATATAAACTTTATAAAGGACACAGACAAACACAAATATATATATTTTTAAAAGCTTAAAACCATAGCACTCATGGGTCTTAAAGGTGGTTTCTTTGTATTTCTCCCATGGGATCCAGGAAATGAGCAAAAGAAGCTCTGGCTCTTTCCTTCTGTCCCCAGGGGACTGGGTGAGGGAGGAGCCTCAGAAGGAAGAGAGGCTTGGCTCAGTAGCTCTGCTGTGTGATTGAGAGAGCCTGGGAAAAAAGGGAGGAGCCTCAGCCAATGGAGAAAATAGAGGTTTTGCTCTGTAGCTCCTGTGCAATTGAGCAAACCTTGCAAAGCAAGCTGTGATGCAGAAAGAAGATATAGGGAGAAGGAAGAAGATGACAGCCAGTTGCTTGAGGGCCTGATAGGAGCCCTCCAGGGGCCTGATTTGGCCCCCGATTGCATGTTTGACACCCCTGCTCTAAGCTGTGGAGTCTTGTGAGCAAAAGTTCTCCTTTGTGAGCTACTGGCATTAAAGTGGTGAGCTGCTGCATCAATTCGTTTGTTCAGGGGGGCAGTTTTCCTTAGTGAAGACAAAAATGTGTGAGCCAGAGGCTAAAAAACGGAGCTAGCTCCACCCTCTGCCCTTGCTGGCTGGCGCGGGCACAGCGCAGCCCTTACCTGGATTGGGTTGGAGGTATTCTGTTGTTCTGGCCAAGACTTCTGTGACAGCCTTGCTGGTAAGGTCCACCTTCTGTAGAAACAGATACCAAAAAAAGAACTGTTGAGGCCGAGGAGACAACGAATAGGAACCCAATGGCTCAGCCCTGTGCATCTCGATTGGGAAAAGGCTTTGGGGGGCTTTTCATCTTACGGGGGGGAAAAAGACTAAGGCAGAGGGCATGATAGAAGGTTGTGAAATGATGGCTGAGTGAAGAAAATCAGGAGAGAATCCTGGAGAAAAACCAGGAGAATCCAGGAGAGAATCTTCCCTCCCTCCCCCAGAATGCGAACTGTGCGCGCGCATGTGCTCAATGAAGTTGACAAGGTTCTAATTCAGGACAGGCCAGAGTCCTTCTTCAGGTGCCAATGTTGTGATGGGAAGTGCTGTCGAACCACAGCTGATTTATGGCAATCCCATCGTGGTTTCAAGGCAAGAGATGAAGAGAGGTGGGTTTGCCATGGCCTACTTCTACGTGGTGCCCTCATCCTGGACTTCCTTGGTGGTCTCCCATCCAATCAGAAACCAGGGCCAACCCTGCTTAGCTTTTGAGTTCTGACACTATCAGGCAAGCCTGGACCATCCAGGTCAGGGCAAACATAGAATTAAGCATATGGAATCTGCTACCACAAGACAGCAGCCGCTGTCTTTCAAAGAGGATTAGCTGAGTTTGTGGAGGGCAGAGGCATTTAGACAGAATGGGTAAACAGAACCTATACTGCCTGTGCATATTTATCTCTGGATGCCAGCTGTAGGCTGGTGGTGGAAGGGCAACAAGAAGGGAAGTTTTGGCTTCTGTGCCCTTGTTATCAGCCTTCTGGAGGCATCTAACTAACCTTCGTGGGAAAGAGGATGCTGGACTAGAAAGCCCTTTTGTCTGCTCCAGCAGTGATCTTACGATGTCCTAACAGGAACTGCTCTCGAGGCACAGTTGCTGAGGGACTGATGAAGACGTTGCACACTCTCTCAGATACTTCCCGGAACTCACCTTTTCCATCTCTTTAAAGTCATCGTCCAGCTTGGTTCCCTCGGCGCCTCCAACCTTCTCACTGACCAGCTGCAAAAAAGAAATCAGAGGAGGAACACAGTTTGGCAAAATATCCATTTCCAACAGATATCCCCGATTTCAGAAACTACTGCGTACAATGCCTGCATTTCTAAGAGCTATGAACATATGAACATATGAAGCTGCCTTATACTGAATCAGACCCTTGGTCCATCAAAGTCAGTATTGTCTTCTCAGACTGGCAGCGGCTCTCCAGGGTCTCAAGCTGAGGTTTTTCACACCTATTTGCCTGGACCCTTTTTTGGAGATGCCAGGGATTGAACCTGGGACCTTCTGCTTCCCAAGCAGATGCTCTACCACTGAGCCACCATCCCTCCCCTAGATGAATGTCCAGTGATAACTGAGAAACCCATACGGGGTCAACTTAGAGACCAAAACTCATCACAAAGAAGAAGAAACTGGATTTATATCCTGCTTACTGGACTCTCCAAAAATATTCCAACCAGCTAAGAAAAACTGGATCTCACATTGTTGGGAACTCTAGAGCAGGGGTATCACACTAATTAGGAGGGCTGGATCAGACATAAATGAGACCTTGTCAGGCCAGGCCATCTGTGTACCTATTTAAGTGGCAGAGATACAAACTTTATAAATGACACAGACAAACACAATTAAAGATTTTTTTAAAAAACAAATTGTAAAACATGCTTAAAACATTAGCACTCATAGGTCTTAAAAGGTACTTTCTTTGTATTTCTCCCATGGCATACAGGAAAACTGGGCAAAGGAAGCTCTGGCTCTTTCCTTCTGTTCCCAGGAGACCAGGAGAGGGAGGAGCCTCAGCCAATAGAAGACAAGAGAGGCTTGGCTCTGCTGTGTGATTGAGCTCTGCTGCGTGACTGAGCGAACAAAGCAAACTCTCCCTCCCCCCCCAAGAGAGGAGCCTCAACCAGTGGAGAAAATAGAGGCTTTGCTCTGTAGCTCCTGTGCGATTGATCAAGCCTTGCAAAGCAAGCTGTGCTGCAGAAGGAAGCAAGAGAGAGAGAGAAGGAAGCAGGACAACAGCCAGTTGCTCGGGGGCCTGATAGGAGCCCTCCAGGGGCCTGATTTGGCCCCCGGGCCGCACACTTGACACCCCTGCACTAGAGCCACTACGGTGCAAAAGGAAGCTCAAAATCAACCCTCCATCAGAAGGCTTTCAAGCGGGAAGACTAGGAAGGAATCTCGTCTCAGACTTGGGGAAGCAGTGAAGGGGAGGGTGCCGTCTTGCCATCTCACTCCTCTGGGATTGCATCTGTACCATTGCAACATTCCCCTACCATGTCCGATCAGCACAAACCTGCAGAGTGTCTCTCTGCTAGCGGTGGAGTTTGCAAATCACTCTGCAAATGATGCACGCTCAGACAACTGGCCGCGGCCCAGAGTGCCCGGCGGGGATCGTACACGACCAAGCCCCTCCTGTGAAGGTTAGGAGCCACAGCACCGGTCAAGCTGATGAGCTTCCGCTGGGCTCTGCAGGGATCCCGGAGAAAGTGAAACTGACCAGAGGTTTACAAACCCGCTCAGTTTCGCCTCTGCTGCCAAGGTGGAAGCTCACCAGCGCAGCACTCTTTGCAGAAATGTACAGCTTTGATCATTACAAACGCTCCTGGCCCCATCTGAAAATTCCTCCATGATTCATCCAGAACACATTTCGAATCCGGCATCTCAGGCTCATGCAAAAAAAAAAAATCTTGCTGTTTTGGATGGACAATGGACCCTGCAGCTATGGCACAACGTGCTACGGAAAGGCCTTTGGCTCCCCCCCATTACATATTCCAGTGCCACAGAAAGAACTCTGCCCCCCCGTTATGTTTCCAGTGCCCTTTTTATACAGGAAGCTTGAGAAAGCAGCTTTAAAGGGGGTGCAGCAGAGCGGAGAAAACGTTGTGGAGTATAACTCTACCTGCGGCTATCAGATAGGATGGAATCTCCATCTACGGAGAGGTACCAGATGTCAGGAAGGGAAAGCCTTTATACCACGATGGTGGTCTTCCTAAAAGCTTCTGGCAGGCCTGCTTTTTGAAACAGGATGCTGAGCTAGACAGATGTCAGGTCTGATCTGGCAGGGCCCGCCTGGTGCCCTTCCAAGTTCTACCCACAATCCTTCCTCCCTTTCAGGAACGAAAATCTCATGCGCTGAAGAGGACAGGTCAACTGCTCAGAGAGAAAGGGGTCTTTATGATTTCCAGGCAAAAGACTGAGACGGATTCACAACTTGGGGCAAGGCTATATTATGGATCTCTCTTCGAGGGTTTTTTTTTTTTAAATTGTATTTTGTATGTGTGTGTCTGCAGCTGAAAGTCATGTCCACCTCTGGTGACTGAGCCCCACCGGGAGCCTGGAGGATATTCAGGGAGGTGGCTGAAAAAGCCTGCCCCTGCCTCTCAACTGGGTATTTCAAGGAAAGTCTCCCATCTAATTACTAACCACAGTCAACCCTGTTTAGCTTCTGAGATCTAGGTCAGGCAAGCTCAATCTTGTCAGATCTCGGAAGCTAAGCTGGATATCACTTGGTTTTAATTGTGGGTTGGGGCCCAGCTGTTTATTCGGCTATAACTGGGGCACTTCCCCTCCAATGCAAAAGGTTTTCTTCTACCCCCAGGCACCACGGAAAGCTTCTCGAGAGGGAGCTGCCACCCTCAGGAGAACAGATCCACTCAATAGTATGTGTAAAAAGGATCTAGGGGTCTTAAGCGGATCACATGAGTCAACAGTGTGATGCGGTGGCTAAAAAGCCAAATGCAATCTTGGGCTGTATCAACAGAAGTATAGTGTTCGATCACGTGATGTGATGGCATCGCTTTACTCTGCTCTGGTAAGACCACACCAGGAGTATTGTGTTCTGTTTTGGGCACCACGATTTAAGAATATAGACAACCTGGAACAGGTCCAGAGGAGGGCGACAAAGATGCTGAGGGGTCTGGAGACCAAGTCCTATTAGGAAAGGTTGAAGGAGCTGGGGACGTTTAGCCGGGAGAGGAGGCGGCTGTGATATCGTCACCATCTTCAAGTACTTAAAGGGCTGTCATATAGAGGATGGTGTGGAATTGTTTTCTGTGGCCACGGAAGGTAGGACCAAAACCGATGGGTTGAAATTATATCAAAAGAGTTTCCGGCTCAGCATTAGGAAGAACTTCCTGACTGTTAGAGCCATTCCTCAGCGGAACAGGCTTCCTCGGGAGGTGGTGGGCTCTCCTTCTTTGGAGGTTTTTAAACAGAGGCTAGATGGCCATCTGACAGCAATGAAGATCCTGTGAATTTAGGGGGGGGGGGGGGGTTGTGAGTTTCCTGTATTGTGCAGGGGGTTGGACTAGATGACCCTAGAGGTCCCTTCCAACTCTGATTCTATGATTCTAATACCCATTCGTGCCTTTTGCTCCTGAGAGGATTCTCATCTTCTAATAGCCAGCAAGATGAAACCGACTCACTCGCTGGCAGAATACTGAACACGGAGAAGTCCCCCGTGGACTCAAACTAAAACAGGGAGGTGTTGTTCAGGAGAGATTAGAATGGGGGATGAATCGCTGAGGGCCGCCTCTCATGGTGCTTTCAGAATACAAGCGGCAACCCAGTTCTTGCTCCAAGGCGTTGATGTAATGCGTTCGTGCACAGTTCAGCAGCATGAAAAGTTTGTGGTTTTTTAAAATAAAGGTGGCTATTAACAGGAGGAAGAGCCCTGTGGCACAGAGTGGTAAAGCTGCAGTACTGTAGTCCTAAGCTCTGCTCACAACCTGAGTTCAATCCTGGCGGAAGCTGGGTTCAAGTAGCCAGCTCAAGGTTGACTCAGCCTTCCATCCTTCCAAGGTCAGTAAAATGAGTACCCAGCTTACTGGGGGAAAGCGTAGATGACTGGGGAAGGCAATGGCAAACCATCCCATTAAAAAAAAGTCTCCAGTGAAAACGTTGTGAAAGCAACGTCACCCCAGAGTCAGAAACGACTGGTGCTTTACCTTTTTATTAACAGGAGTGACAGCGCTAGTGATCTTATTCTTAGAAGCAGCCAAGAATTTGGGGAAAGGCAGCGCTCCTGTTTACCACTCCCCCTTTCGTGTTGAAAGAGGCGTGGGGGGGGGAGACACACAACCAAGGTGCCAATGCACAAAGGGGAAACAGATGTCCCCCAGCAGAAGAAGCCGTGGTCTGTCTGCGGTCACGGAAAAAGAGGAGGCAAAAAGATCCCCTGAAGCCAACAGTGGGGTCAGAGAACATCACAACAGATTTATTTGTTAGAAGGTGTCAAATCAGAACTTGGATTCAAATCCATGAGCTCGCTGGGCAATGTAAGATGCTGGTCAGACTCCTTGGTCAACCAAAGCCAGCGTCATTTGCTGTTCGCTGTCAACAGGCAGTGATCTCTCTAGAGTCTTGGGTGCAGGAAAGCAACCCAGGTTATTCTAACGAAGTTACCTGAAGAGGAATGGGCGTGTGAAAGTCACATCGAGTCGCAGGTGACTTCCTGGCAACCCCCTTAGGGTTTTCAAGGCAAGAGATAGAAAGAAGTGGTTTGCCCTTGCCTGGCTCTGCTTAGCAGCCCCGTCTTCCTCGGTGGTTTCCCATCCAAGTATGACTCAGGGCTGACCCAGCTTGGCTCCCCTGATCTGACAATAGCAGCCTAGCCTGGACCATTCAAACATGGGCAGAATTAGACAAAAGAAGGATTTAACCGAATTATTTCAGTATGCTGTCTCATGGCCAGAAGGACCTCGAGATTTCCCAAGCTGTTTGCAGTAGAAGAAATCCCAGATGCTTCCATCTTACTCTTCTCTTCCATGGACAATTCATCCCCTAGAAGCAGGACTATAACCAAACTGTGGGATCATAGGTGCTGCTCCCCCAAACAGAAAGAAGTGTGCTTATGAGTACTAATATGTGCTTTGAAACAAGTGCGCTGAAATCTCAGAAACCAGAGGAAGAACCAGGCACTGTTTCTGCACCCACCACTTCTGGCTACCTTGAGTGACTTCCTCATCCGTCCTTCCTACACAACAGGCAAAATTATGCAAAATGAAAGCCTGCAAATTAAACACAGGTTGCAGAATCGAGGTTTCTTTCAGTGCAGAATGTGGCTTGCCTGGAATGCACAAAGGTCTTTGGGCCAATCGCTGCCTCTTAGCCTACTACTCAGGGCCATCAAGAGGCTAAAAATTTTAAAAGGGCGAATCGTGTAGAGATAAAAATGAAAAGGAGAAGAGATTGATGTAAGTGGCTTAGGATCTCCACTTGGGAGAAAGATGAAGTCAATAAATCAACAAATAAACTGTCCCACGCTCCCTAGAGGAAGGGCAAGATAAAAATGCACAAGGCAGATGGAACTGTCATTTTTAAAAAGTCACTCAGCCTCACAACAATCTTGCAAGGTAGGCCAGGCACCCACTGTATTATCGTTTCAGTAACATGTGAAAGGAACAGGTGAGTTCAGTGGGCGGGGTTAAGGGTGTCATGCGGCAGGCGCTAGAAATGACTTCTCTCTGCCTAATTTATTTATTGTAGCGCGTGCTTATCCCACCCTTAACTTCAGAGGGCTCAGAGCTGCCTAGAGAGCTCTGCCCCATATCAGTCTCACAATACCTCTATTGTATGGGTTAGGCTGAAAGCGCATTGCTGATCAGTTAACCCCATATGGGTCATATGTCAGCATGGATATCTGAACCTAGGTTTTCCCCAGATCTTACTCTGATTCCCTAGCCACTGCCCCACACTGCCTCCTCCCAAGAACAGCAACAGTACGGCAGTGTGTGTAGTATAACCAGGAGATGCTAAGACTGCCCGGCAGCCAGACGTTTTAGCGTTCTGCACTACCAGGTGGCAAGCTAGGCTTGTTTTCAAGTCAAGAGACTTTTCAGAGGTGGTTCGCAGCTGCCTGCCTCTGTGTCACACCCCTGGCATTCCGTGGAGGTCGCCCTTCCCATATTAGACAGCGACGACCCTGCTTAGCTTCAGAGATCTGACAGGATCGGGCTAGCCGGGGCCATTCAGATCAGGGCTGCCTCTCCTCAGAGATCCACTGCTGGGGCAGGAGAAAGAGAAGACTGAACCGGAAAGACCGATGTTCCAACTTGATCTACAGAAACCTGGGCCAGTCATGTATTTCCCCCAAGCTTTTGACAAGATCTAATTATCCAAAGGTTTGGGGAAGGTCAGAACTTTTTTGGGTACCCAATCTTCCTGGATGTAGCCAATCTTCCTGGAGCTTACAGTAGGTCCTGTACTAAGAGCCCTGTAAGGAATTCTAGCAGGACCTCCTTTGCATATTAGGCCACACACCCCTGATGTAGCCAATCCTCCTGGAGCTTCCAGTAGGCCCTGTACAAAGAGCCCTGTAAGGAATTCTAGCAGGACCTCCTTTGCATATTAGGCCACACCCTCCTAATGTAGCTAATCCTCCTGGAGCTGACAGTAGGCCCTGTACAAAGAGCCCTGTAAGGAATTCTAGCAGGATCTCCTTTGCATATTAGGCCACACACCCCTGATGTAGCCAATCCTCCTGGAGCTTCCAGTAGGCCCTGTACAAAGAGCCCTGTAAGGAATTCTAGCAGGACCTCCTTTGCATATTAGGCCACACAACCCTGATGTAGCCAATCCTCCTGGAGCTTCCAGTAGGCCCTGTACTAAGAGCCCTGTAAGGAATTCTAGCAGGACCTCCTTTGCATATTAGGCCACACACCCCTGATGTAGCCAATCCTCCTGGAGCTTACAGTAGGTCCTGTACTAAGAGCCCTGTAAGCTCCAGGAGGACTGGCTACATCAAGGAGTGTGGCCTAACATGCAAATGAGTTCCTACTGGGACTTTTCTTTAAGAAAAAAACCCCCTGAATATTAATACATTCCGGGAGACCCAGGTTCAAATCCCCACTTTCCCATGGATGCTTGCTGGGTGTCCTTGGGCCACTCACACCCTCTCAGCCATACCTTGGGGGATCCCACAGAGCATGCCATGCATCCCTATGCATGCCTCCACATCACAAGGGCCCTTGTGGCAGACACGGCCCCCACCCCCAGATCCACACGCCCCACCCTTTTGCTGTTTGCTTGCAGCTCAACAGATGAATCACACGCAAAAGGAGCATAATGTTTGCTGTAGATAAATTAGGCATATCAGCATGACTGCGCCTCTCTCTCTCTCTCTCGCCCTGGCCTCTCGCCCAACTGAGTTACACCCACGCCGCTAAGGCAGCATCTGCATTCTGGTTCTTTGGAGGGAAAACACATCATGAGCTAAGAGGATTTTCTCTCCCATGCCTGCTCTATAAGAACACGGTGGGGGGGGGGGTCACTCAGTGCAATCGATCAGTGGAAGATTTGGGACAGACCTTCTTAGCAGCATGCAAATTGCCTATGGAACTCACTGCCACAGGATGTGCTGATGCTCCCATCTGCAAGGGGATTAGACGTGTTTGTGGAGGAGGAGAGGTCTATCCACAGCTATTAGCTACAGACAGAACCGCCTCCCTTGGAGGCAGTGTACCTCTGGATGCCATCTGCTACGGACAGCAATCAAGAGAGGTTTTGGCCTCTGTTTCCCTGCTGTGGGCCTTTTCAAGGGATCTGGCTAGCCACTGTGGGAAAGAAGATGCTGGAATAATGGAGCTTGTGTCTGAGTCAGCAGGGCTTTTCTATTCTTATTCCTTTCTTCTAAAACAGGAGATTGGATTTATACCCCACCCGTCACTTGCAGTCTCAGAATGGTTTACAATCTCCTTCCCTTCCTCTTCCCACAACAGACCCCCCCCCCTCTGTGAGACAGGTAGGGCTGAGAGAGTTATTCTGAGATCTGCTCTTGAGAGTACAGCTCTGAGAGAACTGTGACTGATCCAAGGTCACACCAGCAGCTGCATGTGCAGGCATGGGGAGGAAGAAGGGGAGTAGGTTTTATACCCTGCCCTTCACTACCCAAAGGACTATTAGACCGGCTTACAATAACCTTCCCTTCCTCTCCCCACAACAGACGTTCTGTGGGGTAAGTGGGGTTGAGAGAGCTCTGAGAGAACTGTGAGTGACCCAAGGTCACCCAGCTGACTTCATGTGGAGAAGTAGTGAATCAAAACCGGTTCTCCAGATTAGAGCCCGCCACTCCTAACCACTACACCAAACTGGCTCTCAATTACGATTTGAACCCTGTGCCCCTTATTTGCAATCTGTGCTCCAAACTAGTTCCCCAGGCTGTGAGATGACCAAGGAGGCCCAGACTAGAAACCCCACAGCATTCCTAAAGCCATTCAAATAACCCTTCTGAGCCCCAGATCAAGAAAACAGAAGCAACATTACCTTGACAATGTACACAGCACGTCACTGTTTCACTGCCTAAGCACGGCTAGCCACGAAACATATGAGATTAACGCCAACACCCCTTTGCCTCTAATGCCAATTCTTGCTGCAGTTAGCCTTTACAAAACACCCCAAAGACAGAAGCGTGAAGGGGACTTCATAGACAATTGAGGCACACCCTCAGCAATTCTGGGGGAGCCCTCAAGCCCCTTGGCAAATGCCGGACTTTGTCTAATAATGCTGCCAACTGCACCCACTTATTTTCAGTGCCATCTCCACAACGGTTAAGGCTGGGCGTTTGACACCGAGCAACTTTAGGGTGTATTGATTTTGCAGGAAAACTCTCCACGGTCCTGCTTATTTTGTTACCTTCCTGGTTAAAACTGCTTCCCACCCAAATCTTGCATAAAACTCTATACCAAGGTGGCCAAACTTGCTTAATGTAAGAGCCACAAGGAATAAAAGTCAGATGCTTGAGAGCCACAAGACATGAATGTCAGATGTTGAAGAAAGGGGAGGCAGCGAGAGAGGAAAATACATTTTGGGGGAGGGAGAGGTGGAAAGAAAGAAACTTAAAATGCATTCTCCAAGCCGCTGGCTTGCTTGGCTTGGAGAAGCGATTTAAAAACCTTTCTCACAATACAAGAACTCGTGGGCATTCAATGAAATTGCTGAGCAGTCGGGTTAAAACGGATAAAAGGAAGTACTTCTTCACCCAAAGAGTGATTAACATGTGGAATTCACTGCCACAGGAGGTGGTGGCAGCCACAAGCATAGCCACCTTCAAGAGGGGTTTAGATAAAAATATGGAGCACAGGTCCATCAGTGGCTATTAGCCACCGTGTGTGTGTATATATAAAAATTTTTGCCACTGTGTGACACAGAGTGTTGGACTGGATGGGCCGTTGGCCTGATCCAACATGGCTTCTCTTATGTTCTTAAAAAGAGAAATGCCTTGTTCAAGCCAACCGACGGGGTGGGGGTGTGGCTTTGAGAGCCACACAATAAGTGTGAAAGAGCCACATGTGGCTCCCAAGCCAGTTTGGCTACCCCTGCTCTATACTGTATGCAACACCGGGCACAGGACAAATGACAAATCCTTTACAACGTGGGGGTGGGGTGGGATCAGATCCGTAACAGCATCAAGGGTGGCGCAGCAGTCAGTGCTGGATTAGGACTGTGGAGAACCCAGATTCAATGCCCATTTCTGCCACTAAGCTACTTGGGATTCATCCTTCTTTCTTCCAGCCTAACCTACCTCAAAAGGGCTGTTCCAAGGACAAGAGACTCGGGAAGGACCACGTACCCCGGCCTGAGCTATACAGAGGAAGGGCAAAAAGTGCTTGAAAACTGCCCAGTCAGAGAGAAAGGCTTCACCTGACATCCTCACTCTGGGCCCCTGCATCGACAGAAGGGAGGCAGATAGCACCGTCTCACCTGTGGCTCTGCAAGATGCCAGGGCAGGCCTTAAAGGAGGGTTTCCCCCAAGCCTAAGCCCTTCCAAAACAAGCATGCCGGTGGGACCAGAAAGGAAATAGAGGAGCTGGACGCAGCTGCCGTCAGCAGACGACCCCAGAGGCCTTGGAGCTGGTGGGCCCCCTCCCCAACCCCCAATGAAGCAACCTTCCCCATTTCCTAAAACAACGGACGCCTTGGGGCAGTGATTGATACCCAAATTGTGGGATACGAGACATCCATCAGATTTAAGTCAGAGGTGGCAACAGATTCTCTCTCTCCCTCTGGGCCGTCTTACCAAGTGCCTGGCTGAGCATTTTTTAACACCCAGACTCCTGCCAATTTTGGAGAACTCCCCCCCCCCCAAGGGCCACAGCATCAACAGCCTCGTCTCTCCACCTCCGAGGCCTTTCCAACAGAGCAGGATCTGGGAAAAGTTTCAAAAGTAACACGTTTCCATACGCAATGAGATACAGTTTGAGCAGGCTAGGGCGGGAGGGGGGGGGGTGGAGGCTGCAGCAAAGCCTTCCCTCCCCCAAGTCTGAAGCTGGTCCAAGTGTGTCAAGGGGGAACTCCCACAGCTTCGCATTCCATCGTGTGTGTGGATCTGGCTGGTTCGTTGCCGGAGCACCGGCCGGCTATTGTGAGAGGGACCCTGGCGCAGCACGTCTCTCGGCCGTTAAGACAGACGAACGCCTTGTTTTCGGACTCTGCTTGCACCCTGGGCTCCCTCCAACACCTGATTTCAGCATCTGAAGGAGGCCCTGATGTTGGCGGAGAGCCCCTTCCCTGTCGCCCTCCACATATGTCAAGAAGGTCTGCACTGCTGCCATGTTCCTAGATGATTTCAGAGGCGGATCTGTAAACGCACACAAGATGTTTTGATCAAAGCCAAAGGGCTCAATCTCTCCCGGCTGAAAAAGCAGAATCAAACTGTCCCTGAAAAGTGTGTGTGTAATGGGATAAAAATGTTTGTTTTTGGATCTTTGACAACTATGTACTCTTGAAAGGGGACGTGGGATTCTGGACTCTACCTCTGTTGTACTTCTCAACCATATGTACTTCTCAACCATAATGAGGTCAATCGCCCTGTGATGTTTTATGCCCACCCAGTAAGCATTTATAAATTGCAGTGCATACTTCTGATGGGGTTGCGGTCCTGTTTCCCCAGCCACCATGTGGAGGATGGTGTGGAATTGTTTTCTGTGGCCCTGGAAGGTAGGACCAGAACCAATGGGTTGAAATTAAATCAAAAGAGTTTCCGGCTCAACATTAGGAAGAACTTCCTGACCGTTAGAGCGATTCCTCAGTGGAACAGGCTTCCTCGGGAGGTGGTGGGCTCTCCTTCCTTGGAGGTTTTTAAACAGAAGCTAGATGGCCATCTGACAGCAATGAAAATCCTGTGAATTTAGGGGGGAGTTGTTTGTGAGTTTCCTGCATTGTGCAGGGGGTTGGACTAGATGACCCTAGAGGTCCTTTCCAACTCTATGATTCTATGATATACCAGGGATGGCCAAACTTGCTTAACTTAAGATGTTTGAGAGCCGCAGGACAGGAAGGAGGGAGGAAGGAAGGAAGGAAGATGGGGGAGAGGAGGAAGGGAGAGGTGGAAAGAAAGCAACTTTAAATGCATTCTCCAAACCACCAGCTGGCTTGGATGAGTGATTTAAAGAGAGAACTGCCTTCAAGCCAGCTGATGGGGTGGTGACTATGTGTGTGAAAGAGCCACAGTTTGGCCACCCTTGAAATATACAATGAAATTGTGTGATTTTAAAATCCTTAATATTCTCTCTCTGCTTTCTTTGCTGTACTTCTACTTGAGTACTGCCAAAGGAAAATACTGAAAAAAGTACAGATTTTTCACTCTGTTAGTCCTGTTATCACACGAAATAAAACTTCCAATTCGCGCCCCCCCCCCCCCCCAAAAAAAAGATTTTGTTTGGGGACTATTAGACCCCAACGCCAGATTACTACTTTTCCCACTTCAAGGCAGGAGGACAGTCTAATTTGGGCATCTCACGTTCAGTTTGCTAATGGAGAACACCACTTTTGGACCAAAGCAATGAGGCAACCTCAGAATTACCAATGCAAAAATATATATATATAAAAGTCAGGAAAATATATCTAACACTGCGGAGCATTTCAATTTGACTACAGAGCAATTACCTAGGACAGGAGTGGCCAACGGTAGCTCTCCAGATGTTTTTTGCCTACAACTCCCATCAGCCCCAGCCATTGGCCATGCTGGCTGGGGCTGATGGGAGTTGCAGGCAAAAAACATCTGGAGAGCTACCGTTGGCCACCCCTGAGGAGGAAGCAGGAATTAAGATACCCGGGAGAATCATAACAGCTAAGCAATCGGTAAACAGAAGATATTTGCACATCTTGGAGGCCCAGCTCAAGGAGGCCAGACAGATTGGTTAAGTGTTTACAGCACAGAAGTTCCGTAGTGCCAAACACTGGACCTTCATCCACAACCCTGTGCATTACAGGTCTTTGATGGCACAGATCTAGGCCAAGTGAGCTTGGCATTGGAGTGATCAAAGCTAAGAAAACTCCCTAGTTATGACTCTCTGCTATGTAAGAGCCACTGTTGTTGTAGCAGTTTGAGTGCCAGACTAGGGTTTGCAACGCCAAGTTCAAGTCCCCACGTTGTCAAGGAAGCTTGCTGGGTGACCTTGGGTCAGTCACGCCACTCTTGGCCTAACCTACCTCATAGGGTTGTTGTGAGGATAAATGGGAGGAGAGAACAACCAACTGGGTCCCCACTGACGAGAAAGCTGGGATATAAAATAATAAAATGTTAGATGCATTCATCAGTTACAGTGGATGCATGTATAACTTGCATAGAATCATAGAGTTGGAAGGGACCTCCAGGGTCATCTAGTCCAACCCCCTGCACAATGCAGGAAACTCACAAATACCTTCCCCTAAATTCACAGCATCTTCATCGTTGTCAGATGGCCATCTAGCCTCTGTTTAAAAACCTCCAAAGAAGGAGAATCATAGAATCCTAGAGTTGGAAGGGACCTCCAGGGTCATCTAGTCCAACCCCCTGCACAATGCAGGAAACTCACAAATACCTCCCCCTAAATTCACAGAATCTTCATCGCTGTCAGATGGCCATCTAGTCTCTGTTTAAAAACCTCCAAGGAAGGAGAGCCCACCACCTCCTGAGCAAGCCTGTTCCACTAAGGAATCACTCTAACAATCAGGAAGTTCTTCCTAATGTTGAGCTGGAAACTCTTCTGATTTAATTTCAACCCACTGGTTCTGGTCCTACCTTTCGGGGCTGCAGAAAACAATTCCACACCATCCTCTATATGACAGCCCTTCAAGTACTTGAAGATGGTGATCATGTCACCTCTCAGCCGCCTCCTCTCCAGGCTAAACATGCCCAGCTCCTTCAATCTTTCCTCATAGGACTTGGTGCATGCACATGCACCTCCTATTTGTAAAGAAGAGTCGATGAACATTCACTTTACAAATGAAACTGGGGCCCAGTATCTGGTTAAGTGTGCTGTTTCAATCGAACATTCAGCTGTGCATGCGTTGAATATAATGTGAGAATAATATGAGAGCCAGTTTGGCGTAATGGTTAAGTGTGCGGACTCTTCTTGAGAAGAACCGAGTTTAATTCCCCACTCCTCCACTTTCAGCTGCTGGAATGGCCTTGGGTCAGCCACGGCTCTCGTAAGAGTTGTCCTTGAAAGGGCAGCTTCTGGGAGAGCTCTCTCAGCCCCACCCATCTCACAGGGTGTCTGTTGTGGGGAGAGGAAGGTAAAGGAGATTGTAAGCCTGAGACTCAAAGGGAAGGGTGAGATATAAATCCAATATCATCATCATCTTCTTCTTCTTCATGCATATAAAGGGGGGGGGGGGAGAGAAGAGTGTTCGCTGTTCACAGACCTGTATGTGCATTCACTGTAACTGGTGAACAGGGTTATTCTGTCACAGTGGGGCGTGGCCAGGAAACACAACCTAGGATGGGGCTCTTCAGGTGGAAGCCAGTTAGAAGGGGGCAGATCCCACTGGGCTTTCTGAACATGCTGCTTTTAATTTCTCCCACAGAATTGAATACATATCATCGGGGGGGGGGTTGTAGCAGGAACTCCTTTGCACATTAGGCCACCCCCCCCCCCGATGTAGCCAATCCTCCTGGAGCTGACGGTAGGCCCTCTACCAAGTGCACTGTAAGAGCCAGTTTGGTGTAGTGGTTAAGTGTGCGGACTCTTATCTGGGAGAACCGGGTTTGATTCCCCACTCCTCCACTTGCACCTGCTGGAATGGCCTTGGGTCAGCCATAGCTCTGGCAGAGGTTGTCCTTGAAAGGGCAGCTGCTGTGAGAGCCCTCTCCAGCCCCACCCACCTCACAGGGTGTCTGTTGTGGGGGAGGAAGGGAAAGGAGATTGTGAGCCGCTCTGAGACTCTTCGGAGTGGAGGGCGGGATAGAAATCCAATATCATCTTCTTCTTCTCTTGGAGGATTGGCTACATCGGGGGGGGGGTGTGGCCTAATGTGCAAAGGAGTTCCTGCTACAAAAAAAGCCCTGCATCTCATGAGAAAAATACTGTGATGGAGGGAAGGCAAAACATTGCCCTCTGCCAGCAGCTGGGCAACAGAGCCTTAGCAGCAATCCCACATGGCGTGAGGCACAGCATACCCGCAGACTGCAACACTGTACCCGCTCTCCCTCCACCTGTCCTGATGGCAGCCGAAAGTGGCAGTCTGTAGACTAAGGCGCACGTATATGAGGTCAGGCCACCGGCACATCCTGCCTGGGACTGCCTGCTCTGACCACTGGCAGCTCTCCAAGATCGTGGGGCAGGACTCCAGCCCTACTACCCAAGACCCTTTATCAAAGTGGAATCACCGAGCAGGCCACGGCCATACCGCCCTGAACACACTCGCTCACGTCTAAAGCGGGCTGGAATGCAGCCTGTGCACTTAACCACTGAGTGACGGGCTCTTCCCACAGTTCTGTGCAGAAAGCCCAAGAATTGCTGAAACTGTGAAAAGGAGAATTATGCTGCTAACCCAAAACTTCTGCTTTCGGGGAAGCTCCAAAGCGCTACCCAAAAATGTCCACTGAGATTACGAATCTATATTATCAACTTCATTTATATGCCATGTTTCTCCCCCACTGAGCACTCAGTGCAGCTTACACCGTTCCCCTCTCCTCCATTTGATCCTCATAAAAACCTGGTAAGGTGGGGGGTAGGCACGGAGTGCGGAACGGGCCCCAAGGTTAACTAGCGAGCTGCCCCCTCCCCAGGAAATGCAATGGGCTCTAGCAATCCTGTTGCCACCACAACAGCAGTTTGAAGTTGCTTCACGCTTCCTCTCAAACCTGGCCTGTTTTCCAGTGAAGCAATGTCAGCGGTTCATCGGACCAGCCAGCCAACAGTGGAAGTTAGGTCATGCTGCTTAACTGGAAAGGGGGGGAGGGAGAGAGGAAGTCCTGGGGGGGGAGAGTTGCAAAACAAAGGGAAAGGTGCTCCTAGAGACCTCTCCTCCCGCTGTCGCTATCAGTCCACCCCCTTCCCCTCCCCTCCCCGCCTTGGCAACCTCACAAAAAGAAATACTCGCTCACGACCTGGCGTGGGGCATTCAACTGATTCTCCTCCCCCCTGGCCCCAAGCAGGGCAGGATAAAAGAACCTGTCCTCCAAAGCAAAAGAAAGAAATAATAAAAATACATGCCCACAATGCACACACCGCCAGGAATAAGCATGTGACGACTCTGGACTGTGTACCAGCAGCCTTTGTCAACATTAAAGACCAGGAAAGGTAAACAGTTGCGAGGTACACTTGGAAACTGGCATGCCGCTCTTTTTTGCCTCCCCGAAATTTAGGAGCGACTCTCCTTCAGCCAGTGAGGGGGCATCCTGAGAATGGGACAACTGTATTTTACGCACCGGGGCCCCGTGAAGACTTGCAGGAGAGGGGATACCCCATTCTCCCCTCCCCTCCTTATCCCTGCTGAGATAAGCCATGGCTTGGAGTGTTAAAGCATTCACAGAGTGCAACGTCTGTTTTTCCACTACCGCCCCATCAGTGGGCCACAAAAGGAGAGGCGACTTGGAGCAGAAAATGCACAGAACACACTTTCCTTCGCAGGCTTCCCTCTCGACGGTCACCAGACAGCTGATGGAAGGGGAGGATTAGAACAGCAAGTATGCAGGATACGCTTCCTGCTCCAAGCCATCTCTGGCCGGGTTGCCACTTAAGACCTCGTAATGCGGTTTTGAGAGCTCTGATTCAGCAGGTTTTTTTTGTTTGAGCTTCAGTGTCTGCATAAATATGCAATTACTTCTGTTTTGGGGATTTTTAAACCACTTCCCCCCCCCCATTATATTTGCAAATTTTAAACCATTTTCACCCAATATATTTACAAATGTGGCCTTCAGGTGTGGGAAAATATCTCCCCTGTTGTGTGGATTTTTTGATCTACATGCCAGGTCCAAGTTCAAAATTATGATTTGCACCCATCTTCTCAGTCTGCCAATCATAGACAAGTAGGAACTGGAACTCCCTCCAGGGCTTTTTTTGTAACAGGAACTCCTTTGCATATTAGGCCACACACCCCTGATGTAGCCAGTCCTTTTGGAGCTTAACAGCCCTGTACTAAGAGCCCTGTCAGCTCCAGGAGGATTGGCTACCTCAGGGTTGTGTGGCCTAATATGCAAAGGAGTTCCTACTACAAAAAAAGCCCTGCTCCTAACAGAGAAAGGGAGAGGGACAGGGACAGAGAGAGAGAGAGAGAGAGACGCTTTCTCCTCTAGATCTAAGACCTGACAGGGTGGATCCAATGGGCAAGGGGTACATTTACACTCCCCAAGAATTTCATCCCAAATGGAATGGGGGCGAGGCACAAGTTCTGGTTGGAAATATTTTGTGTTGAAAGGCACATAAACAGGCAAGATAAAGAATAAAAATTGAGACAAAAACAAACTGGGTGGGTTTTTTTTTTTCAGAAGTTCTTAGATGTCTCATGCTATTGGATAGCACTGCTTTACACTGTGTAATACATCTTGAGTCTCACTGAGAAAGGCAGACAGGAAATAAATTAATAAATAAAATATAGTGGGCATCCCTTCCTCCTTAACTGGCAACGCTTGAGAAATTAACCGCAAATATCGCCTGCCTTCCTCAAAGGAGCGGCTGTGATTTCCAGCAGCGGAGACAACAATGTCGGTGCAGTGGTTAGGGTAGTGGTCCCCGACCTTTTTGGCATCGGGGACCGGTTTTGTGGAAGACAATTTTTCCACGGACTGGGGGGGAAGGGAATAGTTTCAGGATGATACAATTGTGCACTTTATTTCTATTCTTGCATTGAATATGTAATGAAATAATTATACAACTCACAGCCCGGTTGCTAACAGGCCATGGCCCAGTACCAGTCCGTAGCCTGGGGATTGGGGACCTCTGGGTTAGGGGACCGGACTAGGACCCAGGTTCAAATCCCAGTGCAGCCACCGAATGTCCCTGGGCCGTTCACTCCATCAGACTGCTCTACCACGCCAGGCTTGTCATGAGGCCAAAATGGAGAGAGAATCAGATGAACCCTTGAGCTAAAACAAAAAAAAGCACCAGAGAGGAAACAGGCCCTCTGCATATGCTCAAGGCCACTCTTTCTACTAATCTCCCAGCCTTCTTCATGATCCCTCTTGATATCTTTTGCAATCAAGAATCTGGTTTTTTTTCCCCACCCACAGTTGGCTGGCCTCTTGAGGAAGGACAGTTCAATCTTCTTTCTGGGGGGGGGGGGGGGGGCTGGCTGTCTCTTGGCCTCCCACCTTCTGCTGCTGACCTGCTTCCTGTCAACAAAGAGCAGGCCTCCAAAAGTGATGGGGTTGCATTTTGATGGGATGTGGTGGAGGAAACCGTAAGCAAGGAGTAGGAAGTGTTTTCCAGTGTTATTCTGAAACTGTGGGGGAGAAGCCATGAGAAACCTGAGAGCAATCCCCCCCCCCCCCCACAAAGCAAACAGCTTTCCCAAGGCCAAAGGGGGCTCTGAGACACTCTTTTTTGGATGAGAATTGCCTAAAGTTGAGAAGTGCCAAGCCGGAAAACATCCATCCCCAATTCCATCAGTGCATATTGGAGCATGCAAACAGTACAATTCTCACATGACTAAGTTCAACCACTCTGGGCTTTGGAAATCCCACGGGAGATGCCCAATTTATACAAACCCTACAGCATGGGTCCCAAACCGGTGGGCACATTTGGAATTCTGATACGGCATGGTCGGTGCAGCCAGCCACAAAATGATTGTTGCAGGAGGCGGAGCCAGCCGCAAAATGGCCGTGGCAGGAGGTGGAGCCAGCCACAAACTGGCTGTTGCAGTAGGCGGAGCCAGCCACAAAATGACTTTTGCAGGAGGCGGAGCCAGCCACAAACTGGCTGCGGCAGGAGGCGGAGCCAGCCACAAACTGGCTGCTGCAGGAGGCGGAGCCTGCCACAAAATGGTTGCAACAGCTTCACTGCAGTAAGACTGTGATGTCAGCTACTGCCAAAGTAATATTTAAACAAATCTGCACAGCCAATCAGATATCCAATAGTCAGTCAGAAACCTTACTGGGCTAAAGCTCCACCCGGCCCATCCACTTCCTGAAAACACTTGGCAGGCACCAGAAAACGTAACGTCAGGCTCCATGGGACTCAAAGAAACGATGTTGGGGATCCCTGCCCTACAGCCTGGGACAGTTACCACCAGGGCTTTTTTTTTTGTAGCAGGAACTCCTTTGCCTATTAGGCCACACACCCCTGATGTAGCCAGTCCTCCTGGAGCTGACAGTAGGCCCTGTACAAAGAGCCCTGTAAGGAATTCTAGCAGGACCTCCTTTGCCTATTAGGCCACACACCTCTGATGTAGCCAGTCCTCCTGGAGCTGACAGTAGGCCCTGTACTAAGAGCTCTGTAAGCCCTTGGAGGATTAGTTACACAAGCAGGGTGTGGCCTAATATGCAAAGGAGTTCCTGCTACAAAAAAAAGCCCTGGCTTAAAGTATGCATTTCTGTACAAAACAGGGCATCTTAAGGATAGCAACTTCCTGCCTTGTGCACGTTCTTAGCACTCAAGACTCTGAAATATGCTAGCACTGTGTCGCACCCCGGGCGCCCCTCCCGGTCTCCCGGTGCAGCTGTCGTCCCTCTATCCTGGGCGGCCCCCCCTCGGGTACTCTGAGGGTGTTCCCTGGAGGTCTCAGAAACAGGGGTGGGAGCCAGGTTACTTCACCACAGGCCCCCGTTCCCCTTCTGGCTGTGTAGCGGCTCCTGTCTCTCTCCCTCCCTTTTATCCTCCCGTCCCAGTCCTTCCCCCCTCCTGGGTTCCAACCCTCCCTGGCCCCACCCCCCTTCAAAGCCCCGGACGCCCGGGAGAGGCGTGCCGGGGCTGGGCTGCCTGGGCCTCTGCGGCGTGCTGGGGTGCGGCGTCTCTCGCCGGCGCGGGTCAGGCGGCTCTCCTCCTCTTTGCCCAGCGCTGGGCTTGGCTTCTCCCTCCTGCTCCCCGACGTCTCGCTCTGGCCACGCTCCTCGGACCCGGAGACAAGCACGTTGGCTGTGGGGCGTTGCTTGGGCCGCCACTGGGGCTCCGTCAGCCCAGGTGAACGGCGGGGCCGCCATAGGGGCTTGGGGAGGTGTGGGAAGCTCTCGGGGCAGCGACCGGGGGGGGGGGGAGAACGTCTGGTGAGCGTGGGGGGCCCCCTCGCGCAGTCCTCACCTGGGCCGGGCGGGACACACTGATACTCACGGTTACTGGGGCACAGAGCATCCTGTATGTTAGGAGATCATTATTCCCATGCCACAAATGACTTGTAATACCCAATGGGGGTATTACAATAAACCTGACTACTTCTACTACCACCATACCGCAAATGGGAAGAATGAGAGCAAAATGCCCAAGGGTGCTTAAGTAACTTCACAGCAAAGGTGAAATTCAAGCCAGAGACTTTCAGATTCACAATTTGGTCTCTTCACTGCTATATGATGTCAGCTCTGAGCCCGGTAATACTTGGGGGGGGGGGGGGGCGCGGCAGCGTACAGCTCAGTAGAACTACCTTTCTTTATAGGGAGAGGGGGATTTCATCGTCCCACACAGTCCCTCATCCAGAAGCCTGAAATCTATGCCTTCAGAACCAAATGTGGCTCAAGAAACAATACGGTTATTTAACAAAGAAAAATCAAACCTTTATGATAAAATATATTGCAGGAATTGGTGGGATGCTAGAATAACCGGCATGGGAAGAGAATGGCAGGCGAAAAAAGTATTTTGGGATGCAAGGGATTCTTAAAGATGCTTTACGGAAAGGGACTCATTAAAGAGTTCATTAAAATTATGGTCAGGATGGAGAGAGTTGGCAAACAGCTTCTTCTCTCTCTCTCCAAAAATACTAGAACTCAAGGTGAAGCTGGTGGGTAGTAGATTCATGAAAGAAAAAAGGAAATACTTTTGCACAGCGAGTGATTGGTGAATCCGCTGCCAGAGGATGTAGTGCTGGCCACAGGCATAGACAGCTTTAAAAGAGGATTTGACAGATTCATGGAGGAAAGCTCTATCAGTGGCTACTAGCCACGGTGACTAAAGGGAACCTCCATGCAGAGGCAGGAGGTGACATCAGGAGAAGGCTCAGCCTCTAAACCAGGGGTGGCCAAACTTGCTTAACATAAGAGCCACATAGAATAAATGTCAGATGTTTGAGGGAGGGAGGGAGGGAGGGAGAGAGGGAGGGAGGGAGGGAGGGAGGGAGGGAGGGAGGGAGGAAGGAAGGAAGGAAGGAAGGAAGGAAGGAAGGAAGGAAGGAAGGAAGGAAGGAAGGAAGGAAGGAAGGAAGGAAGGAAGGAAGGAAGGAAGGAAGGGAGGGAGGGAGGGAGGGAGGGAGGGAGGGAGGGAGGAAGGGAGGGAGGGAGAGAGGAAGGAAGGAAGGAAGGAAGGAAGGAAGGAAGGAAGGAAGGAAGGAAGGAAGGAAGGAAGGGAGGGAGGGAGGGAGGGAGGGAGGGAGGGAGAGAGGAAGGAAGGAAGGGAGGGAGAGAGGAAGGAAGGGAGGAAGGAAGGAAGGAAGGAAGGAAGGAAGGAAGGAAGGAAGGAAGGAAGGAAGGAAGGAAGGAAGGAAGGAAGGAAGGAAGGAAGGAAGGAAGCTTTAACTTTAAATGCATTCTTCAAGCCGCCAGTCAACTTGGCTTGGAGAAGTGATTTAAAGAGAGAAATGCCTTCTCCAAGCCAGCTGACAGGGTGGTGGAGGTTTTGAGAGCCACACAATACGTGTGAAAGAGCCACAGTTTGGTCATCCCTGCTCTATACCGTGTTGTTGGACCTCCAAAGGAACTGGTTGGCTGCTGTGTGAGACAGGATGCTGGACGAAATAGACCACTGGTCTGATCTAGCAAGACTCTTCTGATGTCCTTAAGTGATTAGAGGCGAACCGCTGCCAGTGATCCAAGTGTGAACAGTGTGCAGATTTATGCCAATGCACTAAAACAATTGTGCAGTGTGTTCCTGTGTGTATTTACAGCCTGCGAGGGTCAATTCCTAAGCTTTGTGAACACCAGTGTTTGGACTGTGGAAATTTTACAGATTATGGATCAACGTGTCAATCATCGGTAATGTTAAAGAGCGCAGAAGAGGCTTTCTTGTATTGGCTTTCTGTTGATCTCTTGCTCTGATTTTTGGCATCCTCCAGCTCTCTAATTATAAAAGGTCACTGCCCACCCTGCCCTTGAATTCCTGAGAAGCAGCAGACAAAAGGAAAGCAGCAAGCCAAAATATACACATTTGCCTATTCGTTTTTATCTTGAACCGGGAGGACTTCAAACAGTCAAAACGAAAGGGTGTTTAATTCACCCAAATTGTTCTGGCAAGGCGAGCAGAAGACTGGTCATGTTCTTGGACAGAGTGGAGGTGAAGAGACAAGAGACGACACAGGAGGCAAATGAAGACCAGAAAATGTAAGGTTTACCCACTTGCTTTTGGGGCTTTCCTGGAACATCTGGGGTCACACCCTTGGGGAGGTATGGTCCCTCAACTCCAGATCTCTGTCCTCCAGTAGGGCCCAAAATGGTGCTAGGCTAGGCTGGCCACCAGGTGATGAAGGGAAGATGCTGGATTTATACCCCACCCTTCACAGAGTGGCTTACATGCCTTCCTTTCCCTTCCCCTCCCCACACCCTGTGAGGGGGCTGAGAGAACTCTGAGAGAACTGCTTTTGAGAGAACACCTCTGAGAGGACTGCGACGGACCCCAGGTCACACCAGCAGCTGCATGTGGAGGAGAGAAGTGGGGAATCAAACCCGGCTCTCTAGATTAGAGTCCTCCACTCTTGACCACTACACCAAACTGGCTCTTTCCAGCCAGAGTGCTCTGTGTATGTTAGTGTTACCAACCTCCAGGGGGAGCCTGAAGATCTCCTGGAATTACAACTGGTCTACAGAGATAAGATCCCCCTGAGGAAATGGCTGCTGTGGAGAGTGGAAATCCGTAATACTGTACCCCAGTGAGGTCCCTCATCTTCCCAGGCTCTGCCCCCAAATCTCCAGGAATTTTCCAACCCAGAGTTAGCAACCCTATTGCATGCATGCACATGAACATCACACTCTGCAGAAACTTTAGGCCCAGAGGAAAAAAACCCTTCCAACTAGTACATACAGTCTGTTGCTCAGGGGCCTGATGCAAATGTTTGCAGTGGATTCCAGTACCAACCTCCCCCCAGGAGGCATAAAGCAAGAAAGCCCTAATACAGGGGTGTCAAGCATGTGGCCTGGGGGCTGAATCAGGCCCTCGAAGAGCTCCTGTAAGGCCCCTGAGCAATTGGCTGTCATCTGCTTCCTTCTCCCTCTCTCTTGCTTCCTTCTGCATAACAGCTTGCTCAAAATCACAGGAGCTATAGAGCAAAGTCTCTATTTTCTCCACTGGCTGAGGCTCCTCCCTTGGGGAGGAAGAGCTTGTTTTGCCAGGTTCTCTCAATTGCACAGCAGAGCTACTGAGCCAAGCCTCTCTTCCTTCTCTTGGCTGAGGCTCCTCCCCTCCTGGTCCCCTGGGGCCTGCTGCCATCTGATGCTTGGTTTTGGATATCTTTCGGATTGGGGGGGGGGGGGGGGGGGAATATGGGTCCCAGTTCCCTGGATCCCACGGGAGAAATACCAAGGAAGCACTTTTAAGACCAATGAGTGTTAATGTTTTAAGCGTTTTTTTATTGTAAGTTTTTTTTTAAAAAAAAAAATCTTTGCGTTTGTGTCCTTTATAAAGTTTATATCTCTGCTACCCAGGGCTTTTTTTTTTTAGCAGGAACGCAGCTCCGGCTGGTTTGGTGTCAGGGGGTGTGGCCTAATATGCAAATAAGTTCCTGCTGGGCTTTTTCTACAAAAATAGCCCTGCTGCTACCTAATCTTAAACAGGCACACACATGGCATAGCCTGACATGGCTCGACCCAACAAGGTCTCATTTATGTCAGATCCAGCCCTCATAACAAATGAGTTCGACACCCCTGCCCTAAAGGGATCGATCCCTACAGCATCTGGGGGGAACTTTCTCCTAAGGGAAAAAGCAGGAAAGCGCTTGGGATGGGAGACAAAGGTTCCCATTCTGCCTCTTCCAGGGCCAGTTCAATCTCCAATCAGGTCCATTTTCAGCAGTCCTCTTGGTGCCTTCCCAGCCCAGCGCTTCTCTCTTCCCCGCCCCCTGCAGCTGGAAGAGGTTTGCTGACTCGTCGTTTTCAAGAGAGAAGTTTCGGCAGATGCAGAGAAGAGAGCAACCTTGGCAGGCAACAGCCCTGGAGAAATCCCAGGAAATTTGCTTGGAGAGGCAGAGAGAGCGGGGGAGTTCATTAGCTGGAGTCACGTACTACAGAGGGGATTGGAGTGCAGGCTGCCGCAGCAGGCGACCAGGAGAGGATGCCACAGAATACTTCCATGTACAAACCAGGATACAGACAGGGCAGCCCCCACCACCATACAAAAGATATCCAAAAACAAGTATCAGATGGCAGCGGGCCTTTTTTTGTAGCAAGCATATTAGGCCATACACACCCTGATGTAGCCAATCCTCCAAGAGCTTACAGGGCTCTTAGTGCGGGGCTTACTATAAGTTCCAGGAGGATTGCTACATCAAGAGGGTGTGGCCTAATATGCAAAGGAGCTCCTGTTTCAAAAAAACCTGATCCCTGTCGTTTGGAAATCCATTCCGGAAGAACTCCAGACACTGCTTGGCAACCGGCAAGTCTAAAAAGTAACCAAGTTCTGGGTTCGGGGAGAGGAGAGACTTCCAAAAATAAGTGCTCTAGTTTCCTCATCACCAACATGCAAAACCCCCCACCCAGGGCTTTTTCTTGTAGCAGGAACTCATTTGCATATTAGGCTACACCCCCCCCCCCGATGTAGCCAATCCTCCAAGAGCTTAAAGTAGGCCCTGGAGCCTGTAGGACGCACCAGGCCTAGGATCATGACAACTGGTTAGACCTCACCTATGGCCCTCTGCCCACTTCTGGGTGGCATGCTTTAAGAAAGACGCAGAAGAACTGGCATCGGTTCAGAAGAGGGCAAAGATGGTTGGGATGGGAAGGGAGTGGCTAGAAAATGTGTCCTAGGAAGGAAAGCTGAAGACACAGCTGGCTATGCATCACCTACGGAAGAATGAGAGATTCAGCCACGCTCATGGGAAAGGGTAGGGGCATGTTCCTGGCAAGTCCAAAGGGGAAAGATTAGAACTCGTGGGCTTAAACTCCAAGGAGGAAGATTTTGGTCAAACATTAAGAGAAACTTCCAAATGATAAAAGCCAACAATGGAATCAAGGATGTGGTGCAGTGCTGCACTCTGCCCTATCAGAGATCTTCAGATGGAGGGTAAACAAGCCTTAATCTGGTATGCTTGGGTCTCTGGATTTCTTGCAGGACACAGGGATTGTACCTCCAACTCCTTTCCAAGCTGTGATCCACAGCCTCAGGTGCTTCTCCCCGAAGAAGATTGTCTCAGAGGACCCTCCTGCCAGAACTGCAACAGGCATGGGGGAGGGGGCAAAGAACCTCTAGATAGCATAGACCCCAGCAAGACTGCAGAAAGGGGCAGTGTAGAAGATGATGATGATACTGGATTTATACCCTGCCCTACACTCTGAATCTCAGGGCGTTTTCGTACTGACCTTAATCGGCAGCGAAGCCCCTCTTCACCGCGCAGGATCTGCGCGGATTTCGCACTAATTGCCGCGGAGCACCCGGAAGAGCCAGAAAGTCCCGCGGCTTTTGCGGCGCAAATGGAAAGCACCAAAAACCAGTTTCCGTTTGCGCCGCAAAAGCCGCGGGACTTTCCGGCTCTTCCGGGTGCTCCGCGGCAATTAGTGCAAAATCTGCGCAGATCCTGCGTGGTGAAGAGGGGCGTCGCTGCCGATTAAGGTCAGTGCGAAAACGCCCTCAGAGCAGTCACAATCTCCTTTACCTTCCCCAACCCCAACAGACACCCTGTGAGGTAGGTGGGGCTGAGAGAGCTCTCCCAGAAGCTGCCCTCTGAAGGATAGCTCTTGCGAGAGCTATGGCTGACCCGAGGCCATTCCAGCAGCTGCAAGTGGAGGAGTGGGGAATCAAACCTGGTTCTCCCAGATAAGAATCAGCACACTTAACCACTACACCAAACTGGCTCTGTAGGAGAATCATAGGATTCTGTAGGTCAGGGGTGTCAAACATGCATTTCGGGGGCCGAATCAGGTCCCCAGAGGACTCCTATCAGGCCCCCAAGCAACTGGCTGTCATCTCCTTCCTTCTCCCTATCTCTTGCTTCCTTCTGCATCACAGCTTGCTTTGCAAGGCTTGCTCAATTGCATAGGAGCTACAGAGCAAAACCTCTATTTCTCCAATGGCCGAGGCTCCTCCCTTGGCAAGGAAGGGAGGAGGAATAGCTTGCTTTGTCAGGCTCCCTCTATTGCACAGCAGAGCTACTGAGCCAAGCCTCTCTTCCTTCCATTGGCTGAGGCTCCCTTCCGGCCGCCTCGGGAAGGAAGGAAAGAACCAGAGCTTCCTTTGCCCAGTTCCCTGGATCTCATGGGAGAAATACAAAGAAAGCATCTTTAAGACCAATGAGTGCTAACGTTCTAAGCATGTTTTAAGTTTTTCAAAAAATATATTTGTGTTTGTCTGTGTTCTTTATAAAATTTATATCTCTGCTACCTAATCTTAAATAGGCACACACATGGCCCAGTCTGACAACGCTCGGCCCAACCTGATATGGCCTGGCCTAACAAGGTCTCATTTATGTCAGATCCAGCCCTCATAACAAATGAGTTTGACACCCCTGCTGGTGAAGGATATGGGAGACAGGCTTCTCTCTCTTAAAGGGCAAAGTTGAAAGACTCACTATGTGTATCCATCCCATTTTCATCCCAACCTTCTTCCGAGAAACTCAAGGCAGCTTTAAAAGGATGTGAGGAGGTGGGGGGCAGAGGGGCAAGAAATGCTGCAACAGCAAGAAAAAGAGGGACCGGGCAGCTCTGCGGCTGAGGAGAAAGCGCCCTTCCCAAACAGAGAGCGTCCTTTTCCAACTGAGAGAAAAATAAGCTAGCCTTCTGATGTGTTAACATCTCTTAAATGGCAGGGTCCAGGTTTGGTGCTTGAGTTCTAAGACTTGACACCCAGATTGACTGCAGACCCCAGAAGACATGTGGGGTGGAGTCTAAAAAGGGGACTTATTCCTTTGTGGAGAGAGCTCTTTTGAGTGTCTTCTGGGAGCCTTGGTGGGACGAGCATTTGGTGTCAGTTTACCATGAAGAAGGACAGAGGAGGAAGATGCCAAAGAGGGTTGCAGATGCACCAGGAATGGGGGCATCTTGCAACCAACAAAGATCAGTCATACTAATGGAATGTAAGTACACTAGTTAAGTGGTTCCCAGCCTTTTTAGTACAGTGACCCAGAAGTCTAAATTTACTTGGTATGGCAACCCATTCAGGGCTAGCTCAAGGTTTTTTGGCACCCAAAGCAAACTATGACATCGGCACCCATCTAGAATCACAGAGTTGGTCGGTACCTCCAGGGTCATCTAGTCCAACCCCTGCACAATGCAGGAAATTCGCAACTACATCCCCACCACACCCCCAGTGACCCTGCTCCACGCCCAGAAGGCATAAGAACATAAGAGAAGCCATGTTGGATCACGCCAATGGCCCATCCAGTCTAACACTGTGTCACACAGTGGTCATAAATCAGATGCCATCAGGAGGCCCACCAGTGAGGCCAGGATACTAGAAGCCCTCCCACTATTCTCCCCCGACCCCCCCCAAGCACCAAGAATACAGAGCATCACTTGCCGCAGAGAGTTTCAACAATACGTTGTGGCTAATAGCCACTGACGGACCTCTGCTCCATAGGTTTATCCAACCCCCTCTTGAAACTGTCTATGCTTGTAGCTGCCACCACCTCCTGTGGCAGTGAACTCTATGCGTTAATCACCCTTTGGGTGAAGAAGGCTTGATAATCATAAAATCTAGAACCCTATTTGACTGGGGTATCCAAATTCTTCCATTGTGAAATACTTCATCATTTGGGCATTATGCCCTTACTCCATAGTGGATTTCATTTCCCCCCCTCTATATCAAAGCATTCCATTTTCTACAGCGACTAACCAGATGTTTTTGAGAAACCAAACAAACATCGCACAAAGGGAGCAGCAACCTCAGCTAAGAACCATGAGCGAGTTGCGTTCCGACATACACAGTGCCTTGGTACGTGGGGGTGACATTCCTTCAACCTCCCTCTCCTTCTCCATTACACTCTGTCATCCTCCCCGCCCCCACCGCCCCCGGGGCATCTACAAAACTCACGCTAGTAACCATCAGGAAACCTTTTACTTGATCAACGTGTACGTGAAGAAAAAATACCAACCAAAGCACGACACGGAAGATACTGTTTGCAGAGTCAGATCTTGGTTTCTAAAACACAAAAGAGAGCGATGGAAATGGCAGCTGCCGCCCACGACACACCTCCGGAGGTTTCGTGACCTACTTTTGGATCCTGACCCACAGACTGGGAAATATAATATTAATTAACTGTTCTTTTGTTTAGTTCTAGATCGTGTCTTTTTGCAGGAACCTGAGTTCATGCCTTGTAGAAATAATTTAATTTGAGAAAGGCTCCGTAAGTATGCTACAGCGCGACACCCCTGTGAGATTGACTTCAGGGCAACCCATGAGAGGAGCTAGATTTTTACCCAAAGGTGGTGGCGGTGACTGTGAAAAGGGGGATAAACAGTGGCTAGTCTTGCCCCACACCATGACGGAGATCATGATAAAAGGGTTCCTGCCTCCCCCACTATCTATGTGACAGCCCTGTGAGGTAGGTTAGGCTGGAAATAAGTGGCTGATGGTTAACCCAGTGGATTTCACAGAGGAAGGAAGGATCTGAATGTGGATCTCTGCAATCTCTCTACCCACTACACCAGGGGAGGCCAAACTTGCTTAACATAAGAGCCAGATAGAATAAATGTCCGATGTTTCGAGAGAAGGAAGGAAGGAACGAAGAAAAGGAAGAAGATAAATGGGAGAAGGGAGGGAGAGATAAAAAGAAAGAAAGCAACTGACTTGGAGAAGCAATTTAAAGAGAGCTGCCTTCTCCAGGCCAGCTGACAGGGCGGCGGAGGCTTTGAGAGCCACACAATATGTGTGAAAGAGCCACATGTGGCTCCCGAACTGCCGTTTGGACACCCCTGCACTACACTATACTGGCAGCGTGGGGTTCGGCCAACCGCCTCACCCTTCGACACACAAAGCTCCTGGGAAAAAGAGGCTGCCCGGTTTCCAAAGGAAGGGCCGATGAAATGCAGAAAGGAGGTCAAGCTCCGTGTAACAAAGGCGAGGGGAGGGGGGGGGAGAGAAGACACAGAGGGAATAAGCGTAAGGTTCGTTAGACCTGTTGGTGAGAACAAACAGGCCTGGCAAGAGCCCAACTGGACAGCCCGATTCAGGCCAAACCGGGTTGAGCCTGTCTTTTTTGTCTTGCCTTTTAAAGGCAACAATAAAAAAAGATATTTGACACGACACTTCCCTGTCAGCGGTAGCAAAATAACTTTACTTGCATGCCCCAGTTTCTGTGCCTCTTGTAGGGCCGCTGCCCACTGTGTCTGCTCTTCTCGCCCATCCTTGGCTCAGCGACTCACAACTTCTGTTGAGCCTCTGGAGGCCCAGGAAGGCAGCCGTGCTGGTCTGCAGTAGAAGAGCCAGAATTGAATCCAGTAGCACCTTACAGACCAATAAGATTTTTGGGGTATACACTTTCAAAAACTCCAAAAATCTTGTCTCCAGGGTAACTACTGGACTCAATCTGTCCCTCTGGGTGTTCAGAACACTGTTTTACTTCATCTGCCCTAATCCTACATCATCTTCTTTCCCAGAATTCCATGCCTCACAGTTCACATGCATCACAGTTCCTCAGTTCCCCTCGCTGAGAAGAAGAAATTGGATTTATATTCCGACCTTCACTCTGAGTCTCAAAGAGGCTCACAATCTCCTTTGCCTTCCTCCCCCACAACAGACACCCTGTGAGGTAGGTGGGGGGGCTGAGAGAGCTCTCTTAGAAGCTGCCTTTCAAAGACAGCTCTGCTAGAGTTATGGCAAACCCGAGGCCAACCCAGCAGCTGCAAGCGGAGGAGCGGGGAATCAAACCCAGCTCTCCCAGATAAGAGTCCACGCACTTAACCACTACACCAAACTGGCTCGCAGCTACTGTGTTTCTGAACAAGCCATGACATCAGAGAAGTTTCACTTATGGCTTGCCAAGTTCTCCCTGACAGCCGGTCATTTGCACTGCAGCCTTTCCAGATTGCATTCCTAATTATGAAAGCAGGATCTACAGCACTGCGCTGGCAGACTTGTACCAGTCCTTTTGAAAACAAATGGAGTACCTATTAAATTTTTGTAGCGGGAGTGGATTTCTCAGCAATACCAGCTTCGGTGAAAGAGGAAACCTGAGACCGAGTCTTTACAAGCTAGCCCTCCGTCCGCTAGACTTACACGGAATCTCTACAGTTCCTTTCGAAAAGAATATACTTAAACTGAACGATGGAACGACACTTTTTGTACTTTACTGTGACTGGTGGCCAGATATCGGCTTGAATGCCTTTACGAATTTGCATTGGAACCTTTAGCCTTTGTATTCTATGTTAGAAATTATTGCGCATAAACAAAATCATTGTACGAATCTATAGCTATGAGTTACAGTACGAACTACAACTAAAGTTTTCACAGTGCATTTCTTCTTTGTTGGTAGAAGAACAGTAACAGGAGAGTTATCTCATATAATTTTTATACGCCCCATAGTCACTCACGGCGGTATGTGTGCAGCCTCTCTTCCTATTGCGCTGTCGCAACACCCCTGCGAGGTCTGTTAATCCCAGGCACAGAAGCTGGCCCCAGGTTGCCCGACAAGCTTCATTGCAGAGTGGCAATCTGAACTAACAACTCCACCACGCTGCCTGTGTTGCGTAAGGTTCTTGTTTATTTTTAAAACATCTTTGATTGTTTGTTTCCTTTATAAATTTTATATCTCTGCTAAAAAAGAAAAAAAAGGTAAAGGTAGTCCCCTGTGCAAGCACCAGTCGTTTTCGATTCTGGGGCGACGTCGCATCACGACGTTTTCAAGGCAGACTTTTTTACATGGTGGTTTGCCATTGCCTTCCCCAGTCATCTACACTTTCCCCCCAGCAAGCTGGGGACTCATTTCATGAAAGGATGAGTCAGCCTTGAGCCAGCTACCTGAACCCAGCTTCTGCTGGGATCGAACTCAGGTCGTGAGCAGAGAGTTCGGACTGCAGTACTGCAGCTTTACCACTCTGCGCCACGGGGCTCTTTATATCTCTGCTACCTAATCTTAAATAGGTACACACATGGCCTGGCACAACATGGCCCGACCCGACGAGGTCTCATTCATGTCAGATCCGGCTCTCAAAACAAATGGGTTTGACACCCCTGGCAGCATCTACACCTTGTTGTTGACTCTCTAGAGTTGGCCACTGTGAAACGCAAGATGTTGGACTACGTGGAGCACTAGTCTGGTCCAGCAGGTTCCTATCAATGAAACTTTCGGCCATAATCAAGCACCCAGAACAGCATCTGTTGTGTATGGGCTACTGTGGGTGCCCCTCTGGCCTACGCCTTCCCTCGTTGCAGGAACCTCTACTAAGCTTCCAGGTGGTCCACGGGACACCATTTGGAAATCCTGGATCTCCAAAAAGCTAAGCATTTGATTTTACACATAGTTATGGCAGCCAGGATAACATATGCCAAATACTGGAAGAACATATGAAGCTGCCTTATACTGAATCAGACCCTTGGCCCATCAAAGTCAGTATTGTCTTCTCAGACTGGCAGCGGCTCTCCAGGGTCTCGAGCTGAGGTTTTCCACACCTATTTGCCTGGACCCTTTTTTGGAGATGCCGGGGATTGAACCTGGGACCTTCTGCTTCCCAAGCAGATGCTCTACCACTGAGCCACCGCCCCTCACCTGACTGGAGCGGCTCTCCAGGGTCTCGAGCTGAGGTTTTTCACACCTATTTGCCTGGACCCTTTTTTGGAGATGACGGGGATTGAACCTGGGACCTTCTGCTTCCCAAGCAGATGCTCTACCACTGAGCCACTGTCCCTCCCCCTTTAAATGCACCTGTACATATGAACATATGAAGCTGCCTTCTACTGAATCAGACCCTTGGTCCATCAAAGTCAGTATTGTCTTCTCAGTCTGGCAGCGGCTCTCCAGGGTCTCAAGCTGAGGTTTTTCACACCTATTTGCCTGGACCCTTTTTTGGAGATGCCGGGGATTGAACCTGGGACCTTCTGCTTCCCAAGCAGATGCTCTACCACTGAGCCTACGAAAGAAGAACTTCTAGAATTTTTGGGAGGGGAAATGGCAGAAATGGACATATTGACTGATACTTTGAAAGAACAAAGCAAGCAAGACATAAAGGAACTTTGGGTACTATTTTACGAATGGATTAAAACAAACTACCGAATTTAGACATTTTTGTATTATGATGTGCATTAGACTTTTAGAGCAATCTAACTGTAGTTACAAGAGCCCCGTGACGCAGAGTGGAAAAGCTGCAGTACTGCAGTCGGAGCCCTCTGCTCAAGACCTGAGTTCGATGCCAGCGGAAGCTGGTTCAGGTAGCCGGCTGGAGGTTGACTCAGCCTTCCATCCTTCCGAGGTCGGTAAAATGAGTACCCAGCTTGTTGGGGGGAAAGTGCAGATGACTGGGGAAGGCAATGGCAAACCACCCTGTAAAAAGTCTGCCGTGAAAACGTTGTGAAAGCGATGTCACCACAGAGTCAAAAACGACTGGTGTTTGCACACCTTTACCTTTTTTTACAACGAGTAAATGCTATATATATTAAGGTAATATATTTTCAAAAGAAAGCATGGTAACAGATTTGCAGGCATTATGGTAGATACTTCATGGACAACTTGCAGAAAATGAGAAGGTGTTGCAACAGTAGAAATGTTTACGGATGGTTATTTTAAACTTTTTAAAAAATGTCCTTTCTCCCTTTTTCCCACCTTCCCCTTGTATTTTACCTTGAAAACCCAATAAATTATGATATGAAAAAAAAGAGGAAATCCTGGCTCTCCGAGAGCAAGGGAGCCAAGCAGCAGCCGGTGCTCCCCCTGAATCCCAACTTGGACTGGTGGCCTCCTGGTTCGAGAAGCTCAGCTTCCAGCATTACAGGTTCTAGCACCTGCCAGACACTGACTGGGTGAATCAACCACCAACATTCCCCTGAATGCAGCTCGCTAAGGAATCTAGTCCCTCCCTTGGCTGTCAGCATGCCTCAGTGGCCCTGTCACTCACGCCCTGATGAGACAATTCCACAGCAACGCCCACAGAACCCAGAAAGCCGGCTCCCCAAACCTTGCGCAACGGCATCACCCGAGCCATGTCCCGGCCCATCTCCCTCCCACGGAGAACTCATTTTCCTTCTCCTGGCCGAGTGACAACTGGCAGCTGGCTTGAGGAAAGCATCGTGCTGGCCGCATCTAAGGATGTCTGGCCACATCCTGACGCATCATTGCTGCCCCGTATGCAATAAAGCGGGTGATGGGTCAGCCACAGAATGCGGAAAGTCAGTGCGGTGTTGCAAGCTAAGTGCGAGGTCAGGATGCTGAAAGGTTGCCACGTCAGGACCTGGGAGTCAGTGTTGGGAGGTAGCTGTTGATGGTGTGGAATCTCAGAAGGACCCACCGCCAGCTCTTGGCCCTCCCTCCTCTGCAAAGCAGTAAGCCAGGGGTGTCAAACGTGTGGCTCAGGGGACGAATCAGGACCCCAGAGCTCTCCTATCAGGCCCGTGAGCAAGTCTGCTTCCTTCTCCCTCTCTCCTGCTTCCTTCAGTTACCAGGGACTGTTAAATAAAATATTCCAAGAGTGCTAAGCTTTTAAGCATCTTTTAAGTTTTTTAAAAAATCTTGTCTCATTTATGTCAGATCCCGCCCTCATAACAAATTAGTTATCAGTCAGATAACTGCACACACATCTCTCAGGAGGGAGGGAGGGCACAACCAATCCAACCATCAGACAGTGTTGGCGGGGTCAGGCCCTCATCTCCTTCTCAAATGCAAGGGTGTACGCATCACTATTTGCAATAGCACCGCTTTCTCTTCTTACTGCAGTTTGAGAGAGAAAGTGGTTATAGCCAATAGGTACCACCATTTCCCTCACCCCAAGGAAGATGAAGGGCCAGGTAAGAAGGCAGTGATGGATTCTTGCTTGTTCACTGGATGACGCAGCAGCAGCACCTGCTCGACAAATGCCAGCCTGCCCACAGGTCTTCCTCAGGGCCAGGGCACTTCAACAAGCACATTCACGACTGCATTCTGGGCATACCAGGTGGCATCCTGCCAGCCCAACCACCCCAAACTACCATGCAAAGCCTCACAGAGCCTAGACAGGAGGGGCAGCTCACTGCTGGGGCCTTGGAAAGCAGCAGCTGCAACAGGAGATAGAGCATGTGTTTCTGACTTCCCAAAAGAAGAATGAGAAACAAGCAGCTTCAGGAAGTTTCAGAGGGTGTCCGTGTCAGTCTGCAGGAGAACAGCACCTCAAACAAGATTTTCGGGGTATGGAGCTTTCAAGAGTCAAAGGGCGCTTCATCAGATGCCATCTGATAAAATGAGCTTTGCCTCTCAAAATCTCATTCCCTAAAATTTTGTTCGTCTCTAAGGTGCTACCAGAATCCAATCTCCAGAGGCTTTCCAGGTGAGATTGGCCTTTTCAGTGGTGGCACCCTGATTGCAGAATACCCTTCCCAGAAAAGGTTTGCTGGACTCCTCCTTCATTGTTTTCAGTGGCTATCCTGAACTGTTCTCATTTGCCCACACTTTTAATTAGCTCCTAACTTTTTTGAGAGCCGGCTTTTAATTTTTATGACCCGTCAGGTCTGTTCGGATCTGTATTACTAAGCTATTCAACTATTTTATCTGGGGCTGTGGCTATGTGGAAGAGCCTCTGCTTTACATGAACCCCAGAGGGCACTGAGATCAGTTGGGAAAAATCTAATGACCATCCCCGGGCCGAGGGAGACTAAATATCAGAATACTAGGGTACGGGCATTTTCAATCGCGGCCCCTACCCTATGGAACCGACTCCCCGAGGAGGTGCGGGCCCTGCGGAACCTTAACCAGTTCCGCAGGGCCTGCAAGACCGCCCTTTTTAAACTCGCATACCTGGACTGTTAAGAAGATCGGCAATTAAGCACCCGCCAATGCGGTTAAGACCACACCGCTGAATAACTGCACTTACTGGATTGTTTTAATGTTATTAAGCTAATATTTACTGTTTTATATTGTTAAATTTAAAAGTTTTAACCATTGTATGTTTTTATGAAATGTTGTTAGCCGCCCTGAGCCTGCCGAGGTAAGGAGGGCGGGATAGAAATAAAATTTATTATTATTATTATTATTATTATTATTATTACATGCAGAAGGTTCCAGGTTCAATCCTCAGCATCTCTAGTTACAGGACAAGGCAGGAGGTGATGTGAGAGACCTCTGCCTGAGAGCCCAGAGAGCCGCTGCCAGTCTGAGTAGACAATATTGACTTTGCAGGACACACAGTCTGATTCAGTAGAAGGCAACTTCACATGTATCTTACTCTGTAAGCTGCACACACAAAAAACCTTTCAATGGACAGGACACAAGTTACTGAAATACAATTCAAAACAATCACATGGCCTACGGGAAGAAAGGTCTGCGTGTGGCCGGACAGGCCATGGGACCTTCGAGGAACTGGGATGGCAAACACAGGAAGAGCAATAACCCCATGCGGGCAAATTCCATGTATCGATTGGATCTAAACTTTTTTTTTCTTTTTACTGACTGAGCAATGACAGTTAACACAGAAAGCCAGCATTGCCACCCACCCTGAACGCTGTTTAGTGGCCAGTTTAAGGTTTCTCTCTTTCCATTTACGACCCTTCTATAGTGTCTCTATGGAAATCCCGTACCTTGCCGTCACTTGAACTCTGGTTTACAAAAATCTGGGACATTTTAATCATGGAGAAAATCACGGCACCACTCTCCATGCCTGATATTTACCCTAAGGCCACATCTTTCGAGGAAAAATGGTTTCCTTTTCTTGAGTATACTGCATCTAAAGATATCCTACTTATTAACACAACTTTCAAAACAGGGGAGGGATGGTGGCTCAGTTGTAGAGCATCTGCTTGGTAAGCAGAAGGTCCCAGGTTCAATCCCCGGCATCTCCAACTAAAAAGGGTCCAGGCAAATAGGCATGAAAAACCTCAGCTTGAGACCCTGGAGAGCCGTTGCCAGTCTGAGTAGACAATACTGACTTTGATGGACCGAGGGTCTGGTTCAGTATAAGGCAGCTTCATATGTTCATATAACTTACCTTCAATTTCTTTCACTATAATTCTTTTTCTAATCTATGCTATCCTCTTCGTCTCCGATTATTTGATTATTCCCTTTCATCTGACTTGGGGTGTTGCAAGGCAACATTAACCTAAGATGCATGGGGGGGGGGGGTTGGGGGGGAGGGGGGCAAGAAAAACTGCAAGAAAATAATGAAACGGGGGAGAGAGATGGGAGGCAAGAACGGGGCATGATATGGGTATCTTCACATAAGAGAAGTCATGTTGGATCAGACCAATGGTCCACCCAGTCCAACACTCTGTCACACAGTGGCCAAAAAAACCCCAAGTGCCATCAGGAGGTCCACCAGTGGGACCAGGACACTAGAAGCCCTCCCACTGTGCCCCCCCCAAGCACCAAGAATACAGAGCATCACTGCCCCAGACAGAGAGTTCCATCAGTACCCTGTTGCTAATAGCCACTGATGGACCTCTGCTCAGATGTTGATCCAATCCCCTCTTGAAGCTGTCTATGCTTGTAGTCGCCACCCCCTCCTGTGGCAGTGAATTCCATGTTTTAATCACCCTTTGGGTGAGGAAGTACTTCCTTCTATCCGTTCTAACCCGACTGCTCAGCAATTTCATTGAATTGACTCACAAAAAACCTTTTTCTACAGACCATCAGCTCTGTACCTCTAGGTTATCGCTGGGAGAAAAGATTAACTGGCACCCCAGATTTGGCCCTTGGGGATGTGACTCAGAAAATGGAGGGTGACTGCAGCCCCACCGATAAAATGACAACCAGTGAAGAAAAGATAATAAATAATCCGGTCAATCCGATCGCCTGCAAATGGGCCACCCTATACAACGAATTTCCCTCTCGTTTTCATTCTGCATTTTCTCCAGTGAGCTCAGGAAAACCCACGTGATTTCCCTTCTACAAACAACAGCTTTGTGAGGTAGGCATGCTCAGCGGAGTGAGTGACTGGAGCAAAGTCACCCAGCCAAGTTGTAGGGTTGAGTATAGCCTTGAACCCAGGTCTCCCCAGTCACTGGTCAGTGTTCAAATTGCTGCAGAGCCAGAACTTCTCGCTGCCAGACAATCTTAGGATCTCCTGGCTATACAACACACAATGCCATATGGATAATAATAACAACAGGATGCTGACAGGCAGCTCAGCGACGCCAACCCTTTAAAAACCTTTATCTCCTAATTCAACAAGAGAATACAATAAAGAAGTCAAAAGCCTGCTGAATAAACTTCCCAAACTCGTACACAGATACAACTTCCACTGGGATTCTTCTGTTTGCTATCCAAAGTCCACAAAACGGGGAATCCTGGATTTTCCGCTGGCTTGGCACTTAACAGTTCCAAGGTATGAGTGCCCAGCTCCACTGATGGCACTCTCAGGCCTGCCTTACAACCACTTCTAAGTATTTGTACAATACCACAAACTGTTGGGAGAAAACGACAGAGTCAGGAAGATTGCTCAGAACATTGTTCTGACTATCATGGAGGTGGAATCCCGAACATACGTCAAGAAGAAGAAGAAGAAGATGAAGAAGATATTGGATTTATATCCCGCCCTCCACTCCGAAGAGTCTCAGAGCGGCTCACAATCTCCTTTACCTTCCTCCCCCACAACAGACACCCTGAGAGGTGGGTGGGGCTGGAGAGGGCTCTCACAGCAGCTGCCCTTTCAAGGACAACCTCTGCCAGAGCTATGGCTGACCCAAGGCCCCAGCAGGTACAAGTGGAGGAGTGGGGAATCAAACCCGGTTCTCCCAGATAAGAGTCTGCACACTTAACCACTACACCAAACTGGCTCTCCAGATGCCACGGAACAGCCAGCTGGTGAACGGTACAACTTTTGTTTTTGCTCAGAACCATTTCCCGTGCGTGAGGGGAACATACAGGGCCTTCAAGTGAACGGTGCTGCCGTAGCGACCCAAATTGGGATTAACAGATAGACAGTTGGGAAAAAGTCAGCCTAACCTAATTTACAGGGAATGTTATGACGATGGAACAGAAAAGAAAAGGAGGTAAGCTGCTTTGGGACCCAACTGGGAAGAAAGGCAAGGCATATACGAATGGAAAGGTTAACAAAAAAATTTTAAACAGCTTCAGTCACAATTAATTTATTATTATACCACCACGGGGCAGTAGCTGGAGTGCTGGATGGGAGACCCAAGTCCGAATCCCCACTCTGCCATTGAAATCCGCTGAGTAACCATGGGTCAGTCATACCATTTCATCCTAGCCTACCTCACAGAGTCATTGCGAAAATTAAATGGAGGGAAGGGGACAGTGTGTTAGTTTTGGGCCCCTCCTGGGGAGAAAAAGCAAATGAAGCCAATGAAAATTCTTCAAGGAGCCATCAGATGCCCCGGGTGCAGCACACTCACACGGTAAGCCTCCCCACCCCCTTCCCTGCAAATGTCTTCCTACCCCACGCTGTGTTGTCAGCCTGCCACTGGGCTGCCTGCACTGTGACCAGTGTTCCCTCTAAGCTGAGTCGGTGTGAGCTAGCTCACAGTTTTCTAGTCTCCGGCTCACGCATTTTTTTTTTTTTGTCTTCGCTCAGGAAACACGGCCCGAGAGCAAATTAATTTGTGCAGCAGCACACAACTTGGATGCCAGCAGCTCTCGAAGCAGCGTTGTTGCTCACGACTGCAGCTCAGAGGGAGTACTGATCCTACAGCTGCACGCTCTGCCGTGTGTAAGATTTCCCAGCCGCATGGCCTTACCCACATGCTACTCCTCCTTGCTCCCTTTTGTGCGGAGATTTAGACAAAAAAAAACAGAACAAAAACAAAGCTGGCCTGACAGTAGCTGAGACTTGTCCCAACATTTTCTGCCAGTCCTTTGTATAAATTCCAGGAAAGCGGGAGGGGGGGTATTTATTGCATAACTGTTTCTCTCTCTCTCTCTCTCTCACACACACACACACACACACACACACACACACACGAAGCACCCAGCTAATTACTTAGCAATGGAGTGTGAATGTTATATTAGTTCTCCACGCCTGGGGGAAATGTGTACCGAGGAACCTTCCCAAAGCACAAACATGCTCTTGAGATTATTGCTGCAACTCTAGGGGGATTTAAAAAAAAAAAAAAAATTAGCTCTATTACTAGTTAATAAGTCACAAGAAAAAAACCCAAGACTTCCCACATTCCTAAAACTTCCATTTCCTGAAACGTGGGGCAGGGGATGGTGGATAAAGGAAAACACAAGAGACGCTTGCATCCCATCTAGTCCACAGAGAACCTTTACCGTGTCCATTTGGCAGCTGACACTGAGAGGAAGGTCTGAAGCAATAGAACAAAGCTGGGGTCCAGCAGCACCATTAAGACCAACAAAGTTTTACGCAGAATGTAAGCTTTGGTGTGTACGCACACTTCATCAGACAATGGAATGGGGGACAGCGAGCAGAGCTACACATAGCTGGTGGGCAGCGGTTAAGAATGCAAAGGGGAACAAAGTTAGAATCTTCTAAAAAGCAATCATCTATCTGCAGCTCAAAGAGAAGCAACCACCTCATCCTCCTTTGCGTGAGAACAGCATCTTTAGCTTCCCCTCAGTTCTATAGGTGAACCTAGCTATTCACTTCACCACCCTGCCGTTCCCCCCAATGAGAACACAAAGCAGTTTACATAATTCTTCTCTCTGTTTTATGCTCAATGACCATGTGACGTGGTTAGGCTCAGATTGTGTTACTGGCCCAGGGAAAGCCATCAAATACCCATGGAAGAGTTGGGATTTGAACCTTGGTCTCCCAGATGCTAGTCTGACACTCTAACCCCTACACCACTCTGGCTTTAGAAGATGATGATATTGGATTTATATCCCACCTTTCACTCTGAATCTCAGAGTCTCAGAGTGGTCACAATCTCCTTTATCTTCTTCCCCAACAACAGACACCCTGTGAGGTAGATGGGGCTGAGAGAGCTCTCCCAGAAGCTGCCCTTTCAAGGACAACTCCTACAAGAGCTCTGGCTGACCCAAGGCTATTCTAGCAGCTCAAGTGGGGAATCAAACTCAGTTCTCCCAGATAAGAGTCCGCGCACTTAACCACTACACAAAATTGGCCCTCTATGTACATAGCATTATTTCACTCTTTCTCCTGTTATTGATAGTCTCTACAGTTCTCCATGTAGAGGGATATCCACTAAGTTGTACGCAATACTGGGGGTGTGGGGGGGAGAATCAACGTGGCATAGTGTTCATCATGCTGGAGTAGGATGTGAGTTCATCCCCACAATGTCATGGAACTCATGGCAGCGGGGAGGGTCCTTGAGGAGCCTGTCGACTCTTTCTCTTTTCCTCATCTAACTAAAATGACAAAAAGTGACCTTCCATGACGGAGGTGGTCAAACTGTGGCTCTTTCACACTTTTTGTGTGGCTCTTGAAGCCCCCACCACCCCGTCGGCCAGCTTGGAGAAGGCATTTGTCTCTTTCAATCACTTCGCCAAGCCAAGCCAGCCAGCGGCTCGGAGAATGCTTTTAACGTTAAAGTTGCTTTCTTTCCACCTCTCTCTCCCCTGATGGACCTCCTGATGGCACCTGGGGGTTTTTTGGTCACTGTGTGACACAGAGTGTTGGACTGGATAGGCTACTGGCCTGATCCAACATGGCTTCTCTTATGTTCTTATGTGACACAGAGTGTTGGACTGGATGGGCTATTGGCTTGATTCAACATGGCTTCTCTTATGTTCTTATGTCCCCCATCTAGCTTCCTTCCTTGTGGCTTTCAAACATCTGACGTTCATGTCCTGTGGCTTTCAAACATCTGATGTTTATTCTACGTCACTCTTACGTTAAGCAAGTCTGGCCACCCCTGCTCTATGACCCCGAAGTCACAGGAGGACAGGCAAGATGAAAGCATACATGAACAAAAGGCTTCCATTTGCAGCACAACCCCTGCCTAGGGATGAAAGCGGGCTTCTCTTCGCCCCTTGAACTCTCCTCCTGTTTGAGGACATGCAACACCAGTCGCCCGCGAAACCACTTCCTCCGGCTCAAGCCACAAAAACGTCCATCTAAGCTCCCCCCCACCTCCGGGTCAGGAAGTCGACTGACAAAATCTGATGCAGAAGTGGCTGGAAGCCAGACCTCCCCAGAGGCATGTAAATACGATGACATTCCCCAGAGCCCTGCAGGTCCCCCCCCAAACAAATCCCCAAACATGGAGGGGACAGATGGCTATGCCAGTACACCCCCCCCACCCCCCCACCCCAAAAAAGAGCTTCAGCAAAGTTCTCTCCTCGTGCAGACGGCAGGAGGAGGAGGAGGAAGAGGCAAAGAACAATGTGCAGCCATCTGCTGTGGCTGCTCCCCCTCACAAGCTTTCCTGCTGCATGTGGAAGAACAGAAGCCTCAGCGAGAGGAGAGCGGTGGCACCTGAATAAGATGCAAGCGGAGACATTAAGGAGCGGGAGGATCCGCCGCTATTAGCCACCATGGAGAGAAAAGACAGGGCAGGGGTGGCCGAAGGGCAGCTCAGGAGCCACATGTTTGGGGATTTTTATTTATCATGTTAATTTTTAATTTAAAGCTAGAGACTGAGTTGCTCCCCCCCCCCCCCGCCGCAAGGAGTTCCTTGCAGAGCTCAGGTTGGCTTACAACAGGGATGGCCAAACTGCAGTTCGGGAGCCGCGTGTGGCTCTTTCACACATGTTGTGTGGCTCCTGAAGCCCCCACAGCCCCATCAGCTGGCTTGGAGAGCCAGTTTGGTGTAGTGGTTAAGTGTGCGGACTCATCTGGGAGAACCGGGTTTGATTCCCCACTCCTCCACTTGCACCTGCTGGCATGGCCTTGGGTCAGCCATAGCTCTGGCAGAGGTTGTCCTTGAAAGGGCAGCTGCTGTGAGAGCCCTCTCCAGCCCCACCCACCTCACAGAGTGTCTGTTGTGGGGGAGGAAGGTAAAGGAGATTGTGAGCCGCTCTGAGACTCTTCGGAGTGGAGGGCGGGATATAAATCCAATATCATCTTCTTCTTCTCTAGATCACTTCTAAAGAATTTCTCTCTTTAGATCACTTCTCCGACCCAAGCCAGCTGGCGTCTTGGAGAATGCATTTAAAGTTAAAAGTTGCCTTCTTTCCACCTCTCCCCTCCAATCGATTTGCCTTCCTTCCTTGAGAGCCAGTTGTGGTTAAGTGTGCTGACTCTTATCTGGGAGACAAAGAGTGAATTCAGCCTGCAGCTGAATTCACAACCAGCGTAAGACTCAAATCCACTCCCAACTCTAAAATGCTGGTAACCCTGTGAATGCCCCCAGCTGAACCCGTGCCAAAGGAAGGCCTACAGAAGTCTGTGCGACTGCAAAAGGAAACTTAACCATGGGCTGGATCACGCCTTATCACGTTATTACGATTATTATTGCACTGCTCCTGGGGGTGGTAAAAGAAGGTTACGCGCAAACAAGAGAATCCCTCTCACAAATGAAATGCAATTTACGTTATACGGGGGACGGACTGCCTTCATTACGCCTCCAGGCTGAAATAGTTGGCAGTGTGGAGAGATGAGAAAAATATTATGGATGTTTAATTGGTGGGGGGGGGAGAGTAGGGAGAGAGACTTCAAGCCCTAAATGGTGTGGGAGAAGAGAAAAATGAATGTCCCTTCACCACCCATAGATGCCCCAGCAAAAATATTCTAGTTAAACCATTGTTTCTTCATACCGCTAAGGTTGCCAGCTCCAGGTTGGGAAATACCGAGAGGTGTTGGGGGTGGAGCCTGCAGTGGGTGGGGTTTGGGGAGGGGAGGGACTTCAATGGAGCATACTGCCATAGAATTAATCTTCCAAAGTGGCCATTTCCTCCAGGGGAACAGATCTTTGTGGCCAAGAGGTCATTGGTCATCCCAGGAGATCTCCTGCCACCAAATGGAGGCTGACAACCGCACACACCACCACAGAAGTGACTACAGAACTGAACGCCCCAAAATGCCACCAAAGACTGTCCCAAAAGCAGGCACAGGTTCTAAGACTTAACCCTGACTTCAGCTCTTCGTTCCCCAGAAGGGTTCGAAACAAGGCAAAGACCAGCCCTTTTGTCCTGCCTGCACCTCACATTTGTGCGAGGGCTGGTTTCTCCACAGCTGAGTACACACGCTCTGTACGTGCTCAGAGACACTTCTGCGTCTCTCTTTCTGAAATCCGGCTGTGGGGGGAATCGAATTCCAGAGGCAGCTCAAATTCCACTTGCAAACATCCCCGTTTCCTCAGTAATTATCTCCCCCCCACCTTACAAACAACAGTGCCTTGTGTCTCCACACCACCATCGGACCCGACAAGGCGAAGCGTCTAATTAAAACCGCGCCCTCTCTGCCGTCATGAGCCCCGTCTCTGCCAGATGCAATTTCAAGCTGGCTACCTTCCTCCCAAACGCAGCCTATGCGCTCTCCGAATTAAAGCCTCCTTCAGACGGTGCCAGAGAGAGAGAGAAGGAATGCGTGAGCCAAGATCAGCGGCCAAAACAAAATTAAGTTTGCAGTTTAAGACTTGGTTAGGACTAGCCCTGAAGCCCGGAGAGGGAAGAAAAGAGGATTGCCAAAAAGCGAGAGAGATCAACACATGGAAGAGCATGAAACCGCAAATGGTGCAAAGGTCCGGTGTTAAGAAGGCCAGCAGGTCTGCACTTTAACCTGGAATATATTTATGTGGAAGACTCAACGGTGCTGCTGAAGAGAAGGGGGAAAGCAATCTCTCCTCTTCCGTCCTGCTCCCTCTGGCTTGCTTCAGGCTGTAAATGTCTAATCCGGAAACACCTGTATCTCGGTCCAGTTCAGCAGGCCTTGGTTTAATGAAATGAGTAGAGCTCTTTTTGTAGTGGAAACTCCTTTGCGTATTAGGCCACGCCCCCTGATGTAGCCAACCCTCCAAAAGCTTACAGGGCTCTTAGTACAGGGCCTACTGCACACTCCAGGAGGACTGGTTACAGCAGGAGGGTGTGGCCTAATATGCAAAGGAGTTCCTGCTACAAAAAAAAAAAAGCCTTGGCCATGTGAACAAACTCAGAAGCAGCCTCTGGCTCGCTTGTCCAGCTCCTCCTCTCCCGGCACACCGTGAGCAGGGGGCCTGTGGAAGTTTCCAGCTGGGAACCCCGGATGCAAATTGAGACAGCGAACCATGGTTTGCTGACATCCTGGTTTGCCAAGGCAACCGCAACCATCAGGCTGGGGGCGTGCCATGGAAACAGCAGCAGTTCATGAGCTTGCAGAATGTGAGGAAGGGAGGGTGCAAATCAGCATGGGCTTGCCGCTAGGCAAATTAGACAACTGCCTAGGGCGCCAGCCTTCCGAGGTGCTGAACTGGGAGACCCCATGTGACCTGGTGGTGTTATCCATGCGGGGGGGGGGGGGGGGAATGTCCGAAGTTACCCATACCTAGGGTGCCAGACAATCTAGGGCCAGCTTGTCTGCGTAACGGTTTTGTACCACACTAGAAGGGAGCCCAGTCCTTCCCCCAAAATGCGTATCTGCAATCATGAAAACTGTCAGACAACATTAAAAACCCACCAAAGAATTCAAAACATGTGCACATACTATGCCCAGGGCTTGAATTCAGCAGGCGCTCACAGGAGCACAGCTTCTGAACCTCCAACCAGGGCCTGCATGCAGTGTGGATGTCTCTCCCCGCTGCACACAGATCCCAGGGCATATGCAAATGAGGTATCCTACTGAGCCCCTGCACATTTTTTCCTGCAAAACGACCCCTGCGTATGCCTCGCATCAAAAAAGCAAATGGGGTTTGTGCTACTGTACGATACTGTTACCTTTTGAGCAGTGTTCCCGCTAAGCTGAGGTAGTGTGAGCTTTTTTAGCCCCCGGCTCACACATTTTTGTCTTAGCTCAGGAAAAATGGCCCCAGCGCAAGCTAATTTATGCAGCAGCTCACAACTTTAAGGCCAGTAGCTCACAAAGTAGAATTTTTGGTCACAAGACTCCACAGCTTAGAGGGAGCATTGCTTTTGAGTACACCTCTCAGCTCACTGGTCAGATGCCCTGGCTGTTGTAAGCAACTGAACAGCCCCATGAGCTGAACATGGATGTGAAGCAGGTGGATGGAAGAGGTTGCTTGTTAGTTGGCAATATTCTTCATGGCTGTACTGGCAGCATGCCCATCTTTCAAACCTGACCAAATCATGTTGGTGCGTCTTCAAACCACACTTTCTGTTGCATCTATGCCATTATTGGAATTATGGGCTAGAGGTGTGATGGCAAGAACATTTATCCCCCCCCCCCTACATGGTGATTTAAGAAAGCTTCAGAAACCCATCTGGAAAAAATGTCTTTCTTATTTCCAAGCCCACCCAGGAAACAGAAAGCTGTCTCTTCAAGGTACAAATTCACATATCTGAGCTGCTCACCCTAGGGTTGCCAAATCCCCAATGAGAAATTCCTGGATAGGTGGGGGTGGAGCTAGGAGAAGACTAGGTTTGGGAGGGAAAGGAACCTCGCAGATTTCACTCTCCAAAAGAAGCCATTTCCACCACGGGAATGGATCTCTGTTGTCTGGAGATCAGCTGCGACTTCAGGAGATCACCAGGCCCTGCCTGGAGGTTGGCAACTCTAACTCATCCCCAAGTTCCATTTTTGGGAAGAAAAGCCTCCCAGGTTACTGCAAACCATCATTGGGCAGTCACTCGTGTGTCCAATATGGAAGACAAAGTCCTGGATTCAAATCCTTCCTCACCCCCAATGCTTACTGGGTGGCCTTTGTCTATCTTGGTTCGACTTGCTTCACAGGGTCATTGCAAAAATTAAAGGGCAGTATCCTGTCCCAAATTTCTGAGAGGAAAAGTGAGGGTAAAAAGTACACAAACAACTTTGTTCCACTCCATACAAAAGCCATATTCAACTGTGCAGGTTTGTGGCTAAGAACGCAGATCCCAAGTTCAAATCTCGACTTGCTATGGATCCCCTGGAGAACCGTCAGCAAGACACACACACACCCCTACCTTGCAGGGCAATCTCAAGGATTCTTTGTATCGGCTGTGGTCCATGTTATTTGAACCCCCTGAAGCACTAGGCCATGTAAGAAATAATAATATCATCACTTTTGCAATCTGAAAGCCGACTTGAGAGTGGCAAAAGAGTACTTTTGGAACGCCAACACTCAGAGCGCCGCCTCAATGTAAAATCACCCCTTTGTATCCACCTTTCATTTTCCTGTTGGCTCAAAAACCAAGCAAAGGTTGTCAGATTTCAAGAAGGGCCGATGTGGCTCTTTTGGGAAAAGAGAAAGGCAAGGCCAAACTGAAACACTTATCCCCAGTCTCACACTGATAAGCATGCTGCACAACTACACTGAGAGCTACTCCAGACACACACATATGTGCTTGAGCATGAGACATCGCACAACTCGGTAGCGCAGCTTGGAACTCCTTTAGATTAGGTAAAGGTAGTCCCCTGTGCAAGCACCAAGCTGTAACTGACCCATGGGGTGATGTCACATAACGACGTTTTCTTGGCAGACTTCTTATGGCGTGGTTTGCCATTGCCCCAGTCATCTACACTTTATCCCCAGCATCTACACTTTTCCCCCAGTAAGCTGGGTACTCATTTTACTGACCTCAGAAGGATGGATGGAAGGATGGCAGGCTGAGTCAACTTTAAGCCAGCTACCTGAATCCAGCTCAGGTCATAAGCAGAGCTTGGACTACAGGATCGAACTCAGGTCATGAGCAGAGCTTGGACTACAGAACTGCAGCATACCACTATGCACCATGTGGGGAGGGGGAGTACAAAATTCTGTTTCGTGAGGGGGAAATGCACATTTCTTTTTAAAGACAGAGATGAGACAGTCACAGGGGTAAGCTCTGTGGGATGCTGGAGATGTATCCCTAGAAATTCAGACTGTAATTTGGTTCTTAAAAGCACCTGGGGGGGGGGGGGAGAAATATTTACTGAGGCTAGGGAAGAAGGCAGGGTTTAACCTCTCAATACCATTTCACAATGAAAAACACCCCATTTCCCAGACTGCTTTTAACTCCATGTTGTGTGGATTTTCTTCCTCTCACACAGGACTAAAAGCAAACAGGAGAGGTTTTTTTTGATTGGGGAATGGGTATAATGAGGGCGGGGGGACCGTAAACCTTGTTTTCCCAGCACCATGGCCCCAATTCCGATCCTTCATCACTCCTTTTAAGAAATATACTTTTCCCTCCCATCAAGCTTCAGCTAACTTAACAATAACCCAGTAGGGCAGGGGTGGCCAAACTTGCTTAACATAAGAGCCACACAGAATAAACGTCAGATGTTTGAGAGCAGCACGACATGAATGTCAGAGGTTTGAGAGCCACAACACAGGGAGGGAGGGCAAATAGATGGGGAAGGGAGAACTGGAAAGAAAGCAACTTCAAATGCATTCTTCAAGCCGCCAGCTGGCTTGACTTGAAGAAGTGATTTAAAGAGACAAATGCTTTCTTCAAGCATGGGTGTGGTGGGGGCTTAGAAAGTATGTATGAAAGAAACGCATGTGGCTCCTGAGTTGCAGTTTGGCCACCCCTGCTGTCGGATTTTCAAAGCAAGACATGTTCAGAGGTAGTTTGCCATGGCCTGTCTCTGCATAGAGACTCCGGTGTTCCTTGGGGGTCTCCCATCAGGACACTAGCTAGGGCAGATTCTGCTTAGCTTCTGAGATCGGGCAAGAACAGGCCAGCCTGGGCTTTCTAGGTCAGGGCAAGCAAACTCCAATTGCACAACTCCAGTGGCGAGTCCGGCACACTGCCAATCATGTTTAAAAACAACTACCCCAAGGAGGAAAATGCAGATGTTTAGAAGTCCAAAGGACTTAAGCAACGCATAACATTTTTTAAAACCTGATATAACAATTTCAGCCTAACAGAGTCACCCCAAACTGCTCCCCAGCCCCTACCTAAGAAATTCACAGTCTAATTTTTTTTTAAAAATGAGCATTCTATGGGATTCCACTGTTAAACCACAATAAGATCAGTTAAAGCAGGGACAGACAGAGCTCAATAAAACAACAAAGACCGATACAAAACTCTCTTACTTGGTCGCCTGAAGGTGAGCAACCAAATGGTTAACAAGTCAACAGGTCTGGACCTCTTATACAGACAAAACAGCATCCTGAGATCTCAGCAAACTCTGGGTATCAAAACTCAAATTTTGGAAGTGTCATATCGTCAGGCCCCAGGGAAGGGAGGGGCAGTACCCCACATTCATCTGTGCATGGTTTTTCCATCAGCGCTAGAGTGCCACCAAAACTCCTAACGCTGCCTCAAAGCTAACACTGTTGCATGCAATCCCACCCATTTTGTTTGGATCAGGCTGCAACTGAGGTTGGCTTAACCCCAGAGCGGTGTTTTTTTTAACATCGAGCTGTGGCAGTTTCACCACAGTCTTCTCCACATTTCTCAGAAACACAAGCAGTTCGAGCAATACTGAAAACTACATCGGCAGAAGATGGCTGACTTTCAGGAGAGATGTCTAAGGAGTCAGAGCAAATAAATACACGCCACCAAAAAAAAGCAAAGAATATATCTTTGTTTCTCACCTGGCTGGCTTTGTAGAACTGCTTCTTTAACCCAGCCACAGACATGCTGGCTCTTCTCTGGGTACTGAAAACAGGCTCACGCAGGCAGGGAGACCCACCGGAGGAGAAGCAAGCCGAAACAGATCAGGGTTTGGATCCGGAGGCGTCTAAACCGAAGAAGACAGCAACTTTGAGAGGCATGTTTGATGGAGCAAGGCAAGCAGAGAGCCCAGCTTCTCAGCTTAAAAGGGCAGAAGCAACAGTCCCAGATGGACAGGGGCGCCCAGCAGCAAAGAGTTAAAGCTTGGCTCTCGAGAAGACTGCAAAAATGGTACCCAGAGCAATGCCCAATTTGGAGACCCTCCCTGAGTTTCTAGGCAGAGAAACCTTTCTAGGCAGAGAAGCCAGCCTATAGTCAGTCCCCCACCCAGGGAAAAGGGCAGAAAAGTCTACAGCCCCCTTCTCCAAATGATACCCAAGCCTACAGCACATGCAAAGACAAGACAGAATTAAAAGAAGACAGGTCTGCCCTGCGAAAGGACGACCACAACTCTGCAGTTTCCCAATCAAACAGTAACACCCAGCCCCAGTGGAGCCAAGCTTAAAAGCTTTCCCACGTCCCTGAAGAAAATATAAGAAAACATAAGCCCCCCCCTCCCTCCCAAGAATGAAAAAGATAAATAAGCCTTCCCCAGAGGCTCAGTCAATGTCCCAACACCCCCAGATGAAAGGGAAACCCTCTAAACTGGATGAACCTTAACAGAAGAAGACACAGCCAGGCTCACACCAATTACTCTCCACCCCACCTGTTTCCCAAAAGAGGGGCTAAACAGACCTACCCCCGAGAAGCTCAAGGCCAAGTAAGACCTGACCAGCTGCCAAGGGGAACTTTAGAGACCAAAGAGGCTAGACCTCAGTGAGGTAGAAGCCAGGGGAAAGGGAGAAAAATCGAATCCCTGAGAGAGAAGGCCAAGGCTGGCTGGTGGGACGTGCAAGAGGCTAGAATTTAGGGAGGCTGAGAAGACCAGAAGGGGAGGAGGGGCGGAGGGGGGCTCGACAGAAGGAGGGGCTAAGATGGACAGACAGACAGTGACAGACTGCGGCGGATGGACACATAAAATAGTCCCAAGCCCAGGAGGAAACAGAAAAGACGGGACGGACAAGTAGAAAAGGGGGAGAGACAGACAAACGGCCAACCAGACGCAGGCGAAGCCCAGCCTCGCTCTAGCTCCCTCAGGATGCTGCAAGATTACCCGGCTACTTCCGCCCTCTCGGCCGCGCAGGCGCAATGAGTACTCACGCCGAGCGGAGGAATATGCGCACGAGCCTTCTCCTCCTCCGCCTTCCCCGGAAACAAGAGGTGGGGAAAAACTAGAGCCGGGCTCCACGCTTCGAATGATAGACAAGGGAAGGGTAGAACGGCCAACGGCGCTCGCTTGTGGGCAAGGAAGGCAAGAGCCAGAGCGCCCCCGTCTGTTGATTTCATGTATAGCTCAATGTACGCTCGCTTTCATGTACAAAGACCGACAGGTACAGACCAACACATGGAATCTATAACTGTTGTGCATATTTAACAAATCAAGTAAATTACATATAAATAACGCTATATATAAATAAAAAGTATTTATATATGGCATTATTTATATTTTTAAACTATTGATGTGCTGCAATTGAACTCTGAGAGGCTGGTCTTGAAGAAGAAAACTTTGAAACGGGAATACAGCCAGCGTCCCATCAACATCTCTTTCCGTCAACATTTCTTTGCTGACTGCAGTGGAGATTTACAACATAACTCAGTAAACCACTGCCAAGTTGGATTTTAGAATGACTAGCTCATTATGTAATTATTTGACTTATTGTGATCTGAATACCTCTGATTTCTCACTTAGTATTTAGTTTAGTGTCAGCACTGTGAACTAATTATGTACATTATTTTGGAATGACGCAAATAATGTTTTTGCATTATACTCTGGAGTTACATACTTCGTCCTTGCTGTTGGATTGTAGTGTGGCTCGGCTGCTATTGTATCCCCCGGAATTCCTTGCCTCCCCACAGAACGCTCTTGTGCCAACTTTGATTTATTAGCATCTTTATGGAATAGGGTTGCCAATCCCCAGGTGGGGGCAGGGGATCCCCCGGTTTGGAGGCCCTCCCCCCACTTCAGGGTCGTCAGAAAGCGGGGGGAGGGGAGGGAAATATCTGCTGGGAACTCTATTATTCCCTAGGGAGATTTATTCCCATAGAAAATCATGGAGAATTGCTCTGCGGGTATCTGGGGCTCTTGGGGGGAGCCTGTTTTTTGAGGTATAGGCACCAAATTTTCAGTATAGCATCTAGTGCCTCTCCCCAAAATACCCCCCAAGTTTCAAAAAGATTGGACCAGGGGGTCCAATTATATGAGCCTCAAAAGAAGGTGCCCCTATCCTTCATTATTTCTTATGGAAGGAAGGCATTGAAAAGGTGGGCAGTTCCTTTAATTGTGATGGCCAGAACTCCCTTTGGAGTTCAATTATGCTTGTCGCAGCCTTGATCTTGGCTCCACCCCTAATGTCTCCTGGCTCCATCCCAAAGTCCCCAGGTATTTCTTGAATAGGACTTGGCAACCCAATCTGGCCATCACATTTTAAAGGAACTGCACACCTTTTAAATGCCTTCCCTCCAGTGGAAATAATGGATGGGGGCACCTTCTTTTTGGGCTCCTAGAATTGGACACCCTGGTCCAATCTTTTTGAAACTTAGAGGATGTTTTGAAGAGAGGCGTCAGATGCTATGTTGCAAATTTGGTGCCTTTATCTCAGAAAACAAGGGAGGGCAGATAACTGCAGATCAATTCAGCATTATACCCTGTGGGAATCGATCTCTATAGTGCCCAGCAGACATTTCCTCCCCTTCCTTGCTTTCTGATGACCCTAAAGTGGGGGGAGGACCTCCAAACCAGGGGATCCCCTGCCCCCACTTGGGAATTGACAACCCTGCTGCTGCGGAGGGCGGGCTGTATGGCATTATACACAACTGAGGTCCCTCCCATCACAAACTCCTCCCTCAACAGGCTGCAGCAATCCGCAAAATCTCCAGATATTTCCCAAGCAGGTGTTGGCAACCCCATCCCCCACCCAGGAGCAGTGTCCAATGGCCCTGTGGACATGTCATAGTGATGCACTCAGGATACAGATGATGCTCTGTCTTCTCTTATGATGCACCTGTTGTTCTTGAGTTGGGAGGGGACAGCATTGCAGATGGACAAGGCTGTGGGGAATGGAAAAGCAGGGACTTGAGAGGAGACGATGCCTGCCAGAAAGTGGAAAAGTCTGGCTAGCCCAAGACATTCTATGCTGCGCTGTGAGATCAGATTGGTTTGCCCCAGAATCTGCGGTCACACACCCTAAATACTCCACTTTCAATCCACTTTCAGTGCACTTTCCAACTGGATTTTACTGTGTGAATGGGTAAAATCCTGTTGGGAAGTGAGTTGAAAGTGGATTGTTTTGTGCATGTGACGGCACCCCTTGTCAAAGCTCAGAGCAAATGCGGTAAGAGGGCACACCTATCTGATCGTCTCATTGCATTGTCAATACTAAAGATGCTGTCGTGCCAGACAGCTTGGCTTGCGGAAGACTGAAGAAGTAAGTAAAAGGAATAGGGTTCTTACCTAGGGTCAATGGGAAAGGTCAAGAAAAAACTAAAAACGGAATGAAAAGCAGATGAAGACGAAGGTGAAAAAGAAGGTGGGAACCTGGAAGGAATACCTGAGCGAGAAAAGAAATCCAGGACAAGGTCCAGCTGAAGATATTTTGGTAACTTGGAAAAACTTGTTCTAAAGATATGATGGAATTGAGATTGAAGAGGAGAAAGGAGACCAGCAAAAGTGGTATGGGCAACAAAAACTGAAAAACAAAATTGGAAAGAGAACAGAAAAGGAAATTTGGAAAGGAAGTGACAAAGAAAAAGCAACACAAAGAGTGTGAAGGAAGAGTGAAAAAAAAGTGAAAAGAAGGGTGAAAATCCCAGCAATCTCTCTAGTTTGTGTTTTCCGTGCAAGATGTGGATTTGCCTCTGGTTTGTCTCAGGCCCTTTCAGATGGGACCCTGGTTATGTGGAATGCCTTTCTAAGATTTTGGGAAGATACCCACTGTATTGGTCTACTTGGAGCTTTGTCGACAGGGCATTTGGATGAATCTGGGGGCGTTTTCGCACAGGGCTTACCCCGGAGCGACATCCCTCTTCACCGCGCAGCATCTGCGCGGATTTTGCACCAACTGCTCCGCAGAGCCGCGAAGAGCCGCGGCTTTTGCGTCGCAAATGTAAACTGGTTTTTGGCGGTTTACATTTGCAACGCAAAAGTACCGCGGCTCTTCCTGGTTCTGTGGAGCAGTTGGTGCGAAATCCGTGCAGACGCTGCGCGGTGAAGAGGGATGTCGCTCCGGGGTAAGCCCTGTGCGAAAACGCCCTAAGATTCTTAGATGCATATAAGGTTTTATAAGTGTCTCAACCTTTTTCTTCTTTTAACTCTCTGCCTCAGTTGCTATTTTGATTTCATTTAAAAAAATTATTTTATTGGGTTAATATCCTGCTCTGTCCCAGAATGGACTCACTCTTCTGTTTCTACTTTCTTGTTGTATTGGTGCCTGAAATTGTTAGGTATTCTCTGTTTCTCAGCCAACTTGTGTCTTAGGTGAGTTAAGAAGAAAAGTAGGAAGAGGGAAAGGCATATCGTGGTAGAATTTGAGGAAGAAGAAAACCTGTTGACCCAATGTTTTGGAGTAGCTGGGGCAAAGATTGTTCTTCTAGATCTTTGGCACTGTCAAGTATGGAAACCAAAATTGATGCTTCATCTCAAACATCATGAAGTCTTCCACTTTACTACTGCCATTGTTGAAATCACCACATTGGAGGCTTCTTTCTCTCACCAGGGGACCTACTTCTACCATCTGGGATTCATCTTGAGAAAACCACTCTCCTGAAAACTCCCCAACTACCAGAGAATTGTATTTGTGTTACCTTCAGGGGAAAGCTCAGGTAAGTTGAAGGAAGGAGGGGATTATGAAGGACAGCAATGAGGATGAAGAAGGATCAAGAAGAAGGATTCTCAACGAGATGTAGTTCGTGTTGATAACGTTGTGGTCACATCCTGTATTCAGCTGTCGGTACTCAAGCTAAGAGCAGGCCTTCAACCAGCACCTGGAGAACGTTAAGAAGAAGCTCAGCTGGTAGGCTGTAGGGAGAGCAGCCCCATCAGCTGAGGAAGTCTTCTGTTCTGACAGGCCAGAATGGGGACATGAAGTTCCCCTGGAAAGCTTTCGAGGCCAGCCTTGCTTCTCGGCCTGAGCTACCACCAGACATCCATTCTCAGGTTTTGGTCACCTTAACTGCTCTAAGGAGCTGACTTGAGAAGGTGGGAGGAATCCGGCTATACTGTGTGAAAACTCCTTAGAATGAGTGAAGTCAAAGAATTACATACAATTGGATGTGCCAGTATAACTGGCTCCACGGTAAGTATTCCTAAAGTGAGTATTCCTAAATCCACATTTACAGAAATTACTACAGGTGAATATTCCTAAATCCAATCCTGCCCAGGCAGCTTATTCAAATTTCTGTGCAGGATGTGGCTGTAACACCTCGGACTGAGATGGATGTTGAGAATTTATTTATTCACATCTTCGTTTACACCATTTTTAATTCCACAAGCTAAAAAGGCTCCAGAGGGCAGCTTCTGAAAATTAAAAGCACCAAGCACAAGAAAGACATTCATAAAAACAATAGTTAATAACCGAACACCCATAAAACCAGTGGATAATATTTTTTAAAAAAATCTTATAAACAGAAATAATAAATGATTATAAAACCAGGACAATTTGCAACATTGTACAGGGAGCAAAATACACAAATGGAAGGCGGAAAACCTCCCTCCCTCTCATCTAGTAGCCAGACAGCAAAGACAGATTTTTTGCCTTAGTAAGTTTAGAGCCAGGAAAACAACTACAGAAAGAGAGTTCCAGAGACAAGGCATGCCCACTCCAGAAGGCCCCATCCCTGGTAGCCAAGACTTCTGAAATTGGGGATGCAGAAGAACCGCTTCAGAAGATTGCAATTGACAATCAGACATATGCGGGAGCAGATCCTTTCAGACTGGCCAACATCAAGTCTCCGAAATAATAACCACCAACACTACTGCAAATGGTGCTCAGAATCAAACAGGAATCAAGGATTGCCTCATGCTTTCTAGTAGGCCAAGGCTGTTGAAACATCAACACACTTCTGGCTCTGAGGTGAGGAACACTTTTTGGAATTTCTAGAATTCATTCCTTTCCTTTTCTTGGGAGATCCTCCCAACAATCTCTAAACTTGTATAACAACTTTTATTATTGCAGAGTTTATGGATCTCTGAGGAAATGAGACATCGAGTGGCCAGCCCAGCAGTGAACATATGAAGCTGCCTTATACTGAATCAGACCTTATACTGAATCAGACCTGCCTTATACTGAATCAGACCTTGTCTTCTCAGACTGGCAGAGGCTCTCCAGGGTCTCAAGCTGAGGTTTTTCACACCTATTTGCCTGGACTCTTTTTTGGAGATGCCAGGGATTGAGCCACCGTCCCTCCCCCATCTAAACTACATCAGCAGGGAGTGCATCTAAACTACAAGAATCTGCCAAAGACACAACAGCTGCTGGAAGCCACCTTCTTCCTCCCAAACTGGACCCTGCTGAAGCCATCAGTTGACTGGTCACCACAGAGGTGAGGGAGGAAACCACTGGGGTCCAAATATTCATCCTCTCCCAGCCTTCAACCCCAAATCACTGACTGACTACATTTCCCCCCTCTAGAGAACAGAAAAAGGACATCAGAAGGAGGAACCAGGAAAGATATCAGAAGCACCACTGTCAGTATGAAGCTACACACTGGTTACTTCCTCTCCTCCTGTCATGGAGCACCTGCAGACAGGTATGTGACCACCTCAGCAATTTCACTAGGTATTTTTTTTATTTTAAATTCCAAAACTGTATTTTCCATTATGGTGTCTGGCTGTCTGTTTGAACAGGTTGTGGTCCCCTGTGGTGGTGCCACGAAGACAAGATCAGCCTCTCTGTAGAAGAATGACAGGTCTTCTGGGGAGAAAGGGAGAGAAGGACTGCCAACCATCCCAGGACAATTCAAAGATCATCTGATCAAGCTGCTGCTGCCATCAAAACAAGAGGGAGTAAAGACACCTCCCACTTACAGCCTTGTTGCCACTCTATAGAGCCATAAGTAGGATAAAAATGCCAGTTGAATGGCATTTTCAGATGGCATCTGCCCAATTCCTGACCAGGCAGTGCCATGGAGAATCTTAGGTGGGTTAAGAAGACTGGTAGATAGGGAGAGTAAATGGCAGATTATGGTAGAATTTGAGAAAGAAGAAAACTGGTTGGCCCAATGTTTTGGAGTTGCTGAGGCAAAAATTCTCCTTCTAGGTCTTTGGCAAACTGTCAGGTATGGAAAACCAAATTGATGGTTGTCCTCAAACATCGTGAAGTCTTCCACTTTACTGCTGCTCAAGAGTGGAATCCTAGCAGGAGCTCCTTTGCATATTAGGCCACACCCCCTTGATGTAACCAATCCTCCTGGAGTTTACAAAAAATAGTCTTGTAAACTCTTGGAGGATTGGCTACATCAGGGGTGTGTGGCCTAATATGCAAAGGAGCTCCCACTAGAATTCTACCCCTGCTACTGCTGTTTTAGAAATCACCACATTGGAGCTCCTTTCTGCCACCAGGAAAGTGGGATAGTGCTTGGATTTGTCTTATGAAAACGGCTCTCCTGGATGTTCACCAACTAACAGAGAGTTGTATTTGGGTTACCTTCAGGCAAAAGCTAAGGTAAGTTGAAGGAAGGAGTTGGGAGTTTAAAAGGATCATAATGAAGATGAACATCTCTTGTTCTCCAGAAGAAGGATTCTCAAGATGTAGTTTGTGTTGATAATGTTGTGGTCACATCCTGCGTTCAGCTGTCAGCACTCAAGCTAACAGCAGGCCTTCAGTCACCAACTGGAAAATGTTAAGAAGCATTTCAGGCCGGTAGGCCACAAGCCGGTGGAACTTCTGACCAAGAGGCAACTGTAGGGAGAGCAGCCCCGTCACCTGTGGAAGCCTTCTTGTGCTGATAGGCCAGAGTGAGGACAGAAAGATCCCTGGAAAGGTTTCCGGGCCAGCCTTGCTTCTTGGCCTGAGCTACCACCAAAGACCTCTTCTCAAGTTTTGGTCACCTTAACTGCTCTAAGGAGCTATGCCTGACCTCAGAAGGTGGGAGGAATCCAGCTATGCTGTGTGAAAGCCCCATAGAACAAGTGAATTCAAAGAATTACATACAGTTGGATGCACCAGTATAACTGGCTCCATGGTGAGTATTCCTAAACTGAGTATTCTTAAATCTACAGCTGCAGAAAGTAATGCAGGTGAATATTCCTAAATCCAATCCTACAAGGCAGCTTCCTCTGATTTTGTAAGGTACTGAGCAACGAGACGTGTTGAAGGTAACATGCTTTATTAGCGAGTACATCACAAGCGAAGGACACGCGGGCCGGGTCTCGATTATATACATACCCCGGAACAACTCTCGGTCTGGCCAGGTCCAATCCTGGCCAGTTAAACTTCCCGCCACGGATCTTGATCGGCGGAGCGTATTTGCGGAGCTACATCCGGGGACCAGTGGACTTCCACTGGTCACCTCCGTAGCGTCCGCTGTGTTGTAATTTCGGGACTGAAATGCAAGACACAACAGATTTCTGTACAGGATGTGGCCATATCACCTCTGGCAGAGGCGGATGTTGCAATAACATACATTCTCTTCTCATCTTCATTTAAATCCTTTTTAATTCCACCAACCTGAAAAGTCTCTCGAGGGCAACTTCTGAGGATTAAAAACACAAACGCAAGAAAGACATAAAGAAGAGCAATTATTAATGACTAAGCACTCATAAAAACCAGTTAATATTTTCCAAAAGCTTATAAGCCATTTGTAATAATGCTCTGGGAGCAAAATACATAAACAGCAGGTGAAAAGCCTTCCTCCCTCTACAGACGGAAAAGAAAGATTTTTTTGCTTTGTGCCTCAAGGTAGGTTCAGAGGCAAAAAGAAGAACTGCAGAGGGGGAGTTGCAGAGACAAGGTATGTCCACTTCAGAAGGCCCCGTCCCAGGTAACCAAGGCTTCTGAAGTCGGGGACACAGCTGAACATTTTCGGAAGATCATAATAGTAGTGTCTTGGGATTAACTAAAGCACCGCGCGGCCATGCAGCAGAGGCGACCTGGGGAAGTCCCTTGGTCGCCCTGCGCAGCGCGGGAAAAGACTCCGCCAATCAAGATCAGTGGTGGGAAGTTTGACTGGCCAGGATTGGACTGGCCAGCTGGAGGGCTGTTCCGGGTTGATTGTATATAAAGCGGGTCCCGGCCCGCGTTGCCCCGTTCTGTGATGTACCATCCAATAAAGCATCTTGCCTTCAGCACGTCTCGTCTCTGAGTACGTTACAATAATCGACCATCAGACATATACAGGAGCAGATCCTTTCAGGCTGGCCAATATCAAGCCTCTGAGATAACAACCATGACCACAAATGGTGCTCACAATCAAACAGGAATCAAGGATCGCCTCGTATTTTGGATTTTGCCTGTTGAAACGTCACCACACTGCTAGCTCTGAGGTGAGGAACACTTTTTGGAATTTCTAGAATCTTCCCTTCCCTTTTGTTGTGAGGTCCTCTCAGTAATGGAAGCTGAACTTGTATAACAACTTTTATCATTGCAGAGCGTATCAATATAACCTGAGGAAATTAGGAGACATTGAGTGGGCAGCCCAGCGGTGCATCTAAACTACATCAGCAGGGAGTAAAATATCTGCACTATGCATGGCTGTGGTTCTCAGGGAGACCACAGCTCAACTTGCTATACCTAACCTTGAGGTAAGATAGAAAAATGGTTTTTTTTCTAGTTTGATTTGTGTGGTCACAGTGAATTGACCACAGAATTGCTGCTTGGCAGCTGAAGAAATGAGAGGGACAAAGGTACAACAGCTACTGGCAGCCACCTTCTCCTTCCCAGGTTGGACTCTGCTGCAGCCAACAGTTGCCTGGTGACCATGGAGGTGAGGGGGGAAACCAGTGGGGTTCAAATACTCTGCCTTTCCCAGCCTTCACCCCCCAAATCACTGGCTGGCTATATTTTCTCCCCTGCAGAGGAACAGAGAGAGGACATCAGAAGGAGGAACAAAGAAAAGACGTCAGAAGCACAACTGTAAGTAGGAAGCTACACACCAGTTGCTTCATCTCCTCTTGCCAGGGAGCACCTGTAGACAGGTAAGTGACCACCTCAGCTATTTCACTAGGTATTTTTGTTGTTGTTTTAAATTGCAAAACCGTCTTTTCCATTATGGTGTCTGGCTATCTCTTGGAATAGGTTGTGGCCCCCTGTGGTGGTACCATGAAGAGGAGATCAGCCTCTTCTTAGAAGAATGATAGGGCTTCCAGGGGGAAAGGAAGAGAAGGACTGTCGACCATCTCAGGACAACCAAAAGGTCATCTAATCAAGCTACTGCTATCAAAATAAGAGGCAGGAATGACAACTCCAACTTACACACACACAAATAAAAAAATACCAGCCAACTCCCCCCCCCCCCACAAAAAACAAAAAAGAGAGCGAATACACAATGCAAACCACCCTTTTGGCCCCGAAGAGGACAGAAAGGTGGGGAATCAATCTTGTAAATAAATACATAAATTAAAACCGAACTAAAATAAAATTCAGAATAGAATCAAAAATAAGTGAAACCTCTCCACATTTTAATCAGATTTATAAGAATATCAAACCTATATAAAATTGCATTTTTAAATGTAAAATGTATTATAAAACAAAACAAAACAAAACAAAAACACACAGAAAATCGGGTATGGAGGGATTCAATCACTGTAAGTATCAATATATTTACGCTCTTTAAAAAAAATCCTTCTGCATCTATATTATTGAAATCAGAATGCAAATTAGATTTTTTTTGCAAACAGATGTGAATTGGGAGAATTTACCAGAAATGTCCTTCCCCATTTCAGTTCCAAAATGCTACAGCTTTAGGATGCACAACCAGAAACAGACTTTTGGGAAGATGGTTTGAAGAAGAGTGACGTGTCTTTGTTTGTCAGCTTTGGGACTGCGGACTGAAGGGAACAGGAGGTTCTCTTCCATCACAACAGAATTTGCAACCTTGGCCCAGAAGAAGGCAGACACCATAGGAATCTGGCCCTACCTGGAGAGGCTGGAGCTACTGACCGAATTCAAGAAGGACCAGTCTGTCAGTTGCCCACCCTGTAGGGTGTTGGCCAGCTTCTTCTGAGACCACGGGGAAGGGCTGTGGCTCATTGATAGAGCATCTGCCTCAAACGCAGAAGGGCCCAGGTTCAATCCCTGGCATTTCCAGTTAAAGGACCAGTCAGGAGGTGATGGGAGAGACCTCTGCCTGAAACCCTGGAGAGCCACTGCTAGTTTGAGTAGACAATGCTAACCGTGGTGGACCAAGGGTCTGATTCAGGAGAAGGCATCTCATCTCTTGATGTTACAGGAGAGACAGCCATGGAATCTTCAAGGCCAGCTGTTAGAATCTGGGGGATGGATGGAAGGAGAAGATTAGTTTGAAGAAGCCACAGATAATTGTGTGACAATTTCTGGTCTTTGCTCACATGCTCAGGGTAGCACTGACCGCCATTTTCTGGGGTCAGGAAGGAATTTTCCTCCAGGGCAGATTGGCCAAGGCTCCTGGAGGTTTTTCGCCTTCCTCTGAGCATTGAACAGGGATCACCCGATAGGTGGCTGGGTTAAGGAATACCCATGAAGTGGGTCCGACAGGATAAAAAAGACATTCACAGAATTAAACTAAATAGGGCCCCTTCCCCAAATTAATAAAATGCCTCAACATAAAACCATTTTTTGCCTGTTTTGTTGTTTGCTAACTTAGGAAGTCGCAAAGTGATGTGTTCCTCACAGGGCTTGCAGTTTGGCAAGTCTCTCCAACATAATCTGTTCTCACAGGAAAAGCAAGAAATATTTTCCACTCCCTGCAACCCCTTGCTGCCACCATTTTGCTCCCCATGGGACTCCAAAATCAGAAATAAATATAACTGAAGGAAGAGGGACAGTGTAGCAAAGGTTGAGGCAGGGAGAAGCCACATCCCCTCTGTTTCCCCCAGGGGTCACTTGGTAGAAAAATAGGTGGTGGAGCTCATCCAGGGATTATTATGCAGCTCCACCCACTATTCAATGAACAAGGTTGGGAGGAGGAGGGAGGACACTTAGAAAGGTTTAGGAGCTGCGTTCCTGTGGGCTCCTGCTAGGGTTGCCAATCCCCAGATGGGGGCAGTGGATCCCCCGGTTTGGAGGCCCTCCCTCCCGCTTCAGGGTCGTCAGAAAGCGGGGGAGAGGGGAGGGAAATGTCTGCTGGGAACTCTATTATTCCCTATGGAGATTTATTCCCATAGAAAATCATGGAGAATTGATCCGCGGGTATCTGGGGCTCTGGGGACAGCTGTTTTTTGGGGTAGAGGCACCAAATTTTCAGTATAGCATCTAGTGCCTCTCCCCAAAATACCCCCCAAGTTTCAAAAATATTGGACCAGGGGGTCCAATTCTATGAGCCCTAAAAGAAGGTCCCCTATCCTTCGTTATTTGCTATGGAAGGAAGGAATTGAAAAGGTGTGCCGTCCCTTTAAATGTGATGGCCAGAACTCCCTTTGGAGTTCAATTATGCTCGTCACAGCCTTGATCTTGGCTCCACCCCTAATGTCTCCTGGCTCCACCCCCCAAAGTCCCCAGATATTTCTTGAATTGGACTTGGCAGCCCTAGCTCCTGCTAAATCCAAGGCCTGGTCCCCCCCATCTCTTCAACCCCTTCCCTAGTTCTATTGAGCTGGGAATCTCTCTCTCGTGAAGTAATGTTATGGTCCTACCCGGGATCAATAATTCAAATGGGGGCTTTCAAACTGGAGTTGGGTGAGGCCTAGGGATAGCAGGGCTCCCCTGGTGGGAGGCAGATGTGGGGCCTGGTTGCCAGATCCAGGCTGGGAAGCTCCTGGAGATACGGGGATGGAGCCCCAGGAGGACAGGGATCTCAGTCGGGTACAGTGCCAAAGAGTCCACTCTCCAGAGCATCCATTTTCTCTGGCTGAACTGCTGACTTCTGTAGTGTGGAGAGGAGCTGCAATCCCAGAGGATCCCCAGGTCCCAGCTGGAGGACGACATCTCAAGCTGAGGCGACTTGATCAGAAAGCAGGATTTCCATCACCTTGGCAACTCTCAGTTCCTGAAGAACACCTTGGGTATCACAAGTCATGTTTATAGGGTTGCAAATCCCCAGGTGGGGGCAGGGGATCCCCTGGTATGCAGGGAAATGTCTTCTGGGCACTCCATTATTCCCTATAGAGACCGATTCCCGTAGGGTATAATGGAGAATTGATCTGCAGGTATCTGGGGCTCTGGGGGGGGCTACTTTTTGAGGCAGAGGCACCAAATTTTCGGCATAGCATTCAGTGCCTCTCTTCAAAATACCCCCCAAGTTTCAAAAAGATTGGACCAGGGGGTCCAATTCTATGAGCCCCAAAAGAAGGTGCCCTTATCCTTCATTATTTCCAATGGAGGGAAGGCCTTTAAAAAGTGTGCGGTCCCTTTAAATGTGATGGCCAGAACTCCTTTGGAGTTCAATTATGCTTGTCACAACCTTGCTTCTGGCCCCACCCCCAATGTCTCCTGGCTCCACCCCCAAAGTCCCCAGATATTTCTTGAATTGGACTTGGCAACCATAGTAGTCAAATCTCACCTCTGATATGAACTCGCTTACCTTTACTCACCTTGGGCTCATTTCCCTCTCAGCCTCATTTTGGGATAATCTTAATATCTAGTAAAATAGCAGTGGTGGGGGAAAGACTTTGAACGCTGAAGAAGGAATGCTAAGCATGGTTATCCTTTACTGCCCTCTGCTGGTCAGGCTCGGGGCTGCACACAGCCAGGTCAGTCTCATGGTATTTACTGATCACCAATCCATCCACTCACACTGCCCTGCCAGCCTCACCGCATATGCATAGCCCATGTCAAAGCTGCCACAGAATTACTAGGTATTAGTCTTATGCAAAATCGCTGCTCTTTCCCCCTTAGCTTTACTCCAACTGTTGTTTGCAATTTAGGCTTGTCAATTGTCGGGAAAGTCCTGGAGATTTGGGGGTGGAGCCTGAGAGGGGGGCAGATATGGGGGATGAGAGGGAGCTCAGTTGGGGTGCAATGCCACAGAGTGTACCCTCTGAATGTTCTCCGTGGAAATTGTTCTCTGTAGTCTGGAGATCACTTGAAATCCAAGAGAAGTCCAGCCTCCACCTCCGGAGGTCAACAACCCTATTTGTAAGTTGCCTGTTGTGTTAAACAGTGGGGCATGCTTCGAACTCATGAAATGAATAAATGGTGTATGTAAAATGAAGCTTTGTAATTAATTCACCAGGGCCTCAGCTGTTCAAGATGAGCTTTGTGAGTCCAGTTCTGTTTATCTCTCACCTTTCTGAAAAGCCAGGCCCACTGCCTGGTGGGGTATAGTCTGAGGGTAAAGTGTGCTGTGCTAACTCCAGAGATGAGTCGTGAAGGCTAAAAAGACCCTCCACGTTAAGAGGAAGTATACCTCGGAATGTCAGAAGCTGGGGACAGAACAAAGTGGTATGTGTCTGGGTGCTTTCACACTCACTCTCAACCCACTTTTAAAGCACTTTACAACTGGATTTTAATGTGCAAGTGGTCACTGAAGAAGATGGAAACTGCATTATGCATGTGTGAAAGCACCCCTATGTGTGTGTGGAAATCACATTCTTGCCCTGCTTTCACATCTGCAAAGCCTAGGGTTGCCAAGTCCAATTCAAGAAATATCTGGGGACTTTGGGGGTGGAGCCAGGAGACATTGGGGGTGGAGCCAGGAGACATTGGGGGTGGAGCCAGGAGACATTGGGGTGGAGCCAAGATCAAGGCTGTGACAAGCATAATTGAACTCCAAAGGGAGTTCTGGCCATCACGTTTAAAGGGACTGCACACCTTTTCAATGCCTTCCTTCCATAGGAAATAATGGATATGGGCACCTTCTTTTGGGGCTCATAGAATTGGACCCCCTGGTCCAATCTTTTTGAAACTTGGGGAGAATTTTGGGGAGAGGCACTAGATGCTATACTGAAAATTTGGTGCCTCTACTCCAAAAAACAGCCCCCCCCAGAGCCCCAGATACCCGCGGATCAATTCTCCATGATTTTCTATGGGAATAAATCTCCATAGGGAATAACAGAGTTCCCAGCAGACATTTCCCTCCCCTCCCCCCGCTTTCTGATGACCCTGAAGCGGGGGGAGGGCCTCCAAACCGGGGGATCCCCTTCCCCCACCTGGGGATTGGCAACCCTAGCAAGGCCGTTGCTGGCCACAAGATTCTGAAAAGATCCATGCCCTCTGAGCCAGCATAGTCCAGCTTGGAAGAACCCTGTCACAGTGCAGCATGCGTGGCTTGATGACATCACCCAGAAGTGACATCATCACGGTGGGCATGTCGAATGGGGGATGCTCTAGGAACCAAGGTAAAACTCTAGAGTTTTACTGCGATTCCTAGAGTGTCGTGACTGCTGCATCTTTTGTTCCAGGTATCAAAGGCCCATAATCTCCAGGCACATTCCTCTGCATCCACTCCCATCCTAGTTAGCTAGATTAGATCCTATCTCTATCTCTCATCTATACTGTTGAGAATGGAGGCCACGCCTACTTTCTGAAAACACAGACACCAGGAGACATATTGGTGGGTGCCATGTTTCCCATGAGCACCATACTGGGGATGCCTGCCTTAGAGGAAGGCTGGGTTTAAAATCTAATAAATAAATAGTAGATTTCCTACTGGTACAATCAGTCAGTTGCAATTTCAAATCAAATTAACCTGCACAAGTCAATAAGAATACCCTACCATGACCAGTAAAAGCAGCTAATTATATCCATCTTCAATGTATATTTCTTGCTTTCTTGATTGATTTACTTTAATTTTACTGAGAAGCCAAACAGGGCTATCACTTGCCTGTTTAACTTTGTGTGTTGAAGGTTTTTAAACCTAATGTTTATACAATTGTGTTTGGGGGTGGGGGCTGCAAATACATACATTAAACTGTAGTATCGGACAGCATCACAAATTCTACATTTACTGGCAGGACCTGTTCTACGGGAAGGGCGAGCTAAAAATCGAATTAAATAAATAAATGAATGCATGAATAAATGAAAGAATAAAATGTGAGGTAAATGATGAAATTAGAGGTGGGTCTGGGCCCTTTCAGTATCTGCTCTCCTTCCTGTTAACAACCCCTTTCTTTTCTGAGGTATAATGACTGGGCTAGAGAGGATAGGAAAACTCAGAATAGGCCTAGAGAATCAAAATGAATTGAGAGGAGGAAACATTCAACATCTTTTCCTAACTCCAACTTGCTTTCAAAGACTAGGATTGACATTCTCTTGTTTCCCCACCTCTTCCATGCCAGATTATGACTTCAGAGATGTGGCCTTCTGTTGTGTTTCTTTTAAAGTGCGTGAGGGCCAGATGGCATATGAGCCATGATGAACATGATTTTTCCCTCCCCTGGTACTGAAAGGAAAGCATTTATGTACTTTTTATTTTAATCAATGAGATACATTTTTACCTCAGAACATCACCTCTCTCTTGCAAGGCTTGACATTTCGGCCTCACTTTGGTCTTAAAAAAGAAATATTACCACTTCAAAAAAGGTGAGGGCTTGGGGAGCAGGGAAATAAATTGTGGAGAATACAATGCTTTCTGTCTTTTTTTTTAGAAGCTTTAGCTCAAAGTATCACTTTACGAGAGAGAGAGAGAGAGAGAGAGAGAGAGAGAGAGAGAGAGTCTGAAATCACCTTACAAAAAAAGGAGAGAGAAAGCCTGAAAGTCAGTGTGAAATAATGTGGCCAAGAGTCCTATAGAAGTAATGGTGTTGCCTTTATAGTTAACAAGAGAGTGAGGAAGGCAGTAATGAGATACAATCTCAAAAATGATAGAATGGTCTCGGTCCGTATCCAAAGCAAACCATTCAATATCACAGTAACCCAAGTCTATGCCCCAACCGCTGATGCAGAAGAACATATGAAGCTGCCTTATACTGAATCAGACCTTTGGTCCATCGAAGTCAGTATTGTCTTCTCAGACTGGCAGCGGCTCTCCAGGGTCTCAAGCTGAGGCTTTTCACACCTATTTGCCTGGACCCTTTTCTGGAGATGCCAGGGATTGAACCTGGGACCTTCTGCTTCCCAAGCAGATGCTCTACCACTGAGCCACCGTCCCTCCCCTGAAGGCTGAAGTGGACCAGTTCTATGAAGATCTACAACACCTTCTAGAATTAACACCAACAAAAGATGTCCTCCTCATCATAGGGGACTGGAATGCTGTTGTGTCTGGCGTTTGTCCCAGAAAGTACAGCACAGCACAACAGAGGTTGTCCGGGAAATGTATATAACGGGAGACTCGGACCCGCCATGTGTCTTTGTGATATACTCGCTAATAAAGCATGTCGCCATCTGAACGTCTCCGACCTCAGTACATTACACTGGCAACGAGGATGGGATACCGGTGAGCAGAAAGCAGCCTCCAGCCACCCACAAGTCCTGCGCTCTGAGCTCTAGTGCTTCCGCAGCCAAGGCCATGGCTACTGCTCCCAGGCAAACCCTACCAGCATTCGACGTCACCCGGCCCGTCTTATGGGAATCATGAGTGGATCAGATCAACTACTACATAGAGCTGCACAAAATGGAGGCAGCAGCAGAGAAGAAGGCGCTTCTCCTGAGTTCATGCAGGGTGGAGATCATCCAGCTGATGAAGCGACTCGTCACGCCGACCACCCTTGCAAGGGCCACCTACGACCAGCTGGTCAAGGCGATGTTGAACCACATGGTGCCCTAGCTGTCCTGTCTCACACGTAGGCACGCATTCTACAGAAGACAGCAGGGACAAACTGAGTCCGCCACCAAGTATCTTGCAGAGCTCTGTGGATTAGCCCTGAGATGCAATTTCATGAGGGACCGGGAAAAGATCCTGCTGGACCGCTTCGCAGTTGGTGTCAGGGAGGAGAAAATGCGCCGAAAGTTGCTAGCATACGAGGACAAAGACATCAACCTCGCAAAAGTACTTCGACAGAGCACTGGCAGAGACTGACCGAGAGAGAGATCTTGGGGTCGTGATAGATAACTCACTGAAAATGTCAAGATAGTGTGCGATTGCAATTAAAAAAGGCCAACGCCATGCTGGGAATTATTAGGAAGGGAACTGAAAACAAATCAGCCAGTATCATAATGCCCCTGTATAAATCGATGGTGCGGTCTCATTTGGAATACTGTGTACAATTCTGGTCACCGCACCTCAAAAAGAATATTATAGCATTGGAAAAAGTCCAGAAAAGAGCAACTAGAATGATTAAAGGTTTGGAACACTTTCCCTATGAAGAAAGGTTAAAACGCTTGGGGCTCTTTAGCTTGGAGAAACGTCGACTGTGAGGTGACATGATAGAGGTTTACAAACTTATGCATGGGATGGAGAAAGTAGAGAAAGAAGTACTTTTCTCCCTTTCTCACAATACAAGAACTCAAAGGCATTCAATGAAATTTTTGAGCAGTCAGGTTAAAACGGAGAAAAGGAAGTACTTCTTCACCCAAAGGGTGATTAACATGTGGAATTCACTGCCACAGGAGGTGGTGGCGGCTACAAGCATAGCCAGCTTTAAGAGGGGATTGGATAAAAATATGCAGCAGAGGTCCATCAGTGGCTATTAACCACAGTGTATATATATGTGTGTGTGTGTGTATGTGTGTATATGTATATGTGTGTGTGTGTGTGTGTGTATGTGTGTGGTGCTGGAGAAGACTCTTGAGAATCCTTTGGACTGCAAGAAGATCAAATCAGTCAGTCCTAAGGGAAATCAACCCAGACTGTTCACTAGAAGGTCAGATGCTGAAGCTGAAACTCAAATACTTTGGTCACCAAATGAGAAGGGAGCACTCCCTGGAGAAGATTCTAATGCTGGGAAAGACAGAAGGCAAAAGAAGAAGGGGACGGCAAAGATGAGATGGCTGGACAGTGTTACTGATGTAACAAACACGAATTTGAGCAGACTTCGGAGGATGTTGGAAGACAGGAGGGCCTGGTGTGACTTGGTCCATGGGGTCACAAAGAGTCGGACTCGACTGTGCGATTGAACAATAACAAAACCAGACTAGTCAGCATTTTGAATCCCTACTCAGCAGTGTGGCCAACCTCCAGGTAGCACCTTGTGGTTGCCTGCTATTAATTTGATCTCTAGGTGATCAAAATCAGTTCCTTTGGAGAAAATGGCAGCTTTGGAGGGTACGGCCTGTGGCAAGAGTATCAAAAATGTTTTTTAAAAACTATTTTAATTCTCTGGATTTTAAATTGTATAGATTTTCTGTTGTTAACCATAATAACCCAATGGACTCCGTTTCTCTGATCCACGGAGGAACAAACGAGTCTCTTACTATCAGCCCCGCCAAACTGGTGGGCTGAGTCATTAGTTTGTACCAGTAGAGAATAGCAAAAATCCACAATCTTGCTTTCACTGTAACCATACCCGTTTCTACTCTGATAAGTGAGTTGGGAGCACATGGAGGGACTTGTAATATATGCCTAAGGAATTTAGATTGCACTTTCTCAGCTAGATGCCAGAGATGCTGATATGGTGTTATACTCAAAGGTGCCCCATATAATATTTGGGCGAGGGCCTTGGCCTTAACCACCTTTAGTTCTGTGAGAGTAGAATAGCTTATAAATCAAAATTATAAATAAATACATATCCACAAAAGACCTGGGGGCTGGAATTAGCCTGTCCAGGGCTCTTATCTGGCCCGCAAATAGCTGGTATATATGGAAACATAAGGTACTCCCCTTTTTATGGTATCCCTTGGAAAAATCCTGGTCTTGCATAAGGCTGAATACATTTATTGGGGCTTTTGTGGGTTCCCCAGTAAATCACTTGCTTTCATTGTTAGGAATCAATTGCTGTTGTTTATCTTTTGAGTAAAGAATATTGTTAATGAAGTTTGCCTGTGTCCTTTATAAAGTTTATATCTCTGGTTTGGTGTAGTGGTTAAGTGCGTGGACTCTTTTCTGGGAGAACCGGGTTTGATTCCCCACTCCTCCACTTGCAGCTGCTGGAATGGCCTTGGGTCAGCCATAGCTCTCGTAGAAGTTGTCCTTGAAAGGGCAGCTGCTGTAACAGCTCTCTCAGCCCCACCTACCTCACAGGGTGTCTGTTGTGGAAGGGGGATAAGGTAAAGGAGATTGTGACTGCTCTGAGACACTGAGATTCAGAGTATAGGGCGGGATATAAATCCAATTTTTTCTTCTTCCACCTAGCATTACATTTTATGGCAGACATGGCTTGATCTGACAAAGTGACATTTATGTCAGATCCGGCCCTCGTAACAAATGAGTTTTACACCTCTGGTCTATGACATTGTACCCTGCTGAGGCCCCTCCCCTCTTCAAACCCTGCCCTCTCCAGACTCCACCCCCAAATCTTCAGGTATTTCTCACCTCAGAGCTGGCAACTCTACATATAAAAAGGTAAAGGCAGTCCCCTGTGCAAGCACCAAGTCAAGCTGGGTACTCCTTTTACCAACCTCGGAAGGATGGAAGGCTGAGTCAATCTTGAGCCGCCTACCTGAACCCAGCTTTTGCTGGGATCGAACTCAGTACTGCAGCTCACCACTCTGCATCATGGGGCTCAAATGTATGTAGAGCATACACATTTACTTTGGAGCGGGACTCACTACTTTAGGAGAAGGTTGTCATACACCAATTAGCATCACATATAGCCAGGGAGAAAGAATATGGACTCATAATACACAACAACAGTAAAAACACTGGGTGCTAAAAGATCAAATTTAATGCCAAATGGAGAGCCAGTTTGGTATAGTGGTTAAGTGTGCGGACTCTTATCTGGGAGAATCGAGTTTGATTCCCCACTCCTCCACTTGCACCTGCTGGAATGGCCTTGGGTCAGCCATAGCTCTGGCAGAGGCTGTCCTTGAAAGGGCAGCTGCTGTGAGAGCCCTCTCCAGCCCCACCCACCTCACAGGGTGTCTGTTGTGGGGGAGGAAGGTAAAAGAGATTGTGAGCCGCTCTGAGACTCTTCAGAGTGGAGGGCGGGATATAAATCCAATATCTTCATCTACCTCACAGGGTGTCTGTTGTGGGGGAGGAAGGAAAAGGAGATCGTTAGCCACTCTGAGACTCTTTGGAGTGGAGGGCGGGATATAAATCCAATATCTTCATCTACCTCACAGGGTGTCTGTTGTGGGGGAGGAAGGGAAAGGAGATTGTGAGGCACTCTGAGACTCTTCGGAGTGGAGGGCGGGATATAAATCCAATATCTTCATCTACCTCACAGGGTGTCTGTTCTGGGGAGGAAGGGAAAGGAGATTGTGAGGCGCTCTGAGACTCTTTGGAGTGGAGGGCGGGATATAAATCCAATATCTTCATCTACCTCACAGGGTGTCTGTTGTGGGGGAGAAAGGAAAAGGAGATTGTGAGCCACTCTGAGACTCTTCGGAGTGGAGGGCGGGATATAAATCCAATATCATCTTCTTCTTCAAATGGACAGATACTGGAAGGGAATACTTTAAGTTGAGGGTCTATGACAAAGAAGCCCCTGTCTTATATGGCTGTAGTCCAGGAGTGTCAAACTCATTTGCTATGAGGGCCAGATCTGACATAAATGAGCCCTTGTTGGGCCGGGCGTGTGTGTCATAAAATGTAATGCCAGGGAGTGGAGATATAGACTTTATAAAGGACACAAACAAGTTTAAAAAAAATTGTATCTCTCCCATGTGATTGAGGGAATTGGGCAAAGGAACCTTCTGGAACTCATTAGCAGAACTCATTTGCATATGCCACACAGCCCTGACATCACAAGAAGGTGGACTAAATTAGATCCGCTCAGCATCTTCCTTTAAATGCTTCTTGAATTAGAATTGTCATAAGAAAACCTCTCCCATCAGACTTCCAAAATTACTTTCTCCTATTTGGCCACAATGGTATGAGGAAGAGTTCCATCTCTCTGCTTTATAGGTTTTGCTCATTTTCCCATTTTTGATGGGGGGAAAAAATTAGAAAGTTCATCAGATCTTCAGTTCAGTAAAATTCTCACCGGGCGTTTGAATAATGGAACCCAAAAGTAAGTGTTTTTTGGGGGGTGGGGGTGTAAGAAAGAAAGCACAATAAAATTTAGAGGTTCCAGAGCTCTGCTCCTGTGAGTTCCTGCCCAAAATGAGGCCCGGTAATAATCCTCATCAGAAACCCCCATAAAATATTATTTTATTCTTTTAAACGATTTCCCCCTCCTTCCACCTGCGCACATATGCACATTTTTCTGACCCTTTGCATGCATGATTATTCAGCTAAGATTCCGTTAAACAAGCTTGCTTTAAAAAAAAAAAAATCAATGGATCTGTGAATCCCAGCGACTGTCGTTCAAAGACAGCTGGAAGTCAGCCGTCTCTCGCCTTGAAGCAGCTTCTGCAAAGCCCTGCGAAGGACTCCTCCACCTGCCTGTCATCCCAAAGACCCTCCCCCCCCCGCAAGCAGGGATTTGACTGGCTTTTGCTATGGCTACTGAACACAAGGGCAAATTAACTCTTCCCTCCGCCTCCCTCCTCTTCCACCTCCTCAGCCCGCCCACCCCGAATGTGCATCTGTCTTGCAGAGATGAATTGGGGAGGCAGGTGGCCCGCGTTGGGGTGGACGCCCCTGGCCAAAAGGGAAGAAGTGTGAGCGCAGCAGAAGCAGGAGCTCCGAATCCCGCAGCCTTCCTCTCCTCCTGGGTCCTGGCAGTCGCACAGTCTCCATGAGTCAAGGGCGACGGTCGATCAATGAGGTGAGATTCTCTGGTTCCAACATAGATGCGCCATCGTTTGGGGAAGCGTTTCCTGGAGGAGGTGGCGTGGACTGAGGCGAGGGGGACGCGCAACACGAGGAGGCAAATCTTCTGCGCGACGACAAGGGAAAGGGATAAAAATGGCTAGGAGCTGGAAGATCAGCAAGGATTTGGCAGGCTTTAAATAGGATCCCAAGAATGGAGGGGAAGAAGGCAGGGAAGGGTATCTGTCTAGCAGCCTCGGGCTCTTTGCACCTTAATAACTTGGTGGCATTGACCTGGGGAGGATTCTTCATGGGAGAGGGTCAAAAAAGGGGACTTGCCACCCCCCCTGCCCTAAATCAGGTGCGTCTACTGTTGCCATTGCAGTAAAGGGTTGCTGAGTGTGCAGCAGCCGGAGAATTCCCTCCCCCTCTTTCCCCACCCCCCTTCCACTGCATGGATTGAAAAGAGCAAAATCCAGGCAAGGTCAGAAGGAGCCCGGTTCTGCAAGCACTGCGCCCAGGATGGCTGCGTTTGGCAGACGTCGTGATTTCAAAAGTGCAATCCCTAGCAATTATGGGAGAGGATCCTTGCAGAGATCAGACAGCTTTTTGTGGGTGGGCCATCTTTACCTAAGACATGGTATTTTTGTGCATGGATGTGTCAATGCTAAATATTGTTCTTAAGTTAAGGGGAGGTGGGGAGTTGTGGTTTGCTGTCAAGCTGTTAACCTGTTTTGAGGTTCTGTGGAATCTGCCCCCACTCCAGATTGCACTGTGGGGCTTTCATGGAATCATGGAGTCGGAAAGGACCTCCAGGGTCATCTAGTCCAACCCCCTGCACAATGCAGGAAACTCACAAATAACCCCTCCCCCGATGCCCCCAGTGACCCCTGTTCCGTGCCCAGAAGAGCTGGTAGATTTCCCCACTTTGGACTCCTGGAATAGCTGATCCATTCATTCGCCTTCTGCTTTACAGAGGTGCCTGTGGCATATAAGAGGTACACAAGAAGCTGTGCGAGCCCTGAGTTCAAATTGCTCCACAGCCCTTGTAAAATGGCTTCTTGTCAATTTGGTTTAATGCCCTCTTTCTCTCTCTGTAGTCCCCTTAGCGAAAAGGGGTATTGATTGTCAGCCTAGCCTTGTGAAACAGAGCAAGAGAAATACTGTGCAATAAATTTTACATCAAAAATGGCCAATAATTGCCACCAGACCCGCATGGATTCAGCAATTCTGTGTTCACATTTCTGCAAGGAAAAAATGGTACTGACCGCAGAAATCAGGACTGGAGAAACCTCAGCTCTCTCTTTCACTTGAACACTCAAGTTTCTAGTCCTTGAGACTGTCAAAATGGTCCCAGTGAGATCTCAGAAATTCAGTGCCCAGAGGGTGGCGCTATAGTTCCTTGCCTCATGCACTGGCCTTTCAGGAGACCAGCAGACATAAATCGTGCACAATTTGCAAATGTGCCCAGCCTGCGTAATGAATTGCAAAATTCAGCTTGCTTTCAACAAGGAAACTGGAATATTTCAAGTACCACATATAAGCAAAGCAAATCATGTTCTTGCCAACATTAAGAAGCCAATTAATTTTTACTAACTTGCAGTTATAGATAGACCCCACATCTGGCAGGTAATTTCTTTTTAACATCCATCTTGGCACCAGGTTCGCCTAGGGCACCGGCCTTATGGGGGCACCAAACTGGGAGCTCTCATGTGACTCTGTGATGTTATCAGCGCAGGGCCGGGGTGCCCAAAGTTAGCCTTGCCTAGGGTGCCAGATAACCTGGGGGCGGCCCTGGCACGAGATGTTCCCAGGACTTTTTTTGAGGAGGAACTCCTTTATATATTAGGTCACACCTCTCTTATGTAGCCAATCCTCTAAGAGCTTACAGGGCCTACTGTAAGCTCTTGGAGGATTGGCTACATCAGGGGTGTGTGGCTTGATATGCAAAGGAGTTCCTGCTACAAAAAAAGCCCTGGGTGTTACACAGGTGTTGGTACAAAGTAGGGGGGGTGTTCTTGAGGACTAGCTTCAAACATGATGCTGGTTGAGGCAAAGAACTTCCCTGTGGATTTTGCATTTGCACAGCGCCTCACTGAAACTGGGCTGAAGCTGTGCAAAACAGCTATGAAGGCCATGTCGGTGCTTTGTGAGGGTAGTACCCACTTTCCATGAGATGTCACACAAGCGCAAAGCCCCCTGGCCAAGCACGCCTCTCCAGGTCTGGAACAACAGCCTAGGCCAGGTGTGGCCAAACTTGTTTCACATAAGAGCCACAAAGAATAAATGCCAGATGTTTGAGAGTAGCAAGATATGAACACCACATGTTGGAAGGAAGGAAGGGAGAGAGGGAGGTAAATACATGGTGAAGAGAGAGGTGGAAAGAAAGCAACTTTAACTTTAAATGCATTTTTCAAGCAACCGACAAATGCCTTCCCCAAGTCAGCCAATGGGGAAGTGGGGGCTTTGAGAGCCAAATAATATGTGTGAAAGAGCCACATGTGGCTCCCGAGCCACAGCTTGGCCACCCCTGGACTAGGCAGAGAGGAGGGGGCTCCAAAGCCAGAAGTCAGCATGGTGTCCCAAGTTCTGTTCCTTCTGGCAGAGCTTTATTTCTGGCTCCTCCAAGATGGCGAGCAGAAAGTTAATTACAAAAGTAACTAATTCCTTCCCCGAGGTTGCTAGGGATGCCAGCCTCTAGGTGGGACATGGAGATCCCCCAGAATTACAGCTCATCACCAGATGACCGAGATCAATTCCTCTGGAAACAATGACTGCTTTGGAGGGTGGGCTCTAGGCAGGACTTTTTTTTGTAGCAGGAACTCCTTTGCATATTAGGCCACACACCCCTGATGTAGCCAATCCTCCAAGAGCTTCCAGGACTCTTAGTACAGGGCCTACTCTAAGCTCCAGGAGGATTGGGAGGTGTGGCCTAATATGCAAAGTAGTTTCTGCTACAAAAAAAGCGCCCTGACTCTAGAGCATTGTACCCCACTGAGGTCTCTGTCCTCCCCAAGCTCCATCCCCAAATCTCCAGGAATTCCAACTGGATCTGGCAACCCTATACCCCTACCCCCCCACACACAGAGGGGACCTGGCAACACTACCTAGCCATCCCAGGAGCTTGGGGGTCAAGGGCATAGGGAGAGGGGTGTCAGGCGACATGGAAATGTTTATTTATTTATTATTTATTTATTCGATTTATATCCCGCCCTACCCCACCAAGGCGGGCTCAGGGCGGCTTACAATACAAAAAGCTAACAAAGATCAGTTTAAAATACATTAATAATTATACAATAAAATACATAAAAATACATAAAACTCACACCAATATGCACTATGCTACCTTTCCTTAAATCAATTCTTCAAATATCCCAGTGTTCAATATTCTGATGTTCGAAGTTTAAATATTCATGCATTCCAATATCAATTAATTGTATGCCAACCGGAAGAGGGCTGTTTTACAGGCCCTGCGGAACTGTTCAAGGTTCCGCAGAGCCCTCACCTCCTCCGGGAGCTGGTTCCACCAACAGGGAGCTGCAATCGAAAAGGCCCTGTCTCTGGTCGCTTTCAGACGGGCCTCCTTTGGCCCAGGGATTATAAGGAGGTTCTGAGACCCCGATCTCAGCACTCTCTGGGGAACATGTGGGTGGGGAGAGACGGTCCCTAAGGTAGGCAGGTCCCAGGCCATAAAGGGCTTTAAAGGTCATAACCAGCACCTTGTACCGAACTCGGTATGTTATTGGCAGCCAATGCAGTCCCCGGAGCCCCGGCTGAATGTGCTCCCGTCTAGGGAGCCCTAACAACAGCCGGGCAGCGGCATTCTGCACTAGCTGCAACTTCCGGGTTCAGCACAGGGGCAGCCCCATGTAGAGGGCATTGCAATAGTCCAGCCTCGAGGTGACCGTTGCTTTAAAGACACTGAAATGCCATCACCATATTGCACGACACTCTAGGAACTCCCCCAATCTCTGTGGTAAAGACCATTGAGTTTCAGGAAGTCTCTAGAGGAGAATGGGCACAGTGAACATAAGTGACATCGCTGTGACACCATTTCCCCCTTCCCATTTTCAGGGGGGGGGGCAGGAGATTGCCTGACATGACCAGCATAGTGGTGATACTACTCAGCATAACTTATATGGGTTTTCAGCAAACCTGATTTCAAACTCCCATGTCCAGTTTGGCCCTCAGCATTTAATGCATTGGTCTTCACTCAATGAGGAGGCAGGGCTGGATCTGGGGAGGAGGGGAGAAGGGGCAGCCGCCCTGAGCCAGAGCAAGGGACCACCACCAGCACTCCTTTCCCCTCTAAAAATAGGTAGATCTTCATGGGGGGGTAGTGGGGGGCACCTAGGGTTGCCAATCCCCACTTCTCTCTAGTTTCTCAATCCCCAGGTGGGGGCAGGGAAATGTTTGCTGGGCACTCCATTATTCTCTAAGGAGACTGATTCCCATAGGGTATAATGGAGAATTGATCCACGGTTATTGTTGCCGTTTGCCACCTAAGATTTGCCACCAGGCCCTGAAGTATGACTGCCAAAAACATTAATGCCGACTGGGCCTTGTTAGCGTCAGTAAAATTGCATCAGCTTAAAATAACAGCTTTGCATTTGGCTTTGTGCTCTAAAGAGACAGGGAAAGGTCAGACAAAGAGCCTGGGGCACGAAAGGGAGAGTTTAGCCTTTGCAAGATCAGAGAGGAAAAGCAGACGGGGAGGGATGAAGAGGGGAGATTTTCAAGGCAGAAGGAAAGTTCTCGCAGCTGCAGTTTCGGCAGCAACATCAATATCAGTGGAGCAGTCAGGTAATTTTAGATTCTGGATTTGGAGGTGGGGCGGGGTGGGTGGGTTATAATGCACAACCTCATTTTGGGCAAGAGCTCACAGGAGCGAAGCTCCGGAACCTCTAAATGTTATTGTGCTCTTTCTTTCTTAAACACCCCCCCCCCCAAAAAAAAATACTTCTGGGCCCCATTCCCCCTGTGAAAATTTTGCTTAACTTTTAAGATTTGACAAACTTTCTAATATTTTCCCCACAAAAAAAGGGGGAAATTAACCAAAACATCGAAAGCAGACAGATGGAAATCTTCCTCATGCCTCTGTGGCCACATGGGAGAAAGTCATTTAAAAAGTATGATGGGAGTCAGGTTTTATTATGACAATTCTAATTCAAGAAGCATTTGAAGGTAGATGCTGAGCTGAGCTGATTTAGTCTACCTTCTGGCGTTATCACGGCTCTGTGGCATGTGCCAATGAGTTGTGCTCATGAGCTCCAGCACCCCTTTTTCTACCGAATGACCCCTGATTAATGTGTATTTCAAATGTTTGTTTATTTCTATCCCGCCCTCCCCCGTAAGCGGGCTCAGGGCAGGTCACAAGAGGACAATATTAAACAATATTTGAAGATACCATTTCAAACCCATTCAGAATAAGATGGCAGGCCGGTTCATGGTAGTCCAGAGGGCCTCCTGCGTGTGCGCTGGCTAGATGGCCGATAACGAAACACAAAGCAGGCAGAACACAGTGAAACAAGTCAAAATCAATGAAGATAAACTGTAATCACAAAGCACTAATAAAGTATAATGAAGCCCTGGGCTCTGAATTTATTTAAATAGTGTTACAGGGTGGTGCTTTCCTCATTGTGCAACTCGAACCTGTGCTCCTGGAAACCTGGGTTAAAAAACTCTGTTCACACAAATTTGTTTTTTTTATTGGATTTTGTCAAGCATGCGTATTTCTGAGTGCCATTATGGTTCCTCAGACAAAGAACAGGATACCAAGCTCTCCTACTTCTCCCCCCTCTTTTACAACCTAAGGGCAATAATAAATCCATCTGGCTCAAGGATGTTTAGGTTAGCCTAACTGGTAACAGTGCGATGTGCCTCTCCCCCAGATTCACACAGACAGCCTTATCTACTCGCAGAGAAAGTGTGAGAAAGGGAGATGTTTCTGTTACTTACATTCCTTAGCATAAAAGAGATACTTTGTAGTAACCTTTTGAACCCGTGACTCAAATCGCATCTGTATGTTATCCTTTGAAGCTATCCTATAAAGTAACTCTGTGAGTCTGTGCACGTCATTACTTCCAAGGATTCTGTCCTTTGCCAAAGCTATGGAGTTTCTAAAATAAAGCAACTTTTGATTCAATAATAAAAGACTGATTATTGGGAAATATCGATGCTTGACAGATTTATATCCCGCCCTCCCAGCAGAAGCAGGCTCAGAGCAGTTTACAATAAAAACATATACAATAACGAACATTAATTAAAACCTTGAACAGAATAACAATTAAAACACATTAAAACAATTTGGTGCTGATATTAAATTCCAATATTTTCAGCCTTCTTGAGTATCCTACAACATGTAGCATTGCCAACTCCAGGTCTGGAAATTCCTGGAGAGGGTGGGGCTTGGGGAGGAGATAATCTCAACAGGGTATAATGTCATAGAGTCCACTCTCCAAAGCAGCTGTATTCTTCAGGGAAAGTTATCTTTGTAGTCTGGAAATCAGTTGTAATTCTGGGAGTTTCCAAGGCCCCACCTGTAAATTGGCAACCCAAACAATAGATGAGGTGGTAAATCTATGCCACTGCAGACTGCAGTTCTCCCAAAAGAACACTGCCCCAGGCAAAGAATTCTCTGTACTTAGAAAACTAGCATGTCAACAAAGATGGTTCTTGAAGAGCTCCTTTAACATCTAGTTTTCTGAATGCAGGGAATCCAACCCCTTGCACTTCAGGGAGGAAGGTTATAGCCTAGTTTACAAGATTATGCATGGGATAGAGAAGGTAGAGAAAGAAGTACTTTTCTCCCTTTCTCACAATACAAGGGCTCGTGGACACTCAATGAAATTGCTGAACAGTTGGGTAGAACGGATAAAAGGAAATACTTCTTCACCCAAAGGGTGATTAAAACATGGAATTCACTGCCACAGGAGGTGGTGGCAGCTACAAGCATAGACAGTTTCAAGAGGGGATTGGATAAACATCTGGAGCAGAGGTGGCTATTAGCTACAGTGTATTGATGGAACTCTCAGTCTGGGCTGATGCTCTGTATTCTTGGTGCTTGGGAAGGGCAACGGGGAGGGCTTCTAGTGTCCAGGCCCCACTGATGGACCTCCTGATGGCAATTGGGTTTTTTTGGCCACTGTGTGACACAGAGTGTTGGACTGGATGGGCCACTAGCCTGATCCAACATGGCTTCTCTTATGTTCTTAATTGTTCTTAATTTCCTCCTTGACATAAAGGATTTTCAGAATCAGGAGATAACTCAACTAGCATATCTTCAAGGCTTGGGAAACCTCCCGTTCCCTTTTCTTCTGTTCCAGGTTTCCTGTGGTTTGGGATTTTATTTTTCCAAATGCACAAAGCGCAGCTTCATTCCACTCAGTGCTCTACGAAGCCGCCCCATCGTGAGAGCCAGTTCGACGCATTCTTAGCCATCCGTGCTTTCCACATTAAAGTTTAGCTTCCTTTGTGCTGAATTATATAAAAATCTGAGCATTCTCCCATCAAAGTAGGTCAGTAAAGCTGTTTTTCTGGCAGCTTCTGCCAAGAGACCATGAGCTGGGGGCGGACAAGAGGTGGGAAAGCGATGAGCGTGTGTGTGTGTATGTGTGCCTGTGTGTGTGTTCTGCCAGCGCTTTGAATGTGAATGAAGAGAACTCGGGCGCAGGCTATGAGAAGGACTCACGCCTCCAAGGAGCAACTTGTGGTTGGCGTTATTAACGGAGGGGAGGAATTGCAATCGAAGGCTACTTGGGTTGTGTCCTTGTCTACCCAGCATCTAAATTGGCGACATCTTTTGTGCTCTGTGGCACCAGAGCTTAATAGTGCCGTTGATGCGTTGCAAAGCATTTGGAAATCGCTCCTCCAAAAGTGAGCTAAAGAAAAGCAACATATTCCTTAGTAGGGTTGCCAGGACCCCGGTGTGGTGGGGGGGGAGGGGTAGAGTCGCAAGATCCAGGCTGAGAAACTGCTGGAGATTTGGGGATAGAACCTCAGGGACCTCAGTGGGGCAAAGCGCTCTAGAGTCCACCTTCCGAAGCAGCCATTTTCTCCAGGGGAACTAATCTCGGTATTCTGGAGATGAGTTGTAATTCTAGGGGATCCCCAGGTCCCACCGGAAGGCTGGCATCCTGTTAGAAGAAGAAGAAGAAGATATTGGATTTATATCCCGCCCTCCACTCCGAAGAGTCTCAGAGCGGCTCACAATCTCCTTTTACCTTTCTCCCCCACAACAGACACCCTGTGAGGTGGGTGGGGCTGGAGAGGGCTCCCACAGCAGCTGCCCTTTCAAGGACAACCTCTGCCAGAGCTATGGCTGACCCAAGGCCATTCCAGCAGGTGCAAGTGGAGGAGTGGGGAATCAAACCCGGTTCTCCCAGATAAGAGTCCGCACACTTAACCACTACACCAAACTGGCTCTCTTAGGGAATTTTGGAGTAAAGAAACATTTCCTAGGACTCCAATTTCCACCTAGGGTTGCCAATCCTCAGGTGGGGGCAGGGGATCCCCCAGTTTGGAGTCCCTCCCACTGCTTCAGGGTCATCAGAAAGTGGGGGAAGGAGGAAAATGTCTGCTGGGCACTCCATTATTCCCATAGGATATAATGGAGAATTGATTTGTGGGTATCTGGGGCTCGAGGAGGCTGTATTTTGAGGTAGAGGCACCAAATTTGCTGCATAGGATCTGGTTCCTCTTTCCAAAACACCGTCCAAGTTTCAAAAGGATTGGACCAGGGGGTCCAATTCTATGAGCCCCAAAAGAAGGTGCCCCTATCCTTCATTATTTCCAGTGGAGGGAAAGCATTTAAAAGGTGTGCCATCCCTTTAAGTGTGATAGCCAGAACTCCCATTGGAGTTCAATTATGCTTGTCACAACTTTGCTCCTGGCTCTATCCCCAAAGCCTCCTGGCTCCCCCGCCATAGTCCCCAGATATTTCTTGAATTGGACCTGGCAACCTTAACTACCTCCCTCCCCCCAAAACCCCACCCACTGGACAATGAATGCCCTTATCTTTACCCTCCGTCCGGTTTTGTCTTCCAGGCTAGGGATGCGTGGCAGAATTCCAGTGTTTTAAATTTTTAATTTTGAATGAATGTTATATGCTGTGTACTAGATCCTTATACATTTGGAAGGTTTTTGCATTATGGATCTAATTTCAGTAAATGGTTTGAACGTTGGAACAGGTTTCTCTCTCTCAAATTATGGGGCTTTTGCCAGTCATCTCCCCCCTTACTGAATAGGGTTACCAGGTCCAGAACCAGGTGGTCAGAACCAGGCTGGGAAACTCCTGGAGATTTGGGGATGGAGCCTGGAGAGGGCAGGGACCTCAGTGGGATATAAAGTTGCTGAGTCTGTACTGGAAGATACCTGGAGACTTTGGGGGGTGGAGCCAGGAGGGAATAGGGTTTGGGGAGGGGAGGGACCTCAGCATGGTCCAATCCTATAGAGTTCATCCTCCCAAGCTGCTGTTTTCTTCATGGGAGCTGATCTCTGCCAGTTGGAGATCAGTTGTGAAAAGTGGGAGATCTCCAGGCCCCACCTGGAGGCTGAGCAGCACAGAGAAACTGCAATGGAGATAGAGCAACACACACGAAAACACTGCATATAATACTGATGCACTATATAGTCATGCTTTACTTTTTAAATACTGCATATAATACTTATGCACTCTTATAGTCATGCTTTACTTTTTAAATACTGCATATAATACTTATGCACTATATATTCATACTTTACTTTTTAAACACTGCATATAATACTTATGCACTATATAGTCATGTTTTCCTTTTTAAATATATATTTTTTCTATCAAATATACTAGCTTGTAACATAAACTGCACTTCAAATAACAGATTCCTTATACCAGCCACATACACTCCAAAACAAATATCAGTCCTTCAATAAACAGTCCCTGAAAGAGACAGCTGCTCATCCAATGTACTCTGGTTGATCCAACGGGGCTTGCAACATGAAGAGAATGAAGCTGTCTTCTAAATTAACGCTGAGGTATTTTGAGCCAAAAGAAGAACGTCTCTCCTACGGAGGTACAAGAAGTCCTTCCAAGGAGCAGCAGACAGCTCTCCAGGTAGAGCACAGTGGCAACATGTCGCCTAGGTTTACAGGCATGTTTCTTTTGAAGACTTCTTCAAGTCACAATTATGTCCGGAACCCTGTGCTACAGGCTACAGCTCTATCTGCTTTCAAGTCAGCACCGTGTATAGTGTATAAGTATTATATGCAGTTGAACAAAGTAGGAGTCAAGTGCACAAAGTTTTATTCAGAACACAAGCTTTCGTGTGCTCCAAGCACACTGCATCAGACAAGGAATCGGGTACAGTGAGCAGGGCTATATAAAGCCGGTAGGCAGTGGTTTAGAATGCAAAAAGGTACAAATTTAAGATCCAGTGACAGAATAGTAACATTAACAAATGGAGCAAACCTTTGATCTGGGTAGCATGAGCATGCGAAAGCAATAAAACAGTAATATGTCAAAATGTGAGAATGTCTGTCAATCACTCTATTATATAAGCCTGGGTCAAAAAGAGGGCATTACTTTCTCAGAAGTTTTCCCCTTCTAACTAATTTACCCTTTAACATGTAACATACATGGCCACTTGGATCTATCTATTATATGCAGTGTTTTCTTGTGTGTTGCCTCACCTGGAGGCTGGCAACCCTAGTGGGGTACAGTGTCAAGGAGTTCACCTTCTAAAGCAGCCATTTTCTCCTGATCTCTGCCGTCTGGAGACCAGTATCCAGGAGGTCTCCAGGCCCCTTGTGGAGGTCGGCATCACTACCTTCAATAGATATCCCTGCCCCATTGCTCTGAAATATTTTGCTCTTAACCTTGGAGGTGACACTCCAACTATTTACCCATCTCTCTCTTCTTTCCTCCCTCTGTAATCCGCATCAGCGAGGAGGCATGACCCGTGCTTTTTGCTTTCTTTCTTAATTAGGGGTCCCTTTCAGACTAGAGGAAGTGGGAAGGCTTCGTGGAGACCGCAAGCTCCAATTTTTCTGTCAGTCTGCCCTGATTCCCCCTCTATTTGAATAAATCTCAGCCTTGCTTGGAGAAGGGGGGGAGGGAGAGACACACAAATGTGGTCTTATGCAACCCGCTTCATTTCTGACTCAGTACGCGGAAATCACATTATGAAAGCAGCACTTAGATTGTCAACTTTGTCAGCCAGAACAAGCAGTGGTACCCAACTCTGCCCTGGTCGCTATGGTTACCAGCATCCCTGCCCCCCCTTCACTTTAACAAAGATCCCCAAGATTTAATTCTGTCCTCTGCTGAGAAGGGCCCTCTGAGGCAAGGAAGCAGCCGTGATCTCTGCAGGCTCTGACACCGAATCACCTCCAAGGAGCAGCGGCTCACAGGCTGGTTGCTTAGCTCTTGTTGTGAAGGGAGAGTTTTTTCTGCCCTCATCCTTGGAAGTTCCCCTTAGTCTTGAAACTGCTACTGAACTCCTGCTATTTTCGACTGCTACAGACATCTAAGGTCAGAGAAGAACCTGTCAGACTCTGATTTCTAAGCCATAGCACCTCTTTCTTATGAACATACGAAGCTGCATCATACTGAATCAGACCTTTGGTCCATCAAAGTCAGTATTGTCTTCTCAGACTGGCAGCGGCTCTTTCTCCAGGGTCTCAAGCTGAGGTTTTTCACGCCTATTTGCCTGGACCCTTTTTTGGAGATGCCAGGGATTGAACCTGGGACCTTCTGCTTCCCAAGCAGATGCTCTACCACTGAGCCACCGTCTTCAGTCGCTTTGACCCAGAAAGCCCAGGCTAGCCCAATCTCAACAGATCTGAGAAGCTAAAAAGAATGAGCCTTGGTTTGTACCTGGATGGGAGACCACCAAGGACGTCCCGAGGCAAGCAATGGCAAACTGCCTCCGATTGCCTCTTCCCTTGAAAATTCTACAGGGTTGCTACTTGCCATAAATTGGCTTGATAGTATGGTATGGTATGTCCCCTCCCTTGAGTGTTATGCTCGAGGGAACAAAATCTGCTGGTGGTCCCCGGCCCAAAGAGCACCTGGTTGTCCTCAACCAGACTCAGGGCCTTTTTGGCTCTGATTCCAGCCTGGTGGAACACTCTTCCAGGAGAGATCAGGACCCTACGGGGTCTGGTACAATTTTGCAGGGTCTGCAAAAAGTTGTTCTGCTGGGTCTATGGTTAAGGGCACCGACAGGCTCCTTGTTAGAAGAAGAAGAAGAAGAAGAAGAAGAAGAAGAAGAAGAAGAAGAAGAAGAAGAAGAAGAAGAAGAAGAAGAAGAAGAAGAAGAAGAAGAAGAAGAAGAAGAAGAAGAAGAAGAAGAAGAAGAAGATGATATTGGATTTATATCCCGCCCTCCATTCCGAAGAGTCTCAGAGCGGCTCACCATCTCCTTTACCTTCCTCCCCCACAACAGACACCCTGTGAGGTAGATGAAGATATTGGATTTATATCCCGCCCTCCACTCCGAAGAGTCTCAGAGTGGCTCACAATCTCCTTTACCTTCCTCCCCCACAACAGACACCCTGTGAGGTAGATGAAGATATTGGATTTATATCCCGCCCTCCACTCCGAAGAGTCTCAGAGCGGCTCACAATCTCCTTTACCTTCCTCCCCCACAACAGACACCCTGTGAGGTGGGTGGGGCTGGAGAGGGCTCTCACAGCAGCTGCCTTTTCAAGGACAACCACTGTCAGAGCTATGGCTGACCCAAGGCCATTCCAGCAGGTGCAAGTGGAGGAGTGGGGAATCAAACCCGGTTCTCCCAGATAAGAGTCCGCACACTTAACCACTACACCAAACTAGGTTTCATCTAGTTTTGGCCTCTCCCTCCTTCTGCTGCCTCCCCATAGTTTCTCCCACTTTCCCCTTCTTCTCAGATGCCTGCCCCTCCATACGAGATTTATGCCATCTTAGATTGTACAGTAATTCTTTTTACTGATTCTATTGTATTGATTGGAATTGGTTAATTGTTTTTTGGGGGGGGTTTTTTGTAATATTCACTACAATTCAGAATACAATTTGGAATGTATATTTTGTAAACTCTTGATTGCCAGGTAGGGTTGCCAAGTCCAATTCCAGAAATATCTGGGGACTTTGGGGGTGGAGCTAGGAGACACTGGGGTGGAGCTAGGAGCAAGGGTGTGACAAGCACAATTGAACTCCAAAGGGAGTTCTGTCCATCACAATTAAAGGGACCTCACAACTTTTTAAATGCCTTCCTTCCCTCCACCCTCCCCTTCTCTGATTTCACCTCAGAGGCGGAGCGGGCGACACCGCTGCGCAGCTGCCGCCTCTTCTCTGCTTCATCTTAGCTGCTCCTCCGAGATGGGCTCAGCCTGAGCCCATCTCGGAGGAGCAGCTATGGTGAAGCGGAGAAGAGGCAGCAGCAGCGCAGCAGCGTCGCCCGCTCCGAGATGGGGCGGCTCGCCATGCTCCTTGGTGCCATTTCCCCCCCTCCCCCCGCTTCCATTTTTTGGGGGAGCGGGGGAAGAGGCTGGAAATTCTGGGGTCCCCTGCCAGGGCGGAAGGGTTGGGAAGCCTATTGCCAGGTGACTCAGTTATCAGTGCGGGGGGCTGTGTGTGTTAGCCTTGCCTGTGTGTGTTAGCCTTGCCTAGGGTTCCAGATAGTCTAGGCCTGGCCCTGGTCAGTGGTGAGCTTCATGCATTTGGGGAAGAGACTGGAGCCTGGTAGATGAGCATGTGGTTTGAGAGAACGAATCTCCAGTTGAAGGGACTTAAGTAGAAGGTGCTGAGAAAATTCCTTCTGCACCTGCTGGGACTTTTGGAGAACCACTGCCAAGCTAGAGAGGATAGTCCTAGCCCAGATAGTCTAGTTGGGTAGAAAGCAACTCCCCAACTAGCCATGGGTCTAGTTGGGTAGAAAGCAACTCCCCCTGTTCCAGGGGTGGGCTGACTAGGCTTGCCAACATCCAGGTGGGCCCTGGAGATCTCCTGGAATTACAACTGATCAGCAGACAACCGATATCAATCCCCCTGGAGAAAATGGCTGCTTTGGAGGTTGGACTCAGTGGAATTATACCTCGCTAAGGTGTCTCTCCAGGCTCTGCCACTTAAGGTTGCCAATCCCCAGGTGGGGGCAGGGGATCCCCCGGTTTGGAGACCCTCCCCCCGCTTCAGGATCATCAGAAAGCGGGGGGAGGGGAGGGAAATGTCTGCTGGGCACTCCATTATTCCCTATGGAGATTTATTTCCATAGAAAATCATGGAGAATTGATCCACGGGTATCTGGGGCTCTGGGGGGGCTGTTTTTTTGAAGGAGAGGCACCAAATTTTCAGTATAGTATCTAGTGCCTCTCCCAAAAATACCCCCCAAGTTTCAAAAATATTGGACCAGGGGGTCCAATTCTATGAGTCCCCAAAGAAGGTGCCCCTATCCTTCATTATTTCCTATGGAAGGAAGGAATTGAAAAGGTGTGCCGTCCCTTTAAATGTGATGGCCAGAACTCCCTTTGGAGTTCAACGATGCTTGTCACAGCCTTGATCTTGGCTCCACCCCTAATGTCTCCTGGTTCCACCCCCAAAGTCCCCAGATATTTCTTGAATTGGACTTGGCAACCCAACTGCCACTCAAATCTCCAGGAATTTTCCAACACAGAGTTGGGAAAATGGGGTGTGAAAACAGCACTTGAGCAGCCTGAGCCGTCTGGTGAGCCCAGGCCTAAGGGTGCCAGGTCCGACTCAGGAAAATACCTGGGGACTTTGGGGGTGGAGCCAGGAGCCAGGTAGTGACAAGCTTGATTTAACTCTGAAGGGAGTTCTGGCCATTACATTTAAAGGGACCACACTCCTTTTAAATGTCTTCCTTCCTTTTGAAATAATGGAAGACGGGGGCATCTTCTTTCAGGGCTCATAAAATTGCACACCCTGGTCCAATCTTTTTGAAACTTTGGGAGGGCGGGGTTGAGGAGAGGCACCAGATGCTATGCTAAAAATCTGGCGCATCTGCTTCAAAATAAACAGCCCCCAGAGCCCTGTATAACCTATGGGAACTGGCCTCTATAGGGTATAACTGGTTGCCCAGCAGACATTTCCTCCCACTCTCCTGCTTTCTGCTAACCCTGAAGTGGGGGGGAGGGCCTCCAAACCAGGGGATCCCCTGCCCCCAACTGGGGATTGGCAACCCTACCTGGGCCTGTTACCATCACTGAAGGCCCCTCTGTGATGCTGCCAGGACATCCAAGACCACTTCAGCTCACCCTGATGAACCCCACTGGCCCTGCAAGAGAAGCGGTCCACCAGGAAATATCCTGGTAAGTGAAATGGCCCTTGCTCTGTCTCCTAAGCCCCATCCTCTTGCTTTCCAAATCCATGTCTTTCAGGAAGGACAGCTGATTCTTTCTGACATTGATGAATTCTCAGGTGACAGATGCAGCTGCAGAGGTGGCAGCCAACCCACCGGGACACCTCCTTTGCATATTAGGCCACACCCCTCTGATGTAGCCAATCCTCCAAGAGCTTACAGGGCTCTTCTTACAGGGCCTACTGTAAGCTCCAGGAGGATTGGCTACATCAGAGAGGTGTGGCCTAATATGCAAAGGAGGTCCTGCTACAAAAAAAGCCCTGGGTGTCTCTGCATCACCTTGACCTTCTCTTCCTCCCCCACTCTTCTGTATGGATTGGTTCAGTCCCAAAACAAGCCGATGTCAGCCTTTTTTCCACCCTAGCTTCTCTAATTTTCCTTCTGGAACCCATCCCAGTTTGCAAAAAGCTCTGAAACCCAGAATCACAGAAGGGCTGGCAACAAAATCAATCCTAGCCTGCTTCTGTTCCTTGGGTGAATCTGCAAAATACACCCAGCGGTTGGAAAGTGTTTTCAGAGAATGGTTCTTTGAATGCAATCTGTTTTCCTGCAGATTGAAGGGCTGTTAAAGGGACAGAATCTGGGGCCAGGCTCAGAAAGCAGCAAGACCAGCTGTCTTACTCAGAAATAGTCCCAACTGCCTTCAGTGGGATATACTCCCCCCCCCCCCCCCCAAAGATCAGCGCAGCATAGATTGGGGATTCTGCATCTCTTACTATGCCAGGTTTATATCTAGGGTTGCCAAGTCCAATTCAAGAAATATCTGGGGACTTTGGGGGTGGAGTCAGGAGACTTTGGGGGTGGAGCCAGGAGACATTAGGGGCGGAGCCAGGAGCAAAGGTGTGACAAGCATATATGAACTCCAAGGGAGTTCTGGCCATCACATTTCAAGGGACGGCACACCTTTTCAATGCCTTCCTTCCATAGGAAATAATTGATAGGGGCACCTTCTTTTGGGGCTCATAGAATTGGACCCCCTGGTCCAATCTTTTTGAAACTTGGGGGTTATTTTGGGGAGAGGCACTAGATGCTATACTGAATGTTTGGTACCTCTAGCTCAAAAAACAGCCCCCCCCAGAGCCCCAGATACCTGCAGATCAATTCTCCATGATTTTCTAAGGGAATAAATCTCCATAGGGAATAATAGAGTTCCCAGCAGACATTTCCCTCCCCTCTCCCCCGCTTTCTGACGACCCTGAAGTGGGGGGGTGGTCTCCAAACCGGGGGATCCCCTGCTCCCACCTGGGGATTGGCAACCCTATTTATATCCGAGACTAGATTTTTTTCGAGGGCAAGAAATTTACATTGTAACTCCTGATGTGAATGAGAAGCCTGTATTGGGTGGGATGGAGATTTCGTGTTTCTTTTTCTAGCATGAACAACGTCAGGGTCAGCACAAATAATGCACAAGAGAGGGGCTCGAAATTATTTATTTATTATTTATTTGCTCGATTTATATCCCCGCCAAAGCAGGCTCAGGGTGGCTTACATGTTCATGTATATATGTGAAATATAAAAATACATAAGAACATGAAATCAGATGCTGGGTAGGTTGCCAGGTCTGCCCCTTCCGCCAGCCCAGGACCTGGGTGAATGAAAGAGGCAGTGTAGCCTCGTTCTGGCTCTTTCTTCTGCCCGGGTCCTGGGCAGGCGGAGGCAGCGTGGCACCTCTTCCTTGTTCCACAGCCCAGCTGCTAACAGGCCATGGACTGGTACTGGTCCGCAGCCTGGTGGTTGAAACCCCTGCAGCAGGATATAATGGAGAATTGATTCACGGGTATCTGGGGCTCTGGCGATAGGGTTGCCAATTCAAGAAATATCTGGGGACTTTGGGGGTGGAGCCAGGAGATATTAGGGGTGGAGCCAAGATCAAGGCTGTGACAAGCATCGTTGAACTCCAAAGGGAGTTCTGGCCATCACATTTAAAGGGACGGCACACCTTTTCAATGCCTTCCTTCCATAGGAAATCATGAAGGATAGGGGCACTTTCTTTTGGCCCTCTTGTCCAATCTTTTTGAAACTTGGAGGGTATTTTGGGGAGAGGCACAAGATGCTGTACTGAAAATTTGGTGCTTCGACCCCAAAAAACAGCCCACCCAGAGCCCCAGATACCCACAGATCAATTCTACATGATTTTCTATGGGAATAAATCTCCATAGGGAATAACAGAGTCCCCAGCAGACATTTCCCTCCCCTCCCCCCGCTTTCTGACGACCCTGAAGCGGGGGGAGGGCCTCCAAACCGGGGGATCCCCTGCCCCCACCTGGGGATTGGCAACCCTATCTGGCGGGGGGGGGCATGTTTTTTGACATAGAGGCACCAAGTTTGCAGCATAGCATCCTAGTGCCTCTCTTATGCTTATCACACCCTTGCTCCTGGCCCCAACCCCAGAGTCTCCTGGCTCCACCCCCTAATCCTCCAGATATTTCTTGAATTGGACCTTGCAACCCTATCTGTTCGTGACTAGTTGCCCTTGTAGCTAAGTGGAACATCCATATTCAGAGGTGGTCTACCCCTGAATATCAATTGCTGGGGAACAGGACCTGGCATAGCATGCTTATGCTGGGTTGCCAGCTCTGGGTTGGGAAATACCTGGAGATCTGGGGGGTGGGGTAGAACCTGAGGAGGGTAGTGTTTGGGGAGGGGAAGGACTTCAGTGGGATATGATGCCACAGAGTCAAACTTCCCGAGTAGTCATTTTCTCCAGGGGAACGTATTTCTGGAGATCTCTTGTAATTCCAGGAGATCCCCAGCCACCGTCTGGAGACTGATATTACAGCATCATCAGCAATATTACACCAACAGCAGCAATGGATTGCCGTGGTAACTATCCATTTCGATCGCCTTCTTCAGGCTACAGTGCCCTACGTAAAGCCTAGCACTGAGACGTTTTGAATCCGACAAAGGGTAACCCCTAACGAAAGACTGTTGATCTCTGATGCTCCAACTGCAACTGTCTGCACAGCAATTGTAAAAGCTGGAGAGTGTCCTAAGCACAAATTTGAAAGAAATACTGGGTTATTCAATCCTTGAACTCAAGGCTTTACCTAGTGTACTACAGCCTGAAGAAGGCAAATGAAATGGGTTGTTACCTAGGCAATCCATTGCTGCTGTTGCTCTAATATCAACTTTCTATTGTAATTCATGAGCCCTGTGGCACAGAGTGGTAAAGCTGCAGTACTGCAGTCGGAGCCCTCTGCTCACGACCTGAGTTCGATCCCAGCGGAAGCTGGTTCAGGTAGCCGGCTACAGGTTGACTCAGCCTTCCATCCTTCCGAGGTCGGTAAAATGAGTACCCAGCTTCCTGGGGGGAAAGTGTAGATGACTGGGGAAGGCAACGGCAAACCACCCCGTAAAAAGTCTGCTGTGAAAATGTTGTGAAAGCAACGTCACCCCAGAGTCAAAAACGACTAGTGCTTGCACAGGGGACTACCTTTACTGTAATTCTGCCAATTGTGTTAAATTCTGGCATCAAGTGTGTTTTTTTTGTTAATAATACTAATATCAAATTGTTTGTTTCAAAATATAGAATAGCAAGCCAAGACTTGTATTAACAATTGCTGCTCCTATACAGTTTTTCCTTTTGTTATAATCAGGGCCTTTTTTGTTGCAGGAATTCCTTTGCACATCAGGCCACACCCCCTGATGTGGCCAATCCTCCAAGAGTTTACAGTAGGCCCTGTACGAAGAGCCCTGTAAGCCCTTGGAGGATTGGCTACATCAGGGGGTGTGGCCTAATATGCAAAAAAGTTCCTGCTACCAAAAAAAAATCCCTGGTTATATCACCACTTTTCTGTATAGCCATATTGTTTTTCGTATAACTTCCCATCTGGAGTTTGGCCACCTTATGTTCACGGTGTGGTTTTGGTGCAGGCGAAATGGCAGCATCCAAAGGGTTAACCTTCCTCCCCTGCAGCTTCCACTTGGCTCTGTTTTGCTTGCCTCTCGTAAAAGAGTATCTAATTAGGCTAACAGTCTGGAAATTAAATCAGGAAGCCTCCATAATGTCTGCCCTCTTCTGCATTTTGGATGCAGCCCAGCGGGTTCTGGCGGTTTTGTGCTGGAAGGATTAATTGCTCCCCTTCCAAATGAAGGATCCAACCCTACCCCTGTCCGCATGCACAGCATCCACCCGTGTCCTCACATCTGATTGCACATGCACGTGTGTGGGTTTTTTTGCAGAAAAAGCCCCGCAGAAACTAATTTCCACATTAGGTCACACCCCCTCATATCACCATTGTTTTGCACAGGGCTTTTTTGTAGAAAAAGCCCAGCAGGAACTCATTTGCATATTAGAAGAAGATATTGGATTTATATCCCGCCCTCCACTCCGAAGAGTCTCAGAGCGGCTCACAATCTCCTTTCCCTTCCTCCCCCACAACAAACACCCTGTGAGGTAGATGAAGATATTGGATTTATATCCCGCCCTCCACTCCGAAGAGTCTCAGAGCGGCTCACAATCTCCTTTCCCTTCCTCCCCCACAACAGACACCCTGTGAGGTGGGTGGGGCTGGAGAGGGCTCTCACAGCAGCTGCCCTTTCAAGGACAACCTCTGCCAGAGCTCTGGCTGACCCAAGGCCATTCCAGCAGGTGCAAGTGGAGGAGTGGGGAATCAAACCCGGTTCTCCCAGATAAGAGTCCGCACACTTAACCACTACACCAAACTTGCTATGCCCCCGACACCAAGCCAGCCAGAAGGTGGAGGTGGAAAGAAATCAACTTGAACTTTAAATGCATTCTCCAAGCTTGGCTTGGCTTGGAGAAGTGATTTAAAGAAACTTTAAATGACTTCTCCAAGTTGGCCAATGGGGCAGTGGAGGCTTTGAGAGCCACACAATAGGTGTGAAAGAGCCACATGTGGCTCCTGAGCCACATTTTGGCCACCCCTGAGCAAATGACTGTTTTGGAGGTTGGGCTCTATGATGTTATGTCCCTCCCCAAACCCCACCCTCCACAAGCTCCACCCCCAAAATCTCCAAGTATTTCCCAACCCAATAGGCCTCCCTCCTCTCCCAAACTTCCTTTCCCAGGTACAACACCCAAATCTCCAGGTATTTCCCAATCCAAACTTGGCAAACCTACACTTGTTCACACAGTCCTGCTTTCCCACTGCCCAGCTCGTCTTCAGATGTCCTAATTTAACTCTGTCACTGTCCGCGTCAATGCCTTGTGTATGCACCAAGTCTGCCAGCCTCCCAATGGACTAAGACTGCTGTGTGGAGACTACAAGAAGAAGATACACAGCTCCAGGTACAACAAGAATCCTCCCCTGTATAATCGTGGTAGGCTTCGGCTACTGGGGAACATTTGCGGTGATTCCCACATAAACACAAGTGCTTGCAAATAAGACTGTAAGTTCCTTGGAGTCTGGTTTGGCCCCATTACAAAAGTGATCATTATTAAGGCTGTAAGCTCTTTGCAGTTTGGGTTGGTCCCATTTCAAAGTGATAGCAACAAACAAGACTATATGTTTTTTTAATTCAATGTATTCTCCTTCCTTGGAGGTTTTTAAACAGAAGCTAGATGGCCATCATAGATCCCTGTGGCTCAGAGTGTTAGAGCTGCAGTACTGCAGTCCTAACCTCTGCTCACGACCTGAGTTCGATCCCGGCAGAAGCAGGGTTCAGGTAGCCGGCTCAAGGTTGACTCAGCCTTCTATCCTTCTGAGGTCGGTAAAATGAGTACCCAGCTTGCTGGGGGGAAGTGTAGATGACTGGGGATGGCAATGGCAAACCACACTGTAAAAACTCGGCCGTGAAAAAATCATGATGTGACGTCACCCCAGAGTCAGAAATGACTGATGCTCACACAGGGGACTACCTTTAGATGGCAATCTCTGACAGCAACAAGGATCCTGTGAATTTAGGTGGTGGTATTTGTGAATTTCCTGCATTGTGCAGAGATTTAGACTAGATGACCCTGGAGGTCCCTTCCAACTCTATGATTCTATTCATCGACCTGAGGAAGATTTGAAACAGTGTATTGGATAGGCCTTACCGTAGTTCATACTTTATATGAAGTATGATGTAGCCCTGATGTAGCCAATCCTCCAGGAGCTTACAGGGCTCTTCGTACAGAGCCTACTGTAAGCTCCAGGAGGATTGGCTACATCCGGGGGTGTGGCCTAATATGCAAAGGAGTTCCTACTACAAAAAAAGCCTGGGCCAAAAGATTGAGTTGCCAACTCCAGGTTGGGAAATCCCTGGAGATTTGGAGGGGGAGCCAGCAGAGGGTGGGGTTTTGGGGAGGGGCATCAGAGGGATATAATGCCTAGAATCCACCCTCCACAGCAGCCATTTTCTCCAGAGGAACTGATCTCTGCAGTCTGGAGATCACTTGTAATTCTGGGAGCTTTCCAGATCTTACCTGGAGGTTGGCAACCCTGTCAAAAGATAATGGCACAAGATTATCTCTTTTTAACGCAGCCAGCTGAACTGTTTGGTCACCGGAGGTGATCAGAGAAGCAAAAAGCATCTCCATTTTGGGATGAACTAGGATTTGATTTGGTGGTGGAAAGTGCCATCATTCCGAGGTGGTTTGGCATTGCCGGCTTCTGCACAGCAACCCTGGGCTTCCTTGGTGGTCTCCCATCCAAATACTAACTAGGCCAAGGTTCGCTTTTTACTTCACGGGAAACACAATTTTGTTATTACTCACGTTGCTTGCTTTTTACAGGTTGCGATTCAAATCAGAGAGGCTTTTACTCATGCATAGCCCACAGCTATTTTATGTCATTTAACTTTTGCTGGGTTTTTTTTAAGGTTTTATTATATCCTACAGTGTTACTGTTGGTTTTAAAGTATACTGTACCCTTATATCAATGCCAATAAAGGTCTATGGTATTATTATTATTACTAACTAGGCCTGACCCTGCTTAGTTCACAAGATCTGGTGAACTGAGAAACCTATTGGAGAACACTTTAACCTTCCTGTGCGTTCAATGGGTGACCTCAAAGTAGCTGTTTTACTGCAAAGGAACTTCAAGAATGGAGAGAGAAATTACTGAATTACAAATTATCATGAAACGTGGAACAAACACCTCCCCAGGACTGAACAGGGATATTGGGGTTTTTTTATCTCATTACATATGTTAAACCATATGGTACTCTCACTGAGTATAGCTGTGCATCCACAGTGTTCCAATGTATTTCTCTTTTAAAACAGTTATCAGAATAATGGGGTTTTTTTGTGTTGACATGCTCGAATGAGGGATGTGGGCTGTTTGTCTCATTACATATACTAAGCCACCTTCCACTATATTTTAATGCATCCTGTTTTTCTAATGGCTAACTTATATTATTTCTCTTTTAGAACAGTATATCAGAATATTGGGGGGGGGGGGTTGTTTTTTGTATTGACATACTCCAATGGGGGATATCGGCTGTTTGTTTCATTGCATAGACTAACCCATCCTCCACTGTATTTTAATGTCTTTCTTTTTTTTTCTAATGGCAAACTATAATGGATGTTATAACCTCTTGAGAAACCATGCCCTCTGTTTAAACTAACAAAGCCAGAATGTTACCTAGATTTATGGCACTTCACACCTACAACAGCAGTCTGCTTTTTATCACCCTCCAGTGTTGTTTCAGCCCTGCTTTGTTCTAACACTAACAAACACAGATCCCTATTTATGATTCTTTTAATCTGCCCAAAACATTCCCATGATTCCACATACCAACTCACTGCCCACTTATATTAAGAACAGCTGCTTGCCATTCCCGTTTTGCCTGATGAAGTCTGCTTAAGAGCATACGAAAGCTTACATTCTGAATAAAACTTAGTTGGTCTTAAAGGTGAACTTGTCTACTGCTTTGTTCTATTGCTTCAGACCAACACAGCTGCCTACTGGGAAAGATCTGATGAGATCCGGCTAGCTTGGGCTATCCAGGTCAGGAGTCAGACTGATTTGCTCTGGCTTAAATGAGATGGATCGATGCCAGCCTTTGAAAACGAAAGGGGATACACGAAGTTGTCTGCTTCCAATCAGCACTTTCACGCCCTCCAACCCCCACCCCCCACGTCAACACAAGCATGTTATTCGCCTCTCTCCAATTCCATCTCCTGGCTCTCTCTCTGATTCTGTAAGCAACCTTTCACTGCCTTTTATACCTGGCTGTCCAGCCACACCCCGTTTATTTATTTGCTTTTTTATTTATACACCCAAGGTGGATTTATAGACTCAAGTGCAGAGGTGGCGAAACTGTGGCTCAGGAGCCCCATGTGGCTCTTTCAGACATATTACGTGGCTCTTGAAGCCTAGACCACCTTGTTGGCTGGCTCAGAGAAGGCAATGCTCTCTTTACATCACTTCTTCAAGCCAAGCCAGCTGGCGGCTTGGAGAAAACATTTAAAGTTACTTTCTTTCTACCTCTCTCCCCTCCCTATCTATTTGCCTCCCTCGCTTCCTTTTTAAAAAGTGCAAAGCTTCTAAAAAGTGCAACTGCATTAATTAATGCAGGGGTGTCAAACTCGTTTGTTATGAGGGCCAGATCTGACATAAATGAGATCTTGTTGGGTCGGGCCATGTCAGGTCAGGTCAGGCCATGTATATACCTATCTATGATTAGGTAGCAGATATATAAATTCTTAAAGGACATAGACAAACACAATTAAAGATTTTTTTTTTAAAATGCTTAAAAGTTCACCAAGCAGGACTTTTTTTGAGCAGGAACGGACAGGAACGCAGTTCCAGCTGGCTTGGTGTCAGGGGGTGTGGGCAAATATGCAAATGAGTTCCTGCTGGGATTTTTCTACAAAAAGAGCCCTGCCACCAAGTAATTTTAGATGGGGTTAGACCCAGTGTGGCTTTTGTGTGGCTGTGCAGATTAAATTAACATTGATTCAGCTACAGCTGCCACCACTGTTGGTTTTATTCTCTCTCCTCAGTAGATTTTTAAAATTATCCCTCTTCTCCCCAGCTCTTGGGCATCAGATGTATGGTTGGCTCTACCTTCTCTGGCAGCCATTTAGCAGTTGCGGCCCACCACTCTGTGTAGGGTTGCCAAGTCCAATTCAAGAAATATCTGGGGACTTTGGGGGTGGAGCCAGGAGACATTAGGGGTGGTGCCAAGATCAAGGCTGTGACAAGCATAATTGAACTCCAAAGGGAGTTCTGGCCCTCACATTTAAAGGGACGGCACACCTTTTCAATTCCTTCCTTCCATAGGAAATAATGAAGGATAGGGGCACCTTCTTTTGGAGCTCATAAAATTGGACCCCCTGGTCCAATCATTTTGAAACTTGGAGGGTATTTTGGGGAGAGGCACTAGATGCTATACTGAAAATTTGGTGCCTCTGTCCCCAAAAACTACCCCCCCCAGAGCCCCAGATATCCGCGGATCAATTCTCCATGATATTCTATAGGAATAAAACTCCATAGGGAATAACAGAGTTCCCAGCAGACATTTCCCTCCCCTCCCCCCGCTTTCTGACAACCCTGAAGCGGGGGGAGGGTCTCCAAACCGGGGGATCCCCTGCCCCCACCTGGGGATTGGCAACCCTAACTCTGTGTAAAAATTCCAGTGGTGCCCACAGGTTGGGGGACCCCTGATTGAGGAAGTTTTGCCTGCTAACAGCTGCATTTTGTTCTTGTCGGTTTCAACTGCAGGAATAAGAATGTTCCATTTTAAAGAAGAAGAAGAAGAAGAAGATATTGGATTTATATCCCGCCCTCCACTCCAAAGAGTCTCAGAGCGGCTCACAATCTCCTTTCCCTTCCTCCCCCACAACAGACACCCTGTGAGGTGGGTGGGGCTGGAGAGGGCTCTCACAGCAGCTGCCCTTTCAAGGACAACCTCTGCCAGAGCTATGGCTGACCCAAGGCCATGCTAGCAGGTGCAAGTGGAGGAGTGGGGAATCAAACCCGGTTCTCCCAGATAAGAGTCCACACACTTAACCATTACACCAAACTGGCTCTCCACACCAAACTGGCTCTCCTTATCAATTTTATTGATAACATATGGTAACAATTTCCGTTAATAACTTCTTTTCATCTATCCCATATGCTTCTTTCTAATCACCCCTCCCCCATTACTTGACCCCGCCAGTGTTATTTACTCAAAATACTAACATTAAAAGGTACCCTTAATTACTAAGAACTAAAATTAATATTCTTCTTTCTTCTAAAGTTTAATCATTATCAAAAATTGTCCAAAGTCCTTTTACTTTCCACTTGTCTTCTACATAACTTCTAAATTTTTTTCCACTCCCTTTTAAAATCTTCTAAATCATAGTCTCTTAAAGTTCTTGTTAATTTGTCCATCTCACTCCATGTCATAATTTTTACAATCCAATCCCATTTTTCTGGTATTTTTTCTTGCTTCCATAACTGCGCATATAGTGTCCTAGCAGCTGAAAGCAAGTTCCAAATTATAGTTCTATCTTCTTTTGGAAATTTTTTCATTTGTAACCCCAACAGAAAAGTCTCTGCAACTTTCTTGAATTCATATTCCAAGATCCTAGAAATTTCTTGTTGGATCATCTGCCAATACTTTTTTGCTCTTTCACAAGTCCACCACATATGGTAGAAAGAATCTTCATGTTTTTTGCATTTCCAACATCTGTCTGGCATCTTGTTATTCTTCTTTGCCAATTTTTTAGGAGTCATATACCATCTATACATCATTTTAAAACAGTTCTCTTTAATACTCTGACACGTTGAAAGTTTCATGGAGTTCTTCCATAAATATTCCCATGTATCCATCTGTATTTCTTTATTTATATTTATTGCCCATTTAATCATTTGAGATTTCACTACTTCATCTTCTGTAGACCATTTTAAAAGTAACATAAGTTTTTGAAATTAATTTTTCATTATCTCCAAGCAGAACTTTTTCCATTTCTGTTTGCTCTCGTCTTATTCCTTCAGTTTTAATATCATTTCCCACCAAACTCTTTATTTGTTGCATTTGAAACCAATAGTATTTGTTATTCAACTTCACAGCAGTTTTCAATTCTATTTTGCCACTTTGTATTTTTAATAGTTGATTGTATGACAGCCATTTTTCCTCACCTGTCTCAGCTGTTATTTTTATCACTTCTGCTGGCACTATCCATAATGGTTTTCTTTCATCACTATATTTTATATATTTCATCCAGGTATTCAACAAATTATTTCTTATATAATGGTGAGAGAAAAAACTATCCATCTTTTTCTTCCCATAATACATATAAGCGTGCCAGCCGAATTTATTTCCATGACCTTCCAACACTAAAAGTTTTTTATTCAACAGCGTCACCCAGTCTTTTATCCACACTAAACAAACTGCTTCATGATATAATCTTAAATCTGGTAATTGGAATCCTCCTCTTCCTTTAGCATCTATTAAAAATTTCATTTTAATCCTTGGTTTCTTCCCAGCCCATACAAATTCCGAAACCTTCCTTTGCCATTTGCTAAATTGTTTACTGTCTTTCACAATCGGAATAGTTTGAAACAAATACATTATTCTCGGCAAAATATTCATGTTAATTGCAGCTATTCTTCCAAGCAATGACAAGTTAAGCTTATTCCATTTTATCATATCTTCATCCATTTTACGCCATAGCTTTTCATAGTTATTTTTGAACAGGTCAATATTCTTCATTGTTATTTCCACACCCAAATATTTTACTTTAGAGGTAACTTCACATCCTGTTAGTCTCTGCAACTCCTTTTATTTATTTACTTGCATATTTTTACATAAAATTTTGATTTTTCTTTATTAACATAAAATCTCACCAGTTCTCCATATTCTTGTATTTTAGCTAACAACAAAAGTGTTACTTGTGTAGGATTTTCATTTATAAACATTATATCATCTGCAAATGCTCTATATTTGTAAATAAATCCTTTAACTCTCTATTTCCTTCTATTTCTTTATCATCTTGTATTTGCATCAATAAAATTTCAAGAGTCATTATAAACAACAAAGGTGAAAGCGGACAACCTTGTCTTGTACCTTTGCTGATTATCATTTCATCTGTAAGATCTGCATTTATACATAACCTTGCACGTTGTTCAGTATATATTGCCTTTATCATTCTTATAAAGTTTTCCTCCAACTCTATTTTCTCCATTACTGCAAACATAAAGTCCCAGTTCAAATTGTCAAAAGCTTTCTCTGCATCCGCAAAGAATAATGCAACTTCCTTCTCTGGATGTCTTTCATAATATTCTACAATCTTTACAACAGTTCTAATATTGTCTCTTATTTGCCTTTTAGGGAGAAATCCCGCTTGGTCTTCCTTTATAAAATTTATCAAATATTGTTTAAGTCGTTCTGCCAAAATTCTTGTATATATATTATAGTCATTATTTAGTAATGAAATTTGTCTATAGTTCTTTACATTCATGACATCTCTATCTTCCTTAGGAATCAAAGAAATTACAGCTTCCTTCCATGTATTTGGTATTTTCCCTTTTATTCTTATCATATTCATCAATTTTTGAAGTTTTGGTACTAATTCTTCTTTAAAAAATTTAAATTTTTTTGCTGTATATGCATCTGGCTCAGGTGCTTTTCCAACTTTCATTGCATTAATTGCTGCTTCAATTTCTATTTTTTCAATTGGATCATTCAAATTTTTTTTCATATATTCAGTTAAGGGTGTTATTGTAATCTTTTGAAAATACGCTTCCATCCTTTCCTTCTTTACTTTAACACCTTTAAATAATTTAGCATAGTACTTGAAAAATTCTCTCTTTATTCCTTCTTGATCTAGCATCCCTCTTCCATCAACCACAATTTTATTAATAATTTTACTTCCTCTCTTTTTCTTCAGTTGCCAGGCCAAATACTTTCCAGGTTTATTCGCTCCCTCAAAGGACTTCTGTTGTAATTTTTTCAAATTCCATTCCAATTCCTTATTTAACAAATGTCTCATTTGTGCTTGTAGTATTGTAATCTCTCTTATAAATTTCTTTTGTCATATATCTTATAACCACATCTCTTGGTAAGTTATTTTTCTTGGCATATGATGAATTCACTCTATACATATAATCATACATATTTCTAGTCCCTTCAGGATCTTCCTCCAAGAAATCAGCAATTATTTTTATGACATGTTCTTTTAAGTCTGTCTCTTCTTCTTCAGGTACTCCTCTCAGACGTATTTGTGTCTCCATCAATTTACAGTCATGGATTGTTATTTTTTCTTGCATTTTTAATAAGGTGGAATCCTGGAATTAACTGCAGGAATAAGAATGTTGACCAGCATCACCGAGGGGCTTCTGTGTTGCCTGATGGGCAAAACCTCTAACGCTGTTGGGCCTCTGGAAAGCATTGAGTCCAGTGATGGCTACAGCTTTGTGGAAGTGAAGCCTGGGCGGGTCCTGCGGGTCAAGCACCTCGCTCCGGTTCAGCCTGCGGGGACAGAGGAAGCATCCCCACAATCCGGAGCCGTACACTGCAAACGCCGGATCACGGTCTACCGTAATGGACAGATGGTCATCGAGAATCTAGGCGATGCTGTGCGCTCGGACATCCTCCACTGCCAGAACGGCTCTGAACCCAACAGCACTGTGGAAGTGGAAGTCTCGGAAACAAATGGCACAGCAACGCCCTCCGCCACCCCCTCTGCCACCGCTGCCAAACGCCGCCGGCGCAAGCCAAAGAAGATAATCAACATTGACTGCACCAAGTACATTACCAGCTGCAAAGGGACCCATGGTGATGTGGTCCTTTTTTTCATCCACGGCGTGGGAGGCTCTTTGGACATCTGGAAGGAGCAGCTGGACTTCTTCTCCAAGCTGGGCTACGAGGTCGTGGCCCCAGACCTTGCGGGCCATGGCTCCAGCTCAGCCCCCCAGATTGCTGCTGCCTACACGTTCTATGCCCTGGCCGAAGACATACGCAGTGTGTTCAAGCGTTATGCCAAGAAGAGAAACATCCTCATAGGACACTCGTATGGGTAAGAAAAGAAGGGGGTGGGTTGGAATAATAATAATATAATAATAATAAATTTTATTTGTACCCCGCCCTCCCCTGCCAAAGCAGGCTCAGGGCGGCTAACAATACGGTGGAAGAGGTGGGGGCCCTATCCCATAAGTCTCCTGCGTCCTCCGGTGAGGGACTTTTGTGCGCGCGAAGAACACATGCGATGTGATGACATCACTCGCATGTGTCATCATCATGCAAGTGACATCACATACAGCCATCCTAGGTGTTTCTGGGAAAACTCTATGTTTTTCCTGGATGCTGTAGCAATTTGGGAGGGAAAACTCTACGGTACAATAGGGAAAGCCATAGAGTTTTCCTGGAAACACCTAAAGCGGCTTGCAGGCACGTTCTCAAAAGCCCCTTTGACAAAGCAGTGAGGGAGAGGCAGAGGCAAACTTAGCAATGACACCAGCAGCAGCCAGACTAGGCAAGTCGGGCAAAGAGTGGCTCAGTTAATGGCTGCACATGCAGGCTGGGAGGGCTGCAAGCAGGGGGGAAAGTGGGGGGGGGAAGCTGGCCCCGGGCTTCTAAAGGCATGGGGGCCCATAGGCCAGTGCCTACGTGGCCTAATTATTAATCCAGCCCTGGTTGGGGCCCAGTGGTGGGCCATGAAGCTTCTAGAAGTGAGTTCTGGGCCACCCCTCCCTAATGTCCACTCCTGCCTTTTCCATGGCTCGTCAGTATTTTGGAAACTGAGAACTTGACCCTGGGAACAGCATCTTCTATGTAATATATTACTTGGTATTTTTTCTTCACATATATGTGTTGATCAAATAGAACGTTTCCCAATGGTTGCTAGAGTGAATTTCTTAGGATCTTAGGGGGGAATTAGAGGAAGTAACAGAGAAGGAAAGGGTGATCAAAGGCTGAAATGCTCCATGTGTAAAGGCTGTGTATGTTGGAATGCCACTTGCTTAGGGTTCAAAAACATCTGTTTAGCTACTGTAGAAAACAGAATGCTGGATGGGTTCATAATTTGCCTAGGGTGTCAAAAAACCTTCAGCCAGCTTGCCAGCTTGGGTCACCATACCAAGAAAATTTGGACTTATGGGCAGGGGTGGAATTCTAGCAGGAGCTCCTTTGCATATTAGGCCACACACCCCTTGATGTAGCCAATCCTCTAAGAGCTTATAAAAAGAGCCTTGTAAACTCGTGGAGGATTGGCTACATCAGGGAGGTGTGGCCTAATATGCAAATGAGTTCCTGCTAGAATGCCACCCCTGTTTTATGGGTCACCATACCAAGAAGGCTAGGAATTGCTCTGTTAATGTACAGGAGACAGCTGGGTGTTCTGTTTCTCACCCCCACCCCCAACAATTTAGTCACCTTCAGGGCTTTTTTTGAGCAGGAATGCATAGGAACGCAGTTCTGGTTGGCTTGGTGTCAGGGGGTGTGGCCTAATATGCAAATGAGTTCCTGCTGGGCTTTTTCTACCAACCCCCCCCCCTGTTCACCTTCATCTATTTGTTGACTATATTTGTATGCTGCTCTCTCCAAAACTTATCCAAGGTGGTTTTCTGGTTGTTGTTTTTTAAATATCAAATCTGACCCCAGTATCAACCAACAATAAGAACAGACTGCAAGAGCACAGAAAGCATTTTTAATAACTCCCACAACAGACAGGGCTTTCAGTTAAAACAAAAACAAAAACTGATCAAGAAGTATCAAATAGGCTCCTTCCTCAAAGAACTTACAATCTAAAATTCAACATACCAGCTGGAAGGCAGAGTGCCCTTTAAAGAAGGCAGGAATCTACAGTTTCTCTCTTTTTGTTCTCCTTAGGTGATTTCCCCAAAGTTGTCTTCTTTCCTCAATTGCATACCTCCTCTCCCCCCACCCCATCCTCTGCAGGGTCTCCTTTTGTACCTTCCTAGCCCACGAGTACCCAGACCTGGTTCACAAGGTCATCATGATCAATGGTGGGGGGCCAACAGCTCTGGAGCCCAGTCTCTGCTCCATCTTCAACATGCCCACCTGTGTCCTCCGCTGCCTCACGCCTTGTCTGGCCTGGAGCTTTCTCAAGTGAGTAACTAAGACCTTGGGGGCCTAGGGTGGCCAGGTCTGGCTTGGGGAATTCCTGGAGATTTTTTTTTTGGGGGGGGGTGGAGCCTGGGGAGGGACTTTAGTGTGTATAATGCCGTACATCCCACCCTCTGAAGCAGCCATTTTCTCCAAGGAAACAGATCTCTGTCACCTGGAGATCAGTTATAATTTGGCATGGCAGGGCTTCTAGTGTCCTGGCCCCACTGGTGGACCTCCTGATGGCACCTGGTTTTTTGACCACTATGTGACAGAGTGTTGGCCTGATTCAACATGGCTTCTCTTATGTTCTTATGGCTTGGTATCTCCAGGCCCCATCTAGAGCCTGGCAACTCTATGGCAGCCAAAGGAAGCATTGTTGAGGGGGGGGTGGCAGGTGCAGGTGGAAACAGAAGGTCAGCTGGTGCTGATTCCTCATCTTCTTTCCTCATTGACTGCACATAGAGCATGCTGATAGAAATGCTCTACTATTCTGCACACTTCCCATTCCCTTCTCCATCTCCCAGGCAAATTAGCTCAGAGGTAGAACTTGGCATCTGCATGTAGGAAATTCAGAATCAGTCCTCAACATCTCAAGGATAGGAGTCAACAAGAAGATGCCAAGGAACATATCACACATGTAAAGGGGATTCCTAATGTTACTGTTGAGAGGGAAGACAGCATGGTATTAGCACATTCTCATCAGATCTTGGAAGCTGAGCAAGATCTGTACTTGGATGGGAGACCACCAAGGAAGACTCTGTAAAGGCAAGCAATAACAGTCTGCCCCTGCTGTTCACTTGCCTTGAAAGCCCCTTGCTGGGGTCACCAGAAGTTGCTTGCAACTTGACAACATGTAAAGTTTCTCTTCCACAGCACAATTTTTTTAATAATCAAAAATCTGGAGAGAAATTTGGGTGAGAAGCATCCCAGCTGAAGTTTGTAATGCCATATTGCCTACGTAACCTCTTGGCTTCCCATGTCCTCTGCAGGGCTGGCTTTGCTCGCCAAGGTGCCAAGGAGAAGCAGTTGCTGAAGGAAGGGCATGCCTTCAACGTCTCATCTTTTGTACTGAGAGCCATGATGAGTGGGCAGTACTGGCCGGAGGGAGATGAGGTCTACCACGCAGAGCTAACAGTGCCGGTGCTGCTGGTGCATGGAATGCATGACAAGTTTGTTCCCATTGAGGAGGACCAGCGTATGGCTGAGGTACGGCTTGCAAATGGGGCTATGTTATGCTGGGCCCGTAACCTGTTGGGAGTTAACTGATTAGTAAGTCCAGTATCCCATCTCAAATTTAGCAGAGTACATCTAGGCTACATGCAATATAAGCCCTTTGTTCTTAGTGTGCTGCCAGAGTTCCAAAGTTACACAGAGCTACTTTACAGTTTCAAGACTAATAATAATCCTTTTATTTAGGAACTACATTTTAGATAGTGTATAGAAGAGAAAAAGACGAAGAAGAAGAAGATATTGGATTTATATCCCGCCCTCCACTCCGAAGAGTCTCAGAGCGGCTCACAATCTCCTTTACCTTCCTCCCCCACAATCTCCTTTACCTTCCTCCTTTACCTTCCTCCTATATGGCCGAGGACCTGCCTACCTAAAGGACCGCCTCTCCCCATATGTACCCCGGAGAGCACTGAGGTCTGGTTCTCAGAACTTATTAACAATCCCTGGGCCAAGAGAAGTTAGGTTGAAGGCCACTAGGGAGCAGGCCTTCTCGGTGATAGCCCCTCGCTGGTGGAATGATCTCCCAGAGATGGTGCGAGCCCTGCGGGACCTGAACCAATTCCGCAGGGCTTGCAAAACATTTCTTTTTCAGTTAGCATTTGAGTCACCATGTGGTAACTAAGACAGAACCTGATTAATGAATGAATAGACACTTAGCCATCCTAAGTACATCATTTTAGCACCTATTTTTATATCTTATATGTTTATATGTTTTTATGTATTTTAAATAATTTATTGTAATTAATGTTTAAATTGTTATGTTTTATGAATCACGGGACTCCCATGTCTATTATTGTTTAATGTGAATCATGAGACTCCCGTGTCTGTTAGCCGCCCTGAGCCCGCCTAGCGGGGAGGGCGGGATATAAAAATAAAATATTATTATTATTATTATTATTATAAGTCTAGTTCACCACCTAGTGGTGCATAAAACTAAAAGAGCTAGGATTTGTGGATGCAAGACAATCTTGGAATCTCCTGGCTATACTACGCATAATGCTATGTGATGCTAACAGCTTCATATATTCAGTATTTTGAGCAACTATCTGAGCTAAACAAGAAGCAAAAAGAAAAACCAAGCCCACTTTTGGACATTAAAGCAGTCTAAACAACTAAACACACCTGGAATCTGCAAAAACTTTTTATTGTAGAGCTTAAAAGACAAAAAATGTTTTGACATATTGCCTTTCTCCACAATCCTTTCACAAAACTTAATCCAACTGTCCCATGCTGTACAATCAAAATATCAGAAGGGCAGATAAGATGGCCATGTGTCATTGAAATATAGCTAGCCGGTCATTCTTGACAGGTTTATTTCCAGTGCCACGACACACCAATTACACTGGTATTTGCTCTTGCTGGTATTTGGATAGGAGATCTCGAAGGAATACCAGGGCTGTGATGCAGAAGCAAGCAATGGCAAACCACCTCTGAAACATCTCTTGCCTTAAAAACAAGTCTAGCTTGTCACCTAGTGGTGCATTATGCTAAAAGTGCAAGAATATCAGTGGGTAAAATAACTCACTAAAAATAATGTGCAGATTCCATTTAACGTTAACTCACTGGGGTTACTGGTCAAGAGGCACATCCTCATGTCTTTAACTTAGGTCTCTTCCAAAAGCAGCATATATAAGCTAAGTCAAGCAAGACATAGTTCTTGAAAATTCTTCTATCACTATCTGTTTTAAGAAGAAGAAGAAGATGATGATATTGGATTTATATCCCACCCTCCACTCCGAAGAGTCTCAGAGCGGCTCACAATCTCCTTTACCTTCCTCCCCCACAACAGACACCCTGTGAGGTAGATGAAGATATTGGATTTATATCCCACCCTCAACTCCGAAGAGTCTCAGAGCGGCTCACAATCTCCTTTCCCTTCCTCCCCCACAACAGACACCCTGTGAGGTAGATGAAGATATTGGATTTATATCCCGCCCTCCACTCTGAAGAGTCTCAGAGCGGCTCACAATCTCCTTTACCTTCCTCCCCCACAACAGACACCCTGTGAGGTGGGTGGGGCTGGAGAGGGCTCTCACAGCAGCTGCCCTTTCAAGGACAACCTCTGCCAGAGCTATGGCTGACCCAAGGCCATGCCAGCAGGTGCAAGTGGAGGAGTAGGGAATCAAACCCCGTTCTCCCAGATAAGAGTCCGCACACTTAACCACTACATCAAACTGGCTTTTAAGGCTCAATGAGAAAGATAGGTTGTAAATTAAGTAAGCAAGTAAGCAAATAAATACTGTCATGTTCCTCCCCTGGATATATATATTTATTCTGCAGATGGCAACTCTAGAAGTGTCCTTACTTGGATGGCCCAGGCTAGCCTGCTCTTGTAAGATCTTGGAAGCTAAGTAGGGTTGGCCCTGATTAGTACTTGGATGGGAGGCCATCAAGGAAGTCCGGGGTTGCTATGCAGAGGCAGACAATGGCAAACCTTGGGTGGGAGACCACCAATGAAGTCCAAGGTTGCAACCCAGAGGCAGGCAATGGCAAGCCATCTCTGTTCATCTCTAGCCTTGAAAACTCTAGGGGGTCACCATAAAACAGCTGCAACATGACCCCACTTTCTCCCGCTGGGTCTCGAGGTGCATTTCTTGTTTCAGGGGGTTGGACAGAAAATGACCCGTTTCAGTTTCAGCACCTGGGGAGTGGAGTCATTGTAATAAACCGGTTTTCCTCCCAACCTTGTCTGCAGATCCTCTTGGTGGCGTTCCTGAAGGTGATCGACGAGGGCAGCCACATGGTCATGATGGAATGTCCAGAGACAGTCAACACGCTCTTGCATGAATTCCTGCTTTGGGAACCAGAAGAGATTCCAGCAGGGGATGGGACAGAAGCAGAGAAGAAATAAAAGGCCATGCGGAGCACACACAAGAGAGACCTGCTTCCCTTGATGCTTCCCCAGAAGGAGGGGTTTTCCTGATGGGAGTCAGTAGCGGCAGAAGGCTTTTCTGTGGGGAGAAGCCCACCCCACCTCAGGGGAAAGCTGCTGACTACGAGCAGGGTGGATGGAGCAGAGGCTGAGCGCTGTGGACCAGCGAACTCTCAGATGATGCTTGGGAAGGGAAGGGAGAGCCTACCCGCGCCAAGCTTTCATCTGGATTCCTTTGTCACGTCCTCATTCATTTCTCACGCCCCCGCTTCGGGCAGGCTGGAGAGAGATGGCTGCAGCTCAGCCTCAAAGGAGTCGCTCTGGATATGAAACTGACAGCAAAGACAGGAAGTGGGCCAAGATAGTGGCCCAGAAGAGACCTTTCCTTGACTGGGCCAAGATAGAGGCCTCTTCTGGGGTTTGGCTCACCCACCTAACTTGGACACAGAAAAGACAACTGGGATTTGCCATGCCAGAGAGGAAAACAGAACAGATGGGACTGAAGAGCTCGGAGAACCCGTCTGTTTTTTTGAAGGGTTGTGGTATATCAATCTTGGCCAAAAGACTCATTGCAGTGGCTGAGTTGGGAAGGATGCATCAACTGTAGTAAGGGTGATGCACTAACTCAGCTGCAACTAGAAACAAGTCCATGCCAGGTTTCTTTCACCTGCCCTGGGGAACATCCTCTGCCAAGGTGCCAAATGACCACTTTGGGGCTGCTGTTCTTACAGTGCCGGACACTGCAGCAGCACAGGTGCAGGTGGGGTTACCCAGTGTTAGTGATACATAACAAACCTGTCTCAGAGATGTTACTTCTTGTCCCAAATCAGGGGTCCTCAAACTTTTTAAATAGGGGGCCAGTTCACTGTCCCTCAGACTGTTGGAGGGCCGGACTGCCGTTACTGTACAAGGCCGTGGGCCGTCAGTTCTCCGTCTTCTGCATCTCTCTCCCTTCCCCACACCACACACCCCGGCCTGGGAACTCACCTCACCTCGGTATCACCTCACACTCTGTCTCCGCCGCCTCAGCCCAGTGCCGGAAGTGTGCGTTGCTAACGCGAGTTTAGGTCGAATGTCACTTCCGGTCTGATTTTGCCATAACCCGGCGGGCCGCATAAAAGTCCTCAGCGGGCCGCATCTGGCCCGTGGGCCGTAGTTTGAGGACCCCTGTCCCAAATCTTTAGCCCCCTAAGATTCTGGAGCCTGCTCACAGATGGAAGATCAAGTGCTGCCATTTCTCCCATTTATGTAAACCTTACGAAACGTTCACCTACCTTGTAGGCTGAATGCTGACACTTCTGACCTTGGGTTCAAAAAGCAAAAGGCAAGTACAGTGGTGGACCGTTGGCTTTTACGCCACTACTTCCACTATGCAAGCTGTACGCAAACACGTGCTTCTCTTCCTATTTGCGAGGAGGAGAAACAAGTAGAAACAATGCTTTCTGGAATGAATTTCCAGGAGATTTTTTTGGAAGAGGTGTAATGATAAATCTAAAAGATTGGTTTCTGAAAATGTCAGAACAACACAAAAGCCTCCAGGGAATCCCATTATCTAAGAATTGGGTATATTATTGCTGCTCTTGGATATCTCGTGGGCCTCTTGGAGGTACCATCACAAACACTTCATGTACTATAGCGAGGGTGTGCCCAGTCTCAACACTTTTGTCTAGAAATGTAGGGGAGGGACGGTGGCTCAGTGGTAGAGCATCTGCTTGGGAAGCAGAAGGTCCCAGGTTCAATCCCCGGCATCTCCAAAAAAGGGTCCAGGCAAATAGGTGTGAAAAACCTCAGCTTGAGACCCTGGAGAGCCGCTGCCAGTCTGAGAAGACAATACTGACTTTGATGGACCGAGGGTCTCATTCAGTAGAAGGCAACTTCATATGTTCATATGTTTTTCCTCCATCCCCTTTTTGTTTGCTCTTGGAGTAACCAAAGAGTCGTGGCCTGATCTCACAGTCCCTGTGCAAGGTTAATTTTCAGATCCTCCTCCTCTTTGGACGTTGAGTCTCCATGAATAACATTCCTAATGGCGCCTGAGCGCAAGGGCTTATGAAAAGCCAGGAGGGACACATCCTTACTGCTTCGGGTAGTGTGGAAGAACTTCCTATATGGTAGAACACATGTTAAACACCTACTGGGTAAAATATTCGGCCTCAGCCTTGTCCAGTCCCTGTAGACCACAAAATAAATATACCGACATGCTTGGTTGGTTTTTATACTACATTTAAGTCTGAATGACTTCCCTCTGCCCATCATGGCTCACTGCACAGGGCATCTTGGCCCTTCATTGGAGATGCATTGGAAGGGCAGAATCTGCTCTCAAAGGCCTTTTCGTCAGCCAAGAAAGCTGCTTTTTGGATTCCTCTTCTGTTCATCCAAGTGAACATGATGTACTTGTTGATGCCAACCAAAAGCCAAGTGTTATCCAGGAGCACGTGTGAGGCAGGGATTAGCTCTGTGAAGAGAGAAACTTCACTGGAACATTAGTGCTCAGAGTACTTTGGAGAACCAAGCATTTCTTCCCAGCAGGGCTTTTTTTGTAACAGGAACTCCTTTGCATATTAGGCCGCACCCCCTGATGTAGCCAATCCTGGAGCTTACAGTAGGCCCTGTAAGAAGAGCCGTGTAAGCTCCTGGAGGATTGGCTACATTGGGGGTGTCTGGCCTAATATGCAAAGGAGTTCCTGCTACAAAAAAAGCCCTGCTTCCCAGGATAAGCTGCTGCACTTTGAATTATGTTGAGTCTGGGAGGCTTTGGTTAGTCACAGCCATACCCAAATTCTATGCTGCTGCACTGACTTGCATTCTGCCATCTTGGCACTCCCTCTATTACAGGGGTGGCCAAAGTTAGCTCTCCAGATGTTTTTGCCTACAACTCCCACCAGCCCTATCCATCAGCCATGCTGGCTGGGGCTGATGGGAGTTGTAGGCTATAAAACATTTGGAGAGCTACCGTTGGCCACCCCTGCCCTATTGAATGTGTGCTGGACACAATCCAGTGCAAGTTAGGCGCTCTTAAATCCAATTGACTTGAAAGGCAAACAACTAAGCACACGTTGAACTCTTTTGGGGGGCTTTAAGGTACTTCATTTGGGCTCAATCACTTCCACTGTTATTTTCAGTCAGAGCTAAAAAAGAAAATCCTAAACTTAACCAACGGACACCCTCCACTTCACTGCTGTCTCCTCTGAAGCTGGTATAAACCAGCCTTCAACTGTTAGGGTCAGGTCATGTTTGCATCCATTTCACTGACACCTTCAGCAAAAACTGCAAAGCAGATGTTACTAGTTTTGGAAGTGAAGCATCCCCTTTGAGCAGAACTGCACTTCGCTGGTTGTTAAAGGAACCTCTCGATCTGGATCCAAGTGGAAAATCCAGATCAAAGCAGAGGCCTTTTACACTCAAGACACTGGCACAAACACATCTGTCATACATTGGGACAGATGTGCCATTTCTTGGAGAGTCTTGTGCCACTCATGGGTAACTGCTTCATGATATCTCCAGAACCTAAAAGGGTATATTGCCAAAAGGCTTTAGGTACCTTGGGCATGAGCCATTCCTACAGGGCTAGTTCAGCCTATCAGACCTTGCAGATGTAATCAGTTTAAGGATGAAACATGCCCAGCCCACATGTAGAAGAAGAATGTAAGAGCCCTGTTGGAACAGACCAGAGGTCCATCTTGTCCAGCATCCTGTCTCACACAATGTCTAGCCAGTTCCTCTGGAGGGCCAACAACAGGGCAAAGATGCCAAGGTCTTCCCTGATAAGAATGTAAGAAGAGCCCTGCTGGATCAGACCACTGGTCCATCTAGTCCAGCATCCTGTCTTATGCAGTCGCCAAGCAGTTCTGGACAGCCAGCAACAGGGAATAGAGGCCAAGGCCTTCCCTCATAAGAGCCTTGCTAGATCAGACGAGTGATCCCTCTAATCCAGCATCCTCACACAGTGGCTAACCAGTTCCTCCGGATGGCCAGCAACAGGGCACAGAGGCCAAGGCCTTCCCCTAATGTTGTTCCTGGTTCCAGGATTCAGAGGCTCTGCACCTCTGAATGCGGAGGTTTCCCTCAAGTCATCATGGCTAGAAGCCGCTGATAGACCTATCCTCCATGAATCTATCTTAAGAATCTCCAAAATATAAATCTCTAAAAATACCCGTCATCCCCCCCCCCCAAAAAAAATTAAGTAATATTTGAAGCAGCTTTAAGGAAAAGGCATCTCTGATTTCATAAATCCAATACTTGCCCCACTTGAAGTATTAATACAGTTCGCTTGGAGAACCCTAAGCAGGCTCTTTCCTGGCTAAATCTAGCTCAAGAAACTCCATATTCAGAGGCACCTTGGTATGCCAGAAATCAAAGCCGCATCAAATCCCTCCATGAGACCAAGTTCCGTCTTCCATCATTCACTTAAGAACATATGAAACTGCCTTATACTGAATCAGACCCTCGGTCCATCAAAGTCAGTATTGTCTTCTCAGACTGGCAGCGGCTCTTCAGGGTCTCAAGCTGAGGTTTTTCACACCTATTTGCCTGGACCCTTTTTTGGAGATGCCAGGGATTGAACCTAGGACCTTCTGCTTCCCAAGCAGATGCTCTATCACTGAGCCACCGTCCCTCCCCAAATTTTGTTCAGCTCACTGTAAGGTTACAAGCTTTGGGTGGCAAATGCAGCGACCAAGTCTCGTAACCCCACAAATCATGATGGAAGAGCAGATTTTTGATCCTGGTTAGGAGCAATGGAAAAAGTCGTTTAAAAGATGTTTTTACACTGTGTTCTTTGGGGACTGTTAACTGCCGTTCTCTCACCATGGTGTCTGTTGAAGTTCACTCTCGGGAACTCTGAAATCCCCTCTGCTTTCGGAGCAGAGAATGTTGTACACAAACTCACCATCTGGACAATGAATAGGACTGCACAATAGTGTTATTCCAGACTCTCAAATAAAGTATTATATTCTCAACTGGCATGGATCCTTTTTGACTCCAGGAAAAAGTGAGATTGTCATGGTTGGGCAGGTCACACAAGCTTTGCCCCATCACTTCGATGCTGGAGGGGCAATGATTTGTACACAGAATTTAGGGTTTATGAGAATGGGAAAAGGGGAAGTATAGACACACTCTGCTGCCCTCGCGTGGTCCGGTTGTTTCGCTCCAAAGGCAAGAAAAGTACTGTATTCATAGAGGCAGAACCGCTCAACAAGTTCAATCCAGCTAGTTTGGTGTAGTGGTTAAGTGTGCGGACTCTTATCTGGGAGAACCGGGTTTGATTCCCCACTCCTCCACTTGCACCTGCCGGCATGGCCTTGGGTCAGCCGTAGCTCTGGCAAAGGTTGCCCTTGAAAGGGCAGCTGCTGTGAGAGCCCTCTCCAGCCCCACCCACCTCACAGGGTGTCTGTTGTGGGGGAGGAAGGTAAAGGAGGTTGTGAGCCGCTCTGAGACTCTGTCCTTGAAAGGGCAGCTGCTGTGAGAGCCCTCTCCAGCCCCACCCACCTCACAGGGTGTCTGTTGTGGGGGAGGAAGGTAAAGGAGATTGTGAGCCACTCTGAGACTCTTCGGAGTGGAGGGCGGGATATAAATCCAATATCATCATCATCATCTTCTTCTTCTTCTATTGATATCTAAATGGTGCATCCAATATCAAGATTTTTGGGAACAACCAATAGGCACTGTGCCTTGAGTTCCTCAAAAGGAGGTGGGGTGATGCGATTCAAAGAGTAGTTGAAATGACATGAGGCAACAATAGCATTCAGGGGTGTCAAACTCATTCGTTATGAAGGCCAAATCTGACATAAATTGGATCTTGTCGGGCCGGGCCATGTGTGTACCTATTTAAGATTAGGTAGTGGAGACGTAAACCTTATAAAGGACACAGATGGTTGCAATTAAAGATTTTTTTTAAAAAAAAACCTTAAAACATGCTTAAAACATTAACACTCATTGGTCTTAAAAGTGCTTTCTTTGTATCTGTCCTATGGGATCCAGGGAACTGGGCAAAGGAAGCTCTGGCTCTTTCCTTCCTTCTCCAGGGAATGAGGATGGGGAGGAGCCTCAGCCAATAGAAGGAAGAGAGGCCTTGGCTCAGTAACTCTGCTGCGTGATTGAGAAAGTCTGGCAAAGCAAGCTATCCCTCCCCCGCTTCCTCCCCAAGGGAGGAGCCTCAGTTAATGGAGAAAATAGAGGTTTTGCTCTTTTGCTCCTGTGCGATTGAGCAAGCCTTGCAAAGCAAGCTGTTATATAGAAGGAAGCCAGAGAGAGGGAGAAGAAAGCAGATGACAGCCAGTTGCTTGTTAGCCTGATTCAGCCCCTGAGCCGCATGTTTGACACCCCTGAGCTAGATGACTTTTTCTAGGAGCTAAGTAAGAAGATATCAGAATGTCAGAGCAAAAGAGACTTCAGGTGATATATCCATGGAAGAGCTCGTGCTGTTAGCTATCAATACCTAAATGGAACCTCTGTGTTCAGAAATCATCTACCCCTGAATATCAAGAAGAGGTAGAACTGAGTGCCATTCATCCACAGGATAAAAAGAGAAACAGAGCTCATATAGATTGGCAAAGCTTTCCTGCAATTGTGCAGAACCTGCACCGAGGGGTTGCGTGTTTAGATGCTCGAAGTTGCCTGGTCCTGTTTCAGCCGACACTCAGTGTGCAGAAGGAGTAGGTTTGTATACTCTGCTTTTCCACTTAAAGCAGATTATGATCACATTCTCTTCCTCTCCCCACAACAGATACCTTGTGAGTTGGTGGGACTGAGAGAGTTCTGAGAGAACAGTGACTGGCCCAGGGTCATCCAGCAGGGTTCATGTGGAGGAGGAGTGGGGAATCAAATCCAGTTCTCCAGATTCATTGCTCTTTACCAATGCACTATGCTGGCTCTCTTCAAAAGGACATTTTAAAAAGGAGTCCATTCATTTTGTGCACTGATTTCCAGAGATCCCGAGAAAGCAAATCAGTTCATTAAAGAGCTCCTTCCTCCTTCTGAGACTGTGGGCTGGACAGATCAAGTTGCCTCACTTGGTCAAAAGCAGATTTCATGTTTGTTAACTTTTACTTTTGATGCTGTGAAAAGAAGAACACAAAAGGTAAGAACAGGGCCAGAAGTCCACAGCGAGCATCGGCGAGAATGAAATAGTCAACATCCAGAGCCCAATTTTAAGCAATATCATTTAATGCTGCCATGGTCAAAGAAGTATCAAAAAAGTATAAAACCTGCAAAACTATAAAAGCATTTATGGTAGTCTAAAACTGGCCACTAGGGATAGACACAAACCTAAAAATTCCAGTTCAGTCAAGCAAAAAATACCCCGAACCAAACTGGCCAGGTCAGATCTCCCTTTTTTCTGGCCACAAGGGTAGGGTAGCGGGGAATCGCCTGGGAACAGTTAAATGGCTGATAGTTTCGAAGTGCAGGAGGGAGTGAAATTGATGACTTTAATGGCTTGCAGTGGGGACCTGCCCCACTGTTAGTCCGAAATGGCTGCCAGTCATTTCAGTGGTCAGTTTTGGTTTCCCCTGCTTTGAAGAGGGGGCGGGGGGGATGACCAAGACTGGTGAAATGGCTTGCAGCACAGACCCACGCTGCTCAGCTGTTAGGTTTAAATGGCCCAAACAGCTGAACCAGACCAAAGTACAGTAAATGTTTGGGGAAAGTGCCTGGTTTAGGGGCTATGAACTGGTTCATGCACATCCCTACCAGTCACTACATAAAAGTGTGTTCTCAAAACTGTCTCTCACTTGCCCCCAGGGCCGGCCCGACGCCCTGGGGCGCCCTAGGCAGACTTGCTGCCTGGTGCCCACCCCAAAGCGCCCCTCATGGCTCCCCCCTCTGCAGCTCTGCGCCCCCTTCCCGCCCCCCCCCCCGCCCCCGGTGCTCCGCTTGCCTGCCCACTGCTGCTAAGCGGCAGCACTCTGCTCGCTCTCTTCCCCCTGGGGCTCGCTGGCTAAAAGTAAGTTTAGCCGGCAAGCAGCCCGCGCCTGCGCGTTTTGTTAAGAGACAAAATGCGCAGGTGCGAGCTGCAAAGCCGGATAAGCTTACTTTTAGCCGGCGAGCAGGGGGAAGGCAGTGAGTGGAGCGCCTGGGTGGGGGGCAGGTGGGATGCTGCACCGGGGGGGGGGGAGGCGGGTGGGATGCTGCACTGGCAACCCAGAGGGGGCTAGCGGCAGGGAGGGGGGGGGAGGGAGGCAAGCTAAGTGCTTGCCTGGGGCACCAGGGGGGCAAGACCCTGATTTGCTGCCTCCCGCCTCTTGGCGCCCTAGGCAGTCGCCTAGTTTGCCTAGTGGGAGAGCCGGCCCTGCTTGCCCCGTAGAAAAAGATGACTGTTTTGAAGCAGGGGGAAACGAAACAGACCGGTGAAATGCCTTGCAGCACAGACCTGCTCCGCTCAGCTGTGTTAGGTTTAAATGGTCCAAGCAGCTGAACAAGACTAAACTCTGGTAAATGTTTGGGCAAGGTGCCTGGTTCGGGGGCTCTTAACTGGGCTAAGTGCCTGCCGAATTCTGTCTCATGAACTGGTTCGTGCCCATCCCTACCAGTCACAACAACATAGAAAAGTGTTCTCAAAACTGGCTCTCACTTGCCTCGTAGAAAAAGATAGCCTGATTCTTTTTTTATTAAAGAAAATGAACATTTCATCTGTCTACTTCCAGTAGTGATTTCATTTCCAAAAGGAAATTTCCTGAGAAAAAACCCACAAAGGAAGAATTCCGGCACCCTTCACAAGCGGGCTGGAATGCAAGAAAAATGCTATCTTCCAGTGTTTCTAAAAAGTAACCTTATTGCTTGATGCTTATGAATTGTACATAATCCCTAGCAATATGAAAAAGGAGGCAGTTTAGCAACTAAGGGTGGGGGGTAGGGGAACGATTCACAGCGTGGAAGGGGGGAAGCAACACAGCATTCCAAACGTGTCTTTCCAGGGAGACTGGATCTCTCCGAAGGCAGGCATCACACCAGGCCTGCAACCGTCCATCTAGACTTTTAAGTGTGATTCCTTGCAATCCTGGCCTTGGGAGATACAGCCGCAACCAGTTCCACAGTACCAACAAATTCCCTCTTCGGTCTCTAGGAATCAGCAGATTGCCAAGGCCTATATCACAGTTAAGTCCCAAGTCCTTGGCTGCTACCGAGAGGATTCCAGTGGTCCTGTCGACTGGGCGCCAGCAAGACTGGTGTGCAGCGTCAGTGGCTGCTGGCCAGGCCAACAACCAGCCCGTCACTGGCCCGTGCGGATGTCTGGGGGACGCAGCTGCCGCTCCCCCTCGGCCAGGAAGATCTGCATGGCCCTGTGCAAGAGGTAGATGCCCAACTGCCGGCGCCGCTTCATGGGCCAGCCCGCCACAACGCCGTAGTAGTTCCCCCTCTTCTGATTGGTCAGCATCTTCAGGCCTGAAGGCAGAGAGGAAAAGAAGGATCAAGAGGAGCCGCGTCTCATGCGACGGAGAATGGCAGGCTTCTGGCCTTTGCTCTCTCAAGGCGTCCAAATCTGAACCCTATGGATTGTCAACGCTGTCGCACACAGGTAGCGAAACCTTTATTTATTTATTTAAAAAACCTCTACGAGGTTCTATGTAATTCCTGACAAAAACAAAAGGTCTAATTCGACAGGAGACAAAACACTCTAAAAACAGGGGTGGCCAAACTTGCTTGACGCAAGAGCCACACAGAATAAAAGTCAGATGTTTGAAAGCTGCAAGACATGAATGGCAGATGTTTGAGAGCTGGGAGGGAGGGAGGCAAATAGATGGCAGAAGGGAGGCGGAAAGAAAGCAACTTTTAACTCTAAACGCATTCTCCAAAGCGGGGGCTTCAAGACCCCCACAATATGTGTGAAAGAACCACATGTGGCTCCCGAGTTGTAGTTTGGCCACCCCTGCTCTAAAATCATGAAGCAGAAAAAAACAAGAAAACCAGCTTGACTGTCAAGCACATTTTCCAATACCTGGAATAGAGGGTGCAAACCTAAAGTCCAAGAGTCAAAGGCCACAGCTTATGTATTCTCCATGTTGCTGTCTATTGAAGTCCGGCCCTTCAGTCTGTCAGAATCAAGCTAGTCCCCTTCTCCAGGTTCTTAGCTCAATTATAGTTTTTTAGCCAATCAGCAGCAGGTGATGACCACACCACACCCAATCAGGACACATCCTTGCTGGAACCCTCTAGAAGATAACCTCACACCCAGAGCTTCTTTTGAGCAAGAACGCAGTTCTGGCTGGCTTGGTGTCAAGGATGTGGCCTAATATACAAACAAGTTCCTGCTGAGAAAATCCCTGTGTGAAACAATGGTGATGTCAGGGGGTGTGGCCTAATATGCAAATGAGCGCCTGCTAAGCTTTTTCTACCAAAAAAGCCCTGCTTCACCCCCTTGATTTCTTCCCCTCCCTGTCCTGTGGGCCGCAGGTTCTCACCAGAAGTCAATTACCACAACTCCAACTCTGGCCTTGAAGATGACCAGGGCTGAGTAGGCCAGAAGCTCAAATAGCACCCCCTGCAGGACAGAACAAGCCTGTTACTATGTACATTAACCCTTGAAGGGGTCAGAGGTGCTTTGCCTCACTAGGCTAGTCCTTACCAATGGCGTCCACCATACTGGCCTCTCGTGTGTAGGCCTCCACGGGGATGACGTTCTGGAAACAGTGCATGGAAATGACACCTTCTCCGCTCTCCCAGATATCCAAAATGTGCTGGACTTTGGGGCATGCCTGCAGGGAGTAAATAGAGAGGGAACTTAGGGGCTGCAGGAACCCTTGAGGCTGGAGTGGATCACAGGACTACTAACCATCCCCGTCTTAGAACTTGAACACAGGGAGTGCAAAAGCAGATATAGCAGTGGATCAATAAGAACAAGAATTATATCAATATCTAATCAATATGTATGGCTTAGCAGTGCTTGGAATGAAGGGAAATAACAGAAATAGTTTTTAGTGGCAGTTTAAGGAAAGGAGAAATCAACTTGCTGAGGAGTCAGGAAACCAGAGAGGTGACGAAAGGTTAGTGACCTTTTGAGAAAAACCACAGGACAGCTGGAGCCCCAGCAGCGAGCTTAAGAAGAACTTCCTCTTTCTGCAGGTAGAACATATATGCAAGATAAAAGCAATTTAGCAATAAGGAATGTGTTTGGTAATATTCTCAATAAGGAAACAAGGGACAGCTGGCAGGGAGAGAAGGCCCATATACGGTAAACAAGCCCAGGAAGATGAAGCAGCGGACTAGGACATCACATAAATTGTGGTCGATGCATGTTTTTGTCAGTGTCCCAGGGACCTGGGAAGCTGAGCTGTTTTAAGATAGTGAGTGGGTGGAGGCACCCTATAAAGGACGGCAGGTAACTACAGTCATTGCTCAGAGTTTCTCTGAAGCCCGTGTACCTAGGGCCCGTGCACGTTAAATGAAGAAGCTGTTTTCCTGATCTTGCCTCAGACCTCGTTTGTAAGTATGATTTACTATTAATTGGACAACACAGGAATTTACCTGCTACATAAATTTGGCACCCCAGATGGGACTGGGCCTTTAGCCCCTGATGATTAGCCCGGCCGAGTGCTGCTGTTGGCGGGGGGGGGGACCAGATCCACGGTAGGAGCGCTCCCGGCCTTTCCTTTTGGCCGACTGTCCTTTTGGCCCACCCTGTCTTCAGTTGACCTTTGACCGATGGCCTAATCTCGGACCGGCGAGGAGGCAACAGGAACCAGCTCTGCTTGGAAGACTCCGGAGTGTAAGTAGAGAACCTTGAACACAGGGCCCTGACAGTACAGGACCTTGTGCTCAACGTGATACATTCCCCTGTTACTATGTACATTAACCCTTGAAGGGGTCAGAGGTGCTTTGCCTCACTAGGCTAGTCCTTACCATTGGCGTCCACCATACTGGCCTCTCGTGTGTAGGCCTGCAGGGAGCAAATAGAGAGGGAACTTAGGGGCTGCAGGAACCCTTGAGGCTGGAGTGGATCACAGGACTACTAACCACCCCCGTCTTAGAACTTGAACACAGGGAGTGCAAAAGCAGACAGGAGCACAAAGAAACGACCTGACCTGGATAGCCCAGGCAAGCTCGACCTCGTCAGATCTCAGAAGCTAAGCCGGGCTGACCCTGGCAAGTAAGAAGAAGATGAAGAAGATATTGGATTTATATCCCACCCTTCACTCTGAATTTGAGAGTCTCAGAGTGGTCTACAATCTCCTTTACCTTCCTCCCCTACAACAGACACCCTGTGAGGTAGGTGGGGCTGAGAGAGCTCTCCCAGAAGCTGCACTTTCAAAGAGAACTCTGCGAGAGCTATGTCTGACCCAAGGCCATTCCAGCAGGTGCAAGTGGAGGAGTGGGGAATCAAACCAGGTTCTCCCAGATGAGTCCAGACACTTAACCACTATACAAACTGGCTCTCAGTATTTGGTACCGGAGACCTCTAAAGAATGCCAGAGTCAGGAGGCAGAGACAGGCTGTACAAGCTCCATGCCCCAGTAGGAGCTATCAGGGGTTGCCATGACTTCCAGGCCTGGGGGCAAAAAAATATTTACACACATATACACACAAAATGCAAAAACACACAGAAAAAGGAAGAGGAGGGAAAGAAAAGAAAAAAGGAAGGAAGGAAGGAAAAAAAGGAAGAAAGAAAGAAAGAAAGAAAGAAAGAAAGAAAGAAAGAAAGAAAGAAAGAAAGAAAGGAAGGAAGGAAGGAAGGAAGGAAGGAAGGAAGGAAGGAAGGAAGGAAGGAAGGAAGGAAGGAAGGAAGGAAGGAAGGAAGGAAGGAAGGAAGGAAGGAAGAAAGAAAGAAAGAAAGAAAGAAAGAAAGAAAGAAAGAAAGAAAGAAAGAAAGAAAGAAAGAAAGAAAGAAAGAAAGAAAGAAAGAAAGAAAGAAAGAAAGAAAGAAAGAAGAATAAAGAAAGAAAGAAAGAAAGAAACTTGGCCAACTCTCCCCAACAGGAAGCAACAGTTGGTGACTTCCAAAATCAACCATGGATTCTTCTGCCTTGGAGCTGGAAGAAAAGTGCCAAAAGCAGGGATCCAGTCAAGCCCAGTGAGAGAAGGATAAAAATTTAGCATCACCTGTGCCCAGGGTTACCAGCCCTCCCACCCTGTGGGAGCAGGGTCACCCCGGCTTCACAGGCTCTTGCATGCTGCCAGTCAGGAGGGTATCCCGCCCCCAACTGTCCCTTTTGGGCCTACTACTGGTTTCAGGCCTACTCCTGGTTGGGGAAGATGATCTGGTTTTGGGGGGGCAAAACTCTATTTGAAAGCAAATTTATCAGAGTTTTGCCCAAAAACCTCTGACCAGAAGAAGGCCTGAAACAGAAAGCAGGCCTGAAAATGCCCAACATCCCTTCCAGTACACCATCTTTCAGTTTCCCAGAAGGGTGTCAGGAGACCCCTGCTAGCCAGGTAAGTTGACCTGGCAACCCCACCTGTGCCCAATTTCAGTAAAATGACCCCCTGATTCACTTCAGACAGAAATGGGTGGACATCTCTTTAAATATACATGGATTCCTCCACCCAACACTACCCTGCTCCCTACATTTAGTTTGGTCTTTTAAGAAGGAATTAAGCCAAAGTCTTCCAGTGACTCTTAGCCGTAGTTAGAACCAGATTACCTCTGAAGAGCAGACGCTGTGGGGAAACACCCTGGAGGGAGGTTTTAGCCCCTCCATGCCCTGTTTACACACTTCCTGGCTTTTGTGGGAAAGTGTATGCTGCCCTAGATGGATCTCAGCTCTTTGTACATTTGTTAAGTATAACTATTCCTTGGCAACCCCAAAAGAAAACCAAAACCCATAGAATGCATGTGGGGGTGCAAACCCAGAGACCTGTTCTCCCTAAGCTGTGCTAACCGTTTCGAGGCTGAACTTTCTTCCAGCCAGGAGGACTAGTGACGCCCGCTGTCTCCTTTCTTATAACTTTTTTTAGAAGAACAGACAAACGAATCCCGACCTTGGCCCCTTGCTTTCTTCGGCTCTTCTTGTGGTGTGTCAAGGCTTCGTAGAGGTGACAATAAGGCCTGGACCGCTTCCCCTTCCCCACATAGAAGATGGCGCTGATGAACGTCCGGAAGCATTCTGCCTGGCTCACGTACTGCGAGCGGAAGGGCAAGTTCTGAGTGACCCTGGGAACAGCAAGAGACAGAGATATGTTCACAGGCCATATCAACTGGGAGGGACACAGCTCTTGTAGATGAGCCACGCCCCGTGACATGTAGGAACGATCTACCAAGCCTAGGATTTCGCTGCATCGATCAGAATAAGGCCAGGCTTGGAAGATTCTTCATGCGCATGTACATCCTCCCCACCACCATCATGTGCTCCTTTGCTGAGCTCCCACTTCAGTTCTCTCTCCAGACAGGGCCGCAAAGCTGAAGGAGGACTCCATCTTAAGGGCGAGCTTCTCTTGCATTTGCCCTGCAAGGTGACCGAGAGAGGCAACACCCAACAGATCCTGTAAATCTGCTGCGCTAGTGGTAGTGCTTTATTCGTGTGCAAGGAGCCCTCCCCATGGCCCAGAAAGCATTTGCCAGCATAATCCAGAAGGCTTTTGCATCTGGTTAGAGAAAAAGTTCAGGACTGGCTTAAGCTCCTAATATAAATATAAACAGGTGGTATTGAGAGGGGTAAGAGATTTTGAAGAAAAGGAAGACACTGCAGAGAGCATTAACTCTGAATTGTAACAAGAGGCTGATAAGATAAGATATTGGATAAGATATTAGATTTATATCCTGCCCTCCACTCCGAAGAGTCTCAGAGCGGCTCACAATCTCCTCTACCTTCTTCCCCCACGACAGACACCCTGTGAGGTGGGTGGGGCTGAGAGGGCTCTCACAGCAGCTGCCCTTTCAAGGACAACCTCTGCCAGAGCTATGGCTGACCCAAGGCCATGCTAGCAGGTGCAAGTGGAGGAGTGGGGAATCGAACCCGGTTCTCCCAGATAAGAGTCCGCACACTTAACCACTACACCAAACTGGCTCTCCAGTTCAATTCAGATGGCGTTCTGTCTGGTTTAAGATAACATTGATAAGAAGAAGATAGAAGAAGATATTGGATGTATATCCCGCCCTCCACTCCGAAGAGTCTCAGAGCGGCTCACAATCTCCTTTACCTTCCTCCCCCACAACAGACACCCTGTGAGGTGGGTGGGGCTGGAGAGGGCTCTCACAGCAGCTGCCCTTTCAAGGACAACCTCTGCCAGAGCTATGGCTGACCCAAGGCCATGCCAGCAGGTGCAAGTGGAGGAGTGGGGAATCAAACCCGGTTCTCCCAGATAAGAGTCCGCACACTTAACCACTACACCAAACTGGCACCAAACTGATAACCTTGCAGGGAAGGGGAATACTCCTGAGGACGGTTTTTTTTAATGAAATGAGCCTATATCTGGATGCTCATTGGATTCTCTTTCAGCGGAGCAGCAGGGTAGACCCACAGGGCCCAGCCCACTGAGTAGTGCACCATCATTCACTAAACCGGTTCAAAGTTTATTTTCAATGTTTTGATCGGGGGGGGGGGATTGTAAAGAGGCAGTGATGCAATTCAGGAAGTTACCAGTTCGAGTCTCAACTTTGCCCAGAATTCACCAGGAGGCTTCGAGGAAGCCCCTCGGGCTTAGTCTCAGCCACACCATCGGCAACCTGAGGAATAATAATCCTGACCTACTTTACAAGATTGTTTTTAAGACTGCAACATGACCAGGAGGGGCCGTGACTCAGTGGAAGAGCCTGAACTTTGCATGCAGAAGGTCCTGGCTTCAATCCCTGGCAGCATCTCCAGTTAAAAGACCTGGCAGTAGGTGATGGGAAAGACCTCTGCCTGAGATATGGGGAGGGACGGTGGCTCAGTGGTAGAGCATGTGCTTGGGAAGCAGAAGGTCCCAGGTTCAATCCCTGGCATCTCCAAAAAAGGGTCCAGGCAAATAGGTGTGAAAAACCTCAGCTTGAGACCCTGGAGAGCCGCTGCCAGTCAGGTGAGGGATGGTGGCTCAGTGGTAGAGCATCTGCTTGGTAAGCAGAAGGTCCCATGTTCAATCCCTGGCATCTCCAACTAAAAAGGATCCAGGCAAGTAGGTGTGAAAAACCTCAGCTTGAGACCCTGGAGAGCCGCTGCCAGTCTGAGAAGACAATACTGACTTTAATGGACAAAGGGTCTGATTCAGTATAAGGCAGCTTCATATGTTCATATGTTCAATTGGGGGAATTGGCCTTCAAGCAATCCCACCCCACAAACACCACCACGGGGATCCCATTTCCAGCTCCTCATCAGTGCTCGAAGAGTTCTAGACAATGCTACAAAAACTATGGGATGCAATGGGATTTACATTGTTGCTGGTCTTGCCCCTTCATACAGGAATTTTGGTGACAAATACAGAAAAAAAATCAGGCAATGTTATCATTAGATATCCCTAGGGTTCCAGGAACCATATTATTAAACCACTGGGTTACAAAAATTATAGATATAAAAAAGATATGGTTGTATTGCTGTTATCTACTGCTAAGACTTTAATAGCAAAAAAAAATGGAAAAATGTACAATCACCTTCACTACAAAGTTGGTTTACCGAAATCTGGGATTATTTCATTTATAGTAAATTAGCCTGTGTTAGTCATTATTCCTCACCACCGCAATCTTATGTGAAAAAAAATCATAATACCTTAGCTCCCAGTAACTACCTTTTTAATTCAACATGAGATTCTTCCATTTAACTTGTTATATCACTCCCTGATATATTTTTAAGTTGAAGCTGCCATAAAGCAGGATAAGATTTACTTTATAAACGCTTACTGTCGTAGGTATGTTATTTTATTATTACTTCTGTTTAAAAAAAATTGTTTTTATTGCTGGCAACTATTGTTGTAATTAGACAAAAAACAATAAAAATTATAAATTGGGAAAAAACATATATCAGTGCTTGAAAAGTTAGGGACGGTCCACTTTTGGCAAGCCCGAAGAAAGGATTTCTCACCTGGGATCCAACAGCAGGTAATTGAAGCTGGACTTGAGCACCCCCTCCCGCCACTTCCGGCTCTTGTCCGGCTGGTCAAACTGCCGGGACAGAGTCATCTCATCATCTTTGCCATCTGGGATTTGATACATTTCCAGGGCAGCAGAAAGCTCCAGGCTGTACCCTGGGGCATGAGCAGAAGAGAGTGTTACCCTCGCCTGGCAAAACACCACGAGATTCCATGTCGAGAAGCCAACCAGACTGCGAAGTGTCTCTCCGAGACTGCCCAAGAAAACAACTTTTAAAAGCCCTGTTTACACAACCCGCCCCCCCTCCCAATCTTGGTTGTACAAGGCATTAATCACATTTGAAAGTCAAGTTAGGTTCAAGTCCAGTAAAACCTTAAAGACCGATATGATTTTTGTGGCATAAACCTCCAAGAGTCAACATTCCCTTCATCAGAAACAACTAGGATAAATAGAGCTCTGGTTCTTGAAAGCCTTGAAAGTTTTGTTCTCTAAGGTGCTACTGGGCTCAAATCTAGCCCTTCTACAGCAAAACAACATCGCTACCCTAACCCAAAGCCATCAAAACTCAAGTATCCGCCAGGCCTTTGAGCGAGGCAGCAGATGCCCACAGTACATCAAGTCTGCTCTCCCTTGTCGCAGTATTCCACCATTTATCGGGTCTATTGAGCTATCATCAGTTCAAGCTCTGTGCACACGATAGCCTGATTAGTTGTATTCCACCAGAAAAGCAGTAATGTTACTGTTTTATTGCTTTAACTGTTTAAATTTATTTCTAATTGTATTGCCTATTGTTACTGTTTAAATTTGCTACAATCTGCCCTGAGCCCACTTGCGGGATAGGGCAGACTAGAAATTACAATAAATAAATAAATTTTAAAAAGAGAGAGAGAGGTAGCCTGGGCCTCCCCCTCAGTATTCTCTGCTTTAGAATTCCAGGATTCTCAAGTCTGAGCTTGGTTCCATGTGACCTTTTTTGGCACGATGAACAGAGACAAGTTCCTACACTAGAATGTAAAGTTGAGATAAAGGGAGACTGTCTGTCCCTGAATGCATCCCCCCCCCCAACTCGTGTGCCCCACTGTGGATCTGAGAATCTAACAGCTAGGAGTTAATAAATTCCATTGCAACGGGGGCACAGTTTGGAACACAGCCCAAGAGCGGCAGGCCAGTCGCATGGACGCTGAATTTTTGATTCTCGCACATGCAGATGCCTTGCATGAAGGAGCACCATCTGGAGATTTAAAGGGTTCCACCAAGATCTGATGCCCAGCGGGAACACCCACCCACCTGTGGAACCCTTCCGGGCCTTGCTTTTCGGGTCACTCATCAGCTTCTCCAACAGCTGCACATAAACCTTCCGGGTGAGCCCTGTCACAGGCCCTGGACTGACACCAAAGTCTCGCAGCTTCCTGACCAGAGCCTCATCGGAGAGGCAGTCCAGATCCGGGAGAGCCCGCAGGGGACTGTTCTCCTTGTCCGACTCCCCTGCCGTTTGGCTCTTAGTGTACGCCCGCCAGTCGTAGATAATAGTGTCTTCAGAACTCGTAGTGTTGGCCACCGAATGGTCCGTGCTTGGAACGTGCAGCTCAACGAGAGCGTGCCCTTCGTCTTCATCCATATAGAGGTACTCCACGGGTTCCCTGGCGCTAAGATTCACAGGTCGGCCTCCGGGTGACAGCGGGACGTCTAGGTTGCAGGAGTCAGGACTGGGGCTCAGTCTTTCAGGCAGAGGGCTGATGCGTCCCAGCATGCCCGACGGACCTCTGGAGGAAAGTCGGCTGAAACTAACCCTCAACCGACTGGGCAGCCTTTGGGAGCCGCTATGCGGCTCACACGATTTCCCAAGGTCCACACAAGAAGCCACAGGGTCAACCCCTTCTTGGGCTGTGCCTTCCTCCTCTTCTTCCTTCGGTAGCCATGAGCTCGCCATTAAGGGAGGCTTCACCTCTAAGCTTGCACAGCAATTGACTCCAAGTTTTACATCTCCATCTGTGCTGGGCCTGGTACCATTTGTGATTTTTCTCCCAGAGTTTGTTGGTGCCCCTGAAGGACGAAGCGGCTGCCCGCTGGCCTGCTGGCAGCTCCAGGGGCTACCTGCAATTAACACAGTGTCCTCCAGATTACTGGCTTCATCTTCCACCCGGCAAGATGAGCTCTCGCTACTCAGGCCTCCATCCTGCTTCCTTGCTTCGCTGGCCGTCGGCGGCATCCTGTCGGGACTTCTCACTCTCCTGGGGCGCCTCGGCATCTCCAGGGTTTCATCGAAGAGGGAGGCGCTGCTGCTGGTGTGGTCCGCAGAGGCAGCCATGCGGCTTTTGGAGCGGGGTGTAATGTGGCAGGGTCGTTGGTCTTGCGGGAGCAATGGCGAGTGGGAGGCCTTGGTTGCAAGCATCATGGTCCTCAGCCTCATGTTCAGTTCTGGGGTCTCGTTCTCTCCAATGTTCAGAGTGGGGTGCGGGACAGCCACTGTGCCCTCTGCAGGCATGGCGGAGCTCTCGCCAACTGGTAAAGGCTGCGTCTCTTCTGTTCCCCTCTGGATAAGCACTGTGTCTTTGGCCCATGAATCCCCTCCTCTTTCCGCCACATTCTGGGTGCTCTGAGAGAGACCTTCTCCCTCGGTCCCCATGGGCCTTCTCCCTCGGTCCCCATTCAACTCGACCGATGCTTCAGCAGAGGTGGCTCTGTTTGATCCCCTTTGCTTTTTAGCAATAGTGTTTTGTTTCCCGGTCACAGCTGCCAAAGCCTCCACAGGAGCGGTGTCCTCTTTCCCAGGGTCTTTGGGAACACTCAGATGCTGTGATTTCCTCAACGGCAGTGTGCAAAAGTCCCAGTTCTCTGTAGGATCCTTGACAAGAAGGTCACTCTGGGACATTTGGGAAAGACTCGGCTCCCTGATGTTCTCCATACACTCACTCTGTCCAGTGTTCTGAGGATCCAAAGATCTCTTTCCAGCACATATCTTGGGAAATGTCTCTCTAAAATGAGATCTGTCACGCGAGTGCCTCGTGCCCTCGGATTTGGTGGGAGAGGCCACGTCTCTGCCAGCCACTGGTACTGATGGTGTGTCCGCATGCTCTCCTGAACAGCACATGGATGCACTGGAATGTGGGTCCTGGGAAGCATGGGATGACAAACAATTTCTTTGTACATTATCCAAGCTGCCCGGAGAACCGGCAAGGCCTGCTTTCCCCTCCTCGTATTTCTGAACCTTGTCGCAGAATGGCGCTTTTAAGGAGCTCTCGAGATATTCGCTGTCGCATGAGGCATACTGGTTGCTGCTGCCATCGTCTGAGCTCTCGCTGAAAGACTTCCCCTCCCCTTGGCATCCGTCCCATTTCCCACACGCTCTGGTCAGAAATGCCGGGTCAACCACAGTCTTTTCCAAGTCCAGCGTGGCCGTGGAATTTAACTGGCAGAAAAGGTAGTTGTGATCTGGTGAGGTGACATCCAGCCCTTCCTGGCCAGTGATCTTCACCACGAGATCCGGATCAAGAAAGCTCTTGTACTGAGAAAGGTTGACGGTGGCATCAGCGTCCTGTGTGTCGAGGACATCCGCTTCACATTCATCCTGAATTGCACAAATGGGAGAGGCCTGGAGATTTCCCCAGGATCCCATAGCTGTCAAGACTTCTGGGCTCGATTTAGGAGTCCCTGAATGCGAATCGACTGAAGAGTTAGGAGAGATGCTATCTTGAAAAGCTGCTAAATCCGGAGACGACTGCTGCCCTTTGTCTGTGGTATTTTTGAAGCAGGGATCCTGGGGCATCCCAACTGGCAGTTCCAATTTGGGGCATGGAGAGTTGACATCAGGAACCCGTACTGTAGACAGACTCGGGGCTTGGTTTCTTGGCATGTTGCTACACGAGAGCAAAGTGCTAGACGAGGCCGCCAACCGAGCGTGCGGATCGCAGCAACTGTGAAATGCACCATGTTGCTGAGAATCCTCAGTCAGCCATGAGGTAGACGGACAATCCCCAAAGCGACACGCTTCATCTTCTGGGTCACAGTTCCTTGGATGGCCAGTCGGAGCAGCTGCAACAAGGTAATGCACGGAGCTGCCTGGTCCCGCATCTTCCAAACTCTCTTTCAGGGTGTTGTTGAACCTGCTGTCCAAGGTCTCATCTTCAGACAGCCAACTGCCAAATTCGGAGAAGTGTTCAGTGTCCGTGGAGAGGTAGCTCTCCCTTTGTCTGTAGGCTGACAAAAGACAGGAAGGAGCAAAGAAAACACGGGTTACATGTCTCAGGCATCAGATCCAGACAACGATGGGGAGGGGGGTTCGTTTCACACCCACACCCACACCCCCTGTTCAGCACAGAACTCACACATCCAGGGGCTCTGCTCCTGTCTTGAATCTCCCGGGAACTGCTGGAGAATATGGACACACATTTCGTTCCCTTGCTCCATGGCGAGATCGATGGCTCTGTTCCCATCCTGAAAAACAAAAGCGGAGAATGGGAAGCTCGACATTCTCCCAAAGATCAACGGCGAATTCACCATCTGGCTTGCAAGCTCACCGTCTGGCCACCTCGACCAAGAATCCGTTTTCATTCTTGCTAGTTAAACACACAGATCTTCATTTATATTCTGACAATGAAAAGCAATTAAGGGCGTCCTCATTTTTCCTTCCTACAGCCCAGCAGTCCCCAGCCCTTTTCAGCCTTTGGAACTGACACTGTGATGGGTGCAGCCACAAAATGGCTGCTGCAGAGGATGAGGCCAGCCACAAAATGGTTGCTCTGGCTTACATCCATTCAAACAATGAAGATCCGAGGGGAGGGTTCTTGAGCATGTCAGGTTTTTAGGAAGTGGGTAGGGCCACTACTACTGGAGATTTGATTGGTTATGCAATTTTATTTTTTAAAAAATGTTGATTTGGCAACAGCTGCCACCACAGCACAAGGATCTACCCTAAAGCTAAGCTGTGGCAGTCATTTGGTGGCTGGCTCCACCTCCTGTGGCCGCCATTTTGTGGCTGGGCCCACCATCCTGTATCAGAATTCCAAATACGCCTGCAGGCTCAAAAAGGCTATGAACCCCTATCCCGGAGTCTTAAAAATCTGCACAGCCAATCAAATCTCTAATGACCAAACAGAAGACTTGCTGGGCAAAAGCTTCACTTAGTCCCACCTACTTTCTTAAAGGCACTTTTTAATTTTTATTTATTTATTTATTTATTCTCAATTTCAACAATTTATTGCAAACATGGGGGGATACAAGGAATATAGTAATACAGAAACATGAATAAGTAATATGCCAGTACAGCTTCAGGTTCAGAATTCAAAAGTATATTAATATACATTCACATATCCTCTCCCCTCCACCCAAAAAACCCCAACATAGATGCAGTTCAAAAGTAACTGCTATGAGGTAAGTTTTGTGTAGCGCGCCTGAGGAGAACACTGATAATTGAAGCAGGAGGTTTAATGAAACAACCAAGAATAATGAAGGTTTAATGAAACAACCAATGAAATAAACCAAGAAGGTTTATTTATGTACAGATCATGAGGTGATTTCTCTTCAAGGCATGTAGTCGCCAGGTCTGCTCTTCACTGTCAAGAGTCACCCCATTTTGTTCCTCGTCATATGTATCCAATTATCCAATGCTATGCTTGTGCTAGTTATGCTGCTTTGATGTAGCTCGTTGCTTGCTGCTCATCTGAAGGGAGGATAGTATGTCTGGGAGCTAGTTAGTTGCTAAGTAACCAAGGCCGAGGACTGGAGGAGATGTGACCCGGGAACTGACAACGACACCTGTGGTGATGAGAGCTTATTAGAAACCCCGTGCAAAAACCCCGCTTTAGCGTGGCGTGCTTTGGCTGGAATTATAACGGTCAGGGCAAAGATTTATAAGTTGGAGGGACTGGTGGGAAAGTCAGTTCCAACAACGCGTGGAATAAAGATCTTGAACTCTACTTGTCTTTTACTTGGGCTCTGAGTCTGACATTTTGTTGGAACTCACTATTACCCTGGCCTAGCCTAATCCCAGACTCACGATGGCTGGAGAACAGGACAAGGCTACAGGGATTACCAAGAAGGACGGGGAGGAAGAACCAAAGCCCGAAGGGCAGTGGGTCACCCCATTCACCGTGACGGTGCAGAGAAAGGACTGGGGCTCCATGGATATCCGGGAGAGTATTATCGGAGATCTGAGAAAGGACCCCCCACAGTATCACCGACTCTTGGGGCTGCAACACTCCTACCACCCGTGGGGAGCCCCTGCAAGAGGTGACCCGCCTGTGGGGGGCGACCCGGTGCCCCAACCTCAACCGGGGCCAGAGGAACCAACACTGGTGCCAGGGGTCCCCAAGTGAGGCAAGATTCGACGAGGATCCATCTGAACTGGCCTATTTCATTGTGACGGTGCGAGGGCACCTCAGCGTCTGGGCCCACAACTTCCCAACTGGCTGTCATCTGCTTCCTTCTCCCTCTCTTGCTTCCTTTTGCATCAAAGCTAGCTTTGCCAGGCTTGCTCAATCACACAGCCGGAGCTACTGAGCTAAACCTCTTTTTTTCTTCTATTGGTTGAGGCTCCTCCCCCTCCTGGTCCCCCTGGGGAAGGAAGGAAAGAGCTAGAACTTCCTTTGCCCAGTTCCCTGGATTGCATAAGAAAGCACCATTAAGACTTTTGAGGAAATATGCGAATCTGAGAATGGCAGCTCAGTTGAGAGTCTCTGGGTAAAACTAAAAGGAGTAAGAAACAACAGTGATATTATTGTGGGGGTTTACTATAGACCACCAAGTCAGGCAGAGGACTTGGATGAGATACTTCTACAGCAGATTGCAAAGTTTTTTTTTTTTCCAAACAATTTTTATTTTGAATATGTTTGTAAACAGCGAATAACATTGCTACAGTGATGTCATGGTTTTCATTCTTCATACATACCGTTATATAAAATAAAGTTGTACAGCAATAAAGTGATCACGAGAAAAGAATACTCTTGTGGATAACCCGTTGGTTAAGTGAGGAAGAGAGAGTGGTGTCCACCTCTACCTTATCCAGAATTGGGTACCATTTTGCATAGAAATCGTTGGCTGCCTTTATCGGATCTATGGTGTCTATGTTGGCTGTGATTTTTTCCATCGTGATAAAGTCCCAAATTTTGAGGATCCAATTATCTATGGACAGATTGAGCTTAGATTTCCAGTTCAGGGCTATTATGTTTTTAGCTGCAGTTATAAGCGAGATAATAAGGGATAGTTTAGAACTTGTAGCCTTTACTGAGTGCCAATCGTTTAGAATGATGGTCTCAACTTGTCTTGGGATTGTAGTTCCGGAAATTTTTTCTACCTGGGTAATAACCTTTTGCCAAAAAGAGTTGACAATCGGACAGTCCCACCAACAGTGTAGTGATGAGGCTTGCATGCCACAATTACGCCAACAAAGTGGGGAGTAGTTATTGTCAATACTGGCGAAGTGCAAAGGGGTGCGGTACCATCTTGACATAATTTTGTAGTTCTGTTGAAAAGTTGCTATTGATTTGGTCTTGCAGACTTCTGAGTCCCATATGGCTTCCCATTGTGTGTTGGTAAGTGTGAGTTTGCATTCTTTGTGCCATTTTTCGCAGTAGGATGGTAGACTGCTACAGACCTGCTGTATTAGAATGTGGTAGATTTTAGAGATAAGGCCCTTGGTTTTTAGAGAGGGTTGAGAAATCAGATATTCAAAGTCCGTTTTGGGCCTAGTGGTAGCCAATTTTGAGAAAGAGCTGTTAAGGAAGTGGCAGATTTGTAAGTATTCAAACCAGGGGATCTTAACGGTTGTGGATTCCTCTAACTGAGCTTTCGTTTTTATTCTGTTTTTGCTGAAGAGTTGGAATAGAAAGACCGTTGAAGCAGATTCCCAAGAGCAGAATGAGGGAAACTGGAGAGCTGGGGGGAACCAAGGCTGTTTTAGAAATGAGGAGAGAATAGATAGGTCCGGGGCCAGGTCCTTCCGGACCTGGTCCCAAATTGTGATTAAAGCCTGACTAAAAGTATTGAGAATAGTCCAGGAAGGGCGGTCTTTTTTCTTTAGCCATAGAAATTCATGGTATTTGTAAGGGGATATGTGAGTCTCCTCTATGTAGACCCATGCTGGGCACGGTCTTATGTATAGTATATTGACCATGGACGATACTACAGAGGCTTTATAGTAGAGGTACAGGTCCGGGAAGGCTACTCCTCCTTTGTTTTTGGGTCTTCTGATTGTGGTAAAGCGGGTTCTGGGAGGTTTATTGCCCCATATAAAATTTGTCAGTAGGGCCTGCCACTTCTTGAATAGTGTTGCTGGAATGTTAATGGGGAGGGCTCGAAATAGGTAGAGGTATTTTGGAAAAATAAATGACTTAATTGTGTTAATCCGTTCTATCCACGACAGAGCTAGGGGGTTCCATGATTGTAGAGCTGTTGTTGTTTGTTGGTGTACTGCTGAGTAGTTTAATTTGAGAAGGTCTTTGAGGTCGACCGGGATCTTTACTCCTAAGTAGGACCAGGATGAGTTAACCCATTGGTAAGGGTACAAGGCTTTAATTGATGATTGGGTATCAGAGGAGATATTTATTGGGAAAATGAGGGATTTAGATAGGTTAGTAGATAGCCCTGAGTACCTTCCAAATTCCAGGAGGAAGGGAGACAGTACCGCCAAGGATTCCAAAGGGTTTTTTAGGTAAAGGGCCATGTCGTCTGCAAATAAGCTGATTTTGTAGGTAGCGTTGTTAATGCTGATGCCTTTGATGGAGGAGGATTGCCTTATGTAGTTTGCTAGTGGTTCAATTGCTATAGCGAATAACAGTGGGGAAAGAGGGCACCCTTGGCGGGTCCCCCTAGAGAGGGAGAAGTCTGGGGTTGAAACCCCATTGATATGCAGCAGGGCTTTCGGGGAAGAGTAAAGAGACTCTATAGTTGATAAAAATTTAGGACCGAACCCCATTGTTTTCAACACTAGGAGTAAGTATGTGGGTTCCACACTATCAAAGGCTTTCTCAATGTCCAGAGCCAGAATACACGACTCGTAGGGTTGGAATTTGCCATATTGGATGATGTTAATGGTTTGGCGAATGTTATCTGTGATTTGACGTTTTGGGATAAAGCCTGTCTGGTCTTCATGGATGTATTGGCCAATGAAGGAGTTTAGACGGGCGGTTAGAATAGAAGTTAGAATTTTATAGTCGGTGTTGAGAAGGGAAATTGGGCGGAACGCTTTTGGGTCTAGTAGGTCCCTTTCCTTTTTAGGTATTAAAATTATTTTTGCTAGTTTCCAGCTTTCGGGGATTGTTCCGGAGTCCAGGACGTGGTTGCAGATTTCTGTGTAAGGTTTGAGAATGTTTTGAGAGAATTTCTTGTAGAACTCAGATTGGAAGCCATCCCTCCCTGGGGTCTTGTTGATTTTGGCGTTCTTAATTGCTGTTTGGACTTCCAACGGTGTAATTGGAGAGTCCATGCAGCTTTGATGATCTGGGTCTAATTTTGGGAGGATTTCGGGTTTATTGAGAAAGTTTTTTATAAGTCCTGGGTCTGGGTTTTTAGAGGTATATAGTTTTTGAAAAAATTCCTGGAAAATTTGTCTAATTTTGGGAGGGGAAGAGTGGGTTTTCCCTGTTGCATCTCTTAATAGGTGGATTGGTCGATCTGCTAATTCCGATCTGAGTTTCCATGAGAGGATCTTTAAGGATCTGGGGTGGCTGAACCAATATTTTTGTTTGGTGAACAGGAGGTTTTTCTTGATAGTGTTGGATTCTAATAATTCCAATTTTTTGCGTTCAAGTAGTAATTTTTTGTAGGCCTTCTTGGCACAAGTACGTTTATGTAGGGCTTCCAACTCTTGGATAGATTTTTGCAGGGTTATTATAGCCTCTTGTCTTCTCTTATTATAGGCCGCATTTAGTGAAATGCATTTGCCCCGGAGGACTGCCTTGAACGCGTCCCAGATTACTGGTTTTGAAACCCCACAGTCTGCGTTTAGTTCGAAAAAGTTTTTAATTTCCTTCTCAATCTCTTCGCACGCTTTAGAGTCCATTAGGAGGGCCTTATTGAAAGACCAGGACCGTGTGTGAGGTTCTCTTGTGTTTATGTTTATGTGACATTCTACCCAGGCGTGGTCAGATAAGGTTCTAAGGCCAATGTCTGAGTAACTGAGCTGAGGGATCAGTGAGTTTGAGGTCAGGAAATAGTCTATGCGGGTGAAAATGTTGTGATATGGTGAAAAATAAGTGTAGTCTTTTACTCCCTCGTGTTGAAGTCGCCAAATGTCGCATAAGTGATGTTGATTTATTAGGGAGTGAAGGGAAGTGTACGTTTCCTTGGGTGATTTCGTTGGGGGGTGTGATCTATCCCAGGAGTTGTTCATTATACAGTTAAGGTCCCCTCCTATTACTATTTGTCCCTCTTGGAATGAGGACAGTTTGGCAAGAGTTTCCTGCATGAATGTGAACTGGTTGTTGTTTGGGGCATATATGCATGCAAAAGTATACACGGAGCCTTCTAGCAGGCCTTTGATGAATAGGTAGCGCCCCATTTGGTCTACTTCTTGAGCTAATGGAGAGAAGCGTACCTTATTGGAGATGAGAATAGCTACCCCACGGGATTTGGATGTTCCTGTTGCTTGGAATTGGAGGGGGAAGCGTTTGGTCCGGAAGACTGGATGATCCGTATTCTTCAAGTGGGTCTCTTGTAGAAAAAGAATGTCTGGTGAGAGTTTAAGGAGAGCTGACTGAGTTTTCTTTTTTTATATAATGTTGTTGAGACCACGACAGTTTAAAGAAATTAGCTTAATGTCGCCTGTCATGGTACTGAATGTAGGGGGGTGGGGTGAGTGGAGGGGCGTTGTACATTGCAGTCCAGACATATAGCCTTTTTAGGGAGTGTTGCGGTGCAAAAGAATTTATCAATTAGGTGCGATGCTGGATTAGTGGTATTAGTGCAGGGGATCACCACATGATTTGCTTGGATGCTACGCGGTGCTCCTTGAGGTGGTCTTATGTGTAGCTTTGGCATGGTCCAGTGTGTCACATCAGGAGAGCAGATCTGTGGTAAGATCTTGGGACTGGCTAGGTGGAACGCGTTTCTCATGGAGGGCCTGCGGGTGACAATGTGACCCAGTATGGTGACTGCAAGAGCTCCACTTTTGAATTTCCCTGGTGGGCTGGTGGTGGGGGTCCGACTTGGAGTCTTAAGGGCATGGTTCTTTGGCTGGGAGAGAAGGGTTGAAAGTTTTAGGATAGAGATGCCTTGTTGCCATGCCCGTGCCGGTATAGTCGTTATTTTGTTACAGGGAATCTCCATGTGAGATGCTTGGCAATTGTAGGTTCTTACAGGGAACACCCATCTGGGAAGATGCATTACATTCAAGAGACCTGTAGGTGGCAGTGCTGCGCTGTAGTTTAATTACAGGGGCTTGTCTTTTGGATTGCTCGTAATATGAGGCACTTCGGTCCTGTAAAAGGCTCGGTGTGCGGTTCGCCATTGGCTGCAACGGATAGCCTATCAGATTAGGGGCAGAGTTGTAGCGTCTTTTAAAAATAGGCTTTCCTTTGGCTGCTCGGGTAGCACCGGGAAAGAAGAGTAAATAAGGCATGCCAGCTAGTGTGATTTTGGGTATGCAGAGTATGAAGAAAGAAACAAAAAGTAGTGCAAAAACAGTGACAGAACACCCCAAGAACCCCTCCCCCCCTCCCTCTCCCATCCTACCCCCCCCCCCACACCCCTCCCTCCCCCACCCCCCCTCTCCCACCCCATACAAAACCAGTATCCCAATTTTTCCATCATTTTCTGCTGCTGCAGCAGAAGGTTGGTATCAATTACACAGCTAAGTACACTTAACTTAAGGGGGAAAGCATCTCCCCCACAATCCAACCCAGTAATAGTCTCTGTGCTAGACCCCCACCCCACCCTTTATTTCAACTCGGCGTGTTTACACATTTGAGTGGAGGAGTTCCGCTAGAAGCTATAGAGATTAAAGAACAAAAGGCTTAACGTTTCCCTCGTTGACTTGGAGACGATCGTTCTCTCTCAGGCCAGCTGGCCGGGTCTGTCCGTTCGGGAGAGAATCGCGCTGGCGGCGAGGCGAAGGCAGGCCTTTCGAGATGAAGGGCGGCAAGGAGCTCCCGTCCGGTAGCCAGGTCGGAGGCAGTCAGGCGCTGGTCCTGGTGCACCACGAGAAGTTGGACTGGAGTAGACCATCTGAAGCGGATTTTGTTTTCAATCAGGCGGGAGACGATCGGGTGCAGTTCTTTGCAGTGTTGCAGCGTCTCTGGGGACAGATCCAGGAGAACAGCGATCCTCTTGTTATTGAATAGCAGTCCATTTTCAGAGCGGGCTTTGGCTAAAATGCTTTGCCTGGTGCCGGCGTCTGGGAAGGTGGCTATGATGTCTCGAGGGAATTCTGTTGAGCGTTGTTTAGGGGGGCCCAGGCGAAACGCTGATTCAATGTTTGGGGCCACCCCATTCTCTTTGTTGAGAGTTGAAGCCAACCAGTTCATCAGGAAGGTACGTGCACCCTGGTTTTCTTCCGCTTTTTCTTCAATCCCGCGAAATTTGAGGTTCCGTTCCCGCATTTTGTTTTCCAGGGTCATAATTTTTTCTTTGGCCCAGGCTCCTTCTCTTGATAAGGCTTTAATGTCGTTTTGAGCTAGAGAGGCAATTTCATAAGCTAAGTCCGCTGTCTGTGCCACTTCAGAGATAGTTTCGTTCATTTTTTTGAGTTCCTCATGAATAGGAGAGATAGCTTGGGTGATGCAGGCCAGGAGAGTAGTTTTAAGCGTAGAGATGGTTTCGAGAAAGGTTTTGCTGGAAAGGGCGTCGTTCACCTCGCTCAGAGAGGGGTTTTCCTCCGCCATTTCTTCTGAGGCTTCTCGGGCCTTGGGGGAAAGACGACTTCTTTCCTCTGTCCTGAGGTATTGGGTCAAGTCCTGGGAATTCTTTTTCGCAGTGGACTTACCCTGGTTCCGTTTGACCATCTCTTGGTGGCAGCGAGTGGTCCGGGGACCGGATGGGGGGTGATTTAGTTGGATTGTGGAAGGAGCAGCTCGTTCAGGCGTCTGCCATCTGCCTCGACGCCCCGCCCCTCCGCAGATTGCAAAGTTGTCCAAGAGAAGGGATACAGTGATCATGGGAGATTTCAATTACCCGGGCATGTGTTGGAAGTCTAACTCTGCTAAAAATGAAAAGTCATATAGATTCCTGACTTGTCTTGCTGACAACTTCCTTTTCCAGAAAGTGAAGAAGGAAACAAGGGGATCTGCTATCTTGGATTTGATTCTCACCAACAAGGAACAATTGATTGAAGAAGTGGAAATAGTGGGCACCCTGGGCAGTAGTGACCATGTGATTTTGGAATTTTCAGTCTTAGGGAAGGGAAAAGCTATACATAGTCAGACTTATAGGTTGAACTTCAGAAAGGCAAACTTCAATAAACTTAGAACTATGCTGGGTAAAATCCCATGGTCAGAAATACTTAGGAGAAAGGGGGTTCAGGAGGGGTGGAAGTTTCTTAAAAGCGAAATACTGAAAGCGCAATCACAGACAATTCCTATGAGAAGAAAAAATGGAAAAAGCCTAAAGAAGCCGAAGTGACTCCATAAACAGCTCCCTATAGACCTGAGAAATAAAAAAGACTCCTTTAGGAATTGGAAGGAGGGCCTTATAACCAAGGATGAATATAAAAAAAATCACCAGTGCTTGAAGAGAAAAGATTAGGGAAGCTAAAGCTCAGTATGAGCTTAGGCTGGCCAAAGATGCTAAAAACAACAAAAAGGGTTCTTTTTTTATGTTCAGAGTAAGAAAAAGAGCAAGGACATGGTAGGTCCATTGCAAGGGCAAGAAAGTGAAATTGTAACAGGTAATGAGGAGAGGGCGGAACTGCTCAATTCCTACTTTTCCTCTGTCTTCTGTTCTGAGGGAAACGGTGCTCAACATGGCAAAAACAGAACATATAAGGAGGGTATGAAGTTCCAATCTAGGATCAGCATAGAGGTAGTACATAAACACCTAGTTTATTAAAATGAAACTAAGTCCTCAGGGCTAGATGAACTGCATCCAAGGGTTCTAAAAGAGCTTGCAGATTTAATTTCTGAGCTTCTGGCTATTATTTTTGAGAATTCTTGGAGAACAGGAGAGGTGCTGGAAGATTGGAGGTGGGCAAATGTTGTCCCCATCTTCAAGAAGGGGAAAAAAGACGATCCGGATAACTACCGACCCATCAGCTTGATGTCTATACCTGGAAAAGTTTTAGAACAAATCATCCTATCAGGCCCCTGAGCAACTGGCTGTCATCTACTACAGTTTTAGGCACCATCAAACAGTCAGTCCTGGAACATTTAGAAAGAATGGATGTGATTACTAAGAGCCAGCATGGTTTTCTCAAGAACAAGTCATGTCAGACTAACCTGATCTCTTTTTTTTGAGAAAGTGACTACCTTGCTGGATCAGGGGAATGCTGTAGACATTGTTTATCTTGATTTCAGTAAGGCTTTTGATAAGGTTTCACATACTATCCTTGTTGACAAGTTGGTAAAATGTGGTTTGGATCTTGTTACCGTTATGTGGATCTGTAACTGACTGACAGATCGCACTCAAAGAGTGCTTGTGAATGATTCCTCATCCTCTTGGAGAAGAGTGACAAGTGGAGTGCCTCAAGGATCTGTCCTGGGACTTGTTTTGTTCAACATCTTTATCAATGATTTAGATGAAGGAATAGAGGGAATGCTTATTAAATTTGCAGATGATACTAAATTGGGAGGGGTTGCAAACACAGAAGAAGACAGAAACAGGATACAGGATCACCTTGACAGGCTGGAAAATTGGGCTAAAATCAATAAAATGAATTTTAACAGGGATAAATGTAAAGTTCTGCATTTAGGTAGGAAAAAGAAGATGATGAAGAAGAAGATATTGGATTTATATCCCGCCCTCCACTCCGAAGAGTCTCAGAGCGGCTCACAATCTCCTTAACCTTCCTCCCCCACAACAAACACCCTGTGAGGTGGGTGGGGCTGGAGAGGGCTCTCCCAGCAGCTGCCCTTTCAAGGACAACCTCTGCCAGAGCTATGGCTGACCCAAGGCCATGCCAGCAGGTGCAAGTGGAGGAGTGGGGGATCAAACCCAGTTCTCCCAGATAAAAGTCCGCACACTTAACCACTACACCAAACTGGCTCACCGATGCATGGTTATAAAAAGGGGGAGATTTGTCTTAGCAGTAGTATGTGCGAAAAGGATCTAGGGGTTTTAGTGGATCATAAGCTGAACATGAGTCAACAGTGTGATGCGGTGGCTGAAAAGGCAAATGCAATTTTGGGCTGTATCAACCGAAGTATAGTGTCCAGATCACGTGATGTGATGATATCGCTTTACTCTGCTCTGGTAAGATCTCACCTGGAGTATTGTGTTCAGTTTTAGGCACCATATTTTAAGAAGGATATAGACAAGCTGGAACGGGACCAAAGGAGGGTGACGAAGATGGTGAGAGGTCTGGAGACCAAGTCCTATGAGGAAAGGTTGAAGGAGCTGGGGATGTTTAGCCTGGAGAGGAGGCAGCTGAGAGGTGATATGATCACCATCTTCAAGTACTTGAAGGGCTGTCATCTAGAGGATGGTGTGGAATTGTTTTCTGTGGCCCCGGAAGGTTGGACCAGAACCAATGGGTTGAAATTAAATCAAAAGAGTTTCCGGCTCAACATTAGGAAGAACTTCCTGACCGTTAGAATGATTCCTCAGTGGAACAGGCTTCTTCGGGAGGTGGTGGGCTCTCTTTCCTTGGAGGTTTTTAAACAGAGGCTAGATGGCCATCTGACAGCAATGAAGATCCTGTGAATTTAGGGGGAGGTGTTTGTGCGTTTCCTGCATTGTGCAGAGGGTTGGACTAGATGACCCTAGAGGTCCCTTTCAACTCTATGATTCTAAGACCAACGTGTGCTACTATTTTATGCATGTTTTAGTTTAAGCTTTCAAAAAATTCTTAATTGTGTTTTTCTGTATCCTTTATACAGTTTATATCTCTGCTACCTGACATTGCATTTTATGACACACATTGCCCAACCCAACGTGGTCTTATTTATGTCAGATCCGGCCCTCATAACAAATGTGTTATGCCCCTGATTTAGAGGTTCTGGAGCTCAACTCCTGTGAGCCGAGGTATGCACAAAATTGTCCACTCGCTTGCTTAGCCAATGCTACTTTTTCTGTCTGCGCTCTCCCTCAGACAGCCCTTGACCTCCCTCTGAAGGAGACTGGGTGCTGGAGCAACACGTCCACAAGCTCAGGTTTCAGCACAGCTGAGTAGTAATTTTCCCTCTCAGGGGCAAGATGGCCTTCTGCCCATCACATCCAGCACCCCCAAAGACACTGTAACTCACCTGGTCTTCCAGACTGGGGTCTCCCCCTTCCATCAGCAGGAGCTTTAAGCAGGTACAGCACCCCCAAGAAGCTGCGACGTGCAAGGGGGTCAGCTCGTCCATGGACCTGAAATAACAGGGGTACAGGAAAAGAGCATCAAAGAAAACTAATCCCAGTACACTGAAGCACTTCAGAAGCAGCGTCCTGCTGGGTTGGACCAAGGGCCAGTCTAGTCTGGCATTCTCCTATCCAGTGCGGTCAGCCAAGCCCTGACCTGGATAGCCCAGGCAAGCCCGATCTTGTCAGATCTCAGAAGTTAAGCAGGGTCAACTCTGCACAGTACCTGGATGGGAATCCCACATCCGGGAGGCAGGGGCAGGCTTGATTCAGCCACCTCTCTAAATATCCTCCGTGCCCACAGCAGAGGTCAGCCACCGGAGATTGTCATGATGCCCAGGTGCGTGCACACACACTCACACTGAATCAAGACCCTCTTTAAATGGTGCTGCCAAATGAAGCCCAACAAATCCTCATCTCTCAACCCAGGTCTAGCTTTAAAATCCCAGCAATAACGCCCACCCTTAATAGCCCAGGCAAATCTAATCTTGTTAGATCTCAGAAGCTAAGCAGGGCTGACTTTGGGAAGTACATGGATGGGAGACCCCCTTGGAATCCCAGTTCCAGGCGACAGGGGCAGGCTTGATTCAGCCACCTCTCTAAATATCCTCCGTGCTCACAGTAGAGGTCAGCCACCGGAGATTGTCATGATGCCCAGGTGCGTGCACACACACTCACACACACACAAAAATACAAAAAATACCAGAGCCAGAAGTTACGGGGAAGTGCACAGACAAGCACAAAAGCAACATACCCCCCCTTCCTTTTGTCCCCAACAGCTGTTAAGATTCAGGATGACATTTAGCCAACCCCTGGCAGATATACAAACATGCCCAACACTGGATCGAGACCCTCTTTAAATGGTGCTACCAACTGAAGCCTTTCGCTTGTAACAGCCTACAACCTACATCGCTCTAAGCTGCTCAGGCAGGCAGGATCCCTGGCTTTAGCACTGCAAATCAGTGCAGCCTCCCCACCCTCCCCCACCCCTGGGTTCTGTAGAAGCTTAAGACGATCCAGACACAACTCAGCAGCCAGGATGCTTGGGTATCAATTCAGTTCAAAGGGGTTCTGGGTGTCCTAATGCTTAGCTTCTGAGGTCTGACCTTGCTCGGGCTAGCCTGACACCTGCTTAAATGAACCTTACAGTCTTCTGACCAACTGACTATATAAAAAAAGGAGAATCCTGAGCCATCTCTTGTCTTCAAAACTTAAGAGCCCAACAAATCCTCATCTCTCAACCCAGGTCTAGCTTTAAAATCCCAGCAATAATGCCCCACCCTTAATAGCCCAGGCAAATCTAATCTTGTTAGATCTCAGAAGCTAAGCAGGGCTGACTTTGGGAAGTACATGGATGGGAGACCTCCTTGGAATACCAGCAGCCCGGAGGGCAGGGGCAGGTTTGATTCAGCCGCCTCCCTGGATATCCTCCAAGCCCCTCAGTAGGGGTCAGTCACCAGAGGTTGCCATGGCTTCCAGATGCAGATACACACACATGACCACCCTGTCCTGGATATTTTATTTATTCATCAGATTTATGTCCTGCCCTTCCCCGACAGGCTCAGGATACCCCAGGAAAGCCTGATCTCATCAGATCTCAAACAGGGCTGACTCTGGCAAGTCCTTGGAGGGGAGACCTCCTTGGAATACCAGCAGTCGGGAGGGCAGGGGAAGGCGTGATTCAGCTACCTCCCTGAATATCCTCCAGGCCCCTAGTGGGGGTCAGTCACCAGAGGTCGCCATGACTTCCAGGTGCACACACACACAAACACAAAAATCCTCATGTCTCACCCCAGGTCTGGCTTTAAAAGTCCTGCAATAATGGCTAACCCGCCCCTGCCCTCGCTGCTGCTGCCGCTCCCCCATGTACTCAGGGCTTCTTTTTGTAGCAGGAACTCCTTTGCATATTAAGCCACACACCCCTGATGTAGCCAATCCTCCAAGAGCTTACAGGGCTCTTAGTACACGGCCTACAGGAGGATTGGCTACATTGTGGGGGTGTGGCCTGATATGAAAAGGAGTTCCTTCTACAAAAAACACCCTGCATATACTAGCACCCACCATCTCCTGTTATCAGTGGAACATAAATTTGAATCACATTGTGATGCGGATGCCTATTTAAAAGGAGCCTCCTCTCCCCACAAAAGACGCAACCCCTCCAGAGTACCTGACATTGGGGTCCCCGCCATACTGCAGGATGAGGCCGAGACACCGAACCCCGCTCTCCTGCTCCATGCCGGCAGCCAAGTGGACAGCAGCAATCCCCTCGGGCAGAACCAGGTTAGGGTCTGCGCCCCTTTTCAGGAGAACTTCCACCATCCTGGAAATCAAGAGCACAGCTGAGAGAATCGGAAGAAGTCAAGAGAGACTGGTGAGTCCTCTTGCTGAGACACAGGGAGCGATCAAGAGTAGGTCTACTTAGAAGTAAATCTGTGCTGACTCCCAAGGAAGAGTTCTTAGCATCAGGGCTTTTTTTGTAGCAGCGACTCCTTTGCATATTAGGCTACACCCCCCTGATGCAGCCAATCCTCTGAGCTTACAGTAGGCCATGTAAGAAGAGCCCTGTAAACTCTTGGAGGATTGGCTACATCAGGGGGTGTGGCCTAATATGCAAAGGAGTTCCTGCTACCAAAAAAGCCCTGCTTAGCATTGCAGAGCATCGGCTTTTTCAGGGGTTCAATGGAAGTTTTCTGAAAATCCTCCAAAGGAGGGTGATTCTGAATCTCAGTTACTGTGATTAATTGGGCACTAATTTATAGATCGTTTTATACAGACAGATCCCTGTCCCAAGGAGTTTACACTGGTAAACAGCTTTTCTAACTCCAACAGAAATGTATTTATACTACAGCAATAACATCAGCTACTGATCTGCTTCTGTGCTTAATTCAAGGCATTGGCTTGGTCCTTCAAAGCCCTACATGGCTTGGGATGGGAGTCTCTGAAGGGCCGTTTTTCCCCATATGTCCCTGCTTGGGAATCAAGCTCACAGGAGATACCCACCTGACCATCCTGTCAATTAAAGACACTTGTTTGGTGGGTACATGAGAGCTACAGGAGGACTGGCTACTTTAGGGGGTGTGGTCTAATACGCAAAGGAGTTCCTACTACAACCCCCCCCCCCCGTAGGACGGCTTTATTTAGGACTGCATTTGGATTCATTTAGCTTTTATTATAAGCAGACCTAATTCACACTTTTAATCTGTGATTTTTAGAGGTTTCATAGCTGTTGTTTTAAATTGTGGTTTCCCCCCATATTTCAAAGATTTTATTAAATAATAAAAGCATTCACAAAATAAATAAATGGAAACATATAAATAACATGCAGGACCGGTGAAACTCATGCAAAAATAAGACATTGTATGGTGAGAAGTCAATAGTCTAAATGATCAAAAGGTTTATGCTTCCCGTAAACTTAAATATATAATCAACAGAAAAGTGAAATAGCAAAAGTTATTGTACTGACTAGATAGAAAACTGATTTTAAAAAAACCCAGCCATCCCAAGCCCAGAAAGAAAACAAAATTTAAAGGGAAAGAAAAGAAAAGAAATAGTAAAGTAAAGGGAGTGAGACTGAAGCTAGTTCAGAAGATAGACCAGCAAATTATAAGGAGAGAAATTGATGATACATCATGTTTGCGGAAGAGCCCTGTAGCGCAGAGTGTTAAAGCTGAAATCCAGAAATGGGTACCATTTTTCCATAAAAGAGGAAGTTCTGGGATAGATTTTTACTTGTGTTTTTCATAACTGTCAAGCACCGATATTTCCCAATAACAGAGTTCTTTTGTTTTGAATCAAAAGATAGGTTTATTGCAAGAAACTCAGGAGCTTTGCCAAGGACACAAGCCTTGGTAGTAATGGGGTTCAAACAGTTACACAGGATATCATCAAAGGTTACATTACAAATGCATACTTGAGTCACAGGTTCAAAGGTTACTAAGCAACTATCTATTTTATTACTAAGGAATTTTAAGCAATTGAAAGCATCAAACCTTCTCACATCAAAGGGGGGGGGGCTTCGAAGTACCAGCAGCCAGCCTCTAGTATAAACATCCCAGGGCCAGATGTTTTTGCTACATGCCCCTGGGTTGTAAATAATGGGGGAGAGCTGGAGAGCTAATGACATGCTCTCTACATAGCAAAATGTGGTCCAGAAATGAGCGCGCTTGACAATAACGTTCTAATAATAATTATCATCCAATGGCAGTAGGTGTATAACAGTCAGGGGATCCAAAGATTGTCTGGCAGCCTGAAACTCTAGATTTTTTTCTGGCAAGCTAGGTTTGGTTTTTTTGGGCTGAGAGAACTGTGACTGACCCAAGATTACCCAGCAGGTTTCATGCGGAGGAAATCGAACCTGGTTCTCCTGATTAGAGTCCGCCTTGAGTTCTGCAAGGGAGGAAGGCAGCCAACAGATATTTTAAATAAATAAATAGAGGGAAATGAGCCAGATGAAGGAAGAGTTGCACTAGTCCGAATTTAGGTAACTGGTCTTTTGGTCCCCAAGGGATCTTATGATTCTGTAATTCTTTATCTCTGCCTCACGTTCACTTCTCTAAATCCTACAGTCTCAACAAGTCCAAATGGACTTAAACTGGACTCCATTCTAGGCTTTGGTAAAGAGTCCTGTAAACTTTGCTAGATAATTTTTAGATTTTCGTAACATTTGGGCAAAACATGGCAGCTGCCTAAGTTCCAGACACTGAAAATGAAAGCCAAGCAGGCCCCAAAAGACACGTTCCTGCAACCACATCTTTCCCTGCAGGCCCAGACATGCCTCAGTGCAAGCGGAAAAAAAGAAAGAAAAGAGACCACCTTAGGATATGAATCAGAATGCAAAGGCAAGGTCTTGCTTGAGTTTGATCCCGGCGGAAGCTGGGTTCAGGTAGCCGCCTCGAGGTTGACTCAGCCTTCCATCCTTCCGAGGTCGGTCAAATGAGTACCCAGCTTGCTGGGGGGGGAGTATAGATGACTGGGGAAGGCAATGGCAAACCACCCCATAAAAAGTCTGCCATGAAAACAGTGAAAGCAACGTCACCCCAGAGTTGGAAACGACTGCTGCTTGCACAGGGGACTACCTTTACCTTTATACTTGCTTTGGTCACAGAACAACTATAGATAGGGTTGCCAGGTCTGACTCAAGAAATATCTGGGGGTGGAGCCAGGGTGCATCAAGCCAATTGCGCTGGTAAAGGAATCCCAAGGCTTTAGGTTTAGGCGACTGTAGCGGAAATGCTTGGGCTTGCTCAGTCTCCAAAACACAAGAAATGTAAAAACGAAAACTATTTGGGCAAAACAAGTTTGTTGTTCCCAAATACTTATTTTTGCAAACTTTGCAGGGGTCGTGTGTGTCTGTTTGCAGAAGAGGGGGACTGGACTCCATGTAGATCTCACTTTTACTCTTAAAATAATAAAATGTTCACTTCTGCAACTCAAAATCACTACCACAGGATTATACATAGGGTTGCCAATCTGCAGGTAGGGGCAGGGGATCCCCCAGTTTGGAAGCCCTCCCCCCTACTTCAGGGTCATCAGAAAGCAGGGGGGGAGGGAAATGTCTGCTGGGCACTCTATTATTCCCTATGGTGACTGATTCCCATAGGATATCATGGAGAACTGTTCTGTGGGTATCTGGGGCTCCAGGGGGTGTGTGTTTTAAGATAGAGGTACCAAATTTGCAACACAGCATCCAGTGCCTCTCCCCAAAACACCCTCTAAGTTTTCAAAAGATTATGAGCCCCAAAAGAAGGTGCCCCTATCCATTATATCCAATGGAGGGAAGACATTTAAAAAGTGTGCGGTCCCTTAAATGTGATGGCCAGACCTTCCTTTGGAGTTCAGTTACGCTTGTCAGAACCTTGCTTCTGGCTCCACCCCCAAAGTCTCCTGGCTCCACCCCCAAAGTCCCCAATGTTTCTTGAATTGGACTTGGCAACCCTAGAGCTACAATAGGCAATCTAAAAAAATGGGGGGAGGGTGGCGCTTTTTTATTTTGCAGTTGTAGTTGTAGGTTTCCTTTACAAAATAATTATTATAATAAGACCCCCAAAATGAAAAACGAGGAAAAGTCATCATATCTATATTCTTTTTAAAAATCTTTGGTGGGGTTTTAGATGGGAACAATGGCTTTATCATACACAAAAAAAAAACCTGCAAGAAAAATGAGTTCCCCCTCCCCCCCCGCGCAGATACGTGAAGACACATCCCCACGCACTCACTCGGTTTCCTCGCCCCGCAGCGCTTCGCACAGGCTAGCGGAGAGCTGTAAAATGCTTGGCCTCATTTTCCCATTAGGGGGCGATCGCGAGTAGAGAGACACGAGACATCTGCGCGCACGCTGCCCGTCTGCGCGTGCGCATTCTTCTTGCAGTCGGTGACGATAAATATGGACTCGGCCTCAGCCAATCCCCGTGCAACAAAGGAGCCGGCGCTTGGCCTTGCGAAGCCGCATCCGGGTGGCCGAGCGCCGCTCCCGTCACAACGCGAAGGTCCAAGAAAATCCGATCAACCTGGCTCTGCAGTACGGCCGCAACGACGGCGCCATCTTGTTTACAATGTTTGAAGGTTCCCGCCCGGTCCCAGTCCGGGACGTCTCATTCAGCTACAACGTGATTCGCTGGGAAACGATATCGGTGCAGCGATTGGCTAAGAGGGCACAACGTTGCCACCCTCTCCTTCACTTGACTCCATTGATTGGTTAAACGCATTGATTGACAGCGGAAATGAGGAAAGCACTTTTGTCCGCGCACCAGCTTTGAGGGTTATAGTTGAAGCGCTGGCTGTGAAGTATCGAAGCTTCTTTTTGCTGCTGGGTTTTTAAATGCTGACTTTTATTAGGCTGTGTAGTGTTTATTACTCTAATTCAGGACCTGCCCCCATGGGTTTATATGGAATGTTTGAAACTATGTCTAAAAGAACAAAGAAGTTTAAGTTCAGTGGGATAGGGTAAAATTGGGATTCCCACCCCCAATGTGCATTAGGCCGCACTTTCCAAGAATGACCTTAAAGTGTCACTTTGCCGCCCACTCTCCCAAGTTTGTGGAGGTCCTCTTGGAGCTTGTTCCATCAGAACTTGGAAAACGTTTTCTGTCCGTTTCTGAGATTGGGGTAAGAAAGGCTGGACTGCCCTCTTGGCTTCTCTCCTTGATCTCCTTCTCCCACTTTCCTGCGGATGCATCCTACCTATAATATAGTGCAGGGTTTCCCAAACTCCACCCCGCCCCCCCCCCGTGGCCCGGTTATGTTTATGTTTACACTGCTCTTTCCTGACCCACTAAAATTTGGGGGTGGAGCCGGGAGACAGGAAATGATGGCTCCCCACCTGGCGGGGATACTGCAAAGGCAGGTGATCTGCCCCCCCCCCCATTTAAACACCTTGCTGGGGGTGTTTAAATGGGGAGGGAAGCCCAGGAACTGCCTTTGCTGCCCCCCCCCCCCCGACTGGCAGGGAGAGGGCAAAGGCAGGTGACCACTGGAGTGTTTAAAGGGGGGGGGGGAGCCAGGGAGCTCCTTTTGTCCTCTCCCTGGGGAGAAGGCAAAGGGTCTGCCTTTGCGATCTCCCCGCCAGGCGGGGAGAAGGCAAAGTGAGCTCCCGGGCTCCCCCCCCCTTTAAACACACCAGCAGGGTGTTTAAAAGGGGGGGGGGGGCGGAATCGCCTGCCTTTGTGATCTCCCCGCCAGGTGGGGAGAGGGCAAAGGCAGTTCCCAGGCTTCTCCCTCTCCGCCGCATTTTAACACCCCGGTGGGTGTTTAAATTGGGAGGGAAGTCCGGGAATTGCCTTTGCCGTCTTCCCGCCTCATGGGGAGCCTGCAAAGGCAGATGATTTGCCTCCCCACCCACCCCACATTGAAACACCCCGTTGGGAGGGGAACCCAGGAGCTGCCTTAGCTGTCTCCCCACGACCCGGTGTCCAGATATCCGTGGCATGAGGCCGGGTCGCAACACTGTGGATGGGAAACGCCGATACAGTGGGTTCAACGCATGGAGGAGATGTGGAAGTAGTGATCATAGCTCCTTTATTAGGTACACCATAATACAGGTCTCCACAGGGGCCAACTATACGTATACATTCAAGTTCCCGCACAAGCCTGCCATTGGATCTGTCATGGTCTGTGCAGGACTGGGAGACAAGCCCTAGGGAGGGAAAAGGAAAGGTCCCCTGTGCAAGCACCAGTCGTTTCCGACTATAGGGTGACGTTGCTTTCATAACGTTTTCACGGCAGACTTTTTGCGGGGTGGTTTGCCATTGCCTCCCCCAGTCATCTACGCTTCCCGCCCAGCAAGCTGGATACTCATTTTACCGACCTCGGAAGGATGGAAGGCTGAGTCATCCTCGAGCCGGCTACCTGAAAACCCAGCTTCCCAGGGAGGCCTGGGCCTAAAAACCAGTGTGGGAGTAGAAAGCAGACACAGCCTACAATCCCCACAATGCTTGGCACCCGCTGTAACCAATCAGTGTCAGGGATTGTGTGAGGGGATTGATACATAAACTTTGTGGGCTGTGGAACTGCATTCTTTTCTCACACAGAGTCAGGCTGGGCTGTGGCTGAGGGAAAGCTCCCTCACTCAGAAGTCACAGACTGAGTCACAGGCAGTCAGCCGGGGGGAAAGGGCTGTGGGCCCTGATGACTAACAGGCTAGGGGAAGTACAGGCATCCGCATTAGGGTTTATTTTCATTTTCCTTTATACACTGTTATATCTATTAAGCACCTTGGCTTGTTTAAATACCCATCCCTGTATTAATAAACCTTTATCTTTTTAGTGTTTTCTGCCTGGTCATCACGCCTGGTTTTTTTTTTTCCTCGGCTTAAAGGGGCATTTTGGTTAGGCTTGGGAGGGTACTCTGGACCTTCCCAAGGGACCATCAGTCCAGAGTGGTGGCAGTGTAAGGCAGCAACCCACAGAGTCCATGACAGGATCATTCAAACCAGCAGGGTGGGCGTGATTGAAGTGGGGCAGTGAGGATTTGGATCCTGCTGCCCATTGTTCCTCACTCCCCAAGCTCAAGCGTAAAGGCTCCAATGAGCCAGGCAGGATCCTCATTACAAAGTCATGACATTAGTTTATATACACAATATCCCTCTCTCCCTAGTTCGCAAGCCTGGCAAACAGTCCTTCAAGTAGGCTGGCTTGCGATGTTCCCTTGTGGTCCACCTGAGCGCTGGAGCTGGCGGGGGAGCGGTTGTAGCTTCCGGTGCAGCAGGTGGAGGAGCCATCGATGCAGGGATATCAGCCAGGATAGCGGAGTCCTCGGTGGCCACCAGCTCAGCCCAGAGGGCTGGAGCCGGGGCCTCTGGTTCGGCTTGCTCAGTTGGAGGGGGTGACAACTGGCTGGTAACCCAGACTGTAGCCTTTGACCTCTGGGCTTGCTCAGAACTGTAACCGGTCAATGTGCTGCCTAATGGTGGACCTGCTTTCTGTGGTCACATGACTGACCTCAGGGCCCGGATGACCCTGGCAGGGATCCAATTTGGGCCATCCCCAAAGTTTTTAGCAAATACCAGGTCCCCCGTATCAAATCCGCGGGCTGCCCAGAGCTCCTCCACCATCTCCTGTAGGTCTAGGGCTCGGTTTGGGTGCATCCTGTTGAGGAGGGTGGACAATCGCCGGCCCATTAAGAGCTCTGCTGGGCAAAAATTAAAAATGAAGAGTTTAAAATTCAGGCCTTTGCAGATGATTTATTATTTATATTAGAAGACCCCAATTCTTCTATTGGACATCTGAAGGAAAAATTAAAACAATACGGAGAGGTATCGGGATTCAAAGTTAATGTACAAAAAACCAAATTTTTGACCAAAACTATGAGTAAGGAGCAAATTGAGCAATTAGAAAGGAGATCGGGGTTTAGGAATGAAATGAAAAGACCTGCAAATCTCACTCTTGGGGTGAGTGGCAACAATCAAAATGAATGTATTACCTAGAGTTTTATTTCTGTTTCAGATGGTTCCAATTATCTTACCAAGAACCATTTTTCAACAACTCAACAAAATGGTTATGCCATTTATCTGGCAGAATAAAAAACCGAGAATAAAATTAAAAGTTTTGCAAGAAAGCAAACTAAGAGGAGGGTTTGCATTACCTGAATGGAGACTATACTACAAAGCGTGCTGTTTAGTATGGGTAAAAGATTGGCTTGTATTGGAAAATAAAAGATTGTTAATACTTGAAGGGGCAGGATTAGTAAAAGGTTGGCATGATTATATTTGGTATAAGACTCCTTAGAGAAACAATATTTTTTTAAAACATGAGATAAGGAAGTCGATATACAGAGCGTGGATAGAGGTTAAAAATGTGCTTTATACTTATACACCAGCTTGGTTATCTCCGGTAGAGGCTTCTACGCATCTAAATTTATACGATTGGGGAACTAATTATAATTGTGGCCTATTGCTGGATAAGGAGAATAACTTCAAATTAGATGACAACGTAAAATTGGACTGGTGGGTTAGATGTCAGGTTAAGTCAAGATATCAATTGGATAAAGAATTAGGTTTTTCCAAAACTCTAAACGAATTTGATACATTAATTCAAGATAATCAGAAACTTATCTCAAAAATATATAATTGGCTACTCCAAATTAAAATGCAAGATGAAACAGTGAAAGAGAGTTGGATAAAATGGTTAGAAGACTATGGATTTTCTATTGATTTGGCGGAATGGGAAAAACTTTGGAAACAAAATGTAAAGTTGACAAAATTCTCGGTTTTCAAAGAAAATTTATACAAAATGATGTACCGCTGGTATCTTACCCCAGAAAGGTTGGCTAAAATATATCCAAACTACTCAAACAAATGCTGGAAATGTAGAAAAATTAAGGGGTCACTATACCACATATGGTGGCAGTGCGAACATGCCAAAAAATACTGGACTCAGATTAATATCTGGAGCCAATAAATGTTAAAAATAAGATTCCAACATGATCATCATCACATTTTATTTGTATCCCGCCCTCCCCGCAGAAGCAGGCTTGGCAGCTAACAACAAGAATTCAATACATACATTGTATAATATAACATTTTAACTACAATTAATTAAAATCCATTAAAATTCTAAAAACAATAAAATTAATATTTTTGTGCTATTACCCGGAACTGTATTTATTGAGTATTTGTAAAGAGAGTATTCCCAAAACAGAGAAAAAACTATTACTCCATATAATTATGGTCGCTAGAATTCTATATGCAAAATACTGGAAAGTCGCTAAAATACCTGATAGAGAAGAATTTTTATTAAAATTATTTGAAGCCGCTGAAATGGAGACACTGACCACAAGGTTAAGAGATGGAAATTTACAAGAATGTAGAAAGACATGGGAACCAATATATGTCTGGGCCAGAAACTTTGGAATTGATATGAGAAAATAGAAACTGTATAATAGCAATACCCTTTAAACTCCTTGTATGGATGGGTGGAAGGGTGGTAGGTGTGGGTGCAAGAGTTAGAAGATGTATGTTGTATAGTATGCTAGAATTACGTGGTAATGTATGTATGTTATGTTTGGAATAATAAATTTTTAAAAATAAAAAAAAAGAGCTCTGCTGGGCTGCGGCTGGTGGCAGTGCAGGGGATAGAGTGCAGGGCTAATAGGAACTCGGTAGGTGGGACTCCCACTCCCCATGGATGATGCAGCGGAGGGATTCTTTAGTCGTCCGCACCATCCTTTCTGCTTGGCTGTTAGTGGCCGGGTAGAAAGGGGCTGACCTAATGTGCCAGATTAAGTTGCGGACGCAAAAGTCCTGAAACTCACCCGACATAAATGCAGTCCCATTGTAAGATACAAGGGTGTCTGGCAGGCCGTATGTAGCAAAGGCCCGATGGAGGGTGCTGATGGCGGCCCAGGAGGAGGTTGACAACACAGGGGCTGCCTCCAGCCACTTCAAGTAAGAGTCCACAATAAGGAAGAAAGTTTGTCCCTGGAAGGGCTCTGCAAAGTCCAGATGCAAATGGGACCAGGGGTTGCACGTGGACTCCCACTGCTGCACTGGAGCGCAGGGTGGTACAGGTCAGGACTCCTGGAGGGTTGGTAACGGGCGACCCAAGATTCGATCATATCATCAATCCTGGGCCACCAAACATATCTGCGAGTGAGTGCCTTCATACACACAATCCCCTGGTGGGTTTCATGCAACACGGTGAGGACTCGCTGATGCAGCGCTGGGGGCACTACCACCCTACTCCCCCCCAACAAGCACCCTTTATGCACCGAGAGCTCATCCCAGCAGGAAGCATAAGCTGTAAAATCGAGGCCCACCCAACTGGTGGGCCATCGCCACCACACCCAGTCCAGAATGCGGGCGAGGATCTTGTCCTTGGCTGAAAGGCGGGCAATGTCCTTAGCGTGCACAGGGCAGTTCGGTAGAGACTTGAAAAGCAGGATCTGGTGTGCTGGAGCTGGATCCGGGTCCCCTGATGGTAAAAGCAGGCAACTCAGGCGTCAGCATGGCCCATCACCTTTCCTGGGCGGTACTGGAGGGCATATTGGTATTTCGCAAGGAAAATAGACCATCGCAAAACCCGGGACAAGAGCATCTGGGGCGTTTGGTCGGGGGCAAATAGCCCCAGCAAGGGCTTATGGTCTGTTAAGATGGTGAAGGGCTGGCCATATAGGTAATCATGGAATTTGTTTACCCCCGCCACTATCGCCAGACCCTCTTTGTCTATTTGTGCATAATTGTTCTCCGGTTTCTGTAACAGGCAATATTGCGTCATAACATCGCAATAGGAAAAAACTCTCGGAAACAAACTTTGCAGTCAAAAACAAAGGCCATTTCGTCCCACCTATTACTTCATAGGGGAGATTCCAAAGATAGTGCCTTACTAAACTCAAACAAAAATTCCAAAGGAAAAAAAAGCAACGGGAGAAGATCCCGACTAGAGTTTTCTCAGTTTCGGAAACTTATGTAGACCTAACTCCCAGCTGTTATCCGCTAACCCACCCACCAACGATGCTTTAAAAACAATAAAATAGAAAAATTCTATAGTGGACCAAGTGATGGAAATAAAAGGTATTAAAACCATCTAAACAGGCAACTAGGTTGTGGTATAATAAACAGAGATTAGTTATGAAGTTTGTCAGAGCAGAGATCTGACTGGAGCCAGGATTTTGCTCCAGCGCGATGATGAGTTGAGGAAGTCTAGCTTCCGTTTGTGAGACTTCTTGGCCGTTGCTGACAACATCTTCTCCAGTCCTGATGCTTGCAGAAGAACATGTCCCGACTCCAGATCATTGGTGAAGTAGGCATGACCCCTGATGATTGACTTGAATCTTTCCTGAGGGAAGCCATCCGCTTGTTGGAGTTGTGCAACGATAGGTTTTAGAATGAATCTCAGATGCAAGGCTTCAAGTGAGAGATCTGGAAATACATGGATCTGTTGTTCCTGGTATAAAAAGAAGCCTCTTGTTTTAGCTTCGGCTAATATCTTTCTTTTAATGCAAATATCCTGTAGAACAATCACCACGTCTCTAGGTACTCGCGGATTTTTTTTCTGTGCAGAACCCAGCCGATAAGTTTGCAAGATAACTGGGGCCTCATCGTTTCCCCATTTTATAACGCTAGTCAGCCACGAAGAGATATATGTTTCTAGTTCAGTGTCCCCTTCAGCTTGTTCTGGGATCCCACATAGTTTCAGGTGCGGTTGCTGAATAGAGTGCTCTAAAGTAAAGATTTTTTTCTCCAGTCCAGTCTTCTTGTTGATAAAAATGCTTTATATCTTCTTGGGCCATTAATCCCATTTCGGCAGCGGATTCTGCCATTTGCGAGACCTCACAAAGTGTGATTTGTATGGCTGCTAGTTGGTCACTTACTGGTTTTTGTCCTGCCGTGATGGTATCTGAAAGGTCTTTATTGAGTGTGGCAAGGTCTTCTTTTGTCTCTAGATTATCAGAGGAAGAAGAATGCTCCATGTCGGTCGCCATGTTGTTTTGGGCCTTGTTGTGCGCCACAGAGGAAGCCGTGGTATTTTCGGACAGTGTAGGAGGTTGAATGCTCTGCAAATTTGCGTCTTTTGGTTGAGGCTTATGTCTGTTATTTTGGCCCATATCCAGAAGATCAATTCCTGATATTTCTGCTGTCCACCAGTGAGTTAGTTAGAAAATTGGTCAGGAGCAAAGCCTTCACATGTCTGTAAAGTCGTTGAACAGATCTTAGTTATGTACAAAATACTTATTGACGGGGCTTTTTTTGAGCAGGAATGTAGTTCCGACTGGCTTGGTGTGGCCTAAGATGCGAATGAATTCCTAATGCACTTTTTCTAACAAAAAGCCCTGATTATTAACTAACATGTATTGATCTGGTCTACATTCATTTTCATTCCCAACAATTCTAACATTTTTGACCTTGGGTCATTGTAAACATAAGCATTTTAAACATACGTTGCTCAATTCTGTCTCTCGATCCTTCAGGATTTTATCATTTTATTCGTATTTTAATCTTTAAAGCTTTCCAACCTAAGTTTGATCCATTTATGTAAAAAATACATTCCATTTTTCTTGAAATTTAGATTCTGGTCTGTTGTGCGAGTAAGATGTTAGCTTTGCCATTGCCATCTATTCAGTTAGAAAGAGGATAATTTTAAATGCTTTGACGGGCTGGTGCTCAAGTCAGCTTTTGTATTTACTCACTTCCGTTCCTTTCTCTGCCTTTCCTCACCAGTGGGGCCCCGAAGCAGCTGATATTGTTCTCCTTCAGTTTTAGTCTCACAACAACCCTAGGAGGTAGCTTAACCTGAGAGCATGTGATTGGCCCAAGGTCACACAGTGAGCTTCTGTGAATTGTGGGGGTTCAAACCCAGGTCTTCCAGATTCTAATCTGACACTAACACAGTAATACGGTGAAGGGGCTGTGGCTCAGTGGCAGAGCTGCCCAGGGCTTTTTTTGTAAAGTAGGAACTCATTTGCACATTAGGCCACACCTCCAATGTCACCATTGTTTCACACAGGGCTTTATCCTACAAATAAGCCCAGCAGGAACTCATTCACATATTAGACACCAAGCCAGCTGGAACTGTGTTCCTGCTCAGAAAAAGCCTTGGAGCTGCCTCTGTGAAGAGGCAGATGTAAATGACTGTGCTTGACTAAAAAACCATACCCCCTTACTGCACCCAGCTGTGTGGTCGGTTGGAGAGAGTCCCTGATTGCTGCCTCCAACAATTACTTGCTCATGTTGGGTTGCTACTTGTATCCTCAAGGGGAAAGAAAAGGGCTTAATGCAGGGGGTTTGGGGGGGGGGGGGGGGTTTGAGCAGGAATGCACAGGAACGCAGTTCCAGCTGGCTTGGTGTCATGGGGTGTGGCCTAACATGCAAATGAGCTCCTGTTGGGCTTTTCCCACCAAAAAAGCCCTGGCTAGATGTAATGCAAACAGACTGTACAGCTGCCATGGGGTGCCAAACCAGATTTATTAGTGAGTGTGATCTCATTTTGCTGGGCTCTATCCCAGACTTGATTTGGAACGATCTTTTGGAAAGATTGCAACCAAAGCACCTTTGAACACTGTGTGGATGGAAAGATGCACATTTTTTTCAGGCATAATCCAGACTGGCTCCATTTTCCTTGCGTAACGTACAATCGCCACCATTCTCCCCTACAATATACACTCCCAGAGGGTGAGGGGGGAGCTTTTAAAAAGTCAGAAATTGCTAGATCACTGTAGTGTTGTATCAGTCTATAGCCACAGTCTGTCACGTTCTCAGGGTGCAGGCAGGCAGGAGTCCAAAGCCAGTGCAAGGTCAAAGTCAAGCAGGAGCCAAGTCACCAATGCAGAATCACAAACCGGAATCAGAAGTCAATGTCCAAAAGCCAAAAGTCAGGGTGCCAAGGAAATCAAGCAGGTCAGGATCAGGAAGGAGCGTGGATGCAAGCCAGAGAATAGACTTGTTGCTTCCACAAGGTTACCAGGTCCTGGGTGGGAGCTATATGGGAGTTTTAATCAGCCTGCTCCCTGGGTGGCAGTGACTCTGCTAGAACTCAGGGCTGAGAGATCTGGAGCATCGGCATGCCTCATGTCTTCGCTCTGAAAATTCTTTCCAGAGCCTGCTTCGAACTCTTAAGATGGGAGAAGGAGAGCTTGGAGGAGATTGATTGTCAACAGCTGACACTGGTGCCTGGAGAGTGATTGATGGGCTAGCTGCTGTAGCTGCTGTTTGTTCAGCTGAGGAACTGACTGGAAACTCTTCCAGGTCTGTAAACCTTTCCAGCTGCTCCTCGTCAGGGCTCATGACACAATCTACTAGTCCCTAGCCTCATCGAAGATACTCTAGCCCTTTTGGTTGTGACTGTACTGTTGATGAGGTTTGATTGTTGAGCGATACCTAATAGAAATACAATGTTGTCCAACCTGGCCAAGAAAAAAAATCCCTTTTTGTAAGATCCAGGACAAGCAGATGGAAATCGTGAGCCAGAAGGATTGGCAATGCCAGCGCTCTTTCTGCCTCTTCCTGCCTTGTTCAGGGCATCCCAAGCAAGACTAGACGTATCTCAGCTGTTTCAATAAGGCACCAGGTGGAGAAATCTCATCTCAGAAACCCAGCAAGTACATTTGACAGAGCAACAGTCTCCACCGATGAGGCGAAGGGGCAAGAATCGAACAATTCAAGAGGGGCCTGAATTCCAACATCTATGGAGAGGCCCTAAAGGCAGGGGAGCTGAGAGACCTGGTTGGTTGGATCCAACTACCCTGTGAGATACAGGATCGCAACAAGATAATCGCCCTCCACAAAAAGCAACTGGGTGGGCCCCCCAAGGAGGGCCGGGAGAAAACTCCGAAACTAAGCTTACCAAAGAAGGCCCCGGAGTCACTCTCCCGAGTGGAACAAGACTATAGAGCTAAGGCCAAGTTATGCTTCAAATGTGGAGGGGAGAACCACATCGCCAACAAGTGTCCTAGCAAGTTGAAAGAGCCATGAATCTCCATGCCGATCAAGCTGGAGGCGAAGAAAACGGCTGAGGGATCGAGGACCCCGATTGTCAAAGCCAAGTCTGTGGTGTTACAGTTTCGGGAACCAATCCTGGAAAAGTCCGACGGGGAGGACAGAGAGGCCCAGCTGATGGGAAATGACAGCGACCTGCTGTGAGGAGCACGCAACAGCAGGTCCAAGCCATGGCCACACCACTACAGGTGAGATTAGCTGGGACTTTATATTATGTGCCCATAACTTTAGTGAACCCAGTCACAAAACAGTTTACTTGTATTAGGGCCCTACTGGACTCGGGGTGCTTGAAAGACTTATTATCGCCTAGTTTAGTAGAGGCGCTAGGACTGAGAACTATGCCCCTTAAAGAATCTTATATATTTGAGCAAATGGACGGAAGCCCGATGAAGGGGGAACCATGTAGCACGGGGACGGAGGTGTGCGCTCTGTGGGTGGGAGAACACTGGGAGCCCCGCACCTTCATCAAAGTCCCGGCTGTCAAGTTCCAAGCCGTTCTCAGCTTGGAGTGGCTGGCCGATCACGACCCACTTCCTAGATCCGGTATGCGAAAGTCACCGCTTGGACAAAAAGTGGGGCCCGCATCCCCCTCCCCAACTGGAAAAGTTGTGTGTCACTCCAGAAAATATAACTAAACACAACCCTCAGGTTAGTGAAAAATTAACTAATATATTACAACAATTGTGACAAATATGATAACTTTCAAGTCCCTAATAAAAGTCCTTAAGGAAGGTTCGTAGTTCAATGTGATGCAAGCGACGTCGCCCGCGCAGCTGTACTGCTCCAAGAAGGGCTGGATGGCCAACTGCACCCCTGCGCGTATCTATCCCAGAAATTTAGCCCCGCTGAACGCAATTGGTCTGTCTGGGGCAAAGAAGCCTCTGCCATTAAACTAGCCCTAGAAAAGTGGAGGTACTACCTAGAGGGAGTGAAGGAACCTTTCAAACTGTGGACAGACCACAAAAACCTAGCCGTCCTTATTGCCACCCGCAACCTCAACAACAAACAAGTGAGCTGGGCGGGCTTGTTTTGGCGGTTCAAATTTTAATTGGGCCACATTCCAGGGAAGTTGAATTTTTAAGCCGATGCCCTGTCCCGCCTCCCTCAACACGACAGCAAAAGAGAGAAAGTTCACGCCCTCCCAGCTAAGCGCTCTAGTGACCACGCGTGCGCAGAGCCGGAAGGAAGCGATGGAACTGAAACAAGCTGTTGTAGACAATCCACCTGGGGGGAAGCTCCAATTAGAGAAGTCCACAGATAGTCTTTGGTGGAAGGGAGAGAAACTTTATGTGCCCCCTCCCCTCCGCAAACAAGTGATTCAGAGGTCGCACAACTCCAAGCTGGGGGGGTACTTCAGATTCGTCAAAACCGTGCATCTAGTTCAAAGGCAATTTTGGTGGCCGGGGCTTAGGAAAGATGTGGGGGAATACACGGCAGGATGCCCCACTTGCATCATGGCAAAGAAGAGGGGGCGCCTGCAACCTCTCCCCCTGCTTTGCGCCCCTGGGAATGTATTTCAGTGGACTTTATCACTGACCTTCTCTGGTCTATGGGGAAGACAGCAATCTGGGTGGTGGTAGACACCTTTTCAAAGCAAGCTCACTTCCTAACTTGTAAACAAGTGCCCATAGCCAAACAACTAGTCCAAATGTTCATACAACACGTGTTCTGGCTACATGCCTTCCCCAGCATGGTGATTTTCGACCGCGGCCCACAATTTTTTTGCCAAATTCTGGTCGCACCTGTGTGAATTGGCTGGGATAGAGCAAGGGATTAGTTCCGCCTACCACCCCCAAACAGACGGACAGATGGAACGCACCAACGTGGTGCTGGAACAGTTCTTACGCTGTTACACCTCTTTTCAACAGGACAATTGGGTGACTTTATTACCTTTTGCGGAATACGCTTATAATAATAGTGTGCATAGTGCCACCAAAATAAGCCCGTTCAAAGCAGTGTATGGCTACGAAGGCAGCCCTTTCCCCGAACTTGCCGCCCCCTCTTCGGCTCAATAGACTTTACGGAGTGGTGGAAGGAAGTGGCAGGGGGGTGGGCAGTGATCAAGCAACAACTCCAGAGGGCACAAGAGGCCTATAAAGCCCAATATGACAAGAAACACTCTGAGCTATGGGACTTGGCGGTGGGGGATAAAGTATATATTTCAACTAAGCATTTACCATATTTAGATAAAACTATGGAGCAGAGGTCCATCAGTGGCTATTAGCCACAGTGTGTGTGTATGTGTGTGTGTGTGTATATATATATAAAAATTTTGCCACTGTGTGACACAGAGTGTTGGACTGGATGGGCCATTGGCCTGATCTAACATGGCTTCTCTTATGTTCTTACCCAACACCCAAAACTGTAAAAAGTTGGGACTAAAGTACTTGGGGCCTTTCCCAATCAAATGGATTATAAATAAAGTGACTGTAGAACTGAAACTACCAAAGAATCTTAAACATGTGCACCCTTGATCTTCTTCGTGGTCTTTGTGGAGTCCCACACTTGGGTTCTGTGCTCACGCAGAAGCTCACCTCACAGTTTCCAAAGCTCCAGTCTCACTCTGTCCTGGGGAGCAGGCAGCAGTGCGCATGCCTGAGGCTGAAGGAGAGTGCCTACCCGCTCAGTTTTGTTTTTTCCGCCGCGTGATTAGCATACCTCATTGATCGCTCTTTTCCGAAGCTCTTTTATTTGCGGTTTTTTTCTGTTTGTAAAACCAAGTTACCAGTTCACAGTCAGTTGAAAGACAAATAAGTAGACGAGGGAGGAAAAGAAAAACAATTTAGGATTACAAATAAAAGGATATACCTACAAGTACAGAGCATTTGCTGATGACATAATGTTTATAAATGAAAACCCCATACAAGTTACACCTTTGTTATTAATGAAAATACAAGAGTTTGGGGAGTTGGCGGGACTTTATATAAAGAAAAATCTAAAATTTTGTGCAAGAATATGCAGATAAATAGACAACAAGAATTACAAAGACTAACGGGCTGTGAAGTTACTTCTAAGGTAAAGTACTTAGGGGTAGAGATAACAATGAAAAATATTGATTTGTTTAAGAATAATTATGAGAAGTTATGGCGTAGAATAGAGGAAGATGTGCTAAAATGGAACAAGCTCAATTTGTCATTGCTGGCAGAAAAGCTGCAATAAAAATGAATATTCTACCAAGGATAATGTATCTGTTTCAAACTATTCCCATTGTGAAAAATGCTAAACAGTTCGATAAATGGCGAAGGAAAATTTCAGAATTTGTGTGGGCTGGGAAGAAACCAAGGATTACAATGAAAATCTTGACAGATGCAAAAGAGAGAGGTGGATTCCAATTACCAGATTTGAAATTGTATCATGAAACAGTTTGTTTAGTATGGATGAAAGAATGGATAACGTTGTTAAATAAAAAACTTTTAGTGTTGGAAGGCCATGGAAAAAAATTTGGCTGGCATGCATACTTATATTACAGAAAAAAGAAGATGGATGGCCTTTTCTCTCACCATTATATTAGAAGTAATCTACTAAATGCATGGATAAAGTATAAGAAATATGGTGATGAGAGGAGACCTTTGTGGATAGTGGCAGCTGAAGTGATAAAGATAATGGCTAAAACAGCCAAAGAAAGACGGCTATCATACAATCAGCTACTAAAAATACAAAGTGGAAAAATAGAACTGAAAACTGCAGAAGAACTGAGTTACAAATATGATTGGTTTCAAATGCAACAAATAAAAAGTTTGGTGGAGAATGATATCAAAACTGAAGGAATAAGGAAAGAGCAAACAGAAATGGAAAGAGTTCTGCTTGGAGATAATGAGAAATTAATTTCAAAAGTATACAAATTACTCTTACAGGCAGGGAGGTACTGCCTCAAAAAGGCTGTGCAAACTAGCCCTGAACCTGTGGAAATGGTGTATCCAACACGGGATATTTCTTACTGCGATGCATGTTCCAGGCATAGACAACATAAAGGCAGATCTCTTGAGCAGGACAGAGATCAACGATCACGAATGGGCATTAAATCCAACCTGTTTGACAGGACTATTCAATCACTTTGGTCACCCAAAAGTAGACACATTTGCAACACACCTCAACACCAAGTGTGCAGTTTTCTTCAGTTGAGGGGCTCCAAGAAACGGCTCCCTAGGAAATGCCTTTTTACACAAGTGGAAGAGAGGTCTTCATTACATGTTTCCCCCCTTTCCACTTATACCTCGTGTGATTCAGAAAATCATCGAGGATCAGACAACCTGCATATTGATTGCACCATGGTGGCCCAGACAACCATGGTTTCCAGTCCTCCTGAGACTGTCTCACCACTCTTTTCACAGATTTCCATCAGTTGCAGATCTCCTGACACAACAAGGGGGCAGAATCATCCATCACAGCCCAGGGTTTTTCCGCCTCACGGCATGGCACATTCAACTCTAACATTTTCACCGCATGTGCAGTATGCTCTAGACAGTTCTCGAAAGCCCAGTACAAGGCGTACCTATCTAGCAAAACGGAAAAAGTTCTCTGAATTCGCGAGTAACAAAGGACTTGTTCCTGAATCTACTCCCTTACAGTTTGCGTTTTTTTATTTAGTAACATTAGAGAGTTCAGGTCTTGGATTTTCTTCATTAAAAGTGCATCTGGCAGCAATTTCGGCTTTCCATAACCAAGTAGATGGAAGTTCCCTGTTCTCCCATAGACTGTCAAAGCAATTTCTAAAGGGATTCCTTCATCTTCATCCTCCAGTTAAATCAACAGTGGCACCCTGGAGCCTCTTACTAGTCCTGTCCCAGCTGATGGGAAAACCATTTGAACCTCTGGCTACAACACCTCTCCCTCTCTTATAATGGAAAACAGTCTTCCTTGTGGCCATAACATCTGCAAAACGGTCGAGTGATCTTGTGGCTTTTCGTTCTGATCCTCCGTACACAGTATTCCACATGAATAAAGTTATGCATCCAGATCCGTCATGGCACCCCTAGACGGAACTGCTGGCCCCGACTCTGGTTTGTGGTCAGATTCATAGAATCATAGAGTTGGAAGGGACCTCTAGGGTTATCTAATCCAACCCCCTGCACAATGCAGAAAACTCACAAACACCTCCCCCTAAATTCACAGGTTCTTCATTGTTGTCAGGTGGTCACGTAAGCCAAAATGCCCTCAAAACGAGGTTGCGGAATTAGTCAGGTGGGCACCTGGCTCACTAGGGATCTTTTCCCCAATGTATACAAGATTAACCAACCAGAGAGTAGTGCTTAAAATAATGGGGACTCTAATTTAGTAAAATCAATTATAATTTATTGGGAAAAATATAGACTTCCATATAAGATAAAATGCTCATTCAATCACACATACAGTCCTAGGAAATATAGATAGATGGATAGGGGAACAAAAAGGGTAGACACACAGGGTAATATTTACCTACCGTAGTCTTCAAGGAAGGCTCCAATTGGCGACGAGTGAGGGCGCGGGTAAGGGACCCGAAACTGATCAGGAATCGGGGATGGATCTATGCAGCGGAAGGTGGGATACTGTGGGTAGCTAGTCCACAGATTATAAGGACTCTCTTGAGCCCTCAGGGGATGGGAGGTACAAGGGAGGAGAAAGGGGAGGCTCTGCAGTGACCATAAGGGCTGGACGGCTGCAATAGCCAATAGAAAGTTCCTTGGTGGCACCTGATTGGGTGCCTGCTCTTGACCAATGAACTTGCCTGGATCCTGCGTACCTGAGAGAACTTTCAGGTTGAAACGGACCCTGGGGCGGCTCCAAAGTGACAGTTGGGAAGAAGAATAGAGGTGACTACTGGGTGGGGGACACTTAAGATTAGATGGGCTTATTTAAAAGAGTGACGATAGAGAGTCAAATGTTGGCCTAGGTAACACCCGACTTGGACAAAGGACTTGGCTCTTGCTATAGATGGTCTTCCTCTTCTTCTGTCTTCTCCTGGGCACTAGTCTTTGTGCAGGGTTCCATTGGACAAAGGAAGTGGCAGTTGGACGATTACCCATTCTTTAGGTGGATGGGTTGCTTGTAGGCCAAAGGTGACATCTGGTGTGTACGTGAGCCTTCTGTTACGATGAAATGGAGTTCCAGTCTGGCGGGAAGATGGCTGCGTGTGGTGTTAGCCCTCCACGGTGGATTCCATGGTCAGGGCTTCATAATCGTTCGCCTGGATAGCTCCTTGGTGGCGCAGTCTCTTAAGAACATAAGAACATGGCTGGCATATGAGACGACGGGAAGACGTCCATTCTGCTAATAGGCACTCTGTACCGGTTTAGAGTGTCTATGTAACTGATGGCTGTTTGTACAACAAGAGTCCCTTGTATACCTGGATAGGTATGCCCACACTCTCTGGCCAGACATGTGTGAGTTACTTCTCCAGGTGCCCTGGCAACTGGGCTGGCAACTACAATGTTTGGAAAGGGGGCTTTTCCTCACAGTCATCTAGCCTGAGGTGCAGGAAATCCTTGATGCCAGACTCAAACATGGTGAACTCTTTTACCTTATTAAATGGACTCATTTCCCAATAAGTCAAGCAGAATGGGTCAAATCCATGGATACGAACTGTAAAGCACACAACAACATCCCGACAAGCCCAGGGGCAAAGGACCTTAAGGGGGGCAGAATGTCAAGAGTCACTCCATCTTTGTTCCTCTTTCCATTTGCATCCAATTAGCTAACAATTATACAATGGTGTTGCTGTGCATGCTATGCTGGCTTTTGCTTTGAAGCATCCCCGCTGCTTATCTGGAGGGAGAGTGGCATATCTGGGAACTAACCCACAGCTTAGAGGGAGTATTGATCACAATAATGGTCCATTTGGGATGTTGGTTACTTAGCCCTGGACTCATTCTCTTCTAGGTTAGCGTGTACCAAGTCCTGGACCAGCAGAACCTGGAATCCCCGGAGGGAAAGAAACTGCTCTCTGCCAGATTACTTGCTGTGCATGGATATGGCTGGGAAGTCTTCAGCATCACACAAGCGGTGAGTTGATTGATAGCCTGCCTTATAGGGCTGTTGTAAGGACCGCAAAAAGATCATTGAGCCAGTGGTCATTTTTAGGGAAACATCACCAGCTTCTTGTGGCATTCCAGGTTCGCGACTGGACAGAAGAGGAAAGCAGCAACCAGGGCTTGCTGGTGACTGTGCAGGGTCTTGGCGGAGCAGTGCTGGAACCCGGCGCTGTGCAGTTTGCTTCTGGACGAGATCACCATGAGAGCAAGAAACCAATGCTGGTTTTGTTCACCGATGATGGACGGCGGGGAGCAGCGTTGCCCACAAGCCCTTTTTCAGGTGAGGGGGGTGTCTTTTGCCGTCCATCTTCAGGTGTAATCCTCTGCCCATTAGCAGCAAAATGGAAGCCACCTGTTTTTAAATCTGGAGTGAATTGCTACAATCAGGGCTTCTTTTTTGGTGGAAAAAGCCCAGCAGGAACTCATTTGCATATTAGGCCACACTCCCTGGTGCCAAGCCAGCTGGAACTGTGTTCCTGTGCATTCCTGCTCAAAAAAAGCCCTGGCTACATTACTCTAAAAGCACATAGCAAATAAAAACACTGGGGAGAATGCAGAAAACCAGACGTTACGTGGAATGTGGGATGAATGTGCATCCTCGCTATGGGCCACAGAGGAAAGGACAGAAGGTTTTCTACTATCAAGGGCACAATCTGAGATTTGTCAACATTTATTGTTTGAGGACAAAGCAGAAATCTTTATTGGCCTTCGGGATTTGGTTGCCAATTCCGACTGGGAAATTCCTGGACATTTGGGGATGGAGCCTGGGGAGGACAAGGACCTCAGTGGGGAATAAGGCCACAGAACCCACCCTCCAAAGCAGCCGTTTTCTCCAGGGGAACTGATCTCTGCAATCCTAGGATCAGTTGTAATTCCTGGAGATCTCTCCCCCTCTCCAGCTAATAATCCTTCCAATGGACTTGCTTACTACGTCATCCTCGGCCCTTTCCAACTCTATGATTCTAGGCACGTTTCTCAGACGTAAGTCCTATTTTATTCACTGAGGCTTACTCCTAGGGAAATATTTCTGGGATTGCAAGCTTAAAATGTTCTTAGGGATGGTGTGAACAGGGCTCTTTTTCTAGCAGGAGCTCCTCTGCATATTAGGCCACGCGCAAAATCCATTCTGTAATATACACTGTCATTTGAGGGGGGTCGAGGCCCAATTTCCCTCTAAGCTGTGGAGTCTTGTGAGCAGAAATTCTACTTTGTGAGCTGCTGGCATTAAAGTTGTGAGCTGCTGCATAAATTAGTCTGCTCTGGGGCCATTCTTCCTTAGCTAAGACACAAAATGTGTGAGCCAGAGGCTAAAAAACTGTGAACTAGCTCACACTAACTCAGCTTAGAGGGAACACTGGTTGGGGTTTCAATACATCTGGGATCTCTACCTTTCTACTCCACAGAGCTGGCCTCACTTTGGCCTCATGGATAAGCCAAAACCACATTTTACAATTACAGTATCTGAGCATTAACAACTTGCCAGGCTAAAAAACTCCTTTGCTGGTTCACAATCTTCGCTTTGATTCTAACTCTGATCTTTCCTTTCCTTAGATTTAGCCCTGCAGAACCCGGCCCTTCCTGTGGAAGTAGGAATCCCTCAAAGCAACAGGACACGGGCCCCACGCTCAGCAGACGAGCAGCGGCTGCCTTGCCAGTTACGCCCGCTTTTGGTAGACTTTGAGGAGATCGGATGGAACGGCTGGATCATCTCTCCCCGCGGGTACAACGCCTTCCACTGCAGGGGTTCCTGCCCCTTCCCACTAGGGGAGAACATGCGGCCCACCAACCACGCCACTGTCCAGTCCATCATTAATGCGCTGAAGCTCAGTCAGGACGTCAGTGGGCCCTGCTGTGTGCCCGATAAACTCTATTCCATCAATCTGCTCTATTTCGATGACGATGAAAATGTGGTCTTGAAGCAGTACGATGACATGGTGGCTGGGAGCTGTGGCTGTCATTGAACTCCTTAGGAGGGGAGACTTCCCTCCTTTTCTCCTATCCTACCCTCCCCCCCAAACCCCAAGCCTCAGGGAAGAGGCTGGATGGTGAGTCTCCTAAGAGACCATCAATGGCTTTGGATCATTAGACCCTCCATATTGCCTGGTCTATCCAGATCAGGGCTGGGTCCTTATTTTTTGAGGATCCCATATTTTACTCTTCATCCCTTGCCCTTATTCTGCCCTTTGGAGAGAAAATATCACATGTGTATTCGTTTCGGGCCCAGGTCTCCAGAAACCAGATCCCTGAGTAAGCAGTAGATCTTTCTTCCTTGATTCTCTTTGATTCCTAAAGCTGCCAGCAACTGACCTTACTTTAAAAAAAAAATACTTTGATTTCCATTTGGTGAGTGAACCAAAGGAGATTGTGAGCCGCTCTGAGACTCTTCGGAGTGGAGGGCGGGATATAAATCCAATATCTTCTTCTTCTTCTTCTTCTTATTTGTTATATCTGGAACCTCCCTGTACATTGCACTTCCTGTAAATATCTGTATAGTATGAATGTAATCATTTTGCTGTGTATAATCTTGCAAATTGCCTGTCAATACTAAATAGATGAAGCCAGCGTCTTGCCATGTAACGTGGGTGGGTTCTCCCCCCCACACAAACAGAAATAGCCTTTGAGGAAGGAAGCAGGAGAAGGGGAGATATCTGTGTGCCAGAGAAGTACAAAAGTGATAGTTCCCAGTGGGTAGGAGGTCTTAGTGTCTATCATTTAAAAAGTACCTCCAAAGTTCACCTTGTGAGACATAGGATTTGAGTTGAGTATTGTTTCCCTTCTTGCAAGCCAGAGAAAGTGCTTACAGGGTAGCTAGCTTCTAATCCCCTGGATTCAGTGAGCTTTCTACCCCCAACTAGCATCAGTGACGGTTAGTTAGGACAGTCCTACAGAACCCCCAGGCACAGAGGCAGTGAACAGGCACATGATTACCTTAATCAGACCATTGGTCCCCATCAAGGCCAGTATTGTCTACTTGGACTGGAGTGGCCCTCCAGGGTCTTAGGCGAAGGTCTTTCATGTCACTTACTGCGTGGTGCTTTCAACTGGAGAAGCAAGGGATTGAACCTAGGACAGGGGTGGCCAAACTGTGGCTCAGGAGCCACATGCGGCTCTTTCACACATATTATGTGGCAACTGGAGGTCGAGGAACTTAATGCAGGCTTATTCTCAAACAAGCAGGCTTAGCATTGGGACCTCAGTCAGTCTCTTAGCACTGACCCATAGGTAGGCAACTATTTCCTCCATGGGTGAAGTGGGGAAGGAGGGGAAAATAGGCAGCCTTGTAGGCTCTTCTCTTGCACTACAGAGGTTGCCCAGAAACCTAGAGTGGGGGGGGGGGGGAAGTGCAAGAGCCAAGAGATCCACTGGAAGGAGGGACTGAATTAAAGTGGGCAATGCAAGGATCCCCTTAAGTTTCATAGCCCTTATAGGAGCTGTGGTTACTAATCTTGGTGCCAAGACAAAGAGAGTTGCATAATGATACAAATGGTGGCCAATGATTTATATGGTACATGTGTTTCCTTCTTTAGCATAGATGTTGGAGACAGCCAATTGGGAGAGGACCAGACAGGACTGTGGCAGGTCTGATGCAACTGAACTGGAAGAGTTTTTTTCTTTTAAGGGCCAAAAAACAACCATCTTTTTGGGCCAAATCTCTGGGCCCAGAATCTTTCGGATCAGCTTCAAATAGATTTCATCCCATCGCTTGATCCAAATGGAAGCAGGATGCCACAAAGCAGCGACACGCATCTAAATCTGATCAGGGTAGAATTGCCAGCTGGAGGAAGGGAGGGACTTCAGTGGAGAGACCACCTTCCAGAGTGGCCATTTTCCCCATGTGAACTGATCTCTGTTGCCTGGAGATCAGTCGTAATGCAAGAAGATCTCCAGTCACTACCTGGAGGCTGGCTGCCAATCTACAAGATTATACAGGGAAGTGCAACACAGTCCCCAAAAGATATCATAACCCAAATAACGAAAAGTACTATGCATATAGAATTGTATAATGATTTTTTTTTAAATTATATCTCAAAACATCTCATAAGACATGGGAACAGTGCAAATTATTTTCAGAAACATTGTCAAAGAGAAAAATACCCTACTAATTCTATAATATAGTCCACAGCCATGGGATAGTGCATTGCAACAAGGAAAACTATTTAACCAACTACCCCCCACCCCTCTCCATAATTCCCAAAACAGGCAATATTGTGGCATAACATTGCTATAGAAAAAACTCTCAGAAACACACTTTGCGGTCAAAAACAAAGGCCATTTTGTCCCACCTATTACTTCATTGGGGGGATTCCAAAGACAGTGCCTTACTAAACTCAAACAAAAACTCCCAAGAAAAAAAAACAATGGGACAAAATCCCGATTGTAGAGTTTTCTCAGTTCCGGAGGCTATGTAGACCTAACTCCCAGCCGTTACCCCCACCCACCCACCAATGATACTTTAAAAACAATAAAATAGAAAAATTCTATAGTGGACCAAGTGAAGGAAATAAAAGGTATTAAAACCATCTAAAGAGGCAATTAGGTCGTGGTATAATAAACAGATTAGTTATGAAGTTTGTCAGGGCAGAGATCTCACAGGTGCGGGGATTTTGCTCCAGCAAGTTGGGGAAGTCTAGCTTCCGTCTGTGGCCGATGCTGACGATGTCTTCTCCATTCCTAATGCTTGCAGAAGAACGTGTCCCGACTCGAGATCATTGGCAAAGTTGGCATGACCTTGATGATTGACTTGATTCTTCCCAGAGGGAAGCCATCAAAATCAAAGACCCGCTTGTTGGAGTTGTGCAACGATAGGTTTTAGAATGAATCTCAGATGCAAGGCTTCAAGTGAGAGATCTGGAAATACATGGATCTGTTGTTCCTGGTATAAAAAGAAGCCTCTTGTTTTAGCTTCGGCTAGTATCTTTCTTTTAATGCGAATATCCTGTAGAACAATCACCACGTCTCTATATCCTTGCAGATTTTTTTTCTGTGCAGAACCCAGCCAATAAGCTTGCAAGATAACTGGGGCCTCATCGTTTCCCCATTTTATAACGCTAGTCAGCCACAAAGAAATATATGTTGCTAGTTCAGTGTCCCCTTCAGCTTGTTCTGGGATACCATGTAGTTTCAGGTGTGGTTGCTGAACAGAGTGCTCTAAAGTAAAGATTTTTTTTCTCTAGTCCAGTCTTCTTGTTGATATCTTCTTGGGCCATTAATCCCATTTCGGCAGCGGATTCTGCTGTTTGCGAGAACTCATGAAGCGTGATTCATATGGCTGCTAGTTGGTCACTGACTGGTTTTAGTAGTGCCGTGATGGTATCTGAAAGGTCTTTTTTGAGTACGGCAAGGTCTTCTTTTGTTGCTAGATTATCAGAGGAAGATGAATGCTCCATGCCGGTTGCCAGTTCGAAAATTGCTTGGGAACTCAGCCTTCACATGTCTATAAAGTTGTTGAACAGATCTTAGTTATGTACAAAATACTTATTAACGGGGCTTTTTAGCAGGAATGTAGTTCCGGCTGGCTTAGTGTCAGGGGTATGGCCTAAGATGCAAATAAGTTCCTGCTGCACTTTTTCTATCCAAAAGCCCTGCTTATTAACTAACTTTTGAATTGGTCTGGTCTACATACATTTTCATTCCTAACAATTCTAATGTTTTTGACCTTGGGTCATTGTAAACATAAACATTTTAAACATACGTTGCTCAATTCTGTCTCTCAATCCTTCAGGACTTTGTTTTATAATTTTAATCTTTAAAGCTTTCCAACCTAAGTTTGATCCATTTATGTAAAAAATGCATTCCATTTTTCTTGAAATTTAGATTCTGGTCTGTTGTGCAAGTAAGATGTTAGCTTTGCCATTGCCATCTATTCAGTTAGACAGAGGATAATTTTGAATGCTTCGACGGGCTGGTGCTCAAGTCAGCTTTTGTATTTACTCACTTCCGTTTCTATCCCTTTCTTTCCTCACCAGTGGGGCCCCGAAGCAGCTGATATTGTTCTCCTTCAGTTTTAGCCTCACAACAACCCTAGGAGGTAGGTTAACCTAAGAGTGTGTGATTGGCCCAAGGTCACATAGTGAGCTTCTGTAAATTGTGGGGATTCAACCCCAGGTCTTCCAGATTCTAGTCTGACACTCTAATACAGTAATATGGGGAAAGGGCTGTGGCTCAGTGACAGAGCTGCCCAGACCGTTTTTTGTAGAAAAAGCCCACAGGAACTCATTTGCATATTACAGCACACCCCCGATGTCACCATTGTTTCACACAGGGCTTTATCCTACAAAAAAGCCCAGCAGGAACTTATTCGCATATTAGACCCCAAGCCAGCTGGAACTGCGTTCCTGCTCAAAAAAAGCCCTGGAGCTGCCTCTGTGAAAGGGCAGGTGGAAATGACTGTGCTGGACTAAAAACCCATACCCCCTCACTGCCCCCAGCTGAGTGGTGGGCCGCAGAGAGTCCCTGATTGCTGCCCCCAACAATTACTTGCTCATCGTGTTGGGTTGCTACTTGTATCCTCAAGGGGAAAGTAAAGGGCTCTTTTGAGCAGGAACACACAGGAACGCAGTTCCAGCTGGCTTGATGTCATGGGGTGTGGCCTAACATGCAAATGAGCTCCTGCTGGGCTTTTCCCACCAAAAAAGCCCTGGCTAGATGTAATGCAAACAGACTGTACAGCTGCCAAACCAGAAGATTTGTTAGTGAGTGTGATCTCCCTTTGCTGGGCTCCATCCCAAACTTGCTGGTTTGGAAAGATCTTTTGGAAAGATTGCAGCCAACAGTCTCCATAAGAACTTACCTTGCTGCAATAAACCCTCGCATCCTGATCTTAGAAAAACTTCCAGCTCTGGGTACGATGGATTTCTACAAACGTTAACAGAGTTGATGATTTCCTGGCCAGAGGAAAGAGAAAGCGTGAGATCCTGTCGTCTGGGGAGGGAGAGTTCCCCTGAAGTGCCCCCAAACAGGATGAGAATCTGCAAAGCCCTCCCACTTGAACCAAAGGCTTTGGTGACCTAACTTGCATTGCCAGTCTCCAAGTGGTTATAAGTAAACACAACCCTCAGGTTATAGTGGCAAATTAATAATAAATATAAAAAATAAAAGAAATAAGAACAATCCTTATGGAAGTCCATCTTTCTCTTGTTCCTGAAAGAGCTAGCAATAGATGTCTCCTTACTTATGCATCCACTGTGCAATTTCTCAATTGGAATTAGAATTCCCCGGACAGGTCGTAGACTTCTGCTACACCTGGTTGAAAGCCTTTGTCAACGAGGGGTCTTCCACAGCTTCAAAAGAGAATACATATCACACTCTCAAGGCAAAACTCATAGGGACACAAAGTCTCCAACAATGTTCTCTCAAGAACGGCTCACGCTTGTTGTGCGTGAGCCATTATTGAGGGAATGTTGTTGGAGACTTTGTGTCCCTAAGAAGACATCTATTGCTAGTCCTTTCAGGGACAAGAGACAGACGGACTTCCATAAGGACTTTTATTAGGGACTTGAAGGTTATCATTATATTTCTCACAACTGTTGTAATGTATTAGTTAATTTGTCACTATAACCTGAGGGTTGTGTTTAGTTATAAGTTCTGGAGTGACTTCTCTCATGGTTAATCTCCAGGTTGGAGCCTGGCAATCTCCTGGAGTTATGACAGATCTCCAGTCCACAAAAATCAGTTCCCCGGGAGAAAATGGCTGCTTTGGAGGGTAGAACTGATCTGTTTTCCCATCTCTTAGCACTTCCCCTCACAGAATTCCTTAAAGCATGAATTACATCTCCAAAAGTTTTTGGGGTTTTTTGAGGGGGGTGTTCCTGTCAGTTTGACTTCCACAGAACTTATCCCTAATCCAGTCCCCTTCCAATCAGGTTTCTGGCTTACCATAACTGCCTTAACTTGTTGATTTGTGATCGTTGGAAGATTTCTCAGTGTGTTAATTGCGAGCTCGTCAAGAAATGCACAGTATCCGCAGACGGTCTCCATTTGGTTCTGGAAGCAGCAAGAGTCAGGCTTAGTTGGGGAAGGATGCTTCTATCCCTGGCCTGCAATAAGCCAGCACCCTTGAATTTATCCATCATGTCAAGGGCAATCAGCTAGCATCCCCCAGGACATATCCTGCTACATCCCAGAATGCAGATCCAAGAAGGTGATTCAGGCATTGACTTCATTTATACCTCACTTTTGTTGCCAAGGGGAGAGCCCACAAGTGGCTTCTGTCCTTCTCTTTGCCTTCATTTTATCCTCACAGCCAGCACTCCGTGAGGTCGATTAAGAGGAGAGGGTGTGACTGGCCCAAGTTCACCTAGCGAGCTTCCACGGCAGCGCGGGAATTTGAACGTGGGACTTCCAGACCCAAGACCCTGGATCCTCAACCTTTTTAAGCCTGTAGGCACCTTTGACAATCCAACTCTGAATGGTGGGCTCAATCTCAAAATGGCCACCGGGGAAAGTAGAGCCAATCACGAACACAAAGGAAGCCAAAGCTGAGGGGACAATATTGTAGTGGCAGCTAAGGGCAGCCAATCAGATTTCAACTCTGGATTTCAACACCACCTGGCTCCTCCCACTGTGCCCCCGGGCACCATACTGGGGCCTCTACCCTAGTCCAACATTCTCACTGCTGTTGAACATGGGAGCCCAAGGGCTGCTCTGGTGTCTCATTGGGCAAACCCCTCCAAAGGAAAGGGTCCTGTCAAAGAAGCCCCTTTGCAGAGGCACGTTTACCTGTCTTCCAAGGGAAGAAGGCTGTACAGCATCCTCTTCACATTTGAAAGCTGAAAGGAAAAGAAAGGGCCACTGAGAATGTGGTGAGAGAAAGTACGGAACTCTTTTATAACCTCCCCGCCCTTCCTCCCAGGAGATTTTGGCATTCTACTCCTCCTCTTCCATTTTTAACCACACAACCACACTGTGAGGTAGGTTACACAGAGAGTGAGAGGATGTGTGACTGATTCACAGTCACCAGACAGCTTCCATGGCAGAGTGGGGATTTGAACTTGGGTCTTCTGGATCCTAGTCTGATGTTCTAGCACAGGAGTGGCCAAATTGTGGATTGGGAGCTCTTTCACACACATGAGGCTCTTTCACACATTATGGTGTGGCTCTTGAAGCCCCCACTGTGCTGTCAGCCGACTTGGAGAAGGCATTACTCTCTTTAAATCACTTTTATGCATTTAATCTTAACAGTTGCTTTCTTCCCATCTCTCCCTCCCTCATTTATTTCCTTCCTTCCCTTCTATCTCTCTCCCTCCCTCTTTTCCGTTTGGCGGAACATCTGACATTCTCATTCTCAGTTCTCAAACGTCTGACATTTATTCTAGGTGGCTCTAGGTGGTTAAGCAAGTTTGGCCACCCCTGTTCTAGCCGTCATGACATGCTGGCTCTCAGTGGGGCCTCTCAATGAGGACAGAGACAGTGAGTACCAGAGGGCAGCCGTGCTGCCCATTGGAATGATCCGCCCGTCCCTCCATCCCCACCCGCCTCCATCTCTCTCCTCACCGGCAGGGTGCACTTGGCGCTTCCTTAAGCGGCCCAGGAGGCTCCTCATCTGTGGAAACCTATTTTGTGGCTTTTCGGCTGTTTTTATTTCTGCCTCGGCAGCAGTCTCTACGCCGTCAAAGGATGGCTCCACTTTATTGTTGACAAAATGCCCCTTGATGTTTTTCAGAAGTCGGAACCTACAACGGGAAGCAGGCAAATCAGAGATGGGATACCCCCTCCTCATTGATGTGCTCTAGCCTGCCTGCTCCCCCTCCAAGGCTCTGCAGAGATTCAGTATCCAGGAAACAGGAGAATCCTTGGACTGATTGCCAGTTCTGGTTCAGGACATATCTAGATTTTTTTGGGGGGGAGGGGGGACCTGGAGAAGTAGGGTGGCCAATCCCCCACTTCAAGGTTAACAGAAAGCAGGAGGGGGGATGTATGTAAAATATGTACCCAGCTTGCTGGGGGGGGGGTAGTGTAATGACCGGGGAAGGCAATGGCAAACCACCCCGTAAAAGGTCTGCTGTGAAAGCAGCGTCACCCCAGAGTCGAAAACGACCGGTGCTTGCACAGGGTAGAGTCAACCATGTGAGGTGGGTTACACAGAGAGTGAGAGTATGTGAGACTGACTCGCAGTCACCAGACAGCTTCCATGGGAGAGTGGGGATTCAAACCTGGATCTCCCAGATCCTAATCAGAAGTTCTAGCCCGGGGTGGCCAAACTGTGGTTTGGAAGCCACATGATTTATTAAACTATCTTGCATTTTTTTTTCAAGCCTCTGCTCCCCCTGTTTTAATCATTGGACGCTGTCCTGAAGGGTTAGCCCGATGTTTAGTGCTTGATCTGCTGTCTTTTTAGCATCTGAGATTGACTTTTGCATTGCTTGCAACTGGTCATATCTTGGTTTAAACATTGAAGCCGTATCTTCTTTTAGTGAGTCTCTTAATGAGATTTCTAATTTGTTTAAAGCTGCCGATAAGTCTGCTGTTGTTATTGGAAATTTTTTGTCTCTAGGAGAACCAGTCGCCGTTCTGTCAGTTGTCTTGTCAGTTATCTCAGTGACTGTTGAGGTAGAGGCAGATGAATCCTGACTGGAAATAGGCTTCAAGTAAGACCCTACCTTGTTTGTTTCGGCCACAATTTGTTCGGTCTTTAACCAGCTATCTTTCCCCATTACTGCTGATTATTTTAGACTCACGGTAGTATAATAGGAATTGGAGATGTCGGAGGAAGGGACAGTGCACTGTTCCTAAGCAGCCATTCTGTCAAACGCTGCCACGGAACTCCTTTCATGTATCTGAGAACAAGATTGGACAGAGCTGCCAGACCACCTGGAAGCCAGCTGTTTTCAAATTTCTACCATTACGCATCTGTGAGATTTAGGCCAATAGCATATCTGAAAATTTTCAAAAATTGGGGCTTTTTTGAGCAGGAATGCAGTCCCGGCTGGCTTGGCATCGATAGGTGTGGTCTAACACGCAGATGAGTTCCTGCTTTGTGTGGCCTAACATGCAGATGAGAGCCAGTTTGGTGTAGTGGTTAAGTGCGCGGACTCTTATATGAATATATATATATATATATGAATATATGAAGCTGCCTTCTACTGAATCAGACCCTTGGTCCATCAAAGTCAGTATTGTCTTCTCAGACTGGCAGCGGCTCTCCAGGGTCTCAAGCTGAGGTTTTTCACACCTATTTGCCTGGACCCTTTTTTTGGAGATGCCGGGGATTGAACCTGGGACCTTCTGCTTCCCAAGCAGATGCTCTACCACTGAGCCACCGTCCCTCCCCTTCTCTTATCTGGGAGAACCGGGTTCGATTCCCCACTCCTCCACTTGCACCTGCTAGCATGGCCTTGGGTCAGCCATAGCTCTGGCAGAGGTTGTCCTTGAAAGGGCAGCTGCTGTAAGAGCTCTCTTAGCCCCACCCACCTCACAGGGTGTCTGTTGTGGGGGAGGAAGGGAAAAGAGATTGTGAGCCGCTCTGAGACTCTTCGGAGTGGAGGGCGGGATATAAATCCAATATCTTAATCTACCTCACAAGGTGTCTGTTGTGGGGGAGGAGGGGAAAGGAGATTGTGAGCTGCTCTGAGACTCTTCGGAGTGGAGGGCGGAATATAAATCCAATATCTTCATCTACCTCACAGGGTGTCTGTTGTGGGGGAGGAAGGTAAAGGAGATTGTGAGCTGCTCTGAGACTCTTCGGAGTGGAGGGCGGGATATAAATCCAATATCTTCATCTACCTCACAGGGTGTCTGTTGTGGGGGAGGAAGGGAAAGGAGATTGTGAGCCGCTCTGAGACTCTTCGGAGTGGAGGGCGGGATATAAATCCAATATCTTCATCTACCTCACAGGGTGTCTGTTGTGGGGGAGGAAGGGAAAGGAGATTGTGAGCCGCTCTGAGACTCTTTGGAGTGGAGGGCGGAATATAAATCCAATATCTTCATCTGCCTCACAGGGTGTCTGTTTTGGGGGAGGAAGGTAAAGGAGATTGTGAGCCGCTCTGAGACTCTTCGGAGTGGAGGGCGGGATATAAATCCAATATCTTCATCTGCCTCACAGGGTGTCTGTTTTGGGGGAAGAAGGTAAAGGAGATTGTGAGCTGCTCTGAGACTCTTCGGAGTGGAGGGCGGGATATAAATCCAATATCTTCTTCAATATCTTCTGCTGGGCTGCTGTTATGAAACAGTGGTGATGTCAGAGGGTATATCACCCGTCGTGAGAATTTTGGATTTGGGTCCTAAAAATTGTATTCTTATGCTCTATATATTACGAATGTGTTTAGACCAATTTTTAGTGACTCAAACTCCCCAAATGCTTCTCAGCTCTCTGATCTCTTAGTGATTGCAGCTGCCCAAATTTGGGTGTAATTCTCTGTCCCTAGGAAAAGATAAGGAATGACATCTAAGGGTAACAAAACAAATAATATTGTGGCAAAAAATGCAAGAATTTAAAATGCAAGAATTTGAAATATCTATGTTACCATATGGCCTGAACCTATAAACATGGAAACAACTGAAGGTACGGAAACAAGTGTCTTGTCAGGAGGGACCTGTGGATATCAAAGCAAACAATGGCCAGCAGAATTTACCCATGTAACAGGGTTTGGAGATCCTTTGGTGACTTTGATGTTCAACCTATATAAGCTATGCTTTTCAGAGAATCAGGACTGCTTGGCCAGATCAGCAGAGAGGGTTGCTCTTGCTGACTGTCCACAGTCCCAGAATTCTCATTTGGGGGGGGGGGGGGAATTTCTGTTACTTTGTCTTTCACTTTATTGCCAGTATGAGATAGAATGACTTGGACTGAACACACTGGAAATAACACTAGCACCAAATTGTTTTAATTGTCCATTGTTCAATGTTTTCGGTTGTTGGAGTTCGGAATTGTAAATGTTTTATTGTTATATTGTTGTGAACCACCCTGAGCCTGCTTCGACGGGGAGGGCGGGATACAAATCGAATAAAATCAAATAAATAGAAGGGCTACTGTATAAGGGTTTTGTTGGACTAGCTGGGCACCAGAGGGCTGCCCGCCCCGGAATTCTGTTCTGTGTTAAAGGTTAACGTTATTTCCAATTAAAGTTTACATTGCTGCATGAGTTTAGCCTTGCTTGTTTCACTTCTAGCTAGCCTTAGATAGTACAAAAGCACTGGCGTGACTGCCTGGGTAAGGGGCCATATTAGAGACAAAGGCCCAAGACTGGTAGGGGGTTGCCAACTTTGGGAATTCCCTCAACATCGCCTAGTATGCAAATGAGTTCCTGCTGGGCTTTTTCTACCAAAAAAAAAAGCCCTGTGGAGAACTATAAAGAACTATGGGAACGGCGGCTTCCTCCTACACTATATATCAGTGGAAATAGCACCAAAGCTGTTAATTTAAGAACATAAGAGAAGCCATGTTAGATCGGGCCAATGGCCCATCCAGTCCAACACTCTGTGTCACACAGTGGCCAAATAAATAAATAAATAATACACACATACACACACTGATGGACCTCTGCTCCATATTTTTATCTAAACCCCTCTTGAAGCTGGCTATGCTTGTGGCCGCCACCACCTCCTGTGGCAGTGAATTCCACATGTTAATCACCCTTTGGGTGAAGAAGTACTTCGTTTTATCCGTTTTAACCTGTCTGCTCAGCAATTTTATGTACTACTGTTTTAATATTGTCTAATACGGTTTGTATTGTTTTAGTTACATTTTTACAATGCTATCTTTGGCTTGTTAGCCACTCTGAGCCCACTTGTGGGGAGGGCGGGATACAATTAATCGCTTTTGGAATAATCGTGGAAGGAAAGAAGGTGGAGAAAAAGCAGCGACTGAAGACAAAGCCAGCCTTTATTGTACTGGCCCAAGCTCTTCACCATCTCGGTTTGCTAGGTCCCCACTCCCTGCCTCCAACTGGGAATTGGGGGGAGGTAGGGTTGCCAGATCCAGGATAGGAAACTCCTGGAGATTTGGGGATGGCACCTGGGGAAGACAGGAAGCTCATTGGGATATAAAATTAAAGTTGCCAGGTCTCCCCTGGCAACTGGCTGTAGATAGCAGCGACTTACTATGCAAAAGAGGAAGACCCATACCATGTTGCCACTGTTGCAGCAGGGGAAGCGATGTCAATCGATGGTCTTCTTCGTCTTCAGTTTTTGTACAACATTGTTTACATTCTCTGGAGGGGCATTTTTTTCCTCCCCCCATTCACTGTCAGCTTTAGAACAACACTGATGCGTCTGCTGGCACATGGTTCTTTGGAGCAATTTGGAGGATCGCCAAGGCAAGACTTTGTGGCACAAAGCATAACATCTCTTTGCTCCAAAATTTACAGGATCTCGAACCCTCACTGAAACGCCTGTACCCAGAGACTTGGCCAAAGAGATGGTTTTTGTTTATCATTTGAGAAGAAGCTGTTTGACACCTGCCAGTCTAGTCCTGTCCAATGTTCCCTCTTAAGCTGCAGTCTTGTGAGCAAAAATTCTACTTTGTGAGTTACTGGCATTAAAGTTGTGAGCTACTGCATAAATTATTGTGAGCTGGGGTCATCCTTCCTGAGCTAAGGCCAAAATGTGTGAGCTGGAGGCTAAAAATCTGTGAGCTAACTCACACTAATTCATCTTAGACGGAACACTGGTCCTGTCCTGAATTCATGTCATCTGATGGAGGATTCACTAGTCTAGCAAGCCAGTAATCTGTATTCTATATGAACATCTGAAGCTGCCTTATACTGAATCAGACTCTTGGTCCATCAAAGTCAGTATTGTCTATTCAGACTGGCAGCAGCTCTCCAGGGTCTCAAGCTGAGGTTTTTCACACCTATTTGCCTGGACCCTTTTTTGGAGATGCCGGGGATTGAACCTGGGACCTTCTGCTTACCAAGCAGATGCTCTACCACTGAGCCACCATCCCTCCCCATTCTGTTGTAGCAGAGTGCACCAAAGGCAAAATGAAGCAGAGCTTCTCTTTGTCCTCAGCGTGCTAGCCAGGTAGCGGAGTTAAACAGAGCCCCTTGTCAGTTTCCAACCGATAAGAGCTCTTTCTTTAAGGAACTCCATACTAGATAGTACAGCTGAGAGATAGGGATAGGATCTAACTACCTAGGATGGTACAGATGCAGAGCACATCCATGGTGCCAAAGGAGAGCAAACATGTTCGTTCTTTGTGTGTGCGCAAGGCAGAAGTGTGAACAGAAGGAAAGAAGCAATTCCTTGAGCGTTATCAGTCTTAAAGGGACAGAGGCAGAAGCGTGAACAGGAAGGAAACCCATTTGCCTGTCTGTATGCTTCACTCTCTTGTACTCTTCCTCCGGAGGCTGAAGCTGAGACAGTGTTTGGTCCTTTTCTTCCAACAATGTTAATCTCAGCAGGCAAATTGCAGCTCCCCCAGGCTGTTTTGGGTCGGAAAAAGGAGTGTGGAGGGCTTACTCCTGTTCTCCTCATGTACTGTGTCCCAGTACAGGTTGGAGAACACGGTTCTCAGGAATCGAGTTCTGAGCATGCAGATTGAAATGCTTGTGCTAGCAGAGGACATCAGGAGAATGCAATGTATAGTTAGGCCCTTTGGTTCAGAAGGATGTTGTAACCAGGCCTCATTTTGGGCCAGAGCTCAAAGGAATGGAGCTCTAGAAGCTCTACATTTTATTGTGCTCTTTCTTACACACACCAAAAAAACTTGCTTCTGGGCTCCATTGTTCAACTCCCCGCGAGAATTTTGCTGAACTTTAAGATTTGACAAACTTTCTTTCTAATATTTTCCCCACAAAAAGGGGGGGGCAGCGGAATATAAAGCAGACAGATGGAAACCTTCATTGTGCCACTGTGGCCACATAGGAGAAAGTAATTTTAAAAGTGTGGTTTTCTTATGACAATTCTAATTCAAGAAACATATTAAGATAGATGCTGAGCTTGTATAGATTAGTACATCTTCTGGTGATGTCACGGGTGTGTGGCATATTCAAGTGAGTTGTGCTAATGAGCTCCAGCACCTCTTTTTCTATGAACTGGCCTCTGGTCTATGCCATTAAATGCTAACAATGCCCTTCAGTGCTCTGCATAGGGCAAACAGATCCAACTCTATGCCAAAGGATGAACTGACACAAATCTGACATCAAGAATCACAAAACTGAGACACTTGTAGGAGAACACTTCAACCTTCCAGGACATTCAATGGGGAACCTCAAAGTAGTTGCAGGATGGCAAAGGAACTTCAGAAACAGGTTAGAACAGGAGATTGCTGAAATACCAATTATTACAACTCAGGAAAATGGGACCTGCAGGGCTTGACAAAGATATTAGTATCTTATCTCACAATGGCATTCAGAGAGACAGTTTGGTGTAGTGGTTAAGTGTGCAGACTCTTATCTGGGAGAACCGGGTTTGATTCCCCACCCCTCCACTCGCACCTGCTGTTATGGCCTTGGGTAAGCCATAGCTCTGGCAGAGGTTGTCCTTGAAAGGGCAGCTGCTGTGAGAGCCCTCTCCAGCCTCACCCACCTCACAGGGTGTCTGTTGTGGGGGAGGAAGGGAAAGGAGATTGTGAGCCGCTCTGAGACTCTTCGGAGTGGAGGGTGGGATATAAATTCAATATCATCATCATCATCTTCTTCTTGCATCTCTTGTAAACTCCTTTATTAAGCTGTAAACCAATTTGCTGCTATTCACAGGTCTTGCCAATCGCCTTCATCCGGTCTTAGCTATATTTATTGCTCAGTTACTTAGCGTCTTCTTCTATCGAAGAGTACGCTGGAGGAGTTTTGCTCCTCTCTCATTTCTGATTTCAGAAGTAAGGGGGGGAGAAGCCTCTTCCAGTATGCTCTTCAAACAACTTAGAAGCAGCCCAGGCCATTGCAAAGCGGGTAGAGACGAGCCTCATTGCGGTGCTCCTCTGACTGCGCCGAGGGCGTGGGCGACGGAGTGCCAGTTACACCCCCTTTTCTTAGACTTTGAGGAGATTGGATAGAACGGCTGGATCATCTCTCCCAGATGGTATAACGCCTTCCACTGCAGGGGTTCCTGCCCCTTCCCGCTGGGGGAGAACATGCAGCCCACCAACCACGCCACTGTCCAGTCCATCATTAATGCCCTGAAGCTCAGTCAAGACATCAGAAAAGCCAGCTGGGTGAACTTGGGCCAGTCACAGTTCCCTCTCTCAGAACTCTCTCAGCCCCACCTACCCCACGAGGTGCTTGTTGTGGGGCCAGGAAAGGAAGGCATTTGTAAGCTCCTTTGAGACTTCTTAGGATAGAGGAAAGCGGGGTATAACGCCCACCTCTACTTATAGTCAGCTCAGGTTGTGAACTGCTCCGCTCAGTAGGGGTTTAGTTTTAGGAAGCTCAGACCCTGTAAGCCTACACTTGAAACTGAGAAAAAATAATATTATTTGATATGTCTGTGAGTGTGCGCACCTGGAAGTCACGGTGACCTCATATGGCTGGTCCCTTCTGGGGGCCTGGAGGATATTCAGAAAGACGGCTGACTAATTCCTGCCCCTGCCCTCCTGACTGCTGGTATTCCAAAGAAGTCTCCTATCCAACTATTTGCCAGAGTAGACCCTGCTTAGCTTGCCTGGGCTGTGCAGGTTCGGGGGTACATTTAAGACCAACTAAGTTTTATTCAAAGTATACACTTTTGTGGGCAAGCGCACTTAGAATAAAGCTTTGTTGGTCTTCAAGGCGCCATTGGACTCAAACTTTGTTTTGCTGCTTCAGACCAACACGGCTAGCCACCTGTGTATCTAAAAAACAAGGTGGTTGATTAAAAAACAAAATTAGAGTCCAGTCAGTGGCACCTTTAAAACCAACCCCCCCCCCGCGCGTGTGTGCGTCTGTCTATCTGGAAGCCATGTCGACCTCTGATGACTGACCCCTATTGGGGCCCTGGAGGAGATTCAGGGAGGTGGCTGAATAAAGCCTGCACCCACCTTCCGAATGGGTATTTCAATACGCATCTTGATAATGAATTATTATTAATTGTTGGTCATTATTAATGATGAACAAGAGATGCCCTTTCAAAGCAACCAGATGGCTTTTCATAAACTGTAGCTTTGCTCCAGAAGGTTTGTAGTAAAGTTTATTTACATTCGATGAACCCACAGAATAGTTACGCTCCAGAAAACCCCTTAGCGGCTTGACCCTCAAAATCCTTTCTTTCACCAAGAGCAATAATTGGCTGGTTCTCATTCTAGAACCTACTCCATCCCTCCTGGCCCCCAGAACAGGGTTTCCAGCCTCCTGCTAGGGGTGGGTTTTCCCCCAGTTTTGGAGCCCCCAAGCTGCTGGCATGGAGCTGGCTGGTGGGAGGATCCCCGCCCCCAAAGATCTACGTCAGTGCCCGACGTGATGATGTCACCTGGAAGTGACATCATCACATTGGGCACATTGTGCAGGGGGACGCTCTAGCATTTGGTTAAAAACTGTGGCATGTGGCACCATAGAGTTTTTAGCCCAAATCCTAGAGTGTCCCCCCCACGAACGCGTGCGAGATTTATCCCCCACTGCCAGCCAGGTAGAACCTGGCAACCCCAGAACCTTCTAGAACCTTCACCTCCCTACTGCCCTGCCCTCCCACCCCAATCTCTGCACAGCTTCCTTGCTGCATTACAAAACTTGAGTTAACCAGGACAGGAAGGCATACCCGTTCTCCCTCCAGTCAAAATCGAGCAATATCACAAGCAGTTGCATTTCCATGCCAGAAGCCTGCTTGCAAACAGCAAGGCTTCGTTACTATCCTATTTGCAAACGCCCCACCCATCCCTCAGTCTGTGTCAGACAATGGCCTCGATCTCAGCCGTCTCCTCTTCCTCCAGCATGCTGTAGGAGGCGTGGGTCTGGAAGGGGCGCTGGAGAGGGTGGGCCAGCAGCTTGGCCATGCAGTTGTGCAGCTCCACAGCTTGGCCCGTTAGGGACACCTCGTACTTGTAGTTGGTGCCTTTGGTGTCCAGGCTGCTGAAGAAGGCACACATCTCCTGTGGGGACGGAAAGCAGGCAGACTTTGAAATGTAAGATGGGGATTGCTCCCAGCCGGAGGTGGAATTCTAGAAGGAATATTAGGCCTTTGCATATTAGGCCACACACCCCTGATGTAGTGTCCCCCCCACGAATGCGTGCGAGATCTATCCTCCACTGCCAGGCTCATTTATGTAAGTACTTGGAGGATTGGCTACGTCTTGGGGTGTGGCCTAATATGCAAAGGAGCTCCCACTAGAATTCCACTCTTGCTTCCGGCACAGGTTGCGCTTGGCATGGCTTTGATCTGTATTGAAGTTACTTAAATGCTTTTTCTTGGATTTATCGATAGAATGACAACATAGGCCAGGGGTGGCCAAACTTGCTTAACTTAAGAGCCCCATAGAATAAACGTCAGATGTTTGTGGGAAGGAAGGAAAATAAATGGGGGATGGAGAGAAAGGTGGAAAAAAGCAACTTTAACCTTAAATGCATTCTCTTAGCTGCTGACTGGCCACTGTAAGAAACGGGATGCTGAACTAGAGGAGAGACCTTTGGTTTGAATCCAGCTGAGCTCTGGAAGCTCTTACCTTCCAGCTGGTCTCTTCCTCTTTGTCCTCTGCCCCATTGTGGATATAAAGGACATCAAAGAAGAAGTAAGGGCACTGTAGCATTTTCTGTGGGAAGAGAGAAGAGGACAGTCATGGCAACGGAGCTGCTAGCTTGTGGGTCTGGCACCTCTTGGAGTAGGCATCTGGCCAGGAGGACTTACAACAGCGGGAGAACAAAAACACACCTTCATCTGATCTGTCACAGCCAGCTGAGGTTGGCAGGCAGGCCGGCTGTACACCAAGATGGTCCGCACCACATACGGAGGCGGGATAGTTTGGACATTCTCTGTCACCGGAAGCTCCGTCTTCTGCTGTCTGGAAAGGAGGAAGGGACACAAAATTTTTTATGTCTCTGTGTGTGTGAAGCAGAGGTCCCCAACCTTTTTGACCCTGCAGGCACATTTGGAATTTACCACAGCATGGTGGGCATATCAACAAAATGGCTGCCGCAGGAGGCAAAGCCAGCCACAAAATGGCTGCCACAGCTCAGGGACTTCCGGGGTAGGAAAATGCCGAGCTGTGCTGCTTCTCATAAAGGGAGCAGGCTGGAACTGCTGTTCGGGGTAGTGGAAGGAAAATTAATGCCTACTGCCTACTTTTCTCAGTTAGAGATTAGTCCAAGATATGCACAGAAAACTTTGAGGAAATTTACCTTGGCTAAAAGGGAGTCCCGGGGGGGAGGGCTCCTTTGAGGCTTTGAGGGGTCTCCGGAGAAGAGTTGCATTTTCATCATCTACAGAAGTTGCCAGAGTCATTTATTTGACATAAGCTCGACAGAATCCTAACCTTCTTGGACATTACTAAACATCTAAAGCTACACAAGACCGGTGTGGATCTGGATAATTTGCAGAAAAGGTACAGATTACTATCTTTCATTCCGGGACTATTTAAAGTTAAACAGAATAAATTCAAAAGGTGGGAAATGGAAATCTAAAAAGCTTGGAAGAAGGGATGAAGAGGTGAAATTTGGACTTTTTACATTTAAAGGACCTTTTATGTTAAACAGAAATTGGATCCGAAATTAGTATTTAAAGATAAAAATGGAAGATTTGTAGCAGTAGAAATAAATTTGAAGGGGAAAAAATGTTGTTATTGGGATTGTACGCGCCAAATGGAACGAAAGATGTATTTTTTTAAGGATATTACACAACAACTTGATGAATTGACATATGATCAAGTTTTGATAATGGGGGACTTTAATGGAACAATTCAGAATGTATTGGATAGATCTGGACAAAAAAAAATAATAAAGAAGAAAAATTGCCAAAATCTTTTTTTGAATTGGTTAAACAAGAAAATTTGGAAGATATATGGAAGAAATTTAATCCTGATGTACGGAACTATACCTTTTTTTCAGCAAGACATAATTCTTTTTCTAGAATTGACATGTTGTGGGGCACTAAAGATATGGGCCTTATAACAAAGCAAATTGAGATTTTGCCTAAGATAGAAGCTGATCATAACCCAATAATGTGGATTACAAGTTTGTTGAAAAAATCAAGAAGATGGAGATGAAAATTTATTACAGAATAAAGAAATAGTGACATCTCTAGAAAAGGAGACCAAAGCTTTCTTCCAAATAAACGACAGAGAAGATATTGGATTCCAGATGGTGTGGGATGCCTATGGCAGTAATGAGAGGAATATTTATAACATTGAACAATAAAGATAAGAGTGCAAAAGATAAACAGATGTTGGACATTCAAAATGAAAGAAAAAAGGTGAATTAAGGAAAAGGCCAGGGAAAAAGAAAATTATGAGGGAGATTACAATATTACAAACACAAATGAGACATTTGTTAAATAAAGAACTGGAATGGAATTTGAAAAAATTACAGCAAAAGTCTTTTGAGGGAGCAAATAAACCTGGAAAGTACCTGGCCTGGCAATTGAAAAAAAAAAAGAGATAAAGTAAAATTATTAGTAACATTGTGGTTGATGGAAGAGAGATGGTGGATCAAGAAGGAATAAAAAGAGAATTTTTTAAATATTATGCTAAACTATTTAAGGGTGCTAAAATAAAGAAAGAAAAGATGGAACTGTATTTACAAAATATTAAATTAGCACCCTTAACAGAAAATATGAAAGAAGCTTTGAATGTGCCAATTGAAAGAACAGAGATTGAAGCAGCGATCAATGCAATGAAAATTGGAAAGGCCAGATGGATATACAGCTAAGTTTTTTAAAACATTTAAAGAGGAATTAATACCGAAGCTCCAAAAACTGATGAACATAAGATTAAAAGGTAAAATACCAAATACGTGGAAGGAAGCAATGATTTAGTTAATTCCAAAAGAAGATAGAGATGTCACAAATGTAAAAAATTATAGACCGATTTCATTATTGAATAATGACTATAAAATATACACAAGAATACTGGCAGAATGACTTAAGCAATATTTGATAAACTTTATAAAGGAAGATCAAGCAGGATTTCTCCCCAAAAGACAGATAAGAGACAATATTAGGACTGTTGTAAATATTGTAGAATATTATGAAAGACATCCAGAAAAGGAAGTAGCATTATTCTTTGCGGATGCAGAGAAAGCATTTGATAATCTAAACTGGAACTTTATGTTTGCCGTTATGGAGAAAATGGGGTTGGGAGAAGACTTTATAAGGATGATAAAAGCAATATATACTGAACAACGTGCAAGGCTATGTATAAATGCAGACCTTACAGAAGATATGATAATTAGTAAAGGTACAAGACAAGGGTGTCTGCTATCTCCACTGTTGTTTATAATGACACTTGAAATCTTGCTGATGCAAATTCAAGAAGACAAAGAAATAGAAGGATTAAAAATAAAATGATTTATTTATAAATATAGAGCATTTGCAGATGATATAATGTTTATAAATGAAAATCCCACTCAGGTAACACCCTTGCTATTAGCTAAAATACAAGAATATGGAGAACCGGCGGGATTTTATATAAATAAAGAAAAATCAAAAATTTTATGTAAGAATATGCAAGTAAGTAAACAAAAGGAGTTACAAAAGCTAACGGGTTGTGAAGTTACCTCGAAGGTAAAATATTTGGGTGTGGAGATAACAATGAAGAATATTGATTTGTTTAAAAATAATTATGAGAAGCTATAGCGTAAAATGGATGATGACATGATAAAATGGAATAAACTTAATTTGTCATTGCTGGGAAGAATAGCTGCAATTAAAATGAATATTTTACCAAGAATAATGCATTTCAAACTATTCCGATTGTGAAGGACATTAAACAGTTTAACAGATGGCAGAGGAAGATCTCAGAATTTGTGCGGGCTGGGAAGAAGCCAAGGATCAAAATGAAAATTTTAACAGATGCAAAAGAAAGAGGAGGATTCCAATTACCAGATTTAAAACTATATCATGAAGCAGTCTGCTTAATATGGATAAAAGAATGGGTGATGCTATTAAACAGAAAACTTTTGGCGTTGGAAGGTCATGGAAATAAATTCGGCTGGCACGCCTATACATACTATGGGAAAAAAAAGTTGGATGGTTTTTTCTCTCACCATTATATAAGAAATAATTTACTGAATACGTGAATGAAATATAAGAAATATGGTGATGAGAGAAAACCGTTATGGATAGTGCCAGCAGAAGTGATAAAAATAACGGCTGAAGTGGGTGAAGAAAAGTGGTTGTCATATAATCAGCTATTAAAAATACAAGGCGGTAAAATAGAGCTGAAAACTGCGAAAAAGTTGAATAATAAATATGACTGGTTTCAAATGCAACAAATAAAGAGTTTGGTGGAAAAAGACATTAAAACTGAAGGAATAAGAAAAGAACAAACAGAAATGGAAATAGTTCTGCTTGGACATAATGAAAAATTAATTTCAAAACTATATAAACTGCTTTTGAAATGGTCTACAGAAGATGAAGTAGTGAAATCTCAAATGATTAAGTGAGCAATTAATGTAAATAAAGAAATACAGATGGAAACTTGGGAATATCTTTGGAAGAATTCTATAAAGCTTTCAACATGTCATAGTATTAAAGAGAACTGTTTTAAAATGATGTATAGATGGTATATAACTCCTAAAAAGTTGGCAAAGATGAATAATAAGATGCCAGATAGATGTTGGAAGTGTAAAAAACATGAAGGCTCTTTTTACCATATGTGGTGGACTTGTGAAAGAGCAAAAAAAAATTGGCAGACAAGAAATATCTAGGATCTTGGGATATGAAATCAAGAAAGTTCCAGAGACTTTTCTGTTGGGATTATATATGGAAAAATTTCCAAAAGAAGATAGAACTATAATATGGTACTTGCTCTCAGCTGCTAGGACACTGTATGTGCAGTTGTGGAAGCAAGAAAGAATACCAGAGAAATGGGATTGGATTATAAAAGTTATAACGTGGAGTGAAATGGACAAATTGACAAGAATTTTAAGAGACTATGATCTAGAAACTTTTAAGTTGGAGTGGAAGAAGTTTAGAAGTTATATAGAAAAAGAGTGGAAAATAAAAGGACATTGGACAATTTTTGAAAATGATAAAGTCTTAAAAGAAAGAAAAAGAGAAATTTTTGTTTTATTAGTTAAGGGTACCTTTAAATATTAGTATTTTAAGTATACAACACCGGTGGGGGTCAAGTAACGGGTGGAGGGGGGGTTAGAAAAGTAATATATGGGATAGATAAAAAGAATTAATAATGCAAAGAAATGATTGTTACCATGTTACTGGAATAAAATTGTTTTAAACTAAACTAAAATGGGTGCCACAGCTCAATATCAGGAACGCAGTGCAGATCCTTATGCTGTTGCGGCTGCTGTGGCCAAGGCAACATTAAAAAAACAAAATCTGCATAGCCTGTCAAAACTCCAGTGGCCAATCAAAAGCCTTGTGGGGCAAAGAGCCCTGTCTGGTCTTACCCAATTCCTAAAAACACTTGGCGGGTGCCAGAGAAGGTGTCATTGGGTGCCATGTTGGAGACCCCAGGTTTAGAGTCATACTCATTCACAGCAGTAATTACTAGCATGTTCAAAGCACTCTGTGCCCATTGTTTTTACACAACAACCACGGAGGGTAGGGCAACACAATCATCATACTATACATGAAGAACTGAGAAAGGAGTTTGCTCTAGAGCCAAAGTAGTCAATTCATCATTACGGCAAGACTTGAATCAGGAACTTCCCAATTCACAGCTCAGCCTATTAGCTAAGCTGCTATACCAGTTCTATAAATGGAGACGTACCAACTGTGGCCTCAGTGATTTGAGGTCTGATGTGATGAGTTCCAAAAGGCTCTTAATGCTAACAACTTATGCACAAAAGAAGGTCTTCCTCAGAGATAGGTGCAAAAAACCAGAGAATACTGGAGAGCCACTGGCCCCCTTTCTCTCGTAATTCTCTCTGGCCATCGAATTCTCCTCGGCAGCCAATTATCTCAGCTTCTCCCTGTCCTATAGTAATGGGGTGGCCAAACTGTGTCTCAGGAGCCAAATGCGGCTCTTTCACACATATTGTGTGGCTCTCAAAGCCCCCAGAGCCGTTTTGGCTAGCTTGTCTCTTTAAATCACTTCTCCAAGGCAAGCCAGCCCAATAGTTTGGAGAATGCATTTAAAGTTAAAGTTGCTTCTTTCCACCTCTCCCTCCTCCTTCCCATCTATTTGCCTTCCTTCCTTCCATCTGATATTCATTCTATGCAGCTCTTACATTAAGCAAGTGTGGCCACCCCTGTCCTAATCTAGCATTCCAGCCCTCATACCACATCGTCCACACATCAGTGGGGAAAGGGATTGGTGGATAGGCAAGGGGGGCGGGGTTGCAGTTCTAAATAATTTTCACGCTTGGTTAATACAATTTCATTTCCCAGATGGTCTGAATTTCCTGCTGTTTTCTTGGATTTCCTCTGACGTGCTGACCCACTGGTTTTATTTCTGGATTCTGTAATGCTTGGGATTGATTTTATTATTTAAAAAGCTGCTTCTGAAGCTCTTTAAAAACAGGAAATTGACTACTAAATACTTCAATTAGACAAAAACACAAGAGACCAAATGGATTGAGTCTGACCGAGACACAATCAAAGACCAGAACTTACATGAGGTTGAAAAGGCCTTCCAGATCTAAGGCAGAAACGTTAAGGCAAATTCATACCATCCATTCTTGTCCCATAGACGCTACGATGATGTTAAAAGCCCACCGCTATAGAATGTGAGCAAAACACAAGGGCAAAGGTCACAGTAATAATCATTGTTCTATGGCATCGTGTGTAGAAGAGGTAAGGAATCCTAAGATTGTCCGGCAGCCAGAAATTCTGGCTCTTTTAGTATCATACACCACTAGGTGGCGAGCTAGACTTGTTTTTAAGGCAGTAGTGTTTCAGAGGTGGTTTGCCATTGCTTGCCAGAAATTCTGGCTCTTTTAGTATCATACACCACTAGGTGGCGAGCTAGACTTGTTTTTAAGGCAGCAGTGTTTCAGAGGTGTTTTGCCATTGCTTGCCTCTCCGTTATGCCCCTGGTATTCCTTGGAGGTCACTCTTGCAAATACTAGCCAAAGCTGACCCTGCTTAGCTTCCAAGATCTGAGCAGATCGGACTAACCCGGGCTATCCAGGTCAGGGCAAAAAAGATCACCATAAGATCACCAAGGTCAGGGCAAAAAAGATCACCAAAAGCATGATTAAACCTGCAAATTTAACTTTTTGCCCATAATCTTCATCATCCAGAGTTTTATAAAACCAGGACAAATCAGATTATCTTGAAGAGGTCCAGTCAGCATTTATATCTGCCAGTGGAGCTAAAGGCTTCACTTCTTCCTACAATGGCCCAATGCAAAGATCAGCACTGATTTCACTTTTGCCGACATGCTCGGTTGATAAAGCGGGGAGGGAGGAACACAGCAATGGGCAAAGGGCCAGGTTTGGTACAAAGGCCTACGGTTGCCGATTCAACGACCACCTCTCTAACATGGTATACCAGTTCCTCATGCCTCTTCTACTTAAGTGACAATCACATCCAGAGCTTTTTTTTTGCAGCAGGGACTCCTTTGCATATTAGGCCACACACCCCTGATGTAGCCAATCCTCCAAGAGCTTACAGGGCTCTTAGTGCAGGGCCTGCTGTAAGCTCCAGGAGGATTGGCTACATCTGGAGGTGTGTGGCCTAACAGGCAAAGGAGTTCCTGCTACAAAAAAAAAAAAAGCCCTGATCGGATCTGAAGTTTTACTCTGGCTGTGGCTCTCCTGAATTGTCAAATGCCCAGCCTCCACTTCCCCTCTTCCCTTCACCAATCACACACACACCATACCCTTTTCTTGACCAAAAAGATACTGAACGACTTGCAGACTGCAGTTTCTAGATCATATAAGCAGCTGCAGACCTCTCTGGGATCAGAGGTGAATCCTGAGAGCTGGAGGGGGAGAGAGAGAGAGAGAGAAGGAAGAGTTACAGAAGCATCTCTCTGAGTTTTGGGGTACATAAGAACACAAGAGAAGTCATGTTGGATCAGGCCAATGACCCATCCAGTCCAACACTCTGTATCACACAGTGCCCAAAAAACCCAGGTGCCATCAGGAAATCCATCAGTGGGTCCAAGACACTAGAAGCCCTCTCATTGTTGCTCCCCCCCAAGGACCAAGAATACAGAGCATCACTGCCCCAGACATAAGAACATAAGAGAAGCCAATGGCCCATCCAGTCTAACACTGTCACGCAGTGGCCAAAAAACCCAGGTGTCATCAGGAGGTCTGCAAGTCGGGCAAGTACACTAAATGCCATCCCAATGTTGCCCCTCCCAAGCACCAAGAATACAGAGCATCACTGCCCCAGAGAGAGTGCCCCAGAGAAAGTTCCAACAATATACTGTGGCTAATAGCCACTGATGAACCTCTGCTCCATATGCTTATCCAATCCCCTCTTGAAGCTGTCTATGCTTGTAGCCGCCACCACCACCTCCTGTGGCAGTGAATTCCATGTGTGAATCACCCTTTGGGTGAAGAAGTACTTCCTTTTATCCGTTCTAACCTGACTGCTCCGCAATTTCGCTGAATGCCCACGAGTTCTTGTACTGTGAGAAAGGGAGAAAAGTACTTCTCTATCCCATGCGTAGTCTTGTAACCTCATAATCTTGTACTCCTCTCTCTAAACCACATCCGTTTTTAAATTTGAGAAAGGGCATTCCATTAGCCATTATGACACCACGATCCCTATATATGCCTTGATGAAAAACACTATGGTGGACTAACCCCAGAGTATCTTATTGTGGTCGTTAAGGGGCTATTGAACTCAAATCTTGCCTCTCTAAGAGGGTCGCTCAGCATCTGAATTTTTTTTTTTTACGTGTATTAATGTTTGCTCTTAAAAAAGAAATACGTTGGCTGAATGATTGGAAGTGCCTTTTTAATCAAGCAAACATTTCTGATTGGTCAAACTGATTAAAGCCTGAACCCCCTATAACAGCACCCGCCTCACGGTCCCACTGGATCACTTTTATGTGCTGTTTATGGCTACCCCAGCCCCTCTTTCTCCTCAGTTCTTCCTTTTAAAACTTTCCCCTCAGGACTATAAAACTCAAGGGGTGGGTATGATAAGGATTTCACTCTTCTAGTCTCTTCGGGGGTTTTGCTTTCAGATGGATGTATAGTTCAATTTGTAGGGGACCACAGCAGCTTTGACAGTTTTCCCAAATTATAGGCACCAGAAAACTTTAACGTAAACCACAGATATTTATTTTAAACACAAAGTCTTAAACTGGGGATATGGGAGATATTTACATGGGCTATAAAGTATCTCATACAGTTAACAAGTTGCTCAGTTGTTTCAGGCTTTAGAATATGTTTTCTTTTTTAGGGCTCTCAGGTTCACAGTTCCTCTATAAACACTCTCCAACACTAGCAAAGGCTGGCCTCTTGGGTGTAATGTGCCAAGTCTCTCAAGTCGACTGGAGCCTCTACTCCCAGCCCTTCAGACTCCTAGACCCACATATATTCCCTCAACCACCTCTCTAGTTCTTAAGAGATGTATATGTGTCTGTGACTGTTCAGGTCTTCACTGTGACACTCCTTTTGTCACACACACAGCCCCTTGGCTGTTTTTATAGAGCTAGCAGTCAGCTTTGCTTCTCACGAAGACTCTCCTTAGCTACTGCCCCAGCTCCTTCAAAGACCAACTCTCTCAGACTCTGACAGGCACCAACTCACTCTCCTCAATGTCCAGAGAATGTCCAGTCCTTCTCCCTTCTTGTTTAATCCTGGGTGGTATCCAAATTCCTTATAAATCCTGACTCCAAAGGTGATGTTCCCTTATGCGCCTATTGGAAATTTGATTAAGTGGTCTTAGTTGACGTCAAAAAGAAAAATTGAGCAGAATGGCTCTTCAAGGAAGCATTGTACGCGAAACGTGATCCAAGTTGATGGGTACATAAGGGAACATCACCGTTGGAGTCAGGATTTATAAGGAATTTGGATACCACACAGAATTGTGGACATTGATATACTGTGGATCCTTTCCTTTTGTGAAACTTTTTGATATACTGTGTATTTGGTATTATTTGAAATTAATATAGACTTTAAGAATTATTTTGTATATATATTTGTGTGGTGGGTTTTGTACACAGCGGTTGTTGTTTTCTGCTACAGACTGTGTTGCCATTTTTGTATGGTGTAATCCCGAGGTGGGGTCAGGGGACCCCCTGGTTTGGAGGCCCTCCCCCCCCGCTTCAGGGTCATCAGGAAGCGGCGGGGGGGGGGAGAATGTCTGCTGGGCACTCCACTATTCCCTATGGAGACTGATTCCCATACGGTATAATGGAGAATTGATCCGTGGATATCTGGGGCTCTTTAGGGGCTGTTTCTTGAGGCAGAGGCACCAAATTTGCAGCATAGCATCCGGTGCCTCTCCATAAAATACTCTCCAAGTTTCAAAACAATTGGCCTGGGGGTCCAATTCTATGAGCCCCAAAAAGAAGGTACCCTTATCCATTATTCCAAATGGAAGGCATTTAAAAGGAGAGTGATCCTTTTAAATGTGAGGGCCAGAACTCCCTTCAGTGCTCACCACACCCTTGATCCCTGCTCCACTCTCAAAGTCCCCAGATATTTCTGGAGTCGGACTTGGGTACAGTGAGCAGAGCTACATATAGCTGATGGGCAGTGGTAAGACTGCAAAGCGGTATACAGTTGGAACCAATGGCAAAATAGTGAAATTTACAAATTGAAAGAACATTTGGTCTGGATAGCATTTGCGTGGGAAACCAATAAAACAGTAACAATGTCAGAATGGGAGAATGAGGCAATGAATTTCTCAGAGGTGTCCCTGTCCACCCTAATTTACTTTTTAACATGTAACATATGTTATAAATATCATTCTAATTTGTACCCCATTCCATTGTCTGATGAAGGACGCATGCACACGAAAGCTTACATTCTGAATAAAACTTTGTTGGAATTAAAGGTGCTGACGGACTCCTATTTTGTTCTCGTACTTATTTGAAGGAGATCTGCAGATTGGCAAGTTCTCGGACAGCTATCAAATTCTGCTGTTGTGCAGAGAAGCGGACAAAAAATCCTATCCTTCAGACTGATGGATTTGGAGAGTAACCCATGAGAAATGGATCCAAGAGGTTTTGGGGGGGAAATGATAGGGAACACAGCCTATGCTCAGAACAGAGATCACCAGCTGGCACACAGTATCTGAAGCAATTGACACACAACAAGCCCCACATACCCACGTGACATCATTGTTGACCACCACCAGTGCGAACTCGTGGCTCTTGTCAATCTTGTGCTTGGTTCGAACGAACATCTCTATCATCTTCTGGGAGATGTTCAAGGCATTGGTCTTGGACCTTATGGGGAGGGGGAGGGGAAGAGAGAGGAAACAACACAACACAAGCGTCCATCATCTCTTCCCAGATCCATCACTCTTCCAGTTCAAGTAATGGAGTTTTGTTCCATATTGGTATTCCCCTCTATCCAGAATGGCCAAAGGCACATATCTCTGCCACCTTTCAGATCTTACTTCACCCTTTTCCAAAGCTCTACACTGGTTCCCTTTCACATAAACTTTCCCATACCCAGGGGTTTTTTTGGTAGCAGGAACTCCTTTGCCTATTAGGCCACACTCCCCTGATGTAGCCAATCCTCCAAGAGCTTACTGGGTCTACTGTAAGCTCTTGGAGGATTGGCTACATCATGGGGGAGTAGCCTAATATGCAAAGGAGTTCCTGCTACAAAAAATGCCCTATCCATACCTCCATTCTCCCTCTGTCCTGCCTCATTTTTGGCCCTGATTTTCAAATAAAAGCCTACTAATTCCACCTAGAAAGCAGGCAGAGAGAACTATATTCCTGACTGGCAATTAATTTTGGCTGAGGGTCAGAGTGTCAAAGGACTGGGAGAGGGTTGGCACCAGTGTTCCCTCTAAGCTGAGTTAGTATGAGCTAGCTCACAGTTTTTTAGCCTCTGGCTCACACATTCTTGTCTTACCTCAGGAAGGATGGCCCCAGAGCAAACTAATCCATGCAGTAGCCAAATCGCTCACTCACAACTTGGAGGATTGGCTACATCAGGGGTGTGTGGCCTAATATGCAAAGCAGTTACTGCTACAAAAAAAGCCCTGGTTGCCAGCCTCCAGGAAGCACCTGGAGATCTCTTATTACAGCTGATCTCCAGATGACCAAGGTCAGTTCACCTGAAGAAAATGGCTGTCTTAGAGGGTGGACTCAACAGCATTACATCCTGTTGAGGTCCCTCCCCAAACCCCACCCTCCCCAGGCTCCATCCTCAAAATCTCCAGGTATTTCCCTACCCAGAGCTGGCAACTCTAGTTGGAAGCAACTTCACTGCACTTAACACACAAAGCCCTTTCATTTTTCAAAATGTCTACTGCAGCAAACATGGGCAATCTTACTAGAAATGTTTTTTCTCCTCCTAAAACTCTACCCAGAGGGGAAAGGTTCCTACCAATACAAACACAGCTCCTTACCCATTAAAGGACTCCAGTTTGGAGAAGGACATTTCTTCAGCCAGGTCCAAACAGATGACCTGAGAGAAAAAGAAGAGTAGAAAAATGAAAGGGAGGGGTCCACGGGTGGCCAGGAACAGAACCCGGAAAGCTAGGGTGAGTCAGGGACTAAGCTGGAGACATAGGACAGTTTTTAAGGTGAAATTTGAAAGTTTGAGGTGGGAGCGGAAATTGGAGGGAAAAGCACCACAGCATCTTCTCCTTATCTCTCAGGCCTGACAGAAAGGGAAAATATTTGGATATCTGGAGGAGAGGAAATCTAACAAACTAATTTCTCTTCTAAAGCAACTTATGAAGCACTTTTTTTAAAAAAAGATGTGTTGCATTTTATTCTAGTTTTAACTGGATTAAAGAAACTATTATTGTTAAGATCAGAGTTGGGGGTTTTTTTGAAGAAAAAGCCCAGCAGGAACTTATTGGTATATTAGGCCACACCCCCTGACATCACCACTGTTTCACACGGGGCTTTTTGCAGAAAACGCCCAGCAGGCTCATTTGCATATTAGGCCAAACACCCCTGGCACCAAGCCAGCCAAAACAGCATTCCTGCTCAAAAACAGCCCTGGTTAAGATGCCCTAAACCAGGAAAAAGGGCAGGGTAGAAATGTTTCTATCACTAAATAAAGATGTCAAATAAGACGTTATCCACCCTGAGCCCGTATGGGAAAGGGCGGAATATGAATCAACCAAATAAATAAATGTGTCTAATTATCAGTGCAATTTATTGTGTTGATGGGATGTTTGTTTCTGCCTCTCTAAGCACCAGAGCTCCTGTAAGACGGAACTGTCATCTAAAACACTTCAGAGCCTTTTAAAAGCTAATCGTTTCCCTGCACCAGAAAAACGGAACACTTCTCTATTAGATAGAAACATCTCCCTGACCTGACCCAGTGAGCAAAAGCGATTCTGGATAAAGAAGCTCGACATTCAACCTCAGACCTGGATAGCCCAGGCAAGCCTGATCTCGTCAGATCTTGGAAGCTAAGCAGAGTTGACTCTGGCAAGTAATTGGATGGGAGACCTCCTTGGAATACCAGCAGTCGGGAGGCAGGGGCAGGCTTTATTCAGCCGCCTCTCTGAATATCCTCCAGGCCCCCAGTAGGGGTCAGTCACCAGAGGTTCCCCTGACTTCCAGCTGCACACACACATATGCAAATACAATTAAAAAAAATAAATAAAGGGGGCTTCCGTAGTTCACAGCTCAGTCTGTGAACTAGTTCTGCATCCAGGATCAAGATCAGGGCTTTTTTTTTTGTGGTACTCCTTTTTTTGTAGAACTCCTTTGAATATTAGGCCACACACCCCTGATGTAGCCAATCCTCCTGGATCTTACAGGGCTCTTCTTACATGGCCTACTGTAAGCTCCAGGAGGACTGGTTACATCGGGGGGGGGGGGGCATAGCCGAATATGCAAAGGATTTTAAAAAAAAAACGCCCTGACTGAGACTAAAGAGTAAACCCCTCTTCCCTTCTTAACAGGCACCCACCACTTTCTCTGGGCAGTTGACGCGTGGCATCTTGACTTGAAACTCTGTGGGGGGCACTGGGGTTGGCCAGCCCTTGCTGTCAGCAGCGGGAACTGTGGTGTTCTGTGGGCTGTCGCCAGTGCTGGCAGCCTCTCCTTCTCCTTCGCTGCGGCTCCCCACGCTCGCCTGGGCGCTCAGAGTGCGGTCCTCTGCCCCCTCAGGATTGGACCGGGTCCTCGGGCGGCTCTCCACCATCGTTTTCTCCTCCTCCTCCTCCGTCGCACTACTGGGCTCTGAGGTGTCCATCAGGGAGCCGCGATCCAAGGGGGAATCCAGGATTGCTTTTTGTGGGGAGGGCCTTTTTACAGCTGGGAAGAAGAGAGACACAGTTAGGGATCACAGCGGATAATCAAAGGAGAGCATCCAACCAGGGGTGGCCAAACTGCAGCTTGGGAGCCGCATGTAGCTCTTTCACAGATATTGGGTGGCTCTCGAAGTCCCCACCACTCCATTGGCCGATTTGGAAAAGGCATTTCTCTCATTAAATCACTTCTCCAAGCCACCTTTAAAGTTAAAGTTGCTTTCTTTCCACCTCTCCCTCCCTCTTCCTTCCTCCACCTATTTGCCCGCTTGCCTGCCTGCCTTCTGGCTTTCAAACATCTGACATTCATGTCTTGCAGTTCTCAAACATCTGACATTTATTCTGTGTGGCTCTTACGTTAAGCAAGTTTGGCCAACCCAATCCAACCCTTTCTTCTCCATCAACTTCTTTTTTAAAAAATCCACTGGTTCATATGGCATTTTCCTACAATTTATTAATCTACTTATTCTGCTCTTTCCCCAAGGAGCTTAGGGCGATACACAAGGTTCTATCTCCTCCATTTTATTCTCAGAACTCTGTGACTTAGGCCTGCTTAAGACTGGAACACCCAGTGTTCCAGGGGTGTTGAACTCATTTGTTATGAGGGCCAAATCTGACATAAACAAGACCTTGTCAGGCGGTGCCATTTTGGGTCAGGCCACATGTGTACCTATTCAAGATTAGGCAGCAGAGATATAAACTTTATAAAGGACACAGACAAACACAATTAAAGATTTAAAAAAACAAACAAACCTTAAAACATGCTTAAAACATTAGCACTCATTGGTCTTAAAAGTGCTTCCTTTGTATTTCTCCCATGGGATCCAGGGAACTGGGCAAAGTAAGCTCTGGCTCTTTCCTTCTTTCCCCAGGGGACCGGGGTGTGGGGGGAGATCCTCAGCCAACAGAAGGAATTCAGGCTTGGCTCAGTAGCTCTGCCTCCCCCCTTCCTCCCCAAGGGAGGAGCCTCAGCCCATGGAAAAAAATAGGGGTTTTGCTCTGTAACTCCTGTGTGATTGAACAAGCCTGGCAAAACAAGCGGTGATGCAGAAGGAAGCAAGCGAGAGGGAGAAGGAAGCAGACTACAGCCAGTTGCTTGGGGGCCTGATAGGAGCCCTCTGGGGGCCTGATTCAGCCCCTGAGCCACGTGTTTGACACCCCTGTTGTAAGCTGAGTTAGTGTGAGCTAGCTCATAGTGTTTTAGCCTCCGGCTCACACATTTTTGTCTTAGGTCAGGAAGGATGGCCCCAGAGCAAACTAATTTATGCAGTAGCCAAATGGATCGCTCACAACTTTAATGCCAGGGGCTCACGAAGTAGAATTTTTATTCACAAGACTCCACAGCTTAGAGGGAGTATTGGCTAAGACTATGGCTTTCACACACTGCTAAATAATGCCGTTTTAATCCACTTTAGTGACCATTCGAAAGTGGATTTGGCTCTTTCACACAATAGAATCCACTTGCAAAGTGCACTAAAAGTGTATTGAAAGTGCATTATTTAGCGTGTATGTGACTGGCCCAAGGTTGCCCAGTAAGTTCCGTGGCAGAGTGGGGATCTGGGTTTCTCAAATCCTAATTGAACTAGTTAACCACCAAGCTGTGCTGGCTCCTGAGCAACTTCAAAATGAAAACAGGGATAAGACCACAAGCAAAACCAATAAGAGTGAATCCTTCCCATTTCAAATTCTGTTTCCATGGGAAGAAAATAGCTGCAGAGGGAAATCAACAAGTCAAGGGAAAAGAGATGAGATTTCCTCACCGAGGGTTCTCAGCTAAAAAAAAAACAGGTGAAAAAATGGATACAAGAGAAGTTAGGAGTCCAAATTTGTGATAATACAGGAAACAGGGTTCAGAGAAGTTGCAGCCAAATCTGGTGTGTATTGGGGGGGCGGGGGGAGAGTTTCGATTAAGCTTCCTCTGTCAAGCATACAAATTCTTGCTAGCATAAAGCTGTATTGTTATCCTTTTCCTCTGCTGGTGCATACCAAAGCTATGTAACCCATTCTCTAGTTCTCACCTCTTGTAACAAATGTAGGAATGCCAGCTTTGAAGATAGTGCCTCCCAGGGAAGATTCTCAGGCTTGAGCCTGGGACCCAGGGTGTTGCTAACCACAAAAGATAACCGAACCTGTGATTGTAGCTTTTCACATGCCTGTGTTAGAATTCCTAGCGATCTCTAGTATCTTTTTGATGTAGTCCGTAAAGCCAGCTACTATATGTTATACTGTATCACTTTCAATCTGGTCCTTCCACGGACAACATGGATTATCAATAAACCAATACTTTGTTTCTAAATCATCGCTTGGTTCTTTTGAAATTCCTATGCTTGACATCTTCTTCTAAACATTCTCCATATCACCATCAAACCCCAACCTCTCTCATCCTCTCAGCACCCTAATCCTACATCCACTGCGTACACACACACACCAGCACAGTCAACAACTTATTTTGAAAACTTCTTAATTTCCCATTTGCTGTCCTTCCTCTCAGACCCTACCAGGAGCTTAGAATCATGGAGCTGGAAGGGACCTCCAGGATCATCTAGTCCAACCCCCTGCACAATGCAGGAAACTCACAAATATCTCCCCCTAAAGACACAGGATCCGCATTGCTGTCAGATGGCCATCTAGCCTCTGTTCAGAAACCTCCAAGGAAGGAGAGCCCATCCACAGCTTATTTCTTCAGTAATGTTATTTCACTGGCTATTGCAGTCAGCCAGATGAGCTTTGCAAGAGTTGACCTGCAAAGGCAAACCAAGAGCACCTTGCAAGAGCTCAGCTCCTAGGCAGGCTTTTTAAGATTTAAATTCGCAAGCAGTTCGAAATAACTCACTTTTATACTCACAGCCTGGGCAGGTTTACCCAGAAGTCAATCCCAGTCTTGACTGGGCAGTTCCCAAGTAAACATGCCTATATGATTCTATAAGCTTCCAAAGATCTGCAGAAAATAAAATAAAATGCAATGCAAGATGCCAGAACCACAGCCACGGCTGAAGTTGATAGGAGCCATGCAACCAAACCGTATTTCCTGCTAAGAAAATATCTGCGACGGAGTGTAACCATGGGGAAATAACGTGCATGTCTCGACCGTTCTGCAACAATTGTAGTGTGTTAAGAGGGAGATGCTCCGTTTCAAACACTACCCGGCTACCATCGATAGCCCACGAACCGCCAGGCCCAGTGCAGAACCCCTTCAAAGTCCCCATTGCTCGAGTCCCCTGACAACGCCGCGGCCTCCACGTCCCGCTCCTAATTTTTGCAATAAATTATAAGCACCTTACTGTCTCAGATCACCCAGCTGCTTGAAGAACAATTTGCAAACAGGGCCGGAAATGTGTCCGAGGGAAAGGAAATGGGAGTCCCTTCCCTCTCCCGCAAAGGGCTGCTGGGAAATGTAGTTGCCTTTTGTATTAAGGCGGTGTCGAATGTTACTAATTTTGGCTAGGAAAAAGGGGAACCATATTTCCCCTTATAAGCTGCCCCGTGTGTGTGTGTGTGTAAGGATGAAGGATCGGGGCACCTTCTTTGGGGGCTCATAGAATTGGACCTCCTGTTTTGAGGAGAGGCAAATTTGGTGCCTCTACCTCAAAAAACAGCCCCCTCCCACATACCCGCGGATCAGTTCTCCATTATACCCCATGGGAATCGGTTTCCGTAGGGAATGATGAGTGTTCAGCAGACACTTCCCCCCCACGGCCCCCGCTTTCTGATGACCCTGAAGAGGGGGGAGGGCCTCCAAACCGGGGGATCTGCTGTCCCCACCTGGGGATTGGCAGCCCTACTCTCTGTACATGCTCAAAGTCACATTGTATTTCCCTTCCATACCACTTGCCTTTATTTTTATTTTCATTCGATTTATATCCCGCCCTACCCCACCGAAGCGGGCTCAGGGCGGCTTTAAAAGAAAACTCTTTAAAAGAAGAGTTTCATTTGGATCTGACTAGTTGCCAGTAGTTGTTCAAGGGTCAGACGATCTGACTTGGATTGGATATGGAAAGCCCAGTTCTGAATCTTCATTCTTACTGGGTGTGCTTTGGTTACTCGCTCTTGGGCTGATCTACCTCGCAAGATTGTTGTGAGGCTAAAATGGAACTGGGGAGAATGATGGGAGCTGCTTTGTGTCTCCACTGGGACTCAAGGCGTAGTACACAAAGGGAGGAGGAGGAGGAAGAAGAGGAGGAGATTGGATTTATACCCTGCCCTTCACTTGGAGTCTCAGAGTGGTTTGCAATCTCCTTCCCTTTTGCTCCCCACAACAGGCACCCTAGGAGGAAGGTAGATCTGAAAGAGCTTTCAGAGAACTGTGACTGACCCAAGGTCACCTGGCAGCTGCATGTGAAGGAGTGGAGAATCAAACCCAATTCTCCCAGGTTAGAGTCCATGCACTTAACCACTACACCAAAAATACAATCAACAGGATGACACATTCAGTAAATAATGAGATAAGATTGGGGTTGTAGAACCAACCAGATATTAAAAAAACAGGACTGAAGCAAAGCATACGTATTAACATAACACATAAAATGATGCGAGTTTGCATAGTGCCAGTGGGATACAATTTACAGCAAACTATACACCAGGGCTGGCCAAACTGCGGCTCAGGAGCCACACGTGGCTCTTTCACACATATTGTGTGGCTCTCGAAGCCCCCACTGCCCCATCGGTTGGCTTGGAGAAGGCATTTCTCACTTTAAATCACTTCTCCAAGCTAACTCAGCCAGTGGCCTGGAGAAAGTTAAAGTTGCTTTCTTTCCATCTGTTGCTGCCTCATCTAGTTTCCTTCCTTCCTTCCTTCCTTCCTTCCTTCCTTCCTTCCTTCCTTCCTTCCTTCCTTCCTTCCTTCCTTCCTTCCTTCCTTCCTTCCTTCCTTCCTTCCTTCCTTCCTTCCTTCCTCATCTGACATTCATGTCTTGCAGCTCTCAAACATCTGACATTTATTCTATATGGCTTTTATGTTAATCAAGTTTGACCACCCCTGCTATACACAGCAGTATAGCTCACAGTCCCTAGTAATTTTGGCATTACCGAAATGAACTTCTTTTTATTGGGTGTCTGTGAGTTCCAGCGCAGTATTTTGGGACAGGGGTGGGGTTGGGGGGCAACTTCTTTATTTCCAGTTTCTCCACCAATCCCATACATAATATTATAAACCTGTCCTGCACCCCCAGTCCTTATTTCTAAATTAGAAACCACCCCCTCCAAACTCCTTAGCCTCTCCTGCTAGGGAACATGCTTCAATCCCTGGGTGGTGTCAGCTGCCCTAATATTCTGCATCTTTTTGTCATCCGTGAAAACTTTTCGAGGTGTGTGTGTGGGGGGGGGGGGCAGAACTGTACGATAGATTACAGTTTCGACTTGCTTCCACAAAGGCACGTCTTAAGTAGAGTTGCCAGTCGTAGTTTAGGAAATATCTGGATATTTGGTGGGTGGAGCTAAGGCTGGCCCTGCCACTAGGCAAACTAGGTGACTGTCTAGGGTGCCAGTCTTCTGGGGCTCCGCATTGGGCGCTTCCCTTGGGACTTGGTGACATTATCAGTGCAGGAGCAGGTGCCAGAGGTTAGCTTTGCTAGGGCAGACAATCTAGGGCAGGCCCTGGGTGGAGCCTGAGAAGGGTGGGATTTAGGGAAGGGAGGGACCTCAACAGGATGGGATGTCAAACATGTGGTCCAGGGGTCAAATTAGGCTCCTGGAGGGCTCCTATCAGGCCCCCAAGCAACTGGCTGTCATCTGCTTCCTTATTCCTCTCTCTCGCTTCCTTCTGCGTAACAGCTTGCTTCACAAAGCTTGCACTATTGCACAGGAACTACAGAGCAAAACCTCTGTTTTCCCCATTGGCTGAGGCTCTTCCCTTGGGGAGGAAGGGGGGGAGGAATAGCTTGCTTTGTGAGGCCCTCTCAATTGCACAGCCTCTCTTCCTTCTATTGGCTGAGGCTCCTCCCCCTCCTGGTCCCCTGGGGAAGGAAGGAAAGAGCCAGAGCTTCCTTTGCCCAATCCCTGGATCCCGTGGGAGAGATACAAAGACAGCACCATTAAGCCCAACAAGTGCTAATGCCTTAATCATGTTTTATTTTTATTTTTTTTAAATCTTTAATTGTGTTTGTCGGTGTCCTTTGTAAAGTTTATACCTCTGCTAATACCTAACATTAAATAGGAACACACATGGCCTGGCCTGATATAGCCCAGCATGGCAGGGTCTCTCATTTATGTTAGATCTGGCCCTCATAATAAATGAGTTTTACACCCCTGGTATAATGCCATACAGCTCACCTTCTAAAAGAGCTGTTTTCTCTAGGTGAACTGATCTATCGCCTGGAGATCAGTTGTAATCCCAGGAGATCTCCAGCCCCCAACTGGAGGTTGGCAATCACAGCAGCTGCACAAGTCAGCCGGAATGCCCAGGCAGGGGGCTCTTTTTTCTCCAGCATGCGCATGGCTCAATAATACACATGCTGCCCACCAGAACCCATCAGGGGGCAAATCAGGGCTCCCTTGGGCCATTCAGGTTGGGGAAGTGGTGTGAGGGGAAGGCTGGAGCACCCTCTAGCCATACACTGTGGCCCTAATGCGAATCAGGCTCCTATGGGCTCAGTAATTAAATCTGGAGCATGGAATTCACAGAATCCGTCTGACTGAGAGGGCCCATGGGGTGGACTTGATCCTCTTCAAACTTGAAGACTTGATCAAACTGTGACTTGATCCTCTTCAAACGACCAGACTGGTCTATTTCTTCCAAAATGGTTTCCTTTGCTCTCTCCCTCATTTGGATTTGCAAATCCAGAAACTCTAAGTGGTATTCAAGGGCAGCCTTAAAGCTGGTGAGTAAGCAAAAAAGAAAAAAAAGATAAAACTACTGCACAAACAAAGAGCACCAGTACAACCCTTTCCTTTCCATCTGAGGACAGGAAATGGGTGCAACTGGGGGAACAGGAAAGGACGGGCAGCAGGGATCTCAGCGGACACTGCTGTTGGTGGTGTTGCTCAGCCCGGTTGCTGCTTTTTAGCCACCGAGGGGGAGACACAAGAAGCAGGGATGGAGAAGGTAAGCAGGGAATAGAGTCTGGGAAGAGGGGGCGGGGAGGTGCCTTCTTGGTGCCACTGGTTTTCTGGTGTCTCCTTGGTGGTTTCCCTTCACCTTCGTACTTACTTTAATGTCCATAGAATTCACAGAATCCGTCTGACTGAGAGGGCCCATGGCGTGGACCTTCTCTGATCTTCATCTTAAGCCAGCCTTTGCTGTTGGAAGAAGGGACAGGTGGTGAGCTCTCTGGGCTGGCTGTGGTCTCAGTCCATATTCTGGTAGAATTTCTACAACCCTCCTCTGTTTCAGTGTCCCCCTTCCTTTTATAAATATTTGTATATTTATTCAGGGCTTTTTTTGTAGCAGGACCTCCTTTGCATATTAGGCCACACACTTCTGATGTAGCCAGTCCTCCAAGAGCTTACAGGGCTCTTCTTACAGGGCCTACTGTAAGTTCCTGGAGGATCGGCTACATCAGGGGTGTGTGGCCTAATATGCGAAGGAGTTCCTGCTACAAAAAAAAGCCCTGTATTTATTTATTTCATTTATGCCCCGCCTTTCTCCTCAGGGAGGACCCAAAGTGACTGATGTCACTTCATTCTCCTCTTGTCGCTTCTCTCCTCACAACAACCCTGCAAGGCAGGTTAGGCTGAGACTGCGTGTGACTGGCCTAAGGTCACCCAGCAAGCTTCCATGGCAGAGTGAGGATTCAAACCTGGGTCTCCCAGATCTTCATCTGACCCTCCAACCACTGTATCACATCAGCTCTCCATGTAGGGTTGGCAACCTCCAGGTGGTGGCGGGAGATCTCTTGGAATTACACCTGGCCTCCAGATGATAGAGATCAGTTCCCCTGGAGAAAATGACTGCTTTGGAAGGTGGACTGTGTAGCATTGTGCCCTGCTGAGGTCCCTCCACTCCACAAACTCCACCCACCCATACTTCCACCTTCCAGATCTCCAGATATCTCCCAACCCACAGCTGGCAGCCCTGTTAAGTCTTGCTTCAGGCATCCTCCAGAGTGGCTTGGAGAAGGCATTTGTCTCTTTATCCAAGCCAAGCTTGGTGAATGCATTTAAAGGTAAAAGTTGCTTTCTTCCCCCTCCCCATTTCCTTCCTTCCTTCAACATCTGACATTCATGTCTTGTGGCTCTCAAACATCTGACGTTTATACTCTGTGGCTCATATGGTAAGCAAGTTTGGCCACCCTGTAGGTCATGAAAGGTAATGCTGCAATAAACAGCTTAATCTTTCAGATGCCTCATGACTCTTTGGGGCAGCAGCTGCCACAGAGGCAAAAAGCTATGCCTCTGGGACTCTTCTTAGCTGGTTATCTTCCCTGTTGGTTCAGTTTAAGCTACGAGATCTAAATAGAACCTTCATGTTTAGAAGCAGGTTAGAGGAATGGATGTGGGGGGGGGGGGAGTGACCTATTGCCTTCCCGGTCTTCTTAAAGGTATCTCAGGATCATTTGAACAAAGTTTGAGTCCAGTGGCACCTTTAAGACCAACAAAGTTTTATTCTAGGTATAGGCACATGCTAGGTGTGTAGGCTCCTCTTGCTTTAGGGGTAGGGTTGCCAGCCTCCAGGTGATAGCTGGAGATCTCCTGCTGTTGCAGCTTATCTCCAGGCAACAGAGGTCAGTTCACCTGGAGATAATGGCTGCTTTGGAAGTTGGACTCTATGGCATTATACACTGCTGAAGTAGGGTTGCCCCTTCAGTTTGGAGGCCCTCCCCCCACTTTAGGGTCATCTGAAAGTGGGGGGAGGGAAATGTCTGCTGGGCACTCCATTATTCCCTATGGTGACCAATTCCCACAGGGTATAATGGAGAATTGATCTGTGAGTATCTGGGGCTCTGCGGGGGGCCCTGTTTTTTGAAATAGAGGCTTTGAATTTTCAGCATAGCATCTGATGCCTCTCCTCAAAATACCCTCCAATGACACAATGGAGCTACTGAGCCAAGCCTCTCTTCCTTCTATTGGCTGAGGCTCCTCCCCCTCCTGGTCCCCTGGGAATGGAAGGAAAGAGCCAGAGCTTCCTTTGCCCAGTTCCCTGGATCCCATGGGACAGATACAAAGAAAGCACTTTTAAGACCAATGACTGCTAATTTAAGCATGTTTTTTTAAAAATCTTTAATTGTGTTTGTCCAACATGGCTTCTCTTATGTTCTCTTATTAACATGTGGAATTCACTGCCACAGGAGGTGGCAACGGCTACAAGTATAGCCAGCTCCAAGAGGGGATTGGATAAAAATATGGAGCAGAGGTCCATCAGTAGCTATTAGCCACAGTGTGTGTGTGTGTGTGTGTGTGTTGGCGACTGTGTGACACAGAGTGTTGGACTGGATGGGCCATTGGCCTGATCCAACATGGCTTCTCTTATTTTCTTATGTTCTCTTATTATTAACATGTCTGTGTCCTTTATGGAATTTATTTCTCGGCTACCTAATCTTCAATAGATACACACATGGCCCAGCCTGACATGGCCCGGCCCGACAAGGTCTCATTTATGTCAGATCCGGCCCTCATAACAAATGAGTTCGACACCCCTGCTCCAGATAATCCCTTGAGGAAGAGCGGCTTGGTCCAGGGGCTGGTCTCAAGGCAGAGTTATCTCTGCACAGAGAGAATTGACGGATGCAAACCAGCCATTGTGACTGTGGAAAAACAGGAAGGCCTTCAGCTGGCCCCTGTTTCCTTTGCTTACACAAAACCCTGCTCGATCCCCTTCCGTCATCCCCAAAATAATTGCAAAGGAGCAGGGCGGGGCAGTTGCTCTAAAGAAATGGCGCAAGTGGGGCAGGGTGTGGGTCCATTGGGCAGGGTGTGGGTTGGCTTGGAGTTCTTTAGCATGCCTCCTGTGCCACCAGCTCTTTGGATGATCTTGGCAGTGGCGATTGGTTTTAGCGGAGCCAATTCTGCTTGCAGAGTAACACAAGGTTTTGATTCTGGCCAAACCCTTCAGCAGGCCAAACAGAAAGTTGCCCAACTTGGTGTGGTGCCGAAGAGCAATGGACAATCTGGAGAACCAGCTTTGATTCCCCCACTCCTCCACGTGCAGCCAGCTGGGAGGACCTTGGCTCAGTCTGTTCTCTCGGGGCTGTTCTCTCAAGAGCAGTTCTCTCAGAACTCTCTCAGCCCCACCTACCTCACAGGGTGTCTGTTGTGGGGAGAGGAAGGGAAGGAGATAGTAAGCCACTCTGAGTGAAGGGCAGGGTATAAATCCAACTCTGCTTCTTAACCATTAGTTGTGCTCTTTAGAATAAACTTCCTAGTTAGGGTTGCCAAGTCCAATTTAAGAAATATCTGGGGACTTTGGGGGTGGAGCCAGGAGACGTTAGGGGTGGAGCCAAGATCAAGGCTGTGACAAGCATAATTGAACGCCAAAGGGAGTTCTGGCCATCACATTTAAAGGGGCAACACACCTTTTCAATGCCTTCCTTCCATAGGAAATCATGAAGGATAGGGGCACCTTCTTTTGGGGCTCATAGAATTGGACCCCCTGGTCCAATCGTTTTGAAACTTGGCGGATATTTTGGGGAGAGGCACTAGATGCTGTACTGAAAATTTGGTGCCTCTACCTCAAAAAACTGCTTCCCCAGATACCAGCAGATCAATTTTCCATTATTTTCTATTGGAATAAATCTCCATAGGGAATAATAGAGTTCCCAGCAGACACTTCCCTCCCCCCCACACCGCTTTCTGATGACCCTGAAGCGGGGGGAGGGCCACCAAACCGGGGTCCCCTGCCCCCACCTGGGGATTGGCAACCCTACTCCTAGTTGCCCAGCTAGCCCCACCCTAACTCCTTATTTCCCACTGAAGAAACTTTGTAACCTTCCTGTGTGATTACTCCAGAACCCCCAAATGCAGGAGGGGGTCAAGCAGGAGTCAAACTGTGTTTGTGCCAGACATGTACGGCTCACTGTGATCAGTCAGGAGGACCAAGGTTCCCTCTAAGCTGAGTTAGCGTGAGCCAGCTCACAGATTTTTAGCCTCCAGCTCACACATTTTTGTCTTAACTCAGAAAGGCTGACCCCAGAGCACACTAATTTATGCAGTAGCTCACCACTTTAATGCCAGTAGCTTACAAAGTAGAATTTTTGCTCACAAGATTCTGCAGCTTAGAGGAGACGTTGGTCAGGACCAATACTCCCTCTAAGCTGTGAGGAAAAATTCTACTTCATGAGCTACTGGCATTAGAGTTGTGAGCTACTGAATAAATTTGCTCTGAAGCCATTCTTCCTGATGAAAATGTGCGAGCTGGAGGCTAAAAAACTAACTCAGATTACAGGGAATATTGCTCTGGATCGCACATAGGGTTGCCCAGTCTCTCCACTGCTCCAGGGGGACGGGACTTGTTTCTTGTCCTTGTGAAGCTCTCGTGGCACAGTGGCATCACACGGAAGTGACGTCATCACTCCGGGGACATCACACCGGGGACACTCTAGGGCACACGATAAGACTCTATGATACCATGGAGTTTTATCATGTGTCCTAGAGCACCACACCAGAAATGCTCTAGGATTCATGGTAAAACTCTATGATACCATAGAGTTTTTACTGTGAGTCCTAGAGTGTCCCTGGAACTTCCGGTGACATCATCGCACTGGGGACAGTGTGCGGTGACAGGGCTCTTCAGGGATGGGGATTCCCCCTGCAGTTGGCTCTCTGCCGGTGGGTTGGGCTCCTCCAGGCCGGGGGATCTCCGGCCCCAGATGGGAGCTTGGCAGCCCTAACCACTCAGGTACATCTCTGGTTCTTTGTCAACCAGGGCCAGTCCTAGACTCTCTGGCACCCTAGGCAAGGCTAACTTCTGGCACTCCCCCCACCCCGCACTGATAACATCAGCAAGTCACAGGGGGGCACCCAATTCAGTGCCCCCAGAAGGCCGGCACCCTAGGCAATCGCCTAGTTTACCTAGTGGCAGGGCTGGTTCTGTATCAACCTGCACCAAAGCCCTGAGGTATTCTGTCATTCTCGTCTTCCTTTTTGGTCACCAGACGGACGCAGAGCCTGCAGATGAGAGAGGCAAGGAAAAGGCCTCCGAGGAGGAAGAGATCCTGCAGTATGAGCAGGACATCACGGAGCTGCTGCTCACCATTGCCGGCCTCCACGGCAAAATTGAACACCTGCAGCACCAGAAGGCCAGGTAGGACCGCGGCACCCCTTGTTTCTCCCTGGGATCACCTGTTCTCCTGGGATCACTTGGGCCTGCAGTTGCCCTCCCCAGAGTCAGCCTATGCACTTGGCTAGAGGTGCCAACCTTCAGGTGGCACCTGGAGATCTCTTGCTATTACAGTGGATCTCCAGGTGACCAAGATCAGTTCCCCTGGAGAAAATGGCTGCTTTGGAAGGTGGACTCTAGGACCCTCCCCTCCCTGAACCCTACCCTTCCCAGGCTTTATCCCCCCCAAAGTTTCCAGGAATTTTCTAACGCAGAGCTGGCAACCAAGGCAGAACAATATAAGCAAGATGTCCCTTGAGACTGACACCTCACCATGCCTCCTTAGGATCGTCTCTTCCAATTGCCTCCTAGTCTAACCTACTCACAAGAGCTGGGAAAAGAGAGCAACCATTTTAATACAGCTTGACAACTCCAGTTTGGGAAATTCTTGAAGATTTGGGGGTGGAGCCTGGGGAGCAGCGGGACCTTGGCAGGGTATACTGCCATAGCAGGGGTGGCCAAACTGTGGCTTGGGAGTCACATGTGGTTCTTTCACACATGTTGTGTCCTTCTCAAAGCCCCCAATGTCCCGTCAGCTGGCTTGGAGAAGGCATTTGTCTCTTTAAATCACTTCTCCAAGCCAAGCCAGCCAGCGGCTTGCAGAATGTGTTCAAAGTTAAAGTTGCTTTCATTTCACCTCTCCCTCCCCATCTATTTTCCTTCCTTCCTTCCTTCCTTCCTTCCTTCCTTCCTTCCTTCCTTCCTTCCTTCCTTCCTTCCTTCCTACCTACCTACCTACATCTGACGTTCATGTCTCGTGGCTCTCAAACATCTGATGTTTATTCTGTGTGGCTCTTACTTTAAGCAAGTCTGGCCACTCCTGGTATAATGCTATAGTATAGAGCCTACCTTCCAAACCATGTATTTTCTCCAGGGGAACTGATCTCTGTAGTCTGAAGATCATTTGTAATTCCAGGGGAACTCCAGGCTCCACCTGAAGGTTGGCAGTCCTAAAAATCTCAGCATTATAGCATGAGGGTAGATTTACTTGTGAGCAGCTGATCATTCAGATGTTGCCTCCTTGTTTACCCTGATTAAAACAGGGATGTACTAATCTGGTCTGGAAAACCACCAAATTGGCCTCCATTTGCCTCCCTGTGAGAAAAGGCAGACTATAAATAGTATAACGTGAAATCAATCAATTAATCTTGTTTTCATGAGCAGATTTTGGATTAGTCATTCCTTAACTCAGAATTTTTGAGTATTGCAGTCTGAAAGACATCAATGAGCCACGGTCGGGGTGGAATTCTAATAGGAGCCTCTTTGCATATTAGGCCACACCCCCTGGCCATGGTGATTCTTGTAGGTTGCAGGAGATCAAAGTCAGTGCTTAGTTCTCATGGCCCTTTTGTACATGCCCGGGGAAATGCTGCTTGCCGCTTTGGGTCAGCCAGCAATTTTATTCCAAGTCAGTTTGGCCAGGGATCCTGGAGGTTTTTTGCCATCTCCTGGGCATGGAGCAGGAGTCACTGGGGATGTGTGTGTGTGTGGAAGCCGGTGAGGTATTTGTGAATTTCCTGTATTGTGCAGGGGGTGGGGTAGATGGCCCTGGAGGTCCCTTTCAACATGATGATTCTATGAAAGTCTCCTGTCCCTTGGAAGGGGCCCTTCACCGAGAGACCGAGATTTAGAGAGGCGGCAATCCCAGAGATCAAGACCTGCTTAGTTCAAATAACTTTCCTGTGTGTGTGTGCGCGCACAGGCGTGTGTGTGTGCACACGTGTGTGCGCGCTTGTGTGTCTAGAAGTCATGGTGACTTCTGGAGACCTCTAGTGGAGCTAGGGCATTTCCGAGAGGTAGCTTTGATACTGCCTGCCTCTGCCTCCCAGCCCTGGTATTCCTTGGAGGCTCCCATCCCAGTACTTGCCGGGGTCAGCCCTGCTTAGCTTCCGAGATCTGAGAAGATCAGGCTTGCCTGTGTTATCCAGGTCAGGACTAAACAATTCTCCTTGTTCACAGAGACGATGAGGATTTTTCTGACCTGGGCTCGGAATACACGGCGAGCCTGCCCCGGTGCCCTCAGCCTTTCCCAAACGTGGTCCTGGCCCTGCCGCCTCCGGCTCGGAGAGAGGAAGGTAAGAAGGGCTTGCGGAGGATCTTCAGTTCATTTTGCGTGTGGGACACTGAAAACACTTGTTCCTCTGGGTGTGCCAAAAGTGGGGAGGACGGGCTCGGAACAGGCTTTTAAAGTCGATCAGTGGCAGAGAAAAGGCTGGACAAATGAAACATAGAAACAAAGAGCTGAAAGGGATCCAAGGGTCAACCAGTCCAACGTCGGGTTGCCAGTTTCTCCCTCTGGTCACCAGTGAGGAACGGGGTGGACTGGGGTGGGGTGGGGTAGGGTGGCCAGATCCATGTCGGGGAGCTCCTGGAGATTTGGGAATGGGGCCTGGGAAGGAGAGGGACTTCAATGGGGCACAATCAGGGCTTTTTTTTGAGCAGGAACGCACAGGAATACAGTTCAGACTGGCTTGGCATCGGGGGGTGTGACCTAATATGCAAATGAGTCCCAGCTGGGCTTTTTCCTACAAAGACCGCCCTGTGTGAAACAATGGTGACATCAGGGGTGTGGCTTATTATGCAAATGAGTTCCTGCTGGGCTTTTTCTACCAAAAAGAGAGAGAGAGAGAAGCCATGGGAACAATGCCATAGAATCCTCCCTCCAAAGCATCAATTTTCTCCAGGGGAACAGATCTCTGTAGCATGGAGATAAGCTGTAATTCCAGGGAATCTCCGGGTCCCACCTGGAGGCTGGCAACCCTAGATACAAGGCAGGAAATTCGCAGCGGCCTCCCCCCACTCCCCCTGTATCCCCTGCTCAATGTTCAGACAATGCTTCTTAACGTAACTTGCGTTTTTGGTCATACGTGATCTATCAAGAGGACATTTATAATCATCCCTTTCCCATTTATACACATTTGGGAATGGCTGCTCCTCGCCCACATCTTTGCCTTTCCTGCAGTTCTGAGAAGAAGAAAACCCAGAATGCAACTCCAATATGTACTAAACTGAACACTTTCGGGTGCATTTGGGTGCGTTGGGCATCCCTCTCTCAGGGGTGGTTCACATGTTACATACACTTCATGTCTCTGAAATATTTGAAGGGCTGTCACTTAGCGGAGGGCAGGGAGCTGTTCCTCTTGGCAGCAGAGGAGAGGACTCGTGAGAATGGGTTTCCATTAAGGGTGGGAAGGTATCGGCTGGATATTTGGATTTTTTAAAACTGTAAGAGTTGTTCAACAGCGGAATTGGCTACCGAGGGCTGTGGTGAGCTCCCCCTCATTGGTGGTCTGCAGCAGCTTGACAAACACTTGTCAGGGATGCTCTAGAGCAGTGGTGGCCAAACTGTGGCTCGGAAGCCACATGTGGCTCTTTCGCACATATTGTGTGGCTCTTGAAGCCCCCACGACCCTGCTGGCTGGCTTGTTTCTTTAAATCACTTCTTTAAAGGGATCCAAAGAAGGCATTTGTTTCTTTAAATCACTTCTACAAGTCAAGCTGACCAGCAGCTTGGAGAATGCATTTAAAGTTAAAGTTGTTTTCTTTCTCCCTCCCTCTTATCTATTTTCCTTCCTTCCTTTTTCCAGCTCTCAGTCTCTGATGTTCATGTCTTGCGGCTCTCAGACATCTTACATTTATTCTATGTGGCTCTTAAGTTAAGCAAGTTTGGCCATCCCTGCTCTTGAGGCTGATCCTGCATTGAACAGGGGGTTGGACTAGATCAGGGGTGTCAAACTCATTTGTTATGAGGGCCAGATCTGACATAAATGAGACCTTGTTGGGACAGGCCATGTGTGTTGTAAAACGCAGGACACAGACAAACACAATTTGTGTGTGTCTGCAAGTTGCAAATGTACTTTCTCCAGTAGAACACGGCACTTGAGCCCGAAAGATTCTACAAACCCTAATAGTTTTGATTTATTGACATTACAGAAATCTCATGGTCAATGCTTTGAGCCTAAGACCCAGGGGAAAACATGAAATGGCTGGACATTGCGAGCTTTTATATATAAGGTGCTTCATGTGCTGGTCAGCCAATGGAGAAAATAGAGGCTTTGCTCTGTATCTGCTGTGTGACTGAGCAAGCCTGGCAGAGCAAGCGGTGATGCAGAAGGAAGCAAGAGAGAGAGAAGGGAGCAGATGACAGTGAGTTGCTTGCAGGCCTGATAGGAGCCCTCTGGGGGCCTGATCCAGCTCTAGGGCCGCACGTTTGACACCCCTGGACTAGATGACCTGTATGGCCCCTTCCAACTGGCCTCCAGGGGCTCTTGGCAGTACGATGTCCGTTTGGCGTTCTGTGCTCAGAACTTAATTTAGGCACTTATGGGCCCAGTTCAGATTTAGTCTCCCGTCATGCCGTTTGTTGCAATTTTTATTTTTATTTTTATTTTTTAATTTATTTTTGTTAATTTCTAGTCTGCTTTGTCCTGCAAGCGGGCTCAGGATGGACCGCAACAGACAAACACTAGCAATAAACAATATAATAGAAGTAAATAAGCGATTAAAACAATAAAACAGTTAAAACAATAAAATTACTCCATTTCAGGTGGTAGACAATAATTGCAAACAGAGCTGAAACTGATGAAGTCCCCAGGGGTAGTTTTGTAGAAAAATAGATGATGGAGCTCATTAGCATAATTCATTAGCGTATGCCACCCCCACCCCCCCCATCAGCCAAAAACAACCTGACTCAAGAAAGGAGAGCCCCAGGTGAGCAAGGCCAGCTTGGGCTAGCTAGAGATCCAGTCAGACCAAACAGGCCTTGTTCACCTGGGGCTCTCCTTGGCTGCCTCCCCAATGAAAAGGCCAGCAAGCCACCCGCTGCCCAAAATCACATAAGAAGTGGAGAAAGGGTGGCTTGGGCTTCTCCAGGGGTTAATGAGGGCTGCTGGGGGTGTGGCAAAGCCCGTGGTGGCTGGCTGGCTGCCCGCTCTCCTAATCCAGGGATTGTTATGCAGCTGCACCTACAATTCAATGGACAAGATAGGTGGGGAGGAGGAGGGGGGCTATCAGAAAGGTTAGGGGTAGTACATAAACACCTAGTTTCTTTAAATGAAACTAAGTCCTCAGGGCCAGATGAATTGCATCCAAGGGTTCTAAAAGAGCTTGCGGATGTAATTTCTGAGCCTCTGACTATTATTTTTGAGACTTCTTGGAGAACAGGAGAGGTGCCGGAAGATTGGAGGCGGGCAAATGTTGTCCCCATCTTCAAGAAGGGGAAAAAAGACATCCGGGTAACTACAGACCCATCAGCTCCTCCCTCATTAGTCATCGTGAAGATTTTTAAAAATTCCCCCCTTCCCATCTTTCAGGCCACGCTGACCTCTTCCTTGATGTCCACAAAGCCATGACATCTCTCGAAAACACCATTTTATCCCACCGGAGCCGTATCTCAAGCACAGAAGCCGAGCTGGAGGGATCTACCCGGGTGGCTGAGGTATTTATTTATTTTATTTATATCCCACCCTCCCCGCCGAAGCAGGCTCAGGGTGGCTCACGTTATAAAACCACAAACAAACAATTAAAACGATACATATTATAAAATTATACATTCAATAATTAAAAGTCAAAATAATTTGGTGCTGGTCTCTTTGATGTCATATAATTTCAATTTCAACGGCAACAGTATTTCTTCAATTTCCCTACGATACAGGCTCAGCGTCAGTTGAAAGCCAGCCAGAAGAGAGCGGGTCTTACAGGGCTTGCGGAACTGGACGAGGTCCCTCAAGGCCCTCACTTCCTCTGGTAGTTGATTCCATCAGTGGAGGGCTGCAATTGAGAAGGCCCTCTCTCTAGTGGTCTTTAATTTGGCCTCCTTTGGCCCAGGGATTGTTAGTAGATTTTGAGATCCAAATCTAAGTACCCTCTGGGGAACGTGTAGGCTTCCCAATCCCCAGGTCCCAGCGGGGGATCCCCGGTTTTACAGGCTTCCCCCCTCCCCCAGCCAGCTGGCCGGCGAGGGAAGCCCCACCCCCACAGCCATTATGCACCTCCATGAACAATTCCCATAAGGAATGATGGGGAATTGATCCGCGGGTATCGGTGGCTCTGGGGGGAGCTGTTTTTTGAGGTAGAGGTGCCAAATTTTCAGTATAGCATCCAGCGCCTCTTCCCAAAATGCCCCCCCAAGTTTCAAAAGTATTGGACCAGGGGGTCCAATTCTAAGAGCCCCAAAAGAAGGTGCCCCTATCCATTATTTTCTATGGAAGGAAGGCATTTTAAAAGGTGTGCTGTCCCTTTAAATGTGATGGCCAGAACTCCCTTGGAGTTCAATTCTGCTTGTCACACCCGTGCTCCTGTCTCCTCCCCCAATGTCTCCTGGCTCCACCCCCAAAGTCCCCAGATAGTTCTTGAATTGGACTTGGCAACCCTAGAAACGTGTGGGGAGAGACGGTCCCTAAGGTAGGCAGGGCCATACAGGGCTTTAAAGGTAGGCCCTCCAATAGTCCTTTCACTCCATTCTCTTCTTGGATGGGTGTCAAGTCGCTTCTGACTTATGGTCCAGTCTTCCCTCTAAGCTGAGTTAGCTAGCTCACAGTTCTTTAGACATTTGTGTCTTAGCTCAGGAAGGATGGCCCCAGAGGAAGCTGGCCAACGGTAGCTCTCCAGATGTTTTTTGCCTACAACTCCCATCAGGCCCAGCCCGCATGGCCAATGGCTGGGGATGATGGGAGTTGTAGGCAGAAACATCTGGAGAGCTACCATTGGCCACCCCTAACTGACTGACAGCTTTAATGCCAGTAGATCATGAAGCAGAATTTTGGCTCACAAGAGTCCACAGCTTAGAGGGAGTATTAATGGCGACCCTATGAATTAACATGCTCCAAAATGTCATCTCTAGAGTTGCCAGGTCTTACTTCCTCTCTGCATGCCTTTTAAATGCCTTCCCTCCATTTGGAATAAAGTCTTCTTTTGAGACTCATAGAATTGGACCCCTCTGGTCCAAACTTTTTGAAACTTGGGGGTGTTTTGAGGAGAGGCACTGGATGCTATGCTGAAAATTTGGCACCTATACCTCAAAAAAAAACAACCCCCACAGAGCCCCAGATACCCGTGGATCAATTCCCATTGTATTGTATGGGAATCGGTCTCGATTGGGAATAATGGAGTGCCCAGCAGAGATTTCCCTCCCCCTCTTCCCACTTTTGGATGACCCTGAAGTGGGGGGAGGGTCTCCAAACTGGGGAACCCCTGCCTCCAACTGGGGATTGGTGACCCTGCTCTGATTTTTACCCTGATTATGACCGGGGAGTCTGTTTATGAGTCAATTCGTTGCCACTGTCTGTCTGTCTGTCTGTCTGTCTGTCCCTTCCCTTCCTCTCCTGATTGCGGACTTCCCGGGCATCTCCGGTTGTCTCCAGCAGGATGCTGGGCTTGGCAGATCTGTGGCGCTCTTCTGATGTTCTTCCGTAGGCTTTGCTGGGCCCATCCAGTGTCTCCGTATGTTTGCCAGAGCCTGGAACAGAGCCAACAGAAGTTCCAAGGAGATGACAAAGGGCCGCAGCCCCAGCTGCGCAGTGAAGAGGAGAGCTCGGCGGCTAGACTTCTGCCAGAAGAGATGAGCAAGTACAAGAGAGAAATGGCCCTCTATGAGCAGAGGAATGCGGCCCTAAGGGTAGCCCTGGAAGGGAAGGACGAGAGCCTCCGCCGGTCAAAGACCACCCTCTGTGCATACCAAGACGAGCGGGATAAGCTTCAGAGAAAGGTGACTGCAGAGAAACCTCGACAATCATACTTCTTGGCAGGGCTTTTTCTGTAGCAGGAACTCCTTTGCATATTAGGCCACACCCCCTGATGTAGCCAATTCTCCTGGAGCTTACAGGGCTCTTAGTACAGGGCCTACTGTAAGCTCCAGGGGGCTAGGAACAGAAGTCGAGAGATATTGATTTGGCAACTTTTGTGCCATACTAGACCATACTGGCTTATGTGCACACTTGCTTCAGACCTCATTTTGGGCAGGAGCTCACAGGAGCGGAGCTTTGGAACCTCTAGATTTTATTGTGCTCTTTCTTTCTTCCCCCTCCCACAAATCAGGACTTTTTTTGTAGCAGGAACTCCTTTGCATATTAGGCCACACACTCCTGATGTAGCCAATCCTCCAAGAGCTTACAGGGCTGTTAGTACAGGGATATGTTAGTATATGCAAAGGAGTTCCTGCTACAAAAAAAGCCGTGTCCCAAATACTTGCCTCTGGGTTCCATTGTTCAAACCCTCTGCAAAAATTTCGCTGAACTCCAAGATTCGACAAACTTTTTAATATTTTTCTCTACAAAAACGGGAACAGAACCAAAACATATGAAGCAGACAGATGGAAATCTTCGTCGTGCCATTGTGGCCACATTGGAAAAAGTAATTTAAAAAGTATGATGGGAGTAAAGTTTTATGATGACAACGATAATGCAAGAAGCATTTTAAGGTAGATGCTGAGCTGATATAATTTAGTCCACCTTCCGGTGATGTCAGGGGTGTGTGGTGTATGCAAATGAGTTGTGCCAATGAGCTCCAGCACCTCTTTTATGACAAAAGGACCCCTGCTGCCATCTCATTCAATTAGAGGTACACATTTCCATCGATGAATTCATGAACTTTCAATACTTAGTGAAGATGGAGGTTTCACTCGGCTATCGTGGCCAACAGCCATTGGTATGCTCTTTCTCTTCTATAAATGTGTCTAGCCTGTTCTCAAAGCCAGCTAAGCCAGTGGCTGGCTGCCTCTTGTGGGAGTGGGTTCTGCTAATTTTGCACTGAGTGACGCAGGGCCTTCTTTGGCCTCTCCTGAATCCACTTGATAGGGCAGGGATTAGGAGCAGCACTGTCATGATGTGTGCTCGTGCGTCGTTGCAGGTCAAAGAGTTGCAGGATGATCTCTGTAAGATCAAGAACCTGACGGATGGATTTGCCTGCCCTGTGCAAGAAGGAAGGCCATGGGGGTTTCAGGTGAGCGCTCTTTTTTTTGTAAGCTCTTGGAGGACTGGCTACATCAGGAGTGTGTGGCCAAATATGCAAAGCAGCTCTTGCTAGACTTCCCCCCCCTGATTGTAGACAGTGTGCGTAGTATAGCCAGGAGATCCTGAGATTGTCTTGCAGCCAAACTTTCTAGCTCTTTTAGCGTTACGTGCCACTAGGTGGTGAACTAGATTTGTTTTTCAGGCAAGAGATGTTCTGGAGGCCGTTTCCCACTACCTGCCTCTGTGTCCCACCACTACATTCCTTAGAGGCTGACCATCCAAAAACTACCCACGGCTGACTCTGCAAGTTTGGTGTAGTGTGGTTAAGTGTGCGGACTCTTATCTGGGAGAACCGGGTTTGATTCCCCACTCCTCCACTTGCACCTGCTAGCATGGCCTTGGGTCAGCCATAGCTCTGGCGGAGGTTGTCCTTGAAAGGGCAGCTGCTGTGAGAGCCCTCTCCAGCCCCACCCACCTCACAGGGTGTCTGTTGTGGGGGAGGAAGGTAAAGGAGATTGTGAGCTGCTCTGAGACTCTTTGGAGTGGAGGGCGGGATATAAATCCAATCTCTTCTTCTTCTCAATATCTTCTTAGTTTCCATGATCTGATGAGATTCGGCAAACCTGGGCTATCCAGGTCAGGGTGGGTATGTGTGTCATGAAAGGTCCCCGAAGAAGGAAGCAGGAAGATGTTGCAACTGAGCTGGTCTATTATTATTATTATTAATATTTCGCCCATTCCTCCATGGGGGCTCAGAGCGGAGTACATCATAGTAAAAATGAAATCACAATAAAATCTCAGTAACATCACAAGAAAAACCAGTTACAGTATTAAGTAAAAGTACAACAGGATGGTCCAGCAAGATGGTATAGCAAAATAGTATAGCAGGATGGTACAGCCCTATCTAGCGCTCCTTGCCTATACTGCATAATTCCTTTCTCTCTTCGCTTTTCCCCGGTTTGGCATGCTCCAGTAGCTTGTTTTCAGCATAAGGCTCAAACTAGACATTACATCTGCCATGGGTCAGGCCACAGGGGCCTATCCCCATGAAATAAAGTGAGTTCAGCCGGCTCTGAATCAACCAAGAACACTTTATTGCAAGAAGAAACACTGCAACTATATACAATCTGGCCTTGGCTCGCCACGCCCCCTAGCAATTAACAGTTACTCCTATTGGCTCATTCCAGAATCCTTCATTTGCATCTCTTTGTTACAAGTTGTTACATGCCTAGTGTCCTGATTGGCCAGTTTGTCCAGGCTTCAGGATCCTGGTTTGCAAGGAGTGCCGGTCTCAAGTTCAGGCAACAGGAACCCAGTGAGATGCAACATATAACACCCCACTTGCTATCGCACCAAAGGACAGGGTTCCCTCGTTCCATTTGGCTCTGGAATGCTGCAAGGGGAGAGGAGGGGCTTCCAGCTTCCCTCCCCCACTAATTTTGCTAGTGTTTGCATCTTTCTGCCTGCTCTTGTCCTTGAAAAGGCCAGGTAAAATACCCTATTCTTCTGAAAAAGCAAGGTAAAATACCCTATTCTCCTGTGTGACAGCAAGACAGGAACGGTACCCAGGGCTGGCCCCAGACTGTCTCACATCCTAGGCAAGGCTCACTTCTGGCACCCCCTTCGCCGCAGTGATAATGTCACCAAGTCACATGGGGGGTGCCCAATTCAGACATCCCCCCGGAAGGCCAGCACCCTAGGTGATCACCTAGTTTGCCTAGTGGCAGGGCCAGCCCTGACGGAACCCTTGTTCCAACCTGTGTAAGATGCAGCTTCTAGTTTTAGCCTTAGATGTCTGACTCAAAATCATTCTGAACCAAATAGAAAGTTATTCCTAAATCTCGCAAGTGGATTAATCCCTAAAAATAAGGAAGGGCAATACATGTAACAGAGTTATGTCTAATTTCTCTGCAGGACCCAGTGGCTGCAGCCCAGAACTTGATCCGCTGCTTTCAGGGCGCTTCTAGCACCCACCCTATTTGCCACCTCTTCCCCCAGCAGGACCCACAGCCCATGGAGACCCACACAATAGACATGGAAGCCCAAATCCAGCAGCTCAATGGGTAAGGGTATGCCAGTACCTTCGTAGTCACCACTCACAATTCGTGCTCTCTCCTTGCTTCGATACAAACTCGTTTCATTTCAAAAATAGGGGAAAGGAAACAGTGTGTGACTGAAATTTTTAAAAGGCCCACGCTATGCTGGGGATTATTAGGAGAAGTACTGAAAACAAATCAGCCAGTATCATAATGCCCCTGCATAAATCGATGGTGCAGCCTCATTTGGAGTACTGTGTACAATTCTGGTCACCACACCTAAAAAAGATCCTATAGCACTGGAAAAGTGCAGAAAAGGGCAACTAGAATGATTAAAGGGTTGGAACACTTTGAAAAGACATTGATAGTGGGTGGCAGCAGAGTAAGAATCATGAAGGAGTTGCCAAGGCAAGTGATAAATGACAGAAGAACATATAAAAATTGACAGAAAAACTAAGAGACAATGGAATGAGGTTTAGATGGATAATACCTGAAGGTTTGAGCTTTGAACTTCAGGGGAAAAAGAATCACAATTACAAATGCACAGGAAATGCGTAGATTTTATGAAGAAAATAAAGAATTTGCACCATGATGGATTACAAATTATTGTCTTGGAATGTAAATGGACTAAATTCACCACAAAAAGGAAGGGCAACGTTTCATTGGATTAAGAAACAAAACTGTAACATAATTTGTTTACAAAAAGTGCATATTAGGCTTGTCATAAAAGGCAAGTCCCACTCTTTTGAATCTGACAGTTGAATTTGAAATTGGTGAGGTCCAAATTTTCGCTGTTTTTAAATGTCAGAACACAAGCAACCCCGTACAAGGGCTACTTCATTGGAAAAAATGCAGGACCAATTAGAGGCAATGGAGGCCAAAATGATGAAAGGCATGAGAGAGATGATTACTGAATCAAAAAAAGAAATTATTGAAGAGATTAAAAAAGATATGGAAGATCTCAGAAAGGAAACAGAGGAAACATCTAAGAAAGTGCAGGAGGTAGAAGGGAGAATAAAAGTATATGATTCCACCTTGTTGAAAATGCAAGAAAAAGTGACAATCCGTGACTGCAAATTGATGGAGACTCAGATACGTCTGAGAGGAGTACCTGAAAAGGAAGATGGTGATTTAAAAGAATATATAATAAAAATAATTGCAGAATTTTTAGAAGAAGATCCTGAAGAGACTAAAAACATGTATGACTGTATGTATAGAGTGAACTCACTTTATGCCAAGAAAAATAACTTACCAAGAAAAATAACTTACCAAAATAACTGACAAGAGATGTTGTCATAAGATATATGACAAAGGAAATGGTGGGAAGGATCATGAATAAAAACTTTGAAAAGACATTGATAGTGGGTGGCAGCAGAGTAAGAATCTTGCTTCCACAACTGCGCATACAATGTCCTAGCAGCTGAGACCAAATTAGAGTTCTATCCTCTTTTGGAAATTTTTCCATTTGTAATCCCAACAGAAAAGTCTCTGCAACTTTCTTAAAATCATATCCCAAAATTTTAGATATTTCTTTTTCGCTTTTTCACAAGTCCACCACATATGAAAAAAAGAACCTTCATGATTTTTACATTTCCAACATCTATCCGACATCTTTTTACTCATCTTTGCCAGTTTTTTCGGAGTCATATACCACCTGTACATCATCTTGAAACAGTTCTTTTTAATACTCTGACATGTTGATATTTTCATCGAGTTCTTCCAAAGATACTCCCATGTATCCATTTGTATTTCCTTGTTTTAAGATGATGTATAGATGGTATATGACTCCTAAAAAATTGGCAAAGATGAATAATAAGATGCCAGACAGACGTTGGAAATGTAAAAAGCATGAAGGTTCTTTCTACCATATGTGGTGGACTTGTGAAAGAGCTAAAATGTTTTGGCAGATGATTCAGCAAGAGATTTCTAAGATCTTGGGATATGAATTTAATAAAGTTGCAGAGACTTTTCTGTTGGGATTACAAATGGAAAAATTTCCAAAAGAAGATAGAACTTTAATCTGGTACTTGCTCTCAGCTGCTAGGACATTGTATGCGCAGTTGTGGAAGCAAGAAAAAATACCAGAGAAATGGGATTGGATTGTTCAAGTTATGACATGGAGTGAAATGGATAAGTTAACAAGAACTTTAAGAGACTATGATTTAGAAGTATCTAAGATGGAGTGGAAGAAGTTCAGAAGATATGTAGAAAAAGAATGGAAGATAAAAGGACATTGGACAATTTTTGATAATGATTAAGTATAAATGGGAAGAGGATATGAACTTTGGTTCTTATTAATTAGGGGTACCTTTTATAATAATGTTTTGAATTTAGTACACCGGCGGGGGTCAAGTAATGGGGGGAGAGGTAGTTAGAAAGTAATATATGGGATAGAGGAAAAAAAAGTAGTTATAAGAAATTGAATATATTGCCATATGTTACTAATAAAATTGTTTGAAAACCGAACACATTGAATTCACTGCCACAGGAGGTGGTGGCAGCTACAAGCATAGACAGCTTCAAGAGGGGATTGGATAAACATCTGGAGCGGAGGTCCTTCAGTGGCTATTAGCACAGAGTATTGATGGAACTCTCTGTCTGCAGCAGTGAGGCTCTGTATACTTGGTGCTTGGGAGGGCAATAGTAGGAAGGCTTCTAGTGTCCTGGCCCACTGGTGGACACTAGATAGGACCTGATTTTTTTTTTGCCACTGTGTGACAAGAGTGTTGGACTAGATGGGCCACTGGACTGATCCAACATGGCTTCTCTTATGTTCCTGTTGGGGGTGGGGTAGGATTCACACTTAGTAGTGTAGCTCAGTGACTGATACCCTGAATGCTTTGCACTCAGAAGGTCCCAGGTTCAATCCACATTGTCTCCAGTCAGAAGGACTGTCACACTGGACAATACTCTGTTCTTGAGGGGATTAAACGCTGGTTTAGTATATGACAACTTCCCTTTGCATGTTCACAAGCAAAAAACCCACAGCTACTGATAATCTTTTAGCCAAAATGGACATTGCTTTAAGGAAGCCATCAGTTTAATGGGTGAACACTTCTTTGCCTGCAGAAACAGTAGACAAACAGAACCAGCTTGGTGTAGTGGTTAAGAGCGGCGGATTCTAACCTGGAGAACCGGGTTTAATTTCCCACTCCTCTTCCTCCTCATGCAGCCAGCTGGGTAACTGTGGGTCAGTCACAGTTCTCGCTGAGCTGTTCTCTCAGACTAGTTGTCTCATAGCTCTCTCAGCCCCACCTGCATCACAGGATGTGGGGAGAGGAAGAAAAGGAGATTGTAAGCAACTCTGGGACTCCAAGTAAAGAGCGGGTTATAAATCTAATTTCTTCTTCTTTCGGGGGCACCTCCAGTTTTAATGGAATCTTTTCCAATACACAGGGTCTGCCCTAGACTGTCCAGCACCCTAGGCAAGGCTAACTTCTGCCCTCCCCTGCACTGATAACATCACCAAGTCACATGGGGGTGCCCAATTTGGCACCCCCAGAAGACCGTTGCCCTAGACCAGGGGTCCTCAAACTACAGCCCGTGGGCCAGATGCGGCCCGCTGAGGACGTTTATGTGGCCCGCCGGGTTATGGCAAAATCAGACCGGAAGTGACGTTTGACCTAAACTCGCGTTAGCAATGCACACTTCCGGCACTGGGCTGAGGTGGCAGAGACAGAGTGTGAGGCGATACCGAGGTGAGGTGAGTTCCCAGGCTGGGGTGTGTGGTGTGGGGAAGGGAGAGAGATGCAGAAGACGGAGAACTGACGGCCCGCGGCCTTGTACAGTAATGGCAGCCACCACAACAGTCCAGCCCTCCAACAGTCTGAGGGACAGTGAACTGGCTCCCTAATTTAAAAGTTTGAGGACCCCTGCCCTTGATAATTGCCTCGTTTGCCTCGTTGCACAGCCACTACACATTACATGTCTGCCCTCCCACCTTCAGGTTTGTTGAGAAGCTGAAATGCCTCAACCAGCTTCTTTCGGCCACGCTGCAGGAATGCAAGAGCGACTCGGAAGGCCTCAGCATGCTCCTGGGTCGCCGAGAATCTGATACCACCGCCCTCCGCTTGGCTGTGCAGTACAGGTGAGGGTCAAGCTGGTGTTAACCTGCTCCTGGGTTCAGTGTTAGCTGGTCCGAGTTGGTGTGAGCTGCAACCCAAGGCAGGACCGATAATTAAAAACTACAGTATGTCGCAGAAGTGAGTACACTCCCTCACATTTTGTAAATATTTAAGTATATCTTTTCATGTGACAACACTGAAGAAATGACACTTGGCTACAATGTAAAGTAGTGAGTCTACAGCTTGTATAACAGTGTAAATGTGCTGTTCCCTCAAAATTATGCAACACACAGCCATTAATGTCTAAACTGCTGGCAACAAACGTGAGTGCATCCCTAAGTGATAATGTCCAAATGGGGCCCAAAGTGTCAATATTTTGTGTGGCCACCATTATTTTCCAGCACTGCCTTAACCCTCTTGGGCATAGAGTTCACCAGAGCTTCACAGGTTGCCACTGGAATCTTCTTCCACTCCTCCATGATCACGTCACGTAGCTGGTGGATGTTAGAGACCTTCCATTTCAGGATGCCCCACAGATGCTCAATAGGGTTTAGGTCTGGAGACATGCTTGGCCAGTCCATCACCTTTACCCTCAACTTCTTTAGCAAGGCAGTGGTCGTTTTGGAGGTGTGTTTGGGGTCATTATGTTGGAATACTGCCCTGTGGCCCAGTCTCCGAAGGGAGGAGATCATGCTCTGCTTCAGTATGCCACAGTACATGTTGGCATTCACGGTTCCCTCAATGAACTGTAGCTCTCCAGTGCCGGCAGCACTCATGCAGCCCTAGACCATGACATTCCCACCACCGTGCTTGACTGTAGGCAAGACACACTTGTCTTTGTATTCCTCACCTGGTTGCCGCCACACACGCTTGACACCATCTGAACCAAATAAGTTTATCTTGGTCTCATCGGACCACAGGACATGGTTCCAGAAATCCATGTCCTTAGTCTGCTTGTCTGCAGCAAACCATTTGCGGGCTTTCTTGTGCATCATCTTTAGAAGATGCTTCCTTCTAGGACAACAGCCCTGCAGACCAATTTGATGCAGCGTGTGGTCTGAACATTGACGGGCTGGCCCCCTACCCCTTCAACCTCTGTAGCAATGCTGGCAGCACTCATACATCTATTTCTCAAAGCCAATCTCTGGATATGACGCTGAGTACGGGTACTCTTTGGTCAAACATGGCAAGGCCTGTTCTGAGTAGAACCTGTCCTGTTAAACCGCTGTATGGTCTTGGCCACCGTTCTGCAGCTCAGTTTCAGGGTCTTGGCAATCTTCTTATAGCCTAGTCCATCTTTATGTAGAGCAACAATTCATTTATTCAGATCCTCAGAGAGTTCATTGCCATGAGGTGCCATGTGGAACTTCCAGTGACCAGTATGAGGGAGTGAGAGCGATAACCTGCTCCCCCTTCACACCTGATACGTTGTACCACTAGCGAGTCACATGACACCAGGGAGGGAAAATGGCTACTTGGGCCCCATTTGGACATTATCACTTAGGGGTGTACTCACTTTTGTTGCCAGCAGTTTAGGCATTAATGGCTGTGCGTTGGGAAATTTTGAGGGGTCAGCACAATTACACTGTTATACAAGCTGTAGACTCACTACTTTACATTGTAGCCAAGTGTCATTTCTTCAGTGTTGTCACATGAAAAGATATACTTAAATATTTACAAAATGTGAGGGGGTGTACAGGTGACATACTGTATATGTAGGGCCAATAATTAAAAAAACTATATGTATAATTTAAACCTAATGTAGGACTAAATAAAAAATGAATTAAAAAAATAAAAAATAATTAAAAATGAAACATTATCAGAGATACATGTATTTATTATCAAATGACTAAAAACATTTATGGGCCTAACTTTGGCCTCATTACAGCATAAAAATACAATGCATACAGAAGGGAACTATGGCAACACGACATGTTTCAGCCCAAATCGACCTTCTTCAATTGCAAAACAATGTCTGTACATAATGGATCATGATACAGTAGTAAAAGCAATATACAGAAACTATATACAAGATGATATAGAACAGGGGTGGCCAAACTTGCTTAATGTAAGAGCTACACAGAATAAATGTCAAATGTCTGAGAGAAGGAAGGAAGGAAAATAGATATGGTGAGGGAGGAGGGAGGGAGTGGTGGAAAGAGAGCAACTTAAAATACATTCTCCAAGCACCCAGCTGGCTTGACTTGGAGAAGAGATTTAAAGAGAGAAATGCCTTCTCCAAGCTGGCCGATTGTGTGGTGGGGGCTTCGAGAGCCACACAATATGTGTGAAAGAGTCACTTTCGGCTCCTGAGCTGCAGTTTGGCCACCCCTGCTCCAGGCCTTTGTAAAGGTGGCAGGTGTCCAACAACATCAGCCTCCCTTGCTCCTCCTTGCTGACACTATCTTATGTTATGCTGTTAGTAGTGGTTCTGCCCAGCATTTCGTTAATCTTGGGCACACGTTCAATTGTAGTTCTGTGAGTCCTTACTGCCTAGGCCTGATCGCCATCTTCTGAGTTGTGGTAAATTGTTGTCTAAATTTAGAATTGTAGAATTGTGTTTTAACTGTTCTAATTGTTGTCTTTTGTCTGCCCCGAGCCGTTCAGTGCAGGGGAGGGGTGGGAAGGAAATCTAATTAATAAAAATAAAATAAATAATGTTTCTCTGTCTTCCGTCCTCTCCCTCTCTCTGGGGTCTGTCAGCGAACGGTGCTTGGAGGCCTACGAGGTACTCTGGTCATTGATGGCAGCACAGCAGCGTCCCAGGAAGGAATCATCTGAGGGTGGAGATGTCCCTGTAACAGGTCAGCCTGCGAGGTTGAAGGGACACAGTATCAGCCTCCTGTGTGCATTCTAGCTTCAGACGGGTTTTCTCCTATCCCTTTGTTTCATTAATGGCAACATCTTCCTCCAGTACAGGATGATGGCCTCATAGGATAGAACGGAGAGATTGGGCTGCTGTTTTAATCTTTAAACCCTTCTCTGGAGTCATGCCAGCGGTAGCCCGATCTCTCCATTCTATCCTATGGGCTTGTGTGTGTGTGTGTGTGAAAGAGTCCGGTGGGGGGGGGGGCACAAGTAGTTAGCCTTGCCTAGGGTGCTGAACAGTCTAGGTCAGGGGTGGCCAAACTTGCTTCATGCAAAAGCCACATAGAATAAATGCCAGATGCTCGAGAACTGCAATGTGAGAGGCGGGTTTTGGGGAGTGGCCTGAAAGTGACATCACAGCAAGGGGAGGGCTTTTGGTGCTGGATATGACATCATCAGAAGGGGTGGAGCCTAGGAAGTGACATCACTTGAGCTTTGACCTGGGATTGACATCACCGGACATAACATGCCAAATTGATCACATCCTTGCTTGGCACCTACCCCCTAGTCTGTAGGTGGTAAAAACAGAGAAACCAAAGTGATAAACAGGTACTGCTAGTGACATTTAGGTCCTGCCCTGCTTAAAAATTCACTTGCATTACTCAATGTTAACGTGTGTTTTTCTCTTGTGTTCAGACAACTTTGTAAACATTCCATGGCTGTCTCATTTTTCCTGTTTCCCCCCTCTTCCTAATAAAACTAGTTTATCCCACACTTTTTCCCAAAGCAAAAAACTTTTTTGATCAATTAATAGTCTAAACTGTGTAGTCCTGATTTATAAATGGTGCTGGAACTTCTTGGTCAGAGGATCGTGGGGTATAAAGCTCCGTTGTTCCCCGGGGTGCTAAAAGGAATGCAAAAGACCATCTCCTATGCAATGCATAGGAGACTCCTCCTCCACTGACTATGACTCCTCCTCCACCGACTCTGCACATAGAAGGCAGCATCTCTTTGAAGTCTGCACTGCCGCAGTGACTGACCTGTCATGGCCCCCTTTCTCCAGCCCCAGGTGACCTTGGCAGTGTCTGTCATGAGATGAAGATGGCAGTGATGAATGAAGCTCTAAGGTCCTGGGAAAGATGTAATGTGAACAACGAGGGATCTGGATGTGCCGACTTCAAGCAGAGGTACTCAAGGGAGGAGATGTCAAGAGTGGGCTGTCTGTGGTCAGGGCTGGCCCTACCACTAGGCAAACGAGGTGATTGCCTGAAGCGCCAGCCTTCTGGGGGTACCAAATTGGGTGCCCCCATGTGACTCAATGACATTATCAGTGTATATGGGGTGGGGGGTGGGAAGTGCCAGAAAGTCTTGCGTGGGGTGCAGTACAGTCTAGGGCCAGCTCTGTCCATGGTTGAGTAGCTAGGGAGATAAAATTTCCAAACCCAGCAGGAATGGGACAGGAACTGGGTAGGGGGAGACCCATAGAAGGGTCTGAGCCTTCTGCTGGCTGGGTTCTGAGCTGGGAGGTCTACGAGGTCATCCAGCAGTAGGGTTTCCAGGGCCAATTCAAGAAATATCTAGAAACTTTGGGGGTGGAGCCAGGAGACATTGGGGGTGGAGCCAGGAGCAAGGTCCAAACCCAGCAGGAATGGGACAGGAACTGGGTGGGGGGAGACCCATAGAAGAGTCTGAGCATTCTGCTGGCTGGGTTAAGAACATAAGAGAAACCATGCTAGATCAGGCCAATGGCCCATCCAGTCCAACACTCTGTGTCACACAGTGGCAAAATTTTTTTATATATACACACACACTGTGGCTAATAGCCACTGATGGACCTCTGCTCCATATTTTTATCTAAACCCCTCTTGAAGTTGGCTATGCTTGTGGCCACCACCACCTCCTGTGGCAGTGAATTCCACATGTTAATCACCCTTTGGGTGAAGAAGTACTTCCTTTTATCCGTTTTAACCTGTCTGCTCAGCAATTTCATCGAATGCCCACGAGTTCTTGTATTGTGAGAAAGGGAGAAAAGTACTTCTTTCTCTACTTTCTCCATACCATGCATTATCTTGTAAACCTCTATCATGTCACCCTGCAGTCGACATTTCTCCAAGCTAAAGAGTCCCAAGCGTTCTGAGCTGGGAGGTCTATGAGGTCATCCAGCAGTAGGGTTTCCAGGGCCAATTCAAGAAATATCTGGAGACTTTGGGAGTGGAGCCAGGAGACATTGGGGGTGGAGCCAGGAGCAAGGTTGGGACAAGCATAACTGAACTCAAAAGGGACTTCTGGTCTTCACATTTAATGGGACTGCACACCTTTTAAATGCCTTTTCTCCATTGGAAATAATGAAGGATAGGGGCACCTTCATTTTGTTGCTCATAGAATTGGATCCCCTGGTCCAGTCCTTTTGGAAATTGGAGGGTGTTTTGAAGAGAGGCCCCAGATGCTATGCTGAAAATTTGGTGCCTCTCCCTCAAAAAACAGCCTCCCCAGAGCTCCAGATACTCACAGATCAATTCGCCATTATACCCTATGGGAATCAGTCTCCATAGGGAATAATGAAGTGCCCAGTAGACATTTCCCCCTTTCCCACTTTCTGATGACTCCAAAGCAGGGGGAGGACCTCCAAACTGGGGGATCCCTTGCCCCCCTACTGGGGATTGGCAACCCTAGTTATTGAAAGGCCACAACTTGGAAAGAGCCGGTTCTTGTTGCAGCCCCCCAGAGCCAAGCGGTTTGGAGAAGGACAGAAAGGAGGTTTTGCAAGAGTACATCAGGCGCCTGAGGGCAGAACAGGCCTCTCTGAAGCTCCCCGCCTCAGGGACATCGCCCAGGATTGACTTTGCAGCAGCCAGAATCAACGCGGGGATTGTAGCCAAAGTAGCAGAGGTGCAGAGAGCTTTGAGTGATGTTCTCACCCCGGAGGCGGCAAGTCCCAAGATGGAGAAGTTGCATCTGGTGCAAGAACTGCAGACGGCCAGGGTAAGCAAGAACGGGACGCGGGTAGGGCACAGCTCCCCAAATCACCGAGGGACAGGAAATCTCAAAGGTGCTTGCTTCCTTTTGAAGTAGGGAGAAATAGATACCCCCCCCCCCTTTCCGTTCTTTTCATTCTGTAATGTTCCATTCCACTTCTCCTACATTCTGGTTTCACTAGGGGGTCGTCATACATTACAAAGTCCTCCTGGTCCTATTGACAGACGCGCTCAGTGAATTCTGCGCCTGGAACTTAATTTCCAATGTGGGCTGCAAATTAAGTTCTGAGCACAGAACTGCCAGAACACATCTGTTGACAGGGTCCAAAGGGACGTAGTGATTTTGTAGCACACAAATAAGTCCTAGGGGAATCTCTTTCCCTGTATCTTCTTTCAAAACTGGTTTTAGTCATGCACGAGTTCACACAGCCTGAGCGATGAATTCATTAACTAATTGACTTTGAGGCCGAGTGACTGAAACGTCTGTCTCGCTCATCCATTTTTGCTGGCAATTGCATATCAGGAAGCTTTGGCTGACTTAAATATCCAGCTGCATTTAACGGGGAAGGAGAAGCAAGGCCTGGAACTCCAGACGTACACCCTGAAGGCTCAAGAGGCCGCTTGCTTGTTGATCATCCGGATCCTACAGGGGGACTGTGAGAAGAGCCGGGGACAGCAGTCTGGATCTTCCAGTAGCAGCAGCAGCAGCAGCAGTGAAGACAGTGACCTAAGGGTAAGATCCAGGAACTGGCCGTCAGGCCTGTACCCAGGATTTTTGGGGGGGGGGCAGTTTAGTGTGGTGGAGCTCCCTTCCAAGAAAACCTGCTAAGAGGAGTGAGCTTCTCAAAAGAGGGGAGAAGCTGCTCTTATTTCGACTGAGCAGCCGACGCGAATCTATTCCAAGTAGGGTTGCCGGCTCATACCTGGCTGCTGGGAGGGGATCTTCCTCAAGTGCCATGATGTGCCCGGCACAATGATGTCACCCAGAAGTGACATCATCATGCCAGGCATGTCCCACGGGGGACGCTCTAGCATTTGCGGGATCTTGGCCAATTCCGTAGGGCCTGCAAAACCGCCCTCTCCCGGCTAGCCTTCTAAGATGGCGCTTGGAATAAACATCACGCCATCATTAACATTAACATAACTGAGATAGTGGCACTATTAGATTATATTTTTTAGACTTTTTTTGAGATTATTTAAATATTTAATTGTTAACTGTATTGAACTGCATAATCTTGTTTTATTGTTTTAATATGGCTTTTGCCATGTCCTGTAAGCCGCCCTGAGCCTGCCTCGGCGGGGAGGGCGGGGTATAAATAAAATTTATTATTATTATTTGCGTAAAAACTGTATGGAATCATAGAATTTTTAACCCAAATGCTAGAGCATCCCCCACACAACGTGCCTGGCTCAATGATGTCACTTCCAGGTGACATCATGTCACTTCCAGGTGACATCATCATGCCAGGCACATCGGGCAATGATGGAGCTCTTCAGGGGCAGGGCTTCCCCCACAGGCCATCTCCATGCCGGCAGGTTGGAGGCTGGGGGTGGGGAAATGGGAACCCTAATTCCAGGTCAGGGTTTACAAACAAACGTTTATAGGGAGCATCAGGTTGCTTTTGTTTTTTAGAAAAAGCCCAGCAGGAACTCATTTGCATATTAGGCCACACCCCCTGACACCGAGCCAGCCGGAACTGTGTCCCTGTGCATTCCTGCTCAAAAAAAAAGCCCTGGGGAACATCATATTAACTTTACTTGTGGAGAAATGTGTTCTACTTACTGCTTTGGAAGTTTGGATTGTTCAAAACTGTCACCTTCATTTTTTGAAAAAAACATAGAATACTCTGCAGCAACATTTTAGAACTGCTAATCATCTCTCTGGCCAGAGATGGTGACATGGTCAGTTCACATCATCAACTATAAGCTGTCAGCTAGCCTGGAAATGAAAACAGCTTTTACCTACAACAGGGTTTTTTTTCTCCTACTGGAGCAGACCCAGCACAATCTGTGGAGGTGCATTGTGACCAAATGTAGCCCCATGGCAATGGGGCTGCTGAAGGTCATTTCTTTCAAGAACATGAGAAAGGACCAACTCTGTGAAATGAATGAAATTAAATGTTTGCATTTCCAAAATATTCATTGTTTCTCAAAGGAGGTTCTCCGTGTTCCTCAGGATAATTTTATAGTAGGTGCAAATGGTTGGGAGCCCTGATAGCCCACACTAGTCCCTTCTCTTCACAGCTTGGAAGTTAAGCAGGGTTGGTACCTGGATGGGAGACCACCAAGGAAGGCTGGGCTGGTATGCAGAGGAAGGCAATAGCAAAGTACCCCTGCTCATTGGGAACAGGCACAAACTGGCTCATGAACTTTGTGATGAATTTTGGCTGGTTTGTGGCTCACAAACTGAAGTTCATGGCAGATCAACTGGCGCAGACTTTCCATGATCTTTCAGGGGGTTCCTTGTAGTTTGTGAATGGATACATTTCCAGACAGATACCGATTCCTCTCTAGCAGTTTCTCCCTGGGCTTCTGTTTTCCCTAGGTCAGGTGATCAATTCCACACCAGTTGCTGTGTGGGCACATTTTGATGAACAGGAAGCTGAGAGGGAAATTGGAGGGAGCTCCAATTTCCCTCTCAGCTTCCTGCTCATTTTTTTTAGAGATCCAGAATTGGATTGGAGCCACCACTGAAAGAGCCCTGGAAATAGGCTACTAGTATCCTAACCTCTCTGTGGCATGGGACAGAAAAGAGGAACTGACCTGATGCAAGGAGAGGTGGTCTTCTCAATTCCGTTGCATCTCTTCCCTGCCTGCATTCTCCATGCACATTGAGAAAAACATTGCAGCAAAGGACACTCAGTGCTATCATACTTATGAGTGCATTTATTTGGTGCAAACCTGCCTATTTTCCCCTCCTTCCCCACTTCACACACAGCAGGAATAGTCACCTACCTTTGGGTCAGCACTCAGATGCTGACTGAGGTCCTGATGCGAAGCACGCTTACTTGAAAGTAAGCCTGCATTGAGTTCCTCCTCAGCTGCTGGGAGCCACATAATACACATGAAAAAGCCGCATGTGGCTCCCGAGCCACAGTTTGGCCACCCCTGGTATATATGCATGCTCCTTGCAAATGTCAGGAGCAAATAAGGTGCAAACCAACAGGACAAATGGAAAGCTGTGGTGTACATAACCTGGAAATTAAAAGGACCAAACCAGACAGAGGATTCCTAAGGCCTCCATAACAAAGAAGTGTTGTATTCGCCCAGGGCTTTTTTTTTTGTAGCAGGAACTCCTTTGCATATTAGGCCACACCCCCTGAGGTAGCCAATCCTCCAAGACCTTACAGGGCTCTTAGTACAAGGCCTACTGTAAGCTCCAGGAGGATTGGCTACATCAGGGGGTGTGGCCTAATATGCAAAGGAGTTCCTGGTACAAAAATAGCCCTGTATTCGCCACAGTCCAGAGAACTGAAGCTTCCTTGCTATTTCAAACATAGCTTTTAAAAAACTAAGGAGAGCCCTGCTGCATCAGGCCCAGGGGTGGAATTCTAGCAGGAGCTCCTTTGCATATTAGGCCGCACGCCTGTGATGTAGCCAAGGGGTGTGTGGCCTAATATGCAAAAGAGCTCCTGCTAGAATTCCATCCCTGATCAGGCCAAAGGTCATTTAGCACTGGATCCTCTTCCCATTTATGCCCAGGAAAGCCCCCTCCCCCATCAGGGAATGAATTCATTACTGCCATTTCTTAGCTAGTGAGCTTCGTTTTGCATTTTCCTCTTCCATGATGCTTAGGACTACATTCCCATGCATACCTCCAAAGGGACCCATTTCCGTTTAGCTCAGGATGCTGGAAGAAGGCAACCTGCTACAGACCCTGAGGCTCAGATGACTGAACTTCGTGAGACTTCGGCTCGGTAAGTGCAATTCCTTCCCTGACCTGAAGCAGGCGCTGTGCCCTCCCCAATTGGCTGTGCCAGCTGCCCAGCCAGATTCATCCACCCACTTCCAAACTGGATCAAATAGTATCTTGGATTCCTTTAAATTATGTATCATAACCAAGGGTATTTTTTGTATCAGGAACTCCTTTGCATATTAGGCTTCACCCCTCCAGATGTAACCCATCCTTCAAGAACTTACAGTAGGCCCTGTAAGAAGAGCCCTGTAGGAGGATTGGCTACGTCGTGTGTGTGTGTGTGTGTGTGGAGCCTAATATGCAAAGGAGTTTCTGCTACAAAAAAAGTCCAGAGTTTCAGCTCAGGAAAATGGCACAGGGGGAGAATGCGTTAAGTTCTCTCTTCCTGCATGCTGGAGTCCTGATCCAAATCAGACTTGCATGTGCATGGGAATTAAGTTCTGAGCATGAAACTCCCAGCCCCCACATCTGTCAATTTGACATGATGACTTTGTGACATTTGTGTTTCCAAGGCTGGGGAATTTCCCATTGCCTTGGAGTTTTGTAAAGAGTTTAATTGAGCAGAAGCAGACTGTCTGGAAGTGTATTCTTTCACGAACTGCCACAAAGAGCACCAAAATTCATGGAATGTTTGTGCCAGGTGTCCTTTCACAAACATCGCTTTGCGAACCATGAACAGGCTGAAAGTTTCTACAGAACTTTAGTTTGTGAGCCACAAGGCTTTTTTTAATAGCAGGAACTCCTTTACATATTAGGCCACACCCTCTGATGTAGCCAATCCTTCTGGAGTTTACAGTAGGCCCTGTACTAAGAGCCCTGTAAGCTCTTGGGGGATTGGCTACATCAGGGGGTGTGGCCTAATATGCAAAGGGTTCTTGCCACAAGAAAAGCCTTGGTGAGCCGTTTCGTACCCATCACTGTCCAACCACCCTGACATGACAACTGTCCAGACTCATTGTGACAGATTTCCTAGGGCAGGGCTGTCAAATGTGCGACCTGGGGGCCAAATCGGGCCCCTGGAAGGCTCCTATCAGGCCCATGAGCAAGTCTGCTTCCTTCTCCTTCTCTCTTGCTTCCTTCAGTTATCGGAGATTGTTAAAATATTGCAAGAGTGCTAATCTTTTAAGTATGTTTTATTTAAAGCTCTAAAAAAATTCTTTGTGTTTGTCTGTGTCCTTTATAAAGTTTATGTCTGGCATTACATCTTATGACACACATAGCCCAGTCCCGCAAGGTCTCATTTATGTCAGATCCAGCCCTCATAACAAATGAGTTTGACACCCCTGTCCTAGGCTCCAGGCACCTACCTCTGTGTCCCAGACTCCCAGCCCTGTGTCCTACCTCTGTGTCCCGGCGCTGAGATTCCTTGGAGGTCCCCCATCCAAAGTGTTGGCCCTGCTTAGCATCCAGGATCTGACAAGATCAGGCTTGCCTGGGCCATCCGGATCAGGAAACTGGAGATGATGATGATGATGATGATGATGATATTGGATTTATATCCTGCTCTCCACTCCGAAGAGTCTCAGAGCAGCTCACAATCTCCTTTTCCTTCCTCCCCCACAACAGAAACCCTGTGAGGTAGATGAAGATATTGGATTTATATCCCGCCCTCCACTCCAAAGAGTCTCAGAGCGGCTCACAATCTCCTTTACCTTCCTCCCCCATAACAGACACCCTGTGAGGTAGATGAAGATATTGGATTTATATCCCGCCCTCCACTCCGAAGAGTCTCAGAGCAGCTCACAATCTCCTTTCCCTTCCTCCCCCACAACAGACACCCTGTGAGGTAGATAAAGATATTGGATTTATATCCCGCCCTCCACTCCGAAGAGTCTCAGAGCGGCTCACAATCTCCTTTACCTTCCTCCCCCACAACAGACACCCTGTGAGGTGGGTGGGGCTGGAGAGGGCTCTCACAGCAGCTGCCCTGTCAAGGACAACCTCTGCCAGAGCTATGGCTGACCCAAGGCCATGCTAGCAGGTGCAAGTGGAGGAGTGGGGAATCAAACCCGGTTCTCCCAGATAAGAGTCCGCACACTTAACCAGTCATGTGGCACCTTAGTACCTAACAGATTTACTGTAGCATAATACAAGGCAGGGAGATTTCTGTAGTTCTCAAAGATGCTTGGCTGTTTTCACTGCAGAGACAGACAGAGAGAGAGAGACATTATTATGTGTACACGGCCATGGGGATAGACACTGGCAGGGCTTTCTTTGAGCAGGAACGCGCAGGAACACAGATCCGGCTGGCTTGGTGTCAGGGGTGTGGCCCGATATGCAGATGAGTTCCTGCTGGGCTTTTTCTACAGCCAAAGCCCTGGGTATTGGTTGTGTATTTGGCTGCGCCGCCTTGAAATCTCAGGCACGTAAAAAAGGTCGTCATGACAGTGACACAGCACATTGACAGACTGTGTTTTCGAGACTCTCGTTGTTTCAAAACATTTGATTGCAGGAGTACAGGTTATAATCTGTCCCTTCCACCCGTTCTATGACCCTGTGCCATAAAACCGAGCTCACCCCCGCATTCTAAACTATCCTCTGCTGTGGTAAAGCAGCACTGTCAACTCCAGGCTTGGAAATTACTGGAAATTTGCGGGTTGAGCCTGGGAGAGTGAGGCTGAGGGAGGGGAGGGGGCCTCACGGTGTGACACTCATTCGTTACGAGGGCTGGATTCTGACATAAATGTCACTCTGTCAGATCAGGTCACGGGTATCCTAAAATATAATGCCAGGTATCTGGAGAGATGAGCTTTATAAATAAGACAGCTCCAATTACGATTTATCTAAATACAAACATGCTTAAAACATTAACACTCTCAGGGCTTTTTTTGTAGCAAGAATTTCTTGGCGTATTAGGCTCCACCCACCTGATGTAACCAATCCTCCAGGAGCTTACACTAGGCCCTCTACTGGGAGCCCTGAAAGCTCTTGGAGGATTGGCTACATCAGGAGGGTGGAGCCTAATATGCAAAGGAGCTCCTGCTACAAAAGCACCTGAACACTCTTACAGTATTTCCTTAAAGCATCTCCTTGGTGCCCAGCCTCCACAGTTCTACCTCCCATTATTGTAGGGTGGCCAAACTTGCTTAACATAAGAGCCAGATAGAATAAATGTCAGATGTTTGAGAGCCGCGAAGGAAGGAAGGAAGGAAGGAAGGAAGGAAGGAAGGAAGGAAGAAGGAAGGAAGGAAGGAGAAGGAAGGAAGGAAGGAAGGAAGGAAGGAGGAAAAATATATGAGGGAGAGAGAGGTGGAAAGAAAGCAACTTTAATTTTAAATGCATTCTCCAAGCTGCCAGCTAGCTCTGCTTGGCAAAGCGATTTAAAGAAACAGTTGTCTTCTCCAAGCTGACCAACAGGGCAGTAGGGACTTCGAGAACCACATAAAGAGCCACATGTAACTCCTGAGCCACACTTTGGCCACCCCTGTTCTAAGGAGGAGGAGAGGAGAGGAGAGGAGAGGGAGAGGAGAGGAGAGGAGAGGGAGAGGAGAGGAGAGGAGAGGGAGAGGAGAGGAGAGGAGAGGAGAGAAGGAAGGAAAGGAAAGGAAAGGAAAAGGAAAGGAAAGGAAAGGAAAGGAAAGGAAGGAAAGGAAAGGAAGAAGGAAGAAAGGAAAGGAAAGGAAAGGAAAGGAACAGGAAAGGGAAAGGAAAGGAAAGGAAAGGGGGAAATCCCATAGGGAGGAGCTTGGATTGGTTCTACACTGAGTCACATTGAGACCATAAATGCAAAAAGCACAATCCCATTTCATTTCCCTTGTGGATGACAGGAACAGGGAACTGAACGGTCAGATCCAGTCACTTCTTGGAGAGCTGGAGGAGAAAACGTGAAGACTGCCGGGCCCAAGAGATACAACTGACGGAACTCACGAGGGATTTTTTCAAAGCACACAGTTAGTGCCGGAAGTCTCACTGGGGCTTGTTTTGTAGAAGGAACTCCTTTGCATATTAGGCCACATTACCCCGATGTAGCAATCCTCCAAGAACTTACAGGGCTCTTAGTACAGGGCACTACTGTAAGCTCCAGGATTGGCTACATCAGGGGTGTGGCCTGATATGCAAAGAAGTTCCTGCTACAAAAAAAGCCCTGGTCTCACCTACGAACATCAGAAGAGCCCTTCTGGCTCAGACCATCTTGTCCTGCATCCCGTTTGCCTTCATGTGTCCCTCAGAGATTTACAAGCAGGGCACAGAGGCCAAATCCTCCCTCGGTTCTTGTTCCCCCACAGCAATTGTCCTTTAGAGTGGACCCCCTCTGAACATGGGGGGTTCCACGTAGCCATTGTAGCTAACAACCCTTGATGGACCTCTGCTCCTTGAACCATTGCCCTCCGTACCCTCTGAAAGAGGCAACACCCCTAGAGTTGAAACCACTTTGAGACATCAACTTGGAATCTGGGCACGTTGCCCGAGATGTATCTTCCATGGCACACACCCAACAGTAAGCCGATCGGAGGTCAAAAGGGATATTTATACGGCAGGCCCATGTTCCGAGCGAAGCAAAAGCTTCCCAAGAGTGAAACTGGATGGATCTGCTTTATGCACTCAAGGTCATGTTTGTATTTAAACTTAGTATGCTGGAGGTTCAAGAGGATTGCTTGAGGGATGGGGGGGGTGGGGAGGGGAGATAAATGACTGATACATTTCTGCCAGCTCAGATCTGTCCTCTGGAATATTATAACCACTTAAGAATCTGGGTAGCTCAGCTTTCCTTCCGTGTCTACAGTGCTGTCGTCTGCAAAGTTATTTATTCTAGTCTAATCTTATTAAAAGCAGTGGGCTTAGACTGAAGCGGCTCTTCAGAGGATTGCCCTGTTGGCTCCTTTCTTTCCCCATTATCTGATGGTCAGCTGCCCTCAACATTCTGCGGCCCTCAACATTCTGTGGCCCTTAACATTCTGTGGCCCTCAACATTCCACAGGAGGTTTTGGCTCTGGGCAGGGCTGGCATGTCCAGTAGGCCGAGAGTAGGCTGCTGCTAGGGTGCTACTTGGCCTCAGGGGGCAGCCAATGGGTGCTCCTCCCCACATGTGCCCTGCTGTCCCTTCCCTGCTGCTTGCACACAATTGCCCTTTCCACACTCCCTCTCCATCGCCCTCCTCTGCTTTGCCGCCTACCAGCAGGTGGGCAACAGAGAAGGGGTGGCAGGGCAGCACAGCGGCGGGTGCGCTCGGAAGCGGTGCTGTGCTGCCTGACTCTGCCATGCTTGCCCTTGTTGCCGGAGGCACTGGGATGGTGAGGGCTAGGGTGCCAGAAATCCTGATGCCAGCCCTGGCTTCCGGGCCCCCATTAGAAAGAGCCAGTTGGTACCTACAAGGACTCTCAGTGCGGAGAAGTAGTTGGGAAATTTTCCCCCCTGACTCAGATCCCCTTCTCTGGGATACTATAGCTCTTAGGGGCTTGAGGAGGTCAAATTTTCTTTTCTCTCCTTACTTTCTATTATAGACACAGAGCTGCCCTCAACATTCTGTGATTTCTAAGAGGGTCATGAGCGTGCTCTCCTCATCATAGTATTGGGGAGGTGGGATCTGAGAGCCAGTTTGGTGCTCTTAACGGCAGAGAGAAGTAGCAGACTCTCATCTGGAGAATCGGATTGGATTCCCCCAATCCCCACTCCTCCCTCCACATGCAGCTCAGGTAACCTCTGGGTCAGTCACAGTTCTCCAAGATCTATTCTCTCAGAGCTCTCCCAGTCCCAACCTACCTCATATGGGGAGAGGAACAGAAGGCGATTGTAAACCACTTTGAGACTCGAAGGGTATAAATCCAATAATCTCCGCCTCCCCCCCCCTCCTCCGTAATTTATTTCTGTATAGATGGAGGACCTTAACTAGCCCACGCAGTATGCAGAACACCTTGTATGTGGGTATCCCCATTTTAGCGCCCTGTACAAAGGCCATCCCCTTTTCAGTAGAGATTGCCAGGGCTTTTTCTTTGTAGCAGGAACTCCTTTGCATGTTAGGCCACACCTCCTTGATGTAGCCCAATCCTCTAAGAGCTTACAGGGCTCTTAGTACAGGGCCTATGGTAAGCTCCATATGCAAAATGAATGGGGGCCCTTGGGGGCCAGAAATGCTGTGCCAGCCAAGTCTCTGGGTCCCCATTAAAAAGAGGCAGTTAGTACCCTTCAAGGATCTCTCAGTGTAGAAGAAGAAGACATTGGATTTATATTCCTCCCTCCACTCAGAGTTTCAGAGCGGCTAACAATCTCCTTTCCCTTCCTCCCCCACAAACAGACACCCTGTGAGGTGGGTGGGGCTGAGAGAGCTCTCCCAGAAGCTGTCCTTTCAAGGATAACTCTTGCGAGAGCTATGGCTAACCCAAGGCCATTCCAGCAGGTGCAAGCGGAGGAGAGGGAATCAAACCCAATTCTCCCAGATAAGAGTCCGCGCACTTAACCACTACACCAAACTGGCTCTCTAGTGTGCAGAAGTTGTTGGAAAATTTCCCCTGACTCAGATCCCCTTCTCTGGGATACTAGAACTCTTAGGAAGAGAATGAGAGAAAGGAAAATTTGGCCTCCTCAAACCCCTAAGAGCTCTGGTATCCCAGCGAAGGGGATCTGAGTCGAGGGAAATTTTTCAACTACTCCTCTACACTGAGAATTGCTGTAGATACCAACTGAATCTGTCTAATGGGGACCGAGAGCCAGGGCTGGCGCCAGGGTTTCTGATGCCCTAGGCCCCCACTCTCCCCCATCCCTGTGCCTGCGGCTAGGCTTCCCAACCCTCCCGCCCTGGCGGGGGACCCCAAGATTTCCACCCTCTTCCCCCGCTCCCCCAAAAAACGGAAGCGGGGGAAGGGGGGGAAACGACACCGAGGAGCATGGCGAGCTGCCCCATCACGAAGCGGGCGAGGCCACCACGCCGCCGCCGCCACCTCCCCGCCCACTGCAGCTGCTCCTCTGAGATGGGCCCAGGCTGAGCCCATCTCGGAGGAGCAGCCAAGAGGCGGCAGCAGCGCAGGCAAAACCAGGGGAGGGCGAAGGTAGGCCAGGAGCATGGTGAGCTGTGAATCCGGGCCCTTCTAGGACCCGGACTCGCGGCTCACCACGTCCCTGGCCCGCCTCCACCCCCCCCTCCGATTCCACCCCAGAGGCGGAGCAGGCGAGGCTGCCGTGCCGCTGCCGCCTCTTCTCCGCTCGCCATGGCTGCTCCTCCGAGATGGGCTCAGGTTGAGCCCATCTCGGAGGAGCAGCTACGGCGAGCGGAGAAGAGGCGGCAGCTGCGCAGCAGCGTCGCCCGCTCCGAGACGGAGCGGCTGGCCACGCTCCCCGGCGCCGTTTCCCCCCCTCCCCCCTAGCTCCACCCCAGTGTCTCCTGGCTCCACCCCCAAAGTCTCCAGATATTTCTGGGGTTGGACTTGGCAACCCTACCTGCAGCAGTGAGGACAAGATGGCGGCAGCAGGAAGCTCTAATATACAAAGGAGTTCCTGCTACAAAAAAAAAAAAGCCCCATAGATTGCCACGGGCTTACTGTTTCCTAAACTGCTGGGAGAACCCCTGAAGTCCCGCCTCCCGCTTCGTTTCCATCCTAACCCAGCCTGTTCCTTTCTCTCCGCAGTGCCATGGTCCAAGCTTACCAGAATGCCCGGAGGAAACAGGAAGCCCAGGTGCGCCAGCTGGAGATGCAGATTGGCTTGATGAGCCAACGGCAGGCGGGGCAGTTGCAATCGCTCATGCGCACCTTCCGGAGGTCAGAAGGCAGAGGAGACGGACGGGCCCCCCATGCAGGGGTGGCGTCTGTGCGAGGGACACCCAGCCCTGTGGGGGAGGATCACCATACCAGAATGTGTTGTGTGGCAGATGCTGACCTCAATGCAAAATAACCCCACCGACTAGCACGCTTGGGAAAGGGCATAAGGAGGACTCTGCTGGATCAGGCCAAGGGTCCATCGAGTTCTAAAAATGGCCATCTGGCTGCCTCTGGGAGCCAGTTTCCCCAGTGGTTTATCCCCAGCAATCGCTAGTCAGAGGTACTCTGCCTCTGAATGTGGCAGCTTGATTTGGCGTGACCCATCCTCTGAATTTCTTTGATTGCTACTGAATAAGAACAGCAGAAGAGCCCTGACGGATCAAATCAAGGATGAATCAGCCTAGCATCCGATCTCCAGCAGTGATCAGCCAGAAACCCACTAGCAAGGTAGAAAGACAGCAGCCCTCCCATACCTGTCAACAACTTTAGGGATATCCAGAGGTAGGTTGCCAGCGTTTGTACAGAACAAACCAAATCTTTCTTGCAACAAACCAGGCCCCCACTAGAGGGCACCTCTGAGCCAAGCAAGTGCGAGAACCATGTCTCCTGTTTGTGCGAGACATCGAAGATCATGTGCGGGAATCTCACCGAATGGCCCCTTTACAGTACGGCATTGTAGCATGCTGAGGTCCCTCCCTTCCCTATCATCCCCGGGTATTTCCCAACGCAGAGCTGGCCACCTCCCATAGAATGGAATTCCAGGCCGTCTTTTGCTACCCAGTTCATTTAGGGTTGCCAAGTCCAATTCGAGAAATATCTGGGGACCTTGGGGGTGGAGCCAGGAGACTTTGGGGGAGGAGCCAAGAGACATTGGGGTGGAGCCAGAAACAAGGTTGTGACAAGCATAACTGAATTCCAAAGGGAGTTCTGGCCGTCACATTTAAAGGGACTGCACAGCCTTCCCTCCATTGGAAATAATGAAGGATAGGGGCACCTTTTGGGGGGCTTACAGAATTGGACCTCTTTGAAACTTTGAGGGTGTTTTGAAAAGAGGCATCGAATGCTATGCTGAAAATTTGTTGGTTCTACCTCAAAAAACAGGCCCCCCAGGGCCCCAGATACCCAAAGATCAATTCTCAATTAAACCCTATGGGAATTGGTCTCCATAGGGAATAATGGAGTGCCCAGCAGACATTCCCCGCCCCTGCTTTCTGATGACCCTGAAGCAGGGGGAGGACCTCCAAACTGGGTGATCCCCTGCCCCCACCTGGGGATTGGCAACCCTAGTTCATTTTGCAATCGTCACCTGCGTTTGTTTCTGCCAAGACACCTGTACCTTGTAAAACTATCAAGAGAGAAAAATGCCAAGGGACAGCTGCCTCAAAAAAAAAATGCAGAACCGAGTCACCGTGTAACGAGGACAAAAACTACCAATGGAAAGGAAGAAAATCTTGCACGGAGAACAAATAGGACTCTTTTGGCTTGTTCAAGGCTTCACCCAGCTCTGTATGGAAGACTTTCTGCTTTACATACAAATGGTGTGGCATTCTGCATTTTATGCACGACTCATGATTGAAATTTGGATCAGCTTTGCATTTATTTATTTATATTGATTTACATTATTTATCATCTGCCTTTCTCACTAGGCATAGTGAATCAGTACAGTGAACAAAATGGGACATTCAGTAACCAATGCATCAGGATCTTAGAAGGCCGGACTCACCAAAAAGCCCTGAAGCGTAGCATAAGTGTTCACACGACCATACAAAAATTACATAAATAGGATCTGGCTGACAATAAGCTATATGCAGCAGCATAGACCACAGTCTTTAATTCTTTATCCAAGCAAGTTCGTAAAACCATTTTGTGCTGTTCAGCCTTATTACCTGCGAAAGCCAGCGTACTGTACTGCAGGGGTGGCCAAATTGCAGCTCAGGAGCCACACGTGGCTCTTTCACACATATTGTGTGGCCCTCGAAGCCCCCACCACCCTGTCAGCTGGCTTGGAGAAGGCATTTGTCTCTTTAAATCATTCCACCAAGTCAAGCAGCTTGGAGAACGCATTTAAAGTTGCTTTCTTTCCACCACTTCCTCCCTCCCCCATCCATTTGCCTGCCTACCTGGCAGCTCTCAAACATCTGATGCTCATGTCTTGTGGCTCTCAAACTTCTGACATTTATTCTGTGTGGCTCTTACATTAGGCAAGTTTGGCCACCTATGGTGTGGCTGAGAGCAGTGGACTCTAATCTGGAGAACCAGGTTCAATTCTGTACTCCTCCTTTTGAATCCAGCTGGATGACCTAGGATCAGTCACAGTTCTCTCAGCCTCCCGAAATAAGTCTAGCTTGCCACCTAGTCGTGCATAACACTAAAAGAGTTAGAACTTCCCCATATGAGCTCTGCATTCAGGAACACAAAATCTGTTATCTATCCCCAGACCAAGGGAGGCCAGACTGAGCTCTACAAAGGCCACGGCCTTCTCAGTGGCAGTGTCAATTATGTGGAATGCCCTCCCATAGAACACTGGAAATGCATTTAAAGTTAAAGTTGCTTTCTTTCCACCTCTCCCTGTCCTTCCTTCCTTCCTTCCTTCCTTCCTTCCTTCCTTCCTTCCTTCCTTCCTTCCTTCCTTCCTTCCTTCCTTCCTTCCTTCCTTCCTTCCTCCCTCCCTCCCTCCCTCCCTCCCTCCCTCCCTCCCTCCCTCCCTCCCTCCCTTCCTTCCTTCCTTCCTTCCTTCCTTCCTTCCTTCCTTCCTTCCTTCCTTCCTTCCTTCCTTCCTTCCTTCCCTCCCTCCCTCCCTCCCTCCCTCCCTCCCTCAGACATCTGATGTTCATGTCTTGTGGCTCTCAAAAATCTGATGTTTATTCTTTGTTACGTTAAGTAAGATGGATTGTGCCATCAGCTTTTGGGGATGCTTTTCAAAATGCATACAGTGTTATTTTCTATGGCACATGCACACACACTCACACACTACACACTACACACACAAAAGGAGGGGATGCAAGAGTGTTCCAGCCTGTGAGTTTGGTATGCAAAGCTCCAAGGTACATAAAAGACTGAATGTTTTGAAGGTGTGCAGGCCCCAACCAGGTAAAAAAAAGTTCACAAGGTAGCTTGCATTACCCCCTCATTAAAAGAATCATAAATCATTTGCTGCCTTATCATACAATCTTGCATTAAAATGATTATAAATTATCACCTTTGTAGTAAAAATGCCTAAATATAAAACAGTTCTTGGCACTAAAAGTGCTGGAGGATGGGGAAGCCCCACCTAAGATCAGCCCGCAGTAAAATCAAAAAAGGAATGGAATCTGAAACAGGGGAATTTTAAAACAGGAAAACAAGGTACACACCCGAGCAAACAAATTTTGCTCCACTCAGGGTTTTTTTTTTTAATTAAAAAAGCCCAGCAGGAACTCATTTGCATATTAGGCCACATCCCCTGACCCCAAGCCAGCCAGAACTGCATTCCTGCTCAAAAAAAGCCCTGGCTCCAGGGGTCATTTTGTAGAAAAGCAGGTGCCGGAGCTCATTAGCACAACTCATTTGCACAACGCATTTGCATATGCCACACACCCCTGACGTCACCAGAAGGGGTACTCAATTAGTACCCCTCAGTGTCTACCTTAAAATGCTTTTTGAATTAAAACTGTTCATACTAAAACCTTACTCCCATTATAGTTTTAAAATCGCTTTCTCCTGCGTGGCCACAGTGGCATGATGAAGATTCCCATCTGTCTGCTTTAGGTCTTTTGCTTATCTTCCCATTTTTTGTTGGGGGGAAATATTAGAAAGTTTGTCAAATCTTAAGAGTTCAGCAAAATGCTCACAGAGGGTTTGAACAAATGGAGCCCAGAAGCAACGGGGAGGGGTTTGGGTGGGGGGGGGGGAGAAAGAAAGAACACAATTTAGATGTTCTGGAGCTCCACTCCTGTGAGCTGCTGCACAAAATGAAGACTGCCTGGCTCCACTGGGTTACTAAACCACATAGACCAGCTCTGCAGGGAGGCTGTGGGCATGCATACAGCAGCGTAGCCCACCTTGTGTTATATTGTGTTATAATCCTCCCCCTTCTTCCTGGCCTAACCCCCGATTTTACAGGTAGTTTAAGTCTTTATCTTGTCATTCAATAGCTGTGATCACACACACACTAAATAATGCACTTTCAGTCCACTTTCAGTTAGGGTTGCCAAGTCCAATTCCAGAAATATTTGGGGAATTTTGGGGGTGGAGCCAGGAGACTTTGGGGGTGGAGCCAGGAGACACTGGGGGTGGAGCTAGGAGCAAGGGTGTGACAAGCACAATTGAACTCCAAAGGGAGTTCTGTCCATCACAATTAAAGGGACCTCACAACTTTTTAAATGCCTTCCTTCCCTCCACCCTCCCCTTCTCTGACTTCACCTCAGAGGCGGAGCAGGCGACGCCGCTGCGCGGCTGCCGCCTCTTCTCCACTTCACCGTAGCTGCTCCTCTGAGATGGGCTCAGCCTGAGCCCATCTCGGAGGAGCAGCTACGGTGAAGCGGAGAAAAGGCAGCAGCGCAGCGGCGTCGCCCGCTCCGCCTCTGAGGTGAAGTCAGAGAAGGGGAGGGTGGAGGCAGGCCAGGAGCGTGGCGAGCCAGAGTCCGGGTCCTAGAAGGACCCAGATCCGCGGCTCGCCACGCTCCTGGCCTGCCTCCACCCTCCCCTTCTCTGATTTTACCTCAGAGGCGGAGCGGAGCAGGCGATGCCGCTGTGCTGCTGCTGCCTCTTCTCCGCTTCATTTTAGCTGCTCCTCCAAGATGGGCTCAGCCTGAGTCCATCTCGGAGGAGCAGCTACGGTGAAGCGGAGAAGAGGCAGCAGCCGCGCAGCGGCGTCGCCCACTCCGAGATGGGGCGGCTTGCCACGCTCCTTGTCGCCGTTTCCTCCCCTCCCCCCGCTTTCATTTTTGGGGGGAGCGGGGGAAGAGGCTGGAAATCCTGGGGTCCCCCGCCAGGGCGGGAGGGTTGGGAAGCCTACTTTCAGTGCACTTTCCAACTGGATTTTGCCAGTTCACACAGTAAAATCCAGTTGGAAAGTGGATTGAAAGTGCATTATTTAGAGCATGTGATCACAGCCAATCAGTGCTAGTCAAGCAGAGACAGGAGAGGGTTTTTTGCACAGGAAGCATGCCATCCAATCTTCTGCATGTTTGCTCGAAAGAAGTCCCACTGAGCCAAACGGGGTTTACTCCTAAGGAGATGTGCACAGAACTGCAGTCTTAAAGTCTTGAAATTGATGGCTTTTGCAATGCTCATAGAAAATTGCCAGTGGTCAAAATGTTCAGTTGCATGACAAATGTCTGCCTTCCCTGTTCTTGTATGCACGTTTGGTGCCATGAATGTCCCACAAACAGTGGGACAGGACTGAGTTACAGACTACGTAGCTGTAAACTGAAGTTTTCCACTGTACAGGGGACCCTGACTTTCTCAAGTCAGTCAGTTTTGTGTCGTGGTTAAGTGTGCTATGAAGTCCAACATGTGGGCATGGATAAAACACAAGAGTTCAAAGTTGGGTTGTCAACTTCCAGGTGAGTTATACAAAAAAAGATGGCTATATAGCAAAGATGTGCTGTTGTAACAAAAGGAAAAACTGTATAGAAGTAACTATTAATACAAGTCTTGGCTTGTTACTCTGTATTTTGAAACAAACAATTTAGTATCAAGATTATTAACAAAGATGCCAGATTTTAGCAATTGGCAAAATTACAATAGAGCAGTGGTAATTTTGTAGAAAATTAGGTGGTGGAGCTCATTAGCATAACTCATTAGCATATGCTGCCCCCCCCCCACCAGCCAAAAGCAACCCAAGGCCCTGGGCGAGTGAGGCCTGCTTGGGTTGGCTACAGATCCAGCCAGCCCAAGCAGGCCTCGCTCACCTGGGACTCTCCTGGGCCGCCCCTCCCAGTCAAAAGGCCAGCAAGTCATCTGATGCCCAAAATCACATCAGAAGTGAAGAAAGGGTGGCATGGGCTTCTCCAGAGGTTAATGAGGGCTGCTGGGGGTGTGGCAAAGCCCCTGGTGGCTGCCTGGCTGCCCGCTCTCCTAATCCAGGGATTGTTATGCAGCTGCACCTGCTATTCAATGGACAAGGTAGGTGGGGGGGAGGAGAAGGAACCCTCAGAAAGGTTCAGGAGGTGTGCTCCTGTGAGCTCCTGCTGACTTCAAGACCTGCAGTAGAGGGTTGATGTTACAGCGACAGCAGCAATGGATTGCCTAGGCAACTATTCATTTCATTCGCCTTCTTCAGTTTGCAGTACGCTAGGTAAAGCCTTGAATTCAATAACTGAATATCCATCAAATCTATGTTAAGGACACTCTCCAGCTTTCACAATTGCTGTATAGACAGTTGTAGTTGGAGTCTCAGAGATCAACAGTCTTCCATCAGGGGTTACCAGGGCTTTCTTTGGGGAGGGACGGTGGCTCAGTGGTAGAGCATCTGCTTGGGAAGCAGAAGGTCCCAGGTTCAATCCCCGGCATCTCCAAAAAAGGGTCCAGGCAAATAGGTATGAAAAGCCTCAGCTTGAGACCCTGGAGAGCCATGAATGGAGCTGTGGCTCAGTGGTAGAGCATCTGCTTGGGAAGCAGAAGGTCCCACGTTCAATCCCTGGCATCTCCAAAAAAGGGTCCAGGCAAATAGGTGTGAAAAACCTCAGCTTGGGACCCTGGAGAGCCGCTGCCAGTCTGAGAAGACAAGACTGACTTTGATGGGCCAAGGGTCTGATTCAGTATAAGGCAGCTTCATATGTTCATGTTCATGAAAAAGCCCAGCAGGAACTCATTTGCATATTAGGCCACACCCCCTGACATCACCATTGTTTCACGTCGGAGGGTTTTTTTTGTAGAAAAAGCTCAGCAGGACCTCATTTGCATATTAGAACGCACACTCTGGCACCAAGCCAGCCGGAACTGCGTTCCTGTGCGTTCTTGCTCCAAAAAAAGCCCCGGAGGTTACCCTTCGTCAGATTCAAAATGTCTGTGCCAGGCTCACTTCCAGGTGAGAATCTCCCAGGATTACAACTGCTCCCCTGACAACATAAATCACTTTTTTAATTGTTTAATCAAAATGTTTATTCTGTTTCTCCTGAGGAAAACAGCTGCTTTGGAAGGTGGATTGCATGGCGGCATACCCCCATAGCGTTGACAGGTCCGACTCAGGAAATATCTGAGGACTTTGGGGGTGGGGCCAGGAGACGTTGGGGGTGGAGCCAGGAGCAAGGTTGTGACAAGCATGATTGAACTCCGGACGGAGTTCTGGCCATCCCATTTAAAGGGACTCGGCTCCTTTTAAACGCCTTCCCTCAATTTGGAAATAATGAAGGATAGGGGCGCCGTCTTTGGAGGCGCATAGAATTGGACCCCCGGTCCAATCTTTTTGAAACTTGGGGAGTGTTTTCAGGAGAGGCCCCAGATGCTAAGCTGAACATTTGGTTCCTCTACCTCAAAAAACAGCCCTCCCCCAGAGCTCCAGATACCCACAGATCAATTCTCCATTAGATCTATGGGAACCAATCTCCATCGAGTATAACGGAGTGCCCAGCGGACATTCAATCCCCACCCTGCTTTCTGATAACCCTGAAAAGGGGGGAGGGCCACCCAACCAGGGGATTCCCTGTCCCCAGCTGGGGATTGGCAACCCTAAAATCCACCAAGGTCCCTCCCCTCTATTAACCCCCGCTGTGCTAGGCTCCACCTTCAAATCTCCAGGTATTTCCAACCCTGGAGTTGGCAAAGCTATTGAACGGTTCTGTTTTCTAGCTTTGCATCTCACCAAGAAGTTGAGACTGACAGTCATTCCGGCCACGTGGGAACTGGGGAGGGTGAGAATTCTAGATTGGGGAGGGGGGGGCAGAGAATTAACCCTTTGTGAGCCCTGCATGGAGCAAGCCAATGCAGGCTCCCATGACCTAAGCTTTCCCTCCCACATTTTCCTCTCTCCCTCCCTCTCCGAGCTAGAGACCTGCCTTCGCCTCCCCCACCCCTTATCTCCCAGCCCTGATGATTCTCCCGCCCCCCTTTTTTTCCATCACTGTCAGCAAGATCAAAGGTGAGAGCCAGAGGTTTGATAAATATCCCTCAGACAACAGAGCCGGTGACCCCACAAAAAGGGGCCATTCGAAAACCAGACTCCAGCTGCATACCAAATCCAGAAGCCCCGCCCACCTCTGGCTCTGGAGGGTTTCCCCCTCCGCCTTCTCCACTTCAGGCTTGATGCCTTTTATGCTAATTAAACTGGCGGAGGGGCAAAATATAAATTCCAGAGGGGTTCGTGGGGGTTTGTCTGCGGCAGCGAAATTGAACGGGAGCCTTGCGGCGATTGAAACAGTGAAACACAGGTTCTTCTGCCAGGCCGGAGTAAAAGGTGAAGCCTTGAAGGGGTCACAAGACCCCACAAAATGTCACGGTTCAGGTAGAGTTGCCAGCCTCCAGGTGGGGCCTGGAGATCTCCCATTTTGACAACTGATCTCCAGCTGGCAGAGATCAGCTCCCCTGGAGAAAAGCAATAGCATCAATTGGGACAGAAGAAGAAGAAGAAGAAGAAGAAGAAGAAGAAGAAGAAGAAGAAGAAGAAGAAGAAGAAGAAGAAGAAGAAGAAGAAGAAGAAGAAGAAGAAGATGATGATGATGATGATGATGATGATGATGATGATGATGATATTGGATTTATATCCCGCCCTCCACTCCAAAGAGTCTCAGAGCGGCTCACAATCTCCTTTACCTTCCTCCCCCACAACAGATACCCTGTGAGGTAGATGAAGATATTGGATTTATATCCCGCCCTCCACTCCGAAGAGTCTCAGAGCGGCTCACAATCTCCTTTACCTTCCTCCCCCACAACAGTCACCCTGTGAGGTGGGTGGGGCTGGAGAGGGCTCTCACAGCAGCTGCCCTTTCAAGGACAACCTCTGCCAGAGCTATGGCTGACCCAAGGCCATTCCAGCAGGTGCAGGTGGAGGAGTGGGGAATCAAACCCGGTTCTCCCAGGTAAGAGTCCGCACACTGAACCACTACACCAAACTGGCTCTCCATGCTGAAACACAACCATGCTGAAATAGAGGTGCACGCTGAGTCCTTAAACGTTACATGAACATTTCACACACTTTTTTAATCTATAATATATAGTAACAATATTTGACCATTATTCACATCCATGCAATAACAGAACACAGTCCCAGGAGAAATCCTCACGTCCTCTTTTTGAGAAAAGTGAAAAGAGTGAAGAAATCTCATCTCTCTTATTGAGTTGGAGCTTTTAGCACCCACTTCTTCTCGCTCCCATGATGAGCTTTTTCAAGTTCTTGTCGACTGTCTGGTGGCCTGAAAAAGTTCACCATGGGAGCAAGAAAGGGTGGATGCTAAAAGCTCCAACACAAAGAATAAGCGCTCCTATATTTTTGGTGTAGTGGTTAAGTGTGCGGACTCTTATCTGGGAGAACCGTGTTTGATTCCCCACTCCTCCACTTGCACCTGCTGGCATGGCCTTGGGTCAGCCAGAGCTCTCTTATCTGGGAGAACCGGGTTTGATTCCCCACTCCTCCACTTGCACCTGCTGGAATGGCCTTGGGTCAGCCATAGCTCTGGCAGAAGTTGTCCTTGAAAGGGCAGACTCTTATCTGGGAGAACCGGGTTTGATTCCCACTCCTCCACTTGCACCTGCTGGAATGGCCTTGGGTCAGCCATAGCTCTGGCAGAAGTTGTCCTTGAAAGGGCAGACTCTTATCTGGGAGAACCGGGTTTGATTCCCCACTCCTCCACTTGCACCTGCTGGAATGGCCTTGGGTCAGCCATAGCTCTGGCAGAGGTTGTCCTTGAAAGGGCGGCTGCTGTGAGAGCCCTCTCCAGCCCCACCCACCTCACAGGGTGACTGTTGTGGGGGAGGAAGGTAAAGGAGATTGTGAGCCGCTCTGAGACTCTTCGGAGTGGAGGGCGGGATATAAATCCAATAAATCCTATATCTTCTTCTTCTATATTTCATTGTGCTCCTATATTTCAGCTGTTGTGTTTATCAGCCCTGGAGAAAACAGCTGCTTTGAAGGGTGGGTTCTGTGGCATTGTACCTTGCTGTGGCCCCAGGTAATCTTTCAACATAAACCTGGCAACCCTAGGTTCAAGTAGGAAAGCTTGAGGGTGCCTGAACATAATGAGATGCTAAGTGAATGCAAGAGGAGAGGAAGAATAGGTAACGTTGGCCTCATTGAAAGGCATAGACAGCTCTAAAAAGGGATTAGACAGATTTCTGGAGGACTGATCTGTTGGTGGGTACTAGCCATGGTAACTAAAGAGAACCTCCATATTTAGAGGCAGTCAATCCCTGAATAACAGTGCCAGGAGCAACATCAGGGGGAAGGCCTCTACGCCCTGCTGTTGGCCCTCTAGAGTAACTAGTTGGCCACTGTGTGAGTCATGATGCTGGACTAGATGGACCACTGGTCTGATCCAGCAGGGCTCTTCTGATGGTTTTATGAAGGCCTCGGCCTCTTTGCCCTGTCGTTGGCTCTCCAGAGGAATTGGTTGGCCACTGTGTGAGACAGGATGCTGGACTAGATAGAGCACTGGTCTGACTCAACAGAACTCTTCTGATGTTCCTAATCAGAGAAGGCCTTAACCTCTATGCCTTGATGTTGGCCCTCCAGAAGAACAGGTTGGCCACTGTGTGAGACAGAATGCTGGACTAGATGGACCACTGGTCTGATCCAGCAGGGCTCTTCTTACATTCTTTAAGGAGGTGAAACAGAGCTCTTTTTATATTCTTAAAGGAAGTTGAAACAGCCATTGATGACATCCCTTAGAGCCAAGCTGAACATTAAAATGTGGACAAGTGTTCCCAATTTTGGCAAACTTTTTCAAAAAAAATCTGTTTACAAAAAAGGACATCCCTCTGAAGAACTAGGCAACTATTGTCACATTGCCTGCAATTTTAGGAAGTCTGATAGGCTCAATTCCTGATCAGGGCTGCCACTTGCCAGATTCCAGATGGGGCCTGGGGATGTCCTGCTATGACATCTGATCTCCAGGAGCTTTTATTCTCAAAAGCTTATCGCCCCAAAATCTTAAGGTGAGCTCAAAGTTCCACTGCAGACCAACACGGCGACCCTCCAAAACATTGCTTAGTTTTGTCTCTCACTCTGGAGTGTTGGTAGGTTTGCTCCTGAGTTCTCTCCAGCCCCGGGGGCCTCCATAATGCTTGTGCAGGGGAGCCGCTGGTATTTCTTGTCTCCCGCCGCCCAGCCCTGGACTGGCTTGTTCTGCCACCTCCTCATTAACGAAGTCAATATGTTGGTCTCTGCAGCTGTCCCATGGGGGAGGCTCATTACAAAGATGTGGCCTGAAGTGGTCTGCGGGAAGGACTCAGCACGTGGGCTGGCCAGCTTGCCCTCCAGCTGCTTTTCTTCTGCTTCCCGCTGTTCTTGGGCAGCGGTTCTCAGCCTTTTCAGTGGGGTGACTCAGCCAGAGCTGGCCCAAGGTATTTCGGTGCCCTAGAGAAATGATGACTTTGGTACCAGGACTTTTTTTGTAGCAGGAACGCCTTTGCATATTAGGCCACGCCCCCTGAGGTAGCCAATCCTCCTGGAGCTTACGGTGGGCCCTGTAAGAAGAGACCTGTAAGCTCTTCGAGGATTGGCTACATCAGAGCTGTGTGGCCTAATATGCAAAGGAGCTCCTGCTACAGAAAAAGCCCTGGTACCCACGTTCTTCTACTAGGGTTGCTAGGTCTGGGTTGAGGAATACCTGGAGACTTTGGAGGTGGATCCAGGAGAGAGGGGCTCTTTTCCTCCATTTTATCCCCACAGCAACCCTCGGTGGTAGGTTAGGCTGAGCAGCGAACTTCCACGGCATAGTGCAGATTCAAACTTGAGATTCTAAGGCAGGGGTGGCCAAACTTGCTTAATGTAAAGAGCCACACAGAATAAACATTCAGATGTTTGAGAGCCACAAGACATGAGCATCAGATGTTTGATAGCCGCAAGGAAGGAAGGGAAGGAAGGCAGGCAAATAGATGGAGGAGGGAAGTGGAAAGAAAGCAACTTTAACTTTAAATGCATTCTCCACGCTACTAGCTGGCTTAACTTGGAGAAGCTATTAAAGAAAGAAATGCCTTCTCCAAGCCAGCTCATGGGGTGGTGAGGGCTTCAAGAGCCACACAATATCTGCGAAAGAGCCACATGTGGCTCCTGAGCCACAGTTTGGCCAAACCTGCTCTAAGGTTTGAGTCTATTGCTCTAACCACAGCACCGCAGCCGTCACATGTATGTGTGTACGAAGTGCCATCAGCCAACTCACGGAGACTCCATAAGATTTTCAAGGCAAGATACAGAGGTGGGGTTGCTTGGTCTGTGTTGGAAAATATCTGGAGACTTTGGTGGTGGAACTGGGAGAGGGTGAGGTTTGGGGAGGGGCCTCAGCATGGTACCGTGCCATAGAGTCCACCCTTCCAAGCAGCCATTTTCTCCGGGGGAGCTGTGAAAGCGGAGGATTCCAGGCCCCACCTGGAGGCTGGCAGCCCTAAATAGAGGTGATTTGCCATAGCCTGCCTCAGCACAGCAGTCCTGCAATTCGGGGGTCTCTCAACCAAGTGCTAACCAGGGTTGACCCTACTTCTGAGATTTCTGGAAACAAAACTCTCACATCAAGTAAGCACGGCGCAGAAACCAGCAGTGAATCCTGAGTTTGCTTCTGCAACAGTTTCAAGCGCGGAACATGGGTTCCATTTAACCCTTTTCACCTCCCCCCCCTAAAAAAAACTCCACTTGCATCCCACCACTTGGCTCAGCCAAGTCTCAGACTTCCCTCCCTCCCTCCCTGCTACTAGGCAAACTAGGCAATTGCCTAGGGCGCCAGCCTTCTGGGGGCACCGAATGTGAACCGACTCGGTAGGAGAGATACTTATTTCCAAATTCCAATAAGCAAGTTGCAAACCGAGACCCCTTTGGAAAGTGGACAAATCTCAGCTTTGGGGAAAGGAATGCAGTTGGCAGTGGGGAGGGGATATTAAGTAGAGGGTTAGCTAAACAAACAAACATACAAGCGAGGTTAAAAATATACAACCGGCCATCCCCAGTCCTGCTGCCATAGGTTAGGGGAGAGACCTGTCTGGAAGCTCAGAATCTTGTTTGGGTCTCTCTTGACTTCACTGGGGGCTAAAGAAACCCCTCTTAGAGGGGCAACTGACCAGCTTCAAAGCGCTATTAATTTCCCTGGCTCCAAAGAGGCTTTGAAGCTTTCCCTTGCAGCTGGCCAGGGTTCAAGTGTCAAAGGGCAATGGAGGGAAAGCTTGGCATGGTTTCTGAGAGGGGAAGGCGAACGTGGCAGACGAGGCAGCCAGAGTTCCAGGGGACAGGCCACAGCTTAGGAAAAGATGTGGCGGAGAGGGGAGGGAGGAGGGAATCTACCTCTGCCTTCGGTCTTACTTCTGCCTTTTCATGCCATTGGCCATGTGCCGCATTTGTTTCCTGTAAAATGGACACATTCGGGAACTGCGGCAGCAAAATAGCATTCTGTGTGTCTTCTCTTTTAAATTGATTTATTTATTTATTCAGTTAATTTCTATTTTATCCAGTTTCTATCCTGCCTTTCTAGGGTTGCCAGGTCTGTGTTGGAAAATACCTGGAGACTTTAGGGGTGGAGCCAGGAGAGGGCGAGGTTTGGGGAGGGGCCTCAGCAGGGTACCCTGCCCTAAAGTCCACCCTTCCAATCAGCCATTTTCTCCAGGGGAGCTGATTGCTGCCAGCTGGAGATCAGTTGTAAAAGAGAAAGATCTCCAGGGCCCCACCTGGAGGCTGGCAACCCCTATGCCCTTCCTCGGAATGGGCTCAGGGTAAGTTACAGCATTGGTTATAAAATCAGACATTTAAAACAGTAGAATCTAAAACCATAACAGGATGGTGTTCAAACTATCCTTCCTTCCTCTCTTCTGTGCCTCAGTCCTTTATCATCTATCTATCTATCTATCTATCTATCTATCTATCTATCTATCTATCTATCTATCTATCTATCTATCTATCTATCTATCTATCTATCTATCTATCTATCTATCTATCTATCTATCTATCTATCTATCCGTCTGTCACCATCTTCCTTCCTTCCTGAATCTGGATTGATCGGGTTCTCCCCGCCACCACTGCCCCCCAGCTCTCTGTCTGTCTGCTGTCTGCTCATCTCTCCATTGATCCCTTGATCATCTCTCCTTCTATACCCCCCTCCCCTGGGACTCCTCCTGCACAGACATTCCACTCCTCCTGGCTTGTGGGCCACTTTCCAAATTGTCCTCCAAACCCTTCTCGTCTGGCTGTTTTTTGGGGGGGGGGCAGAACCCCCTTGCTTGCATCCTGCCCCCAGCCTCTTCTCCCCTTCCCCCCCCCCATGGGAGGTTTCCCAGGGGATGTGGCCTGGCTGGTGGTGACAGCCAGGATGGAAGAGTTGACCCCCAGGTTGAAGGTCAGCGCTCTCTCCTCCAGCGCCCTTTTCAGATTCAAATTGGGGCCAAAGGGCTTTGTGTGGGCAGGTCAAGCTTGATCGAGAGCGGAATGAGAAAAAGGTTGGGGGGCAGGAGGACACTTTTATCAGCCTCTCCTCCGCTCTGTTTGCAAGCCTGGGATGGAGCATCCGCCGGAGAAGAGACAAAAGCTCTCCCTTTTCAGGCTCCCAAAGCAGCCATCCGTCTTGTCGATTTCTGCCCTCTGAAGCGCCAGATTTTTCTTGACTGGCCCACATTGCCTAGCGCTGTGAGGAAATAGGAACAGGCAGTCCTGTGGGATCAGGCCCAATTCACTCAGCATCCTGCTTCCAAGGGTGGTCAGCCCTCTCCTGTTTCATGTTCCTCTCTTGTTTCACGTTCCTGAGAGCTGTAGTGGTTAAGAGCGGGGGACTCTAATCTGGAAAACCGGGTTTGATTCCCCCACTCCTTCACATGTAGCCAGCTGGGTGACTTAGGGTTCGTCACAGTTCTCACAGAGCCGTCCTCCCAAGAACAGTTCTCTCAGAACTCTCTCAGCTCTACCTGCCTCACAGGGTATAAATTAAGGACAGGATATAAATCCAGCTCTCCTTCTTCTTCTGTTGGTCCCTAGAATAGATGTAGACTGCCTCTGAACAAGGAGGTTCAGGGCTTTTTTATGGCAGGAACTCCTTTGCATATTAGGCCACATACCCCCTGATGTAGCCAATCCTCCTGGAGCTTAAAGTAGGTCCTGAACTAACTTCTTACAGTAGGCCCTGAATCCTTTTGGAGGATTGGCTACCTCAGGGTTGTGTGGCCTAATATGCAAAGGAGTTCCTGCTACAAAAAAAAGCCCTGAGGAGGTTTCCACTTAGTTGTCACACTACCCATCAACTGGCCTTTCGATTATTCGTAGAGCTTTATGGAAATTTAAGCTAGTGTTGCCAGTTCTGAGTGGGGAAATACCTGGAGATTTGGGGAGGGGGCAGTGGAAGGATTTGGGTAGGCGAGGGGCCTCAGCAGGGTATAATGCTATACAATCCACCCTCCAATGCAGCCATTTTCTCCAGGGGAACTGCTCTTGGCCATCTGAATATCAATTGCAATAGTAGGAGATCTCTCCAGAAGGTTGGTAACAATAACACCAGGTCAGACTAAAGATCCATCCCATTTCCCACAGAGCCCCGTCACAGGGTTGCCAATCCCCAGGTGGGGGCAGGGGATCCCCCGGTTTGGAGGCCCTCCCCCCGCTTCAGGGTCATCAGAAAGCGGGGGGAGGGGAGGGAAATGTCTGCTGGGAACTCTGTTATTCCCTATGGAGATTTTTTCCCATAGAAAATCATGGAGAATTGATCTGCGGGTATCTGAGGCTCTGGGGGGGCTGTTTTTGGGGGTAGAGGCACCAAATTTTCAGTATAGCATCTAGTGCCTCTCCCCAAAATACCCCCCAAGTTTCAAAAATATTGGACCAGGGGGTCCAATTCTATGAGCCCCAAAAGAAGGTGCCCCTATCCTTCATTATTTCCTATGGAAGGAAGGAATTGAAAAGGTGTGCCGTCCCTTTAAATGTGATGGCCAGAAATCCCTTTGGAGTTCAATGATGCTTGTCACAGCCTTGATCTTGGCTCCACCCCCAATGTCTCCTGGTTCCGCCCCCACAGTCCCCAGATATTTCTTGAATTGGACTTGGCAACCCTACCCCGCCAGCTGCCCATAATGTTTTCAGCCTTGTCTTTACGATTTCCAGAAAGTGCAACCACAAACCCCTCTGGGGGCTCCCAAGTGTTTTGGTTCACTGTCCAATCAAAGACTCCTCAAATGTGGTTCCGGTTTCCAGTTCTTACTTACTACTTCCTGGTTGGAACTGTTCCCCCCAGAAACACAGAAGGAGCCTTGTAAATAAAGACAATCTAAATAGCCAAGGGGGAACTTCTTGCAGTTCCAAAGGACGTAACCCCAGGACTGGCCAAGTAGATGCGTGGATTGCAGGGCTGACGCTAGATTGTCCGGCACCCTAGGGAAGGCTAACTTCGGGTGCCCCTCACCCTGCACTAATAATGTCACCGAGTTACACAGATTGCCCAATTTGGTGCCCCCAGAAGGATGGCGCCCTAGGCAATCGCCTAGTTTGCCTAGTGGCAAAGCCAGCCCTGGTGGATTGGTGAAGGTATGTCTCACACCACCCTCATGTTGCTGAACATTTTGGAAGGACAACTTAGAACCGCGGGTGCTTGCTATTTGCATGCATAGAACATGCCGCTGGCACAGAGCTATGCATTTTCTTTTTTGTGTGCGTGCATGCTGTGTTCTAAGAATCCCATTCAGTAGGTTGGATCCCACAGATCTGTTTGGTCTGAGGCAGTGCTTTTCTCCAGTTAGCCTGCCAACCTTGAGATGGAGCCTGAAGATCTTCGGAATTTTGACAGAGCTCCAGATCGATTTCCCTGGAGAAAAAGGCTGGCAGAGGTCATGTTGTAGCAAAGAGGTGCCAGAGCTCATTCGCACAACTCGTTTGGATACGCCATGCACCCCTGACATCACTGGAAGGTGGACTAAGTTATATCAGCTCAGCATCTACCTTAAAATGCTATTCGAATTAGAATTGTCATCATAAAACCTTACTCCCATCATGCTTTTTCAATTATTTTCTCCTTTGTGGCCATAGGAGCAGCCCTGTGGCGCAGAGTGGTAAAGCTGCAGTACTGCAGTCCAAGCTCTCTGCTCACGACCTGAGTTTGATCCCAGTGGAAGCTGGTTCAGGTAGCCGGCTCAAGGTTGACTCAGCCTTCCATCCTTCTGAGGTTGGTAAAATGAGTACCCAGCTTGCTGGGGGGAAAGTGTAGATGACCGGGGAAGGCAATGGCAAACCACCCCAAAAAAAGTCTGCCGTGAAAACGTTGTGAAGCGACGTCACCCCAGAGTCGAAAATGACTGATGCTTGCACAGGGGACTACCTTTACCTTTTTTTTAATGTGGCCACAGTGGCATGAGGAAGATTTCCATCTGCCTGCTTTCCCCTTTTTTTGTGGGGAAAAATATTAGAAAGTTTGTCAAATCTTAGAGTTCAGCAAAATTCTCACAGTGGATTTGAACAAGGGAGCCCAGAAGCAAGTATTTGGTGTTGGGGGGAGGGTGGTAAGAAAGAAAGAGCACAATCAAACATAGAGGTTCCAGAACTCTGCCCCTGTGAGCTCCTGCCCAAAATGAGGCCTGTTTGGAGGACAGATTCTATGGCATTATAACCCTTCTGGGCTCCCTCTCTGATCTCCAGGAACTTCCCGCCCCAGAGTTGGCAACCCTGCCCCAAGTGCAACAGCCTCTGGATCAGAGGTTGGCTTCCTTGCTCTAGAGGAAAGCATGGCTGCTGGTGGCACGGAGACGTGGGATGCAACCCCCTGACATTTAGAAGAGCCGGAGAAGGGTCTCTGAATAAGGCATTTGACAGCACTCTTGTGGAAGAATGTGCCATTCATGTTCAAGGCCTTATAAACTCCAACACAACTTTCCTCTGAATGGCCGCATGCACTGGAATGTTTGAACTAGACACATATTCTTTTGGAACTGCACATGGCGTGTCAGGTTGCACAGTTTTGAAAAAAAAGAGCCCAGCAGTGGGGAATCCTCCTTCAGGCCAGCTGTTCCTAAAAGAACTCGGATCAGCCAGCGAATTCCCTTTACCCTCTTCTCTGTTCCTGTGATCTTGGTGAAGTGCAGGGCAGGGCTGATTTTGAGCAAGAATGCACAGGAACGCAGTTCGGGTTGACTTGGCATCAGGGGTGTGGCCTAATATGCAAACGAGCTCCTGTTGGACTTTTTTCTACCAAAAAAGCCCTGCGCAAAACAATGGTGACGTCAGAGGTGTGGTCTAATATACAAATGAGCTCCTGCTGGACTTTTTCGACAAAAAACCCTGCACAAAACAATGGTGATGTCAGGGGTGTGGCCTGATATGCAAATGAGTTCCTGCTGGGCTTTTTCTATTTAAAAAAAAGCCCTGGCACTATAACGCATGAAGAAGAGTAGGTTTTTTTTAATGGATTCTCAGAGTGGCTTACAATCACCTTTCCCTTTCTCCCCCCTAAAGGGGCACCTTGTGAGATTGGTGTGGCTGAGAGAGTTCTGAGAGAGCTGTGACTGACCCAAAGTGGCCCAGCAGGCTTCATGGCAAGGAGGAGTGGGGGATCAAGCCCGCCTCTCCAGATTAGAGTGTGCTGCTCTTAATCACTATGCCACACTTAAGCCTGTCTCCATTCTCATTTGAATAATAAGAAGCAGTTTGATAATGATTTGGTCAGAAAATATTTCTTTCTGAATGATTTAAGGGGTTATTGTATTGTTCCACGGCCATAAGACTTCCAGAGCTGGTGAAGAAGTATTTTTAAAAACCCAATAAAGTGCAGAATTGGGGGAAAGAAAGAAAGAAAGAAAGAAAGAAAGAAAGAAAGAAAGAAAGAAAGAAAGAAAGAAAGAAAGAAAGAAAGAAAGAAAGAAAGAAAGAAAGAAAGAAACCCGGCAAGGCAATTCTTGTCTCTTGCACCGTACAATTCCTGGCCTGTTCCACGATTCATCCCATCTGGGAGTGAGTGAGAAGGGGGCCATGGGAGGAGGGCCTGCGGGCCCCACAGCCTCAACCCCGGCTGGGTTGCAGATGCAGGCCGCTCTCTCTCTGGGCCAACCCTAACAGATGTTCCTCCCCAGCCGCCTGGCGAGGTGGGTGGGGACCTTCCCTTTGTTGGGTTTCTCTCCCTTCCTGCCTGGCTTGTGAGACTCAACCAAGGTCAAATGTTAACTTGGTCTGTCGAGCCAAGGGGGCAGAGGTCTCCACACGTCAGAGGAGGTGGGGGGGAAGGAGGCTCGGAGAAGCCAAACATGTTCTTGCCTCCTGGGACGCTGCAGGCTTCTTGACCCCCCTGAACCCTCCCACCCCCACCCCAGGATCTCCTTCCCACAGAAACAAACTGTTTTTCTTCCTCACAGAGACCCAGGGGGGAGAAACCCCTTGCTCATTCTGGAGATCAAAGCACACTGTTGCGCATTCCCAGCTCTTCTGTACAGAACTTCAGTCAGCTTACGTATCATACTAAAAGATATACTGTTGATGGGGAAAAGTTAATTGTGTTTTTCCAGTCTCCACTGTAGCCTATGGGAAGTATTACAGTCAATGGGCCCTTAGGGTTAGGGTAAGGGTTCGAGTCCCACTTAGGTTAGGGTTGGAGTTACAGTTAGGGTTTGGGTTAGGTTAAAGGTAGCTTACATATCATAATAAAAGTTATAATGTTGATGGGGAAAAGTTTTTGATGTTTTTTCCATTCTCCATTATAGCCTACAGTCAATCGGCCCATAGGGGTAGGGTTATGGTTCGAGTTACATTTAGGGTAAGGATACAGTTATGGTGGAAGACAGGAGGGCCTGGCGTGACTTTGTCCATGGGGTGGCAAAGAGTCGGACTCGACTGTGCGACTGAACAACAATAAACAGTTATGGTTAGTGATAGGGTAAGCTTACATAGCATACTAAAATGTAGCATGTTGATGGGGAAACGTTTTTGATGTTTTTCCATTCTCCATTAAAGCTTATCAGTATCATTACAGTGAATGGGCCCATAGACTTAGACTTAGGGTTAGGGTTCAAGATATAATTAGGGTAGGGGTACAGTTATGTTGAGTGTTATGGTAAGGTTACAGGTGACTTACGTTTCCCACTGCAAATAATACTGTTAATGGGGAGAAGTTTTGGTGTTTTTCCATTCTCTATTATACAATTTGGGAATCATTAGAGTGAATGGGTCCAAAGGGTTAGGGTTACAGTTTGAGTCACAGTTAGGTTAGGGTTGGAGTTAGGTTTAGGGTTAGGTTAAAGGTAGTGTACAAATCATACTGAAAGCTATTCTGTAGATGGGAATAGGCTTTTGGTGTTTTCCCATTCTCCATTGTAGCATATGGGAATCTTGAAAGTGAATGGGTCATTAGGATTAGGGTTACGGTCACGATGAGGTAGCTTGCATATCATACTGAAAGGTATAGTGTTAATGGGAAAATTTTTTCATGTTTTTCTATTTTCTATTATAGCTTATGGGAATCATTACAATCAGTGTGTCCAGAGGGTTAAGGTTACGGTTTGAGTGACATTTAGGGTAGGGGTACTGTTAGGGTTAGTGCTAGGGTAAGGTTATAGGTAGCTTATGTATCATACTGTTAAGTGTAATATCGTTGGTAAAATGTTTTTGATGTTCTTCCATTCTCCATTATAGCCTATGGGAATCATAATGTGAATGGGCCTATAGGGTTTGGATTAGGGTTATGGTTCAAGTTATAGTTAGGTTAGGATTAGATGAAAGGGTAGCTTAGTTATAAGGTAAGGTAAGGTAAGGTAAATTTATTTTTGTATCCCGCCCTCTCCCACCAAAGGCAGGCTCAGGGCGGCTCACAGACATGGAACAACCATGATTTCAATAAAATACAATCAATACAATAAGACAAATTAAAATGCAATTAAGTTACCGGTATAAATTAAGATAAAAATTAGATAAAACAGCTGTTATATGTTAATAATTAGGTGCTACAATTCACAGTCATATATAAGATGGCTAGATGGCTAGAAGTCAGTTTAGCCGGGTTCTGTCTTGAAAGCGAGCTGAAAGAGGGTGGTTTTGCAAGCCCTGCGGCACTGATTAAGGTCCCGCAGGGCTCGCACCACCTCCAGGAGTTGATTCCACCATCAGGGGGCCATTGCTGAGAAGGCTTGCTCCCTCGTTGTTTTCAATCTAGCCTCTCTTGGACCAGGGATTTTTAAAAGATTTTGAGAACTAGATCTCAGTGCTCTCTGGGGAACATATGGTGAGAGGCGGTCCCTAAGGTAGGCAGGTCCTTGGCCATATAGGGCTTTAAAGGTAATAACCAGCACCTTATAACGAACACGGTACACAACTATCATACTGAAAGATATAGATGGGTTTTTTTTTTTAATGTTTTTCCATTCTCCATTGTAGCCTATGGAAAGCATTACAGTCAATGGGCCCTTAAGGTTGGGTTAGGTTACAGTTTGACTTACATTTAGGGTAGAGGTACACTTACAGTTGGTGTTAGGGAACCTCCATCCCACTTCTGATTTATCTGCTGTGTTGTGATACCCCTGAAGCTTCTTTATGTGGAAAGGGAACACACTCAGGCCTGGATTCACCATGCCTATCAGTGATGTGAAAGTCCAAGAATCTTCTGCATCCACAGCAAGAGTTCTGAACTTCCCCCATCTAAGAGTAGAACAAATTTTGAGTCCTGCGGTGCCTTGAATGAGCTTCTGATGGTCTTAAAGGTGTCACTGGACTCAGATTTGTTCTGCTGCTTCAGACCAACACAGCTGCCCACCTGGGTCAAACAACTAAAAATCAATCCAGATGGGCAGCCGTGTCGGTCTGAAGCAGTAGAGCAAGGTGAGAGTCCAGTGACACAGGTGTTTGTCTTAAATGTGCCACCGGACTCTAACGTTGTCCCACAATTCAAAGTACGAGAAAAGAGCAGGAAGCCAAACTGTGGCTCAGGAGTCGCATGTGGCTCTTTCACACATATTGTGTGGCTCTCGAAGACCCCACTGCTCCATCAGGTGGCTTGAAGAAAGGGTTTGTCTCTTGAAATAACTTCTCCAAACCAAGCCAGCTGGCAGATTGGAGAATGCATGTAAAGTTAAAGTCGCTTTCTTTCCACCTCTCCTTCCCCTTCCTTCCTTCCTTCCTTCCTTCCTTCCTTCCTTCCTTCCTTCCTTCCTTCCTTCCTTCCTTCCTTCCTTCCTTCCTTCCTTCCTTCCTTCCTTCCTTCCTTGTCGCTCTTATGCAGGGGTGGAATTCTAGCAGGAGCTCCTTTGCATATTAGGCCACATACCCCTGATGTAGCCAAGAGCTTACAAGGCTGGCCCATAATTAGAAAATTTTTGGTGTGTGGGGGGGGCAGGGAATAAAATTTCAGATGGAGGATCTCCCCGCTCTTGTGGGCCCTGCTCTCTCTGCCACCGCCTCTCTGGTGGCACCGCACCCTCCACGGCACCTCCCCCTCCCTTCCTCCCTCCCCATGAAGTGCCGGCTCCTCCTGGGGCTCTTTTCAGCCCCCCCCCCCAGCCGATGACGGGAAAAGCTGCCAGGAGGCGGGAGCTCCCCTGCCAGCCTTCCAGCACCGTCTGAAGCTTTAGCCGGGGCAGCAGTGAAAGGAAGCACCAGTGCTAAAGCTCCAGACAGCGCTGGAAGGCCTCCCTGCGGCTTTTCCTGTGATCGGGGGTGGGGGGGCTGGAAAGAACCCCAGGAGGAACCGATGCTTCACGAGTGGGAGGGAAGGGGAAGTGCGGTGCGGAGGGGAGCGAGGGCCACGAGAGCCACATAGTCAAAGGGGGGGGGTTTCGATGGGAGGGCCATGCCCCCCCGTGTCTATGGGCCTGTTACAAGGCTCTTTTTTGTAAGCTCTTGGAGGATTGGCTACATCAGGGGGTGTGGCCTAATATGCAAAGGAGCTCCTGCTAGAATCCCACCCCTGGGCCACACCCCCTGACACCAAGCCAGGTGGAACTGTGTTCCTGTGCATCTCTGCTCAAAAAAAGGAAAAAGCCCTGGGGTCACCAGCTTCCAGGGCAGCTAGGATGTCCCCTGCGATTACAACTGATCTCCACAGAGTTCAGTTCCCCTGGAGAAAACGGCCACTTTGGAAGGTGGGCTCTGTGGCATTAGACCCCATTGGAGTCCCTCCTCTCTCCAAACCCCACCCTCCTCAGGCTCCACCCCCCAATTTTCCAAGTATTTTCCAACCTGGAGGTGGCAGCTCTAACTGATGTTCCAGGGGTGAGGGGGTAGGGTAGGGTTGGGTTGCCATCTCCGGGTTGGGAAATACGTGGAGATTTTGAGGTGGAGCCTGAGGAGGCCAGAGTTTGGGAGGGAAGGGACTTCAGGAGGGTATAGTCCCCCTTCCAAAGCAGTCCTTTTCTCCAGGGGAACTGATCTCTTTCATCTGGAGATCTGTTGGAATCCCAGGAAATCTCCAGTTACCACCTTGAGGTTGGCAGTCATAGGCTGGGTTCAGTTGGGCAGCTTACGCCAACACAGGGATGGCTCACAGATGCAGGGCTTTTTTTGTAGCAAGAACTCCTTTGCCTATTAGGCCACATCTCTTCTGATGTAGCCAATCCTCCAAGAACTCACAGAGCTCTTAGTAAAGGGCCTGCTGTAAGCTCCAGGATTGGCTATATCAGGGGTTGTGGCCTAATATGCAAAAGAGTTCCTGCTACAACCCCCCCCCCCGCACAGATGGATTAAAAAATCAAGTTCAAACGCACACACCTCCCTCCTGTCCCACTCCCATACTTCCCCTGTCCTCCAGAGTCTCTGAGGCAGCTCAAAAAGCTACCTGTTCGAAAGGGGTAGCAAATTCTTTTGCCACAAGCTATCCACCTTTCCCAGCATCTGAACGTGGAAGCACGCAAGTGAGGCAGATTGGTGGTGTGGACCTGCCAGGGCACTCCAAGCTGCTTCCCACAGGCCCGGCCCTAGGGCACATGGCACCCCAGGCAAGCCTGCCGCCTGCGTGGCAAAGTAGGGCAGGGAGGAAAGGGAGGTGAAGGCACACAACCCATCCAGCCAGCTGGCTTTGCTCCTCCTCCCTTCTGATTGGAGGGAGGCGGAGCAAAGCCAGCAACCCATCCAGCCAGCTGGCTTCGCTCCTCCTCCCTTCTGATTGGAGGGAGGCGGAGCAAAGCCAGCAGTTCTGCACGATTGGAAGGGAGGTGAAGCAAAGCTACTGGCCACAGTGCAACCGGAGCATTTGCCTAGAGCACTGAGGGGGGGGGGACGCTCAATTCGGCACCCCCAGCCTGGCACCCTAGGCAAATGCTTTATTTGCTTAGTGAAAGGGCTTCCGGTATTTTTTTATTGGGAAAAAAAATAGCCGCCAAACACATGAGCACATATGCACATGACCGATAAAATGATCATGGAAAAAAGAAACCCAAACCGAGCTGCGGTAATGGTACACAACAGCAACCGTCTGACGATGCCAAAGCACCTCTTGTGCAGGAAACAGGTGACTCGTGTGGATTCAGCTGCTCCATTTTGAACTGGCCTGATTTGGGACGCCTCCCAGGAGCCCGAAGCTGCCAGTGTGGACCTAGCTAGCCATGCTGTTGTTTCATCTCTTTTTGACCTTCCGGAGAACATTTCTGTTCTGGAGGGCCATGCGATCAATCAGCTTATGATACCATGGTGGCCCAATTTATATCATTTGATATATTTTTTTTAAAGTTTTAAAATCGTTGGAGGGATGCTGGGGTGCTGAAAGGTGATATACGCTTCAACAAAATAAATACAAAGACCCCCCCCCCCAAAAAAAAACCTCAATGAAATTGCTGAGCAGTCGAGTTAGAACAGATAAAAGGAAATACTTCTTCACCCAAAGAGTGATTCACACATGAAATCCACTGCCGCAGGTTATGGTGGCAGGCAGCCACAAGCATAGATAGCTTTAGGAGGGTATTGGATAAACATATGGAGCAGAGGTCCGTCATTGCCTATTAGCCACAAGGCATAGATGGATCTAAGAGCCTCGTGGCACAGAGTGTTAAAGCTGCAGTACTGCAGTCCTAAGCTCTGCTCACGACCTGAGTTTGATCCCTGATGGAAGCTGGGTTTTCAGGTAGCTGACTCGAGGTTGACTCAGCTTTCCATCCTTCCGAGGTCGGTAAAATGAGTACCCAGCTTGCTGGGGGCAAAGTGGAGATGACTGGGGAAGGCAATAGCAAACCACCCCGTAAAAAGTCTGCCGTGTAAAACATTGTGAAAGCAATGTCACTCCAGAGTCGGAAACGACTGGTGCTTCCACAGGGGACCTTTCCTTTCCTATAGATGGAACTCTCTGTCTGGGGCAGTGATGCTCTGTATTCTTGGTGCTTGAGGGGTAGCAGTGAGAGGGCTTCTAGTGTCCTGGCTCTACTGGTGCACCTCCTGATGGCACCTGGCTTTTTGGGACTAGATGGGCCATTGGCCTGATCCAGCATGGCTTCTCATGTAAGACTGGAACACCCTGTACTCTAAAATCCACTTGGTTGCCAGATTTTTGTTGAAAAACTCCTGACCTCTGGGGGTGGAACCTGGGGAGGGACAGGGACCTCAATGGGGCACAAGGCCAAAGCATCCACTTTCTCCAGGGGGATGGATCAATTTAGTCTGGAGATGAGCAGCAATTCCAGGGATCTCCAGGCCCTACCTGGAGGCTGGCATCCCTACTCCCAGCTCATTTGCTGCTCAGACACCATCCTGTTAATTTGCTCCTCTTTGACCTCCCAAAATACCATAAAAGGACAGTATTTTGCAGAAGAGCTTTTTCTTCCTCCAGAACAGACCGTTTCTTCTGCAGCTGTGCAATTCCCTGAGCAATCTTTAAGCAAACCAAGTGCATTAAAAAAAAAAAAAAGTCAAGGGCTTGAGTTAAGTTGTTCCATTGATCTGTCAGACTGGGGACAGGAAAGCTGACATCAACAGGAAATCCCTTAGAGCATTCCACAAACCAATTGGATCCATTAGTATCGGTGGGCGGGCTCACTTAATTGGCCTCTCCAAGGCTGGAGGAGCCCCAGAGATGTCTCCGAAACGGGCCATTGTGATGGTGCCGCTGATATCTTCCCGTCATAACAAACCACAGGAGTCGACTGGATTTCCCTTTTCTGTTCCTTCATTGATCTATAATTTTTCTGCCTGTTCTGCTCCTTCTTCATTCTAGTCTGATCAGCAGAACTTGGAATATTAATTCTGGAATTGGAGCATGCAGAGATTTGCTGCGCTTTTCCCACACATGTACTTTCATTATATATTTTGGGGCGGGGGGGGGGGGGAGTCACCTTGATGGAATTATAATACAGTTTCTCTGTTGATCATATCAAATCTCCCTCTCTGTAACCTCCCACTGGGAGTTTAGGACTAGAGTGGCTTCCTTGTTGGTGGCCCTGGAACTCTCCAGGGCAGGGGTGCCAAACTTGCTTAATGCAAGAGCCACATGGAATAAACTTCAGATATCTGAGAGCCATAAGACAGGGAGGGAGGAAGAAGAAGAAGAAGAAGAAGAAGAGGAAGAAGAGGAAGAAGAAGAAGAAGAAGAAGAAGAAGAAGAAGAGGATGAGGAGAAGAAGAAGAGGATGATGATGATATTGGATTTATATCCCTCCACTCCGAAGAGTCTCAGAGCGGCTCACAATCTCCTTTACCTTCCTCCCCCACAACAGACACCCTGTGAGGTGGGTGGGGCTGGAGAGGGCTCTCACAGCAGCTGCCCTTTCAAGGACAACCTCTGCCAGAGTTATGGCTGACCCAAGGCCATTCCAGCAGGTGCAAGTGGAGGAGTGGGGAATCAAACCTGGTTCTCCCGGATAAGAGTCTGCACACTTAACCACTACACCAAACTGGCTCTCGGAGGGAGGGAGGGAGGGAGGGAGGGAGGGAGGAAGGAAGGAAGGAAGGAAGGAAGGAAGGAAGGAAGGAAGGAAGGAAGGAAGGAAGGGAAGGAGGGAGGGAGGGAGGGAGGGAAGGAGGAAGGGAAGGAGGAAGGGAGGGAGGGAGGGAAAGAAGGAAGGGAGGGAGGGAAGAAGGGAGGGAGGGAGGGAGGAAGGGAGGGAAGGAGCAAGGAAGGAAGGAGGGAGGGAAAGAAGGAAGGGAGGGAGGATGGAAGGGAGGGAGAAAGGAAGGGAAGGAAAGAGGGAAGGAGACAAGGAGGAGGGAGGGAGGGAGAAAGGAGGGAGGGCAGGAAGGAGGGAAGGAAGGAAGTAGGAAAGGAAGGAGGGAGGGAGGGAGAAAGGAAGGAAGGGAGGGAGGGAAGGAGGGAGGGAGAAAGGAAGGGAAGGAAAGAGGGAAGGAGACAAGGAGGAGGGAGGGAGGGAGAAAGGAAGGGAGAGAGGAAGAGAGGCAGAAAAGGAAAGGAGGGAGGGAGGGAAGGAAGGAAGGAAGTAGGAAAGGAAGGAGGGAGGGAGAAAGGAAGGAAGGGAGGGAGGGAGGGAGGGAAGGAAGGAAGTAGGGAGGAGAGGCATCTGGATAGAGATGGCTCGGCGGTACTGATGCTTCTAGATCTATTGGCTGCATTTGATACGGTCGACCATCAATTACTGACCTGCCACCTTGCTAACACTCGAATACAGGGGTTCGCTTTACATTAGCTCTCCTCTTTCCTACAGGGTTGGGGACAAAGTGTGGTGATAGGGGAGGAACTGCCCTGACGGCACCCACTTGTATGTTGTGCACCGCAAGGGGCAGTTCTCGCCCCCATGTTGTTCAACATCTATATGCGCCCCCTTGCCCAGAGGTTTGGGCTGGGATGTCACCAGTATGCAGATGACACCCAGCTCTATCTGCTGATGGGTGGCCAGTCCAAATCCTCCCCGGAAGATCTGTCCATGGCACTTCGCTGTGGCAGGGTAGCTCAGGCAGAGTCGACTGAAATTGAATCCAACTGAGGTCCTGTACCTAAGTCGTGGCTGTCCAGGATCCAAGGTCCTATTACCGACCGTCGACAAGGCGCCACTTACACTGCTGCCCAAGGTTAAAAGCATAGGGGGTGCTTCTGGATCCCTCTTTAAATATGGAGGCCCAAGTGGCAGCCACTGCCAGATCAGCCTTTTATCATCTTTGGCTAGTAAGGCAGCTGGTCCCTACCTCGAACGCAATGACTTAGCGACAGTGATCCATGCTACAGTCACCTCGAGATCGGATTACTGCAATGCCGTCTACATGAGGCTGCCTTGTCTCAAACCTGGAAGCTCCAACTAGTGCAGAATGCTGCAGCCAGGTTGCTGATGGATCTTCCCCTACGGGAGCACATCCAACCTGCACTGAAAGTGTTGCACTAGTTGCCCATTGCATACCGAGTTCCTTTCAAGGTGCTGGTTCTTATCTTCAAAGCCCTATAGAGCCAGGGACCTGCATACCTTAGGGACCACCTTTCCCTGCATGTTCCCCCAGACAGCACTTTGGTCTGGGTCAAAACACCTGCTTTCAATCCCTGGCCCTAAAGAGACACGGCTCATGTCAACTAGGGCTAGGGTAGGGTTGCCAATCCCCAGGTGGGGGCAGGGGATCCCCCGGTTTGAAGGCCCTCCCCCGCTTCAGGGTCGTCAGAAAGCGGGTGGGGGGGAGGAAAATGTCTGCTGGGAACTCTGTTATTCCCTAGGAGATTTATTCCCATAGAAAATCATGGAGAATTGATCCGCGGGTATCTGGGGCTCTGGGGGGGGCTGTTTTTTTGGGGTAGAGGCACCAAATTTTAAACACAGCTTCTAGTGCCTCTCCCCAAAATACCCCCCAAGTTTCAAAAATATTGGACCAGAGGGTCCAATTCTATGAGCCCCAAAAGAAGGTGCCCATATCCTTCATTATTTCCTATGGAAGGAAGGCATTGAAAAAGTGTGCCATTTAAAGAAAAGGTCCCTTTAAATGTGATGGCCAGAACTCCCTTTGGAGTTCAATTATGCTTGTCACAGCCTTGATCTTGGCTCCACCCCTAATGTCTCCTGGCTCCACCCCCAAAGTCTCCTGGCTCCACCCCCAAAGTCCCCAGATATTTCTTAAATTGGACTTGGCAACCTTAAACTAGGGCCTTTTCTGTAGTAACCCCACACTGGTTGAATGAGCTCCCTGAGGAGGTCTGGGCCCTTTGAGAGCTCATACAGTTCCACAGGGCCTGTAAGACGACACTCTTCCAGCAGGCATTTGCAATTGAGATCATTGGCTACTGCAGTGATCCCAAAATATCTGGATTACCTCTTGCAATCGGCTTCATATTTGGGGAACATCTAGCCAGAGTAGCAGGGTAACATAATTAAGATCATAGCACCTGAATTGTTAATTTCTATGTTTTAAATTGTTTTTATTGTTTTATGTTTATTACATGTCTATACTCATGTATAGTCATGAGCATGTGAGCCGCCCTGAGCCTGCCTCGGCAGGGAGGGCCGGATATAAATTGAATTAAATAAACAAATAAATTAATAAAATAAATACCTCCTCCTAATGGCCATCCAGTCTCTGTTTAAAAACTTTCAAGGAAGGAGAGCCCACCACCTCCCGTGGAAGCCTGTTCCACTGAGGAATCACTCTAACGGTCAGGAAGTTCTTCCTAATTTTGAGTTGGAAACTCTTTTGATTTAATTTCAACCCACTGCTTCTGGTCCTGCCTTCTGGGGCCACAGAAAACAATTCCACACATTAATAAATATTCTTCACAAGTGGGAATTAAATTGTTTATTTTGCGGAGGGGCATTCATTTTTGCACCCTATGCATTTTGAAAATACAGAGCAGAAAGATGTCTTAACACATTTGACTTTTCTGAAGGAAGCCTCCTTCAGAAGCTTCTCTCTCCATTCTCATGTTCTCCGTCATTAGAATTGTCTTCTTTTGAAGGGACTGTTCAGCCCAGCTGCGTTTAATGTCAAAAGCATTTTTTTATTGTTATAATTCCTTATGCAGCCAAGAAAGTCAAAACATATAAAACTGCGTAAAAGGGAAAAAATGAATTTCTATCCTTTGTAATTGTCAGTTTATTTTATCCTGGGATTATTTAAAATTTTATAATTAATATTTAATGGCTCCCCCCTTCATCTTCCCGTGCAGTCAAACCCAGAGGCTTCCCCTCTCTCTTTCTCTCTCTCTTCAATTTAATTTTTCAGCTTCCGTCTCTTCTCACTCGTTAATACTCGCTGTTCTAAATTATTCAACAGCTTCTACTTCAAATTCATTAGAATGGAAGTTTCCTTCGCAAAAACTCTTCTGCTTCTCCCAAAGATCTGATTATGATGCTTTTACTCTGAATCGAACATCAGTTTCAAATGACAAAAGTAAATGTATAACTCTCTCCCCAAAGCCGTTCTACAATTCAGTAGGATAACTGGAGAGAAATTTGGCAGTAGAGAAGGCTCTAAAAATGCACCCAGCGTCTGCTTACCTGGCGAGTAAGATCCAGAGAATGAAACAAGACTTTCTTCTCCATCACGGCTGGCCCTAGAGCAGGGGTGTCAAACTCATTTATTATGAGGGCCGGATCTGACATAAATGAGACCTTGTCAGGCCAGGCCATCTTGGGCCGGGCCATGTGTTTACCTATTTAAGATTAGGTAGCAGAGATATAAACTTTTTAAAGGACACAGACAAACATGATTAAAGATTTTAAAAACCCTTAAAATAAAACATGCTTAAAACATTAGCACTTGCTGGTCTTAAAGGTGCTTTCTTTGTATTTCTCCCATGGGATCCAGGAAACTGGGCAAAGGAAGCTCTGGCTCTTTCCTTCCTTCTGTCAAGCATGCATATTTCTAAGCACAATGGTGGGTTCTTAGACAGAAAGGAGACTGTTAGTATCCCCTGCCTCCCTCCCTTTTATTCCAAAGGTTGGGCAAACAGTAATTCCATCTAGCCCAAGGATGTTCTTGCTGCAGCCGGACTGTGAGGTGCCTCTCCCTCACATTCACACAGACAGCTCTTATCAGGTCTGGAAGAAGTGTGAGAAACGGAGATGTTTTTAATAATCTACATTCCTTAGTAGTAAACTAGATACAGTGTACTAACCTTTGAACCCGTGACTCAAAAAGCATTTGTAGTCCTTTGAACTAATCCTATATAGCAGCAGTATAATCATGTATATGTCATTACTTCCAAGGATTCTGTCCTTGTTAAAGCTTCAGAGTTTCTACAATAAAGCAACTTTTGATTTCACAACAAAAAACTGATTATTGAGAAATATCAATGCTTGACACCTTCCCCAGGGGACCAGGAGGGGGAGGAGCCTCTGCCAATGGAGTTAATAGTGGTTTTGCTCTGTGGCTCCTGTGCAATTGAGCAAGCCTTGCAAAGCAAGCTGTGATGCAGAAGGAAGCAAGAGAGAGGGAGAAGGAGGCAGATGGCAGCCAATTGCTCGGGGGGCCTGATAGGAGCCCTCTGGGGGCCTGATTCGGCCCCTGGGCCACATGTTTGACACCCCTGCCCTAGACTGTCTGGCACCCTAGGCAAGGCAAACTTCTAGCAGCCCCCCCCCCCCCCCCGCCCTGATAACATCGCTGTGTCACACTGGGGGTAGCCCAATTCGGCGCCCCAGAAGGTCAGTCCCCTAGACAATTGCCTAGTTTGTCTAGTGGCAGGGCCGGCCCTGTTCTCCGTAAACCTGCACAGAATTGCACTGCAAACTTTGCATGTGCATCTGAGCCAATATTGAGAGATCTCCAGGTGCTACCCTGAGATTGGCAACCCTTCTTATCATTCTGCCGCCACACATATGAAGAAATGCAAGGCTGGAAATTCTGGGGTTGAGAACATACAGGCTTATTTGGAAACGAGAGAGAGAGAGAGAGAGAGAGAGAGAGAGAGAGAGAGAGAGAGAGAGGGAGGGAGGGAGGGAGGGAGGGAGGGAGGGAGGGTGGAGGGAGGTGGGGGCTGAAGCTTCTCTTTTTTGGCCACTTTTGTGTCCCGGGGCCAGAAAACGGGCTTTGGGGAAGCTGGAGGCTGGAATTCCTCCGGAGATCAAACGGTGTGGCCAGCTGGACAGAAATGTCAAAACAGACACGGGCTCTGTCCAAGGAGGAGGGGAAAGCTGGGCCCAAAATGGACAGATCTGATTTCCTCCTTTATTGGGGAGGTTATTATTTCAGGGATGGGAGAGGAGTGGGAAGTCGGGAGGAGGAGAGGGCGCAGGCCATAAATCAGTCGTTGGTTCAGCTGCAGGGAAGAGAAAGGCGGCCAGATGCTGCAAGCTGTGTGTGTGTGGGGGGGGTGTCCAAATAAGACTTTGCAGGAAGGCTTTTAGTGGAGGGGAGGAAAAAAAAACAGGGCACAGTTTGGCTTGCACTGCACTGTGAGCATGTAAGAGCTACCATGCTGGATTCTGTGGCATTCCACCCTGCTGAGGCCCCTCCCTTTTCTAAACCCCAGAGTCCCCAAGGTCCACTCACAAATCTCCAGGTATTTCACAACCCAGACTTCCCAATGCTATAGATTAGGGGTGGCCAAACTGCGGCTGGGGAGCCACATGTGGCTCTTTCACGCATATTGTGTGGCTCTCAAGCCCCACCCCCCCATCAGCTGGCTCGGAGAAGGCATTTCTTTCTTTAAATCACTTCTCCAAGCCAAGACAGCCGGTGGCTTGGAGAATGCATTTAAAGTTAAAATTGCTTTCTTTATACCTCTCCCTCCCTCCTTCCTTGTGGCTCTCAAACATCTGATGTTCATGACTTGCGGCTCTTAAACATCTGACGTTTATTCTACGTGGCTCTTACCTTAAGCAAGTTTGGCCACCCCAGTATGGATGAACTAGGGTTACCTCCTCCAGTTTGTAAATTCATGGAGATTTGGGGGCAGAAAACATGAAATGTCTAGGCTTTGTGAGCTATTGTACATAAGTTGTATTATGTACAACTTATGGGCTCTCCTTCCTTGGAGCGGTGGGCTCTCCTTCCTTGGAGGTTTTTAAACAGAGGCTAGATGGCCATCTGACAGCAATGAAGATCTTGTGGATTTAGGGGGAGGCGTTTTTGAGTTTCCTGCATTGTGCAGGGGGCTGGACTAGATGACCCCGGAGGTCCCTTCCAACTGTATGATTCTGTGATTTTATGTGTTGATCAGCCAATGGAGAAAATAGAGACTTTGCCCTGTAGCACCTAAGCGATTGAGCAAGCCTGGCAAAGCAAGCTGTGATGCGGAAGGAAGCAAGAGAGAGGGAGAAGGAAGCAGATGACAGTGAGTTGCTCACGGGCCTGATAGGAACCCTCTGCGGGGCCTGATCCAGCCCTTGGGCCGCACGTTTGACACCCCTGTGCAAGAGCCTGCCTTAATTTTAAAATGACATCTGGGAATTCAGAGAACTCGATAAGATTGCTATCCTGTTATAATGCTGTAACCGCACACCAATGGCCGATTTAAAAAATGAGATCAAAAAACCTAGCGGCATGCGAGAGTAGAGGGTGGGCTGCGGTAGAGAACTGCGGCAGTGAAAATACAGATGAACCTGCCCTGTAAACATGCCGCTACCGCCACCCCGTAGCAACAGCTTCATCAGTAATGGGGAAACCACCAAGTCCTTCCCTGTATGGAAAACACTTCAATAATGACACTCAGCAATCACGATAACAGTCTCAAGCACATCCGGAAATATTTACTGTCTCTATGGCAGCAGCACTGTAAAGGTGAAAACAGAAGGGAACTTGGTCTCTTGCTTGCTGTTTCTCTGCTTTGTTGTTTTCATATATTTAGGCACTGGTTCTCAAGTATCTGTCAAGTATCTGAGGTTTCAAAATAAAAAAAGTCATCATAAAGCATGAAAACACTTCAAGACCTGGAGCCATTAGGACTTTTTAAATATATATAGCAGGAATGCATAGGAATGCAGTTCCGGCTGGTTTGGCGTCGGGGGTGTGTGCGTGTGGCCTGATATGCAAATTAGTTCATGCTCAGCTTTTTGTACAAAAAGCTCAGTATGAAATAATGGGGACACCAGGGGGTATGGCCTAATATGCAAATGAGTTCCTGCTGGGCTTTTTCTACCAAAAAAGCCTTGGGAGTCAGAAATGTCAATCTCATTTTTGGGAAATTCCTGGAGAGTTGGGGGTGGGAGGCATGGGGGCAGTGGAGTTTAGGGTGGAGATGGAGCTCAGCAGGGAGGGGTGTCCATAAACTTCCCCTTCAAAGGTGCCATTTCTCCCCAGGGGAACTGATCTCTGTAAGTTTGGAAATCGGTTGTGATTCTGGGAGGGCTCCGGTCTCCACTTGGACGCTGTTAGCTCTAACCTCATAGGGTTGTTGTGAGGATAAAATGGAGAAGGGGAGGACCTTAGTCCTTGGGGGAATGGTGGGGTAAAAATGGGGGTCCTGACGGAGGGGCATTTGGCTGCTGCCTGCCCTCCCTCTTGTCATATCCTGGCAAGTTGTGAATTTGGTGATGTTCCCTTATTGCACTGTTTAGTTGGTCTCCCCTAGTCCAGGGGTGTCAAACTCACTTGCTACGAGGGCCAGATCTGACATAAATGAGACCTTGTTGAGCTGGGCCGTGTGCGTCATAAACGTGATAAAGGACAGAGTTAAACACAATTAAAGATTTTTTAAAAAACTTAAACCATGCTTAAACATCAACACTTGTTGGTCTTAAGGGTGCTTTCTTTGTATTTCTCCCATGGGATCCAGGAAACTGGGCAAAGGAAGCTCTGGCTCTTTCCTTCCCCAGAGGACCAGGAGGGGGAGGAGCCTCAGCCAATAGAAGGAAGAGAGGCTTGGGTCAGTAGCTCTGCTGTGCAATTGAGAGAGCCTATCAAAGCAAGCTTTCCTTCCCCCACCTTCCTCCCCAAGGGAGGAGCCTTAGCCATTGGAGAAAATAGAGGCCTTGCTCTGTAGCTCCTGTGTGATTGACAGCACCGGCTCTAGGGCATGTGGTGCCCTAGGCAGGCTACCTGCCTGAGGCCCATCCCGCCTCCGCCCTTTTGATAAGCCATTGCTCCATATTTTAAAAATATTTCTAAATGCTCCATATTTACAAGGAAAGAAAGATTGTCCCTAGTAAATAGTAGGGTTGCCAGGTCCAATTCAAGATATATCTGGGGACTTTGGGGGCAGAGCCAGGAGCAAGGGTGTGGCACTAACAAGCATAACTGAACTCCAAAGGGAGTTCTGGCCATCACATTTAAAGGGACCAGACACCTTTTAAATGACTTCCCTCCACTGGAAATAATGAAGGATAGGGGCACCTTTTTTGAGGCTCATCAAATTGTACCTCCTGGTCCCATCCTTTTGAAACATGGAGGGTGTTTTCAGAAGAGGCACTGGATGCTATGCTGAAAATTTGGTGTCTCTACCTCAAAAAACAGCCCCCAATGAGCCCCTGATACCTGTGGATCAATTCTCCATTATACCCTGTGGGAATTGGTCTCCATAGGGAATAAAGGACTTCCTAGCAGACATTTCCCTCCCCCAACCCACTTTCTGATGACCTTGATATGGGGGGAGGGACTCCAAATCAGGGGATCCCCTGTCCCCACCTGGGGATTGGCAACCCTATTTAATCTTGACCAATTTAAAGCTCTCATGATGGCAGCCCCCCCCCCCCCACCTTCCGTTTGCAAGGCCACATCAGAGGTTCCTCTTTTGTTCAAGCAAGGAACTCTGGGGAAGATGACAGGAGGAAAAGGAATTCCCCAAATTTATGCCTCTTCCTTCACCCACCCTCTCTGTGTTTCTTTGTTTGCCAATTCTGCCTAAGTCAGCTCTTTGCCCCTTTCCAAATTCCATCCACAGATTTTGGAGTTGGGAGGAAACAGAGGCAGAGAAAAAAGATGACTAAGAGTCGTAGGGCTTTTTTTGTGACTGACCCAAGGTCATCCTGCAAGAAGAGCCCTGTATGCTCTTGGGGAGGATTGGCTACATCAGGGGTGTGTGGCCTAATATGCTAAGGAGTTTCAGCAACCTAAAAAGCCCTGGATTTAGGAGTTGCAAAACTGAATTTGTTTTATTTTTTAAAAAATGGTATAATCAGCTTTAAAAAAAAATATTCTCCAAAGAACCTGCTTGAGGTGGCTTCTAATGAAAACATGATAAAAATATAAAATGGTGTAAATTGCTAACAATTAACAAATGATCAAAATCCCAGGCCCAGCATTAGAAGAAGGGTAGCTTTGAGTTCGATCCCGGCAGAAGCTGGGTTCAGGTAGATGGCTCCAGGTTGACTCAGCCATCCTTCTGAGGTCGGTAAAATGAGTACCCAGCTTGCTGGGGGGGAAGTGTTGCTCGGGAAGGCAATGGCAAACCACCCCGTAAAAAAGTCTGCCGTGAAAATGTGAAAGCAACATCACCCCAGAATTGGAAACGACTGGTGCTTGCTCAGGGGGCTACCTTTACCTTTTTAGGTTTTTATACCCTGTTTTTCTCTATCTTAAGGAGACTCAAAGTGGCTTATAATCACCTTCCCTTCCTCTCCCCATGTGAGGCAGGTGGGGCTGAGAGAGTTCTGAGAACCGTGACTGGCCCAGGGGCACCCAGCAGGCTTCATGGGGAGGAGTGGGGGATCAAATCCAGTTCTCCAGGTTATAGTCCATCGCTGTTAACCAGTATACCACACGGACTCTCATTAAAAGCCCAACAAAGGTCCCTCGAAAGCACAGTACACAAAATAAGAAGCTGGCGATGCAACAGGTACAAAGGTTGGTCTTAGACCAGGGGGAACCGGGGTACAAATGCCCAGTCCACAAACCTGATTGGCTGCAGGTTTCCATCTCTCAGCCTAGCCTACCTCACAAGGTTGTTGTGAGGATAAGGAAGGGAGTAAGAAAACGTGTACGGTCCCTAAACTGCTTGAAGGGAGTGGGATAAATGTTTTATTGCTAATAGTTTATTTATAAGGCTATATAATTATTACGAATAGTTCCTTACAAATACATTCAGTAATTACAGTACAGTACGGTACAGTAATGTTTAATTACTACTAATTGGCAAATGCAATACATTTCTATGATCTCAAATTAAAAATATACATTAAAACCACAGAAATGCCCTAAGCATTGTAAAAACATTTTAAAAACCCCCACAACTCTGAATATATACATCAGCAGAAATAAGGCCAATAAGCTGATTGGTGACGCTACTCAAAACGGAGAACAAAAGATCCTGTCTAAACAGACCAATTTTATTCATTTTTGTAAAACAAACAAACAAGCAAACTTTTAGCCAAAAAATGGGGTCCTCGCCAATAAAATATTATTCCAATGCAAAGTTTAGTATGAAGTGGCTCTTTGGTGGCAGGGAGTTCCACAAGCAAGGGGCCGTTACCAAGAGAGATCTGTTTAATAATCGAGGACTATTTTCTGTTTGGCGACGGAGTAAAGTTATACTATTGGATCTCGGGGTGCGGGTGAAGATGTGCCTTGAGTAGCTTGGATCGAACTTTAATGCCATTGTCCCCCCTCCCAGTTTTATTCTCACAACAACCCTGTGATACACTGGTTAACCCTGTAACTGCCTGAAGGGAGTGGGATAAACGTTTTATTGCTAATAGTTTATTTATAAGGCTATATAATTATATACTGTAAAATATATGTATATGTGCTGTAATTAATTATATAATTATTACAAATAGTTCCTTACAAATACATTCAGTAATTACAGAACGGTACGGCCAGGCTGAGAGAACAAGATAGACTCAAATCAACCGAGTGAACATCATGATTCAGAGGCGTGTTTCTGCGGGTGGGCAGATTTCTGCCACGGAAAGGGATTTTCTTACCTTCCACCTCTAACACAACCTGGAACCCTTTGGTAGGAGAAGGTACTCTTCCCACCTGTGTTAACTCTCCACTGTATCCAACCTGATCCCTTCCCTAACAAAGTGCTAGGGTTGCCAGCCTCCAGGTGAGGCCTGGAGATCTCCCGCTTTTACAACTGATCTCCAGCTGGCAGAGATCAGCTTCCCTAGAGAAAATGGCTGCTTTGAAGAGGGGACTCTAGGACATGGTACCCTGCTGAGGCCCCTCCCTCCCCTTTCCTCCCCAACCCCCCCCCCCCCTCTCCTGGATCCACCGCAAATTCTCCAGGTATTTTCTAACACAGACCTGTCCAAGTGTAATGTCATGAGTGCTGGCGACCCTGCAGAAGAAGCTGAGCCTGCAGAAGAAACTGTGCCCCTGCCACCTGCACCAGGGCCCCTGCCTCCTGCCAGAGAAGATCCAAGCCCTCCTGCCTCGCCCTCTCGGGCGGCTCGTGTGCGTGACCACCTTCGTCAGGACCTCAGGGATCGGAGGACGGCACGCTCACGAGCAAGACGCTCCCTGAGCCCTGAGTTTTAAAAGGATCCTGGCCGCCCTCTGAGTCAGCAATTAGCCCAAAAGGGCAACAGACAGCAGAGGGCTATATAGCTGTGGGCTTTGGGAGGAGGCTTCATGGAAGCAACTAGTCACTCACCTGACATTCTAGCATCCACTTTGGTGTCTGACTCTGGCTTCTGGACCCCCTAACTTTGGCTTCGACTTCTGGACTCCCTGACTTTGGCTTCTGAACCTCTGACCTGTGATACCTGGACTGTGATTCAGTTTTGGCGCTTTGGACCCTCTTCGTGCACCAGCTACAGACCTTGGACTGCCCCTGGACTTCACCTGACCTGGCCCTAGCCTGTGACATGTAACCTTTTACACCGTACTTGAATTTCTGGAAACATGAAAGAGATACACAGTGAGACTTGATGGAACAGTGCAGGATAGAAAAGAAACAATGTGGGTAAGAAGCCAGCTGTGATTAAGAAGTTTTTGATTTCATCTGGCCCCGGGGATGTTTAGGAAACTTTGCCAGCCTCCATGAGTGGATGCAGCAGAGTTCTGAACCCGGGAGATCACACCCTGACTTTTAATTTTATTACACTGTTATCCCGCCCATGCAAACCTTTCTCTGTCTCTCAGCCTTGCTTCTTCCACCTGTAATATGGGGATACTGATATTCCCCTGCCTTACAGGGCTGTTGTACATACTACGACTGGCAAAGGTGCTTTGGAAGCATAAAACACACGACTGGTGTTAATAGTATTCCCATTAGGTCTCCCATCCACATGGGGAAAGTACCAGGGAAGAGGGATAACAGAAAAAAAAGAATGAGCAGAGAGAGGTGCAAAATAACAGAAGAATGTGCAGCAGAGAGCCAGCATAGTCTAACGGTTAAGAGTGGCAGACTCTAATCTGGAGAACTGGGTTTGGTTCCCCACTTCTTCTCCACATGCAGCCAACTGGGTGACCTTTGGCCAGTCACTGTTCTCTCAGAGCTGTTCTCTCAAGAGCAGTTGTCTCAGAGCTCCCTCAGCCCCACCTATCTCACAGGATTTCTGTTGTGGGGACAGGAAGGGAAGGAAATTGTAAACCATTCTGAGACTCCGAGTGAAGGGTGGGGTATAAATCCAAACTCCTCCTCCTCTACACAGGGATAGGCCTGGTTTCAACCAGGGTGGAGGTTTCATATTGTGCTGTGGTTAGATCTGGATGGCCCAGTCTAGCCTGATCTCATCAGCCTATATAAGTGGTGGCGAACCTATAGCATGGAGCCCTCTCTGTGGGCACTCGCCCCCCCCCCCCCCCCGCCTGAGGCTATGGAGTCATATCTCATTGAAGCTCCTCCTCTCCCCAAACTCAAGCTCCTTCCTCAAAATCTCCAGGTATTTCCCAACCCAAACCTAGCAACCCTAACTGGGCCTCCTTCAGAGAGACAAAAGGGCACTCCAACCTTTATATCCTGCCCTCCACTCCGAAGAGTCTCAGAGCGGCTCACAATCTCCTTTCCCTTCCTCCACCACAAGAGACACCCTGTGAGGTAGATGAAGATATTGGATTTATATCCCGCCCTCCACTCCGAAGAGTCTCAGAGCGGCTCACAATCTCCTTTCCCTTCCTCCCCCACAACAGACACCCTGTGAGGTAGATGAAGATATTGGATTTATATCCCACCCTCCACTCCGAAGAGTCTCAGAGCGGCTCACAATCTCCTTTCCCTTCCTCCCCCACAACAGACACCCTGTGAGGTAGATGAAGATATTGGATTTATATCCCGTCCTCCACTCTGAAGAGTCTCAGAGTGGCTCACAATCTCCTTTACCTTCCTCCCCCACAACAGACACCCTGTGAGGTAGATGAAGATATTGGATTTATATCCTGCCCTTCACTCTGAAGAGTCTCAGAGCGACTCACAATCTCCTTTACCTTCCTCCCCCACAATAGACACCCTGTGAGGTAGATGAAGATATTGGATTTATATCCTGCCCTTCACTCTGAAGAGTCTCAGAGTGGCTCACAATCTCCTTTACCTTCCTCCCCCACAACAGACACACTGTGAGGTAGATGAAGACATTGGATTTATATCCCGCCCTCCACTCCGAAGAGTCTCAGAGCGGCTCACAATCTCCTTTCCCTTCCTCCCCCACAACAGACACCCTGTGAGGTAGATGATGATATTCGATTTATATCCCACCCTCCACTCCGAAGAGTCTCAGAGCGGCTCACAATTTCCTTTCCCTTCCTCCCCCACAACAGACACCCTGTGAGGTAGATGAAGATATTGGATTTATATCCCGTCCTCCACTCTGAAGAGTCTCAGAGTGGCTCACAATCTCCTTTACCTTCCTCCCCCACAACAGACACCCTGTGAGGTAGATGAAGATATTGGATTTATATCCCACCCTCCACTCCGAAGAGTCTCAGAGCGGCTCACAATCTCCTTTCCCTTCCTCCCCCACAACAGACACCCTGTGAGGTAGATGAAGACATTGGATTTATATCCCGTCCTCCACTCTGAAGAGTCTCAGAGCGGCTCACAATCTCCTTTCCCTTCCTCCCCCACAACAGACACCCTGTGAGGTAGATGAAGATATTGGATTTATATCCCGCCCTCCACTCTGAAGAATCTCAGAGTGGCTCACAATCTCCTTTACCTTCCTCCCCCACAATAGACACCCTGTGAGGTAGATGAAGATATTGGATTTATATCCTGCCCTTCACTCTGAAGAGTCTCAGAGCGGCTCACAATCTCCTTTACCTTCCTCCCCCACAATAGACACCCTGTGAGGTAGATGAAGATATTGGATTTATATCCCGCCCTCCACTCTGAAGAGTCTCAGAGGGGCTCACAATCTCCTTTACCTTCCTCCCCCACAACAGGCACCCTGTGAGGTGGGTGGGGCTGGAGAGGGCTCTCACAGCAGCTGCCCTTTCAAGGACAGCCTCTGCCAGAGCTCCATTCCCAAATCTCCGGGAGCTTCCCAAATTGGAGCTGGCAACCCTATGTGACCCCCCATGGTCAGGGAGGACTTGGCAACCCCCATAATGCCAGGCTTGGCAACCTCCATAATGCCCCTTATAATGCCAATTCATAGTGCCCCCATAATGCAAGACTATTTTACTGGCAGCCGTAATCAATAAGGCTCCAGCCAGCTGGGATCTTCTGTGGGATTCAAACAAGTTGAAGGGTGTCCCTCATTTGTGCTGCATCAGCCTGTCCCAGACTGCAAATCGTTACTGGCTGCAGCAAGGCAGGAGAGCAGGTGGTGGGGCAGGGGGTTGTAACCCCCCCTCCCCCGAGGACCTATTTGGCTCGGCTGGACCGATTCGACCTGCTGTAGAGGAGGGGACTCCGTGCTCGGTGTGTGAGAAGCAGCGACATTGATCGGAGCCAAACAGCTGCTCCGCAGAGACCCTTGGCCTTCGTTCCACGCTGCGGCCCCTGTCATCTTGGTTTCCTCTGTCTGCTACTGGACTTTGTCCCAGGGAATCTTGCTTTTGAGATACAAGGGTCAGATAGCTTTGCATCTCCACGGTGTCCTCACTGCTGCTCCAAATTTGTTTCTTTTCTTCATCGATGGCCCATGTTAGTCCCTGACTTTCCAGTTTGGTGTAGTGGTTAAGACTGTGGACTTAATCTGGGAGGATCGTGTTTGACTCCCCACTCCTCCATGTGCTGCCAGCTGGGTGACCTTGGGCCAGTCACAATTCTCTCAGAGCTGTTCTCTCAAGAGCTCTCTCAGCCCTACCTGCCTCACTGGGTGTTTGCTAATAGGGAGGGGAAGGGAAGGAGATTGTAAACTGCTCCATTCTTCTTCCTCCCCCTTCTTCTTTCCTCCTCCCCCCTCTATTTTATCCTCACACCAACAATGCGAGGAAGGTTAGGCTTGGAGAGTGTGACTGACCCCAAGTCACTCGGCGAGCTTCCACGGCACGAGTGTGGATTTGAACCTGGGTATTCCCAATCCCCAGGTGGGGGCAGGGGATTCCCCGGTTTGGAGGCCCTTCCCCCACTTCAGGGTCATCAGAAAGTGGGGAAGGGGGAAAATGTCTACTGGGGACTCCATTATTCCCTATGGATTCCCACAGGGTATCATGGAGAATTGATCCATGGGTATCTGGGGCTCTGGGGGGGGGCTGTTTTTTGAGGTACAGGCATCAAATTTGCACTATACCATCCAGTGCCTCTCCTCAAAACACCCTCCAAGTTTCAAAGGATTGGACTGGGGATCCAATTCTATGAGCCCCAAAAGAAGGTACCCCTATCTGTCTTTATTTCCAATGGAGGGAAGGCATTTAAAAGGTGTGTGGTCCATTACATTTGATGGCCAGAACTTTCTTTGGAGTTCAATTATGCTTGTCCCAACCTTGCTCCTGGCTCCAGCCCCACAGTCTCCTGGCTGCACCCCCAAAGTCCTGTGCCTGAGGAGGGCAGAAAGGCAGAGTATAAATTTTGTAAATAAATATCTTTTAGCTATGACAGTGAAATAGACCCTCCATAATCAGAGGCAGCGTATCTCTGAAGAATGACAGGCACAAATGGAAAGGCCAGCATGTTTGCCCCATGCTCGGAAGGGTTCCAAAAGCATCTACCAGGCCTCTGTTGGGCTGGTGGACTAGCTGGAGCCCTTGATCTGATGATCCAGCAGGGCTCCTCTTACATTCTTAATCTTGCAAAATGGGTTAGTATCAGAATCCCCTTATTTTAAATACAGATGCTAAGGACACAGAGTTATCAGCAGGGGTCGTTTTGTAGAAAAATACGTAGTGGAGCTCACTAGCATATGCCACCCCCCACCATCCTAAAGCAACCCAACGCAAGAAATGAGAGCCCCAGGTAAGCGAGGCCTGCTTGGGCTGGCTAGAGATCCAGTCAAAAGGCCAGTAAGCAACCTGCCACCCAAAATCACATAAGAAGTTGAGAAAGGGTGCTGTCCTTCTGTGAGATCCTGCTTAATTCAAGGCCTGGATATCAGCTAGCTACTGAAACCAGCTCATACATTCATTCACAACAAAGCAATATCTGAACTCAACAGGGCTATTTTTGAACAGGCACGCAGTTCCGGTTGGCTTGGTGTCAGGGGGTGCGGCCTAATATGCAAATGAGTTCTTGCTTTTTCTACAAAAAAAAGCCACGTGTGAAACAATGGCTGTGACCACACACTAAACAATGCAGTTTCAATCCACTTTCAGTGCATTTTACAACTGAATTTTACTGTGGACTGGAAAAAATCCAGTTGGAAAGTGCATTGGAAGTGGATCAAAAGTGCATTAATGTGTGTGTGTACGATCATAGCCAATGGTGATGTTGGGGGTGTAGTCTAATATGCAAATGAGTTCCTGCTGGGCTTTTTCTTTCTTTTTTCTTTTTTTTAAAAAAGCCCTGGAACTCAGTATTCTCACTTCTGCTCTTGGATGTCTGAAATGTGTCATGTGCGAATATGAAAATGTGGGCATCCCCAATTGAAACCAGTTCTATGAAGATCTACAACACTTTCTAGAATTAACACCAAAAAAAGATGTCCTCCTCATCACAGGGGACTGGAATGCCAAAGTAGGAAGTCAAAAGGTGACCGGAACAACTGACAAGTTTGGCCTTAGAGAACACAATGAAGCCGGGCAAAGGCTAATAGAGTTTTGTCAAGAGAACAAGCTGGTCATAGCGAACACCCTCTTCCAACAACCTAAAAGGTGACTCTACATGTGGACATCACCTGATGCGCAACACAGAAATCAGACTGATTATATACTCTGCAGTCAAAGATGGAGAAGCTCCTTACAGTCAGCAAAACAAGACCCGGAGCTGACTGCGGCTCAGATCATGAGCTACTCATTGCAAAATTCAGGCTTAAACTGAAGAAAACTAGGGAAGCCATTAGGCCATTCAAGTTTGATCTTGATCACATCCCTTATGAATATACAGTGGAGGTGAAGAATAGGTTTAAAGAACTAGAGTTGACAGACAGAGTGCCTGAAGAACTATGGACATTGTACAGAAGGCAGCAATCAGCACCATCCGAAAGAAAAAGAAATGCAAGAAAGCAAAGTGGCTATCTGATGAGGCTTTACAAATAGCTGAGGAAAGAAGAAAAGTGAAAGGCAAAGGTGAAAAGGAAAGATTCACTCAACTGAATGCAGATTTCCAGAGAACAGCAAGGAGAGATAAGGAGTCCTTCCTGAAGGAACAATGCAAAGCAATAGAAGAAAATAATAGAATGGGAAGGACAAGAGATCTATTCAAGAAAATTGGAGAAATCAAGGGACCGTTCCGTGCAAAGATGAGCCGCCCTGAGCCACCTTGGTGGGAAGGGCGGGATATAAATCATGAATAAACATAAAAAAGATGGCCATGATAAAGGACAAAAATGGTAGGGACCTAACAGAAGCAGAAGAGATCAGGAAGAGGTGGCAAGAATACACAGAAGAATTATACAAAAAGGATCTCAATGTCCTGGACAACCATGACAGTGAAATCGATGATCCTGAGCCAGACATCCTGGAGAGTGAAGTCAAATGGGCTTTAGAAAGCATTACTAACAACAAAGCGAGCGGAGATGATGGTATCCCAGCTGAGCTATTCAAAGTCCTATGCTGTTAAAGTGATGCACACACTGTGTGAACAAATCTGGAAAACACAACAGTGGGCACAAGATTAGAAAAGATCGGTTTATATTCCAATCCCAAAGAAGGGTAATGCCAACGAACCTTCAAACTATCGCACCATTGCACTCATTTCACATGCCAGCAAGGCCATGTTAAAGATCCTACAAACTAGGCTTCAGCAGTATGTAGATCGGGAACTACCAGAAGTTCAAGCTGGGTTTCGGAGAGATAGAGGAACTAGAGATCAAATTGCCAACATTCGATGGATTATGGAGAAAGTACGGGCATATCAGAAAAATGCCTATTTCTGCTTCATTGACTATGCTAAAGCCTTTGATTGTGTAGACCACAACAAACTGTGGCAAGTCCTTCAAGAGATGGGAGTACCAGACCACCTCACATGTCTCCTGAGAATCCTGTATAAGGGTCAAGAAGCAACTGTCAGAATGGGATATGAAATAACTGATTGGTTTAGAATAGGAAAAGGAGTTCGACAAGGATGTATATTGTCACCCTGTTTATTTAATTTATATGCAGAGTACATAATGAGGAATGCTGGCCTGGATAAAGCACAAACCAGGATTAAGATTGCCGGGGAAAACATCAACATCCTCGGATATGCAGATGACACTACTCTAATGGCAGAAAGTGAGGAGGACCTAAAGAACCTCTTGTTGAGGGTGAAAGAGGAGAGCACAAAAGTAGGCTTGAAACTCAACATCAAAAAACCTAAGATCATGGCATCTGGCCCCATCACACCTTGGCAAATAGAAGGGGAAGACATGGAAGTAGTGACAGACTTCACATTTCTGGGATCCAAGATCACTGCAGATGGTGACAGTAGCCATGAAATTAAAAGATGTTTGCTCCTTGGGAGGACAGCTATGGCGAACCTGGGCAATATAATAAAAAGTCGAGACATCACCCTGCCAACAAAAGTCCGTATAGTCAAAGCGATTGTATTCCTAGTAGTAATGTATGGCTGTGAGAGCTAGACCATAAGGAAGGCCGAGTGCAGAAGAATAGATGCTTTTGAAATGTGGTGCTGGAGAAGACTCTTGAGAGTCCCTTGGACTGCAAGAAGATCAAGTCAGTCCTAAGTGAAATCAACCCAGACTGTTCACTGGAAGGTCAGATGCTGAAGCTCAAATACTTTGGCCACCAAATAAGAAGGGAGCACTCACTGGAGAAGATCTTGATGCTGGGAAAGACAGAAGGCAAAAGATGAGATGGCTGGACAGCGTTACCGATGTAACAAGCATGAATTTGAGCAGACTTCGGAGGATGGTGCAAGACAGGAGGGCCTGGCATGACTTGGTCCATGGGGTCACAAAGAGTCGGACTCAACTGTGCGACTGAACAACAACAATTGAAAGTGTGAACAAGCAAAGCCCAACCGGCCATGGCAAACAGGTGTGAAATATACATAGCCGTTTGGGAAGCCATGCAGGAGTGGCAGAATAATCATCATCACTGGCAATAATGGGTTTAAATAACCAGTGGAAAGATACCAGCTGGATATTAGAATTTTTTTTTTGCAGTAATAGTTCCTCAGTGGAATCAGCTGCCTAGGGAGATGTTGAGCTCCCCCTCCCTGGCAGTCTTCAAGCAGCACCAGGGATCCTGAAGGCTAGGGGTGGCCAAACTGTGGCTCAGGAGCCACATGTGGCTCTTTCACACATTCTCCAAGCCCCCACTGCCCTGTCAGCCGACTTGGAAAAGGCATTTCTCTCTTTAAATCACTTCTCCAAGCCAAGCTCGCTGGTGGCTTAGAGAATGCATTTAAAAGTAAAGTTGCTTTCTTTCCACCTCTCCCTCCCTCTGCCCCCATCTATTTCCTTCCTGCCTGCCTGCTCTCAAACATCTGACATTTATTGTATGTGGTTCTTACATTAAGCAAGTTTGATCTAGGTTGATCCTGCATTGAGCAGGGGGCTGGACAATGGCCTGTATGGCCCCTTCCAAATTCTATGATTCTACATTCTCCGAGGTGTGTGTTCAGGATTACTGCTCTGTCATGTGCAAATGCAACAGCCAAAAGGCCCTGAGCCCTTGGCTCCCTGATAGTTTATCTTCCAGAGAATGATCTGTAATGGAACCAACTGGCAGCTCTTATTCAGTTCTTCCATCCTGTATGTGTACATGAGTGGTCAAAAGGTCTTTAAGGAAAATAATGAAGAGTTCCGTAATTCCTGTAACCGAATCTCTCAAGCACGGAAGCACCCAGCTGACCCCTTTACACAAGGAAAGCAGCGATGAACATTGGCAAAATGGAGCCTCTGCCCTTTGCCGCCCCATGGACATTCTTTCCTTTGGAGGGGTTGTTTAAAAATTAATTTTGGAGAGGGCTGCTCTCTTATCCTCCCCTCCACAATTCTGCAGAGCACAGCTCTTTCGAATCAGGTTTTTTGGCAGCCTTGTCAATTTCACTTCCTTTCTTTCTAAAAGCCCCTTGTCCCTGGGTAACTGATTCAACATCTGCCTTTTGCTTCATTTGTATCCCTCTTGTCACCCCTACGGTGACCTGGAATGGCTCACATCCTTCCTCTTTCCTCCATTTTAGCTTCATAACAACCGGGGGCTTTTTTTGTAGCAGGAACTCCTTTGCATATTAGGCCACACACCCGATGTAATCAATCCTCCAAGAGTTTACAGGGCTTAGTACAGGGCCTACTGTAAGCTCCAGGAGGACTGACTACATCCGGGGTGTGTGGCCCAATATGCAAAGGAGTTCCTGCTTACAGCAAAAGCCCTCATAACAACCCTGTAAAGTAGACTAGGTTGAGAAACAGCAACTGGCCCAAGGTCACCCAGCAAGCTTCCTGCTAGAGTGGGGATTTGAACCTGGGTTTTAGTTTAGTTTAGTTTGGTGTAGTGGTTAAGTGTGCGGACTCTTATCTGGGAGAACCGGGTTTGATTCCCCACTCCTCCGCTTGCACCTGCTAGCATGGCCTTGGGTCAGCCATAGCTCTGGCAGAGGTTGTCCTTGAAAGGGCAGCTGCTGGGAGAGCCCTCTCCAGCCCCACCTACTTCACAGGGTGTCTGTTGTGGGGGAGGAAGGTAAAGGAGATTGTGAGCCGCTCTGAGACTCTTCGGAGTGGAGGGAGGGATATAAATCCAATATCATCTTCATCTTCGATTTCTATACTACTCCATTTCCTGCAAACAAGGCTCTGGGTGGCTTACAATACATAAAATATGTAAAATGCAATTATTCTGCTCAGCAACTTAATCTACTAGATGGCACGGTATATTAATCCTATGGTACAGCTATATCAATGGTACTAGCTTCACAGCCTAAACATTAGATTAGGAACTTGTGACGTAGTATTTACCTAAGAGCTTCTTGACCCACCAGTACAGATAATATACTTGAAGAAATCCTAGAATAGTGTGACCCTCATAGTATTTCGACTAAGTCAGTTCATGCCATACTGTATGATAGGGGTTGGGTTTTATCAAATATACCTCAGATGTTCATCGCAGACCTGGCTGCCGATTACATTTGCTCCTATGGATGGAAAAAGGTATTTAATATGTGATTTTATCCTTGCCCCTTGTTGCTTTGGACAAACACTTTATAGGTCTTTGGGCAGAGCAATCAGGATTCATTCTTTAAGAAATATTAGTGGGCATTAATTGGGTATTTGTGTAATGTACTAAAGTGAGTATGCTGCACACTAGAATACTATATGATTAACAATAACTGCAACATAGTTTTAATTTTAAGAAACGGTTTTAACTTTGGAACAGGTTTCTCTCTGTCTCAATTTATGGGGTTCTTGCCAGTCATTCCCCACACCCTTACTGAACCCGGTGGGAATGGGAGTCCTAGAAAAGTCTCTATACTCCAAAAATCCCCTCATAGCATACATGCTGTATTCTAGCCATAGGGAAGGATCTTAAACAGAAGAGGATAAAGGAGGAGAGAAAGAACCTGGGAGGCCACTCTTCTTTCTAACAGTTGCTGTTCTCAACTGTATGCCCAGTGGACATGCCCACATACAGGCCCCTGTGGAACTAAACCAAGTCCCGCAGGGCCCAGATCTCACTGGGAAGAGCGTTCCACCAGGTTGGGGCCAGGACCGAAAAGGCCCTGTTGAGTTGGATGCTCTTACCCCTAAATCAGGCTGGCTCGACTTATTTTATTAATTTGGAATACATTTCCATGTGATCAGTATGGTCAGGTATTCCAGGAAGGTGAGGCATCCTGAGAATTTAAAATAGAATGTTCATTTTCATACGGGCATCTTCAGTTTATTCTTCTTCATGCCTGATCCCAGTAGCGCTCCGGACCCAAAACAGCCTTTTTCTTAAACGTAAACAAATGTGCCACCTCCCGCCCCTCGCCCATTAAAATTTCCCTTTGCCGAAGGGAAAAAATGTCCCCCGGGGAATTAATCATGGAGAACTGCTCTCTCTTTTCCACCATCGAGTTGAAACCAATTTATGGAGACCACCCCCCCCCAATAGAATTTTCAGGGCGAGAGACATTCAGAGGTGGTTTGCCCCTGCCTGTGCCCCTCGCATTGAAACCCTAGAAGACTTCCTTGATGGTCTCCCATCCAAATGCTAAACCCAGGGCTGACCCTGCTTAACTTTCAAGAGCTTCAATTCGAGCTGAGAACATTTCAGTGACCATCCTATAAACTTTGGGTGGCCAATTTGCAGCGCAGGAGCCACATATGGCTCTTTTGCTCATCTTGTGCGGCTCTTGAAGTCCCCACCACATCATCAGCCAGCTGGGCGAAGGCATTTGTCTCTTTAAATCAGTTCTCCAAGCCATCAACAAGCTTGGAGAATGCATTTAAAAGTAAAGTTGCTTTCTCCTCGCCCCCCCCCCCTCCCTGTATTTGCCAGCCTGCCTTCCTCTCATGCTCTACTGTTCCCCCCAAGATGATGGCGGTGGGTTTGAATTAACAGGTCGCCATTTGCAGGAATGAGGTTCGGCTTTTGCGCCTGGGCTTTTTAAAAAGCAAAGCGAAAGGAACTTTGTACTTGCTCGGAGAGTCCCTTTTCTGTTCGGCGGGGAGCAGTAAAAGGTACTAGCTTCTCAACTCATGGGTGAGAGAGGCCTGGGCGTTGGAGAGGCTTCGAAGTGGTAAAAGCACGCCGCACGTGGCCGGCAATACGAGGAGGGGGGCCGAATCGGAGCGAGGCTTAGTACGCGGGGGAGCAAAAGGGGAAAAAAAAAAAGCTCTCTGCGTGTGCTCAGGAACCCCGTCACCCCCGGGCTCTGTAGCCTGGAAAGTCCAGTTCAGGCGTGCGCATTGGCGAGGTTGGCTTGGCTGGAGAGGCGGGCAGGAAGCGGCGGGCCGGGCGGGGGCCCGAGGCGGGCCGGCGGAAGGGGAGGGCCGGCGAGGGAGGAGCGAGCGCGGCGGGGGCTGCAGCACCAAGGAGCAGCAGAAGCCGCGGCTGCACGGCCGAGTCCTGCCGGGGCCTGAACTTTGCGCCGCCGCGATGCGCTAAAGGGAGCCGAGCCAGCGCGCCCCGGCCGTGCGCCCTTCTCTTCCCCCCCGCGCGCTTCGGCCCCGCCGGGCAGCCGGAGGAGAAGTCGAGCGAGATCGAGGCCGAAGAGAGCCCAGCGAAGAGCCTTCGCGCCGCACTGGGTGGCGCGCCATGGGGCCGGCGGGCGCCCGCGGGAGAGAGCCTCCCTAGAGGCGCTGGGCCGCGGGGCTGCCCCTCTTTGGCGGCGCCGGAACCGAGCGCCCCGCAACTTGGGACAACTTTATTATTATTATTTTTTTTACCATTGGATCCCCCCCTCCCCCCTTCCGCTTTTTCCCTCCCGGGCTCGCCGCGACGGAGGCGACCGTGCAGAATTCCTCCCTCCTCCCCCGGTGGCAACTTGGAGACACCTTTGGAGCGGCGTGGAGACCTTTGGAGAGGCGGTCTGGATTGAACAAAAAAACCCCCCACCAGATTGGGGAGCACCAACCCCCTCCAGATTTCTCTTGCGGACTAACGACGGCCGCCCTGCTTGTGATCCGCCCCCCCCCCCTTAATAATTAACCTACCTGACCTCAATTTTTGCTAGAACTGTGCGCCCCCCCCCCCTCTTTTACCGTCGCCCCCCAAACGGCCCCCTCCGAGGCCCACGTTGATCAAACATTAACCCTCTCTTGGGTGGCTTCTTCCGCTTGGCTTCCCTTCTGGCCTCTTTCCGCGTAGGTCGCTCTTCCCACCGCTGCTTTTGCTGGGGGGGGGGGGCGGCGGATTTTTTTAACACCCCCCCCCCCCCAAAAAAAAACACCCCGCCTCGGGTCGTTTGGAAGAGAAGCGATTGGCAGCCTCCCTCCTCCCCCGGTTGCGCCCGAGGCGCTATGGCCATGGTGACCGGGGGCTGGGGAGACCCGAACGGAGACGCCAACGGGGTGGAGAAGGGCTACCCCCGCAATTCCGAGGACGACTCGGCCTCCCCCCAAGGCGGCACCAGCGACCAGGAGCCCGGCGACGACGACAAGGCCGGCCTCCAGGTGGACTGCGTGGTGTGCGGCGACAAGTCCAGCGGGAAGCATTACGGCGTCTTCACCTGCGAGGGCTGCAAGAGCTTCTTCAAGAGGAGCATCCGGAGGAATCTCAGCTACACTTGCAGGTAGGCGAGAGGAGAGGGGGGGGGCCTCCTGGGGAAACGGGGCTTTCCGAGCTCTTTGCAATGCTGCGGGAAGGAAGGGGAGGGGGGAGAGGAAGCCTCACGCCGCCCCCTCGTTTGAGAGCGGGTCGCCAGCGGCCCCCGTTGCGCCACGACGACGGTGATCTGGCCTCAGGACTCTTCCGCCCCAGAGACCTCTTGGGGCCCTGCCTGGATTTCTTAGGCTTGGGCTTGCCTCGAAATGGCATCCGCCACGTTTCCAGTTTCCCGGACGGAGAGAAACAGGCCTTCCCGTCAAGGCTTTTCTGGTCAAGGCGGGGGGGGGGGGGGGTTGCAAGGGCGGCCTCTGTCAGCTCCTACGGAGGGTGCGGCCTCCCTTGCTGGCCAGAGCAACTTGGTTCATTCTCCCTTTTGCTTTGATGCAAGAGGTCCTGGACGACTGCAGTTGCCTTGCCTTGGTAGCCCAGGGGAAAACCTTTCCCAGACTGACCCCCTCCCCCACATGTCCTGCCCAGCCATACTGCCCAGTTACCGGAGTTGCATGGAGTTCCCCACACACAAACACACCATCGTTGGGAGTGTTTCCGGGGATGGATTCTTTGCTCCTGCTTAGGACCATTTTTGCCTTGCTTCCTCAGATTTTGGGCTGTTTCCTTTTATTCTGTCTGGCTTGGCTCGCTGGCTTGAGTGATCTAAAGATCCTGCTCTGCAGGGGGTGTTTTCCTGCGGTCCGCTGTCTTTGGCACACAGAGCTGGCACACATTGAGGTTTAGGGGTGCCGGCCTACCCAGAGTTTGGCCCTGATTGGTACGTTGCTCCTCAAGTGTTCTCTGTGCAGGATGCGCTTCTTGGATGTCTTTGGTTTACCTATCGCTGTGCGTTAAAAAAATTAGACTGTCACTTCTTGCAGCCGTTGGGGGAGCGTGCAAATGGTGGGGTGGGCGAACGGCCTGGATTTGCCACAGCCGAGTGGTCTCTTTCAGGCTTGTGAATGAGCCAAGCGATGCCCCTTGAAGCGGAAGGAAGGCCACCCGGTAGTTATTCTGGGAATTCCTTTCTGCTCCTTGGGCCTCTTCTCTTCCCGCTGGCCTGTGTTTCTGCACACGCCTTGTGGTGCCTTGGGCCTCTTCCAGTGTGCGTGGCTGTGTTGCACTGCCAAGCGGAGGGGTTTCTATTGCTTGCTGGTGAGTGATTCTCTGGTGTCCTCCGAGAAGGCGTGGTATGGTGGCATGGGTAGAAATCAGGGCAAGATGTGGGCATTTTTGCACAACGCAGTGGAGGAATTAAAACCCCAACGAGCTATCTCTCCGCGTCATGGGGTCATTTCTTCGCCGAGGTCTATGGAAATTATAGCCGCATCTTTTTGGAGGTAGACAAGACGATGGAAGAATCGTAAAAGCTGGCGTGCAGTTTCAAGGCTGGGAAGGCAGAGCTGAGTTCAAATGCCACCGCTTTTGTGAACTCGCTACATGGCCTTTCTTCGCCCCTCATCTGGTCTGCAATTCGGTGCGCACTTACTTGGGAGTAATAAAGTGAGATTTCCTTCTGAGCGTGCAGTGGCTTGCATTGTGAGAACTCTGGCCTACTTGACATGGTGGTCAAGGTCTTTGTCCCTTTTCTGATATCTTCCAGGCAAGGTGCGCTTTATCCCTAGAACTTCTGGTGGGAGGGGCTGTGCCTCAGTGGAAGAGCATCTGCTTGGCATTTAGAGAGCCCTGGTTCAATCTCTGGTATCTATAGTTAAAAGATCTGGCAGTAGGCAATGAGGCCTTGGAGAGGTCTGAGCGGACGGTAATTACTTTGATGAGCCATGGGTCTGGATTCAGCATAAGGCAGCTTCCTGTATTCATGTGTATTTCAAAGGACCATTTTAAAGGTATTTATCAGCTTTCTGTCCTGGATTCAGAAGTGGATTTGCATTCAGAAGTTCAGTAATGGGGTTAAAAATCTGGATAGCAGCTCTGTATGTGTGTGTGTGTGTGTGTGTTCATATGTGGCCTCCAAATGGCTCTTTTCAGGAACAGAATATTTCTTTCCGGGTTGGGGAGTGTCAGTGGGGTGTCTCAGTACTGTTCAGAAACGGTCCCCCAAGCGAGAATTCATTTGCAAGTTATGGACCAGAACTGGATCGGATTGCAAATTGAAGTGTTGCACAATTGTGCTATGGTTAGTAGAAGGATACTTTGCTTCTTAGTTGTGTAGCAGACTGCCCAAGAACCAAAAGGGAAATCTGAATCAGTGTCTGCCCCTGGGGCAACCAATGAGTTTTGGTTTTACCGTTCCTCCCAGTAAACCCTCCAGACCAGGGGTGGCCAAACTGTGGCTTGGGAGCCATATGTGGCTGTTTTGCATATATTGTGTAGCTCTTGAAGTTGGCCCTGTCAGCTGACTTGGAAAAGGCATTTATCTCTTTAAACCACTTCTCCAAGCCAAGGTAGCTGGCGGCTTGGAGAATGCATTTCAAATTAAAATTGCTTTCTTTCCACCTCTCCCTCCCTCCCCACCTATTTTCCTCCCTCTTTCCTTCCCTCCCTCACACATTTGACATTCATGTCTTGCAGCTCTCAAACACCTGACATTTACTCTGTGTGGCTCTTACGTTAAGCAAGTCTGGCCACTCCAGGTCCAAATCCTTCCCAGTTTCTCTTCTGTTTCTCCTAACCTTGCTTCTTTGCTAGAAACTCCTGATAGATTTGTGTTGTGTGGCTCCTCATCATTCTGCAGGAGGACCGCTGGTGGATTGGACCCCTTGTGAATATGTACTGTTCAGATTTTTTGCCTTTGGATCCTGCCCCCCTGCTGTCAAACAAGCAGACTACTGAACCATCACACAGACGCTGCAAGGGAAAGGCATTCAGTCTGCGTGAATGTCACTGACTTTCTGAATTAGTTTTCTTTTTCCTTTTGGAAGGGGTCTTTCTGATCCTTATGACCAAAGAGGGGGCAAGGAGGTAGAATCTGGATACAGCTGCCATGGAGGCTGGTGAGAAGCCCGTGTTTCTCAGATGTTGCAGGCCAGTTTTTTTTTTCAGTGTCACATGCCTTTCCAAATTTCTTTCCAGGAAATCCCATCCCCAAGCCTTTTGTGTGAGGGAGAGCCAGTTTGGTGCAGTGGTTAAGTGTGTGGACTCTTATCTGGGAGAACCGGGTTTGATTCCCCACTCCTCCACTTGCACCTGCTGGAATGGCCTTGGGTCAGCCATAGCCCTGGCAGAGGTTGTCCTTGAAAGGGCAGCTGCTGTGAGAGCCCTCTCCAGCCCCACCCACCTCACAGGGTGTCTGTTGTGGGGGAGGAAGGTAAAGGAGATTGTGAGCCGCTCTGAGACTCTTTGGAGTGGAGGGCGGGATATAAATCCAATATCATCATCTTCTTCTTCTATCACAGATAAAGATATAAGGTAATAACACCATCCATTTTCTATCTCAGTTCAGGGACAATTGCCTGGGACGCTTTTTGGAAAGTTGGATATTTTTAACCCCACTATCCGGTTATTTCCAGGACCTAATTTTTCTGCAGATCTCCAACCTGAAAATGATACAAGAATGCCAACTGCATGGCAAATCAGAAAAGGGCCTTCTGTAGTTGCCAACCTACAAATGGGCAAAATCAGCAACTGCTTGTACAAGTGCCTTCTCTGTGGTGGCCCTTGCCTTGTGGAACATTCTGCCTGAAGAGGTCATGAAAGCTCCTCTCTCCTTGTTTTTTGAAAACCATGCAACGCTGAATTATTCAAGAGGGCTTTTCTACACAGGCAGTCGAGTTGCAGTGTACTGGGGTGGCCAGACTTGCTTAACGGTAAGAGCCACGTAGAATAAACATCAGATGTTTTGAGAGCCGGAAGGAAGGAAAATAGATGAAGGGAGGGAGGAGGTGGAGGTGGAAAGAAAGCAACTTTAATTTTAAATGCATTCTCCAAGCTGCCAACTGGCTTGGCTTGCCGAAGTGATTTAAAGAGAGAAATGCCTTCTCCAAGCCAGCTGACAGGCTGGTGGGGGCTTTGGGAGCCACACAATATGTGTGAAAGAGCCACGTGTGGTTCCCGGCCACAGTTTAGCCTCCCCTGCACTCTATTAAAAGATTCGCAAAGGTACCTTCAGTCTAAGTAAGAAAGGTGGCTATAAATAACATAAATAAATTATTATAACGGACCAACATGGTTTGTTTTAACGGTTCAAAGCGTATTGCAAAAGGTTATTTCAGTAATCTGGCCCTTAATGCAATGTTACATGCATGGTGAGTGAGCACAAGAGACTGAGATGAGCTGTTTGAAACCCACCTGGTTGGCCTGTGGCAAAGTCAAAACATTAACCGGGGCCTCAGATTCATAATTCAGCCACTGTGCTGCGTAAAAAAATGGCCCTCAAAAAGGAGAGCGATGAGGTCCCTTTTCGGACCCATGTGAAATAGCCGTACAGGAGAGCAAACACCACAGTGCAGTGCTGCGTTGTTTCTCTAAGCTGCTGTCCACTGAGATAGCCTTTTCAAAGAAAGATCCATGCGGGCAGCCATGTTGGTCTGAAGCCGTAGAACAAAGCAGGAGTCAAGAGGCATCTTTAAGACCAACCAAGTTTTATTCAGAATGTAAGCTTTCGTGTGCTAGAAGCACACGTCATCAGACAAGAGGATGGAATGGCAAGCAGTCCTAAATATAGAGAAAGTGGGCAGTGAGTTAGTATGCAAAGTCATGGAAATGGTTTTTAGCAGATTAAATGAATCACAAGTGGGGGTCTGGTGATTGTTAGTTTGTGTTGACTGGGCTGAAACAACTACAAAGGCAATATAAGTCAGAATAGCAGGTTGATGTGTATGTCATTAGATGTGAAGTGCAATAAATAATAGTCTGTTGTAATGTTAGCTCTGGGTTAAAATGAGGGCATTAGTTTAGAAAGTCACAATCAGCCAAAGAATCCTCTTCACAGTACATCGCTAGTGGTAGACAGCACCTTCCAAAGGTCTGTCAGATTTCTTCAAGTGAGGGTAGCATCTGTTTCTGCCTCCGAATTTGCTCAGCCCCTGGAGTTTTTTTTTTAAATCAAGAACATCAGTGAAAGGTGCAAGCTTCAAACTTCCTTATTCAGTTAATTGCTGCAGACAAGAGACTTGCTTTTTCCATTAGCACACCACGAAGAGGACATCCCAGCATCCTCTGCAACGTTCCAAGAGTTTGTATGCCGTGTCTGTCGGACTGCATGCTGCTTCATTGGCATCTCGGTACCTGAACATTGCCCTAACCTTGGGTAGCTTGTGCTGTTGGGCCAGACTAGCACTTCCTTCCAGCATCCAGAATTCTTTGCTAGGAAGTTAAAAAGATAAAGGGAACCCCCTGTGCAAGCACCGAGGTTACCTACCCACGGGGTGACGTTACATGTCATTTTCTGGGCAGACTTTTTGTGGGGTGGTTTGCCATTGCCTTCCCCGGTCATCTGCACTTTACCCCTAGCAAGCTGGGTACTCATTTTACCAACCTTGGAAGAATGGAAAGCTGAGTCAACCTTGAGCCAGATACCTGAACCCAGCTTCCGTCAGGATCAAACTCAGGTTGTGAGCAGAGCTTGGACTGCAGCTTATCACGGGGCTCCTAGGAAGTGAGTTGCACCACAGGGCTCCTAGGAAATTAGCTGGCCTTAAAACCAGTAATGAGCATTAGATTCATAGTTGTAGCTTGCTCAGGCTATGAAGGATGCCCATATCTTGTCCCTGCTGCACCCCAAGACCTTTCTTTTGCGATGCCTTAGCTTGGACATGTCTCTTTGTTGATAGCTCTGAAAGACATGCTTGGCTGCTGCTACCAATATGCTTTGTATGGAAGGCTGATAGCGACTTGGAGAGGTAGTGTACCACTGGCCGTGTGTGTTCAGAGTTTGAATCTTGCTTCTATGGTGGGTGGCTTCTGTCTCCAGGATGCCAAGTTAAAAGAATTTTACTCTCAAGTTTTGGGAGGAGCAATCTTTGTGCCATTTTCGCGCCTTGTCTTCTTTCTCCTGCTGTTTCTTGTGTTTCAATGGGGTAGGGAAGCATGGGAGACGCGCCTTCAGCAGTTAGAAGTTGTAGTGTGGGATGTCTTTTGATAGGTATTTATTCCCACGCGCGCTTTCTAGGAAAGAGCATTTCCAGGAATTTGAGGCAGGCTGTGGGATAGCGGGTCGCCTTTTCTTGCCCAAGCCCATAGAAATGGGTGGGGCTGTGGACATTTCATTATTTCGCATTTGGAACTAGGCACAGAGTTCAGCATTGTGCAAGTCTCAGCTTCAAGTTTTCGAAAAAACTATGCCAAGTCTCTAGTGCCTTTTAAACATTATGTATACTTTGCCTTTGCAGGGAGCTCCCAGCAATGGTCTCCACTTTGTTACCAAGCTCAGCTTAAAGTCCTGGCTGTCACATAGAAAGCCTATCATGGCCTTGGTCCCTCTCATTTGGGAGACTGCTTTCCTCTCCCCTCCGACCTTCTCCTTGCTCCGCCCTGGCACATTTGCTCATGTCAGCAGGGGCTCCTGTAGGCAGGGCTTTTTTTTTGTAGCAGGAGCTCCTTTGCATATTAGGTCACACCTCCCTGATGTGGCCAATCCTCCTGCAGCTTACAGTGGGCCTTGTACTAAGAGCACTGTAAGCTCTGGGAGGATTGGCTACATCAGGGAGGTGTGACCTAATATGCAAAGGAGTTCCTGCCACCAAAGAAGCTCTGCCTGTAGGTGCCAGCCTGTAAACCGCTGGGACCGCCTCTCTCAATAAACCTCCAATAGGGTGTTGCAATCTGGTACAAAAAAAATAAATAAAATCTCCTGGTGGTCCTTGGCCTGAGAGAGATCTGGCTGTCCTCAACCAGGGCCTGGCCCCTGCCTAGTGGAACTCTCCACCAGAGAACATCTGGGCCCTGCAGGATCTGCTGCCCTTCTGCAGGACTTCCAAGACAGAGATGTTCCGCCAGGCCTTTGGTTGGGGACAGCGATGGGGCAATAAATACTTGGGTGTTGTCAGGTTCCCCTGTCCCCCTTACCTGCTCCCAGGAGCTAGGGAGTAGTTACATCTAATTTTGCAGGGCTTTTTTTGTAGCAGGAACTCCTTTGCATATTAGGCCACACACCCCCTGATGTAGCCAATCCTCCTGGAGCTTACAAGGCTCTTAGTACAGGGCCTACTGTAAGCTCCAGGAGGATTGGCTAAGTCAGGGGTGTGTGACCCAAGGATTTTTTTGTAGCAGGAACTCCATTGCATATTAGACCCCCCCCCCCCCATGTAGCCAATCCTCCTGGAGCTTACAGTAGACCCTGTACTAAGAGCACTGTAAGCTCTTGGAGGATGGGCTGCATCAGGAGTGTGTGGCCTAATTGCCAGGGAGTTCCTGCTACAAAAAAAGCCCTGTTCACAATGAGGTTTCACAACAAATTCAAGGTTTGGATTTTGACCTTTAAAGCCCTAAGCAGTTTGTTGTAGTGGTGAAGTGTGCGGACTCTTACCTGGGAGAACCTGGTTTGATTCCCCACTCCTCCACTTGCACCTGCTGGAATGGCCTTGGGTCAGTCATAGCTCTCGCGGGAGTTTTCCTTGAAAGGGCAGCTGCTGTGAGAGCCCTCTCAGTCCCCCTACCTCACAGGGTGTCTGTTGTGGGGGGAGAAGATCTACGAGATTGTAAGCCGCTCTGAGTCTCTGATTCAGAGAGACGGGCAGGTATAAATCTGCAGTCGTCGTCTTCTTTAGTTGGAGACCAACATACCTCCAGGACCATCTCCCGGTGGACCAGGAGCTGCTGGTGGTCCTCGGCCCCAAGGAGGTCTGCCTAGCCTCGTCCACAGTCTATTTGGCTCTGTTGCCACTTGGTGGGATGCTCTCCTTGCTGCGATCCAGGCCCTGCAGGATTTTAATGCAGTTCTGCAGGGCCTGCACGACAGCTGTTCCACCATTGTCAACGGTTGAGGCGGTGGAGATCTAATTGTTTTGGCCTCTCCCTCCCAGCACTGTCTGCTTGCTTGCTGTGTGCAGTCTATTTTGTCCTCTTCTGCCCCATCAGCACTAATGGTCATCCATCCGCACATACGTGGGGAACCTCTGCAGGAGCAGTCAGATAATGGCATAGCTGTTGACACCATCTATTGTTATAATTGTGTTTCTTTTATTCATTGAGGTTTTATTGTCATTTATTGCTTGGGTTGATGTTTTAGGACAGGGGTGGCCCAACTTGCTTAATGTAAGAGCCACATAGAAGAAATGTCAGATGTTTGAGAGCCGTGAGATACGAATGTCATAAATTTGAAAGCCATAAGGGAGGGAAGAAAAATTGAATGAAAGGTGGAAAGGAAACAAATAGATGGGGGGGAGGGGAGCAGAGGTGGAACGAAAGCAACGATAACTCTAAATGCGTTCTCCAAGCTGCTTACGGCCTTGGCTTGGGGAAGTGATTTAAAGAGATTAATTAATATACATATATCTATATGTATGTGTATACACACACACACTCTTGTAAGGAGGCTGAGCCAATTTGCTTCACAGATAAGTAAGAATTTGAACTTGGGTTTACCCCAACCCTCGTCTGACCTGTCTACACCACACCATGCTGACATTGTGACGGAGCTAGCTGGGCATTTGTGTCATCTTAACTCCTTAAAAAGATACGCCCACAGCTGATTGTAAATTTGACTACCAATTGGGACAGTTGTATGGTGCATAAAATGTGATTTTTTTTTTTAAAAAAGCGTTTATTGCAAATTCTCAGCTGCCGGGTATTTTGCCAGCCAAGAGAAACACATTTAAACGTGGAATAATTTCACGAGCGAGGAGGAGGTGATCTGCTAACCCGCATAATTAACGCCGGTTGCAAAAACCAGCTTTCCCAGGTACTGAATCTGGATCTATTTTGGGTGCTAAATCGACGCCGCGCCCGGGAGGGCAGGTTAGGCTAGGTGGTGGTGGCGGCCAGGCCACCCAGAAAGCTTCATGGCAGAGTGGGGGATTTAATCTCTTTCCTCATATTTGGCTTTTTAGGGCTTCTTGCAAGCCATCCTCGAAAACACCAAGCGCAATGCGTTTCGGTGAGCACTCATTGCTCCCTGGGCATGCTGTGCTCAGAAGGAAGTCTATCACAGCCACGGATCCGTGGCTAAGCAAAGAAATGCCTTGTGTGTGTGTCTGGGTGTATACACATTGGCCACGTTTTCATCACGGTCCTCCTTGTCATGTCTTCAGATTCAGCAGCTGCAAGGTACAGCAATAACCCCAGAAGGTTTTTTGCTAGAGTTATGGAGGAAAAGCCTGTATGTGGTAGCTAGATAGAACCTTCGCATTCAGAGTCATTATACTTCTGAATCTCACTTGCTAGGACCGGAATGTTGAGGGTGGGTCTCTCTCCAGGGGTACCTGGCTGTCCTCTGCTGGAGACAGGATGCTGGACTAGATGGACGCAGGTTGGTTTGATCCTGCTGGGCTCTTCTGCTCCGTGTCTGGCTTTATTTTCCTGGAACACTGTGGCTCTTACGAGGTCTTTGTGTTAATGGGCATGGATGGACTGGTGGGAGGGACGTTAGCAGCAGATGTGTGAAGGAACAGAATTCATGACTTATATGAGATGTGGTACATTGACCCTCTATTTCGGCAAGAAAAGAGATGGGAGTGGTTTGTTGCAGGCATCCGGAGGCTTCTGCTTATGTTGCAGGCATCCGGAGGCTTCTGTAAATCTTGATATTCTTGATGGCCCTGTGTCTGGTTACAAGAGATGGTTGGTGCCTGATAGGGTATAGAGTGGGGGTGTCAAATTCATTTGTTATGAGGGTCGGTTCTGACATAAATGAGACCTTGCTGGGCCACGTGTACCATAAAATTTAATGCCAGGTAGTAGAGACATAAACTTTATATAGGACGGGGGTTTTTTTGTAGCAGGAACCCCTTTGTATATTAGGCCACACACCCCTCTTAGATAGCCAGTCCTCCCAAGAGCTTACAGGGCCTACTGTAAGCTCAGGGAGGATTGGCTACACCAAGGGTGTGTGGCCTAATATGCAAAGGGGTTCCTGCTACAAAAAAAAAGCCCTGAGACACAGACAAATACAATTAAGGGTTTAAAAAAAAGGAATTCAATGAAACATGCTTAAAAGATTAGCACTCTTGCAAAATTTCATTTAACAGTCTCTGATAACTGAAGGAAGCAAGAGAGTGGAAGCAGACCTGCTCGCAGGCCTGATAGGAGCCCTCCAGGGGCCTCATTCGGCCCCTGGGCCACATGTTTGATACCGCTGCTTAGCATCAGATTTTGCCTGGAAAGGCCTGGGTTCAAGTCCCCACTGAACCATTAAGCTCACTGAATAACTACAGGCCCAGTCACTGTCAGCTCACCCTACCTTTCAGGCAGGGCTCTTCTTCTAGCAGGAGCTCCTCTGCATATTAGGCCACGCCCCCTGATGTAGCTAATCCTCCAAGAGCTTAGAGGGCTCTTAGTACAGGGCCTACTGTGAGCTCCAGGAGGATTGGCTACATCAGGGGGGCGTGGCCTAATATGCAGAGGAGCTCCAGGGTTGTTGTGAATATCCAGGGAGGGGAACGAGAACCATGTTGGGAGGTTTGGTAGATGACAAGATGGGGGGAAATTTGCTGCTCCCAAGACATCAAAAGAGCTCCTCTGGATCACATCAAGGGGACAACTGCTAGAGGACTAGCTAGGTTCATGTCCAAATCCGTGGGGGGGAGGGATGAAAGAAAAGTGCCTCAAAAACAAATGCTTGTGATTGTAAATATAAGGGAAACAGACAGTTACTGGTTTCATTCGCTTCTATGGCTTGTCTAGATAGTTCAAGGTGATCCATCCAGGAGAAATTGTATGTGTGTTAACTGCCATCAGGTTGCTTCTCAGAGGCCCTGTGCGGTGTAGTGGTTAAGAGAGGCGGACTCTAATCCGGAGAACTGGTTTTGATCCCCCATTCCTCCACCTGCAGCCAGCTGGGTGACGTTGGGCCAGTCACAGTTCTCTGAGAGCTCTCAGCCCCACCTACCTCACCCGGTGTCTGATGTGGGGGAGAGGAAAGGAAGGAGACTGTAAGCTGCTCTGAGACTGAGGGAAGGGCAGAGTATAAATCCAGTTCTCTTCCTCCTCCTCAACCTTGCTTAGGCCTTGTGACCTAAGGGCCGTGGCTTCCTTTATTGAATCAATCCATTTCATGTTGGGTCTTCTTCATCTTCTTTTGCCACCTTCACGTTCCCCTACAATTGCTGCCTTTTCCAGTGATGTGCTCCCATAGCATGATCAAAGTCTGATAGCCTCAGTTTATTCATTTTAGCTTCTAGGGCAGGGGTGGCCAAATGGCGGCTTGGGAGCCTCATGTGGCTCTTTTACACGTATCGTGTGGCTCTCAAAGCCCACCCTGCCCCTTTGGCTGGCTTGGAGAAGGCATTTGTCTCTTTAAATCACTTTTCCAACCAAGTCAACCAGCAGCTTGGAGACCACATTTAAAGTTAAAGTTGCTTTCTTTCTACCTCTGCCTCCCCCAAACTCTTTCCCTCCCTCCCTCCCTTCCTTCTTTCCTCTGACGTTCATGCCTTGCAACTCTCAAACATCTGATGTTGATTCTATGTGGCTCTTGCATTAAGTAAGTTTGGCCACCCTGTTCTAGGGAGAGTTCAGGCTTGATTTGATCTCAGAGCCACTTATTTGTCTTTTTGGCAGGCCACAGTATCCGTAAACCATCTCCTCTCTAACGCCACATTTCAAAGGAATCCACTTTCTTCCTGTCGGCTTTCTTCATTGTCCAACTCTCACACCCATACATAGTAACGGAGAATTCTGTGGCATGAACTAACTTGATTTCAGTCACCAGAGACACTTCCTTACACTTAAGAATCCTTTCTAGTTTTTTTTTTCATGGCAGCCCTTCCCTTTCTCAAACCCTTTTTGTTGATGGAGCCAAGGAATAGAAAACATTAAACAATTTCCATTTCTTCATCCTCAGCTGTGTTGTGTTATTCCTCAGTAGTCCTTCCTTTTGTCTTCTTGATATTTGGCTATAATCCTGCTTTAGTCCTTTCTGCTTTAACCTTTATCAGTGCTTTCAAGCCTTCACTTGATGGAAGAGATTAGGAGGTACGAAACTGACATTGAAGCTCTCTGGTCACCCCTCTCGAAAGCTCTCGCAGCGGAAGCAAGCAGGATCATGCACTGCTTGCCGAAATAACTGAAAGGGAATAAATTGAAGTATTTTTCTTAAATCATTTATCAGGCCTCTGTATCTCTTTCTGATTGTGAATTCCCGCTGCTTTTATGCCAATAAAGGTATGAAACTGAAACTGAGATTGAAGTCTTATTTGTTGGAGAAAGGAACACACAGGGCTTTTTTTGTAGCAGGAACTCCTTTGGATATTAGGCCACACACGCCGATGTAGCCAATCCTCTAAGAGCTTACAGGGCTCTTTGTGCAGGGCCTACTGTAAACTCCAGGAGGATTGGCTACATCAGGGGTGTGTGGCCTAATATCCAAAGGAGCTCCTGCTACAAAAAAAGGCCCTGGGAAACACATAAGGAATATAGTAAAAACAAAACTTCGTTCTGGAAACAGAAAACTGAAATTGTAGACAGCTGGTCTAGCAGTGGGATGGCCTTGGAATTCTGCCTGTGATTTTCCCTTGGAGTGGATCGAAGGCACCCCTGCAGTCTCTAGTGTATGTGGGAGGCGGCTGCAGGCAAACGCCATTCTCGGGCAAGAAGCGTCTTGCAAAGGCACTGAGAAGTCAGCTTGAAACCGAGCATCCAGTTTGCATCGCTCTAGGGGTGGGTTGCGGGGAGAAGACATTTTAAGGCAGTGACCCTCGCATTTTACAGGATTAGAATTATGTGCAGAGTTGCACCCACAGGCTCCATTGACATGTTTCACATGTGCTACCGGGAGTCTTCTTCAACCTCACAGCCAGGAGAGAATGCAGAAATGCAAGTTTGAGCCCTCTTGGATCAGATTTATAAATAGATCAGCGGCCATGCAGGAAGGTGGATTGACAAGTTGCATCTCAAATGGGTTCTGTCCAAACTGTATGTCTTAATGCAGGGGTGTCAAACATGTGGCTTGGGGGCCGAATGAGGCCCCCAGAGAGCTCCTATCAGGCTCTCAAGCAACTGGCAGTTGTCTGCTTCCTTCTCCCCCTCTTTTGCTTCCTATCTTGCTTTGCTAAACTTGCTCAATCACATAGGAGCTATAGAGCAAAGCCTCTTTTTTCCATTGGCTGAGGCTCCTCCCTTGGAGAGGAAGGGAGACGGAGGGATAGCTTGCTTCAAAGGAAGCTCTGGCTCTTTCCTTCCTTTCCCAGAGGACCAGGAGGGGGAGGGGCCTCAGCCAATGGAAGGAAAAGAGACTTGGCTCAGTAGCTCTGCTGTGTGATTGAGAGAGCCTGGATTGCACGGGAGAGAGACAAAAAAAACACCTTTAAGACAAACAAGTGCTAATGTTTTAAGCATGCTTTGTTCTAAGTTTTTTTAGGTGTGGCCTAATATGGTTTTTTTTTAGGTGTGGCCTAATATGCAAATAAGTTGGGCCTTTTCTACAACCCACCCCCTGCTCGTAACAACCACCCTGTGGAGTGTATTAGGCTGAGAGTGTGTGACTGGCCCAAGGTTGCCTAGTGAGCTTCTGTGGCAGAGAAGGGATTTGAACCTGGGGCTCCCAGATTTTAGTCTGACACTGTTGCCGCTATTTGATGCTTTTATTTTTTGCTTCTCCTCCCTGCCCTGGAAGATTATTCTCAGTATCGCCGTTCCTTAGCTGTCCTCCACTGCTCTCTGGAGAAACTGAGGAGGCTAGGATATGCTTGCTGTTCTCATTAAAAGCAATCTTTGCCCATGCACCTCACTACTGTAGGGTCTTTGAGGCTGCTTTTGCCCCCAAGAGTGTGTGGGTGTCGATGCAGAAGTTTTCCTACTCAAATGCATGGCCTCATGGGTCTCCTGCGCGAAATCTCTATTGAACAATCATTACATTTTCAGAAGGGGGTCATTCCCCAAAAAGCCAGCTAAATGCTCCTTTATTTGCCGATCATGGATACTGAATTAGTTGAGCTACTATGTAGCTTGTTATGATGTTAAAATCCTTGCTTTTTTTCCATTGACTGTTGGAATGCTGCCCCTTATTGTTTTGGCTTTGCGTAGGCCTACCTAAGTAGAAACAGATGAGGTGTAAGTGGAAACTGTCAAGGCCTTCCCCCTCTAACCTTTTCTCATTTGCACTAGAGCAGGGATGTCGAACTAATTTGTTACGAGGGCCGGATCTGACATAAATGAGACGTTGTTGGGCCGGGCCATGTGTGTCATGGAATGTAATGCCAGGTAGTGGAGACAAAGGACACAGATGAACACAAATACTTTTTTTTAAAAAAAGCTTTAAATCAAACACGCTTAAAAGATTAGCACTATTGCAATATTTTATTTAACAGTCTCTGATAACTGAAGGAAGCGAGAGAGAGGAAGAAGGAAGCAGACTTTCTTGAAGGCCTGATAGGAGCCCTCCGGGGGCCTGATTCGGCCCCTGGGTTGCAACGTTTGATACCCCTGCACTAGAGAAAGGGAATAGTGAAGCAAGCTAGAAGGATACCTGTGAGACTGCCTCCAGATTTAGTCTCAGGGTGGTATTGGCTAGCATCCGTGATGCGGCACGATATAAGAGAATATATAAGAGGAGCCCTGTTGGGTCTGACCAGTAGTCCGTCTTGTTCAGCATCCTGTCTCCAACAGTGTTGAGCAATAACCCTATTCATGGATCTGTCCATATAAAAATCCATCTAAGCCAATAACTTATCACTGCATCTGACGACTGTGAGTTTCACACCAGATTGTAAGATGTGTGTAACAGTGCTGGTTTTTTTTTCTTTGGGTTGAAGCTACTGCAGTCAGTTTTAGAAGGGATTTCTCCCCTGCCCTCCAGCAGGTTTTATAGCTGCATTGAAAGCAGGAAAATCCTAATGGGTGACGGCAGGCGAAGCGTGTTAACTGAAGCAAGAGTGATCTTATAAGTGCCTTAAGAAAGCAGATTGTGATCTTGACCTTGGCTTGAACTGCAGTGCATCCTGACCTCTTGCAGCAGGGGTTGAAGGGGCCATCATCCCCCGTCCTTTTCTCCTTTCTTGCCCTCCCTATTTTGATTTAGACCAAGGGCTTCCAACCGGTTTTTTTGAGCCTGTGGAAATTTTTGGAATCCTGACATGGCATGGTGGGCTCAGCCACAAAATGGCTGCCGCACGAGGTGGAGCCAGCCACAAAATGGCTGCCCCAGCTTAACTTCAGTCATACAGTGCAGATCCTCATGCTGTGGTGGCAGCTTCTGCCAAAGCAACACTAAGCAAACAAACAAACTGCACAGGCAAGTGTATCTCCAGTAATCAGAAGCAAAAGACGATTGAGGGGTGACATGATAGATGCTTACAAGATTATGCATGGGATAGAGAAGGTAGAGAAAGAAGCAGTTTTCTCTCTTTCTCACAATACAAGAACTTGTGGGCACTCAATGAAATTGCTGTTGTTGTTGGGTTAGAATGGATAAAAGGAAGTACTTCACCCAAAGAGCGATTAACACATGGAATTCACTGCCACAGGATGTGGTGGCAACTACAAGCATAGACAGCTTCAAGAGGGGATAGGATAAAGGATATGAAGGAAAGGTCCATCAGTGGCTCTTAGCCACAAGGTTTAGAGGGAACTCTGTCCGGGGCAGTGATGCTCTGTATTCTTGGTGCTTGAGGGGGGCAACAGTGGGAGGGCTTCTAGTGTCCTGGACCCACTGGCGGACCTCTTGATGGCACCCGGGTTTTTTTGACCACTGTGTGGCACAGAGTGTTGGACTGGATGGGCCATTGGCCTGATCCAACGTGTCTTCTTTTATGTTCCTACCTGGCCCAATACACTTCCTCAAAACACTTGGGTGGCACCAGAAAAAATATCAGCCCCACAGAGCTGAGACTTCCTTCCTCCCCTTTGCTTATTTGGTGAAGCCTGAGGTAGACTTCATTATGCTTTATTATTACCCATTTTTCCTTATTACTGGACTGGTTCTCTTACTTTGTTCTGAGAGGAGATGCTGTTTTTGATGAGGAAAGTGCTGATAAAGATGTAAGATGCTCATGGGCTTGAGCCAGAGCTGAAGAACTTCTCCCCTTTGACCCCCTACCCTCAAACCAGAGCCGGATTCTCTCCTCCCTTCCCCCCAGATTGTGTTTGAATACGTTTATTTTGTTTGGAGCCGATGCTGTCAGGCCGCAGATTGGGACTGGGTTCAGATTTCATCTCTGATGCAGATTTGGGTGAGCAACTCTCCCCAGCTCTGCCATGTGGGGATGGCAGCGCCAGCCCTATCACACAGGTCTGTGGTAATCAGGACTTTTTTGTAGCAGGAACTCCTTTGCATATTAGGCCACACACCCGATGTAGCCAATCCTCCTGGAGTTTACAGGGCTTTTAGTACAAGGCCTACTGTAAGCTCCAGGAGGATTGGCTACATCAAGGGGGTGTGGCCTAATATGCAAAGGGATTCCTGCTGCAAAAAAAGCCCTGGCGGTAGTGCTTACTGGGGTGCTGGAGGGAGGATTCATCGTATGCCAAAAGCTGTGTTTAAGTATTATGGAATCATAAGTATTTGGTGTTGCTTTTCAGTAACCCCTCCCCCCCTTCCATTATGGGAGTCAAGGTGGTCTGGGGTAAATTCACAAGGCACCAAACTGCATGTGGAAGGGGCCATGGCTCGGTGGTATACAGCAGCTCTTCCCAACTTTTTAGAACATAAGAGAAGCCATGTTGGATCAGGCCAATGGCCCATGTAGTCCAACACTCTGTGTCACACAGTGGACAAAAACCAGGTGCCATCAGGAGGTCCACCAGTAGGGCCAGAACTCCCGAAGCCGTCCCGCTGTTGCCCCCTAAGCCCCAAGAGTACAACACATCACTGCCCCAGACAGAGTGTTCCATCTATACTTGTGGCTAAGAGACATTGATGGACCTCTGCTCCATACATTTATTCAGTCCCCATTTGAAGCTGTCCAGGCTTGTAGCCTGCGGCTGAATTCCACATGTTTTCTGTATGGCAGCCCACAAGTACTCAGTATGGTGACCCGGCCAGGACTGGCCCAAGATTTTTGGTGTCCCAAGCAAACTATAACCTTAGCGCCCATCTGGTTCAGCATTCTGTTTTCTACAGTGGCTACTGGGAGGCTTTAATGGATGCTGAGCAATAACACTTTGACTTTCCATCCACTCTTGGTGCACTTTGCAATTGGATTTTATTGTGTGAAATGGCAAAATCTACTTGCAGACAGTTGCTGAAGTGCACTGGAAGTAGACTCGACGTGCATTTATTCAGCAGGTATGAAGGCACCCCAGATGTTTTTGAGAAACCCACAAACATTGCACAAAGGATGCCTGTTTCCCACCACCCAGTATGACCCCCATGCAAGCATCATTCTTGCCAGTTTGGTGTAGTGGTTAAGTGTGCGGACTCTTATCTGGGAGAACCGGGTTTGATTCCCCACTCCTCCACTTGCACCTGCTGGAGTGGCCTTGGGCCAGCCATAGCTCTGGCAGAGGTTGTCCTTGAAAGGGCAGCTGCTGTGAGAGCCCTCTCCAGCCCCACCCACCTCACAGGGTGTCTGTTGTGGGGGAGGAAGGGAAAGGAGATTGTGAGCCGCTCTGAGACTCTTCGGAGTGGAGGGCGGGATATAAATCCAATATCTTCATCTCCCTCACAGGGTGTCTGTTGTGGGGGAGGAAGGTAAAGGAGATTGTGAGCCGCTCTGAGCCTCTGTCCTTGAAAGGGCAGCTGCAGTGAGAGCCCTCTCCAGCCCCACTCACCTCACAGGGTGTCTGTTGTGGGGGAGGAAGGGAAAGGAGATTGTAGGCCGCTCTGAGCCTCTGTCCTTGAAAGGGCAGCTGCTGTGAGAGCCCTCTCCAGCCCCACCCACCTCACAGGGTGTCTGTTGTGGGGGAGGAAGGTAAGGGAGATTGTGAGCCGCTCTGAGACTCTTTGGAGTGGAGGGCGGGATATAAATCCAATATCATCTTCTGCTTCTGCTGCTGCTTCTGCTTCTTCTGCTGCTTCTTCTTCTTCTTCTTGGAACTGACATTCTTCCAACCTTTGACCATCCCTCTCTTTCTCCATTATGCCTTCTAATCCCACCCCAAGAGCAGGGCTGACCCTGCCGCTAGGCAAACTAGGCAATTGCCTAGGGCGCCAGCCTTCTGGGGACCCAAAATTGGGACTTGGTGATGTTATTCAGTGCAGGGGGGCTCCAGAATTAGCCTTGCCTTGGGTGCCAGACAGTCTAGGGCCAGCCCTGCCCAAGTGTCTAAGAAACTTAATCTAGTAACCCTCAGGATATATTTTCTTTGATCCACATGCATATGCAGTGAAGGGAAAATGCCGGTTGATGGATGACATGAAAGATAACTGGAGTCCAGTGGCACCTTTGAGACCAACGACGTTTTATTCCAAGTGTGCTCCGGGGTCACATACTTCAAATTAAACTTCGTTGGTCTTTTAAGGTGCCACTGGACTCCAACTTTGTTCTGCTGTTTTGGACCAACTTTGCTGCCCACCTGGATCTATGGAAGATAACTGATTTTAAGAGTTAGATCTTGGGTTCCAAAATACAGCAATGGAAAGAAAGGGCAGTGCCAGCCATTAAGGAGGCTGGCCTGCAATGCGCAGGTCGGGAAATCCTGGTGTAGACCATCTGCTTGGCATGCAGAAAGTCCCAGGTTCAATCTCTGGCATCACCAGTTAAAAGGATCAGGTGTCAGGGAGCCATTTTGGTGTAGTGGCTAAGTGCTTGGTCTCTTATCCTGGAGAACTGGGTTTGATTCCCCACTCCTCTACTAGCAGCTACTGGAATGGCCTTGGGTCAGCCATAGCTATCGCAGAGTTGTCCTTGAAAGGGCAGTTTCTGGGACAGCTCTCTCAGCCCCACCTACCTCACAGGGTGTCTGTTGTGGGGGAGGAAGGTAAAGGAGATTGTAGGTCACTCTGAGACTCTGTCCTTGGAAGGGCAGCTTCTGGGAGAGCTTTCTCAGTCCCACCTATCTCAAGGGAAGAAGGTAAAGGAGGAAGAAGGTAAAGGAGACTATAAGCCACTCTGAGATTCAGAGTGAAGGGTGGGGTATAAATCCAATATCTTCTTCTATATGAAAGACGTTGGATTTGAGAATGGCTGCCAGGAGGAGACAACGTGGACATTGCAAGACCAATGGCTTGCTGCAACGTAGAGCTGCTTCATGCGTTCATTTCTCCAACCGTACTCTGGGAATACAAATGGGTCACAGTCCATATAGGTCCAGATAGCCCACTGCCATCTGTAGGGGCTGCTGGAGGTACAACGGAGGTCTTCTAGAGAGCAAACAGAACAGGAATCTGGCTAGTCCAGTTCAGGCACATTCCGGCCTTGTGGGTGCGGAGGGATGGCTTGGAGGATGGATTGTCGCCGAAGAACTGGGAGCCAGGGTGGCTTCAGCGCCCACCTGTTCCTTGTGGCTTCCCGCCTGTGGTCTGCCTTGTACAGACTGCCTTTCACTCTTTGTGCTCCATCCAGATAGTTGGAGCCGAACTTTTTTTTAAAGGGGGGAGGTGTTTATTATGTTGTCCCCTTAATAAGGGGACTTTTCCCTTCTCCTTCCTCTGTTTTTCCCCTTGCCCGGCTGGAGTCCGTTGAGTCAAAAGAATCTGAAGTCAGCTCCCGAGAATCTGAGCTAATTTGACTTATTTGAATTGCAGCAGGGAGGGCCGTGATGGCGTGTGCGTGTTTTGTGGCAAAATAATTGCCCGTCCTAATGATGCAATTAGCACGTCCAGCACAATTGGGAGAGTTTCCCGCCTCTTCATGCCTACCTCCCCTTTCAGTGTTACCGTATTGGTGGTGCTTTCATGGATGCCACAGCAACCAAAGGCTATATCCAAATTTATATCTTCAATGAAGGTTTCAAATGTAGAGGGGAAACTGGAACACTTGAGATTGTATCCTGGGGCAGGCAGGCCCTGACAGGTATCTCTTCTCTCCCACCCTGTCTAGATTTGGAGAAGTCTTCTTCTTCTGAAGAATATGATGATGATGATATTGGATTTATATCCCACCCTATACTCTGAATCTCAAAATCTCAGAGCAGTCACAATCTCCTTTACCTTCCCACACACACACAAACAACAGACACCCTGTGAGGTAGGTGGGGCTGAGAGAGCTCTCCCAGAAGCTGCTTTTTCAAGGACCGAGTCTCAGAGTGGCCTACAATCTTTTTTCCCTTCCTCCCCCACAACAGACACCCTGTGAAGTAGGTGGGGCTGAGAGGACTCTTGCAGCAGCTGCCCTTTCAAGGACAACTCCTGCGACAGCTATGGCTGACCCAAGGCCATTCCAGTAGCTGCAAATGGAGGAGTGGGGAATCAAACCAGGTTCTCCCGGATAAGGGACCGCACACTTAACCACTACACCAAACTGGCTGTTTGTTTGCAAGGGACCCAGTGGATTTTGATTATCCTTGTGAGCCTGCCTGGAACATTTCATGGGTTACACATCTGAAAGCTGGAAATGGTTTCTGAATTCATCAGTGTCGTGTGGGCACATGCGCTTGATCTTGTGCTGTTCAGGGGCGAGTTCATTTTCCATCTCCTAGATCAGTGTTTCCCCACCTGTGGGTTGGGATTGAAAAGTGGGCCATGAGCCATCCTTCCCTAATGGCTGTCTCTGCCCGTTCCCTTGCTTCCTTTTGTATTTGGAAGCTTGAGATCTGACCCTGGAAACAAGATCTTCCACGTTGTACATTGGTTGGTCTTTTTTTCTTTACTGCTTATACATGTCGATCAAGTAAAACGTGTTTTGAAGGTTACTAGAATGAGCTTCTCAGAATAGGAGTGGAGTTAGGGGGAGTAATGGAGAAGGAGAGGGTGGAATGTAACCTTAATGTGCAAAGGCTTCGTATGTTGGAATGCTGCTTGCATGGGCAGCAGTGTTCTTTGTGCTGTGTTGGTTGGTTTCTCAGAAACATCTGGTTAGCTAGATGGGACGTCCGGTTAAATGGAATTCTGAACTAGGCGGGTGCCGAGGTCTAGTTTGCTTAGGGTGCCAACAAATCTTGGGCCAGCCTGCCAAGTAAATTTGGACTTTTGGATTACCATACCAAAAAAGATTAGGAACAGCTGTCCTGGATGGTGTCTTGCCATGAATTGGATTGCCCAGGCTAGCCTGATTTCACTAGATCTCAGAAACCAAGCAAGTTCAGCTCTGGTCAGTATTTGGATGGGAGAAATACCAAGGCTGGGACACAGAGGCAGGCGAAGAAGGGAGGGGGAGGAGGGAAGGAAGGAAAAAGAGGAGGAGGAAGGAAGGAAAAGAAGGAGGAAGGAAGGAGGAGGAGGAGGTAGAGGAGGAGGAAGGAAGGAGGAGGTAGAGGAGGAGGAAGGAAGGAGGCAGTGGAGGGAGGAGAAGGAAGGAAGGAGAAGGAGGAGGAGGTGGGGGAGGAAGGAGAAGAGAAAGGAAGAGGAAGGAAGGAGAAGAAGAAGGGAAGGAAGGAGGAAGGAAGGAGGAGGAGAAGAAGAGGAGGAAGAAGAGATTGGATTTATACCCCACCCTTCATTCTGAGTCTCAAAGAGGCTTACAATCGTCTTCCCTTCCTCTCCCCACAACAAACCACCTCTTTATGTCTCTTGCCTTGAAAACCCCACAGAGATCACCATAAGCCAGCTGTGACTTGACAGGGCAAAAAAGGAAAGTGTCTGAGCTTGTATTATCCTGTAGTTTAAAACAGTTAAAAACAGAATAAAATGGACTGCCTGGTTAAATGGTGGGGGGCATGTTTTTCAATGGATCCCAAGTGTTTGTGAGCAGGCGTCCTGGTGTGCAATTTTCTAGCACTGACCTGTCCTTGGCAAGTCACTCCAAGTTAGTCCTTCTTTCCCCCGAGGCTGGAATGTGCCTGAACAAGATTAGCCAGATTCCTGTTTCGTTTGGTCTCTGGAAGACCTCTGTCACGCTGCCAGCTCCCCGCAATCTGCACAGGTCTCCTGTGTGCCCCCTGCTGTCTATATGGGCTGCTGGTTTGCATCCTGGAAAAGTGCAAAATGGTTCTGTACAGGGCTTTTTTTGTAGCAGGAACTCCTTTGCATATTAGGTCACACACCCCTGATGTAGCTAATCCTCTTGGAGCTTACAGTAGGCCCTGGACAGGGGTGTGTGGCCTAATACGCAAAGGAGTCCCTGCTACAAAAAAAGCCCTGGTCTGTATCTCCAGAGCACGAAATGGCCTGGTGCTGGCATACCTGAAGACTGGCCTTTTCCTTCCAGTTAAGATGGGCATTGAAAGCCCGGCTTTGTAGGCCCTCATCTTCTGAAGGGCAGAGATTGGTTGTTAAAGACAGGGCCTTTCCAGGGATGGCTCCTTGGCCGATAGAACCTCCCTGTGGAGATTCATTGGTGGCCTGGTCTTATTTATTTTTGCTTCATTTACTCCTTACTTTCTCCCCAATAGGGACCTGAAGCGGCTTGCCTAATTCTCTTCTCCTTGGTTTTTATTGTCACAACACCCCTGTAAGGTAGGATAGGCTTGAGAATGTGATTGTCCCGAAGTCACCTGGCAGGCTTCATTGGCAAAGTGGAGATTCTAAGCTGGGTCTTTGAGATCCTAGTCCTGGAACCTCTGCTTCACGCTGGCTGTTCTTCTTGGGCACCAGATAAAAATGTTTCATTTCTGGTCCATATGATCCTGTATAAACAGCCATAAAGTCTTTTTTAAAAACATCATTTCACTTGCCTTGCAGAGTCTGCACTGCAAATTTTTAGGTGGCTGTCCCCCCCCCCACCACCACCACACTGCTGTTTCCCCTAATTTCACAGATTTGGTGTCTTTTCTTGAGCTTTCATGTGTGGTACTTAAGTGGCAAGAGAGTTGTTTACTGGGGAAGCGGCAGTCGGGCAATCTGGATAAATCCAGGGTGGGGCAGAATCCTCCCCAGCAAGGACAGTAATTTTGCATTTTCACCTCTGGAACAGTTTTCCTGTGACCTGCTCCTATTGCCCTGAGCTGTGCTTAAATTTGTGGAGAGCTTTTCTCTCTGTGGTACTTCAGGGAGAATTAGAATCCTCTTGCCCCAGGGCACCATTAAAAATGTGATTTGGCAACTGAAATCCATTCGAACAAGAGGTGGTAATTTACCAATTCCAAAAACCTTTATTGGCACAACCGCAACTGAAATCACTCCGATGTATAGGACAGGTGGGCTCACGTTCCAGCTGTATCTGAAGGAGTGAGCAGTGACTAATGAAAGCTGCCCTGCCCTGCCACAAATCTGGTTAGTCTTGAAGTTGCTACCGGGCATTTGTGCTTTTCTAGTGCTATAGATAAACATGACAACCCATCTTGATCCATTAAATGTATGGGGGAAGGAGGGGTGCCACCCTCCAGGTGGGGCCTGGGGATCTTCTGGAACGACAGCAAATCTTCAGGCTACAGAAATCAGCTCCCCTGGGGGAAATAGATGCTTTGGAGGGTGGACTCTGAGACATTGCACCCCACTGAAGTCCCTATTCTCCCCACACCCCCAGAAGTCTCCCAACCCCCAAACCTCCAGGAGTTTATCAGTGTTTAGTTCTCATGGTCCCTTCTTATGCTCCCAGGAAAGTGCCCATCTCCAGGAAGCAATTTTCTCCAGGCCACTTTGGCTAAAGATCCTGGAGGGTTGGTTTTTTTTTTTTGCCATCTTTTTGGTACGGAGCAGGGCTCACTAGAGGTAGGAGGGCAGGGCTTCATGTAGAAGGAACTCATTTGCACATTAGGCCACACACCCCTGATGTAGCTAATCCTCCTGGAGCTGACAGTAGGCCCTGTAAGTTCTTGGAGGATTGGCTACATCAGGGGGTGTGGCCTAATAGGCAAAGGAGTTCCTGCTACAAAAAAAGCCCTGGGGGGCAGTATTTGTTGATTCCCTGCATTGCGCAGGGGGTTGGACTAGATGACCCTGGCGATCCCTTCCAACTCTATGATTTTATGATTCTAGCCCAAGGGAGAAGCCTCCTGTTTTTATTAGCCTCCTGCCCCCCTAAGGCCACTCAGGAGCTCTGCTGGGTGAAAGCTCCACCTGGTCCTGCTAGGAATGCCAGCCTCCAGGTGGAACTTGGGGATCTCCCAGAATTTCACCGATCAGTTTACTGGAGAAAATGGCTGCTTTGGAGGGTGTGCTCTGTGGCAGTGTACCCCATTGAGGCCCTGTCCTCCCCAGGCACCATCCTCAATCTCCAGGAATTTCCCAACCTGGAGTTGGCAATTTCACCTCCCCCATCCCCTTCTGGTGAAGGAGAGCTGGTTTGGTGTAGTGGTTAAGTGTGCGGACTCTTATCTGGGAGACCGGGTTTGATTCCCCACTCCTCCACTTGCACCTGCTAGCATGGCCTTGGGTCAGCCATAGCTCTGGCGGAGGTTGTCCTTGAAAGGGCAGCTGCTGTGAGAGCCCTCTCCAGCCCCACCCACCTCACAGGGTGACTGTTGTGGGGGAGGAAGGTAAAGGAGATTGTGAGCCGCTCTGAGACTCTTCGGAGTGGAGGGCGGGATATAAATCCAGTATCTTCTTCTTCATCTTCTGGTGGCCATGGGGGGACCTGGCAACTCTTGGAGAGGACTCCTCATTTTATTAACTCCCCCTCCCAGTTGTGTTGGGCAAAATGGCCTGTCTAACCGGAGTGTGAATTCCCACTCCTCCAGTGAGATAGGGCCCTTTGTTCTCACTGTGTCTCAGCTTAACCTACCTCCCTGGGTTGTTGTGAGGAAACAGGGGAGAGGGGGAGACTATTATAAACCAGCTTTTGAAGAAGAGTTGGATTTATACCCTTCCCTTCACTCAAGAGTTTCAGAGCGACTTACAATCTCCTTCCCTTCCTCTCCCTACAACAGACAACACCTTGTGAGGCAGGTGGAAGTGAGAGAGCTCTGAGAGAACTGTTCTTGAGATAACAGCTCTGAGGGAGCTGTGACTGAGAAGGGGGAGGAATTGGTTCTATATCCTGCCCTTCATTCAGGGTCTCAGAGCAGTTTACAATCTCCTTCCTTTCCTCACCTCACAACAGACACCCTGTGAGGCAGGTGGGACTGAGAGAGCTCTGAGAGAACTGCTCTTGAGAGGGCTGTGACAGTTTCAAGATCATCCAGCTGGCTGGGGAAGCAAACCCGGTTCTCCAGATTAGAGTCCCCGGATCTTAATCACTACATCAAAGTGGCTCTTTTGGGAAAAGTGGGGTATAAGTGAAGTAAATGAGTAAACCAAATTGTTGTTATCCATGCCAAATTGTTATCTACATGCTGTTGGGTGGTTTTCCGTCTATATCTATAAGATTTACTGTGCTGCTCCTGTTTATAATGTCTGTTTTTATGATATTATTTTAACTCTGTTCTTTTACTGTTGTAAGTCACCTTGAGCCCGCTTGTGAGATAGGGCGGGATATAAATCCAAAATTAAATTAAAGCAGGACAGCTAGGGCAAGAGACTTGAAAGTCCATCCAGTGGACCCTTCTCCAAGTTTCGTGTTGTAGGGAAGTGGCACCTCTTTGGAGCATGGGCTTTTCTGTGGTGGCTTCCCTCGAGGTAAGGTATCTGTTTGTGTCCCCCCTCTCTTTGTGGGCATGCAAAGAGTTTTTAGGAAATCATTTGGAGATCCAGTGTGGCATAGTGATTAAGAGCGCTTGTCTAGTATCTGAGAGATCCAGCTTCAAATCCCCATCGCCAGGTGACCTTGAGCCAGTCACATTACTTCCCCAACCTACCTCACAGGGTTGTTGTGAGAATAAAATGAAGGAGGGGAGGATGATGTAGCCACTTTGGGGGGGGTCCGTATTGGGGAGAACGGTGGGATATAATAAATGAATTGGAGATTTCCCCCCCCCCCAAAAAAACCCCTTATCCTTTAAATCTATGTTAATCTGTGTTAATTGGATTGATTTTATATGTGTGCATGTTTGCTTGCTATATTGTGAAGCAGTCTCTGGAAATATCCCAGGTGAAACAAAGGGGTGGAAAGTGTGAGTCGAAGGCACATTGAAGCAGGGCTCGAGATCTCCGCCACCAGCCAGTGATGTGGGGAGAATATTGCATACTTCCTCAGGCTTTGGGGAGGCCCCCCCACCCTGTACTTCTCCTTCAACCGATAACCTTCCCCCCTTCCCTGCTCGGTCGCTCCAGGTTTATGATAGATGGATGTCCAGAGGAAATTGCTGGAATTCCTCATCCCTTCTGATGCGTTTGCTCCTTCGCTCTTGCGTGACGGGAGGGCGTGGGGGGAGGACTGATTGTTCCTGGCATTTGGCAGGGGGAATGATGGGGAGGCATTTTAAGGAGCAACGCGGGGAGATTCCTTGCAAGCCTTTTGGACAATGAATGAGGTGGATGGGGAGGGCTTTAGGTTCCCTCGTGTTTAATGCTTAGCCGTGTTCAATAAGGGCTTGGAGACATCTGAAAAGACTGCATTTTACTTGTATTAAGACTGTCCAGGGGGAGTTTTAGGGAGGGATTTGGGTGGGTGGGGGAGAAGGGAAACCAGGTAGGTGTTCTGTTGGCAGGAAAAAAAAGGGAGGGGGGGGCGCAAGACTGGGAAATGAAATGGGAGGGGGAGAGAGAGAACACCCATGACGTTCAACATCTACTGTTGATTCCACACTAGTGGGCTTGGGTCTCCTGGGGTGGGTGTCTGTAGGAATCTGTGTAAATGTTTGCCAGGCGAACAGAGAGCCATCGCTTCAGTTTTGAAGCTGTAAGAGTTGTGGCTTGCTGGCTGGGCAGGATCTGGCCAAGCCTCGCCTTTTTATTTTTGTGAAAATACAGCAGTGTGGTGCTGTGTAGTAACCTTGTTCGTGCCCTCGTGCCCGTGGGCATAAGATGTGCTTTTCCTTTGGCTGCTTTCTGGCAAGCCGCTCAGTGCCCGCTGGTTGCTCGGATGCTTGCGGTGAATGCCAAGTTGGTCTGATCCGGCTAGGCGTGTCCTTCGAGGACTCTGCCAGCACCCGTCAGCCAGATGGAGCCTCCCTGTACGAGGTCAGTCTACCTTTGCATGTTGCGTGCAAGACAGAACCCTTTCTGATCTGCTTATGCTGGCTTCCAGGAAGCATCTGCCTTTCCAGGGCTATAGCCGGAACTTAAAGTTTGATTGGGGCCAGGAGACACAGTTTTTGATGGGGGGGGGCAGGGGGCCGCCAATAACTCCCTCCCCAAAACAACTGTGGGGATGATCTACTTCCTGATAGAAGTGAGGAGGAATTAGACCTATTTAGAAACAGAAATGGAGGGGGAAAGGACTGCCGAGGCCACTTTCACCCCCACTAGGGATCGAGAGGATAGCAGCCGGGGCAGAGACCGCAGAAGAGCCGGCCCTAGCAGCAGAGATGGTGGCAGGAGAGTTAGTGGCAGCAATAAAGACAGTAGCTGGTAACGGCATGTGATGCTGTTTGCCTCAAGGTTTGTTAACGCTGGTTCTGGTGGAGGACGGGTGGCCCGTCGTGGTCAGAACAAACCATTGAACTGCGGGCACTGAGGGGATCGCTCTCCGAGCTGGTTTGGTGTAGTGGTTAAGTGTGCGGACTCTTATCTGGGAGAACCGGGTTTGATTCCCCACTCCTCCACTTGCACCTGCTGGAATGGCCTTGGGTCAGCCATAGCTCTGGCAGAGGTTGTCCTTGAAAGGGCAGCTGCTGTGAGGGCCCTCTCCAGCCCCACCCACCTCACAGGGTGTCTGTTGTGGGGGAGGAAGGTAAAGGAGATTGTGAGCCGCTCTGAGACTCCTCGGAGTGGAGGGCGGGATATAAATCCAATATCATCATCATCATCATCATCATCTTCTTCTTCTTCCTCTTCCTCCTCCTCCTCCTGCAGGACCCCGCCAGAGGGACTCAGTGCCACAGTGCAGTCTCCCTGGGCTGCCCGCTGCTGAGAGCCGGCTCGGGCCTCCTTGCTGCTGTCACACCCAGGGCTCATTTTGTAGCAGGAGCTCCTTTGCATATTAGGCCATACACCCCTGATGCAGCCAATCCGTTTGGAGCTTATAGAACGCCCTGTAAGAAGAGACCTGTAATCCGTTGGAAGATTTGCTACATCAGGAAAGTGCGGCCGTTCCAAAATGTGTGGTTGCTTCCCCTCCCCTGCCCTGGAACATTAATCTGATGCAAGAAAAGCAAAGCGGAGAGGGTGGTGCAGTGTGCCGGAGCAATGGGGGACTGATAGGTGGGGCCACAAAGTTTAACAGGAGTTTGATTGGTGGGGCCGGGATCTCTTGGGGCCCCACTATAGCTACAGGCCTGAATGCTTCTGTTAGAAACAGGAGAGTAGGCTAGGTGATCTGATCCAGGTCTCTTGCAGCTCTTATAATGGTCCAAATCAATTCATGGAGGAGATATATTAGCTAAAGGCAGAGCTTTTTTGTAGCAGGAACTCCTTTGCATATTAGGCCACACAACCCTGATGTAGCCAGTCCTTCAAGAGCTTACAGTAGCTTCTGTATTAAGAGCCCTGTAAGCGCTTGGAGGATTGGCTACATCAGGGGTGTGTGGCCTAACATGCAAAGGAGTTCCTGCTACAAAAAAAGCCCTAGCTCGAGGGAACCTCCATACTCAGAAGCAGTCTACCTCTGAAAGCCAGGCACGGAGGAAAAAATCAGGGAAGATCCCCTACAGTTCTAATAATGGACCAAATCAATTCATGGAGGAGAGATTAGCTGAATGCTAGCCTCCATACTCAAGAGGCAGTCTACCTCTGAACGCCAGGCATGGGGGGGGGGACAACAGAGAAGGGGCCATCACAATATGTGTGAAAGAGCCACATGTGGCTCCCAAGCCACAGTTTGGCCACCCCTGGCTTAATGCTTGCTTGTGAGAATCTGGGTGGGGCATCTTTGGGGCTGCTCTTGGACACAGGGATTAGAGGGACGGAACAAATGATGTTTATGTTTAAAGAAATCATGAAAAAAATTTTCTGCCAGCTTTTCCTCATCCTCGGTGAACGGAACCTCATGTTGCCAACAGTGTGTACAGAATAAACCACAGGGTAGAATGCCAGTTTGGTGTAGCTACCTGAATCCAGCTTCCACCAGGATCAAACTCAGGCCGAAAGCAGAGCTCAAGACTGCAGTACTGCAGCTTTAACACTCTGCACCACGGGACTCTTTTTGAATTGAAATTAGCATTTTCCTTGGCCAATTTCATCATCAATTTTTCTGCTGCATCAGGATTATCAACCTGTCTTCTGATTGCTGCCCGAGGACAATTGATAAAGACTAAACAGGGCTCTTGTGGCTTTTGACAGACAGTTGCAAAACTATGGGCTGGTTTCCCTATGCCCATATCTCTGATAGCCTTTACCAGTAAAAGGTCAGGCAACTCTTCCCCTGTCAGGGCAAATAGACAACATTTCTGCCAATTCTGGGACATCTTCCAATTTTGCCTGATCAAGTTCCTTCTCCAAAACTTGACAGACCATGCGTCCCGGGGCGTTAGATGGTGGGCCCACGGGTAGATCTGTTGGTGGAGGAGGGGGATAAGGAGGAGGAAGAAGAGGAGGGGCAGGGGGCACAAGTTGAACACCAGTGCCTTTTAGGGGACAATCTTTGGAGAGCTGGCTTGGGTTAGAGACGGGCATATATTTCTCTACTGCATACCTGCATTTATGCCAGACTTGCAGCAGTTCAATAGAAGCTCGGGGCTCTGTGTGAAAGGTCTTCCCTATCTTCTCCCAGCCCCGAAGTTTAAAGGAGTCTCCCTTCGGATACTAGGGGCATTGCTTACTGATCTCTTGTAACAGAGTCTTAAGTTGTAATAGAGTCTTAAGTGCAGAGTCTAATCTGGGAGAACCGGGTTTGATTCCTCACTTCTCCACATGCCGCTGCTGGTGTTACCTTGGGTGAGTCACAGGTTCTTCCAGAGCTCTCAAGAGCAGTTTTGGGAGAGCTCTCTCAGTTCCACCTACCTCACAGGAGGTCTTTTGTGGGGAGGGGAAGGGAAAGGAGATTGTATACCGCTCTGGGACTCCCAAGTGAAGGACAGGGTATACATCCGATCTCCTCCTCCTCAGTGGTAGAACATCTGCAGAAGGTCCCAGGTTTCAAGCTCTGGCACTTCCAAGTAAAAAGATCAGGAAGTAGATGATGTAAAAGACCTCAACCTAAGATCCTGGACAGCAGCTGCCAGTCTGAGTAGACAAGGCTGACTTTGACAGACTAAAGGTCTGATTCAACGTAAGGCAGCTTTATGTTGGTTTTTGGTGGAAACAGGATGCTGGAAATAGGCGAGTCTTTGAACTCTTTAAGCTGGAACCGAGACGCAGATTTGCTTTTAATACACCTTAATTCTACATCTGGAATCTATCAGAACAAAGTTTTGAGTCTGGCGGCACCTTTAAGACCAACAAATTTTTATCCAAGGTATAAACTTTCGTGTGCAAACCACGCTTCTTCAGATACGGTGAAAACAGAATTTCCTCAACCATTACTCAGTTAATTACTCTCAGCATTCTATAATTAAGGATACATCCATCTCCAATTTTGACATATTTATTTCCTTCACTGGTTTTGCCCTCGAATTGAACCCAAATAAATGGTTACCATATAAGCTAAGCTTATTTTTCCTGTTTGATCCTCAAATCTGTTAAACATCTTCATTATGCTGTGTGATAATTTATTGCTAACCCCCTACCCATATGGATGGAATGATGAGTTCCAATTTTGTTTCTGTCTGCGTCTTGACTCTAATTGGCCCTTCCTAGCCATTAACCCCCTCCCTCATCGCTTTCTATATATAATGGTTGATATCTAGATTTTATCTTAACATCTTGATTTTCAATTCACTCAGCTGGGGAGTGTTCAGTTCAGTACCTTTATTGGCATACAAGAGAGAGTTCAGAGAGCTCTATCACATCTCCCTGGAAAGCACAATGCTCACATTTTTGTGACAGATGGAAAATAGTCTGGCAGGCTGCACCACAATCACATTCAGATCTTCGTATTTTGCTCCGTTTAAACCGGGTAGCTACCAAAGCCTGTTTGTTATTCTGTTATCCGTCTTCCATACTTTACGTTCCAAGTCAAATCCTGCGGGCCTCTTGTGGGTGTTTATCAGGCTATGGAAATCAGGCAGAACAGATTTGCATCCATGTTGGTAACCATTCATTTTGTAGGATGGAATTTTGTGATTGCAGGATTTGTGCAGATTTTATTGCTGGGTGTTGGGATCATAGTTTGGCTAGGCCTGTTCCACCCGTGTCTTTGTGGGTGGGCAACTCTGTGTGTTCACAAAGAAGAGCATCTGGTCTTCGGAGATGCGGGGGAAGCTGTGTTTCCTCTCTACGCAGCATCTAGCTTTTAATCTGTCTATTGGAATGGACAGGGAGAAATGTAATTCTTTTTTTTTTTAATTTTAAAAGACTTTTATTGAAAAATAACTGAAACCATACAGCTATATCACATACAACATTAGAAATAAATCAAACTAAAATATACAGTTTTGAGGTAAAATATTTTCTTTTGTGAGGTAAGTGACCACAGGAAACTGAGGTACCACCATCTTTCTCTCATATACCTGAGGAGAAGACTGTGAATAAGAATATGCCAGTTTGGTTAAAATAAATTCCTTGGTATAGTTAGCTACAGCTAAAACATTGTTTGGAGTCTATGCTGATTAAAATGTATGAAGTCAGAGCAACAGCCTGGTCTTGTAACTAAATTGTATTTAATTCTTGGGGAAGAAAGTTTGCCTTTTTCCCCTTCTGAGAACAATAACCCCATTTGTCGGAGGGCAAAAATACATACATTTATTTAAATTTTTGTATGAATTGTCAACCAGTCCATAACAGAATTTCCCCTCCAGAGGCTGTGTTTGTTACCCTGAACAAGGGATGTTTTGTGTGTCTGTGTTACGAACAGCTGATCTCCAACAATGCTTGGTTTTTAAATTTGCACAGGTCAAACCGAGACTGCCAAATTGACCAGCACCACCGCAACCAATGCCAATATTGCCGCCTGAAGAAGTGTTTCCGTGTCGGCATGAGGAAAGAAGGTAACGTGCCTTTCCCTTCCAACTTGGGCATTAGTTCGGCCTTTAAAAGACAGCATGATGCACCTGCCCGTTTCCACTCAAATTGCATTGGAGGTAATTGAACACTGCGGAGTCCATTGAAATGCCTGTCTCTGTAACACCTCAGTGGCTAAGGGGATTGCAGCTTTGGAAGCTGGAAAAACAGGTCTACTGTGGGCAATTGGGTATGCTCTTAAGGTTAACTTTGCACCTTTCACTGCAGGGTGTAAATAATCACTAGCATGAGGTAGTGGTAGATTTTGCAGGACTTCGATCTAGGAGACCTGGGCAAATCCTGCCTCTACCACTCAACTTGCTGGGTGACCTTGAACCAGTCAGGTGCTTGTTGTCTGACCTCCCTGACAGGGTTATTGTGAGGATATACAGTGGGGAAGAGGAGAACAACATATGCTGCCATGAGGAATGGGAAACAAATGTACTTAAATTGGCTATGGGAGTTTCTAAAAACTCTTTCAGTCTGGTGCTCATAGTCGTGTAAGCTTGCTCTGGCATTGTCGGTTCGCATTTTTTGTGTGTGTGAGATAATTCCTACACGTTTCCTTTTTCAGTGAGGCCAGAGAGCTGGCAGTGGGTATAAGGCTGGCCTTGCCATTAGGCAAACTAGGCAATTGCCTAGGGTGCTGACCTTCTGGGGGCAACCCACCCCCCCATGTGATTCAGTGCAGGGAGGCACCAGGCGTTAGCCTTGCCTAGGGCGTCAGATAGGCGAGGGCCGGGCCTGAGTGGGGGTTGAAATTGTCTCCATATTTTTGTGGGCCAGTTGAGGGCCATCCAGACTCTGTTCTCATATGAGCAGCATAAAGCAGCTCTGCACCTCGCTTGAGGAACCTGGAGTGTTTCCAAGGCAGATGTGAATCTGTTTGATACTTTGGCCCAGAGCTCTAGGAGTCCAGGGTTTCCTCTCTGTGCCCCGGGCACCTTTGGGTGTGGGTCTTCCCACCCAAGAGTGTGGCTGAATAGATTGTGTAGTGTGTGGACTCTTATCTGGGAGAACCGGGTTTGATTCCCCACTCCTCCACTTACAGCTGCTGGAATGTCCTTGGCTCAGCCATAGCTTTCACAGAGTTGTCCTTGAAAGGGCAGCTGCTGTGAGAGCCCTCTCAGCCCCACCCACCTCACAGGATTTGTGCAGATTTTATTGCTGGGTGTGGGGGAAGAAGATAAAGGAGATTTTAAGCTGCTCTGAGACACTGATTCAGAGAGAAGGGCAGGGTATAAATCTACAGTCGTCTTTTTCTACACTCAGGCTGCAATGTGGGCACAGTGTCTCTGGAGGGTGGCATTGTCTGGGTGACTGACTGGAATTCCCAGTCATCCTGTACCAGTTCTGAGCCCAAACGAGCAAAGATCTGACTCCTTATAAAGCCAATGAGAACGTGAAGAAAAAGACTAGGTTTTTATACCTCGTTTTTCTCTTAAGGCGTCTCAAAGAGGCTTACAATTGCCTTACTTTCCTCTTCGCACAAAGGCACCTCATGACAAAGGTGGGGTTGAGACAGCTCTGAGAGAGAGAGAACTGTGACTGGCCCAAGGTCGCCCAGCTGGCTGCATGTGGGGGAGGGGGGGAATCAAACCTGGTTCTCTGGATTAGAGTCCACCACTCTTAACCACTACACCATGCTGTCTGTCTGCCAGATCAACCGTTTACACAAATGGAAACAATGACCCAGTGGGAAATGACAGATAAATATCCCAGCAATAAACTTCGCTGTTTGCCCTGACCTGGGTAGTCCAGGCAAGCCCGATCTCATCAGATCTCAGAAGCTAAGAAGGGTCGACTCTGGCAAGTACTTGGATGGAAGACCTCCTTGGAATACCAGCAGTTAGGAGGGCAAGGGCAGGCTTTATTCAGCCACCTCCCTGAATATCCTCCAAGCCCCCAGTATCGGTCAGTCACCAGAAGTTACCATGACTTCCAGGTACCCACACACATACAATTTTTAAAATCACCAATAAATAAATAAATGTCCCTGTTAATTGGATGCTGCCCCTCTAACCTGTGAAGAACTTTATTTTTTAAAAAATATTTTATCATTATAGAATCATTATAGCTCCACAGAGCCTAGTGAGGATATATCCTGTTTTATTCACTTATTTAGATGTCCGTATGCTGGTTTTCACCTCAAAGCTGCTTACAGTGCAGTTCTCTTCTCCTCCATTTTAAACCTGCAGCCAGGGCTTCTTTTTGTAGCAGGAACTCCTTTGCATATTAGGCCACACACCCCTGATGTAGCCAATCCTCCAAGAGTTTACAGGGCTCTTAGTACAGGGCCTGCTGTAAGTTCCAGGAGGATTGGCTACATCAGGGGTGTGTGGCCCAATATGCAAAGGAGTTCCTGGTACAAAAAAAGCCCTGCCTGCAGCAATAAACTTGTGAGATTCATTGGGCTTGGGAGGGGGGTTGCTACCTCTGGGCAGGGACCTACCTGGATATTTTGAGGGTGGAACTCAAGGAGGGGTGGGGTTTGGAGAAAGGAGAAGGGACTTCAGTGGAGTACAATGCCATAGTGGCCACTTTCCAAAGTGGCCACTTTCTTCAAGGGAACAAATCTCTGTTGCCTAGGGATCCATTAGAATAGCAGATCTCCTGCCACCATCTGGAGGTTGGCATCCCTAGCTGGGAGTGTGTGACTGGTGGGGATTCGAACCTGGGTCTCCCAGACCGCAGCCTGACACACTATAACCCAGGGTAGCCAAACTTGCTTAAGAGCCACATAGGATTAATGTCAGATGTTTGAGAGCTTCAAGACATGAACATCAGATGAAGGAAGGAAGACAGATGAGGGCAGAGGGAAGGAGAGGTGGAGAAAAGCAACTTTAACTTTAAATGCCTTCTCCAAGCCAGTCAACAGGTCAGTGGGGGCTTGGAGAGCCACACAATATGTGTGAAAAGGCCACAGTTTGGCCACCCCTGCTATACCCACTGTCTTTATCCTGAAGGGTCTTCTGGGAGAGGGAACTTGGCTCTCCTGTCTGTATGTCTTGATATAGCCTGTGGTGTGTGTGGGTGGCTTAGAAGTTACAAATGACAGGAATTGTAAAACAAGCTCTGGCCGTAGATCGATAGAAGTTTCTAGATCAGCTGGAAATCACCCCCTTCGTTTTCTGGCTTGGTTTGAAGTTGGGCCTCTGAGGTCAGAAGGAGCCTGCTGACGAAGGAAAGGGCAGGTGTGCTAACCTCACCTGGGCCCCGGCAGGTGGCTGCCTGTAGCCGAAACCCTGTCGCTTCTGTTAGAAGCTGCCTGAGGGCCTAGTGGATGAACCGGTAGAACAAGGTGGTGTTTGTTTGGAGAGCCTCAACCTTTTTTTTGCTGTTGTATCCGCAGGGCTCGGAGGTCATGTGCCACAGTAGTGGTAAAGGTCGTCGCTGGAAAACAAGAGCAAGTTGTTGTGGATTTTGACTGCAGGGCCCGTTCCTTTTGTTAGAGTTCGGAAGGCTTTTCGAACATCAGCACACCTTGTTTTCTAGAGTTGGAGGATTTGGTGGCTTTCCAGAAAGCCACAGGCCTACCTAAGAGATGCCCAGACTTGGTTAGGCATGTTCCCCAATATCTTTCTGAGCTGACCCGGATGGCCCAAGGTAGCCCCATATCCTCATATAAAGCAGGGTCAGCACCAATGTTCCCTCTAAACTGTGGAGTCTTATGAGCAAAAATTCTACTTTGTGAGCTGCTGGCATTATAGTTGTGAGCTACTGCATAAATCAGCGTGCTCTGGGGCCATTTATCCTGAGCTGAGGCAAAATTGTGAGAGCTGGAGGCAAAAAAATTGTGAACTAGCTCACACTAACTCAGTTTAGAAGGAGCACTGGTGTTTGTGTGGGAGACCCCAAGGAGCGTTTGTGTGGGAGACCCCAAGGAAGTCCCGGGTTATGACATGGGAGCAGGGAACGACAAACTGCCTCTGAACATCTCTTGCTTTGCGAACCCCATGAGGAGTTGCCATAAGTCGGCTACACCTTGATAATACTTTCTACCACCTAGAAATGCAAAGACTGAGAAAAAAAACTGAAACATTTAGAATGGGAAACCCTTATTTTTCCTGGCCCCCAAAACCTTTGTAAAAAAAAACAAACCCAATTTTTCTGAGGGAAAAGGGGAAATTTTGTGGAGTGCCGAGGGGGGAAAAAACCACCATGATTGTTTTTTTTTTTTAAGGAGTGGAATGCTTTTTAAGACAAGGTTTTTACTTCGTCTCAATGTGCGGCTTGAAATTATTTGGATTTTTTTCCCCACTGAAAACTACCATGAGGTGTTTTTTTTTTTTTTTTAATGACTGGCATCCCCCCACCCCCGTCAATATTTTATTTGCAGTCAACCACTTCACCATATCTCCAGTGTGCGTACCAAGCACCCTCAGCTGCTTTGTTTGGGTCGCAGCCACCATTATTTATTTCCACGATTTATGCCCCGTCTCTCTGCTCTCATTAGGGCACTTAAGGCAGTAAACAGATTACAAACACACACAATAAAAACAAACCTTTAGAAACTATTAAAGCCAAATAAAAACACATCCTTAAAACTGAGCTGAAAGGCTTGTATGGGACAATAAAATATACATACATAGTAAGAACAATCTGAACAGGGCATGAAGGAGGGACCACTGAGAGAACACTGGGTGAAACAGCAACAAATCTTTACCCACTGGTGGAAGATGGAGCAAGTAACCGGTACTCCCTCTAAGCTGTGGAGTCTTGTGAGCAAAAATTCTACTTTGTGAGCTAATGGCATTAAAGTTGTGAGCTACTGCATAAATTAGTTTGTGCTGGGACCATTTTTCCTGAGCTAAGACAAAAATGTGTGAGCCTGAGGCTAAAAAACTGTGAGCTAGCTCGCACTAACTCAGCTTAGAGGGAACACTGCAGGTGGGCCTCTCTGAGGAGAGATTCCCTGCAAAGCTGCACAAAGAACGTGTTTTGCCTTTTCTGACATAAAATCAGGGCCCCAGGACCCTTTTTAAAACATTGCAGGCCCTGACTTGAATAGCCCAGGCTAGCCCAATCTTGTCAGATCATGGAAGCTAAGCAGGACCGACCATGGCAAGTACTTGGACGGGAGACCTCTTTGGAATACCAGGGCTGGGTCACAGAGGCAGGCTGTATCAAGCCACTTCTCTGAACATCCTTGCCTCCCAGCCCCACTTGGGGTCAGCAGAAGCCAACTCTGACTTCCAGGCATACAAAAAAAAAGGGGGGGGGGAGAATGCCCTGTGGGAAAAGTCCACATTGAGGTTTTGCCAGCCCAGTATCCTGTTTCCAACAGTGGCTGGTCACGTGCCCTGCCATAGAAGCCCAGAAACAGGGCAGAAAGGCCTTGCGGTAGCATTTAGGCCTGTACTCGATTTTCAAGCTGAAAATCTCTCCAAAGCCCCTGTAGGAGGACAGGGAGTCCATGTGAGTAAGACTTTGGGCCCTCTTCTGTGTCTGAATGACTCTTCTCCGTCTCTCCTCCCAGGGCCAGTTCTAGGTTTTGAGAGTGTCAGACAGACAGTGATCTGGGGACCCCCCTCCCTTCCTCCACCTGCTCTCACCTCCCTTCTGGCTCCCCACATCCCCCCCAACCCTGTTTTTGCACCCCCACCCTTCTCTTGCTTGTTCTTGACCACTCCCGCCACCCCTGCTCGCAGCTACCAACATGCCTTTCCCTCAAGGGCACCAGGCAGTGTGGGTAGCTGCGACTGTCTGGAGTGCTCGCACACCGATCCCTGGAGGTGCTTGGCAGCCAGGAACATAGGAGGTGGAGCTAGGGTTGCCAATCCCCAGGTGGGGGCAGAGGATCTCCCGGTTTGGAGGCCTCCCCCCCCGCTTCAGGGTCATCAGAAAGCAGGGGGTGGGGGAGGGAAGTGTCTGCTGGGCACTCCATTATTTCCTATGGAGACTGATTCCCACAGGGTATAATGCAGCATTGATCTGTGGTTATCTGGTGCTCTAGGGGGGCTGTTTTTTGAGATAGAGGCACCAAACTTTCAGGATAACATCCAGTACCTCTCCCAAAAATACTGTCCCAAGTTTCAAAAAGACTGGATCAAGGGGTCCAATGCTGTGACCCCCAAAAGAAGGTGCCCCCATTCTTCATTATTTCCAATGGAGGGAAGGCATTTAAAGGGTGTGTGGTGCCAGAACTCCCTTTGGAGTTGTTGTTGTTGTTATTTTTTTTTCAATTTATAGCCTGCCCATTCCGAAATGGGCTCTGGGTGGGTAACAACAATCAATACAAGATTAAAATCAAATGCATATAATAAAACAATCTACAATCTAAAACAAACTCCAGTTCTGCAGTTGGTAATATCCATCATGCTTGTCACACCCTTGCTCCTGGCCCCACCCCCAATGTCTCCTGGCTCCACCCCCAAAGTCCCCAGATATTTCTTGAAATGGAGCTGGCAGCCCTAGGTGGAGCTTTCTGCTCACAAGCGAGTGTGGCAAGGGAAGCGTGAGCCGGGAGGTAGCCGAAGAGGTGTGTGGACAGGGTTTAGCACCTGCTTGCCCCGGAATCTGCCCACCTAAGGGTTACACCCATGGCTTTTTTTGCCGCAGGAGCTCCTTTGCATATTAGGCCACACACTCCTGATGTAGCCAATCCTCCACGAGCTTACAGGGCTCTTCATACAGGGCCTACTGTAAGCTCCAGGAGGATTGGCTACATCAGGGGTGTGTGGCCTAATATGCAAAGGAGGTCCTGCTGCAAAAAAAAAGCCCTGGTTGTGGCAAAAGTCTCCTCTCCCTGCCCAGCAACTTGGAAGTCTTTCTCTTTTTATGTTCTGGTCTTTGGTCTTACATCCAGCCCAGAAGCAGCGGCACAGATATCCATAGTGGGCCTGGTGTTCCCCGCAGCAAGCGGCCGACATGTCCCTTCGGCTCTTCCATGTGATTTATGGCAGCAATTTACGCTGCACAGGAGAGCAGTACATAAATTAATTACCAGGCCCAGCCAGTAATGGGATTTGGAGCAGATGCTTGAGAAATGGCTGGCGGCAGCTTAGAATGCATCGTGTGTGTATGGGGGGGGGGGGGGGGGAGAACTGCACTGGCTCTGCCCTTTGCCTTTACCCCCCCCCCCATTTCTCCCCAAGGGATTCCCCTGCTGCAGATGGGGACCACAGACATCCAGGGGCCAGTCTTCTTGTGATCAGTAAGCCCTTCATTATGCTAGAACAAATGTTGAGTCCTTTAAGACCAACAAAAGTTTATTCAAGATATGAGCTTTCGCATGCAGGCACACTTCCTCAGATTTATAGAAGTGGAAACTAACAGATGCCTCTAGGTGAACAGCAAATTAGCATACAGCTTAATGAAGATGTTTTGATATATGCAAGGACTAAGTAGCAATAACAAGCTAAGTTTATAGGTCACAATATGTTTGGATTTAGTTGGGGGTGGGGAACAGTGGAGCAATAAACATGTCAAAGGAGGAGATTAATGTGTAAAAGTATCCTTCTGGATTGTTAAGAGTAATTGAGATTCTGTTATGCTCCAGTCATCTCCTCTCAAGCATGAAGTTAACTGACAGCATTGTTTCCTTTGAGGTGTGGGGTGCAGTGTTTAGTCAGAGGAACCTATTCCAATATACTATTAAAAAAAAGTACACTGAAATACAGAGGATGTTTAGCCCTTCTTAGTGAGCAGCTGTTTGTCCTTCCTATGTAAGGACTGGATGAGTTTAGCATATGTAATGAGATTAAAAAAACACAATATTTCTGTTAAGTCCTGGGGGTCTGTCTGATCCTTGCTATGAAGTATTGTCTTTACTTGGCAACTTTTTTATTTGGTAAGTTTGCGATCCTTGCTATGAAGTATTGTCTTTACTTGGCAACTTTTTTATTTGGTAAGTTTGCGATCTTATTTGGAAAGCTTGAGATCTGCACTGCAGATTCAAGAACCCTGAGAATATTTGTGATTTGGTTTAAATCCAAGTTTCTAGCACTTAAGAAAGCAGCAGTTGTATGTACTTGGGATGTGTCTGGTGTAAGGAACTGGGCAGAGTGGCTCATCCATAAGCAGAATTTCCACTGGACCGGGAGTGGAGATTCTGGGGCCTGTATGTTCCCTGTGTTTGTGACTGGATCCTTTGTGGGCAGAAAAGCAGTGGCGTTTGATAGATAAGTTTTGATAATTGGGAAGGGGGGTATGGATTCTCTTTAATATATTTTTGCTAGATTTATTTCTTTTTTGTTCAAGTATAATTTTAACTTGAAGAGACTAGGCCCTAATAGCTTGAAATAAAACTTTTTGCAGGGAGCAGTGACGGAGCCCTAGTTCAGGGAAGACATAGAATATAAACAAACATTCAGTCAGTCAAGTTTGACATCCCAAAGTGGACATGTTTTTTTTCCCTTTCCCATTGCCGCATTTTGGGCAGTGCAGACTTCTGTTAGGTCTGCAGTCTGAACCTTTTTCTAAATCTTCCGTTGCAGCTGTCCAAAGAGGCCGGATCCCTCCCACCCACTCCAGCGCCAGCCCCAACACCATGCCCAGCGGGGAATACTACAACGGGCAGCCCGTGTCAGAACTGATCTCTCAGCTGCTGCGGGCCGAGCCATACCCCACGGCCCGCTTCAGCTCGCAGTACGCCCAGCAAGGCAGCGTGATGGGCATCGATAACATTTGCGAGCTGGCGGCTCGGCTTCTTTTCAGCACGGTGGAGTGGGCCCGCAACATCCCCTTCTTCCCGGACCTGCCCGTCTCGGACCAAGTGGCCTTGCTGCGCCTGAGCTGGAGCGAGCTTTTCGTCCTGAACGCGGCCCAGTCGGCGCTGCCCCTCCACATGGCCCCGCTGTTGGCGGCAGCTGGCTTCCACGCCTCCCCCATGTCCGCAGACAGAGTGGTGTCCTTCATGGACCAGATCCGCATCTTTCAGGACCAGGTGGAGAAGCTCAACCGGCTGCAGGTGGACTCGGCCGAATACAGCTGCCTCAAAGCCATAGCGCTCTTCACGCCAGGTGAGTGGGTTCCCAGCTGGCTGTGTCCCTTTTTTTGCAGTGAGGGGGGACAGGATTGCTCTCTTGAAGTATTGGAAGGGCTGTCACTTAGAGGAGGGCAGGGAGCTGTTCCTGTTGGCAGCAGAGGAGAGGACTTGCAAGAATGGGTTTAAACTGAGGGTAGGACGCTACCAGCTGGATATTGGGAAACGCTTTTTTACGGGAAGAGTTTGGTGTAGTGGTTAAGTGTGCAGACTCTTATCTAGGAGACCTGGGTTTGATTCCCCACTCCTCCACTTGCAGCTGCTGGAATGGCCTTGGGTCAGCCATAGCTATCGCAGAGCTGTCCTTGAAAGGGCAGCTGCTGTGAGAGCTCTCTCAGCCCCACGTCACAGGGTGTCTGTTGTGGGGGCAGAGGTAAAGGAGATTGTGACCCTCTGAGATTCAGAGTATAGTGTGGGATATAAATCCATCTCCATCATCTCCTCCTCCTCCTCCTGGCACTGGTATTCCAGAGGCTGGCTGCCTCTGAACATTGGACCGAATTGTCCTCCACGAACCTGTCATAACCCCCCTTTAAACCGGTATGTATTTTCTGACTCCGAATTCCACAGTGAAATGACTCATTCAATGCAGTAGTTCCTTGTGCATGCCTGCAGCACCCCCTGGTGGTCAGATGGATCCCATGCATGCTGACAGATATTGTGACAAACTGCAGTTTTTAGTGCACACATTGGACCAAATGCGGTATAGGCATGTGTTTATGCACATAATATACATCAGTTTATTTGTGCAAAAGCACATAATTGCAGTTAATTCCTTTTGTCTTGTAATCTTTGTGAGAAATACACAGGTGTATATAAATATAAAGGAGGCTTTTTAGCTAATTCAGTAGAAAGCAAGGATAATTTTCAAAGAAAAGAGTAAACTGCTATGCCCTGAGGAGACGCTGGACACTCAGTGGTGAAGGTTAATTTGATGGGGGGGAAATATACAGGCCTTTCACTCTTCTGTTTGTTAATCTTTGGAACTCCTTCCCCCATGAATTTGAGGGTGCCCTTTAGCTGCAGACCTTTCTAAATTCTTTTGAACTTGGATTTTTAAGAAACTGCCCTGTTGCTAACGCTTGAGTTGCTTTCAGCAACTGAAACTGATAAAGGCGGCATAGCAAAACACGCAATACCCCTACTATCAACAAGATGAATCGAGATAAAGAGGTCATCATAAAGTTGTAAGCCACTTTGGGGTATCCATTGGGAAGAAAAGTGGTGTCTAAATGAAGTAAATAAGTAAGGTGCCCGGTTCAAAAAGAGGGAGAGAAATTGGCAACCATTAATTCCAGAGCAAATGGATAAACTGACCAAGGCGATGAACGACAATCGTTAAAACTTTTCTTGAGCTTTTCACACATGCTGAATGATGCACTTTCAGTCCATTCTCAATGCATTTCAGCGATCATTTCAAGTGGGCTTTGCAACCGGATTTTACCATGTGAAGACAGTAAAGTGCATTGAAAGAGGACTGAAAGTGCATTATCTGGCACTTTCAGCGCACTTTAGCAATCATTTGCAAGTGGATTTTACTGTTTTCACATGGTAAAATCCGATTGCAAAGTGCATTGAAAGAGGACTGAAAGTGCATCATTCAGCGTTTTCAGGACACTTTAGCGATCAGTTGCAAAGTGCATTGAAAGATGATTGAACGTGCATTGCTCAGTGTGTGCGTGCAAGCGATGCACCTGACCGGTCAACAAGAAAAATGACATAAAATTGCTAGGGGCCAACTTCATACAAGTTCAGTCCAGTGTGTACAAGCTGCTCAGTTCCAGCTTAGATGCAACCTAAGCCCTGCTCTTTTTCTTTTCCAGACGCCTGCGGCCTCTCGGACCCAGCCCATGTGGAAAGCCTGCAGGAGAAAGCCCAGGTGGCCCTGACGGAGTACGTCCGCTCTCAGTACCCCTCGCAGCCCCAGCGCTTTGGTAGACTCTTGTTGCGCCTCCCGGCTCTCCGGGCTGTCCCCGCTTCCCTCATCTCTCAGCTCTTCTTTATGAGACTGGTTGGCAAGACGCCCATCGAAACGCTAATCAGAGACATGCTCCTCTCTGGGAGCACCTTCAACTGGCCTTACGGGACGGGGCAGTGAGGACAAGCTGGGGTGCGCACCCGTCCCCCGATGCCACCCCACGTTTGCTGCCACTGCTGCCATGCCGACAGTCTGGATGTTTGCCGCCACCTCTCCTTCATGGATTTTAGTCATCAGACATGCCACGTTGGTAGGCATGATACTTCCTGGGATGTGGATTCCCCTCTCGGTGGCAACGAGGGAAGTCCCGCCTCTCGGGTGTCGAGAGAGACCAAGGTGGGCTAGATTTTGGTTTGGTGGTTCTCTTCTTCCACAAAAAAAGAGGGGGAAAGAACCCTAATATTCTTTTTTCTTTTTTGGTTTTGATTCCTTTCTGTACGATGTTTCAAATGACTAGTCATGGGCTTCCCTGTCTTGATTTTTTATTTTCTTTATGTCCTCTATGCATGTTTTAAAGAGCTGAGGGCTGGTTGTCCCAGGTTGGAATGCCACCAGATTTCAGTTCAGAAATATCTGTGTTCCTGTTTGCCCCCATCTCCCTCCTCCTCTTTTCTAGAACAAGGTCTGTGTGAGATATCTTCTCCGCCTTGAGCCAAACACCCACTTGTTCTCAGTTACACCTGGTAGAGTACTTTTGTTTTGGGAATAAGCTAGAAATCAGGATGCATTCTCGTAGACTCTTGGAAGAGTTGAATTTTGTCCCTTGGGGGCAGCGGTTGTCATTTGCAGATAGATTGCTTCTGAACCTGGAGGTTCCACTGAGCTACTGTGTATTTAAAGTTTGATTTAAAATTTTGAACTTCTCCCTTTCTCCCCTCCTCCTCCTCTTCTTCTTCAATCATCATACACATTTCTAGTCACTCAAATATATACGCCTTGGCCCAAAGTACTTAAACCAATCATATCTGTTCCTATTTGTTGTGGATTCTGCTCCTTTCCAAATCTCGATTTTTTTTTTTTGCTGTCTTTCATATAACAAGGTATTAAATTATTTAAATGGTACTACTTGTTTAAACTGTAGATTTGAGTAGTGCCATAGTAGAATCCACATAAACAAAGCTGAACAATAATTTCTACTCACTATAACACTGGGGGGGGGAATCTTTTTTTTCTACGTAAGTTTTATTTCCTTTAGGCATTTCATATTGAAATATATAACACTGCAGTCTCTTCTAATATGTGATAACCACCTGCAATTCTACATACTAGAGGAAGTCAGACTTTGCTAGTTAGAGGGAAAAAATTCTTGACAGCCAATGTAACTTCTGAATCCACCCCAGCCAAAAATCTTTTCGGTTTGTTTCCCACCGATGCGCCCACGATCTTCCCACAAATCTCTCATGTTTCTGAAAAAAGGGACATTCCAGTATATCAGTTTTCTCAGTAGCACGCAGGAATAGCTTCTCCAAACAGGACGCCTTCTTATAACGACCGTTCCGTTTATACAACAAAATATTCTATTTCTTCCTCCTGTTCTCATATGCAACAAGAGCCTTTCCAGATGAGGCTGTGCTGGGAAAATTCCTTGTCAGCCAATTCTCTCCCCCCCCCCCCCCGGAATTATGCAAACACTATGCAAACAGTTAATTGCATGCAAAATGAAATGCACCAATTAATTAATCATGGCCCACCTGCTTCTGTGGTTGGCTTCCAGCCTCATTCGCTGGATGATCCATTCAACCACCATGAGCTGCTGTTTCTCATTTATAATCCCTTTTTTAAAAAGTCTGCAGGATGGAAATTGCCCTTGAGCCCGTTTTACAGATAACAGGGTGGTGGCAACTGAGGCCAAGAAGATGACTGGGCTGCCCAACCGCAGTCATGGAACTTGCTCAGGTCGACCAGGTCCAACATTAGCTGGTTGTAACTCTACGCAAACTGCCCTATCCAGCCCCTCCAAATTGGGGAGAAAAGGAAGCCAAACGTATGTGAAAATGGCAGGTAGCTAGCTGCGTCGATCGATGGTGATGGTGGGGAAATCCCAAAAGCAGCAAGCCATCGAGTTCCACAGAAGTATTTGTCAAGAGTATAAGTGCAAAACATATCCAGGTGGAGAAATGCAAAATACTCCAATAAATGGATCAAAAATCAAGTCACACTGACAGTTTTCAAAGGTCTGCAGGCACTAAACAGGTGAGCAGCTGTAGAGCTGCTAGTTGCTTGCAAAACACAGAGGAGGTGCTGATCCTGCCTCCCTTGTAGCTTTAGGACTTCTGATCTATTTTCTGAGATTGTCAGAAGAGCTGGGGCAGTCCAGAAGCCACTCCGCTCGCCAAAAACCTCTGGGGATCCTGGAGGACTGGTTCATTATGAACAGAATTCGGATACCTCCTCCTGGGATAGCGTCACCTGGATCAGTGTGCTCCTTGGTACCTCTTTTGTGTATGCCCTTTGTCACCCACCTCCCTCTGAAGATGGCAGCTACCTTTTGTTCCTACTGGGGCTTCATAGGACCACAGAACAGTCAGAAACCCGTCTGGTGAAACTGTACCCGGTAGGGAAATGGAAAGGAACCCTGGGTCCGTTTCTGCCTTCTGTGCAGCCAAGAAAGTCTTACCAGACCTGAAACAAGGGCGTCAGATGTAACTGCAAATGCCCTTGCCAGATCTAGCACTTAGTTTCCGCCAGCCCTGCTTACCTGTCTTCAATAGGAACAGAAGTCTAACCACTGGAACGTTTTCTCTGGCTGGGAAGAAGCTCCCGCCTGTTCCTTGGTCCTGCGTTGAGCTGCTGTTAATGAGCACGGGAGCAGGGGCAGTGAAAAAGTTGGCAACCTTGGCCGCCAAGTAAGCTGTGGAAGAAAGATGGGCAAAGGGTGGCTTAGAGCCAAAAACCCGGCAGGAGTTATGAACAGGGAATGAGTCTTTCCTGACACCTCCAGCTGGGAGATAGATCCATTTTAAACTGGAGACACTGGGCACTTTGGACCTGGGACATTCTACGAGGTAAGCAGATACCACTAACCCAAAGATTTGAGGCTCAGAGCTTCCCCAGGACCTTTCTCTGCCTTCTGCATCATACGGTGGATAGCAAGTATTCCTGCGTTACAGGGGAACACTCTCTTAGAGACGTTTAACCATCAGGTTTCTTGCTGCCTGCCCTCTTGTGTTTAGGCTGCCGGGCTGGGTTACAAACTTTTGGAATTCTCATTGATTTTACTGCAAGTTGATACACACATGCTTAACATGCTAGTAGCTCACGTCATCTGGACCAGGGGCCCCCAACATGATGTCTGTGGGCATCCACCTAAACCCTTTCTGGCATCTGCCCAAGTATTTCTAGAATAAAAATGTCGCTTTTGGCAGCAGTGGCCATAAGGCAAGGATCTTTTCCGTGTGACTGAAGATAAACTGTGGCAGCCATTTTGTGGCTGGCTCCACCTCTTACAGCTTCCATTTTGTGGCTGGCTTCACTTCCTACAGCAGCCATTTTGTGATTGGCTCCACCTCCTACAGCAATCCTTGTGTAGCCACCATGCTGTTTCAGAATTCCAAAGGTGCCCACAGGCTCAAAAAGGTTGGGGACTCCTGATCTGGACCAGGTCTGACGTATTCAGCATCAGTTATCAGGGCAGGGCCGATGATTCCATGGCAGCTGGTTAACGCCACTGAGTCCCTTCATTCCTTTGCCCCCTGGAGATTCTTCTGTAGCTCCCCGTTTGCTTTTGCTATAGATAGAAATTGGATTTTTGGATGAGGTGGGCAGGGGAGAGTTGTGACCACAAAGCAAGAAAAGGGGAACAAATGGGGAGGAGGGGGGGGGATTTGTAAATTGATTTTTTTTTGTTGCAAATATATTCCTTGTCTGATTGCTCAACCAATGACCCAATAAAGATATTTCTTAGAATAAAGGATCGCGCTTGTGGGTTGTATCATTTGAGAATGGATGGAGACGGTGCAAGTTCCATTCCCGCTGGGAGAGCAGATCTGAGCAAACCACACACATTGTCAATACATACCATACAATCGAAAGAGATCCTTGCCTAGACACGGCTGAACCTGCCACTATGCAAACTAGATGATTGCCTAGGGCGCTGGCCTTCTCGGGGTACCGAATTGGGCCTTGATGACATTGGCAACATTATTGGGGGGGGGCATCAGAAAGTTAGCCTTGGCTAAGGTGCCACAAAGTATAGGGCCAGTCCTTCTTCTGGATTGGATCAAAGGTCCAACTAGCCCAGATTCCTGTTCCCAATCGGAAATTTCTTGAAATTTTGAGGATGTTGAGTTTTTTCCTGGATTTGAAAGAGAAACTGAACTGACTTTTCCTACAAAACCCAAGTTTACTGTTTTTAACAATATCAAATGCATCCATTTATAATGTAGCACATGAAACTGTATGAATTGGCTTGTTTATGACGTTTGAACTTATAGATGTCTGCTTTTCTATAAAAGATAAAGGTAGTCCCCTGTGCAAGCACCAGTCATTTCCAACTCTGGGGTGACATTGCTTTCACAACATTTTCACTGCAGACTTTTTACGGGGTGCTTTGCCACTGCCTTCCCCAGTCATCCACATTTCCCCCCCAGCAAGCTGGGAAGTCATTTTACCGACCTTGGCAGGATGGAAGGCTGAGTCAACTTGGAGCCGGCTACCTGAACCAGCTTCCGCTGGGATCGAACTCAGGTCGCGAGCAGAGGGCTCTGACTGCAGTACTGCAGCTTTACCACTCTGCCACGGGACTGCTTTTCTACAAACTGAACTGTAAATACACCTGCCACTGAAGCAAGAGAAAGCTACGCTCTGTGTTCTATAATAGCACATTTCAACTAGTCCAATATTTTTCTTTAAAACGAAGTGGTTTTTTTTTTCCTTTCTAGTTTCCCAATTTTTGCAATAGAAAAACTGAGCCCTCAAGAAGAGAGGGGAGTTTTTCTCCCAATATTCCTATCCTCCAGTCTTCTTTGTCTCCGAGGAAATCACGTGGTTTATTTCCATAATTCTGATGGCAAGTAACTGACTTTCTGGAATTCATGATCAGTACCACCTTAGACACCAACAAGAATTTGAGGATATAAGCTTTTGAGAGTCTTTGGAGCCTTTATGTGCCTGTCAGAAGCTGGAAGGGCTGTTAAAAATAATGTTTGTAAAGGACGCAAAGGTAGGTGGCTGGATCAAAGCAGAAGGGAAATACTTGGGAGTCAGGGAATTAGGCATCTAAAGAAATCAGTCAGAAATCAAACAATGGCAAAAGGAAATACAACTGAAGGGGGACACTGCAACAATTGTAGATAAGAAAGGTTCTTTTCAAAACCATATTCTTTTGTATTTTTTAGGATCTCTGTGTCTAAGGTTTCATAAGAGAATAAAGGTTCAAGGTAGGTTAGGCCAAAAGTATATGACTCAGCCAGACTTCCATGGCTAAGTATAGATTCAACCCTGGGTCTCCCCGATCCTGTTCCAGCCACTACACCACACTACCTCTCACTATTACTAAATAATTAGCCCCTATGCAGATGACAAACAGTAGAACCAGGGGGCACCCAGAGACATTAGTGGTCTCTTACATAATTAAGGGACTTCAGAAAACACATGTATCTGTTAATTCACCAGAAGGAAAAACAGCTTGATGAGGACGGAACCTGGAGATAATTGGGAAATCAGGTGGAATTTCCAAATTGTTGTGCATGTATTCCTCATTCACATGCAAGATCCCTTACAGCTCCCCCACCCTGGTCCATGTCAATTAGTAGGGCAATGAAAAATGGATAGCTTCCATGGCCAAAAGTATAAACCATTTTCTTCACAAACATTTCCAATAAGATGTCATAGAATCATAAAATTGGAAGGGACCTCGAGGGTCATCTAGTCCAACCCCCTGCACAATGAAGGAAACACACAAATACCTCCCCCTAAATTCACAGGCTCTTCATTGCTGTCAGATGGCCATTTAGCCTCTGTTTAAAAACCTCCAAGGAAGGAGAGCCCACCACCTCCCAAGGAAGCCTCAACAAGCAGCAATCCAATACCGAATCAGAAAATTACATAGTCCTCGGTAAATAAATTCAGAGCCTATAAACTTAAATTGTTGAATTCCCTTGTTTCCAAGGGAAAGGTGCTTTGTGATAAAGACTGCAAAGCCATGTAACAGGATTTGGCTGAGTGAAGCTTATGTAAGTGTTGTAGATTGTAAATGGGCAAAGATTTTAACCTTTATGGATCCGTGCAAGCTCAAATTTTGTCCTTTTTAGTATGCCTCTATGTTTTTGAAGATATTAGGGCATTTTATAATTCTCTTTAGATATTCCACACGCTTCTGAGGGAGATCCTGGAATAAACATATCTGGAAGTCTTGTCATATGATATGGCTATTTGGCTATTTTGTTGGAAACAAGGGAATTCATCAATTTAACCAGGACTTTTTTTGTGGCGGGAACTCCTTTGCATATTAGGCCACACACTCTGGATGCAGCCGATCCTCAAAGAGCTACGCAGGGGTGTCGAACTCTTTTGTTATGAGGGCCAAATCTGACATAAATTAGACTTTGTTGGGCCAGGCCATGTGTGTACCTATTCAAGATTAGGTAGCAGAGATATAAACTTTTTATAGAGACACATACAAGCACAATTTAAGATTTTTTTTTTAAAAAAAAACCCTTAAAACATTAGCACTCGTTGGTCTTAAAGGTGCTTTCTTTGTATTTCTCCCATAGGATCCAGGGAACTGGGCAAAAGCAACTCTGGCTCTTTCCTCAGGGAACCCAGAGGGGAAGAAGCTTCAGCCAATAGAAGAGAGGCTTTGCTCGGTAGCTCTGCTGTGTAATTGAGAGAGCCTGGCAAAGCAAGGTACTCCTCCTTCACTTCCTCTGCAAGGGGGGAGCCTCAGCCAATGGAGAAAATAGGGGGTTTGCTCTGTAGCTCCTGTGCAACTGAGCAAGCCTGGCAAAGCAAGCTATGGTGCAGAAGGAAGCAGGAGAGGGAGAAGGAAGCAGATGACAGCCAGTTGCTTGGGGGCCTGATTCAGCCCCCAGGCTGCATGTTTGACACCCCCAGTTTACAGGGCTCTTAGTAAAGGGCCTACTGTAAGCTTCTGGAAGATTGGCTACATCAGGGCGGTGCAGCCTAATATGCAAAGGAGTTTCTGTTACAAAAAAGCTCTAAATTTAACAGACAATTTGTGAACTTTTTGGGCCAGAAAATGAGCATCTGCAGTAAAATAAGAATCCTACATCACCGTTCAGCTCTGGGGTGGTCTGTTGCTCTGAACCTGAGAATGGACTCAAGCATTTTTTACAACACCTCTTCTACCTTTTGACTGGGATATAAAGACTCGGAGATCTTTCCTACTCATATCTGATGAAGAGAACTTTGATTCTTGAAAGTTTATACCCCCAAAATCTTGTTCTTTAAAGCTGCTGCTGGTCCTGAATCAAACTATTCTCTCACAGACCAACATGGCTACCTTCTGAAAACTGAATTTCTGTATCTTTTGGATGATTAGATTGGCAAAATGGGACAGGATCACAACAGAACTCCATCAGGGTTAAATCAGGGTCATTAATATGGCACACATGTACATCTCAAAATACATTCCACAGCCGAGCTTTTTCCTGTCATAGAATCATAGAGTTGGAAGGCACCTCTAGGGTCATCTAGTCCAACCCCCTGCTCAATGCAGGAAACTCACAAACACCTCCTCCTAAATTCACAGGATCCTCATTGCTGTCAGATAGCCATCTAGCCTCTGTTTAAAAACCTCCAGGGAAGGAGAGCCCACCACCTCTCGAGGAAGCCTGTTCCACTGAGGAATCGCTCTAATGGTCAGGAAGTTCTTCCTAATGTTGAGCTGGAAACTCTTTTGATTTAATTTCAATCCATTGGTTCTGGTCCTACCTTCCGGGGCCGCAGAAAACAATTTCACACCATCCTCTAGATGACAGCCCTTCAAGTACTTGATGATGGTGATCACATCACCTCTCAGCCACCTCCTCTCCAGGCTAAACATCCCCAGCTCCTTCAACCTTTCCTCATAGGACATGGTCTCCAGACTCTCCACCATCTTCGTTGCTCTCTTCTGGACTCATTCCAGCTTGTCTATAAACTTCTTAAAATGTGGTGCCCAAAACTGAACACAATACTCCAGGTGGGGTCAGATTCTTTCACATAATTGGACACTTAGAACCCACCTTGGGCACTGTGGAAAGGTGGTCTTTTAAATAAATAAACTGCATATGTTGGGCAAAGGATCTCACCAAGCTGAGCCCTGGGAGAAGGTGCTCTTAATCAGCGGGGGAACATCATAAAAAGGTAAAGGTAGTCCCCTGTGCAAGCACCGAGTCATTACCAACCCATGGGGTGACATACATCACGACGTTTTCTTGGCAGACTTTTATGGGGTGGTTTGCCACTGCCTTCCCCAGTCATCTACACTTCCCCCCCCAGCAAGATGGGTCCCTATTTTACCGACCACAGAAGGATGGACAGCTGAGTCAATCTTGAGCCGGCTACTTGACCCCAGCTTCTGCCAGGATCGAACTCAGATCATGAGCAGAACTTAGGACTGCAGTACTGCAGCTTTACCACTCTGCGCCACGGGGCTCATCATAGCCCTTGTGAAATCTGTGATCTACGAAGAGGTTTTTTCATTTTATGTTTCCAAGCAAGACACTTTTTTGTTGCCATTGTCCTCGATCAACTTATTACTTTTACAGTATTTCACATGCTATTTTGATAGCACTTTCAAAAAAACAGGTGTCAATTTAAGTGGTATTTTTTTTTTAAATCAAATGATGTTAGAGGTTTTGGTTCAAGAACGGGGAATCCATTTCAGAACCTGGGACTTTCGAGTTGAAACTGGGTATTTACAATACTGCTTGGACACAAAACACTCTCTGGCTGGTACCCAAATGAGCATCACTAAGTTTGTATAAAGGATCAATACCCCACCACAATGATTCAGGGTCTCAGCAGGAACACAAGCCAGGCACGGCTGGATCAGTCCTTGAAACTGCTATTTACTCGCAAGGAAGGTAATCCTGAATGTAAGATGACCTCCCTACCCCAAAAAAGACGTTATACACCAAAACTGGTTTACTGGGCATTACTGTGATTTGTGTGCAAATCTAAGACGATATCTGTTTAACAGCATTTTTTTTTTTTTTGCTGGCAAGTTGCATGGCGACCCTGTGGGGTCCTTCAAGGCGAGGGATGGTCAGAGGTGGTTTGCCACTGCCTGCTTCTGTGTAGCAACCCAGAACTTCCATGATAGTCGCCCATCCACATACCAGACAGGGCCGATCTTGCTTAGCTTTTGAGATCCAACTAAATTGGGCTACTGTGGACTATCCCCACCTGCAAGAATTTCCCTTTTCGCTGTCTGGAACAAGATCCTAACCAGCTCATAATGTTTAGAACAGGGGTGTCAAACTCATCCGTTATGAGGTCCAAATATGACATAAATGAGACTTTGTCGGGCTGGGCCAGGCCAGGCCATGTGTGTCATAATATAATGCCAGGTAGCAGATATATAAACTTTATAAAGAAGATGATATTGGACTTATATCCCGCCCTATACTCTGAATCTCAGAGCAGCCACAATCTCCTTTACCTTTCCCCCCACAACAGACACCCTGTGAGGTGGGTGGGGCTGTGAGAGCTCTTACAGCAGCTGCCTTTTCAAGGACAACTCCTACAAAAGCCATGGCTGACCCAAGACCGTTCCAGCAGGTGCAAGTAGAGGAGTGGGGGAATCAAACCCGGTTCTCCCAGATAAGAGTCCGCGCGCTTTAACACTACACCAAACTGGCTCTCACGATTAGGTAGTAGAGGGTTTAGGAGAGGAAGCCAATTGAAGGAAGAGAGACTTGGCTCAGTAGCTCTGCTGTGCGATTGAGAGCGCCTGGCAAAGCAAGCTCCTCCTCCCCAAGAAAGGAGCCTCAGCCAATGGAGAAAATAAGAGGCTTTGCTCTGTAGCTCCTGTGCAATTGAGCAAGCCTGCCAAAGCAAGCTGTGATGCTGAAGGAAGTAAGAGAGAGGGAGAAGGAAGCAGATGAGAGCCAGTTGCTTGGGGGCCTGCTAGGAGTCCTCTGGGGACCTAATTCTGCCCCCGGGATGCATGTTTGACACCCCTGGTTTAGATAATTGTGAACTGATCATGAATTTTCACCCACAGATGTTCTCATTTTACATTCTGAACCAGACAAAGGATTCTGCATGTCTGTGGCTGGCTTGACCGGTCTGCCTCGTGGATGTGTGTGCAAACATGTTCGAAGGAGAGATTCTTCTTGAGAACTGACGGCCAAAACAGCTACATGCAGATCTTCACAGTCAAACATTTTCATGTTTATTAAAGGCATAGATTAGGTACTTAACTACATTTCTTGCGCCCGCACCCACCCACCCCCTTCCCACATATGGAAGAATAGATCATGCCGCTTTGGAAGAGAGCTTAACTCAATACAGTTTTGTAAAAAAAAAAAAAAAGGTAAATGCATTACAGTAAGAAACAAGTAGAGAACTGAAAAAGTAAAGGTAATCCCCTGTACAAACACCAGTCGTTTCGATTCTGAGGTGATGTTGCTTTCACACTGTTTTCATGGCAGACTTTTTACAGGGTGGTTTGCCACTGCCTTCCCCAGTCGTCTACACTTTCCCCACCTCCAGCAGCAAGCTGGGTACTCATTTTACTGACCTCAGAAGGATGGAAGACTGAGTCAACCTCGAGCTGGCTACCTGAAGCCAGCTTCCGCAGGGATCGAACTCAGGCCGTGAGCTGAGTTTGACTGCAATACTGCAGCTTACCACTCCTCTGCCATACGGCTCTTAGAGAAGAGAACACTAAGGCAATTTTAAAAATGAAACTGTACAAAATCTTGATACGGGGCTTTTTACATGTCCACAATCACCACGTGATTCTTTCAGAGAGCAGCAGCCTATCATTTTGGCACCGATTTTTTTTCTTTATATAAAAAAAAATTGAACACAAGGAAAATGATATTTGCAACATATGGTTTTTGGGGATGGGGGAAACCCTCAGAGCTCTGCTTACAAAAGAATGAGAGAGAGTTGTGAAGTTGCAAAGTCTAGTGTGCCCAAAAAAGTTTTTTCAGCTTCCAAAATTGACTCACCGAGAGATCGATGACGCTGCTTCAAGGCTGGTACCAAAAAAAGAAACTGCTCCTTGAGAAGACCGGATGAGGAAAAAAGGAGCTTTTGGGGGCCACCTCCTCAAACCCTACTTTAGTTGTGCCAGAGTCTCCTCGCCTGACTTAGTTTCTGCTTTTGTCGTACTCGCTCACCATCCGCTTGATGTGGAAAAGCTTGCTCCGGAGGGACTTGGTTTCCATTTTCTTGCTCTGGTACTCAGGAGTCTAGAAAATTAACAAAGGGAAGGAAGGAGGGAAAAATACACAATTGATGTTGCGCAAAAACATACGTCCTAGCGTGGAAATTGCAGAGGGGTTTTTTCCCTTCGAAATATATTTTTTATTAAATCTTATGTCAGATACAATCAACAAGTATGCATTTTCTGATGTATAATACAATATCAAACTTTAAAGTCTTCAGAAGAGTTATAATGCAGCGTTCTAAACACTAAAATACTGCTGGTAGGATCATAAATGTATTGGGAGATAAAGGAAGTAAGCCATGGGGCGCCAAATCCAAAATGAATTATAAGGAAGTTCCAACTAAAAAGAAAGGGGCTACAAAACCAATTTTTTTTTTTTAAAAAAAGAAACTCTAAAAAGCCTATGCACTCAGAAGTGGGAATTAAAAGCAAGAGAGGATATTAAAAAGTAGCAAGAGTATTTTTCAGAAACGTAACCATGACTAGTATATACTGCTGGATAAAAGGAATTCATGTTCTGGATAAAAAGGAATTCATGTTCTGCTGCCATGTAATTCAATAATGGGGCCCATGTGGAAACAAACTTATTGTATGCTTTTGCCAAACAGGAATGAGTGTGATCTACAATGGTAGAGCTCTTGTGCATTATAAGCTTATCCCAGATTTTGTCGTGCCAAAGTTGAAGCAACTGCAAGAGTGTGAAACAGAAGACGTTGCAAAGAGATGCTGATGGACTTCTAGCGACAAAACTACAGCTTTGCTGTTCAAGTCGGTCTTTCTTTTGGACAATTAATATTTGTTTAGGGCAGGGGTGTCAAATGTGCAGCCCAAGGGATCTACAAGTCCCCTGAGGGCTCCTATCAGGCCCGAAAGCCACTCACTGTCATCTGCTTCCTTATCTCTCTCTTGCTTCCTTCTGCGTCACAGCTTGCTTTTTCCAGACTTGCTCAATCACACAACAGCTACAGAGCAAATCCTCTATTCTTTTCTGTTGGATGACCAGCATATGAAGCAACTTGTGTTCAAAAGCTTGCAACGCCGAGCCATTTCATGTTTTCCCCAGGTCATAGGCTCAAAGCACTGGCCCTGAGATTTCTGGAATGAATGTCAATAAACCAACAGCAGGTTTGCAACTGACACACCTGAACAGCATACTCAAGATTGCTACAGCACAGACAATCTCTCCAGATTTTTATGCAATAATTCAGAACAAGAGGTGTCAGTTATCAGAAACTGTTTAAAAAACAAAATATTTGCAAGAGTGCTAATCTTTTAAGGATATTTTATTTCAAGTTTTTTTAAATATATATATTTAACTGTGTTTGTCTGTGTCCTCTATAAAGTTTATATCTCCGCTACCTGGCATTATATTTTGACACGCATGGCTCAGCCTAACAAGGGCTCATTTATGCCAGATCTGGCCCTCATGAGTTTGACATCCCTAGTTTAGGGTTTGTTCTTTTTCCCCAGGCTAGTTGTCATTTTGTTATTCTTGAAGGGATGACATTGAATACTGCCTCGTGGGTACATTTTGCATGTTTTGGCAACAAGATGCAAGAATAAAATGCATCACTGCTATTTATATTATCATTTACACTAAATGCATCATTGCTATCCACATAGCGCCTTCCGTCTGAATCAAAGCACAAGGCCATCTGCACCAGCATTGCTTGCTCTGACTGGGAGCAGCTCTCCAGGGGCTTAGGCAGAGAGAAGTTCTTCCCGGTGCCAGAGAACCTTTAACTGGAGACACCAGAGAGACACCCAGCAGAGGGTGAGGAACAGACATGGATAGTCTGCCATATAATCAGGGCTTTCTTTGTAGTAGGAACTCCTTTGCATATTAGGCCACACACCCTTGATGCAGCCAATCCTCCAAGAGTGTACAGGGCTCTTAGTACAGGGCCTACAGGAAGCTCCAGGAGGACTGGCTACATCAGGTCTCCAGGCCCCGATCATCCTCATTGCTCTCCTCTGCATCCGCTCCATTCTGTCCACATCCTTCTTGAAGCGAGGCCTCCAAAACTGCACAGAATACTCCAGGTGTGGCCTGACCGTACAGGCTTGTTATGAGAACAACATTACAGAGGAGGGGAAAGTGATGGTTAAGCTGCTCTGGGGAAAACATATCCGGATAGCAGAGGTGGGGACGTGATGCTCTGTGTTTTGGTAACACAGGAGCGAGCAGTGAATGATATAAAAGGGGCGAGAGAAATTGTATTCTCCAGTTCGGGAATTTAATTTTAGGAATCTTTCAAGTTCGACCAGAACAGAGAAGGAAAAGAACGAGTGACAAAAGGAACAGGCCAGTGCAAATCTGATCGGATAGGAAATCAAAAATTCCTGATGGGTGACTGCTAGAGGCAAACGGGAGGGGGCAGAGGTTACTCACGCGTTTTAAATCCTTCAGCCGGTTGTATTCCTCTGCCACACCCTGCAGGAGAGAAAAAAATAACAATCAAGGGCTGGACGTGGTCAGTGCTGGAGATTCCTTGCATTAATCTGATCGGAAATCAACAAACGTGGAATATGACCAGAGAGGCACGTGACACCCAGTGTACAATGCAGGCCTTTCAGGATCTCTGGTTTTATCCTTAGCCAGCTGGGTGGTCACCTGTCTGGTCAGTTGAGGTACATGGATGTTAGCAACTTACTAGGAAACCTGAATGGAAGCTGATAGTTACCTGCAGAACACCTCAGAGCTGCATAGCATCAAGTCTGGGTCCCTAGGAAAACCTAATGTGGCCTCAGAGTTTAACTGGGGGTTTGAACCCTGAACACCCTAGAGCAGGGGCGTCAAATGTGTGGGCCAAGGGCCGGATGAGTGCCCAGAGGGCTCCTATCCCATGAGCAACTCACTTTCATCTGCTTCCTTCTCCCTCTCTCTTGCTTCCTTCTGTATCACAGCTTGATAAGCAAGCTGTATTCTGGGCAAGAGGCTACTGTTAGGACAGAATACAGAGAAACAGAATGGTTTCCAACTGGCAGAGATGTTAGACAAAGATGTATTTAATCTACCTTTCTGTTCAATCTATATGCAGAACATATAAGGAAAACAGGATTAGATTTGGATGAAGGTGCAGTGAGAACTGGCAGGAAGAGCATTAATTTTCTGAGATACCCAGATGACACCACATTAAAAAGATAAAGGTGCAAACATTGGGTCATTACTGATCCATGGGGTGATATCACAGCAGGATGTTTTCATGGCAGACTTTTTACGGGGTGGTTTGCCATTGCCTTCCCCAGTCATCTACACTTTCCCCCCAGCAACCTGGGTACTCATTTTACCGACCTCGGAAGGATGGAAGGCCGAGTCAAACGTGAGCCAGCTACCTGAACCCAGCTTCCGCCGGGATTGAAGAACTCAGGTCATGAGCAGAGCTTGGACTGCAGTACTGCAGCTTTACCACTCTGCACCACGGGGCTCCACATTACTGGCAAAAAACAGTGACAACTTGAAAGGACTACCGATGAAGATTGAAGCAGAAAGTGCCAAAGCAGGATTATAGCTGAACATCAACAAGACAAAAGTAATGACTACTGAGGAACTGCATAACATTATGGCTGACAATGAACTGTTCAAGATTTTCTATTCTTTGGGTCCATCATCAATCAAAAGGGAAACTGCAACTAAAAAAAAATCAGAAAGCGGAGCCTGGGAAGGGCAGTCATGAAGGAGCTAGAAAAGATTCTTAAGTCTAGGCATGGGTTGCTGACAACAAGGATCAAGATAATTCACGCCACAGTATTCCCCATTACTAAATATGGGTGTGAAAGTTGGACGAAGAAGAAAACTGGCAGGAAGAAAGTGGGTTCATTTGAAATGTGGTGTTTGTTGGTGAGGATTTTTTTTTTTTTGAAACTGTAGACCACCCAAAAAAGACAAATAAGTGGGCTGTAGATCAAATCAAGCCTGAACTCTCTCTAGGACCTAAAATGACTCAACTGAGGCTATTATACTTTGGTCACATCATGAGAAGACACACTGGAAAAGACAATAATGCCAGGAAAAGTGGAAGGCAGCGGGGGGAAAAAGACGACCCAAGAAGAGATAGATGGACGAGTCACGGGAAAAGACAATGCGAGGAAAAGTGGAAGGCAGCAGGAAAAGAAGACGATCCAAGATTAGATGGGTGGATGAGTCACTGGAAAAGACGATAATGCCAGGAAAAGTAGAAGGCAGCAAGTAAAGAGGAAGACCTAAGATGAGATGGATGGACTCCATGAAGAAAGAAAGACAGACAAGAGCCACTGGAGAAGACAATAATGCTAGCAAAAGTGGAAGGCTGCAGGAAAAAAGGAAGACCCAAGATGAGACGGATGGACTCCATCAAGGAAGAAAGACAAGAGTCACTGGAAAAGACAACAATGCTAGAAAAAGTGGGATGCAGTGGAAAAAGACAACGACCCAAAATGAGATGGATGGACACCATCAAGGAAGTCACAGTCCTCTGCATGCAAGGCCTTAGCAACACTTTTAATGATAGGACACTTTGGAGATCACTGATTTGCGGGGTTGCCATAAATTGAAAGCAGCTTCATGGCAATTTAATGCACAGACTGCAGGCATCTCTTGGTTAGGGTTGGGGTTTCTGAAGTTTTGTTTCATTCTGAATGTTTCATGGTGTGTTTTGTTAGCCACCTGGAGGAGGAGGAAAGAGAGATTGGATTTCTACCCTGCCCTTCACAGGGAGTCTCAGAGCAGTCACAATCTCCTTCCTTTCCTCTCCCCAAAACAGACACTCTGTGAGGTGGACGGGGCTGAGAGAACTCTGAGAGAAAAAGCTCTGATTGACTCAGATTGACTCAGCTCCGATTGACTCAGATTCACTCAGCTCTGATTCACTCAGCAGGTTTTATAAAGGTTTTACATAAATAAAATAAGATAGTGGTCGACTGCACATGGGTGACCCCTTGATCCAGCTCTCTCTTTATTCACGTCACCAAGCCTACCTGGTACTGCAGGCTGTCTTCTGGCAAGTGATCCAGCTGTTTGCTGAGCTGGTTGATCTGATCGTTGATTCCATCCATCTCCGCACACAGCCGCTTATAATGCTTGAGGTCCGAGGCAAAATCTTCTTTATATTCCTGCCGGATCCTGTCTGATGTAATGGGCGGGTACAGGCTGAGCGAGAAGAAGGGGTGCGAGGTTCAAAATGGAAAGGAAACGGCTTGTTTACACTACCTATGCTAATTTCCAACCTGGCTGCTTTGCACGACAATCTATAGATCTATTTCCCAAATGTGACTCCCATGTGCAGATAGCTAAACCCACATATCGGGGCCATGCTTGCCCCAGTTAAGAATTTTCAGCAAACCTGAGGGGAACCCCCCACCCCTCCCTGGTTTGCAGGAAAATCTGAAAAGTTAAAAAAAAATCATTGGTGTTTTTTAAATTCTTCCAAAGTAACACTTTGCATATGTGCAGACAATGCTCTTACCACTGAACAGCTGGAGAACGCCTAACAGGTGGCCAAACTGCGGCTTGGGAGCCACATGCGGCTTTTGCACACGTGTTATGAGGCTCTTGAAGTCCCCATCACCACATCATGGGGAAGGCATTTATCTCTTTAAATCACTTCCCCAAGCCAAGCCAGCCAGTACCTTCGAGAATGCATCTAAATTAAAGTTGCTTTCTTTCCACCTCTCCCTCCCTCCCCCATCTATTTGCCTGCCTTCCTGCTCGCAAACATCTGACATTTATTCTATGTGTCTCTTACGTTAAGCAAGTTTGGCCACCCCTGGCCTAACGCTTGTTGCAGCAGCGACAGAGCCTGGAAGCTACTGGCAACCTTGGCCACGGAGCCAGGGGGCTATCAACAGGCCTTGCCATGGCCACGGTGGAGCCCAGCAGCCCCTCCAAGCCCAGCTGCAGAGTCCGGGAGTTGCTCCAAGCCCAGTTGCCCCTCTGAGCTCAGACTGTCATGCTGGGCAGTGATGAGGGGGGGAGACAGGGATTCCCTCCCCCATGAGTTTTATGGGCCTCCCAGTTGTCTGATATAATGACTATGTATCCAAGACAAGAACAAAGAGGTTCAGTGACAAAATGATTTATATCAACCACCACTGTGGGTCACCTGGCAACAGCGTGACATCACTTCCAGGAAAACTCAGAAACGATGTCACACTTCTCCAGGTATTGCTGGAAGCTCTATAGTAAATTCTATGTCAAGGAGCTAGACCACTTTGCCACCAATGGTCTCAGCGTAAGATCATTTTTTACGTTCAAAAACCATCAAACTGTTCATTTAGAAAGTTTCAGGTTCAACCTCTGCCATCTCAAGGCCTTGGAAAAGCATTTTTCTGCCTAAGATGCTGAAGGCCCATTGACAGAAGACACCGTTTGGGACAAGACAAACCAACAGCCTGCCTTAATATTTCCTGGGTTTGCTGAAACCTTTTTAAAAATATCCAGATTTCATTATTTTTTTTCCGACGTTCCTGAAAGCCGAGAAAGCATTAACTGCATATTTGTAATAGTAACAGTCCTACTGTGTTATTTCACTATTTTTCATTTCATTTTACTTTGACAATCCATAAGGATCTTAGTTTCTCTCGCCGTGGCAAAAAGCAAAAGGAGGACATCATTTTCCCTTTCAACAATGGCTTCCAGTTCCCCTTCAGTCATAGTAGTTTTTCTCCTCATCAGCCTCGTGCTACTTCCTGTCCAAGATGGCAGCACTTCCTCCTCACCTTTTCCATTCATCCGGATCTTGCTCATCACTGGACTCCACAGCTGTGGTGTAGTCCGTCTCATACTGGGATTCTTCAAGTTCTGGATTCCTCCGTCGCCTCCGTCCCCTGCGGGCTGAAGGCTTACTGGGAGTCTCTCTGGCCTTTTCTTCTAAGGTGCTGGAGCTAAAAGTTCTGGCAGGAGGATCAGCGGATGAGCGTAAAGGTGTACTAGAGAGAGACAAAAAAAGCCAAACGTGAACTAGGGTTGGTAAGTACTGCAAGACAAAGAAGAGAAAAGATTGGATTTATATCCCAAAGGAGTATCACAGCAGCTTACAAGCTCCTTCCCCTCCCCACAGCAGACACCCTGTGAGGTAGGTGGAGGAGGAGATTGGATTTATACCCCAACCTTCACTAACCAAAGGAGTCTCAGAGCAGTTTACAAATCTCCTTTCCCTTTCCTCCCCACAACAGACACCCTGAGAGGTAGGTGGGGCTGAGAGAGCTCTCCCAGAACTGCTCTTGAGTAGAACAGCTCTGAGAGAACTTGTGGCTGACCCAAAGTCACATCAGCAGGTGCATGTGAAGGAGTGGGGAATCAACCCTGGATCCTGCAGATAAGAGTCCGCGCACTTAACCGCTACACCAAACTGACTCTGGAGCTGAGAGAGCTCTGACAGAAACTGCTCTTGAGAGGAACAGCTCTGCAAGAACTTGTGACTGACTCAAGGTCACATCAGCAGGTGCATGTGGAGGAGTGGGGAATCAAACCCGGTTCCTGAAAGGGAGCTTAAGATCCATTCATAGAAGGGGGGGGGGAATCTATCACAACTACTACCAATTATAGGCAGAAGAAGCTTCCAGCCTCAGAGGCAATGTATCTTGGGGACCTTTTGCCTCCGTGTTATGTTCAGGCTTTTTGCTGGCCACACAATGCTGGACTAGACAGACTTTAGTCAACAGGGTTCTTCTTCTGTTCTTATTAGGAAGGGGGTATCGGCCATCAGAGGGACACTTGGTTACAACAATTGCCATAGAGACTGAAGAAATTCAGTGTGGACTTCTTGCCTTTCTTTACCAATGGCTCTTAATACAAAGCTCTGGTGGGGGTCAATCCAAAATCCTGTGTCTTTCCCATAAGGGAAGGGACTCCCTGCAAACAACGGATGGCTCCCAACTCCCTGGCAGTCCACTAGATGGCCCCAGGAGGGGTCCACAGCCTGCAGCCACATCTCCAACTTTTCTTTAACCAGCTTTCTTTCTTCCTCTCTGCTCTGTCCTGTCTCCCCTCCGTCACCCAGACCTCCTTTCCCCCTTTCCCATCTCTCTTTGCCCCACCTGCCTTCTTTCCCTGTCCTGGCCGACAAGAGCCAGTATAGTGGTTAAGAGTGGCCTGTGATGTTAGTTGCTCATGATGGTGGGAATTACAAAGCAAATACACTGTAATGTACAGTGGTGGGAATTACAATCCAAAAACAACAATCACACTGTGTAAAATAAAACTTTGCCAGAATATTATTACTATTAAGAAAAGTACAATATATCTGCCAACAGCTTCAAAGAGTTCTTCAGTGCATTTAAAATGATCTTAATTATTATGCAACCAAGTTCTATGTTCTACGTTCCAGTACTAATTCCCCAAAAGTTCTTTTTGTACTTTCCCACTGACAGTAAACACCACTGGAATGCAGAACACAGAACTTGATTTCATAGTAATTAACTGTATTAAATGCCTGCACTGTTACAAATTCTTTGAAGCTGTTTGCAGATATATTGCACTTTTCTTAATTGTAATAATGTTTTGGCAAAGTTTATTGTACACGGTGCAATTTTTGGATTTGCATCATTTTCCTGAACGGCCATATCTTCAAAATGTTTATTTACTGTGCAATCTTTTATTGCACACAGTTATCTATTTAACCTACTAGTCTGGCTAGAACATTAGACTGGTATTTCTGTTCTTTATGTAATATATATTCTTGAGACTTTTTAAAATTTGTATATGCCTTCAATCATCAATAAAATCCTTTTGGAATTTTTTAAAAAATAAACCGTGATATAAGTGCCTTAAAATTACATTTCTGGCTTTCATGCAGAAAAAGCTTCAAATTCACTGAAATGCAAGTTTGGTATACAAACAAAACCTCTCCCTTCCTTACTCACCTGTTCCTGTTTTCAGGTGCGTAGTAGCCATCCACAGAGGCCCGGTAGCTGTATGGGCTGGCTGAAGCATTGACGGGGTTTGTGGGTTTTTCTGAGTACGCCAGAGTAGCCGTCTCATCATGGGTGCTAGCTACATCAGCAACATTCTTCACCTGGAAAAAGATGGTGGAAAGGCATTTGGTGGATGGGAATTCCTTGGAAGATGCCCTGAAGAACATACGAGAAGCCATATTAAAGGCAAAGGTAGCCCCCTCTGCAAGCACCAGTCGTTTCCGACTCTGGAGTGACGTTGCATCATTTTCTGGAGAAAGTCCAGAAAAGGGCAACTAGAATAATTAAAGGGCTGGAACACTTTCCCTATGAAGAAAGGTTGAAACGCTTGGGGCTCTTTAGCTTGGAGAAACGTCGACTGCGGGGTGACATGATAGAGGTTTACAAGATAATGCATGGGATGGAGAAAGTAGAGAAAGAAGTACTTTTCTCCCTTTCTCACAATACGAGAACTTGTGGGCATTCGATGAAATTGCTGAGCAGACAGGTTAAAACGGATAAAAGGAAGTACTTCTTCACCCAAAGGGTGATTAACATGTGGAATTCACTGCCACAGGAGGTGGTGGCAGCCACAAGCATAGCCACCTTCAAGAGGGGTTTAGAGAAAAATATGGAACAGAGGTCCATCAGTGGCTATTAGTGTGTTGGACTGGATGGGCCATTGGCCTGATCCAACATGGCTTCTCTTATGTTCTTATGATGTTTTCACAGCAGGCTTTTTACGGGGTGGTTTGCCATTGCCTTCCCCAGATACATAAAGATGGAAGACAACCGTTCAAACTTACAGACAGAGGCTGAACAGCAAATTATCATATAACAAGATGAAGATATTTTTAAGTTATACCAAAACAAAATAGGAATAAGAAGTTTATAGGGTCAACAGCTGTTTGGACTTAATTAAGAGGGGGGGCAACAGTGAAGTAATAAATATGTCAAAATAGGAGATAAATGTGTAAAACAATCCTTCCTAATTGAGGGAAGTTAACTGAGACTCATCATACCTAGAATGACTTTGTTGGTCTTAAAGGTGCCACTGGTTTGTAACTTTGTTCTATTATTTTGAAAAGCTAGCAACTTCCTTCATAGATTAACTGCCTACAACCCAAAGAATAAAACTACCACAGAGGCTCATCAAAGGCATCAAAAGACCTGTGCAGGGTCAGACTCAGGGGCTGTCCAGTGCCCAAATGACAGCACGAAGGCTTTCTCTCTCGCTGCTTGACTTGAACATCTAATATTCCAAGGTATACTACCTTTGAACATGGAGGTTCTATTTAACAGTCCCAGCTAACTTCTTTTGAGAGACTGCTCTATTAGTGTCAAAGTAAGTAGAGTACATTGAGTCCGTTGAAGGAAAGCCCAAAAACAAAACGTAAAAGTCAACTGCCCTTTTAAAATACGTATAATCTTGTATTCATAGGTAGACTACCCTTTAATTTGGAGGCTCCATCCGAAACAGAATTACATTCTAACATCCCACTGGGGTTAGAAGGGTGTCATTTTGCATCAGAGCGCACTGTAAATGTGGGGGCGTTACCAACTCTGGGTTGGGAAATTCCTGGAGATTTGGGGGATGGAGCCTGGGAGATGGACCTCAGTGGGGCATAACGCCATACAATCCACACTACAGAGAACCATGTTCTCCAAGAGAACCGATCTATGTAGTTTGGAGATTAGCTGTAATTTTGGAGGCTGGTAGCCCTATTAACAAATGCCACAATGCACAAAGAAGGGAGGAAGGAAGGACCTACTTTTCCCCTCGAGGGGCTGACCTCAAGTTCTTTGTCACATGCAAGAGGAGAGAAAAATCAGTCTCAGTTCCTTTCCGCTACACTGCCAAAAGGTCATCTCCACACATCAAAGATAAGTGGAATAAGCAAGGCCTGCTGAAGATTACGCGAACACCCCAGTAGGAACAGTGTGGGTCAGTGGGGGGCTTCCTCCATCTGCCAGACCCTCGATGTTCAAGGCCTTTTGGGCTTCCTTCCACGGCCCTGCAGCTACGTGCTCTGAGATTTCTCTCTCTGCCTCCCCCAAGCTTATCGCTCTTTGCCGGCACCTCCTGAAAAACTTGGACTTCTGATTTCTGGGGTGTGTTCAGCCACGGGTGAGGCGGAGGAGGGCCAACCTAGGGAAAGCACAGGATGATCTCAGAGCCTCAGAAGCAGGCGTGGGGGGAAGAGTTGTTTGTTTAGGCTGTGACATCAATGGAGGAGGCCTCCCACCGCCTTTCCTTCCTCGGCCTTTTGTGGACCAGGGCCGCAGCCGCATGTATTTTTGTTAAGATCAGAATTAGGAATGCGCTGGAATTTGTTGTGAGGTGGGCACTGGTGGGGTGAGGGAATCGGCTCAAACCATCGCTGAACCTATGGAACCGTGAGTTGTCAGAATGGATCGGCAACTAGTCTGGCTCCCGGAACGAAGGGGCCAAGCCCTCTGCTCCCCTCTTTCCCTAAAGTTTGATGTAGTGGTTAAGTGTGCAGACTCTTATCTAGGAGAACCGGGTTTGATTCCCCACTCCTCCACTCCACAAATTGGAGAGCCAGTTTGGTGTGGAGAGCCAGTTTGGTGTAGTGGTTAAGTGTGCAGACTCTTATCTGGGAGAACCGGGTTTGATTCCCCACTCCTCCACTTGCACCTGCTGGAATGGTCTTGGGTCAGCCATAGCCCTGTCCTTGAAAGGGCAGCTGCTGTGAGAGCCCTCTCCAGCCCCACCCACCTCACAGGGTGTCTGTTGTGGGGGAGGAAGGTAAAGGAGATTGTGAGCCGCTCTGAGACTCTTTGGAGTGGAGGGCGGGATATAAATCCAATATCTTCTTCTTCTTCTTCTTCTTCACTTGCACCTGCTGGAATGGCCTTGGGTCAGCCATAGCTCTCGCAGGAGTTGTCCTCGAAAGGGCAGCTGCTGTGAAAACCCTCTCAGCCCCACCCACCTCACAGGGTGTCTGTTGTGGGGGGAGAAAATATAGGAGATTGTAAGCCGCTATGAGTCTCTGATTCAGAGAGAAGGGCAGGGTATAAGTCTGTCGTCTTCTTCCTCTTGACAGCAATGAGCTAAATCTCCTTTGGAACAAAACGTGTTGGTAGCCTCCCCTGACCATCAGTGGGAGAACAAGGAGCAAGTCTGCCAGATCCTGGAGATGTGGGGATGGAGTCTGGGGAGGATAGGGTCCTCAGTGGGGTATAATGGCATACAGTCTACCAATACTCCCTCTAAACCAGGGCTGTCAAACTCATTTTGTTATGAGGGCCAAATCTGACATAAATGTGACTTTGTCAGGCTGGGTCTTATTGGGCCGGGCCATGTGTGTACGTATTTAAGATCAGGTAGCAAAGATATAAATTTTATAAAGGACACAAACACAATTAAAGATTAATTTACACTTAAAACATTAGCACTCAATGGTCTTAAATGTGCTTTCTTTGTATTTTTCGCATGGGATCCAGGGAACTGGGCAAAGGAAGCTCTGGATGGTTCCTTCCTTCCCCAGGGGACCAGGAGGGGAAGGAGCCTCAGCCAATAGAAGAAAGAGAGGCTTGGTGATTGAGAGAGCCTGGCAAAGCAAACTCTGCCTCCCCCCCTTCTTTCCCAAGGGAGGAGCCTCAGCCAGTGGAGAAAACAGAGGTTTTGCTCTGTAGCTCCTGTGCAACTGAACAAGCCTTGCAAAGCAAGCTGTTATGCAGAAGGAAGTGAGAGAGGGAGAAGAAAACAGATGACAGTCAGTTGCTCGGAAGCCTGATAGGAGCCCTCTGGGGGTCTGATTGGGCCCCTGGGCTGCATGTTTGACACCCCTAAACTGTGGAGTCTTGTGAGCAAAAATTCTACTTCATGAGCTACAGACATTATAGTTGTGAGCTGCTGCATAAATTAGCTTGCTCTGGGGGCATTTTTCCTGAGCTAAGAGAAAAATGTGTGAGCTGAAAGCTAAAAAAAAATCCTGTGAACCAGCTCACACTAACCCAGCTTAACTGCAGTCCACCCTCCAAAACATTCATTTTATCAAGGGGAACTGGTCTCCGTAGCCTGAAGATGAACTGTATTCCAGGGGATCCCCAGGTCCTTCCTGGAGGTTGGCATCCCTGCAGGGTGGGCTAACCTATAATCACCCTGGCCATGGTTTGCCTTATAGGCAGGCAGCTGCCATTTTGCTTCTCTGTAGCTGGAAGGAAGAAGTCCTTTTCTCCCTTTCTCACAATACAAGAACTCGTGGGCACTCAATAAAATCGCTGAGCGGTTGGGTTAGGACGGATAAAAGGAAGTCCTTCTTCACCCAAAGGGTTATTACCTTTAAAGCCCTATATGGCTTGGGACCTGTCTACCTGAAGGACCGTCTCTCCCCACACATTCCCCAGAGAGTACTGAGGTCGGGAACACAAAATCTCCTTACTATCCCTGGGCCAAAAGAAGCCCGCTTGAAAGCCACCAGAGAAAGGGCCTTCTCTGTTATGGCCCCTACATGGTGGAATCAGCTGCCGGAGGAGGTGAGGGCCCTGGGCCCTTGTTCAGTTCCGCAGGGCCTGTAAGACGACCCTCTTCCGGCTAGCTTATACCTAGCTTGAGAATTTAATGCAACTTGCCAGTTTTCCTCTTTTATATTTAGAATATTTATTAATTTTTAAGGTTTTATCTGTTTTAAACGTTTAATTCTTTCATATTTAAATATTGTTTAATTTTTATGCTGGATTTACTGTTGGAAGCCGCCCTGAGCCACTTGTGGGAAGGGCGGGATATAAATTCTAAAAAAATAAAAAAAATTAAAAAATTAACACGTCGAATTCACTGCCACAGGAGGTGGTGGCAGCTACAAGCATCGACAGCTTCAAGAGGGGACTGGATAAACATCTGGAGCAGAGGTCCATCAGTGGCTATTAGCCACAGGGTATTGATGGAACTCTCTGTCTGGGGCAGTGATGCTCTGTATTCTTGGTGCTGGGGGGGGTGGGGTGAGCAACAGTGGAAGGGCTTCTAGTGTCCTGGCCCCACTTATGGACCTCCTGATATCACATGGTTTTTGGCCACTGTGTGACAGAGTGTTGGCCCATCAACCTGATCCAACATGGCTTCTCCTCTGTTCTTAAGGCCTCTGTCTGACCACTGTTGGAAGCAGGATACTGGCTCGGTTGGCCCCAATTCGATCTGACTACACTGCAGGGCTGGCTCTCCTCCGCCAAAATGGGAGCAAAACTGAGAGCCTGAAGGGGGTGAGGGGGATTTCCTCGGGGAATCTGGATTGCACGTCCTTGAATCCTACAAGGGAGCACCTTCGATTACTGTGCGCTGGGCAGGCGCCCTCCTTATCTTGGCTTCTATTGTAAAAAAACAAGGCACAGGATGTCCTGGTGTGGTGCTTATCTGGCTGTGGGAGGGGAGGGGGGCTCTCTTGTAGCCTCCTGGACCGCAACTTTAACAAGCAAATCCCATGAGCGGCTACAGGATGGACGAGGTCAAGGTGGATTTGCATATGGCAAGAGCCAGAAAAGCCCTGCGGGATCACACCAAAGGGTCAGCATCCTGTTTCCCGTAACAGCTGGCCAGGTGCTTCCAGCAGGCCTGCAGGCAGGAGGGCAAAGGCAACAAGGGTTATTCCCTCCTCCCCCCAGAATTCATTACTCCAGGGCAGGGGTGGCCAAGCTGTGGCTCTTTCACCTATTTTGTATGGCTCTCGAAGTCCCACCACACCGTCGGCCAAGAGCTCCTTTGCATATGAGGCCACACCCCCTGATGTAGCCAATTCTCCTGGAGTTTACAGCAGTCCCTGTAAGAAGAGGGGTGTGAGGCCTACTATGCAAAGGAGCTCCTGCTAGAATTCCACCCCTGCTTTAAATCACTTCTCCAACCCAAGCCAACTTGCGGGCTGGAGAATCCATTTGAAGTTAAAAGTTGCTTTCTTTCTACCTATCCTCCCTCCCCATCTATTTGTCTTCCTTCCTTCCTACCTACATCTTGCATTCATGTCTTGCAGCTCTCAAACATCTGACACTTATTCTGTGTGGCTCTAATCAGGAAGGTTCCATTTGGTCCACACAGCTACTATTTGGTCTCCTCCTCTATGAATTTGTCTCATTCCACTTTAAAAGTCAGCTATACTGCCGGACGTCCCCCCATGCGTTGGCAGTGAGTTACACAAGTTCACTGCTTTTTCAACAAGCAGTATGCCCTGTTCTAGTCTTAAGAGGGGCTGTGGCTCAGTGACAGAACATCTAATTGACACATGGAAGGTCCCAGGTTCAATCCTTGGGATCTCCATTAAAAGGACCAGGCAATAGGTGACATGAAAGACCTTTAGATGAGACTCTGGAGAGCTGTTGCCAGTTTGATTGGACAATAGTGACTTTGATGGACCAATGGTCTGATTCAGTATAAGGCAGCTTCCTGTATGTAGGGACGAGAGAGCAATAACTCTCTCTCTTTCCATTTCTTCCACCCTTAGCCAGTCTGGTGTAGTGGCTAAGTGCGTGGACTCTTATCTGGGAGAACCAGGTTTGATCCCCCACTCCTCCACTTGCACCTGCTGGAATAGCCTTGGATCAACCATAGTTCTTGAAAGAGTTGTCCTTGAAAGGGCAGCTTTTGGGAGAGCTCTCTCAGCCCTACCTACCTCACAGGATGTCTGTTGGCGGTGGGGAGGTAAAGGAGATTGTGACCATTCTAAGATTCTGAGTATAGGGTGGGATATAAATCCAATATCTTCCTTCTTAGTTTACAGGGAAGGTGTGCCAGCCTCTTGATTGTTTTAGTAGCCCTTTGCTGCACTTTTCCCAGCTCTCCTTTCTGATGGTACAGGCCTCGCCTGTCTAGAGGACTGTACCACTTCAAGTTGCAAATGGTGGAAGCATCGGGACAGGCTTGGGTTAACTTTTGTAGGTTTTTCCTTTCCTTTTTGTAGGTTTTTCCTTTCCTTTTTGTAGGTTGTTCCTTTCCTTTTTGTAGGTTTTTCCTTTCCTTTGTGAACCCCAGCGGTTCACAGAAGTCAACATTCCAAGATTTCTGAATACTTGCGTTACATGTGAAATAGCCTTCTGCAGAATGAAACCACTTAGCCAATACTGTCTTCTCTTTTTGGCGGTGGCTCTCCAGGCAGTCTTTTCCAACGCCCAGGGCTTTTTTTGTAGCAGGAACTCCTTTGCATGTTAGGCTACACACCCCTGATGTAGCCAATCCTCCAAGAGCTTACAGGGCTCTTAATACAGGGCCTACTGTAAGCTCTTGAAGAACTGGCTACATTAGGGGTGTGGGGCCTAAAATGCAAAGGAGTTCCTGCTAAAAAAAAAAAGCCCTGACATAGATTCTTTATCTAGAGATGTTGCTTGGGGCTGAACCTGAACCTTTTGCACCCAAGGTAAGCACTACAAGCATAGCCAGCTTCAAGAGGGGATTTGATAAACATATGGAGCAGAGGTCTCTCAGTGGCTATTAGCCACAGCATATTATTGGAACTGTCTGGGGCAGTGATGCTCTGTATTCTTGGTGCTTTAGGGGGGGGCAAAGTGGAAGGGTTTCTAGCCCCACTTGTGAACCTCCTGATGGCACTTGGGGGGGTTTTTGGCCACTGTGTGACCCAGAGTGTTGGACTGGATGGGCCATTGGTCTGATCCAACATGGCTTCTCTTATATTCTTATGTTCTTATGCTATCAAAGTCCCCCTGTAATGCAAAACAAACCCCACTTTCATGTTACATTCTGCGTGTCCATGCATACCTCTTTAAGATAAAGTAAACAAGGTGTTCTGTTAGATAGTCTTTCCTTACCATCTTATAATCAAGAAAATAGGTTGATTGCCTTTTCCTACTAAATGACAACGTAATAGATATCACAAGAGCTGTTGCCAAATTCTTGGCTGAAATTGTCACAATGAAACCTGCTTAAAATAATTTTCTAAGCAGGTTTCATTGTGATTCTTTCATTGTGATTCTTAATCTTATTTTAGCTTTTAATGCTTTGAACAGATATAATGGATTGCTTGTTTGGCTGACAAGTTTCTGTATATTCATTTCGGTTATGCCAATAAAGGTGTGATATTGATAAAGTAAACAAGGGTTCACTTTGCAGGAGGGCTGTGGCACAGTGGTAGAACATCTGCTTGGCATGCAGTTCAATCCCCGGCATCTCCAATTAAAGCATCTGGCAGTAGGTGATGGGAAAGACCTCTGGCTAAGACCCTGGAGAGCTGCTGCCAGTCTGAGTAGACAATACGGAGGGACTGACTCAGTAGAAGGCAGCTTCCTGTGTACAATGAAACTGGGGACCAGAACCTGGATAAATGTGGAGTTGAAAGCACACCTTCCGCTGTATGTGTCGAATGTAAACAAGACTTACTTAAAGCACAGATAAAAGAAAAATCAAGTGTACACTGTACAGATCAACAGTGGCCAAACTTGCTTAATGTAAGAGCCACATAGCAGAAATGTCAGATGTTTGAGAGCCACAAAACATGAACATCAGATGTTTAAGAGAAGGGAGGGAGGGAGGGAATAGATGAAGGTGGAAAGAAAGCAACTTTAAATGCATTCTCCAAGCTGGCCGGTGGAGGCTTCAAGAGCCACACAATATGCGTGAAAGAGCCACATGTGGCTCCCAAGCTGAAGTTTGGCCGCCTTTGGTACAGATGGTTAAATTCATTTACTATAACATGTGAACATGCTGGGGAGGGGGTGTGGCTCAGTGGTAGTGGGATCCCAGGCTGTCTCCAGCAGCACCGGTTGGGCAGTAGGTGATGTGAAAGGCCTGAGACATTGGAGAACTATGGAGAAGGGCTGTAACCCAGTGGTAGAGCACCTGCTTGGCACACAGAAGGTCCCAGGTTCAATCCCCGGCATCTCCAGGTGAAAAGAACCAGGCAGGAGGTGATGGGAAAGATCTCTGTGCCTGAGACCCTGGAGAGTCGCTGCTGGTCTGAGTAGACAATACTGTCATGGACCAAGGGTCTGATTCAGTAGAAGGCAGCTTCATCTACGTTCATGCGTGAATAGGATTCTAATCTGCACTTAAGAGACCCTGAGTCAGCATTCCTGCCAAAGAACACGAGTGGATTTGCTGCTCGTAGCTCAAAACACCTTTTGCGAAAAGTCCTGTCAATCAGTATGCACCGAGAGGTTCCCCATAATTCGCAAATCCCCCCCCCCCATAATTATCTTCTGGGAAGAAACAGTGGCTTGCCTGGAATCATAATTTCACAGCCTCAGAGATAAGCTCCTCCTCCACTGCTTTTGGGGGGGGGCAGGAGCCGTGACTATGCTCTGAGCTTTCCGTAGGATCTCCGTGGGGCTCACCATAGTGGTTAATCATTGACGTGACCGAAACCAGAGCCTATCATCAGCAAACAGTCGAGAGAGCCAGAGAGCCACAACGGGAAAGCCAATCTCTGCTTCACGCTCTTTCTCTTTCTGACTCAGGACTGTGGGCTAGTGGCCCATCAGATTCAAGCCTTGGAAAGTCACCATGGGTATTTGTTATTCCCACCGGAGCTCGACGATAAAGGCTGGCCACATGGCCCATTTTGAAGGAGAGGAAAAGGAGGCCCAGAGAGGGACGCCCGACGTGCGGTGTTGTAGATCTGTAATCGGATCTGCAGACGGATCATTTTGTAGAAAAAGAGGTGCTGGAGCTCATTAGCCCAACTCATTTGCATATGCCGCACACCCTGGACATCACCGGAAGGTGCACTAAATTAGATCAGCTCAGCATCTACCTTAAAAGGCTTCTTGAATTAGAATTGTCATAATAAAACCTTATTCCCATCATATTTTTTAAATTTCTCCTATGTGGCCACAGTGGCATGATGAAGATATCCATCTGTCCGCTTTATATGTTTTGGTTATTTTCCCATTTTTTGTGGTGGAAAATATTAGAAAGTTTGTCAAATCTTAAGAATTCAGCAAAATTCTCACAGGGAGTTTGAACAACGGAGCCCAGAAGCAAGTATTTTTTTAGGGGGGGGGGGGGGAGGGTAAGAAAGAAAGAAAGAGCACAATTAAAATATAGAGGTTCCAGAGCTCCGCTTCTATGAGCTCCTGCCCAAAACGAGGCCTTCTTCTTCTCTCCCCACCTTGTGAAGTTGGTGGGGCTGAGAGAGCTGCTCTTGAGAGCCAGTTTGGTGCAGTGGTTAAATGTGCAGACTCTTATCTGGGAGAACCGGGTTTGATTCCCCACTCCTCCACCTGCAGCTGCTGGAATGGCCTCGGGTCAGCCATAGCTCTCACAGAGTTGTCCTTGAAAGGGCAGCATTTGGGAGCGCTCCTCAGCCCCACCCACCTCACAGAGTGTCTGTTGTAGAGGAAGAAGTTTAAAGAGATTGTAGGCCACTCTAAGACTCTGTCCTTGGAAGGGCAGCCTCTGGGGGAGCTCTCTCAGTCTCACCTACCTCTCAGGATGTCTGTTGTGGGCGAGGAAGGTAATAATTATTATTATTTCTTTAAATTTCTATCCCACCCTCTCCGCAAGCGGACTCAGGGCGGCTGACAACATTCATATTCACAAGTTAAAACCAGTCAAAACCAATAAAACATAATTACAATTTAAGATTTTATTGTAGGCCGCTCTGAAACTCTGATATTCGGAGTGAAGGGCGGGGTATAAATCCAGTACCATCATCATCATATTCTTCTTCACAGCTCTGGGAGAGCTTGTGACTGGCCCAAGCTCACCCCAGCTGGCTGCATGTAGAGGAGCAGGGAATTAAACCCAGTTCTCCAGATTACACTGCTCTTAACCACTACACCAAACAGGAGTTTGGAGACTCCTGGCTCAGTCCACCTCTGAGGCCCAGGAAAGACGAGGGGGTTATGGGTGGGAAACTACAGGGAAAGGCATTGGCATCCAAAGCGGGGCGACACTTACCCACTCCTCTACGTTGGGTCCCTCCTGGAAGGGTGGCGGCTTGTCCCAGTAAATGTTAGCTTTCCCGTACCTCCAGATCTTCGCCCGTGTCTTGCTCGCAAAGAAGCAGATGACACAAAGGAGGATGACAAGGAGGAAACCGCAGACGATTGCAACAGCCTGAAGGGGAAGAAAAAGGGGTACACAAGCGGGTGAGCCACTAGCCTAATCTGGCCCACTCCCCACCTCCTGCTTTGCTCACAAGTACCACAATAGAATCTAAAGAATGCTGCACTGAAGAACAATCTAAGTGGGCAGCCGTGTTGCCCACTTAGAACAAAGAAGGAATCCAGCAGCACCTTTAAGACCAACCAAGTTTTATTCAGAATGTAAGCTTTCATGGGCATGCACGCTTCATGAGCAATGGTCTTTCTAAGCCAGGGATGTCAATGTGGCCCAGGGGCAGAACCAGGCCCCCGGAGGGCTCCTATCAGGCCCCGAGCAACTGGCTGTCATCTGCTTTCTTCTTCCCTCTCTCTTGCTTCCTTCTGCATCACAGCTTGCTTTGCCAGGCTTGCTCAATCACACAGGAGCCACAGAGAAAAATCTCTATTTTCTTCATTGGCTGAGACTCCTCCCTTGGGAAGGAAAGGGGGAGGCAAAGATTGCTTTGCCAGGCTCTCTCAATCGCACAGCAGAGCTACTGAGCCAAGCCTCTCTTCCTTCAGTTAGCTGAGGACACACCCCCACCCCCAGTCCCCTGGGGAAGGAAGGAAAGAGCCAGAGCTGCCTTTGCCCAGCTCCCTGGAGCCCTGGTATTCCCTGGTGGTCTCTCTTCCAAATGCTGACCAGAGCCAACCCTGCTCAGCTACTGAGATCTGATGACATCAGGCTAGCCCAGAGGTGGCCAAACTGTGGCTCAGGAGCCACATGTGGCTCTTTCACACATATTGCGTGGCTCGTGAAGCCCCCGCTACCCCGTTGGCTGGCTTGGAGAAGGCATTTGTCTCTTTAAATCACTTCTCCAAGCCAAGCTAGCCAACAGCTTGAAGAATGCATTTAAAGTTACTTTATTTCCACCTCTCCCTCCATTCTCCCTCCCCCATCTATTTTCCTTCCTTCCCTCCCCTTTCCCCATCTTATTTTCCTCCCTCCTTCCCTCGTCTTGTGGCTCTCAAACATCTGACGTTCATGTCTTGCAGCTCTCAAACATCTGATGATTATTCTACGTGGCTCTTATGTTAAGCAAGTTTGGCCATCCCTGGGCTAGCCTGTGCTGTCTAGATGACGGTAAAGTTCTACCAGCTACCAATTTATTAGGGCACAAGTTGTGGTATTTTGGAGAAGATTGACTACATCTCCAAAAGTGCACTGTTTAAACCTTGACCACCTCCCCTTCTCCAAATCTACTTCAGCTGCAAAATTTATCTTGGCCGCACAGTCCTCCATAGCCTGGAGTCCACTTTCAGCTTCAAGGCTCACATCTGGATTGCACAAAGACAAATACATGAGCGCGCCTCTGAGCATGTACAGAGCATGTTTCACTCACGCTGCCCAAGGCACAAAGTCAGCTTGCCAATACACATACAGGGAGAATGACAGAATTCTGTATGAAAGATTTCAGGCTTTCACGGCCGGTAACATCATTAGGGTTTGTAGAATCTTTCGGGATCAAGTGCCGTGTTCTACTGGAGAAAGTTTTCCTTCCAGACGTTTCGTTCTCAGCTGCGGAGAACATCCTCAGTGGCGTTGCAGCCTGCTCCGGCTGCAACGCCACTGAGGATGTTCTCCACAGCTGAGAACAAAACGTCTGGAAGGAAAACTTTCTCCAGTAGAACACGGCACTTGATCCCGAAAGATTCTACAAACCCTAATGAGTTCTGTATGCCTCATGCATCCAATGAAGCTGATTAGCTGTAGGTTAAAGATGAATAAAGGAAATACTACTTTATGCGGTGAGTGAATTGGCTGCCAGAGGACGTAGTGACGGTTGCAGGAATAAACAGTTTTCAAAGACAGATTTATGGAGCATAGGTCTATCAATAGCTACTAGCCATGATTACTGAGGGGAACCTCTACATTCAGAAGCACTAATCCTCTGAATACTAGAGCCAGGAGGCAACATCAGGGGAAGGCCTCGGCTTCTGTGCCCTGTTGCTGGCCCTCCAGAGGAAGTGGTTGGCCATTGTGTGAGACAGGATGCTGGACTAGATGGACCACTGGCCTGATCCAGCAGGGCTCTTATGTTCTTACCGGGGAATAGTGGCAGAATGTTGATTTGGAGTCAAAAACACACGTTTGGGGAAAAAATCTCCCTGCCCCCTAAAAATGTACCACACTTTGAACTCTTGTTGTTCCTCCTTTGGCATCTCAGATTGTGGGATGTCTTCCACTAGCAGATATACTGTAATAATCTTTGGATTACCAATCTCACTAAAAGTGCCCCAGACCAGTCCAGCGCTTTAATTTTCACAACAAGCTGCCAGAGAATGACAATGAAAACCCAGAAACAGGGCACAAAGTAACAGCCCTTCTCTCTTTTTGACCCCCTTCCTCTCAAAACTGAAGCAGACTGCCTCTGAACTTGCAGCTGCTGTAGTCAATCACCTCTGACTGACGTCTCCTCTGCAAACCTGTCCGATCCCATTTGAAATCCACCATCGCATCCTAAGACAGTAAGTTCCCCAAGTTAACCATGCACTGTGCAAAGACGTTCAAATGCAAAAGCTACGCAAAGGTCGCAAATTTCCAAATTTGCAGTTTAAATGCCCAGTGGTTTTTCTATACAGGGGTGGCCAAACCTGTTTAACGTAAAAGCCACATAGAATAAACACCAGATGTTTGAGAGCTACAAGGCAAGAATGTCAGAGGAAGGAAGGGAGGAGGAGGAGGAGAAGGAGGAGGAAGAAGAAAGAAATTGGATTTATATTCCACCCTTCATTCTGAATCTCAGAGTGGCTCACAATCTCCTTTATCTTCCTCCCCCACAACAAACACCCTGTGAAGTGGGTGGGGCTGAGAGAGCTCTCCCATAAGCCGCCCTTTCAAGGACAACTCTTGCAAGAGCTATGGCTTACCCAAGGCTGTACCAGCAGGAGCAAGTGCAGGAGTGGGGAATCAAACCCGGTTCTCCCAGATGAGTCCGTGCACTTAACTACCACACCAAACCAGAGGGAGGGAGAGAGAGGTGGAAAGAAAGCAACGTTAATGTTCAATGCATTCTCCAAGCTGCTGGCTGGCTTGGCGAAGTGATTTAAAGAGAGAAATGCCTTCTCCAAGCCAGCCGATGGGGCAGCGGGGGCTTCAAGAGCCACACAATACGTGTGAAAGAGTCACTTGTGCTTCCCAATCTGCAGATTGGCCATGTTATATAATTAATTCTTTTGGGGGGGTGGATTGTGTACATTCTGATTTATGAACCCAGCAGGGCACATCACAGGGCATCAGAGGGGACTATCACAAGCGGGCAAGAACCTTCAGGCTTATCTTATCTGCCAGACTGGATGGTGGCTCAGAATACCAGTCCACTCCTTAACACACCCAGATTGTTTTCTGTCCACACTGAAACTGGTTTCCTAGGGTGCCACTTTTCTTATAAAATAACTGTTTGCTTTGGCATTGTGTGACTCAGTCTGTTGCCGAGCACAGAAGCGATCCGGGAACCAAAGGCCAGCAGCGGAAGCATCTAGTGAGGGTTTTCCCCAAAGACCATCTAGGTCTCTTTCCCTAAAGCATTTAGCGAGGATGCTTGAAGAGACAGCAAAGTCTTGGTGCAAAGCCTATTTAGCAGCGTTTGGGCTGGGGCGGTTTCTTTAGCGGAGTTTTGGCTTGGAAATGCAGTGCTGAAAAGCATCTGAAGAAACTTCTCAAACCTACGTGATGGAGTTACGGAGCTTCTAAAGGAGAATACATGGGATGGGGCCTGGGAGCTAAAGAGCAGATCTTGAGGGAGTAGGGGAGGAGCTTCTGAACGAAAGGGTGGAGCTTGCCAGAGCAGGAGGTGGAGCTCAAGGGTGCTGTTTGTAAAAGGAGAGGTGGAACTTTGGAGCGAAGAGGAGGTGCCTGTTAGAACAGGGGTGGGGCTCATTACGGGAGAGGTGGAATCCAAGACAGAGCAAGAACCTCATCCAATACTTTTTTTCTCACAGCCACTCCACAGATCTGGGCCCCCTGAGTGACCTTTTTGTCTCTCTTGCTGGGCCAGCCCCCTCCCCTCACTATCTTTCAGGCATCTTAGGAAGGATCTGTAGTTAATCCAACCTATCTCTTGCACCTTCCACTTTTAAAGTAGGGGTATGAAATTTCTTGTGGTTTCAAGAGCTTCACTCGTTTTCCTTTTATCAGGTGACTTTGTTTCCATTGGTTTATGATCGATTTCTTATCTCCTGATCCTTCCTGACTCTCTCTCCCTCTCATTTACTCCTGATCCACATCTGTTGCAAGGTTTGTTTGACCTTGTTGATTGGAAAGCTTCAATGTTAATCCAGGGGTGGCCAAACTGTGGCTTAGGAGCCACATGTGGCTCTTTCATACATATTGTGTGGCTCTCGAAGCCCCCACCACCCCATCGGTCTGCTTGGAAAAGACGTGTCTCTATAAAACACTTCTCCAAACCAAGCCAGCTGGTGGCTTGGAGAATGCATTTAAAGTTGTTTTCTTTCCACCTCCCCCCCCCCAATCTATTTGCCTGCCTACCTCCCTTCCTTGTGGTTCTCCAACATCCGAAGTTCATGTCTTATGGCTCTCCAACATCTGATGTTTATTCTGCATGGCTTTTACGCTAAGTGAGTTTGGCCATCCTTGGTTTAATCTTTCCAGCTCCTCTCCTTTCTCCCTGTCTGCTCAAACTTTGCTAGGTGTCACTGAAAAGGGTATTTGCTAGTTCATTAGTATTTCCATTTACTTCTGTTACAATAGTAAACAGGATAAATAGAGTTTTTTTAAATCCCCCCATTCCGTTTGTTTAAAAAAATGTGCAATCCCTAAAGCAAAGACTACCAAAAAGGCAACTGACTGCTTATACCTCTTGCGGGTCAACAGTGCAGTAGTGATAGAGATACTGGTTGATGTAGCTGCCGGTGGAGTAGATCTGGTTGCACATGGTCAGCATTGGGTTGTAGTAGTAGCTGCCGGACATCTGGGCCCGGGGGTTGACCCCCACGATGTAGACGATGGAAGCAATGAGCATGATGAAGGCCAAGATAGCACACACGATGATGACCACCAAATAGAACTTCCTGGAGCGGGACCCGCTGGACTTGGTGAAGCTGGTGATCAGGAGAGCCAGGAGGGCAATGAATGCCAGCACGGACATGGCGATCATGAAGCCGTTGGCAGCCCGGGGGTTGGTTATGCCTCCGTAATAGCTTCCGTAACCGCCGTAACCACCATAACCCCCGTACCCTCCTCCGTAGTAGCCCATGCCGCCGCCATATCCGCTCCCGTAATAGCTGCCCATCGTGTTTCCATAAAGGCCTCCGTAGCCATAACCGTATTCCCAGGCCAAGGTGGACGCCACACAAGCAAAGATGGCGACGCACAGCAGGATGCCAATGCCCTCCAAAATCCTCACCACACCCGGCGGAGAATTCCACTTGTAGAAATACTGGGGGACGTCTTCGGCGTAGTAGGAGCCGGGAGGGGGGGACTGGATTTTGTACCCGTAATCATCCCCAGGGGGCCCATAGCCGTTGGGGGGACCCTCGTATTGCTTCTTGCTACTGAACATTCTTCAAGAAAGCAGGAGACAACATTCAGTGGGGAGCAGCTATCAAGAAACACACAAAAAAAGACCTGTTAAAAGGGGTATCGTCTTCTGTAGGCTTCCAGTCCTTACTTCTTCAGTCCTTACATATGTATTCTCACCAAGAACAACTAAACATCCGCTGTATTTTAGTGTACTTCTTTTTTTTTAGAATAGTATATCGGAACAGTGAATGCTCTGTAATGCAATGAATATTGGAATGCGTTCCGCTGACATAACACAGCACCCCACCTCAAAGGAAAGGATGCTGTCAGCCAGGGCCTTTTTTGTAGCAGGAATTCCTTTGTATATTAGGCCACCCCACACCCCTGATGTAGCCAATCCTCCAAGAGCTTGCAGAGCTCTTCTTACAGGGCCTACTGTAAGCTTGTGGAGGATTGGCTACATCGGAGGGGTGTGTGTGTGGCCTAATATGCAAAGGAGCTCCTGCTACAAAAAAAAGCCCTGCTGTCAACTAATTCCATGCATGAAACACAATATGTGTGGAAGAGCCAGATGTGGCTCCCCAGCCACAGTTTGGCCACCCCTGTTCTATAGGCACTGTAAGACTTCTGTTTTGGGGTAAGTTTCAGTGATCCTATTAGTGCATTTTGCCATTGCTATCTGAGGTGATTCATGCTTAACTAAATTGGTGGCAGTAGACGACCTGAGCTGAATATGTTCACATTCCTCAAAAAGCACTTGTCACTGCACATTTAATTTAATCCAAGCATTTAACGTAATCTTGGCATTTACTGATTTTTCTTGTTTTAGTTGCTCAGTTTTTATTTTAGTGCTTCTCCCCTCTTTGGCACTGGTTTCACACTCTGCATAAGCTAACCCCAAATCAACAAAACTCTTGACTGGCGGCAACTATTAGGGGGCCACCATGTGCCCACCCTACCTTTTTTTGGCAAGAGTGGGAAAGCTCCGTATGAAAAGGAAAGCCCTCACCTGCCCTGCAGACTCACCTTTTGAGTCCATAAGCTTTGACTGACGATTACAAACAAATGAAAAATCAAACACCTTCCCTAGAACCCGCCCCCCATTCAGAGTATATTTGAAATTTCCAGGTCTCCCCCCCCTCCAGATTTTAGAGGCGGTTCACCGAAAATGTCAGTGGACCACAATCTAAAACAAAAATATCACAACTGGTCAACAGCAGGGCTTTTTTTTGTAGCAAAAACCCAGCAGGAACTCATTTGCAAATTAGACCACACCCCTAGCATCACCATTGTTTCACTCAGGGCTTTGTAGCAAAAGCCCACCAGGAACTCATTTGCATATTAGGCCACATCACCTGACACCACCATTGTTTCATTCATGGCTTTATTTGTAGAGAGGGCCCAGCAGGAACTCATTTGCATATTAAGCCACACCCCACGGCATCACCATTGTTTCAGCAGAAATTCATTTGCATATTAAGCCACATCCCCTGACATCACCATTGTTTCACTCTGGGCTTTATTTGTAGAAAAAGCCCAGCAGGAACTCATTTGCATATTAAGCCACACACCCCTGATACCAAGCCAGCAGGAACAGCGTTCCTATTTGTTCCTGCTAAAAAAAACCCCGGTCAGCAGTAAAACAAACAAGTAAAATAAAATGTGCCATCAAAACAATAATTTTATAACCACCCAAACTGTCTCAATATAAACTTCACCAAATGCCCATGAGAACAAAAATGTCTTCATCTGGCCTCTAAAATCCCACAGAATAGGAGCCCAACGAAAGACACTGACTGAAGGGAGGTGCTTCCTTTTCATCAGCAAGGTGCCACCACCAAAAAGGTCCCATCTCTTATGGCTATGCATTTTGCTTCAGATGGGAGTATACTGAACAGACCATTCATGGGAAATCTTGACTGTTGGGCATGGAGACCTTACAATCCTTTGCTCCTTAGAATTGTCTAGGGCTTTGAATATGACCAACATTTTTATGCGTGAACGCCAGGGCTTTTTTTGTAGCAAGAACTCCCTTGCATATTAGACCACACCCCTGATGTGGCCAATCTTCCTGGAGCTTACAGGGCTCTTAGTACAGTGCCTACTGTAAGCTCCAGGAAGACTGGCTACATCAGGAGGGTGTATGCAAAGGAGTTAAGAACATAAGAGAAGCCATGTTGGATCAGGCCAATAGCCAATCCAGTCCAACACTCTGTGTCACACAGTGGCCACAAAAAAACAAAACCCAAGTGCCACCAGGAGGTCCACAAGTGGGGCTAGAAGCCCTTCCACTATGTCCCCTCGCCAAGCACCAAGAATACAGAGCATCACTGCCCAGACAGAGAGTCCCAACAATACGCTGTGGCTAACAGCTACTGATGGACCTCTGCTCCATATGTTTATCCAGTCCCCTCTTGAAACTGGCTATGCTTGTAGCTGCCACCACCTCCTGTGGCAGTGAATTCCACATGTTAATCACCCTTTGGGTGAAGAGTTCCTGCTATGAAAAAAAGCCCTGGTGAATGCAAATAAACATTCAACATCGTTATTTTAGAAGAGGGCAGACATAACTCCATTAACCAGTACCCATCTACTCTCCTGGCTCTGCACAATCTTCAGAGGGCAGCTCCTGGGAGACCACACCACAGGACTTATTGCCAGTCTCTACTCCCTGCTGTTTTAGCCTGAAAATCTGTTTTGATTTGCTTTTCTCTGATGCCACTGAGCCTTTCTGTTTCCAGATCGGCACCCTTTTCTGTTTCCATGAATGAATCCTCCACCCCACCCCCCAAAAAGGGATGCACTAGGCAACATTATTTGCAGAACCAAACATTCTGCATACCCAATGCAACCCAAACTACATAACCGACAACTAAAAAACAAAGAACTGAAAGCGATTAGCAAAATATGAGCAAGTTGAACAAGAAACAGCTCAGGGCACCATAGGTCATCCATAACACTTCACAGTTCTCCAGTCTAGAAGTTAACCAGGGGTGGGTCAGCCTTGGTTAGTATTTGGAAGGGTGATCACCAAGGAAGTCCAGAGTTGCTAGGCCATGGCAAATGACTTCCAAACATCTCTTGCCTTGAAAACCCTACGGTGGGGTCCCCAACCTTTTTAGAGTCAGCAGAGACCTTTAGAATTCTGGCACAGCATGGTGGGCCAACAACAAAATGGCTGCCCCAAGAGGCGGAGCATGCTACAAAATGGCTGCCACAGGAGATGGAGCCAGCCACAAACATGGCTGCCATAGCCTGTCAGGGGAGGGCGGGATATAATCTGATAAACAAACAAACACACAAACAAACTTCAAGGACAGAGTGAAGATCCTTGTGCTGTGGTGGCAGCTGCTGCCAACGCAACATTTTTTTTTAAAAAATCTACACAGCCAATCAAATCTCCAATAGTCAATCAGAAGCCTTGCTGGGTAAAAGCCCTACCTGACCCTGCCCACTTCCTAAAAATGCCAGAAAAGGTGTTGGTGGGTGTCATGGTACCCAAGGGCACCCCACTGGAAACCCATGCCCCATAAGTCGGCTGTGACTTGAGGGCACACTCCTCTAACCCCACCGTCAGTAACCTCAGTCTGATCTGGACTGACCTTCCAGTTTATTGGGGGCCCTTAAAATCAAGCACCAGCATGCATGGGTATTTGTTGATGCATTCTTGTGTTGTTTTTGTTATTTTGTGTTGGATGCTTGAATTTATTTGTGATGTTTATTTCTTTATGTGTATTTTTATGTTGAATAAAAACTAAAAACTGGAAAAAAAAATCAAGCACCAGCAAGACAGATCCAGGTGAGCAACAGTGTTCCCTCTAAGCTGAGTTAGTGTGAGCCAGCTCACGGTTTTTTAGACTCCTGCTCACCCATTTTTGTCTGAGATCAGGCAAAACGGCCCCAAAGCAAACTAATGTATGCAGTAGCTCACAACTTTCATGCCAGTAGCTCATGAAGTAGAATTTTTGCTCACAAGACTCCACAACTTAGAGGGAGGGCAGCTGTGTTGAACCGAAGGGGCCGACCAAATTTGGAGTCCAGCGCCTCCCCCCCTTTAAGCCCAACACAGTTTTCTTCAAGCTGTGAGCTTTCATGCACACCGAGGAAGAGTGGCGCAGGAAAGCACGCACCTTGCATCAAGCCCCAGCGAGCGGCTGTGCTCAGAAAGGAAAGAGCTGCCAGAGAATAAGGCCTTTTCGAAAGGGGTGCAAAATGTTTCCACTTTTTTGGAGGGTGGGGGCTGGTATCCAGTGTTCCCTCTAAGCTGAGTTAGTGTGAGCTAGCTCACAGTTTTTTAGCCTCCGGCTCAGCCGTTTTTGTGTTAGCTCGGGAAAAATGGCCCCAGAGCAAACTAATTTATGCAGGAGCTCACCATTTGAATGCCAGTAAGCTCACGAAGCAGAATTTTTGCTCAAAAGACTCCACAGCTTAGAGGGAGTATTGTTGGTATCAATATTCCCTCTAACCTGCAGAGTCATGAGCAAAACTTCTACTTTGTGAGCTACTGGCATTAAAGCTGTGAGCTATTGCATAAATCATTATGCTCTGGGGCCATTTTTCCTGAGCTAGGACAAAAATGTGTGAGCTAACTCATGCTAACTCAGCTTAGAGGGAACACACTGGTTTGTATCCAATGCTCCCTCTAAACTCGTGAGCAAAAATTCTACTTCGTGAGCTTACTGCATTCAAGTGGTGAGCTGCTGCATAAATTCGTTTTGCTCGAGGGCCATTTTCCCCCAGTCAAAAATGTGCCAGCCGGCGGCTAAAACACTGTGAGCTGGCTCACACTAACTCAGCTCCGAGGGAAACCCTGGTGGTGGTAGGTATCCATGGGAAGCCACGCAGCGCAACACTGACCCCAGCTCTTTTTACAAAACCCAGAAAGGGGCTCCGGAGGTTAGGGAAACTCTTACCCCGACGGGCAGCTGCTTTCCAAGAAGACCAACCTGTTGGCGACGGCCTGCTTGGAGGGCTGGTTTCCTGCCGCTCTTGGGAAACGTTTGGTGGCGGCCGAGGCTGTTCCTTGAAGACACAATGCGAGGCAGAAGCAGCAGAAGCCCGAGCCGCCTCTCGCCTTTCACCTAATGAATAATTCCTCTCCCCGACGGCTGCCAGGAGCCGGCTCGGCGTAACACGACGAACGCGCCCCCCTCGGCCTCCTCCCGACGCATGCAAAGCCTCTGCGCCTGCAGCGAGCAGCCGAAGCCGTGCAGTTCTCCCGCAGGCCACAAGCTGATTTGCCCCGACTGCAAAACACGCCCGCCTCCCTCGCCTACTGTTTACTACTCCTGCCCCGGAGCCCCGGCCCAGGCTGAGCCCGCTGAGCAACGGGGGGGAAACCGGTCTGGCGTGTTCCGGCGCCTTGAACTGCAAGAATCCGGCGCCTGAGGGTAGTTCAAGGCAGAGGATTCACTCCAAGGCCGGATTCAAGCGCTCGGAGCGCCCGCCCATGTAAAATGCAAAAGGCACAATATATTCGACTGCAAAATAATAATTTTAAAAATCTGTTTTTGAAAGGATGCTGAAATTAATAATAGCTTCTTTCTAGATTTTTTTTTTTAAACCATGTCGAATTATTTCAATTTTTTAAACCTTATTTTGGTGTAGAGAGGCAGCGTGGGGTAGTGATTAAGAGCGGGGGACTCTGGTCTGGAGAAGCCGGTTTGGTTCCCTCCTCTTCCTCCAAGTGCAACCAGCTGGGCGAGTTTGGACCAGTCCCAGTTTTCTCAGAGCTGTTCTCTCAAGGGCAGTTCTCTCAGAGCTCTCTCAGCCCCACCTCCCTACCAGGATGTCTGCTGTTGGGGAGCGGAAGGGAAGGAGATTGTAAGTCGGTGCTCCAAGCTATGATATTGTGCCCCACTGAGGTCCCTGCCCTCCCCCCCAAATTTCCAGGAGTCTCCCAACCTGGACCTGGACAGGGTGAGACCTGGCCATCCTCATTGGGTTGCCAACCTCCTGGGAGTCAGCCAAAAAGAGATCCATGGGAAAGAACCTGGAATAACTAACCAAAACTGTGCATAATTACTAATACCAATAAAGTGCGCAAGGAGGTGGCCTGAGATGTCCAACTACTGATTCCAACCTTTGGCACTTTATGGATATTGAAAGACTTTAGAGACTTTTCTGCGCAAGCACTTTATTGTACTGGATCACTTTGAGCTTCGTCGCTTTCAAAGATCCATTGTAAGGTGGCAATGAATGTATATACTACTTTAAGCAGGGCTTTTTTTTAGCAGGAACGCACAGCGACACAGTTCCAGCTAGCTTGGTGTCAGGGGTGTGGCCTAATATGCAGATGACTTCCTGCTGGCTTTTTCTATCAAAAAAGCCCTGGCTTTAAGATTTCCATATTGAAAGTAACATTGACTAAAAGTTTGGCTATTAATATTTAAGGATATTGGTAATAGTAACTGGAGAGCCAGTTTGGTGTAGTGGTTAAATGGTTTGGTGTAGTGGTTAAGTGTGCAGACTCTTATCTGGGAGAACCGGGTTTGATTCCCCACTCCTCCACTTGCACCTGCTGGAATGGCCTTGGGTCAGCCATAGCTCTGGCAGAGGTTGTCCTTGAAAAGGCAGCTGCTGTGAGAGCCCTCTCCAGCCCCACCCACCTCACAGGGTGTCTGTTGTGGGGGAGGAAGGGAAAGGAGATTGTGAGCCGCTCTGAGACTCTTCGGAGTGGAGGGCGGGATATAAATCCAATATCTTCATCTACCTCACAGGGTGTCTGTTGTGGGGGAGGAAGGGAAAGGAGATTGTGAGCCACTCTGAGACTCTTCGGAGTGGAGGGCGGGATATAAATCCAATATCTTCATCTACCTCACAGGGTGTCTGTTGTGGGGGAGGAAGGGAAAGGAGATTGTGAGCCACTCTGAGACTCTTCAGAGTAGAGGGCGGGATATAAATCCAATATCTTCATCTACCTCACAGGGTGTCTGTTGTGGGGGAGGAAGGTAAAGGAGATTGTGAGCCACTCTGAGACTCTTCGGAGTGGAGGGCGGGATATAAAATCCAATATCATCATCTTCTAATTATTCACGGTTTTGGTTTGTTACTCCAGCCTCCTGGAAGCAGCTGGGGATCTTTTGGGTTTAAAAAGGTAAAGATGCAAGCGCCAGTCGTTTCCAACTCTGGGGTGACGTCGCATCATGACGTTTTCATGGCAGACTTTTTAGGGGGTGGTTTGCCATTGCCTTCCCCAGTCATCTACACTTTCCCCCCAGCAAGCTGGCTGCTCATTCTTCTGACCTTGGAAGGATGGAAGGCTGAGTCAACCTGGAGCCAGCTACCTGAACCCAGCTTCCACCGGGATCGAATTCAGGTCATGAGCCGAGGGCTCGGACTGCAGTACTGCAGCTTTACTACTCTGCACCATGGGGCTCCTCATTTTGGGTTTACACAGGGCTGTTTTTGAGCAGCAACGCAGATAGCTTGGTGTCTGGGGTGTGTGGCCTAATATACAAATGCGTTCTCGCTGGGCTTTTCTGCAAAAAAAGCCCTGTGAAAAACAATGGTGGTCTCAGGGGGTATAGCCTAATATGCAAATAAGTTCCTGGGTTTACAATCAATCTCCAGGGAACAGAGGGAAGTTCCCCTGGAGAAAGTGGACTCTATGGCATTGTACTCCAGTGACATCCCCCCTTTTACAAGCCCTGCCCTCCCCAGACTCCACCTGCAAAATCTCCAGGAATTTCCCAACCTGGAGTTGGCAGCTCTAAATTAGCAGGTCTTTGGAACATTTGTGCAAAAGCTGCTCCCAGAGCACTTCCAGGCTGCGGCTGATAAACTTTAATTGTTTCAAAGAGCTTGAATTAAATCAGGGCTTTTGTAGCTTGAAGGCTTTTATGAAGAACATCAGAGGAGCCTTGCTGGATCAGAGAAATGGTTTGTTTAGTCATGTTTCTCGTACTGGGTGGCTAGATGCCCCCTAAAGGGCCACAAAGAAAAGCAGAGGACAGATGTTCAAGGCTAAACTGTCTCTGGATATGGAGGTTTCACATAGCCCAATAAAAGGAAGGTTAAAAAAAAAAGGTGAAGGCAGTCCCGTGTGCAAGCACCAGTCGTTTCCAACTCTGGGGTGGTGTTGCATCACAATGTTTTCATGGCAGACGTTTTACGGGGTGGTTTGCCATTGCCTTCCCCAGTCATCTACACTTTCCCCCCAGCAAGCTGGGTACTCATTTTACTGACCTCGGAAGGATGGAAGACTGAGTCAACCTTGAGCTGGCTACCTGAACCCAGCTTCCGCCGGGATCGAACTCAGGTCGTGAGCAGAGTTTAGGATTGTAGTACTGCAGCTTTACCACAACTGAATTAAATTGGTTAACTACTAGAAAGGTTGGTTGAAAGGCAGATGATCTATTATTTATTTGGGTCTATGGTGTAGAAAATCCCCCCTTTCTTCCAAGGGCTTGGGTACACAATTTTCCCTGTCTCCAGTTTATCTTCACAACAGTCCTGTGAAGTAGATTTAGGCTGAGAAAGACAGCGATTATTTCAAGTTTACCAAGTGAGAGGGTGGGGGATTGGAACTCGTATCTTCCCCAGTCCAAGTTCCACACTGATACAATTCCGGCTCCTGCACATATTCATACAGAAACGGAGATAAGGCAGATCTCAGTTTTCCTTACTCACTGGGATCCTCCTTCCTTTGGAAAAGGCAAACAACATTTATTTTAAAATGACTGTCATGAATTGTGTGTGGCAGGGGTGTGTGTAGAACTTGGGGGGGGGGGGGGAAATGTCTTGAGTTTTTGAACTATGCAGCACCCGCCACGGCTGAGACACCGAGAGGAAGGGGCTCCTACCCTGCTGGCTTGCTCCCTTGTCAAATGATTTTTTGAGAGTGACAGGATGGATTTGTGTCTTTGAGGACTCCTTTCTTCTTGGGTATGGTTCCAGCAGGATTCTTGCTTTCTTTCCAAACTGAATTGCCTAATGACTGGTGTCCAAAATGCACAATAACACCGGCTTATAATCAAATGTTTTGAGAACTGGAAGGAAGGAAATATATGGGGAGAGGAAGAGGTGGAAGAAAAGCAACTTTAAATGCACTCTCCAAGCTGCTGGCTAGCTTGGCCTGGAGATGTGACTTAAAGAGACAAATGCCCTTTTCAAATCAGCCAACAGGGCAGTGGGGGCTTTGAGAACCACACAATTGGGGTGAAAGAGGCTCATGTGGCTCCTAAGCCACAGTTTGGCCACCCCTGTTTTAAATAAATCAAAAGAACAGGAGCAGACTGGGCTGAATTTTTTCCTTGTCAATTGACAACGCAGGATGAAGAGATTAGGGTTTGCCAGGGTTTGGGGGGTTTTGCCATCGAGTTTCAGCTGATTTATGGCAACCCCATATGGTTTTCAAGGCAAGAGACGTTCAGAGGTGGCTTGCCGTTGCTTTGCCTGTGTAACGACCCCTGGTATTCTTCGTAAGTCTCCCATCCAGGAATTTTTTTTTGTAGCAGGAGGCCCTGTAAGAAGAGCCCTGGAAGCTCTGAGAGGATTGATCACATCAGGGGTGTGTGGCCTAATATGCAAAGGAGTTCCTGCTATAAAAAGCCCTGCCCCATCCAAATACTGACCAGGGCCAACTCTGCTTAGCTTTCCCAGATCTGATGGGATCAGGCAGGCCTGGGTTATTCAGGGCAGGGCGGGCTGCCAGCTAGATTCTCAGTTTTTATTGCACTGCGTAGTACTGATTAACCCAAGATGTGTAAAGGTTGACGTGTGAGAGGCGTTTCTACGTTAACGATCTTGAGCATATGGTTATTATTTCTTTTGTGCATTATGGCTACATTTATACCAGGGGTGGCCAAATTTGCTTATTGTAAGAGCCGAATAGAATAAATGTCAGATGTTTGAGAGCCACAAGGCAGGAAGGCAAGCAGGCAAATAGATTGGGGGGGAGGGAGGGAGAGATGGAAAGAAAGCAACTTTAACTGTAAATGCATGCTCTGAGCCGCCGGCTGGCTTGACTTGGTGATTTAAAGAAATAAATGCCTTTTCCAAGTTAGTGGATGGGCAGTGGGGTTTTTGAGAGCCGCACAATAAGTGTGAAAGAGCCCCCACGTGGCTTCCGAGCCACAGTTTGGCCACCCCTGATTTGTACCCTGCCTTTGCCCCGAAGTGAGGACCCAAGGCGGCTTACATTGTCCTCCTTTCTTCTGCCCTCACAACAACCCTGTGAAGTTCTTCAAGCTGCTAGACCCTGGAGGTCCCTTAAAACTCTTCTATGACTCTATGATTCTAAGCAGATCAAGATGGGTAGTTGAGTTAGTAGCAGTAGAAAAGAACAAGAGTCCAGTAGTGCCTTAATGACTAAGGAAATTCGTGACAGGTGAGGAGCTTTCCTGAGTCAATGGTCACTTCTTCAGACTGAAGAAGCAAGCAGTGACTCGCAAAAGCTCCTACCTTCCCTCAGGGCTTTTTTTAATAGCTGGAACTCCTTTGCATATTACCCCACACTCTCTGATGTAGCCAATTCTCCAAGAGCTTACAGGGCTCTTTGTATAGGGCCTGCTGTAAGCTCTTGGAGGATTGGCTACATCAGGGGAGTGTGGCCTAATAGGCCAAGAAGTTCCTGCTACTAAAAAAAAGCCTAAATTTTGTTAGTCCTTGAGGTGCTACTGGCCTCTTTCTACTACTGTTTGTTAAGTGGGTGAGGTTGAGGGTGTGTTACTGACCCAAGGTCACCCAGCGAGCTTCTGGGGCAGAGTGGGGATTTGAATTTGGATCTCCCAGTGCCTTGTCTGACATTATAACCATTATAGCATACTGGCTGTCAACTGATTGCCAACTGACGAGGAACAAACACACACACCCTGCGCTGGTAAAAGCTGCAGAAATCTACCTGTTTTCCCCCCAGAACAAAGCGTTAGAGAAATAACTGTTCGTTGCTGCCGTTTGACTGGCTTTTACATTAGAGCAGGTGCCAAAATGGATCACCCTCCTCAGACATTAAAAAGAAATGCAGTAGCCAGTTTGGTGTAGTGGTTAAGTGTGCGGACTCTTATCGGGGAGAACCGGGTTTGATTCCCCACTCCTCCACTTGCACCTGCTGGCATGGCCTTGGGTCAGCCATAGCTCTGGCAGAGGTTGTCCTTGAAAAGGCAGCTGCTGTGAGAGCCCTCTCAGCCCCACCCACCTCACAGGGTGTCTGTTGTGGGGAAGGGAGATAAAGGAGATTGTGAGCCACTCTGAGTGGAGGGCGGAATATAAATCCAATGTCTTCTAAATCCAATGTCTCATGAGCACTGTCTTCTTGCCGCTAATTAGGGCTTTTTTTTTTTTTTTGTAGCAGGAATTTCTTTGCGTATTAGGCCACACACTTCTGATGTAGCCAATTCTTCTGGAGCTTACAGTAGGCCCTGTACCAAGAGAGCTTTCTCCAAGAATTGTGCTGGGAAAATGAAGTCCGTTTAATGGTGGTGAAGCAGGAACTCCTTTGCATATTAGGCCACACCCCCTTGATATAGCCAATCCTGCAAGAGCTTACAGGGCTCTTAGTACGGGGCCTACTGTAAGCTCCAGGAGGATTGGCTGGCTACATCAGGGGTGTGTGGCCTAATATGCAAAGGGTTCCTTCTACAAAAAAAGCCCTGGACTGGTGACTATGGTAAGCCTCTTTGAAAAAGTGATCCACAAGAAACGGGATCAAAGGCTGGCGTTCCTGTAGGAGGCTCACCAGGATCCACATAGAGTTCTGAAGATACTTTGTTGGAATATTGGGAGGATTTCTATTAGAAATTTTGATTATCTTGAAAAATTTATTCCAGTTGGGACTGGTACAATGTGTGAACTTTTGATATTGACATTGAGTATAAAAACTGGCAATGGCACCAGCACTAGCACTTTAAGATCCCCGCAGATGTGGTGGGATTGAGGAAATACGGAGAACCAGTAGAATTTTGAAAATGTTTGTTGGTATTGCATTTGTTACAAATTGTATGGATTTGAAACTTTCGTAAACTTTTATAAACTTTTGTAACTTTGTAACCGTATATTAATGTTCTGGGGAATTTCATTCCTTATTATTCCGTGATGATATTGTCATCTTAATTTCCAGTTTCTGTGGAACTCTTGGGTTGCCGCCAATCAACATGGCCAGACCAAGTGCTGGTTTCATCCTCTCTGTAGCTCAAAGCAACATCTGCTCTGAATTCCTACTTCTATGGGGAAGGCAAACGGCTCAGTGGTTAGAGAGAGCACCAGCTTTGCATGGTGAAGTCCCGTGTTCAGTGTCCAGTTCAAAGATCATAGGAGGGACCTTCCTCCGTCCGAGACCTGGGGCGACAGCATTCATTTTTGTTTAAATAAATATATACTCTCTAGAACACCAGTCACTTCACTGAATTTGGGTCTGGGTGTAAATGCACTCTATGCATGCCCTGAAAGACTTTCACTTGTTCAGAGACAGTGCTGAAAAATGAGTTCTGGGTCTTGAGGGCAAGCCAACGGCCCTCTGCACATGCTCTGGAACACTGATTCTTGCACCAGTTTAAGGCAGGTGGTGATTGATAGACCTAGTCTCAAAGTGAGATATTAAAAATGATTGAAAACTAGGACGCTTGAGGCCCCCCCTACCGATGAATGGGATAGTTTATTATGGGCCATAAAATGAACAATGACAAAATCTTTTGGATCTTCATAGCAAAAGGATTAAATAGAAGGTTCCCCATACCTTACCATATTTCAGCAGCTGTCGGAGAAACCTTCTTTACTACTATATATGCAAATAAAAATAGAGATCTACCAGGTGGAAGACCAAGAATGACCAGATATAAAGGAATAGCCTCCCGTAACAACTAATGAAGAAGAAGAGGAGGAGGAGGAGGAGACTGGATTTATACCTTGCCCTTCACCACCCAAAGGAGTCTCAGAGTGGCTTACATTCTCCTTTTCCTTCCCCTCCCCGCAACAGACACCCTGTGGGGTAGGTGAGGCTGAGAGAGCTCTGGCAGAAACTGTTCTTGAGCGGAGAGCCAGTTTGGTGTAGTGGTTAAGTGTGCGGACTCTTATCTGGGAGAACCGGGTTTGATTCCCCACTCCTCCACTTGCACCTGCTGGAATGGCCTTGGGTCAGCCATAGCTCTGGCAGAAGTTGTCCTTGAAAAGGCAGCTGCTGTGAGAGCCCTCTCCAGCCCCACCCACCTCACAGGGTGTCTGTTGTGGGGGAGGAAGGTAAAGGAGATTGTGAGCCGCTCTGAGACTCTTCGGAGTGGAGGGCGGGATATAAATCCAATTTCTTCTTCTTCTTCTTCTTCTTTTTTTTTCTGTGAGAGCCTGTGACTGACCGGCAGGTGCATATGGAGGAGAGGGGTCTGTGCACTTAATCACTACACCAAACTAGCTCTTAGGATCGCAGGTTCATCTTGATTAAACAACAAAAAAGGGGGAAGCTCCTGATCCTTGTACCAGCAGAACTGTTTTAAATGGATCCAAATTGGTGGGCACAAATTCCAGTTTCTGTTTTTACTGATATAAACAAGTATTTCTGAAGCTTGGCGCAGTGTGATAGTCATACCAATTTACAAAAAAAGGGGGACCAGATGGACCCGGCAAACTAGCAAGTCTGTTAACATTGGGAAACTCTAGTCTCAAAGTGAAACAACGGTGATGTATTGCAGTGTAACGAGGTTGTGTGTGGGAAGGGAGCATAGTTGGTGCACAGCAAGCAGGGATTGCGCTCCCCCTCCCCAGGTTTATCCAGCCTGTCCTCATCTGTAAACCACCCAGAGCCACTACTTTCAACAAAGAAACATGCTGGGGCCAATGGCGGGAATACCCTGGAGAGGTCTGGCTTTATACCAGTAGCGGTGGGCAGGGCTTTTTTATGTAGGAAAAGCTCAGCAGGGACTCATTTGCATACTAGGCCACACCCCCTAATGCCAAGCCAGCCAGAACTGCATTCCTGTGTGTTCCTGCTCCCAAAAAAGCCCTGGTGGTGGGTGTGCTATTTTGATAGGACAAAGTAGCACCTTTAAGACCAACAAAGTTTTATGGGGCGTTTTCGCACTGACCTTAATCAGCAGCGACGCCCCTCTTCAGCGCGCAGGATCAGCCCGGATTTCGCACCAATTGCCGCGGAGCACCCGGAAGAGCCGGAAAGTCCCGCGGCTTTTGCGGTGCAAATGGAAACTGGATTTTGGCGGTTTCCATTTGCGCCGCAAAAGCCGCGGGACTTTCCGGCTCTTCCGGGTGCTCCGCGGCAATTGGTGCGAAATCCGGGCTGATCCTGCGTGCTGAAGAGGGGCGTCGCTGCCGATTAAGGTCAGTGCGAAAACGCCCATTGAGAATGTAAGCTTTCATGTGCTAGAAGCACACTTCACCAGACAATGGAATGGGGTACAGTTAGCAGTGTTACTTATAGCTTATGGGATCGCAAAGAGTCGGACTTGACTGTGGGACCGAACAACAACAACAAAGTGGTTAAGTGTACAAAATAGTACCAAATTAGAATCCAATGGCAAAATAGTGAAATGAACAAACTGAAAGACCAACAGGCCAACACAGCTGCCCACCTGGACCTATTTTAACAGGACTTCAGGATGGCCAGGGAGGTTTAATAAGGGGAAACCAGCAGTGAGGAAGAAAATCTTTAATTTCTGAATGTCAGCAAGGCACGTTCTTATTGTCACAGAAGCACTGCTGGGGGGTTGGGTGGAAGCAGCAGTCCTTCTCTGCATAGGTCCTCAGGATCGGGGCCACTGGACAGAACAGTGACATGGAGACACTCTTGGAATGCAGACAGTACAATCTGGTGTTAGAACTCTTTCTGCAGGGCAGGTGGCGGGGAAGAAATACAAAGAGGATTGCCGGCTGAACAGGAAATTAAAAAAACACCAGCCTGATCAGCTCTTCTGCCTTAACAAAGGTTGAACTGCAGAAATCCAGTCTGTGAAGCTGTTTCACAGCATGGAAGGAAACACCGTCAGGTAGCCATCCATTTGTATCCTGCGCTTTCTCAGGGCAACAAAGTCTCTCCTTTTCATTTTGCCGACGTGACATCCCTGCGAGGTGGGCTAGGGCTGAGAGAAGGGAAGTGACCTGCTTGAGGTCATGCATCGAGGTTTTATGGCCAAGTTGGGATTTGAACAGCCATCTCCAAGATACTCTGACCACAACACCACACCGGTTCCCCGTTACTCCTTATTGTTGCAGGTCTTCAAAGGAGTATCTCCCACCAAAAGGTGGCCATTCCAGATAAGAATATAAGAGAAGTCATGTTGGATCAGGCTAATGGCCCATCAAGTCCAACACTCTGTCTCACATTGGCCAAAACCCCAGGTGCCATCAGGAGGTCGAACAGTGGGGTCAAGACACTAGAAGCCCTCCAACTGTTGTCCCTCCAGGGCCCAAGAATACAGAGCATCAGTGCCCCAGACAGAATGTTCCATCTAAGAACATAAGAGAAGCCATGCTGGATCAGGTCAATGGCCTATCCAGTCCAACCCTCTGTCTCACAGTGGCCAAAACCCCAGGTGCCATCAGGAGGTCGAACAGTGAGGTCAGGACACTAGAAACCCTCCAACTGTTGTCCCTCCAGGGCCCAAGAATACAGAGCATCAGTGCCCCAGACAGAATGTTCCATCTAAGAACATAAGAGAAGCCATGCTGGATCAGGTCAATGGTCTATCCAGTCCAACCCTCTGTCACATAGTTGCCAAAAAACCAGGTGCCATCAGGAGGTCCACCAGTAGGGCCAGAACACTAGAAGCCCTCCCACTATTACCCCCCCTAAGCACCAAGAATACAGAGCATCACTGCCCCAGAAAGAGAGTTCCATCTATACCCTCTGGCCAATAGCCACTGATGGACCTCTGCTCCAGATGTACTATGGTTGCTTGGACATCTAATCTGTCTACCTGAATCCAGACACTAAATTGGGGGCCCCCTTTCTGGACTTAGTTTTCTCCCCCACCCCCAACCCCGGCACAAAGACATACATTTAACAAAACTAGAGAATCTGTCTCCCAGGAGTAAGTGAAGGACGCTTTGAAACTTCTCCCAGGTCAAAAGGAAAAAAAGAAAGAGTTCTTACCTGGATTAGAAAGAGTTCTTGTCTCCTGGGTCCAAACTGGGCTGTTAATCCTTTGCTTTCATTTCGCTGATAGTCCTTACTTTAAAGAGCAAACGGAATCCTTGCCACTTCCTGATACACTTTGGAGTGGTCACCTGATCCCCACGTAGCAACTTGAAGATGCGGGCAACCTGCGCCCCCCCCCCCGCACCATACACACCTTTGGCACTGTCTCTTTGTTCCTGTTTAAAATGGCAGCTGTAGGATTAATCATTACTAGGTGCACACAATCATTAAACGTGTGCGTGGACTCTCACACACACACAGAGGCACACAGCGGCAAGCACACACCCCTCTCTCCCTCCCCCTTTGAGCCTGTGAGAGCCTGGTACATACAGAGCACAAAGGCCTGGCAGGAGAGAGAGGGATTTAAATCTCTCCTGGGGCTGTTTTGCTCCACCGGATGCAAAGCTGCCAGGCTCGCCTCTTGACCGGGTTCTGCTCTGCTACCTCTGTGTGACCCCCTTCCTCAGCCAATCCCCCTTCGGGCCAAACTTTGAAAGGAGAACTCGGGACCCGTGGTTGTTCCGGGTCTGTTCACCTGGCTTGGTCATGCAGAAGGTGCCCCGAGGTGCCCTGCCAAGCCCCAACTGGAAAAACAAAACAACCAAAAAACTCCCCATTTTGGATTCCAAGCCTTTAATCCTGTAAAATACTCACTACTCGTCAGCTTTCGCAACCACGACAGGCCGGAGGGCTCCCAGACTGTGGCGTCAACAAGAGTTATTTGCAGACTTAAGAGCGAGCGCCCAGGTGGCGGATTAGAAGCCGGAGCTAAGTTCTCTGTAGAATTTACAGGGCCGGCTCTGCCACTAGGCAAACTAGGCGATTGCCTAGGGTCCGGACTTCTGGGGGCACTGAACTGAGTGCCCCCCATGTGTCTTGGTGATGTTATTAGTGCAGAGGGGGGCATCAGAAGTTACCCTTGCCTAGGGTGCCAGATGGTCTTGAGCCAGCCCTGAGAATTCAGCCCTAGGGGCAATGGTCTGGATAGGATCACCCATGTAAACAGGCCACTCGGTAAACTGTGAGCCAGTTTGGTGCAGTGGTTAAATGTGCGGACTCTTATCTGGGAGAACCGGGTTTGATGCCCCACTCCTCCACCTGCAGCTGCTGGAATGGCTTTGGGTTAGCCATAGCTCTCGTAGAGCTTTCCTTGAAAGGGCAGCTTCTGGGAGAGCTCTCAGCCCCACCTACCTCAAAGGGTGTCTGTTGTGGGGGAGGATGTGAACTGCTCTGAGACGCTGAGATTTGGAGTGGAGGGTGGGATATAAATCCAAGATCATCAACATCATCATCATCTTCTTCTTCTTCTTCTGTTTTGTCTTTGCATATCATAAAACATCTTCATCATGCTTCATGCTAATTTGCTGGCTAGTCTCTGCTTATATGTTGGAACTGTTAGTTTCCATTTCAATGTATCTGAGGAAGTGCGCCTGCTGTCAGACTCTGTTCATTGATACTATTGCTGAACGCTGACTACTAACCAGATTGATTAACTCACATATATGCTCACTAACCTATGCTAGTAGAATAGGAGAGGGGGGCCAAGTAGGGAATAGCCAAAGAGTAGCTTCCCAGGGACATCAAAGGTTGTTAGGCATTCTTTGAAGTGGAGAATGCCCAGCAGATTCTCACCTCCTCCCTAGAGGCAGCAAGGACATTGCCGCCTGGAAATGTAACCACCAACTGTAGAAGATAAGGGGGAGCCGTGTGAAAAGTCTCACATGCAAAAGCAGCCTTTGTTTTGGGAATTGAGGGGTAGTTGTAATTGCTTTGATGTAGAATGTTAAATACCAATGATTCGAACTGCCTGCCATCAGTTCCAATGCCTATCATGCTGAAGTAACTTTGGAGTATACAATAAATGCAACTTTGTTTCAAATAATCAAGCTTGCTTATTTTGGGAGCTTCAATGAACCTTCGCTGACCCCTGCACACAAAAGCTCTTACCTTGAATAAAACTTGGTAGGTCTTAAAGGTGCCACTGGACTCCAACTTTGTTGTGAGAGCCAGTATAGTGAAGTGGTTAAAATCGGTGGACTCTTAATATGGAGAACCTGGTGTGATTCCCCACTACTACACATGCAGCCAGCGGAGTGATCTTTGGTCAGTCACAGTTCTCTCAGAGTTGTTCTTTCAAGAACAGTTCTCGGAAGACCTCTCTCATCCCCACCTGCCTCAAAGGGTGTCTGTTGTGGGGAGAGAAAAGGAAGGAGATTTGTAAGCTGCTCTGAGACTCCGAGTGAAGGGTGGGGTATAAATCCAATCATCTTCATCTCCTCCTCCTCCATTGTGGCATGGTGGTTACAGTGGCTGTGATCGCACACACTAAATAATGCACCTTCAATTCACTTTCAATGCACCTTTCAGCTGGATTTTACTGTGTGAACTGGCAAAATCCAGTTGGAAAGTGCATTGAATGTGGATTGAAAGTGCATTATTTAGTGTGTGCAATCACAGCCAGTGTTGTAGTAGGACCTGGGGGATCCATGTTCAAATCTTCATTCTGCCTTAGAAGCTTGTTGTGGGTGAGCTTGGGCCTTCCTACCTAACCTAAATACCTAACCTACCTAAATGCCTAACCTACCTCATTAGGTATAAAAATGGAGAAGAGAACAATGTAAGCCTCTTCGGGCCCCCATGGGTGAGGAAGGCAGGTACACATGAGCTCAGCTTCGGTCTAGGAACTCAGCTATTGGGTCTTGCAGCTGAGCTCTTGCAAAGCTGATCTTACCCAGTTAACAGCTCTTTGTTATGCACTTTCCAAATGGCCTTTCCTTTTCCTGATCCGTGATATTTATTTATTTATTTATTTATTTATTTATTTATTTATTTATTTATTTATTTATTTATATTAAGATTTATACCCCGCCCGTCTCACCTAAGTGTCTCAGGGCGGCTTACAACATAATAATTCAAACACTTCAGTTTAAAACATTTAAAATATAGTTAAACCATAAATTAATAAAAACAAGATAGAATAAAACCGGCGGTCTATAGCTACATTTTGTTCCATCCAAGATATTTTTCATAGTCTGCAGAGTCAGTTAATGTCATAGGCCTGCCGGAAGAGGGCTGTCTTACAGGCCCTGCAGAATTGCCCTAGATCCCGCAGGGCCCGCACCTCTTCCGGCAGCTGGTTCCACCAATAAGGTGCCGTTATTGAGAAGGCCTGATCCCTGGTGGATTTTAGACGGGCCTCCTTTGGCCCGGGGACTACCAACAGGTTTTGTGAACCTGAGCGTAGTACTCTCTGGGGAACGTGTGGGGAGAGACGGTCCCTAAGGTAGGCAGGTCCTAGGCCATATAGGGCTTTAAAGGTAATGACCAACACCTTGTACCGGACTCGGAATATTACTGGCAGCCAGTGCAGACCCTGGAGCCCCGGCCGAATATGCTCCCGTCTTGGGAGCCCTAATAACAGCCGGGCAGAAGCGTTCTGCACTACAGTTTCCGGGTCCGGCACAAGGGTAGCCCCATGTAGAGGGCATTACAGTAGTCCAGCCTCGAGGTGACCGTAGCATGAATCACTGTTGCCAGGTCGTCACGTTCCAGGAAGGGGGCCAACTGCCTCGCCCGCCTAAGATGAAAAAAAGCGGACTTGGCAGTGGCTGCTATCTGAGCCTCCATCGTCAGTGAAGGCTCCAATAGCACCCCCAGGCTCTTGACCCTGCCCGACGCTGTTAACGGAGCGCCGTCAAAAACTGGCAGGGGGATTTCCCTTCCCGGGCCGCAGCGACCCAAGCAAAGGACCTCTGTCTTCGCCGGGTTCAGCTTCAGCCCGCTCAGCCTTGTCTTTTAGCTCAAAAGTTAGAGGCCTTCTCTTTAGGCATATTTTCATTTAGGCATAGCATCGGATGCATTGACCCGAATAGCCCAGGCTAGGCCAATCTCAGAAGCAAAGCAAAGTCACCCCTGGTTAATACTTGGATGAGAGACAACCAAAGAGTTTCAGAGTTGCCATGCAGAGGCAGGCAATGGAAAACCACTTCTGAGTGTCTCTTGCCCTGAAAACTCCACAGGGTCATCCTAAGCCAGCTGTGTCCTGATGGCAAAAAAAAGCAACTGATACCCATGGCATTACACACTGAAATTGAGTTGAAGCAAGCCAGGAATCTCAATGTGGTCATGTGGTGTGGTGTTTTTACCAATATGTGCATATGCTCATTGCTTAAATAAGCAATCTTGATTTTGGCAATGCAGCATGGGGAAAAGATGCATGTGACCTAAAGGGGCTTAGGCCACACCCACATGGCTGTTTTGCTCTTCCTTGGCTTCTAAACTGGAGCACAGCTTTTTGAAGCATCCACCAGATGTTGTCAACCAGTCACCTGTTTGCTAGGTTTTTCATTGCTTTGCTTTGCACTTTCAAAAAAACCTTCAGTACAAATAGGTTAGCGCACCTGCTGGTCAGGTATTTTACAGTCTTCCACGCACATCGGTATTGCTTTATCATAGTTATCTCATTGCAACCTCTGTTTTCCTCCTGCAACACTGCAGGGCTTCTTGCTGAATTATAAAAAAGGCAGCTGCAATAGCGCTATAGCTTTACAATGCCACAGTATAATGCTATAGCACTACAGCAGCTATTGACAATTCTCTGGTGACCCAGCAGGGAAGAAATGGGGACTGCAAAATACTAAGGGAAGCATACAGGAAACTCCATTGTCTGTGGTAATGAATCCATACCAGAGAATCCTTACTATCTGGCTGCCCAAAATGGCCCAGTTTTGGAATTACCTTTAGAAATTCTCCAAGTTAAAGAAAAGTTTAGAAGAAGCAGAAAACTATGTGCAGCGTGAAATTTTAAAACATAAGAGGAACAGAACCGGTGAAACGAATTGGAGTGTATTGTTATGAGTGCTCAACTAAGAAGAAGAAGAAGAAGATATTGGATTTATATCCCGCCCTCCACTCCAAAGAGTCTCAGAGCGGCTCACAATCTCCTTTACCTTCCTCCCCCCACAAAAGACACCCTGTGAGGTGGGTGGGGCTGGAGAGGGCTCTCACAGCAGCTGCCCTTTCAAGGACAACCTCTGCCAGGGCTATGGCTGACCCAAGGCCATGCTAGCAGGTGCAAGCGGAGGAGTGAGGAATCAAACCCGGTTCTCCCAGATAAGAGTCCGCACACTTAACCACTACACCAAACTGGCTCTGGCTCTGGGAGACTACACCAAACTGGCTCTGGGGTTCAAATTCTCACTCAGCCACAGAGCTCCCTTGATGAGCCTGAGCTCATCCTACCTCACAGGGTTGTTGTGAGGAGAACAACACTCTTAAGCTCTTGGGAAGAAGGGCAGGATAACGATGTGACTGTCCAAGCCAGTCTTTAGGAAGCCTCATTAGCAGAAAGCTCTAGCTTTTAGGTTTTTTAAAGTTGTACTTTTGGCACAGGTAAGGGATTGTTGTTGCGAAACATGAAGGCACCTCTTGTACACTTCCCAAAGCTTGCAAATCCACAGCAGCTGGGGAATCCGTGCGGAGCAGGTAGAACACTGGGAATAAAATGCCATGAGCGAGGTCCAGCCTTCATCTCCGGCGTGGTGAGAGCCAGAAGACAGCCCCTGAAGTTGGCCCCTCTGGAAGGAAGGAGGGCCTGCGTGGATCTGCATTGCCAACCCCATTTATCTGGAAGCATGTGACTCGAAGGCTGGAATGTGCACTGCGGGGCGCAGCCTTTGAAGACTCCTTGGAGAACATTTGCAGCTGGCAACAGACTGAACGGCTCTCTCTGCCAGGGAGGGGGAACTGCTGGGAGAGAGGCGTCCGTCCACCACCTTGATTCAGCGGAGCTGGGACGAATGTGGACCGGTTCGGTTAGGAAATTCCCTGTTTCAATATTTCGTTTCCTCTCTGTGGGAAATGAACCTGCGAATCTTCGTTCACAAGTTCTCGCGGTGAATTTTTCGTTCCTGTGACGAATCTTGTTCTCACGGTGAATTTCTCCCATTAAAGTCAATGTAATTTTCAGCATGAAAGGGTTTTTTTTTTTTGTTTGAATGATAAAAAGAATTGGGTTTGCGAGAAAAACAAGGCAAACAAGAAGCAAGTAGCAATCTATGGAATGAAAAAGAAATGAAAAGGCCCAGCTTGGTGATTTGGCAGCTCCTTCAGCTTCTGGAAGATTTTTGTATGACCTTGAAGGTTCTCCAAGCCATCTTCACAGCCCCCAGGGTTTTTTTGCAAAGTTTTGCAGGCTGGTCAGATTTTTAGTCTATGCAACTCTCTTGTTTTTTTCTTAAGCATTTACTCTGTGTTGCAATGTTTAAAAACTCTCAAAACAAGTTGATTTGACAGGTGACTTTAAAAATATATGGGAAAGAATTGCCTAAATGTTTACTGCTCAGTCAGATTCTCCATTCTGTTGTCACATATTTTGATCCCCCCCCCCCAAAAAAAACCCTTTCACATTTTTAAGCTTTTATTTTAGGAGGCTTAGAATCATAGAATCATAGAGTTGGAAGGGACCTCTAGGGTCATCTAGTCCAACCCCCTGCACAATGCAGGAAACTCACAAACACCTCCCCCTAAATTCACAGGATCTTCATTGCTGTCAGATTGCCATCTAGCCTCTGTTTAAAAACCTCCAAGGAAGGAGAGCCCACCACCTCCCGAGGAAGCCTTTTCCACTGAGGAATCACTCTAATGGTCAGGAAGTTCTTCCTATTGTGGAGCCAGAAACTCTTTTGATTTAATTTCAACTCACTAGTTCTGGTCCTACTTTCCAGGGCCACAGAAAACAATTCCACACTATCCTCTATATGACAGCCTTTCAAGTACTTGAAGATGGTGATTATATCAGCTGCCTCCTCTCCAGGCTAAACATCCCCTGCTCCTTCAACCTTTCCTCATAGGACTTGGTCTCCAGACCCCTCACCATCTTTGTCGCCCTCCTCTGGACCCATTCCAGCTTGTCTATATCCTTCTTAAAATGTGGTGCCCAAAACTGAACACAATACTCCAGGTGAGGTCTTACCAGAGTAGAGTAAAGCGATACCATCACATCATGTGATCTGGACACTATGCTTCTGTTAATACAGCCCAAAATTGCATTTGCCTTTTTAGCCACCGCATCACACTGTTGACTCATGTTCAGCGTATGATCTACTAAGACCCCTAGATCCTTTTCGCACATACTACTGCTAAGACAAGTCTCCCCCATCCTATAACCATGCATTGGATTTTTCCTGCCTAAATGTAGAACTTTACATTTATCCCCGTTAAAATTCATTTTATTGATTTTAGCCCAGTTTTCCAGCCTGTCAAGGTCATCCTGTATCCTGTTTCTGTCTTCTCCTGTGTTTGCAACCCCTCCCAAGTTAGTATCATCTGCAAATTTAATAAGCATTCCCTCTATTCCTTCATCCAAATCATTGCTAAAGATGTTGAACAATGCTGAAGAATCTTTAATTGTGTTTGTCTGTGTCCTTTATGAAGTTTAAATCTCCACTACCTGGCATTACATTTTATGACACACATGGCCTGGCCCGACAAGGTCTCATTTATGTCAGACCTGGCCCTCATAACAAATGAGTTTGACACACCTGGTCTATGCCCGGTGCCAAATCGAATGGATGTGCAGAAAGTTTACACCAAGAACCTGTGATCCATGCAAATCCGAGTTACTTCAAATCAATCAAAGCCACTCTATGCAATGAGGATTTCTTCTGTTTTTAGTGCTAAATCCAAATATTCTCAAAAATTTGTCCAACTTGACTCTGAATATACAGCTAACAAGTAGAACCGGAATACAGTATCAAAGATTTCAGGTTTTCACGGCTGGTAACATCATTAGGGTTTGTAGAATCTTTCGGGCTCAAGTGCCATGTTCTACTGGAGAAAGTTTTTCTTCCAGACATTTCGTTCTCAGCAGCTGCAGCTGAGAACGAAACGTCTGGAAGAAAGACTTTCTCCACTAGAACACGGCACTTGAGCCTGAAAGATTCTACAAACCCTAAGGAATACAGTATCTCAGGGCTTTTTTTTTTGATAGCAGGAACTCCTTTGCATATTAGGCCACACACCCCTGATATAACCAATCTTCTTGGAACTTACAGTAGGCCCTGTAAGAAGAGCCCTGTAAGCTCTTGGAGGATTGTCTACATCAGGGGGATGTGGTCTAACATGAAAAGGAGTTCCTGCTTTAAAAAAAAAAAAAAAAGCCCCATGGTGTCTTGTTTCACTGTCGCTTTTTCCAGGCTTACAAAGATCGGAAAATCCATTTCAAAATCAACAGGAACACTCTGCAAATTGTATACATTCACAGGGATTTGAATGATCTTATGTTTTGAAGCTGTTGGCATGTGTTTTTTATCTTATCTGTGATTCTCACTGGTTTGTTGATCACCCAGCATAGTCATCTCAGCCCAGGGATCCCTAACCTGTAGCCTGTCCAGCCAGGGAAACATCCTCTGCTTCCTTCTTCTCAGAGATGTGTGTGTGTGAGGGGTCGCACTCGCTGCCAGGATTCCTCCATGGGTAAGAGTCCAGGTCTTTCTTGCCTGCTCTGCTGATCAGCGACCCCCTTCTCCGAATCCAAGAAGATTCTCTGGTCTGCACTGCACAGAGCCGAGTCTGTCGTGCACGGCCGGGAGGGGGACACCCCCAGAAGTACCTCAGAAGTGCACAGAGCCATCTTCAGCCTCGTCGCCGTATGCTTGGATCTGGGCCTTGATGTGTGTGAGCTTCTTTTTCAGATAATCGCAGCGTTCCAGCTTCTCCAAGTAGGCGGGATCCTGAAATCGGATGCGATTGATCAATACCCGGCTGGAGATCATTTAGTGAAGGCTGGCGGGGTGGGGAAGTAGCCTCAGATTTCTCTTCTATCGCCCCCCCCTTCCCATTTCACCCTGCAGAGGCTTCAACCTTGTTTTGCTTTCCAGCTACACCTGTGGAACGTCTGCCTCAACAGACAGGATGCCAGTTGGAATCCCCAGGGCTGGTGCTAAATAAATATATCCTATTAAGATGAGGGGGCTACCAGCAAGTAGCCTCTCAACTTGCACCTTATCTCTTGCTGTCCTACCTCACCAGGCAGCTCGGGTTGCCAATCCGCAGTTTGGGCCTGGGGATTTCCCAGAATTAAAACTGATCTCCAGGCTACAGAGATTAGTTTCCCTGGGGAAAACTGATGCTGTGGAAGATGGACTGTATGCTTTGTAGAGCCAGTTTGGTGTAGTGGTTAAGTGTGCGGACTCTTATCTGGGAGAACCGGGTTTGATTCCCCACTCCTCCACTTGCACCTGCTAGCATGGCCTTGGGTCAGCCATAGCTCTGGCAGAAGTTGTCCTTGAAAGGGCAGCTGCTGTGAGAGCCCTCTCCAGCCCCACCCACCTCACAGGGTGTCTGTTGTGAGGGAGGAAGGTAAAGGAGATTGTGAGCCGCTCTGAGATTCTTCGGAGTGGAGGGCGGGATATAAATCCAATATCTTCTTCTTCTTCTTTGTAGTCTGCAGAGGTTCCTCCCCTCCCCAGCCCCATCCTCCCAAGGCTCCACCCTTAGATCTACAGGAATTCATGAGCCTGGAGTTGGCAACCCTAGGGACAGCCTTGATTTCCTGGTCTTTTCCAAACCAGGTCATTGTTGACTACCAGATTTTTGCTTTGTTGGCATGTTCCATTTTTCAGGAATCACAGCGGTGTGGCAATAAGTGTCCAACTGCCCCTGGGGAGCCCTGGATTCAAATTCACAGCTATAGAGTGACCTTGGGCCAGTCTCTGTCTCTTTCTTTCAGCCTGGCCTACCTCACAGGGATACTGGGAGGATAAAAATGCAAGAAGGAAAAAATACAGATGCTGCCCTGAGTCGTTGTGGTGGAATGGTTAAGAACAACGCACTCTAATCTGGGAGAACCAGATTTGATCCCCCACATGCAGCTGCTGGTGTAACCTTGGGTCAGTTCCAGTTCTCTCAGAGCTGTTCTCTCAAGAGCAGTTCTAACTCTTCCTCTCAGGGTATCTGTTGTGGGGAGAGGAAGGGAAGGAGGTTGTAAGCCACTTTGAGACTCCTTCAGGTAATGAAGAGCAGGAGTTTAAAATGCAGAAGAAGAAGATATTGGATTTATATCCCGCCTTATACTCTGACTGGGGAAGGCAATGGCAAACCACCCCGTAAAAAGTCCGCCGTGAAAACGTTATGAAAGCAACATCACCCCAGAGTCAGAAACGACTGGTGCTTGCACAGGGGACCTTTCCTATACTCTGGATCTCAGAGTCTCAGAGTGGTCACAATCTCATTTACCTTCCCCCCACCCCCACAACAGACACCCTGTGAGGTGGGTGGGGCTGAGAGAGCCTTTACAGAAGCTGCCCTGTCAAGGACAACTCCTACAAGAGCTATGGCTGACCCAAGGCCATTCCAGCAGGTGCAAGTGGAGGAGTGGGGGAATCAAACCTGGTTCTCCCAGATAAGAGTCTGCACATTTAACCTCTACACCAAACTGTAGTGAAGAACGGGGGTATAAAAACGCACTCTTCTATTTCTTAGAGGATGGAGAGGATTTTTTTATAAAAAATTCTCCTTCCCCAAAGTGTTTGCATGGCCTGCTATCTCACATGCCACAGCGGACAAAGGTTCAGTTTTTCAGCCGCTGATAACACATTGCAGGGAAGTTGTTTTCCCTCTTAGTTTATCGGGAATGGAAAACAGTGACACCCTCTTGGCTTTGCGACCAGCAGCACAGCAAACAAACCCAGCGAACACCGCAAAAGGGTCTGATGTGTGGAGAGCTTGGCCAGCAACCTCGATACCGAGAATGAGGCTGTTCCCTGCTTTTGTCTGTGAACTTCTGGAGGGAAGGACATGCAAGAACAGAAATCCCTACAGCAGGGCCTTTTTTTGTAGAAAAAGCCCAGCAGGAACTCATTTGCCTTGTTGGTGTGAAGCAATAGAATAAAGTTATAGAGTCCAGTTATGCTGATTTGCTGTTCAACCTCTGTCTATGAGTTGGAACACTTTTCTTCGACTTCATTTTATCTGAAGAAAGTGCATGCGCATGGAAGTTCATACCCTGAGGGACGGTGGCTCAGTGGTAGAGCATCTGCTTGGGAAGCAGAAGGTCCCAGGTTCAATCCCCGGCATCTCCAACTAAAAAGGGTCCAGGCAAATAGGTGTGAAAAACCTCAGCCTAAGACCCTGGAAAGCCGTTGCCAGTCTGAGTAGACAATACTGACTTTGATGGACCAAGAGTCTGATTCAGTATAAGGCAGCTTCAGCTTCATATGAATGAACTTGGCTGGTCTTAAAGATGTCACCGGACTCTAACTGTATTCTGTCGTGGAGAGAGGAAGAGAAGGCAATTGGAAGTCATTCTGAGTGGAGGGCGGGGTATAAATCCAATCTCTTCCTCCTCCTCCTCTACTTCAAAGCCCTCTTTCCTCCTCTTCTGGACTTAGAAAGCAAGCTGGCAGAGCTGTGACGCCCCCTATTCAGCACCCCCTGCCAAGATTCCGAGCTGAGGCACTGTTGGAAGAGATCAGTAGGCAGTAAGGTTGCCAACTTGGGGTGGAGAAGCTCCTAGAGATTTGAGGGCAGAGCCAGGGGACGGTGGGATTTGGGGTGGGGAGGGAGCTCTGCAAGGATGTGGCGTCGCACGGCCTGCCCTCTGAAGCTGTTCCGAGGGAACTGGTCTCTGTAGCCTGGAGCTCAATTGTAATTTTGGGAGGACTCCAGCTTCCACCTGGAGATCAAAGCCAAAACCGGGAGGGACTGCGACACAGAAGTCAAGCACAAAAAGCCAAAAGGCTCTCGCAATCACTCTTCACTAAACCTTCACCCTCCAAATATCTAAAAAAAAACTATACAACAAAATCCTTATGTCACCTTATACAATGTTATTACTTATAACTATCCAGGACTTTTTTTTTTAAAAGGCCCAGCAAAAACTCATTTGCATATTGGGCCACACCTCTGATGTCACCATTGTTTTGCACAGGTTTTTTTTTGGTAGAAAAAACTCAGCAGGAATTCATTTGCATATTAAGCTATGCCCCCTGATACCAAACCAGACCGAACTCCGTTCCTGTGCGTTCCAGCTCAAAAGAAGCCCTGGAACTATCCTATATAAATATTACAAATGCTCATATACCACCAGAGTAAACCTTGCTATGTGTGCCAAATATGGATTGAAGTCCTCAATAATATTTAAAGTCCAAAGTCTTCTTTTAATAATAGTCCAGCAAGGATCTTCTACAGTCACCGCCAACGAACTCACTGACCTGTGGTCCGTTTCCCCAGTGCTTTTTCTAGATGGGACTCTTTACAGTAGCCAAAGTTCCAACACATCGACTGAATACATTCACATCAAAGAATCCTTCACTGTTCCAACAGCTGTAATTTGCTACCAATACCTTCACATTATGTTCGCAGGTCGACGAGTTCATTGGCAGTGATTACGGAACATCCTTGCCTGGTTCCCTTGGACTATTATTAAAAGAAGACTTGGGACTTTAAATATTATTAGTCTTCAATCCATATATGACACACATAGCAAGGTTTATTCCGGTTGTATAAAGAGCTTTTGTGGTAGCAGGAACTCCTTTGCATATTAGGCCACACACCCCTGATGTAGCCAATCCTCCAAGAGCTTACAGGGTTCTAAGAACTGTGCCTACTGTAAGCTCTTGGAGGATTGGCTACATCAGGGGTGTGTGGCCTAATATGCAAAGAAGTTCCTGCTATAAAAAAAAGTCCTAGTTGTATACAAGAATATGAACATCCACCTGTAGATCAGCAACCCTAGAAGTCAGGGGTCTTGGCTGATGCTGACATAGTGCTGACGGGTTAAGTAGGCAATGGTGTTGGTCCTCTATCAGAGGTGTTGGTCCTCCATCAGTCTCCTCCTTGGGCTCTTCAACCAGGCAGCCTGTTTCAAGGCCCACTAGGGCATCCCCAAGAAGACCTCTATGGAAGGATGCTCCCTGTCACCTCTTTGCTGCACTCACCTTCTTCTTGTTCTCGTATTCCTTCCACACAGTGGACACCCTGCTCTGCTCCTGCAGAGAGAAAGGCTGCAATCAGTGCTGTAAAACCCCACTGACCCTGTTTGTGCCCAAGAAGCACCCCAGCTGCTGGCATCAGCTGGCCCCCTTTTACAGGCTTCAGTGGGGCAATGAGACAACCAAGCATTGTCCTCTAGAATCCTCTACAGCATTGCAAGGCATCCTGGGAACAGGCCTGGCCCGAGCCCTTCCCCCGCCCTAGGCAGCACAGCTGCAGCCGCCCCCGATTCACTGCACCTGCCGCCTACTCATGAGTAGGCGGCGGGCACTACTCGTGAGTAGGCAACAGGCGCAGGGCCCTGCCTGGGAGTGGGCCTTGGCTTTCAGTGAATAACAGTGAATGAGCAAAATGAATACATGACAATAACAGTGAATGAGCAAAATGAATACATGAACCGACTGCCCCCACCGGAATTTGCTGCCCACGCAGTCTCAACCCTATAGATCGCTTTACTCACCAGTTACTAAACGTAACGATCTGCAGTATTTCAACCAACTTACAGAGGAGAGAGGTCTAGGGAGTGGAGTTTTCCTCCTCTATCCCATACTCAGGTTCTAGTTAACTCTTTACTATCCCTCTTACTACATAAACAACTTCTGAAAGGAATGCAAAACGAACAGAAGGATTGCGCTTGCTCACTTCCTTTCTCTCACGCACATGGCTCTTCCTGCTCACCCACCCCCCCCGCAGCTTCAGTCTCGCTGAGATTTAAAGGCACACACACATACTCCTCCCAAAACAGAATCAGTCACAAGCTCCAGAACCTGCCTGAGATCTAAAGGCACATTTGACTGTTGAGGCGGAGCTTCCCCCTGCTCACCATCTGGCTGGCAGTAGGGAGGAGCCAGCAAAACTAGGGGATCCCCAACCCAGACCTGGGGCAAGCTTATCTTAGCTTCTAAGATCTGGCAAGATTGGGCTTGCCTGGGCTATCCAGGTCGGGGCAGGGTAGTTGCAAATTTCTTGGTGATCCTTAAAATCCCATTCACATGGTCGCCGCACCTCAAAAAGGATATTATAGCTTTAGAGAAGGTGCAGAGAAGGGCAACTAGAATGATTAAAGGGCTGGAGCACTTTCCCTATGAAGAAAGGTTGAAACGCTTGGGACTCTTTAGCTTGGAGAAACGTCGACTGCGGGGTGACATGATAGAGGTTTACAAGATAATGCATGGAATGGAGAAAGTAGAGAAAGAAGTACTTTTCTCCCTTTCTCACAATACAAGAACTCGTGGGCATTCGATGAAATTGCTGAGCAGACAGGTTAAAACGGATAAAAGGAAGTACTTCTTCACCCAAAGGGTGATTAACATGTGGAATTCACTGCCACAGGAGGTGGTGGCGGCCACAAGTATAGCCACCTTCAAGAGGGGTTTAGATAAAAATATGGAGCAGAGGTCCATCAGTGGCTATTAGCCACAGTATATGTGTGTATATAACATTTTTTTGCCACTGTGTGACACAGAGTGTTGGACTTGATGGGCCGTTGGCCTGATCCAACATGGCTTCTCTTATGTTCTTATGAATGCAGTTCCAGCTGGCTTGGTGTCAGGGGGTGTGGCCTAATATGCAAATGAGTTCCTGCTGGGCTTTTCCTAAAAAAAAGCCATGATGCAAACTGACCTCTTTATTCTGATAGGTGCGGGGCAACTTGGCCATCAGGGCCCCCAGCTCCTTGAGTTTCCGTCGTGCAGCTCCGACTGCATGGTAAAGCTCCTTGTATTCAGCATACTGGTCCTTGAAAACGGCTTTGTATTTCTCCTGCTCAGTTAGGCTTCTGATTGCTGGATACTTTCTATGCAGTAGGGAAGAGGGGAGGGAGGAAAATAACAGGGACTATTAGAAGAGGGACAGGGATTGATGGGGGAGCTGCAAACAGGGAGGGAAACTTCCTCCAGTCAGGGACTCCATTTCAAAGCCCGTTCCTATTTATTTATTAAGATACTTATACATTTTGTAGAAAAAGAGGTGCTGGAGCTCATTAGCTCAACTCATTTGCAGATGCCACACACCCCTGACATCACCAGTAGGTGGACTAAATTATATCAGCTCAGTATGTACCTTAGAATAATAGAATCATAGAGTTGGAAGGGACCTCCAGGGTCATGTAGTCCAACCCCCTGTGCAATGCAGGAAACTCACAAACACCTCCCCCTAAATTCACAGGATCTTCATCGCTGTCAGACGGCCATCTAGCCTCTGTTTTAAAACCTCCAAGGAAGGAGAGCCCACCACCTCCCGAGGAAGCCTGTTCCACTGAGGAATCGCTCTAGCTGTCAGGAGGTTCTTCGTAATGTTGAGACTAGGGCCATTTTTAAAAGGGAAGGGCTGTAACAATACTGAGGACAACACTGATGATAGCAGCACCTTCCCTTGGAAATCCTGATTATTTAAGGCACATGTGGAAGAAAACAAACTGACTCCACAACTATGAAAATGCACAAGGCGGGCAGACATGCAGAAGAACTGTGCTCAAACCAATTCCAGTGCTTGTGGATCAACTGCCAAGAAGATCAGGAGTAAATTGAGCAAAATGGAAAAGCCCACATAATTGACATGCAGAATAATCAACCATTGCATGACAAGGTAATGACCATGGACAAGGAGACAGCTATCAATTCCTGGAGACAGTTAAATGCAACACCACATAAACGGAGATTGGTTGACATTCATTGTCAGACATTCATTTAGGAAAAACAAAGAAATCCCTGTTATCTTGAAACCTGATTCCAGGAAGACCCTAGCCTAAGCCTGCAAGAAAATGCTTCTGTTCTTAGAAGTCCTTAGGAAAAGTAACCTGGCCTCTTCCCACCCCCAAGCATGATCCATGACTCACACACTTACATAATGTAATCTGGGATTACATGTGGTTTTGGGTGGTGGCCGGTCGGGATGCTGCAGTTTAGCACTGCGGGGTCCTCCTCGCCCTTCTCTGAAAACTCAACACGCCTGGTGACCTTTCTGGATGGCTGAATTTCATCCCCAGACACAGCCTGCTTGGGCACAGCTTGCAGGGCTACCAACCTTTGCTGTGGAAAATAATCACAAGAGTTAAGCTGCCCAGTTGTAGAAGGGCCCAAGGACATCATTTAAATGGGGGGGACCCCCGTCTCCTTATAATCCATTTTGAAAGTATCCATTCAGATCTCCCTTCACTTGGAGACAGTTTTCACAAAGCTTCAGGGAGGCAGTGCTGTTTTAGGAGACCCAGAACCGCCAAGATCGCCTCCTTTTTATCTAGGGTTGCCAGGTCCAATTCAAGTAATATCTGGGGACTTTGGGGGTGGAGCCAGGAGACATTGGGGTGGAGCAAGGAGAAAGGTTGTGACAAGCATCAATGAACTCCAAAGGGAGTTCTGCCCATCACATTTAAAGGCATGGCACACCTTTTAAATGCCTTTCATCCATTGGAAATAATGAAGGATAGGGGCACCTTCTTTTGGGGCTCATAAAATTTGACCCCCTATTCCAATCCTTTTGACACTTGGAGGGTGTTTTGAGGACAGGCATTGGATGCTATGCTGCAAATGTGGTGCCTCTACCAAAAAACAACAGCCCCACCAGAGCCCCAGAACCCCATGGATCAATTCTCTATTATACCCGAGGAATCGATCTCCATAGAGAATAATGGAGTGCCCAGCAGACATTTCCCTCCCCCCTGCTTTCTGGTGACCCTGAAGTGGGGGGAGGGCCTCCAAACCAGGGGATTTCCTGCCCCCATCTGGGGATTGGCAACCCTATTTTTATCTAGAACAGAAATGTGTACTCTTGTATCAGCCCTCCAGGTTCTTGGATGGAGAAAGTGCTGCCTCAACATCTCTTCTGACTGCAGATCTTTTGGGGCTGAGTTGGGAACTTCCACACTGGGCCCTCCCCAGGGCTTTTTTTTGTAGAAGGAACTCCTGGGCATAATAGGCCACACACCTCTGATGTAGCCAATCCTCCAGGGGCTTACAGGGCTCTAAGGACAGGGCCTACTATAAGCTCCAGGAGGATTGGCTACATCAGGGGTGTGTGGCCTAATATGCAAAGGAGTTCCTGCTACAAAAAAGTCCTGCCTACGCATATGAATCTCCATTAGCCCTGGAATTTACTCTGGCAGGAAGATGTTCTCCAAGATATCAAGCAGGTACTACTTGGTACCTGAAATCCTGAGAATCAAACCTGGGATCTCCTACATGCAAAACTCTACCAGTGAACTATAGCAGGGGTGGCCAACAGTAGCTCTCCAGATGTTTTTTGCCTACAACTCCCATCAGCCCCAGCCAGCATGGCCAACTGATGGGAGTTGTAGGCAAAAAACGTCTGGAGAGCTACCATTGGCCACCCCTGCACTATAGGGTAGAGTCTTTTGAGGGTTGCCAGAGCTTTTGTTGGCAGTGCCTGGGGGAGGGCAGAGATTGGGGAGGATGTGATGTTAATTCTGGGTGATACTTTAGGCATTTCCCTTAAATACTATGGCAAAGACTATAGAGACATGGGGGAATTCCTAGAGTGTTGCTATGGAGGCCATTTTGCCAACCTCTCCTCAATTTCTTGCGGCGCCAACTGGGGCTGCGGGTGCAGGTTCACCACAATGGCAGGCAAACGGCAAGCCTACAGCATTTTTGAATGGAAGAGAACCAGTGGATGTCTCACCTTCGGTATGTTTGCCGGTGGTCTCTCCTCACGAGACACTTCCCTGAGTCTTATCAGAGCTACCCTCTTCCGGGCAGCCTCATGCCTCCACATCTTGAGACAGACAAGGGATCCAGTCAGATAGAGTAACGTGGTGATAAAGAGGAAAGCGATGGCTGCCATTTGACCCCCTTCAACCTGGCACAAAGCCACGATGAGTGGGTTGTTGGCAAAGACAGAGTAGCACAACCCACCACGGTTGACGTCATTGACATAAGCAATGGCAGCTGCCATGTAGAGCAGAAACATGAGGAGGTTGAGGCCAAACTCTGTCAAAGGCCACCAGTGGGAGTTGAGGAGGATCGTCCTGTAGTACATAGTCACTCCCAGGCCTAGCAAGATCACTGTCACTAGCCAAGTCAGGCTAACCACCACCAACACAAAGGGGGTCATTGGGCCGTAGTAGTTGTACCCATATCCTCCCCCGAGGAGGCTGTTATAGGGAAGATTACCACCATAAAGTTGAGACCACTGATAGTCCTTTTGTATGTAGGCAGCTGTGCAAGCAAATACCATGCCCCCTAAGATGAGTTCCAGGCCTGCCATCAACCGGAGTAGGCCTGGCCAAGATTTCATGTAAGAATATTTATAGTCGTAGGCCTCCAGCTTCTCCTTATAGCTCGGTGGGCCTGTTGACAGGTCACCATAGTTTGGGTCTGACAATTTCTTCTCATACCTTGATGGACCAGTGGAGGCTGATGGTGGCTTTTTAAAATCACTATCGTCTTCAGGGTTTGAGATCTTTTCTCTGTCAGAGATGATCCTCTGGGGACGGTCAAAAAAGGGAGATAATGGTGGAGAAGTCTTCTCGCCTTCTGGAGAGTAACTCACAAAATATGGCTTCCTCCAACATTTGTTAAAAAAGGTTTTCCAAGATGGTGGGATGAACCGCCTGATTGGTTTCAGAGAGGAGGCCTCTGGGTCCTGAGGTAAATTGGTGAAAGCTGATTGGGAACATAGAGCAGGCCCATTGGGAAAGGCATGGAGACCCTCCAAGGAATCCCATGAATCTCCAGAACTTTTTGTCCAGGATTGTGTTGGCCAGTTGATGGAATAGAACAGATCTCCCCCGACATCTACCATGGGCCGCCTCTTCTCTCTGTCTGAGATAGTATGCTCCTCAGAAGCCATTTCCCCAAATGGTTGTGAGACCAAATTGTAATGAGTGACATTATCTGTCAGGCATTATGTGAAGAAGATGGAGAGGTACCTAAAATGAGCAAATTAAAGTTTAACTGATAATAACAACATCGCTTTTGGGTTATAAAAGCTCTCAGTGGAACCTTTGGGCTGGGAAAAGACTTGTTGTGATTAGGGAGTTGGCCGAATTACCCCCAGCAGTGCTGTGTGACTCACAGAAGTCAGCATTGTATAACGGTTATAGCAGGGGTGTTGAACTCATTTGTTATGAGGGCCAGATCTGACATAAATGTGACCTTGTCGGGCCAGCCCATGTATGTCATAAAATGTAATGCCAGGAAGGGGAGATATAAACTTTATAAAGGACACAGACTAACACAAACATTCAGCCTAATCCATGGCCATGTTGTTATTCCTCATCTAAATAGTTCACATTGCTTTCCAACTGAGAAAGACTGGATCATGACGGCATGAATACAGTGGAAAGGGGAGGCAAATCAGTTGCACCCAAGAGAGCCCTGGCATAATGAGCTAACAAAACTCTCTCTCTCTCTCTGTAGCAAGGCAAAAAGCTCATACCTTGAATAAAACTTTGTTGACCTTAAAGGTGCTTTGTATTTCTCCTTGCAATTGAGAGAATTGGGCAAAGGAAGCGCTTCCTTTTTCTCTCCCTCTCCAAGGGACAAAGAGGGGGAGGAGCCTCAGCTAATAGAAGGAAGAGAGGCTTGGCTCAATAGCTCTGCTGTGCGACTGAGAAAGCTTGGCAAAGCAAGCTCTCCCTCCCCCCTTCCTCCCCAAGGGAGGAGCCTCAGCCAATGGAGAAAATAGAGCTTTTGCTCTGTAGCTGCTGTGCGATTGAGCAAGCCTGGCAAAGCAAGCTGTGATGCAGAAGGAAGCAAGAGAGAGGGAGAAGGAAACAGATGACAGTGAGTAGCTTGGGGGGGGGGGCTAATAGGAGCCTCCGGTGGCCTGATTCGGGGCCTGGGCTGCATGTTTGACACCCCTGGGTTACAGTGTCAGACTAGGATTCAGGAGACCTCGGCTCAAATTCCCACTCTGCCATGGAAGCTAATTGGAAGACTTTGGGTACTCCCTCTCTTACAGCTTAACCTACTTCACAAGGTTGTTGTGAGCACAACAAATGTTTTATGCTGCTTTGAGAGAAAAGTAGGGTATAAATATCTAAACGAGTAAATACCAATAAGCTAATACAGACAACTCTACAGGAGAGAGGGCTAGATCTGCTAGTTTAGAGATTTGGAGTCCCAAACATGCTTTTGGGCAAGAAATTCCCTCCTTGCACATCTCATTGCAGTCTACATGAAGAACCATGTCCATTTTTCCCACTTTGGGATGCCCTGTTCCCAAGCAGGGTTCCATGAAATGGATGGACGAAATCCCAGTGATTTTCTCGCTGGAGCCAAGAAACGCGTCTGCCAAGTTGCCACCTTCCAGGTTGATGGCTGGAGATCTCCTGGAATTACAACTGGTCTCCAGCTGACAAAGATCAGTTCCCCTGGAGAAAATGCCTGCTTTAGAGGATGGACTTTATGACATTATATCTTGCGGAAGTTCTTCCCCACCCCAAACCCCACTCTCCCCAGGCACCCCCCCCCCCAAAAAAAAAATCTACAGGAATTTTGCAGCCCTGTCTCCAAGTCTCTCCTCAAGCTTCACTAGGACGGACTAGTTCAGAAACATTTCTGACCATGAGTTATTTTAGAATTCAGAAGCGCTTTATCTTCTCAACAATGCTGTGACAAGGCTTTTTTTAATAGAAAAGGCCCAACAGGGACTCATTTGCATATTAGGCCACACCCCCTGCCATCACCATTGTTTCACACAGGGCTTTTTAGTAGAAAAAGCCCTGCAGGGACTCATTTGCACAATAGGCCAAGCCCCCTGACTCCAAGCCAACTGGAACTGCGTTCCTGTGTGTTCCTGCTAAAAAAAAAAAGCCCTGGTAGTTACTAAGGGGTGTAGTTAGAAGAAGAATATCTAGAAGATGTTTCTCACAAATCATCTGTAAATCTAGAGGTTCATTTGGGATAATAATAATATAATAATAATAATAATAATAATAAATTTTATTTTTATATCCCGCCCTCCCCCACCAAAAGGCGGGCTCAGGGCGGCTCACAGACATGACTACGTCATGATTCAATTAAAAGCAGATAAACATTATAAGTACAATACAATTACATATATAGATTAAAATACATAAAAATAGGTGCTATAATTTCTGGTGTCACAATTACATATTAACAGCTTCAGTTACAACATAAGATGGCTAGAGTAGAATGATTTTATCAAGTTAGTCTGGTCCTAATTCAAATGCGAGTTGGAAAAGAGAGGTTTTGCAAGCCCTGCGGAACTGGTTCAGGTCCCGCAGGGCTCGCACCCCCTCTGGGAGTTGATTCCACCAGCGCGGGGCCACTAATGAGAAGGCTTGCTCCCGAGTTATCTTCATTCTAGCCTCTCTTGGCCCAGGGATTTGTAGGAGGTTTTGGGAGCTAGATCTTAACGCTCTCCTGGGGATATATGGGGAGAGGCGGTCCCTGAGGTAGGCAGGTCCTCGGCCATATAGGGCTTTAAAGGTAATAACCAGCACCTTATACCGAACGCGGTAGACGACCGGTAGCCAATGCAGATCCCGCAGCACCGGCCGCACATGTTCCCACCTAGGTAGTCCCATCAACAGCCTGGCCGCTGCGTTCTGCACTACCTGAAGTCTTCGCGTTCGGCACAAGGGCAGCCCCATGTAGAGGGCATTGCAGTAGTCTAGTCTTGAGGTGACCGTTGCGTGGATCACAGTTGCTAGGTCGTCGCGTTCCAGGAAGGGAGCCAACTGCCTCGCCCTCTTAAGATAGAAGAAGGCGGATCTTGAGGTGGTAGCTATCTGGGCCTCCATCGATAGCGAGGATTCCAGTAGCACCCCCAGGCTCTTGACCTTGCGCACTGGTGTCAGTGGCGCACCGTCAAAAGCTGGCAGAGTAATCTCCCCCCCCGGTCCGTCCCGACCCACGCAAAGGACCTCAGTCTTCGTTGGATTCAACTTCAGCCCGCTCAGCCTGAGCCAGTCAGCCACGGCTTGTAATGCCAGCGTACTGATGACAACCAAGCCCATACCTCCGGGCAAGCTGGGCAAGGGGGCGCATAAAGATGTTAAACAATGTCGGGGAGAGAACTGCCCCCTGAGGCACCCCACAATGAAGCGGGTGTCTCTGAGACAGCTTCCCCCCAATTGCCACCCTTTGTCCCCGATTTTCAAGGAAGGAGGAGAGCCATTGTAAGGCTAGCCCCCGAATTCCTGCGTCGGCGAGGCGGCGGGTCAGCAGCCGGTGGTCGACCATGTCGAACGCCGCCGACAGGTCGAGCAGCAGCAATACCGCCGAGCCGCCCCGATCCAGTTGCCGCCGGAGGTCATCTATGAGGGCGACCAAGACTGTTTCCGTCCCATGGCCCGGGCGAAAGCCGGACTGGCATGGGTCCAAGGTGGAAGCGTCTTCCAGAAAATCCTGTAACTGCAACGCCACAGCCCTCTCTATAATTTTGCCCAAAAAGGGCAAATTTGAGACCGGCCGGTAATGTGCCAATACGGCCGGGTCTGATGTAGCTTTTTTCAAGAGAGGGCGGACCACTGCCTCTTTCAGGGATGTTGGGAAAACACCCTCCGAAAGAGATCGATTTATAATGTCCCGTATAGGACATTTCAATTCCTCCTGGCAGGCCTTAATTAACCAGGAGGGACATGGGTCCAGATCACAAGTTGTGGATCGTGCAGTGCCAAGAATTCTGTCAACTTCCTCCAAGCTGAGCGGGTCGAAGCAGTCCAAGGTTACATCCGAAGACACGCATTGGGCCTCAAGTTCACTTACTGCGTCTAAATTGGCGGGGCAGTCGTGGCGGAGCGATTGGACCTTATCTGCAAAAAACTTCGCAAAAGCCTCGCAGCCTATCTCCAATTCCTTAGCTTTTGGGTTGCCCTGTGGCAGTGAAGTAAGGTTCCGAATTATTCTAAACAATTGAGCTGGGCGCGAATTTGCAGATGCAATCTTGGTCGCAAAGTATGTTTTCTTTGTGGCCTTGATTGCCATCTCATAGGTCTTCATAAACTTCCTATAAGATGTTCCAGTCGCTTCGTCGCGGGTACGCCGCCATTGCCTCTCTAGCCGTCTAAGGCCTTGCTTCAGCCGGCGCAGTTCCGGGGTATACCACGGAGCCGGCTTAGTCCGAGGCCGCAGAGGGCGCCGAGGTGCAATCTCCTCGATGGCTCTGGAGAGCCGATTATTCCAGGACTCAACCAGGCCATCGAGAGAGGTGCCAGAGGGCCAGGGATCCCGCAGAGCCATTTGGAACCGTTCCGGGTCCATCTGGCTCCGCGGGCGAGCCATAATAGGCTCCTCGCCTAAACAGGTTTGGGGAGGCAAGTCTACACGGGCCTTGAGGGCAAAGTGATCCGACCATGGCACCGCCTTGGCGGTTATATCGCTCACAACAACCCCGGCCGCAAAGATCAGGTCTAACATGTGACCAGCCTGGTGAGTGGGGGTTACAACAAGTTGAGAGAGTCCCAGTGTCGCCATGGAAGACACTAGGTCCATCGCCTGACTGGAGGACGGGTCATCAGCATGGACGTTGAAGTCACCCAGGATTATCAACCTTGGGTGCTCCAACGCCCAGCCCGTCGCCGCCTCCAGTAGGGATGGTAAGGCGCTGGCTGGTGCGTTAGGCGTACGGTACACCAGCCAGACTGCCAACCCCTCTCCAGCCTCCCACGCCAGGCCGGCACACTCAATACCTTCAATCTTTGGGGCCGGGAGTGCCCTGAAGGAGTAAGCCTCCCGTACAAACAATGCCACCCCTCCCCCCCGCCCACTAGTCCGTGATTGATGTAGGACTGAGTAACCTGGAGGAGTTGTTTGCGCGAGGGCCACTGTCTCACCCTCCCGGGTCCAGGTTTCAGTCACGCAAGCCAGGTCCATATTTTGTTCGAGAAGAAATTCTCGAAGAATTGAGGTCTTATTATTAATGGACCTGGCGTTGCACAACACCAATGACGGAGGTGGGTTATTCCGTCTGGCCCTGCTACCTGTCTCCCTTGGGATGGGACGCAGACTGGAAGAGGACCGAGCACTGTCTTGTCTCTGTCCTCTTCCCTTATAATATCTGCTCCCACCGCTGTATCTCCCCCTCCCCAGGATAATAATATTTTATTATTTATTTTTTATTTATAATATAATAATAATATTTTATTTTTATATCCCGCCCTCCCCGCCAGGCGGGCTCAGGGCGGCTAACAGACATGGGGATCCCATGATTCACATAAAACAACATAAACAGTTTTAAATATATCAGTCACAAATAAATTATTTAAAATAGTTAAAATATATAAAATGGTGCTAAAATACTGTATCATAATGTACGCAAGATGGCTAGATGTCCATTCGTTGGATTAATCAAGTTCTATCTCAAAAGCCAGCTGGAAAAGAAATGTTTTGCAAGCCCTGCGGAACTGGTTCAGGTCCCGCAGGGCTCGCACCATCTCAGGAAGGTCGTTCCACCAACGAGGGGCTATCACCGAGAAGGCCTGCTCCCTGGTAGCCTTCAACCTAGCTTCTCTTGGCCCAGGGATTGTTAGTAAGTTCTGAGAACCGGATCTCAGCGCTCTCTGGGGCACATATGGGGAGAGGCGGTCCTTTAGGTAGGCAGGTCCTCGGCCATATAGGGCTTTAAAGGTGATGACCAGCACCTTATAGCGAACACGGTAGACAACCGGCAGCCAATGCAGATCCCGCAGCCCAGGCCGCGCAGGTTCCCACCGTGGTAGTCCCTCCAGTAGCCTGGCCGCCGCGTTCTGGACTACCTGAAGTCTCCGTGTTCGGTATAGGGGCAGCCCCATGTAGAGGGCATTGCAGTAGTCCAATCTCGAAGTGACCGTTGTGTGGATCACAGTTGCTAGGTCGGTGCGCTCCAAGAAGGGAGCCAACTGCCTCGCCCTCTTAAGGTGAAAGAAGGCGGATCTAGCAGTGGCGGCTACCTGGGCCTCCATTGATAAAGAGGATTCCAGTAGCACTCCCAGGCTCTTGACTTTGCGCACTGGTACCAGTGGCGCACCGTCAAAGGCCGGTAAAGTGATCTCCCCTCCCGGTCCGCCGCGGCCCACGCAAAGGACCTCAGTCTTCGCCGGATTCAACTTCAGCCCGCTCAGCCTGAGCCAGTCAGCCACGGCTTGTAATGCCCGGTCCAAATTTGTAGGGACATCGCCAGCCCGGCCGTCCATCAATAGATAGAGCTGGGTGTCATCTGCGTATTGATGACAACCCAGCCCATACCTCCGTGCAATCTGGGCAAGGGGGCGCATAAAGATGTTAAACAACATCGGGGAGAGAACTGCCCCCTGAGGCACACCACAATGAAGTGGGTATCTCTGAGACAGCTCCCCCCCAATTGCCACCCTTTGTCCCCGACCATCAAGAAAGGAGGAGAGCCACTGTAAGGCTAGCCCCCGAATTCCTGCGTCGGCGAGGCGGCGGGTCAGCAGCTGATGGTCGACCATATCGAACGCAGCCGATAGGTCTAGCAACAGCAATACCGCCGAGCCGCCTCGATCCAGTTGTCGTCGGAGGTCATCCATGAGGGCGACCAGGACTGTTTCCGTCCCATGGCCCGGGCGGAAGCCGGACTGGCATGGGTCTAGGACGGAAGCGTCCTCCAGAAATTCCTGTAATTCCTGGGATGACGTCAGCCTTTCCCCTCCCTGCTCTTTTGGATCCATTTTGATTTCACTTCCCCTTTCTGCGAATATAGGGTTGCCAATCCCCAGGTGGGGGCAGGGATCCCCCGGTTTGGAGACCCTCCCCCCGCTTCAGGGTCATCAGAAAGCGGGGCGGGGGGGGGGGAAGGAAATGTCTGCTGGGAACTCTATTATTCCCTATGGAGATTTATTCCCATAGAAAATCATGGAGAATTGATCTGCGGGTATCTGGGGCTCTGGGGGGGCTGTTTTTTGGAGTAGAGGCACCACATTTTCAGTATAGCATCTAATGCCTCTCCCCAAAATACCCCCCAAGTTTCAAAAAGATTGGACAAGGGGGTCCAATTCTATGAGCCCCAAATGAAGGTGCCCCTATCCTTCATTATTTCCTATGGAAGGAAGGAATTGAAAAGGTGTGCTGTCCCTTGAAATGTGATGGCCAGAACTCCTTTTGGAGTTCAATTATGCTTGTCACAGCCTTGATCTTGGCTCTACCCCTAATGTCTCCTGGCTCCACCCCCAAAGTCTCCTGGCTCCACCCCCAAAGTCCTCAGATATTTCTTGAATTGGACTTGGCAACCCTATGCGAATAGGACCCACAATTTATCTTTGCCTCATTTCCCATTTCTTCTCACCCAGTCGTTTCCCCCACGAAAAGCACGTATTTGCTCTGTCCGCACAAATTGTATGCATGAATGAAATACATTGTTCATGTAAATACTGTACAGATTGCTTGTACAAGCCCTCTGGCCTGCATACACGATACAACCAAATCTACAAAACTAACAGTGGAAAGCAGAGAACCGAAAGCACTGGAAAAAACATAAATGGATCTGGAAAGAAATGAAATTGGGATACTTTGTTCCCCTGGTCCTACCCTGAATCCCCCTAGCCGCCCAAAGCCTGCTTGCAGGATAGGGTGCAGTATAAATTGAAATTAAATTAAATCTAACCCAGTCCCCTGTTTCTTTTCCTGGTACCTTCAATGGCTCTGTGATCCGCAGCAGACACAGTAAAGGCAGGGGGCTCAGGGGCTCAACAGGCCTGGCCCAGTGATTCGAAGCCCCAAAGGATGTTTACAATTTCCTCCTCTTCACAGGTCAGTCGTTCCTTCTGGGGATACAGAAAGTCTGACAGGCCTCAGCCGCCACTTGTGCTCTGGAAAGCAAAAAAAAAAAATGATTCTGCAGTGTCCAGCAGGTGTCCAGGTCCAAACCCAATTTGTTATCGGTCTCCGACTTGGTTAATTATTAACTGCTGACCGGTCAGAACGTTGCCTGGGAGGCACAGATGGAGGAAATGCCACGGTCCCAGGGGGTGTCTGGCTCCCTCAGGGCTAAGGCCAACCTCCTTCCTGAAACAGTCAGATTCTAAATAGAGAAATACGGAGCAAAGTGTTTCTAGTGTTTAGTTGGTTTAGCATCTTTCAGTGCTTTTGTTAATGGAGATACAGGAGCAGGAATCTGTAAGGTGATGCACACTGGGACAAGAAAAAAATTCTAACTTCAACTCTAGGCAAATGAGGTCTGAACTTGCTGAGACTGAAGAAGATATTGGATTTATATCCCGCCCTCCACTCCAAAGAGTCTCAGAGCGGCTCACAATTTCCTTTACCTTCCTCCCCCACAACAGACACCCTGTGAGGTGGGTGGGGCTGGAGAGGGCTCTCACAACAGCTGCCCTTTCAAGGACAACCTCTGCCAGAGCTATGGCTGACTCAAGGCCATTCCAGCAGGTGCAAGTGGAGGAGTGGGGAATCAAACCTGGTTCTCCCAGATAAGAGTCCGCACACTTAACCACTACACCAAACCGGCTCTCTGAGAAGGAAATGCCCAACCTCACTCCGTGTAGAAATTATATAACAACTAATTGTTACAAGATCTGTATTCTGTAACAAGTCAAAATAGTACAAAATATACAAACTACGAGAGGTCATACATAAAATTCTCCATCCACAATACATGGATGTACTGTTTTTTCTGTGACCAATGTCCAAACCTATTTGTAATAATGAATAAAGTCCAATGACCAAGAGAACCGGTCCAAAACCCGCTTCGAGCCTCAGAGCCCTTCTTCCAGGGACTGTCTTCTCCAATATAACATGTAGTAGGTAAGTAGTGCCGAAAATCTACATTGGCATTTCAGTATGTCTCATTCATTCAGTCTTACTTTCACAACAATCTTTTCATATCATTATGGAATGTTTCTGCAAATTCCATTCACGTCTGCTTTTCCAAACACGAAACTGAGAAGGAAACAGGTCTTGCGGTCTTAGTGGGGAGCTCAAAATGTCAACCCGGTGTGCCTTTTGGCAGGGCTTTTTTTGTAGCAGGAACTCTTTGTCAAGCATGCGGTTTCAATGACGAGTCATGTTCGATACAAAACTACATTTATTGATAGACCGATACTTTCCTCTGGAACAGGATTTGAGAGTGATGCTAAAGATACATTGACACAATACTTTTAAGGCATACTGCAAAGGATTCCAAAAGGTGGGGGCGAGGGATGAGCTCTAACACATAAACTATCATAAATGTCTACATTCTCACAGCGTTATCAGTACTCCGTTCTTGCTTTTCCAGATGTTCTACACTCCCGTACAAGAATGTATGGGAAGGTGCTGATTATTCTTTCTCAAGTTAGTTTCGTTTCTGTCTACTCTACTTCACAAGCAATAAAGCAAGAGGGGGAGGGGGGAAAGAATAACAGAGTTAATAGGCTTTGGTCCTCCATGATACTTCACAGGCCAGCTTTATGGAGGACCCTAAAACAATTAATTACCAGTGGAATTCTACCATGCTTGACACTCTTTTGCATATTAGGCCACACACCCCTGATGTAGCCAATCCTCCAAGAGCTTACAGAGCTCTTAGTACAGGGCCTCCTGTAAGCTCCAGGAGGACTGGCTACATCAGGGGTGTATGGCCTAATATGCAAAGGAGTTCCTGCTACAGAAAAAGCCCTGTCTTTTGGAATTGCAAGACAATGATTTAAACTGCATCAAAAGCCTTATTTTTGGCATTGGTTCCAATTATACACGGGAAACAAGCAAGACCAGGAAGAAGATATAGGAAATGTGTTTAAAGTCCGGATACATGTTGTCGCTGGCTTATGGATGTTATTGAGACCTTGGAGACAATCCTTTGCAGCAATTTTTGAGTCTTTGGGACTATCGGATTTATATTGGGATTGTAAGGACTTCGCGTTTGAGTTTTTCCATTCGTGTCGTGGCCGCATCGTCACCAGTTGCTGATCCTTGACTGTGTATTTATCATTTGACATAAAGAAGAGACTGAAATAGTTACTATTATAGATAATAATCTTGATTGCAATTGTAGAGCTACAGTGGATTTGGTTGTTTTTGCACTTGGTGCAGTGAAAAAAGGCACTCTGTGTTAGGGGTCTTAAGGAAAGAAATCAAAGATAAAACGGCCAATATTAGAATACCTCTGTGTAAGTCTATGGTGTGGCCTCATTTGAATACTATGTACAGTTCTGGTCATTGTTCTCTCCAAAAGGACATTGCAGAGCTAGAAAAAGTACCGAGGAGGCAACCAAGATGGTTAGAGGGTCGGAGCTCCTTCCCTCTGAAGACAGGCTGAAGAGTCTGAAGAGATGACTAAGAGGGGGTCATGATAGAGTAGGGTTGCCAATCTCCAGGTGGGGACAGGGAATCTCCTGGTCTGGAGGCCCTCACCCTGCTTCAAGGTCATCAGAAAGCAGGGGGGTGGGGAGAGGGGGAATGTCTGCTGAGTATTGAAGAATTGCTCTGTGGGTATCTTGGGCTCCAGAGGGCCTGTTTTTTCATAGCATCCAGTGACTCTCCTCAAAATACCCCCCCAAGTTTCAAAAAGATTGAACCAGAGGATCCAATTCTGTGAGTTCCCAAAGAAGGTGCCCCTATCCTCCATTATTTCCTATGGAAGAAAGACATTTAAAAGGAGCCTGCTCCCTTTAAACGTGAGGGCCAGAACTCCTTTTGGGGTTCAATCATGCTTGTCACACCCTTGCTCCTGGCTCCACCCCCAAAGTCCCCAGATATTTCTTGAGTTGGACCTGGCAACCCCATGGTAGAGGTTTATAAAATTATGCATGAGATGGAGAGAGTTCACAAAGAGCTATTTTTCTCCTTCTCCCAAAATACGATAACTCGAGGGCATCCGATGAAACTGATGGGCAGTAGATTCAGGATGGGCTCTCTTCATTACACAGAGAGTGATAAAAATGTGGAATTTGCTGCTGGAGGATGTAGTGATGGCCACAAGAACAGACAATTTTAAAGGGGATGAGATATATTCATGAAAGATAGGCAGGGTTTTTCTTTGTAGGAACTTCTTTGCAGGAACTCCTTTGCATATTAGGCCACATACCCCTGATGTAGCCAATTCTCCTGGAGCTTCCAGTAGGCCCTGTACAAAGAGCCCTGTAAGGAATTCTAGCAGGACCTCCTTTGCATATTAGGCCACACACCCCTGATGTAGCCAGTCCTCCTGGTGCTTGCAGTAGGCCCTGTACAAAGAGCCCTGTAAGGAATTCTAGCAGGACCTCCTTTGCATATTAGGCCACACCCCGTGATGTAGCCAATCCTCCTGGAGCTTCCAGTAGGCCCTGTACGAAGAGCCCTGTAAGGAATTCTAGCAGGACCTCCTTTGCATATTAGGCCACACACCCCTGATGTAGCCAATCCTCCTAGAGCTTCCAGTAGGCCCTGTACTAAGAGCCCTGTAAGCTCTTGGAGGATTGGCTACATCAGGGGTGTGTGGCCTAATATGCAAATGAGTTCCTGCTACAAATAATGGCTCCACGCCTATGGAACCAGCTTCTGGAGGATCTGCGGGCCCTGCGGGAATTCGAACAGTTCCGCAGGGCCTGCAAGACCACACTTTTTCAACTGGCCTTGACCGACTAAAGGGAAACTGCTAGTGGAATCTATATAATAGCACCGATATGTTAATTTTAATGATTTTATTGATTTTAGAGTTTTAGTAGAATTTTAATTAATGTGTTAACTAGTTATGTTCAAATACCTGTAAAAATTTTGTATTGATTATGTTGTTAGCCACCCTGCGCCTGCTTTGGCGGGGAGGGCGGGATACAAATAAATTGATTGATAAAGCCCTGAAGATCACTGGCTACTAGCCATGGTGACAGAAGGGAACCTCCATGTTCAAAGGCACTAATCTTCTGAATCCCAGAGCCAGGAGGCAACCTCAGGGGAAGGCCTCAGCTTCTATGCCCTGTTACTGGCCATCCAGAAATGGCCACTGTGTGAGACATGATGCTGGACAAGATGGACCACTGGTCTGATCCAGCAGGGCTCTTATGTTCTTAAGCGGCGCCCTTGGCCTTTCTGCCTTGTTGTTGGCCCTCCAGAGGAACTGGTTGGCCACTGTGTGAGACAGGATGTTGGACTAGATGAACCACTGGTCTGATCCGCCAGGATTCTTCTTATACCCTTACATCCTAGTGGTCAGGAATAAGTCAAGCGGATGGAGCATTTTGAGTGATGAATTCCTAGGTGGTGACATAATTGGTGAAGAAAGGACCATTTTGAATATCTCCTCCATGAGCTGAGAATCCCCACTTTGATTTCACTTCTGTGAAACTTTGTTGGTCGTAAAGGTCCAACTGGACTCCTACTTTGTTCTGCTGCTTCAGACCAACATGGCTGCCCACTTGGATCTTGCTTGTAAAACGTACATGTTTTGGCGCATATGTGCACCTACAAACCAGGCACCCACAATACTGCCCACCAGTGTTCCCTCTGAGGTAGTGTGAGCTAGCTCACAGTTTTTTAGCCTTCAGCTCTCATGTTTTTGTCTTAACTTAGAAAAAACAGCCCCAGCACAAACTAATTTATGATGTAGCTCACAATTTTAACGCCAGTAGCTCACAAAGTAGAATTTTTCCTCACAATGCTCCCTCAGTGTAGAGGGAATGATGCCACCCACTTAGATGCCTCCAAGATGCCCACAACCAAGTCTCAAAAGTGACAGGCCTTTCTGTTCTTTGCCCCTAATGAATGGTGTTCAAGGATACATTGCCTTTGAATATGGAGGTTCTGATTAGCCATTTTGGCAGATAGCCACTAGTGGGCCTCTCTGTGCCTCTGTGAGCTGTATAATCCAATTATAAAACTGCTGAAAGCACAATTGGCAGTTGCATATTTTGCAGATTAATCTTTGTTGCTTGGAAGGACTTTGTCATGACTTCAGGGCACTCTGCCATTCCGAGGTAAGAGAAGCCCGGACAGATCAGAACTATGGTCCATCCAGTCCAGCACCTGGTCACTGATAGCAGCCAGCCAGATGTTGCAAGGAAGCCCACAAGAAGATGGTCGAAGATGTCACCTGTGGACCATCCTCTGGCTTCTGACTAACCAGAGGCATTCCACCTCTGAACCGAGAGGACTCATTCAGCTATCATTACCTCTCATAGTCAGTGTGGGATAGTGCTTAAGAGCAACAAACTCAAAAATAGAATAGAATAAAATAAAGAGCACCGGACTCTAATCTGGAGAACTGGGTTTGATTCCCGACTCCTCCTCCACGTGAAGCCTGCTGGGTGACCTTGGGCCAATCACAGTTCTCTCAAAACTCTCTCAGCCCCACCTGCTTCACAAGGTGCCTGTCAGTTAAGCCAGCATAGTGTAGTGGTTAAGAGCGCTGGACTCTCATCTGGAACACTGGTAGGGTTCCAAGTCCAATTTAAGAAATATCTGGGGACTTTGGGGGTGGAGCCAAGAGACATTAGGGGTGGAGCCAAGATCAAGGCTGTGACAAGCATAACTCCAAAGAGAGTTCTGGCCATCACATTTAAAGGGACTGCACACCTTTTCAATGCTTTCCTGCCATAGGAAATCATGAAGGATAGGGATACCTTCTTTTGGGGCTCATAGAATTGGACCCTCTAGTCCAATCTTTTTGAAACTTGGGGGGTATTTTGGGGAGAGGCACTAGATGCTATACTGAAAATTTGATGCCTCTACCCCAAAAAACAGCCCCCCCCAGAGCCCCAGATACCCACAGATCAATTCTCCATGATTTTCTATGGGAATAAATCTCCATAGGGAATAACAGAGTTCCCAGCAGACATTCCCCTCCCCTCCCCTCCCCCCGCTTTCTGACGACTCTGAAGCTGGGGGAGAGCCTCCAAAACAGGGGATCCCCTACCTGGGGATTGGCAACCCTAAACACTGGGTTGGATTCCCCCCTCCTCCTCCACATGAAGCCAGCTAGGTGCCCTTCGGGCAGTCCCAGTTCTCTCAGAGCCCCCTCAGCCCCACCTACCTCACAGGAAGGGACAGGAAGGCAAGGCAATGGTAAGCCACTTTGAGACTCCTTCAGGTAGAGTAAAATTGGATATAAAAACCTTCTCTTCTTCCATCATGGTTAAGAGCAGGTTAGAGTCAAGTGCTCTTTATTTTATTTAATTTTTGAGTCTGTTGCTCTTAAGCACTACCCCTCACTGGCTAAGACGGGTCATGATAGCTCTTTTTTCTGAGCAGGAACACACAGGAATGCAGTTCTGGCTGGCTTGGTGTCAGTGGGTGTGGCCTAATATGCAAGTGAGTCCCTGCTGGGCTTTTTCTACAAAAAAAAAAAAGAAGCCCTGGTTAATACCCAGTGATAGATGCATCCTCCAACAAACCTGTCTGACTCTCTTTTAAATCCATCTATGCCAGTGACCACATCTTCTGGCAGTGAGTTCCATAGGTCAACTACTGAATGACTTCAATTCTGCTGTTAGGGGAGAGAAAAAATTCTTAACTGTCCTGTTTTTCGGCATCCTTCAGATGTAAACCCCTATCAAGCCTCCTGGAGATTTTAGGGATGGAGCCTGAGAAGGGTGAGGTTTGTGGAGGGGAGAGGATTCAACGGAGTAGAATGCCACAGAGTCCACCCTCCAAAGCAGCCATTTTCTCCAGGGGAGCTGATCTATGTCACCTGGTATTCAGCTGAAATCACAAGCAATCTCCAGCCATTGCCTGGAAACTGGCAACCCTCTTATGAGATCTAAAAATGTGAATTAGTGATGAATAGGGTTACCAATCCCCAGGTGGGGCAGGGGACCCCCCAGTTTGGAGGCCCTATCCCCACTTCAGGGTCATCAGAAAGTGGGGGGGGAGGAAGGGAAATGTCTGCTGGGCACTCCATTATACCCTATGGAGGCTGATTCCCATAAGGTATAATGAAGAATTGATCTGTGGTAGGGTCGCCAATCCCCAGGTGCGGGCAGGGGATCCCCCAGTTTGGAGGCCCTCCCCCTGCTTCAGGGTCATCAGAAAGCGGGGGGAGGGGAGGGAAATGTCTGCTGGGAACTCTGTTATTCCCTATGGAGATTTATTCCCATAGAAAATCATGGAGAATTGATCCGCGGGTATCCGGGGCTCTGGGGGGGCTGCTTTTTGGGGTAGATGCACCAAATTTTCAGTATAACATCTAGTGTCTCTCCCCAAAATACCCCCAAGTTTCAAAAAGATTGGACCAGGGGGTCCAATTCTATGAGCCCCAAAAGAAGGTGCCTCTATCCTTCATTATTTCCTATGGAAGGAAGGAATTGGAAAGGTGTGTTGTCCCTTTAAATGTGATGGCCAGAACTCCCTTTGGAGTTCAATTATGCTTGTCACACCCTTGATCTTGGCTCCACCCCTAATGTCTCCTGGCTCCACCCCCAAAGTCTCCTGGCTCCACCCCCAAAGTCCCCAGATATTTCTTAAATTGGACTTGGCAACCCTAATCTGTGGGTATCTGGGGCTTGGGGAGGGGCTGTTTTTTGAGGTAAAGGCACCAGATTTCCAGCACAGCATTCAGTGCCTCTTCTCAAAACACCCCTCAAGTTTCAAAAAGATTGGACCAGGGGGTCATTTCTATGAGCTTCCAAAGAAGGCGCCCCTATCCTTCCTTATTTCCAGATGGAGGGAAGGCATTTAAAAGGCGTGCAGGCATTTCCTTCAAATGTGATTGCCAGAATTCCCTTCAGAGTTCAGTCGTGCTTGTCACACCCTTCCTCCTGGCTCCACCCCCAAAGTCTCGTGGCTCCACCCCCAAAGTCCCCAGATATTTCTTGAGTCAGACCTGGCAACCCTGCCTTGAATTGCCTTCCCGGCTCTCTCTCTTCATACACATAGGAAAGGGCAACTCATACATCCATTGCTCACTAGATGGCAGCAAACAGCCATCAAATGGCTGCTTGGGGTGCATTTCCACAGCCACACAGGCCAGCCATCCCAGGACCTTAGTCAGGTTGAAGGTGCAGAAGTTCTGTTTTCTGTTTCTTCGTGCCACTTTTTTTTGTGCTGCTGGTGGTGGTTACATTAACAGCATTGTCAGGAGAGCTGTGTGTGTCTGTTTGTGTGTGCGTGTCGATTACAGACCAATGACACAGACAACAGACTAGCCCCAAAACTGGCAGAGACAGGGTATAGCAGAAAGAAAAGGAACTGAAGATGCCAGGAATCAAAATAAGCACCCCATATAAAACCGAAAAAGTGTTATTTTAGAAAGGACAGACTCACATGTGCCTGTGGGAGTCCTGGCCCCCATCCCAATAGAGTTGTTTAATTTAAAAACACATCTTTTTTTGTTCCCTTTCTTTTTTTGGTGAAGCTCAAAGTGGCTGACAGCTGGGGCTTTTTTTGAGCAGGAACGCACAGGAAGGCAGTCCCGGCTGGCTTGGTGTCAGGGATGTGGCCTAATATGCCAATGAAGGAAGAAGAAGAATTGCAGATTTATACCTCGCCCTTCTCCTTGAATCAGAGATTCAGAGTGGCTTACAATTTCGTAGATCTTCTCCCCCCACAACAGACACCCTGTGAGGTGGGTGGGGCTGGAGAGGACTCTCACAGCAGCTGCCCTTTCAAGGACAACCTCTGCCAGAGCTATGGCTGATCCAAGGCCATTCCAGCAGGTGCAAGTGGAGGAGTGGGGAATCAAACCCGGTTCTTGCAGATAAGAGTCCGCACACTTAACCACTACACCAAACTGGCTCTCAAAAGAGGTTGTTTTTGGTGGCTTTTGCTGCCTGTGTATGCATCCATATGAGCAGATCTTTCTTAAAAAGCATTCAAAAACAGTGGCTCAAGAGTGGCTCTCAACAACCCACCTGAGGGGCTTCCTGACCCATGGGCTGAAGACCACTGATCTACACAGGGCTTTTTTTTGTAGCAGGACCTCCTTTGCATATTAGGCCACACACCCCTGGTGTAGCTAATCCTCCTGGAATTTACAGTGGGCCCTGTACTAACACCCCTGTAAGGGAGGATTGGCTACATCAGTGGTGTGTGGCCTAATATGCAAAGGAGGTCCTGCAACAACAACAACAAAAGCCCTGGATCTATACTGTCTTCCAAAATCATCCTGCTTCCTCCAAGGATCCTTGACCTGGCTCTCCCTCCCTCCTTATTCTTCATCTTCCTACAGGGGTGGGTTTTTTTTTGTAGCAGGAACTCCTTTGCCTATTAGGCCACACACACACTGATGTAGCCGATCCTCCAAGAGCTTACAGGGCTTTTCGTACAGGGCCTACTGTAAGCTCTTGGAGTACTGGCTGCATCAGGGGTGGGTGGCCTAATATGCAAAAGGGTTCCTGCTACCAAAAAAAGCACCCTGTATTTACATAGGTCAAGCAAGCACTTCATGTATGTTCCCTCAGTAATCCTACAAAAGCCCTCTGAGGAAGGCAGGAATTCTTAAGGGGGATCCTGCAAAGGCTTTCTGTTCCCTCAGTGGTGGCACTTTCCTTTGGTCCAAGGAGCCTTTTCCTGGTGTGAGAGATGGGCTTAGTTCTCGTGGCTTTTTCTTACACATCTATAGAAATGCTGATCGCCACTTTGGGGTCAGGAAGAAATTTTTCTCTAGGCCAGTTTGGCCACGGATCCTTGAGGAGTTTTTTTGGGGGGGTCATCTTCTGGGCATGCAGCAGAGGTTACTGAGGACATGGGGGAAAGTATCTGTGAGTTTCCTGCCTTGGGCAGGGGGTTGGGCTAGATGACCTTGGAGGTCCTTTCCAACTCTATGATTCTACGTACCATACCACTAAGGGAACACGCTCACAGGTCAGAGTGGCAAGGAGTAGAAACAGAGGCAGTAGCTATTGTTATTCTTGAGTTGTTGCTGAGATGTTGAGCTGTTGCTGCTTTTAATTATCTTCCTAATTATCTCTTGTAAATGTGGGTGAAAATAGAAGAGGAATATTTCAATGCGAAAAACCAGACTGGCTTGCTCTAATGAGTTGGTGGCAGTGGTGGGATCACAACCAGAATCTTGTATTGTGGTCTGAGGCTCCTAAGCCACAGTGATGTCCCCAAATGTCTTTAAGCAGAAGGAAACAGGCCCAAGCGCCAGACCTTCACACACACACACCCCCAAACCGCCTTTACGTTGTTTTACATCATTTTTAACCTTCTGCAGACAAATCTTGCACTGTGAAACATGTTCTGGTCCCAATAAAGGCACTGTGTGTTTATCATGAGGCGTTCTGTTCTGCCTCTGTTCTCAGCTGCTCCTCAACAGAATAAAACATGCGCAACCCTACCAGTACACAAAGAGTCAGCCCATAGCTGCCCCACAACTCGGAGGGAAAGCTCAAAGGACACAAGAAAGAGAGAGAGAAAGAAGTGATTCATTCAGAATATTTTATGAGATTGGTTCCAATTCTGCATACGTTAGCAGTGTACATAAAACACTGTGGAGAAAATTCAATATTCCTATGAAGAAATACTAAATATTTGAATCTGGCCACACTCCTCCTGACCACTCCTCTCATGATATTTGCTGGAAAGAAAGAAAGAAAGAAAGAAAGAAAGAAAGAAAGAAAGAAAGAAAGAAAGAAAGAAAGAAAGAAAGAAAGATCGAGGCACAGTGAAAGGAAGAGGGGGGTGGAAACAGGAGGAAAGATGGAAAGGATGACATCTAAAAATATTTGCAAGGCAAGGAAGGGAAAATGTCTTCACTCTATCCATGCTCACCTTGGATGCAATGTTTCTTCACAATGCATATCATCCACTCAGCTAACAGTGGCACTTCCTGCTGATTCAGAAGTCTCTTCTTTCAGCAAAGACAGGCTTCTTGAATGGGAGTTAACTGTTAACTGAGTGGGCTGGTGGAATTTTGAACATGTATAATCACATTTGGGAGCATCAGGAGCACTTTGCACAGATCTCTTTCTTTGCAGTCTTTGCTCCAAATGCTTTCAAAAGTTCTCTTCCTCTTCAGTTTTTCAGCATCTCAAGTTCTTTCCTGAAGCTGAACTGATTGATTTGAAATTCTCTACTCCTCCCCCAATCTTTTTGAGCTGGATTTCGCAGAGCTCTGTGCAGACTTTTTCAGCTCACTGATGTGCCAGTTGTCTCGCTACCTCACTGCTGTGTACTGAAAAAAAAAACAACACTGCAAAAAAGATAAAAAGGTAACCTTGATGCAATTGCACAGAGGGTTGCATCAAGATCCTTCTTGAGTGGTGTTTCCCTCAATGCGCTAAAGCACACGTGTGCATCATGAATCGCTATGCAAAAAAAACACCAAAAAACAAATCCTGATGTGAGCATACGTGCCATTGATGGAGCATGGATTTTTTTTTTTTGGCAGTGTTTGACACACAAGTGGGTGTGTCAGTACACAGATGAGCATGAAGAGGGCAATAAACTGGCCCATGCATACATCAGTTCTAGAATTTGGAATTCATACATTGGAAACTCAGGAGAAATGCATAGCAGTTTAAACTCATGGACTAATGAAGAAACGGAAACAAGGAAAATCTATTCCTCCCAGACTGGCTGTCTGGAATGGCTTCATCATTCACATCAATGAATGACATCAGTGTGCATACATTTCAGCACACCACTGGGCCCAGGCAATTGTGTTGAGTGATGCTCTTGGGATAATTGAATATGCTCCAGCCGTTATACTTAATTGGGTTCCTCTAGAAGTCTTATGGCTTTATGCTGGGTCACCCTTCTCAGTCCCCGAGGATGCTTACTCTAAAGTAAATGCTGCTGATTTTTCAATTTTCTCTAAGAACCAAACTCCATGCGATGATATTTTTCAGACCTTTTTTGGTAGCAAGAATTCCTTTAGGCCACACACCCCTGATGTAGCCAGTCCTCCAAGAGCTTACAGGGCTCTTCTTACAGGGCCTACTGTAAGCTCCAGGAGGATCGGCTACATTGGGGTGTGTGGCCTAATAGGCAAAGGAGTTCCTGTTACAAAAAAAGCCCTGATCCACAATCCTGACTCCAACCTGACTCTGGACTCCAGTGCATGAGCCCCCGATTCAGATCAGGACCACAGTGCAGGGGGAAAAAGGGACTTCCCAACACTCCTCTAGGGATGCTATTTGCATGTAACCCATTGGCTGCATCCCCCAATAGAACAAATAATGCCCATTGGCTGTTAAGAAAATGATATAGAAGGGAGGCTGAAGTCCTTTCTCTCGCTGCACCGCAATCAGGGCTTTTTTTTTTTGTATCAGGAACTCCTTTGCATATTTGGCCGCACACCCCTGATGTAGGGCCTATTGTAAGCTCTTGGAGGATTGATTACATCAGTGGGGCATGGCCTAATATGCAAAGGAGTTCCTGATACAAACAAAAAGCCCTAATCCACAATTCTAATCCAAATTGGGACCTCTCATTCTTGGGGAAGGTCTTCTCTCATGCCTGACATGTGACTGCCTGAGGTTATAAGTTATAAATTGACAGGTGTTGTTTGACCCGAAGTCTCTCCCTTTACACAAGAGCATTCCTCTTGATCACAACTCAGTGAAACTGACGGCCTTGAATTAAGCACAGAAATGTTAAAGAAATGGAACTGAGTAGCCCAAGGTGAAGCCAGATGTAACAACCTTAAGAGCAGCTTTTGGGAGCGCTTCATCTGCTGGGAACCCACATCCATCTAGGGCTGTTGAAAGCTGGGTCACATCTCAAAACTAGTAGAGGTCCATATATATCTCTTTTAAAATGTATATATTGAAGCAGCTCGAAGTTCTTTATGCGCATATTGTTCATTAATCACTTTACATGCCTCCCAAATATTTGCAACTATTTTGAAAGCGTTGCAAAATTGCTCGTGGGGCTTGGGGTAAGATTGGTGGCATTACAGACGCTAGCCAATAGGTACCTACCACAGGTGGCCATATCATGACACACTGGAAACTTGTGTGTGTGTGGGGTTCTCCCTCTCTGATGGCAAAATGAACATGCATTTCCATGGCAATTTGAAGCACCCTGGCCATACTTGATGCATTACTTCTGTCTTCACTCAACTGCACTTAAAACATTACATTTGTCTTCACCCACAGATGAGGCTGTACAAAAGCTTAGTGGATTTGTTTTTTTGTAGAACAGGGAGGGAGGAAGTAGGGTTTGGTATTTTCTGATGTATTTTAATTGTTGACAAAAAGTGTTGAATGCATTGCCCAGCAAACTTACAAAGGTAGCTTCATGGACTGTGAAATTTAACATTTAAAAAAAAAATCATCTGGGTTCTGCTCTTCCCCCATCTGCTCACACACCTCCTCTTGTGCAGGCCAACAAGAAAAAAAAATCTATTGCTATATTCAGAGCACTTTGAAAACGCAAAACGTAATAACCCTCCCGCCCTACAATTTTTGGGACCTTCAACCGTTCTCCGCTGCAATTGAGCCGATATTGCTTCAGTAGTAACAGAAACCCCAAATAGATTCGGTCATCTTTGCAAATCCGAGTTTCTTCTGAAATATATGAATTCCAGATATATATATTCGTTTACTTCCACAATGCCCAGACATTGGTACTTGGGACTCCTTTAGTTCCAAGCTCCCCATCAATCGTACAGCAGGACGTGAACCTTTATCCCGAAGTCTTTCGCCCACCCACCCCCTCCCTCCCGGACCTCTCCCACTTTAACCCGTGCAGAGTTATCACTGGTGTTCACCACAGTCCTGGTGATTTATTACCTGAAAGAACATTCATTAAAATCCTTTCACGTGTATTCCTGGGCGTCAGGCCCAGAACCAAATCTTGCTCCCCTCCCGCCCCCGCCCAGCCCGAGACGTGCATGACCCTTTCCCCCAAACAGTCAAGAATTCTCACATTAGAACTGATTGCTAATTTTCCCCCTAATGGGAAACCAAATGGCATTCTCTAGTGAGCGTGTTTGTGTGTGTTTAAATTGGAACAAAAAACCAACAACCACAGATCCTGAACCTTCCTCACAATTCAGCCGCAATTTGTAAAGTGAAGGAAAAATAAAAAGTGGAATTGTACTGTCTTAAAAAGCTGAAATGAAGAAAATAATGCCGCGGTTTTGGTGATCCCCTCCCCAAATTGTAAGGGTGGGTTTGAAAGGTCTTTTTTTTTTTTTAACCTATGTGGAATTTTGAAATTTCACCCTGGTTGGCATATCTAGCGAGATATACCGCTCAGATTCTGAATGGAATTCTATTCCTTGCTACAAAGGTAAACGTCAAAATATTATGCGAGGTTTTACACCTTTGGTCCAGTCCTAGATATCCATCGATGGGCGATTAGCTGCTTGAAATTGTGGGCAAGTGGTTCAAATCTGAACAGACATCCCTTTCAAAGCAATACTGCCAGGTAGACTGCTCTGTCATGAGAACATTTCCTGGTGCCACCCAAGTGTTTTGAGAAAGTGTGTGGGACCAGGTAGGAACATAAGAGAAGCCATGTTGGATCAGGCCAATGGCCCATCCAGTCCAACACTCTGTGTCACACAGTGGCCAAAAAAGCCAAGTGCCATCAGGAGGTCCATCAATGGGGCCAGAACACTAGAAGCCCTTCCACTGTTGCCCCCCCGCACCAAGAATACAGAGCATCACTTGCCCCAGACAGAGACTTCCATCTATACCTTGTGGCTAATAGCCACTGATGGACCTCTGCTCCATATGTTTATATGAGGTCGCAGTCCACCAAGGCATAGTGATTAGTAAATTTCTTTGTACACACAAATCTCCTTAGCGGTAAGTACTGAAGACCAGGGCAGCCCCCCCCCCCCAATCAAGAAGTCTCTTTCGGTTTCAGGCCAAGTGACACCATCGGAAAAGAAGACTTTTGTGGCTACCTCCCACTCTAAAGCTACTCCCCCAAAATTCATCCGGAATCTGAAATTTAGCAACTTCCCCTAAAAATTATGGGGTTTTTTTGCAGCTCGACATATTTCAGATCTTGTTATAACCTTGTCAGGTTATGATGCCATTATTCCAAAAAGTACCTCAGCAACACGATCCATTTTTTTAAAAGGATACATATTGCAACTGCCAAGCCATTAAGCATAATTCAGCCACAGAGAACCACTTTTAAGGCCTAGTGATTTCAGGGGGCAGATGATATACAGACTTAACCTTCTCCCTCAGAAATCTGTTTCATGAATATGTTAAACTGATTGCTTGGAACAGGGGTGGCTACTGTGGCTCAGGAGACACATGTGGCTCTTTCACACACACATTGTGTGGCTCTCAAAGCCCCCACCACCCCATCAGCCTGCTTGGCATTTGTCCCTTCAAAACACTTCGCCAAGCCAGCCAGCAGCTTGGAGAACGCATCTAAAGTTAAAGTTGCCTTATTTCCACCTCTACCTCCCTTTCCCATCTTCCTTCCTTCCTTCCTTCCTTCCTTCCTTCCTTCCTTCCTTCCTTCCTTCCGTTCATGTCTTACCGAGGCTTTTTTGTAGCAGGAACTCCTTTGCATATTAGGCCACACCCTCTGATGTAGCCAATCCTCCAAGAGCTTACATGGCTCTTCTTACAGAGCCTGCTGTAAGCTTCAGGAGGATTTGTCTACATCAGGGGTGTGTGGCCTAATATGCAAAGGAGTTCCTGCTACAAAAAAAGCCCTGTGTCTTACAGCTCTCAAGCATCTGATGTTTATTCTGTGTGGCTCTTACACCAAGCAAGTTTAGCCACTCCCCGTTTGGAAAAACAAAAAGAGGATTCCGTCGCTCTGCATTGGCACTGCCAATTGCTGTGACATCAGCACCTCTCCAAATTGTATTGGCTATGTGAACACCCGAAACTATGCTGCGTCAGATCATTGGTGTGTGCAACGCAGTATTGTCTCCTCTGATTGGCAGCCGCTCTTCAGGGTCTCAGATCTTTCCTAACATAGATTCTTCTGTCTGAGTCCCCCTAGATGCATTCGGAGACCTTCTTTGTGGATTGTAGGGGCTCTACCACACAGCTCTGCCCTCCCGCTGAGCTACATTCCTTAGGAAAAACTGGAAATGAAAAGCTGCATAATATGGCTTGTGAAACTATGGGCTGCTTTGAACCGAATGTGACCCTTAGTCTATCTGGCCTGGTTTCATCCAGTGACTTTATAGGGTCTCTGGAAGAGAAAGCACTTTCTTAACATCGGAGACCTTTTTAGCTGGAAATGCCAGAGCTTCAACTGGGGACATGGCGTTTGCAAGTTGCAACAACAGAAATCAGGTACTTGTTCAGAAATAAATGGTGTTGATACAACTGCCAATGGGAGATGCGAATGGGTGATATTGCTATTGCTTCCAGAACGTATGAGTAAGCAGGGAGCTTTGGGTGGGAGGTAGGGCTTTTTTTGTAGCAGGAACTCCTTTGCATATTAGGCCACACCCACTTGAGGTAGCCAATCCTCCAAGAGCTTCCAGGGCTCATCTTACAGGGCCTGCTGTAAACCTTTGGAGGATTGGCTACATCAGGGGGGGTATAGCCTAATATGCAAAGGAGTTCCTAATACAAAGAAAGCCCTGGCAGGAGGAGTGATGCTAGGAAGAGCGGCTGACAAAGAGGGGAAAGTATGGGAAATATTTTCATCCCTTTTCTGGGCCCTCCCATGAGCGAGGGTGCAATTCACTGAGTGCAATTTTGTGTCATGTTGCATCCCCCCCCCCCATCCCCTGCCTTGATTTGGTTTTGCCCTTACTTCAGATGCTTAGCTTTGGCTAGATCATACCCCATGGTTTTCTAGGATAGTGTAAAATAGCAGATATTGGGGAGGGGGAGGGTGGTTGTTGTTCGTTTTTGGTCATTTGACATAACCCCAAGTTCCATCCACGCACCCCTCCCATTTGTTATCAATTCAAGAAACAGGAGATGGATAGAAAAGGAGTGGAAATGTTTTCAGAAATCCACAGGATTGGAAACTCCAAACAGGAAAGGTTTTTTTTTAAAAAAAAATCTTTAAAGTGGGATAAAGGAAGAAGCCAAAATGAAACAGGTTGAAGGGCGAGAAAAGAAAATGGGGGAACTGCCATGGAATTAAAATTAAAAGCCCAAGTCATGTTCAAAGAAATGTTTTGTGCTAAATCACAAAAGCTTGGATCCCAGAGATCCTTCCTGCTAGTGGTGGAGCTTTGACTCTGGTGCAAGAAGTCTTCCACTGGTGCAAGTCTAAGGAAGACTCTTTGCACTGGAGTAAAGCACCACGGCCGGTGGATTGGGTTCCCAGGTTCCAGCTCATACGATCGAAGTACACCGCCACATCCTTTAACCCAAGCCTCTTTGACTGGAGACGGGATCCGTGCTCTCCCAAATTCGAGGACCAGTTTCAATGTAACATCTGCACTGCCATCTCCGAGGAAAGCATTCTGGTGGGTGGTTCTCCCCCCCCCCGCCCCTTTTTGACATTCATATAAATGTGGACTTGCTTCTGAAAAAAAGCTGGATTTGGTTTCATTAGGGATACTTCCAAAATTCTCCCCATTCAAATCCTCTCCCCAACATTACAGCCCTGCTACTCCCTCCTAGTGGAGCTGATCTATGTGGCATTCTCCTTTTTTTAAAAAATAAATAAATAAATCCCAGCAGTTGTGCAGAGCACTGGGCATTGTGCGGTTTGCCAGAGCTTTCAGTTCCTCCAATCTAGGTGTGACTCTGCACACACGCACATCGATAAAGCCTCGCAAAAAAAAAAAAGCAATCTGGAAAGTTTACGTGACCATATCAAGATTCCTTTTGTGCCACACCCCAGCGGTGCATTGGGGCCCTCATGCGGCTTGGCCAAACTCCAAACAGAAAGAGTCTTGATAAACTCATCGCTATGGTCACACTGCGATTGCTTTTGTTTGCAGTGCTTGATCAATGGGCACTGGTAACATGGGGACCAGAAACTTGAAGCAATCTGCACAATTCTGGAAATAACTTAAGACAGGGATGGCCAAACTGTGGCTCTTTCAGACATATTGTGTGGCTCTTGAAGCCCCCACCACCCCATTGGCTGGCTGAGAGAAGGCATTTCTCTCTTTAAATCACTTCTCCAAGCCATGCCAGCTGGCTGCTTGGAGAATGCATTTAAAGTTAAAGTTACTTTGTTCTACCTCTCCCTCCCCCATCCATTTTCCTTCCTTCCTTCCTTCCTTCCTTCCTTCCTTCCTTCCTTCCTTCCTTCCTTCCTTCCTTCCTTCCTTCCTTCCTTCCTTCCTTCCTTCCTTCCTTCCTTCCTTCCGTCTTGTGGCTCTCAAACATCTAATGTTTATTTTATGTGGCTCTTACATTAAGCAATTTTGGCCACCCCTGACTTAAGAGATCCTCCTTCTTAAAATCCAGCATTAAGGAGTAAACTGAAGCGGAGGACAAAACTCTGGGGCAAACGGCGGGGCAATTCCTTGGGGAGGAAAATGAGAACGATCTATTCCTCGTACAATGTGACATTGGAAATGGTCCACTCGAGTTTCCCCATGGCTGTGGGAACTTACTAACTCCTCCTTAGCACAATGAATTCTGGGAGGTTGTTGTAACTATACAGGGCTTTCCAGAAAAAAAGCTCAGAGGGATTCAGCCACACAATGGCCATAGATAAAAGTCAGCAGGCTCTGACAGGGATTGCCTGTGTCACCCACTGTCCGAAGATGTGTGGGGGGCAGTGGAGGGAGATTTCCGCCGCCGTGTGGGGGTCCATGAAGAGCGTTCTGAGCTGTTGGAGGTGCCACAGGCTCGAGCCAGGGCCCGCTGCTGTTGACGTATGGCTTGGCTGACCAGGCTGGGCAGGGCGTGCAGAGTGAGACCGAGCAAGTCAATTTTCCCCTCCAGTGCACTGATGCGCTTCTCCAGATCCTCGTTGCGTTCCTGCAGTTCTGACACCATGTCGTACATGACGTTCTGTGTCTACCAAGGGGAAAGAGGGAAGGAGGGAGGGAGGGAGGAAAGAAAAAAGAAATTTTGCATGTGGAAAACTGCCGTGTAGCATTAAGGGCCGATTCATATATTATGTGGCAGCCACAAGGACTTCGTAATGTGTGAACCGGCCCTAAAACACTCAGCTATCACTACTGAAATCCACATCAACAACGAGAACCAACACTTCTCCAAACCAAAAGTGACAAGATCGACAACTGCTGAATTCTACAATGCAATCCAGCAGAATGAATAATTGAGGTGAAAATTTGGGCAGCAGATAAAGAAGAATGTCGATATTTGACATCTAAGACACCTATGATTCTTGTCTCTCAATCTGTGAATTATGTTCATACCTCCAATGCCGCCTTAGTTCATTTTTATTTATTGGTTTAAACTGTTTAATTTTTAACTGTTTCATTGTTTGATTTTAACTGTTCTATTGTGTTGTAATCCACCCTGAGCCCATCGTGTGAAAGGGTGGACTATAAATTTGCAAAATAAAATAAATGCATAATCTAAGAACCATTGAGGGTTGATGAAAACAAACCTTATCTTGATTTCTCTCCATTTCTGTACACCGTTCTCCCTCTCTGTCCCACAAATTCAGCCCCCAAATCTATTTACACTTTGCCTTTTCGGCAAGCCTGGCTACTCAAAGAGAGATTTACGGCAAATAATGACGATCTTTAAGAAAATCCATCATAAATAAACTACGGCCGCTATGCCAAAACATGTGAGCATGCACACAAACACATACACACACAAGAAAAAATAATATATTAAAACAAAGCATGTGGGTATCAAAGTACCTCCCAATGAGTGGGATGAAAGTGACATAACTGACAGGGTTATCCTAAGAAAAGTGAGGGCAGTCTTAGTAACTCTGGAGCCCTGCAAATGTCCAGGGTGGGCCTCTGCAATCACTGCCACCCAACACCCACCAGTTTGGTGTTGTGCTTAAGTGCGTGGACTCTTATCTGGGAGGTCCCTTCCCACTCTATATGTTTCTAGGGACTCTCCAGCATTCATGCAGATTTGAACTATGAGCAACTTTGCACCTGGGCATCTACATCAGTTCCTTTCATCCATGCATTGCTGCTTTCATGGCACAATGGAGATTTAAACTGGGTCTCCCAGATCTACGTTCAACACTCTCATCCCCAGGCCGCCGATTCAGTGGGAGCTCACAGGAGCACAGCTCCTGAACCTTTCTGAGAGTTCCACTTCCTCCTTCTGAGAGTTCCACCTCCTTGTCCATTGAATAGTATTACAGCTGCATAACAATCCCTGGATGAGCTCCACCACCTATTTTTCTACAAAATGACCCCTGCTCACTCCCGATATGCCTCAATAAAAGCCACAAAGGTATTAGACTCATAGGGATTTTTCCGCATGTTATCTCTTCACTATGTACACATATTGCATTTTTCTGTTTTCCACATGTGTTTTGCTTCCACTAGCAGTCACTTTGATAGTATATCACTATATCTATGGTATATTTACAAACACTTTAAAAGTGATTAGGGTTTGTAGAATCTTTCGGGCTCAAGTGCCGTGTTCTACTGGAGAAAGTTTTTCTTCCAGACGTTTCGTTCTCAGCTGCGGAGAACATCCTCAGTGGCGTTGCAGCCGGAGCAGGCGCTCCGACCTTCTTGGCTGCTGTGCATTACTCACTCAATGCTGTGCATTACTCACTCAATTACTCACTCATTACTGTGCATTACTCACTCAATGCACAGCAGCCAAGAAGGTCAGAGCGCCTGCTCCGGCTGCAACGCCACTGAGGATGTTCTCCGCAGCTGAGAACGAAACGTCTGGAAGAAAAACTTTCTCCAGTAGAACACGGCACTTGAGCCCGAAAGATTCTACAAACCCTAATGATCTTACCAGCCGTGAAAACCTGAAAACTTTAAAAGTGCATGTAAATAAACCAGATATAAAAGGTAGGTAAAGGTAAAGGTAGTCCCCTGTGCAAGCATCGAGTTATTACCGACCCACGGGGTCATGTAACATTATGACATTTTCTTGGCAAACTTTTTGTTATGGGGTGGTTTGCCATTGCCTTCCCCAGTCATCTATATTTTACCCCCAGCAAGCTGGGTACTCATTTTACTGACCTCGGAAGGATGGAAGGCTGAGTCAACCTTGAGCCAGCTACCTGAACCCAGCTTCTGGTGGGATCGAACTCAGGTCATGAGCAAAGCTTGAACTGCAGTACTGCAGCTTTACCCATCTGTGCCACGGGGCGGATATACTATGATATAATATCAAAATGACCACTAGGGGGAGCAAAACATGAGCAGAAAATTCAAGAAACACGATGCCATTCAGGTGCACAAGCAAAAGAATGATACATGTGGGAAAGCCCACACGCTTGCTTCAACTACAAAGCTCCAACACCTGGATCCCTTTTACAGTGTCCTTTGGCATTTCCCCTCATATGTGGCACAGCCATTTGTGCAATCCTGCACCATTCAAATGCACTTGCCTCCAACATGCCTGGCGTACCTTTGCTAAATCCACAAGGGTGTTTGCTTGGTCGTTAAGCTTTCTCTGTTCCATTTTCACGCTCCTCAACCTGCAAAGCAAAAGGAGAGAAAAGAGCTGACCTGTCCGTGGGAGGAACTGACAAGACAAGAGAGAAAGGTCTCATTCCACCATCGTTGCAAACAGACATGCACAAAATTCCAGATCCAACCTTGCTGGATCCACACGCGCACACACATACGCACACACACATGCAGCTGGCCAATGAGGTCGTCATTGGCCCAAGCGAGGAGACCTGAAGGAAAAGGGGCTCTTTACGCTTGGTGGTGGTGGTGGTGGGGCTCCATTTCTTTCATTTCAGGCCTCTTTGTCCCACCAAACCTTTTCCTGCTTACGGGACTCCGGTTGATTTTCATATCTGTGCAGTGCTGTATGGCCATGCTTGCTCTTTCCTTCTGAGGTCTCTTTTTGAACTTGCAGTTTTTACAGTTTCATACAGTGAGAAGAGACCCAGAGAAATGGCTTAATAAATCCCCCCCCCCTAAAAACAGAGTCCGAACCCTTTCAAAATGGGGTCAACAGTGGCGAGTTATTTCCAGACAAAAATGTTAGGCAGCTGTTGTAGTCTACAGATAGAGTTGCCAAATCCAGCTTGGGGGTTTCCTGGAGATTCGAGGGCAGAACCTGCAGAGGGTGGAGCTCAGGAAGTGGTGGGAGTTCAGCAGGGCCGAAATGCAACAGAATCAGGAGATTAGTTATTATTATGGGCAGGCCCCCTCTTTTTAGCAAGAACTCCTTTGCATATTAGGCCACACCCCCTGATGTAGCCAATGCTCCTGGAGCTTACAGTAATAATAATAAGTTTAATAATAATAAGTTTTCATTTACACCCCGCCCTCCCCACCGAGGCAGGCTCAGGGCGGCTTACAGAGCAGGATACAATATCATGGTACGACAATAACAGATAAAATCAATCAACAATATAAATACAAAGTATAAATTAATTTTAAGAATAAGCTAAAACAATACAGTGGTGCTACAGTCTCTGTTTATCCAGGCAGCGTAATATTCATTCTGGTTACATCTTAAAGGCTTCTTGGAAGAGGGCAGTTTTGCAGGCCCTACGGAACTGGTTGAGATCCCGTAGGGCCCGCAACTCTTCCGGCAGCTGATTCCACCATTGGGGCGCTTTTATAGAGAAGGCCTGCTCCCTGGTTGTTTTAAGTTTGGCCTCCTTAGGCCCAGGGATTTCCAAAAGATTTTGTGAGCTGGATCTCAGTGCTCTCTGGGGAACGTATGGAGAGAGGCGGTCCCTGAGGTAGGCAGGTCCTCAGCCATATAGGGCTTTAAAGGTGATAACCAGCACCTTGTAGGCCCTGTACTAAGAGTCCTATAAGCTCTTGGAGGATCGGCTACATCATGGGTGTGTGGCCTAATAGGCAAAGGAGTTCCCGCTACAAAAAAAGCCCTGATTCTGGGATATTAGTTGTAATTTGGGGAGATTTCCAGGTCCTGCCTGGAGGTTGGTGACCCTATTTACAGAGTAATTCTCTGCTGCTCCACCGACCCGGTAGTCCTGGGCTATCTGTTTGCTTGGGTCCATCAAAATTATTGCCAAGCTCTGGAGTTCCCCCTTCACCAGTCTAGATGTTGAGCCCCCCAAAGGGAAAGGGATGATGGAAAAGTCCCAAGAAGTTTATAGTCTTCTTGAAATGGAAACTAGGAAATGTGGATGACTTCATTCGGTCAGGGCTATTTGTAACAGGAACTTTTCATATTAGGGCACATCCCCTGATGTAGCCAATCCTCTAACTGCTTGCAAGTCTTTTATTACAGGGCCTTCTGTAAGCTCTTGGAAGATTGGCTACGTGAGGGGGGTGTGGCCTAATAGGCAAAGGGAGTTCCTGCTACCAAAAAAAGCCCTGAATTTGATTATGCAATGCTGGGTGCAAAGCAAAGTTCAAGATGTACCAAAGGTCACTGGAATGGAGAAACTAGAAACAGAGGCTGGTCTCCCTTTGAGGACCTTTGGAAGGCGTTGTAGAGAAGGAAAACACATCAATCCCTCTGTTAAACCACAACGGGAGGTCAATTTTAGGTGGATCGTTTGATGAAAAGTCAATAGAGCTGAAACTGGGTATTATTTGTCACCCAGTGGTTAGAGTTGTCTCCCTCTCCAGAAGCAGAGTGTGTGTACTATTTGGTGATAATTTGGTTGGTCCTAAGAAAAAGGAACCATCCGGTTGTCAGCATCAGATTAACAGGGCAACTCTGCCAGGCTAAGATCGAGAATGCAGCATTAAACTGGAACAAGGAGGCATTGAACTTTTCTGCACTGGCATTTTCCTTGCTTGTAAATTACTGTTTTATTGGAGGGGGGGGGGTTCTATTCAACATGTGTTTGGCTCCCTCTAGTGGCCAATTCAATATTACACAGGCTTATGTCCTGCGTAAAACCCTGCAGTTTAAATCTGCTGGGTTTTATGCTGAACATAAACCTGTGTGATATTGACTGCTAGAAGGAGCAAAACACATGCAGAGCAGACCCTCCCCTGAAGAAACAGGAACTTACAAATGTGGAAAACGATAATGCCGAAAAGCCCAGAGTTTGATGGAACAGCTGTGTGTGTGCATGTGTACATGTGAGTCACGCACTTTGTGATGGAAAAATGGCATTCCCACTCATGGATGGGGATGTCCCCCAGAAAGCCATGTTGCTGGGCATCTGTTCCGAGCAACGTTGTGCTGCGGGCAGAGGAAACTTGTGCCAAGATGCGCTGGAAACACAGAGTTTGCACCAGTCGACTGACATGCCACACAACTGAAACACTTGGAACGCCGATGTCTCCAAATTTCAAACATCATGAAATTTGGGTGGGTGGGGGGAGAGGTTTGACAAAAACAATGACAGATGGGTGTCTTTTGCCAGCTTCCATGGCAAGCAAGCTAGAAATGTGGGCGACTGTGTTAGCGGGGAAAGGCAAGGACGGTGCAAGAGGGGTGCAGGTCTCAACGGGCTCTGCGTTAACCTTCCAGAATGTCCAAATCAAAACCCCAAATGGAAACCATGCAGAGAGAGAGTGCTCACATTCGAGACATAGGCAGCTGTGAGACAAAGATTAACTTACTTCTGAGCTCTGCAAGGATGGGGGGGCAAAACAGAGACAAAACAACAGAGGTTTAAATAACACAACTGGGGGTGGGGTGGGGACACACACACAAGCAGCCAGAGACAGACACCAAACCGGCCTTCCCCATTTATACCACCCCCCCGGGTGCCTTTTCCCCATCATCATGCAGAAACTTGCGGGCCCTGGCCAAAGGCTGGCCACAATCCAAGAGCAGCAAAAAGCTGGTGTGAAATCGTGGGGGGACACGTGGACCTCGCTGGAGGAAAGAATGGGGTGACCTGCATGCATCCACACACTTCTAGATGTGACCTAAGGATCCATGAGGTCCAAACTCGGACACGGTAGGGTGGCCCTAGGGGTGTGCTAGGGAGGGAGGGATGTAACAACTCAGTGCAAAAAGGCAACATTGTTTCATCTGAATACAAAATTGTTTTAGGATGGTTTTGTTAAAGGCAGCAAACATTTCTTGGAAGTGGCACAGGACAACATCGTGGGGAAAGGGTATTTATGACATTACAGAGAGGGATATTATGGGGACAAGGAAGAAAGGGGAAGCGAGATAGTTTTTAAAACAGGAGTGTTAAATGTTGAAGGTGACTCGGAAGAGTGGAGGGCTACCGTTTCTATCATATTCTACCAGATCAATAAAACATCATTAGCAAAAACTTGAATGTCATAACTATACATTCATTCCCTCGCCGTTATCAGTTTGCATTGCTCAAAATCACCTCAACAGAGGCCTTTCTGATGGGGATATCCTTTCTTTCCAGTGAAAGGCAACGTCCTATGATGAGACGGTGTCCCAATGTTAGTTTCAGGGCACCGTGCGAGCGTGCCCCCACAACACATTGTTACAAAAAAAGAAGACATCTTGAGAGGTAGCGATGAAGCTGCTAAAGAGAGGAGGGGATGGTGACGAAGATGGCGGCAGGCCAGAAGGGTCCCTTTTGGGGTAGCGTCTGGGGGTCTGGCTGCAGGGAGGATTTGACTACCAGTTGGGAAAACAGGTGAGGGTGGCTCTTCTCCCATATCAGCGGAAGAGGGGCGTGGTGACACTTGAAAGCAAGAAGACCATTGGTTGTAAATGGCCAACTGACACAGTCATTTTGGAGTGACTATTAGTGCCACTGAAACTGCACATGTGATTTTCAGCAGGGCTTTTTTGTGTAGCAGGAACTCCGTTGCATATTTAGCCACGCCCCCTGATAAAGCCAATCCCTCTGGAGCTTACGATAAGCCCTGTATGAAAAGCCCTGTAAGCTCTTGGAGGATTGGCTATACCTGAGGGGTGTGGCCTAATATGCAAAGGAGCTCCTGCTACAACAAAAAGCCCTGATTTTCAGCCTTCATTCTTTTGTAAAAGGAATTCTGAAAATTCAGAGAAAAGGCTGGGAGAATGTCTTGGGAGGTACCAACCTCTTCCCTCGCCACCTTGCAGCCCTGGGACATCTTATTCATGTGGTTTAACACTGGGGTGCAGGGGGGGGAGTCCATTCTTCCTCTTTGCACCCAGTTTGTATCATGCCCTTCCTGGAAAATATGCCTATCTCAGAAGGTTGATCTAGACTGACACCACTTCCTCTGACTGTGAGACCTTTCCTCTCTCCAATGATACTGGCAGATTCAGAGAGTGATGAGCAGAATCGATCCTGTGGGGTCTAGAGGGTCAGTTGTAGAATGGCAGATTGTGCCCTTGGCTCATCCCCACCCCCCCGCGGAAGATATTCAACTTCATTTGCTTCCAAGGCAAAAATAAATTTTAAAATCACCGATTGGATTGGAGAATCCATGGCTGTGTTGTGACAAAGGATCACTCGCTACCTTTAGAGTTTGTTTTTTGGTGGACAATACATTGACCTGATCCCTTTTTCTCCTGCCCTGGTGATGTCTCCCCTTGCTTCCAGGAGCAGGGGAGGGAGAAATGCAGGAAAATTCAGATTCTGCCTGTCTTCCTCTATAAGCCTGCAGGCAGATCTGTTCCCACAGCTGAATGTGAGAAACCCATTCCCTTGGCCCATAAGAACAAAATAGAAGCCATGTTGGATCAGGCCAATGGCTCATCCAGTCCAACACTCTGTGTCACAGAAGAACATAAGAGAAGCCATGTTGGATCAGGCCAATGGCTCATCCAGTCCAACACTCTGTGTCACATAAGAACATAAGAGAAGCCATGTTGGATCAGGCCAATGGCCCCTCCAGTCCAACACTCTGTGTCATAGAAGAACATAAGAGAAGCTATGTTGGATCAGGCCAGTGGCCCATCCAGTCCAACACTCTGTGTCACAGAAGAACATAAGAGAAGCCATGTTGGATCAGGCCAATGGCCCATCCAGTCCAACACTCTGTGTCACAGAAGAACATAAGAGAAGCCATGTTGGATCAGGCCAATGGCTCATCCAGTCCAACACTCTGTCACACAGTGGCCAAAAACCCCAGGTGCCATCAGGAGGTCCATCAGTGAGGCCAGGACACTAGAAGCCCTCCCACTGTTGCCTCCCAAGCAACATCTGCCTATCCCCACCCCAAATCTCATATCAACTCCTCCTTCTCTTGGCCAGTCTTCGATTTGACGAATGTTCGGTGTAACCAATGTTTGGTGCCTATACATATTCCCCGCCCCCCCATACAGTGGATTCATACAACCAATTTCCCTGACTGCAAGAAGTGGACTTTACAACCATCGAACTGAGGGTGTCTAATGGGGTGGGTTGCCTAGTTCTGGAAAGGGCCCTTGACCGAGGGAAGATGGAGCTGGGGACAGAGGCCGGGATGGGGTGGGGAGAGCAGCAGGCACCAGGATATGAAGCAGGTAAACGTGTAGGACTTACTGATGGATGGCTTGGAGGAACTTACGCTGGTGTTTCCGCACCTTGGCGTGATCAATCTTCTTCACCAGCTTGGTGTGCTTGTATATCAGCCAGGTTTCCCTGAGTACGTTGGCGGCAGCATTTTTGACCTGTGAGATTTGGGGCAGGAAAGAAGAAACAAGACAGGAGTCCACTGAATACAAAAATAAGACAGACCCCCTTGGAACAAACCTAAAACTGGTCAGAAGGACTTGGGATGCTTCCAAAATTCTTCTCACTGGGGGTTGCCAGGTCCCCATTAGCCGCTGGCAACGGGTGGGAGTCGGGTTGTCAGATCCAGGTTCGGAAGCTCCTGGAGATTTGGCGGTGGAGGTGCGGGAGGTCAGGGACCGCAGTGGGGTGTAATGCCATTGAGCCCACCTTCCAAAGCAGCCATTTTTCCCATGGGAACTGATTTCTGTAGTCTGGAAATGAGCTGTAATTCCAGAGGATTCCTAGGTCCAACCTGAAGGATTTTAACTTTACATTGCAAACTCACACCCCTGATGTAGCTGATCCTCCAAGAGCTTACAGCAGGCTCTGTAAGAAGAGCCCCGTAAGCTCTTGAAGGATGGGCTACGTCAGGGGTGTGTGGCCTAATATGTGAAGGAAAAAGGCCTGCAAACTCCAGATTATCTGGTCGTATTTCCAAAGGGGAACCAGATGCATTAGGAATCCTCCACGGTTCCACTCTTGATATCCAAATTTCGGGCAGGGCTGAAGGTCATGCATAGCTTAAGGTGTCCGAGACTTGCCTTAAAAATGGTTAGTGCCCCCCAGAATCAGCTGTGGGGCACAGGGTGGCTGTCAAGTCTGTATGTAACTCTGGCTCAGTCAGAGAGCATTCTGGGTAGAACCAAAGTATATTCAATTGCTGCTAGCTCGTACCTTCCCTACCCCTCCCTTCCTGTAGTGAGTGTCCTTGCTTTGAAATGGAAAGATGTGAAAGTCTTATCTGTGCCTTCTCAAGCCTGGCTCTCAGAAGGGAGTCAGGAGCCTGCTACGATCCAGGCCACGCAAGCCTGAGAACGAACTGGTAACATCAATGTGTGAATGTGCCCTGCATAATCCTCCCCCCTTAGGAATCCCTTTGAAGTGTCCCATATATGCAATGCATTTACAGGTTATTCTTTAGTCTTTCAATGCTGGCCTAGCCTCAAGTATCAGTATCAATAAAGTAGTTTCTTTGTATCAACAACGACTCGTTATTGAATCTGCTGACTTGACAGTGGCAATAGGATGGGTCTTGAGCCTTCCCTCCCCTTTTTGGCAGCAGAGTCTTGCTGTTTGTCCTGTTGCCGGTTTCACAAGCAGCTCCCCTCTTCCACGACCATATTTTGTTGTCTCGATCAGACACATAGTTAATTCAGAAATGCTCATGGCTAAAGAGGAATTGAGTACAAAACTCAACAATGACAATCCTTTTGCTGCTGTAGGCTAGGGAAATGTTCGGTGCCAACCAAGACCAAGGGACTGCAGATTGGCAAATGCCAAGGAGATACTTCTTACCCGCTTAGATAATTGCGTATCCATCATGAAATTGTGGACATGCTTTTCAGCTTTGGTGAGTTCCAGCTTCCGTGCAACGACAGCAACCACCAGGGCTGTGCACCCCGCACCCTAGGACACAGAGAAGAGGGGGTGATTGTGAGACAGCTTTCTCCCCAGCACTGAGGCTGGGATGGAAAAGTCAGACCTACTGAATTTCTGCTAGTCTTATGGAGCATAGTCTAGAGGGATATATCCAGGGCTTTTTTTGTAGCAGGAACTCCTTTGCATATTAAGCCACACACCCCTGATGTAGTCTATCGTCCAAGAGCTTACTGTAGACCCTGTACTAAGAGCCCTGTAGGCTCTTGGAGGATTGGCTACATCAGAGGGGTGTGGCCTAATATGCAAAGGAGTTCCTGCTACAGAGATAAAGCCCTGGATATGTCTTTACATTTCTACCCTAGCCTTCCTCCAAGGATTGAAGGGGAGTGTACACAGCTGCCTCTCTGTTTTATCACCACCACAACCCAGTGAGGCAGGTAAGTCCAGCCCAACAGGTGAAGAGCTTGGGAGTGACCTTGGATGCCTCCCTTTCCGTGGAGGCCCGGATCACGATGGTTGCCAGCTCTGCCTTTTGTTATCTTCGGCAGATCAGGCAGCTAGCACCACTTCTATCCCCCCTAGGACCTGGCTACAGTGATCCATGCAATGGTCACTTCTCGCTGCACACTGGCTTACCTTTGAGACCGATCTGGAAACTGCAGCGGGTGCAGAATGCGGCGGCTCGCCTGCTGACTGCACCACCTTTACGGGTGGGCATTCGGCGAGTGCTCCGCAGTCTGCACTGGCTGCCCATCGAGTACCGGATCCACTTCAGGGTTTTAGTTTTAACATTTAAAGCCTTACATGGCCTGGGACCAACATACCTGCGGGACCATCTCCTCCCATATATAGGTTGTTACGTTCAGCCTCCCAACATCTGTTGGGAGGCCGAACACCAGCCCAAGAGACGCCCACCTTACCTCAACTAGGGCCAGGGCTTTTTCAGTCCTGGCCCCAACCTGGTGGAATCAGCTCCCTACAGAGATCCAGGCCCTACCTGGCTTATTAGCCTTCCATAGGGTCTGTAAAACGGAGCTGTTCCGCCAGGCTTTTAGTTAAGACTGCGGGTGTCTATTCGCGATCTGGTTGGCCTCCCCTGCCAGCAGTGTCGCCTGTGCTGTAAAACAGAATAATATCTGCCATCTCTGTGGGATATCATGATGGCCAGGTTGGGCGATGTGTGATTATGGTTTCTTTTCTGAGTGTTGTTGAGTTGTCCGTTTGTGAAACGTTTTTATTGTATTTCATTGTTTTATCATATGCTGTACTCTACCCTGAGCCCTACGAGGAATGGGCGGAATAGAAATATACTTAAATCAATAAATAAAAATTCTGAGCAGAACAAGATGACTAGGGATGGGTATGAACTGGGGAAATGCGGTTCGGTTTGTGGTTCGGCCGCCACAAACCAAACCAGGAGAATGGTTCACAAACTAAACCAGCTTGTGGTTTTTGGCCCACAAACCTAATTGAAAGGGGAATTTTGAAATTATCCCTCTGGGGCAGGGATGCCTAGACTCCCACTCCATGTTCTTTAGCCCCAGTCCCTAGCTTGGGAGTGTGCGTGGGGGGATCACTGTAGGGTTTCAGTGGAATAGAGCATCATCCTGACACATTGCCGTCACTTCTGGGTTCACAATGGTGGAGCAATGGCCACTCACATGTCCTCAGTAGGACTGCCAACCCATGTCAGCGGTCAGTCTTGTGAGACCAGACTCCTGTAGGGACAGGGGCTCCAGGACATGGGGATGCCTCAAGGAGGGTTTTTCACCTTAGGTCTCAGAACTTGGAAAGGAGTGGTCCCGACACCAGAGCTCTTCCAACATGGTCTCCCCACTTCTGAATGCCTGAGTTTCTCTCCCTGGTTGGCCATCCTGTCATACCTCAGGTGAAACCCATGATTCTCCTCCCTGGCCTTGGCGCTTGTTTCCCCTTTATACCCATTGTCCTGACCCCACTCCCCCCGGAAGTCTCACCTTCCCCGCTCAGGTGTCTCACCGTTTGTAATAGCAGGGCATGTGGCCATGGCACCCAGGTGCCCCCAATCGGCCCCTGTGGGCTCTTCCCAAGCCAGCTGGGAGGCTTGTCTCACCTCCCTTGGTTGACCTCCGAATGCCCCTGCCAGGCAGCCCATCCTTCCCTGGACTTCCTGAGGAGTCTGCTCACCTTTTGTCAGGCCTCTGTCCTCACATGTCTGGTCCTGCTGGCTGGTGCCAGGAGAGGTGAGCTGTGGCATGGTTTCCAAGTCTGGGTCCATCAGGACAGGCCCCGGACACCCTGGTAGGGGCATGGGGATACCCCATCTCCAGGACCCATTGCCCAGTGCCACAAGAAGCAGCAGAGGGAGAAAAAAAATTAAAAAAGAAAATGAAGGCCTTTTCTACTTACAAGAAGTTCTTACCAGGGAGTTCCTGGAAATTCTTTGAGCTACCCAGAAGTGAAAAGGGTAGCTCTATGAATCACTGGAAACTCTATGGCAAGAGCTTCTGGCTTTACCATAGAGTTGTTGACAATTTCTAGAGCTAGGTAACTCTAGGAATTGTCAGGAACTCCAGGGTGAGAACTTCCTGTAAGAAGATGAGGCCTTATTTTTCTACCGGAATGCTGCCTCCACAATCCTCTCGCTGGTTGCCGGCACTGAGCTAATAATCCTACCCTGGCGTTTGGGGCCTCACCATAATGCCGGTCAGCAGGCAGACCCCTTTCCCACAGTAGGTGTGAGGGACCATGTCACCGTAGCCGATGGAGAGGAAGGTGATCGAGATCAACCACATGGCCCCCAGGAAGTTGCTGGTCACGTCCTGCTTGTCGTGATACCTGTCAAAGAGCCAGAGGGAGAACGTTCCCATCAAAACCAACTTAGGTTCTTTTCCCACATCCTGTACCTGTCCCTCAACCCCAGACATTCAGGGCCTTAGAAGCCCGTAAACCTCCAGACCGATTCCCCGCCAGCCTTGTCCCATTCTCATGCTCCTCTTCTCCGCAGGGCTTCCTTCCAATTTTGCACAAGCTGCCCCGGGGCTGCAACTTGCTCTGCCTCTTTTGCGTGGCAAGCAAGATCCTCTAAAAAAAATGGTTTCTGCTTGCCACGCAAAAGAGGTGAAGCAAGTTGCAGCCCCAGGGTAGCTTGTGCAAAATCGGATGGAAGCCCCGTAGAGAAGAGGAGCATGAGACCAGGACAAGGCTAGTGGGGAATCGGTCCCAGTCTTCATCTAATGCAGCCAGCCACTTGGAATGGGGAGAGACCCACTCTTGACCAGGGCATGAATTTTAGCACATCAAGGCCAAAGTCACCTTTATTACCCTCCTAAATGTGGATCTTTCCACACCACTAAGAATCAAACCAGGGATTACACAGGCTCTTAGCGCACTGTAAAAGGGGGAGGAGTCCTGTTATTTCTCACAAAAGGAAATCAAATGTGCATTTCAGACAGCATCACTTTTACATTTCATTTGCACGCCCAGGCAATGCAGAAAAGAACAAAATCAAACGATACGCCATTTCTGGAAACGGCTTCAAAAAAAAAAGAGAACGAAAATCGAAAGTGCATTTGAACCAACGTAGCTATTCAAATCAATGCACAAAGCTAGGAAATAGCTCCCCTCGCCCCCAGTTTATGCGCTGCATTTGGAAATGGCTTCTGTCTTTCGTTTCATCCCTGTGGAACCCTGAAGCATTTAAAGGGCATTTTAGCCTTTTTTACCCGAACCAATCAAAGGGGAAGTTCCTGCATTCTCGCTGCCGCATTTGCAGGTCGCTCTCCATAAACTCAAGCAACCGTCTATTGGGTGGGTCAAAACTATTTCACAGCCTGAAGGGTTTTGTTTCTTTAAAAAAAAATATCCCAAGATTCCTTGTTTGGATCAGCAACAAATCTGAAGCCCCATCCAAGATGCAAATAGAGCCGATGCTGCAACAACACTGCATGTGAGGTTGATTTGGAAAAAGTTTCCAGAACTGCACGTGCAGCTTGGGTTGCCAACTCTGGGTTGGGGAATTCCTGGAGGTTTGGGGGTGGTGCCTGGGAAGGGTGGCATTTGGGGAGTGGAAGGGACTGCAGCTGGTTCGAATGCCATCCAGCCTCTCTTCCAAAGCAGCCATTTTCTTCAGGGACACTGGAGATCAGTTCTGAATTCAGGAGACTGCCAGGCCCTACCTGGAGGTTAAGCAACACACAGAGAATCACAGCAAAAGGTAGCAGAAATTAACCCTAAGGTTCTGTGATGGAAAAGGAAAGGAAAGGTCCGCTGTGCAAGCACCAGTCGTTTCTGACTCTGGAGTGATGTTGCTTTCACGTTTTCACGGCAGACTTTTTACAGGGTGGTTTGCCATTGCCTTCCCCACTCTTTTACACTTTCCCCCCAGCAAGCTGGGGACTCATTTTACCAACCTCGGAAGGATGGAAGGCTGAGTCATCCTCGAGCCGGCTACCTGAAAACCCAGCTTCTGCCGGGATCGAACTCAGGTCATGAGCAGAGCTTAGGACTGCAGTACTGCAGCTTTAACACTCTGCGCCACCGGACCAGCCTCCAAATGAATAAATCAACTTGGAAAAATTCAAGCAAAAAACTTTTATAATATTCTAAACATTCACATAACCTTATTCACCAACACACCCTGATAAGCAGAACACCTAAAGCGAAAAAAAGGACAGTGTCTTAAGCTTTATGATGTACAGTCCCGTGTAGATGACACATCCTTCCAAATTCAAGAGAAATCCTCAGTCTACTTGCTCTTGAGGAGATCCCGCAGTCTTTCTGAGTTCTTCCTATTCCAATAATGTAGAATGATGCAAGTGGGCAGCCGTGTTGGTCTGAAGCAATAGAACAAAGCAGGAGACAAGTGGCACCTTTAAGACCAACTAAGTTTTATTCAAAATGTAAGCTTTCGTATGCTCTAAGCAGATTAAAAGAATCACAAATCGGGGTCTGTGTTTGTTAGTTAGTTTTGAACTGGGCTAAAACAACAGTGGAGGGTGATTATCTATCTATCTATCTATCTATCTATCTATCTATCTATCTATCTATCTATCTATCTATCTATCTATCATGATGTTATAACCTCTTGAGCAACTATGCCTTCTATTTAAACTCAGAACTAACAACGCCAAAATAATACCCAGATTTATGGCACTTCACACCTATGACATCAATTTGCTTTTTATCACCTCTGCTTTTTAGCCTGGAGAGGAGGCGGCTGAGATGTGATATGATCACCATCTTCAAATACTTGAAGGGCTGTCATATAGAGGATGGCGTGGAATTGTTTTCTGTGGCCCCGGAAGGTAGGACCAGAACCAATGGGTTGAAATTAAATCCATCCATCCATCCATCCATCCATCCATCCATCCATCCATCCATCATCTATCTATCTATCTATCTATCTATCTATCTATCTATCTATCTATCTATCTATCTATCTATCTATCTATCTATCTATCATCTATCTATCTATCTATCTATCTATCTAGATGTTATAACCTCTTGAGAAACTATGCCTTCTATTTAAACCCAGAACTAACAAAGCCAGAATAATACCCAGATTTATGACACTTCACACCTATGACATCAATTTGCTTTTTTATCACCTCTGCTTATCACCCTAACCCTAACTAACAAACACAGACCCCAATTTGTGATTCTTTTAATCTACTAAACACATTCCCATGACTCCACATGCCAACATACTGCCCAGTTTTCCTATATTAAGGACTGCTTGCCATTCCAGTTTTGTCTGATGAAGTCTGCTTAAGAGCATACAAAAGCTTACATTCTGAATGTGATGGTATCGCTTTACTTTGCTCTGGTAAGACCTCACCTGGTGTATTGTGTTCAGTTTTGGGCACCACATTTTAAGAAGGATATAGACAAGCTGGAACGGGTCCAGAAGAGGGCGATGAAGATGGTGAGGGGTCTGGAGACCAAGTTCTATGAGGAAAGGTTGAAGGAGCTGGGGATGTTTAGCCTGGAGAGGAGGCGGCTGAGAGGTGATATGATCACCTTCTTCAAGTACTTGAAGGGCTGTCATATAGAGGATGGTGTGGAATTGTTTTCTGTGGCCCTGGAAGGTAGGACCAGAACCAATGGGTTGAAATTAAATCAAAAGAGTTTCCGGCTCAACTTTAGGAAGAAGTTCCTGACTGTTAGAGCGATTCCTCAGTAGAACAGGCTTCCTTGGGAGGTGGTAGGTTCTCCTTCCTTGGAGGTTTTTAAAGAGAGGCTAAATGGCCATCTGACAGCAATGAAGATCCTGTGAATTTAGGGGGAGGTGTTTGTGAGTTTCCTGCATTGTACAGGGGGTTGGACTAGATGACCCTAGAGGTCCCTTCCAACTCTATGATTCTATGAATAAAACTTAGTTGGTCTTAAAGGTGCAACTTGTCTACTGCTTTGTAATAATGTAGAATGTACACAGCATAACACAGCGATGAGGTTGTACTTTGTCAAGACCTTTAGAGAATTGTAACTTAGTTGTAAATGAAGAAGTGGAATCTTGCTGTGCTCTGATAAAATTGAGAAAAGCTGGTTAAAGCTTTAGTGAAACGAGGGAATACAAAGTACAACCTCGTCGCTGTGTTATGCCGTGTACATCCTACATCATTGGAACTGGAACAACTCAGAAAGACAGTGGGATCTCCTCAAGAGCAAGTAGACTGAGGATTTCTCTTGAATTTGGAAGAACGTATCATCTGCATGGGACTGTACATCATAACGCTTAAGACACTGTCCTTTTTTTCGCTTTAGGTGTTCTGTTTATCCAGGTATGTTGGTAAGTAAGAATATTACAAAAGTTTTTTGTATGGATTTTTCCACATTGATTTATTTATTTGGAGGCTGGTCATCACAGAACCTTAGGGTTAATTTCTGCTACTACCTGGAGGTTGGCAACCCTAACACAGAGAAAAGAGTCACCGTCCCCCCTCCCCCTCCTTAGTGACCTGCTTGGAAGAATTTCAGCTATAGACAGATATGAGAGAGAGAGAGAGAGAGAGAGAGATCAGGGCTTTTTTGCTGTAGCAGGGACTCCTTTGCATATTAGGCCACACACCCCTGATGTAACCAACCCTCCAAGAGCTTACAGTAGGATGTGGCCTAATATGCAAAGGAGTTCCTGCTACAAAAAAGCCCTGGGTGATAGATGATGATGAAGAAGATGAAGATATTGGATTTATATCCCGCCCTCCACTCTGAAGAGTCTCAGAGCGGCTCACAATCTCCTTTACCTTCCTCCCCCACAACAGACACCCTGTGAGGTGGGTGGGGCTGGAGAGGGCTCTCACAGCAGCTGCCCTTTCAAGGACAACCTCTGCCAGAGCTATGGCTGACCCAAGGCCATTCCAGCAGGTGCAAGTGGAGGAGTGGGGAATCATGATGATGATGAAGACGATAGATAGATAGATAGATAGATAGATAGATAGATAGATAGATAGATAGATAGATAGATAGATAGATAGATAGATAGATAGATGACAGACAGATAGATAGATAGATAGATAGAGAGAGAGAGAGAGAGAGAGAGAGAGAGAGAGAGAAGAGTGTGCGCACGCACACACATGCACACACACACACACACTTTCTCCAGGCAGATGGGCGGGGTGGGGGGAACTGATGGGAAATAGGGAGAATTCCATTCTTCCTTTAAACGCTTTTCTAGTTTTAAATTTGAATTTACAAGTTTAATGTTATGAATTATAGATTAAAAGGATAGACACGTATGTATATATTTTAAAATATGTTGCAGTAAATGATCTGTAGCTATTGTATATTGATTTATAAAAGTATTTAAAAGAACCCTTCCGCTTCTTTCCCACTTTAATTTGCAAGTACCCCGAAACCCCTTAGACATCGCTGCCTTTTAAAAAGGTACACTGAAGCTGTTCCTTTGACGGAAAGAGAAGTCAAAGGAAATGTTAATTTCCCCGCAAGATCAGGCTCTGTTCTGATCCTCTTCCATTTAGCACTCAAATCCACTGCGAAATCAAAGAGCAGCTCCTTTTGCGTGGGTGTTGAGCGCCACGTTGTCAAGTCACCGCTGACTTATGAGGACGACCTCAAGGCAAAAGACTACCAGAGGTGGTTTGCCATGGGTGGGGGGAATTAGTGGCACCACTGGTGGGATGCGGTTTGCACGATCTGACTCCCAAGTGGCTAATCTGCTCCAGGAGAGCTGCTGTTTTCCAGAGCACTGCAACTGAAAGGGCTGGGGTTCTTCATCTTCGTTTGGGGTGGGGTGGGAAGAACTACTTTTTCATTTTAACGAGTCTCCAAAGAGAGGTGTGCAATGCAGTTAAGATCGAAACAAGGAAAATTAATGGAAACCAACTAGAACGGGAGGGGAACAAAAACCAATTCCTGCCCAAATTCTTTCCCACCTCGATCTCCCTCTCCTCTACCTCCTGCTTCCTTTGGGAGTCTAAACACCTGGAAGGACAGGGATCAGTTTCTTTTCTTTTGGTATTTTGCAGGGCATTTTTTTTTGTAGCAAGAACTCCTTTGCATATTAGGCCACACACCCCTGATGTAGCCAATCCTCCTGGAGCTTACAGTAGGCCCTGTACGAAGAGCCCTGTAAGCTCTTGGAGGATTGGCTACATCAGGGGTGTGTGGCCTAATATGCAAAGGAGTTCCTGCTACAAAAAAGCCCTGGTATTTGTATATTTTAGTGTTTGTGTGTGAACATACATACAACATACGAAGCTGCCTTATACTGAATCAGACCCTTGGTCCATCAAAGTCAGTATTGTCTTCTCAGACTGGCAGCGGCTCTCCAGGGTCTCAAGCTGAGGTTTTTCACACCTATTTGCCTGGACCCTTTTTTTGGAGATGCCAGGGATTGAACCTGGGACCTTCTGCTTCCCAAGCAGATGCTCTACCACCAAGCCACCGTCCCTCCCCTGTGTGCGTGTGTTTGCACCTGGAAGTCATGTCAACCTCTGGTGATTGACCCATTCTGGGGGCCTGGGGGATATTCGGAGCGGTGGCCGAATAGGACCTGCCCCTGCTGTCCGACTGGGTATTCCCAGGAGGTCTCCCATCCAAGTACTAACCATACTCAACCCTGCTTAGCTTTCCAAGATCTGATGAGACTGGGCTTGCCTGGGCTATCCAGGGCAATCAATTTCTTGCACAGCAACTGGCCACACGGCATCTATAATAGCAGAGCCAGGAAGTTTAAAAAAGGAGACAGAGGTGGAGAGATGACAAATTGAGGTCTTGCACACAGGCCTCCCGCTGTGTTTGGTGGATCTTACTCATAGGTAAGCATCCATGGGAATACTGCCTAAGTCTAGTTCTACAGGGGGATCAACAGATTTTTTCCCCCTATTCTGTTTTTAAAAATGGTTGAACAATGGATTGGGAGATGAGAAAACAGTCCTGGAATGAGCTGAATGCAACGACGGTGCTGGGTTCTCCACCCCTCCCCAGCCCGCTGACCTAGAAGGGGACTGCGGGATGCCCTTGGAGTTGCTCTGAATGCCCCTGACACAAGCAAATGCCAGGGGATGGGGGTGGGAGTAGAGTTGCCAATTCCAGGCTGGGGAAACTCCTGGAAATTTGGCGATGGAGCCTGAGAAGGGCAGGGGTACAATGCCATATAGAGTCTATGCTTCAAAGCATCCATTTTCTCTAGGGAAACTGACCCCTGTAGTCTGGAGATGAGCTATAATTCCCGGGGATCCCCGGGTCCCACCTGGAGGCGGGCATCCCTAAAATCCACTCTCCAAAGCAGCCATTTCCTCCAGGGGAACTGAGCTCTGTGGTCTGGAGAGAAGTCATAATTCCAGGAGATCTCCAGGCCCTGTTTGGGGGTTGGCAACACTAGTTTCCCCCAAAAGAAAGACCCTTTTCAGTTCACTGTTAATGAGCAGCCATTCCATCTAGTAGGGAAATGTATTCCACTTCACCACAGGCCCCGCTGTATCAAAGAGAGGGAATCCACCTTCAGCCATGGGCTGGGCTGGGCCTAGACCAGGGGTGTCAAACTCATTTCCTATGAGGGCCAGATCCTGACTTTGTCGGGCTGGGCAATGTGTGTCATAAAATGTAATGCCAGGTTAGAGAGATATAAGCTTTATAAAAGACAGAAACAAACACACACACGCAGCCTAATTCACCTCATTGGCTTGCTGAGCCTCAACGAACAGAAGGAAGAGAGGCTTGGCTCAGTAGCTCTGCTGCGCAATTGAGAGAGCTTGGCAACGCCAGCTCTCCTTCCCCCACTTTCTCCCCAAGGGAGGAGCTTTGCTCTGTAGCTCCTGTGCGATTGAGCAAGCCTGAAAAAAGCAAGCAGTGATGCAGAAAGAAGCAAGAGAGGGAGAAGGAAGCAGATGACAGCCAGTACTTGGGGGCCTGATTCAGCTGCCAGGCCATATGTTTGACACCCCTGCCCTAGACAGTCTGGCATCTTAGGCAAGGCTAACTCCGGGTGCCCTCCCCCGCATGGATAACATCACCAAGTCACATGGGGCTGCCCAATTCGTAACCCCAAGAAGGTCGGCACGCTAGGCAATTGCCTACATTGCTTAGTGGTAGGGCCAGCCCTGGCCATTGGAGAAGGCGGGGGGGGGAGGGACAGAAGACCATTCCCCCCTCCTTCTGGAAGGCAGTGAGGCTGCAGCAAAAGCTGGACTCCTCCATTCCCCTCTCTCCCCTCCCCACCCATCAAACAAGCCCGGCCTCTTAGCTACTGGGCTACGATATTAATTAGCATCTCTCGTAACGAGGTAGCACTTTCTGGTAAATGCATCTCACGTCGCTTTTAAATGCTCCTCCGCCACACCTCGGGGACGGGGGGGGGCACCTCTGCGGAGCCGCTCGACACGGCGGAGAGAAATCCCCCGGCGCTGGCGTCCCACTCATCTTGCATTAGCTCTAATTTGCTGTGCATTTGAAGAGCGCATGGGAGCAGGCGCTTTCATCCCCGGCTTTGTTGACATTCCCAATTCCCTTGAAAATCTGATTAATAAGAGAGAAACTCCGTCTCTCAGAAGAGCCTCGCCTGCTTCTGTTTGTGCGGGATCAACAGAGATCTGCAAAGCTCAGGTTTTGACACGGGCATGGGCCGGGCTGTTCGGAACAAGGCTCTGTTGGTTTTGCAGTCTCCCAGGTGGAGGTGCCCGACCTTAGCTGGAACTGGACAAGGAAATCATAGAGTTGCCAACCTCCAGGTGGCAGCTGGAGCTGGAGATCTCCTGGAGGAGAGCCAGTTTGGTGTAGTGGTTAAAAGCGTGGACTCTAATCTGGGAGAACCAGGTTTGATTCCCCATCCTTCACATGGAATTGTTGGAATGGCCTGTTGGGTCATAAGAATATAAGAACATAAGAGAAGCCATGTTGGATCAGGCCAATGGCCCATCCAGTCCAACACTCTGTGTCACACAGTGGCCAAAACACCCCCCCCCACAGGTGCCACCAGGAGGTCCATCAGTGGGGCCAGGACACTAGAAGCCCTCCTGCTGTCCCCCCGCCCCCCAAGCACCAAGAATACAAAGCATCACTGCTCCAGACAGAGAGTTCCAACAATACGCTGTGGCTAATAGCCACTGATGGACCTCTGCTCCAGATGTTTATCCAGTCCCCTCTTGAAGCTGGCTATGCTTGTGGCTGCCACCACCTCCTGTGGGAGTGAATTCCATGTGTTAATCACCCTTTGGGTGAAGAAGTACTTCCTTTTGTCCATTCTAACCTGGCAACCCTAATTTCAGGGCTTTTTAAATAGAAAAAGCACAGCAGGAACTCATTTGTATATTAGGCCACACCCCTGACGCCACCATTGTTTTTTGTAGAAAAAGCCCAGCAGGAACTCATTTACTTATTAGGCCACACCCCCTGGCATCACCATTGTTTCACACAGGGCTTTTTGTAGAATCTCCTTTGCATATTAGGCCTCACACTCCTAAAGTAGCCAATCCCCCAAGAGCTTATAAGGCTCTTAGTACAGGGCCTACTGTAAGCTCCAGGAGGATTGGCTCTATCTGGGGTGTGTGGCCTAATATACAAAGGAGTTCCTGCTACAAAAAAAGCCCTGGACTCTGATTTCAGAAATAATTTTTATAATTTCTTGGAATTAAAGTTCAGTTTAGGAGGGACAAGTGGGGGACTGCAAGACTTCAGGGGGGAAATCCCATCTTCTTGGCTACATCCAGGGGCGGAATTCTAGCAGGAGCTCCTTTGCACATTAGGCCACACCTCCCTGATGTAGCCAATCCCCCAAGAGCTTGCATGGCTCTTAGTACAGGGCCTATCGTAAGCTCCAGGAGGACTGGCTACATCAGGGGTGTGTAGCCTAATATGCAAAGGAGTTCCTGCTACAAAAAAGCCCTGAATTCAAGACATTCTGCATAATGAATATTGAACTTATGGAACTCAGTGCTACAGGTCCAGGATAAAACAAGTAGTATTTTGGGAGTGCTTGCCTAACTCTGCCTGATAATTTCCATCTTGTGAACTGTGTCACGTATTGAATTAGGTTTTAACATTGTGGGATGATGTTTAATTTTTAATTGTTTTATGATTGTCTGTTGTAACCCACCCTGAGCATAAATAATAATGAATAAATAAGAGTGACCAGTGACTGTTAAAGAAGAGGTTAGAGAAAGTCATAGAGCATAGGCCCAATTCATTCTTCCTAACCATGGCTGCTCAATGGAAACTCCATACTCAGCAGTGTTGGAAATTATCCATGTAATTTTGGTGTAGCCAGTTTGGTGTAGTGGTTAAGTACATAGACTCTAATCTGGGAGAATCAAGTTTGATTCCCTGCTCCTCCATGTCTGCCTGCTGAATGAACTTGGGTCAGTGACAGTTCTCTCAGAGTTGTTCCCTCAAAAGCTGTTCTCTCAGAGAGCTCTCAGTCTTATCTACCTCACAGGGTGTTGGGGAGAGGAAAAGAAAGGAGATTGTAAGCCACTCTGAGACACTGAGTGAAGGGCAGGGTGTAAATCCAATCTCCTCCTCCTAAAATGGTGGGACAGGCTATTGTGGAAGAGTACAAGGGGACACTGAGATGAAACTCCTACTTCTTCTGTGTGGCTTTACATGGCATTTCAGTATAGCATAGGCTTCTCAACCCTCCAGCCCTGGAGGGGGACCCCAGGATTTCCACCCTCTTCCCCCGCTCCCCCCAAAAATGGAAGCGGGGGAGGGGGGAAACGGCGCCGGGGAGCATGGCGAGCCCATCTCGGAGGAGCAGCCAAGAGCCGTGCAGGCAAAACCAGAGAAGGGGAGGGCGAGGCAGGCCAGGAGCATGGCGAGCCGTGAATCCGGGCCCTTCTAGGACCCGGACTCGTGGCTCGCCATGCTCCCAGCCTGCCTCCACTCCCCCCTCCGATTCCACTCCAGAGGCGGAGCGGGCGAGGCCGCCGCGCCGCTGCCGCCTCTTCTCTGCTCGCCGTGGCTGCTCCTCCGAGATGGGCTCAGGCTGAGCCCATCTCGGAGAAGCAGCCACGGCGAGTGGAGAAGAGGCGGCAGCGGCCTCGCCCGCTCCGAGACACCGTTTCCCCCCCTCCCCCCTAGCTCCACTCCAGTGTCTCCTGGCTCCACCCCCAAAGTCCCCAGATATTTCTGGGGTTGGACTTGGCAACCCTACTAGCAGATGTGACACTGGAACTTATAAATTGGTTGGGGGGGGGGAACAACTTATTCCTCAAAGATTAAAAGGATACCTGGGTCTAATATAATCAAATATAAATTGAAATTTGGTTTTATATTTTATATCTTACATTTTAATGTTATTATGCTTATTTCATGAAATGCTGTGTCACCCACCCTGAGCCCACGTGCAGGGGAGGGCAGGAGAGAAATGAATGAATGAATGAATGAATGAATGAATGAATGAATGAAATGGTGCTGGCCAATGCAGGCTTTGAGAATGTGCTCCAGCCGACGTCCTGGTCTCTTAATACTGGAATATACCTTTCTGAAATAATTTCACTTGGAAATGAGAGAGAACAGAAACACACATTTTATGGTGTGTGTTTCAGGCCTCCCCCCCCACCCCCATAATATGTTTATTATGATTTTGCTGCAAAAAATGTATGCTAGGTTTTGGAAACCACAAGATTCCAAATCAGAACAATCACAGGTGGAAAGATTGGTTCAGAGGATAGTTCTGTTGATCTGCAATAGAACAGATAGATCTGAGTCCATGTACAGTTGCCAGCTCTGAATTGGGAAATACCTGGAGATTTTGGGGGTGGCACCTGGGCAGGGTGTGGTTTGGGGAGGAGGGATCTCAATGGGTTATAATGCCAAAGCACCCATTTTCTCCAGGTGAATTGATCTCTGTTATCTGGAAATCAGCTGTAATTCAAGGAGATCTCCAACCACCACCTGGAGGTTGGCAGCACCAGTCCAGTAGCATCTTAGAGAGCAACAAAGGTACAAGCTTTTGAAAGTACTACTGGGGATTCTATCCATAGCTGTGATGTATCATGGACCAGGGGAAATGAAATGAATCCAGATCAGGGGTATAGTCGGAAATATTTGGGGTGCTGGGAAATCCTGTGGAGCAGGGAAGTGGAGGGAGTAGGGTTGCCAAGTCCAGTTCAAGAAATATCTGGGACTTTGGGGGTGGAGCCAGAAGACTTTGGGGGCGGAGCCAGGAACAAGGGTGTGACAAGCATAATTGAACATCAAGAGAGTTCTGGCCATCACATTTAAAGGGACAGCACATCTTTTTAAATGTCTTCCTTTCATAGGAAATAATGAAGGATAGGGGCACCTTCTTTTGGGGCTCATAGAATTGGACCCCTAATCCAATCGTTTTGAAACTTGGGGGGTACTTTGGGGAGAGGCACTAGATACTATACTGAAACTTTGGTGCCTCTATCTCAAAAAACAGCTCCCCCGGAGCCCCCAAAACCTCCAGATCAATTCCCCATTATACCCTATGAGAATTGATCTCCACATAGGAAATAATGAAGTGCTCAGCAGACGTTTCCCTCCTCCCCCCGGCCTCCCCCGCCCTCCCCCGCCCCCGTTTCTGGTGACGCTGAAGCGAGGGATTGGCCTCTCTACTCACGAGTTGCTGCCAACTTCTTCAAAGTAACACAGACACACCATCCCAAGAGGAAGCCTTTCCAAGCAGAGACTGAAGCCTCCGGAGGGGGAAAGTCACATGATCCTCTGGGGGCGGGGCTTCCCCCCAGCCAGCTGACTGAAGGTGGGAAGGAGCCTGGAAAAGCGGAAGAACTCCCGCTGGGACCTGGGGATTGGCAAGCCTAGGAGGGAGGGAGGGAGGAGTCAGGGAGAAGCTGCGAGCAGGACTCAACGCTGTGCAAATTATTTAATGCCAAAGTAAATCTTTTAAAAAACATAGTTTCTGGGAGCAGGGCTGGTGGGGCATGGCTGTTGAGTAAAGTGGTGTGGCCCCGAGACGCCCTACCATGGCTTCAACCTTGATCTAGATCTGTTTTCCCAAAGTGGACAAATGTTAGAATATAATGCATGTTCCAGTTCCATTATAGATATTTGCTATATTGTAAACGGGTGGAATTCTAGCAGGAGCTCTTTTGCATATTAGACCACACTCTGCTGATGTAGCCAATCCTCCAAGAGCTTACAAAAAAGAGCCTTGTAAGCTCTTGGAGGATTGGCTACATCAGGGGTGTGTGGCCTAATATGCAAAGGAGCTCCTGCTAGAATTCCACCCCTGATTGTAAATATAGGTCAGCCCTGGCTAGTATTCAGAAGGGTGATTTCTGAGGAATACTGGGGTTGTGACACAGAGGCAGGTGATGGCCAGCCACTTCTGAAACAACTCTTGCCTCAAAAACAAGTCTAGAGCTCCACCTAGTGGTGTATTACACTAAAACAGCTAGAATTTATGGCTGCCGGACAATTTTGGGATCTCCTGGCTATACTATACACACTACCATACCGTAATTCATTACTCTATTGTAAGAAGACCTGCTTGCAATGTTCTCAATAGGATTCTGACCTGGATTAAGGCCTTTAAAGTTAATTCAGTTAATTCTGTTTACAGTTAATAGGATTATTCTGACCGATGGTTGCAGAGGGCAGCCGTATTGGTCTGCATTAGAACAGCTTGATTTGAACCTAACAGCATCTTGGGGACTCAAAAGGCTTTTTGGTATCAGACAAGCGGTGCTTTCGCTCTCAGAAACTCGAAAATTTATTTATTACTTTGTTTATTACTTTACATTTTTATCCCACCCTTCCCGGAAAATCTTGCCAGTTCGTAAGGTGCTACTGAACTCGAATCTAGCCGTTCGACAAATTGTTGTTGCTGACTTTTTGCTGCTCTTTATACACAGGAACCAATTTGTATGCTATTCCTTTGAAAGAAAATTCCAGACTTTAAAAAAAACGACTTCCCAAACTAGGGTTGCCAAGATCCGGGTGGGGCCCGGAGATCTACTGCTATTACAACTGATCTCCAGACAATAGAGATCACTTCCCCTGGAGAAAATGGCTGTTTTGGAAAGTGGACTCTATGTAAGATTGTCAGACCTCTGGTACGGATGCGGTTTTCCCGATTTTCGAGGATTCAGCCTGTCCCTGGCCAGCTGGCCGGCGGGGGAAGCCTTACCCCCAGCAGCCTTCTCATGTGGCAACATTGCTGATGTGATGTCACATGGAAGTGATATCTTTTGGGGTTTTTTTGTGTGGCCACTGTGTGTGTTGGACTGGAGGGGCCATTGGCCTGATCCAACGTGGCGTCTCTTATGTTCTTATATTCATCATGTTGAGGTTGCCATGTGAGGACACTCTAGCATTTTGTGTAAAACTCTATGGTTACCATAGAGTTTTGCCCCAAATGCTAGAGTGGCATTGTGCAATGCCACCGGTGTGATGATGTTGCTTCCGTGTGGCATCACTGTGCTGGTGATGGTGCATGCAGCGACATCTTCTCAACTACCCCATTCATGGAGAGCTGCCTCCCACCCACCCCCGGCCTGACACCCCATCCTCTATGGCATTATGCCCTGCTGAGGTCCCTCCCCTCCCCTCCCCAAACCCTGGCCCCACCAGGCTGCACTCCCAAAATCTCTGGGTATTTCCCAACCCAGATCTGGCAGTCCTATCCCAAGCCCAGAAGTCATAATATTCTGATATTCAGGGCTTTTCTTGTAGCAGGAACTCCTTTGCATATTAGTCCACACCTCCTGATGCAGCCAATCCTCCTGGAGCTTACACTAGGCCCTGTGCGAAGAGCCCTGTAAGCTCTTGGAAGATTGGTTACATCAGGGGTGTGTGGCCTAATATGCAAAGGAGCTCCTGCTGCCAAAAAAGCCCAGCGGATATGAATTTTTTAAATGAGCAGCTTAAGATTTTGAAAATCAAGATTTTTCCAGAATCGCTCAAGTCGCTCATTTGAAAACAACCTTCACTCTCTTCCCCGAATCCATGACCCCTCAAGTCAGAGAATTTTACACCCAAGGAGGAGTTTACGTTTTGCAACTTGATTGCTACCTTCCCTTAAGGGCCCGCTTCTTCCCAATAGATGATGTGCTAAATTCCATTCCGAGAAACCACCGCGCACAAACACCCCTGTTTCATGCGCATTGAAACAGATAAACACTCAATGTACTAATTAAGTTCTATTTTTAAGGGAACTGTCTGGGGCTGGAAAAATAAACGTTGGCAGGCTGAGTTTTGAAAGAGGCATCTTTGCCAAAGAAAAACCAAAGGAGTGTTTTGGGCCAGCCTGGATCTTTTAAAGACACATCTGAAGGGCAACGTTGAGTTTTTGAGTCACGGCAGCACCCTGGATCTCAGGCCTCATTCTGCTCACCAGCACTTTGGGAGGGGGGGCGTTTAAGATGCCAGAACTTTTACTGCATTCAAGTTGTATGGTCGCTAACTCCAAACTGGGAAATACTTGGAGATTGGGGAATGGAGCCTGGAGAAGGCAGGGTTTGAGGAGGAGAAGGACCTCCATTAAGGTTTCTAGGTCAATTTACCTGGCCAGTGGGGGTCTCCCAACGTCCTTCTGGGAGATCAGAATGTTGGGGATTTTCAAGTCTACTTCCAGTTTCAGATAGGGTTGCCAAGTCCAATTCAAGAAATATCTGGGGACTTTGGGGGTGGAGCCAGGAGACACTGGGGTGGAGCCAAGATCAAGGCTGTGACAAGCATAATTGAACTCCAAAGGGAGTTCTGGCCATCGCATTTAAAGGGACGGCACACCTTTTCAATGCCTTCCTTCCATAGGAAATCATGAAGGATAGGGGCACCTTCTTTTGGGGCTCATAGAATTGGACCCCCTGGTCCAATCTTTTTGAAACTTGGGGGGTATTTTGGGGAGAGGCACTAGATGCTATACTGAAAATGTGGTGCCTCTATCCCAAAAAACAGCCCCCCCCAGAGCCCCAGATACCCACAGATCAATTCTCCATGATTTTCTATGGGAATAAATCTCCATAGGGAATAACAGAGTTCCCAGCAGACATTTCCCTCCCCTCCCCGCACTTTCTGACGACCCTGAAGCGGGGGGAGGGGCTCCAAACTGGGGGATCCCCTGCCCCCACCTGGGGATTGGCAACCATAGTTTCAGATCTGCTTCCAGTTGAGGATGATACTCTGGTGTTGGGCAAAACTCTATGATAAATTTGGCTTCAAACCATGGTTTTGCCCCAAAACCAGAGCATCATCCCCTAACTGGAAGTAGGCCTGAAACCGGAAGCCAACTGGCTGGTGGTGGGCAAGAGCCTATGAGCGTGAGGGCTACCCCACTCCCACTGGGGGTCTGACAACCCTAACTTCAGTGGGGTGGGATTCACCCTTCAAAGCAGTTATTTTCTTTATTGGAACTAATCTCTGTCATCCGGCTCCTACTTGTAATTCCAGGGGATCTTCTTCACGCCTCACTAGGAAGACAGCAACCCTACATAGGTGAGCCAATTCTGTAAATAAAAACTATGGTGTCTGTGAAGTCAGGGTCTGTGGAATTGGTGTAGGGTTGCCAAGTCCCCTGTGGGTACCATAGAGTTTTCTTCCCAAATCGCTAGAGCATCTGGGGAAACCATAGAGTTTCCCTGGATGCTCCTAGAGTGGCCAGTGCATGATGTTGCCGTGTGATGACTTCACTTCTGAGCCCTGTAAGCTCCATGAGGATTGGCTACATCGGGGTGTGTGGCCTAATATGCAAAGGAGTTCCTGCTGCAAAAAAAGCCTTGACAGCATTTCTCTCTGAGAAACTTGTTTTCTCTGAGCAGGGAAGAAGCATTCGTTTCCTCATCTTTTCTGCAAAGGCTATGAGGCAGAGATGGAGTGAATTCTCAATTCTCAATTCACATTTACTTCATTTTCATCCTCCCCCCCTTTTTTTAACCAAGAAAGAAACATGTGAGACAGCAGAATGTGAGTGGGTGGGGCCTGGAATTCTGCCAGAATCGCTACTGATCTCCAGACAGGGCTGTCATTTGCCCGCTGGGGGTGTTGGAATCCCCCCTCCCATTGCTGGCTGCTCTTTCCTGCTACTACTCCTAGGGCTGTGACTGGAGGAGAACCCAAGGCTTCCCTGATAACCAGCCTCTAAATGAATACAAACTTACACTACTTAGGCAAAATACATATATTCAAACACTCTCATGCAAACCATCTTACAATCATCCCCTGACAATTAGAACAACACCCAATAACAATAATATACAAGGACCGGAATTCAGCGTTCCAAGTTCCAAATTAATGTCTGTTTAACTATGTGTGGTCCTTCAATTTGCTAAGGATCCTGGGTACCAAGTAGGGTTGCCAAGTCCAATTCAAGAAATATCTGGGGACTTTGGGGGTGGAGCCAGGATACTTTGGGGGTGGAGCCAGGAGACATTAGGGGTGGGGCCAAGATCAAGGCCGTGACAAGCATCATTGAACTCCAAAGGGAGTTCTGGCCATCACATTTAAAAGGATGGCACACCTTTTCAATGCCTTCCTTCCATAGGAAATCATGAAGGATAGGGGCACCTTCTTTGGGGGCTCATAGAATTGGACCCCCTGGTCCAATCTTTTTGAAACTTGGGGGGTATTTTGGGGAGAGGCACTAGATGCTATACTGAAAATTTGGTGCATCTACCCCAAAAAACAGCCCCCCCCAAAGCCCTAGATACCCACGGATCAATTCTCCATGATTTTCTATGGGAATAAATCTCCATGGGGAATAATAGAGTTCCCAGAAGACATTGCCCTCCCCTCCCCCCGCTTTCTGATGACCCTGAAGCGGGGGGAGGGCCTCCAAACTGGGGGATCCCCTGCCCCCACCTGGGGATTGGCAACCCTAGTACCAAGTTGCTCTTGAGGTTTGACATATTCCAGTCAGGTATTCTCTACACAGCACCACAGCGCAGCAATGAGGTTGTACTTTATTCCCTCATTAGCTTTGACTAACTTCACAAACTGATCCAGAGCATGGCAAGATTCCCATTTCTGCACACAACCAAGGGACTAGTTTACAGGTCTTGCACCATGCCACAGTGACCAGCACTGGAGAAAACGGCCACTTTGGAGGGTGGACTCTGTAGAGGAGTTTGGGGAGGGAAGGGACTTCATCAGGGTATAATGCCATAGACTCAGGGCTTACAGGGCTCTTAGTACAGGGCCTACTGTAAGCTCCAGGAGGATTGGCTGCATCAGGGGTGTGTGGTCTAATATACAAAGGAGTTCCTGCTACAAAAAAAGCCCTTCATAGACTCCAGTTTGGTGTAGTGGTTAAGTGTGTGGACTCTTATCTGGGAGAACCAGGTTTGATTCCCCACTCCTCCACTTGCACCTGCTGGAATGGCCTTGGGTCAGCCATAGCTCTGGCAGAGGTTGTCCTTGAAAGGGCAGCTGCTTTGAGAGCCCTCTCAGCACCCCCCCCCATCTCACAGGGTGTCTGTTGTGGGGGGAGAATATATAGGAGATTGTAAGCCGCTCTGAGTCTTCTTCTTCCACTCACCAAAGCAGCCATTTTCTCAGGGGGAACTGATCTCCATAGCCTGGAGATAAGTTGTAACAGAGGGAGATCCCTAGGTCCACCTGTAGATTTGCAACCCTAACTCTATGTCATTATACCCCACTAGATCCCTCCTTTTTCAAATCTCTGCAACCCCCCAGGCTTCATCCCCAATTCTCCAGGAATTTACCAATCCAGAGTTGGCAACCCTAAATAAGAGTTGGGGTGGGAGCAGTTGGAGGTCAGTGCTGGGGTCATTGTTCTTTTCAAATACAGTCTCTCTTTCTTTTAAAATGAATCATTACCTTAAGGGCCAGAAACTTGTCAACACCTACATTGTGCCCTGGATTTCCCCATGGAATCCCTCCTGCATAAAATTGTGAGGACTGACCCCCCAGTTAAAGAATTCTTAACAATGTAGCCATGTGAGTTTTAAGCAACTGAGGAATTCTTTCCATCTGCGTGGTTTTGCAAAACAAAATTCGTTGTAAAGCACTATTGCTTAATTGAAGATGCAGAAACACATATTGTTATGCATTATCGTGGAAGAGGCATTTCTCCTATATGAGAGACAGGGCTTTTTTGGGAGCAGGAACTCCTTTGCATATTAGGCTACACACCCCGATGTAGCCAACCCTCCTGGAACTTACAGTCGGCTCTGTACTAAGATCCCTGTAAGCTCTTGGAGGATTGGCTACATCAGGGGTGGGCGGCATAATATGCAAAGGAGTTCCTGCTACCAAAAAAAAAGCCTAGATAGAGATATTCCTCTTTTACAAATGGCATTTGCAATTTTTAAAAATCTAATTCTTTGTAATTAAAATAGTTGGTTTTCTGTTTTTTTAAACAGAAATCTGCTTCTTAATAAAGTAGGGAAGGGACACCTTTTTAATGGATCTAAAGCAGGGATTCCCGAACCTTTTGAGCCTGCAGGGACATTTGGAATGCTGACATGACATGGTGTGGGTGGCAACAAAATGGCTGCCACAGGAGGCTGAACCAGCCACAGAAATGGCTGCCACAGCTTAACTTCAGTAACACAGCGCAGACCCTTGTGCTGTGGAGGCAGCTGCTGCCAAAGGGACCTTTAAAAAAAAAATTGCACAGCCAATCAATCTTTAATAGTCAATCTGAAACCTTAGCTGGGTAAATGCCCTACCTGGCCCCACCCACTTCCTAAAAACACTCAGCGGGAGCCTGAAAATATGTCAGCATTCGCCATGTTGCAGATCCCTGATGATCTAATCAATCATTAAATGTAGCCAGGGCTTTTTTTTTTTTGTAGCAGGAACTCTTTTGCATATTAGGCCACACACCCCTGAGGTAGCCAATCATCCAACAGCTTACAGTAGGCCCTGTAAGAAGAGCCCTGTAAGTTCTTGGAGGATTGGCTACCTCAGGGGTTTGTGGCCTAATATACAAAGGAGTTCCTGCTACAAAAAAAGCCCAGAATATAGCTGTTAGATTAAATACTTCAGTCCTAAGGACTGTATGCTCTCTGTATGTACAGGCAGGACTTTGCGCAACCTGGAACGCAGGCAGATGACCCAGCGGCAGGCATCATTATCTTCCATCCCACTTTACAGACCTCCATGCTGAGCAGGAAACCCTTCTCCAGGCATGTAAACCCCGGCCACCGAAGCTTGCGCCACAAACCCTGTGCCTATTTTTCAGGTGCCACGAGGCTGTCGTTTTAGCTCCAGCACAAGGACGTGCCTGCAGTTCCCCTTCTCCGAATTTCTCTCCAGATTTTGGTGTTACAAAATTACACAGATGCGGAAGGCATCCAGTGTCTTGTTCCCCGTGTCCTACATTTTGTGCACATCTGTGCGCCAGCTGACCACAGATCCAGACCTTGTTCATTAGTGGCTCTTTCTTTTCCTCTGCAGCAGAGATCTGCACATGCACACCGCAAACAAGTAACCTTGCCGTGACTGCATGTCCGGTGGTATCGAGATTTGGTGCATACAAGCACTTTGATAAAACATTAGCTAAAAGCCCTCCCTCCCTCCCAACAAATCTTGATTCCACCTTCTACGCAACTTAGTCCAGATTACTGTTTTGTGGTGCTTCCTCGATGCACCTCTGCATCGGATAAACCACCACACCGAAAAAAAAAAAAAGAATCTTGATGCAGGCATACAGATTATTCCCCTGTGGTTGTCTTTTCTTTGGGCGGTGTTCTATCCATGCACAAGTGCGCACCCACCAGGCACAGAGAGAGAACACAATGCAAATCGACTGAAGGAACTCAAACGTGCAGCGAACTGCACACACAACCCAATTCCCCGAGATTTGTGGTTGAAAGGTCTAGTGCGAAAGCAGCACGAAACGGAGAGTCGAATTCTCGTGAAAGAGAAAGGAAATAGCACCGGAGAAGGAAGAAAATCCGCCTGGCCCTATTCAGGAGTCAGATTTTCAACAAAACCCTTCAGCACAAATCTTCACAGACTCCCCCCCACCCCCTTTCATCCCTGCTGCCCCAGCAAGTGAAGGGTCACAGAAAGCAAACGAGAGAGGATTCTCTCCTCCCCAATGCAGAGCATTGCCCATTTCAAAAAGTGCATCCAGACGATGAGGGTGAAGGTGTTCGGAGTAAGCATGCAGGGAAGGGCAGGAGGGAAGGACGGTCCCGCAAAAAAACCGACACGAGATTACAGAGAGTCCCAAACGAGTTTGACTCCAAGCAATGGGGAAAGAGGAATTTAGGATTGCTGCTTTGTTCAAACCAGATGCTGCTCCTGGTCAAGCTGGAGTCAACAGACCTCCCCACCCCCAGTAATTCAATCCAGAAAAAGTCTTCCTTGCCCAGAGAAGGGGAAGCCTGAACCTTGCAAAGTTTGGCTTGGAAGAACCTCAGCCGAGCATGGACTGAGCGTCATCATGAAGCATGGGGATGGGGAATTGGGGCAAAAGGGGAGCACAAATTAACAAGGAAAGTGAGGCAGAGTTAATTGTTTCTATTATTATTATTATTCCAACTGGGAGAGCCCATTTGGTGTAGTGGTTAAGTGCGTGGACTTTTATCTGGGAGAACCAGGTTTGATTCTCCACTCCTTTACATGCAGCCAGCTGGGTGACCTTGGGCCTGTCACAGTTCTCTCAGAGCTCTCTCAGACAGCCAGTTTGGTGTAGTGGTTAAGTGTGTGGACTCTTATCTGGGAGAACTGGGTTTGATTCCCCACTCCTCCACTTGCACCTGCTGGAATGGCCTTGGGTTAGCCATAGCTTTGGCAGAGGTTGACCTTGAAAGGGCAGCTGCTGTGAGAGTCCTCTCAGCCCCACCCACCTCACAGGGCGTCTGTTGTGGGGGGGAGAAGATATAGGAGATTGTAAGCCGCTCTGAGTCTCTGATTCAGGGAGAAGGGCAGGGTATAAATCTGCAATTCTTCTTCTTCCAGCTACCTCACAGGGTGTCAGTTGTGGGGAGGGAAAGGGAAAGGAGATTGTAAGTTGCTCTGAGATTCCTTCAGGTAGTGAAGGACGCAGTATAAATCCATTCTTCTTCTGTTGTTGCCCATCCAGAGCTGCTGCTCTGGAATGAACCAAATGTCACACTCTGCCCAAGGTGACGTCAAGCCTGTGTGCTGCGGTGGTTAAAAGGACTAGGATCTGGGAGGTCCAGGTTCGAATCTCCACTCTGCCATGGAAACTTGCTGGGTGCCCTTTGGTCAGTCATCCACTCTCAGTGTAATCTACCTCACAGTGTTGTAAAATGAATGGGGATGGGGGGAAATGCCACGAAGACACCTCAAGTCCTCATTGAGGAGAAAAGTGCACTATAAATGAAGCAAATGAAATGAAATAAATGTTCAGGTGCAAAAAAACTCACAAGGGTGCATTTCTTGCAAAGCATTTCTTTCCTGCAGAAGGATGGCGCGTCAGACTCTGGCCCCTCCAGTTTGAGGATCTCAAGTTGCAGGAGGCGGGCCCCGGAAGGCCTGAAGCTAAGTCAAACCTTCTTTCCTTCTAGCTTAGTCCTTGACCTGGTGAAGGGTCTCTCCAGGGTCTCAAGCAAAGAAAGAGGCCTTTTTTAACACCTCAGATTGTTTGACTGGAAATGCTGGGATTGATCTCAGAACCGCCAAAGCAAGTACTCTACTCCTAAACTCTGGCCTCTCCAGCAAATGCATTAGAGCAGAACTATAGAGTCCCCCCCCCAGTGTTCCTCTGAGCTGATTTAGTGTGAGCTGGCTCACAGCTTTTTAGTCTCCAACTCACACATTTTTATCTTTACTCAGGAAAAATTGTCCCAAGAGCAAGCAAATTTATGCAGGAGCTCACAAAGCAGAATTTTGCTCACAGGACTCCGCAGCGTAGAGGGGGTATTGGTCCCCTCCAATAACCAAGGAAGCAGACCTATACCAAATCAAAGCATCCAGCCCAAGATTCTGAGTGGCAGATTCTCTATGGGGACCTAGGGAGAGAAATGTCATTTCATCACCTTCTGTCCAAGATCCTTGGACTTGGCGCCTTCTGTATGGAAAGCTGGGGCTCTTTTACTGAATCAACTCCTCTGTCTGGCGCTTCTCTCCAGTCTGACTGTTAGGAGCTCTCCAGGGTCTGAGGCAGAGCCTACTGAGTTAGATGGACCCACAGTCTGGCTGGATATATATGGGAATTCCTATTTTCACAAGGGGTCTACAACTTTTGACTCTGGAGCCAAATATGGCTCAGTTCTGTGCCAAACATGGTTGTTTAACAAATAAGAAGAGTTAGTTTTATACCCCGGCTTTCACTACCCAAAGGAGTCTTTTACAATCTCCTTCCCTTTCTCTCCCCACAGCAGACACCCTGTGAGGTAGGTGGGGCTGAGAGAGCTCTGAGACAACCGCTTTTGAAAGAACAGCTCTGAGAGAACCCAAGCACACCCAGCAGGCTGCATGAGGAGGAGGAGGCGGAGTGGGGAATCCAACCCAGTTCTCCAGATTAGAGTTTGCTGCTCTTAACCACTACACCAAGCTGGCTCTCAACAGCAACAAAAACTAATTTAAGGTATACGGGGGGAAGGTGCCTTGACCTGGATAGCCCGAAAAGGGAAATGAAAGAGATGAACAATTGCCAAGCCTGAACTATGCGCAGATTTATGCCGGTTCGCTGAAACAAATTATCCAGGGTGCTCTTCTGAGTTGGGAAATTCCTGCAGGTTTGGGGTGGAGCCTGGGGAGGGTGGGGATTGGGGATGGGAGAGGAGAGGAGGGACTGCTCAACACGATATAATGTGCCATGCAGTCCATCCTCCGAGGCAGCCATTTTCTCCAGGGAGCGCCGATCTCTGTAGTCTGGAGATTACCGTAGCTATAATACAAGGAGAACTTGGCCCCGCCTAGAGGTTGGCAACATTAATTATGACCTATTCTGAGATCTCATGCATTCTCTTTCCTAGCAAAGGACTCACAACAACAGGTATTTGGGCTGTGGAAACTGTGGATTGTTAACGAAAAGGTCCCGTTATTAGCAATTATTAGCAGTGTTTATTTTCAGCTACAAATATATCGGCTGCAGATCTTTGGTTTGGAATGCTCGGGGCTTTTTTTGTAGCAGGAACTCCTTTGCATATTAGGCCACACCCCCTAATGTAGCCAATCCCCCAAGAGCTTACAGGGCTCTTAGTGCAGGGCCTAGTGTGAGCTCCAGGAGGATTGGCTACACCAGGGGTGTGTGGCCTAATATGCAAGGGAGTTCCTGCTACAAAAATAGCCCTGGGAATGCTGACATTCCTTGGCTCTTTCATTGTCAAAGTATGCCGGTCATTGCTTCAGATCCTCCCCTTGTTCTCTGCCCCAGTGGGTGGAATTCGCTCTCTCCTGCCAAATCAGCCTCAGTGGAATTTTCGCTGCATTCCAGCCTTTTCCCAAGTGAAGGAAGAGAGGATACTGATGCTTAGCTTCTGCCTGTAGACGTCAATCTAGACCAGGGGTATCAAACTCATGTGTTATGAGGGCCAAATCTGACATAAATGAGACTTTGTTGGGCCGGGCCATGTCAGGTTGGGCTGGGCCAGGTGTGTATCTACTTATGATTAGGTAGCAGAGATATAAACTTTATAAAGGACACAGACAAAAACAAAGATTTTTTTAAAAACCACTTAAAATATCATTAAAACATTAGCACTCAGTCTTAAAGGTGCTTTCTTTGTATTTCTCCTATGGGGCCAGGGAACTGGGCAAAGGAAGCTCTGCCTCTTTCCTTCCTTCCCCAGGGGACCAGGAGGGGGAGGAGTCTCAGCCAACAGAAGGAAGAAAGGCTTGGCTCAGTAGCTCTGCTGTGCAATTGAGACAGCCTGGTGAAGCAAGCTCTCCCTTGCCTCCTTTCTCCCCAAGGGAGGAGCCTCAGCCAATGGAGAAAATAGAGGCTTAGCTCTGTAGCGCCTGTGTGATTGAACAAGCCTGCCAAAGCAAGCTGTGATGCAGAAGGAAGCAAGAGAGAGGGAGAAGGAAGCAGATGACAGCCAGTTGCTCAGGGGTCTGATTGGAGCCCTCCAGGGGCCTGATTTGGCCCCCGGGCCGCATGTTTGTCACCCATGATCTAGACCTTTTCTAAATTATTTAAAGATGATCTGTGCTCTGCTTTTGCAAAAGTTCCACCAGCCAGCTGGTTCCAGATCTCTTGCAACCCTTTCATGGTTTGCTCATTGGAACTTGGCCTCAGGTTGTTTTTTCTTCATTTGCTACCTGGTTTCTTGGAGGACAGGTGTAACCTGAACCCACTGCAAGGAGCAGACAGGTTGGAATCCAGGGAACTGGGAATGTCTGCAGGGGAAGATCTTAGCAACACCGGCTTTGCTGTAAGAGAAGACCTGTAGAATCAAACCAACAGGGCATCTAATGTAGTAAATGCCCCTGAAATGCCTAAAAGCAGGAAGACAGAGAAATCCTTCCCTATTGTTGCCCTTCCAGTCACTGGCACTCAGAGGCAGACTGCCTCTGGACAAGGAGGTTCTATGTAACCATCCAAACAAATAATCATTGATGGGTCTTTCTGCAGTGTCCAACTGGCTAAGATGCCACAATTCATTGCCATCTTAATCAAAGTGTGCTGTCACACTTAGGCTGTTTCTTCTGCAGGTGGGTTGCCAGGAAAAGGATGAGGCATTTGAATAGTTGTAGAAAAGAGTAAGCGTCCAGTAGCACCTTAAAGACTAACCCAGGGCTTTTTTTGTAGCAGGAACTCCTTTGCCTATTAGGCCATACACCCCTGTAGCCAATCCTTGTGGAGCTTACAGTAGGCCCTGTAAGAACAGCCCTGTAAGCTCTTGGAGGATTGGCTACATAAGGGGTGTGTGGCCTAATAGGCAAAGGAGTTCCTGCTACAAAAACCAAACAAACCTGGTGACCATCCTGTCATTCTACCAGATGAACATATGAACATATGAAGCTGCCTTATACTGAATCAGACCCTTGGTCCATCAAAGTCAGTATTGTCTACTCAGACTGGCAGCGGCTCTCCAGGGTCTCAAGCTGAGGTTTTTCACGCCTATTTGCCTGGACCCTTTTTAGTTGGAGATGCCGGGGATTGAACCTGGGACCTTCTGCTTACCAAGCAGATGCTCTACCACTGAGCCACTGTCCCTCCCCAACAAGGGATATAACGAGGGATTTTTTTTGAGCAGGAACTCACAGGAGCACAGTTCTGGCTTGGTGTCAGGAGGTGTGACCTAATATGCAAATGAGTTCCTGCTGGGCTTTTTCTACAAAAAAGCCCTGTATGAAACAATGGTGACATCAGGGGCTGTGGCAAACGAATCCCTGCTGGGCTTTTTTCTGCAAAAAAGCCCAGTATGAAACAATGTAACCTCAGAACCCTACAGCGAGGTGCCTTTATGTTATATCCTACTTCTGAGATTGTGGACTGGGACGCATCTCTCCGGCCACTTTAAGACCCACCTTGGTCTGATCCGGGTAGGGATCATCAGAGCTTCTCAAGCCGGACCTCTGCTCTGAAAGTTTATTTTATCTTTAGTTCCTTACCAATTGAACAGCACTTAAGGGCAAGATGGGATGAAACGGAAACATCTTTCCGGCACTGTAAGAGATGCTTTGGAAAAACTCCATTCCGTTTCATAGAAGATGAGTTCATTGAACCTCTGCAAACTGTATGAGTTCAATACAGTTTGAGTCCATGTTCAGCAGCAGCATTTCGGAAGAGGTTCATAGGTGCTTGGGTTTGGTGGGGAGAGGGGAGGGCAGAAAGGGGTGGAGGTGGACTCAGCTGAAGAAGAAGAAGATATTGGATTTATATCCCGCCCTCCACTCCGAAGAGTCTCAGAGCAGCTCACAATCTCCTTTACCTTCCTCCCCCACAACAGACACCCTGTGAGGTGGGTGGGGCTGAGAGGGCTCTCACAGCAGCTGCCCTTTCAAGGACAACCTCTGCCAGAGCTATGGCTGACCCAAGGCCATGCCAGCAGGTGCAAGTGGAGGAGTGGGGAATCAAACCCGGTTCTCCCAGATAAGAGTCCGCACACTTAACCACTACACCAAACTGGCTCTCCTTGAATGGATTCTCCAAAAGTGAGCAGGAAGTGTAGGGCAGCAGAAAGAAGATGAAGGTTGAGACAGAAAGAGGGAGGAGGGAGGGACCGAGTGAGAGCAGAATGGCTGGTGTGAGGGATGGATGGATGGATGGATGGAGGGAAGCAGGGAGTAAGGGGAGAATGGATGGATGCTGTGGGGGAGAGATGCAAGGGACAAGAGAGAACTGGATGGGTGCTGTAAGGAATGGATAAAGGGAGGCAGTGAGCCACAGAAGGATGGATAGGCAGAGAAAGGCAGGAATGGAAAACCTGGGGGAGGCAAAGAGTGAAGGATAGTTGGACAGCTGGAGGGCAGCAGGCAGAGAGAAGAAGAGATTGGATATGCCACCCTTCCCTCAGAGTCTCAGAGCAGCTTCCAATCTCCTTTCTCTCCCTCACCCCACAACAGACACCCTGTGAAGTAGGTGGGGCTGAGAGAGCTCTGAGAGAGCTGCTTTTGAGATAACAGCTCTGAGAGAACTGTGACTGGCCCATGGTCACCCAGCAGCTGCATGCGGAGAAGAAGTGGAGAATCAAACCCGGTTCTCCCAGATTAGAGTCCACACTCTTCAGCATGACACAAAACTGGATTGAGGGATGCACGGAAAATGGAGGGAGGGAGGAATAAATGGAGGGATGCGGGATGCAAGGGTTAGATGGGGGAAGGAAAGGAACAAAGGAAAGCTGGATGAATTGTGTAAGGGAAGGATACCAGGAGTGGATCATATGGATGGCGTGTGAGAGATGGATGAAGGTTAGATGAAGGACAACAGAGAGTGACAGAGGGGTGGATGGGTGGAGGGAAGCAGGGATGGAGAAATGGAGGGAGGCAGGGAGTGAAGAAGGCTGGATGGATGGTGTGAGGGAGATGTACCAAGAGTAAGGGAGAGCTGGTGAGAGAGAAGGATGTTAGATGGAGGGAGGGAGGGATTGAGGGAAGGCTGGATGGATGGTGTGAGAGAGATATCAGGAGTGAGGGAGCACTGGTGTAAGAGATGGATGTTAGATGGAGGGAGGGACGGATTGAGGGAAGGTTGGATGGATGGTGTGAGAGAGAGACACCAAGAGTGAGGAAGAACTAGTGTGAGACGTGGATATTAGATGGAGGGAGGGAGTGAGGGAAGACTGGATGGATGGTGTGAAGGAAACACCAAGAGTGAGGGAGAGCTAGTGTGAGAGATGGATGTTAGATGGAGGGAGGGAGTGAAGGAGGGCTAGCTGGCTGGTGTGAGGGAGAGATATCAGGAGTGAAGGAGAGCTAGTGTGAGAGGGATTGAGGGAATGCTGGTTGGACATTGTGAGGGAGAGATACCAAGAGTGAGAGAGAACTAGTGTGAGAGATGGATGTTAGGTGGAGGGAGGGAGGGAGGGAGGACTGGATGGACGGTGTGCGGGAGAGATACCAGGAGTGAGGGAGAATTAGTGTGAGAGATGGATGTTAGGTAGAGAGAGGGGGGGAAGGCTGGATGGATGGTGTGAGGGAGAGATAGCAGGAGTGAGGGAGAACTGGTGTGAGAGATGGATGTTAGATGGAGAGAGGTAGGGAGTGAGGGATGGATGGACAATGCGAGGGAAGGAAGAACAGTGGGAAGGAGGCAGAGAATGAGGGATGGCTAGATGGAGAAAGGTTCCTTCCAAACCTTAGACACTCTGGGATAACTTCCAAGGTTCATGACGATCCGCCCAGCTCTTTCCTGCCCAGCTTTCCCGCCAACTGCAGCTAATCTTAAATTCTACGCAAAGCTCAGCCTCCGTGCAAGGGTTGCGTCTACCCGACTTCTACCAAGGGGAAACTCACAGTTTATCCCTATGAGCAGCAGAGCGGTTAGAGAGGAGGGAAAAACAACAGCACATTAATAAGCATTACAGGCCTGGCGGCGACACAACAGAAGACAACAACACGACCCGCGGTGATGACATACCAAAAAAAGATGGTTGGAAATCGGCCGGCGCGGTTTAGCCGCCATCCTCTGTCTGGTGGAGCTGAGGGAAAAACCCAGACCCTCCCTCCCACTTGGAGTGTCCAAGATGTCAATGAGACACAAGGATTGCAATGGAACCATTGCAATGGAACCAAGTGGGTCCAAGAGTTGGAGTCCATGGTTCCCTGCCAAATTTGATCTGCTTTGAAGTGGCTGCCATACAGTCCTTCTCCATTCCCACCGGCGCCAACCTTGAGAACCCTCTTAGCAGTGTAATTTAATGCCAGTGATAGTCCAGAGAAGAACAAGCCACCCGACGGCCCAGCCAAGCCAGAAGCAATCTATCCCCAACATTTATTCCATTTTATTGACTTCATTGATACCCTGCCTTTCTCTCCAATGGGAACCCAAAGCAGCTGACATTGTTCTCCTCTATTTTGTTTTACTTTCACAACAACCGTAGGAGATGAGTTACACTGAGAGCGAGCGAGAGAGAATGGCCTGAAGAATCATAGAATTGGGAGAGACCTCCAGGATCATCTAGACCAACCCCCTACGCAATGCAGGAAAACACCCTCCCACACACCACTACACACCCACACACCCCTGTTCCAAGCCAAGAAGATGCCAAAAAAAGAGAAGAAGATGGCAAACAAAAAAAAACCTCTCCAGGACCCCTGGCCAAATTAGCCTGGAGAAAAATTGCTACCTGACCCCCAAGTGGTGTTGGTATTTCCCTGGGTGTGTATGAAGGAGCCATGGGAACCAAGGCTTTTTGTCCCCTGGGTGAATGCAGTAGAAGAGTTTCAGAACCACTCTGTGGAAACAAAATTCTCAGAAAATGTTTAAAAGTTCACAAGGGGCCCCTGTGTGTTTCTCCTACATTTCCCTTTTGAGAGTTCCGGCACCTCCTTTTCCAGGAAAAAAAAAGCCCTGATGAGAACTAAGGCCTGATGCAACCCTTCCTGCCCTCCTTCTCATGGGCTGCCTAAGTTCACGGAATCAGCAAGCTTTCACGGCAGAGTGGGGATTTGAACCCGCCTCTCCCAGACATTATAACCATTATATCATGCTATGATCAATATAATCACTCTTGAGCAAAAAGGAGTAATCCAAATGATCAAGAGTGATGGAATTTTTATAGGAAAAAGCCCAGCAGGAACTCATTTGCATATTAGGCCACACCCCTCGACATCATCATTGTTTCACACAGGGCTTTTTTTGCAGAAAAAGCCCAGCAGAAACTCATTTGCATATTAAGCCACCCCCCCTAATGTCAGATCAGCTGGAACTCCGTTTCTGCTTAATGAAAAAAAGAAAATAAAAAAGCTGTGGTCAGGAGGAGTGGTTCAGCGCCATCCCTGTGAGGTAAGGCTGCAGATTTTGGGAGAAAATAAGTCTAAAGTGGTGTGTGCGATAGGGGTCTATAAAATGACTCATATTGGGGTCTAAGTGGATACAAAGAATTTTTATTCTGGGGTGAGCAGAAACATCATGCAATATTCCTGTTACGATGACATCAACCAAAAGTGACATCATCATGTCAGGGATGCTCTGGTATTTGGGCAAAACTCTATGGTCCTTTCACCCTCAAAACCATAGAATTTGCCTGAATACCAGGGCATTCTAGCACGATCTCCCAGTTTCCCCCACTGGTCAGCTGACCTGTGGTGAAGAGGAGCCCCCACAAACTGGGTCCCCCACTGAGACCTGGGGGCTGGCAACCCTAGTTCTCTCTCTCAGAACTCTCTCAGCCTCACCTACGTCACAAGATTCCTGTTGTGGGAAGAAGAAGGGAAAGGCAATTATAAGCTGCTTTGGGACTCTTTAAGGTAGAGACAAGCAGTGTATGAAAACCAACTCTTCTTCTTCTAGTTGGTGCAAAGGGACCTGGGTTTCTCTGCAGCTTCACCAGAGGTGAGGAAGGCACCAAAAATTGCCACGCACTCTCCCCGTGACCCTTCTGGCTGGCGACGAGGAGCGACCAGCCCTACCTTTCGCAGACGCGAACTGTCCAGGCAGCGATAATCCAAGAGGAGATGCTGAAGACCAGGAGCACAGTCCCGGGGCAGATGGTCATGAGAGTCTTCATGACAAAGCGGGTGTTGAAGTTGATCTTGTTGAGGGCACCGATGCTGCGGGAAGAGGCGTCCGTGAACAGCTTGCTATGTAAGAGCATGACCCGGCCGATCAAGTACAGCCGCAAGAACATGGGGATAGAGAGAATTATGTCCACGTCAGTGTTGGCCTCGGAGGTGGCATAAGTGAAGGCCAAGCGGGTCGTCCAGGTGAAGAAGTACTGGCCTGGGATGGGGTGGATGGCACACACAATCAGCTCCAGGGTGATGAAAAATATCCGTTCGTAGGTCATAGCTATTCTCCAGTCGTCAGCACCGTTGTCTACCATGAACAGCTGCGCAGAGAAGGCAGAAGTGGATTAAAGTCATGTGTGTGTGGGGGGGAGATACTGGCTATTTCAACAGCTCGCATTTAGGGATGAGTGCACCCCCTTCTGTTCATAGAATCGTACAGTTGGAAGGGTCCTCTAGGGTCATCTAGTCCAACCCCCTGCACAATGCAGGAAACTCACAAGCACCTCCCCCTAAATTCACAGGATCCACATTACTGTCAGATGGCCATCTAGTCTCTGTTTAAAAACCTCCAAGGAAGGAGAGCCCACCACCACTTCCTGAGGAAGTCTGTTCCACTGAGGAACTGCTCTAACTGTCAGGAAGTTCTTCCTAATGTTGATCCGGAAACTCTTCTGATTTAATTTCAACCCACTGGTTCTGGTCCTACCTTCTGGGGCCACGGAAAACAATTCCACACCATCCTCAATAGGACAGCCCTTCAAGTACTTGAAGATGGTGATCATATCGCCTCTCAGCCGCCTCCTCTCCAGGCTAAACATGCCCAGCTCCTTCAACCTTTCTTCGTAGGACTTGGTCTCCAGTCCCCTCAACATCTTCGTCACCCTCCTCTGGACCCATTCCAGCTTGTCTATATCCTTTCTGTCTCCTAGTTTTCACTATGCCCTGTGCCCCACCCCTCCTGCATTCCAGTTAAACTTATTTATTTGATTTATAGTCTACCCTTCCCATAGAACAAGCTCAGGGCGGGTTACATCATAGAAGAAGACCATCAACAGTTAAAACCAAATTAAAATATATACATTACAGACTAAACACTGGAAACTAAAAAATGACAAATTCTGCCTCACAAGCATGGCCAATTGTGCAGGTCCAGCAGGTCCTACATCACTGAGGTAGAATGGAAGGGGGGAGGCCAGTAACAAGTGACGTCCACTGCCTCAGCTGAAAGCCTGGTGAACAAGCTCTGTTTTACAGGCCTTGCAGAATTGGAGTAGGTCCCGCAGGGCCCGGATCTCCAGGGGGAGCTCATTCCATCAGGCAGGAGCCAGGGCTGAAAAGGCTCTGGCCCTTGTTGAGCTAAGTTGGATGTCTCTGGGGCCAGGTACCACCAAAACATGGGCCACTATAATCAGAACTAGGTAGTTGCCTAGGGCGCCGGGAGGAGGGGGCGAAAAATTGACAATCGCCTAGTTTGCCTTCCCACCCCCCGCCACCTTCCCTCCTTTCCTAGTGCTGCACGAGAGCCGCACTGCACTGAGGTTGGACCCTACCGGCTTCTATACAGCCGGTGCACCATCTAACACTTTGAAGCCCGCACGGGAGAAGGCTTCGCTCCCCCTCACTTTCGGTTCCAGGAAGGAGTGTGGCACTGCTTTGCGCTGCTGTGAGGGCCGGGGGGGCAGCTGGGGGGTTGGCAGACAGGAAGCCTGCCTAGGGCATCACGCGCCATTGGGCCAGCACTGGCTATCGTAAAGACCTCCGGGGCTCATACAGGGAGAGGCGGGTCCCAAAGGTATGTTGGCCCCCGGCTGTATAGGTCTTGCAGAATTTCTATGAATTCCAGAAATGGAGCATGAATGGTTTTCAGTCCCACCTCTGAATTTCCCCCTGATGCATGTATGTGCGCTACTACGACTTCATGTTTGATTGCATGTATCATAGAACCATAGAGTTGGAAGAGATCTCCAGGGTCATCTAGTCCCACCTCCTGCACAATGCAGGAAGTACCTCCCGGATGCAGCGGCGTCACTAGGGCGGGGCCAAGGGGGCCATCGGCCCTCCCCCAGAGCATTCTCATTGGCCCCAGGCACTGACCCATGGTCCCCCCCAACAGGAAGGGGCTGGCCCTGGGACTAGAACGCTGCTGCTGTGTGTGGGCTGGCCGGGATTCTGAAACTGGGGCCGCGCTGCCGCCGGCTCAGCTAAAAGCGTGTGGGTGAGTGGGGGAAACTTAAATGCTGCAAAACTGGTATCTTGGATTACGGATGAGGGAGGGGCCATGTGAAGTGGGTGGGGTTGTGTGCGGAGGGGGTGACGCAGCCCTCCAAAAGGGGTGATGCCCAATGGGGGGGGGTGACTTGAATCAGTTACACCCCAGGGTGCAACCCACCCTAGTGACGCCTCTGCTCGGATGCTACAAACTGATCAAGTCATCTCAAGTCAGCCTTCTTTGCAGGCTTGTCTTGAGGTTAGAACATTGAGTTGGATCCAGACGAAACCTTCTGCTGACGAAAATAAACGTGTGATTTCCGCTGGTTCCTTCTTCCGGTTGCAGATCACTGTTTTGTCCTTCGTACCATTCCTGAATGTTCCTATCCTACCTCCCCTCCCAGAAAAGCAATTCCTGGAGGTAAATGGGTGGGTGTGAGAAGGGGGTGGGGAGGCTGGAAGTTCTGGTCCACTGATGGGAGGGTTTCCCATTAGCTGAGAACTCAATCTGGATCCAACCCATTAAACCCGTCCAGATTAAAGGACCCAGTTTTGGTGGATTGTTTGCAACGGCAGAGGTGAGCACACATGAAAAGGCCTTATATTGGACCAGACCCTTGGTCCATCAAGGTCCGTATTGTCTACTCAAACTGGCAACGGTTCTCCAGGGTCTCAGGTGGAAATCGTTCACATTACCTGTTACCAGGTAATATAGTAGGGAGCTTGACTGGGCCTCCGTGGTGCAGAGTGGTAAAGCACTGTGGTCTGAACTCTCTGCTCACAACCTGAGTTCGATTCCGACGGAAGCTGGATTCAGGTAGCCAGCCCAAGGTTGACTCAGCCTTCCATCCTTCCGAAATAGGTAAAATGAGTACTCAGCTTGCTGGGGAGAAAGTGCAAGGCTGGGGAAGGCAATGGCAAACCACCCCGTAAAAAGTTCTGCCGTGAAAACGTTGTAAAAGCAATGTCACCCCAGAGTCGGAAACGACTGGTGCTTGCACAGGGGACCTTTCCTTCCTTTCCTTGAATGGAGTACCAGCAAGAAAGTGACCAACATGGGACTTTCCATCTATTTCTTTAATAGAGCAAGTTGGTGTAGTGGTTAAGTGTGCGGACTCTTATCTGGGAGAACCGGGTTTGATTCCCCACTCCTCCACTTGCACCTGCTGGCATGGCCTTGGGTCAGCCATAGCTCTGGCAGAGGTTGTCCTTGAAAGGGCAGCTGCTGGGAGAGCCCTCTCCAGCCCCACCCACCTCACAGGGTGTCTGTTGTGGGGGAGGAAGGGAAAGGAGATTGTGAGCCGCTCTGAGACTCTTCGGAGTGGAGGGCGGGATATAAATCCAATATCTTCATCTACCTCACAGGGTGTCTGTTGTGGGGGAGGAAGATAAAGGAGATTGTGAGCCGTTCTGAGACTCTTCGGAGTGGAGGGCGGGATATAAATCCAGTATCTTCATCTACCTCACAGGGTGTCTGTAGTGGGGGAGGAGGGGAAAGGAGATTGTGAGCCGCTCTGAGACTCTTCGGAGTGGAGGGCGGGATATAAATCCAATATCTTCATCTACCTCACAGGGTGTCTGTTGTGGGGGAGGAAGGGAAAGGAGATTGTGAGCCGCTCTGAGACTCTTCGGAGTGGAGGGCGGGATATAAATCCAATATCTTCATCTACCTCACAGGGTGTGTGTTGTGGGGGAGGAAGATAAAGGAGATTGTGAGCCGCTCTGAGACTCTTCGGAGTGGAGGGCGGGATATAAATCCAATATCTTCTTCTTCTTTAAGATCCTCCAAAAGAGGCAGTACCAATAATTTATGTTACTTTCACCCCAACTATCAGGAGTATTGGCTAGAACTGGGAGTTAAAACAAAGCAATCTACGTATTTCTTTCATTGGTGCTTTGCCTTTCTCCTGAATGGGGGACCCAAAGTGGCTTACATCGTTCCTCTCTCCTCCGTTTTATCCTCACAACAAACCTATGAGGTAGGTTCGACTGAGACCACGTGACTGACTCAAGGGCACCCCACCAAGCTTCCACGGAACAAGGGAGATTTCCAGATTCTAGTCTGACGCTATTCACCACTTCCGCTATGCCACCCCGACTGTCACAATGTGCATTAGTAGGTTCTGGGTATTAAATCATCTTTCAGTACCGAGAATATGCACGTTCCTTTAAATTTAATCTCCTAAACAGTTACACTGCTGACAAGGCAAACAATTCAAATCGACCAAAAATCCCTTAAATCTCTGATAAATACATCAATAAAGCTCAGGCAGTACGGAAGCGGGAGTTTGAAATATGCACCCAGCTGAAAAACAGTATGATTTGTGAGAACTGTGCTGCTGTCAAATAAAAATAAAACCTGCTTTTCCTCAGATGTGTCATTGGGTGGCGGGTGGCGGATGGGGAGCAATCTGTGTGGATGGCCCTTTGGTTGTCAAGCTCCTTTTTCATTCCACCTTGTTCAGTCTGGCCATGAGGGCCAGAAGAAGGTTAAAGACTTTCCGGGCTCCTTGGCTTGGGAGGCAAAGAGAATCGCTCATTCATTCCAAGCACACCTGTTCCCCTTGAAAATGGCTGCCACCAGCAGCAACCCACAGTGGGCTCTCTCGGCATTCAGCTGCAGCCTGTAATGAGAGTTTAATGGGAATGCTCTCCATGCTGTTCAGCCCCCCCGCCAAGCCAGCGCCAGATGCCTGTGAGGACTTGCGCACTGGCCTGTCGGCCTGGTGTCCGCTGCCTGTGATGGTTCTCACAGCAGCTGTGGTCGCTCAGCTGAGTAATGGCTGCAGGCTCTGGTAGGCCTGCGGTCACAGCATCCCCATCTGCCACTCTCCCACTTTCTTACCATACCAGCATCTTTTAGCAAAATGACAAAACCAAAATATCCTTTTTTCCCACTGGAAATGCTGGAGAAGAAAGCCAGGCTAGTTCCTAGAGCTGCCTGGATAATGGAACTGGGTTCTAAGGAGGATCGTCAACCTATGTCAACCGACATGGCTGAAGATCTCCTGGGGTTATAACTGATCCCCAACCCACAGAGATCAGCTCACCTGGAGAAAATGGCTACTCTGATGTGAAGATATTGGATTTATATCCCGCCCTCCACTCCGAAGAGTCTCAGAGCGGCTCACAATCTCCTTTACCTTCCTCCCCCACAACAGACACCCTGTGAGGTGGGTGGGGCTGGAGAGGGCTCTCACAGCAGCTGCCCTTTCAAGGACAACCTCTGCCAGGGCTATGGCTGACCCAAGGCCATTCCAGCAGCTGCAAGTGGAGGAGTGGGGAATCAAACCCGGTTTTCCCAGATAAGAGTCCGCACACTTAACCACTGCACCAAATTGGCTCTCTGGAATCCCTCCCCTTCCAACCTCACCCCCCTCAGGCTGGTTGTGGTGGAAAGTGTTGTGTGACAGGGGCAACTGTTCTACTAAGCACTCCCCCTGGAATGATCACCCCATCATTGCTCAGTGTCAAAATTTACCTTTCTGCAAATGGCACAGCAAGCACAGGTAGCAATTTAAAACAAGTTTTATTTTATTTAAACAGCCTGGTCAGGAAGGGATGGGATATTTACATATGTTTGGGGAATTTAGAAGACATAGGCAGACAGTTAAAACTGAACACAGAACTACTTCTGAGGTAACTGACTTCACAAAATTCAGTGTTTCCCTTAAAGTGGTTTAACGTTCCCTGAAATGGTTTAACTTTTCCATCGATGTTAAAGGTTTATCTTTTGATAAATGTTCTATATTCTTGCTATTTTCCCACTTTAAAATCACACAATCTTGAGTGTACCCTGCTTTGTCCTTTTGTTCTAACATTAAGGCCTCTCCCCTAGACCTCTTTCTTTGGTGATATCATTACTACCATCCCTTGAAGATAAAAAAAACCCCTGCATCTTTGGCACCTATTGAAGGCCTTTCACTGCCCCCTCAAAACTTTTTGCCAAAGCCTGTCTTTCCTCTCTGTGGACACTAATACAGGAAACTTTTTCTTCTCAAGATGTGATTCTTTGTTCTACAAATACAGAGACTGTCAACTCCTGGGAACAGCCTCCCCACTATTCAAAGCCACACCACACAGGCTCTGAATCAGACTCTGCTTTACGTTTCTTTCAAACACTAGAGAGCATCACAGAGACCACCACTCTCTTTTCTAGTCACTCTCCAACTCCTTCAACTCTGTAACTGCTTTCTCCAACTGCCTAACTGCCACACTCTTTTTGCTGTCACTGACTGGGAATTCCATTAGATGTCTGTCATATGCACCACCTCTGTGTGTCACATGTTGTAAAGTTGCAGTCGATTTACGGCGATCCTTCATGGGGTTTTTGAGGCGAAAGTTGTTTGCTATTGCCTGACACTGTGTTGTGACCTTGATATTCCTTGGTGGTCTCCCATCCAAATTCTAGCCAGGGCTGACTCTGTTTATTAGCTTTCAAGATCTAACAAGACTGGGCTGGCCCAGAATATCCAAGTCAAGGCCCTCCTCAGGCTCCACCTCGCAAATCCCCGGGTACTTCCCAACCTGGATCTGGCAACCCTAGTTCTAAAGTTCCTTTCCCTACTTGGATGTCCATCTCTGCTTTCACTTTGGATCTCTAGCCAATTTCCTCTGTGGTTGCGGCTTCCTGTCAATCACAGGAGCTAAGGTTGTGGGCAGATCAGCCCCTCTGGGTATGCCAGAAAGAAGGAAGAAACCTGCATTGTGTGATACTTCACAACTCCCCTTTGGGAGTCTTCTGGATTGCTGACCCAGATCACTCTCTGATTTTTGGCCTCATTGACCTGTGAGGTATCAGGCAGGCTTTGAAGGAGCTTCCATTTTTCAAGCACAATGTACTGGTTAGAGTGTCAGGCAAGACTCAGGTTTGAATCTCAACTCTTCCATGGAAGCTTGCTGGGTGTGACTTGGACTCGGAGAGCCAGTTTGGTGCAGTGGTTAAGTGTGCAGACTCTTATCTGGGAGAACCGGGTTTGATTCCCCACTCCTCCACTTGCACGTGCTGGAATGGCCTTGGGTCAGCAATAGCTCTGGCAAAGGTTGTCCTTGAAAGGGCAGCTGCTGTGAGAGCCCTCTCCAGCCCCACCCACCTCACAGGGTGTCTGTTGTGGGGGAGGAAGGTAAAGGAGATTGTGAGCCGCTCTGAGACTCTTCGGAGTGGAGGGCGGGATATAAATCCAATATCAACATTCTCATTATCATTTGGTGCAGTGGTTAAGTGTGCGGACTCTTATCTGGGAGAACCGGGTTTGATTCCCCACTCCTCCACTTGCAGCTGCTGGAATGGCCTTGGGTCAGCCATAGCTCTGGCAGAGGTTGTCCTTGAAAGGGCAGCTGCTGTGAGAGCCCTCTCCAGCCCCACCCACCTCACAGGGTGTCTGTTGTGGAGAAGGAAGGTAAAGGAGATTGTGAGCAGCTCTGAGACTCTTCGGAGTGGAGGGCGGGATATAAATCCAATATCAACATTCATTATCTACCTCACAAGGTTGTTGCGAGGATAAAATGGAGAATAGGAAAGTGGCGTAAGCCATTTTGGGGTCTCCAAAATACAAAAGAGACCAGTGGAAATGGCTGGCCTGTAACACAACTTCAGAAGCTTTGCAATCCACTTTTGGGTCTTGACCCACTTGGGAAACACTGGTCTAGGTCTGACTTTATAGACCCTGTGGGCACCTTTGGAATTCTGGTGCAGCATGGTGAGTGCAGCTATAAGATAATCACCACAAAATGGTTGCTGCAGGAGGTGGAGCAAGCCTCAAAATGGCTGTTGCAGCTTACCTTAATTCACACAGTGAAGATCCTTGTGTGGTGGTGGCAGTTGCTGCTGAAGTAACATTTTTAAAAAATAATAAATCTACACAGCCAATCAAATCTCCACTGGCCAATCAGAAGCCTCGCTGGTCAAAAGCTCCACCTGACTCCTCCCACTTTCTATAACTGTATGGTGGGCACCAGAAAAGGTGCTGGCAGGCTCCATTGGTGCCAATGGGCACCAAGTTGGGGACCTTGGGTTTAGGCTATCAGGGCTGCTACTGGTGGAATATAGAGAAGGAAAACTTTACAGAGTGTTAATAGCAGGCAGAAATCTTTTTTAAAATGCAGTTAGGATGGACTGGGAGTTGGATCCAGTCTAAATTATCTAGCCCCAGAATAAAACTTCTGCTGCTCCGAGAATCCTTCAGGTAGTGAAGAGCAGGGTATAAAACCAATAACTTCTTCTTCTTTTGCTTCTTCTCCTCCTCCTCTTTCGCCGCCTCCTCTTTCCCTTCCACTTAGGGTTGCCAGGAGATTTTTGGGGGGTGGATCCAGAAGCAAGGATGTGACAAGCATAATTTAACTCCAAAGAGAGTTCTGGCCATCATATTTAAAGTGACCATACATCTTTTGAATGCCTTCTCTCCACTGGAAATAATGAATGATAGAGGCACTTTCCTTTGGGGCTCATAAAATTGGACCCCTTAGTCCAATTATTTTGACACTTGGAGGGTATTTTGAGGAGATGCACTGGATGAGGAGATGCACTGGATGCTATGCTGGAAATCTGGTGCCTCTATCTCAAGAAACAGTCCCCCACAGTGTCCCAGATACCCACAGATCAATTCTTCATCATACCCTATGGAATCGTCTCCATAGGGAATAATGGAGTGCCCAGCAGACATTTCCCTCTCCCCCCACACTCTGATGGCCCCTGAGGCAGGGGGAGGGCCTCCAAACAGGGGGATCCCCTGCCCCACCTGGAGATTGGCAACCCTACTCCCACTGCAATGTCCACAAAATGCAACTCCTGTGAGACAAGGGACCTTCTGGGTGTCAGAGCGTTGCAGCCCGAAGGGAGAATGAGTGGAAATCGCCAGCCTCGTCTGGATCCAGCCCTGCAGCTGAATGTCTGCCTTCCTACATGCCCATCAATAAACTTTCTGTTTTCTGCAGCCATTTCATCAGCGGGTTCTGTTATCGACCCCACCAAGGGTAATTAATCTGAGAATAATAATGCTGCAATATTTGGTATCGATTCCTTCTAGCGGCTCTTCAGACTTTGCTCTTCTTGCCTGAAAGTTGCTCTCTCCGAGAGCTTTTCCTGAGACTGAAAAATGACCAGACGTTCAGAAAGCAGAATCGGTAATTAATTAGAAGAAACCTGGACACACCTGCGTCAGAAACTCAATTCCTGCCTCTCGACCCTGCGCGCCGAGAGCGGGAGAAAACTCTTCTGAATCCACATGTGAAATCTGTCTCTGTCACGGCTATTGAAAGCTGCATTGCAGGAGAGTCATGTTTTGAGTCGTTTCCAACTGCAGACAAAGAAGTGCGTCTCTGAGCACTCCTTGTAATTAAACTTGCACACACATCTCCCCGCCCCCAGAAAGCTAGCAATTCAGAAAGAAAGCTGGGCCCAGGGCTTTTTTTGTAGCAGGAATCCCTTTGCATATGAGGCCACACCCCCTTGATGTAGCCAATCCTCCAAGAGCTTATGGGGCTCTTAGTACAGGGCCTATTGTAAGCTCCAGGAGGATTGGCTACATCAAGGGTGCATGGCCTAATATGCAAAGGAGTTTCAGCTACAAAAAAAGCCCTGGCAGGGCTACAACACTTCTCCTTGATTTGCTAGTTTCAGCCTCTTCCCCTTTCCCAGACAGCCACACATCCCCTTGTCCAGAAGGCATTAAAGAGCGAGTTTCTCACCTGGATCTCTCTGGCGTGGTACATGATGATAAGACCCAAGAGGATCATGGTCGACAAGCTGATAAGGCATTTCAGTGCAAATGAATAGGAAGATTCCTGCAAGGGAGCAAAGAAGATGGAAGTATGTCAGGCTGACAAAGAGCTCCTTTTGACCCATGGCAGGATCTAGTTTTTTTTTTTGGGGGGGGGGATGCAAAGGGGACTATTTTCACATCCAGAGGCTTTGGATTGTGATGGCACAGTCTTCAGAGCCTCAGATTGAAGTAGGAGGGGGCAATGTGGGCACAAAGTAGAGAGGGCACCAGGAGGGACAAAGAGTATCTGAAGTTGCCTCATACTCAGGGCTTTTTTTGTAGCGGGAACTCCTTTGCATATTAGGCCACACACCCCAATGTAGCCAATCCTCCAAGAGCTTACATGGCTCTTGATACAGGGCCTACTGCAAGTTCCAAGAGGATTGGCTGCATCAGGGGTGTGTGGCCTAATATGTAAAGAAGTTCCTGCTACAAAAAAAAAAGCTCTGCTCATGATCTATTCAGCTTGGAGCTATCTCCTCTAATCAGGGCAGCCAGCCACAACATCAAATCTCAATGCAATATGGTTCCCAATATTGGAATATTTAAACCAGCAAACAGAGACTCCAGAAGTAATTGATATACTGCAATTATGGGTAACATTTTAATAGGTAACTTGTATAAAACAACGTAATTTAATATAGTATTTCTGTTACTTCGTGTACTCATCACACACTATTAGTATTGCATCAATTAGATAATAGAATGTATAATATTCAAACTTAATAAAATATATATTTGTTAAAAAAACTCAGGCGACCAACCTCCAGTTGGTACTTGAAGATCTTTTGCTATTACGATTGATCTCCAGGTGACCAAGAGAGTTCCTCTGGAGAAAATGGCTGTTTTGGAGGGTGGACTCTATGGTATTATACCCCGCTGAGGTCTCTCCCTTTCTGCCCCAGGCTTCACCCCCCAAAAAATCTCCAGGTACTTCCCAACCCAGAGCTGGCAACCCTACCTCAGACTCGCAACGGTTTTCCAGGATGTCATGCAGACCAAGACTATTCTCAACATCCCCAGAAGCCCCAACTGCAGACGACACTGTTTTCAGTTCCACCCTGAGGCCTGTCTAAGAGATGTGTGCAGGAAGTTCCCTGTTGAAACTTAGATTCTCTGGGAGGGGCGGGACACCAACTCAGATTGAAACCATGGGTAGGGTTGCCAGGTCCTCTTGCCCGTCCAGCAGGGGGATTTGGGGAGCATTCCGAGGTAGATGGGGACATCACGCGGGGATGCTCTGGTATTTGGGCAAAACTCAATGCTTTTTCGCCCTCAAAACCATAGAGTTTGCCCAAATACCAGCGCATCCCTGTGTGGTGATGTCACCCAGAAGTGTCGTCACTGTGTTGGGGATGTCACACAGCAGCATCTCTGTTTGGGGCTGGCCGGCAGCGGATGAAAGCCCCCTAAAAGTAGGGGAACCCTCACTGGGATCTTGAGACTGGCAATCCTAACCATGACATTTGGGGAGAAGGGACTTAAGCCATTTGCTTGGCTTGAAATGGACACGGGGAACTGATATTTGCCCTTGTTGTGGAAACTTACATGTTATGCGTGTACCAATGGGCTAGACAGACGTTTCCCAAAGAGGCCATATTGTGGATCCCTGAGACCATTTCAAATCAAGAAAACAGTCTTGGGGTGGGGGGAGATTAATCCCCCGCTCCTTGCATGCCAAAGTCCCAATCTGAATCAGGCTCCCACACACCTGAGGATCTAGACTTCGACAAGCACTTATCTGTCTGACAGCACCCAGGGAAGACCCATAAACAGAATAATGTATAGTAGGGTTGCCAATCCCCAGGTGGGGGCAGCGGATGGAGACCCTCCCCCCACTTTAGGGTCTTCGGAAAGCAAGGGGAGGGGAGGGAAATGTCTGCTGGGAACTCTATTATTCCCAATGGAGATTTATTCCCATAGAAAATCATGGAGAATTGATCTGCGGGTACCTGGGGCTCTGGGGGGGGGCTGTGTTTTGGGGTAGAGGCACCAAATTTTCAATATAGCATCTAGTGCCTCTCCCCAATATACCCCCCAAGTTTCAAAAAGATTGGACCAGGGGGTCCAATTCTATGAGCCCCATAAGAAGGTGCCCCTATCCTTCATTAATTCCTATGGAAGGAAGGACTTGAAAAGGTGTGCCGTCCCTTTAAATGTGATGGCCAGAACTCCCTTTAGAGTTCATTTATGCTTGTCACACCCTTGTTCCTGGCTCCGCCCCTAATGTCTCCTGCCCCCACCCCCAAAGTCCCCAGATATTTCTTGAATTGGACTTGGCAACCCTAATGTGTAGTCAAGCCCTCTGAGGCCCTCTAACCAGGGCTTTTTTTGTGGCAGGAACTCCTTTGCATATTAGGCCACTCACCCTGATGTAACCAATCATCCTGAAGCTTTCAGCAGGCCCTGTACTAAATGCCCTGTAAGCTCCTGGAGGATTGGCTACATCAGAGGTGTGTGACCTAATATGCAAAGGAGTTCCTGCTACAAAAAAAAGCCCTGCCTCTAACAGGAGATAGTGGAGATGGGAGCAAGTAACAAAAACTCTGTGTTTGCCAATAGTTTTATGGCCATCCCCATCTACTATTTATTCTGTGGAAGAAAAGACAGGAGGTACTTCTGAATATTTCCACCAGAGCAGGAAATCAGACTGGGCAGGGGGAGGGGATGGTGACTGAGGGGAACCTCCACATTCAGGTACACTAATCTGAACCCTAGAGCCAGGAGGCAACATCAGGGGAAGGCCTTGGCCTCTATGCCCTGTTATTGGCCTTCCAGGGGAACTGCTTAGCCACTGGGTGAGACAGGATGCTGGACTAGATGGACCATTGGTTTGATCCTGCAGGGCTCTTCTGATGTTCCTATTGGGGAAGGCCTTGGCCTCTATGCCCTGTTGTTGGCCTTCAAGAGGAACTGGTTGGCCACTGTGTGAGACAGGATGCTGGATTGGAGGGACCACTGGTCTGATCCAGCAGGGCTCATTTTATGTTCTTATCAGGGAAGGCCTCGGTCTCTATGCCCTGTTATTGAACACTGTGTAAGGCAGGATGCTAGACTAGATGGACTATTTGTCAGATCCAGCAGGGCTTTTATTATATTCTTATCAGGCAAGGCTTGTTGTTGGCCCTCTAAGGAGCTGGTTGGCCCCTTTGTGAGACAGGATGCTGGACTAGATGGACCATTTGACTGATCCAGCAGAACTCTTCTCATGTGAAAAGGTAAAAGCAGTTCAGCCAGCTTACTCATATAGTGTGTTGAGAGAGATCCCAAAAGTCTCTGAATCCCAGAACCAGGAGGCAACATTAGGAGAAAGCCTCAGCCTCTATGCCCAATTGTCAGCTGTCCAGAGCAACTCATTGGCCACCGTGTGAGATGGGATGCTGGGACAGATGGATCACTGGTCTGATCCAGCAGGGCTCTTCTGATGTTCTAATGATTTTTTGATAGAAAAACAGCTGGAGGGGAACAGGTTAAAGAGCGCCCCCATCAAAGCCCTCTGATGGATGTTCAAAAAAACCCAACCCAACGACCACTTGTCTATTAGTTTTCATCCTGGCCTTCCTTCAAGGACATCAGAAGGGCTCTGTTTTACCCTCACAACAACCCTGCAAAATAGGTTAGGCCGAGAAGATGCGTCTGGTCCCAAAGTCACCCGGCAAGCAGGCGACTTGACGTCATTTTCGGATTGTGTCATTTTATGGCCAATGCTTTTTTTATACAGCAGGTCACCTTGAACAGCCAGATGGAGTGAAAAGAGGCATAGGCTTCAACGCTCATTGAGTAACCTTGCACCAGTTGTCCCCCTGAGCCTATCTCGTAGGGTTGATGTAAAGCAAACTTGGAGTATGCTCCCTTGAAATGACACAATGCATAGAAATAATTCACAGCACCCAAACGGATGCCTTTACCTTGGTGTAGACCCCCCACGAGAGCTCCGTCTCGGTGACCATGACCACGATGCCGAACATGCCGAAAATCAAGGCGTAGTCGCTCAGCCGCTTGCGCTTCTCAAAGAGGGCCCGCCGGTGGCCCAGCCGGTACCCGATGTTCTGGTTCTTCTTCTGGCCGTGGGTGGCCCCCTCCGCTTCCCCCTTCTCGTCCAGGTGGGGGTCCGAGGCCTTGCTGCGCTCCGACTTGGACACCACCACCTCCAAGCCGGAGTCGTGGAAGGTTTGCAGGGGCTGGGTCTCAGCATCCAGCTCATGCAGGTTCCGGTGCGAGGCGCTCAGACTGCTCAGGGGCCGGACCACACCGCCGTTGAACTTGCAGCTGTTCATGGCTATCTCGGCAAAAGGGCTCGTCTCGCTGCCCGGGCTCTTGGATCCAGCATGGCTCAAAATTTGGGAGTCAGCATTTACCTGGGAAGAAGAGATAAAGAGCCCTCTCTGATTAGGCGTGAGCCAGCATCCTGTCTCTGACAGGGGACAGCTCGAAGGGGTTGCTGACTCTGGATTGACAAAGATGAAAAAACAAAGGGTGCAAAGGAAAGAATCCTTCATGAAGAAGAAGAAGAAGAAGAAGATATTGGATTTATATCCCACCCTCCACTCTGAAGAGTCTCAGAGCGGCTCACAATCTCCTTTCCCTTCCTCCCCCACAACAGACACCCTGTGAGGTAGATGAAGATATTGGATTTATATCCCGCCCTCCACTCCGAAGAGTCTCAGAGCGGCTCACAATCTCCTTTCCCTTCCTCCCACACAACAGAAACCCTGTGAGGTGGGTGGGGCTGGAGAGGGCTCTCACAGCAGCTGCCCTTTCAAGGACAACCTCTGCCAGAGCTATGGCTGACCCAAGGCCATGCCAGCAGGTGCAAGTGGAGGAGTGGGGAATCAAACCCGGTTCTCCCGGATAAGAGTCCACGCACTTAACCACTACACCAAACTGGCTCATGACTGTACAGCCCCTAGGTGTATTAAAATATATTTCATGCATCATTTCAAAAGCAATTAAACGTATTAATAAAATGCGGGGCAATTTCATAGAACATTTACAGAGTGCAATTAATATATATCTTTATATTTGTATTATTTTGGTAAATTCCTCCTGATGACGCTGCACAAGAAATGTGTAGGGATTATGCGATCATGAAAGATTCTTTCCTGTGCACCATTTGTCTTTGAAGAGAAAAAAAGAAGAGATTGGATTTCTACCTCTCTGCACGAAAGATGCCCTGTGAGGTAGGTGGGGCTGAGAGAGCTCTGAGAGGACTGCTCTTGGGAGAACAGCTCTGAGAGAACTGTGACTAGCCCATGGTCACCCAGCTGGCTGCATGTGGAGGAGGAGAGGGGAATCAAACCCAGGTCTCCAGATTAGAGTCCACCACTCTTAACCATGACACCAAACTGCATCTTCATTTTGCCTTGATCTCCAGCCATTCTTTTCTTCAACTCTGGGTAGGGAAATTTCTGGAGATTTGGGGGTGGAGCCTAGGGAAGCAAGGCTTGGGAGGGGACTCAGTGGGGGATAATGCTATAGATCAGGAGTGGCCAAACTTCCTTAATGTAGGAGCCACATAGAATAAACATCAGATGTTTGAGAGCTGCAAAACATGAACAAAACATCTCTATTAAAACGCTTAACACTTTCTTTGCACAGAAAGATAACATACGTTTGTATGCACTTTACAACACAACCCTGCTAGAAGACTTTTTAAAAAACAAAAGCTGGGAGTAACAGTCCCCATAAGACCAGCATTAAGTTCCTCGACCTCTGGAGCCGCACAATATGTGTGAAAGAGCCGCATGTGGCTCCCAAGTCAGATTGGCTACCCCTGATATAGACGCCACCCTCCAGAGCACTTATTTTCTCCAGGGAAACTGATGTCTATGGCTTGGAGGCAGCTGCGATCCTGGAGGTCTCCAGGCCCCACCAGGGGTTTGGGGACCCTAGCTGCCTTGGGAATCCCTCTTTCAAGGCAGAAAGGTAACAGTTCTCCTCGATTGCTCCCCAGCATCTAGTTATTCAGAGGAAGACTGCCTTTGAATATGGAGGTGAGAGGATCCATTTGGCTAATGTCCACCAAGATTTTGTTTGTTTATTAGCCACCTTTCTTCCTTGTGAAACTCAAGGTGGCTGATGTTCTTCCTGCCTAGTTCTGCCTAGTTCTTTTTTATAGGAATAGTTTAAAAGAGGCCTGCTAATGGGGTTGCCAAACTCCAGGCGGTGGCTGGAGATCTCCTGGGATTACAGGTGACCTCCAGAGATCAGTTCACTTGGAGAACATGACTGCTTTGGAGGGTGGACTCTACAGCATTATACCCTGCTGAGGTCCCTCCCTCCCCAAACTCTGCCTTCCTCAGGCTCTCCCCGCCCCCCCAAATCTCCAGATATTTCTCAACCCAGAGCTGGTGACCCTACTGCTGAATTGCACAAAAGGCTAATCTAAACCAGTACCCTTGCTCCAACAATAACTGCCCCCAAACAGAGCTACCCTCTGCCGCATCCTGTACAATGTGGTAGCCTGCTGCTGTACATGGAAGTTCCATTTACAAATCGTGGCTCACAACCATCACTAGACCTCTTCTTCAAGACTAACCCCATTTTAATAACAGCAAAAAGAATGGCTCTGCAACATCCAGGGCTTTTTTTGTAGCAGGAACTCCTTTGCATATTAGCCCCTACCCCCCACCCCCGATGTAGCCAACCCTCCTGGAGCTTCCAGTAGGCCCTGTACTAAGAGCCCTGTCAGCTCTTGGAGGATTGGCTACATCAGGGTTGTGTGCCTAGTATGCAAAGGAGTTCCTGCTACAAAAAAAAAAAGAGTTCTGGCAACATCTGATTAAGAAGGCTCACCTGGTCCAACTGTGACCTGCTAGAAATAGGGTTGCCAGGTCCAACTCAAGAAATATCTGGGAGCTTTGGAGGTGGAGCCAGGAGGTTTTGGGGATGGAGCCAGGAGCAAGGGAGTGACAAGCATGATTGAACTCTGAAGGGAGTTGTGGCCATTACATTTCCAGTGTTCCCGCTAAGCTGAGTAAGTGTGAGCTAGGTCACAGTATTTTAGCCTCTGTCTCACACATTTTTGTCTGAGCTCAGGAAAAATGACTCAAGAGCGAACTAATTTATGCTGTAGCTCACAACTTTAATGCCAGTAGCACACAAAGTAGATTTTTTTTTGCTCACAGGACTCCACAGCTTAGAGGAAATATTGAAAGGGACCGCATGCCTTTTAAATGCCTTCCCTCCGTTGGGAAGTAATAAAGGATAGGGGCACCTTCTTTTGGAGATAATAGAATTGGACCCCCTGCTCCCATCTTTTTGAAACAAGGGTGAGAGTGTTTTGAGGAGAGGCACCAGATGCTATACTGAGAATTTGGTGCATCTACCTCAAAAATAGTCCCCCCCCCCTCCAGAGCTCCAGATACCCACAGATCAATTCTCCATTACACCCTATGGGTATCGGTCTCCATAGGGTATAATGGAGTGCCCAGCATACATTTCCCTTCCCCCTGCTTTCTGATAACCCTGAAGTGTGGGGAGGGCCTCCAAACCAAGGAACCCCCACCCTGAACTGGGGATTGGCAACCCTAGCTAGAGCATAACAGCAGTCTTCCAACACTATTAACCTCTAATAATCAGGGGTACGCACGCTGCCTCTGAATGTGGAGGTTCTCTTTGTCCCTGAGCTGCCCACATACATCTCCTCCACCTTCTAATAAAACATTTGAGGAGGAGCTGTGGCTCAGTGGCACAGCCTCTGTTCAGCATGCAGAAGGTCCCAGGTTCAATCCCCGGCATCTCCAGTGAAAAGAATCAGGTAATGGGTGATGTGAAAGTCCTCTGCCTGAGACCCTGGAGAGCCACTGCCAAGTCCAAGTAGACAATACTGACCTTGATGGACCATGGTCCAGTTCAGTATGAGGCAGATTCATTAGAAGTGCCTTTCCTGGATCAGACTAGGGCTGGCCCTAGACTATCTAGCATTCTAGGCAAGGCTACCTTCTGGTGTCCCCCCTGCACTGATAACATCACTGGGTCACATGGGGGGCACCCAGTTTGGCGCCCCAGAAGGCCAGCGCTCTAGGCGATCACCTAGTTTGCCAAATGGCAGGGCCAGCCCTACGTCAGACCCAGGTGGATCCGTCTTGTCCCACATCCTATTTCCAAAATTGGACAGACTGCCGTCCCCCTGAAAAGTCCTCAGACAAGGTGCCGCAGTCTCTCCGCCCACCTGCATCCCCGCAGCTTCCTTCCTTAGCTGTCCTTCTCTGTCCAAAAGAGAGAACATGGGAGCAATCATTCAGGTTTATAACTACAGGAAATCGTAACCGTCCCTCAAACGGACAGAGATGATCAACTAAACAGATTCACATGGAAATATTCTAACCTGATTGCTAAACAAGGATACAGAAGTCCCCATAACAGGGAGTAAAACTCAGATTTATTTCCACACTTTGGACCACTTGTCCTAGCAGCCAGGATATTTCCCCTTTCAAAAGACTGGCTACATAAATGCTAATCATTGTTACTGACGTGACCGTCATTGTTATTGTTTTTAACAGCTCTATCAAAATGTAAGCTTTAAAGACAGACTTTATTGCTCTTTGCTTTACTGTTCCTGGTTTTTAGCACAAAAAGAAATCCCTTGTCTCACTCACACACACACGTGCGCACACATATACACATGGCTCAATTAGCTTGTGGAACTCCCTGCAACAAGATGCAGTGACGGCCACTTGCTTTGAAAAGGAGGGAAAAGAGAAATTCAACCTAAGAAGAAAGTTCTACTAACAGCTACTGGCAGGGTTGCATGTTTTTTTTAGCAGGAACGCACCAGGATGCAGTTCCAGCTGGCTTGGTCAGGGCTTCGGCTCAAAATATGGTCTCAGTGTCAGGCACTGGGCAGTGATGTATTCCCAGACCATGGGCTCCGTCCTCTCTGATGTCTCCAGCCCCCAACAAGTGCCCCTCCTGGGAGAAGCTGAGCCTGCCACTTCCCATTTCACCTCACGTGGATCTCTCTCTCTCCAGTCATGTTTTTTGGGGGGCAAAACGAGGTCTCTCATTGGACTGTGTGAGAACACACATCCATGAAATACAGCTGATGGCACTGTACTGTTCTGCGTCAATATGCGGAAAGTAACCTACTGAACGGGTGACATCACTTTATGTGATGTCATGGGGTGTGGCCTAATATGCAAACGAGTTCCTGCTGGGCTTTGTCTACAAAAAAGCCCTGTGCTAAACAATGGTGATGTCCGGGGGGGGGGGCTAATATGCAAATGAGTTCCTGCTGGGCCTTTTCTACTTAAAAAGCCCTGGCCAGGGTTAACAGCCATATTGAAGACAGAAGAAGAAGAGGAGGATTTCCTCCAGGGGAACTGATCTCTGTAGTCAAGTTGAGCTGCAATTCCCGAGTATCCCCACATCCCACCTGGAGGCTGACATCCCTATTTGAGGGTGAAATCTGGGGAGGCTGGGGTTTGGGGAGAGGAGGAGCCTCAACAGGGTATAATGCCATAGAGTCCACTCTCCAAATCCACCCTTTTCTCCAGGGGAGGGGTGGCCAAACATGCAGCTCAGGAGCCCCATGTGGCTCTTTCACATATATTGTGTGGCTCTTGAAACCTCACTGCCCCGTCAGCCAGCTTGGAAAAAACATTTCTCTCTTTAAATCACTTCTCCAAGCCAAACCAGCCAGAGGCTTTGAAAATGTGTTTAAAGTTAAAGTTGCTTTCTTTCCAACTTTCCCTCCCCCTTTCCCTTCCCCTTCCCCCTCCCCCTCGCCTCCCCCCCTCCCTCCTTCCTTCCTTCCTTCCTTCCTTCCTTCCTTCCTTCCTTCCTTCCTTCCTTCCTTCCTTCCTTCCTGTGTTGTAGCTCTCAAACATATGACATTCAAGTCTTGTGGCTCTCAAACATCTGCCGTTTATTCTGTGTAGCTCTTACATTAAGCAAGTTTGGTCACCCCTGCTACAGGGGAACTGATCTATGGTCTGGAATTCAGTTCTCATTCTAGGAGATCTCCAGCTCTGACCTGGAGATTGGCAGCCCTAGCTCTATGTAGGGACTGCTCTGAGAACAGAATGGAACCTCCAGTCAGCAGAAGCTAATAAGAGAGGGGAGTGAACAGAAATGGGTAACACGGAGGACTCTTTGCCAGTGAAGCTGGGAGGGGGAAAAGCCCCCTGTAGACATTGCAGTCTCATGGGGATTTTAAAGAATCAGTCATAATTTCCCCATAATTATTATTAATCATGATAATGTTCACATGGGTGTAACGCTGTGAGAATTACATGGTGTGCAGAGTGGCGCAGCAGAAAGATACGACGGGTTGCCTTCAGACGATTGCTGTGCACATTTCCTCCTTTTACTGAGACAGTTTGGTGTAGTGGTTGAGAGCGGTGAACTTCAGTCTGGAGAACCAGGTTTGATTCCCCACTCCTCCACAGGCAGCTGGTGACCTTGGCTCAGTCACAGCTCTCTCAAGAGGAGTGCTCTCAGAGCTCTCTTGGCTCCACTGACCTCACAGCTTGTCTGTTGTGCGGAGAGAAAGGGAAAGAGATTGTAAACTGCTCTGAGATCGTGAGGGAAGGGCGGAGTATGAATCCAATCTCTTCTTTTTATCCACCAGCCTCGACATGCTACAATCTGCACAGTTTAGCTTTGGAAATGGGCCATGTTCCCTCTAAGCTGCAGTCTAGTGAGCAAAAATTCTACTTTGGGAGCTGCTGGCATGAAAGTTGTGAGCTCCTGCATCAATTAGTGTGCTCTGGGGTCATCCTTCCTGAGCGAAGACAAAAATGTGTGAGCCGGAGGCTAAAAATCTGTGAGCTAGCTCACGCTAATTCAGCTTAGATGGAACATTGGACGTGGGGATAGATCAAGATGGATAGCCGTGTTAGTCTGTCTGGAGCAGCAGAAAAGAGCAAGAGCCCAGCAGCATCTCAAAGACTAACAAAGTTTGTGGCAGGCTAGGAGCTTTCCTGAGTCACTGCTCACTTCTTCAGAGACTGCTAGATCTTTTTAGGACAAAAGAAAGAAAGAAAATGCCTCAATGGAGGCCAGATCATTTTAGAAGAAGAAGAAGAAATTGGATTTATATCCCACCCTATTCTCTGAATCTCGGTGTCTCAGAGCAGCTCACAATCTCCTTTTACCTCCCCACCCCTCCACAACAGACACCCTGTGAGGTGGGTGGGGCTGAGATGGCTCTCACAGCAGCTGCCCTTTCAAGGACAACTCCTACAAGAGCTATAGTAGCTAACCCAAGGCCATTCCAGCAGCTGCAAGTGGAGGAGTGGGGAATCAAACCCAATTCTCCCAGACAAGAGTCCGCACACTTATCCACTACACCAAACTATCCTTTAATTATTTGGGGTATTTTATAAATTCCTTTTCAACATGTGAAGCTCACCATGGTGCCCTGTTCTGGTAAGAAGAAGGAAAGGACTGTTGCAGGGCTTTTTTTTGGTAGCAGGAACTCCTTTGCATATTAGGGCACACCCCTCTTATGTAGCCACTCCTCCAAGAGCTTACAGGGCTCTTCTTACAGGCTCTATGCTGTAAGCTTCAGGAGGATTGGCTACATCAGGGGTGTGTGGCCTAATATGCAAAGGTAGATCTGGCTACCAAAAAAAGCCTTGGACTATTGAAATGGATCATGTTCCAGCATAGGGACACTTGTGTTTTTTTCCCCCTGGACACCCCATGAAAAGGAATAGAGGGAAGTTTTCAATTCTCTCTCTGGGTCCCAATCTGGAATTCCAATTTTTATTTATATAATTTTCTTCCCGGTGGAGACCCAGCATGTCTTGCAACATTCTCTCCTTCTCCATTTTATCCTCACAAATACCGTGAGACGGGGTAGTCTGAGAGTGTGTGACTGGCCAAGGGACACTCGGCAAGCTTCTGTGCCAGAATAGGAATTCGAACCTGGGTCTTGCAGATTCACGTCTGGCCCTCTAGCCAGCTCAGCACTGATGCATTAGGAAACTGCCATTGTTTGACTTTTGATTTCCAAATTTTATGCAGAAAGCATCTGTCATTGATCACTCCTCTCCATAGATTTGTTTCACCCTCCCATATGCATGCACTGATAAAGCACTAATGTAAGGGGACATCCAACTGTATCAAGGAGATTTTCCACATTTTCATTTTCCTTACTTGAGTGTCTCTGTTGCTTCTCGATTCCATATGATATTGCTTTAGGCTTGGCTTATCTCCCTATTGACTGCAAATTTTCATACCTGACATAAAATGATGTAATATTGAATTGACCAGTAGAGGGAGCAAGAAATAGGTACTTTCAAGTGAGGAAAATGTGACTGCGATCTGGGAAATCTGGGTTTGAATCCCCACTCATGCTATGGAAGCTCGTTGGGTGAGATTCAGCCAGTCACACACTCTCAACCTAACCCATCTCACAGGATTGTTATTTTTAAAAAAATATTTTTTTTTTTATTTTATATTGAAAGTTTCCCATACTTAAAAAGAAAAAAAAGAGTTCAAAAAGGAGGAAAAGAAAAAGAAAAAGGGGGGGAAACAGTCAGTAAATAGGGGGGGGGGAATCAGAGAAGCATATATTTAAAAGTTTCAAAATTTCAAAAATTTCCTGGCAACAAAACCAAATATTCTCATTTAATTTTACAATTACAACCAATCCACCAATTATCCTACTTTTCTAAAAGTAGGGATGGTAGCTCAGTGGTAGAGCATCTGCTTGGTAAGCAGAAGGTCCCAGGTTCAATCCTCGTCATCTCCAACTAAAAAGGGTCCAGGCAAATAGGTGTGAAAAACCTCAGCTTGAGACCCTGGAGAGCCGCTGCCAGTCTGAGAAGACAAGACTGACTTTGGTGGACCGAGGGTCTGATTCAGTAGAAGGCAGCTTCATATGTTCATATATTTCTCTTCCAATCCACAGATCATCAATTCACTTTTTCATTTGCATGCAGAGACTCAGTGAGGGGCTTCCAAGCGACAGCAAAGGTAGATAATGTCTTTTCTTTAACCAAAGAAGTAAGTTTAGCCATTTCTGCAAGTTCCAGTATCTTTAACCCCCAATTTTCTACCATGGGTATCTTTAACGATTTCCAGTTCTGGGCATAAGGTAGCCTTGCAGCTGTACTCATCACAGGGTTGTTGTTGTTGACAGAGTAATTAACATAGCAACGGTGCACAACCTGATTCCAGAGTTGATAAAGGTTTATTTAGGAATGAACATACTTGATAGGAAAGAGAAGAGATAGGGTCCTAATGGCATCTCTTGCTGTAGAAAAGAGCACAGGAGCACTTTAAAGACTAACATTTGTGGCAGGGGTGAGGTTTTGTGAGTCACCGCTGAAGCTTCTGAAGAAGTGAGCAGTGACCCACAAAAGCTCACCCCCCTGCCATAAATTGTGAAAGTCTTTAAGGTGTTCCTGGACCCTTGCTCTTTTCTACCACTACAGATAGACTAACAAGGCTACCCATCTTGATCTGCATCTCTAGCTGAGAGAGAGGGTATGACTGAGCGCGGCACTTCCAAGAAGGAGGGGGAAACTGCCCTAAAAGTAGCAATCGGGAGAAGATGACGAATGACAACAGGAGAGAAGAAGAAGAAGAAGAAGAAGAAGAAGAAGAAGAAGAAGAAGAAGAAGAAGAAGAAGAAATTGGATTTATATCCTGCCCTCCACTCAGAATCTGAGAGAGACTCACAATCTCCTTTATCTTCTTCCCCCACAACAGACACCCTGTGAGGTAGGTGGGGCTGAGAGAGCTCTCCCAGAAGCTGCCCTTTCACAAGGACAACTCTGCATGAAGCTATGGCTGACCCAAGGCCATTCCAGCAGCTGCAAGTGGAGGAGTGGGGAATCAAACCCGGTTCTCCCAGATAAGAGTCCCCACACTTAACCACTACACCAAACGGGCTCTTGGTGCCTGACCTCACTATCCTATCTAATTGTCTGCTGCCCCCTGCAGTGTCTTCTTCTCTGTCTTCATAGGCGAGACATTGCCCTTTCCAACAGTTGTGAAGCTAAAACAGAGGAGAGGAGAACTATATAAGCTACTTTGGGTCCCCATTCTGGAGAAAGGCTGGATCTAAATGAAGAGAATAAATGTCTAGTGCTTCATCAATGCAGAGGTGTGCGCTGTTTGCACAGAACGCGGGCAAGGACGCATGCAAATGGGCGTCGCTGAAAAGGTGTCCAAGGATAAGAATTAATTTTAGAAATTCAACTTGAATCAAAGAGGGGATCAGGGTGTGAGGCAGAGCAGCATTCCAGAACAGTCAGAGAACGACAAGAAGGGGAATCTTCTTCCTCCCTAAGCCGGACAGGCCAGGTTTCCCCCCAGACAGACACCCTTTGGGCCTGTCTCCCTCGGCAGTGCTTGGCTCTTGTCATTCAACTTTGATGGAGATGGGAAGGACACCCAGATGACATTTCCCATTTCCTCTGCCCCAGAGCTTTCGGTGCCTCCGGAAAGGGGAGAAGCTCTTTTGACAGGCAATCTGTGCTTTAAAAAATGAGCAGAGATGTTCAGTGCTAGAGGGGGGAGAGAGGCAAGCTGGCGGAGGAGCTCCCCCTTCATATCCATATAAATTGACTTTCTAACATCCTCTGCACAAGCTTTTAGTCTTGGAAAGAACCTCCAGTGAGACACAGGGAAGGGTGTTTTTTTTTTTTCCTCCTTTCCAAAAAAATGATTAGAATGGTGTTGCTGACGCTTCATAAATGGAGGGGCTCCGTGCCAGCCAAGGCCGGTGCACTCCTTTGGAAAGCCAGGCACATCCCGGCCGACCTCTGCCCAAACCTGAGGAGGATCTGTCCACCGCATTCTCCCCTCCCCACAAAATGCAGGCGTTCTCGCTCAAAGCCTCGCCGTTGTTTTTCCTCCCCCTTTAGAACGAGATTGCGGTACTTTTCCACCCAACAAACAATTGCAAATTAATAGACAAGCATTTGCAGAGGGCGAAAGATGAAAATAACCCATGGCAACGTTTACAGATCTTTCTGAAACTCTCTCAAAACCCACAAGGTCCCTGCTCGGGATCCAGGCAGGATCTAGCATTGCCAGGTCCCCCCTGGCTGTTGGCAGGGGGTAGGGGGTTGAATTGCCAGCTCCAGGTTGGGGGACTCCTGGAGATTTGGGGGTGGAGCCTGGGGAGGACAGGGACCTCAGTGGGGTACAAGACCACCGAATCCAAAACATCTGCCCGCCCCCCCCCCCCGAGGAACTGATCTCTGTAGTCTGGAGATGAGCTGTGGCTGCAGGGGATCCCCAGGTCCCACCTGGAGGCTGGCATCCCTACCGTGATTTGTAGGGATTAATACGGAGGGATAGAGCATGGTACAGACATACGCAGGTAACATTTGGAGGGGTATTTTAGCCATGAATACCCTCAGGGCTTTATTTGAGCGGGAGCGCACTTCCGGATGGCTTGGCATCAGGGGGTGTGGCCTAAGATGCAAATGAGTTCATGCTGGGCTTTTTCTACAAAAAAAGCCCTGCGTGAAACACTGGGGATATCATGGGTGTGGCCTAATATGCAAATGAGTTCCTGCTCTAAAAAGAATTTCTTCTTCTAAAAAAAGCCCTGTATATCCCCTTTTAGACATGTATACCCCCTCTTCTGTGCCCAATAGGGACTCAAGGCAGCTTGCAGCAGTGTTCTCCCCTCCTCCTACCTCACAACAAACAACTCCGTGAGGTAAATTAGACTGAGAGTGTATGACTGGCCCAAAGTAATCCAGCCAAGTGCAGGGGCTGAGTGGAGACTGAAATCCGGGTCTCCCAGATCTCTAACCCAGGGTTTCCCAACATGGTGACCATGTGGCACCCAGTGACACCTTTCTTGGCACCGGCCAAGTGCCCCTAGAAAGTGGGTGAGGGCTGGGTGAGGCCAGGGAGGGCTGTTGCCTAGCAAGGCTTCCAACTGGCCTTTGGAAATTTGATTGGCTGTGCAGATTTCTTCCCTCCCCCCCCAAAAAAACCCCTAGGGTTGCCAAGTCTAGTTCAAGAAATATCTGGGGACTTTGGGGGTCGAGCCAGGAGACTTCGGGGGTCGAGCCAGGAGCAATGGTATGACAAGAATGATTAGGATTGCCAATCTCCAGGCGAGGCAGGGGATCCCCCGGTCTGGAGGCCCTCCCCCTGCTTCAAGGTCCTCAGAAAGCGGGGTCGGGGGGAAGGGAATGTCTGCTGGGCACTCCATGATTCCCCATGCAGACCGATTCCCATAGGGTAGAATGGAGAATTGATCTGCGGATATCTGGGGCTTGGGGGGGGGGGGGGAAGCTGTTTTTTCAGGTAGAGGCACCAAATCTTCAGCATAGCATCCAATGCCTCTCCCCAAAATACCCTCCAGATTTTAAGAAGATTGGACCAGGGGGTTCAATTCTATGAGCTCCCAAAGAAGGTGCCCCCATCCTTCTTTATTTCTAATGGAGGGAAGGCATTTCAAAGTTGTGCAGTCCCTTAAAACATGATGACCAGATCTCCCTTTGGAGTTCAGTGATGCTTGTCACAACCTTGCTCCTGGCTCCACCCCCAAAGTCCCCAGCTATTTCTTGAATTGGACTTGGCAACCCTAAGCATGATTGAACTTCATTTGGAAATAATTAAGGATAGGGACACCTTCTTTTGGGACTCATATAATTGGACCCCCTGGTCCAATCTTTTTGAAACTTGGAGGGTGTTTTGACGAAAGGCAGTGGATGCTATGCTGAAAATTTGGTGCCTCTACCTCAAAAAACAGCTGCCTCCCAGAGCCCCAGATAACCGTGGATCAATTCTCCATTATACTCTGTGGAAATTGGTCTCCATAGGGTATAATGGAGTGCCCAGCAGACATTTCCCTCCCCCATCCCCCACTTTCTGATAACCCTGAAGCGGGGAGAGGGACTCCAAACCAGAGGATTCCCTGCCCCCACCTGGGGATTGGCAGCCCTAAAAAAAACTCCACATTCCTCTGAGAGCAGCAACCACCCTCAGCACAAGGCTCTTCATTGTGTGACTGAAGGGAAGCCATGTGGTGGCCATTTTGTGGCTGACTCTGCCTTCTGCGGCAGCCATTTTGTGGCAGCCATTTTATGGCTGTGCCCCCCGTCAGGGCTTTTCTTTTCCTGAGGGAACACAGTGGAAAGTGTCCCCAGGCTGAAAAAAGTTGAGGGCCCCTACTGTAACCAGTGCTCTAACCGATGCAGAAGAAGATATTGGATTTATATCCCGCCCTCCACTCCGAAGAGTCTCAGAGTGGCTCACAATCTCCTTTACTTTCCTCCCCACAACAGACACCCTGTGAGGTGGGTGGGGCTGGAGAGGAGTCTCACAGCAGCTGGCCTTTCAAGGACAACCTCTGACCCAAGGCCATGCCAGCAGGTGCAAGTGGAGGAGTGGGGAATCAAACCTGGTTCTCCCAGATAAGAGACCGCACACTTAACCACTACACCAAACTGGCTCTCCATGCACCATGTTTATTGACCATGGGTGTAAACCAGAAAGAGGGATCACCTTAAGCTGCTCTTAGCCAGACTGGCCAGACTGTCAGCCCTTCTAATTCAACTGGCAGCTGCTGTTTGGAGTTGGCAGGAGAGAATGCCTTCCTTGACACCTGAGATGCTTTACCCAGAGACTGAACCTGGGACCTGCTGCCATGCAAAGAAGGTAGGGTTGCCAGTTCCCAGGTGGGTTAGGAAAGAAGCAGCAGCTCTGTGTCCAAATAACGTCTTATATGATGCAATTGATTCTCAGTGTCCAATATTTTTTCTGTCTATTTTGGAAAATTGGTTTCTTTATTTCATATCAAAAATTCAAATATAAATTACTCCGGATTTGCACGGTATGTGTAAGAGGTCTTGACAAAATCAATCCAAAAACAGCTTACAGGCACAACCGGTCTACAGAAATCCTGTTTCGCATTACTGCTTTATCCAAGCCAATTTCTTATTATTAAAAAAAAAAAAACCAAGAATTTTTACTCATTAAAACAACAGTACATAAGTACTTCTATTTCATTATAAAACATCTGTGAAAAAGCACCAATAACTCACCTACTAAGATGCTTCACTCATCACACACAATATAATTTCTCTGTCATCTTCCCAGCATCCCCAGACAGGCAAAAATATAATTTTAAAACAGCACACTTCATGTTCTACCAAAAGAGTTGTGAATGCAATTTTATGCCAGTGTACATGTATCTACGTGGGAAGTACCATGAGAATGGTAAAGACACGTATACTAGAACACCAATCTAGATTAAAACATAAAGTGAGTGAAGCTCTGCTCGTTGAACATTTTTGTGAAAAGGGGCATGATCCTGATGCACTTAGATTTTTTGTATTAGAGGAAATACATGGGTCGCAGCTTAATTCTATTGGAGTCGAAAAGTTACTTGCACAGAAAGAAATGAGATAGATTTACCATCTCAAAACCTTTGGGATTAAACAATGAGTGGGACCTGTCGTGGTTTTTATGAATTTCCAGTGAGATCTGTATATGTGGTGCACCCCCTTCAATGGATTGCTGTGTTTTTTTAAATGATGCCACCTGTGAATGAGTATAACTCTCACCTTTGTTGTTGAATGAGAAAGATGACAGCAAATGCTGGGAAGATGACAGAGAAATTATTTTGAGTGTGATGAGTGAAGCATCTTAGTAGGTGAGTTATCGGTGCTTTTTCACAGATGTTTTATAATGAAATGGTAGAAGTACTTATGTACTGTTGTTTTTATGAGTAAAAATTCTTGTTTTTTTTTATAATAGGAAATTGGCTTGGATAAAGCAGTAATGCGAAACAGGATTTCTGTAGACCGATTGTGCCTGTAAGCTGTTCTTTGGATTGATTTTGTCAAGACCTCTTACACATACTGTGTAAATCCAGAGTAATTTATATTTGAATTTTTGATATGAAATAAAGAAACCAATTTTCCAAAATTTCCTGGCCTCTTCATTTGAAAAAATTTCACAAGAAGTTATGGACTGCATTACAAACTTTGTTTACTGGAAGAAGGATTTCTGAAAATCCCTCTATTGGAAAGTATTGGAACTAATTGTCGTTTGTTAATAATTGTTAAATTGTCTGGAGGGAAGAAATTGGAAACTGATGTTGATATTTGTATACACAGGTTTAAAGTTGTATATAGGATAAATCCTATATAAGGATTGAAGTATATTCATTGTTTTTCAGTGGTATTCTATCTGCTTTGACTTTACACTGAAACCCCTTCTTCTGTGGAACTTCCAGTTGGTGGCTGGAGATCTCCTGGGATTATGAGTGATCTCCAGGAGACAGGGAGCAGTTCCCTTGGAGAAAATGGCTTTTTTGGAAGGTGGGCTCCATGGCATTTTACCTCACTGATGTCCTTCCCCCTCCCCAAACCCTACCATTTTTAGGCTCCACTTCCAAAATCAGGTATTTCCAAACCTGGAGCTGGCAACCCTATTTTGTCTGCAAGTCTTCTTTTGGCCTCTAGGAGAAGGGATGGCAATACAGCCCCATCTTCGCAGAACAATTTCAGTGGAGTATCCGTTTTACTCCATCATAGAGAAACAAACCAGACGTCCAGTGGCACCTTGAAGATTAACAGCTAGGGTTGCCTAATCACCAACCGCCGGGTGGGAACTGGAGATTTCCCACTTTTACAACTGATCTCCAGACCACAGAGATCAGTTGCCCTGGAGAAAATGGCTGTTTTGGAGGGTGAACTCTATGGCATTGCACCCCGCTGAGGTCCCACCCCTCCCCAGGCCCCGCCCTCTCAGTCTCCACCTCCAAAATCTCTAGATATTATCTCCCCACCCAGAGCTGGTGACGCTACTAAGAACATTTGTTCCAGTATAAGTTTTTATGAGACAGAGCAAACCTCTTCAACTACAATAGGAGAAAGAAATAACAGAATCATAGAATCATAGGGCGTTTTCGCACTGACCTGAATCGGCAGTGACACCCCTCTTCACCGCGCAGGATCTGTGCGGATTTCGCACCAATTGCCGCGGAGCACCCGGAAGAGCCGCAAAGTCCTGCGGCTTTTGCGGCGCAAATGGAAACCGCCAAAAACCAGTTTCCATTTGCGCCGCAAAAGCCGCGGGACTTTGCGGCTCTTCCGGGTGCTCCGCGGCAATTGGTGCGAAATCCGCGCAGATCCTGCGCGGTGAAGAGGGGCGTCGCTGCCGATTAAGGTCAGTGAGAAAACGCCCATAGAGTTGGAAGGGACCTCCAAGATCATCTAGTCCAACTCCCTGCGCAATGCAGGAAACTCACAAAGACCTCCCCCTAAATCAGGGGTGGGGAACCCTTTTTCTGCCAAGGGCCATATGGATATTTATAACCTCATTTTCAGGCCATAAAAAATTATCAACTTAAAAAACAGTGCTCTGCCAAGGGAGAATGATTCGAGCCAGCAAAATTAATTAATTAATTTTATTTATTTGATTTATATCCTGCCTTTCCCTCCGAGGCAGGCTCAGGGCGGCTCACAAATTTAAGGTTACACAGTTACATTGTGTGACCAAATAAAATAAAAAAACAGTAAAAAACATAAAACATAAAAAACAATTTCTAAAAACATCTACTTATCCGAGTATCAAGGTTTCAGGCAGCGATCTAAATGGCGGTTAGCCAGTCTAAGAGCTTCTAGGATCACGATAGCATGAAGAGATAGACCATTGGTGATGTTTCTATGCGCAAATCCTGCTGCTGCAGATGTTATCATTATGAAAACGCATGGCGGAAGAGTGCTATTTTGCAACTGCGGAAGCTCTTGCAGGGCCCTGATCTCTTCCAGCAGCTCATTCCACCAACTAGGGGCAGCAACAGAAAAGACCTTGGCTCTTGTTGATTTGAGCCTTGCTTCTCTGATGCTGGGAACTGTCAACAGGTTTTGAGACCCGGACCGAAGTGCTCGCTGGGGCATATGCAGGGAAAGGCAGTCCCTAAGATATGCAGGACCCTGGCCATATAGGGCTTTAAAGGTAAAAACCAGCAATGCAAATAATTGTTTTTCCATTTGAAGTCATGTGGGGAGAGCCTAATCTGGCACACACAAGGCCCACTGCCCTAGGCAAATGTATAGGTCCAGGGCTTTTTTGTAGAAAAAGCCCAGCAGGAATTCAGTAGCATATTAGACCACATCCCCTAATATTAGCATATTTGGTCACACACTCATTAGCATATTAGGCCACACCATCTGGTATAATCAAGTGCAAACTGAACTGTGACAGTAACTTTTCCAGGCCCTGCAGCAATTCTGGCTGGCCAGTCAGGCCCCAGGGAGGCTGCCGCACAGTACATCCCTGCCTGGCGCTGGGGAGGCTGCTGCACAGCGCAGCTGGGCCCCATGATCCTCTCTGGCCAGCCAGGCCCCAGGGAGGCTGCCACATGGCTCGGTTTGGCCCAGCAGTCCCCGAGGGCCACACCAAGTGACCTCGAGGGCCGCATACGGCCCTCGGGATGGTGGTTCGTCACCCCTGCCCTAAATTCACAGGATCTTCATTGCTGTCAGATGGCCATCTAGCCTCTGTTTAAAAACCCCCAAGGAAGGAGAGCCCACCACCTCCTGAGGAAGCCTGTTCCACTGAGGAACCACTCTAACGGTCAGGAAGGTCTTCCTAATGTTGAGCCGGAAACTCTTTTGATTTAATTTCAACCCATTAGTTCTGGTTCTACCTTCTGGGGCCACAGAAAACAATTCCACACCATCCTCCATATGACAGCCTTTCGAGTACTTGAAGATGGTGATCATATCTTTTTACCTCGGAAAGTTAACCGAATAACCTCGTCACTGTCTGTTTGGAATACTATTCATTTCTTTATTAGCTTTTTTAAATCCTGTGTCATACACTAGCCTAGGACTGCCAACCTCTTTGGAAATCTCCCACTGTTAAAATTAATTGATCTCTCTAAGATCAAGATCAGCTCCCCTGGAGAAAATGGTTACTTACAAGGGTGGGCTCTGTGGCATTGTATCCTCTTGAGGTCCCTCTCCTCCCCAAACCCCACCCTCTCCTAGCTCCACTCACCCAACCCAGAGCTGACAACCCTACCCTAGCCACTTGCAGAAGTGAAGGCAGTGTGGGCCAAAAACAGGGCTTTTTGGTGGTGGCACCTGAACGTTGGAATGCTCTCCCTCTTGACGATCACCTGGCATTGCCTTCCTTTTTCTCTGTGATGTGCTAGGTCAACATTTCTTTTCACCCAGGTTCTTATTGGTTTTTTTAAAAAGCCTTTTTTCTTTAAAGTTGTTCTCCTGGTCTGCTTCTAACCTGAGGACAGTTTTCTGTGCGCCACACTTTAGGCTGCAGAATTGGCCCCCTGCTATGCTATGCTTCTACCCCCGGCTTTGTTTTGACGGCTCGCTTTATTACTGATAATTCCCATGTTGTTGCTTTTATGGTTTTGCTGCATTGTTTTGATCTTAGAAGCTGCCTTGAGCAGATCTCTTGAGAGGCAGCAAATACATTTTCTAAAACAAACAAGTCCGGGAGTCGGATCTGAAGTGGGTCATGGGAAAATTAGCAGGGAGAGGAAGAGAGCAAGTGAGGCTTCCGGTGTGCCAAAGCATCTGAAAGGCCACCTCCACTCACATGACTCTGCCCAAGCTGTGAGCTCAAAGGATCAGTGCCTGCCCCATTAGAAAGATCAGGGGAGCAGGGAAGAATTAATGCACATTCTTTTTTGTATTTAGGTGTGTGTGAATTGGTTTTAGGTGTGGGGGTGGGGCTGGATAAACATATGGAGCAGAGGTCCATCAGTGGCTATTAGCCACAGCTTATCATTGGAACTCTCTCTGTCTGGGGCAGTGATGCTCTGTATTCTTGGTACTTGGTGGGGGGGGCAACAGTGGGAGGGCTTCTAGTGTCCTGGCCCCGCTGATGAACCTCCTGACGGCACCTGGGTTTTTTGGCCACTGTGAGACACAGAGTGTTAGACTGGATGGGCCATTGGCCTGATCCAACATGGCTTCTCTTAAGTTCTAATTGTTGCCAGTGGTTTCCAAGGTCTACACCAGGGGTGGCCAAACTTGCTTAATGTAAGAGCCACATAGAATAAACATTAGATTTTGAGAGAAGGAGGGAGGGAGGAAGGAAGGAAGGAAGACTTCTTTCATGCCTTGTGGCTCTCAAACATCTGATATGGCTCTGACATTAAGCAAGTTTGGCCACCTTTGGTCTATCTAGACCAGTATAATTTCCTTAGATTGGCAAGCAGAGAAAAGCCTTTCCAAACACATCCTGCAATATTTATTGATTTGCTTGTTTAATTCAATTTTTAGCAGCTTCCGGGAGAGCTCTCTCAGCCCCACCCACCTTACAGGATGTCTGTTGTGAGGGGAGGGGAAGACAAATGAGATTGTAAGCCACTCTGAGACTCTGATTCAGAGAGAAGGGTGAGGTATAAATCTACAGTCTTCTTCTGAGTCTCCAAAGGAGAAGAATGCCCTTTGCCCAAGAGGCAGGATCAGTAGTTGCTTAAAGGAATTGACTGGTCATGGTGTCGAGCATTTCAGGAAGGGCCTGGGACAGCCAGGATGCTATCACTGCTGAAACCAGCCACGAGCACTTACCAGATTGGTGCCTGGACAGAAGCCACTCCGAGCTTTGTTGCAGAAGAACACACGTAACCCAACACTCTGATCCTTGTTAAATCGAGAGCTTATCAAGGATCAGCTGGTAGTTTGCATGCACGGAGGGAAACTCTGGAGTCCATTTGTGTGTTATCTATAATGGATAAGCTGGCAGGGTTGGATGGAACTGTTCCATAGCTGGTTGTACCTGATGATCATGATCCGCAAAATGATTCTCCCGGCTTCCAACCCAATGCCATGTGCGCTTAAGAAGAAAATTAAGCTTTGTTGCCTTCCTCCATTACTCCCCTCCCCCATTTTTGTGTATTTTAGGCAAGGATATCTGCACCTGGAAGCCACTATGACCTCTGGTGACTGACCCCTACTGGGAGCCTGGAGGATATTCAGGGAGGTGGCTGAATAAAGCTGCCCTGCCTCCCGACTGGGTATTCCCATCCAAGTATTAACTATAGCAAACCCTGCTTAGCTTCTGAGATCTAATGCGATCAGGCTTTCCTGGGCTATTAGAGCGGTTCCTTAGTGGAACAGGCTTCCTCAGGAGGTGGTGAGCTCTCCTTCCTTGGAAGTTTTTAAACAGAGGCTAGATGGCCATCTGACAGCAATGCTGATTCTGTGAATTTAGGGGGGAGTATTTGTGATTTCCCTGCATTGTGCAGAGGGTTGGACTAGATGAGCCTGGTGGTCCCTTCCAACTCTGTGATTCTAGGTCACAGGTCCTCCATTACTCGGTTAGTTTTTTATTTTTTATTTTTATTTTTTAAAGATAAAAGGGGTGGGAACACAGTGAATGAAGTTGAGGGAAGGAGAAGACCCTAATCCTGGCACTCTAGTTTTCTAGGCACAGGGAATTTTTCTAATGGAAAAGCATTCTCTTCATGCAGAAAGTTAGAGCATTGAAGGAAGTGTTTCTAGCTGCAGGATATGGCTTAAAGTGAAAATCGGGCTGCAGCAATGAAATAAAATGATCGACCTTGGGCCAATTGCCTTCCCTCTCTTCTGATCTGAACTCCCCCCTTGGGTTTTGGCATTTCTAAATTACCTGGTCTTGTTCCCAAAGCAGAACTGATCTATGAGGACTCCAGAGAGTGCATCCGTATACGATGTACCACATCACTTCATCAAGACACCACTGCCTTTACCAATGTGGTGCCAGCATAGCGTAGCAGACTAGGATCTGGGTTCAGGTTCGAATCCCTGGTTAGCCATTGAAGTGCACGGGCTGAACCTGGGCCAGTCACACACTCTCCGCATAATCTACCTCGCAGGGCCATCATTATTGTGTGCATTAAAACAGCGATCAGGAGGCCATTTTTATAAGGCACCAAGACAGTAGTTCATTGCGATTTTCACTGCCTGCCTTGTCTTCTTTTACTGCATTGCCTTCTATCTTTGCGAGTCACTTTCTGCATTATGAGACGCCTTGCCTGAGTCAGGGGGTTTGCCTGTAATCCTAGTTCCCCCACAGTGTTCACTGGCTCTTCTTTGCAGAGCTTTTTTTTTTTTTTTGTAGAAAAAGTGCAACGGGAACTCATTTGCCTATTAGGCCACACCCTCTGGCACATTTGACAAAGAGAGCTGTGTTTCTCGAAAGCTTATGCTACAATCAAATTTGTCAGTCTATTTAGCCTATTAGGCTACACCCTTCGACACATTTGACAAAGAGAGCTGTGTTTCTCGAAAGCTTATGCTACAATCAAATTTGTCAGTCTATTAGCCTGTTAGGCTACACCCTTCGACACATTTGACAAAGAGAGCTGTGTTTCTCGAAAGCTTATGCTACAATCAAATTTGTCAGTCTATTAGCCTATTAGGCTACACCCTTCGACACATTTGACAAAGAGAGCTGTGTTTCTCGAAAGCTTATGCTACAATCAAATTTGTCAGTCTATTTAGCCTATTAGGCCACACCCTACGACACATTTGACAAAGAGAGCTGTGTTTCTCGAAAGCTTATGCTACAATCAAATTTGTCAGTCTATTAGCCTGTTAGGCTACACCCTTCGACACATTTGACAAAGAGAGCTGTGTTTCTCGAAAGCTTATGCTACAATCAAATTTGTCAGTCTATTTAGCCTATTAGGCTACACCCTTCGACACATTTGACAAAGAGAGCTGTGTTTCTCGAAAGCTTATGCTACAATCAAATTTGTCAGTCTATTAGCCTATTAGGCTACACCCTTCGACACATTTGACAAAGAGAGCTGTGTTTCTCGAAAGCTTATGCTACAATCAAATTTGTCAGTCTATTTAGCCTATTAGGCTACACCCTTCGACACATTTGACAAAGAGAGCTGTGTTTCTCGAAAGCTTATGCTACAATCAAATTTGTCAGTCTATTAGCCTATTAGGCTACACCCTTCGACACATTTGACAAAGAGAGCTGTGTTTCTCGAAAGCTTATGCTACAATCAAATTTGTCAGTCTATTTAGCCTATTAGGTTACACCCTACGACACATTTGACAAAGAGAGCTGTGTTTCTCGAAAGCTTATGCTACAATCAAATTTGTCAGTCTATTTAGCCTATTAGGCTACACCCTTCGACACATTTGACAAAGAGAGCTGTGTTTCTCGAAAGCTTATGCTACAATCAAATTTGTCAGTCTATTAGCCTATTAGGCTACACCCTTCGACACATTTGACAAAGAGAGCTGTGTTTCTCGAAAGCTTATGCTACAATCAAATTTGTCAGTCTATTTAGCCTATGAGCTGGTCAGTTCTTGGGGACAAAGGAAAGATATCTGAGCGCACCTTTGGAGCAAATGTGAGAATCTCAGCTCTGCTCAAGGGAAACCTAAGCAACATTTTTTTGGGCATTGGCAAACCAGTGAATGAATATAGGAATTGCCTTGCTGAGTTCAATTGAAGACCCAGCTTATGTCCAATAATGGCTGGCTAGGGACCTTTCAAATGGCCAGGGGGCAGGGCTTTTTTTGTAGCAGGAACTCCTTTGCCTATTAGGTCACACACTCCTGACGGAGCCAATCCCCCTGAAGCTTACAGGAGGCCCTGTAAGAAGAGCCCTGCAAGCTCTTGGAGGATTGGCTTTAGATAGATTTTAAAGAGTGGTTAGAGACATCCAGGGAAGAGATGTCCATCAATAGCTCCTACCATGGAGACTGAAGGAATTCTCCCTAGATCAGGGGTGTGGAACTCATTTGTTATGAGGGCCAGATTGGCTACATCAGGGGTGTGTGGCCTAATATCCAAAGGAGTTCCTGCTACAAAAAAAAGCCCTGGCCAGGACAGAAAGAAGAAATGAACTTGCACCACAACCTCAATATATCTGACAACTCACCTAACATGGTTGGCCAAATCAAGGAATTCACATGGCCACAAACATGGTCACGGTCATGAAATTTCTGACAGCCAAGTCTTCCCTTGGGGGTGTGTGGGGAAGAAGCAGGAAACCTTTTGGGGGGTAAGTAAAAGCTATCGTTGTCCATTGACTTGGAGGGCAATAAAGATGCCAAAATTTGGAACAGCAAGCACAGAAGAGACCCCTGTGGCCAGCCGACCGGCCTCTGGAGAAGGACCTCAGAACGTGGTTTTAAGTCCTGAGAAGATTCTTACAAGGGTGGGCCAAACACTGGAGGAAGTGAAGCTGAAACTGAAGTTAGTTTGGTGCCTCACAATAAATATTAGAGTAGGAGAAGAGAGACCTGGGTTCAAACCCCCAGTTTAGCCAGAAAGCTGACCTTGGATCAGACACCTAACCTCTTAACCTAACCTACCTTCCAAGAATGTTGTCGGCAACTTTGCCAGGGCTGGCTCTGCCACTAGACAAACTAGGAGATTGCCTGGGGCGCCAGCTTTCTGGGGGGTGCCAAACTGGGTGCTCACCATGTGACTCAGTTATGTTATCAGTGTGGGGGCGGGGGGGGCACACCAGAAGTTAGCCTAGCCCAGGGTGCCAGACAGTCTAAGGCCAGCCTTGAGTGTTCCCTCGAAGCTGAGTTACTGTGAGGTAGGTAGTTCACAGTTTTTTAGCTTCCAGCTCACACATTTTTTGTCTTAGCTCAGGAAAAATGGCCCCAGAACAAACTAATTGATGCAGTAGCTCACAACTTAAAGGCCAGTAGCACACAAAGTAGACTTTTTGCTCACAAGACTCCACAACTTTGAGAGAGAGTTGGTTGTCAGCAGGGCGTTTTTTTGAGCAGGAATGCACAGGAACACAGTTTTGGCTGCCTTGGCACCAGGGTGTGTGGCCTAAGATGCAAACAAGTTCCTGCTAGGCTTTTTCTGTCCTCCCCAGGCTCCATTATTCCCTATGGAGACTGATTTCCATAGGGTATAATGGGAAATTGATTTACGGGTATCTGCGGCTCGGGGTGTTTTTTTACATAGAGGCACCAAATTTTTGGCATAGCATCCAGTGCCTCTCCCAAAAATACCCTCCAAGTTTCAAAAAAGATTGGACCAAGGGATCCAATTCTATGAACCCCCAAAGAAGGGGGCCCTATCCTTCATTATTTCCAATGGAGGGAAGGCATTCAAAAGGTGTGCGGTCCCTTTCAATGTGGTGGCCAGAACTCCCTTCAGAGCTCAGTCATGCTTGTCACAACCTGGCACCTGGCTCCGCCTCCAAAGTCCCTACTGTCAGGCTTTCCCCTCAGCCCTGCTGGAAGGATGAGAACTTTGGGTGGGGGATCTGAGAGAGTCAGGCTTTTGTGGGTTCCCCAGTAAATCAATTGCTTTCACTGTGAGGAATCAATTGCTTAATTGAGTTTGCTCATGTCCTTTGTAAAGTTTACCTGGCGTTGCAGTTTATGGAAACACGGCCCAGCCCGATGAGCTGACATTCCTGTCTGATCTGGCCCTCATAACAAATGAGTTTGATACCTCCACTAGAGAGCCCACCCTTCAAAGCAGCTGTTTTCTCCAGGGGATCTGATTTCTCTTGCCTGGAGATCAGTTGTAATTTCAGGAGCTCTTCAGGCCCCACCTGGAGGCTGTAACCAAGAGAGGACCACGGGAATGGATCGATACCAAAATTAAGCCGTGGAAAAGCAACCAACACCAATAACAAGGATTCATCAGAATGTAATGTCCAAAATCACAGTATCACCATCAAGATACAAATATTTGCTGAGCAGTCAGGTTAGAATGGATAAAAGGAAGTCCTTCTTCACCCAAAGGGTGATTAACACATGGAATTCACTGCCACAGGAGGTGGTGATGGCTGTCAGCATAGACAGCTTCAAGAGCGGATTGGATAAGCATATGGAGCAGAGCTCCATCAGTGGCTATTAGCCACAGCTTATCATTGGAACTCTCTGTCTGGGGCAGTGATGCTCTGTATTCTTGGTGCTTGGGGGCGGCACCATGGGAGGGCTTCTAGTGTCCTGGCCCCACTGGTGGACCTCCTGATGGCACTTGGGTTTTTTGACCACTTTGTGACACAGAGTTTTGGACTGGATGGGCCATTGGCCTGATTCAACATGGCTTCTCCTATGTTCTTATATAATGCCCAGGCCTCATTCTGGGCAGGAGCTCACAGGAGTGGAGCTCCAGAACCTCTAAATTTAATTGTGCTCTTCCTTTCTTACCACCTCCCCCCCCCCAAAAGAGAACTTGCTTCTGGGCTCCATTGTTCAAGCCTCCTGTGAGAATTTTGCTGAACTCTAAGATTTGACAAACTTTCTAATACTTCCCCCCACAAAAAAATGGGAAAATAAGCAAAACATATAAAGCAGACAGATGGAAATCTTCATCACGCCACTGTGACTGCATAGGAGAAAGTCATTTTAAAAGTATGATGGGAGTAAGGTTTTATCATGACAATTATAATTCAAGAAGCCTTTTAAGGTAGGTGCTGAGCTGATGGTCCACCTTCCGGTGATGTCAGGGGTGTGTGGCATATGCAAATGAGTTATGCTAATGAGCTCCGACACCTCTTTTTCCATGAAATGACCCCTGAAAATGTCCATTATTAGAAAAACTGAAAATTCTTACGAAGCTTCAAAAAGTTCATAAAGTGCATCTCGCATCCAGTTTCCAGAATGGGTAGGTCTTCCTTTCCGTCTCCTTGCTGTTCTTATTAAGTGCTTGTGCGGTTCCAATTCTTAAATAAAGATCTTGTAAAAATCCATATAGAGTTGTGTCTTGTCAATTTCACATTTTAAATACAGGCACAGACCTGTGTCTCGAAGCCCCTGGTGGCACAATCAACGGAATAACCATTCTCACCAAGTATAGCTGGATATCCACAGTATTCCAATGTATTTCTCTTTTAGAATAGTGTATTAGAATAATATTTTTTTGTATTGACATACTTAAATAAGGGATATTGGCTGTTTATCTCATTACATATACTAAACCCATCTTCCACTGTATTTTAATGTATTCTTTTTTTTCTAATGGCAAACTAGAATGATGTTTATAATGTATGTTAACAAGTAAATTAGGTGGACAGGAACACCTTTGGGAAAGACATATCCTCACTTTAACCCAGATTTGCAAGCAATTAACATACAGCATTTATTGCCTTGTGACACTCTCACCATCCTTCTCCCATTCTGTATTATTGGTTTCCCATGCAAATGATATCCAGACAAAATGTTCTTGCAGCCTGCTAATTTCACTATTTTGCTATTGGATTCTAACTTTGTACCACTTTGCCTTCTTAACCCACCAGCTCTGTGTAGCTCTGCTCACTGTAGCCCATTCCATTGTCTGATGAAGTGTGCGTACACACCAAAGCTTACATTCTGAATAAAGCTTTGTTGGTGCTCCCGGACTCCTACTTTGTTCTGTTGCTTCAGACCAACATGGCTGCCCGCCTGGATCCATCTACATTTCTCCTAACGTCTTTGTCAAAGAAGGCTTCCTCGGGAGGTGGTGGGCTCTCCTTCCTTGGAGGTTTTTAAACAGAGGCTAGATGGCCATCTGACAGCAATGAGGATCCTGTGAATTGAGGGGGGAACGACAGTATTTGTGAATTTCCTGCATTGTGCAGGGGGTTGGAGTAGATGACACTGGAGATCCCTTCCAACTCGCACGCACTTTGATAGTGTGATTTTGGACATTTTGATGAATTCTTGTTATTCATGTTAGTTACTTTTCACGGCTTTATTTTTGTATTGACCCACCAGGAGGCTGGCAAACCAAACTGCCTGTCAGAACGGGCCAGACTGACGGGGCAGACGGAACGCGTAAATGCGCTTCTAGAACAGTATTTACGGTGCTATGTGAACTATCAACAGACCAATTGGGTGAAGCTGCTGCCATTTGCAGAATATGGATACAATAATAGCCTCCATAGCTCAGCCAAAGCCTCCTCGTTTAAAATTGTGAATGGCTACGAGAGGAAACTATTCCCCCTGTTGCCCGAGGACAATGGAACCAAAACCCCCTCCTCTTGTCAGCAGTGGTGGGAGACGCTGGGGAAGGGATGGACTATAATTCAAGAAAACCTGGATGCAGCCAAACGGGACTATAAAGCACATTATGACAAAAAGCACACCCCAGAATGGGACTTTAAGGTAGGAGAGACTGTGTTCCTGTCTACAAAGAACCTGCCATTGCCACAAACCTCCAGGAAACTTGCTTACAAATATCTGGGACCCTTTAAGATAAAGAGGGTAATCAACAAAGTGACAGTAGAACTAGAATTACCAAAACTGTTTAGTAAAATTCATCCTGTTTTCCATTGCAGACTTCTTAGGTGAGATCCGGGGGCTACGAGTTGGCATCCCCACCTGCCGGAGCCCAAACCTATTCAAGTGAAGGGTCAGAGTCATCATGAGATGCAGGAAATATTGGATGCGAGAGAGAAAAGAGGGGTGTTATACTTCTTAGTGCGCTGGAAGTATTTCCCCCCTAGTTGCGATGAGTGGGTGAAAGCATCCGACCTCCAAGCCCCACTCCTCCTCAAAAGATTTTACCTACTGCACCCAGACAAACCCCGAGCAAGAGCTTAGGGGGGGGCAGTATGTCAAGCATTGTATACCCATTCTATATTATAGAATTCAGATTGTAGAGTTGTTACAAACCCAAAGTTAAAATTGTGAGCACATCAAAGTAGCAGCCCCCACCTTTCTTCTTTTGCTTTTACTAACAGATGCAGGAATGTCCTCTTTGAAGATAAGACCTCCTGGGAATTGTTCTCAGGCTCAGCCAGGCCTGAACCTAGGATGTGCTAGCCACAATATTGATAAGGAACCCAGCATGTGAATTTCACACGTGAATGTAGAATTTTTATAGAACCTTTGATGTGCCATTTTAAAGCATATATTCTAGTGCTACAAAGTATCAGTTCCAATCTTCAGCTCAAATGAGCCACATGGATTATCAATAAACCTAACTTTGTTTCAAAATCCAAGGACTGGTTATTTTGAAATTTCATGCTTGACACTGACCTTGATAGCCTGACTAAGCTTTGTGTGTTCTTTTTACCCATCTCTCAGTGGCTCAGTAGCTTCTTTGTATGCCAAAGGCCATAGGTCCACTCTCACAGAGGCTGGTGAAGACCTTTCTCTGCTTCAGACCCTGGAGAACCACTGCCAGTCAGAAGAAATGAGATAGGGCTAGATGGACCGATGGTTTGCTTCTGGTAGAAGGAAGTTTTTGTGCCTTTCAGGCATTTTTGCTCTGACTTTCCCCTCTTTGTGGATGCCAACACACTCACGTTAACCACTGCCCACCAGCTATATGTAGCTCTGCTTACTATACCCCATTCCATTGTCTGATGAAGTGTGCATGCATACGAGAATCAGTTTGGTGTAGTGGTTAAGTATGCGGACTCTTATCCGGGAGAACTGGGTTTGATTCCCCACTCCTCCACTTACAGCTACCGGAATGGCCTTGGGTCAGCCATAGCTCTCGTAGGAGTTGTCCTTGAAAGAGCAGCTGCTGTGAGAGTCCTCTCAGCTCCACCCACCTCACAGGGTGTCTGTTGTGGGGGAGAGAAGATATAGGAGATTGTAAGCCACTCTGAGTCTCTGATTCAGAGAGAAGGGCAAGGTATAAATCTGCAGTCTTTTTCTTGTTTTTAAAGAATTTTATTAATAACATATGGAACCAATATCCATTAATAACTTTTTTTTATCTTTCCCATATGCTATTTTCTAAATCCCCCTCCCCCCGCTACTTGACTCCCGCTGATGTTATAAACTTAAAATGCTAACACTTAAAGGTACCCTTAAACCATATAAACCTAGGTTCATATTTCTTCTTTTTTCTAATACTAAATCATTATTTAAAAAATTGTCCAATGACCTTTTATTTTCCATTGTTTTTCTACATAACCTCTAAACTTTTCCCACTCCTTTCTATAAACTTTCAAATCATAGTCTCTTAAGATTCCTGTTAGTTTATCCATCTCACTCTATGCTATAACTTTTGCAACCCAATCCCATTTTTCTGGTATTTTTTCTTGCTTCCATAACTGTGCATACAGTGTCCTAGCCGCTGAAAGCAAGTACCAAATCAAAGTTCTATCTTCTTTTGGAAATGTTTCCATTTGTAATCCCAACAGAAATGTCTCTGCAACTTTCTTAAATTCATATCCCAAGATCCTGGAAATTTCTTGTTGAATCATCTGCCAATACTTTTTTGCTCTTTCACAAGTCCACCACATATGGTAGAAAGAACCTTCATGTTTTTTACATTTCCAATATCTATCTGGCATCTTATTGTTCACCTTTGCCAACTTTTTAGGAGTCATATACCATCTATACATCATTCTAAAACAGTTCTCTTTAATACTCTGACATGTTGAAAGTTTCATAGAGTTCTTCCAAAGATATTCCCATGTGTCCATCTGTGTTTCTTTATTTACATTGATTGCCCATTTAATCATTTGAGATTTCACTACTTCATCTTCTGTAGACCATTTTAAAAGTAACTTATATATTTTTGAAATTAATTTTCCATTATCTCCCAGCAGAACTTTCTCCATTTCTGTTTGCTCTCGGTCTTATTCCATCAGCTTTGATATCATTTTCCACCAAGCTCTTTATTTGTTGCATTTGAAACCAGTCATATTTGTTATTCGACTCCTCAGCGGATTTCAATTCTATTTTACCACTTTGTATTTTTAATAGCTGATTGTATGATAACCCTCTTTCTTCACCGGTCTTAGCTGTTATTTTTATCACTTCTTCTGGCACTATCTGCAGACTTCTTCTTAAAGCAGCCGTATCCACTCTTATTTGGCTTTTGGAAATCTGTTTCAGAAGCAGGATCCGCGTCAACATTCCATGCAATTTGGCAGTGGACAGTGTTATCCAAATGGGCCTTTTGCCTGGTGTGCCCATGCCCGATGGAGGATACCACAGGGAGATTTCAGAAGCAGACAGAGTTTCACTGACCTGGTGGAACTCTCCGACAAATACCACCAGAGCCTTGCAAGACTTAATGAAATTCCATAGGGCCTGAAAGGCTGAGATGTCCCACCAGGCTTTTGGTGGAGGACAGCAACAGTGCCATCATGGCTGGCACCAGGGTCCCCTCTAAGCTGAGTTTGTCTGAGCTAGCTCACAGTTTTTTAGCCTCCAGCTCACACATTTTTGTCTTAGCTCAGGAAAAAAAAATGGCCCCCGAGCGAACTAATTTCTGCAGTAGCTCACAACTTTAATGTCAGTAGTTCACAAAGTAGAATTTTTGCTCACAAGACTCCACGGCTTAGAGGGAGTATTGGGTGGGTGTGGAATATTTCTAGTGTTGCCAAAGAAGTGTCCCCTCTCTTGAATGTCTCATGCGAAGATGCCTTCTACTGAACCATACTCAGTTCACTTAATTCAGTCTTGTCTACTCAGACTGGCAGATGCTCCCCAAGTTCTCAGGCAGAGGTCTTTCCCATTACCTCCTCCCTGGTCCTTTTAACTGGAGATGTCAGGGACTGAACATGGGTCCTTCTGCATGCCAAGCAGATGCTCTACCACTGAGCCACAGCCCCTCCCAGAGGTGTGATGCCAACGACAGCTGCTTAAGAAGGTAGAATGTTTTGGGCTCCCCCCCCCCGCAATGTGATCCCTTTCCAAATCTCACTGTTGTCAGAAAGTGACTTGCCTGTTTTGATGCATTGATTGACTGATATCATCTGTATCCCACTTTCCCGACATATAACAAAGTTGCATCGATCAGACATTCAGCAATTTGTAACGAACACAAGCAAACAGAACAGAGGTCACCATCAGATCACAGAGATCATCATTAGATTGCAGGAGAACCCAGAAAGATCACCGACTCCCCAATAAAATCAACCTCCACAGTATTAATCACTGACAAACAGAGAATCCTCCTTGAAATCATCATACCCAAATGAACCAATAGGCAGGGGAATCAAGCCTGAAAAGTCAACCCAGCATGCACTGCAGTCAGAAGGTCTGTGACTGGCGGTTTAAGGACAGTGAACATCATCGGGGAACTTATTGTCAATCCCCGGGCCGAGGGAGGTGAGACTGAAGGCTACCAGAGAAAGAGCCTTCTCAATTGCAGCCCCCCCATTGGTGGAACCAACTTCCAGAAGAAGTAAGGGCCTTGCGGGACCATGCTCCGTTCCGCAAGGCCTGTAAAACAGTCCTATTTTGACTTGTCTTTAGCTGAATTATAGTATAAGTAGATGCCCAACATTGCTGAACGTAATGAAATCAACACTAGCACCAAAATTGGTTTAAATCGTTTTAAACTATTTTAAAATTATCTAATTGGTATTAATTAATTGTTAAAATCTTAATTGTTTATTTACTGTTTTATTGTTTCAGTTTGACTGTTGTGAGCCGCCCTGAGCCTGCTTCTGCGGGGAGGGTGGATTAGAAATTTGAGAAATAAATAAATGTTCCCCAGACAGGGCACCACAACAGAAAGGGCTTCGCCTCTGGGCCCCACCAGTCTCAATTCAGATGGCTGTGGGAGCTACAGAAAGGCCTGAGAAATAGCCTTTTATTCTGCAGCTTGAATTGGGGCATTCCACTGATGTGGTCTGCAAATTCCCCCACCCCAGAGAGATGGATAAGCTTCGGCATTCATAAGAACATAAGCAGCACCGATTAGATCAGACCAGTAGCCCATTTAGTCCAGCATCTTGTCCTACATAACCACCAACCAGTTACCTGAGAGAACCAAATCAATGGCATAGAGTCATAGGGCCAGCCCTGTCACTAGGCAAACTAGGCAATTGCCTAGGGGGGTGCCAAATTGGGCACCCCCCCCCATGTGACTCGGGGACGTTATCAATGCTGGGGGGAGGGGGAGCATCAGAAGTTAGCCTTGCCTAACCACCCTCTTAAAGCTATCTACACTCGTGGCCATCATCATCTAGCCTGACAGTCTAGGGCTGCTCCTGCATAGAGGCTGAGGTCCTTCTCTGTTTCTGCCTCCTTGGTATTCAGAGATTTTCTGCCTCTGTCGAGAGCAGGGTTGTCAAACATGCAGCCCGGGGGCCAAATCAGGCCCCCCAGTGGGCTCCTATCTAGCCCCCGAGCAACTGGCTGCTTCCTCTCTCTCTCTCTCTTGCTTCCTTCTGCATAACAGCTTGCTTTGCAAGGCTTGCTCGATCACACAGCAGAGCTACTGATCCAAGCCTCTCTTCCTTCTATTGGCTGAGGATCCTCCTCCTTCTGGTCCCTTGGGGAAGGAAGAAAAGAGCCAGAGCTTCTTTTGCCCGGTTCCCTGGATCACTCGGAAGAGATACAAAGGAAGCACCATTACAACTAACAAGTGCTAATGGTTTGAGCATGTTTTATTTTAAGTTTTTTTTAAAAAAAAAATCTTTAATTGTGTTTGTCTGTGCCCTTTATAAAGTTTATATCTCTGCTACCTGGCATTACATTTTATGACACGCATGGGCCAGCCCGACAAGGCCTCATTAGTGTCAGATCCAGCCCTCATAACTAATGAGTCCAACACCCCTGGTCGAGAGAGAATTCCTTCAGTTTCCATAGCTAGGAGCTATTGATGGACATCTCCTCCGTGGATGTCTCTAATAGCTTTTAAAACTATCTGCACTTGTGGCCATCATTATCTAGCTTGGCCGTGAATTCCGCAGTCTAATTGCTCATTGAGCAAAATAAATATCTCCTTGTGCCTGTCCTGTGAATCTATTTCTCTACAACTTTAATTAGGTGCCTCTGAGTTCTAGTTATTATGGAAAGGGGTTCTTTCCCACAGAGGAACATATGGACATATGAAGCTGCCTTATACTGAATCAGACCCTTGGTCTATCAAAGTCAGTATTGTCTACTCAGACTGGAAGAGGCTCTCCGGGGTCTCAAGCTGAGGTTTTTCATGCCTATTTGCCTGGACCCTTTTCTGGAGATGCCAGGGATTGAACTTGGGACCTTCTGCTTCCTAAGCAGATGCTCTACCGCTGAGCCACCGTCCCTCCCTGTCGGAGCGGGAGTAGCAGAGTGAGGGAGATGACTTGCCCGACACAGGGCTTCAGGAAAGAAAATCAGGCAGACACGTGCAACTAGTGCCAAAAGGTGTATTAACATATATACACGACAAGTGCTCTCTTGTGCAGTCTATACAATATCACCTCCACGGACAAAGTGCTTCGCCTAACCACCATCTCACAGGGAGAGACCTGTGTGATGCACACACAGATCATATATAGTCCAAGCAGCCAATCCTGGCCATGCTGACTCAGCAGATTGCATCACTTGGCTTCTGCCGGCTCAAGCCGGTCTGCTGATCAGGTCACTGTGACCTAGCCTGGCAGCTAGATCACCAGCTGTCATACTGTGGCTGTCAGACTGGGTTTATGTAGATTCTTGCTCCAACACACCTCCTAATCTATTTAAACCCAGTGCACCAAAACACTTTACACAGTTTACATACATGTCCACCAGCAACATTACAGTTCATATTTACGTAGCTCGGAACCCTTTCCGGAATTCGTTCAGGAACTCATCATGATTGTAAAACACATCATCGTGTTCCTGTTCAGCCAGCTCTTTCAGACGCTTGGCTTCAGCCTCCTTCTCCCTTGCCTCGCACTCTGCCACCCAGGCTTTCCATTTCTTAGCCTTTTCTTTTAACATTTCCTCAAATCCGGGTGGGTCTGGATTGACAGTCAGAGTGACATAGGGACACTTGTACCTAGCGGGACGTTGGCCTTTGGTGGACCTGGCAGACACCCGTGGCCCTGTGCTTGGACCAGCTTTGTCTTCTTCGGGTTGCTCTGTTCCCACCTCCTGGGCTGGTTGCTCTGCCCCTGTAATTGGGTGTTGAACCTCCTGACTCTCACACTTTACCTCCAGTTCCTGCATTTGAGGCTCTGCCTCCTGACTCTGCTCGTCAGGCTCTGTGCCAGCATTCGGCTCACCTTCTCCAGCCCCACTGGGTGCCACCTCCTGGGCTGGAGTTCTGGGCTGCGCTCCAACATCGTTATCGCTACTTGGCAGCAGGACAAATTGTTTCTGCAAGGAGTGCAACCTTGGCCAGTTGCTTTCTTCATTGAACTGGGCACTCTTACTAAGTGTTATCTTGCTTTTGCTATTGCAGAAACGATAACACCTGGCCCTTGGCTTGTAGCCCAGAAAAATTAGGCTCTCTGCCCGGACATCCCCCTCCCCGCTACTCGTGGAGTGGATGCCAACCCGAGCCCGTGACCCAAAGACTTTTAAAGAACTCAAATCTGGGGTCTTGTTCAACAGTAACCTGTAAGGCACATTTTTCACAGTATTACACCAAACCCTATTTTGCAAAAAAACAGCTGCATGTATGGTTTCTGCCCAATAGGACATTGGCAGTTGTGCATCCTCTAACATGCAATACATCACATTCTGCAATACAGCCCCATGCCCATTTTCTCGGGGCGTTGCCGGGTTCGTCAGACGGTGGGCAATGCCCTTGTTCTCCAGCCAACGTTTCATCTGGTTAGATAAGAATTCCCCCCCTCTGTCGGTTTGTACAGCTGGGAGATTAACCCCTAATTGTCTCTCCACTGCTTTGACCCACTTGGTGAATGTCTTATACACCTCAGACTTATGCACCATGGTGAAAACCCACGCGTACCTCGTGTGGTCGTCGGTGGCCACCAAGCAGTATCTCCTCCCCGACAGACTCTTTGGCAATGGGCCAATAACGTCTAAATGGACTAGTTCCAGGGCTCGTGTGCTTTCCCTTGAGCTTTCTTTAGCAACAGCACACGCCTTGCTTTTGGTCTTCTTGCAGACCTGGCAATCCAAGTAACATTTGCAAGGATTTACTTTCAAACTAGGCACAAGCTCCAGGGTTTTCTTTAACGCCCTAAATCCGCAGTGCCCAAGTCTCCTATGGAGCAAATGTATACAATTATTGTGCACAGGCTCATTCGACACCTGAGCCACCTGGGCACAATCACTCTGGACCACATACAGTTTACCTTCCCTCTTTCCTGTCACAAGCAACTTTCCCCCACCTCCCAGGATTTTGCAGCAGGTTTTCTCAAATCTCACCTGGTATCCCTGGTCAAACAGTGTGCTAACACTCAACAGGTTAGACTGCAGTGAGGGTACATACAACACATTTTGCAACATACATTTCAGTGCAGGAAATTCCACATTGCCTGAGCAAACAGAATTGGCAGTGGTCCCATCAGCCAATCTCACATACTTATGCTCAGGACTGTCAATGTTTTTCAACAACTCCTTCTCGCAGCAGAGATGGCTCGTTGCCCCGGAGTCTAAAATCCAAGCAGACCCTGTGCTCTCTACTGCAGACGTGACCAGCCGGGTTGGCTTCCTCACACGGGCTGGCGGTCCTCCGCTCTCGCCGCACACGCCCCCGCCTCTTCTCCCTCTCAGGGCAAGCTCGGAGCAGGTGCTGCGACGACCCGCATCCATAGCAGCGACGGACTGCAAACGCAGTCGGCTCCACTTCCTCCACCTTCGGACGCCTGCCAGCAGCAAAAGCTGGCTCATTCTTGGCTGTCTTCCCGGACACACCGATAACAGCACGCTGCCTGGCCGACACCCCCGGACAGCTCACGGCCGCAATTCTCTCTTGGAAGTCAAGCAGGTGGGCACAGACGTATTCCATGGTCAGGGTCGCTACGTCCACCGTCTCCAGAGAAGTTATCAGGGGAGTGTACTCAGGTGGCAACGACGACAGCAAAATGTACACTCTGTCGTCTGGAGCTACAGTCTTGCCTCTTGCCTCCAGCTCAACGAAACAGTCCGTTAGCCGTTTGATGTGATCTTTCACACACCCTCCAGCCGGCATAACGGTGCGGAACATCCTCCTTGTCAAGGCCATGAGGGAACCAGCAGTGGTGCTAACATGCACCGCACTCAACGCGTCCCAGGCAGCCTTGGGAGTGTCCTTCCCTCGCACATAAACCAGCTGGTCATCTCCTATAGATAGCACTATGTTGGCCAGTGCCTTATCCGATAACACAGTCTCGGCAGGAGATAAGTCAGCAGGGGGGTTACTCACGAACAGCCATTGCCCTTCACGCTTGAGGTAGTGTTGCATTCTCAGGCTCCACACCGCGTAGTTGGCTGAGGTGAGCTTCTCAACGGCTACTCCAAGCTGTTGCTGAGCCATCGTGCCGACTCCTCCTCACGGCTGGCTGCCGACGTCCCTCTGGCTCTCAAACAGAGAACGGTGGTGCTTCTGTGTCCTTCACCGGCGTTCCTCGCCTCCGGCTCTTTCCAAACTCACGGTCAGCTCAACTCTCAACTCTCTCCTCCGCGCAGCGGAACCGCCCTGGGCCCATAACCCTGTCGGAGCGGGAGTAGCAGAGTGAGGGAGATGACTTGCCCGACACAGGGCTTCAGGAAAGAAAATCAGGCAGACACGTGCAACTAGTGCCAAAAGGTGTATTAACATATATACACGACAAGTGCTCTCTTGTGCAGTCTATACAATATCACCTCCACGGACAAAGTGCTTCGCCTAACCACCATCTCACAGGGAGAGACCTGTGTGATGCACACACAGATCATATATAGTCCAAGCAGCCAATCCTGGCCATGCTGACTCAGCAGATTGCATCACTTGGCTTCTGCCGGCTCAAGCCGGTCTGCTGATCAGGTCACTGTGACCTAGCCTGGCAGCTAGATCACCAGCTGTCATACTGTGGCTGTCAGACTGGGTTTATGTAGATTCTTGCTCCAACACTCCCCTGACTGGAGCGGCTCTCCAGGGTCTCAAGCGGAGGTTTTTCATGCCTATTTGCCTGGACCCTTTTGAGTTGGAGATGCCAGGGATTGAACCTGGGACCTTCTGCTTACCAAGCAGATGCTCTGCCACTGAGCCACCGTCCCTCCCTCCCAAAGGAGCCCCATGGCCTTCTTTGCTTCTCGAAGGAAATCTTTCAAGAATACAGTAACCCCCACACAGAGCTTCATTTCTGCCACCGCAACTGCAACCCTGGCTGCCGCTTGATATCGCTTTTAAAATATTTATACCCTGCCTTTCTTCAAAAGCATGCCTGAGGTGGTCTGTAACATATTTTTTTTAAAAAAAAAACATAAAAACAAATATAAACTAAAAGTCAAACATCTACAAAGGAAGGCCGCCAAGAAACCATACGAAACGCGTCTGTAACGGTAGCTGCAATCAACATCAACGGTTGTTCCATAGAACAGAAGGTTAAAATAAAAGAGCAACCAACAGGGGAAAATATACAATCACAGCAGGTGACTCTGCACTGAGTCGGATAAATGGTTTATCTAAGTCTGGATTGCCTACTCAGACCGGCAGCTGCTCTTCAGGGTCTCAGGCAGAGGTCTTTCCCATCACCTGCTTCCTGATCCTTTAAACTGGGGGTTGAACCTGGGACCTTTTGCATGCCAAGCAGGCACTCTAGCCCTGAGCCACCATCCCTTCCCATAAAGAGAGGGAAGTGAGAGACAGCAGGGAGGCCACCACCAAGAAGACCCTGTTGCTCATGAGTGCCCTCCTTACTTCAGTAGGCAGGACGGATGCAGGGCCGGAGATGTTAGATGTCATATTGCAAGGCATGGCTAGTGTGGGGGTTTCCATTCCCTATTTATTGTTGTAGCAAATGGGTCTTTTTGCCCAAGGCCCTTTCCCATGCTTCTTATATGCACACTCTAGTGGAGAATAACTCCGTATGCTTGGGACGAAGTGGATTCTGGCTAGCGAAAGCTTTTGTGCTGCTGCAAAACCTTTCAGGTGCTATAACAACCTTTCAGTCTTTCAGGTGCTATAACAACCCCCTCTCTCCATCCCGCTTCCACCCATAGTAACTGGTTACTACAAGACTTAGGGGGTTGCACTGAAACCCAAGAAGGCCAGAAGGCTTCTATAAAGGCATGCGAGCATACCCAGCATCAGTGGCCGGCAAGGTCATTATGCAGTTTCCCCGGGGCCTCTGGACCAGGCGAAGCATGAAGCAGAGACCAGCTGCAGTTCCCTAACCCACCCTCCTTGGCGATCTTCTGGCGCTCAGAGACCATGGAAAGAGCCAGGCTTCTGGAAGGGGCACATCTTTGCCAAGGGGCACGACCCCCTCTGGCTGAGCTGCCTGAGCATTCCTGGCTGACACAGACGCCCATCCCAGTCTGCTCTCTGGGGGGTTGAGGAGTGAGAAAACGGATATCCCCTGAACAGAGAGCCACCGGAGAGGGTTTCCCCTCTGCTTTCTTGTAAACATCTGTCTTCTTGCCCAGTGCAAAAAAAAAAAAAGAAAAGCCCTTCTCAAAGAGGGCTGCCACCATATCCGCTCCCACCCAGTGTTCCCTCTACGATGAGTTAGCGTGAGCTAGCTCACAGATTTTTAGCCTCCAGCTCACACATTTGTGTCCTAGCTCAGGAAGGATGAGCCCAGAGCACAATAATTTATGCAGCAGCTCACAACTTTAATGCTAGTAGCTCATAAAGTAGAATCCTTGCTCACAAGACACTGCAGCTTATAGGGAACGTTGAGCCCCCCCAGATCGAGTTCTGGAAAATGTCTCCATTTCCTTAGAGGTTTATTGGGTATGTTTTTCAGCACCTTCCCACGTTCCAAGTGGCAGGTTGCTACGTTTTGCTCTGGGCCGATCGTGGACTCGGGTTATAAATTTTCTGATTTAAAGGGAGGCAGGGAAGGAAATGAGAACTTTTACATTTAAAAAAAAATGGTGGGAAAGGAGAATTATTTTAAAGGCAGCACAAAATAAATGTCTGAACACAATCTGGAAAACAATTGGTAGGCTTATTCTACAGACACAACCCCTCATGGCAAGTGCCCATAACCATTCACCACCATGTACAGACAGGCCATCTTGTAACTGACTGTGTGTGTGTGGGGGTCTTCACTGCCCACAGCCCCCCATCCTGGAGAAAAAAGAGACCACTGACTCAGTCCCTCCTTATTGCACTCATCTTTCCCATATCAGTGGTGTCATTTACGTATCCTCCTTATGTCCATACAAACTTCTTGGAATCCTTTGGACAAACACCCAACCCTGGGGCCCTAGGTCATTTTGATAAAGCAAAATTTGTTGGACTCAAGCAAACGGTTTTTTAAAGGCATTTTCTTAATCTTTATCAGAAGGTGGGGGGGAGGTCTCTTTGCAGATAAGTGGGACTGATGCCACCCAAGCCTCCCCAAAACTCAAACTGGAGGAGGATTGCAGGGAACAGCTGTCTGCTGAGAGAGGTGAGCTCCACCCCCCCCCTTAAATCCTGCAGTACAAGGAATAGACTTGGATGGCCAAAATTGGACCATACAAGTCAGCCAGGGCTTCAGAACCAACGGAACCCATGGACCCAGCCAGCGGCAGTTCCCATTATTTCATTAGAGGTTCTTCCGATGTGAACAGTGACCAGGTAAAATAATGATTACTTGTTAAAAATCCATGGAAAACAGGTCTTCTTAGAACCCACCAGCCGCGAGGTAATACAATGACGCTAATGAGAACAACAAGAGTCATTCTGTGAAACTAGCTAAAAGGAATGGTATGGGCTGAGGGTTGGGGAAGAGAAAACTCCCGTGTGCCTGGGCTCTAATCTGTGGGCAAAAGCGCTCCTGGAGCCAGAGAGGAGAGGAGTTCTGAGGAGGGGAAGTGCTTATGTGGGTCGTTTGGGTCACCCATGGCCGGCAAAGGGCGGGTTACCTTCCGCTGGATGACCGGCGGCGGCTTCCACACGCAGGTTGGCGAAGACGTGCTCTGGCAAGCGAAGTTTCTCCGCACCGGCGCCGGCTGGGCTTCCTGCGTCGGCCGCTGCTCCCTTCTGCCCTGGCACCGCCACTGGCGTGCCCAGTCCGGCTCGTCCCCGGCGGCAGGGCGCCAAGCCTGTGGTCCTTCCTTCGCCCAGGGAGGCGGCGCCAGCGGCAGCTGAGGTCGGAGCACCAGCCCTTGCAGGCAGCTCCCGCCGCGCTCCTTGGGCGGGCTTTTGGCGCACTCGGGATGGGCTCGGAAGAGGAGGCAGGGCGGAGGGCGCCAACGCGACGGATGCTGCCCGAAGGCGCCGCCGGGGCAAGGCGGCCAGAGCCTGGCGGGGTCCCGGGGCGGGCGGAAGAGCGGGAAAAAGGGGGTCCAGGGCGTGCTGGAGGGGCTGCAGGGCGGGCGGGCAGGCGAGGAAGAGGGGCGGCTGCGGGGCCCCGCCGGCCAGCGCCCGGTCCTTCGGCCGCCACCCTCGGAGCTGTCCGTGGTGCTGAAGCGGAGCGCTCGCCGTCTCCCCGCCTCGGACTGCCGCGGAGCTGGCGCGATTGCGCTGCGGCGGCTGGGGGTGCTGAAGGACAGCTCCGGGCGCCCGCCGCGGCATCCCCGCCTCTCCTGGGCGCCGAGTCAATCTTTCCCGGCTGCTCTCTCCCCCCCGCCACGCCGACCCCCTGGCGGGATCCAAAAAGGGCCCCTTCCCATTGGTGGGCTCCGGGGTGGCGCCGCCCCCTCCCATCGCAGCCCACCCCCCCTCCCTGCCGCTGCACCGCCCCCTCGCCTGCTTTTCTCTCCAAGGTGCACCCGCGCAAAATCACACACCCCTTGCGATCCCGAGTAAGCGCTCTTGCGGGGAGGGCGGGGGGGGGGAGAGACTGTCCTTCCGACACTTCATAATACGCGATCGTTATTCCGGATGCGTTCCTTCAGTCTTTATCCTGCACTCATTAATCCCGGAGTCCTCCAAGGAGGCCGGGTTCCTTGAATCGTTCCACAAGCATCTATTAATTCCTTTTTTTTTTTTTAGTTTGGGTCTGTTAATTTACTCTTGATTTTTTTTTTTGGGGGGGGGGCTGCGTTTCTGCTTGAAGAGTCTGTTGTTCCGGGTTGGTTTCTGCATTTTTTTTGAAACCCCCCCCCCCCCCCGAAATCCTGACAATATATATTTTTTATTCCAACAGTCTTTCAGGTGCCACAAGATTCCTCCCCCCCCCCCCAAAAAAAAAAAAAGCCTGCAGAAGACTATCATGGCTGGCCTTTGGCAGATCTCTGGCTTCCATCCATTTATTCTGCATTCTTTCATCCCCCCACCCCCACCCTGCAACTTGGATTAATTATTTATACAACAAATCAAATCTCAAATTTACATCCCTCCCTCTCTACCCTGAACGGGACTCGAAGCAGCTAATATTATATAAAACGTATCCAATAAAAACAGCACAAAAGGAACAAGAAACGAACTTTAAAAATGTAAAATGATTCAAAATCTGTCCCAGTTAAAATCTATTCACTAGCAACCAGGGTAAGATGCCGGGATTGTGGAGCATAATTTACCAGCTGCCTGACGGATCACTAGCACCCAAAGGCCACAGGGAAAAGAGTATCTTTCCATGACTGTGGAACCTAGGGGGGGTTCTGAAGACAGCACCTCTTTAGGTTGCTGGTTCCCGTAGGATGGCGGCCACTACGAAGAAGGCCCTCATGCCTGTTGACGCAAGACAAGCAGTTTGTGGACCAGGAACCTTCAATAAATTCTGAGATGGAGAATACGGAGTATCATACTGGAAGAGGCAGTCCTGGTTAGCTGTTTTACTCGAGGCTGATGCATTTTCTGGATTAATTTCTTTATTCTAGATACCTTTCTTCCAAGAGCATCAATTTATTCTTGGCAGCTGAATTTAGGACTTGATGGATTCAGTCTCTCCAGGATTAATTTCTGCCTCTCTCGACATCCAATGGCTCTGCGTTGGTTCGTTTATTCTGCAACTTGAATTGGTGAATTCATCCCAGGTTGATTCACTTCATGACACTTAGCATGGAAAAGTGACAATGAGAATGAGGCATGGGGGTGCATTTCCCTGGTTCAAATCTCATGTCAGCCACAAACTCATTCGATGAAATATCTGTGCCGTATAGGACTGTTTTGAGGATTATAACTAGACATTGCTCATGAAATGCTTTAAACAAAGCTTTATGCAAAAGCTAAAGATGATTCTTCAATCAGCTTCTAACTTGCTCCAGTCTGGTGCAGTGGTTAAGTGCGAGGACTCTTATTTGGGAGAACTGGGTTTGATTCCCCACTCCTCCACTTACAGCTGCTGAAATGGCCTTGGGTTAGCCATGGCTATCGCAGAAGTTGTCCTTGAAAGGGCAGCTGCTGTGAGAACCCTCTCAGCCCCACCCACCTCACAAGGTGTTTGTTGTGGGGGGAGAAGATATAGGAGATTGCAAGCTGCTCTGAGTCACTGATTCAGAGAGAAGGGTGGGGTATAAATCTGCAGTCTCCTCCTCCTCCTCCTCCACTTGCAGCTGCTGGAATGGCCTCGGGTCAGATATAGCTCTCACAAGAGTTGTCCTTGAAAGGGCAGCTTCTAGGAGAGCTCTCTCAGCCCCAACTACCTCACAGGGTGTTTGTTGTGGGGGAGGAAGGTTAAGGAGATAGTGAGCCACTCTGAGGCTCTGAGATTTAGAGTGAAGGGCAGGTTATAAATCCAATATCATCATCATCATCATCATCATCATCATCATCATCATCTTCTCTTGCTTCAATTGAATTTTTTCCTTTAATCCACATTAATTAATCTACTTAAGTTTGGGATAGATGATGGCTGGGGGAGCAGGATGCAAGGTGACAGGAATGGTACATTAAAAATACTTTTGAAGGCATTGCTACAGCCTCTGTTTTTTATTTTTCACATCTAGGGGAAAGTCTGTGTTGATTCACAGGCAGAGAAGTGAAAGCCTGAAGGTGCAGACCATTTTTTTCCCCTCTCACTTCCTGGATCTTTTGCTTGCTATCAAGAGGTTCCCTTTAGCCACCACGGCTAGTAGCCATCTATGGACCCCTCCTCCTCCTTGTCCTCCATGAACTTGCCAGATCCCCTTTTAATACCGGCTATGTCTATTGCTGCCCTGACCTAAATAGCTTGAGTTAGCCTGATCTTATCAGATCTCAGAAGCGGAGCAGAGTCAACTTTGGTCACCATTTGGGTGGGAGACCACCAAGGAACGCCAGGGTTGCTACACAGAGGCGGGCGATGGCAAACCATCTCTGAATATCTCTTGCCTTGAAAACCTTATAGATGCCACCACCATGCCACTACACCATGTGGCAATGAGTTCCAGAGACTAATTCTGCACTGCACAAGAAGGATCTCCTTTTGTTAGTCCCAAATCTTTTGCCCATGAACATCACTGGGTTCCATTCTTCCTCCCCCACTGCCATGACTTGTCCCTTTATTAGAGGCTTCAAGTACTGAAATGGGCTGTTGAAGTTTTTCGTGCACAGAGGTAAAGAACATCCTATTAAACCTCGATTAAAGGAAGAGGACATTTTTTTTCTCCAGGCCTGTTAACAACCCTACATGGGCCTGATCTCCAGTCCCACTGCAAAACTAAGCTGCTGCATTTCACACAAATCCAATCCACTTCAAGGGCCATCACATGTCGAGCCCATGACATTGAATGTAAGAACAGCTGTGCTGGATCTGACCAACAGTCCAGCTAATACAACACCCTGTTTCATACAGTGGTTGAGCAGACTTCCCCAGAAAGCTGACATGCAGGAAATGGAGAACAAAGCCCATCACTATTGTTGACCCCCTCCAAGCAAGTCAACTCTGAGGTAGACTCTCTCAGGTCTTGGAGGTTCCATTTAGTCCTTGTAGCTAATAGTCATGGACTCGTGAAGGAACTTCTCCTGTTCCATGAATTTGTCCAATCCTGTTGCAAAGTCAACTAAGCTAGTGATAGGACTGCCCGTGGGAGCTGGAGCTCTCCTGGAATTATGTTTGATCTCAAGGTGACAGAAATAAGCTCACCTTGAGAAAATGGCTGCTTTGGAAGGTGGTCTCTATAGTATTCAGGCCACTGAAGCCCCTCCCCTCCCCAAGCTCCACCCCCAAAATCTGCAATTATTTCCAATGCAGAGTTGGCAGCCTGAGCGGTTGACCATCCCAGGAGCCTAGAGTTGGAAGGGGCTATAGTGACCATCTAGTCACCCCCTTCCCCCCCTCAATGCAGGATCAGCCTACAGAGCCCCTGACACATGTTCAACCAGCTGCTGCTTGAAGACTGCCAGTGAAGGGAAGCTCCCCACCTCCCTAAACACCCAACTCCAGGGTTTGTTTTGTGTTCCCCCTAAGCTGAGTTAGTGTGAGCTAGCTCACAGGGTTTTTTTAGCCTCCAGCTCACACATTGTTGTCTTAGCTCAGGAGGGATGGCCCCAGAGCCAACTAGTTTATGCAGGAGCTCACAACTTTAATGCCAGTAACTCACAGTCTCTTGCTCACAAGACTCCACAGTTGAGAGGGAGAGTTGGCAGGAACTCCTTTGCATATTAGGCCACACCCCTCTTATGTAGCCGATCCTCCAAGGGCTCTTGTTACAGGGCCTACTGTAAGCTCTTGGAGGATTGGCTACATCAGGGGTGTGTGGCCTAAAATGCAAAGGAGTTCCTGCTACAGAAAAAAAAAGCACTGCCCAACTCCACTGCTGAATTACTTACTGTAAAAAAAAAAAAAATCTTAATATCCGGCAAGTACCATTTTGCCTGTAATTAAAACCTATTATTGCAAGTCCTCTCTTCTGCTGCTAAAAGGAACAGGTCCCTTGTCTATTCTAAGGGACGGCCTTTCTGGCTTCCTTTGGTCTGTCCCGAATCTGAGGTTGGTCTCTTGTTATTCCCATTCTGCAGATGGAGGAAGTGAGCTGCAAATGGGTTCCACCCAATGCAGCTGTGGAGACCCCTGGCATCCCCTTGGCTGCCAAACTTTTGGGGAGAAGACAGCTTTGTAGACAGCCCACACAGCAATGCACTGTGGAAGTTCAAATAGCAGTAATGAGGGCTTTTTTTGTAGCAGGAACCCTTCGCATATGAGGCCACAAACCACTGATGTAGCCAATCCTCCAAGAGGTTACAAGGCTCTTCGTACAGAGCCGACTGTAAGCTCCAGGAGGATTGGCTACATCAGAGGGGGTATGGCCTAACATGCAAAGGAGTTCCTGCTACAAAAAAAGCCCTGGCAGAAATGACCTCCCAGTGCCATTGTCAGAAGCCACTGAAAGTGACATTGTAGTGGGCTGTTTTCTGAGCCTCACAGAAGTTAGCTAACTCAGCTAACTCAGCTAACTCACTAACTCTGTTCATAGGGTTGCCAGGTCTTACTCAAGAATTACCTGGGGACTAGAGAAATGTCATATAACCAACTGCTCAAGATTCGAGGAGATAAAATTGAATTAAAATCTTCGGAAGAACTAGACAATAAATATGATTGGTTTCAAATGCAACAAATTAAAAGCCTGTTGGAAAATGATATAAAATTGGAAGGAATTAGACGAGAACAAACAGAATTGGAAAGGGTCCTGCTTGGTGATAATGAAAAATTGATATCAAAAGTATATAAGTTATTATTGAAATGGTCTACAGAAGAAGAAGTAGTAAAATCTCAAATGGTCAAATGGGCAATCAATGTGAATAGAGAAATACAAATGGATGCATGGGAATACCTTTGGAAGAACTCAATGAAGATATCAACTTGTCAGAGCATAAAAGAAAATTGTTTTAAGATGATGTACAGGTGGTATATGACCCCGAAAAAATTGGCCAAGATGAGCAAGAAAATGTCGGATAGATGTTGGAAGTGTAAAAAACATGAAGGTTCTTTCTTCCATATGTGGTGGACATGTGAAAAAGCGAAAGAGTATTGGAAGATGATACAACAAGAAATCTCCAAAATATTGGGCTAGGACTTTAAGAAAATTGCAGAGACATTTTTGCTTGGATTACAATTAGAAAAATATCCAAAGGAAGATAGGACTCTAATTTGGTACCTGCTATCAGCTGCTAGAACATTGTATGCGCAGCTTTGGAAGCAAGAAAAAATACCAGATAAATGGGATTGGACTATGAAAGTTCTATCGTGGAGTGAAATGGATAAATTAACTAGAACATTAAGAGACTATGATTTGGAGATATTTAAAAAAGAGTGGAGGAAGTTTAAAGAATACATAGAGAAAGAGTCGAATGTAAGAAGACATTGGACAATTTTTTAGTAATAATGGGGGGGGGGGGGAAACGAAGAAGCAAGAAGGGGGGGAAAATATATATATAACGAATTTTGATTAGTCAGATGTATCTTTAGTATTGAATTAGAATCTATAACCTCGGGGAAGTCTATATTGGAGGGAGGGGGGATTGAAAAGTCATATGGGTTAGTATTGAAGCAACGAAGGGAAATTAAGTTCTGTAACCATATGCTATCAATAAATTGGTAAAACGTAAGAATTACCTGGGGACTTTGGGGGTGGAGCCAGAAGACTTTAGGGGTGGAGTCAAAATCACAACTGAACTCTGAAGGAAGTTCTGGCAATCACATTTAAAGGGACCACACACCTTTTCAGTGCCTTCCCCCCATATGGAAATAATGAAGGATAGGGTCAGCTTCTTTTGGGGTTCATAGAATTGGACCCCCTGGTCCAATCTTTTTGAAACTTGGAGGGTGTTTTGAGGAGAGGCATCAGATACTACGCTAATAATTTGGTGTCTCTACCTCAAAAACCAGCACCCCCCCCCCTCAGAGCCGCAGATACAAATAGATCAATTCTCCATTATACCCTAAGGGAATTGGTCTCCGTACAGTATAATGGAGTGCCCAGCAGACGTTTCCCTCCCTCTCCCCACTTTCTGATGACCCTGAAGCGGGGGGAGGGCCTCCAAACCAGGGGATCCCCTGCCCCCAACTGAGGAATGGTAACCCTATCAGTTCAACACCCAGTCTGAGGAAGAGCTCTGAAAATTCTGCAAACTTGTCCACCCCTTTTGGGATTTTCAGTCCTCTCTCTTGATTCGTGTGATGAAAGTTGTTTGTTTTAAGCTGCACCAATATATCATGGGAAATAATGGTGATCCAGGATAATATTACCTTATCTATATTTGGGGGGGAGGGAAGAGGGAGCCAGGGGAACACATTGTGATTAGCAAACCTTGACTTCAGTTCCCCTTGTGGCCTGGGCTTCGCTCCCAGAGGCTTCGCAGAGTTTCAAAGATCAAGGCGGCGCGGAAGACCAAACAAATTCTCCAGCATTTGTTTTCAACCTGTTGCTTTTGCCAGGAGGTCTCGAGTTTTTAATAAATTTCTGCCAGAATGCATTACAGAAAAAATACTTCAGCAGAGGTCAAGCCCTTGCTACAGGAGGAAGGACTCTGGGGTCTCATGAAAGAATCATTTGAAAATCCCCTTCAAAAGGCAAGTTTTTTTGCCTGCGCACTTGTGGATGTGTGGATGAGGGAGGCAGTGAAACGAGAGTGGGAAAATCTTCAAGAAAGACAATGCAGCTAGGATACCAATCTTCAGGTGGGATCTGGAGATCTCCAGACTACGGAGTTTACAACTGATCTCCAGACTACAGAGATCAGTTCCCCTGGAGAAAATGGCTGCCTTGGAAGGTATGGTGCAAGGGTGGCCAAACTGTGGCTCGAGAACCATATGTGGCTCTTTCATATAGGCTCTTGAAGCCCCCACAACTCCACTAGCTGGCTCAGAGAAGGCATTTCTGTCTTTAAATCACTTCTCCAAGCCAGTTGGTGCTTGGAGAATGTATTTAAAGTTGCTTTCCTTCCACTTTTCCCTCCTCCCTCCCCACTTCTATTCCTTCCTTCCTTCCTTCCTTCCTTCCTTCCTTCCTTCCTTCCTTCCTTCCTTCCTTCCTTCCTTCCTTCCTTCCTTCCTTCCTTCCTTCCTTCCTTCCTTCCTTCCTTCCTTCCTTCCTCCCTCCCTCCCTTTCCTGTGGCTCTCAAACATCTGATGTTTATTCTATGTTAAGTAAGTCTGATGTAGTCCATATGGCATTGTACTCTGTTCTTCCCAAACCCCATTTTCCTGAGGCTCCACCCCCAAATCACCAGGATTTTCCCAGCTCAACATTTCCAAACCAACTAGGCATGGCCTTTTGACCTCCAAGTTGATAATATTGTGAGAACCAGTAGAGTGCAGTGTCAAGGCAAGAGATGTTCAGGGGTGGTTTGGCATTGCCTGCCTCTGCGTAATGACGCTGGTATTCCTTGGAGGTTTCCCATCCAAATACTGGCCAGGGCAGAGAGCCAGCATAGTGCAGATGTTAAGAGCAATGGACTCTAATCTAGAGAACTGGGTTTTGATTCTGTGCTCCTCCACATGAAGCCAGCTGGGTGACCTTGGGGGAGTCACTGCTCTTTCAGAGCTCTCTGAGCCAAAAAAAAAAAATCTCAAGTCTAGCTCATCACCTAGGAAACACACTCTATAGAAGGTAGAACTTTAGGCTGCAAGACAATCTTAGGATCTCCTGGCTAGTTTGGTGTAGTGGTTAAGTACGAGCCAGTTTTGTAGCGGTTAAGTGAGTGGGCTCTTATCTGGGAGAACCGAGTTTAATTCCCCACTCCTCCACTTACAGCTGCTGGAATGGCCTTGGGTCAGCCATAGCTCTCGCAGGAGTTGTCCCTGAAAGGGCAGCTGCTGTGAGAGCTCTCTCAGCCCCACTTACCTGACAGGGTGTCTGTTGTGGGGGAGGAAGGCAAAGGAGATTGTAAGCAGCTCTGAGACTCTGATTCAGAGAAAAGAGAGGGCTATAAATCTACAGTTTTTGTCGTCGTCTTCTTCTTCTTCTCACACAATGTCATACAATTGTTATTGTTGCTGTAGTTACTGGTCAGGGCTGACCCTGCTTAGCTTCTGAGATTGGACAAGCCTGGGCTATTCGGGATCTGGGAGACCCAGGTTCGAATCCTCCTCAGAAGCTTGCTTCGTGGACCTTGGGCCAGTCACGCACCCTCAGCCTAACCTACCTTACAGGGTCACAGTGAGGATAAAAGAGAGGATGATGTCAGCCACTTTGGCTTTGGAAATAGATGGGGAAATATCTCCCCACCCTCCAAAGCGAAGTGAATCAGAATTAGCACTTTATATATAACCCTGTGAGCATTCAGAAGTCCTTCTCTGGTTGGATCCCACAAATCTGGACTGTCAGCAACATCACTTTCCTTTAGTGCAGGGATTATTCTTAGCATTGGGACTTCAGTCAGCCTCTGAGCACTGACCCATGGGTAGGTAATTATTTCTGCCATGTGTGAAGTGGGGAGGGAGCAGTGCCGGATTAAACCTTGTGGAGGCCCCTAGGCAGTCAAAATCTTGGGGGTGCCCTTGCAAATTATCTCAGAGTCTGAGTGCCTGACTCACCGTCCATGACCCCTGCTGCAGCCTGCAGGCACCTTCTCAAAAGCCTAGGGTTGCCAATCTCCAGGTGGGGGCAGGGGATCCCCTGGTTTGGAGGCCTTCCCCCCGCTTCAGGGTCGTCAGAAAGCGGGGGGAGGGGAGGGAAATGTCTGCTGGGAACTCTATTATTCCCTATGGAGATTTATTCCCATAGAAAATCATGGAGAATTGATCCACGGGTATCTGGGGCTCTGGGGGGGGCTGTTTGTTGGGTTAGATGCACCAAATTTTCAGTATAGCATCTAGTGCCTCTCCCCTAAATGCCCCCCAAGTTTCCAAAGGATTAAACAAGGGGGTCCAATTCTATGAGCCCCAAAAGAAGGTGCCCCTATCCTTCATTATTTCCTGTGGAAGGAAGGAATTGAAAAGGTGTGCCGTCCCTTTAAATGTGATGGCCAGAACTCCCTTTGGAGTTCAAGTATGCTTGTCACAGCCTTGATCTTGGCTCCACCCCTAGTGTCTCCTGGCTCCACCCCCAAAGTCTCCTGGCTCCACCCCCAAAGTTTCCAGATATTTCTTGAATTGGACTTGGCAACCTTACAAAAGCCCCTTACAAAACTGCGGGGGAGAGGCAGAGAGAGGCAAACTTGGTGACAACTCCAGCAGTAGCTGCATCAGGCAAATTGGGCAAAGAGTAGCTCAGTTGCTGGCTGCGTGTGCAGGCTAGGAGGGCTGCAAGCAGTGGGGAAACCAGGGGGAAAAGCCAGCCCAGGGCCCCTAAAAGCATGGAGGCCCATAGGCCAGTGCCTACTTGGCCTAATTGTTCATCCAGCCCTGGGAAGGAGGGGAAAATAGGCAAGCTTGCAAGCTCTTCACCACCACAAAGGTCACCCAGAGACATAGAGCAGGGAAAGAGAGCACAAGAGCCAAAGGAGCCACTGGAAGCAGGGATGGAATTAAAGAGGACCATGCAGGATTCCCAGCTTCATAAGTCTTGCAGAAGCTGTATTTACTAACCTTGGCATCAAGGAAAAGAGAGATGCATAATGATGCAAGTGGCGGTCAGTGATTTAGATGGTACATTTGTATTTCTTTCTCCCACTGGTGCTAAAAAATAATTCCCTAACCTTTCCCTATGCTGTTTTTATGGGGACTGTTATTCCCAGTTTTTTTTTTTTTTAAAGTATCCTTGCAAAGTGCATGCATATGTATTTTATCTTCCTGTGCAAAGAAAGTATTAAGAGTTTCAATAAAGACGTGTGTATTATTTGTTCATGTCTTTCGTCTCTCAAACTCCTGACATTTATTCTATGCAGTTAAGCAAGTGTGGCCACTTCTGCTTTAGTGCAAAGAGTCTGTTCCACCATGGAAAGGGTCTGTGTGCTGGAGAAAAACGTTGCCACTAGTGAAACAGACCTACGAGATCCAACCCATTTTCTCGTTGAAATCCTTCCAAAACCCTTGCAAGGTAGCTCATTATTATAATCCCTGTTTTGTAAAGTGGAAGGAGGAGGGGGCAGAGAGAAATGGGTTCTCCAAAGGTCACCTTGTGACTTCATGCAACTCTCTGTCCCTGCCACCCACACACATTGTATTCCATTGGAACATTATATCAACCTCAAAGTAATAATCGGCAGAATTGCATTAAGGCTTTTTTTTGTGTGTGCGTGCGTACGTTTGTGTGGTGCTTGACAAATGGACACACAAGGTTCAGCAAACGGCACAAAAAAAGGCTCTTGCTGAATGAAGAATCCTTTCTCATTCCCTCTATTGATGGTGGGCAAACAAAACCTGCACACACACATACACACACAAATCTTGCTGCCTCTGCACAAGGGATGATGCTAAGATCTAACCCAGGGGTGGCCAAACTGTGACTCGGGAGCCACATGTGGCTCTTTCACACATTATGTGGCTCTCAAAGTCCCCACTGCCTCATCAGCTGGCTTGGAGAAGACAATTCTCTCTTTAAATCACTTCTTCAAGCCAAGCCAGCTGGAGAATGCATTTAAAATTAAAGTTGCTTTCTTTCCATCTCTCCCTCCCTTGCCCCCATCTATTTGCTTTCCTCCCTCCCTCCCTGTCTTGCGGCTCTCAAACATCTGACATTCATGTCTTGCAGCTTTCAAACATCTGACATTTATTCTAGGTGGCTTTTACGTTAAACAGGTTTGGCCACCCTGATATAACCCTATTTACAAGCACATCACAACTCCACCCCAAGGGTTTATCCATGTGTATAGCCCAAGGGTAGCCAAATTTGCTTAATGCAAGAGCCACACAGAATAAACATCAGATATTTGAGAGCCACAAGACATGAACAACTATGACACACAACTCCTAATACTATTTTTTTGCACAGAAAGATAAAATACACATGTATTCATTTTAGACCCGGGGTGTCGAACTCATTTGTTATGAGGGCTGAATCTGACATAAATTAGACCTTGAGGGGCCATGTTGGGTTGGGCCAAGCCATATCGGGCCGGGCCAGGTGCGTACCTATTTAAGATTAGGTAATAAAGATATAAATTTTATAAAGAATACACACATACAAATATATATTTTAAAAAGTTAAAACATGCTTAAAACGTTAGCACTCTTAAGGATGCTTTCTTTATATATCTCCCACGGGATCCAGGGAATTGGGGGGGAGCCTCAGCCAATGGAGGAAATAGAGGTTTTGCTCTGTAGCTTCTAAGTGATTGAGCCAGCCTTGCAAAGCAAGTTGTTATGCAGAAGAAAGCAAGAGAGAGGAAGAAGAAAGCAGATGACAGCCAGTTGCTCAGGGGCCTGATAAGAGCCCTCCGGGGGCCAGATTTGGCCCCAGAACTGTATGTTCGACACCCCTGCTTTAGACCATGACCATGGTAGAAGGGGACTTTTTAAAAAGTGGTAGAAGAGGACTTTTTAAAAAAGAAGAAGCAGGGAATAACAGTCCCCATAAAACCAGCATAGGGAATGGCTAGGGATTTTTTTTGCAGCAGCAGCAGCAGCAGAGGGAGAAGGAAACACACATGTACCATATAAATCACTGGCTACTATTTGCATCATTATTCAACTATCTTTGCCTTGACATCAAGGTTAGTAAATACAGCTCCTACAAGAGCTATGAAACTAAGGAGGAACCCTGCACGGTCTTCCTTAATTCCATCCCTGCTTCCGTGACTCCCTCGGCTCTCTTTCCCTTTTCTAGTTCTCTGGCGACCTCTTACCAGCAGGAAGTCCCTATGCAGAGAAGGTGGGCTTGCAAGCCTGCCTATTTTCCCCTCCTTCCCCGCTTCACACATGGCAGAAATGGTCTCTTACTTACGGGACAGCGTTCAGAGGCTGACTGAGCACCCAATGCTAAGCATGCTTACTTGACCTCTGGGAGCTACACAATATGCGCAAAAGAGCCACAGTTTGGCCACCCCTGGTATAGCCTGACTTGGGTGGCCCAATCTGGTTAGTATTTGGATGGGGGACCACCAAGGAATTCCAGGGTTGGGGTATAGAGGCAGGCAATGGCAAACTACCACTGAAGGTCCCTGGCCTTGAAAACCCCACAGAGGTCATTGTTAGCCAGCTGCGACTTGACAGCCCTTTCCACCATCGCCAGACAAATGACTTCACAGCCATATAGATCATGCTGTGATACATACATGAGTGAGGGGGTGGCTACAGTTTGCACAGGCGCCAGGAGTTATTGTGATACTATCAAGCGCGCAAATATCTCTTGCGTGCTGAGAGCTAGCTTATGGGAACTTAAATTTCATTCACGATTCGAAGGAAACCGTACAGTTTGCCAAATTCTGTATTTTGCTCCTGATATTTCTAGACTGCCTGCAAGATAACAATATCTGGCAGTGAAGGAAAGAAATGCATATAGGAGAATACAAATATTGACTCAAATGTGAGGACAGGTTGTTTTCCCCCAGGTACGCCATCTGAAAAAGGGAGGTCATCTGGCATTTGCATACAAGTTAAGGGACTGCAGGGGTCGTCTTGTAGAAAAAGAGGTGCTGGAGCTCATTTGCATAACTCATTTGCATATGCCGCACACCCTGGACATCACTGGAAGGTGGACTAAATTATATCAGCTCAGCATCTACCTTCAAATGCTTCTTGAATTATAACTGCCATAATAAAACCTTACTCCCATCATACTTTTTAAATGACTTTCTCCTATGTGGCCACAGTGGCCTGATGTGTCAGCGAAGGTTCATTGACGTTTCCAAATGAGCAGACTTGTTATTTGAAACAAAGTTGCATTTATTGTATACTCCAGAGTTACTCCAACATGATAGGTATTGGAACTGATGGCAAGCAGTTCAACTCAGTGCTATTTAACAATCTACATCAAAGCAATTGCATCTACACCCCAATTCCCAAAACAAAGGCTGCTTTTGCATGTGAGAGTTTTCACATGACTCCCCCCCTTATCTTTTTCAGTTGGTGGTTACATTTCCCCGCGGCAATGTCCTTGCTGCCTCTAAGGGGGAGGTGAGAATCTAGCGGGCATTTTCCACTTCAAAGACCACCCAACAACCTTTGATATTCTTGGGAAGCTACTTCTCGGCTATTCCCTACTTGGCCCCCCCACTACGGTTCTACTATCATAGGTTAGTGAGCATATATGTGCTTTGATCCATATGGTTAGTAATCAGCATTTAGCAATAGTATCAATGAACAGAGTCTGACAAGATAAAGATTTCCATCTGTCTGCTTTAGATGTTTTGGTTCTTTCCCCATTTTTTGTGGAGGAAAATATTAGAAAGTTTGTCCAATCTTAGAGCTCAGCAAAATTCTCACAGGGGGTTTGAACAATGGAGTCCAGAAGCAAGGGTTTTTTTTGTGGGGGTGGGGGATAAGAAAGAAAGAGCACAGTAAAATTCAGAGGTTCTGGAGTTCTGCTGTGAGATCCTACCTAAAATGAGGCCTGGCTATGTCAGCTGCGATTTGATGGCCAACCTCCCCGTCCCATGTATATAATTAGCATTTTTATACAAAACAGTGAGAACATGAAAAAAAAAAAGCTTCCCAAGCAGAGGGTCAGATCCAGCAATCTCATTCCACTAGCAGTGGGGTTTTCCTCTAGTGCAGGGGTGGCCAAACTGTGGTTTGGGAGCCACATGTGGCTCTTTCATACATATTGTTTGGCTCTTGAACTCCCCATTGCCCCATTAGCTGTCATTTCAAGTTAAAGTTGCTTTTTTCCACCTCTCTCTCCCTCCTCCCTCACCTCCATCTATTTCCCTCCCTCCCTCTGTCCCTTCTCTCAAATACCTGATGCTCATGTCTTGCAACTCTCAAGCATCTGACGTTTATTCTATGCAGCTCTTATGTTCAGCAAGCTTGGCCACCCTCGCTCTAGTGCAAAGACCTCCGTGAACCTGAGAAGGTTTCCCTGCACAGTGCAGAGAAGAGGGGAAAGGGGTATGACAAACCACAAACATTGTGGCCCTCTGTGCAAAATTAGGAGGTACAACAGACAGAATTGTGCATTGGTTCCACTGCGGAGACACAGGCGGGGAAATCTGGCTCTCCAAAATCCAGAGAGAAATTTGTAGGAGGAGAATTGTAAGTTTCAGAGATCTACCAAGCAGGCATTAATCTTTGCAGGGATAGAAATGATTCACAACCGATAGTGGGCTGATCAGCTCAGCTCTAAGCACACACAGTTCTCTTTCACACATATTCAGAGAGCAAATGAAAGAGACCCAGGGATCCAAATTGGTTTCCTGGAGGGCTTCATGCTACATACTTGTGAATGGTAAGGCGAGGAGGAATTTACCTGAGGCCAGTTCACAGGGCAGAGTTTTAAGCAGCATTGGCGCTTCTAGCCTTTTGCAGAACTCATGGCTGCAGTGCAAAATTTCCTCCTCCTTTCTTTTTCTTTTGGTGGGGATCTCTCCTAGTTTCTATGTCACTTATTTTAAAGCTGGGAAATGTCTGCAGCCTTGGCAGAACTGGCCCCAGACTGTCTGGCACCCTTGGCAAGACTAATTTCTGGTGCCCGCCCCCCAAGTGATAACATCACTGAGTCACTTGGGAGCACCCAATTTGGCACCCCCAGAAGGCTGGCGCCCTATGCAATTGCCTAATTTGCCGAGTGGCAGGGATGGCTCAGAGCTTTGGCCAAAAAAGGCCATCTATCACCCAACAGCAGACAAATGAGCAAGAGCAATGAAAGTGATTCTGGTTGCAATGGAATCATCTAAACTCACAAGGCTACAGAAATTGTCTTAAGTACAGGAGAATTTTTTTAATAAAAGGGACAACTAAGATTCCAAATATGTTGGCTCCGGAGGGGCTGTGGCTCAGTGACAGAGCATCTGCTTGGCATGCAGAAGGCCCCGCATTTAAGACTATATCATGATGCAGTTTGTTTGGTATGGATTAAAGATTGGATAGTGTTATTAAGCAGAAAATTATTAACATTAGAAAGCCATGGAAAGGTTTTTGGTTGGCATGCATATTTGTGCTATGGGAAAAGTAGAATGGATGGTTTTTTTCTCACATCATTATGTAAGAAGTAGTTTGCTTAAAACTTGGTTGAAATACCAAAAATATGATGAGAGGAAACTACTGTGGATTGTGCCAACGGAAGTAATAAAGTTATATTCGGATATTGAGGAAGAGAAATGGTTACCATATAAACAATTGTTAAAAATACAAGGAGGCAAAGCAGAATTAAAATCAGTGGAGGAATTGGATTATAAATTTAATTGGTTTCAATGGTTACAAATTAAAAGTCTGCTGAAGCAGGATACTAGGAATGAAGGAATAAGACAAGAACAGAAATGGAGAAATTGTTGTTTGGTGAGGACGTAAAATTGATCTCAAGAGTATATAAACTGTTACTGAAATGGTCTACAGAGGAAGAAGTGGTAAAATCTCAAATGATAAAGTGGGCAATTAATATAAACAAGGAAATTCAGATGGAACAGTGGGAATATTTGTGGAAGAACTCTATGAAAATATCGACATGTAATAACATAAAAGAAAATTGTTACAAAACGTTGTATAGGTATATGACGCAAAAAAACCCTGTCGAAAACAAATAATCAGATGTCTGATCGATGTTGGAAATGTAAAAAACATGACGGGTCCTTCTACCATATGTGGTGGACTTGTGAAAGGGCTGTACAATATTGGCAAATGAACCAGCAAGAAATGTCAAAGATTTTGGGATACAAAGTGAAGAAGGCACCAGAAATCTTTTTTTTGTTGGGATTACAAATAGAAAATTTTCCGAAGCGAGACAGAACATTACTTTGGTACATGCTTTCAGCTGCACGGACATTGTATGCGCAGTTGTGGAAGCAAAATAAAATTCCAGAAAAATGGGACTGGGTTATGAAAACTATGCACTGGAGTGAAATGGACACTAAAGGAACTTGATATGGAAAAATTTAATAATGAATGGCGAAAGTTTCAGAACAATGTGGAAGAACATTGGAGAGTGAAAGGACACTTGGTGATATTTGATAACGGATAACTTGTTTATTAGCTATTTTTAATTTACTGAGACAAGAATGATAGTTAAAATGAGAGTATGAGAAAATATTTTGTTCTTTCTTAAAAGATTATAATAAGATAGATAATATAACTTAATTTAGTAATATATTGGATCATTAATTGAATGAGGTAATAAGCATAAAGAAGTATAAGTTCCTTTTTTCTTTTTTAAACAGTTTTTTTTTAAAATGTTAAATTACCTTTATTGCTTTTATATTGTAAGTAACACTGGGGAAGTCTTGAAAAGGAGGAGGGGAGGTGGAAAATGTGATGCAACATATTGACTTTTATTTGAGAGAAGTAAATGAAATAGTGATATAATATGTTGCAGAATAATAAAAATTGTTTTTACAGAAGGCCCCAGGTTCAATCCCTTGTGTCTCCCATTAAAAAGGATAATAGAATCATAGAGCTGGAAGGGACCTCCAGGATCATCTAGTCCAACCCCCTGCACAATGCAGGAAACTCACAAACATCTCCCCCTAAATTCACAGGATCTTCATTGCTGTCAGATGGCCATCTAGCCTCTGGTTAAAAACCTCCAAGGAAGGAGAGCCCACAAACCTCTCAAGGAAGCCTGTTCCACTGAGGAATCACTCTAATGGTCAGGAAGTTCTTCCTAACGTTGAGCCGGAAACTCTTTTGATTTAATTTCAACCCATTTATTCTGGCCCCTTCCGGGGCCACAGAAAACAATTCCACACCATCCTCTATATGACAGCCCTTCAAGTACTTGAAGATAGTGATCATATCACCTCTCAGCCGCCTCCTCTCCAGGCTAAACATCCCCAGATCCTTCAACGTTTCCTCATAGGACTGGTCTCCAGATCCCTCACCATCAGGTGGTAAGTGATGGGAAACAGTGCCGGATTAAACCCTGTGGACGCGTTTAGGTAGTCAAAATCTTGGGGGGGGGGGGCTTGCAAATTATCTCAGTCTGAGCACCTGCTCATGATCCCCACTGCAGCCTGCAAGCACCTCAAAAGCCCCATTGACAAAGCTGCAGGGGAGAGGCAGAGAGAGGCAAATTTGGCAACAACGCCAGCAGCAGCCGCACCAGGCAAGTCGGGCAAAGAGCGGCTCAGTTGCTGGCTGTGCCTGCAGGCTGGGAGGGCTGCAAACAGGGAGGAAACCAGGGAGGAAAGCTGGCCTGGGGCTTCTAAAGGCATTTGTTATTTCAGCCCTGATGGGAAAGACCCAGGGCTTTTTTTGTAGCAGGAACTCCTTTGCATATTAGGTCACACAGCCCTGAAGTAGCCAATCCTCCTGGAGCTTAAGTAGGCCCTGTAAGAAGAGCCCTGTAAGCTTTTGGAGGATTGGCTACATCAGAGGTGTGTGGCCTCACTTACAAAGGAGCTCCTGCTACAAAAAGAAGCCCTGGAAAGACCTTTGCCTGGGACCCTGGTGAGCCTCTGAGAGCCAGTCTGAGTAGACAATACTGACCTGGATGGACCGATGGTCTGATGCAGTATAAGGCAGCTTCATGTGTTCATGCTCAAGTTCAGAGAGCTCCAAAATCTGGAGAGATGTGTGGAGGAGCTTTTCAAAACCACACCAGTCAGAGGTTGCCAAAAGAAAGCTGGGAGGCGAGACTCTCTCTCTTTCCTCACATCTGCTTCCCACCCAACTGCCAGCTCCACCTCACCCCATTTTTTTCCCATGGAAAAGCAATAGCGTCACCCTTGGCCCTGTGGACACTTTTTGTTTCCCCACCATGCCAACTTTTCTTACACAGAATAAACAATCGTTGGGTTATTTTAAACGCAACTTTGCTGGGGTGGGAGAGGGAATGGAAACGCTGCAGCATAGTGATAAGAACAGCTGGAACAGGGATGGCCAAACTGCGGCTCGGGAGCCGCACTGTGGCTCTTTCACACATATTCACAGAATCATAGAGTTGGAAGGGACCTCTAGGGTCATCTAGTCCAACCTCCTGCACAATGCAGGAAACTCACAAACACCTCCCCCAAAATTCACAGGATCTTCATTGCTGACAGATGGCCATCTAGCCTCTGTTTAAAAACCTCCAAGAAAGGAGAGCCCACCACCTCCCAAAGAAGCCTGTTCCATTGTGGAATAGCTCTAACGGTCAGGAAGTTCTTCCTAATGTTGAACCAGAAACTCTTTTGATTTAATTTCAAACCATTGGTATTGGTCCTACCTTCCGGGGCCACGGAAAACAATTCCACACCATCCTCTATATGACAGCCCTTCGAGTACTTGATGATGGTGATCATATCACCTCTCAGCTGCCTCTTCTCCAGGCTAAACATCCCAGTTCCTTCAACCTTTCCTCATAGGACTTGGTCTCCAGACCCCTCAACATCTTTGTTGCCCGCTTCTGGACTCATTCTAGCTTGTCTATATCCTTCTTAAAATGTGGTGTGCAAAAATGAACACAATACTCCAAGTGAGGTCTTACCAGAGCAGAGTATAGCGATACCATCACATCACGTGATCTGGACACTATACTTCTGTTGATAAAGCCCAAAATTGCATTTGCCTTTTTAGCCACCGCATCACGCTGTTGACTCATGTTCAGCGTATGATCCACTAAGACCCCTAGATCCTTTTCGCACATACTACTGCTAAGACAAGTCTCCCCCATCCTATTACCATGCATTGGATTTTTCCTACCTAAATGCAGAACTTTACATTTATCCCCGTTAAAATTCATTTTATCAATTTTAGTCCAGTTTTCAGCCTGTCAAGGTCATCTTGTATCCTGTTTCTGTCTTCTTTTGTGTTTGCAACCCCTCCCAATTTAGTATCATCTGCAAATTTAATAAGCATTCCCTCTATTCCTTCATCCAAATCATTGCTAAAGATGTTGAACAAAACAGGTCCCAGGACAGATCCTTGAGGCACTCCACTTGTCACTCCTCTCCAAGAGGATGAGGAACCATTCACAAGCACTCTTTGGGTGCGATCTGTCAACCAGTGACAAATCCACCTAATGGTAACAGGATCCAAACCACATTTTACCAACTTGTCAACAAGGATAGTATGTGGAACTTTATCAAAATCCTTACTGAAATCAAGATAAACGATGTCTACAGCATTCCCCTAATCCAGTTACTTTCTCAAAAAAAGAGATGAGGTTAGTCTGACATGACTTGTTCTTGAGAAAACCATGCTGGCTCTTAGTAATCACATCCATTCTTTCTAAATGTTCCAGGACCGACTGTTTGATGATTTGTTCTAAAACTTTTCCAGGTATAGACGTCAAGCTGACGGGTCGGTAGTTACCCAGATCGTCTTTTTTCTGCTTCTTGAAATGGGCCAACATTCGCCCGCCTCCAGTCTTCCAGCACCTCTCCTGTTCTCCAAGAATTCTCAAAAATAAAAAGCCAGAGGCTCAGAAATTACATCTGCAAGCTCTTTTAGAACCCTTGGATGCAATTCATCTGGCCCTGAGGTCTTTGTTTCATTTAAAGAAACTTGGTGTTTATGTACTACCCCTATGCTAATCCTAGGTTGGAACTTCATACCCTCCTTATATGTTCTGTTTTTGCCATGTTGAGCACCGTTTCCCTCAGCAGAGAAGACTGAGGAAAAGTAGGAATTGAGCAGTTCCGCCCTCTCTTCATTACCTGTTACAATTTCACTTTCTTGTTCTCGCAATGGGCCTACCATATCCTTGCTCTTTTTCTTACTCTTATTGTGTAGCTCATGAAGGCCCCACCACCCTGTTGGCCAGCTTGGAGAAGGCACTTCTCTCTTTAAATCACTTCTCCAAGCCAAGCTAGTTGGTGGCTTGGAGAATGCATTTAAAGTTAAAGTTGCTTTCTTTCCACCTCTCCCTCCCCTTGCTTTTTTCCTACCCTTTCTTCCTCCCTTCTTCCCTTCCTCCCTTCCTTCCTGCCTTACAGCTCTCAAACATCTGATGTTCATGGCTTGTGGCTCTCCAACATTTGACATTTATTCGATGTGGCTCGTACGTCACGCAAGTTTGGCCACTCCTGAGCTAGAAGGTGCCCAAGGAGTTCTACACGGCTGCAAGCTGATGGGATTGGAGCCTCCCTGACTACAAGGGAGGGGCGTGTTGACATAGGAGAAAGCTGAGGCCAAGGAAGTTCCTGCATCTACGCCCTCCTTGAGATCAAGCAATGGAAAAACACTTGCTGGCATCCCAAAAGCTTTTAATTGGTCCCACTTGGAAACAGGATACTGGACTAAGGAGGTCTCGGTGTCTGCAAATACAGTTTGCCCGGATCTGCAAATACAATTCAAAAGGCACACCCTTTGAACTGGAGGTGCCCAGAGAATAAACTGTACTCCCGTAGGGGCCCAGTTCAAATCTTGCCTAGTTCATCAGGTCTGGTGGGCCCAGGAAAGCCACTCTTTTGCAGCTTCGATTCCTCATCTACAAAATGAAGATAATCATCCTCAGAGCTTTTTTTTGGTAGCAGGAACTCCTTTGAATATGAAGCCACACACCCCTGATGTAGCCAATCCTCCAAGATCTTGCAGGGCTCTTAGTACAGAGCTCCACCCCCAAAGTCTCCTGGCTCCGCTCCCAAAGTCCCCAGATATTTCTTGAGGCGGACTTGGCAACCCTATCTGGAGATGAACTATAATTTCAGGACATCCCCAGGTCCCACCTGGAGGCTGGCATCTCTTTCACCTTAATTGCCTGCCCATCAATATCATTGGGAGGCTCCCAGCTCATGTCTTATGGGAGACAGAGAAAATGTTCTCTCTGCTTTCTATACCTCCTGCTTATGTCTCCTGCTAGTCAACTTGTAAGGGAAGGTATTCCAAGCCCTGGATCATCTGAGTGGCTCTTGTCTGTACCTTTTCCACTGCTATGACTTTTTGGAACTGGTCCCGGGATTTCAAATTTGGCTACACCATAACTCTCTCCAAAGGCCTTAGTCATGCTGGCGAGCTTCACTTTCGGTCCCGTCCCTAATAAACCCCCGTAAGGCCATTATTTTAGAATGACACAAAGCGGCTCGGGAGCTTTCAAGTTCCCCAGAAGTCTTGATCAGGCTGAACGCTACCGAAAATGTAAAAATGTGCGCATGAGTTTGAGTCATTTTGGCTGGTCTGAATGTAAGGCATGAGGTGGGTTTTGTTCCTGGTTTGAGGGTTTTGATTTAGACCATCACAGCAGCTGAAATCTTCTTGCTAATAATCCTTTGTGAACAATCTCCCCCTCCCCTCCCACTACCTTTTAGCGTACCTTTGCGGATGATCAGGGGTTTTAACCTCTGTTAATTTGGTACTGTGGGAAGGGCAGGTAGCATGGTATAGCCTGATCTCATCAGATCTCAGAAGTTAAGCAGGGTCGGTATTGGAAGGGAGACCACCAGGGCCTTTTTTTGTAGAAAAGGTCCAGCAGGGATTTATTTGCATATTAGGCTACACCCCCTGACATCACCATTGTTTGACACTGGGCTTTTTTTTTAGAAAAAGGTCCAGCAGGGATTTATTTGCATATTAGGCCACACCCCCTGACATCATCATTGTTTGACACTGGGCTTTTTTTGTAGAAAAGGTCCAGCAGGGATTTATTTGCATATTAGGCTACACCCCCTGACATCACCATTGTTTGACACTGGGCTTTTTTTGTAGAAAAGGTCCAGCAGGGATTTATTTGCATATTAGGCTACACCCCCTGACATCACCATTGTTCGACACTGGGCTTTTTTTTTAGAAAAAGGTCCAGCAGGGATTTATTTGCATATTAGGCCACACCCCCTGACATCACCATTTTTCACGCAGGGCTTTTTTGTAAAAAAAGTTCAGTGTGAGCTCATTTGCATGTTAGGCCACACCCCCTGTTGCCAAGCCAGCTGGAACTGCGTTCCTGTGAGTTCCTGTTAAAAAAAAAACAAAAAAAGCCCTGCCACTATGGAAAACTCTGCTGAAGAAGGCAATGGTAAACCGCCTTTGCTTCTCATTTGCCTTGAAAGCCCTTTGCTGGGGTCAAAAAAACTCTGGATTTGGAACTCCTGGAGATTTGGTGGAGCTTGGGGAAGGTGGGGGTTGAGGTAGGAGGGACCTCAGCAGAATATAATCCATGAAGTCTACCTTCCAAAACAGCCATTTTCTCCAGGGGAGCTGATCTTTCTCATCTGGAATTCAATTGTAATAGCAGAAGATCCCAGGTGCCACCTGGAGGTTGGCAACCGTAGACATTTGCACCTTGCCAGAACTTACATACATCATTTGGCACAGCAGTTGCTCTAATTTAGTTAACCTGGAGCATAAAGTTGCCAACCTCCAAGCGGAACCTGGAAACCTTCAAGAATTATGACTGATCTCCAAACAACAGAGTTCCCCTGGAGAAAATGGCAGCTGTGGAGAGTGGGCTGTAAAGCATTACGCACTGCTGATGTTGCACGCTCTGAGCCTGGTATCTTGGGAGAGTGAGTTATAAATTCAATAAACAATAAATTCTGAATTTTTATCATTTATTGACTTTATTATTTATAATTATTGAATTTATAGCAATAATTTATATTTATTTATTTATTTTTATTTATTCATTTATAATAAGTTATTAAAAGGTGAAGGTAGTCCCCTGTGCAAGCGCCAGTCGTTTCTGACTCTGGGATGCCGTCGCATCACGTTTTCAAGGCAGACTTTTTGCAAGGTGGTTTGCCATTGCCTTCCCCAGTCATCTACACTTTCCCCCCAGCAAGCTGGGGACTCATTTTACCGACCTCGGAAGGACGGAAGGCTAAGTCTACCTGGAGCTGGCTACCTAAACCCAGCTTCCGCCGGGATTGAACTGCAGTCGTGAGCAGAGAGCTCAGACTGCAGTACTGCTGCTTTGCCACTCTGCGCCACGGGGCTCTTTTTTATATTTATTTATAAAAAATAAATGGTTATTGTAAAAGTATTATTACTATTTATTATTATTTTTATTCTTCTTCTTCTTCAATGAATTTGGTAACCCTATGGTGACCCACCTGCTTGTCTGCACAGCTTCTGCCAGCGGAGAAAACTGAATGAGGCCCAGCCCACTCTGCCCGCCCGGCCTCTCTAGCCCTTCACCTCCGTCCCTCGTTTCCCCCTCTGTTATGATGTTTTAATTACTTTTGCTCAGTTTATTGTTATGAGGGCAGAGACCTGAATATTTCATGAGCTGGCTGCTCCCTCTCCCTTCTGCTGGGGCACGGGATAAATTACGCTCTTATTAGCCTGATTAATCCGCTAGTCTGTGTGGGGGGGGGGGGGGGAGGAAGCGGACCAAGCCAGCCAAAGGGGCCTCTCCCTTTTCTTCCACAGGTGACGAATGGGCCAGATTCTCTTTCCTCTTCAGTGCTCCTGCTCTCAACAACTGCCAAGAAAGCAATCAACAGAATCAGAAGTCGCATGGTCTGCAAAGTCCAGAAAGCTCTTAGCCCACTCCCCTGGCATCCCAGCAAGTCCGCCTTTTCATTTGCATCAAGGGCTAATTGTAGGGTTGCCAGGTCCAGCTGGAGAAATATCTGGGGACTTTGGGGTGGAGTGATTGAAAGAGATAAACGCCACCTCCTAGCCAACTGACAGGGTGGTGAAGGCTTCAAGAGCCACACAATATGTGTGAAAGAGCCACACGTGGCTCCTGAGCCTCAGTTTGGCCACCCTTGCACTATAACAACTGATCTCCAGGTGAGAGAGACCAGTTCCCTTGGAGAAAATGGCTGCTTTAGAGGTTGGACTGCAAAGTATTATCCCCTGCTGAGGTCCCTCCTCTCCCCAAACCCCGCCCTCCTCAGGCTCCACCCCCCAAATCTCCAGGTATGTTCCAATTCAGAGCTGGCAACCCTAATAGCATGAGATCTCCAGGTGTGACCTGGAGGTTGGCAACCCTAGCTTAGCCTCACCATGTGGCAAACGGGAGTTGGTGAGGGGAAATGCCCACCCCCATCCTTCAGAGGTTCTCGCCTCCTGGTGGAGTCAAAGTAAATATTTTATTAAACACCACTTAGCGGTTGTTTCCCTAATAGCTTATATTGATGTCAACACAAAAGGTGAGGCTTTAAATCTCCGGGTCTGTCGTGGATGCCAATAAAGGCATCCCTTGGAAGAGAAATTTATTATCCCCTGGGGAAAGGAATGGCTGTTAAGGGGACTTAGTGTGTGGATGTCATTATGTGTGTCAGCCTGCCTTTGACATTCCCCAAGAAAGGGTTGAAATCCTTCACGCCGAACCTCGCCTTTCAAATTCAAGCTTCCTTCGTGGTAAAAAACGGGGAGGAAGTGATCGAAGGAGCTGTATAAATCCCATAACTCCAAACCGCCCCAGTGAAACTGCAGAACTGGGCGCAGGAGCCTGACTTCACCATTTCATAGAAGGAAAAAACACACAAGTTGCTAGACCTCATGCTAACAAAATTCGGTTTAAAGATACACAGCCAACACTGAGCAAAATCTCATTGGCTAGAAGGGCAGCTGGATAAAACTTCCCACCAGCCCTCAAGGAATTAGGAGGAACAGATTAAATTATGTAGAATTCTACAAATCAGTTCTGTTTCTCTCATAAAGGGAAAACACAGTTCTCAGAATCCCGTCTTCACTTGCATGTGGGGAAATCTTTCAAAAGTATTATGGAGGTATACATGCACTCCTCTGATTTATTTAATTTATATGCTGCCTTTCTCTCCACAGAGCCCTGTGGTGCAGAGTGTAAAGCTGCAGTATTGCAGTCCTAAACTCTGCTCACGACCTGAGTTTGATCCCTGGTGGAAGCTGGGTTCAGGTAGCTGGCTCGAGGTTGACTCAGCCTTCCATGCTTCCCAGGTCGGTAAAATGGGTACCCAGCTTGCTGGGGGGAAAGTGTAGATGACTGGGGAAGGCAATGGGAAACCACCCCATAAAAAGTCTGCTGTGAAAGCAACGTCACCCCAGAGTCGGAAATGACTGGTGCTTGCACAAAGGACCTTTCCTTTCCTTTCTCTCCAATGGCCAAATAATTCTCCTTCATATTTTTTCTCTCATAGCAACCCTGTGAGGTAGGTTAAACTGGGAGCACGGGACTGGCCCAAGGTCACACCCAGCAGCTTGCATGGTAGAGTGGGGATCTGAACCTGGGGTCTCCCAGATACAAGTCAGATACTCTAACTGGCTCTCCTTCTAATTCTGCCTGATCCAAACTGGTTGAGGATGGCTCATCATGTCTATCAGCCTTAGTGAGTTGATGGGATGTAGCACCAAGAATATAACAGGGATTAGTAGCACTAACTTAAATCCAGTATAAAGCCCTGGAACAGACCTTCAAAGCCCTAAGTGGCTGAAGTCCAGTATACCTGAAGGATCATCTATACCAGGGGTGGCCATAGTTGCTTAATGTAAGAGCCAGATAGAATAAATGTCAGATGTCTGAGAGCTACAAGACATGAGCATCAAATGTTTGAGAGCCACAAGGAAGGAAGGAAGGAAGGAAGGAAGGAAGGAAGGAAGGAAGGAAGGAAGGAAGGAAGGAAGGAAGGAAGGAAGGAAGGAAATAGATAAGGGAGGAGGAAGGCAGAGGTGGAAAGAAAGCAACTTTAAATGCTTTCTCCAAGCCAGCTGATGGCAGCGGAGGCTTTGAGGGCCACGCAATATGTGTGAAAGAGCCACATATGGCTTCTCAGCTGCAGTTTGGCCACCCCTGATCTACACATTCATCCGCACTCTTCGGTTCATCCAGGGAGACCCTGCTGATGAGACCCACACTGGCAGAAGTTTATTTATTTATTTATGATTTATCTCCCGCCCTTCCCACAAAGATGGCTCAGGGCGGCTAGTTCACTTGGGGACCCTTTCCAGTTGCCATACCAAACCTTTGGAACTCTGTCCCAGTCCCTCCAGGAGTGGTATCTGGGCTCCGCTTTACAGCAAAGACAACAAGAATGGCTGCACCAGTAGGCACATGGAAGGTAGAAAACCAGATGCAAGGTGAAAAAATTTTTTTGTTAAGCTCTAGTGGATCTGTATGTCTTTTGTTCCTGATTATAAAACACAGCCAACTTTAGTTTCAATTATCTTACTGCTCGAGGTGGAAAAGGGAATAATATTGGAAATTATCACCCGATGAAGTGAAATTGCGAATTGCATAGGGATCCACAAGAACTTAATACATTTTTTTTTCCACTTTGCCCCTATTTTTCTACATTCCTTGTCTTGTTTGTGTAGCCCCATGGTGCAGGGTGATAAGGCTGCAGTACTGCAGTCTGAGCTCTCTACTCACAACCAGAGTTCAATCCAAGCAGAAGCTGGGTTTAGGTAGCTGGCTCAAGGCTGAAAGTCTTCCATCCTTCCAAGGTCAGTAAAATGAGTACCCAGCTTGCTGGGGGGAAAGTGTAGATGACTGGGGAAGGCAATGGCAAACCACCCTGTATAAAGTCTGCCATGAAAATGTTGTGATGCGACATCACCCCAAAGTCGGAAATGACAGATGTTTGCACAGGGGACTACCTTTACCTTTTTTTTTACCTTGTCTTGTTCTACAGGTCTTCTTGTGGCAGCTTAAAGTCCCATAAATTTTGGCAAGCCTGTTAAAGCTGGATTCCAACTCTAGTTTGAAAATTATGCAACTACCACTGTGGGGTTTGTTATATCAGTTGTTCAGGGCTTTTATTTTGTAGCAGGAACTCCTTTGCATATTATACTTGATGTAGCTAGTTCTACATCAGAGAGCCAGTTTGGTGTAGTGGTTAAGTGTGCGGACTCTTATCTGGGAGAACCGGGTTTGATTCCCCACTCCTCCACTTGCACCTGCTGGAATGGCCTTGGGTCAGCCATAGCTCTGGCAGGGGCTGTCCTTGAAAGGGCAGCTGCTGTGAGAGCCCTCTCAGCCCCACCCACCTCACAGGGTGTCTGTTGTGGGGGAGGAAGATAAAGGAGATTGTGAGCCGCTCTGAGACTCTTCGGAGTGGAGGGCGGGATATAAATCCAATATCTTCTTCTTCATCTTCTTCTCCTGGAGCTTACAGTAGGCCCTGTACTAAGAGCCTTGTAAGATCCAGGAGGATTGGCTACATCGGAGGGGTGTGTGTGGCCTAATATGCAACAACGTTCCTGCTCCAGAAAAGCACTGGGTTGTGTTCTATTAAATGTATATTGCCAAAAGCAAATACATCAGAAGCCTGAAGAGCTTGCTTTTTTGGTCTGGGTTGTTTGGAGATTCAGGGCTGCCAGGCCCTGTGATAGGACAGCGTGGGGGTGTGTGTCAGGGTGGGGAGGGGAGCATGGAAAATCCATAGAGTTTCTGGTGATTCCTAGAGTGTCATAGCTTTACTTCCAGGTCTCCCCACCCCCCTAATTAAAGCTTTGCCAACCTCCAGCTGGGGATTGGAATTCTCCCAGAATTCCATAGTTCTTCAGACTACGGAGATAAGTTCTCCTGGAAAAAAATATGGCAGTTTCACACAAGTAGACTCTAGGGTTTTCAGACCCCCACTGGGGGATCGGGAAACTCCACTTTTGTGGGGCATTTCTTTGCCACTGGCCAGCTGGTGAGCATAGAATCATAGAATCACAGAGATGGAAGGAACCTCTAGGGTCATCTAGTCCAACCCCCTGCACAATGCAGGAAACTCACAAACACCTCCCCCCTAAATTCACAGGATCTTCATTGCTGTCAGATGGCCATATAGCCTATGGTTAAAAACCTCCAAGGAAGTAGAGCCCACCACCTCCCAAGGAAGCCTGTTCCACTGGGGAATCGCTGTAACGGTAAGGAAGTTCTTCCTAATGTTGAGCCGGAAACTCTTTTGATTTAATTTCAACCCATTGGTTCTGGTCCTATCTTCTGGGGCCACAGAAAACAATTCCACACCATCCTCTAGATGACAGCCCTTCAAGTACTTGAAGATGGTGATCATATCACCTCTCAGCTGCCTCCTCTCCAGGCTAAACATCCCCAGCTTCTTCAATGTTTCCTCATAGGACTTGGTCTCCAGACCCCTCAACATCTTTGTTGCCCTCTTCTGGACTCGTTCTTGCTTGTCTATATCCTTCTTAAAATGTGGTGCCCAAAACTGAACACAATACTCCAAGTGAGGTCTTACCAGAGCAGAGTAAAGCGATACCATCATATCACGTGATCTGGATGCTATACTTCTGTTGATAAAGCCCAAAATTGCATTCGCCTTTTTAGCCACCGCATCATACTGTTGACTCATGTTCAGCGTATGATCCACTAAGACCCCTAGACCCTTTTCGCACATACTACTGCTAAGACAAGTCTCCCCCATCCTATTACCATGCATTGGATTTTTTCTACCTAAATGCAGAATTTTACATTTATCCCCGTTAAAATTCATTTTATTGATTTTAGCCCAGTTTTCAGCCTGTCATCCTGTATCTTGTTTCTGTCTTCTTCTGTGTTTGCAACCCCTCCCAAATTAGTATCATCTGCAAATTTAATAAGCATTCCCTCTATTCCTTCATCCAAATCATTGCTAAAGATGTTGAACAAAACAGGTCCCAGGACAGATCCTTGAGGCACTCCACTTGTCACTCCTCTCCAAGAGGATGAGGAACCATTCACAAGCACTCTTTGGGTGCAATCTGTCAACCAGTGACAGATCCACCTAATGGTAACAGGATCCAAACCACATTTTACCAACTTATCAACGAGGATAGTATGGGGAAACTTATCAAAAGCCTTACTGAAATCAAGATAAACGATGTCTACAGCATTCCCCTGATCCAGCAAGATAGTCGCTTTCTCAAAAAAAGAGATCTGGTTAGTCTGACATGACTTGTTCTTGAGAAAACCATGCTTGCTCTTAGCAGTCACATCCATTCTTTCTAAATGTTCCAGGACCGACTGTGTGATGATTTGTTTTAAAACTTTTCCAGGTATAGACATCAAGCTGACGGGTCGGTAGTTACCCAGATCGTCTTTTTCCCCCTTCCTGAAGATGGGGGCAACATTCACCCGCCTCCAATCTTCCGGCACCTCTCCTGTTCTCCAAGAATTCTCAAAAATAAAAGCCAGAGGCTCAGAAATTACATCCGCAAGCTCTTTTAGAACCCTTGGATGCAATTCATCTGGCCCTGAGGACTTTGTTTCATTTAAAGAAACTAGATGTTTATGTACTACCCCTATGCTGATCCTAGGTTGGAACTTCATACCTTCCTTATATGTTCTGTTTTTCCCATGTTGAGCACCGTTTCCCTCAGAAGAGAAGACTGAGGAAAAGTAGGAATGGAGCAGTTCCGCCCTCTCTTCATTACCCATTACAATTTCACTTCCTTGCCCTCGCAATGGGCCCACCATATCCTTGCTCTTTTTCTTACTCTGAACATAAGAAAAGAACCCTTTTTTGTGGTTTTTAGCATCTTTGGCCAGCCTAAGCTCATACTGAGCTTTAGCTTTCCTAACTTTTTCTCTACAAGCACTGGTGGTTTGTTTATATTCATCCTTGGTTATAAGGCCCTCCTTCCAATTCCTAAAGGAGTCTTTTTTATTTCTCAAGTCTTTAGAGAACTGTTTATGGAGCCACTTTGGCTTCTTTAGGTTTTTTCCATTTTTTCTTCCCATAGGAATCGTCTGTGATTGTGCTTTCAGTATTTCATTTTTAAGAAACTCCCAACCCTCCTGAACCCCCTTCTTCCTAAGTATTTCTGACCATGGGATTTTAGCCGGCATAATTCTAAGTTTATCGAAGTTTGCCTTTCTGAAGTCCAACCTATAAGTCTGACTATGTATAGCTTTCCCTTCACTAAAACTGTAAATTCCAAAATCACATGGTCACTACTGCCCAGGGTGTCCACTATTTCCACTTCTTCAATCAATTCTTCCTTGTTGGTGAGAATCAAATCCAAGATAGCAGATCCCCTTGTTTCCTTCTTCACTTTCTGGAAAAGGAAGTTGTCAGCAAGACGAGTCAGGAATCTATTTGACTTTTCATTTTTAGCAGAGTTGGGCTTCCAACAGATGCCTGGGTAATTGAAATCTCCTGTGATCACGGCATCCCTTCTCTTGGAGAACTTTGCAACCTGCTGTAGAAGTATCTCATCCAAGTCCTCTGACTGACTTGGTGGTCTATAGCAGACCCCCACAATAATATCACTGTTATTTCTTACTCCTTTTATTTTTACTCTCAACTGAGCTGCCATGCTCAGATTCGCATATTTCCTCACAAGTACATACCTCCTTCACATATACTGCTATGCCTCTGCCCTTTCTCATTTGCCTGTCCCTTTTAAATAAGTTGTGCCCTTGAATCCTAATATTCCAGGTGTGAATGTCATCCCACCACATTTCAGTAAGGCCTATTATGTCATAGTCCCCTTCCTTTATTAGGACTTCCAGTTCCTTCTGTTTGTTTCCCATACTCTGTGCATTAGTGTAGAGACAGCGGAATCCACGTTTTATGCATCCAGAGGGTTTAGTTTCCGTACAAGCCTGCAAGTTAACATTGCCTAGTGTATGTGCCACTCTTTGCAAATCTTTAATGTTCTTATCCCCAGTTTCTAGCATCATACGAGGATTTGAATTATTGTCTCGTTTCCCCATAGAATTTAGTCTAAAGCCCTCCTTATTAGGTTAGCAAGGCTGTTACCAAACAACCTTTTCCCTACCGCTGTAAAGTGCAAACCATCTCCCGATAGAAGACCATCTTGAAAGCGTAAGCCATGGTCCGAAAATCTGAATCTTTCCTGACGACACCATCAACGTAGCCAGTCGTTTATTTGAAGTATTCTTCTTTCTCACCCCCAACTAACCCAAAAGGCAATGTGATGATATCACCTGGAATTGTCATCATGTTGCCAATGGTTTCATTTTGGGACAAAACTATGGTAAAATTGGCCACAAACCGTAGAGTTTTTCCCAACAACTAGAGCATCACCACCCCCACCCTGATGTTGGCAATGTGATTAGAAATGCCAAGTCCAATTCAAAAAATGTCTGGGGATTTTGGGGGTGGAGTCAGGAGATATTTGGGTTGTAGAAGTAAGGTTGTGACAAGCACAAATGAACACCAAAGGACGTTCTGGCCATCACATTTAAAGGGACCACCACACACCTTTAAAATGCCTTCCCTCCTTTGGAAATAATGAAGGATAGGGGCACCTTCTTCAAAGGTTCACAGAATTGGACCCCTTGGTCCAATCTTTTTGAAATGTGGGGGGTGTTTTGAGAAGATGCACTGGACACTATGTTGAAAACTGGGTGCTTCTGCCTCAAAAAACAGCCCCTTCAGAGCCCCAGTTACCCACAGATGAATTCTCTATTATACCCTATGGGAATTGATCTCCATAGAGAAAAAAAAGGAGTGCCTAGCAGACATTTCCCTCCCCCACCCCACTTTTTGATGACCCTGAAGTGGGGGGAGGGCCTCCAAACTGGGAGATCCCTGCCCCCACCCGGGGATTAGCAAACCAAATGGGATGAACACAGTAAAGTTGGGAAGCAGGGGAGACCCGTGTTCGACAAAAAAGTCAATTTCAGTGAACTTTACAAGACTATGCTGTAGTTGCTCAGTACAAAGAATTTTTTAAAGACTCACTATTAAAGGAATCTCTCATACTATTTTATAACATATGATGTATATATCCAAAATTACAAATCAAAATTACAATAAAGCATTTGCCATGTCCATGTAGAGTCCATTGTCTCGCTCCCCCATACAAGGAGTGTATGCAAACGTGCAAACATACATGCAAACCAGGAGTGCAAAGTCCTAGTAGGTGCGCTTTGACCTCTCCTGATGGATGACGATGTTGTCTGCGATGTCAAAAGCTACTCTGCAGTATGCTGAAGACTCAACACATGAGGTAATGTCTCTGCAATGAAGTGTAAATGAGAACACGTTTCCTAGGCTTAAAAAGCTGCGTTTCGGTTGTAGACCTTCGTCTTGATCAATTCACTTCATACTATCTGGAACCAATGCTCACAACAATATGCACCCGACTAGTCAGTTTCTTTATGTGGCATTAGCAGTTCTCTAATGCCAGATAAAGAAACTGCTAAGGCAGGAAAGTTTAGATTTTCCTTTTTCCCAGGCACAGAAGCAGTTTGACCTCCTCACCACTAGGGGGCTTATTTGTTTTTTTAATCAATAATTGACCATTTTTCTGTAATAACAGTAAATCGGGGCTTTTTTGTAACAGGAATGCCTTTGCATATTAGGCCACACCTCCCTGATGTAGCCTATCCTCAAAGAGCTTACAGGGCCTACTGTAAGCTCCAGGAGGACTGGCTACATCAGGTGGGCTGTAGCCTAATATGCAAAAGAGTTCCTGACAGTAATAATCTGTGTGATCAGCTTCTCTGAATTCCCAATTTACTTTTTAAACATAAGTTTCTAGGCCCCTCTTGTTGCAGAACTATTGCTTATCTGTGTGCCATGACAGGGGGTAGATAAGGGTCCCCAAACTTTTTGATCCCGCTGACACATTTGGAATTCTAACACAACATGGCTACCACAAAATGGTTACTTGGGAGGCAGATATGGCTGCTGCTGTCTTCCATCATCCTCCAAAGTCCACTCAGAGTCATGCCAGTTACATCAGTAACGCTGTCCAGCCATCTCATCTTTTGCTGTCCCCTTCTTCTTTTGCTTTCTGTCTTTCCCAGCATCGGGGTCGTCTTCAGGGAGTGCTCCGTTCTCATTTGGTGGCCAAAGTATTTGAGCTTCAGCATCTGACCTTCCAGGGAACAGTCTGGGTTGATTTCCCTTAGGACTAACTGATTGGATCTTCTTGCAGTCCAAGGGACTCTCAAGATTCTTCTCCAGCACCACAGCTCAAAAGCATCTATTCTTCTGCAATCGGCCTTCCTTATGGTCCAACTCTCATACCCATACATTACTACTCAACCTGGAACACTCCCCAAATTCCCCTGCTGGGTGAGCAAGGGGACCTGGCAACCCTGTTTCTAAAACACATGGTGGGAGCCAGAAAAGGCATTGGTGGGCACCAATGCTCCCTATAAGCTGTGGACTCTTATGAGCAAAAATTCTGCGTCGTGAGCTACTAGCATTAAAGTTGTGAGTGAGTGAGTGGGCTGCTGCATCAATGAGTTTGCTCTGGGGGCATTCTTTCTGAGCTAAGACAAAAATGCGTGAGCCAGAGGCTAAAAACCTGTGAGCTAGAGGGAACAGTGGTGGGCACCATTGTGCCCAAAAGTGTCACTTTGGGGAACCCCGGGACAGAGAGTTACTTTTTTTAAAACAATGAAAACTGGAGATTCAGAGAACCTGATTGTTATGATGCTGTAGTGATATAACAATAGCCAATGGCTGGTTTTAAGGGGAAAAAGGCAAAACGAAGCAAGGGCTGCCACTGAGTAAGGAATTAATTAATTATCTGATGGCTTTGTGTGTTGTATAGCCGGGAGATCCTACGACCGCCTGGCAGAAAGAAGTCCTAGCTCTTTTTCGTGTTATGCGCCACTAGGTGGCGAGTGACACTTGTTCTTTTAAGGCAAGATATGTTTCAGAGGTAGCTTGCCATCGCCTTGCTCCTTATCGTGACCCTGGTATTCCTTGGAGATCACCCTTCCGAGACCATTCTGCTTCGCTTCCACGGTCTGACAACAGAGCTTACAATAGGCCCTGTATGAATCCAATAAACCTTAAACCTGTACGAAGAGCCCTGAAAGCTCTTGGAGGATTGGCTACATCAGGGGTGTGTGGCCTAATATGCAAAGGAGTTCCTGCTACAAAAAAAGCCTTGGACAGCAGAATTTAAAATAATTAAGCTTGACGCCTCCTTGGCTCCTCAATCACTGCCTCTGGGGCCAGCTGGAAAGGACTCTACTTGTTTGTGGAGAAGACTCCCCTGCCCACCCCCCCCCCCCGGGTAGGCGCAGAAAGGTCAGGCGTGCTTTAAATAGGCACTCGGCAGAGGAGTAATCCTCAGTAGAGTTTGGCTGACTAAGAGAGAATTATTTCCACATGGGATCCCTCTGCCTCCCCCTTGAAGGAACTGCCAGGCCAGACAAACCACACGCACGGAGGAGGGAGAAGATACCTACAAGCACTTTGCGTGGGAGGGCAGCCTTCGGAGGCTTTCCTCAGATCACACGCACAGCGGAGGAGAACAAAGCGGTTAAGTCCTGGGGTAGCAAGAGGGGACTGTACCACTTAAGGGTGCAGAATGGCAAGGACTGACTATTTTCCAGTGCTCTATTTTAAACTTTCTTTTTTTTTTTTTTGCTTTCTTTCGTGCGGAAGTCGTGGCGACCTCTGGCGATTGACTTCTACTGGGGTCCTGGAGGATATTGAGAGAGGTTGCTGAATAAAGCCTGCCCCTGCCCCCCCCCCCAAACTGCTGGAATCCCAAGCAGGTCTCCCATCCAAATATTTGCCAGTCGACCCTGCTAAGCTTCTGAGATCTGACGAGATCGGGCTTGCCTGAGCTACCCGGGCAGGCCTTCTACTCCCTTTTCTAATTGTTTGGAGGAGCCAGCAATAAGCTGTTGTTTAAAAATAGGGGTGGGGTGGGGAACACAGCTAAAAATAATAGTATGTAAACAATGAGTGAATGGGATGGGGCTGTGGGTCAGTGGCAGAGCATCTGCCAGTTTGGTGTAGTGGTTAAGTGTGCGGACTCTTATCTGGGAGAACCGGGTTTGATTCCCCACTTCTCCACTTGCACCTGCTGGAATGGCCTTGGGTCAGCCATAGCTCTGGCAGAGGTTGTCCTTGAAAGGGCAGCTGCTGTGAGAGCCCTCTCCAGCCCCACCCACCTCACAGGGTGTCTGTTGCGGGGGAGGAAGGTAAAGGAGATTGTGAGCCGCTCTGAGACTCTTCGGAGTGGAGGGCGGGATATAAATCTAATATCTTCTTCTTCATCATCATCTTCATCTGTTTGGCATTGAGAAAGTCCCAGGTTCAATCCCCGGCAGCAGGTGATGTGAAAGATCTCTGTGCCTGAGACCCTGGAGAGCCGCTGCTCATAGACAGACCATACTGACTTTGAGGGACCTGGGGTCTGATTCAGCACAAGGCAGCTTCGTGCGCTCATGTGGGCGTCTGCCCAAATCAGAGGCTTGTTTCCCACAGACGCGATTGTTCTGCTACTGGGTGTGGTTTTGTCCGGTGCAAGAAGCCTCGGGGGAAGGTTCTCTGTGCAGGAGGAAAAGCCCCGTTGCGAGTGGAACAGATCCAAAAGCAGGGCTTCTTTGGTAGAAAGAGCCCAGCAGGAACTCATTTGCATATTAGGCCACACACCCCGGCACCAAGCCAGCCGGAACTAAAAAAAAAAAGCCCTGTCCACAAGGATCTGACCACATAGGAGTTCCTGCTACAAAAAAAGCCCTGAGGATACCCCTGGTCCATCAAAGTCAGATTTCCCCCAAAAAAGAATGACAGATGCCCCTTTGAAAGTGTGTTTTCCTGCTTGGCATCAGAAGGCATCTGCCAACTCAGGACTCCACCAGCTTCTTCTGCAGTGTACGGAGTCCACACTGGAGAAAAACACAGAGTGGGGAGGTGGGTGGGCAGGTAGCGGGCGGGGGGGGGGAGGAGGGATGCTATGCAATCCTGCATTTCCAAGGTGCTGCAGCCAAAGGTGGACTTTAGATCCATTCCCCTCTGCAGCCTTTGGCTGTGCATTCAGCTTTCTCCCCTCGGGCTTTCCACGGCGCTTCCTCAGCCTGACTTCAATGTCCCACTTCTGAATCCCTCTAAGAAATGCTCCAGCCAGCTTGCTTTCTGGGGCGGCTTTTTAAAAAATCCCTTTTCCTTCTCAGGGTCTATCCCTAAATTGTACAGTCCCAAGTTTCCTGGTCTCTCCTTCCCAAAGCAGGAACAATGTGCAACTCAGGGCTTTTTTTTTTTGTAACAGGAGCTCCTTTGCATCTTAGGCCACACCCACCCCTGATGTAGCCAATCCTCCAAGAGCTTACAGGGCTCTTAGTGCAGGGCCTACTGTAAGCTCCAGGAGGATTGGCTACGTCAGGGAGAAGAGTGGCTTAATATGCAAAGGAGTTCCTGCTACACAAAAAAAGCCCTGGAAGGTAATTTGTACCGAGCCCTGTGCTTGGAATGCCCGCATCCAGGGAATTCCAGCTCATCTCTAGACTACAGAGATCAGTTCCTCTGGAGAAAATGGATGCTTTGGAGGTTGGACTCGATGGCATTGTATTCCACTGAAGCAGGGCTAGATTTAGGGGCTTGCCCCAGGTGCTTCTGAGGGGAGGCTGAAGAATTGGGCACCCCCCTGGGAGTGGGAGGGGGAAGGAAGATCTGCTACTTTTGCCACCTCTCCCGGTGGTTCCTCCCTTTCCCCCTTCAAAGACCTCACTGTCCAGCTGGCTGGCAGGGTCTTTAAATGGGGGGTGGAGTCAGAGCCTCTCACTTTGCTGCCTCTCCGCAAGGTGGAGAGGTGGCAAAAGCAGCCCCGTGGCTCCCTCCCCCCCCACCCCGCGGCTCCCCCTGAAAAAAATGGCAAAACCATTTTTTGGTTTTGCTCCCACTCAAAAAATATGTCGATTCGGCCCTGCACTGAAGTCCCTGTCTTCCACTCCTAAATCTCCAGGAGTTTCCCAGTTTGGAGCTGGCAACCTTACCCCTTCACCCACACCCTTCCCCGGTGACCAGGGGTGATCTGGCAACTGTACCCAGGGCACCTCTGGTTTGATATGGCTCCCACATGGACACACAAAGCCGCTTTCTATTGAATGAGGCCCAGGGCGCTTTTTTTGGTAGTAGGAACTCCTTTGCATATTGGACCATACGCCCCTGATGTAGCCAATCCTCCAAGAGCTTACAGGGCTCTTAGTGCAGGGCCTACGGTAAATTCCAGGAGGTACACCAGGAGGGTGTGGCCTAGGGTTGCCAATCCCCAGGTGGGGGCAGGGGATCCCCTGATTTGGAGACCCTCCCGCCGCTTCAGGGTCATCAGAAAGCGGGGGGAGGGGAAGGAAATGTCTTCTGGGAACTCTATTATTGCTTACGGAGATTTATTTCCATAGGAAATCATGGAGAATTGATCTGCGGGTATCTGGGGCTCTGGGGGGGCTGTCTTTTGGGGTAGAGACACCAAATTTTCAGTATAGCATCTAGTGCCTCTCCCCAAAGTACCCCTCAAGTTTCAAAAACATTGGACCAGGGGGTCCAATTCTATGAGCCCCAAAAGAAGGTGCCCCTATCCTTCATTATTTCCTATGAAAGGACGGCAATGAAAAGGTGTGCCGTCCCTTTAAATGTGATGGCCAGAACTCCCTTTGGAGTACAATTATGCTTGTCACAGCCTTGATCTTGGCTCCACCCCTAATGTCTCTTGGCTCCACCCCGAAAGTCTCCTGGCTCCACCCCCAAAGTCCCCAGATATTTCTTGAATTGGACTTGGCAACCCTAGTGTGGCCTAATATTCATAGGAGTTCCTGCTACAAAAGAAGCCCTGAGGATACCCCTGGTCCATCAAAGTCAGAATTGTCTACTCAGACTGGCAGCAGCTCTCCAGGGTCTCAGGCAGAGGTCTTTCACCTCACCTACTGCCCAGTCCTTTTTTAAACTGGAGATGTCGAGGTTTGAACCTGGGACCTTCTGCATGCCAAGTAGAGGTTCTACCACTGAGCCGCAGACCCTGCCCTCAGATGATTCATAATTCATAATCCAGCCTCTCAAATAATCCGTAGCCTGCCCTTACCGCTACATTAATGCGCTTGTTAGGTTACCCACTGGGAAAACTCAGCAAAAGAGCAATCTCTTTAAATGTGCTATGTCATTAAGATTGTTTTGGTTTTCTCCTGATGCTCGCACGGGGGAGGGAGGAGTCTTGCACAACTTCAGAAGGATCTTAGGTCCATTCAGGGCTTTCTTTAGTAGAAATGCCCTTCAGGGACTCATTTGCATGTTAGGCCACTCCCCCTGACATGACCATTGTTTTGCAGGAACCTATTTGCATATTAGACCACACCCCCTTGACATCACCACTGTTTTGCACAGGGCTTTACTGTAGGAAAAACCCCCAACAGGAACTCATTTGCGTATCAGGCCACACACTCTGGCATCACCATTGTTTTGCGCAGGCTTTTTTGCAGAAAAAGCCCAGCAGGAACTTATTTGCATATTAAACCACACCCCCTTGACATCACCACTGTTTTGCGCAGGGCATTACTGTAGGGAAAAAGCCCAACAGGAACCCATTTGCATATTAGGCCACACCCCTGGACACCAAGCCAACCAGAACTGCATTTCTGAGCGTTCCTGTTCAAAACAAAGCCCTGGCAAAAAAAAAAGCCCTCCGCCTGAAGTTATCCAGAAGCCATTAGCCCTGGCAGCTAAATGGCGCCTCCCCATTCAGAGGCACCGCATCTCTGAATGTTAGGTACTGGAAGAGCAAGCTACAGGGTAGGGCTGACCACCGTTGGAAACAGGAGAGTGGGCCAGCTGGACCTTTGAACTCATCCAGCGGAGTGGGACAAGGAATATAAGGTGCCTCTTTCTGGCCATCCATCCATTTCGAGATGGTTTTCTAATATGGAAGGACACCCAGGGAGTCATGCACTTTAGGATGATGCAACCAAAGCCCAAAATAAAAGGGGAGAGAAAGAGAACCTGTCCTTTCTGGAACTGCAAGAAGGTTTTGATGTCCTTCGTCTGCTCAGTCTCTCATACATTCACAATCATTCCTAACAGAGCCACAGAGTACATCTCAAATACACAGATCAACACACACTCTTCACAGTCTCTACGTACAACTCTGGAGAAAATGGCTGCTTGGAAAGGTGGGCTCTATGGCAGTGTACTTTGCTGAGGCCCTTCCCCTCTCCCAAACCCCACCCTCTCTTGGATCCACCCCCAAAGTCTCCAGGTATTTCCCAGTGCAGATCTGTCCACCATTAACAAATCGCCATCTTCATAACACAACCTTGTTGTGGTGTTCAGTAGGCGGCGCCTTGTTTACACTGCGACAACAACTCCTCTGCAAAGGCAGCCTCACCCACTATCAATTTGCACAACTGAAAAAGCCTAACAATGCACATTATCTGTCTAGCCTTGCATATTGTTTCTGAAAAGCATCAGCCAGGTGCTTGAAGGCGACAGCCCTGTTATTTGACTCCCTGTAACTGGAAATTCAAAGGTGGACTGCTTCTACAGGTGGAGGTTTCATTTGGCTATCCTGTATTATTTATTTCAGGGCTTTTTTGTAGAAAAGGCCCAGCCGGAACTCATTTTCATATCAGACCACACCCTCTGACATCACCATTGTTTCACACAGGGCTTTTTTGCAGGAAAAAAGTCCAGCAGGAACTCATTGGCATATTAGGCCACACCCCCTGACACCAAGCCAGCCAGCACTGTGGTCCTGCTCAAAAAAAGCCTTGATTTAGATGATTTAGCCATTGACAGGCCCAGGGCTTGAATCCAGCAGGAGCTCCCAGGAACGCAGCTCCTGAACCTTCAGCCAGGGTCTGCATGCAGTGGGGAGTTCTCTCCCTGCTGCACACAGATCCTGGGGCATATGCAAATGAGATACGCTACTGAGCTCCTGCACCATTTCCCCTACAGAACAATCCCTGAACTAGGGTTGCCAAGTCCAATTTAAGAAATATCTGGGGACTTTGGGTGTGGAGCCAGGGGACTTTGGGGGTGGAGCCAAGATCAAGGCTGTGACAAGCATAATTGAACTCCAAAGGGAGTTCTGGCCCTCACATTTAAAGGGACGGCACACCTTTTCAATGCCTTCCTTCCATAGGAAGTAATGAAGGATAGGGGCACCTTCTTTTGGGGCTCATAGAATTGGACCCCCTGGTCCAATCGTTTTGAAAGTTGGGGGATATTTTGGGGAGAGGCACTAGATGCTATACTGAAAATTTGGTGCCTCTACCTCAAAAAACAGGGGCACCCCCCAGAGCCCCAGATACCCGCGGATCAATTCTTCATGATTTTCTATGGGAATAAATCTCCATAGGGAATAACAGAGTTCCCAGCAGACATTTCCCTCCCCTCCCCTCCCCCCGCTTTCTGACGACCCTGAAGCGGGGGGAGGGCCTCCACCCCGGGGGATCCCCTGCTTCCACCTGGGGATTGGCAACCCTACCCTGAACAGGCCTATACAAGCGAGGCAGAAAGTAGAAGAATTTCCCTGGTCCTCCAGCAAACCATATTCAGAGATAGCCTGGCTCTAGTCTTAACATGGAGGTTTGACTGAAAGAGACGGAAAGAGAATTGTACCAGCGCACCCTCGAGCTACTGTTTGAGACCTTGGAGGCTCTGGGCATTCCTCAGTTAGAGCATTTGATCACCCCCTCTTGATTTACTTTTTATTTCAGATCCAGCCTGTTGCCACTTGCTAATAAAACACAATCATCTTGTGTGCACTAAAAAAAAAAACAGTTCAGCTTTTCAAATTAACTTCCAACAGAAGACACACCACCTGTCTCTAATCCCCAGAGAGGGCCCTTACTTCTAACACCTGTTAAACCATGCTCCTTTTTAAAATCCCATTTCAGAGGAAGCCTTTGAAATCTATACATCAGTCGCTGAAATCTGCCATTGTCAAGCTTCAGACTGGGATGAGCAATTTCCTCCTTTTCTTCGATCATCAAATCATAGAGTCGGAAGGGACCTCCTGGGCCATCTAGTGCAACCCCCTGCACAATGCAGGAAATTGATAACTACCTCTGCCCCCCCTTCCCCCCGCTCCATCCTTGTCCAGTTCTGGATTTTCTCTCAGCTCCAATTTAACTGCAAGTGTTTCTAAAATTAGTTCCAGAATTGCCCCATGTGCAACATGCCACATCTTCCAATGAGTCCCCTCCCCCCACCTTAGCACTGAGAGCATATGCATTGATAAAGTAAGCAATCTTGCTTTAGGATTGCCAGTCTCCAGGTAGTGCCTGGAGACCTCCTGCTATTACAACTGATCTCCAGAAAACAGAGATCAGTTCCCCTGGAGAAAACAGCTGCTTTGGAGAGTAGACTCGATGGCTTTATACTCCGCTGGGATCCCTCCCCTCCTCCCAAAAAATCTTGAGAGATTTCCCAACTCAGAGATGGCAATCCTAACACAATCATATATCCAGAGCTTTTTTTTTTTCAAGCAGAACCTCCTATACATATTAGGCCACACCTCCCTGCTGTAGCCAATCCTTCTGGAGCTTACAGTAGGCCCTGTACTAAGAGCCCTGGAAGCTCTTGGAGGATTGGCTACATCAGGGGCGTGTGGCCTGATAGGCAAAGGAGTTCCTGCTACAAAAGAGCCCGGCCTATATCCAAAAGTGCTTTTGTGTGGTGTTTTATCGATGTGCAGAAGGGTATGCGTGCATCAAGGGCACAAGAAGATGCTTGACGTAATAATTTACACTATTCTTTCATTTTTCAGAGGGGAAATTCCAAATGTGCAGAGCCTCGTGCATGCACTGTCATATCTTTCCATTCCCCTGACATTGTTGCTTTTCCTTCTGTGTGTGAATTTCCCCAGTAAGGACAGATGCACTGATAAAACATTGCAAAAAAGGAAAATATCAGTGTGACTGTATGTCTAAGCACATCAAACATCTTCTCTCTCTTTTTTGGCATGTGTGTGTGTGTGTGTGTGGATCTGGAAGTCACAAAATCATAGAAACATAGAATCATAGTTGGAAGGTGCCTCTATGGACATCTAGTCCAACCCCCTGCACAATGCAGGAAACTCACAAACACCTCCCCCTAAATTCACAGGATCCTCATTGCTCTCAGATGGCCATCTACCCTCCGTTTAAAAACCTCCAAGGAAGGAGAACCCACCACCTCCCAAGGAAGCCTGTTCCACTGGGGAATCACTTTAACGGTAAGGAAGTTCTTCCTAATGTTGAGCTGGAAACTCTTTTGATATAATTTCAACCCACTGGTTCTGGTCCTACCTTCCGTGGCCACAGAAAACAATTCCACACCATCCTCTAGATGACAGCCCTTCAAGTACTTGAAGATGGCGATCATATCACCTCTCAGTCGCCTCCTCTCCAGGCTAAACATCCCCAGCTCTTTCAACCTTTCCTCATAAGACTTGGTCTCCAGACCACTCACCATCTTCGTTACCCTCCTCTGGACCCGTTCCAGCTTGTATATATCCTTCTTAAAATGTGGTGCCCAAAACTGAGCACAATACTCCAGGTGAGGTCTTACCAGAACAGAGTAAAGCGATACCATCACATCTTGTGATCTGGACGCTATACTTCTGTTGATACAGCCCAAAATTGCATTTGCCTTTTTAGCCACCGCATCACCCTGTTGACTCATGTTCAGCGTATGATCCACTAAGACCCCTAGATCTTTTTCGCACATACTACTGCTAAGACAAGTCTCCCCCATCTTATTACCATGCATTGGTTTTTTCCTACCTAAATGCAGAACTTTACATTTATCCCCGTCAAAATTCCTTTATTGATTTTAGCCCAGTTTTCAGCCTGTCAAGGTCATCTTGTATCCTGTTTCTGTCTTCTTTTGTGTTTGCAACCCCTCCCAATTTTGTATCATCTGCAAATTTAATAAGCATTCCCTCTATTCCTTCATCCAAATCATTGCTAAAGATGTTGAACAAAACAGGTCCCAGGACAGATCCTTGAGGCACTCCACTTGTCACTCCTCTCCAAGAGGATGAGGAACCATTCACAAGCACTCTTTGGGTGCGATCTGTCAATCAGTGATAGATCCATCTAACGGTAACAGGATCCAAACCAGATTTTACCAACTTGTCAACAAGGATAGTATGGGGAACCTTATCAAAAGCCTTACTGAAATCAAGATAAATAATGTCTAAGCATTCCCCTGATCCAGCAAGGTAGTCACTTTCTCAAAAAAAGAGATCAGGTTAGTCTGACATGACTTGTTCTTGAGAAAACCATGCTTGCTCTTAGTAATCACATCCATTCTTTCTAAACGTTCTAGGACCGACTGTTTGATGATTTGTTCTAAAACTTTTCCAGGTATAGACATCAAACTGTCGGGTTGGTAGTTACCAGGATTGTCTTTTTTCCCCTTCTGGAAGATGGCGACAACATTCGCCCGCCTCCAATCTTCCGTCACCTCTCCTGTTCTCCAGGAATTCTCAAAAATAAAAGCCAGAGGCTCACAAATTACATCCGCAAGCTCTTTTAGAACCCTTGGATGCAATTCATCTGGCCCTGAGGACTTAGACCCTTTTCGCACACAGCTTACCACGGGGTCACATTCCTGTTCTCTCCGCACCGTCCATCGGATTTCCCATTATCTGCGCCGAAGTTACAGGAAGTGCTGCGGCTTTTGCGTAGCAAACGTAAACCGCTAAAACCCAGTTTACGTTTGCTGTGCAAAAGCCGCAGCACTTCCTGCAACTCAGGTGCAGATAATGGGAAATCCGACAGACGCTGTGGAGAGAACAGGAACGTGACCGCGTGGTAAGCTTTGTGCGAAAACAGTCTTAGTTTCATTTAAAGAAACTAGGTGTTTATGTACTACCCCTATGCTGATCCTAGGTTGGAACTTCATACCCTCCTTATATGTTCTGTTTTTGCCATGTTGAGCACCGTTCCCCTCAGAAGAGAAGACTGAGGAAAAGTAGGAATTGAGCAGTTCCGCCCTCTCTTCATTACCTGTTACAATTTCACTTCTTTGCCCTCGCAAAGAGCCCACCATGTCCTTGCTCTTTTTCTTACTCTGAACATAAGAAAAGAACCCTTTTTTGTTGTTTTTAGCATCTTTGGCCAGCCTAAGCTCATACTGAGCTTTAGCTTTCCTAACTTTTTCTCTACAAGCACTGGTGATTTGTTTATATTTATCCTTGGTTATAAGGCCCTCTTCCAATTCCTAAAGGAGTCTTTTTTATTTCTCAAGTCTTTAGAGAGCTGTTTATGGAGCCACTTCAACATCTTTAGGCATTTTCCATTTTTCCTTTTCATAGTAATCGTCTGCGATTGCGCTTTCAGTATTTCGTTTTAAGAAACTCCCACCCCTCCTGAACCCCCTTCCTCCTAAGTATTTCTGACCATGGGATTTTACCCAGTATAGTTCTAAGTTTATCAAAGTTTGCCTTTCTGAAGTTCAATCTATAAGTCTGACTACACATAGCTTTCCCCTTCCCTAAGACTGTAAATTCCAAAATCACATGGTCACTACTGCCCAGGGTGCCCACTATTTCCACTTCTTCAACCAATTCTTCCTTGTTGGTGAGAATCAAATCCAAGATAGCAGATCCCCTTGTTTCCTTCTTCACTTTCTGGAAAAGGAAGTTGTCAGCAAGACAAGTCAGGAATCTATTTGACTTTTCATTTTTAGCAGAGTTGGGCTTCCAACAGATGCCTGGGTAATTGAAATCTCCCATGATCACTGTATCCCTTCTCTTGGAGAACTTTGCAATCTGCTGTAGAAGCATCTCATCCAAGTCCTCTGCCTGACTTGGTGGTCTATAGCAGACCCCCACAATAATATCACTGTTATTTCTTACTCCTTTTATTTTTACCCAGAGACTCTCAACTGAGCTGCCATGCTCAGATTCACATATTTCCTCACCAGTATATACCTCCTTCACATATACTGCTACGCCTCTGCCCTTTCTCATTTGACTGTCCCTTTTAAATAAGTTGTACCCCTGAATCCTAATATTCCAGTTGTGAGTGTCATCCCACTAAGTTTCAGTAATGCCTATTATGTCATAGTCCCCTTCCTTTGTTAGGACTTCCACTTCCTCCTGTTTGTTTCCCATACTCTGTGCATTAGTGTAGAGACATTGGAATCCACGTTTTATGCATCCAGAGGGTTTAGTTTCCGTACAAGCCTGCAAGTTAACATTATCTAGCGTATGTGCCACTCTTTGCAAATCTTTAATGTTCTTTTCCCCAGTTTCTGGCATCATACGAGGCTTTGAATTATTGTCTCACTCCCCCATACAATTTAGTTTAAAACCCTCCTTATTAGGTTAGCAAGGCTGTTACCAAACACCCTTTTTCCTACCGCTGTAAGGTGCAAACCATCTCCCGATAGAAGAGTACCATCTCGAAAGTGTAAGCCATGGTCCAGAAATCCGAATCTTTCCTGACGACACCATTGACGTAGCCAGTCATTTATTTGAAGTATTCTTCTTTTTTGTCCTAAGCCATGGCCTTCAACAGGAAGCACTGACAAGAACACAACCTGTGTGCCCAGCTCCTTCACCTTCTGACCCTGAGCCACATAGTCTTTTCTAATACATTCAGGGCTATGACGGGCAGTATCATTCGTTCCCACGTGGATCGGGAAGAAAGGATAGTAATCTGTGGGCTTGATAAGTCTTCCAATCTTTTCTGTCACGTGCTGGATGCATTCACCTGGCAGACAGCAGACCTCTTGGGATGACAAGTCCAGTCGGCACACTTTGGGCTCCACCCTTCTGAGCAAGGAGTCTCCAATCACCACCACCTTCCTCTTCCTATACTGGGGATCAGAAGCTCCAGGCTTCTTATCCACAGGATCCTGAGAAACTTTCTTCAAGCTTCGTGGAGGCTGGGGAAGTAGCCCTTGTTCCAATGGTTCAGAATCAGTTACTGCGGGGAGATCCTGGAACCTATTGCTGAGTAGCAGGGACTCAGAACATCTCCTGATTTTCTTTCTCCTTCGGGTTACATTTTTCCACGAACCCTCCTCCTGTGTTGGGTTCTCTTCTAATCGCTGAGATACCATTTCCTCTCCCTCCTCTTGTCCTTTCAAGAGCTCCTCATGCGTTTTGTCAAGAAAATCCTCACCTTCCTTTATACACTGCAGTGTGGACAATCATGCCTCCAGTCCCTGTATCTTCTCCTCCAGCAGGGCCACTAACTTACACTTGCTGCAAGTGTAATTCATGCTACTTTCAGGTAGAAATACAAACATCCCACAGTCTTTACACGTCACTGCCTCTGCTCCCTCACCAGCCATACTGCTGCAATCCATTTCAAAATTTTCTTTATTTTGACTTCTCTTTAAATCCCACTACCAACTGCCACTTGAAACTAATTGTGGGTAACTACCCACCTTTCTACAGAACCCCAAGGCCAAGAGCCCTTTGGCTCTTGCCCTTCAGCTCGTGCCAAAGGCTGCACCTCTGGCAAGGATGAGCCTTGCAAATTAAAGGCTTAAGCCCCCACCCACCTCTAACTCAACAGCCAGAGCAACAGCAGAGGGTAGGGCCAGCAATTACCCCCAGGCAAACAAGCTCTCCTCACTCAGCAACAGGTACACAAAAGCAATCAGAAACCCCTCTCCAGCAGGCACCAAGCACTCCCACAGCTACCTCCCACAGCAACCCTAGGTAATGCTCCCCAGCAGTTTTAGAAAAGCAAATCAAATCTCACTCACCTTCCCAGCAGCTCTGTTCTAGAGCCAAACACCTTCTTCTACTGCATCTGAGCCATTTCTGCCAGAAGTGGCTGACTCGTCTTAGACTTGTCTTGAAAATTCTATAGAGACGCTGTAAATCTGTTGTGACTGGACAACACTTTCGACCAACTGCCAATTGCTTCCACAAAGAGGCCTCTGTGACCTCTGGTGGCTGACCCCTACTGGAGGCCTGGAGGATATTCAGGGAGGTGGCTGAATCAAGCCTGCCCTTGCCCTCCTGACTGCTGGTATTCCAAGGAGTTCTTCCATCCTAGTACTTGCCAGAGTCAACCCTGCTTAGCTTCCAAAATCTGATGAGATCGGGCTTGCCTGGACTACCCAGGCCAAGGCCATGCTTCAAGCATCTTCTTGTGTGGCCTTCTAGGACTGGACACATGTTCAAAAAGGTATTTTGTATGTAGGGCCCTATTATCACACCAAGTTTGCTTTCTTTTCTTTTTTTGCAGTGTCATTATGAACACAGCAGCGCTCGTCAGTCGTGTGGAAATCACACAGAGTGACAAGTTGTGCATGCACTTAACTGGGCATTTGCAAAAAGGAAAAGAGGGGGTTCTTAAAACATAGGTGCCACTTTTGAAATAAGACCAGATCTTTGGGGACTCCAGGTTGAAATCTGGACAAGGTGACTTTCAGAAGACTCCTGCAATAAGCAAATAGCCATGGCTGCAGCCACAAAAGAGGGCGCTTTGCAAACTTGACCCCTTTAGAACTTTCCAAACCCAGCAAGCTTTACGGGTCAACATGGTTTGGTCTGGCAAGTCCAGAGCCTTTGGGTCCTTTGCAAATTGCGAACACAGGAAAACCTCGCAGGATATCCCGTCCCGGCCCCACCTGGCTGGCAGGTTCTTTCTCCCTGCGCCGTTGCCAGCTTTCCATCAGCTTGAGAGCCCTCCAGATCCAAGCCTGTTCTTCAGGTCTGGACCATCTGCCAGCCATTCATTTCCAAAACAAAAGGGACGTGCTATTAATAAACCACTCCAAAGAGCAAAGAGGGAGAGGTGCGCAACGATTGCTCTGTTGAGACGCAATCGTTTTGGAAACACAAGCACGGCGCCAGAAAGAAATTGCTTTTCTGGACAAACATGTTTTTTTAAATAAAAAATTTTCCTTTGCAAGTTATTCAAAATGTGTGTGTGTGTGTGTTTTTTAAAGATCTACTTTCTAGAGACGTCAAGCGAGATAGCAGACTGCTGAATCATAGGGACACGGAACAGAGGAAGGCACCTCAAGTTCACCTAGTCCATGGTCCTGAACGGTACAGGAAATTTGCAGCTACTGTTTGTCCAGTGAAAAGAAGTCCATCATCCAAGACTTCCTTTTTGAAGTTACCCAGGACAACTTTGTTTTAGAAGTGAGGCATTTGGAGTGTCGGAGGTGGCCAAAATCAGGTAGCCCGATTAGTAAAACGTTAGAACTTATAAATGCCAACAAAGAGGAAACTTTCAACACAGATGCACCCACGATTGTGCATTTTGTTATATTTGAACTGATTTGATTAGTGCCAGTATAGTGTAGTGTTGAAGAGAGGCAGACTCTAATCCGGGAGAACCAAGTTTGATCCCCCACTCCTCCACATGCAGCTGCTGGGTGACCTTGGGTCAGTTAGTTCTCTCAGAGCTGATCTCTTGAGAGCAGTTCTCTCAGAGCTCTCTCAGCCCCACCTGCCTCAGAGGGTATCTATTGTGGGGAGGGGGAATGGAAAGGAGATTGTAAGCTGCTCTGAGGCTCTGAATGAGGGGTGCAGTATAAATCCAATCTCCTCTTCTTCATTGAAATTTAATGTATTTCTAAGACTGAAATTGTGGTCCCTCTTTCCATATTCACTTTCCATTTCCCTGGTTTTATTTTAACTTAAATTTTTATCACACCTGTGGCCATTAGGAGTTCTCAGAAACAAGCAGGTAATTTTTTTGTTTAGAATATTCACCTTACTTGCTGTTATTTTATACTGCCCCTTTATTCATTAGAAATCTCATTTTTAATATGTACATTGTAAATATAACACTGTTATCTGTAATATTCAACATTTCAAGATTTAATAAAGTTCAAAAAAGAAATTCACATCCCCCCATTCCCTGCCAACTTGCTCAGTTGAAGACATAAGAAAAGATCAAAAGTTCCTCCAAACCAGAACCCTGATTCCTGGCCCATTCCAGGGTATCCTAAGACAATGGGGTGGGGTGGGGCTTGTCCAGAGCCTCTTTCTAGAGCCCGTTGTACTTCCCCCCACAATGGGCCTTATCCCTAGCCCTAAAATAAACTGCCTCTCAGCACGGAGATCTTATTTAGCTATCGTATACAATAGCCATTACTAGATCTCATGAATTTGTCTAAACTTATTCTAAAAATAAAAATCTTGCTCTTGTTTGGCACCCTGGTTCCAGAGAGCATGAAAGGCACCAGTCTTCTCCCACCATTAAGCCACTGATCAATTTTTGAGACATAGACTGCCTATGTATATGGGGATTCCAGCCAGCCACTGGTCAATCTTTCTTTCTTCATTAATTTTTTTTCATACCTCACTCCTTCAAGCTAAGCTACTGGCTGTCACCACCGTCAAGCATCAGTGAGTTCCACGATTTTATAATGAATGATTCGAAGGGCTTTCTTTTGCACATCCTGAACCCAATACCCCCATCCATTTAATGGGATTTTAACAACAGAAATTTCACCTTTTTTTTGCCCGGACCTTGATAGTCCTGGCAAGCCCGATCTTCTCAGATCTAGGAAACGAAGCAGGACCAACCCTGGCAAGTACTTGGATGGGAGACCTTCTTGGAATACCATGACTAGGAGGCAGAGGTAGGTTGTACCAAGCTACTTCTCTGAACATCCTCCATGCCCCAAGTAGGGGTTGCCAGAAGTTGCCACAACTTCCTGCTTACACACACACACACACACACACACACAAGAAATTTCACCTTTCTTGAACAGGACTTTTTTCAAGCTGGATGACGAATGGAACATATCTGGGCCTGTGCAGAGTGTTTTTTCCTCTGACCGATGGTGTCAGCCATGGAATGAATCAGGGTGCAGTTCCCATGATGGATCTCATCCTGGCAGTCTTGCCTTTTACCAGCCCAGCCCTGGAGCCAGGATTTACATGAAGGGTTGGTGAACTTCAGGCTAGTGATCTCCAGACAACAGTTCCCCTGGAGAAAATGGCTGCTTTGGAAAGTGGACCTCATGACATGGTCCGTTGCTAAGCTCCCTCCCTAGGCTCCGCCCCCACAATCTCTAGGTATTTCCCAACCTAGAACTGGTAAACTTAACTATGAGTCCCAAAATAGACCCTAAATCCTCACTGGCATATAGGGTCGCCAACTCTGAAATGAGAAATACCTGAAGATATTGGGGGCAGAACCTGAGGAGGGGAGGGACTTCAGTGGGGTAGAATGCCCTAGAGTCCACCTTCTAAAGCAGCCATTTTCTCCAGGAGAACCGATCTCTGATTAGTCATGATCCCAGGAGATCTCCAGCTCCCACCTGGAGGATGGCAACCCTCCCTGGTGCATCAACGTTCCTAGGTGGGATCAGAAAATGGAGCTGTTAGAGGTGCTCCCGTGTTGTTGACAACACCTCTCTCCCAAAAGCCTCCTCCTTCCATTTCACCAGCCCCGGGATCCAATTTCTCCACTCTTAAATACCAGAGACTCATTGCAGTGTCATCTTTCCAGACCCTTCCTATAGCCGAGGCGAGATGTGTGGGTAAATCTGGGGCACAGTGAGGCAGGAGTCGGCAGGGACAAAGTTTTATTTGAGAGCTCTACCTTTCCCCAAAAAAGTTTTATGCAAACATGTCCCGAATTTGCAGGCCTCTTGGGCGTTGCCTGATTTGAAGGAGATTAGAGCCACTGCGTGAAAAGAGAAATATTCTCTCTCTCTCTCTCTCTCTCACACACACACACACACACACATTGTGCTGCAAAGAGAAGCCAAGATTGCCATAATTTTGTCTCATACAGGACTGTGAAAGGAATCCCAAAGCTCACGCAGCCGATGTATTTGATTAAAATAATTGCATATTATAAGTTCACCAAGCCAGAATATTGACTGGGGATCTCTTAACAGTTTGAGCATAACTAATTTGTGTTAAGAAGGCAAAAACGGCACTGCAGTATCGGATCCGCTGCCTATCTAGCCACGCATCCTGTTTCCCCACACACCAGACACCCCCAACAAGGCTCTCAGCAGGGAATGGAGCTTCTCCTTTTAATTGTTACCAGTTGTGGGTATTCAGGGGTTGTCGGCCTCTGAACACAGAAATTCTGTTTAGCGATCCTGCCCGATAGCCACAGAGAAGTCCTCTCTTCCAGTCCAAATCTGTCTAGCCCCTTTTATAAGAAGCTGGCCCTACATCTTGTGGAAGGTAGTTCCGCAAGTTAACTATGTGTTGAGTTTATAAATTCTACATCTGGACTCGCAGTTTAGTTCCAAGGGGAGTCAGCCGCAAGCTAGGCAATCCCCCCTTCCAAAGCAGTGTAAACTCCAAGGTAGGCATGACCCTGTACGTGGAGGTTCCGTTTGCCAGTCATGGGCCATATGATGGGGGACAACCCACTTTAATTTGGAACAGAAGAACCAGGGGTGGAATTCTAGAAGGAGCTTCTTTGCATATTAGGCCACACACCCCTGATGTAGCCAATCCTCCTGGAGCTTCCAGTAGGCCCTGTACAAACAGCCCTGTAAGGAATTCTAGCAGGACCTCCTTTGCATATTAGGCCACACACCCCTGATGTAGCCAATCCTCCTGGAGCTTCCAGTAGGCCCTGTACAAAGAGCCCTGTAAGGAATTCTAGCAGGACCTCCTTTGCATATTAGGCCACACAACCCTGATGTAGCCAATCCTCCTGGAGCTTCCAGTAGGCCCTGTACAAAGAGCCCTGTAAGGAATTCTAGCAGGACCTCCTTTGCATATTAGGCCACACAACCCTGATGTAGCCAATCCTCCTGGAGCTTCCAGTAGGCCCTGTACAAAGAGCCCTGTAAGGAATTCTAGCAGGACCTCCTTTGCATATTAGGCCACACAACCCTGATGTAGCCAATCCTCCTGGAGCTTCCAGTAGGCCCTGTACAAAGAGCCCTGTAAGCTCTTGGAGGATTGGCTACATCAGGGGCACGTGGCCTAATATGCAAAGAAGCTCCTGCTAGAATTCTACCCCTACGAAGAACTGTAACATCAGATTGCCATTTGTGTTTGGCCCGACGCCCTGAAGAGAAGCCCACAAATGGGGGAGAAAAAAACAGCGGCCCACCCCCTTTAGCCTCTGGTAATCAGAGCTACACTACTTCTGAACATGGCGGTTCCATTCAGTTATCGTCGCCGAGAGCTGCCAGTAGACGCCTCTCTCCTGTACTCAGAGCTTTTTTTGTAGAAAAAGCCCAGCAGGGATCTATTTGCATATTAGGCCGCACCCCTGATGTCACCATTGTTTCCCACAGGGCTGTTTTGTAGGAAAAGCCCAGCAGGGATTCATTGGCCTATTAGGCCACACACCCCTGACACCAAGCCAGCTGGAATTGTATTCCTGCTCAAAAAAAGCCCTGCCCGTACTAGAACAAAGGTGCCTATAGTCAATCGTCTGTCTGTGCCCCAGCAGTTGCCAGATGCAAACCAGAAGCCTGCAAGAAGGCTGTAAAAGCAGTCCCTATCTTGCACACAAAAGGTAGACTGCTGCTGTACTGGGAGGTTCTGCTGAGATATCACAGCTAAAACGGATGCTGCTCAACCCATCTCAGAACACGGCTGTTCTGAATGCAGACCAATGTCCCAAAAACTAGTCGAAATCCCATCTGTAAATTAGCCTGTGGACTGTACACACAAAAGCTTGACCCAAGGAAGAAAACCTTTGGGAAACTGACCAATGCGTGGCTTGCTGTCCGTGTTCTTATGGGAAGGCAGAGAAAGGAAGCTGGAGGGTGTCTCAGCGCTGAAGAAATGCTCTGAGAGCAGAAAGGCTGGGCAGGATTCCTCGCGCGAGCGCTTTGGGTCTTGGCTACAGCCCCCTCCTTTTCGAAGCCAGCTTCTCTCATTCCGATTGTGCCCCCTTCGAAGACCTGTCCCTCCTTCCCTATTAGCCCTTTGCCCCGCCAAAAAATGCTGTGCAAAACAACCCCAGGAAAAAGAAAGTGACAACAAAGCCAAATGAACCGCCAGCCCACAATTCAGATGCCGAAAGCAAATCAGCGCAATTGCCCGTTATTTGTGCCCCCCTTGCCAAACGCACACGCAGAATTCAATCGCAGCCGCTCTCTTTGGCTACTAAAACAGAAGAAGGTTGGTAAACCCAGCAGGGGGGGCCGACGTGAGCCCACATGGGCCATCAGCCAGAACTTTGCTTCCCCCCCCCCCCTACATCTTGACTTTTTTTTCAGAAAGTCAAGATACCCACATCCGTCGTTAGGACACTCACAGGTAAGGCAATTGACTTACCTGTGGTGGGAACGGCAGGCTCCATCTCCTCCATCTCTTTTGGAAGAAAAGAACCAGCAGACGCACACCTGCTATTTCCCGATCCCAAAGCGCAGCACACCCCTTTCTCCACTCCCCCCCAGGGGCCCCCGGTCAAAAGCGCCCGTCTATAAATACTCAGACAATGCAGCTATGCTGGGTATGCCCGTCACCGCCCTGCCTGGTTTTTCCTCTGCCTTTTTCCTGCAACACAACCAGCTTGGCTCTCTCTCTCTCTCCCCGTCTCTCCCTTTCTCTCTCTCCCCTCCTCTCTCTTTATCTTAATTGGAGTAAAGCAGTTCCTGCAAAAGGGCATCCCTTCGACGAAAGCGGTGGCGGTGGAGAGGGAACCCACCTTGGAGGAGGAAAGGAGGAGGGGGGACCTGCTGGGAAGGAAACGGCTGTTTTCCCCTCTCCCCCGTGACCCTTCCCACCGAGAAACCCGATGCTGGCTTTGAGGAAGGGCATCACCAGCTTGCAAATAAAGGATGGGGTTGCCAACGACGAACGGAATCCCCAGCAGGCGTGTGCAGTCGGGGGGGGGGGACGTTTGGGGAAAGCGTCTCTCTCTCTCTCTCTCTGTGCCCCCACCCGCCACTACACCAAACTTGTAGGAGAAGCAGCACAGGGCCCAGTTCTCCCTTGCCCAGAAGGCTTACAAGCTCCCCACGCAAACCCTGCCAAGCCTTCAAGGAAGGAAAGTCCCACGTCAGATGCCCCACTGCTTTGACCAGAGGGATTAAACCGTGGGAGGTGCCCCCCCCTCCCCACAAACCAGAGAGCCACAGAAGGTGACGTTGGGCTGGGCTCGGCTTGGGGAGGACAGGCCCACCATGTGGGGCAGGGCCGGCTCTGCCATTAGGCGAACGAAGCAATTGCCTAGGGCACCGGCCTTCTGGGGGCGCCTTATTGGGTGCCCCCCATGTGACTCGGTGATGTTCTCAGTGCAAGGAGGGAGGGGGTTGCCAGAAGTTAGCCTTGCCTAGGGTGCCAGAGGATCTAGGGGCGGCCCTGCTGTGGGCAGAGAACAAGCTTTGCAGGCAGAAGGTTTGAGATCCCCAGTTTGAGGATCTGGAGGGCTTGGAAAGAACTTCTGGCGTCAGGGTTGCCAGCTCTGCGTTGGGAAATTCCTAGAGGGGTGGAGGATGGAGAGGTAGGCTTACAAGTTCCCCAGGTCCAGGCAGAGGATCCCCTGCTATCGCACGCTCCTTCCTGCAGTGGGCCTGATGGTTGGTGGGGGAAACCCTGCCCCAAAGAGCAATGTCCCCGTGCCACATCCCCAATGCGCTGATGCCATGTGGAAGTGATGTCATCATGTCGGCAACATCGCGCACTGATGTCATGTGGAAGTGATGTCATTGTGTCATGTAGAAGTGATGTCATCATGTCAGCAACATCGTGCACTGATGTCATGTGGAAGTGATGTCATTGTGTCAGTGACATCGTGGGTTTGGGGCAAAACTCTTATGTTTTGTTGCTGATTTTACCATAGAGTTTTGCCCCAAAAGCAGAGTTTTGGCCCCTGATGATGCTCACATGATGATGTCACTTCTGGGGGGTGATGTCAGCATGTAGCGTGACACCCCCACCCATCCCCAGAATGCCCCCAAATCCCCCTTCCATGGTGATGAAGGGATATGGCGACCCTATAGAGAAGGCAGGGTTTGGGGACAGGAGGGACCACACAGCAGGGCGTAATACTACAGCATCCACTCTCCCAAGAAGCCCTTTCCTCCAGGGCAAGGGGGGCCAAATTTGCTTAACATAAGAGATGCATAGAATAAACATCAGATATTTGAGAGCTGCAAGACATGAACATCAGATGTTTGAGGGAGGGAGGAAGATAGATGGGGGAGGGAGAGGGAGGGAGGGGTGGAAAGAAAGCAATGTTAACTTTAAATGGCTTGGCTTGGAGAAGTGATAGGCAGGAAGGAAGGAAGGAAGGAAGGAAGGAGGAAGGAAGGAAGGAAGGAAGGAAGGAAGGAAGGAAGGAAGGAAGGAAGGAAGGAAGGAAGGAAGGAAGGAAGGAAGGAAGGAAGGAAGGAAGGAAGGAAGGAAGGAAGGAATGGAGGCAGGCAGCTTTAAATGCCACGGCCCTCAGTTTGCAAGACCTGACCAAGGTTGTCAAGAATAGGATGTTCTGAGGCCATTAATTCACAAGGTCACCATAAGTTGGATGTGACTGGAGAGTACTTCACACACACACACACACACACACACACACACACACACACACACACACAGAGTGCTGGTAAAATCCTTTCTCTTTCTCAGAGCTCCTCGCTAGACAGAACGGACTCCCCAGAAGTAGAGAGGCCACTTGGGTGTTCTCTGCCCCTCGTCTTCTCTGTCTCGCTCCCGCAGCTGCTTCCTCCTCTTCTCTCTGCCCTTCGCGAACCATTCCCTTAATATCCTGGTTGATCAGTCAGTCACACGAGGCCCACTGGATCTTTGCCACAGATCACGTTGAGAGCCTCTCCAAAAGGCCCAGCAGGAAGAGGAGGGCTTCAAACCAAAAGTTCAGCAAGGCTCTCTATCTCTGGGATGCCTCCCTCCTCTCCCCATCCCACCCCCTCCCCCCACTGACACCCCAGTAGTACATCCCTACTGGAGAAGAACCGGCAACGAGCCACAGTAACCCAAACCATTTTGGCTCAGCCCCTGCCTTGGCAGGATTCCATGGAACTCCTCTAACCGGCCTGTGTTGACAGAAGCCAGAAGGGCACGAATTATATTCATGGTTGGTTTGTGGAGGGCCAGGAGGCTGCGAAGGGGGTGGGGGGGGGAGCAGAATCTGTTGAAATCAAGAGCCTCCGCTCCGTCCAACTGGCAGATGTAATGTTCTGGACGCCAAGGTCAAATCTGTCAAAAGAAGGGAGCCTCGTGGAATAAAAAAGAGCAGCCAAAAAATTATTACTTTTTTAAAAAAGGCTCACCCAACTCTTCCCCAGGGCCGGATTAACAAATAGGCAGAGTAGGCACCGGCATATGGGCCCCCACACTTCTAGGGGCCCCAGGCCGGTTTGCTTCTCTCTGCCTCTCCCCCACAGCTTTGTCAAAGGGGCTTTTGAGAAGATGCCTGCAGGAGATATTAGGAGATAGTTTGTGAGAGGGGCCCCAAGATTTTGACTGCCTAGGGGCCTCCACGGGGTTTAATACGGCACTGCCCTTCCCTCTGTTCTCAGAAAGCCCGGCCTCCCAGGCAGGCTTCTTCTGATTTGTACAGCAGCCACGTCCGTGTGGCACTTTCTGGAATGAGATGACATAAGGGAGAGAAAAGGCAAATCCGAGGAGACTCCAGTCTGACAGAGAGGGAGACCGGAGGAAGTAGGGGAAGGGAAGGACGGAGGGAAGGAGGAGGGGTTGGATTTTGTTTCTATGACAGAGGCTTGAGGCATCAGTCCTGCAGGATAAAGGAGTCAGGGGGACAGGGCAGCACAGAAAAACAAAGCTCTGAAGGAAGGGCTACTGGCTTGAAGGAGAGCAGGCAGGGTCATTTAAGGGAGCAGGGAGAGCTCCAGGAAAGGGGTTGTGGGAATAAGAGGGCACCAGGGGAAAAGGAGTGGAATCACTGAAGGGAGTGGGAGGTCTCTGGGGCCCTGGGAGAGGGTTCCAGGTGTAAGAGGCAGGGAGGGAGAAAGAGCCAAATAATTTAAGGGAGCAGGAGCTCTCTGGAGACGATTCCAGGTGTGAGGGGCAGTGAGGGATCAGAAGTTCTCTGGGAATCTGTGAGGAGATTCCAGATGTAAGGGGCAGTGAGGGAGAAAGAGCAGCATCCTTGAAGGGGGTAGCAGCTCTTTGGGACTCTGGGAGAGGATTCCAGCTGTAACGGACAGTGAGGGTGTAGGAGCTCTCTGCACTTCTGAGAGGGGATTCCAGGTGTAAGGGGCAGTGAGGGAGCAGGAGTTCTCTGGGGCTCTAGGAGAGGATTCCAGCTGTAAGAGGCAGTGAGGGAAGAAGCACTTTCTGGAGGTTGGGGAGGGGATACTTCAGGGTTAGAAACCCATGGAATGTTACAAGTGCTCAGAGACCACTTCGCAGAGAGAAGTGGATAAACACCATGACATTCACACCTGGGGTGTGAGGGTGTGCATGCCAATGCAGCATCAGTAAGGATTCCCTTCAGTTGCCACTCAATATGGTCTAGAACAGAGGCACCCACTGTGGCACTGGATACAAACCCAGGTGATGCCAACCAAGGCCCGTTTTATATAATAACGAGTTTCCCTGGCAGGATGCCAGATGCAAAGTGCCTGCTACAAGCAGCACCAATCAGAATAGCTAATTTGCATGTTTTCCATGTGGAAATTACATCATACTCTTCACATGTTCTATTTTTGGCCCATGTTCTCCTCCCTCATTTTATCTTAATGAACCTGGAGGAAGGCCAGACTGAGGGAGAATGTGACCGGCCCAAGGTCACTTGAGGAACTCCGCAGCCAAAAAAGAAGGCCTCGAGCTTGGACCTCCCCAGCCCCAGTCCCTAACCACCAGGGCTTTTTTTGTAGCTGGAACTCCTTTGCATATTAGGCCACATCCCCTGATGTAGCCAATCCTCCTGGAGCTTACAGGCGGCTCTGTAAGAAGAGCTCTGAAAACTCTCGGTGGCTACATCAGGGGGCGTGTGCCCTGACCTTGATAGCCCAGGCAAGCTCAGGAAGGCAGATTCTACGGCGTTATACCCCATTGAAGTCCCTTCCATCCTCAAACTCCGCCCTCCTCGGGCTCCACCCATAAAAGCTCCAGGCATTTCCCAACCTGGAGCTGCCAACTCTACCACCAAGCCACACCAGACCGTGCAAAACACCGAGATCTCTGCCCTCCACCGATCTCATGCAGCAAAGGGGACTCCTTGGTCTTCGCACTTTCCAGAGCTTGCTTTTTGTGAGCAAAAGTGCCAGCAGGACTCACAAGAGGTACCAATTTCTACCAGTTTCCTCTTCCCTCAGCAGATCCTCACTAGGCCGTCCCTAGGAGTCCATTATCTCTTTCTCTGGCTGGGGGGGGGGGGGCAGGCTGGGCCACAAGGTTGCTCCACAAAGAAAAAAGTCCTGGCAATCCCCAGGTGGGAGCAGGGGATCCCCCCGGTTTGCAGGCCCTCCCCACCACTTCAAGGTCATCAGAAAGCGCAGCGGGGGGAGGGAAATGTCAGCTGGGCACTCCATTATTCCCTATGGAGAACAATTCCCATAGGATATAATGGAGAATTGTTCAGCTGGTAGCTGGGGTTCTGAGGGGGGGCGGCTGTTTTTTGAGGTAGAGGCACCAAAAAATCAGCATAGCATTCAGTGCCTCTCCTCAAAACACCATCCAAGTTTCAAAAAGATTGGACTTGGGAGTCCAATTCTATGAGTCCCAGAAGAAGGCGCCCCTATCCTACATTATTTCCAATGGAAGGAAGGCATTTAAAAGGCGAGTGGTCCCTTTAAATGTGATAGCCAGAACTCCCTTGTCACACCCTTGCTCCTGGCTCCACTCCCAGTGTTACCCGGCTCCACCCCCAAAGTCCCCAGATATTTCATGTATGGGTGTGAAAGTCAGACAATGAAGAAAGCTGACAGGAAGAAAGTGGATTCCTTTGAAATGTGGAATTGGAAGAGAGTTTTATGCATCCCGTAGACCAGGGGTGTCAAACTCATTTGTTATGAGGGCCAAATCTGACATAAATAAGACCTTATTGGGCCGAACCATGTTGGTTTGGGCTGGGCCATGTGTGTACCTATTTAAGATTAGGTAGCAGAGATATAAACTTTATAAAGGACACAGACAAACACAAAGATTTTTTTTTAAAAAAAACCCTTAAAACATTAGCACTTTTTGGTCTTAAAGGTGCTTTCTTTGTATCTCTCTCATGGGATCCAGGAAACTGGGCAAAGGAAATGCTGGCTCTTTCCTTACTTCCTCGGGGGACCAGGAGGAGGAGGAGCCTCAGCCAATAGAAGAAAGGAAGAACTGGCTCAGCTCTGCTGTGCGATTGAGAGAGCCTGGCAAAGCAAACTCTCCCTCCCCTCCTTCTCCCCAAGGGAGGAGCCTCAGCCAATGGAGAAAATAGAGGTTTTGCTCTGTAGCTCTTGTGCAATTGAGCAAGCCTTGCAAAGCAAGCTGCGATGCAGAAGGAAGCAAGAGAGAGGGAGAAGGAAGCAGACGACATCCAGTTGCTCAGGGCTCTGATAGGAGCCCTCCGGGGGCCTGATCCGGCCCAGGCCGCGTTTGACACCCCTGCCGTAGACCATTAAAAAGACAAATCCATGGGTTCTAGATCAAATCATGCCTGAAATCTCTCTAAAAGCTAAAATGACCAAGCTGAGGCTATTGAACTTCGGTCACGTGAGAAAAGTGTCTCTGGAACAGAAAACCATGCTAGGAGAAGTCAAAGGCAGTAGGAAAAGAGGAAGACCCGACGTTGAGATGGATTAACCTAATCTAGGAAGCCATGGCTCTGGCTCTTCATTTGCAAGATCCGAAGACGTTTTGGAGGACATTAACTCGGAAAGGGCTTAACAGCACTTAATCCACAACACCTCTTCGACACAGGACCTGCTGTCCGTCAACTTTTGCCTTCTGAGATTGGCTGGGTAGCTGCCCAAAGCAGGGTATTTTCCAGTACGGGTGTTTCTCTTGTAGACCTCCCCATCTCTGCCCACAAGCTGCTGCCACTCATGGCTTTGGGGTGCCAAGAAAAGACAGGCTTGCTTCCATCACATGTTGAACAGTGCGAGAGAGAGGGAACTGCTGGGTTGAAAAAAAACACAATTATGCTATTTGCTTTATCAACACCAGTACAAAGCTTCCCGATACAGGGTCAGGCCACTGCTCCCTCTTCTTCAGTACAGTTGGCAGCTGCTCTCCAAAGCGTCCCACAGAGAAAGGTCATCCAACTCTTGGTATCAAAGAGAGCCAGTTTGGTGTAGTGGTTAAGTGTGTGGACTCTTTTCTGGGAGAACCGGGTTTGATTCCCCACTCCTCCACTTGCACCTGCTGGAATGGCCTTGGGTCAGCCATAGGTTTTGCAGAGCTGTCCTTAAGGGCAGCTGCTGTGAGAGTCCTCTCAGCCTCACCCACCTCACAGGGTGTCTGTTGGGGGAGGGGGAAAGGTAAAGGAGATTGTGTGGCCACTCTGAGACTCAGAGTATAGGGTGGGATATAAATCCAATATCATCATCTTCTTCTTCTTCTTCAGCTTTTGTATAGCAGGAACTCCTTTGCCTATTAGGCCACACACTCCTGATGTAGCCAATCCTCCTGGAGCTTGCAGGAGGCCCTGTACTAAGAGCCCTGTAAGGAATTCTAGCAGGACCTCCTTTGCCTATTAGGCCACACAACCCTGATGTAGCCAATCCTCCTGGAGCTTCCAGTAGGTCCTGTACTAAGAGCCCTGTAAGGAATTCTAGCAGGACCTCCTTTCCCTATTAGGCCACACACTCCTGATGTAGCCAATCCTCCTGGAGCTTCCAGTAGGTCCTGTACTAAGAGCCCTGTAAGGAATTCTAGCAGGACCTCCTTTGCCTATTAGGCCACACAACCCTGATGTAGCCAATCCTCCTGGAGCTTCCAGTAGGTCCTGTACTAAGAGCCCTGTAAGCTCTTGGAGGATTGGCTACATCAAGGGTTTGCGGTCTAATATGCAAAGGAGTTTCTGCTTCAAAAAAAAGAAGCCCTAGTGCTGATGTTGCTGTATACAGGATAGGGGAAAATGGGGTGGGGGGCACAGATCCACATGCCCATCCACCCGAAACCCAGCCTCGCCCTCTCTGCTCCGCAGTGGGTCGATATACCAAAGCCGTCGTCTCCCTGGCACAGCAGATCGGTATTTCTTCCCTCCAAAGAAATTACCCTCTTTGACACAAGCTATTTGAAATACCTGGAGCGGAACGAGAACAGCTGCCAAGGGGTTGGAGGGGGTGGGTGGGGGGCGGGGGAGCGTAGACAGAAGGAGACAGAGGGCAAGGCTACTTGCCACATCCTGTGTGCACGCTCGCTCTCTCTTCCTCCCTCCCTTTCTCCACCCCACTGCAGTGAGGAATGCAAAATTTTGACTCAAGGTTGCTTTTTTTTTCTGCATCAGGCCATACGTCAATCCCGTCAAGCCAGCAGTTTTGGCTCAAGCAGGAAAGGATTGAATCTGCCCCCATTTAATTTCTTTTGACAATATTCATTTACATTTTCCTCAATGGCTCGGATTCCTGGCTTTCCTGTTGGTGGCTTGGCGGATTCGTCGGTTCTCAAGGTTGTGCGGTTTTTCCCATGGCGTTTGTACGGACAACGGATGTCACATCAGTCTATAACTCAGTGCGGAATGTCGGTTTAATGATGCACAGGGATTGAAACATTCAACACATTTTACGGGAGAAATTCCACAGGAGACAGCAAATAATATGAACATTTTAAAACAAAAGAATCACAATTTTGATTTGCACAAACAGAACTGTAACAGGGCAAAACAGCAGGACAAAAAAATTCCAGCTATCTCTCTCTTATGTCCCTGATTCTTAAGGATCACAGCCCAACCCAAGAGTGGCCAAACTATGTCTCAGGAGCCACATACGGCTCTTTCACACACATTGTATGACTCTCAAAGCCCCCAACCACCCCACTGGCTGGCTCAGAGAGAGCATTTCTCTCTTTAAAACACTTCTCCAAGCCAAGCCAGCCAGCAGCTTGGAAAATGCATTTAAAGTTAACGTTGCTTTCTTTCCACCTCTCCCTCCCTCCTCCCTTCCCTCCATCTATTTGCCTTCCTTCCTGCCTGCCTATCTGCCTGTCTTGCAACACTCAAACATCTGATGTTCATGACTTGTGGCTCTCAAACATCTGACGTTTATTCTATGTGGCTTTTATGTTAAGCAAGTTCGGCCACCCCTGGCCTAACTGAAGCAATCTGCAATGTACAGGAAACAATTGCAGCCGATCGCTGAAGATATCTGTGTGTCTGGCAGAAGGTCGTGCTTCATTCTGGCCCCCATAATTCTCCTTTCCACCATGAGCTCTTTGGTTTCTTCTTCAACAAAAGGGGGAGGATCCAGAGCGGCGTTGCTGAACAACCGGCAAATCTGACCCTTAGGTCCCCCCCCCCCCCTCGACTCAGCATGATTCTCTCTCTCAATCGACGTTAAATTAGCTCAAACTGGGTTTAGCGATCATTCTGGGAATTAGCAAGCGGGTAGCAGATTCACAGAAAAGTCCCCGACCTCACTGGTGGAAACACATCAGCATCAGTCACGTCAGTCTCACTCGGTTTGCATCTACTGCCCCTCTTGGATTTTGATTATTTCCTGTTAGATTAGCCTAGTGACAGTGGAGGACGAACACTTCATTGCCAGTTATTGCAGAGGCAAGCTGCACCATGGACTCCAGAGCTGAGCTTCCATTGCTCTGCAGTGTTAAGACAGCTAAGAGCAGGGCTTTTTTTTTGAGCAGGAACACACAGGAACACAGTTCCAGTTGACTTTGTGTCAGGGGGTGTGACCTAATATGCAAATGAGTTCCTGCTGGGCTTTTTCTCAAAAGAAAAAAAAGCCTTGTATATATATTTAACGTATAGATCACATTCAATATAAGAATGTAGGCTTAACCTACCTCACAGGGTTATTATGAGGGTAAAAGAGGAAGGGGAAGGGAGGTATACTATCCTGCAGGGCTTTTTTTAAAAAACAGGAACGCACAGGGACACAGTTCCAGCTGGCTTGGTGTCAGAGGGTGTGGCCTAATATGCAAACAAGTTCCTGCTCGGCTTTTCCTACGAAAAAGGCCCTGCGCAAAACAATGGTGACACTGAGGAATGTGTCCTAATATGCAAATAAGTTCCTGCTCGGCTTTTCCTATGAAAAAGGCCCTGCGCGAAACAATGGTGACACTGAGGGGTGTGGCCTAATATGTAAATGAGTTCCTGCTGGACTTTCTCTACAAAAAAACCTGCACAAAACAATGGTGACACCAGGGGTGTGGCCTAATATGCAAATGAGTTCCTGCTGGGCTTTTTCTACAAAAAAGCCCTTGCTAAGAACATGACCTTCTCACCAATGGTCACACGTGCTTCCCTTGCATCCATTTGCCCTGCTGTTTTAAGGTTTGCAGCAAGATCACCTGAATGCTCTACAACGTTATATAAGGCTTGACAGCCTGACTGCAACGATGCATCTCGATAGCTGCTTCTTGTCCCAACCCTTCCTCTTGGCCCAGAATCACAATTTCTCAAACAGATGCAAAACCAAGCAAAACATTAGGGACAGCAAACAGAAGCAGAAGAAGAGCTGGATTTGTACGCCGCCCTTCTCTCAGGGTGGCTTACAATTCCCTTCCCTTTCTCTCACCACAACAGACATCCCTGTGAGGTAGGTGGAGCCGAGGAGCGTGACTGGCCCGAGGTCACCCAGCTGGCTGCATGTGGAGGAGGGGGGGGAATCAAACCCAGTTTGCCAGGTTAGAGTCTGCCGCTCTTAACCACTACACCAAACTGTCATGGTGCAAGCAACACCGGGGAACATTCAGCGGCTTCCAGTAGCCAGTGCCTTGGCCATGAGAATAGGAGACCATCAAATTGAAATCTTTTGTCTTTTTTTTTTTTTTGCTGTCAAATCACAGCTGAGTTGCAGCGACCCATAGGGCAGCCGTATTGGTCTGAAGCAACAGAACAAAGTTGTAGTCCGGTAGCACTTTTAGGGAGCCCCGTGGCACAGAGTGGTAAAGCTGCAGTACTGCAGTCTGAGCTCTCTGCTCACAACCTGAGTTCGATCCTGGCGGAAGCTGGGTTCAGGTAGCCGGTTCATGGTTGACTCAGCCTTCCACCCTTAAGTCTGTCCTGAAAACATTGTGATGCGACATCATCCCAGAGTCAGAAACAACTGGTGCTTGCACAGGGGACTACTTTTAACCTTTTTAAAGCACCTTTAAGAGAGAGCAGGGCTTTTTTTGTAACAGGAACACCCTCCCCCCCACAATGTAGCCAATCCTCCAAGAGCTTACAGGGTTCTTAGTACAGGGCCTACTGTAAGCTTCAGGAGGATTGGTTACATCAGGGGCGTGTGGCCTAATATGCAAAGGAGTTCCTGCTACAACAAAAGCCCTGGGTTCTATACCCTGCTTTTCTCTACCCTAATGAGTCTCAAAATGGCTTACAGTTGCCTCTCCCCACAACAGGCACCTTTTGAGGTAGGTGGAGCTGAGAGAGTTCTGAGGGAACTGTGACCAACCCAGCAGGCCTCATGTGTATCAAAGCACCTTACAATTGTCTTTCTTTCCTCTCCCAACAACAGGCACCTTGGGAGATAGGTGGACCTGAGAGAGTTCTGTGGGAACTGTGACTGGCCCAGGTAGAAGAAAAACAACAGTAGGTTTTTATACCCTGAAAGAACTGTGACTGACCCAAGGTCACCCAGCTGGCCTCATGTGGAGGAGGAGTGTGGAATCAAACCCAGTTCTCCGATTATAGTCCACCACTCTTAACCATTACACCACCCTTTAGCTACACTGTGATGCATATCAATATACCCGGCCTAGTTGAGAGCCACTGACATGTACAGGTTAAGAGCAAGGACTCCTGTAGCAGGCACTCCTTTGTAGCAGGAACTCCTTTGCATATTAAGCCACATCCCCGCTGAAGTAGCCAATCCTCCTGGAGCTTACAGTAGGCCCTGTACTAAGAGCCCTATAAGCCCTTGGAGGATTGGCTACATCAGGGAGGTGTGGCCTAATATGCAAAGAAAAGAGAAAAAAGAAAGAGAGGATGTAAGTGGGGATATAGCCAGAAACATTTGGGTGCTGGGGCATTAGGAAATCCTGTGTGGCAGGAGAGAGGGGGGAGACTATGGGCAGGATGCTGCACAACTTACTAATTGAACGGCAAAGTAGTTATTTTAAGAACCTGGTTTCTGGGAGCAGGACTTGTGGGGAAGGGCTGTTAAGTAAGGGAGCATGGCCCTGAATTGCCCACCGTAGCCGCGTCCCTGCATCTTGGGACCCCATTGGGGAGAATGGCAGGGTAAAAAAAAATGCATTAAAAAAAAACACTTAATGCACCAGCTTACAAAACGAAGCAATGGTTTACATAAGGGAACATAACAGGGGCCATGTTGGATCAGGCCCATGGCCCATCCAGTCCAACACTCTGTGTCACACAGTGGCCAAAAATCCAGGTGCCATCAGAAGATCCATCAGTGGGCCAGGACACTAGAAGCCCTCACACTGTTGCCCCCACAAGCACCAAGAATACAGAGCATCACTGCCTCAGACAGAGAGTTCCAATGATAAGCTGTGGCTAATAGCCACTGATGGAGCTCTGCTCCAGATGTTTATCCAATCCCCTCTTGAAGCTGTCTATGCTTTTAGCTGCCACCATCTCCTGCGGCAGTGAATTCCGTGTGTGAATCACGCTTTGGGTGAAGAAGGACTCCCTTTTATCCGTTCTACCCTGACTGCTCAGCAATTTCATTGAGTGCCCACGAGTTCTTGTACTGTGAGAAAGGGAGAAAAGTACTTCTTTCTCTGCCTTCTCTATCCCCTGCATTCACCTCTACCCACAAGCCCAGGGGACGAAACGTGGGCCTGAACCAGTTCTAGCGATTTCAAGTGCCCAAACAGGGATGGTGCTTCTTGGGGAGGGAGGGGGGTTACGTAATTCAGAGGGCAAGAGCCAGCAATTCCGCATTGCTGCCGGTGCCGTCCCTAGAGAAGGCAGATGAGACGTGCCCATCCACTGCAGCAAAAGCCACCCGAGAAGAGCCACCCTCCCTGCTTGGTGGGATTCGCTCCCAGCGTCTGGAGGCAACGAGATTTCAGGCTGGGGACTAAAAAGGGCTCTCAGGGCTGTGCAGGGCATGGAATCTACACCGAGACTGTCCGGCCCCCTAGGCAAGGCTAACTTCGGGTCCCCCACCCCGCACTGATAACCTCACCGAGTCACACGGGAGGGCCCAATTCGACATCCCCAGAAGGTCAGCGCCCTAGGCAATTGCCTAGTTTGCCTCGCAGCAGAGCCGGCCCTGTCTCCTCCTGCGAGGGGGCTACGGGCAGCCTCTCCACCTCTCCCTGCCTTTTCAGGAACGCTCCACGGCGGAGGCAGCAGCCACCGACGCCCCCGCACTGCTGGGGGAAGCCCGGCTTAGCCGAGGATTCCTCGGTAGGCAGGCCGCGTGACTTGCCTGCCTAACACGGATTCCCCCCCCTTCCCTCCCTTCCCCTTCCCCAGCCCACGCATCCCCCTCTGCAGAGAGATGCCCGGTTGCCATGGCGACCGGGCAGGCCTGGACCAGTCTCTCTCCTCCATCCCCCCCCTCTCATCCTTTCGCTTCGGGAGGAGAGAAAAGAAAAGACGAGGCAGGCAGATGCCGCGATCAATAATTCATTTGCCGAGGCCTGCCGGCTTCCCCTCGTCTTCCCTTCCCCCCACCCCCGAGCGCGCAGAGGGAGGAGGGATTCCCCGCCTCCAAAAATAGCCTGCATTGTGCATGGGGGGGGGGGGGGCGGGAGGCGGGAATGGAAGGCGCTCCACTCGCACGACACGAGGGAGGGGATTCTGCGCTCTCTCTTTCTCTCTCTCCCCCTGCGAGAAATCAAGCTCGATTGGGCCTTGCCATGAAAGTGGGGCGGGAGGGGGGAGAGGCAGAGACGTGCCGGAGTTGTGCCAAGGGGTGGGAGTGGGGGGGGGGGGGAGAGAGTCAGATCCAGAGGGTTTCCCTGCCCGCCCCCGCCCGGTTGCGCCTGACTGGCTGGCTGTAGCTCGGCTGGGGAGGGAGAGGAGCACCCCAAGCGCCGCAGGGCGTCTCTCCGCCGAAGCGCACGTGGTTGCAGAGCGGCGCGCTAGGAAGAGGCGAGGCGCGCGTGCGGGGACTCCGTAATGGGGGTCTCCCCTCCACCCCGGCGCCAGCAGCCCCCCCCCCCCCTCCCAAGGGCGTGTGCAAGGGCTCGCCTGGGATGCCGGCGGCAGTGATCATGCAGCGCCTGGCTGGAGGGGGAAGGGAAGGGAAGCGCTGGGAGGAGAGGGGGTTTGGGGGTGGGGGCAAGCCACATGGCTTGCAATTGGGCGGGTCGAATTGGGAAATCTTCGTTTCCCCTCCGTTTCCCGCGCCCTCCTTGCCCCCAAAGAGATGCAGCTTTGAAAATTACACACACACACACACACCAGCGCCGCTCACATAAAAATAAATGGGGGGAAGGAAAGGCAAAGTGGGAGAAAGGAGCGCACTGGGAAAGCTTCCCTGGATCCTGATTGGTACAGATCTGCCCTGACCAGTGTTCCCTTTAAGCTGAGTGAGTGTGAGCTACATCACAGGGGGTTTTTTAGCCTCCTGCTCACACAGTTTTGTCTCCGCTCAGGAATATCCCCCCCCCCCCCCCCGCAGCACACTAATTTCCGCAGGAGCTCATGACTTTGATGCCAGTCGCTCACAAATTAGAATTTTTGCTCACCAGTCTCCACAGCTTAGAGGGAGTATGAGCCCTGGCCTGGAGAGTCCAATTAGCCTGGTCTCTGGTCAGATCCCAGAAGCTAAGCATGGTTGGCCCTGGGATGTATAGGGATGGGACCCCTCCAAGGAATATCAGGGTCATGATGCCAAGGCAAACCACCTCTGGATGTCTCTTGCTTTGAAAACCCCATGAGGTCACCATAACTATATCTGTCTATCAGCCTATCTACCTGTCTTCCTCCTTCCCTACCTATCCACCCCCCCCCCCGAGTAGTTTTATTAATCCATACAGAATTTTTTGGCTGGGCAGAGGGAGGTACCTACCTTTAACCAGGCCTTGAATTCAGCAGGAGCTCATAGGAGCACAGCTCCTGAACCTTTCTGAGGGTTCCCCCTCTTCCTCTCCACCTACCTCATCTATCGAATAGTAGGGTGCAGCTGCATAACAATCCCTGGATTAGGAGAGCGGGCAGCCAGCCAGCCACCAGGAGCTTTGCCACACCCTCAGCAGTTTTCATTAACCCCTGGAGAAGCCCACACCACCCTTTCTCCACTTATGTGATTTTGGGTGGTGGGTGTCTTGCTGGCCTTTTGACTGTGGGGCCCCAGTCAAGAAGAGCCCCAGGTGAGCAAGGCCTGCTTGGGGTGGCTGGATCTCTAGCCAGCCCAAATAGGCTTCGCTTGCCCAGGACTCTCCTTTCTTGCATAGGGTTGCTTTTGGCTGGTGAGAGTGCAGCATATGCTAATGAGTTATGCTAATCAGCTCCACCACCTATTTTTCTACAAAAAGGACCCCTGCCTTTAACATACCTTTAACCTCCCTTTAATATTCAACTAATATTGCTTTTTGGGGGTACAATATATAAAAATGCAAGAAATACAAAATATAACCTCGCCTTTCCCTTTAAATCTCCTGCCACTCATTTCTCCTTTCAACTCACAACTGAAAGATTCACAGCCAAATCAAGAGCGTAGAGCTGGGGGCTGCTGAGGCACTTTCGTTCCCCAATAGAAACCCTGCAGGCCATTTTGATGTGAGACAGACTTTAATCTTGATTCAGCAGGGCCCTTCTTACCCAATTCCAATCCCTGTCAGAATTAGGGACTTAACTCGGGACATACAAAATCAAAAGACCCGCCCTATTCCCCTGCCCCCAACCCCTTCTAAGGAATTCCCAAATGCTTCCACCATTGTAAATAAGCAAAAAACGCAAAGCACTGGGGAATTCATAAAATTGCTAAATGTAAGACCGAAATAGGGATTATCCGGAACAGGGGTCCCCAACATATCCTCACACCTGTCAAATGTTTTTAGAAAGTGGGTGGGGCTTTTGCCCAGGAAGGCTTCCAATCAGCCATTGGAGTTTTGATTGGCTGGGCAGATGTTTAAAAGCATTGTTTCGGCAGCAGCTGCCCCCACAATACAAGAATCTTCACCATGGGATGGAAGGGAAGCTGCGACGGCCATTTTGTGACTGGCTCCGCCTCTTGTGTCAGCCATTTTGTGGCTGTGCCCACTGTCCTGTGTCAGATTTTACAAAGTGCCTGCAGGCTCAAAAGAGACCCCAAGTTCTAAAGATCCTCCAGAGAGAGCTTCCAACATAAATGTTCTCTCTTCTCACTGGAGTTCGAGCATGGTGAGCCCCCCCCCCCCATTTTCTGAGCCATCTACTTACCCAAGCTATACAGCTCCCCTTGGACCCACCTCTACTACAACCCTACTCCCCCCCCCCAGGTGAAACTGGAAGAGGAATTTAGATCCAGGTGGGCAGCCGTGTTGGTCTGCAGCAGCAGAACAAAGTTCGAGTCCAGTGGCACCATTAAGACCAACTAAGTTTTATTCTGTGTATAAGCTTTCGTGTGCATGCATGCTTAGGGTTGTCCGGTCCCAATGACAGGCTTGGGGGGGGGGGTGAGGGATGGGAGAGTGCCTTCTAGAAGTGATACAGGGCTCTGCAATGACTCACGTGAAAATGATGTCGTCATCTTGGGCAGAGCCGGCGCTAGGGGTGCTGCTGCTCAAGGCAGACCCCTGAGCACCGCCCCCCCAACTCGTTTGGCAAATGAAATTGCGCGTGCACGATGACGTCTCCAAAAGTGATGTCACTAAGCAGGTCAGGGGACAAGGACCGCGGTACGCAAGCCCTGGTCCCGCTCAGGCTTCTTGCGTTGCAGGAAGCCTGATTGGGAGTGGGGAGAGTAGACCCTTGCGTACTGCGCTCCTTGCAAGGAGCATGGTATGTAAGCCCCGGGCCCTTCTCATCAGGGGGAGAGGGGGCACCCAGTGGTGCACAGGCAGGTTGGCACCCTAGGCAGCCACCTATCCCACCTACTCCCACATGCCGGCTCTGATGTCAGGGACGTTGCATAGTTGCAGGGTATACTGTAAGCTCCAGGAGGACTGGTTACATCAGGGGTGTGTGGCCTAATTTGCAAAGGAGTTCCTGCTACAAAAAAAAGCCCTGTCAAAGACCAAGAAAGTGAGAAGTCTGTGCCGTGACCCAAACCGTTCAGGAGCCATCATCTCCCAAAATAAGCATTCAGAAGGTCGGCGTTTAATAGAGGCAGAGAGGAGCAGAAAATAATAACTTGCTTCTTGACACTGTGCGCAGGGCGGTAGCTTCAAGAGTGCAGTGTTTTATTTATTTGTGTGCTAATTTTGAGGAAAGCTGCAATACTAGGAGCTCAGCATCTCTATCCAACATAGATAGAACTGTTTGCACAGGACCAAAGGATATAGTACCCTGACCTGGAGGGCCCAGACTAGCCTGATCTCATCAGATCTTGGACACTAAGCAGGGTCAGCTCTGGTTAGCATTTGGATGAGAGACCATCAAGGAAGTCTTCTCGGGCCAGGGCGTCAAACATATAAGGCCCAGGGGCCGAATCAGGCCCCCCGGAGGGCTCCTATCAGGCCCTGAGCAACTGGCTCTTGTCTGCTTCCTTCTCCCTCTCTCTTGCTTCCTTTTGCATCTCAACTTACTTTGCAAGGCTTGTACCATTTTCGCACACAGCTTACCTCACAGTCACAATCCTGTTCCCTCCGTAGCGTCCGGTCAGATTTCCCACCATCTGTGCCGGAGTTACAGGAAGTGCCGCAGCTTCTGCGTAGCAAACGTAAACTGGGTTTTAGTGGTTTACGTTTGCTACGCAAAAGCCGCGGCACTTCCTGTAACTCCGGCGCAGATGGTGCGAAATCAATATCACAGGAGCTACAGAACAAACCCCGATTTTCTCCATTGGTTGGGAGGGAGGGAAAGAGCCAGAGCTTCCTTTGCCCCAGTTCCCTCGATCCCACGGGACAAATACAAAGAAAGCACAAGTGCTAATATTTTAAGCATGTTTTATTTTAAGGTTTTAAAAATCTTTAGTCGTGTTTGTCTGTGTCCTTTAAAAAGTTTATATCTCTGCTACCTGATCTTAAATAGGTTAGGCTTTCCAACCCTCCCGCCCTGGCGGGGGACCCCAGGATTTACAGCCTCTTCCCCCGCTCTCCAAAAAAACGGAAGTGGGGGGAGAAGGGAAATGGCGCCAAGGAGCGTGGCGAGCCGCCCCATCTCGGAGGAGCAGCTACGGTGACCTGGAGAAGAGGCGGCAGCAGCGCAGCGGCATCGCCCGCTCCGCCTCTGAGGTAAAATCAGAGAAGGGGAGGGTGGAGGCAGGGCAGGAGCGTGGCGAGCCGCGAATCTGGGTCCTTCTAGGACCCGGACTTGCGGCTCACCACGCTCCTGGCCTGCCTCTACCCTCCCCTTCTCTGATTTCACCTCAGAGGCGGAGCGGGCGACGCCACTGCACTGCCGCCTCTTCTCCGCTTCACCATAGCTGCTCCTCCGAGATGGGCTCAGCCTGAGCCCATCTTGGAGGAGCAGTTACGGTGAAGCAGAGAAGAGGCGGCAGCTGCGCAGCGGCGTTGCCCGCTCCACCTCTGAGGTGAAATCAGAGAAGGGGAGGGTGGAGGGAAGGAAGGGGTTCAGTGATGCTTGTCACACCCTTGCTCCTAGCTCCACCCCAGTGTCTCCTGGCTCCACCCCCAAAGTCCCCAGAGATTTCTTGAATTGGACTTGGCAACCCTAAAATAGGTATACACAAGGCCCGGCCTGACATGGCCTGGACCGGCCCAACAAGGTCTCATTTATGTCAGATCCGGTCCTCAGAACAAATGAGTTTAACACCCCTGTTCTAGAGCATCTATGCAGAGGCAGGGAGTGGCAAACCACCTCTGAATGTCTCTTGTTTTGAAAACCCAACAGGGTCACTGCAAGTCAGCTGTGACTTGACAGCAAAACCAAGAACAAAAAAAAGGATAGAGTGCCAATCAATACTCCCTCTAATCTAAGCTGTAGAGTCTTGTAAGCAAAAATTCTACTTTGTGAGCTACTGGCGTTGAAGCTGTGAGTTACTGCATAAATTAGTGTGCTCTGGGGCCGTTTTTCCTGAGCTAAGACAAATAAGTGTGAGCTGGAGGCTAAAAAACTATGAGCTAGCTCACACTCACTCAGCACACTACAATGAGAATGTGGTAAGGAAAAGCTACAATTATTTAGGTGCAAAACTAGTAGGACCAACATGCTTTATCCCAAGGCTTTTTTTGTAGCAGGAACTGCTTTGCATATTAGGCCACACACCCCTGATGTAGCCAATCCTCATGGAGCTTACAGTAGGCCCTGCACTAAGAGCCCCTGAAGCTCTTGCAGGAGTGGCTACATCAGGGGTGTGTGGCCTAATATGCAAAGCAGTTCTTGCTACAAAAAAAGCCCTGCTTTATCCTCACAAACACCTCTGCATTGTAGGCTAGGCTAGTGAAAAATGGCTTGTTCCAGAAGTAACCCCATGAGCTGCATGGCAGAACAGGACTTTGAACCCTGGTTCCCCTGGACTATATGTTTATGTTGCCCTTATTTGTTTAACATTTTAAAAGTTCCCTGCTGGATTAGACTGATTTCCTACAGTGGCCAGGAAGCCTTGAATGAAGGGCTCAAAGAAGGCAATAGCCATCCCTCAGTGGCTGACATTCACAGGTAGACTGTTTCTGAACACGAAGGCTCCATTTAGCTATTGCAGATGAACATATGAACATATGAAGCTGCCTTATACTGAATCAGACCTTTGGTCCGTCAAAGTCAGTATTGTCTTCTCAGATTGGCAGCGGCTCTTTCTCCAGGGTCTCAAGCTGAGGTTTTTCACACCTATTTGCCTGGACCCTTTTTTGGAGATGCCGGGGATTGAACCTGGGACCTTCTGCTTCCCAAGCAGATGCTCTACCACTGAGCCACCGTCCCTCCCCTAGACTTCAGATTAAGAGCAACCCTATTGGATAAGACCAAGGTGAGGACTATCACAGCCGCTACCCTGTTTCCCATATGGCTTTCTCCCTGGCCATGCCTCTAAGCATCTAGCATTCAGAGACAGACTGCTTTCAAACACGCAGGTTCCATTATCAGTAATAACCTTCAATAAAATTATCTTTCATGAGATTTTTTAAAAAATAGACTCCTAAAAGGGGGTTCAATAAGAGCGCCTGTGAATCAAGAGACTTAGGAGCAGAAAGGTTTTTTCCAAAACCCTGTTGACTGACACCTTTTAACTGGATAATCAAACTCAGGTCTCTGCGTATCTCATGCACAAAGTCATAGCCTTTCCCACCATAATGTACAGCATGCCATTTCTGCCCATGTGACATAATGAAGAAGAAGATATTGGATGCATATCCTGCCCTATATTCTGAATCTCAGAGTCTCAGAGCAGTCACAATCTCCTTTACCTTCCTCCCCAACAACAGACACTCTGTGAGGTGGGTGGGGCTGAGAGAGCTCTTGCAGCAGCTGCCCTTTCAAGGGCGACTCCGCAAGAGCTATGGCTGACTCTGCAAGTGGAGGAGTGGGGAATCAAACCTGGTTCTCCCAGTTAAGAGTCCACACACTTAACCACTACACCAAACTGGCTCCCCCTCAAAAATACATCCCCCCCCCTCAAAAATGCATCCAAGTTTACTGCGTAATGATGAGAACTATCCTGTGCAGTTCATTCTTACCCTCCAGCAAAACAATTCCATCACCTGCCAGCAACTGTTGCCTAGTGTCTGCAGAGGAACCAAATGATAGACTACACACAAAAGAATAGACTCAAATACAACATGAAAAAATGGTAACTTTCAAAAACCATCAGGAGAGCATTTCACTCTCCGCGGACACTTTTGTGCTGGCGTGAAAGTCCTCCTGCTTCAACTGAAGGGAGATTCCAAGCAGAAAATCATCAAATTAGAATTCATCAGGAAATCTGATTATTTCCCAACGTCTGGATCGTGAGTAAAGTTCTCTTACCCAGGGCATTTTTTGTAGTCGGGACTCCTTTGCATATTAGGCCACACACCCCTAATATAGCCAATCCTCCTGCAGTTTACAGCGCTTTTAGTACAGGGCTGGGAGGATTGGCTACATCAGGAGGGTGTGGCCTAATATGCAAAGGAGTTCCTACTACAAAAAAAAGCCCTGCTCTTACCTGCTGATTTAATAATTCTGCACTGCCAAGTCATGACCAACTCATGGTGACCTTGGGGTTTTCAAGGCAAAAGATGTCTCTAGGATTGCGTTGCCAGGTCCCCCTTGGTCACCGGCAGGGAACGGGAGATAGAGTTGCCAGATCCCAGTTGGAAAACTCCTGGGCATTTGGGGATGGAGCCTGGGGACGATGCCATAGAGTCCCCCCTCCAAAACATCCATCTTCTCCAGGGGAATTGATCTCTGTACTCTGGAGATGAGTGGTATTTCACTGAGATCCCCAGATCTTACAGCTGGGGTGGGGAACCTTTTTTTTCTTCCAAGGGCCATTTGGATATTTATAACATTGTTCGTGGGCCGTACAAAATTATTAACTTAAAAAACAGTGCTCCGGCGCTGAGAGAGAACAATTCAGGCCAGCAAAATTCATGGAAATAATTATTTTTCTATTTGGTCATGTGGGGAGAGCCTGATTTGGCATGCACACACACACACACGGCTGCTACCCTAGGCAAATGCCTAGGCCCAGGGCTTTTTTGGGGGGGGGTAGAAAAAGCCCAGCAGTAACTCATTAACATATTATACCATATCCCCTAATATTAGCATATTAGGTCACACACTCATTAGCATATTAGGCCACACCATCTGGAATAATCAAGTGCAAACTGAACTGGTAGCTGGTTCCCACCCTGCCACCCCTCCCTCCCTCCTTTCATGCAGAAACTGCAGCTGCTCCCAGCAGACCTTTAAAGGCGCCCACATACCTCAGCAGCAGTCCTTCACAATGCCCACCACTCAGGCTCCACAGAGAGAGAGAGGGAGGGAGGGAGAAAGGGAAAGAAAGAAATGGGAGGAAGAAAGGGAAATGAAATCGAGGGAAGAAAGGGAAATAAACAGAAATAAAGAAATTGGGGGAAGAAAGGGAAATAAACAGTAATAAAGAAATGGAGGGAAGAAAGAGGAATAAAGGGAAAGAAATGGGAAATAAATGAGGGGGAAACTTACCTGAACTGTGACAGTGACTTTTCCAGGCCTTGCAGTGATCCTGGCCAGCAAGCCAGGCCCCAGGGAGACCACCACATGGCTTAGCTCAGCCCAGCAATCCCTGAGGGCCAGACCAAGTGATCTCAACCCCTGTCTTACAGACCAAGTTCCCCGCCCCTGTCCTACAGGGACGCCGGTTTACCATTGCCTGCCTCTGCATAGCAGCCCTCGACTTCCTTGGAGGCCTCCTGTCCAAATCCTAACCAGGGCCAACCCCGCTTAGCTTCCAGGCTCTGGCAAGATCAGGTAGTTCAGACTATTCCAACTGCTTCTTACACCTGCTAAAGGTGAAGGTAGTCCCCTGTGCAAGCACCAAGTCTTTATAGACCCATGGGATGACATCACATCACAATGTTTCCACGGCAGACTTTTTACGGGGTGGTTTGCCATTGCCTTCCCCAGTCATCTACCCTTTCCCCCCAGCAAGCTGGGTACTCACTTTACTGACCTCAGAAGGATGGAAGGCCGAGTCAACCTTGAGCCAGCTACCTGAAACCAGCTTCCGCCAGGATCGAACTCAGGTCGTGAGCAGAGCTTGGACTGCAGTACTGCAACTTCACCACTCTATGCCATGGAGTGGCTCCCTTTACATCTGCTCCAGGGGTTAAATTAGTTTAGCAAAGCTACCAATTTGTGCTGTTGGCAGTCGCTGAATGGCCACATTGATTAGTTTGCACACAAATTGGGCTTTGTGCAGAGTTGCCCCGAGCCAGACATCTTTCGCAAACCAGGCCTTCTGGCTTCAGGGATTACAAAAGGGCCTGATCTTCTGGATCTGTTCCCAAAGAGGCGGCACTTTCTGCAAAAGGAAGGGGTCATTTGACAACGCTTGAGATTCTAACAGCCGCTAGCATTAGAAAAGCCACTTTGTGCCAAAGTTTGGTGTAGTGCAGGGGTGGCCAACGGTAGCTCTCCAGATGTTTTTTGCCTACAACTCCCATCAGCCCCAGCCAGCATGACCAACGGCTGGGGCTGATGGAAGTTGTGGGCAAAAAACATCCGGAGAGCTACCGTTGGCCACCCCTGGTGTAGTGGTTAAGTGTACGGACTCTTATCTGGCTGAATCAAGTTTGATTCCCCACTCTTCCACTTGCAGCTGCTGGAATGGTATTGGGTCAGCCATAGCTCTTGCAGAGCTGTTCTTGAAAGGGCAGTTTCTCGGAAAGCTCTCTCAGTCCCACACACCTCACAGGGTGTCTGTTGTGGGGGGAGAAAATAAAGGAGATTGTAAGCCGCTTTAAGACTCATTCAAAGAGAAGGGTGGGGTATAAATCTGTGGTCTTCTTTTTCAACACTAACAGAACAGATCTCGGAACAGATCTGTGGGAGCCAACCCAAAGCCTTTTATTCCTCTGTTTTAAAAAAAGAATCCACTTGATGCTTCTGCTTCGAGCCCGTGAATTTTTATTTTCCTTTTTGCCTCAAGCGTGGCAAAGCATCTCTAGGCTCCTTGTGGCTTTTGTTGCAGCAAAGTAGCACGACGTGGAATTTTCCATAGGTGTGTGTTTCTTTTTTTGGGGGGGGGGGGAGAAAAAGAGGGTTTCAGCATAGTTCTGGCTTTAAAATCCATTCCAATTACCGGCAGATTAAAAAACACTTTCTGCCCTTCATGCGACATTGGCGCGAGGCTCCTGCGGCAGCCCATTGGACTCCTCAGCCGTTATCTCGGCCCCTGCAGAGGAAGACGCTGGAAGGCATCCTATCTACCGGCAGCAAGAGCTGAGGTTGCTACAAATAGAGATAAGGCAGAAAAGGGGAAAAAAGCTGGGCTCGGATGCCTGCCTGGCAGGGGGGAACAGTGCCAGGGATGAAGCTGGGTGGGTGGGTGGGTGGGGAATAAAAAGAGAGAAAGGTTAGGATAGTCCCTGTCTCAAGGTCATCTGCTCAAGGCAGCAGGGAGAAAAATCCACATATAGGGTTTTGACAAGGTCAGGACAGGCAAACAATCATTTCCCGCATGGGAACTGCATGTTTTTGCTACCGTATTGGGACAGAAGGAAAGTCGATTCTTTCGCAGTATCCTTTCTTGTTGTTTTGTACCGAGGAGAGTGACTGCACCTGTTGAATTTCTGCCTTACGGCCAGGGTAGCAGGAAGTCCTTTACGCATTAGGCCACACTCTCCTGATGTAGCCAATCCTCCTGGAGTTTACAGTAGGCCCTGTACAAAGAGCCCTGTAAGCTCTTAGAGGACTGGCTACATCAGACGGGTGTGGCCTAATATGCAAAGAAGTTCCTGCTACAAAAAAAGGCCTGCTTAAAGTCATTCAAGACACAAGTGCTGAAGAGGAAGCCTCAACGAAGCTGTTTAAGGTACCAGCAGCCTCCTGGTACCTTAAACCAGCCAGTTTGGTGTAGTGGTTAAGTGTGTGGACTCTTATCTGGGAGAACCGGGTTTGATTCCCCACTCCTCCACTTGCACCTGCTAGCATGGCCTTGGGTCAGCCATAGCCCTGGCAGAGGTTGTCCTTGAAAGGGCAGCTGCTGTGAGAGCCCTCTCAGCCTCACCCACCTCACAGGGTGTCTGTTGTGGGGGAGGAAGGTAAAGGAGATTGTGAGCCGCTCTGAGACTCTTCAGAGTGGAGGGCGGGATATAAATCCAATATCTTCATCTACCTCACAGGGTGTCTGTTGTGGGGGAGGAAGGTAAAGGAGATTGTGAGCCGCTCTGAGACTCTTCGGAGTGGAGGGCGGGATATAAATCCAATATCTTCTTCTTCATCTTCTTTGCTATAGACAGGCAGCGCCAACCTTGCCTCTAGGCCAACTAGGTGATTACCTAGGGTGCCGGCCTTCTGGGTGTGCCGAATTGGGTACCCATGTGACTCGTCAACATTATCAGTGCAAGAGGTGGGGCACCAGAAGTCAGCCTTGCCTAGGGTGCCAGACAGGTCAGCATTGCAACACCATTGTAAAAAAACAGAAGGCATATTACAAGACGAAGCAACAGTGCTGGTGGTTTCGCCACAATGGACTCCTCTGGAAATTGCCATGAAGGTGGGGGGGGGGGAAGCATTTTAATATCACCAGATTTTCAAAATCCACTTTAATAACCAGTCTACTATTAGAAGATATATTTTCATTGGGTGGTCAAGCTGAATTTGGGGCTGACCCCCTTCAGACTGCAGCAGGGGGCTCGCAGGAGACTTCCATATTAAAAAAAAAAAAGGGCTGCAGACAGAAAATCAGCGTGTCAATGAAACCGTGTCTAAACTAGTCTACCCTAGCCCTCTTGCTGACAAGCAGCTTTTCTTCATGCAGGGAATTCTTTCTTTTTCTGGGAAGCCATTCAGTGGCCTTCATAGGAGGTTAATAAGCAGACTTTTCTTAAAGTAGTTTCTGGCCATGAAAATCTAAAATAACTATCCTCTAATCTCTAGGACATTGACCCCCTACAACAAAAGCCAACAATCCATACATTTAAATATTAAGTACCATCTTTCCCAGGAGTGGAATTCTAACAGGAGCTCCTTTGCATATTAGGCCCTGATGTAGCCAATCTTCCAAGAGCTTGCAAAAAAGAGCCTTGTAAGCTCTTGGAGGATTGGCTACGTCAGGGGTGTGTGGTCTAATATGCAAAGGAGCTCCTGCTAGAATTCCACCCCTGGAACATCCATGGTAGCTCAAGATGGCTTTACAAAACAAGGATAACCAGGCACTGTGCAACAACTCTCACGTTCTCATTTTCGTTATTTGTGAGTCCCTAGCATTTCAGGGTTGTTGTTTTCTTTCCTGCACACCTTTTGCTCCCTCTAGTGGTCAGTTCAATATTACAGTGCTTTATGTCTCGCATTTTTCCCCGAAGGACTGCCTACCACTGTCACCTTCGGGAGTCTTGCTTTAGAGGATCCCAGGGGTGTTTTGTACAAAAAGCCCAGCAGGAGCTCCCCCATGCCCTCTCCAGTGAGTCCACCACAGCAGGCAAGCTGGGAAAGGCTCAAGTCATTGGGGAGGTGTTTAAAGATGCCTCCCCATGCCTTCCCCAACGTGCCACCCGGAGCTCTGGCCAGCCCAGGTGAAGCTCCGCTCCTGTGCGCTCCTGCCCAAAAAAAGCCCGGGGGGCTCCCATCTTCAGAAGCAAAGTAACCTGGGAAAGGACCTTCCCACTCACGGCACCAAAGCTCTGGACTTCCCTCCCCAGAGAGATTTGACTGTCCCCTTTGGTCCCGGTCTTCTACCAGGAGTTGGACATTTGGCATTCCCTCCCGAACCCTCCTGTGTACATGTATTGTCTCGTTATCATCTTTAACTGTTTTCTGTGAGTGAATTTCTAAGTCTTGTTTGAAGGTTTATTTTTTAAAAAAATCATTTGCTGCCTTGAAAGGAAAGGGGACATTAAAATGTTTTAATCAGGCCTCATTTTGGCCAGGAGCTCACCGGACCGGAGCGCTGAAATCTCTATATTTTATTGTGCTCAATACTTGCTACTTACTTCAGAAGAATTTTGCTGAATGCTAAGATTTGACAAGCTTTCTAATATTTCCACCCCCCTCCCCCCAAAAAAAACGGGAAAAAACCAAAACATATCAAGCAGACAGAGGGAAAACTTCCTCATGCCACTGTGGCCACAGAGGAGAAAGTCATTTAAAAAGTATGATGGGAGTAAGGTTTTATTATGACAATGATAATTCAGGATGCTGAGCTGATCTAATTGAGTACTGAATATATAATTGAGATGTCAGGGGTGTGGCATATGCAAATGAGTTGTGCTAATGAGCTCCGGCACCTCTTTTTCTACTAAATGACCCCTGGTCTTAATTTAAAAAAAAGTCAAAAATGCAGTGGCCGAGAAGAGAGGAGCCTAGCATCTGGTGTGGGGGCGCCATCTTGTGAATGTGCCCATATCTCCGTCTGTCAGGGAGTGGGAGGGGGCTTTCTGCTGTACACCCCCTCTTTGCGAGCCATTCCTCATGGGCTCCGCTCAGCACAAAGACTCTGCTCTCCCCCTTCCCTGCAATCAAGTGAGTTGATTCCTTTTGCTCGTTCTATAAACCTGCAATTACTGCTCAAGTCACCACCTAATTAGCCTCCCCCCCCCCCATTCCAGGCAGAGATGAGCTTTGCCTGTAATAGAAGCTGGTGGTTGGGGGAACATAAGAAGAGCCTTGCTGGATCAGACCAGTGGTCCCTCTAGTCCAGCATCCTGTCTCACAGTGGCCAACCAGTTCCTCTGGAGGGCCAACAACAGGGCATAGGGGCCGAGGCTTTCCCTGAAAAAAACATCGGGCCAGTGGTCCCTTTAGTACAGCATCGTGTCTCACACAGTGGCCAACTGGTTCCTCTAGAGGTCCAACAGTAGGGCATAGACTGAGGCCTTCCCCTGAGGTTGCTACTTGGCTCTGGAATTAGAGGCTTTAGTGATTCTGAACTTGAAGATTGTCATTAGTCACCAAGTAGTCACTGATATATTTATCCTCCTTGAATCTATCTACCGTAATCCCCAGGGCTTTTTTTTGTAGCAGGAACTCCTTTGCATATTAGGCCACACACCTCTGATGTAGCCAATCCTCCTGGAGCTTACTGTAGGCCCTGTACTAAGAGCCTAATAAGCTCTTGGGGGATTGGCTACATCAGAGTGGTGTGGCCTTGTAGCAAAGGCTACAAGAAAAAGCCCTGCTAATCCCCTTTTAAAGCTGTCGATGCCTGCCTTCATCCTCTGGCAGCAGATACCACATTTGACTCGCTCTCTATGGAATGCAGTCTTTCCTTTTGTCCGTCCTGAACCTACTGCCCATCAGAAGCTTCCATTCTGGATGGCTTTGGCTGGTGGATGGGTGGAAAGGGAAAGGCCCCTGGAAGGCAGTTTCCTTGCAAGGGCTCTGGAGGCAACTTTACTGCTGGACCCTGCTCATGGAGAGCCAGTTTGGTGTAGTGGTTAAGTGTGCGGACTCCCATCTGGGAGAACCGGGTTTGATTCCCCACTCCTCCACTTGCACCTGCTGGAATGGCCTTGGGTCAGCCATAGCCCTGGCAGAGGTTGTCCTTGAAAGGGCAGCTGCTGTGAGAGCCCTCTCCAGCCCCACCCACCTCACAGGGTGTTTGTTGTGGGGGAGGAAGGTAAAGGAGATTGTGAGCCGCTCTGAGACTCTTCGGAGTGGAAGGTGGGATATAAATCCAATATCTTCTTCTTCTCCTGTGCAGCAGCTCAAGACACGGACACAGAGCATCTCTATCCCTCAATCTAGCTCCAGCAAGGAAAAGGCACAGGAGCCAGGGTTGCCAAGTCTTACTCAAGAAATATCTGGGGACTTTGGGGGTGGAGCCAGAAGATATTGGGGGTGGAGCCAGGAGCAAGGGTGTGACAAGAATGACTGAACTCCAAAGGGAGCTCTGGCCATCACATTTATAGGGACCATACTCCTTTTAAATGACTTCTCTCCCATTTGGAAATAAGGAAGGATAGGGGCACCTTCTTTTTGGGGCTCATAGAATTGGACCCCCGGTGCAATCTTTTTGAAACTTGGGGAAGGTTTTGAAGAGAGGCACCAAATGCTATGCTGAGAATTTCATGCCTCCATCTCATTTTGTACCTACCTCATCATGTAATGCCTGTTTTATGATATTATTTTAATTTTGTTTGATTTTACCGTTGTAAGCTGCCCTGAGCCCACTTGCAGGTTAAGGCGGGATATAAATCCAAAAACTGAAGTGAATTAAATTTTAAAAATAAATTCAAATTTAAAAAACAGCGCCTCCCCCCAGAGCCCCAGATACCCACAGATCAATTCTCCATTTTATTCTATAGGAATTGGTCTCCAACAAGGATTATGGAGTGCCCAGCAGACATTTCCCTCCCACTACTGCTTTCTGATGATCCTGGAGTGGGGGGAGGGCCTCCAAACCGGGGGAATCCCCTGCCCCCAACTGGGGATTGGCAAGCCTAAGAGGAGCAGAGCCAAACTAAAAAAGGCTGTCCGCTCAGTTTATAGTCCACCCCAAGTAACCTTTTGTGATGGAATCATAAAAGAGCCAGGACAGTTCTATCAAGTTCTGAACTAGATTATGCCCCTCTGTTTGGTTCTGTTCCCCAGAAGGCTTTGCGTCTCTCTCAAGCCTGGCCTGTTCTGTCAGTACAGTCTGCTCTAGAAGAACTGTCGACTTCTTTTAGTTTCAGCCTTGAAGCCATAATATCTGTGTGTCTCCATGGTTCCCCCCTTGACACAGAGAGCACCGCTGGTAATATACAGATTGTTATTGTTATTTGAAGCAACGGGGCCTCTTGCCCTCACAGAAATTGTTTTAACGAAGTCAAAGTTCATGCCTCACTGTAGGATAGCGGTTGGGGTTCTGTCAGATGCTCCTCTGAGAATTGACTGTTACATTCGCTCCTATGGATGGGAAAAGGTACTTAATGTGCGATTTTGTCCTTGTTCCTTGGCGTTCTGAACCGACTCCCTCCCTATGGGTGTTGAGTCAGAGCCACCAAGGAGATCCTTTATAAAGATCTGTGCACAATGTTTAAGTATTGAATGTTGGATTAATGTGTGCTGCATACTAAATCAGGGGTGGCCAAATTGTGGCTCTTTCACACATGTTGCGTGGCTCATTTTGTGGCCTTGAGCTCCAGAAGGGGTGGGGAGGTTTCATAAAAATATGGAAACGGGATGATGGACTAACAGCAGCCAGCCAGATGCTTCTGCGAAGGCCGCAAAAAGGATGCAAAGACAGCAAGTCAACAATTGCTTCTAGAGATATACTGATTATAAGGGATTTTTTTCATAGAAAAAGCTCAGCAGGAACTTATTTGAAGAAGATTGAAGATACTGGATTTATATCCTGTCGTTCACTATAAATCTCAGGGTGGTCACAATCTCCTTTACCGCCCCCCCCCCACACAACAGACACCCTGTGAGGTGGGTGGGGCTGAGAGAGCTCTCCCAGAAGTTGCCCTTTCAAGGACACCTCTGCCAGAGCTATTGCTGACCCAAGGCCATTCCAGCAGCTGCAAGTGGAGGAGTGGGGAATCAAACCCGGTTCTCCCAGATAAAGAGTCTGTGCACTTCACCACACCAAATTGGCTCTCATACTAGGCCACACCCCTAACCACCATTGTTTCACACAGGGCTTTTTAGGTAGAAAAAGCCCAGCAGGAACTCATTTGCATATTAGGTCACATCCCCTGACACCAAATCAGCCAGAACTGCATTCCTGCTCAAAAAAAGCCCTGCTGATCTTGAACATGGAGGGTCTTCTATGGTCTGTCTCTAGAAGCCAAATGCTCTCAGACAAGTGCAAGAGCCCGGCCATTCCAAGGAAGGATATTCCATCCCCCCCTGTGTTCGGAGACAGACTATCTCTACAAATGGAGGCTCTAGGTATGGAATAACCCAACCAGCCACCTCCCTCTGAAAGCCATGGATGACAAAGGAGAAGCAGGCAACCCCCGTGCCCCCGGCTCTCTTCCCCAAGCAAGACTTGGCCTCTTTTCCCCACAAGGGCACCTGTAAAGAGAGCCTCGGGGAGCGCTTCTCAAAAGGCTCCAGTGTCTCTTGGTGATCTGCCAACGGTTTCTACCATTTCAATCGCCCAAGCTTTGCTTTCCTTTCTGCAGGAGACCCGCGGAGGACAGGCAGCGGAGCAGGGACATCTCTCGCAAGGGCTCGCCTAAGAGGAAAAACGCTTAGCTAACAAATGCTTCCCATTCTGTCCGCATTAAACTCCCCCCCCTCCAACTTCTGCTGATCTGCCAGGCAGGTGAGCCGCCTGCAATCAGCCAGGCGAGGAGGAGGGAGAATCTCCGAGTCCCGGAATTGACAGGATCCCTGCCTGGCTGGACGGTGGATGGAAAGGCATCCTGGAGACTGCAAACCAGATTCTTGATTTCTCCTTTGCAATTTTTCTTTTTTTAAAAAAATGTATTTCAAAATGGTCGGTGGCTGGTTTGACTTGCGCTCAGCTGGGATATTTGAACGGGTACTCTGTACAGGGATGATTGCAGCCGATGAAAGGAAGTGCATTTGGTTTCTTTAAAACAAGATTTTTAAAAAACACTCTTTGAAGCTGCCTGACATTGACTCAGCGCTCGGGGCCATCTGGTTCTGTACTGTCTACTTGTGACTCGCAGCTGTTGCCTCAGGTCTCAGGCAGAGAAAGGTCTTTTAACATATTCGTATTTGGGATCTCCTCCCTGCAAAGCAGATGTTCTGCCACCGAGCCTCTGCTTCTCCTCTGCAGCAAGCCCTTCTCTTCCCAGAAGGGTCTGTCTCCTTACCTACGGCTGCGCTGCGCATAGACAAAATGCTCCAAACAGGAGGTTTTCGGTTTCAGCCGTCAAGACACGGTCAATTAATGTTAATTCCCTGGGCTTCTCAAGGCAAGAGACCTTTGAGGTGGTTTGCCATTGCCTGCCTCCACGTAGAGACCCTGGGCTTCCTTGGTGGTCTCCCATCCAAACACAAACCACTCGGTATCCTCCAAACTGCTTAGCTTCTGAGATCTGACTCAATTAAGCTGGTTTGGGCTGTCTGGGTCAGGGGAAACAAGAGAGGCCATAGATCATTCCTTCCACAGGGAATCCTTGGTTGGCTTCCTTCTGACAGAGCGAAGGACCTGCCATGCAATTCCAATGCTGATTTAGTTGTAGGTCTTGCCCCCCCCCCCCAACTTCCTGTGCCTCCCATTCAGCCTATCGTCTATCACATTACATGCTTTTCTGTTCTCTACTTTGGACTTGCAAGCACCCTGCAAAGAAGGTATGGGGGCTGAGCAAGAGGTTGGCCCAACACTACCCACTGAGGTTCATAGCCAAGTGGACATTTGAACCCCAAGTCTGTCTTTAACAAAAAGGATAAACTTTTACATGTGTTCAATTCAATTGAATTTTTTTTTGGGGGGGGGGGCAGCCGCGGAATCCCACATTTTTAAAGTTGTCAAGTTCCTCAGCAGGAAGTGGTGTGTGTGTGTGTGGCCAATTGAGGACACAACTACTAGCCAATCCATGCTATGCACACCCGATTTCAACTGCAAACTTGCAGAATCTGATCTCTCCTTCCTCTCCCTCGCTTGACCCTTGGAGAGAAAACGGTTGCCATGGCAAGTGCCCGCGAGAGGAGCCCTTCAAGTGCTCCCATGGATTGTTCCTAGGCAGTTTCTCACCGTATCGTTAGGGCCAAAGCTCGGACGAGCAGGTGCCCGCTTCTAAAAGGCCAGAGAAAAGACACAGAAGATGGCACAGTTCAAATACTTTATTCCTTAGAGAGGGTTTACAAGATGGGTCGAATCCATTTAAAGGCAGACACGTCCTTCCCCCCTATGGGGTGGGAGTGAATCCAGGCGGATTCAGTGGTGGTGGTGGGGAGAGAGATGCTCTCTGTTTTGTTCAGGGTCAGATGGGAGCACATTTGAACAGCCTGATCTTCATTTAAAAGAGATACCACCCGAGTGGGCGTTCGAGCTGGCATCAGCTTTTGGCAGCCTCGCTTCCCACTGGATAAGCCTTCCAAGCATCCAGAAGCCTTGTCTTCCGAAAGCAAAGACTTTGAAAGAATACTCCTGAAGCCAGAATGTGTGTGTGTGTGTGCAGCGTGTGTCGGCTTGTGCCTTTTCCCAGCTATGCCGTCAAGCAGAGCCGACTTAATTGCGGCGAGGGGGTGTGCGTGTGCGCGCGGGCTCCTTTCTACGAGCGTCTTGGAAAAGTCACGCCGACTGGGAAGGCGTAATTATGGCTTTTTGAGTTTCACTGCAGGCAACCCGATTCTATTCTGGCGACGCGAAAACTGGCAGGGGTGCGGGGTGTGCGTGTGCTGAAGAGTCAGGGAGCGGAGGGAGCACGCACAAAAAGAAAAGACATGCTAATCTCTTGCAACCCTCGAGGCCAAAAAGGATCAGGCTGCACCAATTTCATTGCTCCGTAATCCCTCTCTGATTTGAGGAGGGGGGGGGGGCAGGATGAGCAAGGCAGAAGTGCTCCAAAGCAGCGCTATCCTGCCACACCCCCACCCCAATCCCACACTCTTCAGTGCTGGAACAAAATGCCCAGGAAGGGCTGTTGAATTTTTGCCATCTGCCAGAGATAACACCCAGTGCTGCACAAGGGGCCAAAGGGAAGCATGGAAAGAAGGGAGGGGAGGTGGAGGCTTGGTTTGAAGACAAGGGAGGCTGTGGGTGGGGCCAGGGATGGCTCCTGGGCATTGCCAACTGCCCAGGAATTGGCAAGGTGAGATGGTGGGGGGGGGCACAAAAGAGAGCAAGACAGCTCCCCTTTTGTCTCCACTGGCGGAAATCAGAATTCTCACGCACAGAAGGGAGTCTCAAGTCCGGCGACTTCCCCTCCTGTAGTCCGAGAGACCACCGAACACCGAAGGATGAATGACTCTTGCAAGGGCTGTATGGAGCCACAGAGGAAGGGAGCTGCGAAAAGAGAAGGTGGATAGGAGTGGGGACGGAAAAGGACGGGAAACCTTGCGGAAGGCGGCTCTCAGGAACGGCACCCTCCCCAGCACCGGTGTGCACCGGTGTGAGGCTTCAATCTTGCCCCACCAGCATTGATTTCTGTAGCTGGCAAGGGACCCCGAAAGGGGGGAGGGGGATGCGCGCTGGGGCAGCACAAAGAGCTCAACTGGGCTAAAGGAAAGTGAAGCAATTTTAGAAACAAAGAGAGACAAACACGCACAGGGCTGGGATTCCCTGCCGACGGGCTTGCAGCTCTGCCACGGAAAATCCGCCGCCGCCCGATCCCCGAGGAAGGCGACCCGACTCGGCTGCGTCATCGCTGCAGCAGGAGAGGAAGAGCGAATCGACAGGGTGGGCTCTGGGGAGGGGGGGGGGGCCGCGGCTCCACCTTTGCCGACATCCCTAGCTGACGAGGCGCGCTTCGCTGGAAGCCGCTGGGGCGTGAGCCAGTGTGGCAGACGGAGGGAGAATCCCAGCGCAGGCTCTTGTGTGCCTGCAAGGAGGGCTGTCTGTGTAAAGACAGGAAGGGGGGGTTGCGGTGGCAGTACAATGCATAAGCGGTGTCCGCTACAGCGACTTGGTGCGACAGTGCCGAAAGGTATGGAGAAGCTCAGCGGGAACCCACGTTTGGTAGAGGGACTGGGGTACAAGCAACAGGAAGAACCAGGCAGACGCTCCAGTCGGGGGCCCTGCAAGCTCCGGTGCAGCCTTAAGAATGGGGCTCTCTTAGCAAGGCCAGAATCGAATCTCTCAGACTAACCATGGGGTGGCACAGCAACCTGTTGCGTCGGGGGTCCCGGATTCTCTTTCTTCAGCAGGGCTGAGCAAAGGGTCTTCTGGGAGAAGGTGCTGTCTAAAGGTTGGATCCCACAGATCGGTTCTGCTAGGGTTTTAGTCTGGCACAAGGCACCTTCTCGCTAATGCAAGAGGTACAGGAAGACTCGGGGATCTTCCCCTAACCGTGGAATCTCTCCCCTAACTGTGAAATGCTGGAAGGGTTTCACCAGAACTGGGTCTGCTGGAACAAGGGCGTGCCGATTCCTGCTAAGTGCAAGAAGCAGATCTTTGTGATCCATTATCCGAATTCTCCCTGTGGCAGTCAACCTGGGTCTGAGCTGTATCGCTTCAGACGACGGGTGGGCTCTCAGGGCTAAACGCTCCATCAAAAATAATGGCCATCATCCCTGGAGAAAAGAAAGCTAATCTGGGGGAAAGGCTCCGAGCTTCCTGCGTTCAAGGAACGTTCTCGTATAGAAGTGCTGTCAAAACTCCTTCCTCGCCCAAACCCAGCAGGTCAAGGAAAAGGGCTCCAAGCCGACTTTCAGCCCCTGAAATGCTAGTTTTCTAATGCGAGGGAATCGTGTCGTTTGTACAGAGGAAAGCTCAATCGCGCCAGCCTGCCGCTCGCGTTCTGCGCAGGCGTGGCCCTGACGGGAGGGGGACAACCCAGTGAGAATGAGTGACTGTTTTCCTTTGGTGTTTGCGGAGGGGGCCCCTGCACCTTCAAAGGAGAAGGGCTGCCAATATTCAAAGCAAGGCAGATGTCAGAGCTGCCTCACAGGCTTGGTGCAAGCTGGTTTTTAACAAAGCGGCCCAAGCTTTGAACAGTTATCTTCTTGGACCGGGGTGTGTGTGTGTGTGTCTATCCAAGAAGCCTCTTTTTATAGAATCTGCTCCCTGCCAGTCCGGGGGGGGGGGGGGGGGTGGGGCACAGCATGTTTGGCTCAGTTGTTAATGAAATCAACCGGACTCTGCACCCCAAGAAGCTCTGGAAGGCCTGTGGAGATGGAAAACCCTCTTTGCTTTAATGGGGAGCTCCAGGAGGGGAGAGGGAAAATCGACAAAGCAAGGGGCTCAGAGAGAGGGAGAAAAAAAAGGGGGGGGGGAATTAGTTGCACCTTTTAGATCCTTAAAAGTGGAGCGAGGAGGGCCGTCAGAGCAGCATCTGTGGTCCTTGGAGATATTTGGGTGGGGTCTTGAGGGAGAGGAGGCACGGAGGCTCCCTCTCCTGCACACGCTTGCCTGCCCCGCTCCCTCCCTGAGTCTCATTTCTGGCTGTTGTAGGCCGTGTGCCTCTGGTTCATGGGGTTTTCGGGGGATCGCATCCACTCCTTCTTGAGCAGCTGCTTGAGCTGGGAGAGGCGCATGTTGGGGTTCTCCTGCTTGAGACGGGGAAGGTTTGCCTCCTCAAATGTGGCGAAGGCGGCTTTCATCCGGCGCTCGGGGTGGCGGTCCAGGTCGTCGTCGGCGACGCTGTTTGGGGAAGGGAGAAGAGAAGGAAACTCTGCTTAATGGGTATCTGGCCAGTGTCTTCCTGCTGACATCCCAGTCCCCCACCCCTCCTGACCTGACTCCTCTCGAGTGGCTAATTCACATCATAGAGCTGGAAGGGATCTCCAGGGTCATCTAGTCCAACCCCCTGCACAATGCAGGAAATTCACAAATACCAACCCCCCCACCCCCAAACACACACAGAGTGACCCCTGCTCCAAGCCCGGAAGATGGCAAAAAACCTCCAGTATCCCTGGAGAGCCAGTTTGGTGTAGTGGTTAAGTGTGTGGACTCTTATCTGGGAGAACCGGGTTTGATTCCCCACTCCTTCACTTGCACCTGCTGGAATGGCCTTGGGTCAGCCATAGGTCTGGCAGAGGTTGTCCTTGAAAGGGCAGCTGCTGTGAGAGCCCTCTCCAGCCCCACCCACCTCACAGGGTGTCTGTTGTGGGGGAGGAAGGGAAAGGAGATTGTGAGCTGCTCTGAGACTCTGAGATTCGGAGTGGAGGGCAGGATGTAAATCCAATATCATCTTCTTCCTGACCAAACTGGCCTGGAGAAAAATTGCTTTTCCCGTGATCCAGCCGTGATCCTTTAACAGGCAATTTTGGGGACTGAACCTTCTGTATGCCAGGCAGCTGCTCGAAACCCAAGTGGCACTTTGTCATTAGTTGCAAGCTTTCTGCAGTGGCCTCTGCTACAGGTTTGGCCCAGCTCGACCTTGATATAGGGCCTGCGGGAGGCTGCTCTACACAGGATAGGATGAAAGCCTTGCTGGGAATGTCAGCTTTTGTATTGGGGAGGGCATTCTGGCAGCTGCTCAGTTCAGGTTAAGTCTTTCAGCCCATGACTTTCTAGAACATCCTTCTGGACACTCCAACCCTTGGCCCCTCTTATTTGTGGGACCTCCCCCCCGCCCCCTCACGCTAACTTCACTCAAGTCAGCTGGGGCTTCTGCCCAGGCAAGGTGCGCCCCCCACCCACCCCCCGCCGGCCACACTCCCTTCTCCCTCCAAGTGCAGCAGCAGCAGGCCCCAATTGATGCACTGGAGCACGCCTGCCACCTCACCGTGCCACCCCACTGTTCCCGTTCCTGTTCACTCCCGGCTCTTCCTGTTCATTCGCTCCTGGCTCCTGACACAGGCAGGCAAACAGGAAGAGGTGGCGCAGTGGTAGGGAGAAACCCGGAGAGAAAAGGAAGAGGCAGAACGGCAGTGGAAAGGAGCCAGGAGCTAACAGGAAGAGGCTGGTGTGGTGCTCCCTTCCTGCCATGCTGCCTCTTGCCGCCAGCCAGTTTCATCTGTGCCGGTGGCTCAGCCTTCCCCGTAGGCGGCTGCAGGGAGAGGGAGGGGGTGCCCCTAGGCTGCTGTCTACCTGGCCATCTTGACCATGCCGGGCCTGTTTCTGCAGGTGCCAACCTACAAATAGGCAACAACTGCCCTGCCCTTGTAAAGTGGGCCTGCCCGAGGAGGTTCAGAAAGCTGCCCTCTCCTGGGTTTTTTCTTTTTGCAAACTGTGCAAAACTGAATTATTCAAATGGGCTTTTCTGTGCAGGTCATACACAGGGCTGGCCTTGCACAAAACCCGTTTCAGCACCTTCCTTGGATAAACGATCAAGCACTGTGCTCTATGTTGCTGTTTAAAGTTTACTGTAAGCAAAATCCTGTTCATGTAATTTCTACGCTGCTTAATGTGTCGTGCGAAGAGCTACACTGCGCTTCAGTTCAGGGGTGGCCAAACTTGCTTAATGTAAGATCCACACAGAATAAACGTCAGATTTTTGGGACGAGGGAGGGAGGGAGGTGGAGAGGGAGGGAGAGGTGGAAAGAAAGCAACTTTAACTTTAAACGCATTCCCCCAAGCCACCAGCTGGTTTGGCTTGGAGAAGTGATTTAAAGAGAGAACTGCCCTCTCCGAGCCAGCCAACAGGGAGGTAGGGGCTCCGACAGCCCCTCAATATGTGTGGAAGAGCCACGTGCGGCTCCCGAGCCACGGTTTGGCTACCTGTGCTTTAGTTCTTTCTGGTGGCTCTAAAATCCAACTGCCTTGGTTACTGGATGCCCCATTTTGTTGACTGGACTGATTTACGATGTGCAATCCCTGCCCAGAGCCCCTGTGAGAATGGTGGACAGTAAACAACACAGATAAATAAATTAAACACCCAGGCTTCTGAAGCCTCTGAGGAATGATGCACTTCTGAACATGGACACACGGACCCTTCCCTTGGGGAAACAACATTCAGCCCCGTTGGGTGTACCTGAGCACGGCAATGGCATCTTCTATGGTCCGGGCCTCCACGGCTCCTTCATCCAGCACCCTCCTGTTGATGTTCTCCTCCAAGGGCACCTCAAGGTGGCTCTTCTGTTTTTCCACTGGGGGGGTGGGGGTGGGGAGAAATAAAGCACTGCAGCATTCATTCATGGTTCTGTTTGCGTTAAGAGCAGTTGCATTAAGATCCGACTCGGAAGGCTCCATCTCGTTGGGTGTCTCACGGTAATCAACCGGATGCCCCAACGGGGACAACCGTGAGGCGTCTCATGGTTTTTTTATGCCCCCAAAGGCAGTCTTCCTCAGAAAGTGGGGGTTCATTAAGCTAACGTAGGTCCCACCGGGGTGGAATTCTAGCAGGAGCTCCTTTGCATATTAGGCCATACAATGCATATTAGGCCATACAATGTAGCCATTGTATAGCTCCTTTGCATATTATGTATTATGTCTCATGGTTTTTTTATGCCCCAAAAGGCAGTCTTCCTCAGAAAGTGGGGGTTCGTTAAGCTAACATAGGTCCCACTGGGACCTATGCAGGAGCTCCTTTGCATATTAGGCCATACAATGTAGCCATTGTATGGCTCCTTTGCATATTAGGCCATACGATGTAGCCAATCCTCCAAGAGCTTACAAAAAAGAGCTTTTGAAGGATTGGCTAATCAAGGGTGTGTGGCCTAATATGCAAAGGAGCTCCTGCTGGAGTTCCACCCCTCGGTACCGCCCGTGGACCTCTTTCTTCTTCACGCAGTTGTTCAAACCCTTTTGAAGGAACTTAGGCCAATGGCGCCCTGACCTGGAAGGCCCAGGCGGGCCTGATCTCATCGGGAACTAAGTAGGGTTGGCCCCAGTTAGTTATTTAGATGGGAGACCACCAAGGAAGTCCAGGGTTGCTCTGAAAAGGCAGGCAACGGCAAACCACCGCCCTGATCTGGATGGCGCCGGCTAGCTCGATCTTGTCAGACCTCAGAAGCTAAGCGAGGTCAACCCTGGCTAGTAGTTGGATGGGAGACCACCAAGGAAGCCCAGGATCATTACGCAGAGACAGGCAATGGCAAACTACCTCTGTTCATCTCAGAAGGTAAGCAGGGGCTCAGCCCTGGCTAGCATTTGCATGGGAGACCCCCAAATAAGAGCAGGGTTGCTCTGCAAGGGCAGACAACGGCAGGCCATCTCTGAATGTCTCGTGCCTTAAAAACCCTACCGGGGGTTACCAAGTCAGCTGCGGCTTGACAGTCCCTTCTGCCACCAAGCCAGGGGCTGTCGCTACATCTTGCGGCTATGAGTTCATTTTCAGGGCGCTTTTTTGGGGTAGAAAAAGCCCAGCAGGAACTCATTTGCATATCAGGCCACCACCCCCACGCCAACCCCAGATATTTCTACCTTCTGGGAACTCAATATGCTCTCCTCAGAACGTTTTCTATTCAGGCACTGGCAAACCGCAGAGCTCTAGAGAGGAGTCTGTTGTCACACACTCACCAAACATTTGGGGAGGGACGGTGGCTCAGTGATAGAGCATCTGCTTGGGAAGCAGAAGGTCCCAGGTTCAGTCTCTGGCATCTCCAAAAAAGGGTCTAGGCAAATAGGCGTGAAAAACCTCAGCTTGAGACCCTGGAGAGCCACTGCCAGTCTGAGTAGTCAATACTGACTTTGATGGACCAGGGGTCTGATTCAGTATAAGGCAGCTTCATATGTTCATTTTTACATTTTTTGCAATTCAGCTGGTGACCCTGTAGGGTTTTCAAGGTTTTCAGAAGGGGTGTTGCCATTGCCGGCCTCTGCGCAGCGACCCCGAACGCCCTCGGTCGTCTCCCATCCCAGTCCTAACCAGGGCTGACCCTACTGAGCCTCTTGAGATCTGAAGAGACTGGGCTACCCTGGGCCACCTAGGCTGGGCCAGAAGATGAAGCGCTGCCAAGCCACAACTGACTCCAGGCAACCTCATCTGAGGGCCGTTCCAGGCAAGAGACGAGCAGAGGTGGCTGGCCGCTGCCTCCATCTGCACAGCAACCCCCATCTTCCTTGGGGGTCTCCCATCCAGTACAAGCTGTGATCATGTTGAGGACGGGGTGGAATTGTTTTCTGTGGCCCCGGAAGGTCGAACCAGAACCAGTGGGTTGAAGTTCAATCAGAAGAGTTTCCAGCTCAACATTAGGAAGAACTTCCCGGCCGTTAGAGCGGTTCCTCAGCGGAACAGGCTTCCTCGGGGGGTGGGGGTCTAGATGGCCATCTGACAGCAACGAACATCCTGTGAATTTAGGGGGAGAGGTTTGTGAGTTTCCTGCATTGTGCAGGGGGTTGGACTAGATGGCCCTGGAGGTCCCTTCCAACTCTAGAGTCTATGATTCTAACCCTGCTTAGCTTCCGATGGGTTTGAGCTAAGCTAGACTATTCAGGCTGCTCTCTGAGCATAACTGGGGAACAAATCCCATAGCCAGCATTCAATCACATTAGTAATTCAATTCCTGCTCCTAACCTAACTCCCTGACTCCGCATAAGCATCTTGGATTGGTATTTCTCAAGAAAAGGGACCGGGGGTTGCCTGAGAGGCTTATTTAAGCCGATGCATGTGGGTCGCGGGCCAAATTCTTTCCCTTTATTAACGATAAAGCTCCTTTGATTGGAGGTCTTGAGCCATCCCAGCGCAAACACCAATAACCATCACAGAATGCTGAGAAGAGATTATGTCACTAGTAAAACTGCAATATTGTCACGTTAATACTTAGCAGCAGAACTTCTCAACATCATAGACGGCACAGTCTGTGCTGCACTGGCTTCCAATGGAGTACCAAGTCAGGTTCACGGTTTTGGTATTGATCTTCAAGGCCTTAAGTGGTCAGGGACCAACAGGACCGGGCCTGCCACGAGGGAAACTAGGTGACTGCCTAGGGTGCCAGCATTCTGGGGGCACCGAATTGGGTGTCCCCATGTGACTTGGTGATGTTACTGTGGGGAGCAGAAGTCAGCCTTGCCTAAGATGCCAGACCGTCTAGGGCCAGCCCTGGGGACCAAGGTATCTATGGGACCATCTCCTCTGGTATGTCCCTGAGAGAGCGCTATGCTCCTTGGATAGCAATTTCCTGGTGATCCCAAAGATGTCCGGCTCAATACACCCTCTAAGCTGTGGAGTCTTGTGAACAAAAATTCTACTTGGTGAACTCCTGGCATTCAAGTTGTGAGAGAGTCATTTGATTCCCCCCTCCTCCTCTTGCAGCTGCTGGAATGGCCTTGGGTCAGCCACAGCTCTCACAGAACTATCCTTAAAAGGGCATCTTCTGGGAGAGCTCTCTCAGCCCCACCTCCCTCGCAAGGTGTCTGTTGTGGAGGGGGGGTGGAAGGTAAAGGAGATTGTGAGCCACTCTGAGACTCTGAGGTTCAGAGTGAAGGGTGGGATATAAATCCAATATCTTCTGTTGCATAGATTACTTTGCTCTGGGGCCATCCTTCCTGAGCTAGGACAAAAATGTTTGAACCAGAGGCTTAAAAACAGTGAGTTAGCTCACACTAACTCAGCTTAGACAGAACACTTGTCCGGCTGTCCTCGACCAGGGCCAGAGCCTTTTCAGTCCTGGCCCCAACCTGGTAGAACTCTCTGCCGAATACCATCAGGGCCCTCCACGGCCTTATGCAATTCCACAAGGCCTGTAAGACAGAAATGTTCCACCAGGCTTTTTGTAGGAGGGGAGGGACGGTGGCTCAGTGGTAGAGCATCTGCTTGGTAAGCAGAAGGTCCCAGGTTCAATCCCCGGCATCTCCAAAAAAAAGGGTCCAGGCAAAAAGGTGTGAAAAACCTCAGCTTGAGACCCTGGAGAGTCGCTGCCAGTCTGAGTAGACAATGCTGACTTTGATGGACCAAGGGTCTGATTCAGTATAAGGCATCTTCATATGTTCATATGTAGAGGACAACAACGGTTTCCATTGTGGCTGGCACCCCCCTCCTCTTCTCCAGGCTGCTCTGTTCCTCCCCCCAACACCACCTATGAGGCAGCTGGAGTCCGGAATAGAAAATTGTGAAAATTCGCCATCTGACTCTCTTAGATTTACTCAAGGCTTTTTTTTTGTAGCAGGAACTCCTTTGCATATTGGGCCACTCACCCCTATGTAACCAGTCCTCCTGGAGCTTACAGCAGGCCCTGTAAGAAGAACCCTGTAAGCTTTTGGAGGATGGGCTACATCAGGGGAGTGTAGCCTAATAAGCAAAGGAGTGCCGAGATTGGGTGATCCGTAAATTTAATTTAACAAACAACTGAGCAGAATTTGGTCACAGATTGCATAACTGCAGGACTAATGCCAGTCAATGAAAAAGAAACTGCCTGCAGCCCAATGGCAAGTTGGCAATGGCTCCAAAGGGAGCACATCCAAAGTTCTTTCCCATGAACACCACCGGCCGTGGGACAACAAAACACGATCAATGGTCTCAAGCATGGCAGAGGTATGACGACGGAGATGCCCAATGAATGGAATATTAGCAAGTCGCCCCTTCAACTCGGCTGCAGGCAAAGCATTCAGTCTAGCTAGCATACATGTGCAGCGATTGCTAGGAACAGTAAGATAGTTTAAATATGGAGGGAGATGTGGCGGGGGCTTGGGTGGCCATATACACTTCCCGGAGCCCCTTGGAGCACAGGCCAGTGGAAAGCTGTTGGAAGATTTTGCACAGCCCATGGTGGCCACTGGTAACACAATCGCCTACTGCGGGGAGAAACAGGGCCTAGCCCTTCCTGCCCTTACAACTGAGCGCATTGGGAATCCCAAGTACAGTGAGAGCTCACCGGCCTCCCCATTCTCCTTCTGGTCTTTCCGGAGGGTTTCATCGATCTGGGCTCGGGTGACCTTATTGGGGACTAGCGGCTTAGGCGACTTCCCCTTCAACGTGGCATCCTCCTCTTCCAGCAGGCGCTGAAGCTCTTTCTTCCGACTGAGCTGCTCCAGACGGCGCTTCTCACGCTCCTCCTAGAGGGGACAGAAGGAGAGGGTGACTCAGCCTTCTCAGCAAACGCGAAAGGAAACTTCAAAAGCAGCTTTGCGTCTGCTATCGCAATACAGAGATGCAGCATCGAGAGGAGTCGTCTTTTCGATGCTCCATTTTCAGGGCTTTTTTGTAGCAGGAACTCCTTTGCATATTAGGCATATACTAGGGGAAGGACAGTGGCTCAGTGGTAGAGCATCTGCTTGGTAAGCAGAAGGTCCCAGGTTCAATCCCTGGCATCTCCAAAAAAGGGTCCAGGCAAATAGGTGTGAAAAACCTCAGCTTGAGACCCTGGAGAGCTGCTGCCAGTCTGAGAAGACAATATTGACTTTGATGGACCAAGGGATTCAGTATAAGGCAGCTTCATATGTTCATGTTCATAGGCCACACACCCCTGATGTAGCCAATCCTCCAAGAGTTTGCAGGACTCTGTACAGGGCCTACTGTAAGCTCCAGGGGCATTGGCTACATCAGGGGGTGTGGCCTAATGTGCAAAGAAGTTCCTGCTACAAAAAAAGGCCCTGTCTATTTTAATGTGCCCTTCCAACACTTTCACTTGGAGGTCTGCAGGCTGTGCCGGCTGAATGTATCACAAGCGCTCCATCACTCTGCTGCACCGTTTCAAAGCAGGCATTAAAAGGCTCTCTACCCTCCGCCGTCACAACTAGGGCATTTAAGGCAGCTCATGATTGCGTTAAGACACAGATGGCACGTATACAACCTGTGCTGCATCAGCTACACTGGCTCCCACTGGAGTACCGAGTCAGGTTCAAGGTTTTGGTGCTGACCTTTAAGGCCTTCGAAGCAGTCTGGGACCAGTGTCCCCTCTAAGCTAAGTTAGTGTGAGCTAGCTCGCAGTTTTTTTAGCTTTCGGCTCACACATTTTTTGTCTTCGTTCAGGAAAAACAGCCCCAGAGCAAGGTAATTTGTGCAGTAGCTCACAACTTTAATGACAGTCGCTCACGAGGCAGAATTTTTGCTCACAAGACTCCACAGCTTTAAGGGAGCATTTTTGGGACCGCCTCCTCTGGTACGTCCCCCAAAGAGCATCATGCTCCACCGAGAACAACCTACTAGCGATCCCCGGCCCCAAGACATACGGTTGTCTTCAACGAGAGCCAGAGCTTTTTTGGCCCTGGCTCCAACCTGGTGAAGCTCTCTGCCAGACAGCACCAGGTCCCGGTGGGACTTCATACAATCCCACAGGGCTTGTAAGGCAGGCAGAGATGTTCTGCCAGGCTTTTCGTTGAGGGCAGCGACGGTGTCCATCGCAGTCGGCTCCCTCCTGCTTTCTTCCATCTTTTTCGCTCCTCCTGGCCGTGCCCACGATACGGCAACGCAGTCCAGAGCAGGTTTAAGACTAAAACAGCGACACCGTCTGGAGATTATTTCATGATACAGGAATGACTGGTTTATCAATTTTACCAATGTTGTGTTGATATTCTTAACTTTTGCTGTACAACGCCTGGAGCGCTGCGTGCTCAGGGATTGGGCAAGTCATAAAATTTAAAGTATAAATAAACGAATTCAATCGCACGCGTGTGATCTTGTGTTAAGCACAAGGACTGCCTCTCCCTTTGCCATCCCCTGCAGCTGCTGAGTTCTTCCTGATACCGCTTGACGGTCATTCCCTCTCTGAAGTCTGCCTCGGCCCTTTGGGTCTCCTTTCCCGGAGCAGCTCCCCACCACCGGCCCCTGCTGGGGAAGGACATCTCGGAGGCTGTCAGTTTCCCTGCCCAGCCTGGGGAAGCCTTGCTGGGTGGGTTTTCAATGGCATTTAAACAGGCAGGGGTTTATCGCGAGGAACGCTGGGGCTTTTGAGCTGTATTGTAATTCTTGGTTGATATCACATAATCCAGAGACCTGAGAAGTTGCTTATCGGGTTATTATTTATTTATTTTTATTTATTTAATCAGATTTGTATCCCGCCCTCCCCTTATGGGCTCAGGGCGGCTGAGATTTTTAATCATTGGAGATTTTGCTGTGCATGTTTAGTTACCGTGAGAAGCTACCCATGGCTTATGCCATAAACATTCAGCAACTGCACAGCATGAGAGAAAACAACACCTGGCTTCAAGCTATATATATTTGCTTCTGGATGTGTGTGTGTTTTTATCATAGTATTAATTGACCACTGAGGAAGGCCCTAGGACAGGGGTGCCCAAATTTGCTTAATGTAAGAGACACACAGAATAAACACCAGATGTTTGAGAGCCGCAAGACACGTATGGGATGGAGGGATGGTGGCTCAGTGGTAGAGCATCTGCTTGGGAAGCAGAAGGTCCCAGGTTCAGTCCCCGGCATCTCCAAAAAAGGGTCCAGGCAAATAGGCAAACCTCAGTATGAGACCCTGGAGAGCCGCTGCCAGTCTGAGAAGACAATACTGACTTTGATGGACCAAGGGTCTGATTCAGTAGAAGGCAGCTTCATATGTATGTCAGATGAGGGAGGGAAGGAGGAAGGAAGACAGGGGACTGAGGAGGGAGAGGTGGAAAGAAAGCAACTTTAACTTTAAATGCTTTCTCCAAGCCAGCCAATAAGGCAGTGAGGGCTTCGAGAGCCACACAATACGTGTGAAAGAGTCACATGTGGCTCTCGAGCTGCAGCTTGGCCAGCCCTAGAGGCCAAAACACGTGTGGTTTTATTGGTCATTTGATATATTCAACTGTGGATGTGAAATCATCAACTATGTATGTAAAATGACTGAAGTTTATTTCAAGCTCATGTTGCTGTCCTTGGAAGTGTGTGATCTTCAGACCACCTGTTTTAATCTTTTCATATTTGCTACTGTGGACACCATAAAGATATAGAGAGGGAGAGAGAGAGAGATGATAGACAGGAAAGATGACAGATAGATAATAGATGGATGGATAGATAGATTTGATAATATTTACATTTAAGTTAGATTGACCCCTTGAACAGTCTGATATATTTTAGGCTTGCGTTTGTTTTCCCTCCTTTTCTTTGTCAGCTACTGAATTTTTACCAGGCATTGCTCTACTACCCTGGTTCTAAATGGCCCTGTTTCTCTGGAACCTCTTGGAATATGTTTTCACACAGCTCCCCTTACAAAAGTGAAAGGGGGGATCTCAGTATGTTAATCACTATGTAATATAAGGAGGAGCGGGGGTCCTTGGCTCAGTGCTACAGCTAAAGTATCTGCTACATATGCAGCAGTTTCCAGGTTTAATGGCTGGCAACACCAGGCGAAAGGATCAGATAGCAGGTGATGCAAAAAAAGGCCTCCACTTGGGCATCTGGAGAGCTTCTGCCAGTCAGAGCAATAAAAAAAGAACAGCACAACCAAACCACCCAGATGCACACACTGGCTCTGCCACCACCACACAAGCAGAATGCACAACATCGGGGATTGGGCGGGGGGTATTTTTGTATTTTTAATATGCATGTCCTTATGTGCACGTGTGAGCACCTGGAAGTCCTGGCCACTTCTGATGGCCGACCCTTCCTGGGGGCCTGGAGGGTATTGAGAGAGGTGGTTGCATAAAGCCTGCCCCTGCCCTCCTGACTTCTGGTATCCCAAGGTCTCCCATCCAAGTACTTGCCAGAACTGACCCTGCCTAGCTTCCCAGATCTTAATTAACCCATGGAATTCACTGCCACAGGAGGTGGTGGTGGCTGCAAGCATAGACAACTTCAAGAGGGGACTGGATAAATATATACAGCAGATGTCCATCAGTACAGCGTATTGTTGGAACTCTGTCTGGGGCAGTGATGCTCTGTATTCTTGGTGCTTGAGGAGGCACGGTGGGAGGGCTTCTAGTGTCCTGGCCCCACTGATGGACCTTCTGATGGCGTCTGGGGTTTTTTTGGCCACTGTGTGACACAGAGTGTTGGACTGGATGGGCCACTGGCCTAATCCAACATGGCTTCTTTTGTGTTCTTATCTTGATGAGATCAGGCTTGCCTGGGCTATCCAGGTCAGGGCCAAAACACACAACAATGTTGACATCACTGCCTAACAGAAGAGAAGCCAGGACAAGAACTGGGGCCAACAGTACGGCCACATGCAGTGGCTCCCAGCTTTGGTTTGCTCTGCCTGTTTTCACAGGGCGAAGAAACCAGGAAAGACAGGCAGACAGCGTAGTGTCGTGGTTAATGTGTCAGACGAGGATCTGGGAAACCCAGATTCAAATCTCCACTTGTGCCACGGAAGCTTGCTGGGTGACCTTGAGGCAGTCACACCCTCTGAGCCTTACCTACCTCACAGGATGGTTGTGAGGATAAAACAGAGTAGAGGAGAATAATGTAAGCTGCTTTGGGTCGCCATTAGGGTAAAAGGCAGAAGATAAATTAAATAATAAACACCAGGGAAGGTTAATAATAATAATAATAATAATACTTTATTTTTATATCCCGCCCTCCCCGCAAGGCGGGCTCAGGGCGGCTAACAGACATCGGAGTCCCATGATTCAAATTAACAATATAACAGACATGGGCGTCCGATGATTACATAAAACATAGCGATTTAAACATTAATTAAAAGGGTGGATCCCACAAAACTGACCCACTTCCCACTACACAAGGGGCTTTTGTCTCTTGTGCCGGACAAACGCACCCCCATTAACAGAAAGGCTGAGCAGAATCCAACCCGTAACCCTGCAAGATTCTTTGACACAAAGCCCCAAATAGACACATTACATCAGGCCTCATTTTGGGCAGCAGCTCACAGGAACAAAGCTCCAGGACCTTTAAATTTGATTGTGCTCTTTCTTTCTTTAACCCCCCCCCCCCATACTTGCTTCTGGGCTCCATTGTTCAACCCCCCTGGGAGAATTTTGCTGAACTCTAAGATTTGACAGACTTTCTAATCTCCCCCCCCCCAAAAAATGGAAAATAACCAAAACATATAAAGCAGACAGATGGAAATCTTCCTCATGCCACTGTGACCACACAGGAGAAAGTCAATTGAAAAGGTATGACGAGAGTAGGGTTTTATGATGACAATTCTAATTCAAGAAGCATTTTAAGGCAGATGCTGAGCTGATCTAATTTAGTCCACCTTCCGGTGATGCCAAGGGTGTGTGCAGGGGTGGAATTCTAGCAGGAGCTCCTTTGCATATTAGGTGTGTGGTCTAATATGCAAACAGCCTTGCGACATCAGGGGTGTGTGGCCTAATATGCAAAGAAGCTGCTGCTAGAATTCCACCCCTGGGTGTGTGGCGTATGCGAGTGAGTTATGCTAATGAGCTCCAGAACCTCTTTTTCCTACAAAAGTGATCCCCTGCATTAAATTACAGAGAGATCACTCATGACGATAAAAGCTATTACCTGGGATAGGTAAATGAAACTTCCAGATTCAGGAGTAGTCTACCTTGGACTCCCAGGTGTTAGGGATAGGGAACTGTAGAAGGCAACTGCCTTCATGCCCTGCCCCTACTGTCTTCCTGAAGGCATCTGGCTGGATCACTACTGGAAAGAGGGAGGGTGGACTAGATGAACTGTTGGTCTGATCCTGCTAGCAGCCCTAAGGAAAGTTAGTCTGGCAAGGAAGGTCAGGATTAAGAGGCAGAAGGGGGGATGATTTAAAACGGATAAAAGGAAGTACTTCTTCACCCAAAGGGTGATTAACATGTGGAATTCACCGCCACAGGAGGTGGTGGCGGCCACAAGCATAGCCACCTTCAAGAGGGGTTTAGATAAAAATATGGAGCAGAGGTCCATCAGTGGCTATTAGCCACAGTGTGTGTGTATGTATAAAAATTTTTGCCACTGTGTGACACAGAGTGTTGGACTGGATGGGCCATTGGCCTGATCTAACATGGCTTCTCTTATGTTCTTATGTTGTTCTCTGCTGGGAGAATGTCACCCTCGATCCCAAACGGAGTTCAGAAACCGGCACCCCGAGTTTGCCGGAGAATCACAGCTCAGCAGCCTAGCAGCTTTCGAATCAAAGCGGCGAGCGTTTTTTTTTTTTTTAAAAGAACCCGCCCAGCTCTTTTCTATCGTTCACTGGGAGCAGGGAAGACAAACAGCCTCCCGTCCTCGGGCATACACAGAAACGCCAAGATGTCACTTTCTCATTATCTTTTCCTCTTTCGTTCCCCGCGGGGAGAGAGAGACCCGGCATCAAGGCAGATCCTCGAGATCTGAACCAGCCTCCCGTTCAAAGAGCCTCAGCTGCTCCCAGACACCTCGCTCTCCTCGGCTGGCCCCTCCCGCCTCTGCAGACAAAGTGCCCCCCCCCCCCCATCTCTTCGCAGCACTGCCGGGACTTCCCATCCCTCTGAAGAACCGAGCTTCAGAGACAGGAGAGCACGATGGGCGGCGCAGGGCTCCCTCGAGCGGACCTTGAAGCGTAATTCTGATTGTATTTTCCTCTTGCCCTTGGGAAGGTAGCTGGAAGATGTTAAGTGCCCTTCCTGCCTCCAGCCCTACAAGGGCGGAGAACAGTCAGAACTACTGGGCAGACACAGTCAGGACACACTTTGTAGCAGGAGCTCCTTTGCATATTAGGCCACACACCCCCCCCGGATGTAGTCAATCCTCCAAGAGCTTAGAGGCCTCTTAGTACAGGGCCTACTGGAAGCTCCAGGAGGATTGGCTACAACAGCAGGGTGTGGCCTAATATGCAAAGAAGCTCCTTCTAGAATTCCACCCCTGGTTCTTCTGTTCCAAATTAAAGTGGGTTGTCCCCCATCATATGGCCCATGACCGGCAAACGGAACCTCCATGTACAGGGTCAGCCTACCTTGGAGTTTACACTGCTTTGGAAGGGGGGGTTGGCTACAACAGCAGGGTGCGGCCTAATATGCAAAGGAGTTCCCGCTACAAAAAAAGCCCTGGGCAGAGCAGCCAGTCATGCCCACAATCAGACACGACGCTGCCTTAGACTGAATCGGACTTTTGGCCCATCGAGGTCAGTATTATCTGCTCAGACAGGCAGCAGCTCTCCAGGGTCTCAGGCAGAGGTCTTCCCTGTCACCTCCTGCCTGGTCTTTTCGACTGGAGATGCTGGGGACTGAACCCGGGACCTGCCGGATTCTCCGCCACCGAGCCACGCCCCTCCCCAAGAAGGGAGGGCAGGAATGCTGAGTGTGCGCGTCAAATGCCGTCAAGTAGGGTTTTCAAGGCAAGAGACATTCAGAAGCGGCCTGTCACTGCCTGCCTCTGCGAAGCAAGCCTGGACTCCCATGGGGTCTCCCATCCAAGTATTAATGAGGGCTGACTCTGCTTAGCTTCTGCGATCGGATGAGATCAGGCTGGCCTCGGCCATCCAGCTCAGGGCAGGGATGCTTCACAGCTTCCAGCGCGAGAGAAGAGGTTGTGCATCGACGCCCACATGCCAGGGACAGTTCATGCCCACTCCTGGGAGTGCTCAGGAGGGTCTCTAACCACTGCTCTTGAGGAAGGGGTAGCCCTCAAGAAACAAGGCACACAAGCCAAAGGATGCTGCTGGTCAGGGCCATGGAAGATATTGGATTTATATCCCACCCTACACTCTGAATCTCAGTCTCAGAGCAGCTACAATCTCCTTTACTTTCTCCCCCACACACAACAGACACCCTTTGTGGTAGGTGGGGCTGAGAGAGCTCTCCCAGAAGCTGCCCTTTCAAGGACAGAGTCTCAGAGCGGCCTACAATCTTCTTGCCCTTCCTCCCCCACAACAGACACCCTGTGAGGTGGGTGGGGCTGAGAGAGCTCTCCCAGAAGCTGCCCTTTCAAGGACAGAGTTTCAGAGCGGCCTACAGTCTTCTTTCCCTTCCTCCCCCATAACAGACACCCTGTGTGGTAGGTGGGGCTGAGAGAGCTCTCCCAGAAGCTGCCCTTTCAAGGACAGAGTCTCAGAGCGGCCTACAATCTTCTTTCCCTTCCTCCCCCACAACAGACACCCTGTGTGGTAGGTGGGGCTGAGAGAGCTCTCCCAGAAGCTGCCCTTTCAAGGACAGAGTCTCAGAGCGGCCTACAGTCTTCTTTCCCTTCCTCCCCCATAACAGACACCCTGTGTGGTAGGTGGGGCTGAGAGAGCTCTCCCAGAAGCTGCCCTTTCAAGGACAGAGTCTCAGAGCGGCCTACAATCTTCTTTCCCTTCCTCCCCCACAACAGACACCCTGTGTGGTAGGTGGGGCTGAGAGAGCTCCCCCAGAAGCTGCCCTTTCAAGGACAGAGTCTCAGAGCGGCCTACAATTTTCTTGCCCTTCCTCCCCCACAACAGACACCCTGTGAGGTAGGTGGGGCTGAGAGAGCTCTCCCAGAAGCTGCCCTTTCAAGGACAGAGTCTCAGAGCGGCCTACAATCTTCTTTCTCTTCCTCCCCCACAACAGACACCCTGTGAGGTAGGTGGCGCTGAGAGAGCTCTCCCAGAAGCTGCCCTTTCAAGGACAGAGTCTCAGAGCGGCCTACAATCTTCTTTCTCTTCCTCCCCCACAACAGACACCCTGTGAGGTAGGTGGGGCTGAGAGAGCTCTCCCAGAAGCTGCCCTTTCAAGGACAGAGTCTCAGAGCGGCCTACAATTTTCTTGCCCTTCCTCCCCCACAACAGACACCCTGTGAGGTAGGTGGGGCTGAGAGAGCTCTCCCAGAAGCTGCCCTTTCAAGGACAGAGTTTCAGAGCGGCCTACAATCTTCTTTCCCTTTCTCCCCCACAACAGACACCCTGTGAGGTGGGTGAGGCTGAGAGAGAGCTCCCAGAAGCTGCCCTTTCAAGGACAACTCCTACAAGAGCTATGGCTGACCCAAGGCCATTCCAGCAGCTGCAAGTGGAGGAGTGGGGAATTAAACCCGTTTCTCCCAGATAAGAGTTTGCACACTTATCCACTACAGCAAACTGACTCTCAGATATGTCAAGACTCTGATATGGCTCCCCTGATATGTCAGACATGGAACTCTTTGTACAAGAAGCTGGGAAAAGTACAAAGGAGGACAACCAAGATAATGAGGGGGTTGGAGCCCTTTCCCTATGAGGGAAGGCTGAAGAATCGGGGACTTTTCAGTTGAGAAAAGAAATGACTAAGGGGGGGACATGATAGAGGTTTATAAAATCATGCCTGAGGTGAAGAGAGTTGACAAAGAGAATGTCTCCTCCCTCTCGTGGTCACTAGAGCTTGAGACCCAGTGAAACTGATGGGCAGCAGATTCAGGATGGACAAAAGGAAATACTTCTTCACACAGAGAGTGACTCAAATGCAGAATTCACTGCAGGAGGATACGGTGAAGGCCACAGGAATAGACAGCTTTAAAAGAGGATGAGAGAGATTCATGGAAGAGAAGTCTATCAGCAGCTACCAGCCAAGGTGACTGAGAGGAATCTCTACATTCAGAGGCACTAAATCTCTGAATCCCAGACCCGGGGGGAATTTATAAGGGAAGGTCATGGACTCTCTGCCCTGTTGTTGGCCTTCCAGAGGAACTGGTTGGCCATTGTGTTAGACAGGATGCTTGACTGGATGGACCACTGGTCTGATCCAGCTCTTCTGATGTTCTTATGAAGGTCTTGGTCCCTATGCCCTGCTGTTGGCCTTCCAGAGGAACTGGTTGGCCACTGCGTGAGACAGTCCAAAGGGATCTGTTGAGGCTGGGTGAGTGGGCGTCAACGTGGCAGATGCAGTTCAGTGTGGCCAAGTGCAAAGTAATGCACATTGGGGCCAAGAATCCCAGCTGCAAATACCAGTTGATGGGGTGTGAACTGGCAGAGACTGACCAAGAGAGAGATCTTGGGGTCGTGGTAGATAACTCACTGAAAATGTCAAGACGGTGTGCGATTGCAATAAAAAAGGCCAACGCCATGCTGGGTATTATTAGGAAGGGAATTGAAAACAAATCAGCCAGTATCATAATGCCCCTGTATAAATCGATGGTGCGGTCTCATTTGGAATACTGTGTGCAATTCTGGTCACCGCACCTCAAAAAGGATATTATAGCATTGGAAAAAGTCCAGAAAAGGGCAACTAGAATGATTATAGGTTTGGAACACTTTCCCTATGAAGAAAGGTTAAAACGCTTGCGGCTCTTTAGCTTGGAGAAACGTCGACTGCGGGATGACATGATGGAGGTTTATAAGATTATGCATGGGATGGAGAAGGTAGAGAAAGAAGTACTTTTCTCCCTTTCTCACAACACAAGAACTCATGGGCATTCAATGAAATTGCTGAGCAGTAGGGTTAGAATGGATAAAAGGAGGTACTTCTTCACCCAAAGGGTGATTAACATGTGGAATTCACTGCCACAGGAGGTGGTGGCGGCTACAAGCATAGCCAGCTTCAAGAGGGTGTTAGATAAAAATATGGAGCAGAGGTCCATCAGTGGCTATTAGCCACAGTGTGTATATATATGTATATATATACATATATAATTTTTTGGCCACTGTGTGATACAGAGTTTTGCACTGGATGGGCCATTGGCCTGATCCAACATGGCTTCTCTTATGTTCTTAGGATGCTGGACCAGATGGGCTACTGGTCTGATCCAGCAGAGCTCTTCTGATGTTCTTATAAGGCCTCAACCTCTGTTCTCTGTTGTTGGCCCTCCAGAGGAACTGGTTGGCCACTGTGTGAGACAGAATGCTCGACTGGATGGACCACTGGTCTGATCCAGGAAGGCTCTTCTTACATTCTTAAGCATCCCAGGATGCCTGGCCGCCACACAGGAGCCCGGAGCTTAACAATCAGTATGGAAACTCGGACCCATCCAAGCACAGGAGGTAACCCCACCCCTCTGCCATGCGCTTGCCAGCTACTTCCCTTCTCTGCTAGCAGGTTGGGGGGGGGGAGAGAACAGCAGGGAAGCAAAGGCAGCCGTGTAAAACGAAACCTGCCCCCCCCCCCAGAGGGGTATCTGTCTAGAAGTGCTGACAAAAAAAATCAGAGCACATTTTCCACGGTTAATTTTAAATGGGATGCATTAGAAGGCGTCGAGAAGGTGGCAAAGCGTGACCGCCAAGAAAGAGGAAAAGGGGAAAGGAGAGTCAACAAAGGGCCCGGAGGGGATAGAGAGAGGAGAGATGAAAGGGGGGGGGAGAACAGGGAGGGGAGAAGGAAGCAAGGACAAAAAAAGAACAAGGTGGGGGGAGAGGAGGAGGGGCAAAAAGGCAATCCACACTGGTTCCCAGCCAGAAACGGCTCCCATAGCAATGGAAAGCCGGCAGCATTAGCCAATTAAAGGCCAGGCTTTTAGCGAGAGAAAGCAGCGAGGGAGGGAGACGGGCGTCTGGCCACGGAGACCCTTCAATGTCACAGGGAGACAGTCTGAAACTCGAGCCTGCGGAGGAGATGAGGCAGGCCGATCTGAGAGGGTCAACTTTCACCCACCACTGCATCCCTGGGCACAGAGAGTTCCACATGGGCACCTCTGGTGAGGGCTGCCCTCTGACGCAGCCAGCAAGAGGGTTTAGGTGTCGATGCAGACAGTTTCCCTGCTCCCAAGGCAAGGGGGGAGGGAGAGGGACTGGCCTTGCCTTGGAGCCACGGCTGCCAGGTCCAACTCAAGAAATATCTGGGGACTTTGTGGGTGGAGCCAGGAGCAAGGGTGTGACAAGCGCGACTGAACTCCAAAGGGAGCTTTGGTCATCGCATTTAAAGGGACCACACACCTTTTAAATGCCTTCCCTCCATTTGGGAATAATGAAGTATGGGGCACCTTCTTTTGGGGGCTCATAGAATTGGACCCCCTGGTCCTTTTTTTTTTTTTTGAAACGTGGGAAGTGTTTTGAGGAGAGGCATCAGATGCTATGCTGAAAATTTGGTGCCTCTACCTCAGAAAACAGGCCCTCCAGAGCCCCAGATACCCCCAGATCAATTCTCCATTATACCCTATGGGAATCGGTCTCCATGGGGAATAATGGAATGCCCAGCAGACATTCCCCCCCCCCCCAACCTGGCTTTCTGATGACCCTGAAGAGGGGGGAGGCCCTCCAAACCAGGGGATCCCCTGCCTCCAGCCCTACTTGGCTGGAGGCTCACATCAGAAGAGCGCAGACCGACTCTCAGGAGGGATGGCTGGGGAAGAGAGGAAAGGCTTGAACCCCACAAGACGGAGGAAGACAGCCAAAATGGATGTTTCAGGGGAGAATAAAGACACCTTTGCGATGTCAGTGAATTGGATGCTTCTACAGGAAACTGGCAGGGCAAAGCTTAAACCGGCTTCAAACCATAGAGTTTTGCCCTCAAACCATAACGTCAGCCGCACAACATCCCCGATGCGATGACATCACTTCCTGGGGACGTCACACAGCGACATCAGCGTTTGGGGGTGGGGTTTCCCCGCCAGCCAGTAACAAGCCTCAGAAAATGGGGGATCCCCAACCGGGACCTGGGAACAGGCAACCCTAGGATCAGGGAGAACTCGAACTCCCTTTCTGCCATGAAGCTTATGGGAAGACCTCGGTCGGTCCTTCTCTCTCCACCTAAATCGCCTCACTAAGTTGTTGAAACAAAGGGGGAAACCCTCAAGTCACACCTCAGAAGAAGGGCTAGAAAAGCGTGGGATGGAGTCGACAGAATTTTGCAAGGATGTCTCAGTCCCCTTTCAAATAAGGCCACCCAGGCTGGATCAGAACAAAAAGCCCTTTCTGCTCACGCAGCAGTGGCCAGGAGCACAGATGGCTTTAATAGGAGATCAGGTACGGCGACAAAAGTGAGAATCACAGAAAAAGTGGTTAAGAAAACAAGGCGGTGCCTCCGTGTACAAACTATATCTTAATGAAGATTAGATTACACGAAAAGCACTAACAATATAACACTCATAGACTATACAAAAACCTTGTAAATAACAAACAGACACGGAACAACTACAGCGCGGAACAGGTAGTCCAACCCCAAAGTCCAACTGGTAAAGTTCAAAGAAGTGACGCACAGGGCTTTTTTTTGCAGCAGGAACTCCTTTGCATATTAGGCCACACACCCCTGATGTAGCCAATCCTCCTGGAGCTATAGTAGGCCCTGTACAAAGAGCCCTGTAAGGAATTCTAGCAGGACCTCCTTTGCATATTAGGCCACACCCTCCTAATGTAGCCAATCCTCCTGGAGCTTACAGTAGGCCCTGTACGAAGAGCCCTGTAAGGAATTCTAGCAGGACCTCCTTTGCATATTAGGTCACACACCCCTGATGTAGCCAATCCTCCTGAAGCTATAGTAGGCCCTGCACGAAGAGCCCTGTAAGCTCTTGGAGGATTGGCTGCATCAGGGGTGTGTGGCCTAATATGCAAAGGAGTTCCTACTACCCCAAAAAAAAGCCCTTGTGATGCAATCACAGATTTCTTTTCTTAGGACGTCTTCCATTCCGGCCACTGCCGACTGAAATCCACTAAGGACCAAAGTCCAAGGAGTTGCAGGAAGCCCGTAAATGAGCGTCTCTGGATATTAGGATCTTGTTTTCGCAGAAAGTTTCATCTAAGCTTCAAATTCAAAGAAAGACATCTCTAGGATCCAACTGTTCTATCTCTGCTCCTTCCATTAAGGTTTGAACCTTAATGCTTCCATTAAGGCTTCAAAACGGAATTAGGCAGACCCATGCAGCGGCTGCTAGGTATGATAGCCAGGGCTTTTTTTGTACCAGGAGCTCCTCTGCCTATTAGGCCACACACCCCCATGTAGCCAATCCTCCTGGAGCTTACAGTAGGAATTGTACTAAGAGCCCTGGAAGCTCTTGGAGGATTGGCTACAGCAGGGGGTGTGGCCTAATATGCAAAGGAGTTCCTGCTACAAAAAAAGCCCTGATGGAAAACTCCATATGCAGGGGCAGTCGTTCTCGAAAGGCTACAGCTGGGAATCAACGGGAGGTGAAGGCTAACAAACAGGGTATAGAAGCCACGGCTGTCCGGGTCAATTGGTTGGTCCCTGTGTGAAGCAGGAGCCTCAGATCCAGCCCAGCTCTTTTCACATTTCTCCAGAATCCCACTTCCCAGCATCGGCTGGCCACATGAATTCTGGGAAGCCCACAAGCTGGGTATGACATTAATGCCCTCCCTTGTTTGACCGCCGTTCTGTGGTCACTAGGGGTGTGCATTCAGATCTCCAGGACTTGAAACCAAAAATCTACCCCAAAAATACTTCACTGGTATTTTTCAGGTAGATTTCGGCATCCCAACTGTATCTGGGTTTTCTCAGGAAAAAAATCTAGAAAAAATCCCAGATAAATTCAGGAATTACCGAGTAGATCCAAAACCAGCATAGAGGTGGGATTGCTCCTGTCTCTCAGCTGTCTGTTGGGCTTCTGCTGCAGTCCCTTTAAAGCAAGGGTGTCAAACATGAGGCCCGGGGCCAGATCAGGCAACAGGAGGGCTCCTATCAGGCCTGTGAGCAAATCTGCTTCCTTCTCCCTCTCTCTGGCTTCCTTCTGCATCACAGCCTGTTTTGCCAGGCTTGCTCAATCACACAGGAGCGACAGAGCAAAACTTCTGTTTTCTCCATTGGCTGAGGCTCCTCCCTTGGGGAGGAAGGGGGGAGGGAGAGCTTGCTTTGCCAGGTTCTCTCAATCACACAGCAGAGCTATGGAGCCAGGCCTCTCTTCCTTCTAGTGGCTGTGGATCTCCTGTGCTGCATGAAGCAATGTGTTGAGCGCTCCATGTGTCATAGCAGCTCCTAGGACTGGCTTCTCACGCAGCCCGAATTAAACTGGACTGCAGGAGGCGTGAGCCCCACCAGGATCGGCTATGCCTGCTGGGAGCAGACTGCATTCCCCACCAGCTTCGTTTTGCACTGGCTTCTCCAGCAGCCCCATTAAAGCCGGGTTGCAGGGGAAGCCAAGCCAGCCCCAGTATCAAGCTGAACTTTTTTTAAACTAGTGTTTGTCTTCTTGGGTCTGCTGGATCTGAAAAAAAAAAACCCTGAGATTTCTGCAAAAATCCTGAATTTTTCCGGGGGTCCAACAGATCTAAACCAAAACATACCCGTCAAAAAAATATTGCATCCCCCCCCCCCAGTGGTCAGCCTGTCTATGAAGCATGGATGCTCTGTTCCAGCCACAGAGTTTGCAGACTTCTCTGCTTAAATCCCTGACAAAGCCATCTGAGCCAGAGGCCGCCGCCTGACCTTGTGGCTGAGAACTCCGTCCAACAGAGATATCCTAAGCCTTGGCTGGCTTTCTCCTTGCTTTTCAGCTCCGTTGACAAGTTGCTTTGGCTCCCTTTTTCTTGGGAGGGTGGGGGTGGGAAGCAGGGTAGAGATGGTTTAAAATAAATGGGAGGAGCAATAGAGCAATTAAGACTGCATTTACTGCCTTGTGACGCCCTCACCATCATTCTGCGATTCTACCTTTGCTGTTTTCCCACGCTAATGCTATCCAGACCAAATGTACATGCAGTTTGTTAATTTCACTATTTTGCCACTGCATTCTAACTTTGTATCACTTCGCATGCTTAACCACTGCCCACCAGCTATATGTAGCACTGCTCATTGTACCCCGTTCCTTCGTCTGATGAAGTGTGCATGCACACCAAAGCTTACATTCTGAATAAAACTTTGTTGGTCTTAAAGGTGCTACTAGACACCAACTTTGTTCTGTTGCTTCAGACCAACACTGCTGCCCACTTGGATCTATGTAGAATTATATTTTAAACATCCACATAGCCCAATTCTGTCCTCTCCAGCTCTATACCTGGGGTCCTTTTAAGAAAAAGATGATATTGGATTTTTACCCCGCCCTATCTCAGAGCGGCTTACAATCTCTTTTACCTTCCTCCTCCCTCCACAACAGACACCATGTGAGGTGGGTGGGGCTGAGAGAGCTCTCCCAGAAGCTGCCCTTTCAAGGACAGAGTCTCAGAGCAGCCTACAATCTCCTTTACCTTCCTCCCCCACAATAAACACCCTGTGAGGTGGGTGAGACTGAGAGAGCTCTTCCAGAAGCTGCCCTTTCAAGGACAACCTCTGCCAGAGCTATGGCTGACCCAAGGCCATTCCAGCAGCTGCAAGTGGAGGAGTGGGGAATCAAATCCAGTTCTCCCAGATAAGCGTCCGCACACTTAACCCTACACCAAACTGCAGGAGATGGTGTGGAGTGAACCGGGGACCATCTGTGTGCAAAGAAGGGGCTCTACCGCTGAGCCATAGGCTTTCCCAGAAGTCCTTGGGGTAGGTTAGAAGAAGATATTGGATTTATATCCCGCCCTCCACTCCGAAGAGTCTCAGAGCGGCTCACAATCTCCTTTACCTTCCTCCCCACAACAGACACCCTGTGAGGTAGATGAAGATATTGGATTTATATCCCGCCCTCCACTCCGAAGAGTCTCAGAGCGGCTCACAATCTCCTTTACCTTCCTCCCCACAACAGACACCCTGTGAGGTAGATGAAGATATTGGATTTATATCCCGCCCTCCACTCCGAAGAGTCTCAGAGCGGCTCACAATCTCCTTTACCTTCCTCCCCCACAACAGACACCCTGTGAGGTGGGTGGGGCTGGAGAGGGCTCTCCCAGCAGCTGCCCTTTCAAGGACAACCTCTGCCAGAGCTATGGCTGACCCAAGGCCATGCTAGCAGGTGCAAGTGGGGGAGTGGGGAATCAAACCCGGTTCTCCCAGATTAGAGTCCGCACACTTAACCACTACACCAAACTGGCTCTCCAGTGGGTAGTAATGCAGTTCCATTATCTTCTCCCTTTGAGCAGCACCAAGGAACATTCCCAGCACAGATTGAACATTCCCAACACAGAAAGTTGGCTCTTTCTGCCAACTCCACTCCCAGGCTCACAGCAGTAACACTTTCCGTCATACACCTCTATGGGGTCCTTCCAAAAGTATGAACAGGATGGGATAATATTGGAAGAAACACCCCCCCACACATACACCTCTGAACACATAAACATTATCTTATACACAGTCAGACTATTGATGTGCCAAGGTCTAAACTGCCTTCTCTAACTGGCAGGATATTGGCAGAGCGCTTTCAGTTCACCTACTACCTGTTCCTTTAGACAACAAAAAACCCCGCATGCTGGGGATTGAACCTGGAATCTTCTGCATGCAAAGCAGATGCTCTACCAATGAGCCACAGCCTGCACCTTGTTTCCAAAAGGAATAAAAGACCCTGCCAGGTTTAATTCGGAGAGGGAGAGTATTTGGGTAGGAAACCACCACAGAAACCCAGGGTCACTCCACAGAGGCAAGCAATGGCCGACCACCTCTGAACGTCTCTTGCTTTGAAAACGCTACGGCAGGGCTGGCCAAACTTGCTTAATGTAAGAACCACATAGAATCAATATCAGATGTTTGAGAGCTGCAAGACATGAACTTCAAATGTTTGAGAGCCGCAAGGAAGGGAAAGATGGAGGGAAGGGTGAAAAGAAAGCAACTTTAACTTTAAAACGCATTCTCCAAGTCGCTGGCTGGCTTGGCAAAGTGAACATATGAAGCTGCCTTATAGTGAATCAGACCCTTGGTCCATCAAAGTCAGTATTGTCTACTCAGACTGGCAGCGGCTCTCCAGAGTCTCAAGCTGAGGTTTTTCACACCTATTTGCCTGGACCCTTTTAGTTGGAGATGCCGGGGATTGAAACTGGGACCTTCTGTTTCCCAAGCAGATGCTCTACCACTGAGCCACCGTCCCTCCCCAAGTGGTTTAAAGAGAGAAATGCCTTCTCCAAGCTGACCAACAGGGCAGTGGCAGCTTCGGGAAACCACACAATAGGTGTGAAAGCGCCACATGTGGCTCCCGACCCAGTTTGGCCACCGCTGCTCTACAGGGTCGCCCTAAATTGGTCATGAGTTGTCACCAAAAGGGGGTGGGGATGGAGATGGATAGCCTGAGCTGCTCATTCATAAGCCTTGAGGCAAAGGAGACGGAGGTAGCTTGCAATTCAACCACATGATCTGCTGCTGCCATCGTGTGGCCAAAAGGGGGACTTGTTCCAGTGCCAGATCAGCCAAGTAAAAGATGTTCCAGGATGTACCCCAAGATCTGGGTATATTTACAGTGTGGCACGGTGGGGGATGAGAGACATTATGGGGAGAACCCAACCCTCCTGATGACTTCCAAAGCTCTGTGGGAGGCTGAAGGAAAGAAAATGGCCTTTCTAATATTTCCCCCCACAAAAAAATGGGAAAATAACCCAAACCTATAAAGCAGACAGATGGAAATCTTCCTCATGCCACCATGGCCACATAGGAGAAAGTCATTTAAAAAGTATGATGGGAGTAAAGTTTTATTATGGCAGTTCTAATTCCAGAAGCATTTTAAGGTAGATGCTGGGCTGATCTAATTTAGTCCACCTTCCGATGATGTCAGGGGTGTGTGGTATATTTTCCGACTGTACCCTGGAAAATCTAGACCTGGCTCTTCAAGCCGTAGCATCTTGGCTCAGGCTGAGTCGGTTGAAGCTGAAGCTGATGAAGACGGAGGTTCTCTACCTGAGCCGGGGTGGTCCGGGGGGGGGGGGGGGGGAGATCCCTCTGCCTGCTCTTGACGGGGTGTCACTAATACCGGCCCCTAAGGTCAAGAGCTTGGGTGTGCTTCTTGAGTCCTCTCTTACAATGGAGGCCCAAGTAGCAGCCACTACTAGATCCGCCTTTTTCATCTTCGGCGGGTGCGGCAGTTGGCACCTTTCCTGGAGCACGACGACTTAGCAATGGTGATCCATGCTACGGGTCACCTCAAGAATAGATCACTGTAATGCTCTCTTACATGGGGCTACCCTTGGCGCTGACTCAGAAACTACAGCTAGTGCAGAATGCTGCGGCACGGCTGTTAACGGGCCCCCCGGTGGGAGCACGTTCAGCCAGTGCTGAGAGAGCTGCACTGGCTACCTATTGTGTTCCGAGTCCGTTTCAAGGTGTTGGTATTGACCTTTAAAGCCCTCTATCGTCAGGGGCCTGTTTATCTGCGGGACTGCCTTTCTCCGCATATTCCCAGAGAGCACTGCGTTCAGGGACAAAAAACCTGTTGTCCATCCCTGGACCAAAGGAGGCTAGGTTGCGGCTGACGCGAGCTAGGGCCTTCTCGGTGGCAGCACCAGAATTGTGGAATGCTCTCCCGGAGGCCATAATGGCCCTGCGGGATCTCTCTGCTTTCCGCAGGGCCTGTAAGACTGAACTGTTTCGACAGGGAGAGAGCTGCCACCCTATATCATTATAGAGTACTATGTGATCACCGTTTATATTATATTGTAGTGATACAGCACCATGAAATGAAATGGTTTTTTTAAATTTTAAATTGTAATTATCTTTTATTGGTTTTAATCTGTAAAAACGAATGTTGTTAGCCGCCCTGACTCCGCCTGCGGAAAGGGCGGGATAGGAATTTCAAGTAATAGATAAATAAATGAGTTGTGCAAATGAGCGCCAACACCTTTTTCTAGGAAATGACCCATAGGATAGGGTGTCGAACTCATTTGTTATGAGGGCCAGATCTGGCATAAATTAGACCTGTCGGGCTGGGCCATGTATGTCATAAAATGGAAGGCCAGGTAGCAAAGATATAAACTTTATAAAAGACACAGACGGATACAATTAAAGATTTTTTTTAAAAAACTTAAAATAAAACATGTTTAAATTCGTTGGTCTTAAAGGCACTTCCTTTGTATCTCTCCAGTGCGATCCAGGGAACTTGGCAAAGGAAGCTCTGGCTTTTTCCTTCCTTTCCCAGAGGATCAGGAGGGGGAAGAGCTTCAGCCAATAGAAGGAAAAGAGGCTTGGCTCAGTAGCTCTGCTGTGTGATTCAGAGAGCCTGACAAAGCTTGGATAAAGTCCAGAAAAGGGCAACTAGAATGATTAAAGGGCTGGAACACTTTCCCTATGAAGAAAGGTTGAAACGCTTAGGGCTCTTGAGCTTGGAGAAACGTTGACTGCAGGGTGACATGATAGAGGTTTACAAGATAATGCATGGGATGGAGAAAGTAGAGAAAGAAGTACTTTTCTCCCTTTCTCACAACACAAGAACTCGTGGGCATTCGATGAAATTGCTGAGCAGACAGGTTAAAACGGATAAAAGGAAGTACTTCTTCACCCAAAGGGTGATTAACATGTGGAATTCACTGCCACAGGAGGTGGTGGTGGCCACAAGCATAGCCACCTTCAAGAGGGGGTTAGATATATATAAATATGGAGCAGAGGTCCATCAGTGGCTATTAGCCACAGTGTGTGTGTGTGTGTGTGTGTGTGTGTGTGTATATATATATATATATATATATATATATATATTTGGCCGCTGTGTGACACAGAATGTTGGACTGGATGGGCCATTGGCCTGATCTAACATGGCTTCTCTTATGTTCTTAAGCAAGCTCTCCCTCCCCATCTTCCTCTCCAAGGGAAGAACCTCAGCCAATGGAGAAAATAGAGGCTTTGCTCTGTAGCTCCTGTGCGACTGAGCAAGCCTGGCAAAGCAAGCTGTGGTGCAGAAGGAAGCAAGAAAGAGGGAGAAGGAAGCAGATGTGAGCCAGTTGCTTGGGGGCCTGATAGGAGCCCTCCGGGGCCCGATTCAGCCCCTGGGCCGCATGTTTGACGCCCCTGAATTAGGGAGTTCCTCTTAAAATCTGAAGGATAGGAAAGGTCCCTCTTGAGATCCTCCTGCCACGAGGACCCCTGCCAAGCTTCCCTGTCCCACAGCCCTCCACTCACCTTCCGCTGCTCCTTCCTCATCACGTGTTTGTCTTCATCCTTCCAGAAGGCATCCTCCAGCTCCTTCTGCTTCTTGGCATCGGCCGCTGCCTTGGCCTCAGCCTTCCTTGCCCGGGCGGCTGCCGACTTAGTGTTCTCCCCCTGGAATTTCTTGGGCATCCCTCAGGGCGCTCTCTCTGTGGAGCAGAAAAACCAGCTAAGGTGATGGCAGTGCAGATCAGGAAACGGTCCCGTCCCAGCTCTGCCACAAACTCTATAATAGCCTCTCTCTGTCCCCTATTCCTTAACAGGGGGGATAATATAATCAGCCTACCTTGCAAAGTTGTTGGAAGCACCGCAATGGTATAAAGCAGGGGTGGCCAAACTGTGACCTGGAGGCCACATGTGGCCCTTTCATACATATTGTGTGGCTCTTGAGGCCCCCACGGCCCCGTTGGCCGGCTTGGAGAAGGCGTTTCTCTCTTCCAATCACTTCTCCAAGCCAAGCCAGCCAGTGGCTTGGAGAATGCATTTAAAGTTACAGTTGCTTTCTTTCTACCTCTCCCTCCCCCATCTATTTGCCTTCCTTCCTTCCTTCCTTCCAGTTTCCAAACATCTGATTTTCATGTCCTGCGGCTCCCAAACATCTGACATTTACTCTATGTAGCTCTTACATTAAGGAAGTTTGGCCACCCCTGATTTAAACAACGGGGAAAGCGCTTCTAACATGCTACGTACAACAAATCATCAGTCACTCTCTCCCAATGTTTATTACAAAGACAACCGCAGTAGTTCTTTTTCTTTTGTTTCTGATATTTTTGTATTTTGTGTTTGTGAGTGTGCGTGTGCACCTGGAAGTCATGGCGACCTTTGGTGACTGACGCCTACTGGGAGCCTGAAGGATATGGAGAGGTGGCTCAATAAAGCCTGCCCCTGCCCTCCCAACTGCTGGTATTCCAAGGAGGTCTCTCATTCAAGTACTAACAAGAGTCAACCTTGCTTAGCTTCTGAGATCTGACAAGATCGGGCTTGCCTGGGCAACATTCTGGTTACCCAACCAAGATTTTTTTTTAAAAAAAACCCCAATAAATTAACCAGAACAGCTGCTCCAAAGACGGAGAGGAAGGTGAGCAACTGTGAAAACATCATACAGGTGGTGTGATTCATGGACTGTAAATGGGGTGGACTGGAAGCCTAAGGGTTTCCTTGTGTGCACAGTGTATGCTCACAGGCACACTTCTGCTTCTGTCTACGTACATCCACAGAGAAGTCACACACAAAAAGCTGACATCTATCTTTCTTGCCTTCATTTCTACCCTGCCTTTCTCCCCAATGGGGATGCAAAAAGCTTACATTGTTCTCCTCGGCTCCGTTCTCTCCGTTCAACAACCCTGTGAAGGCTCCTTCCTTCCTTCCTTCCTTCCTTCCTTTCCTCCCCAGGGACCAGCAGGGGAAAAGAAGAGAGGTGTGGCTCAGTAGCTCTGCTATGCAATTGAGAGAGCCTGAAAGAACAAGCTCCGCCTTCCCCTCTTCCTCCCCAAGGGAGGAGCCTCAGCCAATGGAAAAAAATAGAGGTTTTGCTCTGTAGCTCCTGTGAGGGTTGAGCAAGCCTGGCAAAGCAAGCTGTGATGCAAAAGGAAGCAAGAGAGAAAGGAAGGAGATAACAGCAAGTTGCTCAGGGGCCTGATTCAGTCCCCGGGCTGCATGTTTGACACCCCTGCTCTAGCCACTACACAATGTTGACTTTAAACAATTTTATTGATAACGTATGGTAATAATTTCCATTAATAACTTCTTTTCATCTATCCCATATGCTTCTTTCTAATCACCCCTCCCCCCGTTACTTGACCCCCGCTAGTGTTATTTACTCAAAATACTAACATTAAAAGGTACCCTTAATTCCTAAGAACTAAAATTAATATTCTTCTTTCTTCTAAAGTTTAATCATTATCAAAAATTGTCCAAAGTCCTTTTACTTTCCACTCGTCTTCTACATAACGTCTAAATTTTTTCCACTCCCTTTTAAAATCTTCTAAATCATAGTCTCTTAAAGTTCTTGTTAATTTGTCCATCTCACTCCATGTCATAACTTTTACAATCCAATCCCATTTTTCTGGTATTTTTTCTTGCTTCCATAACTGCGCATATAGTGTCCTAGCAGCTGAAAGCAAGTACCAAATTATAGTTCTATCTTCTTTTGGAAATTTTTCCATTTGTAACCCCAACAGAAAAGCCTCTGCAGCTTTCTTGAATTCATATCCCAAGATCCTAGAAATTTCTTGTTGGATCATCTGCCAATACTTTTTCACTCTTTCACAAGTCCACCACATATGGTAGAAAGAACCTTCATGTTTTTTACATTTCCAACACCTGTCTGGCATCTTGTTATTCATCTTTGCCAATTTTTTAGGAGTCATATACCATCTATACATCATTTTAAAACAGTTCTCTTTAATATTCTGACATGCTGAAAGTTTCATAGAGTTCTTCCATAAATATTCCCATGTATCCATCTGTATTTATTTACATTTATTGCCCATTTAATCATTTGAGATTTCACTACTTCATCTTCTGTAGACCATTTTAAAAGTAACTTATAAGTTTTTGAAATTAATTTTTCATTATCTCCAAGCAGAACTTTTTCCATTTCTGTTTGCTCTTGTCTTATTCCTTCAGTTTTAATATCGTTTTCCACCAAACTCTTTATTTGTTGCATTTGAAACCAATCATATTTGTTATTCAACTCCACAGCAGTTTTCAATTCTATTTTGCCACTTTGTATTTTTAATAGTTGATTGTATGACAGCCATTTTTCCTCACCTGTCTCAGCTGTTATTTTTATCACTTCTGCTGGCACTATCCATATTGGTTTTCTTTCATCACCATATTTCTTATACTTCATCCAGGTATTTAACAAATTATTTCTTATATAATGGTGAGAGAAAAAAACTATCCATCTTCTTCTTCCCATAATACATATAAGCATGCCAGCCGAATTTATTTCCATGACCTTCCAACGCTAAAAGTTTTTTATTCAACAGCGTCACCCAATCTTTTCTCCACACTAAACAAACTGCTTCATGATATAATCTTAAATCTGGTAATTGGAATCCTCCTCTTTCTTTAGCATCTATTAAAACTTTCATTTTAATCCTTGGTTTCTTCCCAGCCCATTCTACAATATTTACAACAGTTCTAATATTGTCTCTTATTTGCATTTTAGGGAGAAATCCCGCTTGGTCTTCCTTTACGAAATTTATCAAATATTGTTTAAGTCGTTCTGCCAAAATTCTTGTATATATCTTATAGTCATTATTTAGTAATTAAATTTGTCTATAGTTCTTTACATTCGTGACATCTCTATCTTCCTTAGGAATCAAAGAAATTACAGCTTCCTTCCATGCATTTGGTATTTTAGCCACTACACAATGTTAAAATTCTTTCACATCTCTGTGTGCAAAAATACAGCTGCCTATTAGACACACCTTTCTCTCATATATACATTGGATTTTTTTTTTTGCCATCGAGTCACCGCTCACTCATGGCAACGCCACAGAGCTTTCAGAGCAAGAGACATTCAGAGGCGGTTTGTCATTGCCTGCCTCTGCATAGCAACCCTGGACTTCCTTGGTGGTCTCCCATCCAAGAGAAGAGCCCCGTGGAGCAGAGTGTTAAAGCTGCAGTACTGCAGTCCTAAGCTCTGCTCACGACCTGAGTTCGATCCCCGGCGGAAGCTGGGTTTTCAGGTAGCCAGCTCGAGGTTGACTCAGCCTTCCATCCTTCCGAGGTCAGTAAAAGGAGTCCCCAGCTTGCTGGGGGGGAGAGTGTAGATGACTGGGGAAGGCAATGGCAAACCACCCCGTAAAAAGTCTGCCGTGAAAACATTGTGAAAGCAACTTCACCCCAGAGTCGGAAACGACTGGTGCTTGCACAGGGGACCTTTCCTTTCCTCCCATCCAAAGTGCTAACCAGGGCTGACCCTGCTTAGCTTCCAAGACTGGGCTAGTCTGCTAGCAAGTAAGAAAAGAGGGGGGGATCCATGCATGGATATGATAGGAACATATACAAGTCTTTCTCTCTCTCTTTTTTGTGTGCATTTGTGTGTGTGTGTGTTTGCACCTGGAAGTCATGGCGACCTCTGAACATATGAAGCTGCCTTATACTGAATCAGACCCTCAGTCCATCAAAGTCAGTATTGTCTACTCAGACTGGCAGCGGCTCTCCAGGGTCTCAAGCTGAGGCTTTTCACACCTATTTGCCTGGACCCTTTTTAGTTGGAGATGCCGGGGATTGAACCTGGGACCTTCTGCTTCCCAAGTAGATGCTCTACCACTGAGCCACCGTCCCTCCCCTGACTGGAGCGGCTCTCCAGGGTCTCAAGCTGAGGCTTTTCACACCTATTTGCCTGGACCCTTTTTAGTTGGAGATGCCGGGGATTGAACCTGGGACCTTCTGCTTCCCAAGCAGATGCTCTACCACTGAGCCACCGTCCCTCCCCTGACTGGAGCGGCTCTCCAGGGTCTCAAGCTGAGGCTTTTCACACCTATTTGCCTGGACCCTTTTAAGTTGGAGATGCCGGGGATTGAACCTGGGACCTTCTGCTTACCAAGCAGATGCTCTACCACTGAGCCACCGTCCCTCACCTGACTGGAGCAGCTCTCCAGGGTCTCAAGCTGAGGTGTCTCACACCTATTTGCCTGGACCCTTTTTAGTTGGAGATGCCGGGGATTGAACCTGGGACCTTCTGCTTCCCAAGCAGATGCTCTACCACTGAGCCACCATCCCTCCCTAGTCTGGTGACTGACCTCCCACTGGGGTCATGGAGGATATTGAGAGAGGTGGCTGGATAAAGCCTGCCCCTGTCCTCCTGACTGCTGGTATTCCAAGGAGGTCTCCCATCCAAGGACTTGCCAGAGTCGACCCTGCTTAGCTTCTGAGATCTCATGAGACTGGGCTTGCCTGGGCTATCCAAGTCAGGGCACAAGTCTCTTTATACACTCACACATGCACACAAAATAAGGATAATGAATGGAGAGAGGCACGTGTGTGGGCAGTAAAATTAATAATGGGTGTGCAGGAGACATGTCATATGGTTGCCAACCTCAAGGTGGTACCTGGAGATTTCCCACAATTACAACTGATCTCCAGTTGATCAGTTCCCATGGAGGAAATGGCTGCTTTGGAAGGGGGACTCTATGAAAATACACCCTCTGGGGGTCCCACCCCTCCCCAAACCCTGCCTTTCCCAGGGTCCATCCCTAAAATCTCCAGGTATTTCCCAACCCAGAGCCAGCCACCTTACATATATGTCCATTATACACACAAACTGTGAGGGACGGTGGCTCAAGGGTAGAGCACCTGCTTGGTAAGCGGAAAGTCCCAGGTTCAGTCCCCAGCATCTCCAACTAAAAAGGGTCCAGGCAGGCATGAAAAACCTCAGTGGTAGAGCATCTGCTTGGTAAGCAGAAGGTCCCAGGTTCAATCCCCGGCATCTCCAACTAAAAAGGGTCCAGGCAAATAGGTGTGAAAAATCTCAGCTTGAGACCCTGGAGCTGGAGAGCCGCTGCCAGTCTGAGTAGACAATACTGACTTTGATGGACCGAGGGTCTGATTCAGTAGAAGGCAGCTTCATATGTTCAAATGTATTCTCTCTCACACACACACACAAACACACACAAGTGCCTGTGTGTTAGGAATGTCAGTTCCGGGTTGGGATATTTCTGGCAGTCTGGGGGTGGAACTAGGGTTGCCAGATCCAGGTTGAGAAACTCCTGGAGATTTGGGGGTGGAGCCTGGGGAAGACAGAAGCCTCAGAGGCGTACAACCCCACAGAATCCACCCTTCAAAGCATCCGTTTTCTCAACCAATTTCTGTAGCCTGATGATGAGGTGCAATTCCAGGGAATCCCCAGATCCCGCCTGGAGGTTGGCATCCCTAGGTGGAACTTGGAAAGGACAGGGCTTGGGGAAACAAGGGGCGAGTGAGCCGGGCCCAATGCTATATCCAAAGCAGCAAGTGTCTCCACGGGAACTGATCACTCTTCCAGAGATCAGCTGTAACCCCGCGAGATCCCTAGGTCCCACCTGGAAGCTGGCAACCCTCGTTATTTGCAACAGGAGAGGCGGGGCTGCGCGCCAAAGCTATGTCCATCTCTCCCCTTGCACAGCCCACCTTTGCTGCATCGCCCCACAAGAAATTGCAAGGAAGGAACGGGGAAGCGTTGAGGGACGTCCATCAACCCCCCACGGGCAAAATCAGCCCCCCGGAAAACATTTCGGTTTTACTCCCCCCCCCCCGCCCCGGGGGGAATCCAGAGCCATCCTGCCCCCTCCTTACCAGCCTCGTCCACCGCCGGGCGTCGCAGCCTTTGTCCGTCACGCGCCTGCCTCCCGGCTGTAGGGGGGAAAGGGAGGGCCTCCATGCCTTCAAGGAGGCCTCACGTTGGGCGACGCTTCTCGCGCCATTGCTGTCGAGGGCGCCCGCCATCTTTGATTAAGGCAGACCCCGCCTCTTTCTCTCCCTCTTTTTCTGACATATTATTTCCTTCACTGTTTTTGCCCCAGAACTGAATCCAAAGAAATGGCTGAGTTTATAATTCCTTTTTGACCCTGGAATCTGTAAAAATAGAAGGCTGTATAATTTGCTGGTCATAATTTGTATAATTTGCTGGTGCGGACAGGCAGGGAATTTCTATTTTTATTTCTGTCACTGTCTTGACTCTAATTGGCCCTTCCTGACAACTGAGCGTCCCCCTCCCTATATGTAATAATAGCTGAGGGAATTCTGTTTCAGTGTGAAGAAGTATGCATGCACAGGAAAGCTGGGTCTTAAAGATGCCCTGCGCTCAAACTTCGCGCTCTCTTTTTGGTCCCACCTCCTTGCTTTTTCTCCTGCAACCTTATTACTCCAAAGAATTAATAAATGTCGGGAAACAAAGAAATATTTGCATCTCTCACTCTAAATGAAATTTTATATCAAAGTTGTTGTTTTAAGAGTTGACCCACACAAAGATGACGGCGTTGCAATCGGGGGAATCCGCATGAGTGCCAATGGGAAACTCTGCCAGCTACCGTGATGGCTGCTAGTCCCGCTGGTTTCATGCCCTGCGCAAAGATGGCGCGTTTACGGTATTTCTTTTACGCCTGCGCGCACGAGAGGATCCCCCACACGTCCTTTCTGACGTAAGGAAATATACTGAAGGGGCGGAGTTTCGCTGCCCAAAGTTAGTATGGCCGCAGGCTCTTTCACAATATCCGTCACAAAGATGGCCGACTGGTCGTCTTAGAGCGGCTGTTTCTCAAATAAGGCAGCGGAAGGGTGCGTTAGTATGGCAACCATGACAAAGTTGGCGGGGCTAAGGCTATTATTAGAGCTTTACCTGTATAGTTTTAATGCATAATTAAAACTAAAGGATCATTTCTCCTTAGCTCCGTATCTCCAAAGAGAGCTAGCACTTCATAAAACTCCTATCTTCAGTAATTGCTCTGTGAGGTAGATAAAGCTGGGAGTAACTGGGCCATAAGGCACCTAGAAGGGAGATTTGAACCAAGGCCCTAAGGTTCCCAACCCCAGGTTCAGAAATAATTGGAAGTTGGGGGTGGAGCGAGGAACATGACTGAACTCCAAAGGGAGTTCTGGCCATTCCATTTAAAGGGACCATACACCTTTCAAATGCCTTCCCTCTATTGGAAATAATGAAGGATGGGGCACCTTCTTTGGGGACTCATACAATTGGATCCCTTGGTCCATTCTTTTTGAAACATGGAGGGTGTATTGAGGAGAGGTACGGGATGCTATCCTGAAAATTTGGTGCCTCTACCTCAAAAATCAGCCCCCCAGAGCTCCAGATACCCATGGACCAATTCTCCATTATAACCCCCGCTTTCTGATTACCCTGAAGCAGGGGACAGCCTCCAAACCGGAGGATCCCCTGCCTCCACCTGGGGATTGGCAACCCAACCTAACATGCAAAGGAGTTTCTGCTACAAAAAAAGCCCTGAGCAGAACCAAGTTTGAGCCCAGTGGCACCTTTAACACCAAACAAAGTTTTATTCACAGTATAAGCGTTTGTGTGCACACACACTCGGTCAGATACAATGAAAAAAAAACACCAGTCTGTCTGACAAAGCTCATGTGTACAAACACTCACACCCAGGCCTCAGATTCAGCAGGAGCTCACAGGAGCACAGCTCCTGAACCTTTCTGACAGTGCCCCCTACTTCTCCCCACCTACCTTGTCCATTGAATAGTAGGTGCAGCTGCATAGCAATCTCTGGATTAGGAGAGCAGAAGCAAGCCAGCCGCTAGGAGCTTTGTCACACCCTAGCAGCCCTCATTAACCCCTGGAAGCCCACACCACCCTTTCTCCACTTCTTATGTGATTTTGGGCAGTGGGTGGCTTCCTGGCCTTTTGACTGGGGGGGTGGTCCAGGAGAGCCCCAGGAGATTGAGGCCTGCTTGGGTTGGCTGGATCTCTAGCCAGCCCAAGAGGCCTCACTCGCCCTGGGCTCTCCTTTCTTGCATCTGGTTGCTTTTGGCTGGTGAGGGGGCAGCATATGCTAATGAGTTATGCTAATGAGCTCCACCACCTATTTTTCTATAAAACGACCCCAGCTCACACCTTAAATAAAACTTTGAAAGATTCTTGTTATGTATGTGGACTCAAGGGAAGACTTTGGGTGTTTCCACCTGGCTCATTGGAGCCATAAGGACTGAGCTTGGGGACTTGGGAACAAAGAGCTGCAGGATTCAAATCCCCGCAGCCCTGGACCAATCACAAGCCCCCACCAGTTTGAATGACCCAATAACATGCTTGCGTGGGAACCCAGAGATGTATATAAGTTTGGCTTGTGGGCCCCAACATCAGTCTTGTAATATGACCTTTTACTATGTCACTCCTATTAAAGAGCTTGTTATCACTTACTCTGAGCCTCTATCATGCAAAGAACCCACTATATTATAGTGGTGACGAGGATGGGATCCGGATGAGCGAGGTCCAGGGCCCCCTGGCACCGCCAAGTGCATCGAGCTCCAGCGTCGCAGCACAACAGGCACCACCGCCCAGCCCAATCATGGCCACCGCATCCGGATCGCGAAACTCCATTCCGAAGTTCGACATGTCGCAGTCGAAGGCCTGGGTAGGGTTGCCAAGTCCAATTCAAGAAATATCTGGGGACTTTGGGGGTGGAGCCAGGAGACTTTGGGGGGTGGAGCCAGGAGATATTAGGGGTGGAGCCAAGATCAAGGCTGTGACAAGCATAATTGAACTCCAAAGGGAGTTCTGGCCATCACATTTAAAGGGGCGGCACCCCTTTTCAATTCCTTCCTTCCATAAGGAATAATGAAGGATAGGGGCACCTTCTTTTGGGGCTCATAGAATTGGACCCCCTGGTCCAATCTTTTTGAAACTTGGGGGGTATTTTGGGGAGAGGCACTAGATGCTATACTGAAAATTTGGTGCCTCTACCCCAAAAACCAGAGCCCCAGATACCCGCGGATCAATTCTCCATGATTTTCTATGGGAATAAATCTCCATAGGGAATAATAGAGTTCCCAGCAGACATTCCCCTCCCCTCCCCCCACTTTCTGACGACCCTGAAGCAGGGGAAGGGTCTCCAAACCAGGGGATCCCCTGCCCCCACCTGGGGATTGGCAACCCTAGGCCTGGGTCAAAAGACTCAAGTACCACCTCGTGGCACAACAAATCAAGGTTGATGAACCCGAAATCAAGAAGGCCATCCTGCTGAGCAACTGCAGCATCGCCACACTACAGCTAGTGGAGGGCCTGGTCGCGCCGGAGATGCTGGAGTTATCTTCCTTTGATAAGATCATTGAGGCGCTGACCGGTCATTTTGTCCCAAAGCCTACCCTCCTCACCCGGAAGCTACAGTTCCTCGACAGCTTCCAGGAGCCGAACGAGACCGTAGCGACCTTCCTAGCCCGCCTGTGAGAGGGCAAGAAGGTGGAGTACAGCACACAATTGGAAGAGGCCCTGCTCATGAAGTTCACTCACGGCATCAGGGATGTGAAGGCACATCGGAAAATCGCAACGGAATCAAAGCCGACCTTGGAGAAGGCCCTACAAATAGCCACTGCCGCCGAGGATGCGCACAAGGAGAAGACCCACCGCCCGGGGACCAGCGCTCACCAGCTGCAACTGGCCGCAGAATCGGACGACTTCGACACGGATGACGCCCTCAAGCTGCATCAGGCGGGCCAACAAAAGCCAAGGCCATGCGCAACGGAATCGACCATCCCCAAGACCTGCGCCAGCTGTGGGGAGCCACACGAGCGGCGCACATGCAAGTTCAAGAGCGCAACCTGCCATACATGCGAGAAGGCCGGGCATCTGGCTCGGGTGTGCCGGTCAGCAGCGCTGCGCCAAGGAAAACTTCCTCAACAACAGAATGGCCGCCATCACGAGGTCGCACTCGTGGACGACATCCAGGCACTCATCACTTCAGGTGCCCAGGCATGCCAGTTGCCCCTTCCCTCCTCGGACAAATATCAGGTGACTGTGTTCATGGAAGGCAAGCCCTGCAAAATGGAGGTAGACTCCAGGGCGGGCCAGACGGTCATTTCTGCCCGCACATTCAAGGAGATGTGCCCTGGTGGGGGAAGCCCAGTTACAACCAACCTCATTCATAGTCCGGGACTTTCAGAAGCGGGAGGTTGCAGTCCTGAGAGTGGGTCTGGTCCACATCAGGTACGGAATGTTCAAGGGCAAGCTGCCCCTTATCATGGTGGAGGGTGACCTGTGCTGCCTTCTAGGTCAGTCTTGGTTCAAGGCCCTGGGAATCCAAGTGACGGGGATCCATATCACCCCTGTTCAAGGAGATTTTCAAAAGGTGTGTGCAGATTTCCCCGCCGTTTTCGACGGGACGTTGGGGACGTACACCGGGGCCCCCGTAGCATTACAACTGGACCCCAACGTGCAGCCCATAAGGATGAAGGCCAGGCGCGTGCCACTAACTCTTAGGCCCAAGACTGAAGAGGAGCTAGACCGCCTTGTGGCCCAAGGGGTTCTGGAACCAGTCACTAATGCGAAGTGCGAGACTCCCATAGTAACCCCGATCAAACTCAATGGCAGTGTATGCATGTGTGCTGACTATAAATGCAGGATTAATTAGGCGTTGCAAGGCCATGCATACCCCGTCCCCGTGGTGAGCCACGTGTTAGCATTAGGGATGTGCAAAAAAAAAAAAAAAATTCGGTAGTACACGGATTCGGAAATATACCAGGGGGGGTGGGACGGGGGGAATACAGAATCCCATATATTTCTGAATTCCGTAGTTGGAGTAGCTGCATATACGGTAGATGCGCGGCTATTTCTGAATATACGGCCCCATTATACCCTATGGGCCATTGAAATCAATGGCAAATAGGGTATATTTGAAGCCGCCTGGAGGGGAGGGGGTTTGAGGGAGAGCCCCCAAATTTGCAGGGCACCTGCAGGGGACTCTCTCTTACAAACCCCCCAAGTCCCAAAAATATTGGGCCAGGAGGTCCAATTCCTGGGGCACCCAAAGCCAAACCTAACTTCACACCAGAGAATCTCTCTAGGACCCAAATGCACAATATACATCTATCTACTCTATGAACCCTGCCACACAAAACACAATCTGCTCAAGGTCTGCAGCAGACCTGGCTGCAGCAATCCCAGATGCCAGCTCTCCAGCCCTACCCCAAACAACGTGGGGAGAGCTGCCCCAAGCACTACAAGCCTTCTGGCTCTGGGTCTCTCACCCAGGTGCCAGCTTCCCTGCCACAGAACACACAATCTACAGATGCCAGCTCTCCAGCCCTGCCCCAAACAACACGGGGAGAGCTGGCCAAGCACAACAAGCATGCTGGTTCTGGGTCTCTCACCCAGGTGCCAGCTTCCCTGCCACAGAACACACAATCTACAGATGCCAGCTCTCCAGCCCTGCCCCAAATAACACAAGAGAAGCAGTGGACCGCACCTAGCTCCACATCATTCTGTATCTGACACAAAGCAAGAAGCTGTTATAAATCAGGTTTTAATATGTAATGATTTATATATTGTTTTATTGTTAGTACCTGTTGTTATCCCCCCTGAGCCTTGCTATGCAGGGAAGGGCAGACTATAAACTGAATATAATAGATAATGTTTTTTGAGAAAAATAAATATTGTAAGCCTCCTTCAGTAAAGAAGAAATGCAGGCTATAACTGTTTTAATAAATAGATAATAAATGGGACCTCTCTGTTCAGACGCAGTCTACCTCGACTGACAAGAACGTAAGACTGTGGCCAGGTTTCTGAGACCCGTTTGGAAGTGATGTTGCATGGAAAGCCGCGATAAGCAGGTCTGATCTTGAAAAGGCGTCTTGAAATGGGCTGCGGCTAGCTGTCAGACAGAACCTGCTATAAAATTTAATGGCTTGACACCTTGTAAGATATAACGTACAGCTTCACCAGGTTTTCAACTCAGAAATCCTCAAAGGCAAAAATGGACTCCAGTGAATGAAACTGTGGTTTATATCCTGGTAAACATAACACTCTGAGTAACAAAGGCAAAGAACAAGAGGAGGCTGTTGTATTCATGTCCTCATAATGAAAATCAGCGGTAGAACCAGAAAACTACATAAACTTTTGGTCTGAGTTTAATGTTCATGGCAGAACCATGTGGAAATAACACCCTTAGGCAATACTCCCTCAAAGCTGTGGAGCCTTGTGAGCAGGGCTTTTGATGTAGAAAAAGCCCAGCAGGAACTCATTTGCATATTAGGCCACACACCCCTGACATTATCATTGTTTCACACAGCACTTTTTTTGTAGAAAAAGCCCAGCAGGAGCCTATTTACATACTAAGCCACACCTCCGGCACCAAGCCAGCCAGAACTGCGTTCCTGCTCAAAAAAAAAAAAAAAAAAAAAAAAAAGCCCTGCTTGTGAAGTCCATTCTTACCTGGTTCCCAACTTCCCATAATTCCTAGCAAGACAAGACAAACCTTTATTGGCATATATAAAAATATAAAGTAGATGGTCAGGCAGGTTACAGATTAGGAGAGGAGAGAACAGAGTCCATACAGAATAAAATTAGGATTACAAACTATGAACAAGGTAGCAACATAGTAAAACCTGATACATAGTACTACTTATCTGGACGAGTAACCATAGCAATGCTTAGGGTTCCAAGCTATGAGTGGGAAAATACCTGGAGTTTTGGGGGGCGGAGAGGTGAGGTTTGGGGAAGGGGTTACCTCAGCAGGGTACAGTGCCATAGGGCACCCTCCAAAGGAGCCGTTTTCTCAGGCAACTGCTATCACCTGGAGATCAATTATAATAGCTTCAGAGGGAAAACGCCTCTTCGTGAAAGGGCAGACCGGAAACGATAGCACAGGCTGAAACGTTCTCGGCAGAGAATGTGGATGTTTCCCATTTTCATGAAATTATGTATTTGGAAGATGGAAAGTTGTAAATTACATCTTTGAAATACAGTGAAATATGTTTATGAACGAACTGTGCACAAGGGAGTAAATTTCAAGCACTAGCAGTTTAAGGCTGAAATCCTAAGAACATTTCTGTAGTAGAAAAGTGCACTGATTGCTTCCTTAAGAGTGCAATCCTGAGGTGGGGGGGGGGGCTGAAAGTGCTTTGGAGGCAGACTTACCGCTACACCAGCAGGAATGGGAGATACGCCACTCTAACCCCTTCCCCACAGGTGCAAATGGGGCTTACTCCAGTCTGCGCATGCCACAGCGTGCGTCCGTCCCAGTCCGCAGGCGGAGCAAAAGCTCCGCCTAGCCAGCAGCGCATCTGGGGTGTAGGAAGATACGCCAGCATGTGAGGGGGCTGGCCTAGGGGCGTGGCTGGCATTAGGCGGCTTCCTAAGACCTCTCAGCCTGGGCATGCCCCCTGCAAGAGGCGTAAAGTTACGGCAAGGTAAATCGTGGTGAATCCCACAGAAACCCATGTGCCCCCAAAACAAATGGACTACTGTAATGCCCTCTACTTGGGGCTACCTTTGTGCCGGACTCGGAGACTGCAGCTAGTGCAGAATGCGGCGGCCAGGCTGTTGTTGGGACTCCCAAAACGGGAACATATGCAGCCGAGGCTACGTGAACTGCATTGGCTGCCGATCATATACCGGGTCCAGTACAAAGTGTTGGTCATTACCTTTAAAGCCTTATATGGCCGAGGACCTGCCTACCTGAGGGACCGTCTTTCCCCGTATGAACCCCAGAGAGCACTGAGGTCAGTTGGGAAAAATCTAATGACCATCCCTGGGCCGAAGGAGACTAAATATCAGAATACTAGGGTACGGGCATTCTCAATCGCGGCCCCTACCCTATGGAACCGACTCCCCGAGGAGGTGCGGGCCCTGCGGAACCTTGATCAGTTCCGCAGGGCCTGCAAGACTGCCCTTTTTAAGCTTGCACACCTGGACTGCTAAGAAGATCGGCAATTAAGGATCCGCCAATGCGGTTTGAAGACCTATACCGCTGAATAATTGTACTTACTAGACTGTTTTAATGCTGTTAAGTTAGTGTTTACTGTTTTATATTGTTAAATTTAAAGGCTTTTTAACCACTGTATGTTTTTATAAAATGTTGTTAGCCGCCCTGAGCCTGCTGAGGTGGGGAGGGCGGGATAGAAATAAAAAAATATTATTATTAATTATTATTAAAGGTTCCCGACATTCCCGGTGCAGCCTCAGAAACACTCAGGGAGCCAACTAAATGGTGCACCAATCCCCGCACGCTCTGGATGGGGCAAGCCCCCTGTCCAACACCCAATCACATTCCCCCCTCTCCTACAAAGGCTGCTGGTCCTGCCCCCGCACACCCTTTAGGTAGGACCAGCCGTGCAGCAGGGAGTTTGGCCAGGGAGCTCTCTGCCACGCGGACTTAGAGTGAGGGGGGCACTTTGGTGATGGAACTTGCATAGCGAATTTTCTTAGGTAGTATAGGGCGGGCACTTCGACTTGCGAGGAGGGGAGCAAGGGCTCTCTTCTGTGGCTAACCTCTTTTTTTGAGTCCAAACAGGTGCCCGAAGCTTGGTGTGCAAAGCCGGTCGCACCCCGATGGTTAAGTGTGAGTGCATGCTCCAAACTCACCTCCTCCCCCCCCACTGTCGTTCACAGTGACAGCGTCTCTGGCACTGGACCCAGGCTGCAAGCCCAGGCAGGGGCTCTTGCCACAGCCCCCGCATATTGCTGGAGGCCCCCCACTTGGTCTGTCCTCTTCCTCGTTCCCACCCCTGGCAGGGGAGGGGGGGGGTCTGGCAGCTCCTTCGATGCGTGTGGGGAGGTGGGTCAGGTACTGTCCCTTTAAGACAACACGTGTACATGCTGCAGCTGCCACCCCTTCGGGTGCTCTTGATCTCTGTTTCTGTTTTGCAGGTGGGAATGCAACAGAGAGGCTTTCATGAGGAGCACTTACTTTACCCCTCTTCTCCGTCAGCTGTTCCCACCCCCCTCTCGGAGTGAAGCCCTGTGGCCGGCAAGAATGTCTGAGTTGTTCCTAGGAAACTTGCACCCAATAAAGTCTTGAGATGTGCCGTATTCCTTGTCTCATGTGCGTGGTGCCTGCTGCACATTCTCTCTGCCCTGCCCCCTTCCAAGTGTGCTGTGTGAAGTGTTCCTTCTGTCAGTAGGTTCTTGGGGAGCGGGGTCGCATGTTTCATGGGGAGGGCCGGGGCTTATGAGCCACCTTCGCGTGAGAGTGGACGGGGGAGCCCGAGGGTTCTTCCTCCCTTCATCCCATGGCACAGAGCAGAGCGGGGTGCGGGGGGCATGAGCTGGGTACCTGGCTGGCACCTCACACTCTGTGTCCTGCTGCCAATGGGGGTGGGTGTCATGCCTTCCCCTGACCCAGCACCTGCTAGCTCAGAGCAAGCGCCTTTAACAGCCCTGGACGTAAGTCCTGAGGAGGCAAGCCGGCAGCAGGAGCCACCTGGAACTGATCAGGCCACGCCGGGCCCCAGCTCATCCCCTCCTGAATCTCCACCACCTGTTAGCCGGCTCCGTGAAAGGAGACGGCAAGAGATTAGAAACAGAAGGAGTGAAGCACGCATGCGGGGGAGAAGAGATCTAAGCCCGGCATACTAATGGGTTAACAAGCCAGCACAGTATATCTGCAATCCTGGCCCTTTGGCAAACTGTGCTGGCAACGAACGATCCTCCTGGGACGTGACCACGCTCTGCACCCTCTTGACTCCTGTGAGAACCCGCATATTTCTGACCCGGCTTGAACCTTGGACCTCGGAACTCTGGACTGTGACTTTGCTCTGTGGACTTGCTTTGGTAATTTGACTTCATTCGGCTTTGCTCTCTCTGGCTACCCGACCCTCGGCATTCCTGTGTTTCTGCTCTCTGTCTCATCCCTTGGCTCGGACTGATTTATGGTTGTGACTAATTGGACTGTTTAAGATAACGCCTGTGCTGCTCCCTGAAAACCTCAGCTGGCTGCAAGAGTTCTGGCTGACTGCCGGGACGCCAGCAGCCGTCTCCTACCCGAGGCTCGAGTCGTGACAGTGGGGTTGCCCACAAGAGGGGGGGGCAAGACTCTATGTCCGTGCTGGGCAGCGCTTTCCTGTGGAACTTCGACATGCCACGGCTCTGTCTCCTCTGTCCTGGACACACATTTTGCCTGGTTTCCCTGACTGCAGATTCCTACATCATGTTTCTCCTGTCTGTGTATGGCTTGGGGGGCATGACTTTTCTCGCCTGCTTGCCATTGACACAAGTCTCTGACGGTGGGCATGACCGCGGGACTACCCAATCCCGTAGCTCGCACTTCCCCTTCCCGGCTCCCATCGTGGCAGAGCGCCAGGCTTCTCTGTTGCTCTTGTGCTCATGCCCAGCCTGACCCCTTTCCCCTTGCTGCATTGGTGGGACTTCTCCCCCTTGACTCTGCCCATCTGGCAGGGTGGGGAAGGCGATCAGCCTCTCCGGGGCGGCCTCTTCCCACCCCCGACTGTCATCCATGGCGCCTGGCCAATCAGAGGGGCTTGGGCTGACCCTCCCCTCCTCCTCCGTCCGCCTGGCCCGCAAGCTCCTGCGGGGTTGCCATGGTGACTGCCAGACCAGCACCTACGCCTGCACGTGCCAATCCCCTTAGGGACTCGATGAGCGCCATGATGTGCGCCATGGCCAGCCATCACGTATGTCTGGATTGGGCTGCCCATCCCCCTGCAGGAGCAGGTAGATTGGCCTTGAATATTTTGCGAAGCTTCAAAAGTCTGGGCCATGACATTGTTGGAAATGTGGAACTGCTCAAGAGTTTGCTAAGACTTTATTGCATTGTTCTATTTTGATATTGCATTTAACAAAATTTAAAAAGTGATTCCAAATACAATAGATTTTGTATGGTGAATGTCTTTTGTTAATTTTCCAAAGTGATTTTGGTGTTTCTCCCACCTGGAGAATGGCAACCCTAACAATGCTTCTAGCTGTGGTCAATTTCTCTTGTCTATCTGCCTGCCTATTAAGAGTTCATCCCTGCTTTGATTGGCATTCCACTACATGGGGTCGCCAGATCCAGGTTGGGAAACTCCTGGAGATTTGGGGGTGAAGCCTGGGGAGAGCGGGGACCTCAGTGGCGTACAGTGCCACAGTGTCCACCCTCCAAAGCATCCCTTTTCTCTAGGGGAGTTCCATTTCAATTTATTTCTTATGGTCTATGACCAGCACAGATCATTATACACACTGCTCAGAGTTTTAAAAGTGGTCCATCAGTTAAATGGAATATAAAAACAAATTAAAATAGACAGTTAAGAAGCTAGAGTATTACATAAAATATCCTTATGAACTTTACAGGCAGCAGCAAAAAACCTTGCACAAGAAGCTGTAGTCTGCACGTTCATGCCCAAAAGAAGCTTCCTTAAAAACTCAGAGTCAGAATAGCCTGGAAATTTCCTGACCAGAGGGAATTGATCTCTGTTGTCTGGAGATGAGCTATTATTCCACAGGATCCCCAGGTCCCACCTGAAGGCTGGCATCCCTACCACCACACCCAGTTCCTGGGCCTCCTTCAATGAGATCTTGCCTCTATTTTGGAATTAAGACCTCAGCCACACCTCAGCCCATGCTTGGAAGTTAATTTCTGGAGCAAAAGCAGGTCGGAGGTCTCTTCGCAGGGAGACGTTGACCGCTTCAAGGCCATCAGAAAGCAGGGAGAGAGGGAAATGTCTGCTGGGCACTCCATTGTTCCCTATGGAGGCTGATTCCCATCGAATATCATGGAGAATTGATCTGGGGGTATCTGAGGCTCTGGGGGGGCTGTTTTTTTGAGGTCTTGTGCAAGGTAAATTTTCAGCATAGCATTCAATGCCTCTTCTCAAAACACACCCCCAATTTTCAAAAAGATTGGAGCAGGGAGTCCAATTCTATGAGTTCCCAAAGAAGGTGCCCCTATCCTTCATTTTTCCAATAGAGGGAAGGCATTTAAAAGGTGTGCAGTCCCTTTAATTGTGATGGCCAGGCTTCCAGTTCATGTGAGTTTCAGGGTCAGAAGCAGCATGCTGAGCACCTCCCGGCCTCTCTTCTGAACCGCGTGAACGGAGGGGCCCTTTCAAGGGGGGCTCTACCAGAGACCTGGTAAGGATCTCTGGCACCAAGAGGCGCGATGGTGACGTAGAATTTTGACAGGTGCGAGATTCGTAGCACCATCTTTGCCTCCGGCTCCACCACACGGTCACCATTTTTGTAATGGCACTAGAAGTAAACCACTCGTTTGTCCAAGAGCAATTAACATTAAATAGTGATATTTTACACTGCATGAAACATCTACAAGTAAGTCATTGAAGTATTTGTCTTTTTGCAAGAAAGAAAACTCTATTAGCTGTTTTGAATCAGGAGAAAAGTAAAGAAAAAGAGGGGAAGAGTGATGTCATTAGCCCCGCCCTCAACCCCCCCTCCCTTTTAGTGTTAAAAGATTTAAAAGTCTAAAAACGGGAGAGGGGCGGGGCGACGCGGAGCATGGCGGACGCCTAAGGAGCTCGCTCCCATCGAACTGTCCCCCCAACGCGTCTCCGTTCCCTTCTAACGCGCTTCACTCACCTGGGCATGGGCAAAAGATACCCCGGAAGATCTAAGACCTCCGCAAAACCCTCTGCAAAGACTCAAAAAACCCTCTTCTTTCAGCCGGTAAGTCCTGCTGCTCCCGGCTCCCCTCCGCGGCCCGCGACGATCCCCGTAATGGCGGCCGAGGCTTCTCCCGCCTCTGCAGAAAGCTCGCTCTTGACCACCCAGACCTTTCAAGAAGCCATTTCCCGGCTTGAAATGACAATCGGGGACAAAATCTCTAAGGCTATCACCCCCATTCAGGAAGAACTCTCAAAACTCAATGAATCAATTTTGGCGGCTTCCCAAACGGCTGATTCCGCCTTCGAAATGGCGTCCAGTGCAAAAGAAGCTGTGGAGGCCCTGCAGCAATCCGATCTTTGGCTTCACGAAAAAGTCCTTTATCTCGATAATAAACTCAGATCCTCTAACCTGAAGCTGAGGGGGGTGCCTGAGCACGTGGAGGAGAACCAAGATTTGAAAATTTTTATTGCCACCTGGCTTGCCTCAGCTCTGGGTCTCCAAGATGGAGTAGCACCGCTTATAGACTCTGCTTATCGCCTGGGCTCCCTGAAACCCAATTCCAAAGACTTTCCTCGAGATATACTGATTGTGGTCCCTGATTCTAGGACCAGATCCGTTATTTACCGTAAAGCTCGTTCTGAGGAGTCCCTGCTCTACAGAGGAAAAAAGGTCTTAGTGCTTGCCGACCTGTCGCCAGAGACCTTAGCTCACAGGAAAGAAATGAAACCCATTCTGGCTGCCCTTGCTGATCACAAGATTCGCTTTCGGTGGTCCTCCCCTACACAAATCTCCCTGGTCCATCAAGGCATACGCCTATCAGCCTCAGACTTCGCATCTGGACGTGACCTCCTCAAGCAACTCAACATAGATATGTCTCCGACTACGGATCCAGACCAATCCACCGCATCACGTCGGCCTTACTCGTCTTCCTTACCCAGATGGAAGAAACTACACTAATGCTGAACTCAAGACGGATTGTTACCTTGTGCCCAGCAGTTTGTTCAACTATGTTCCACTGAAACTTTTGTATTTTGTACTACCTTACTACCCAATATGAAGGGTTCGGTGCATTCTCACTCTTTTCAATACTCTCTTGGGGCAGTCGGGGAGCCCTTTCCTTGTGGCCCTCCACTGTCTGGTTTGGTTCACAAGTCATAGCGTATAGTTCTATTGTCTCTTCCTAGAGGCAATGAATGTTTTGGTTATATTTGTGTTGTTATGGTTATTACAGTTCCTTCTTTTTTACAGGGAAGCAGACTACCCTTTGTATAGGACCAGGAGGAAGCTTTACCCTTTTGTCCTTGACAATTTTTCAGGCAGTACCTACCTCTCTGGCCCTATCGGTTTGTCCACCGATCGTCAGCAGTTTCTATTATTCCGGTTCTCACTCTTTTTCCAGAATTCGTGGAAGAACAGGTCCTCCTCCGTCGCTACATTTTTGACTTTAACTTTCTACCAGACTGTGACTTTATATATGCGCACTCTATACCCTCCAGGTATCCTGGCAGCTACTGTCTTATTTCACGCCACCTTCAACTTTTTTGTTTTCACCTTGGCCTCTATATCGTTAGGCATTGGACCTTTCTGCTTACCGTTGTTATCTCTGATGTTCGGACTTTGTTTATGGCTCTCATTTCTTTACAGCCTTTTAACTCTGGTATGCAAAGGGCATAGCGTGCTCCACCTAGTCCTCTTTATTGTATGGGTATGCTGTTACCCTTTCTGTATCCCCAGTTATCACTATGTCTGATTTAAAGTTGGTTTCACTTAACTGCAGAGGGCTTAACAATATTATTAAGGCTAAAAAAATCTCCTCAGCCCTTTCCAAGTTACACCCTGACCTTCTTTTCTTACAAGAAACCCACATTAAGTCATTAAACACCACTATTTTGCGTTCTAGATGGTTTCACACTCAATATGCCGCAGCTGGGTCATCTAAATCACGAGGGGTGGCTATTTTGCTTTCCAGACGTGTTCGGTTCGTGCTATCTGCTCAAGAGACTGACCCTCAGGGCAGGTACATCTTTATAAAAGGTATGCTCAACGACTCCCCGGTCACCTTAGTTTCACTCTACGCTCCTAACTCAGCCCAACTCACCTTTATCAACGAAACGCTTTCTAAACTAGCTTTCTTTCAAGAGGGCGCAGTCATTATAGGCGGTGACTTCAACTATATCGCTGACCCCCTGTGGGACAGGTCTTTTAACACGCGCCCCCCTACGACCGCCCCCCCGTCTCAGTTGCTTCCCATACTGTCAAACTTTGACCTGTGTGACGTTTGGAGACTCAAAAACCCTGGTGTCAAGGACTATACTTACTTTTCCACTGTGCATAATATTTTCACCAGGATTGATTATTTTCTTTTTTCCTCTTCCCTAATAAATAAAACATCCCACGCAGGCATAGGTCTCAGGACACTTTCAGACCACGCCTGGGTGGAATGCACTTTAACCTTGACCCCCTTAGAAAAACCTTCCTACGACTGGTCCTTAAATAGATCACTTTTATTGAATGAAGACTTCCGCACACAGATTGATCAAGAACTAAAATTTTATTTTGAGAATAACTCAGATTGTGGTGTCTCTCACGACATCGTTTGGGATGCCATGAAAGCAGTTATCCGGGGCAAATGTATTTCCTTGAACTCTGCCTGTAAAAAAAGGAAACTTGAACTTAGGCAATCAATATTGGACAATATTAAAAGTTTAGAACAGAAACACAAAGCTACAGGATCCAAAAAAATATTCCACAAACTCCTTCTTGAAAGGAAAAAACTTGACCTTATGGAAACCTCCACTATTAGGAAAAATTTACTGTTTTTAAAACAGAAACATTGGCACAGCCACCCTCGGGCCCTTAAAATACTGTCGTGGAAACTCAGAAAAGAGGTAAATGAAAGGCAGATTTTTTCTATTAAAGACCCTCAAGGTAACATACACTCCTCCAACCTGAAAATTCTACAGACTTTCCACCAATACTTTAGTCAGTTGTATGCCTCATCCAACCCTCCTTCCGCTCTTATCGAAGAATTTTTACAGGGGCAGAATACTGTCGGACAACTCTCTACTGACCATAAACTCTTTTTGGATTCCCCCATCACCCCTCTAGAATTAACTGCAGCCATCAAAGCTTCTAAACTTAACAAAACTCCAGGCAGAGATGGCCTACCATCAGAATTTTACAAAACTTTTGGTCCTTCCCTCACTCCTTACCTTACTACTGTATGCAATCACATCATGGAGTCAGGCCACATGCCCCCCTCCTGGTCTCAAGCTAAGATAATACTCATACCGAAAAAAGATAGAGACCTTCTTAGTACCAAATCCTATCGACCCATTTCCTTACTCAATACAGACTACAAAATTTTCACTTCCGTTCTAACTGCTAGGCTCAACCGTATAATTGGCTCCTATATTCATCCCAACCAATCAGGCTTTATCCCAACCCGTGACATCACTGACAATACCAGACAAACGATTAATTTGATTCAATACTGTTCTTACCAACCCTACGAATCTTGTTTCCTCGCCCTTGATATTGAAAAGGCCTTTGACACGGTTGAGCCCCAATTTCTAAGTAAAGTACTGCAGACCATGGGCTTTGGAGCGAAATTTATGACTACTATTAATTCCCTTTACTCTAGCCCCTCAGCTCTTCTATACATTAACGGCCAACACTCACCTACTTTTCCTTTAGAGAGAGGTACACGCCAAGGTTGTCCTCTCTCACCTTTGCTTTTTGCCTTGGCAATAGAACCTTTGGCGAATAAATTACGACAATCTCCTAACTTCCAAGGCATTATGGTTCACGACCACACTTATAAAATCAGTCTTTTCGCTGATGACATTGTCCTCTATATCTCTAATCCTTTACAATCTTTGCCGACTATTTCTGCCCTCCTATCAGAATTCGCTACATTATCAGGTCTCTGTGTCAATGACTCCAAATCAGTTCTTTATCCTATCAACTTACTACCTCCAACCTCCAAAGCTCTAGCCTCCGACTACCCCTTTCATTGGGTCCAAACCACATGGTCATATCTAGGCTTGAAAATTCCGTTAGAACTCTCTGACCTAATTAAAGTAAATTATATTTCCACTATGTCAGAGGTTTCTAAAACTCTTAAACAATGGGACATTCTACGCTTGTCCTGGCTGGAGAGAATACAGACCATTAAATCCTTTATTTTCCCTAAGCTTCTATACCTGTTCCGAGCTCTTCCAATTGAACTACCCCTACCGACTCTAAAAACTTGGCAACACACAATGACAGCTTTTATATGGGGATACAAAAAACCCAGGATAAAGCTTTCCACTATTTGCAGATCTAAAAACAAGGGTGGAGTGGCCGTCCCAGATATTATTCGCTATTATAAAGCAACCATCTTGTCTCAATTCGTCAAAATCTTATATCGCCATCCTTCTCCCCCTTGGAAGCCTATAGAGGAGGCTCATTTTTCTCCCCTTAAATTTTACGAGCTCCTCTGGCTTAAGAAGTCTGAAAGACCTCCCTGGCAGTTTGTAAACCCCTTTCTCCGGGCTCTTCTATCTGTTTGGGACTCTGTACGTTCGTATATAGCTCCTGGTCACTCCATTATTTCATCTTTTATAGGCCAGAAGTGGTTTCCCCCAGCTCAACCCCCTTCCTCCTTTAAAATCTGGAGGAACTCTTCTAAGACCTACCTTTTCGACCTCCTCTCTACCTCACGACAACTCTTACCAAAAACTAAAATTGATCATAAATTGATTGCCTCCGCACCATGGTTTGAATATTTCCAAGTTCGACATTTGCTTCAGGACCCCAACATTCGTCAATCTCTCTTACGTCCTCTGACGGACTTTGAACACCTGATACTACACCTTCCTAAAACTCATTACACATTAAAAGGCCTCATTTCACGTATATACCAAAGTCTCCTTTCTAAAACAGAAGACGTACTTCCTTCCTATACTACTCTCTGGCACAAAGACTGTAATATTTCTCTCTCTTCTGAACAATGGGACTCCATCTGGGCTAGCGAGACGCTACAATCCAGCATTATCAACATCTCTCAACAAAATTACAAATTAATCGCTCGTTGGTACTACACGCCTTACCAACTCTCTCACACCTCGCCCCAAGGTTCCTCTGACTGCTGGCGGAATTGTGGCCTTAAAGCATCTTATATTCACTGTTGGTGGGATTGCCCCAAACTTAAACTTTTTTGGTCCTCAGTCTGCGCCCATATCTCCTCCTTAACCAACGTTCTAATTCCAGCCACCCCGGAGGTAATCCTTCTCAATCACTGGCCTGGGTTACAACTTACCTCCTCCAAGAAATCCTTAATTACTAAATTATTGTCTGCAGCGAAATCATTGATAGCCCAAACTTGGAAAAGCCCTAATAAGTTGTCACTTGATTCATGGGTACTTAAAATTTGGGAGCACATTGCTATGGATAGAATCCAAGCCTCACTAGATCAGTCAGATCCTCTTCGAGCCCATACTAACTACATTGCAACCTGGTTACCTGTTTTGGAGAAATTAGATAGCGACCCATTTTACATAAACCCTTCTACCAAATGTTCCATTTACAAAGACCTCTTGTTATATTAACCTTTCAATTAGTGACCATCTTCCCTCTAGGAAACCCAGGATCCCAAGTTACTACGCACGCCTTGTGTATATTTTCTTCCTGCTTTACCCCTTCCCGATAAAGTTGTGGTTATAATTATTATTTAAGTTGTTAGTTATATATATGTATATGCAGTCATGCATCGATATACGTTTTCTTCATATCCTCCCACCTTGCTCTGTTAATAGACATCTGAAGTGTTACACCGATGACTTTCTCCAATGATGTTACTTTTGTCTTTTCATGTCTGTATAATTTGACTTACTTCAATAAACTTTGGTTTAAATTTAAAAAAATAAAATAAAAAAATAAAAAAATAAAAACGGGGCTTGAAATTGAAGAAAAATAAAAATCTTTTTTGGTGACCGGAGGAAAAATAAAGTGGAACATTGGATTTTGATTGGAGAATATAAAGTGGACTGATTTAAAGACTTAAATGGAAATAAAAGTGAAAAGTGGAAATATTGTAAAAGAGAAGAATTGGCAGAAGGTCCTTTGATTGGTACAAATTTCACATCTCTTTTTCTTTATTGAATGGACATGATGGGACCGAAGGTAGACTCGGATTGGGATATAAATGTGGCTTTAGAAATTTTTTAGGACATTACTTAGGACCAAATCCAGGATCGCCCCACCCCTGGTAGGTTCTGTGACCATCTGCTCCATAACACAGTCATTGAGAGCATCTAGAAACTCAGGCCTTTTCTTATACCTGTGGAAGATGAGAAGTGTTTGCCCGCTCCAGAACCACTTCTATTGGAAGGGGTGTTGAAAGACCTGAGTCAGATTGAGGTGACAAAAGAGGAGGGCCTACAACTGATTGACGAATTAAAAACTAATAAGTCACCAGGTCCAGATGGCATACATCCAAGAGTTCTAAAAGAACTCAAAGTTGAACTTGTGGATCTCCTGACAAAAATATGTAATCTTTCATTGAAATTTGCCTCCGTTTCTGAGGACTGGAAGGTAGCAAATGTCACCTCCATCTTTAAAAAGGGTTCCAGAGGAGATCCAGGAAATTACAGGCCAGTCAGTCTGACTTCAATACCAGGAAAGTTGGTAGAAACAATTATCAAGGAGTGGGGTGCTGCAGGCCTCAGTACTGGGTCCCATGCTCTTTAACTTGTTCATAAATGATTTGGAGTTGGGAGTAAGCAGTGAAGTGGCTAAGTTTGCAGATTACACTAAATTGTTCAGGGTGGTGAGAACCAGAGAGGATTGTGAGGAACTCCAAAGGGATCTTTTGAGGCTGGGTGAGTGGGCATCAACGTGGCAGATGAGGTTTAATGTGGCCAAGTGCAAAGTAATGCACATTGGGGCCAAGAATCCCAGCTACAAATACAAGTTGATGGGGTGTGAACTGGCAGAGACTGACCAAGAGAGAGATCTTGGGGTCGTGGTAGATAACTCACTGAAAATGTCAAGACAGTGTGCAATTGCAATAAAAAAGGCCAATGCCATGCTGGGAATTATTAGGAACAGAACTGAAAACAAATCAGCCAGTATCATAATGGCCCTGTATAAATCGATGGTGCGGTCTCATTTGGAATACTGTGTACAATTCTGGTCACCACACCTCAAAAAGGATATTATAGCATTGGAAAAAGTGCAGAAAAGGGCAACTAGAATGATTAAAGGTTTGGAACACTTTCCCTATGAAGAAAGGTAAAAATGCTTGGAGCTCTTTAGCTTGGAGAAACGTCGACTGCGGGGTGACACGATAGAGGTTTACAAATTATGCATGGGATGGAGAAAGTAGAGAAAGAAATACTTTTCTCCCTTTCTCACAATACAAGAACTCGTGGGCATTCAATGAAATTGATGAGCAGTCAGGTTAAAACGGATAAAAAGAAGTACTTCTTGGGGGGCGGAGCGTCGCGAGTAAATGGCGGACGCAAAATAAGCTAGCTCCGGCTGCCTCCTTCCCCAGACCCTTCAAAAACCAACAATTATAACTCCGATGTCCACAAAAACTAGAGGAAAAGCTGTCCGACCCAAAAGGAAGCAAGATCTTCAAAAGAAAAACTCGGTCTCGACGTTCTTTGCACCAGAAAGTGCAACAAAGGTGGGTGGCCCGTTTTCGCGCTCTCTGAACGATTCAAATATGGCGCTCAGCCCGACCACCCCTCAGCCTACTGATATTCCCCATATAAATAACGACGAGGTGAGACCAATTACGACAAAAGATTTGGAACTTTTAAAGCTGGATATTCATAAGTATTTCAATGAGGTGATTGTAGATCACATTAGACCCTTGAAAGAGAAGATCAGCGAGCTTGCAGACGACTTTAATACAACAACGAGCATTGCGGAGCGCTCAGCCGAGCTAAGCTTGTCTCTTAAAGGGGAAGTGGCCATTTTAAAAAGCAATGAAAGTAAGCTACAGAATAGATTGGCAATATTGGAAAATAAATGGCGTGCCCTAAATATTAAGCTGCGCGGATTTGAGGAGGGAGCTGAGGAGAAGAAAGACTTATTGATCTTTATTGCAGACTGGCTGAGAGAGACATTTTCACTACCTGACAACGTGACAGCTAACATAATTAATGTGCAGAGATTGGGCACCACATCACTACAACGGCGCAACTACACCAGAGATATACTGGTACAGTTTGCCAATATCAGATTAAAAGACCTTATATTACAAAGAGCAAGGCAAAAAGATGGTGTTACACACAATGGGGAAAAAATCCTGATTTTGCTAGATCTCTCGCCTGAAACACTTGAAAAACGAAAGAAACTGAAAATCATCTCCAGCAAGTTCCATGCAAGCAATATAAGATTTAGATGGAGCCCAATGTCTGATCTCTTGCTGTACAAAAATGGCGCCTTTTTTAAAATCCACGATGCACAGTCGGGAATTGCAGCAATGAACAATCTAGCCATAAAGTACTCAGAGGAAGAGGAAGAAGAACTATGAAAAAACTTCAAGACCTCTGATGATGAAATGCCATCAGAAGAAGCAACCTAAACAAACATAAAGATGCCTAGGCACTACTGTTGATAGCGAAAACTTGGCCATTGCAGACAACCCTGTTGGGCTTTCACCTTTATTAATTTGTTATGGATTTGTCAGCCTTCAGACAACTGCTTTAAGGGTCTTAAAAATAGGGCCCTCTGTTAAGAAAATAAGCTTATAAAAGATTAAGGCACTTGCAAGACTCCAATGTTAGCAATTAATGGTATTCAGGATGATTAGCCTTGTTAATGTTTAGAACTGATAAGTCACTACATTTAAGAAATTAATATAAATAAGTCTGTTAAGAAACTCTTATCTTACAGTTTTATATGTCTATTTAAACATCTTTTAATCTTTATTTATTTACTAGAATAGTAGAATTTGTCTCACAGCAAGCTATGTTGTTTTTAATGAGGCATCGCTGCACTACCAAAAGCAAAGGAAGATTTCTTTTGGTAACTGGCCTCTTGCTTCTAAACGTTGTAGTAAAACTTTATTTTCTAGAATTTAACAGTATTTGGCCGGGCAAAACAACGATGATAGGTTACAGGTTATTTTTATAAAACTTTGACTTTGTTACATATAAGAAACCAAATATTGGAGTTATAAATGTTAAGATAAAATGGGGAAGGGGGCAGACTAAGAGTGTATGTACAATAACTGAAGCATTTGCCCTCCCAGAAGGGAGATAGTAGTTTCAGATAAGGGAAACCAAAGGTTTGTTCCCTAGCTTCCTGATTACTGGGAAGCTGTGAAACTTCACCCAAAGATTGGGTGTTAGTAAGCAGATTTAATTTGTGGATATTGGTGGGCGTGTTGGTGGTATTATTTAGTTTTTATTTTCTTTGGTTATTATTATTTAAATTTTTATTGCTCAAGAAAGGTTATAGTAAGAAGCAGCATCCAATCTCTGGGCTAACCTAGTGTTCATACACGCAGAGGCAAGTTGGGATCCTTGAATAACACTGCACCTTGTGTTTGATGCTTGCAATGTCTAAAAGTCTAAAGTTTTTGACGTGGAACTGCAGAGGTTTTAAACACCCAATAAAACGTGCCCGTATTTCTAACTTCTTAGCAAAAAAAAAAAAGAAGTACTTCTTCACCCAAAGGGTGATTAACATGTGGAATTCACTGCCACAGGAGGTGGTGGTGGCTACAATCATAGACAGCTTCAAGAGGGGATTGGATAAAAATATGGAGCAGAGGTCCATCAGTGACTGTTAGCCACAGCGTATATATATATAGGCCACTGTGTGACACAGACTGTTGGACTGGATGGGCCATTGATCTGATCCAACATGGCTTCTCTTATGTTCTTAATACTGAAAGTATAAATGAGCCACAGGATGTAACAAGCCAGATAATATCGGGAGACCAGAGGACAGAGATGATGTCAAGCATCGATATTTTGCAATAATCAAGCTTTTGTTCTTCAATCAATGACTTGTTTTATTGAAAACTCCATGACTTGCTCCAAGGATGGATTCCTTGGAAGTAATGGCATACATAGTATTGAATACTATCTTATAGACAAACTTCAAAAGGCAGGGTTACAGATAACTTCAAAAGAATAACATAAAGATGCAAATTGCGTTGAAGGTTCAAAGGCTACTCTCTAGTATCTCTTTTATGGCTACAGGAAAAGAAGAAGCCCAGCAATATGAGAATCATTTTAAAATGGAGTTGGTGGTTGTAGCTTTGTGCACGGAGAAAGAACACCTTATCAGAAAGGAAGAGGAGGAGCGTCCCTCAAAGACTCCAAAAACAGAACAGAAAGGAGAAGATGATGCCAGCACATCAAATGATGATGAAAGAGAGGAAATGGAAGTCTGACTGTCTGTAGCAGCAGTAGGAGTGAAACAAACACAGCAGCTGCAGAAGAGGAAAAGAAACACAACAGCCCAGAAAATTTTGACAGACATATGTTATTAGGACTGGGTAAAAATTGGAAGTTCTTTAAAAAGAAAAAAGAAAGAGACGAATAAATTTTGAATTGTCAGAAATGGAGAAGAAATTAATATATCCTTTGACTTTGTGAGAAACGGATTACTAGAGATGTAGTTAAAAATTTGTAAGCATTGGTTAAAAATTGGACAGTTTGGGGAAAGAAAGAAAAGATTGTGATATTGGGAGGGATTTATTTAGATGATTTAGCTGGTGGCAAGGGGAAAATATATAAAAGGGTGGTTAAAAATAAGAAAGGATCTAAAAATAAGAAACAATTCTGCTCCAACAATAACAGAGATATTCTTGGAGTAGAATTGTTGGAATGGTAGAAAGGAAGAATTTGGAATTCTTAGAGGTATTATTGGGAAGAGGCTCGGATTAAAATTGTAGGGTTAAGAAATAAATACTGGATTGAAATCTTGGTGATAAGAGGTACTAAAATTAAATGTGGAGGAAGTTTAAACATTGGGAGATAAGTATGTAACAGATTTATTGAAAAAAAATATCTTTGAGATACTTCTGGGGTGATTTTTAGAATGTGCATAGCTTGTTGAAGACATTTAGTAAATAGTTTAAAATGAGAAATATATTGAGTTAATAAGATCAAAATAAGAATATTGTTTATTAGACTTAGAGAAAAGAAGTAATACTTTATTATTGAATTATGTTTAAGGACCAGTATGCCTAGATTTTATAATATAAAGTTTATAACAGAAATAAAATATATATTGTCTGAAAAAGCGTTGGAGGTCCAGAAGAAATATTAGAACTTGAGATAGAGATGTTTTACTAAATATTGAAAATGTGTGCAAAATTTATAATGACATGATAAAGACTTACTGGTGATGATTTTAAGAGAAAAGATAATTATATGTAGAACTTATAATGCTCTTGTCCTGCAGCAACTCCTTTGTATATTAGGCCACACCCCCTGATGTAGCCAATCCTACAAGAGCTTACAGGGTTTGTTAGTACAGGGCCTACTGTAAACTCTTGGAGGATTAGCTGCATTAGGGGTGTGTGGCCTAATACGCCACAGAATTCCTGCTACAAAAACAGCCCTGAATATCTGCAATAAATACATGTCACTCATACACTGGGCCGATGTGTGGGAGTAGGCCAAACAGGTGGCCACCTATGGCCTAGGGGCACCATGAGGCACCTCCTTTCCTCACCCACCACCTCAGCAAGGTTGGGAAGACAGCGGGTGCCCCCAGATCCAGTTCTGAGCACACCTGCTGTCTTCTCGACCTGTCCCATACCCGGCCCTCTCCAGCTCCCTTTGTAGTGGGGGAGGGCCGAGCACAGGGTTGGACCAAGCGTGCACAGGGCCGATGACGACACTTCTGGTGATGTCATCACTTCCAGTGACGTTATCCTAGGGTTGCCAAGTCCAATTCAAGAAATATCTGGGGACTTTGGGGGTGGAGCCGGGAGACTTTGGGGGTGGAGCCAGGAGACATTAGAGGTGGAGCCAAGATCAAGGCTGTGACAAGCATAATTCAACTCCAAAGGGAGGTCTGGCCATTACATTTAAAGGGGCAGCACACCTTTTCAATTCCTTCCTTCCATAGGAAATAATGAAGGACAGGGGCACCTTCTTTTGGGGCTCATAGAATCGGGACCCCCTGGTCCAATTTTTTTTGAAACTTGGTGGGTATTTTGGGGAGAGGCACTAGATGCTATACTGAAAATTTGGTGCCTCTACCCCCCCAAAAAAGCCCCCCCAGAGCCCCAGATACCTGCGGATCAATTCTCCATGATTTTCTATGGGAATAAATCTCCATAGGGAATAAAAGAGTTCCTAGCAGACATTTCCCTCCCCTCCCCCCGCTTTCTGACGACCCTGAAGCGGGGGGAGGGTCTCTAAACCGGGGGATCCCCTGCCCCCACCTGGGGATTGGCAACCTTACGTTATTCTATTTCCTTTAGAAATAGGGGAAAAAACAGTGCGGGGGCAGGGGGCAGGTTTCAGCCTGGGGCACTGGAACCCTTAGCACCGGGCTTGCTCATAAAAACTACAGCATTTGGAGCCTTAGCTAAAACACCCACCAGATTGTGGCTTTCCTAGTCCATTTTAGTGGCTCGAAGAATTTTCGGAGAGCTTCAGACGAAACATGCTCCAGATACTGGTTCACCCAGTTAATCTTTCAGATCTTGGAAGCAAGGAAGGGATAGCATCCCACACAATATGGAAATGCGTTCCCACACAGCATCCAGATACTGGTTTGCTTCAGTTAATCTTTCAGTTCTTGCAAATCAGGACGAAACGGCATCCCACATGAAATATGAATGTGCTGCTGCTTGGTTGTGTCACATCCTCCCCCCAAATACTCCAAAATGAAATACACTGATGACTCTTGGATGGCTTCCTCCACAACGCATATTGTTTTTTTCCCCTTTAGAAATAGGTATACAGAATAGAGATGTTTGTTTGAGTAATACACAGGGCTTTTTTTTTGTTGTTGCAAGAACTTTGCATATTAGGCTATCCCCGATGTAGCCAATCTTCCAAGAGCTTACAGGGCTCTTCTTACAGGGCCTGCGGTAAGCTCTTGGAGGATTGGTTACATCAGGGTGTGTGTGGCCTAATATGCAAAAGAGTTCTTGCTGCAAAATAGTCCTGGTAATATGTAACATTGATTTAGAAAGACAGAAAGGCTTCAAATAAAAAATGTCCTGATTCATAACTCAGTGAAACAAGCAGAGTGTTAAAAAAAATTGCCATCACATTGTTCTTCCTTTTCTTTTTTAAATTTAGAAATGCACACACACATACACTCTTTGTTTGAGAGATACATAACATTGATTCAGCAAGACACATGGACTGTAGATAAGGGATATCCTGAATCCTGATTTATAATTCAGCCAAAACAAGCAGAACATTTAAAAAATCGCCAGCTCACTAAGTCATTGTAATATAAATGATGCATCTTGATTAACTTGCCCATGTAGATTTTAAAAATTAACATGGTCCTGTTATTATAAACGATGAAAATATCTCATAGCTTTTCCTGCTATTGAATATTATTATAATGAGTAAACAACAAATTATAATAACAGTGGTTCTGTAATTCCTCAAAATATACATAGCCATACCATGCAGAGATTGCTCAGAGTAGCTCATAGAAAACATGGGGAGAAATTCCTTCTAGAGCCTCATCATTCCAGAACATTATAAATATACTCCATATGTTCCACACACATTGGAACTATCAGAAGAGGCCTTTTCCGAATGGGATTTTTTTGGTCGGGTCTGGCCCCATACTGCTTCAGTTTATCCCCTGATTTCTGCATGCGTTTTTAAAATTCAAATTAAATTTTAAAAATTTAAATGATTGAAATGGTTGTGTTTCTGTTTTCCATATGGTATAAATGATAGTTGATAATTATCATTGTAGAGTTGGTAGATGATGCTTATCTTCTATATATGTTTAGACGGTTGAAGTTCATGTTTTATGTTTGTACATGTGTAAACTGAACTAAAAAACTTTATCTAAAAATTTCTGCAAGCATTTTTTGTGCCTTTAGTTTTCACTTCATTTCCCTCCCACCCCTCCTTTTGAGGTCACTTTTATCCCAATTTTTTTGTGGAAGCTGATATTTAGTTGCCTTTACCTTCATGCATATTTGTCCATTTTCTTTTCCCATCCTCTCCTACCCATTTTCAGCCTACTTTGTGATTACTGGACATCATTATTGTCAAACCACTCCCTGTCATTATTAAAGGCAATAACATATCAATATACTATTGTAACGATAGACTTAGCAGGTTCTCTGAATCCCCAGATTTCAGAAGAAGAAGACGTCTCAAGCTCCTTAGAAATATACTTTTTTCTCTAAGTCTGCACGAAGGAGGGACTTGACGCAGTTCCGCAGGTCTTGCAAGGCAGAGATGTTCTGCCAGGGTTTTGGTTGAAGACAGAGACAGGTACCACCTTGTATGGCACTCTGCTCACCTCCTCTTTGCCTCCCCCAACTTCCACCCTCTTCTTCCTTTGTTCTCCATCTATAAGGCAGTGACACAGTCTGAAATATGAATTATTGCCATCTGTGAAGTTTTATTTAATTTTAAATTGATGCAAGCTGTTTTATTGATGTGTGTGTGCGTGTGTTTGTGTGTGTGTGAGGCAGAGAGAATGATCGATAGATGATGATGAAGATAGATAGATAGATAGATGATAGATAGATAGATAGATAGATAGATAGATAGATAGATGATAGATAGATAGATAGATAGATAGATAGATAGATAGATAGATAGATAGATAGATAGATAGATAGATAGATAGATAGATAGATGGATAGACAGACAGACAGACAGATAGACAGATAGATGTTGATTGTTGTTAATCGCTCAGAGCCCTAAGTTCTCAGGGACTGAGCAATTCACAAATCTAAATGATAAATGATGTCATCGTGCTGCCAACATCGTGCAGTGACACTCTGGTTTGGGGGCAAAACTCTAAGGCAAATTTGGGCTCAACCCACAAAGTTTTGCACAAAAATCAGTGTTGCCATGCAATGTTCCCTCTAAGCTGCAGAGTCTTGTGAGCAAAAATTCTATTTTGTGAACTACTGGCATTAAAGTTGTGAGCTACTGCATAAATTAGTGTGCTCTGGGGTCATTTTTCCTGAGCTAAGACAAAAATGTGTGAGCTGGAGGCTAAAAATCTGTGAGCAAACTCACGCTAACTCAACTTAGAGGGAACACTGTTGCCATGTGATGTTGCGACCTTCCTAGCCCGCCTGCGAGACCTGGGCAGGAAGGCGGAGTACGGTACACAACTGGAAAAGACCCTGATTGTGAAGTTCACTCACGGCCTCAGGGATGTGAAGGCACATTGGAAAATCGTGATGGAATCAAAGCCGACCTTGGAGAAGGCCCTACAGATAACCACCGAAGCCGAGGATGTGCATAAGGAGAAGGCCCGCCGCCCGGGAAGAAGAAGAAGAAGATATTGGATTTATATCCCGCCCTCCACTCCAAAGAGTCTCAGAGTGGCTCACAATCTCCTTTACCTTCCTCCTCCACAACAGACACCCTGTGAGGTGGGTGGGGCTGGAGAGGGCTCTCACAGCAGCTGCCCTTTCAAGGACAACTTCTGCCAGAGCTATGGCTGACCCAAGGCCATTCCAGCAGGTGCAAGTGGAAGAGTGTGGAATCAAACCCGGTTCTCCCAGATAAGAGTCCGCACACTTAACCACTACACCTAACTGGCTCTCAGAACCAGAACTCACCAGCTGTGACCGGCCACAGAATCAGACAACTCAGACGGGAACGATGCCCTCAAGCTGCATCAGGCGGACCAACAAAAGCCAAGGCCACGAGCAACGGAATCAACCACCCCCAAGACCTGCGCCAGCTGTGGGAAGCCACACAAGCGGCGCACATGCAAGTTCAGGAGCACGACCTACCATACATGCGGGAAGGCTAAATGCCTCCTGGCGCAACATTCCACCCCCAGTACGGTCACTGGCCGCAGCCCAGCAGGGCTTCTCAGAGGCTGGCGTCTGACAGCCCTCCTGGATTGCATGCATCCGGACCGCATGCCCGACCTGCAAGAGGTGCTAGAGGCGGTCCGGGGCCCCCGGGGGTTTGACACAGGGGACTTGGTGTTTGCCAAAAAATTCGGGGAAGGACCAGCATGGATACCAGCACGTGTACTAGGGGCCGTCATGTATGAAGTCATCTCAGAGAGAGGATTCACAAAAAGGCAACACATTGACCAATTACGTGTGCGAGAGGCACCCGGGGGGGAAGATGAGGATGAGAACACAACCACCCCGGTGCCTGCTCTAGGCGAAACAACCTCTGAGCTGGAGGAAGCAGAAGAACCCACAGCTACACCCATGCCAGCACCAGCGGAACAGACGGGACCACCATCGGCGCCAGAGACCTCGGAGGACCCAGTCCAGCCGGCGGATTTCCCCTTGGCACCAGGACCTCCGCCAGGAACGCCTGAAGCAGAAACCCTGTCGCCGCCAACTCCAGTGCTCAGGCGGTCGACGCGAAAGCACCGCAAGCCCACGTACCTTAAAGACTATGTTCACTAGGGGCTTGCGAACTAAGGGGGGAGGGATGTTATGTATGTGGACTCAAGGGAAGACTTTGGATGTTTCCACCTGGCTCATTGGAGCCATACGGACTGAGCTTGGGGACCTGGGAACAAAGGGCTGCAGGATTCAAATCCCTGCAGCCCAGGACCAATCACAAGCCCCCACCAGTTTGAATGACCCAATAACGTGCTTGCGCGGGAACCCAGAGATGTATGTAAGTTTGGCCCGTGGGTCCCAATGCCAGTCTTGTAACGTGACCTTCTACTATGTCACTCCTATTAAAGAGCTTGTTATCACTTACTCTGAGACTCTGCCATGCATAGAACCCACTATATTGTAGCAATCATGCTGCAGACATCACACATTCAGCAGACGTTCCTGGGAAGGAAAGATTCCCCCTCCACCGCCTGGAAGAAGATAGGATCTGGCAAGCCTAGTTGGGCCTAGGAAAAAGAAGGTAGCATATAATCAGGGTAGAGCTATTGGGGACAGGGCATGAGGATGGTACAACATGGCAATGTTATTTCTGGGTGACCCAAACATGATGTCACTGTGTTGTGCTATGCCCTAGGTCAGATCTCCCCCAGTCTTTATGGTAAAGAACAGAGAGATCAAGTCATTCCTAGAGAGTCACTTGAGATGGTGATGTCACTTCTGAGTCATCACCTAGAAGAGAAATTGCCATACTGCATGGTCTTGTTCCCCCGCTATATTTCTCCCACCGTCCCTTTGAGCAAGCCTGAAGGGGATGCAGAGCTGGGACAGGAGTTTGCTCAATATTTGAGCAATTTGCATTCATAGCATCACCAGAAATAGTATAGGACCAAGACTGTTAGGACTGGAGAGGTCTGCCGCTATCTTAAAGTTTGCTAGATCTTTCCTTCCAATTGTGGGCTCAGTGTCAGTATGGGAATAAATTCACTCAGTGCTTTTGTTGTAGAAAAAGCCCAGCAGGAACTCATTTGCATATTAGGCCACACACCCCTGCCATCACCATGGTTTCACACAGAATTTTTTCTGTAGAAAGAGTCCAACAGGTATTCATTTGCATATTAGGCCACACCCCCAACACCAAGCCAGCCGGAACTGCATTCCTGCTAAAAAAAGCGACCTGGATTCACCCCTTTTGGACACTTCCCAGAGACCCTGAATGAACTGGCTCCTAAAAGAAGAAGACTGCAGATTTATACCCCGCCCTTCTCTCTGAATCAGAGCGGCTTACAATCTCCTATATCTTTTCCCCCCACAACAGACACCCTGTGAGGTGGGTGGGGCTGAGAGGGCTCTTGCAGCAGCTGCCCTTTCAAGGACAACCCCTGCGATAGCTATGGCTAACCCAAGGCCATTTCAGCAGGTGCGAGTGGAGGAGTTGGGAATCAAACCTGGTTCTCCCAGATAAGAGTCCGCACACTTAACCACTGCACTAAACTGGCTCTGTCAGAAATTTCAAACTGTCAGAAATTTCCAGCTCTGTTTCCCTCTCTGCATGAAAATGAAGTGCAGTGCTATCCCATCTGTAGGGGAAATGTTTCCATTAAAACAGACTCATGGAAACTATTGAGATATTGGAAGACAGGAGGACCTGGCGTGACTTTGTTCATGGGGTTGCAAAGAGTCGGCCTCGACTGTGCGACTGAACAACAACAACATAATCAGTCCCTTCAGGTAATTTAGTCCTCTGACTGAAGAGAAATCAGAATTATTTATTCCATGTCTCAAATGAAAACCTTTTATCCCAGCCCAAGATCACTCATGTTTTCTCTTTAAGATTTTTTTTAAAAAATCAGTCTAATAACCTTTGAAAAGATTAAATATAAAAGAAACACAATGATGGGGGGCAAAACCTGCATGTCAATGAAATCAGAAACAGAAAAGTATATATATACACATACACAATCTTTTATCCCAGGGGTGGCCAACGGTAGCTCTCCAGATGTTTTTTGCCTACAACTCCCATCAGCCCCGGCCATTGGCCATGCTGACTGGGGCTGATGGGAGTTGTAGGCAAAAAAAAACATCTGGAGAACTATCGTTTGCCACCCCTGCTTTATCCTATCTATCTTAAATTTAAAAGATAAATACAGTTTCTAAAGTTGTCACAAAAGCATTTTCAGAACGATTAGAGAGTGTCATGCAACCCACATCTGAGAGGGATGTTTTAGGTGGGGCTACCTTACAAAGGTTCAATTATGTGAAACTCGCTTAAATGATCCCTCTGAAGGCAGAATGTAACCACATCTTAGAATAAAATTCCCATAAGCAAACCATTAATGCATAGTTATCTTTCTCAGGGATCTAGCAGTAAGACCATGGCTGAAACAAAGCAAATATATTTTTGCAGAAATTGTCAGACCTGTTTTTGTTTAATTAGCTGTATCATTAGCTGTCAGAGTCTGTAACGAAAGGATGCATATAATCCTGCTATGTGAGATATAGGATTTTTCCTCATTTTCTTCTCTTGTGCATTCCTTTTGATTGGGTCCCCCCCCTTCCACATGTGTCTATTAGGCCACACCCCCTGATGTAGCCAATCCTCCTGGAGCTTCCACTAGGCCCTGTAAGACGAGCCCTGTAAATTCTTGGAGGACTGGCTACCTCTTTCACAAATATTGTATGGCTCTTGAAGACCCAACTGCCCTGTCAGCTGTCTTGGAGAAAGCATGTGTCTCTTTAAATCACTTATCCAAGTCAAGCCAGCTGGCAGCTTGAAGAATGCATTTAAAGTTAAAGTTGCTTTCTTTCCACCTCTCCCTCCCTTCTCCATTTCCCTCCCTTATGGCTCTCAAACATCTGATATTCTTGTTTTGCGGCTCTTGAACATTTGATGTTCATGTCTTTAGGCTCTCAAACATCTGACGTGTATTCTATGTGGCTCTTACATGAAGCAAGTTTGGCCACCCCTGGTCTAGGAGTATTGACTCTCTTAGTAGAACATACTCTAAATGTATTTGTTTGCTTGCTTTATTTATAGTCTGCTGGCTTGAGAGGTTGACTCAGCCTTTCATCCTTCCGAAGTCGGTAAAATGAGTACCCAGCTTGCTGAGGGGAAAGCGTAGCTGACTGGGGAAGGCAATGGGAAACCACCCCGTAAAAAGTCTGCCATGAAAACGTGAGAGCAACATCACCCCAGAGTCGGAAACGACTGGTGCTTCCACAGGGGACCTTTCCTTTCCTTCTCCTTTGGATTTAAGGCAGATTACACTGAGGGTCAACACAGTTTACAGGATAGGACATTCAACAGGAATTAGGGTTGTAGAAACAACTAGACGTCTAAAAACATAACTGAAGCAAAGCATACTGATTAACATGACACACTATAGGATGCACAAATTACCTGTTAGCCAGCGTCAACCAGCTCTACATAATAGTGTAGAGACTGCAGTCTCTAAATAACTTATCCTTTGTGAATCATGTAGCACAGGGTAACTCTATTGCCTGTGTAGAAAAGCCCTTGTGAATAATTCAGTTTTGCATACTGCACAGATATCTAGAGAGAAGTGAAGAACCCCTCTGGAAGTTGAGTGGACTCAGAAGAGTAATATGTTGCCAGACAGAGACCCTGAACAGCTGCTAAGTGTCTTCTTGACCTCTGGAAAAACCGTGGGATGGTACTCATGAGTCACTAGAGCTGTTCTATGACAACTGTGAAGAAGTCTTCTTCCATTATTATTCTTCATTAAACTTAAACTTATTAAACATATGCAGAGGAGATGCCCTTTATGCTGGCATGTGATGCTTCACCATGTGGAATAGGGACAGTAATATCTCATAAGATGTCTGATCATATGTCTGATGTGTTTGCCTCCAGCTCTCTGTCAGTGGCAGAATGTGACTATACACAATTAAGAGGCCTTATGCCTAGTTTGGGATGTAAAGAAATTCAGTCAGTATCTCTATGGAAGTAAATGGACTCTTATTATGGACTAGCAGCCTCTAGTTCAGGGGTGTCAAACTCATTTGTTGTGAGGGCCGGATCTGACATAAATGAGACCTTGTGTCATAAAATGTTATGCCAGGTAGCGGAGATGTAAATTTTATAAAGGACACAGACAAACACAATTAAAGATTTTTTTTAAAAAAACTTAAAATAAAATAAAAGATTAGCACTCTTGCAATATTTTGTTTATTTAACAGTTTCAAATAACTGACACCTCTTACTCCGAATTGTTGCATCAAAATCTGGAGACAATGTCTATGCTGTAGCAATCTTGAGTATGCTGTTCAGGTTCGTGTCTGTAAGTTGAAAACCTACTTTTGATTTATTGATGTTCATTACAGAAATTGAATGGTCAGTGCTTTGAGCCTGAGGAAAACATGAAATGGCTGGGCATTGCGTCTTGCTTCATGTGCTGGCCAGCCAATGGAGAAAATAGAGGCTTTGCTCTGTAGCTCCTCTGCAAGTGAGCAAGCCTGGCAAAGCAAGCTGTGATGCAGAAGGAAGCAAGAGAGAGAAGGAAGCAGATGACAGTGAGTTGCTCGTGGGCCTGATAGGAGCTCTCCGGGGACCTGATCTGACCCTCGGGCCTCACATTTAACATACCTGCTCTAGTTTCTGTCTTGAACCTACAGAAGGGAATTTCCTTAGCAACTGAAGTTCAAATGGGCTCTCTTCTTATCAGGCACTACAGTGCTATCTTTCAAGCACCTACACCAGAGAATGTTTCACAGCTGCGTTCTTTCTTACAAGTGCTCAACTGTTTTGGTAAATTCCTATACTTGTGCTCTTGAATACAAGAGGACAGTGCTATTCTCGAAGCAGCTACACCAGTGAATGTGTCACAGCTGCCTTCTTCCTTAGAAGTGCTCAACGATTACGGGAAATTCTTACACTTAGGCTCTTGAATACAAAAGAACAGTGCCATTCTTGAAGCATCTACATCAGAGAGTGTGTTGACAGCTGTATTGCATCCCAGAAGAGCTCATCTATTACAGTCAATTTTTACGGAATTTAACTACTGACACTTGAGGCGAACTGCTCAAAGCAAGGGAAAATAGAAAGGTATTTAAGAACGCGGCAAAAAAGCATTTTAGGGAAACAAAGAAACTTTCAACTTCGGTGGCAGTTTTTCACGCACTGCGATGGCTTTCTTCCTTTGCAAGTGACCTGTGATGCTTCTCCATATTGATTCACTCTCACGCATTTCTTGATACAACAAAGAAGCTAATGGTGTTTGCTTCCCCTACACTCACCTCCACTGAAAGGAATTATGCACAAATTGAATGTGAATCCCAGCACATTAGTTTTGGCATAAGAAAAGTGTTGTTCCTATTTTTATGTTAGGCATCTTGTTTTACTGACTGAACACTGATTGTTGTATCTTTGGACCAAAGATACAATAGCCCCTCTTTGGCAATCGCTCATGTACAACACAGGGGATACTGTTGTTTTAAGCTTATTCTTATAACCTTCAGTGCCAGAAGGGAATTCAATCTAGCAATACTGACTGACTATTACATCTCCCTAACCACAATCTCACAACATCAAAGATTCTCCCAATCACCTATTTTACCTCAGTTTAATGGACAAGCTGCCTATTACTGGCACTGCTATCAAGAAAGAAAGTACTAAGGTCAGGGTCCTCTCTCTTGTGATAAATGTAACCAGGGGTCGTTTTGTAGAAAAATAGGTGGCAGAGCTCATTAGCATAACTCATTAGCATACCCTCCCGGCCACAAGCAACATGATGCAAGAAAGGAGAGCCCCGGATGAGCAAGGCCTGTTTGGGCTGGCTAAAGGTCCAGCCATGCCCAAGCAGGCCTCGTTCATCTGGGGCTCTCCTGGGTCACCCCTCCCCCAGTAAAAAGGCCAGCAAGCCACCCACTGCCCAAAATCACATAAGAAGTGGAGAAAGTAGGGTGGCCAGACCGTCCCAGGCGCCTGGGAATGTCCCGGTTCTGGCCCCCTATTCCCGCCTCCCGGGCTGGCTATACCGGGACCATTTAGAGGTCCCGGTTTAGCCAGCCCCGGAGGCGGTGGGCCGCGGGCGCCGGCGGGGAAGGCGGCGGTGGCGGAGGCCTCTCCGCGGCCTCCGCTGGTCTCTGGAAGCCCTCCAGATGTCACTTCCCGTTTCCGGCAGGTGACGCGGGGAAATGATGTCACAGGAAGTGGTGTCACTTCCTGTTTCCGGCGGTGGCATGACGTCACCGGAAGTGCCGTCACCGGAAGTGACGTCACTTCCTGTTTCCGGCGGCGCGCACGCAAAGCGCGCGCACACCCCTACCTTCCCCCCCCCAAAGGTGTCCCTGGCTGGCCTTCAGCCATTATGGTCACCCTAGGAGAAAGGGTGGCTTGGGCTTCTCCAGGGGTTAATGAGGGCTGCTGGGGGTGTGGCAAAGCCTCTGGTGGCTGGCTGGCTGCCCGCTCTCCTAATCCAGGGATTGTTATGCAGCTGCAACTACTATTCAATGGACAAGGTAGGTGGGGAGGAGGAGGGGGAACCTTCAAAAAGGTTCAGGAGCTGTGCTCCTGTGAGCTCCTGCTGAATCTGAGGCCTGAATGTAACCCTGCATAGTGCAACAACTGACTCTGAACTAGAGTTGCCAATCCCCAGTTGGGGACAGGGGATCCCCTAGTTTGGAGGCCCTCCCCCCACTTCAGGGTCATCAGAAAGCGGGGGGAGGGGAGGGAAATGTCTGCTGGGAACTTTATTATTCCCTATGGAGACTTATTCCCATAGAAAATAATGGATAATTGATCCATGGGTATCTGGGGCTCTAGGGGGTCTGTTTTTTTAGGTAGAGGCACCCAATTCTCAGTATAGCATTCAGTGCCTCCACCCAAAATACCCCCCAAGTTTCAAAAAGAGTGGACCAGGGGGTCCAATTCTATGAGCCCCAAAAGAAAATGCCTCTATCCATTATTTTCTATGGAAGGAAGGCATTTAAAAGGTGTGCGGTCCCTTTAAATGTGATGGCCAGAACTCCCTTTGAAGTTCAATTATGCTTGCCACACCCTTGCTCCTGGCTCCACCCCCAATGTCACCACATTGGTGACCTCAGATCTAGCTCCTTCATGCCTACCAACAGGGCTTTTTGTTCTGCTGGAGCCCATAGGAGTGGAGCTCCGCCTGGGCTGGCCAAGGCTCCAGCAGGCCCGACCCACCATGAGGCAGCCACGTGCTCCCAGGTCAGGTGGTGTGGCCCAGGGCTCACTTTGTAGCAGGAGCTCTTTTGCATATTAGGCCACACCTCCCTGATGTACCCAATCCTCCAAGAGCTTATAGGGTCTACTGTAAGCTTCAGGAGGATTGGCTACATCAGGGGGTGTGGCCTAATATGCAAATGAGCTCCTGCTGGGCTTTTTCTACCCAAAAACCCTACTGCCTACAACCCTGGTCATGACATCTTGGGCACATATTCATGTGGATTCTGAAGGCTACAAATTCTCAGTAATGATTCATGCCCATTCAAAGTGGTATGATGTTTTCAAAATGATTTTCAGTACTGCAAGGAAGAAAAATGACCTGTCATGTCTGTACATTGTTAGTTAAGTTTGGATTGCCGTTGCCAGAAGTCAGTGATAACGGGCCTCATTTTTGTTCTGATAAATTTCAGATACCCGAAATAGGCTTCCCAATCCCCAGGCCCCAGAGGGGGATCCCCCGGTTTTACAGGCTTCCCCCCTCCCCCAGCCAGCTGGCCGGCAGGGGAAGCCCCGCCCCCACAGCCATCATGCACCTCCATGAACGATTCCCATAGGGAATGATGGGGAATTGATCCACGGGTATCAGGGGCTCTGGGGGGGGGCTGTTTTTTGAGATAGAGGCACCAAACTTTCAGTATAGCATCTAGTGCCTCTCCCCAAAATACCTCCCAAGTTTCAAAAAGATTGGACCAGGGGGTCCAAAACTATGAGCCCCAAAAGAAGGTGCCCCTGTCCTTTATTATTTCATATGGAAGGAAGGCATTTAAAAAGATGTGTAGTCCCTTTAAATGTGATGGCCAGAACTCTCTTGAAATTCCATTATGATTGTCACACCCTTGCTCTTGGCTCTGCCCCCAATGTCTCCTGGCTCCACCCCCAAAGTCCCCAGATATTTCTTGAACTGGACTTGGCAACTCTAACCCGAAATGAAATGGCATCCAGATCTTTCTCACCCAGCACATGACCGATTAGCTGAATATTTTACACATGCATTTAAATACACACCACATTGTAATCAGTCTCTTCTGCACCACCTGGAGAAACTGGAAACTTGTGTACAGTGTCATGAGCCCTGATGAGGGGAGCTGGAAGGGTTGCCAGCCAGTTCCTCAGCTGAACAAACAGCAGCTGGTCCATCAATCGCTCTCCAGGCATCAGTATCAGCTGTTGATGATCAATCTCCTCCAAGCTCTCCTCCTCCCATCTCAAGAGTTTGAAGCAGGCTCCAGAAAGAGATTTCAGAGCGAAGACAAGAGGCACGCTGATGCTTCAGATCTCTCAGCCCTGAGTTCTAGCAGAGTCATTGCCACCCAGGGAGCAGGCTGATTGAGGCTCCTATATAGCTCCCACCCAGGACCTGGTAATCTTGTGGAAGCAACAAGTCTATTCTCTGACTTGCATCCACGTGCCTTCCTGATCCCGACCTGCTTGATTTCTTTGCTTGATTTCTTTGTGATTCTGCATTGGTGACTTGGCTCCTGCTTGACTTCCTGGACTTTGACCTTGGACTGGCTTTGGACTCCTGCCTCCCTGCACCCTGAGAACGTGACATACAGAAGCACCCCATGTACAACTCCTTAATGAATCCCTCTCTTTTTTTCAAAGAGGGCTTTGTGGACCTCTTAAACTCTGATGTCCAGGCCTCGGATTCAGCAGGAGCTCACAGGAGCACAGCTCCTGAACCTTTCTGAGGGTTCCTCCTCCTCCTCCCCACCTACCTTGTCCGTTGAATAGTAGGTGCAGCTGCATAACAACCCCTGGATTAGGAAAGCGGGCAGCCAGCCAGCCACCAGGGGCTTTGCCGTGCCCCCAGCAGCCCTCATCAACCCTTGGAGAAGCCCGTGCTACCCTTTATCCACTTCTTATGTGATTCTGGGTGGCGGGTGGCTTGCTGGCCTTTTGATGGGGGGGGCAGCCCAGGAGAGCCCCAGGCAAGCAAGGCCTGCTTGCGCTGGCTGGATCTCTAGCCAGCCCAAGCAGGCCTCGCTTGCCTGAGGCTCTCCTTTCTTGTGTTGGGTTGCTTTTGGCTGGGGGGGGGCAGCATATGCTAATGAGTTATGCTAATGAGCTCCACCACCTATTTTTTCACAGAACGACCCCTGCTGATGTCAGTGCGCATATAGCTAGATCTTAACTCCAGGAATTTAATAGATGCACAATGGATGTGTTTTCTGTGAGCTGTGCCTGACGAGATTTTGTGGTAAGGTCGTGTTAATGAGTGGAAGCATCATCCAATGACAGGCTTTGCAAGCAACTCTGAGGAATGTTCCTTTCTGCAAAATGCGTCCTCCACAATCCTGGGCCTCTTTCCTCTGCGGTATATGCCTGCCTGATGAGACCTTGTGGTAAAACCGCACTGATCACAACGGAAGCCCCGTCTGCCATCAGACTTTGTAAACAGTGCTGTGGAATGTTTCCTTGACATAACATGATGGTGATAACTCATGCTGATAACTTCCTGGATGACAAACCTGCCATTCCTGTATGACTGCTATCTCACAGAGTCTGGAATACCACAGGCCTTCTTTTACCTTATTATCCCAGGAGGGTGATGAAACCAGTGGTGTATACACAAGCGACGCTGTCAGGTTGTCTTTGAGGGGAAAAAACAGGACTTCACTTATAAACAATTCCACCCCAAAAATGAGGGGTGTTTTCAATTAAGTTATATGTTCTTTAAGTTAGTCTATCTACCGTCATTGTGGGATGGTCCAAATGAGAAGGGATGTCGGTACTGTTTCTTTAAAATCTTACCCTCTTGGTTTCTTTTTCCTGTTCCTAGCTATCAGATCACTAATAGAGATGAATTAACCCTGGTTGCGGTGGGAAGTGGAAGTAAAAACTTTTTGTTAGGGTTGTCAGGTCACTCTGGCTGCCGATGAAGGATGGGGGGTAGGGCTGCCAACTCCAGGTTGTGGAACACCTGGAGATGTGGGGGTGGAGCCTGGAGAGGACAGAGGCCCAAGTGGGGAATAAGATTTCCAGATCCAGGTTGGGAAACTCCTGTAGCTTTAGGGATGGAGCCTGGGAAGGACAGAAATCTCAAGAGAGTATTCCATCCTCCAAAGCAGGGGTCCTCAAACTACAGCCCGCGGGCCAGATGCGGCCCGCTGAGGACGTTTATGCGGCCCGCCGGGTTATAGTAAAATCAGACTGGAAGTGACGTTCGACCTAAACTCGCGTTAGCAACGCACACTTCCGGCACTGGGCTGAGGCGGCAGAGACAGAGTGTGAGGCGATACTGAGGTGAGGTGAGTTCCCACGCCGGGGTGTGTGGTGTGGGGAAGGGAGAGAGATGCAGAAGATGGAGAACTGACGGCCCGCGGCCTTGTACAGTAACGGCAGCCACCACAACAGTCCGCCCCTCCAACAGTCTGAGGGACAGTGAACTGGCCCCCTATTTAAAAAGTTTGAGGACCCCTGCTCCAAAGTATCCATTGTCTCCAGGGGAACAGATGTCTATATATGGTGATGAGCTGTAATTCTGTGGGATCTCCAGGCTGGCCTCCCTCATGGAGTACAATACCATAGAGGCCACCCTCCAAAGCAGCCATTTTCTTCAGGGGAAGTGATCTCTGTCATTTGGAGATAAGCTGAAATCCTGGGGGATCCCTTGGTCCCTCTTGGAGGCTGTAGCAAAACAAGAAAAACAACTGTGTAAAGAAGAGCAACAGTTGTACAGATGTTTCACAGTTTTCTAGATAATAAAAATCAATGTATGTGGAAATCAACATGTTTCTATAGTGCATACGATGTAAACATCTTATTATAATGAAAAAGCTTGACCGTTTCAAAGAGTCTAACCGTAACTGTGATAATTCCAAAACCATGAGCATTTTTCATGAAGTCCAATAACAACAACAACTTGATTACTTGAATACATGTTCCCTCTAAACTGCAGCGTCTCTTGTGAGCAGAAATTCTACTTTGTGAGCTACTGGAGTTAAAGTTGTGAGCTACTGCTTTGAAAATTGTGAACTACTGCATAAATTATTGCGCTCTGGGTCATCCTTCCTGAGCTAAGACAAAAATGTGTGAGCAGGAGGCTAAAAATCTGTGAGCTAGCTCACGCTAACTCAGCTTAGAGGGAACATTGCCAGTATCTTTTCAGTTTCAATAAGAATCTTCTTCCGATTTCATTTCAAGTCATATCTTCACTGTATACAAGCAGCCAAAACAAGCAGAGGATTACATTATACATTTTCAAGGTCAATTTGATCCAAACCTAATAAGAGTCATCACTGTCTTGAAGGGCATTGCTGTACTAACAAGAATCTTTCCCAACCATCGAAAACATTGCAGGCTTTGTTTCTCATTTATTCTGTGGAGTGGTGATTCTTATTAGGTTTGGATCAAATTGACCTTGGAGGCAATGGTCTGGTTTGTGGGCAAAACCTCTCTAGTAGAATTAGGTTTGTATATATTTTTCTTCTTCTTTTTTCTTCACCCAGATTCTCTCACTCCCCACCTCGAAGTTGGCATCCTAAGTGCCCAGATAGACTCTTTTCTGTGTTTCCTGAGTTCTCAAAGCAGTTGCGACATATTAATGAAACCAAATAAGATTAAGGATAAGTGTTCTGTTTTGAACATCTGAAGTTGAAAATCTTAAAAATCCACAAACATTGATGCCTGTTTTAAATACTTCTGGAATTTCAGTTTATTTCTATGTTTATGTTATATTATATTATATTATATTATATTATATTATATTATATTATATTATATTATATTATATTATATTATATTATATTATATTATATTGCCCACTTTTTCCTCTGTAGAGCACAAGGTGGCATTGTGGAGTTGCCAGAGCAGGAGGGTAGAAGTTTAACTAGATTAGACCAGTTTAACCTCCATTGTAGCATATTAATCTGTACACTTTTACACTGTATTGCAACATATATTTAATGTGTGTGTGTGTTGAATTCTGTACCAATTCCCTGCACAAAAATTAAAGAAAATCTGTCCAGAAACAAATGGCACAGAACAAATCCAACTGTTCCCAGATGTTCTTTTCCCAGATAGCGAATGGACCTTCTTCACCAATTAATGCTCCAAGATAATCTTTTAAGTCCACAAGACTGAACAGGCTAGGGTTGCCAAGTCCAATTCAAGAAATCTCTGGGGACTTTGGGGGTGGAGCCAGGAGACTTTGGGGGTGGAGCCAGGAGACACTGGGGTGGAGCTAGGAGCAAGGGTGTGACAAGCATCACTGAACCCCAACGGGAGTTTTGGCCATTGCATTTCAAGGAACAGCACACCTTTTTAAATGTCTTCCTTCCCTCCTGCCTCTGCGTGCCGCAGCCTAAGCAGACCAAACTTCTTTTTCCTCCTCCTCCGCCTGGCCGGAAGTGAGGTCGCTCTAGGCCTGCCTCCATGGCGCAGGGGAAGTGGGCTGGGCATTGCCATGGCAACCGGTGGTGGTGTTGTCTGGGCCGGCCGGGAGGCTGAGGAGCCATGGAGGAGGCGGCCCCGGTCTCTGCCTCGGAGGGCACCTTCTGCCTCCAGCGTATCCTTCCCTTCGCTCATGCTGAGCCCATCTCAGAGGAGAAGCTACGGTGAAGCCGAGAAGAGGCGGCAGCGCAGCGGCGTCACCCGCTCCGCCCCGCTTCTGAGGTGAAATCAGAGAAGGGGAGGGTGGAGGCAGGCCAGGAGCGTGGCGAGCCGGAGTCCGGGTCCTAGAAGGACCCAGATTCGCGGCTTGCCATGCTCCTGGCCTGCCTCCACCCTCCCCTTCTCTGATTTTACCTCAGAGGCGGAGCGGAGCAGGCGATGCCGCTGCGCTGCTGCCACCTCTTCTCCGCTTCATCTTAGCTGCTCCTCCAAGATGGGCTCAGCCTGAGCCCATCTCGGAGAAGTAGCTACGGTGAAGCGGAGAAGAGGCGGCAGCAGCGCAGTGGCGTCGCCCGCTCCGAGATGGGGCGGCTCGCCACGCTCCTTGGTGCCGTTCCCCCCCCCCCGATTCCGTTTTTTGGGGGAGCGGGGGAAGAGGCTGGAAATCCTGGGGTCCCCCGCCAGGGCGGAAGGGTTGGGAAGCCTTGAACAGGCTCAAAGGCTGAAAGCCCTTGGGCTCTTTTCCTTAGGCTCATGCCCTTGGTGAGCCCTGGGCTTTTCAAAACACTTGGAAAGGGAGGGGCACATGCTGAGCAGGACTTTTCTAGTTGGTTCAAGTTCCCAAATTCCTCCCATGTTCGTACTTTTCACAAGCCCTGGGTTTCTCAAAATACCCAAGAAGGGAGGGGCATACTCTTAGATCTTTCCCGGCTGGCCCAAATTCCTTCCTCTCTTCTTTCCTTCGATAAGCTCTGGGGTTTTCAAAGCTGCTGCTTGCATCTTGGGCTTTTGGACCAAGCCTTAAGATAATTTCTGTTGGGACATCAAGCCCATTCAAAAGCTGAGACCAAAAAGACTCCATACCCAGAGACTTAGCTAAGGTGTGGTTCCTTATCAGCTTTTTTTGAAGATGAACTCTCCCAGATCAGCCGCCACAATCCAGTAGCTTCCTAAAAACACAGCAAGTTCACAGCGGAACTGAAACCTGCCTATGAAAACTCACACTCATGGCAGAAACCACTTACTATAGGATCTGGGACCTGAAAGAGGGGTCTCGTTCAATTCTGGACCACACCAATCCTTGCCTTCTACCTATCAGCCCAGGGTCTGTACTCAACCTTGGATGGTCTGCATTGGACTGAACCTTCCCTTTTCAGCCAGTTCCTAATAGACACAGGGCCAGACCTGCCACTAGGCAAACTAGGCAGTTACCTAGAGTGCCAGCCTTCTGGGGGCACCAAATTGAGCACCCCCATGTGACTTGGTGACATTACGAGTGTGTGGGTGTGTGTGTAAGAAGTTAGCCTTGCCTAGGGTGCCAGACAGTCTAGGCCAGACCTGAACAGTCAACTTCCATCCCCAGTTGACTTGTGCCTCTGCATGAGAGGATGACTTCAGTCATATGAGCCAGCCACCGTGACCCACCTGACACAGGGCAGTGGGGAGAACAGTGGTCCCTTGATGAAATCAATTTAGGGTTGCCAAGTCAACTCAAGAAATAGCTAGGAATTTTGGGGTTGGAGCCAGGAGCAAGCATGATGTCACTCCAAAGGGAGTTCTGGCCATCACATTTAAAGGGACCACACTCCTTTTAAATGCCTTTCCTCCGTTTGGAAATAATGAAGGATTAGGGCACCTTCTTTGGGGTCTCATAGAATTGGATCCCCTGGTCCAATCTTTTTGAAACTTGGAGGGTCTTTTGAGGAGAGGCACCAGATGCTATGCTGAAAGTTTGGTGCAGCTATCTCAAAAAACAGCCCCCTCCAAGCCCCAGATACCCATGGATCAATTCTCCGTTATACCCTATGGGAATTGATCTCCATAGATAATGGAGTGCCCAGCAGACATTTCCCTCCCCCCTGCCCACTTTCTGATGACACTGAAGTGAAGAAGAAGAAGATATTGGATTTATATCCCGCCCTCCATTCCAAAGAGTCTCAGAGCGGCTCACAATCTTCTTTACCTTCCTCCCCCACAACAGACACCCTGTGAGGTGGGTGGGGCTGTGAGGGCTCTCACAGCAGCTGCCCTTTCAAGGACAACCTCTGCCAGAGCTATGGTTGACCCAAGGCCATGCTAGCAGGTGCAAGTGGAGGAGTGGGGAATCAAACCCAAGCCACAGGCTGGACACCCCTGGCATATACACTCCTTTGCAAAGTGTCCTGCAACCCAGACCTGGATAGCCCAAGCTAGCTGGATCACGTCAGGTCTCAGAAGCAAAGTACAGGTAAAGGTAGTCCCCTGTACAAGCACCAGTTGTTTCCCACTCTGGGGTGAGATTGCATCACGACGTTTTCACGGGGTGTTGCGGGGTGGTTTGCCATTGCCTTCCCCAGTCATCTACATTTCCCCCCCAGCAAGCTGGGGACTCATTTTATCAACCTTGGAAGGATAGAAGGCTGAGTCAACCTCGAGCTGGCTACCTGAATCCAACTTCCGCTGGGATCGAACTCAAGTTGGGAGCAGAGCTTGGACTGCAGTACTGCAGCTTAACATTCTGTGCCAGGGGGCTAATTAAGGTCAGACCTTATTAGTACTTGGAGGAAGAGCACCAAGGAAGCTCAGGGTTGCTACACGGAGACAGGCGATGGCAAACCATCCTATTTGCTTCTTCCCTTCAAAACCCTAAAGGTTCACCATAAATCAGTTGCAACTTGGAAGCATTTTCCACCACTAAAGTGTCCTGCCCCTCAGTTTTATAAATAAATGATAATCCACTTGGAAGATCTGTTTTGGAACATGTTGAAGATTTGAACGCCGGTGGACTTTGAGAATATTTGTCAATGATGGTTGTAGAGCCATTTCAAAGTAGCCAAGATAGATCAAACAGTTGCCTTTGGTTCTGGTGGTGGGGAAGCCTAAGGGAAGTTTGGGGATCTGGTGTTTTCCCTTAGGTGTTCTTCCTGAGTTTACCAGACCACACTCTTCACCAGGGCTTTTTTTTTTTAGCCCGAATGCACAGGAACGGAGTTCCAGCTGGCTTGGCATCAGGGGGTGTGGCCTAAGATGCAAATGAGTTCCTGCTGGGGGGGTTGTAGAAAAAAGTGAGAGATGTATTTCTCTAGCAGGGCTTTTTTTTTGTAGCAGGAACTCCTTTGCATATGTCACACAATCCCTGATGTAGCCAATCCTCCAAAAACTTTCAGGGCTCTTAGTACAGGGCCTACTGTAAGCTTTAGAAGGATTGGATATATCAGAGGGGTGTGGCCTAATATGCAAAGGGCTTCCTGCTACAAAGAAAACCCTACTCTTTAGAGATGAGTCCCAGGGAAAGGGGGGTAACTGGAACTGTGGCCAGGGCTGCCCTCCAAACCAACATTCATTCATGGGGTCCTCTGTGTACAGAGCTGACAGATGTCCACCCATGTCAATGTCTATGAGCCTCTGGATGTTACATTGGATTATTCCCTAGTAACTGTTGCAATGCAACCAATCCAAGATCAAAGAGTTGCCTTTCTTTTGGGACGGTGTGGGGATCCGGGTTGTGCAGTCTTTGAGGTTGCCCCGCCTTTGTTTGCTCACCACTTCTCTCCACCCCCTTCCCTCACCACAAGAACTTGTGGAATATAAATCCCTGGCTCTCCCTATCAGATGGTGCTGAACTTCTGGATTGCTCAAGAGACGCTAAGGCTGCAGCCAGATCAATAGGGAGGAACTCGTCTTCAGGGGACCTCACTGTTCATGTAAGTGTGGGATGAAAAGGGAATGAACTAATCAGATCAGATGATGTGTTCAGTGGATGCAGAGAATAAGTCGGGAGGGATGCTCAGCCCACCACTTGTATGTCCATCTTGGCTTGTACGTCTAGAAGGGAATTGCTTGTCAGGTCTGAGATGTAACGAATTTGTCAAGAGCAGCAGTGTCCTTGACCCTTTGGAAAGAGGGAGCTACAAAATACTTTTTTCTTAAGAAGGAGGAGGAAAGTGATGTTAAGAAGAAGAAGATATTGGATTTATATCCCGCCCTCCACTCCGAAGAGTCTCAGAGTGGCTCACAATCTCTTTTACCTTCCTCCCCCACAACAGACACCCTGTGAGGTGGGTGGGGCTGGAGAGGGCTCTCATAGCAGCTGCCCTTTCAAGGACAACCTCTGCCAGAGCTATGGCTGACCCAAGGCCATGCTAGCAGGTGCAAGTGGAGGAGTGGGGAATCAAACCCGGTTCTCCCAGATAAGAGTCCGCACACTTAACCACTCCACCAAACTGGCGTAGTTAAGAAACAGCACACTTAAGGTGACCCCATAGGTTTTCAAGGCAAGAGATGTTCATAGGTGGTTTGCCATCACCTGCTTCTGAGAGGCAACTTAGAACATAAGAGAAGCCATGTTGGATCAGGCCAGTGGCCTCTCCAGTCCAAGACTCCATGTCACACAGTGGCCAAAAACCAAGTGATTTTCTCGGCAGTTAGGGTTGCCAGGTCTGTGTTAGAAAATACCTGGAGAACTTGGGGGTGGAGCTGGGAGAGGGCGGGTTTCAGGGGAGGAAGGGGCCTCAGCATGGTACAATGCCATAGAGTCTACCCTTCAAAAGAGCCATTTTCTCCAGGGGTCTATTATTAATGCAAAAACCACACCGGTTCCAATGTAAGATTAAATTGGAGCAGTATTTAGCCCGAAGGAACGTTTTTTGAAGTATTTTCTGAGGATAAGAGAACCTGGATTTTGTTAAAGGACTAGTCATGTCCAAGTAAAAGACAAAGACTGTATTGTATGCATGGTGTGCTTTAATTGTGTGTATAAAACGTATTAGGATATGCACATTTTGAGTGTGAGAGTTAAATAATTTCCGGTGAGTTATTGCTATTCCGATTTTCTCCAGGAGAGATTTTCTACCAGCAGGAGATCGGTTGTAAAAGAGGGAGATCTCCAGGCTGCACCTGGAGGCTGGCAACCATATTGCTGGTCTCCCATCCAAGTCTTAACCAGAGGCTGAACCTGCTTAGCTTCCAAGATCTGATGAGATGGGATTAGCTTGGGCCATAAGAACCAGGGCACCCTTCTTGAACCTATTTTCTACCATTGGCCAAACTGGAGAGCCAGTTTGGTGTAGTGGTTAAGTGTGCGGACTCTTACCTGGGAGAACTGGGTTTGATTCCCCACTTCTCCACTTGCACCTGCTAGCATGGCCTTGGGTCAGCCATAGCTCTGGCAGAGGTTATCCTTGAAAGGGGAAGCTGCTGTGACAGCCCTCTCAGCCCCACCCACCTCACAGGGAGTCTGTTGTGGGTGGGGGGGAAGGGAAAGGAGATTGTGAGCCGCTCTGAGACTCTTTGGAATGGAGGGCGGGATATAAATCCAATATCTTCATCTACCTCACAGGGTGTCTGTTGTGGTGGTGGGGAGGTAAAGGAGATTGGGAGCAGCTCTGAGACTCTTCGGAGTGGAGGGCGGGATATAAATCCAATATCTTCTTCTTGTTGTTGTTAACATCTCCTTTCTGGTCAAAATAAATGTGTGGGCAAGTTATGCGGTGCATGTACCTTTGCGCCTATGAAGCCTCCAAGGTTGGGGAGGTAGGGAGAGAGAATGGCATTAGCACAGAGAATATATAGCTTGTTTCAATCTGGCAGGGCAAAGTGAAGTAAGCTTAGCTTGGGGAGGAAACATCATTTAAATAATTCAGTAGGGGAGAATTGATTGGAGGGACTGTGGCTCAGCGAGAGAGTTTCTGCTTGGTATGCAGAAGGCTCCAAGTTCAATCCCCGGCATCTCCAGCTAAAGGGATCAGGCAGTAGGTGATGTGAAAGACCTCTGCCTGAGACCCTGGAGAGCCACTGAGTAGATTGTGTTGGCCTTGATAGAGCAATGGTCTGATTCAGTAGAAGGCAGCTTCATGTGTCTTCTCTTCTGTTCTGAGCCAGTTTGGTGTAGTGATTAAGTGCATGGAGTGGTTAAGAGCCAATGGTTTTTAAGCCTGGAGAGGCCTGCTCTCCTTTGAATGGAAACAGGGAACAGGCAGGCCTCAGATGCAGCAGGAGCTCACAGGAGTTCAGCTCCTGAACCTTTCTGATGGTTCCCCCTCCTTCTCCCCACCTACCTTGTCCAATGAATAGTAGGTGCAGCTGCATAACCATCTCTGGATTAGGAGAGTGGGCAGCCAGCCAGCCAGCCACCAGGAGCTTTGCCACATCCCCAGCAGCCCTCATTAACCCCTGGAGAAGCCTGCACCTTTCTCCACTTATATGATTTTGGTCAGTGGGGGGCTTGCTGGCCCTTTGACTGGGGGTGGCAGCCCAGGAGAGCCCCAGGTAAGCAAGGCCTGCTTGGGCTGGCTGGATCTCTAGCCAGCCCAAGCAGGCCTCACTCACCCAGGGCTCTCCTTTCTTGCATCAGGTTGCTTTTGGCTGGGGGGGATAGCATATGCTAATGAATTATGCTAATGAGCTTTCCCCATATATTTTTCTACAAAATGACCCCTGGGAACAGGTATACCATGAGACTGAGTTGTGGGCCATCTGGAAGGCTCTACAAGTGTGTAAAGATACAGACTTGATAAAATTGATTGGTGTATAAAACTTTTACTGCAGACACCTAGAACTTGTCTAGAAAAATAGATGGGGAAAGCTCGTTTATCCAGCTCAACTTTTTAGGATGTTGTAGTAGACAGCATGACATTGTCCTTCTGGGTGTCTTGGAAGACCCTGTGCTGAACATCATTGGAGAGATGTATAATGAGACAGCAGCTCTGGTCCACGCTGTGTTTCAGCATCTCGTGAGGGGTTGTGGTCATTCCCAAAAGCTTCACACCAGAACATGTTACAGTCTTCAACTTTTTCCTCAGGAGACTGAACAAAAATATCTGCTGTGTGGAGATGTTCATGTGTTTTGCTCCCTCTACGGGTTGATTCTATATTACATCAGTTTATGTCTGGCGGGGAAAACCCAGCAATTTGAACCTGTAGGGAGATATGGCAGTCAAAAACCAAAGTAATATTGAATCGACCACTAAAGAGGGAGTAATATGTGTGGAACAGACGCCCTCCCCCACCCCCGCACTGCAATAGGAACATTCAAGAGAGGAAAACGGGAATGCAGAAAAGCCCATTAATGTGGAAGAAACTTCCATCCTGAATACTAAAACCACCATGATGCTTTGAAGGATGCGTTCTCCACATAGTGATTGCTGTAGGGCCCCCTTTCTTGTTTCTTAAAATAGCAAAGTGTTAATCTTGCAAGGGTCCATGACCCCTTCCTTCCCACTACCACCATTGAATTATGAATATGTGAACCCAACAACCTTCGGAAAGAACAATTTGGTTTTTGCGTGGACTGGATTTTAAAGATTGTCACTTTGCATTTGGGTGGAAAAAAGGCAGAGAAAAACGAAGACAGAAATGCAGATTTGTAAGGCAGAGGATCTCTTTTGTTTTCACTAGCTTTCCCAAACATATCATGGGAAACAAACTTTAAAGACTGTCTCTGGTTAAACCATCAATGAACTCGAAATAAAACGATCCAGGTTTTGTTTTGTTTAAGAAACTATCTTGGGGGGAGAGAAAGTGGTACAGCCGGATCTCATCAGAAGGTAAGCATGGCTGGTACTCAGAAGGGAGACTACTGAGGAAGACTGTGCAGAGGAAGGCCACAGCAAACCACCTCTGCTTCTCACTTACCTTAAAAGCTCCTTGCTGGAGCCACCATCAGTGTTCCCTCTAAGCTGAGTTAGTGTGAGCTAGCTCACAGGTTTTTAGCCTCCAGGACACACATTTTTATCTTATATCAGGAAAAAATGGCCCCAGAGCAAACTAATTTATGCAGTAGCTCACAACTTTAATGCCAGTAGCTCACAAAGTAGAATTTTTGCTCACAAGACTCCACAACTTAGAGGAAGCATTGGTCACCATAGGGACTGCATTTAGCAAAGTCTACTGGCAATCCTGAACTGTGGTTTTAAATTTGGGGGTTTATATTTTAAAGTATTTTATTTGTTGCATTTTTTTTTCTGTGTTGTAAGCCACCTTGAGCTCCTTAAGGGGGAAAGGTGGCTAATTTAAATATTTTTTGTAAAGCTGGTTGCAGCTTGGCAGCACATATGTATGGTGTTATTTGCTCAAAATGTGATAATGGAGGGAGCCCACAGACATTATCCAGTGCTCTTCAGAAGAAGGGGGCAGTGATGTTGTAGTCAATTAGACCTTGGGAAGAAGAAGAAGAAATCTGATTTGATTTGTACCTTGCCCTTCCTTCACTTGGAGTCTCAGAGAAGCTTATGACTATATTCCCTTCTACTCCCCATAACACCCTGGGATATAAGTGGGGCTGAGAGAGCTCTGAGAAAACCGCTCTTGAGAGAACAGCTCTGAGAGAACTGTGACTGGCCCTCAATCACCCAGCTGGCTGCATAGGAAGGAGTGGGGAATCAAGCCCTGTTCTCCCAGATCAGAGTCTGAGCCACTGCACCATACTGACTCCCACCCTTTCCATCAAAGAGGTTAGGGTGCCATACTCCCAGCCAGGGCTTTTTTGGTAGAAAGAGCCCAGCAGGAACTCATTTGCATATTAGGTCACACACCTGACATTACCATTGGTTTGCACGGGGCTTTTTGTAGAAAAAGCCCAGCAGGAACTCATTTGCATATTGGGCCACACACCCCTGTCCCCAAGCCAGCTAGAACTGTGTTCCTGTGCATTCCTGCTCCCAGCCAATGTTCCCTCTAAGCTGCAGTCTTGTGAGCAAAAATTTCACTTTGTGAGCTACTGGCATTCAATTTGTGATCTGCTGAATAAATTAATCTGATCTGGGGCCATCCATCCTGAGCTAAGACAAAAATGTGTGAGTGGAAGGCTAGCTCACACTAACTCAGTTTAGAGGGAACACTGCTCCCATCCCCTGTTTAAGCTCACAACAACCCTCTTGGGGGTCAGAGAGCACGAATGGCCCTCAAGGACAACCAGTCAGCTTCCTGGCAGAAGGAAGATTTGAACCCACGTCTTCCCAGTCCTAGTACAACATGCTAATTACCGCAACACAAATCTTGTCTCTGTTATATCCAGAAGTGTTAGAAGAAAAGGAAATATTAAATGAAACATAAAAAACCACCTGTAGAACTCGCTGTCACAGGATATTTTGAGGGTCACAAGACAGACAAAGTTTCAAAACAGGATTCTATTAATACAATACATAGGTGAAATAGGGGGCTACTAATAATGACGGCCCCATGGTGCAACCTTTTCTTTCAGGGGGTTGCCCATTGTGGGGGAAATGGAAAACACCATCAAACCTGGCTCTGCTTTTTCCTCCTAGACAAAAGCATGGTGTCAATCTCTGTGGCAGCAGTGACCCTGCTGGTCTTCCTGGCATCCTTTGCCACAGCGCGGGATGTGTCCCTAGATGGAATCTGGAAGGACTGGAAGGCAGCTCATGGTAAAATATACAATAAGGTAAGTTTGTTCTTGTATATCAGGCATTAGCCCCAGGAGGGAAGAGCTCCTGACCATGTCCAGAGTGCCATCCTGGAGAGCAATAACAATTTTCGTGTGTGTGTATTAAGTAGGGTTGCCAGGTCCAACTCAAGAAATACCTGGGGGCTTTGGGGGTGGAGCCTGGAGACTTTCCCATTCCCTAAATAAAGAAATAATACAGCAGTGCAGTTCCCTTGAATACAGTTTTCATTTCCTCATCCTGCATTTGATTTGATTTGATTTGTACCTTGTACCCCATCGCTGCATTTCCACTAAATAATAGTGACATTTGTCATACCCCCATAAATCCCTTGCCAGGCTTTGATATCATTAGTTAATGATATCACAAAGCAGCCAAAATTTAAACACAAACAGTTTGCGAGCCCACACTTTTGTGATCTCACTGGGGCCATTTACTCACAGGAGTTGCTGAATGTAACAATCTGCTGTATTTCAATCAACTTCAGACTAACACAAGGAAATGACAGTAAGGAACAAAGCACTCTAGTGGATGGAGTTTTCTTCCATCCCATAATCAGTCCATCCCACCTATTTATATTTTATCACATCCTTCCTCTAAGGAGCTCATAGCAGCATCTGTGATTTACACCAAACATTCCTAGCAGATGCCCAGAAATTTAAAACATTTTTTTTAAAAAAAGAAAAGAAATGTCCCTGTATAGATCTATGGTGAGGCCTCACGTGGAAAACTGGAGCCCATGGCTTGTAAAAAGATATTGTGGAGCTGAAAAAAGTACAGAAGATGGCGAGAGAAATTATTAAGCGGATGGAGCACCTTTGCTATGGGGAAAGGCAGAAGAGTCTGGGACTCTTCAATTCAGATTTAAAAGGGGGAAACATGATAGAGCTTTATATAATTACACATGGAGTACAGAAAGCAGAAACTAGAGGCAATCCAATGAAGTTAATAGACAGCAAAGTCAGGATGGAAACAAGGAAATATTTATTTGCACAACGAGTGATTAAAATATGAAATTTGCTCCCAGAAGATGTAGAGATGACCCACAAACACAGACAACTTTAAAAGGGGATGAAATAGATGTTTGAAGGACAGGTCTATCAGTGGCTATTAGCCATGGCGACTAAAGGGAACTTCCACATTCAGAGGAATACCTCAAAATACCAGTGCTAGGAGGCAACCTTTACCTCTCTGCCTTGGGTAAAGCTGGTTGGCAGCCATGTGAAACAGGATGCTGTTAGAGAAGGACTGATCCAGCAGGGCACTTCATTTAGCTCTTAAGATGAAGTAGTCTGGGAAAGCAAGACTGGCCCACAGACATCCAGTCAACATTAGGCCTGTGTGGGGTTTTGAACCTGATCCTCTCTATTCCAACATTCTAACCACTACACCACATCAGGTCTTATGCAGAGCCCTGTTTCCAATAGCCATCCATCCAGATTCTTCCAGGCAGCCCCCAAGCAAGGCATGATGGTAACAGTTCGCTCCTGCTATGTATCCAACAGCTGGGTTTAAGAGGTCTACTGCCCCTAGGCTTCCCAATCCCCAGGTCCCAGAGGGGGATCCCCCGGTTTTACAGGCTTTCCCCCTCCCCCAGCCAGCTGGCTGGCGGGAGAAGCCCCACCCCCACAGCCATCATGCACCTCCATGAACGATTCCCTTAGGGAATGATGGGGAATTGAGCAGCGAGTATCGGGGGCTCTGGGGGGGCTGTTTTTTTAGCTAGAGGCACCAAATTTTCAGTATAGCATCTAGTGCCTCTCCCCAAAATACCCCCCAGGTTTCAAAAAGATTGGACCAGGGGGTCCAATTCTATGAGCCCCAAAAGAAGGTGCCCCTATCCTTCATTATTTCCTATGGAAGGAAGGCATTTAAAAAGATGTGCAGTCCCTTTAAATGTGACGGCCAGAACTCCCTTGAAGTTCAATTATGCTTGTCACACCCTTGCTCTTGGCTCCGCCCCAATGTCTCCTGGCTCCACCCCCAAAGTCTCCTGGCTCCACCCCCAAAGTCCCCAGATATTTCTTAAATTGGACTTGGCAACCCTAACTGCCCCTGAGCATGGCAGTTTCATTTAACCACCACAATTGACCTGTTCCAGCTCGGTTGCTAATATTCCAGGTTCCTCTAGGCTCTGCTGTGGCATAGCTCAGGGGTAGATAAACTTGCTTAATGTAAGAGCCACATAGAATAAATGTCAAGTGGGCATTCGATGAAATTGCTGAGCAGACAGGTTAAAACGGATAAAAGGAAGTACTTCTTCACCCAAAGGGTGATTAACATGTGGAATTCACTGCCACAGGAGGTGGTGGCGGCCACAAGTATAGCCACCTTCAAGAGGGGTTTAGATAAAAATATGGAGCAGAGGTCCATCAGTGGCTATTAGCCACAGTGTATGTGTGTATATAACATTTTTTGCCACTGTGTGACACAGAGTGTTGGACTTGATGGGCCGTTGGCCTGATCCAGCATGGCTTCTCTTATGTTCTTATGTTCTTAAGTGTTTGAGAGCTGCAAGACATGAACAAATATTTCACACAAGTCCTTATTAAAACTCTTAATACTTTATTTGCACAGAAAGATAAAATACATATGTATGCACATGCTAGAAGGAGACTTTAAAAAACAAAAGCTGAGCATAACAGTCCCCATAAGACCAACATAGGGAAAGGTTATGAAATCTTTTTGGCACCACCAGTGGGAGAAGGAAAAAGACAGGTACCATATAAATCACTGCCCTCTAACCCTGGATGGATCTGGCTAGAGGCGACACTCTGCTCATGCTCTGATCTTCTGTAGCTATCCCACAGCAGCAAATAACAAGGGCCATTGAAGGGGAATCCTGGTCTTGGAAATGCGCTCCAGGGTTTTTTTGGGGGGTTGGCTTGGAAGTCCCCTTCATGTCACTTTTTTGGGGAAGGGGGTGATTGGACATTGAGCCCGGTAACCTGCACCCTTCCTTTCTAGAAGGGGGAAGAGGAGTACCGAAGAAACATCTGGGAGAAAAATGTACACACTATCAGACGTCACAATCAAGAGGCTTCCGAGGGGAAACACACCTTCCGGATGGCGATGAACCAGTTTGGTGACATGGTAAGTGGATTTTTGTGATATCGCAAGCAGTGTTCCTTCTAAGCTGAGTTAGTGTGAGTTAGTTCACTGTATTTTAGCCTCTGGCTCACATATTTTTGTCTTAAGTCAGGAAGGATGGCCTCAGAGCAAACTGATTTATGCCAAATTGCTCGCTCACAACCAGGGCTTTTTTTATAGCAGGAAATCCTTTGCATATTAGGCCACACTCCTCTGATGTAGCCAATCCTCCTGGAGCTGACAGTAGGCCCTGTAAGAAGTGTCCTCTAAGCTCTTGGAGGATTGCCTACATCAGGGTGTGTGTGGCCTAATAAATGAGTTCCTGCTACAAAAAAAAAGCCCCACTCTCAACTTCAATGCCAATAGGTCACGAAGTAGAATTTTCACTCACAAGACTTCACAGCTTAGAGGGAGCACTGATTGCAAATGCTATTTATGATCTCAGAGGCTTCTTTATAATGGTGCCCTTTTAAGTGGCATCTCATAATCACAGTAGTGAAGGGGCAGTCTTTAGGATCATTTAAGCATGATCCCTCAAATTCTTCCCTAAGTCAAGGGGGATTTTGGAGGAGCACAGTTGGGTCAGGCTGGATGGTTAGTTTTTGGAACATGAGCACTTGAAGGAGGCACCAGCCATCACCAAGTTTTTTAAAAACTCAAAAATGTTTGTATTCCCAAAACACGCCTGGGGTTTCGAGAAGCCCTTTGTTGGGGGCAATCAGTGTTGCAAGTGAAGAAGACGAAGAAGATGAAGATATTGGATTTATATCCCGCCCTTCACTCCGAAGTCTCAGAGCGGCTCACAATCTCCTTTACCTTCCTCCCCCACAACAGACACCCTGTGAGGTGGGTGGGGCTGGAGAGGGCTCTCACAGCAGCTGCCCTTTCAAGGACAACCTCTGCCAGAGCTATGACTGACCCAAGGCCATTCCAGCAGGTGCAAGTGGAAGAGTGGGGAATCAAACCCGGTTCTCCCAGATAAGAGTCCGCATACTTAACCACTACACCAAACTGGCAACCACTACACCAAACTGGTGAAGCAGGACATCCTCTCAACCAGGGGTTTTTTTTGTAGCGGGAACTCCTTTGCATATTAGGCCACACACCCCAATGTAGCCAATCCTTCTGGAGTTTACAGTAAGCCCTGGAAGAAGAGCCCTGGAAGCTCTTGGAGGATTGGCTACATCAGGGTGTGTGTGGCCTAATAGGCAAAGGAGTTCCTGCTACAAAAAAAGCCCTGCTCTCCACCCATCCTGTCCACAGCCCTGCTGTCTTGGTCTCTGATTTTCCATGACTGTGGGATGAAAGGCAGGACTGCCTCTTCCTATATATCTTTCAGAGAGCTTTACAATCAACCAGTACCAACTTGTTGGTAGTCCCTGGTCCCAAAATGGTCCAGCTGTACTTTTCAGACCTGTCCCCAGCCTTGTGGAACTCTCTTCTTAGTGAGATCTGGAGCCTGCGGAACTTGACTCATTTCCGATTTAACGATTTAAGGATGATTTTATAATTGTAATTGTAACTATCGTATATGGTTTTATTGTACATTGTATTTACGTGTTGTGAGCCGCCCCGAGCCTGCTCCGGCGGGGAGGGCAGGATATAAATAAAAAGTATTATTATTATTATTATTATTATTATTATTATTATTATTATTATTATTATTATTATTATTATTATTATTATTATTTCCACAAGGCCTGTAAGACTCAGATGTTCGCACAGAGCTGCCACTGGGGTCTTGCAGGTGCAGTATGGCTGTCAGGCCCTGGGGTTAATTAATTATCGTATGGCGTTGTATGTAGATTAGCCAGGAGCTCCTAAAACAGCCTGGCAGCCGGAAGGTCTAGCTCTTTTAGCATTATGCACCACTAGGTGGCGAGCTAGACTTGTTCTTAAGGCAAGTGATGCTGCAGAGGTGTTTTGCCATTGCCTGCCTCTGCATCACACTCCTGGTATTCCTTGGAGGTCACCCAACCAAACACTAGCCAAAGCCAACCCTGCTTAGCCTCTGAGATCTGACGGGATCAGGCTAGCCGGGGCTATCCAGGTCAAGGCGTGAAACCATGTCAGCCCTAGTGGGTGGTTTGGCTCTCAGTCATTCTGTAATCGAGCTCCCACTACTGTTTTCATTCTCTTCTTGTGCACATCTTTTCAAAGCTTTGCTAATGGAACAGAGGGGAATTATAATATAGCGGGTTCAAGCATGGAGGAGGTGAGCTAACAGTGATTCAAGCAAAGCTCTTTTCTTAAGTACAGCAAGGCTGAACTCAAAGACTGGAGAACTGGGCCAACGGTGCCCACTATACACACCTCAGAGTTCCCATGCAAGCATCTTATTGGACCATTCCAACCAGCAGGGGACTTGTGATTGGAGCAGGGCAGCAGGGATTTGGACCCTACTGCCCCTTGTTCCCGAGTCCCCAAGCTCAGTCCTGCAGGCTCCAATGAGCCAGGAAGGAACACCTTTTAATATACACACTTAGATCACATACGCAACGGAAATCTTGATCTTTTCCCTACCCTCCAGACGAACGACGAGTACAACCAGAAGGTAAACGGCGCACGTCCTGAAATGGGTGCAAACCGTCGCTACAAGAATGCGTTCCGAAGATCAGCCACTTTCAGGCCTCCCCTCTACGTCGACTGGCGCACCAAAGGTTGTGTCACCCCGGTGAAGAACCAGGTGAGTCAGGAATGGTTGTGGATCAAGGCAAGGATGCATGGGTTGTTGGTCTTTTTGGAAAATTGAGCTTTCTTGAATAGGACAAATGTTAAGGTAGCTTCTGCGACAAGCTGTTTGTGCCTGGAATCACCTTAATACCCACTGGCCATCCAGCAAGCTCTGTGCATGAAATTCCTCTGGAGTTTGGAATGAAATGGAGCAGACTCCGTCAAGTGAAAGTGGTAATGTGGAAGTAAATGAACCTGCTGTCTGTCTAGTAAGAACTTGGCAACAATCTCGAAATCTCAAGCAAGTCCTTCTTAAATCTTCACTCAGGCCATCAACACAATTTAATTGCCTGCATTCATTACAAAGCAGAATCAGACCAATTGGAATGACCAGGGGTGGAATTCTAGCAGGAGCTCCTTTGCATATTAGGCCACACACCCCTAGGGTTGCCAAGTCCAATTCAAGAAATATCTGGGGACTTTGGGGGTGGAGCCAGGAGACACTGGGGGCGGATCCAGGAACAAGGGTGTGACAAGCATAATTGAACTCCAAGAGAGTTCTGGCCATCACATTTAAAGGGACAGCACACCTTTTTAAATGTCTTCCTTCCATAGGAAATAATGAAGGATAGGGGCACCTTCTTTTGGGGCTCATAGAATTGGACCCCCTGGTCCAATAGTTTTGAAACTTGGGGGGTACTTTGGGGAGAGGCACTAGATACTATATTGAAAATTTGGTGCCTCTACCTCAAAAAACAGCTCCCCCAGAGGCCCCAAAACCTCCAGAACAATTCCCCATTATACCCTATGAGAATCGATCACATAGGGAATAATGAAGATGTTTCCCTCTCTCCCCCCCACCCTTTCTGGAGAGTCTGAAGCAGCGGATCAGCCTCTCTACTCACCATTTGCTGCCAGCTTCTTCACAGAAACACAGACACACCATCCTAAATTGAAGCCTTTCAAGTCAAGCCTCCGGAGGTGCAAAGGCACATGGTCCTTTGCGAGCGGGGCTCCCTCCCCCCGCCAGCCAGCTGATTGGGGCCGGGAAGCAGCCTGGGAAAACTGAAGAAAGGCTGCTGCGATCGGGGCTGGGTGGGAAGGGCAGGGCAAGGAGAAGCTGCTGGGATCGGGGCTGGGTGGGAAGGGCCGCCATTTCCCCCCGCTTTCCAGATTTTTGGCAAGTGGGAGAAGAAGGCTCCAAATCGGGGGTCCCCCGGCTAGGCGGGGGATTTGGGAAGCCTACACACCCCTGATGTAGCCAATCCTCCAAGAGTTTGCAAAAAAGAGCTCTTGGAGGATTGGCTATATCAGAGGGTATGGCATAATATGCAAAGGAACTCCTGCTAGAATTCGACCCCTGGGAATGACCAAGGAGCTTGCTGGCCAATCCGGGCTGTTATATCTCCAGCAGACATAGATACCCTTGCCACTTTTAAGAATGTAAAGAAGAGCTCTGGTGGATAACACCATGGGTCCAACTCTCCTCCAAAGGCCCATCCTCATTCTTTTAGTGACCAGATGTCCTGCAAGGTCCAGAAGCATCAGCACAGAAATCAAAATGTATGCCCTGTGTTTTGCCCCCAGTGGCTGGTGTTCACAGCTACACTGCCTCTGAACACAGAAGCTGTATTTAACAGTGATCAATAGACCTCTTGTTCTCCATGGACTTGCTTACTCCCCTTTAAGGCCATCCAGTGGGTATCACTACATCCTGGGACCCTGAGTCCCAGAAGTTAATTATGAATTGTATGAAGGACTTATTTTGCCTGTCCTCGGTCTTCTACAAATCAGTTCCATCAGGGCATTTTTTTAGCAGGAACACAGTTCCGGCATGCTTGGTGTCAGGGTGAGTGGCCTAATATGCAAATGAGTTCCTGCTAGGCTTTTTGTACAAAAAAAGCCCTGAGTTCTATTGTATACTCTGTCCTGAGTTCTAGAATGATAGAAGAGGGATACAAAGTTATCTTTTCCCAATTTCTCCATTCCAAGCATAACTCTATCTATCTATCTATCTATCTATCTATCTATCTATCTATCTATCTATCTATCTATCTATCTATCTATCTATCTATCTATCTATCTATCATCTATCGTCTGTCTGTCTAATGTAAGTTATATCCCTCCAGGGGAAAAGCCTTACATTACTCTCCCTCTCTCTCTCCTCCATTTTATCCTAAGAGAACGTAAGAGAAGCCCTGTTGGAACAGTCCAACATTCTGGGTCACACACTGGCCAAAAAACCTAGGTGCCATCAGCAGGCCCACCAATGGGGTCAGAACTCCAGAAGCACTCCCACTGTTGCCCCCCAAGCACCAAAAATACAGAGCATCACTGCCCCAGACAGAGAGTTCCCTCTATACCTTATGGCTAATAGCCACTGATGGACCTCTGCTCCATATGGTTATCCAGTCCCCACTTGAAGCTCTGCTTGTAGCCACCACCACTTCCTGCAGCAGTGAATTCCATGTATTAATTACTCTTTGGGTGAAGAAGCACTTCCTTTTATCTGTTTTAGTCCTACTGCTCATTAATTTCATTGAGTGTCCATCTGAAATGCTGGTGGGGAAATGGGGGGGCGGGCATTCCGGGAGCCAGGAGTGACATCACACAAAAGTGACATAGGCACGTTGATGACATTGGGGATGATGCTCTGGTCTTTGGGCAAAACACTGTGGTAAAATCAGCCTCAAACCATAGAGTTTTGCCCCAGAACCACAGCATCACCCCTGACATCACCGACGTGCTGACATCACTTCTGGGTGATATAGGCACATCATGTTTATTTCCAGCAAGGTTGCTGGTTTTGTGGGGAGGGAATTTCCTCCCGCTGGCCATTTGGCTGGTGGAGGACAGGAGCCTGAAAAACTGGGCAATCCCTCACCCGTCAGCTGCGGAACGGCAACCTTAAGTCCCACATCTAACCCAATTCACAGGATCACACAAATCTTCTCTGTCTGCAGGGTTCGTGTGGGTCATGTTGGGCCTTTAGCGCCACCGGAGCCCTGGAAGGCCTGCATGCCAGGAGGACAGGAAACCTGGTCTCCCTCAGCGAACAGAACATTATGGACTGCTCCACGTACCTCGGTACCGACGGGTGTGGTGGGGGGTGGATGCCGCTGGCCTTTGAATACGTGGCACAGAACAACGGCATTGACTCAGAGCAAAGTTACCCCTACCAGGCACAGGTAAGGTGCGATGAGTGAATCCAGACATGCCCCGAAGTCTGGGAAGAGACCGCGAGTCATTGGCTGAGCAGCCGCTTTGAATGCAGACAGCTGCAGCTTCAGTCCCGGGCATCTTCGGCTGCAAGGATCACAGCTGCTGAGAAAGATCTTTCTTTCTCTGAGCCCCAGCTAGCCAGGATTTACTGTAAACTAGATTGCCTTTACCGAGCCACAGGGCTTTTTTTGTAGCAGGAACTCCTTTGCCACACGCTTCTGATGTAGCCAGTCCTCCTGGAGCTTACAGTAGCCCTTGTGCTAAAAGCCCTATAAGCTCTTGGAGGATTGGCTACATCAGGGGTGTGTGGCTTAATATGCAAAGGAACCTGCCAATACCTTTCTTGGAGCATGCCAAGTGTTTTCAGAAAGTGGGTAGGGCCAGGTGGGGCTTTTGATGAGCAAGGCCTCTGATTGGCTATGCAGATCTTTCAAAACATTGTTTTGGCAAGCAGCTGTCACCACAGTACAAGGGCCTGCGCTGTGCAAATGAAGGTAAGCTGTGGCAGCCATTTTATGGCTGGCTCTGTCTCCTGTAGCAGCCATTTTGTGGCTGCGCCCATGATGTTGTATAAGAATTCCAGAGGTGCCCACAGGTTGGGGACTCCTGCTCTTGCCCGTAACAGGGAGAATACTTTTAGATGACAGGAAGGATCGAAAACAAGGTTTAATGGTGAACAGGGGCCAGATTTAGCCAGGGGCTGCCTGTTGCCAACAACTGCCATAGTGTCTTGGGCTAACAGTATTGTACCCAGGGCTGTTTTAGTAGCAGGAACTCCTTTGCATATTAGGCCACACACCCCTGATGTAGCCAATCCTCCAAGAGCTTACAGTAGGCCCTGTAAGAAGAGCTCTGTAAGGTCTTGGCTACATAAGAGGGGTATGGCCTAATATGCAAAGGAGTTCCTGCTACAAAAAAAGGCCTGACTGTACCCCAAAGTCACTGAAGAATAACCTTTCAGCAGAGTGGCCCACTTGAAAATAAACACTTCTATTTAGAGAGAACGAATTGGGCCCCTATTGAAGGTTTTTTTGTCTGCCCAAGAAAATTACATCCATTGTCTCTTCTTGTGTTGACACTGGTCAGATCAGCTTACCTCAAACAGCACAAGCTCCGGAAGCCTCCTGTGAGTCCCCCAATGACCAGAAAAAGCTTAACCCCCACAGAGGGTTGGTGCCCACCTTGCTGTGCTTTCCCCATGCAGCTGGCTGGCTGGAAGAGCCAGCCCAAGAACCAGTCTAGCTTTTGCTGTTTCTCAACAGAGTGGACTCCCTTGCCGGTACAGCAGCTGGAATCGAGCAGCCACCTGCAATTCCCTTGTGACGATCCAAAGCGGGGATGAGGAAGCCCTGGAAGAAGCTATAGCCATCTATGGCCCGGTTTCGGTTGCTGTGGATGCTGCCAGTATTCATTTCCAGTTCTATTCATCAGGTATGGGGCTCTTTAAAGAGGGTAGAGGCTTCTGAGCCTCTGTTCTCCTTCATGATCACTGGATGACACTCAAAAGAGAGGGCAGTTATCACTGCAAGGGGAGGCGGTTGTAGGTATATGCCACATAAGTCTTCCAAGAGTCAGGGGAAGGACTAGGCTTTCCAATCCCCAGGTCCCAGAGGGGGATCCCCCGGTTTTACAGGCTTCCCCCCTCCCCCAGCCAGCTGGCTGGTGGGAGAAGACCCGCCCCCAGAGCCATCATGCACCTCCATGAACGATTCCCATAGGGAATGATGGGGAATTGAACCGCGGGTATCGGGGGCTCTGGGGGGGCTGTTTTTTGAGATAGAGGCACCAAATTTTCAGTATAGCATCTAGTGCCTCTCCCAAAAATTCCTACCAAGTTTCAAAAAGATTGGACCAGGGGGTCCAATTCTATGAGCCCCCCAAAAAGGTGCCCCATCCTTCAATATTTCCTATGGAAGGAATGCATTTAAAAAATTGTGCAGTCCCTTTAAATGTGATGGCCAGAACTCCCTTGAAGTTCAATTATGCTTGTTCCACCCTTGCTCTTGGCTCCACCCCCAATGTCTCCTGGCTCCACCCCCGAAGTCTCCTGGCTCCACCCCCAAAGTCCCCAGATATTTCTTAAATTGTACTTGGCAACCTTAGGAAGGACTGTGGGGACAAAATTCTAGGGGCTGTTTTCATAAGGCTTCCCATTTGCCCAGGCCTGGTGGGGAATTCCCGCCCCCTCACTCCAATCTCTTGCCCTCAAGAACTGGAGAGCTGAGAGAAAAAATGGCCTCCACGGTGAAACTCTAGGAATTCCCCCTAGTCTCCATGGTCTTTACCATAGAGATTGTGGGCATACCTAGAGTGTCACCTGAAAGTGATACTGCATACTTCCCACTATATGACCTGGCCATGTTGGGAATCCTGTTTGTCACCACAGAATTGAAGGTCATGTGATTTGGTTTCATATGAAGGGTTTGGATCATGGCATCAGGGGCAGGCCTGGAAGGTCTCTTCATCTGGGGGCTTGTGGTACCTCCTGACAGAACTGGTACCCATTAATTAAGAATGGACACCAGGGGTGGAATTCTAGCAGGAGCTCTTTTGCTTATTAGGCCACACCCCTGATGCAGCCAATCCTCCAAGTGCTTACAAGGCTCTTTTTTGTAAGCTCTTGGAGGATTGACTACATCAGGAGGTGTGGCCCAATAGGCAAAGGAGCTCCTGCTAGAATTCCACCCTGATGGACACAGTGAACTTGCTAAAAATACAGTTCAACAGAATCCTTGCTATTGTCCAAAAACCCTGGGTCATTGAAGTCTGAGCAAATAACTGATGAGCTGATCTGTCAGATTCATTTATGTACTACCTCACTTATCAACAAAGATCTTGAAATAAGGAACATTCTCATTACTAAAAACTAGTAAAAGCAATGGCCAAATCAACAAAAGAGCCAGAAAAACCCATAGCAGCTGCAAAAGCATCATAAATGGCAGCAGTTACAAACTTTTGTGAAATCTAGGGTTGCCAATCCCCAGTTGGAGGCAGGGGGTGCCCCAGATTGGAGGACCTCCCCTTACTTCAGGGTCATCAGAAAGCAGGGAAGGGGGGGGTATGTCTGCTGGGCACTCCATTATTTCCTATGGAGACCGATTCTCATATAATGGAGAATTGATCTGTGGGTATCTGGGGCTTGGAAGGGAGTGTTGTTATTGAGGTAGAAGCACCAAATTTGCAACATAGCATCCAGCGCCTCTCCTCAAAACACCCTCCAAGTTTCAAAAAGATTGGACCAAGGGGTTCAATTCTATGAGCCCTAAAAGAAGGTGCCCCTATCCTTCATTATTTCCAATGGAGGGAAGGTGTGCGGTCCCTTTCAAAGTGTTAGCCAGAACTCCTTTCGGAGTTCACTCATGCTTGTTACAACCTTTCTCCTGGCTTCACTCCCAAAGTCCCCAGATATTTCTTGAAATGGACCTGGCAACCCTAGTAAAATCACTTAGTTCACCCACAAAGACAATAAGCATTAGTCAGCAGTTAAAAGCAGTTCAAGAAATCATATTACTTTACCATCACTCGGCAGCAAAAAAATCATCACTGGCTCTGGCCATAATTGACAGCTGTCTCTCCAGAAGCTTCCCGTGTTTCTATCTAGAGATTTGGAATGCAACTTACTGACCGAGACTTGTAGCACAAACCGTTCTGTAACATCTGTACTCCACTTCCCATGGCATTGAAAGAAATTTTCAGCTGTACCTTGGGTTAAAGGAAAATTAGCCTGAAAGCCATAGATGATGCTGTACTGTGGAAAGATCTTTCCCTCAAAAAATTTGTAAGAAGAGGAGTTGTCTCTTCCATTCTTCCATGGTTCCTTCACCCATTCCTTCTCCTTTCCATAGTAAGCAGCATTACCCACCCAGAAGGAAGAAGAAGGGTGGTGACCAGGCGTCATTTCATAGGAAAAGAGGTGCTAGAGCTCATTAGCACAACTCATTTGCATATGCCATACACCCCTGATATCACCGGAAAGGTGTACTAAATGATACCAGCTCAACTTTTAACTTAAAATGTTTCTTCAATTATAATTGTCATCGTAAAACCTTACTCCCATCATACTTTTTAGACTTTCTCCTATGTGGCCACAATGGCATGATGAAGATTTCCATCTGCTTTATACGTTTGGGTTCTTTCCCCATTTTTTTTTGAAAAAAAATATTAGAAAGTTTGTCAAATCTTCAGCAAAATTCTCACAGGGGGGGTTGAACAATGGAGCTCAGAAGCAAGTTTTTTTGGGGGGGGGGAGGTAAGAAAGAAATTTAGAGGTTCTGAAGCTCCGCTCCTGTGAACTCCTGCCCAAAATGAGGCCTGGTGGTAACAAAGCTAGGCAGAAGGAAGCCCCATCAACAAGGCACTGCAGTAGCCAATACAAGAGAAGAGGGCGGCTTAATGTTTTGCTGCTATAAACTGAAAGGGAGTAGAAAATGGCAGACCTTAGAAATTTTGAGAAGGTTAACTGGACGAATCAAAGTTATCCCTGGACACTTTGGCCCTCAAGTGATGAATGCATGCTGCAGGCTTGTCTTAAATGTGCTATGCCAGGATGTTTACTTTGGGCCTCCAAACCCACATTTCCTGCTGATAAATTCTGGATTTCTTTCTGGAGGGGAGCTGTGCAGAGAAAGTGGCTGATGCTTGCTCTTTGACCTCCACCTCTGAATTTTCCAATCCAGGAATCTTTTCCCTTCCAAGTTGCGGTGAGACACTGAACCATGGTGTGCTGGTGGTTGGCTACGGCGTATCTCAGTACGGCTGGGACAGGCAAAATTATTGGATCGTGAAGAACAGGTGAGAAAGAGGAAGGGGAGAAAGCATCCATCCTCAAATGAAAGGGAGCAATACAGAAATTTTGTATCCCTACTTTATTTCTTTTGTGATGAAATAAGTCTTCCTTCCATAGGTAACCAAGGTAAAATGGATAGCTTGGATGAAAAAAAAATATATTAATTTGCACTCTGCCGAGGCCCGGAGGCAAGGCTAAAACTGTAGGCAGAGAAAATATATACAACCACACGGTTTTATCACTATAACCGTGTGGTTGTATATGTTTTCTCAGTCCATGAGTGACCTCTCTCCATATTTATATAAAACTGTAGGCAGGCTGAAAACTATTAAGGAAGGTAGTTAATTAGTTTGAAAGATTTGCATCCTGTTCATCAGCAAGGCATCTAACAACAGCCATAAGGAAACCACAGCAAGATGTCTTGAATGTGAAGTATTGAATATCAATATTCAAGTATTGAATATCAAGTATATCCAATAGTGATGTGTGGTCCCCATCTGCAGACATCTAAATCCACAGATTGGGGCTGTGCTAAATAGATTTTCCTGCAAAGTTGGGGGACCCCCCCCCCGTTTGCAGAAAAATTCGAAATCACAAAAAACCCCCACAGAGGTGGGGGGGGGGTTAAGTGTCCCCCCAATAAAACAGCAGTGCCTCTGCTCCTCCAATTATTCCAGCATGATTTTTTTTTTTTGAGATGGAACTCACGCTGGAATAAATGCCACTAGACTGCTGTTCTATTTCACAGTAATAGGCTAACACAACTACCCTTCTGGAATGATCGTGCAATACAACACATGTTGCCAAATAGTATATATCTGCAGCTCTGAGACTCTGCAATACTTATTTAAATATAGGTTGATCGCCACCCTGGAATTTAATCTGATGTTCTTTGATAGTCTGCTTCTAACTCATTCGAATTAGTTTTAATCACTTGGGACTGCTGTTGATTTTGTTACTTTAGATGGGGAGGGGGGTTGGCTCTCTTTGTACTTTATGTTGAACACCTTGTGCAAAATTGAGATTCGTCGAAAAGCTCGTGCACTGTATAGCCAAGCCTGCTAACAAATGAAATGGCGTGGCAGCACGAGACAATCGGCCTAGATAGACTAGCAACAGAGTCGATAAAAATTAATCTAAGAGGGTGGGGTAGACTGCCTAAAATATCAGCAGAAGACCTGGATGAACTGGCATGGCTTCACACAATGTAAAACGACTCCCCAGAGACAACACCAGGTGATTAGCTTGGGCGGGGGTGAAAACGTTCTGATAGAGATCTGCCTAGCTGCAAGAATCGCAGCTGATAGAAGAACTAGGTTGGTTTTGGGGTTGTTCCAGAGAACCCTGTTCTCATTAATAATGATGATTATGAATTTTATAATAATTTAATAATGAATTTAATAAAAAAATTAAAGTTAGAGTTGCTTTCTTTCCACCTCTCCCTCCATCCTCATCTATTTCCTTCCTTCCTTCCTTCCTTCCTTCCTTCCTTCCTTCCTTCCTTCCTTCCTTCCTTCCTTCCTTCCTTCCTTCCTTCCTTCCTTCCTTCCTTCCTTCCTTCCTAACATCTGACGTTCAAGTCTTGCGGCTTTCAAAGACCTGACGTTTATTCTATGTGGCTGTTACGTTAAAGCAAGTTTGGCCATCCCTGGTCCGAGGAGATGGGCAAGACCTCTGCCTGAGACCGTGGGATGCCACGGCCATTCTGAGTAGATAAGATTGACCTTGATGGATCAAGGGTCTGATTCAGAATAACGCAGCTTCCTGCGTTCATATTTCATGTGTTCATGGAATCTCATGTAAATTTTCTGACAGCTGGGGCACAGAATGGGGAGACAACGGCTACATCCTAATCGCAAAAGGAACCAACAACATCTGCGGCGTTGCATCAGCAGCAAGCTTCCCAATTGTGTAACCAGCCAAGGAGTCGGCGTCATGACATCTGATCTTCCACCTTCCGTGTCCTGAAACCTTTAACGTCACACCACGTCTCTGTACTGCTTTGCTCCTGGCCAAATGGCTGTGGTCCCAAAGCATCCTCACCAGCAGTGTTCCTTCTAAGCTGAGTTAATGTGAGGTGGCTCAGTTTTTTTAGCTTCTGGCTCACACATTTTTGTCTTAGCTCAGGAAAAACAGCCCCAGAGTAAACTAATTTATGCAGTAGCTCACAACTTTAATGCCAGCAGCTCACAAAGTAGAATTTTTGCTCACAAGACACCACAGCTTAGAGGGAACATTGCTCACCAGTCACCAGTGTTTGCTGACGATTGATCTCAGAATATCATTAGGGTTTGTAGAATCTTTCGGGCTCAAATGCCGTGCACTACTGGAAAAAGTTTTTCTTCCAGACGTTTCGTTCTCGGCTGCAGAGAACATCCTCAGTGAAGTTGCAGCCGGAGCAGGCGCTCTGACCTTCTTGGCTGCTGTGCATTGAGTGAGCGGATGTTCTCCGCAGCCGAGAACAAAACATCTGGAAGAAAAACTTTCTCCAGTAGTACACGGCACTTGAGCCCGAAAGATTCTACAAACCCTAATGAAGTTCTCAGAATAAATTGCACATTCCCTGCAAGCTCACATGTGTAAATTTATGTAAGCCGATTGTTGACTGGTGGAGTCCAAACCAGGATATCAACTTGGAGTCCAGTCTGGGCTGGGTTGGAAACAGAAAACTGTTAATATCATCTTTCTCGGCTACGAAGCTCTCTGAATAAACATGACCAACCCTCTTTGCTGTCTCCTCTGAAGTCTCTGTATGTCTGCCTTTCATAAGGAAGAAGCCATGTGAGTGAGGGACTGTCTCACCCCCAAAAGCTTAGGTGTGAACACTTCTACCAAATCTTCAACAGCTGGATCAGGGCTGGTGTCAGCATACCCCAAGGCAGGGCATCTTCTAGGACCCAAGATTCATGATGGGGCCAACTGTTGTGTTAGACTCACTGGTATAGTAATCCGGGAACCTGTATCTATCTATCAATGAAGTTTATTACGGTCAATTTAATTTAATTTTTGGGATTTCTATCACAGCATCAGTTTCAATACATATTACATTCAATACATATTGCTCTCAGCAGCAATCAGATTTGGTGGTAGTGAGGGTGGCATGAGTTATACTAATGAGTTATGCTAATGAGCTCCGCCACCTATTTTTCTACAAAACAACCCCTGGCAACAATTTCAATACATATTACAAATTAAAATTTACATCATAATATAGATAATAATATAAAATTGAAGGCAATACAATATCTCAGACGCGGCAGCAAAACCACACAGCAGCATATAGGCTGATGACCAGCAAGAACTACAGAAACCAGCAAGGTTAAAAACAGATCAACAGTTTTTTTAAATTTAAGATTTAAATTTTATTTATTTATATAGTAGGCTTTTATTCCACCCTTTCCCATAACGGGCTCAGGGCGGATCACAACATATATTGGACAATAAAAACCTACAATTCAAATTTAAAACAATTCAATAAAACCCAAACTGTAGAACAATAAAACAGAATAAAACGCATCACTGGCAGAAAGGGCACATTTCACAAAGTACAAGGTTTTTTGCCCAAGAAGAAGTGATGGTGTTAATAATCAGATTCAGCATCTCAGCAGGCTATAAAGCCTGATGTCACAACAAGGGAGGTCGATTGATGGAATAGTTGGCGGAATAGGACACCCGCTGCCTCAACCAAAAGCCCGGCGGAACAGCTCCGTCTTACAGGCCCTACGGAATGGCAGTAGTTAGAGTAGGGCCCGGATCTCCACAGGGAGCTGATTCCACCAGGCAGGGGCCAGAGCCTTGATTGAATTGATACATAGAAAGTAGAATATCATATAAAAAAGAACAAAACAGGAGTCAAGTTGCACCTTTAAGACCAACTTAGTTTTATTCAGAACGTAAGCTTTCGTGTGCTCTCTAAGCACACTTCATCAGATGAGGAATCCGGCTGATAAGTCAGTAGCTCAGAATGCAAACTGTGTGCTTAGAGAGCACACAAAAGCTTACGTTCTGAATAAAACTAAGCTGGTCTTAAAGGTGCCACTTGACTCCTATTTTGTTCTAGTACTTCAGACCAACACGGCTGATTACTTGGATCTATCATATAAAAAAGATTTTTTAAAAAAAAAGAAAAAGAAAAGAAAACTGATTCATTTTACAGCACTTGACATTTTCTTATTTAGGCAGTTTCACTTTCTGAGTGCTAATGAATAAAAGTTTGCTACTGCATAAGATTCAAATTTCTGACTATCTTCTAAAAGGTGTATCTGAAGAAATTCAGAGTCTAAGCCAATATAATATTGTAACAGCTTAAATCTGTAGTGGGGTAAGTATTTGGAATCTCTCTTCTTGATAATATTCACAGTGTAAGAGTCTATGTGTAAAAGACTCAAGCACATTACTCAAACAAGGACGATGGCTCAGTGGTAGAGCATCTTCTTGGGAAGCAGAAGGTCCCAGGTTCAATCCCTGGCATCTCCAAAAAAGGGTCCAGGCAAATAGGTGTGAAAAACCTCAGCTTGAGACCCTGGAGAGCCGCTGCCAGTCTGAGAAGACAATACTGATTTTGATGGACCGAGGGTCTGATTCAGTATAAGGCAGCTTCATATGTTCAAGGACAACAGCACTGTTAGCAGAGGCAGGCGAGAAAATCTACCATGTAGAACTTGGGAGGGAAATGTGTCGCATCGTGTTCTTGAAAAAGCCTATCTACAGAGCTTTTTTTTTTTTTAGCAGGAATGTACAGGAACACAGTTCCAGCTGTTTTGGCATCAGGAGGTGTGGCTTAATATGCAAATGAGTTCCTGCACAAAAAAGCCCTGCGTGGAACGATGATGTCAGGGGGTGTGGTCTAACATGCCAATGAGTTACTCCTGGGCTTTTTCTACAAAACAAGCCCTGTCTATCTATATCTCTCATAAGTGATATGGAACCTGTATTGATTTATCAGAGCACACAGATTGCCTACACACAGCAGAGCTTCTTCGTTCTCTGCTAGCAAAGTTACAGAGTTACATAGAGCCATTTGTGTTCTTTATTTAGTGAACTCCATTCTAGATAGGATAGATCATGAGAGATAGGAAAAGAATCCATGCTGACTACCTGGATTAATGCAGATGGGGATTGCATCCATGGTGCCACAGATGGAGACCAAACCAGGGGGTCTAATTCTATGAGCCCCAAAAGAAGGTGCCCCTATCCTTCATTATTTCCTATGGAAGGAAGGTGTGCGGTCCCTTTCAATGTGATGGCCAGAACTCCCTTTGGAGTTCAATTATGCTTGTCACAGCCTTGATCTTGGCTCCACCTCCAATGTCTCCTGGCTCCACCCCCAAAGTTCCCAGATATTTCTTAAATTGGACTTGGCAACCCTACGCAGGGCCCTAACTTCTTCCGGCAACTCATTCCACCAGCATGGGGCCACCACAGAGAAGGCCCTGGCTCTGTTGTCGTGAACCTGGCCTCCTTAGGGCCAGGGATTGAGAGGAGATTTTGTGACCCTGACCGAAGTGCTCTCCAGGGAACATGTGGGGAAAAGCAGTCCTTTAGGTATGCAGGTCCCTGGCCATATAGGACCTTAAAGGAAAGAACCAGCACCTTGAAACGAACCCAGTATGCAATAGGCAACCAGCCCAGGTTGAATATGCTCCCGTAAGGGAAGGCCCAATAGCAGAATAGCTGCCATGTTCTGCACTAGTTGAAGCTTCTGGGTTCGAGACAAGGGCAGCCCCATGTAGAGGGCATTGCAGTAATCCAATCTTGAGGTGACTGTGGCATGGATCACTGTCGCCAAGTCATTGCATTCGAGGAAGGGGACCGACTGCTTTACCAGCCGAAGGTGATAAAAGGCTGATCTGGCGGTGGCTGTCACCTGGGCCTCCATATTTAAAGAGGGATCCAGGAGCACCCCTAGGCTTTTAACCTTGGGCGTTGGGCGACCATCAAAGGTCGGTAATAGGACCTCAGTTCCTGGACTGCCATGACTTAGGTACAGGACCTCCGTCTTCGCCAGATTCAGTTTCAGTTGACTCAGCCTGAGCCACCCTGCCACAGCTTGAAGCACCATGGTCAGGTCTTCTAAGGAGGAGTTGGACTGGTCGCCCATCAACATATAGAGCTGGGTGTCATCTGCATACTGATGACATCCCAGCCCAAACATCTGGGCAATCTGGACAAGGGGGCATATGTAGATGTTAAATAACATCGGGGAGAGGACAGTTCCTTGTGGCATACCACACACAAGTGGGTGCCATCGAGACAGTTCCTCCCCTATTGCCACCCTTTGTCCCTAGGGTTGCCAAGTCCAATTCAAGAAATATCTGGGGACTTTGGGGGTGGAGCCAGGAGACTTTGGGGGTGGAGCCAGGAGACATTGGGGGCGGAGCCAGGAGCAAGGGTGTGACAAGCATAATTGAACTCCAAGGGAGTTCTGGCCATCACATTTAAAGGGACAGCACACCTTTTAGAATGCCTTTCTTCCACAGAAAATAATGAAGCATAGGGGCACCTTCTTTTGGGGCTCATAGAATTGGACCCCCTGGTCCAATCCTTTTGAAACCTGGGAGGTATTTTGGGGAGAGGCACTAGATGCTATACAGAAAATTTGGCACCTCTACCTCAAAAAACAGCCCCCCCAGAGCCCCTGACACCCGCGGATCAATTCCCCATCATTTCCTATGGGAATCGTTCCTGGAGGTGCATTATGGCTGTGGGGGTGGAGCTTCCCCCGCTGGCCAGCTGGCTGGGGGAGGGGGGAAGCCTGTAAAACCAGGGGATCCCCCACTGGGACCTGGGGATTGGGAAGCCTATTTGTCCCTGAACCTGAAGGAAGGAGGAAAGCCACTGTAAGGCCAACCCCCGTATCCCAGCATCGGTGAGGCAGCAGGTCAGCAACTGATGGTCGACTGTGTCAAACGTGGCCAATAGATCTAAAAGCATCAGTACCGCTGAGCCACCTCTATCGAGATGCCTCTGGAGGTCATCTGTGAGAGCAACCAGAATCGTCTCCGTCCCACAACCTGGGTGAAAACCAGACTGGGACAGGTTTAGCACAGAAGTGTCATCCAAAAAGCTCTGTAACTGCACCGCGACCGCCCTCTCAATGATCTTGCCCAAAAAAGGCAAGTTGGACACCGGTTGATAGTTTGTCAATGCAGCCACGTCCAAGGATGGTTTCTTTAAAAAGGGGTGGACTACTGCCTCTTTAAGAGGCTGAGGGAAGGTCCCTTCAGATAGGGATTGATTGACAATTTCCCTCAAGGAAACCTGTAGTCCACCCCGGCCAGCCTTTATAAGCCAGGATGGGCATGGGTCCAAACTGCAAGTAGTTGGGCGTACAGTAGAGAGCGTTCTGTCAACTTCCTCCAGGCTGAGTGGAGTGAAATAATCCAAAATCTGACTAGAAGACATGGACAGAGCCTCAAGTTCCTTTACTGTCTCAAGTGTAGCCGGGAGGTCGTGGCGGAGTGACAAGACCTTATCTGCGAAAAAGCTCACAAAAGCCTCACACCCTATATCCAATTCCCTAGCATTTAGTTTACCCTGTGGTAGGATAGTTAGTGACCAAATCGATCGAAACAATTGCCCTGGGTGTGAGCTTGCTGATGCAATTGTGGCAGTAAGATAAGTTCTCTTAGCGGCTTTGACTGCCATCTCATAGTTTTCTTATAAACGACCTATAGGATGTTCTTGTCACTTCGTCGTGGACACGCCACCACTGCCTCTCTAACTGTCTCAGCCCGTTTCATCAGCCGTAGCTCTGGGGTATACCATGGCACCAGCTTTGAGCGGGGGCAGAGAGGGTGCTTGGGAGCAATCTCATCAATGGTCACAGAAAGCCTGTTATGCCAGGTCTCCACAAGCTCATCTAGAGAATCGCCAGGGGGCCATGAATCTTACAGAGCCATCTGAAGCCACATAGGGTCCATTTGGCTCTGCAAGTGAGCTAAAATACGCTCGCCACCCAAACAGGGTTGGAGTGGAGCATTCACACGGGCCTTCAAGGCATAGTGGTCCAATTATGGCACTGCATCAGCAGTAATACGGTCCACTGTCACCCCCACCAGAAAGACCAGATCCAGCATGTGCCCAGCCTGGTGTAGTGGTTAAGTGTGCGGACTCTTATCTGGGAGAACTGGGTTTGATTCCCCACTCCTCCACTTGCACCTGCTGGCATGGCCTTGGGTCAGCCATAGCTCTGGCAGAGGTTGTCCTTGAAAGGGCAGCTGCTGTGAGAGCCCTCTCCAGCCCCACCCACCTCACAGGGTGTCTGTTGTGGGGGAGGAAGGTAAGGAGATTGTGAGCCGCTCTGAGACTCTTCGGAGTGGAGGGCGGGATATAAATCCAATATCTTCTTCTTCTTCTTGTTACATATTGAGAGAGTCCCAGTGCCGCCATGGATGACACCAGGTCTGTCACCTGAGTGAAGCATGCATCATTGGCATGAAAGTTGAAGTCGCCCAAAACCAGAAGATCAGTGCAAGTAACATTGCTGCTCATGCTCAGAAGCCCATAAGCAAAGGTAACAAGTCCCCCCCTTTCTTTGTCCCCTGATATTCAAAGGTGTGCTGCAGGAGACACAGAGGTGTCAAGCAATGTTTCATTTTACTATAACTGTCTATGTTTATCAGAATATAACTGCTATACTGTACCTGTTACTAATCCTGAAACAAAGCTAAGGCACATCAAAGTAGAAAAGTTAGCTGGCGCCTCCTCCCTGCGCCTCTCTCGCTTCTACTAACAAATGCAAGAATTCGCTCTTTGAAGATAAAGCCTCCAGGGACATTTTCCCAGGCCAAGCCTGGACCCAGGAAGTATAACCACAGGGAGATAAAGAAAGTACTGTGTGAAGTTTCACACCTGAATACAGGACTGTTTAGTAATTGTAGCTTTGTTGATAGAACCTTTGATGTGCCATCTTAAGTATACACTCTGCTATTACTCTGTATCAGTTCCAATTCTTGGCTCAATAGAAGCACATGGATTATCAATAAACCTATACTTTGTTTCAAATCAAGGACTGGTTACTTTGAGATCCGCTTGCTTGACGAGAGGTTGCATTCAGCTACCATGGCTTGCAGTTGTGTATATGCTTCTTCACAATGTCTTTCTTTCTTTCTTTTTCTTTTTTTTTGGTAAAAGCACTAAGGAGTGCTTTTGCGTGGGGGCACAGAAAGGATCCAGCTTCTTCATAAGAACACAAGCAAAGCCCTGCTACATCAGACCTCAAACGTCCCCATTGCCTCATGACTAGTCAGATGCCCTAAAGGAAGTGGCCAAGTAGGGCATATACACAACAATGTTCTCCAGTGGGTTACATTCCACTAGAGTTGCCAACCTCCAGGCATCACCTGGAGATCTCTTGGAATGACAATGGATCTCCAGATGTTGGAGATCAGTCCTCTTGGAGGAAACAGCTGATTTGGAGGGTGGAGCCTAGGGTAAAGAAAAAGGTAAAGGTAGTTCCCTGTGAAAGCACCAGTCATTTCCAACTCTGGGGTGATGTCGCATCACGACGTTTTCACAGCAGACTTTTTACGGGGTGGTTTGCCATTGCTTTCCCCAGTAGTCTAGGATACTATATGGGGTCTAGGGTACTATACCTCACCACCCTCAAACCCAACATTCTCCAGGATCTACATCCAAATCTTTAGGAATTTTCCAACACACTGTTGCAACCCGACATCCGCTCTCTTGTTCAAAGACAGACTGCTTTTGTACATGGAAGTTCAATCAAGCCATGGTGGTGATTGATATCCAGGCCTCATTTTGGGTAGGAACTCACAGGAGAAACCTCTAAGTCTTATTATGCTCTTTCTAACCCTCCACCCTGCACCAAATACTTGTTTGAGAGCACCGTTGTTCAAACCCCTGGGCAAGGGAGAATTTTACTGAACTCTAAGATTTTACAAACTTTCTAATATTTCCCCCCACAAAAAATTTGGGGAAATAAAACATATCAAGCAGACAGATGGAAATCTTCCTCATGCCACTGTGGCCACAAAGGAGAAAGTTATTTTAGAAGTAAGTGTCACGCACCGATATTTCCCAATAACAGAGTCCTTTTGTTTTGAATCAAAAGATCTTTTATTTCAGGAAACTCAGGAGCTCTACCAAGGAAAAAAACCTTGGAAGTAATGGAGTACCAAGGGTTACAAAGTTACTATATAGGATATCATCAAAGGTTACAATACAGATGCATGCTTGAGTCACGGGTTCAAAGGTTACTAAGCAACTATCTATTTACTACTAAAGCATCCTAGGCCATTGAAGAACATCAGAAACATTCTCACACTACTCTGTGAACAGATAAGAGTTGTCTGTGTGAAACCAGGGGGAGGATATCTTGAGGTACCCACTGCTAGCCTATACCATAAACATTCCAGGACCAGATGGCCTTGCTACGTGCCCTCTGGGTTGTAAATAATGGAGGCGAGCAGGCCTGGTGACGTGCTCTCTGCACAGTAGAAAATGGTCAAGAAATGAGCGTATGGTGACAGTATGATGTGTGTAAGGTTTTATGGTGACAATTATAATTCAAAAAGCATTTTATGGTAGATGCTGAGCTGATCTAATTTAGTACACCTTCCAGTGATGTCAGGGATGTGTGGCATATGCAAACGAGTTGTGCTAATGAGCTCTGGCACCTCTTTGCATACGAAATGGCCCATTGATATCTCTTTACCCTTTCCCATCTCAGGTGGTGACTGTCGTCTTGCAGCAAGGAGTTCAATAAATCAAATCATGTACTATACAAAATATTAGCATTGGATTGACAGACAAACGAACAATTCGCTAGCACTAGAGTTGCCAAGTCTTTGTCAGAAAATACCTGGAGATTTTGTGAGGTGGATCCCTGTGAGGGTGGGGTTTGTGGAGGGGAGGGGCTTCAGGATAGTACAATGTCCAAGTCCACCCTTCAAGGCAGTCATTTTCTCCAGGGGAGGTGATCTCTACCAGCTGGCAGGGCCGTAGCCAGGATTTTACATGTCAGGGGGCTTTTTAAAAAGTTAGGGGGCACCCATTTCCATCCACTGCAGGGCCTGCTGCTTCTCAGAAGCTTTTTGGGGTAGGGGCAGAAGGTTTTATGGTGACAATTATAATTCAAAAAGCATTTTATGGTAGATGCTGAGCTGATCTAATTTAGTACACCTTCCAGTGATGTCAGGGATGTGTGGCATATGCAAACGAGTTGTGCTAATGAGCTCTGGCACCTCTTTGCATACGAAATGGCCCATTGATATCTCTTTACCCTTTCCCATCTCAGGTGGTGACTGTCGTCTTGCAGCAAGGAGTTCAATAAATCAAATCATGTACTATACAAAATATTAGCATTGGATTGACAGACAAACGAACAATTCGCTAGCACTAGAGTTGCCAAGTCTTTGTCAGAAAATACCTGGAGACTTTGTGAGGTGGATCCCTGTGAGGGTGGGGTTTGTGGAGGGGAGGGGCTTCAGGATAGTACAATGTCCAAGTCCACCCTTCAAGGCAGTCATTTTCTCCAGGGGAGGTGATCTCTACCAGCTGGCAGGGCCGTAGCCAGGATTTTACATGTCAGGGGGCTTTTTAAAAAGTTAGGGGGCACCCATTTCCATCCACTGCAGGGCCTGCTGCTTCTCAGAAGCTTTTTGGGGTAGGGGCAGAAGCTGGAGGCTCTGAATATGGCCAAATTGAGGCAGCCATTCCTAAAACTTTGGAGTGAAGAAAGGACTGTACCATGTGTGCTAGCGGGGGTGGGGGGTGGTTTCTTTCCACCTCCCTCTCTCCCATCCTGGCACTTTGCAGCCAGGAGCTCCATCCATCCCCCCCTTCCCAGCTCATTCCACATGGCTTCCTCTGCCTTACTGAGCCCTGCTCAACTATCTCTGGCTGCCACTGATAATGCTTTGCCAGGTCAGCCATTATAAAAAGTGAAAAAACCAGACTGCACTCAGGAGGGCCCCCCCCTGGAAGTTGGGGGGGGCAGTGCCCCCACAGGCCCCCCTGTGGCTACAGGCCTGCCAGCTGGAGGTCAGTCCTAAGAGGAAACCTCCAGGCCCCACCTGGAGGCTGGCAACTCTAGGAAATTAAGGCACTTCTAACCAGGAGTGCTCTTTTCTAATACTAACGTCCAATAGGGGAGATGAGCAATGTTCCCTCTAAACTGTGGAGTCTCGTTAGCAAAAATTCTATTTTGTGAGCTGCTGGCATTCAAGTTGTGAGCTTCTGCATACATTTGCTTGCTTCGAGGCCATTTTTCCTGAGCGGAGAAAAAAAAAAGGGTGAGCTGGAGGCTAAACATCTGTGAGCTAGCTCACACTAACTCATCTTAGAGGGAACACTGGCGATGAGCCACCCCAAAATGGTGAAACTCCACATGTTCAGTTAGGTTTGCACATTTCAAATATATCTGACTTGGAATTGGGAAACCACGACGGGCAGCGCCTGCGCGACTGCCCTTACACAAGTCTCGCAGCGCTCCCTACTTTATTTCGAGAACAAAAATGGAGTCCAGAGGCACCTTTAAGCCCAACGAAGTATTATTCAATATTTATTGCTTCGAGCACAGCTTTGCCCATTTCAAAGGCGGCCTCCGCGGCCTCGCGCGGAAAAGGGCAAAAGGCACCCGGAAAAGAGCTCTTAAAATGACCCTTCCGGCTAGCCGTCGCAGCGACGGTAAGGCTTTTCCAAGATGGCGGCGCCCAGATCTGTCGGTGAGCGGCAGCTCCGGGATAGTTTACTGGCATTTTTTCTCCTCTCCCGTGTCTTTTATGCCGCAGCCGGGACGGAAGAAGGCGCCAGCACAGCCGAATTCGACGTGAGGCCTGGAGGAATAGTCCACTCTTTCTCCAAGAGCCTGGTAAGGGGGTTGGGGGGACGCGCCAGCCAGGTGGAGGCGGCTGATTGGCCGAGTCTGTCCTGGCAACTAGGGGGAAATGAAACTTCTGTCATGTTTTTTGATTAGCTAGCGAGGTGAAAGAAGCGTTCTCGCTTTTGGATTGGATGCTGGCGGCTCAGTGTTCTGCAGGTTTCTAACAACTTTTGCTTGGCTGGAGGTCCGTACAAAGTGATCAAGCGAGGCCAACTTGCATTATGTTGGGCAATGGAGTGATGGCTCCCTGATGACACTGACCACTTCGGGCAGCAATGCTGTTTTGCAAACTAATTTTTAATAGGTGCAAATCGCGAGGCTTTAAATCAAGTGTGTCAAACATGCATCCTGGGGACTGAATCAGATCCCCAAGCAACTGGCTGTTACCTGCTTCCTTCTCCCTATCACTTGCTTTCTTCTGCATAACAGCTTGCTTTGCAAGGCTTGCTCAATCACACAGGAGCTACAGAGCAAAACCTCTATTTTCTCCATTGGCTGAGGCTCCTCCCTTGCGGAGGAAGGGGGTAAGATTTTCGTACCAGTTTGTGAGTTTTCAGGGTTTGTTTGCTTCTGTTATCCCAAAGGCACATCAAGAGGAAGGTAGCTTTTTTTTGGGGGGGGGGGGATTAATCCAGGGCTTTTTTTTTAAAACTCCCTTGCATATTAGGCCACACACCCCGATGTAGCCAATCCTCCTGGACCTTACAGTAGGCCCTGTAAGCTGTTGGAGGATTGGCTACATCAGGGGTGTGTGGCCTAATATGCAAAGGAGTTCCTTCTAAGGAAAAAAAGCCCTGATCAATAACCCTGTGAAAGTAGATCAACATGGGTAAGCTGTGTTTGTCTGTAGCAGTAGAAAAGAGTAAGAAAGAGTAAGAGACCAGTAGCACGTTAAAGACTGATAAAATTTGTGGCAGGGTAGGAGCCTTCGTCAATCACCGCTCGCTTCTTCAGATACTTGTGTGAGGAAGGTTAGGTGGAGAGTATGTGACTGGCCCAAAGTCACCCAGTAGGCCTCCCAGATCCTGAAGTCACCCAGGAGGTCTCCCAGATCCTAACTCCTAGGTTTGTATTTTTTCCTCTTTGTGTGTTTTTCAGGGAGATTATGAATGCACTTTTACCTATGCAGCTCAAGGCGGGACAAATGAGGTAAGTTCCTTCATCCTGGGAGGTCGCTGGGTTGCTTTTATTTAAACCCTGTTCCTGACATCCGAGTTCTGTGTTCTGATTTTTGGTCCATTTCTCCGTCACGGCCAAGTGCTCAGTCTGTGAGATGGACCCATCATGTCAGCTGCTCCAAGGGGAAATATCGATGATAGCCTGTCGACACAGAGCAGCGTTGCTGGGAGTGAAGCAGAAGCTCATTCTGGGATGGCCCAAGGTTCTCGGCTTTCCTTCCCCTCTCCCAGCCAAAGTGCTGGAAGTGAATAAAGGCTGAAACTTCACTGTGGGATGTGCCGCGCAGCTTGCACCTAAAAACTGATAACAAAAATCTGAGTTTTCTCTCTCACAGATACACAGCATGATCAACATGCCTTGTTGATATTATGACCTTGAATGTGCCTGGAAGTTAGGGATGCTAGCTTCCAGGTGGGCCTTGGGATCCCCTGGAATTATAGCTCATCACCAGGCTACAGAGAGCAGTTCCCCTGGAGAAAAGGGATGGTTTGGAAGGTGGATTCTCTGGCCTTGTACCCCACTGTCTTCCCCAGGCTTCACCTCAAAAGCTCCAGGAGTTTTCCTGGATCTGGCAATTCTGCTAGCAGCTTTCTAAGGCATCAGGGAGGGATATGAAGAGGGTTGTGCAGGTGGGTTCTGAGACTGACCCCGCATCCCATTTTCATCCTAGCAATGGCAGATGAGTGTCGGAGTCAGTGAAGACAACTTACTGTTCTCGTGTTCAGTCTGGAGGTTGGTACAAACTGCTTTCCTAAACTTTAAAACTGCTTTCCTAAAAAATGGTAATTATTATTGTCATGTGGTGTTGTGTGTAGTATAGCCAGGAGATCCTAAGATGGTCTGGCAAGCAAATGTCCTAGCTCTTTTAGCATTATGTTCCACCAGGTGGTGAGCTAGACTTGTTTTTTCAAGGCAAGAAACATTTCAGAGGTGGTTTGCCATTGCCTGCCTCTGCGTCACACCTCTGGCATTCCTTGGAGGTTGCCCTTCCAACTACTAGCCAAGGCCAATCTCCCTTAGCTTCCAAGATCTGACGAGATCAAGCTAGCCTAGGCTGTCCAGGTCAGGGTTATAGATCATGTGGCCAAACTGTGGTTCAGGAGCCACATGTGGCTCTTTCACACACGTTGCGTGGCTCCCGAAGCCCCCACTGCCCACTCAGCTGGCTTGGAGAAGGCATTTGTCTCTTTAAATTATTTCTCCAAGCCAACCGGCAGCTTGGAGAATTCTTTTAAAGTTGTTATCTTTCCACCTCACCCTCCCTTCTCTCATCTATTTGGTTTCCTTCCTTCCTTGTGGCTTTCAAACGTCTGAGATTTATTCCATGTGGCTCTTACGCTAAACATGTTTGGCCACCCCTGGCTAAGATATTACCACATATGTAGAATTGCTCAATGTGGTCTCTGGTAACCTTTACAACAATCTCAAAGGCAGGGCTTTTTTTGTAGCAGGAGCTCCTTTGCATATTAGGCCACACACCCCTGATGGAGCCAGTCCTCCGAGAGCTTCCCGTAGTCCCTGTAAGAATAGCCCTGTAAGCTCTTGGAGGATTGGCTACATTGGGGGGTGTGGCCTAATATGTGGAGTTCCTGCTTCAAAAAAAGCCCTGCTCAGGGTAGGCCAGGATTACCATCCCAATACTGAAGGACTATTTCCTTCTATATTTTTCTCTGTGCCAGTCACAGTCATCTGGCAGCCATCTGCTGGCTGTCCCACCACTTAGGGGTCCCTGTCTGGCGCTGACCAGAGCCTGGACCTTCTCCTGGTAGCTCCAGTTCTGTGGAATAAGGTGTGTAAAGAGGTCACAGGGGCCCCCTCCTTGGAGGTTTTCAGGAGATGTCATAAGGTCTGCCCATTGGCCAGGGCTTTTTTTTGGGGGGGGGGGTTTGAATGGCAGCCATCTGGGGAGGGGGGAGAGAGAGTTGAGGCTTTATTTTTGCTGTTTTATTTTTCGTTTTAAACTGTTTAGTATTGTAAGCTGCCTTGAGCCACAAGGAAAGGTAGGGTGTAAATGTTTTAATAAATAAGTAAAATAAATAAACACTGGGCGGGGGGGGGGGGGTGCTGAGCTGGAGGGTGCTTGCTGAAGGGCACCCAGCAATTTCACAGCAGTTATGATAATGTATCAGGGGTGGGCAAACTTGCTTAATGTAAGAGCCACATAGAATAAACTTCAGATGTTTGAGGCACAAAACGTGAATGTCAGACATTTGAAAGCCGGAAGGAAGGAAAATGGATGAGGAGGGAGGAGGGGGGGAAAGGTGGGAAGAAAGCAATTTTAAATAATAATAATAATAATAATAAATTTTATTTCTATCCCGCCCTCCCCACCTCAGCAGGCTCAGGGCGGCTAACAACATTTTATAAAAACATACAATAATAATAATAAAACCTTTAAGTTTAACAATATAAAATATCAACAATAAACTTAATAACATTAAAAACCAGTTCAATAAATACAGTTATTCTGCGGTATAGTTCTTCAACCGCGTTAGCGGCTCCTTAATTTCTGATCTTCCTAACAGTCCGGGTGTGCAAATTTGAAAAGGACGGTCTTGCAGGCCCTGCGGAACTGCTCAAGGTTCCGCAGGGCCCGCACCTCCTCGGGGAGTCGGTTCCACAGAGTAGGAGCCGCAATCGAGAATGCCCGTGCTCTGGTGCTCTGATATTTTATCTCCTTCGGCCCGGGGATGGTCATTAGATTTTTCCCGACTGACCTCAGTGCTCTCTGGGGTTCGTATGGGGAAAGACGGTCCCTCAGGTAGGCAGGTCCTCGGCCATATAAGGCTTTAAAGGTAACGACCAACACTTTGTACTGGACTCGGTATACAATCGGCAGCCAGTGCAGTTCACGCAGCCCCGGCTGTATATGCTCCCGTTTTGGGAGCCCCAGCAACAGCCTGGCTGCCGCGTTCTGCACTAGCTGCAGTCTCCGAGTCCGGCACAGAGGTAGCCCCAAGTAGAGGGCATTACAGTAGTCTAATCTTGAGGTGACCGTTGCGTGGATCACTGTTGCGAGGTCCCGGCGCTCGAGGAAAGGGGCCAACTGCCTTGCCCGCTTCAGATGGAAGAATGCTGACTTGGCAGTGGCTGCTATCTGGGCCTCCATTGATAGTGAAGGCTCCAGTAAAACACCCAGGCTCTTTACCTGGCGCGCTGCTTTCAATAGCGCACCATCGAAGGCCGGGAGAGCTATTTCCCTTCCCAGAGCGCCGCGACCCACGCAAAGGACCTCTGTCTTCGCTGGGTTCAGTTTCAGCCCACTCAGCCTGAGCCATGTCGCAACAGCCTGTAAAGCCCGGTCGAGATTCCCTGGTGCGGAGTCGGGCCAGCCGTCCATTAGTAGATAGAGCTGGGTGTCATCTGCATATTGATGGCAACCCAGCCCAAACCGCTGGGCAATCTGGGCGAGGGGGCGCATATAGATGTTGAACAACATCGGGGAGAGAACTGCTCCCTGAGGCACCCCGCAATCCAGTGTGCGCCTCCGGGACCGTTCCCCCCCAATAGCCACCCTCTGTCCCCGACCTAGGAGAAAGGAGGAAAGCCATTGCAAGGCCGACCCCTCAACCCCAATGTCGGCGAGGCGGCGCGTCAGTAGCCGATGGTCGACTGTATCGAATGCAGCCGACAGATCTAACAACATCAGCACCGCAACGCCGCCTCGGTCCAGTTGCCGTTGGAGGTCATCCACCAAGGCGACCAGCACCGTCTCCGTCCCATGGCCCGGCCGGAAGCCCGACTGACATGGGTCCAGGACAGAAGCGTCATCCAGAAACCTCTGAAGCTGCAACGCCACAGCCCTCTCAATAATTTTACCTAGAAACGGTAAATTAGACACCGGTCGATAGTTCGCCAATTCGGCCGGGTCTGCTGTAGCTTTTTTCAAGAGAGGGCGGACCAAGGCCTCTTTTAGGGGTGTTGGAAATTGCCCCTCTAAGAGGGACCTGTTTATGATGTCCCGTAAAGGACATCTAAGCTCCCCCTGGCAAGATTTAATCAGCCAGGAGGGGCAAGGGTCCAGATCACATGTTGTCGGGCGAGCAGCAGAGAGGATTCTGTCGACTTCCTCCAGGCTGAGCGGGTCGAAGTGGTCCAGCACTAAACCTGAAGACAGGCACGGAACCTCAATTTCACTCACTGTATCCAAGGTGGTAGGCAGGTCTTGGCGGAGCAACGAGATTTTATCTGCAAAATATCTCGCAAATGCCTCACAGCCTATTTCCAATTCTCTAACGTTTGGTTTGCCTTGAGGCAACGTTATAAGATCCCCGATTATTCTAAATAATTGTGCTGGGCGCGAGTTTGCAGATGCAATCCTGGTTGCAAAGTATTCTTTCTTTGCAGCCTTGACTGCCATCTCATAAGACTTCATAAACGTTCTATAGGATGTTCTCGTTGCTTCGTCCCGAGTATGCCTCCACTGCCTCTCTAGTCGTCTGAGCCCTTGCTTCAGCCGGCGCAACCCCAAGGTGTACCATGGGGCCAGCTTCGTACGAGGGCGTAGAGGACGCCGGGGTGCAATTTCGTCGATAGCCCTGGATAACTGGCCCTGCCAGATCTCCACCAGGTCATCGAGGGAATTGCCAGTGGGCCAAGGATCCCTCAGGACCGTTTGGAACCGTTCCGGGTCCATCAGGCCCCGAGGGCGAGCCAAAATAGGCTCTCCGCCCATACAGGGTTGGGGCAGCATCCCCATACGGGCCTTAAGGGCTAGGTGATCCGACCATGGTATCGCTTCTACGGCGATATCGTTCACCAAAATCCCGGACGCAAAGATCAGGTCTAATGTGTGCCCGGCCTGATGCGTGGGAGTCGTGACAAATTGAGAGAGTCCTAGTGTCGCCATGGACGACACCAGGTCCATCGCCTGAGTGGAGGCCGTGTCGTCGGCATGGACGTTGAAGTCACCCAGGACCATAAGCCTCGGGTACTCCAACGCCCAGCCCGCCACTGCCTCCAATAGTGATGGTAAGGCGTTGGCTGGTGCGTTAGGCGGACGGTACACCAGCCAAACTGCCAACCCCTCTCCAACATCCCACGCCAGACCGGCGCATTCAATCCCATCAATCTTTGGGCCCGGGAGAGCCCGAAAGGAGTAATCCTCCCGTATGAGTAGTGCTACGCCTCCCCCCCGCCCGCTACTCCGTGATTGGTGAAAGACCGAGTATCCCGGGGGGGACATCTGGGAGAGAGCTACTGTCTCCCCGTCCCTCACCCAGGTCTCGGTCACGCAAGCCAGGTCCACGTTCTGCTGTAGCAGAAACTCCCTAAGGGTTGCGGTCTTGTTATTTATGGACCTGGCGTTACATAACACCAATGACAGAGGCGAGCATTTCTTCTTAGACCCACTACCCGCCACCATTGGGATGGGAAGTAGACTGGAAGGTGGCCGAGCACCACTTTGTCTCTGTCTCCTTCCATTATATTTCTGTCTATTCCCACCGTCATATCTTCCCCTCCCCAGGAGCACTGGAATCCCCTGGCCGGACATCTGAATCAGCCCAAGATAAAGTCACCGGTATCACTCTCCACCTTGTCTCCACCTGCCACTTCTGTTTACCCTCCACACCAACCCCACCGATTCCTGATTGGTAACTCACTATTTATGTCTCAAGTTAATTTAGTAACCCTCCCAATCCACCTTACAATCAATTAGTTCGGATTCTACAATTTCATTGGTTCTTAAACTTATTAATAAATAATCCCTCCCCCCCATCCTAAATAATAAGTTAAGATTTTTTTTTTTAAATCTGAATATTAATTTTATCGCTAATTGATTGATGAAATAATCTATAATTAAATTAACAATAATAATAATTAATACTACTAGCGAGTTAGCAGTCATTCATCCATGGGGTGTAAGTCCAGGCAGTCTATTGGGTCGTTATTGCACACTGCCCGTAGATGTTCTTCATTAGTAATGTTTACTAAGTTAGTCTCAATGATGATCTCGATGATGTTAAAATGCAGGTGCCGGTGGGATCAGGATGTTGGATCAGTTTCAGTGATGTTAAAGTGCGAGTGCAAATGGTGACCACTTCAGGCTTAATTCAGCCGCTCAGGCAGCTGTAGCCTGGCAGTCAGGGGAGGGGGGAGGCAAGTCCCCCTTGCGGTCTCTTGGCTGGTCCGGCGCTTCAGGTCTTCTCTGGCTCAGCGCTCGACCGGGGTTCCCCTGAGCCCCGTATAGGGCTTCTCTAACTGGGGATACCCGGCTGCTAAGTCAGTTGTGCCATTCAGCGCTTGCAGGCAGAGGGAGAGGGTGGGCGGGCCGGTGGGCGCGAGATGACAGGGGCGAAGGAGGAGGGGGGGGGAGCAGGGCGGGGGCAGAGGCATCCGCCAACGCCCTAGTCTTGGGGCTCACTAGCCTCTCCTCGGCTCCTCCACTCCCCGGGGCTCCGTTGATACTCCCCAGTCCTCCCAGCCGACGCCTGCGGTTCGTCTATGGCGCCCTCGGCCGGCCCCCACTCCGCGCCTCGACCGGCCGATGGGTTGGTGGAGGCTTTGAGAGCCACACGATGTGTGTGAAAGAGCCTCATGTGGCTCCCGAGCCGCAGTTTGGCCACCCCTGAATTATAATGTTTCAAGTGAAAAGATAAGGAAGAGAAAGAGCCTGATGCGATGTGGGAGGGTGGGGGGGGGAAATCCCATATGTTTTAAGTAGGAGACATAAAGTTTGGTCTGTCTTCAGCTGCCTTGTGAAGATCAAAAGTGAGGGGGCCAGGTGCCCAAGGGGAGGCTGATCTATGCAGCTGCCACGGAAAAGGCCCTTCTCTCGTGTGCCCACCAGATGAGCTTCTTGGATTTACAGGACAGTCAGGAGAGTGCTGCAATCTTACTTCCCTGGGCAGGAATATGTATAATCTCTTCCAGGGCTTTTTTTTGTGGCAGGAACTCCTTTGCATATTAGGCCACACACCCCTGATGTAGCCAATCCTCTAAGAGCTTACAGGACTCTTAGGACAGGGCCTACTGTAAGCTCCAGGAGGATTGGCTACATCAGGGAGGTGTGGCCTAATATGCAAAGGAGCTCCTGCTACAAAAGAAGTACTAATCTGTTCCTTCCTTGATATCACAGTTGTGCCTCTCTCTTTGCTTTCCAGGCCCCAGGGAAAATCCTATCTCTTCTTTACCCAGTTTGAGGCAAAGGTGAAGGGGGCAACGATCGAGTACGGCATGGCTTTTGTAAGTCTCTTTCAGAGGCCCAGGAAATTGTGGTGGGAGGCGAGGGGTTTATGCAAGGCGCCATTAACTATCCCGTGCAGTCGTTCCTCTGGCTCACTTCTTAAGACATCTTAGAGGTGATTAGAAATCTGTCCTCAAGATACTAAAAGGGGGAGTCCCGTGCACGAGCACCAGGTCGTTACCGTTCCGTGGGGTGACGTCACATCGGGACATTTTCTTGGCAGACTTTTTGTTACGGGGTGGTTTGCCATTGCCTTCCCCAGTCATCTACACTTTATCCCCAGCAAGCTGGAACTCATTTTACTGACCACAGAAGGCTGAGTCAACTGTGAGCTGGCTACCTGAACCCAGCTTCCGCTGGGATCAAACTCAGGTCGTGAGCAGAGCTTGGACTGCAGTACTGCAGCTTACCACTCTGCGCCACGGGGCTCCTCAAGATACTACTGGAATTCTTTTTATCTGTTCTTTACAACAGTAGCTTCTGGGGGCTCTTGCTTGCTGCATGGTTGTGTTGGATTAGAACCTGGCAGACCTAAGACGAAATCTCCACTCTGCCAGGAAACTCCCGTCAGTGACTCCTATAGGCCAGTCATTCCCTGGAGAGCAATCCTACCTTTTAAAGTGGTTGTGAGGGCAAAATGTGGGAGGGAGAACCTTGGATAAGAGACATGGTCAAAAATGTGCCAGCCTCCCAGACCACCTAGTCACGCCTGTTTGGTGATGGAAAGTACCGTCAAGTTGCAGCTGATTCATGGCGACCCGGTTGGGTTTGAGGTGGTTTGCCATTGCCTGCCTCTGCGTAGCAACCTCAGACTTCCTTGGTAGTCTCCCCTCCAAATATTGACCCGGACTGACCTTGCTTCGTTTTTGTGAATTATTTGGTAAGCCTAGGCCATCGGCATCAGGGCACGCCTGCTTAGCTTCCATAAAAGCCACAACCCCAGGTGCTTCCTGTCAAGCATGGTAGAATTCCACTGGTAATTGATTGTTTTAGGGTCCTCCATAAAGCTGGCCTGTGAAATATCTTGGAGGACGAAGGTCTATTAACTCTGTTATTCTTTCCCCCTCCCCCTTCTTGCTTTATTGCTTGCGAAGTAGAAGTAGAGAGAAACGAAACTAACTTGAGAAAGAGTAATCGGCACCTTCCCATACATTCCTGTTAGGGAGTGCGGCATATCTGGGGAAAGCAAGGACGGGAGTCCTGATAACGCCGTGAGAATGTAGGCATTTATGATAGTTTATGTGTGGGAGCGCATCCCTCACCCCCACCTTTTGGAATCCTTTTGAAGTATGCCTTAAAAGTATTGTATCAATGTGTCTTTAGCATCACTCTCAAGAATCTGTTACACAGAAAGTATCGGTCTATCAATAAAGGTAGTTTTGTATCAAACCTGACTCCTCATTGAAACCGCATGCTTGACACTTCCTTAGGGGCTGGAAATCTGTTGCCTCTGCAGGCTAGAAATGTTTAAATACATTCCCACGCAATCATCCGCTGCCTCTTGGAAGGTCTTCACCAGGGTTGTTGTGTTTTAACAATTTATTAATAACATATGGTTACAATAATTAATTGTCTCTTTTCTATGCTAACCCATATGATATTTCAACCCCCCCGCCCTCCAATTTTTGACTTCCCCTAAGTTATAAATTTAAATTCAATTGCAAAGGTACCGCTAACCAAAGTCCAATATTTTTCTTCTCTCATTAATGCTAATAAATTGTCCAATAACTTTTTATATTCCATTCTTTCTCCATATATCCTTTAAATTTCTTCCACTCCTTTTTGAATATATCTAAATCATAGTCTCTTAAAGTTTTAGTTAATTTGTCCATCTCACTCCACGATAACACTTTCACAAGCCAATCCCATTTCTCTGGTATTTTTCCCCGTTTCCGCAGCCGCGCATACAATGTCCTAGCAGCTGAGAGCAAGTACCGAATTAAAGTCCTGTCTTCCTTTGGAAATTTTTCTAACTGTAATCCAAGCAAAAAAGTCTCTGCAGTTTTCTTAAAATCATAACCCAAAATTTTGGAGATTTCTTGTTGTATCATCTTCCAAAATTCTTTCGCTTTTTCACAAGTCCACCACATGTGAAAGAAAGAACCTTCATGTTTTCTACATGGTCTTCACCAGGGTTGTTGAACTCATTTGTTATGAGGACCAGATCTGGCATGAATGAGACCTTGTTAGGGTTGGACCATGTGTGGCATAAAATGCAATGCCAGGAAGCAGAGATACAAAGTTTATAAAGGACACAGAGACTCTCTTCTCTTCTCTTCTCTCTTCTCTTCTCTTCTCTTCTCTTCTCTTCTCTTCTCTTCTCTTCTCTTCTCTTCTCTTCTCTTCTCTTCTCTTCTCTTCTCTTCTCTTCTCTTCTCTTTGTATTTCTCCTGTGGAATCGAGGGAATTGGAGAAAGGAAGCTCTGGCTCTTCCCTCCCTCCCGGGGAGGGGGAGGAGGAGGCTCAGCCAATAGAAGGAAGAGAGGCTTGGCTCAGTAGCTCCGCTGCATGACTGAGAAAGCTTGGCAAATCAAGCTCTCCCTCTTCCCCAAGGGAGGAGCCTTAGCCAATGGAGAACTAGAGGCTTTGCTCTGTAGCTTCTGTGTGATTGAGCAAGCCTGGGAAAGCAAGCTGCGATGCAGAAAGGAGCAAGAGAGAGGGAGAAGGAAGCAGACTGGCTTGCAGGCCTGATTCGGCCCTCAGGCCATATGTTTGACACCTCTGGTCTTCACCTTTCCTTTTCTCTTCTTTGTAGTCTTCTGCTGCAGCCGGAGGACAGAAAGATGTCCCCTTGAAGGAGGAAGAATTCCAAGTGACAGAAACAGCCGGTAAGCCATGATCGGTGAATGCTTGAGGAGAAATGCAGAATGTTTTCACTGTGCAGCCGGTGTGCTCTCAAACATCCCGGTGTTCTACTGATGCCGCCCTTCTTGCAGTTTTGGAACTGTCACTTTCCTCATGAGATGGTGCAGGTTTCAGTGCTGCAGGCGTGCTAGTGGCATGCTTACGTCTGGCCCAGGGAGCCTTGTTTTGGCTCTTGGGTGGCGGAAAGACTCCTTGTGCTGGAGGAAAGCACCTCCACTACCGGAACTAGGGACGCCAGCCCTCCAGCTGGGACCTGGGGATCCCCCAGAATTATAACTTATCTCCAGACTGCAGTTTCCCTGGAGAAAATGGATGCTCTGGAGAGTGGACTCTAGGGCACTGTACCCCACAGAGGTCCCAGTCTGTCACGTTCTCAGGGTGCAGGCTGGCAGGAGTCCAAAGCCATTCCAAGGTCAAAGTCCAGGAAGTCAAGCAGGAGCCAAGTCACCAATGCAGAATCACAAACCGGAATCAGAAGTCAATGTCCAAAAGCCAAAAGGTCAGGGTGCCAAGGAAATCAAGCAGGTCAGGATCAGGAAGGAGTGTGGATGCAAGCCACTTGTTGCTTCCACAAGGTTACCAGGTCCTGGGTGGGAGCTATATGGGAGTCTCAATCATCCTGCTCCCTGGGTGGCAGTGACTCTGCTAGAACTCAGGGCTGAGAGATCTGAAGCATCGGTGTGCCTCATGTCTTCGCTCTGAAAGTTCTTTCCGGAGCCTGCTTCGAACTCTTGAGATGGGAGGAGGAGCGCTTGGAGGAGATTGATCCTCAACATCTGACACTGCTGCCTGGAGAGTGATTAATGGGCCAGCTGCTGTTTGTTCAGCTGAGGAACTGGCTGGCAACTCTTCCAGGTCTGTTAACCCTTCCAGCTCCTCGTCAGGGCTCATGACACTGTCCTCGTCAGGCTCCATCCCCAAATCTCTAGGAGTTTCGCAACCTGGATCTGGCAACCCTACCCCCCCCCCCCCCGTCCCACCAATGGCTATGGAGGACCTGGCAACCCCAAATGGAAAAGATCTGTGGGATTAGACCCATAGCTTGGGGTTTGCTACAAATTCTCAGCCTTCTAGACCTACGGGGCTCCCGAGGCTGAGTTGTTCCGCCATCTTGCCTCTCCCGCGTGTCTCACGCCTCTCTTGTCATCTTCCCCTTTTCAGTATCCCACAAGGAAGGCAAATTCCGCTCGGAACTCTCCAAGCTGGTGGTCGTAGCGAAAACAACCCATGACGAGTTGTGACCGTGACGCCAGAAACATCGTGCCTCACTTGGGAACAAGACGGCAGGAAGGAACGGAGGCGTCGGCTGATATTTTGCCTGAGGAGGATTGTCGGATCAGAATCGGGGCTCCACTTTTGTATGCTGGGGCTTGGAGACATCCCCAAAGCGTTTCAAACTCCAGTGAGAATTTGGGGGGGGGGGGCGTGCCCCTCTGTCACGTTCTGCTTTAGTGATCCAGCGGCTACAAAGAGCACCACCCAGGGTGAGGGAAATAAGTCAGGGGACTCCTCCTCCACCTTCTGCGCTTACTTACATTGTAGCGATGGAACATCACAGAATTATTCTTTACCCTTTTAGCTCCTTGAGAACATTCTCAAACCAAAGAATGTTTTCTCCCCCCACCCTCCCCATCTCCATGCCTCTTCCTTCCCCCAACGTAATTTGGTCCGATAGGTATGAAGGGACTCCGATTGTGGTTTTTTAAAAATTTGGAATAAATCAAAATATGTCTCTTAAATTAAATTTCTGTCCCTCTTTCTTTTCGCTTCCTTCGATGATAATGATATTGGATTTATATCCTGCCCTATACTCTGAATCTCAGAGTGGTCAAAAATCTCCTTTACCTTCTTCCCCCCCCCCACAACAGCCACCCTGTGAGGTAGGAGGGGCTGAGAGAGCTCTCCCAGAAGCTCTCCCTTTCAAGGACAGCTCTGCCAGAACTATGGCTGACCCAAGGCTATTCCAGCAATAATAATAATAAATTTTATTTGTATCCCGCCCTCCCCACCTAGGCAGGCTCAGGGCGGCTAACAACATTTCATAAAACATACAATAATAAATAAAACCTTTAAGTTTAACAATAAAAACTTTAAGTTTAACAACATTAAAAACCAGTCAATACAATTAAAATAACTTGGTCTGACAGTGCCGATGGTGTTTGACACTAGCTCTGTCAGTTTATACAATCTATACAGTTTACACAGCGGTATAAGTCTTTAATTAGACCGCATTAGCGAATCCTTAGCAGCCGCAAGTGGAGGAGTGGGGAATCAAACCCAGTTCTCCCAGATAAGAGTCCGCGCACTTAACCACTACACCAAACTGATTGGTGGGCTGCACGCACTTTTTATGGACCTGCTGCTGTTAAGGGGGGTTTGGGAGAGGTCACCAGGTAGAGAAGAAAGATGGCAGAGTGTTGCCTGTTAATATTTTGACAACAAATCCAAACTGGGTTTTGCGGGTAAGAGGCCGTGTGCCACAAGCTTGGAGATTCCGCATCGAACCACGTTTGTGGACAAGGACCGATGTGTTTCTGTGCTTGGAGTGTTGAACTCGGCATCTTGTTGGGGTATTTGTTTTAAATTCAGAGGTGAGGTAGATCCATAAATAGAGACAAGGCTTTTGCTTATCTAAAGAAATAAAGTTTACTAGTATAAAACATCAAGGAAAAGTACTTGGGATAAAAGAAAATTGAACATATGAAGCTGCCTTATACTGTATCAGACCCTCGTTGGTCCATCAAAGTCAGTATTGTCTACTCAGACTGGCAGCGGCTCTCCAGGGTCTCAAGCTGAGGTTTTTCATTCCTATTTGCCTGGACCCTTTTTAGTTGGAGATGCCGGGGATTGAACTTGGGACCTTCTGCTTACCAAGCAGATGCTTTACCACTGAGCCACTGTGAGTAGATTGTCCCATTGAGATTACAAAAGTGTGTGCTTGCAGACTATTTATTTTGGCTGCTTTGATGTGTATGTTCACCTCTCCTCCCTCAATCGCACAGGAGCTACAGAGCAAAAACTCTATTTTCTCCGCTGTGGTAGACAGTTCAAGGCTTGGAGAATGGTGGTTTGGGCTGAAGGCTACTTCCTGAATCTGGGCACAGCTGAGGTTCAAACACGGCTCCCTCTTGTTGCCCGAATGCTATGCCAACTAAAAGCAATCTTAATTTCTATGAGAAAAGTAGAATTTTCAAGATAGTCTCCGGATTATGTGTAGGGTGGAAGGTCCACCCTGGCCAAGGGCAGTGGGGGAGGGGGAGATAGTGTGGCCAGCTTCAGGCTGGGAAACACCTGGAAATTACGGGGTGGGGCCTTCAGAGGACAGGGGCCTCAGTGGAGTACAATGCCAAGGAGTTCACCCTTCAAAGCATCTACTTTTTGAGAAAGTGATCTCAGTAGTCTGGAGATGAGCTGTAATCAGGGGTCATTTTGTAGAAAAAGATGTGCCAGAGCTCATTAGCACAACTCATTTGCATATGCCACACACCCCCTGACATCATTGGAAGGTGGACTAAATTACAGGGCTTTTTTTGTAGCAGGAACTCCTTTGAATATTAGGTCACACATCCCTGATGTAGCCAATCCTCCTGGAGTTTACAGTAGGCCCTGTGCTAAGAGCCCTGTAAGCTCTTGGAGGATTGGTTACATCATCGGGGTTTGTGGTCTAATACGCAACGGAGTTCCTACTACAAAGAAAGCTCTGCTAAATTATATCAGCTCCGCATCTACCTTGAAATGCTTCTTGAATTATAATTGTCATAATAAAACCTTACTCCCATTGCAGTTTTAAAATTACTTTCTCCTGTGTGTCCACAAGTGGCATAACGAAGATTTCCATCTGTCTGCTTTATGTTTTGGTTATTTTCCCTATTTTTCTTGTGAGGGAAAATATGAGAATCTTAGGATTCAGCAAAATTCTCACAGGGGGTCTGAACAATGGAGCCCAGAAGCAAGTATTTTTTTTTTGGGGGGGGGGGTGGTTTAAGAAAAGAGCACAATAAAATTTAGAGGTTCGGGAGCTCTGCTCCTGTGAGCTCCTGTCAAAATGAGGCCTGGCCAATTCTGAAGGGGTCTCCAGGTATCAAGGCAAAAGCAAGGGGGGTTTTTTATGCATGATGTCCTCTCTGCATGTGCTGTTGATTGCCACTAGGGGGCGGGAGAGATTGTCCTTGAGTTATGCTACCCGTGTGAAAAGGGCAGGTTCCCTATTTGGATTCTCCCAAGAACAACCTGGAAATGAAACAGCTAGTCTTGTGATGAATGACTTTGGGAGAGCTCAACCGTACAGCTGCATTTGGAATCTCGGTCCGGTTCTGTTTTCCCCATCTCGAAAAAGGTATTGCAAAGAGGCTCTTGGCATGGGTCAAGCAGTTGCTGAATACTCAAAGATAAGGATGCTTGCCTCCAGGTGGGACCTGGGGATCCCCTGGAATTACGGCTTACCTCCAAACTTCGGAAATCAGTTCCCCTGGAGAAAAGGAATGCTTTGGAGCAGGGATGACCAAATGGCAGCTCAGGAGCCACATGTGGTTCTTCCATACATATTGTGCGGCTCTCAAAGACACCACTGCCCCATCAGCCAGCTCGGAGAAGGCATTTGTCTCTTTAAATCACTTCTCCAAGCCAGCTGGCAGCTTGGAGAATGCATTTAAAGTTGCTTTCTGCCCACCTCTCCCTCCCCCCTCCCCATCTTCCTTCATTTCTTCCTTCCCTCCTTTCTTCCTTCCTGTCTTGTGGCTCTCAAACATCTGACATTTATTCTATGTGGCTCTGAAGCAAATTTGGCCTCCCTTCTTTGGAGGGTGAACTCCATTGTGCCGCACTGAGGTCCCTGTCCTTCCCAGGCTCCACCCCCAAATCTCCAGGAGTTCCCAAACTTGGAGCTGGCAATCCCACCCATTCCCCACAGGTAGCTGGGGGAAGGGGGACCTGGCAACCCTACCTGAGGCTGATGAGCTTGTGGCTGATGGTTTTATTTTGGGGTGTGGGGCTTGCATTTGTGTGTGTGTGTTCCCATGCCTGGAAGTCATGGTGACCTCTGGCAACTCCTCCTGGGGGCCTGGAGGATATTTAGGGAGGTGGCTGAATAAAGCCTGCCCCTGCCTCCTGACCCTGGTATTCGCTGGAGGTCTCCCATCTAAATACTTGCCAAGGTTGGCCCTACTTAGCTTCTGAGATCTGATAAAATCGGGCTTGCCTGTGCTATCCTGATCAAGGTGGGCTGATTGCTTTAGAGCAGGGGTGGCCAAAGTTGCTTAACATAAGAGCCACAAAGAATAAACATCAGATGTTTGAGAGCTGCAAGACATGAACATCAGATGTTTGAGAGCAGGAAGGAAGGCAAATAGATTGAGGAGGGAGGAGAGGTGAAAAGAAAGCAACTTTAAATGCATTCTCCAAGATGCCAGATGGCTTGGCTTGAAGAAGTGATTTCAAGGGAGAAATGCCTTCTCCAAGATGGCCAGTGGGGTGATGGAGACTTCAAGAGTCATACAATATGTGTGCAAGAGCCACATGTGGCTGTCGAGCCACAGTTTTGCCACCTCTGCTTTAGAGTAAAGGGGGGACTTTTCCCCTTCTACCCTGACAGTACAACTGGGGGTGTCAACTCCCAATGAAATTGCATTACAGCAGCCCCCTGTGTATAATTTAACATCCGGAACTTACTGCCAATGGCCACGAGCCTGGGTGGCAGCAAAAGGAGGACTAGAGAAATGCACTGAAGGTCTGTCAACGGCTGTTGGCCCAGGGTGCTGAATTGAAGCCTCCATGTTCAGAAGCAGTGTACCTGCTGGAGAATCATAGAATAATAGAGTTGGAAGGGATCTCCAGGGTCATCTAGTCCAACCCCCTGCACAATGCTAGAAATTCACAAATACGCCCCCCACCCCCAATTCACAGGATCCGCATTGCTGTCAGATGGCTGTCTAGCCTCTGTTTAAAAACCTCCAAGGAAGGGGAGCCCATCACCTCCCGAGGAAGCCTGTTCCACTGAAGGCTCTGTTAGGAAGTTCTTCCTAATATTGAACGGGGAACACTTCTGATTTTATTTCAACCCATTGGTTCTGGTCCTACCTTCCGGGGCCACAGAAAACAATTCCACGCCATCCTCTATATGACAGCCCTTCAAGTACTTGAAGATGGTGGCCATATCACCCCTCAGTTGCCTCCTCTCCAGGCTAAACATGCCCAGCTCCCTCAGCCTTTCTTCATAGGACTTGGTCTCCAGACCCCTCACCATCTTCATCGCCCTCCTCTGGACCCCTTCCAGCTTGTCTATATCCTTCCTAAAATGTGGGGCCCAAAATGAACATAGAAGGGGGCAGCTAGAAGGACAGCCTTCATACTCTGCCTGGGGACTTCCTGAAAGCCACTTTGGGAAACAGGATGCTCAACTAAATGAACTTTGACCTGATCCAACAGGACTCTTCTGTCCTGGGATGCAAACAGTGAAGGGGGGGGGGGGTTCTCTTCTCAGCACAGAATTAACAAGCAGCTTGGTGTTGACAGCTGAGCTGGAGGAGTGGCTGACTAGGCATTCTCACTCCTCCGCATTGTTCCACCTCCTTCCCTGACGGCATCACTGTGAGCTCCAGGGGGGCTTGGTGCGCAGCTGTCAATCTTCCAGGAGGGCTGTGGCTTGTCATTTTATCCCCGAGTCTCTGTTTTGCAGCTGCCGGATGGGGAAAGACGTGTGCTGTGAAACTCCCTTTTTTGGCTTCAGAGGCAGCCAATATCGAACCTTGGTGGTGGAAAGTGCCATCGACAGTGGAGGCATGGTGACCCTTCGTGGGGTTTTTGAGGCAAGAGATGTTCAGAGGCATCTTGTGTCAGTGAAGATTCATTGAAGCTCCCAAAATAAGCAAGCTTGATTATTTGAAACAAAGTTGCATTTATTGTATACTCCAAAGTTACTTCAGCATGATAGGCATTGGAACTGATGGCAAGCAGTTCGGGTCATTGGTATTTAACATTCTACATCAAAGCAATTACAACTACCCCCCAATTCCCAAAACAAAGGCTGAGACTTTTCACACGGCTCCCCCTTATCTTCTACAGTTGGTTACATTTCCCTGCGGCAATGTCCTTGCTGCCTCTAGGGAGGAGGTGAGAATCTGCTGGGCATTCTCCACTTCAAAGAATGCCTAACAACCTTTGATGTCCCTGGGAAGCTACTCTTTGGCTATTCCCTACTTGGCCCCCTCTCCTATTCTGCTAGCATAGGTTAGTGAGCATATATGTGAGTTAATCAATCTGGTTAGTAGTCAGCATTCAGCAATAGTATCAATGAACAGAGTCTGACATCTTGGCGTCGCCTGCCTCTGCCCAACAACCCTGGATTTCCTTGGTGGTCTCCCAAACCAGTACTAACCAGGGCTGATCCTGTTTAGCTTCCAAGATCTGACAAGATACAGGTTTGGGCAGGGCTGGTTCCAGGTTTTGAGGGGTCTTGGGCAGAGAGCATTCAGAGACACCCCCTTCTCTTCCCACCCCGACGACTCCCATCCATACCTTCCTGCCTGCCTCTGCTATTTACCCTTCCCTTGCTTGGTTGGCCTTCCCTTGCTTCTCAAGACGTTTTGGGCCCTGTTGGCCTCACCTCACAGTATGCTGGTGCTGGCCCTGGGCCATCCAGGTTAGGACAACATCCTCCATCTTCTTCCATCATCGTCGTCAGAGCTTTTTTGGTAGAAAAAGCTCAGCAGGAACTCATTTGCATATTAGACCACACCCCTGACATCACCATTGTTTCGCACCAGGTTTTTTTGTAGTAAAAGCCCAGCAGGAAATCATTTGCATATTAGGCCCTGACACCAAGCCAAGCCGAAACTGCATTCCTGGGCGTTCCTGCTCAAAAAAAGCCCTCATCATCATCGTATTGATCCTGGGCCTAGTGAGGCCTACAGGCTCCAGAGAAGCCTGCCTTGGAGTTATTACTGAAAGCTTACATTTCCCAGGATCCCCTCTGATTGGGTGGCAAGGTTTTCATCATATTGATCCTGGGCCTATTGAGGCCTACAGGCTCCAGAGAAGCCTGCCTTGGAGTTATTACTGAAAGCTTACATTTCCCAGGATCCCCTCTGATTGGGTGGCAAGGTTTTCATCGTATTGATCCTGGGCCTATTGAGGCCTACAGGCTCCAGAGAAGCCTGCCTTGGAGTTATTACTGAAAGCTTACATTTCCTTGGATCCCCTCTGATTGGGTGGCAAGGTTTTCATCGTATTGATCCTGGGCCTATTGAGGCCTACAGGCTCCAGAGAAGCCTGCCTTGGAGTTATTACTGAAAGCTTACATTTCCCAGGATCCCCCTCTGATTGGGTGGCAAGGTTTTCATCATATTGATCCTGGGCCTATTGAGGCCTACAGGCTCCAGAGAAGCCTGCCTTGGAGTTATTACTGAAAGCTTACATTTCCCAGGATCCCCTCTGATTGGGTGGCAAGGTTTTCATCGTATTGATCCTGGGCCTATTGAGGCCTACAGGCTCCAGAGAAGCCTGCCTTGGAGTTATTACTGAAAGCTTACATTTCCTTGGATCCCCTCTGATTGGGTGGCAAGGTTTTCATCGTATTGATCCTGGGCCTAGTGAGGCCTAAAGGCTCCAGAGAAGCCTGCCTTGGAGTTATTACTGAAAGCTTACATTTCCCAGGATCCCCTCTGGGCGGCAAGGTTTTGGAGGGACACTAGCCCAAAGAGGGGTAGGACCTGGGAGGAGAGCATAAAAAGGGCCAAGCCTGGAGAGACTTCAGGCAGAGAGGTTCTCTGTCTAGAGAGGTTGCAGACCGAGGAGGAGTGCTCTCTGGAACAGGCAGTAGTGGTGAGTTTTGGTATTAGAGCAGGGACTGTCTAGCTAAACGTGTCAGGGCTTTTGTTTATTTGCACCAACCTTTACTGTTTCATATTCACTATAGCACTAAATCTTTATCACCCACATTGTTTTAGAGCACTAATAATAAAGTATTTTTGTTGTTATACTGCCTCGATTCTCACGTCTCCTGGTCACAGTTAAGAGGTATTTATTAATAAGGACAAGTGGGGTTGGGAGCTCCGGGCCCTCCCATGCAGACCCTGACCAGAGTGGTGGCAGCCAGTAGAAGGCACTGCTAGGCCCCTGCTGTGTGACAGTTGTCATCATCATCATCTACCCGAATGGCATTGAATGGTGTAGAATAGGCAGGAGATTCTAAGACTGTCTGGCAGCCAGAAGTTCTAGCTCCTTTTAGCAATTTATGCACGACTAGGTGGCAAACTAGACTTGTTTTTTTTTCCATCCATCTTTTCACACATTAGAATAGTGCAAAAAATTATAGCCATTTCCTCTTTACAAACATAAAAGAAATATAAGGCAAGGGACTTTCAGAGGTGGTTTGCCCGTTGCCTGTCTCCACATCATGATCCTGGTATTCATTGGATGTCACCCTTCCATAAAAACGTAAGAGCCATGTTGGATCAGGCCAATGGCCTATAATAATAATAATAATAATAATAAAATTTTATTTGTATCCCGCCCTCCCCGCCGAGGCGGGCTCAGGGCGGCTAACAACATTTCATAAAAATTATACAGAGTTTAAAATCACATTATCTTTAAAACCTTCCAATTAATCGAGTATTATACAAGTTTCCAGGTGCTAATCCAGTCCAACGCTTTGTCACACAGTGGCCAAAAAACCCAGGTGCCATCAGGAGGTCCATCAGTAGGGCGAGGACACTAGAAGACCTCCCACTGTTGCCCCCTCCCCAAACACCAAGAATACAGAGCATCACTTGCCCCAGACAGAGAGTTCCATCTATATCAGGCGTGACCAACGGTAGCTCTCCAGATGTTTTTTGCCTACAACTCCCATCAGTCCCAGCCAGCATGACCAATGACTGGGGCTGATGGGAATTGTAGGCAAAAAAAGTCTGGAGAGTTACTGTTGGCCACCCCTGATCTATACCCTTTGGCTAATAGCCACTAATGGACCTCTGCTGCATATGTTTATCCGGTCCCCTCTTGAAGCCATCCATGCTTGAAGTTGCCACCACCTCCTGTGCGAGGGAATTCCATATGTTAATCACCCTTTGGGTGAAGAAGTACTTCCTTTTGTCCGTTTTAACCTGATCGCTCAGCAATTTCATGGAATGTCCAAGAGCTCCTGTATTGTGAGAAAGGAAGAAGAGTACTTCTTTCTCTACCTTCTCTGTCCCATGCATAATCTTGTAAACCTTGATCATGTCACTCCTCAGTTGAACACTAGCCAAAGCCGACCCTGGTTAGCTTCCAGAGATCTGACGAGACCAGCTGTCTCCAGGTCAGGGCCTTCGATTAGGAACCATCAAAATCACACCAAGCCATACACAAGTTTTGGAGTTCTGCAAAACTCTTTGATTTTTTAAAAAAAATCCTCTAATCTTTATAATCCTCATCATAAAGATTTCGCTAGGAAGAAATGGTGCGGGTCGAGCGGGCACCCATTGGGCTTTTGGCATTGTGGGAAGCTAAGCAGGCAACGGTCGGCTCGGACTCAAAATGCTTAAGAAATGGGGTTGGTCAAATCCTTCCCGAGTGCTGGGTGCAGCACACAAGGCAGAGCCGGTCCTAGACTGTCTGGCACCCTAGGCAAGACTAACATCTGGCACCCCCCCCCCCCCCACACACACTGATAATCTCACTGAGTCACATGGGGGAGGGTGCCTCATTCAACATCTGCAGAAAGTTGGCACTGTAGGCAATTGCAGGATCCTATAAGGCCAAGAGAAGAGGGAAATTGTCCAAGTTGTTAATTGAAAGGGAAGAAGAAGACTGCAGTTTTATACCGCGCCCTTCTCTCTGAATCAGAGACTCAGAGCAGCTTACAATCTCCTATATCAGGGGTCCTCAAACTACGGCCCGTGGGCCAGATGCGGCCCGCTGAGGACGTTTATGCGGCCCGCCGGGTTATGGCAAAATCAGACCGGAAGTGACGTTCGACCTAAACTCGCATTAGCAACGCACACTTCCGGCACTGGGCTGAGGCGGCGGAGACAGAGTGTGAGGCGATACCGAGGTGAGGTGAGTTCCCAGGCCGGGGTGTGTGGTGTGGGGAAGGGAGAGAGATGCAGAAGACGGAGAACTGACGGCCCGCGGCCTTGTACAGTAACGGCAGTCCGGCCCTCCAACAGTCTGAGGGACAGTGAACTGGCCCCCTATTTAAAAAGTTTGAGGACCCCTGTCCTATATCTTCTCCCCCCACAACAGACACCCTGTGAGGTGGGTGGGGCTGAGAGGGCTCTCCCAGCAGCTGCCCTTTCAAGGACAACCTCTGCAAGAGCTATGGCTGACCCCAGGCCATGCCAGCAGGTGCAAGTGGAGGAGTGGGGAATCAAACCCAGTTCTCCCAGGTAAGAGTCTGCGCACTTAACCACTACACCAAACTGGCTCTGGAAGCTGCTTTAGACAATCAAAGCCAAATCAAGGGACTCTTATCTAGCGCATGAACAACCACCAGCTGCATAGTTTCTTCTCAGATCTTTGCCCACCAGGGGAAAAATCTCTGATGGCTAAATTTGGTATGTCCAGAATAGATGGGAGGTTGTCAGGAGCCACACTGGAGCCTGGAGTGGACAAGGGACCTCAGCCACTTAAAGTCCACCTAAGGATGACAATCCCCAGGTGGGGGCAGGGGATCTCCTGGTTTGGAGGCCCTCCCTCCACTTCAGGGTCATCAGAAAGCGGGGGTGGGGGGGAGAAATGGCTGTTGGCACTCCATTATTACCTATGGAGACTGATTCCCATAGGGTATAATGGAGAATTGATCCATGGTTATCTGGGGCTCCGTTTTTTTTGAGGCAGAAGCACCACATTTGCAGCATAGCATCCGATGACTCTTCTCAAAACACCCTCCAAGTTCCAAAAAGATTGGATTAGGAGTCCAATTCTATGAGCCCCCAAAGAAGGTGCCCCTATCCTTCATTATTTCCAGTGGAGGGAAGACATTTAAAAAGTGTGCAGTCCCTTTAAATGTGATGGCCAGAACTCCCTTTGGAGCTCAGTCATGCTTGTCACAACCTTTCTCTACTTCTTTCTCTACCTTCTCTAGAAGCCAGTTTGGTGTAGTGGTTAAGTGAGCAGACTCTTGTCTGGGAGAACCGGGTTTGATTCCCCACTCCTCCACTTGCACCTGCTGGAATGGCCTTGGGTCAGCCATAGCTCTGGCAGGAGTTGTCCTTGAAAGGGCAGCTGCTGTGAGAGCCCTCTCCGCCCCACCCACCTCACAGGGTGTCTGTTGTGGGGGAGGAAGGTAAAGGAGATTGTGAGCCGCTCTGAGACTCTTTGGAGTGGAGGGCGGGATATAAATCCAATATCTTCTTCTTCTTCTTCAGCCCCACCCACCTCACAGGGTGTCTGTTGTGGGGGAGGAAGGGAAAGGAGATTGTGAGCCGCTCTGAGACTCTTCGGAGTGGAGGGCGGGATATAAATCCAATATCGTCTTCATCTTCTTCTTTCTCCTGGCTCCACCCCCAAAGTCCCCAGATATTTCTTGAATTGGACCTGGCAACCCGAAGTCCAGCCCCCAAAGCATCCATTTTCTCTAGAGGAACTGATCTCTGGAAAGAAGCTGTAATTCTGGAGGATTCTCAGGTCCCCCCTAGAGACTGGTGGGACATAATAGTTACTAAAATTTGACCTCAAGTTTTTTTAAAGTAGCTTTTGTTCTTCTTGAGATGTATTCCTCTATTTTTTTAAAAAAGAAAATCTAATTCTTTGGAAGTCTAACCAGGCTCTGCTTTAAAAAACCCATTCATTTATTTATTACCAACATTTCTACACCAGCCTTCCTTCCAGCACCGCTACAAATTTAAAATTCCTCCTGGGGCCTGATAAAGCCAATTCAGAGCTGTCCTACCAGTTACAAGTCAATTGCAACATCCAATTTTTAAAAGGGTGTTTTGCGAAGGAAGGGGCCGTGAGAGCCTGGCATGCTTTTGAAGACCGCAGACACCCTGACTGCTCTAGCTGAGCCCCTCTGCAAAGACAATGCATAAAGACAAGGAAGAATTACACTTCACGGAACTCAGGACTGGTTATAGCTGCACAGAGCGATGGAGAACCGGCGGAGGCCCAAGTTTTTAATTACCCAATTTGCTTCAATGGCTCCCTGCAGGGGGAGAAGCGGCCTCTTCCTTAAAGGGGGTCATGAGGGGTACCTGCTGTTCAAAATTTTTTTAATTTAATCTAAGACAGCTCTGAAGGACTTGTCGATTGCTTGGGGCGGCCGGCTGCCGGACCGCACTTCTCGGCAAAACAAATGGGCCTGAGAAAGGCTGCTTGAAAAGCCAAAAAAAAAAGGGGGGGGGATTTCCAAAGCAAATGGGACCATTTGAAACAACGGGACCTTTGTAATTACCATCCACTTGCTTGGTCTCCTACGGCAAGGCCAGAATTCCCTCCAGGTGACAAATGTTTTGTGAATGGAAACAGAGTTAATGCTACCATCCTTTTAATCAGTTGATTCCTAAGAAGGCTAGTATTTGTCAGACTCATTTTATCATTTATTTTAAATAAACAAGGACTGGTTATAGATCCCACCTGCTTAGTTTGTGTCTGTACTGGAGGGGGAGCTATTATGGTATAGTTAGAATACTGGATTAGGAGAGGGGTGTTATGTATTTGCTGCATTATGTATTGCATTTTACTGGGTTCTGTTGCCTGAGCTTGAGACAGGCACTCTTTGCAAACCAGGATCCTGAAGCCTGGAAGAACAGGCCAATCAGGCTTATAGGCATGTAACAACGAGATGCAAATAAAAGATTCTGGAGTGAGCCAATCAGGATGCGAGGCATGTAACAACTTGTAACAAAGAGATGCAAATAAAGGATTCTGGAGTGAGCCAATAGGAGTAACTGTTGCCTGCTGGGGGGGGGCATGGTTAACCATGGCCAGAGTGTATATAATGAGTGAAGTGCCTGTGCTGTTTGTGACTGTTTCTTCTTGCAGTAAAGTGTTCTTGGTTGATTCCAGGCTGGCTGAACTTGCTTTACAATAAGTCTCCAACTTTTGAACCTGTGGGCATCTTTGAAATTCTGAAGCAGGGGGATGGGCGCAGCCACAAAATGGCTGCCAGCAGCTGCCGTAGCTTACCTCCCTTGTGCTGTGGCGGCAGCTGCTGCCAAAGTAGTGCTAAGCCAATCAAATCTCCAGCAGACAATCAGAAGCAGTGCCTGGCAAAAGCCCCACCTGGCACCACTGGGGACCCCTGCACTAGGAGCTGGCAAGACTTAGGTTCAAATGCCCCCTCAACCATGAAGTCTTCGGAGTGACTCTGGGCCAATCAATCTCTCTCATTGTAACCTGCCTCAATGGGATGATGGGTGGATAAAATGAGTGGCTATTAGCCACAGCGTATTGTTGGAACTCTCTGTCTGGGGCAGTGATGTTCTGTATTCTTGGTGCTTGGGAGGGAGGCACAGTGGGAGGGCTTCTAGTGTCCTGGCCCCACTGATGGACCTCCTGATGATGCCTGGTTCTTTTTGCCACTGTATGACACAGAGTGTTGGACTAGATGAGCCACTGGCCTGATCCAACACGGCTTCTCTTATGTTCTTATGAGTTTGTGAGAAAAGCCATGCACAACACCTTACTCTCCTCTGAGGAAAAAAAACATGTTCCCTCTAAGCTGAGTTAGTGAGCTAGCTCACAATTTTTTTAGCCTCAGGCTCACATATTTTTGTTTTAGCTCAGCCTGCGCAGGAAGGATGGCCTCAGAGAACACTAACTTATGCAGTAGCTTACAGCTTTCCTGCCAGTAGCCCACAAAGCAGAATTTTTGCTCACAGGACGCCACAGCTTAGAGGGAAGACAGAATGCTTTTCCCCTTCCACCAGTTGCAATCCTGCACCGCAGGGAAAAGATTTCATCTCTGCTACATGTGCAATTTCCAGATGACACTTGAAACCTCCTACCTCTACAGCATGACTTTAAGCCAGGGGTGAGGAAAGACAGGTTGCTTACCTGTAACTGTAGATCTTCGAGTGGTCATCTGTGCATTCACACTCATGGGATAGTGCGCCTGAGATTCCATCGGTTTACTAGGGCGAAGCGCCGATTCGGTGAGCGCCGCCGACAAACGAGCCGCTCGATTTTTCCTGGTCTGCTTTGAGAAACGCAGACAATGCGGACAGGAGTCGACTCGATGGGCTTCTCCCAGGCACAGCAGGCAAAGGGAATGCCCGTCCGGAGGGGCGATCTTCCTTCCACAAGCACGGCAGCGCTTGAAAAACCCCCAGCGACTTTCCATAGAAAGAAGCCGCAGAAAAAAAACTGCTCAGAATAATCTGAGAGAAAAAACGCGGGGGAAAGCGGGAGCGAAGCACCCCAAGGGGCCGTTCGCCACACAAACAAAGAACGCTTTTTTTTTTTTTACACTAACTAACTATACTACACTATAACTAAACTAACTAACAACTATAAACGGGCTAGACCGAGAAAAGGCAAAGCCAAAAATTCTCACCGACCGGGGAAACGGAAAGGAAAACCTCTCAGCGCAGCGGTCAGAAAGGAACTGGCGGGATCCTCCGCGCGGGCGCCGGTGGGCATGCGCATTGGGACGCCTGCGCATGCCCGTTGGCGCCGAGCGCGAAAAAATCCCGGGCTTTTTCAGATACCGATTCGGGGATCGGCGCAGGCGCACTATCCCATGAGTGTGAAGCACAGAGACCACGAAGAAGATCCTTTTTTCTGCCAAGGGCCATATGGATATTTATAACATCATTTGCGGGCCATAAACAATTATCAACTTAAAAAACAGTGCTCCACCAAGGGAGAATGATTCAGGCCAGCAAAATTAATGCAAATCATTGTTTTTCTATTTGAAGTCATATGGGGAGAGTCTAATCTGGCATGCGCGAGCATGCACACACACCCACCCACGGCCTGCCACCCTAGGCAAATGCGTAGGTCCAGGGCTTTTTTGTAGAAAAAGCCCAGCAGGAACTCAGTAATATATTAGACCACATCCCCCACTCATTAGCATATTAGGCCACACCATCTGGGATAATCAAGTGCAAACCAAACTGTGACAGTAACTTTTCCATGCCCTGCAGCAATTCTGCCCCGCCTGCCAGGCCCCCAGAGAGGCTGCCGCACAGTACATCTGGGCCCTGGGGAGGCTGCCTGGCTGGGCCCCACAATCCTCGCTGGCCAGTCAGGCCCCAGAAAGGCTGCCACATGGCTTGGTTCGGCCCAGCAATCCCTGAGGGCCACGCCAAGAGACCTCGAGGGCCGCATATGGCCCTTGGGACGGAGGTTCCCCACCTCTGTTTTAAGCAATCCATGTCTTGTTAAAATATGAATCAAAGATTGACAACATAGGTTTTCAAAGCTTTCCCTTTATTTCACACCCACAAAACACGGTACATTTTTTTTGTCCTATTCCCAAAACAATGTTCAATCCACAGAAATGTTCAAGCTTCAAAACTCTGTAGCCACTATATCGCACTGCCTCTGTACAGAAATCTGCTTCCAGTTCTTAGAGAAGGGAATAAGAAATTACACAGGGCACTGAATTTCCATCTCTCACGTCTTCCAAGTTTTAAGTTTTAACCTTAGACTTTTAAAATGTATATTTGCAGTCAAAGGACTAGTAGTAACTTTAAAACAGCGTAAAAACTGAGTCAGGTTCTAATGTACGTGTTGGCGTAATGCAGTGACGAGATGCCCGCAGCTCTGTTTTTAAAGCTGCAAATAACTTAATTTGGAAAAGATAATGTTGTGTCTCCCAAAACTGTCCCATCACAAGGTTTTTGTAAAGGCAAGACCTTTGTCACCAATCTTGGTACAAGTGGGGAACTTCCAGAGAGGGTTGAAGAATATTAAGGGGGTAATGCCAGGAGAGACTGATGCACCTGTAAATCATGCCATCTCTGCCAGGGCACCCTGTCCAGGGAAGCTGGGTGACCTGGGGTGGAGCTGATCCAGTAACTGAATCATGGGGAGAAACACAGGAAGTTCCTGACTTCTGGTCTTTACCAAAAAACCCCCATCAAAAGCAGGGGCAGCCAAACTGTGGCTTAGGAGCCACATGTGGCTCTTTCACACACATTGTGCGGCTCCTGAAGCTCCCACTGCCCCTTTGGCTGGCTTGGAGAAGGCATTTAAAGTTAAAGTTGCTTTTTTTCCACCACTCCCTCCCTCCCCCATCTGTTTACCTTCATTCCTTCCTGTCTTGTGGCTCTCAAAAATCTGATATTTATTTTACATGGCTCTTATGTTAAGCAAGTTTGGCCACGCCTGATCTAACGGGTGCACCACAAATTAGTGGAGTGTCCTCTCCTGGGATGTTTTGTCTCCTCATAATGAAGTTGGGGGAATGCTGTAGCAAAGTGGTTTAAGCACCTGCTTTGGGTGCCAAAGGTCTCAGGTTGAAGAATTGCAAATTTATACCCCACCCTTCTCCCTGAAGCAGAGACTAAGAGCGGCTTACAATCTCCTTTATCTTCCTCCCCCACAACAGTCACCCTGTGAGGTGGATGGGGCTGAGAGCGCTCTCACAGCAGCTGCCCTTTCAAGGACAACCTCTGCCAGAGCTTTGGCTGACCCAAGGCCCTTCCAGCAGGTGAAAGTGGAGGAGTGGGGAATCAAACCTGGTTCTCCCATATAAGAGTCCACACACTTAACCACTACACCAAACTGGCTCTCCAGTTCAAGGGGAATTTTTTTTTTCCGGTCCGAGGCCTTGGAAATGGCCTCAGGCCAAATAGAAAGGGATTTACTGAGCTGGATGGTTCAAAGGCAGCTTCATCAGTTAATGCTGCTTATTCATAAGTTCATTTTGCATTTCTGTTGCCACACAAGTGCGAACGGCAGCTATTTGCTCCTACGGAATAATTTCACATGCATCCCGGAGACTTGGTTCTGATCAAAGCAAAGCCCCTTCCTCCTTCTTCTCTTGCGAAAAGGGAACAGGCCTTCTCTCCACCTCTCCCATTCCATTTTCTTCACCTAGGTCCACAGGACCGAATGGGAGCCAGATCTGGTCTGCCAAGTCTCGCTGTGGGCTCCATTTTGTTTTGTGCAACTCTGGACTGTGACAGAACCCAGAAACTGGCCATTTCTGAGTCGCTCACAAGCGGTTTTTCAAACCATGCTCTGACAGTTCCTGAGATGCGCAATCGTCAAGGAAGATCAGTCAAGGCGGCCTCAATAAGAACATTTCCCCGTCAAGAACAGGCGTCCCCTGAAAGGCCCACTTGCAAGAAGACTGCAGATTTATACCCCACCCTTCTCTCTGAATCAGAGACTCAGAGCGGCTTACAATCTCCTTTATCTTCTCCCCCCACAACAGACACAGAGCTGTCACAGAAGCTGCCCTTTCAAGGACAGCTCTGCGAGAGCTATGGCTGACCCAAGGCCATTCCAGCAGCTGCAAGCGGAAGAGTGGGGAATCAAACCCGGTTCCCCCAGATAAGAATCCGCGCACTTAACCACGACACCAAACTGGTTCTCAGGATTGAGCATACAACCCCTTGTTTGAACTGTGAGGACTAGGAGCGGAGCTGATTGCAGGTGTTTATTGGCATTCTGGTACATGGGCTGTAAGTCCATGGAATCCAGCGTAGCTCCTTCCCCTCCCAAAAAAACAATATCGAATTCCATCCCTCTCCCATTGTGGTTTTGCAGAGGGAACGGGCCTTCTTGCTCTCCGTTGGAACTGGGAAGGGAGTCCAGAAAAAAAAAATGGCAGGAGTGTTACAGAGGCCTGAGCATGAGATATCCTCAGAGAAAGTGGCAAGGTGTGATTCTCTCATGCTCCCTACATGGCCTCTATGGAGCAGGAATCCCGTTTTTTTTTTTGAGCTCCGGGATTATGACAGCGTGGTGGGGTGCAGCCACAAAATGGCTACCATGGGAGGTGGAGAAAGCCACAAAATGGTGGTCACAGCTTACCCTCAGTCACGCAGTGAAGCTCCTTGTGCTGTGGTGGCAGCTCCAATGTTTTTAAAAAGTCTGCACAGCCAATCCAATGGCCAATCAGAAGCCCAGCTGGGCAGAAAGCCCCACCTGGCCCCGCTCACATTCTAAAAACACTTGGCAGGAAAGGTGTCAGTGGGCACCCATGGGCATCATCCATGTTGGGGACTTCTCCTCCCACCGATAAAAGCAGACTCTCTGCCATGGTGTGGGACATCGGCTGAGGGCACAAACTTATCGGGCACCCTGGAATATTGCCAGGGAACCTTGCCAGTGCTTCAGGGATTCACAGGTTCCATGGCAGAGAAAATCAACAGGGAAAAACAGTTCCTGAAAGTGGAGAGTCGGAAAGTTTTCATCTTCCCACTGAACTGATTATGGAAGGAGGAACCCCAAAAACTCCAAAGCCACACCCAGACAGGAAGCAAGTGCAATTCTACCATCTGCTGAAGGTGGCACAGCTTGTCACAATCTCAAACTTAACCTCTGATTCCATAATTATACAAACAGAGAGGACTATTAATGCATGCCATCCAGAGCAGACTTAAACCCTTTTAAGTCCACTGAAGTCAATGAGCTTAAGGGGAGGGACGGTGGCTCAGTGGTAGAGCATCTGCTTGGGAAGCAGAAGGTCCCAGGTTCAATCCCTGGCATCTCCAAAAAAGGGTCCAGGCAAATAGGTGTGAAAAACCTGAGCTGGAGACCCTGGAGAGCCGCTGCCAGTCTGAGAAGACAATACTGACTTTGATGGGCCCAGGGTCTGATTCAGTATAAGGCACCTTCATATGTTCATATGTAGGTGTAACTGTTTTAGAACTGCATTGAAAAAGCAGCAAGGGTGATTCTGTAGATGACGACGAGTGGTAGATGGATGGAGGAGCGTTCCATCAAGTCGGATTTTCCAAAGGCAAAAGGGATTTCAAATCAGCATACGACATGTAACAAATCCTATTTCTTACTGCTCCACAAAAAAAGGGGCTGGGGCACCGTAGCCTGTGAAAGGGGTGGGGCTAGAGGGGCCTGCAGGAGTTTGCTAAGATTATGGAAAATATTGAGACAGGGAGTGAAGAAATTGCTTTTCTCCCATTTTAAAAAAAAATTCTATGATCTGCAGAATCCCGATTTTTTTCTTGGACTGTTTAACTTTTCAGGATGCTGGTGGAGTGTGGAGCAAGGAAATCAATGCTTCTCCTTTTGTACTTGACAAAAAAATATTTCTCTTAACACAGAATAATAAGAATAAAAAAGAGACCAGCAAAGTATTTTGCCATGCTAGTTTTCTGCATGTAGGATTGTTGCTGCTGTTATTCAAAGGGCAAAGCAACCCCGTCATCTGAAGTGGTACAATCTAGGAGGAAACTAGACCCAAGATTCCTCTGACCACAGAAACTGACTTCTAATGTTCTGAGAGAAGAATAACTCAGGTGGAATTCTAGCAGGAGCTCCTATGCATATTAGGCCACACCACTCTGATGTAGCCAATCCTCCAAGAGCTTACAAAAAAGAGCCTTGTAAGCTCTTGGAGGATTGGCTACATCAAGGGTGTGTGGCTTAATATGCAAAGGAGCTTCTGCTAGAATTCCACCCCTGACTCAGGGCTTTTTTTGTAGCAGGAAATCCTTTGCATATTAGGCCCTGTAAACTCCAGGAGGATTGGCTACATCAGGTGGGTGTGGCCTAATATGCAAAGGAGTTCCTGTTACAAAAAAGCCCTGATTTACACGGCTGAGTTTGTACAGACTTGATTCTGCAAGGATTGCTGACAGATATGACCCCAGGGTAACCCAAAGGCATTGATTCTCACAGCAGGCTCAAGGCAGACAAAAGGATATGTATCACACACATCGGCTATGGAACTCACCATCACAAGATGCCAGTGGCATCGATAGCTTTTTAACAAAAGGATCAGAAACATTGGCAGGTGCAAGTTTAGTGACGGAGACAAGTTTCTGTAATCTAGGTATGGAACCTCCATGTCCAGGAGCAGTCTATGCCAAGAGCTGCAGATAAGAAAAAGAGGATGGTCATGATATCCATCCAGGACTTGTTCTAAGTTAGGCTGGACCTGGTCTAAAACAGAATGTAAGGTTTAAAGCACAGTTCTCATTAGACCTTTTAAATCACACTGATTCTGTGACTGTGGCTGGATGGGCTTGAACCTCCTGGTGTTCTGACCATCTGTCTACATTAAACAACTTCAAAGAGAAGTCTATCCACAGCCGCAGTTTGAGTTTCCTAAATAAAACCTCCATGTGGTGGGGCAGTCTATCTCTGAATATGAAACTAAGCACTTAGTAGGGGTGGAATTCTAGCAGGAGCTCCTTTGTATATTAGGCCACACACCCCTGATGTAGCCAATTCTCCAAGAGCTTACAAGTCTCTTTTTTAAAGGCTCTGAGGATTGGCTATATTAGGAGGTGTGGCCTAATATGCAAAGGAGCTCCCGCTAGAATTCCACCCCTGCACGCAAGAGATAACCACAGCCTTTGTGCCATGCTTACCAGATGTATTTGGATGAGTGCTATCGGAAACAGGAACTTGGAATAGATGGTCCCATCCAACTGGACTCCACTCGTGGAAAAGAAACCTGTAAATGGCTATAACAGCTAAATGGAGCTTCCACATTGAGAGACAGTCTACCTGTCACATTCCACATGCCGGGAACAAGCCACAAAGGAATGCTGTTGCTAGGGGCATCTGGCTGGCTGCTGCTGAAGACACAGGCTCATACTGTACCACTCCCCCCAGCCCAATCTGGAGCCTTTGTCCAATAAAAGACTCTCTTCAGCTTCCACCACTGAAAGGAGGCCCCTTTGCCAAAAAGGAAGGCTTCAGACTGTGCGGAGTGGTAAGATACAGGCCAGCATGTCAGATTACGTGCACCTTCATTGCAAATAAAGGTGACTTTTATTTAAGGCCCAAGATTAGCAAATCCACAGATGCTCCTGTTTCCCTTCCCTTGGTTCCATCTGATGGAGAGGCAAGCTGTTTGCAGAACGAATTTAATTTGAGGGGAGGGAAAAAGAAGAGATTCCAGCTGCCACCATTGGAGCAAGGAGTCCTGAAATGCTACAAAGAAAGATGAGATTTTAGCACCGGATAAAGACAGAGGCGGACAAAGTGGATGCCGTCAAAGTCAACGGTCTCTTGATGTTCCTTCGGCTCGTGCCCGAAACAGAGTCTGCCAAAGCCGGTGTGACTTTTGATGCTCATATTTTGTCCTCATCAAGCATCTGGTTGAGCCCTTCGCAGATCCTCTGCAGGTGTGTGCGGTACGGCTCGGAAGGTCCATAGAGTGCCGAGAGGAACTCGTAGTCCGCAAAGTGGTTGAAGACGTGGTTGATGCGGCTGTGGGACTTGGCGGTGAGGTGGGTGTTGACTGCCTGATGCAGGAGGTCCCGGCACTCGTTGAGCATGCTGGACATGACCCGGCAGTCAAAGGTGAAGTCAATTTGGTAGAAGCTGACAGCAGTCATGGCCAGGGTGTGGACCTTCTTGCGGAAACGGTCCATCAGCAGCAGCTCATCCGCACCGAACTGTCCGTTGCGGTAGAGGATGCCCAACTTCATGACGATCTTGATCAAATTTTTGATGATCTTCTGGGCTTCCTTGCGGTTACGGGTGAATTCCTTGGTTACCCGGTACAGCTCATCCAGAATCTCGCTGCTGGTGTCATCAATGAAAATGCTTGCCATGTTCTTGGACGCCATCTTGCTCAGGAGCTTTTTCTGCGCTTGGAGAGCCAGATTCTTTGTGCTGAAGGTGTCCATCTTTTCTGGAAACAGGAACAAATACAGATTATTGGTGGAAAGTGTTGTCGAGTCGCAGCTGACTTACGGTGACTCTGTAAGGCAGGGTGTCAAGGGCCAAATCATGCCCCCAAGAGGGCTCCTATCAGGCCTGTGAGCAACTCAATGTCATCTGCTTCCTTCTCTCTCTCTTGCTTCCTTCTGCATCACAGCTTACTTTGCCAGGCTCACTCAATTGCACAGGAGCTGCAGAGCAAAGCCTCTATTTTCTTCATTGGCTGACTAGCGCACGAAGCAATTTATGTGCAACAACTTGCAAAGCCCAGCCATTTCATATTTTCCCCTGAGTCTCAGGCTCAAAGCACTGACCACGAACAACGCCTGAACAGCATACTCAATACTGCTACAGCACAGACATTGTATCCAGATTTTTATGCAATAATTCAGTAATTCAGAGCAAGAGGTGTGTGTTATCAGAAACTGTTAAATAAACAAAATATTGCCAAGAGTGCTTATCTTTTATCCATATTTTATTTTAAGTTTTTTCAAAAAAAAAAGTGTAATTGTGTTTGAATCCTTTATAAATTTTATATCTTCACTGCCTAGCATTAAATTTTACAACAGGCATGGCCTGGCCCGACAAGGGCTCATTTATGTCGGATTTGGCCCTCATAACAAATGAGTTTGTCACCCCGCTGTAGGGTTTTCAAGTCAAGAGATGTTCAGAGACAAAAGCACATTGTGGGGGAAAACAAACAGGACCGGAAGTTTCCATAGTCCAATTAATATTTGGCAAATCCAGATTACTGTTTCTTTGATTGTTTATTGCACACGGAGTTATTGCGCTGGTTGCTCCCACAAAACTGGCATTCAGGCAGGCCTGAGGATTTAGCATCCTTTGCGCCACAATTTCCCCCACAAACTTTATTCCCGCTCAAAGCCAGTCCTCGTTGTTGTTCCCCTTGCTTTTGAAGCTAAATTCCTCAGCTTTGATAGATGCTGACAGTACTTTGCCCTAAGATCCTGCCAACCTTGTCCCAAAAGCCAAATTCAGGAAAAACATGAACAAATTAAGGTCCCGTAAGCAGAAAGGATTGCCCCCCAAATCAAATATTCAAGAAGAAAAATGTGTAACTGGGTGCCTTGCGGTGAAGAATGGGGAGTGGGAGCAGAAGGTGCTGGCAAACCTGAGGTGGCAGGGAGTTGCCAACTTGAGGAACTGAGGCCTGTACAGCATATGGCCTAGAAATGGAATAGCTAGGGGGAGATTCCAGGGAACCACAAATTAAGTGCATTTTTAATGGCGCACGCCAAAGGAGAAAGCCCAAGCGGAGCGGGATTGTTCTATCCGCTGGTATTTACGGCCCCCTGGAAAACACAAAGGTTTCTATGAGTTGCCTTTTATGTGAAAACATTGATTTTTAACATCCGGAGTTTCTGAGCCGAATCCCCTACGGTTTCCTAATAAAACAAAATTGTAAAATTACTGGCGCCCGCTTAACGGGGCCTGTCTTATTCTCGGCTTGGACAGGTATATGGCAAAGAAGGCCAGCTACCGGAGGGTCTGTCTGGGAAGGAAACGGTTCAGGAAAGACCCGGTGATTTACTCCCCTCCCTCAATAAAGTGTTGTTTTGTCCCTCCGGGGTGGATTCCTGAGGTACAGTCTGCACAAAGTGTGGCTAGTTCCCCACTCTGTGTTTTGATCAGATGTGAAGGGAAGGTTCCCCTCAGTTCCTAGCTGTGTGGCAGGTTTCCAAATCTCCACATAGTGGCTGGAGATCTCCTAGAATTTACTACTGCCCCAAACCCCGCCCTCCCTAGGCTCCACCCCCCAAATATCAGACCTGGCGACTCTAGGTTGCCTGGTTAAAGAGATCAGTTCTGCTGGAGAAAACGGCTGCTTTGGAAGATGTGCTCTGTGACATCATATTGCACTGAGAGCTCTCACCTATCTAAGTTCCGCTCCCTAAATCTCCAGGGATTTCCCAATCCAGGGCCAGGGACAGTCCTTCCACTAGGCAAATTAGGCGTTTGCCTAGGGTGCTGGCCTTTGGCACCCCCACATGACTCACAGAGGCCTTCCCCACTCTCATGCCACCTTCCCTGTTCTCGCACTGGCTTCCCCACTCTCACGCCAGCTTTCTCGTTCTCCTACCGCCTTCCCTGCTCTCTCACTGTCTTTCCCGCCTCCATCTCTCCTCCCTTGCTGCGTGGGCGATGAGACACAGCACCATGGGGCAACTCTGCGGAGGGGGGCAGTGCCATGGGGGAGGGTAGCAGGCCTGCCTAAAGTATCACGCGCCCTAAGGCTGTCCCTGCCCAGCCCAGCCCAGGGCTGATAACCCTAGGTGAAGCTGTATTTCCAGTAGCTGTCTTCATTGACAATGGCAGTAGGAGTCTCAGCAAATGTCTGTCCCAGCACCTGGTACCTGAAACACATTAACTGGAGCTGCTGGGGATTGAACTCAGGATGTTCAGGAGCCCGAGATTTGCCAACTCTGAGTTGAGAAATCCCTGGAGATCAGGGGGTGGGTAGACTCTGGGGACAGTGGGGTTTAGGGAGGAGAGGTCCCTTAGCTGGGTGTAATGCCAGAGAGCCCACTCTCCAAAGCAGCCATTTTTCTCCAGGGCTTGATGATCTGTCATCCGGAGATCAGTTGTCGCTCCATGGGCTGCAATCACACACACAAAATAATGTGGTTTCAATCCACTTTCCAACAGTCAAATCCATTTGGAAAGAGCACGGGAAGTGGATTGAAACTGCATTATTTCATGTGTACGATAGCAGCCCGATGAATCCAGAAAACGTTAATTAAACATAGTATCACAAAGCGATCAAAAATTCATAATGAACTATTTAAATATATGGTGACAGCGGCAAGAGTGGTACTTGCATCAAAACGGAAAGCTGAAACTTGCCCTGAATTGATTGATTGGAAAAATAAGCTAGCTGATGATATGACCATGGCAAAGCTAACATACTACCGGCACAATAGATCAGAATCTGAATTTCGAAGAAAAATTGAATATATTTTTTCATATATTGACCAGAATTAGGTTGCAAATTTTTAAAGACTAAAATAAGAATAAAATGATAAAGTCCAAAAGGATTAAGAGACAGAATCGAGTAGCATATATTAAAAATGTTCATGCTTATAATGACCTAACATCAGAAACACCAGAATTTTCAAGAATGTTAGGAATGTAAATGTATTTAGATATAGTTTAGACCAAAATCAAAAGTACATAAGTAACTTGCACTTAACAATGTAAGATCTGTTCAGCAATTTTATAGACAGAAAAACATTCTCATTTACAATTCATTAGATAACACTTATGGCTTCTCTCACTTACTGATTTTTATGTTTTTGTTGGCCAAATTAGGGGAGGCATGGTGGCTCAGTGGTAGAGCATTTGCTTGGTAAGCAGAAGGTCCCAGGTTCAATCCCCGGCATCTCCAACTAAAAAGGATCCAGGCAAATAGGTGTGAAAAACCTCAGCTTGAGACCCTGGAGAGCCGCTGCCAGTCTGAGTAGACAATACTGACTTTGATGGACCGAGGGTCTGATTCAGAATAAGGCAGCTTCATATGTTCATATCATTGTTTATGTATAAATGAGCCATTGTGGTATTTCTGCCTTATTTTACCTTTTTCTCTGTTGGTTTATATAAAATAAAATATATTAACTGGGGGAAAAAAAGAAACTTGCATTATTTAGCATGTGTGATCGCAGCCCTGGAGGCTGGCAACCCGACCGGGGCTCATATCATGAGCCCAGGAACCAAGCCATGACCACCTCATTGGTCAGTGGGCTGCTCAGAATGTTGTCAAGCACTATTTGAAATCTGGATTGCTAAATTTTGGAGCCAGACGCTGGCTTCCTCCTTTGTCAGATAATTCCAGTCAAACCGTTCTCAGTGTGCCTTTGTGTCCAAAAAACCGTCTCTCCCTCTTCAGAAGTTAGCTGGTGTCTGTTGGAGAGCTCTGCGCATCGCCTCTCCTGCCTCCCCGCCCTCTCAATTATTTATTACTTTTTAACAGAAAATCTGTTTTCCTGACAAACAGATTGCCCGACCCACATCTCTTCCGCTGGGCTGAAGACTGCACAAACAACAAAGCAGCCAGCTTCTTTCTGGTGCGGCTCACGGTTCCAGCTGTGTTCTATCCTTTTTTAAAATTGTTGTTTTTTTTAACAGGGAAGGGGGAGAAATGCAGCTTTGCAATCATATGCACATCAAGGCGATTACAGGGAAACGGAGGAAATGTAAGACTTAGTAGCGATGCCCGGACGGATAAAAGGACTCGCGTTGTTTTTTAATCTCCCTTGGACTGAGGTTTGGTGCTCCTCTGATAGCAGAATAACTGCAACCCGGGGGGCACTACAGTAGCATCGCACTCTTTTGCAATATGGACCAGTTTTAGCTGGGTTATCTCCCTGCCTGAAGGGTCCTGGCTTTCCGTCTTTGCATCTACAGGCTGGATTGGGGTGGCTTTGATAAGGCTGAGAATTCGAACGCCCAGAGGGGACATGGAGGTGAAGGTGAAACTGAAGGTGGACGGGGTTAAGTACTAAAAGGAGACATGGGGGGGCGGCTCCATGCCAGCACAAAGCCATATTCTTGAGGCTTTGAGGACTGTTCCCTTCAAATGTTGGAGCCTACCAAGTATTCAGTAGACCTCCAAAGGAATACCAGCAGTCAGGAAGACAAGGACAGGCTTTATTCAGCCACCTCCCTGAATATCCATCAGGCCTCCAGTCACTAGAGGTTGCCATGACTTCCAGGTGTGTGAGCACACATACATAATAATACAAAAATACCACCCAGTTTGGGTGCCCATCCGTACAGTACTTTGTAAGTGGGAACACTGATATTTACAGATGTCGTGCTACTGCAATACTGATTGGGAGATACTAAGTCTGTAATACAGTCAGTAGCAAAATATTGTTTTTTTAGCCATAAATATGCAGAAGTTTTTAACAAAGTAGAGAGGGTTAATGATGCCACTGGTGGAACTTGAATATGAGAATGCTTTCATGTAGTGAGAAACTGTGGTCTGTGGCTATGAGATTTTGTATATTGTTATTGCTGATCAACTGACCATAATAAAATTGGAGAATTGGAACTCTGCACACGCCCAGAGGCTGTTTTGATTGCCAACTCCCAGATTTCAGTGGGAATTAGTTTTTATTTCCTCGCTAGGTCACCCTGGCCTGCTCAGAATTCTCTAGCTCTCCCTTTTCTAATTTTTGATGCCAAACTTCCTCGTGATATTTCTGCATCTGAGCACCACCTGTTTGAACAGCAACGTATTAGCAGTATACATTTATTTATTTTTCGGTCCATAGGACGCACTGGACCATAAGACGCAGGTGCCTGGCTGGGAGACAAGCGGCGACTCCCTCCGCCCCCACCGCAAACCCAGCACTTCGCAGGGAGCGATCTCGCCGCTTGTCTCCCAGCCAGGCACGCAGGCGCGGGGGGGAAGCACGCCTGGCTGGGAGACAAGCGGCGAGATCACTCCCTGCGAAGTGCTGGGTTGGCGATGGGGGCAGAGGGAGCGATCTCGCCGCTTGTCTCCCGGGGGCTGCAGGCCCCTCCCCCCCTCATCTTTTAGTATTCGGACCATAAGACGCACGCACTTTCCCCCCCACTTTTTTGGGGGGGGAAAGTGCGTCTTATGGTCCGAAAAATATGGTACTTTATCTGTACCCCACTTTTCTCCCCAAATGCCCCCCATAGTTTACATTGTTCTCCTCTTCTCCATTTTATCCTCCCAACAACCCTGTGAGATAGGTTAGGTTGAAAAGTGTGTGACTAGCCCAAGGTCACCCAGAAAGCTTCCATGGCAGAAGATTTGAACCTGGGTCTTGCAGGTCCTGGTCCAACCCTCTAATCACTATACCAAGCTAGCTCTATTATCTCTATATATGACATATGTTGTCAGGGCCATACCCCCCTGATGTAGCCAGGGCCATATTAGGCCATACCCCCCTGATGTAGCCAGTCCTCCAAGAATTTACGGGGCTCTTATTACAGGGCCTACTGTAAGCTACATTGGGGTGTGTGATCTAATATGCAAAGAAGTTCCTGCTACAAAAAAGCCCTGTACTGAATACTGGGGATATCAAACAAACAAATCTAGAAGCCATACAATAAAACACAGAGAACCGAAACCATTAACAAAGCATGAAGAAAGGTCAAAAGGAACTAAACAGTGAACATGTGATCATCCCTATTTAGGGGTCTTCAGTCTAGTATACCAACATGGTTAACTGGCTGGAGTGTTAGACTAGGACAGAGGTACCTGCCGACACCTTTCCTGGTGGCCACCAAGTGATTTTTAAAGGGGTGGGGCAAGTGAGGCTTTTGCCGAGCAAGGCTTCTGATTGGCCACTGGAGATTTGATCGACTGCAGATTTCTAAAAATGTTGCTTTGGCAGCAGCTGCTGCCACAGGACAAAGATCTTCATACTGTGACTGAAGTTGAACTGTGGCAGAAGTCATCTTGTGGCTGGCTCCGCCTCCTGCAACAGCCATTTTGTGGCTGTGCCCACCATGCTGTGTCAGAATTCCAAAGGTGCCTGCAAGCTCCAAAAGGTTGGGGACCCCTGTACTAGATCCGGGGGCGGGGCGGGGCGGGAGTTGGACTGCTTTTCTTTTTTTAATGAAACATGCAAACAATACCAGATCATGGGTGGCTAAACTTGCTTAATGTAAGAGCCATGTAAAATAAACACCAGATGTTTGAGCACCACAAGACATGAACATCAAATGTTTGAAAGCTGCAAGACAGGAAGGAAGGAAAATGGGGGATGGAGAAGTGGAAAGAAAGCAACTTTAAATGCATTCTCCAAGCTGCCAGCTGGCTTGGCTTGGAGAAGTGATTTAAAAAGACAAATGCCAAGCTGACCAATGGTGCAGTTGGGCCTTCAAGAGCAACATAATATGCGTAAAAGAGCCACATGTGGCTCCCGAGCTGCAGTTTGGTCACCCCTATACCAAATGATCCAAATGATGAATAGTTAAAAGCAAAACAGTAGATCTGACCTCATTTAAAGTTTTGTGGCCCCGTTAGCTGACAAATTTATTTATTTTTTTTTTTTATTTATCTGGGATTTATATCCCGCCCTTCCCATCGAGTGGCTCAGGGCGGCTTACAACATATATAAAACTAACATAAAAGTATAAAATTACACTTTAAATTAACAATTCACAATATATAATTAAAATAAAACATTTGTTATAACTATACATAATTAAAACAGCCAGCAGTCGTAAAGCTACACTCCATTCAGCTTCAGGTAAAAATTCAGTATACAATATACAGCATTCGGTAGTCGGTATACAGGGCCGTTAGTTGTGGGCCAGCCGGAAGAGGACTGTCTTACAGGCCCTGCGGAATTGGGTGAGATCCCGCAGGGCCCTTACCTCCTCCGGCAGCTGGTTCCACCAAAATGGAGCCATTACAGAGAAGGCCCGGTCTCTTGTGATCTTCAAGCGGGCCTCCTTTGGCCCGGGGACAACCAAAAGATTTTGAGATCCCGATCTCAGTGCTCTCTGGGGAACATGCGGGGAGAGACGGTCCCTCAGGTAGGCAGGTCCTAGACCATATAGGGCTTTAAAGGTAATAACCAGCACCTTGTATCGAACTCGGTAGGATATTGGCAGCCAGTGCAGCGCCCGAAGTCCCGGCTGAATGTGCTCCCACCTTGGGAGCCCACCTTGGGAGCCCCAAATGAGAAATGTGTAACTTGTATAGTGAAACCTGTCATTTCTAAAGTTTTAATTTTTAAAAAAGACTCCAATCTGGGAGACCAGGATGCCATCTGGGTGACCTTGGACCTGTCACTCCCTCAGCCTGGCCTGCCTCCCAGTAGGGTTGCCAGCTTCCAGGTAGGGCCTGGAGATCTCCCACTTTTACAGCTGATCTCTAGCTGGCAGAGATAGCTCCCCTAGAGAAAACGGTAAATACAACTGGAGCTAGTGTGAAGATAACCACCGGAAGCAATAAAACTTTCACGCAAAATGTGTAAATATGAGTTTTTAGTGAAGTAAAACAAAAACAAAACTAAGGAACACTGAACATTCTTGAAATTTTTCCCACAAAAGTCTCTCAACAGTCACAAAGAATGATAGCCTCTTCAAATAGGACGTAACAAAGACGTGGGTAAACTCTTTAATTTCTTAGTGTTTCACTCATGATACCGGCTCTACTGGTAGCAGCAAATTAGAGCACGCATGGATCCATGTTGCAAAGAGTAGAGCTGCGGCTCCGTTTAACATCTGGAGAAAGAGGCTGAGGAAGAACTATTCCAATCCAATCACACCTTTATTGGCATAACGAAAAGAGATATACAGAGACTTGTCAACTAAACCACAATCAGATATGTCTGTTCAAAGCATAAAAGGCTAAACTAAGATTAAGATCACAATAAAACCTGCTTGGAGTAATTTTTAACAATTTCAGCCAAGAAACAGCAACAGCTTTTGTGATATTATGTTGTCATTTAATAGGAAACGGCAATCAATTCTATTTTCTTGAACGTAGGACGGCAAGGAAAGACTATCTACCAGAACCTTCTGGAGATTAGTATACAGTTGGCAGTTCAATAAAATATGCTGGATGGAATCCGGTGAGCTTGACCCGCATAGACAATGTCTCTCGCCTAACCCCTTTAGTGGAACTCTAACTCTAACCCCTTTAGCGGAAGAACTATTGAAACCGTGAGGAGTCCTTTTAAAAGCAGTTCCTTATTCTCTCTGTACCATCACGAGTGGAACACGAAGAAATTAAAGACTTCACCCACGTCTTCATTAAGTCTTATTTGGACTTAATGAGGCTTTCATTCTTTACGACTGTTGAGAGACTTTGTGGGAAAAATTTCAAGAATGTTCAGTGTTCCTTAGTTTTGTTTTGTTTTACTTCACTCAAAATGCATATTTATACGCTTTGCATGAAAGTTTTATTGCTTCCGGTGGTTATCTTATATTGCTCCCCTAGAGAAAATGGCTGCTTTGAAGGGCGGATTCTATGGCATTGTACCCTGCTGCGGCCCCTCCCCTCCCAAAGCACCGCCCTTTCCCGGATCCATCCCCAAAGTCTCCAGGTATTTTCCAACACAGACCAGGCAACCCTACATCCCAGCGTTGTTGTGAGGATCAAACAGGGAAAGCAGAACTATGAGCTCCTTAGACAAAGGGTTGATAAATGTGTACTAGATTGATCCTGTGGTGGGGGCGGGATCAGGATGAGGAAGCTACTTGGTGCTCTAAGAGAAGGGCCATGGCTGAGTGGTAAAGCATCTGCTTGGCATGCAGAAGGTCACAGGTTCAATCCTTGGAATCTCCAGTGAAATACGACTGGTAGGAAGTGGTGTGAAGGACCTCTACATAAGACTCTGGAGAGCTGCAGCCAATCTGAGTAGATGAGATCAAGCTTATAACTTCCCGTCTTCGTGTGTTTTAGGGCACCACAGAGGTCATCTTGATCTCCCCACCCATGTTCCGCAGCTAAATCCTAGCACTGAAAATAACTGCTGCGGTTTCAGAACATAAGAGAAGCCACGCTGGATCAGGCCAGTGGCCCATCTAGTCCAACAGTCTGTCACGCCGTGGCCAAAAATACCAGGTGCCATCAGGTCAACCAGTGGGGCTAGGACACTAGAAGGCTCCCCACCCCAAGCATCAAGAATACAAAGCATCACATGTCCCAGACAGAGAGTTCCATCTATACCTTGTGGCTAATAGCCACTGATGGACCTCTGCTCAGATGTTTATCCAATCCCCTCTTGAAGCCATAAGAACATAAGAACATAAGAGAAGCCATGTTAGATCAGGCCAATGGCCCATCCAGTCCAACATTCTGTGTCACACAGCGGCCAAATATATATATATATATATATATATATATATATATATATATATATATATATATATACACACACACACACACTGTGGCTAATAGCCACTGATGGACCTCTGCTCCATATTTTTATCTAACCCCTTCTTGAAGGTGGCTATGCTTGTGGACGCCACCACCTCCTGTGGCAGTGAATTCCACATGGTAATCACCCTTTGGGTGAAAAAGTACTTCCTTTTATCCGTTTTAACCTGTCTGCTCAGCAATTTCATCGAATGCCCACGAGTTCTTGTATTGTGAGAAAGGGAGAAAAGTACTTCTTTCTCTACTTTCTCCATCCCATGCATTATCTTGTAAACTTCTATCATGTCACCCCTCAGTCGACGTTTCTCCAAGCTAAAGAGCCCTAAGCGTTTCAACCTTTCTTCATAGGGAAGGTGTTCCAGCCCTTTAATCATTTTAGTTGCCCTTTTCTGAACTTTCTCCAATGCTATAATATCCTTTTTGAGGTGCGGCGACCAGAACTGCACACAGTACTCCAAATGAGACCGCACCATCGATTTATACAGAGGCATTATGATACTGGCTGATTTGTTTTCAATTCCCTTCCTAATAATTCCCAGCATGGCGTTGGCCTTTTTTATTGCAAACGCACACTGTCTTGACATTTTCAGTGAATTATCTACCATGACCCCAAGATCTCTCTCTTGGTCTGTCTCTGCCAGTTCACACCCCATCAACTTGTATTTGTAGCTGGGATTCTTGGCTTGTAGCCGCCACCACCTCCTGTGGCAGTGAATTCCATGCATTTGGGTGAAGAAGTTCTTCCTTTTATCTGTTCTAACCCAGCTGCTCAGCAATTTCATTGAGTGCCCATGAGTTCTTGTACTGTGAGAAAAGGAGAAAAGTGTTTCTTTCTCTACCTCTCTATACCATGCATAATTTTGTAAACCTGGATCATGTCACCCCTCAGTTGACATCTCTCCTGGATCAGATTACATTCTGGGAGGGGACAATATGAGGGAAAGAGGGGGAAGAGAACAACATGGGATAGTGGAATGGCTCTTCTCTGAGCACCCAATAGCCCGTCCTATCTGCACCATCTCCCTCTAACTCGAAAAGGTAGATTGTAATCTCCGAGGGGGAGACTCACCTTTAGGTGAGTATACGCTGGGTACTTTCACACAGTGACTGTTTGCAAGCTGATTCTTGCACAGTAAAAATCCAGTTGCAAACCATGATATTTAGTGTGTGCGAATGCACTCTGTTAAGCTGATATCCCCCTCTACCAACACACACACAAACGCTTTCTCCTTCCCTTCCAATTTCTTCTGAAGGCTGCTGGGCCCGTATATCTGCTTGTGATGATCTCGGGCTCAGTTACGGAGGCACCCGCCAACTTCTGTGGCTTGCAATCGTAAACCCCGCCGCGCAGACACAACTCTCTCGATGACAGGGATGAATTTTTCATGCAGCAACACAAAAAAGAGCTTGAATAATTTACTGGTCAAGACTGCCAAGGGGAGAAGGGACAGAAGGCAAAAGGAGGAGCTCCCAGAGAGAGACAGAAAGTGAGCAAAGACTGCCTATTTTGCCAAGGGGCTTATCTTGGGATCCTTCATCTTGCCAAGAGAGTTGTCACTTCCCAAGGTTTTAGATGAAAATCCACCGGTTCATGGGTTCAGATCCCCTGCTCAGTCCTGAAGCTTCCTGGGTGTCTTTGGGTCAATCCCCCTCTTTTCAACCTACTTTGCAGGGTTGTTGTGAGGGTGGGGAGACCATGCAAGTGCTTGAACTCCTTGGAAGAAGGGCAGGACAGAAATGTGACGGAGGAGGAATAAAAAGGAAATAAAGTTTGGGTGAGAGCCCGCCTCTGTGTCCAGTGAGTCCCACCTCTTATGTTACATGACACAGCCCAATGCTTCCGCTGACCTGTCATGTGTCACTAGGCCCCACCCCAGCCTTCGAAGTGCCACCCCTGGCTCTGCAGTCCCCTCCCCTTAGCTCTTCAGCTCCACCTTCTTATTGTTGGAACTCTCTGTCCGGGGCAATGATGCTCTGTATTCTTGGTGCTTGCGGGGGGGGGGGGGGGCACAGTGGGAGGGTTTATAGCCCCACTGGTGGACCTCCTGATGGCACTTGGGTTTGGCCACTGTGTGACACAGAGTGTTGGACTGGATGGGCCATTGGCCTAATCCAACATGGCTTCTCTTATGTTCTTATGTGACACAGAGTGTTGGACTGGATGGGCCACTGGCCTGATCCAGCATGGCTTCTCTTATGTTCTTATGTGACACAGAGTGTTGGACTGGATGGGCCATTGTCCTGATCCAACATGGCTTCTCTTATGTTCTTATGTGACACAGAGTGTTGGACTGGATGGGCCACTGGCCTGATCCAGCATGACTTCTCTTATGTGACACAGAGTGTTGGACTGGATGGGCCATTGGCCGAATCCAACATGGCTTCTCTTATGGTCTTAAGTCTGAAGTTCTGAGCCAATTGGGAGATCCGGCAATATTACCCCTTGTTCCCGGCTAACCAGGCAGCCATTTCCTTATTTGTTTCACCAAGCCCTTCTGTCTGGGGGTGCTCAACATGCCTATCGTGTAGTTACCCTTGAAGTCATTCACTCTGCCTAACCTACCTCACAGGATCGTTGCTAGGATAAAGTGGAGAAGGGAACACCAAGGCTCATCTAATCCAACCCCCTGCACAATGCAAGAAATTCACAGCTGCCCCCCGCATCCCACAGTGATCCCAGCTCCATGCTCTTATGTGTATGTTTCCTCCCTTTCTAATTTGAGCCTCCCAACAACCCTGCAACAGGATTGCCGACCTCCAGGTAGGGCCTGAAGCTCTCCTGGCATTACAACTGATCTCCAGGTGACGGATCAGTTCCCCAGGAGAAAATGGCTGCCTTGGAGGGTGGACTCTGACATTGTTCCCCTTCCCCAAACCCCTTCCTCCCCAGGCTCCACCCCCCAAATCTCCTGCTTTTCCCAACTGAAAGTTGGCAGCCCTACCCGTGAGGCACATTTAGATGGAGAAAGTGTTGCTGTCATCGAGGCAGTGTTGGGATTTGAACCCGTATCTTGATCTGTCGCTCTTACACCACCCTGGCTGAACTGCTATCAATAATAAATCCCCTTTCAGTCACCTCACCTAGAAGACTTTAGGGTTACCAGTTCTCCAGGCGTTGACCTGACATTTCAGTTTGAGTTTTAGTCTGCATCTTTGGGTCTCCGGTGATGGAAAGTGCCATCAGCATATGGCAACCCCCGCAGAGTTTTCAAGGCAAGACACCTTCAGAGGTGGTTTGCCATGGCCTGCCTCTGAGGGAGGAGCGGCAAACACACCTCTGAGGGAGGAGCAGCATATGGCCTGGGACCTGCCTACCTGAAGGACCGTCTCTCCCCACACGTTCCCCAGAGAGTACTGAGGTCGGGAACCCAAAACCTTCTCACTATCCCCGGGCCTAAAGAAGTCCGTCTTAAGTCAACTAGAGACAGGGCCTTTTCCACAATGGCCCCTACATGGTGGAACCAGCTGCCGGAGGAGGTGAGGGCCCTGCGGGACCTTATTCAGTTCCGCAGGGCCTGTAAGACAACCCTCTTCCGGCTAGCCTACACTTAACTGGGAAGCAAATGTAGCTTACTAGACTCCTGTTAATTATATTGTATAAGATTTGATGTTAAGGTTTTAAGGTTTTAAATGTTCTGACTTTTTAAACTGCTTATATATGTAAACATTAATTTAAATTCTGTTTTATCGTCTGTTGTGAGCCGCCCTGAGCCATCTTTGTGGGAATGGCGGGATACAAATCATAGAATAGATAAATAAATAAATAAACACCAGAAGACAGGGACAGAATTCAACAAGATCTGAATACCCTGGAAAAAGAGAAGGATGCGAACAAGATGCAATTTAACAAGGATAAGTGCCGAGTTCTACGTCTGGGTGACAAAACAACACGCATACCAGGTGGGGGATACACTACTGGGCACGGGTGGAGTGCAAGTTAAATATGAGCAGCCAGTGTGGTGCAGCGACAAAAAAGGCTAATGTGATCTCAGGGTGTATCAACAGAAGCATAACATTCAAATCGAAAGAGGTCCTAGTCCCACTGTACACTGCATTGGTCAGGCCGCGCCTGGAGCATTGTGTGCAGTTCAGCAAAAATAAGTAAATAAAAATAAAGAGGATGGTCAGGGGCCTGGAGACCATGCCCACGAGGAAGGCGGAGGGATTTGGGAATGTCCAGTCTGGAGAAGAGGAGGTTGACAGGCGACGCAATTGCTCTCTTGAAGTATTTGAAGGGTTGTCACTTAGAGGAGGGCAGGGAGCTGTTCCTGTAGGCAGCAGAGGAGAGAACTTGCAATAATGAGTCTAAATAAGGGTGGGAAGGTATCGGCTGGATATTAGGAAAAACCCCTTTACAGGAAGAGCTGTTCAGCAGTGGAATCAGCTATTGAGGGAGATGGGGAGCTCCCCCTCACCGGCAGTCTTTAAGCAGCAGCTGGACAAACACTTGTCAGGGATGCTCTAGGCCAGGGGTGGCCAAACTTGCTTAACGTAAGAGCAACGTAACAGAATAAATGTCAGATGTAGGGAGGGAGGGGAGAGGTGGAGGTAGAAAGAAAGCAACTTTAAGTTTAAATGCATTCTCCAAGCTGCCGGACAGTGGGAGTTTCGAGAGCCACACAACGTGTGTGAAAGAGCCACGTGTGGTTCCTGCGCTGCAGTTTGGCCATCCCTGCTCTAGGCTGATCCTGCATTGAGCAAGGGGTTGGACTTGAGGGCCTGTATGGCTCCTCCCAGCTCTGTGATTCTGTTGTTCTAAGGCCATCCCATTTGGCAACCAGATTTTGGGCTTTGTGGAAGCATCAAGATAATTGCTGTAGGAAACAGAATTCTGGGTTGGAAGGACCTTTGGTCTGATTCCATGAAATACGGTAGTTCTGACACTGCAAAGCCAGAGAAATAAAGTAGTAAATGACCCCAGGATTCCCCAAGGTTCACATCTTATTTTATTCCAAACTGGCAGGAGAACCACTCCATGTGACTGCAACCTGACACACAGGTATGGTGCCAAAGAGGTTGAGTCTTCTGGAAAACCTGGCCCGGCTCGCCAATCCAGGTCACAGTGGGAAGGAGGCGCCTCGCTCTTCAGGAGTCAGGCTCCAGAGTAGCATAAATATCACCGCTAATGAGCCAATTAGTTACACCAAGCTGGGGAAATATTAGGCACCATAACAGATTGGCCCATAAATCAAGACGGCGTAGTAGCATCCCATTGCAACCCCACTCAAGCGATGACGCTGCCTCGGCTTCGCAAGGACCTTCCCTTGGCCCGACGCTACGCAGTCCTGAAAAACACCTCCAGGGATCACCAAAATCAGATCCTAGAAGAATATGATGCCAGCTACATCCGATTCAGTGTGAATTTTCCCATGCCCTCAATTTATGTTGCATGGCAGTTCTTTTTGGCAGAGTGGTGGAAAGGCAAATGCCACAAGCCGGGCCACGCTGCGCTCAAATCCCTGGGGCCAAGCCCTCAATAATGCCACGGGGCTTGATCGAAAACGTGATGCTATAGAACAGGAGCTGCCAAACTTGATTAACATAAGAGCCACACAGAATAAATGTCAGATGTTTGAGAACCATAAGACATGAATGTCAGGTGTTTGAGGGAGGGAAGGAAGGAAAATAGCTGGGGAGGGAGGAAGAGGTGGAAAGAAAACAACTTTAAATGTATTTCCCAAGCTGCCAGTTGGCTTGGCTTGGAGAAGTGATTTAAAGAGACAAATGTCTTCTTCAATCTGACCAACGGGGCAGGGGGTCCTCAAGAGTCACACAATATGTGTGCGAGAGCCACATGTGGCTCCCAAGCTGCAGTTTGGCCACTGCTATAGAATGATGCCCCTGAACTTGCACAAAGTATTTTCCTGGCATTGCCAAGTAACTGCAACCAGACTTCACATGTAAATTTAAAAAATAACAGTAACTCAAGGCTATGAATTGCTACATTATCAGCCCTGAAATGAAATTGGCTCAATTCATTAGCAAGTCATTATATCTGTAACCGGAAGAGGAGAGAAATTGTTTTGGTTGCTAAGCAGTGATTCACCCTTTGTGCAATGTTTGCTTTACATATCTGGCAGACAAAAGAGAGAACTAAACCACAGATCTACCTGGTTTCCCTTCTGATTAATCGAGCTTCCAGGGTCAGGAATTTGAGAAATACACATGTTCTGATATGTGTGTACATTCTGGGGTTTCCGCCCTTCCCACTGTAGATGTATTCTTTTCTGTTTGTTTGTTTTGGTGGATCTTGTAAAGGGAGAAATGTAGAAGTCAGGCATGGGGCAGAACAGGAAGGAGAAATCTGGCCCCAGAGGCAAAAGTCCTTGCTTAGGAGAGGGAAAAACATATTTCTAATATGGCCTCTGGGAATGTGCAGAGTGTGTTTCCTCTCAGGTGTCATTTCGTAGAAAAAAGAGGTGCTGAAGCTCATTAGGACACCTCATTTTCATATGCCACACACCCCGACATCACCAGAAGGTGTACTGAAATTATATCAGCTCAGCATCTACCTTAAAATGCTTCTCGAATTAGAACTGTCATCATCAAACCTTACTCCCATCGTACTTTTTAAATTACTTTTTCCTCTGTGGCCACAGTGGCATGAGGAAGATTTCCATCTGTCTGCTTTATATATTTCGGTTATTTCCCCATTTTTTGTGGGGAAAATTATGAGAAAGTTTGTCGAATCTTAAGAGTCCAGCAAAATTCTCCCAGGGGGTTTGAACAATGGAGTCCAGAAGCAAGTATGTGGGGGAGGAGCGGTAAGAAAGAAAGAGCACAATAAAATTTAGAGGTTCTGGAGCTCTGCTCCTGTGAGCTCCTACCCCAAATGAGGCCTGCCCTTGACTAACCTCAACCAGTCTGATATTAGGCAGAAGGGCACGAAGCTCAGATGGAAATCCTCCGGGTTTACTGCCGTCATTTGCTTATGGAGAGGGGGGGGGGGGCGGGAGGATGCTGGTATCTGATTCAAATCTCTCCAGCATGCAGACCCCTCCCCGCTCTAAAGATGGAATAAGACTTTTTAGGCCCCATGGAACTGCTGTACAAGCAAACCCCCCCCCCCCACCCTGTTCACACCTTTCTGGATTCCTTAACAGAAGGCCGCTAACTTCTGAGCATGCACAAAGTGTTTTTGCCCTCTAGCGCAATTTAAACTTTCCAGTCCAGTGGAAACTTTAAAAACAAAACCAAAGCACGAACGGCGTGTGGCTGAGTCTGAGAAAGCGCTCCTTTTGGGATTTTGTTTTTGTTTTTTTGTGTAGGTTTTAAAAGAAAGCAGAGCGATAAGGAGGAGAAATTCGCCCGGAGATGCATTTTTCCTGCCTGACGCGCTCCGCTGCTGGCTCGTCGTCAAGGAAGGGGGGGGGGGGAGAGATAAAATCTGGCGGGCCCGGAAAATGCTGTCTGGTTTCCCCCCCTCGCTGAACCCCGGCACCTCTTTGCTTCGCATCCCGGGCCCCCTTCCGGCCACGCTCCTTACCTGATCTGGGGCATCCAGACGTGCCGACAACCGGACCTTCGGAACGGCAAAGGTTTCTGCAAAAACTCCCCTTTCCACTATCTCGGGAGAGAGAAATGCAAAACCTTTTTTTCCCCTCGGGCTTTTAAAATATAAGTCTTCTCTCTCGCTCGCTCTTTTTTTTAAAGCCCTGCGGGGTGGTTTCTGCGGCCGCTCTGTTTGCAGAAATCTCGTTGCCCGGCGCAAACCGCACTGGCTCTGGAGTCCAAGGTTGAAACCCGATGCTTTCTGGCCCAACGCACGCCTATCGGGGGGGAAAAAAAGTTTCAAATTCTGCCTAGACTTGAGGTGCGGGGGGGAGAAAAGAGGAGGGTGACAGGGAAACGGGCCAACGGCAGTGCAAGGCTACCTGTGAAGCAGCCAATGGGGAGAGAGGGGAGGGCCCTCCGTTGCGATCTGAACTGGAGGGGGAACCCAGAACGAAGACGCCAGGCGTTTGGGTAATAGTCAAGGTTTGTCTTTTGGAAGGGGTTTTGGCTTGCAAGGGAAGGCCTCGTTCCCTGCCCGGTTAGAGCACAGGGATGCCAAATCCAGGCCGGGAAATTCCTAGAAATTTGGGTGGGTGGAATTTGGGAAGAGATCTCAGCAGGGTTATAATGCCATACAGAGTCCCCCCTCCAAAGCAGCCATTTCCTCCAGAGGGACTGTAGTCTGAAATTTGGAAGATCTCCAGGTCCCACCTTGAGCTTGGCAACTGTAGTAGGCCAGGGGGGGCAAGAAACTAATTTTGGCCAGGATCGGTTGTCTTGCATCGGCTCCCCATTTCCTCCCCACCCACCCACCCCCCTTCCCCATCTGTAACCAGACACCCACGGGGCTGCAAGACTTGCTCTCTTTCTCCGTATCTGCCTTCGCCTTTTCCCAGCCCCAGTCGGCTGATTGCGCAAAATGCGCGTCCTGCCCCATAAACAAGCGCCGTGCGCCAAAGCGCGGCGCTCCGAGCCAGGGGTCGCGGCCCCTCGACGACCCTTTTTGTCTGTCTTAGCGCGGCTGTTTCCGCCGCCCTGTTGGGTTTCCTCTGCTTCTGGCTCCGCAGCTCCGGGTGAATCCCCTCCCAGGCCTGCTGCGTCCTTTCCTCGCCCACGTCGGAAGCGCAGCAACGCGATGCTGACTTGTCTCGGCGCCTCTCCTCCGCCTTTCTGGAGAGAGAAAGGGCATCGTTGTTTCAGGGCCGCCGCCCAGGCGGAGACACAAGGTTGCCAGCTCCAGGTGGGAGCTGGAGATCTCCCGGAATTACTACTGATCTCCAGTCGAAGCGGATCCGTTCCCCCGGAGACGATGGCTGCTTTGGAGGGTAGACTTTATGGCAGGGGTGGCCAAACCTGTTTAATAAATGTCAGAGGTTTGCGAGCAGGAAGGCAGACAGGCAAATAGGAGGGAGGAAGAGGTGGAAAGAAAGCAACTTTAGCTTTAAATGCGTTCTCCAAGCTGGGTGATGGGGTTGTCGGGCCTTCAGGAGCTGCAGGGTCTTTCAGAGAATCTAGGATCTTTTCAGAGGGGGGGGGGCTGTTTGGGTCTGCAGTAAAACAGCTCAATTTGAACATCTTAGGAACCACCAAGACATTCAGGGAACGCACTTTCAAGAGTCCAAGCTCCCTTCCTCAGATCTAGGGGGAGAAACTGAAATTAGTCACCCAGGCACCGCCCCCAAATCTCCAAGAATTTCCTGAGCCAGACTTGGCAACCCTGGGCTAGTGGGGGAGTATTGTCTGTGCCTGGACAGTTTGCCAGGTCTTGACTCCAGACCCTGTTTTAAGCACTCGTTCTGAAATGCACAATCCTGCATTCAAGGACTGGAGGCCGAGGGGAGGGACGGTGGCTCAATGGTAGAGCATCTGCTTGGGAAGCAGAAGGTCCCAGGTTCAATCCCTGGCATCTCCAAAAAAGGGTCCAGGCAAATAGGTGTCAAAAACCTCAGCTTGAGACCCTGGAGAGCCGCTGCCAGTCTGAGAAGACAATACTGACTTTGATGGACTGAGGGTCTGATTCAGTAGAAGGCAGCTTCGTATGTTCATATGTTCAATGTAAGCAGAATGTCCATAGCTGAGATAGAAAGGTTTTGCCACGTTTGGCCCTCAGTACTGACTGGATGGCTGGAGCATTGCAATTGCTGTTTACTTCCGAACATACCAAACTGTCAGTCCAAGAATTGCCTTGTGGTGTGGCAGGACGGACTGGGTTGCCAACCTCCAGGTCAGGCCTGGCTATCTCCTGGAATTACAGCTTATATCCAGGTGACAGAGATCAGTTCCCCTGGAGAAAATGGCTGCACTGACAGGTAGACCACATGGCATTATACTGTGTTGAGCTCTCTCCTCAAACCCTGCCCCTTTCCAAGCTCTCCTTCCAAAATCTCCAGGAATTTCCCAACCTGGAGTTGGCAGCCCTTGAAAGGATGTTCCTAGGCCATGTCACCCAAGGCCGTTTAGCTGGAGAAGATCTTATTTATTTATTTATTTATTGCACTTATATTCCGCCCTCCCCAAACAGGCTCAGGGTGGCTAACAACAATCTAGGTTGAAGTCTATGCTTGGCCAGTATAAAGTCAATCATAATATCTACACCCAATACTCCCTCTAAGCTGTGGAGTCGTGTGAGCAAAAATTCTACTTTGTGAGCTTACTGACATTAAAGTTGTGAGCTGCTGCATAAATTAGTGTGCTCTGGGGCCATTTTTCCAGAGCTAAGACAAAAATGGGTGAGCCGGAGGCTAAAAAATGGTGAGCTAGCTCACACTCACTCAGCTTAAAGGGAACACTGAACCCTACCAGTTTGCGGTAGTGGTTAAAAGAGGCAGACTCTAATCTGGAGAACTGAGTTGGATTCCTGATTCCTCCACATGCAGCCAGCTGGGTGACCTTGGGTCAGTCGCCGTTCTCTCAAGAGCAGTTCTCTCACAGCTTTCTCAGTCCCCACTGACCTCACAGGGTTCTGCTGTAGGGAGAGGAAGGGAAGGAGATTGGAAGCTGCTCTGAGACTCTAGTGAAGGGAAGGATATAACTCCAATCTCTCCTCCTCTTCTTCCGGGCTTGTAATCAGGGGAAATTGGAAGGGGCGAGCCAAGGAACCGGAGTACCTTGGAGGAAGGCCCCTGGGGTAGGTGGGTGGATTTTTTGAAAAAAAAAAGTCTTCTGGCTACTGTTTTGAGTGGCCACCAGAGATCTGGGTCGTGCCTTCCAAACCAGCTGCTTTAAAAGACCTCTCCCTTCCCCCGCCCCTCCTCCCCCTGCCCCGCCGTCCTTGTTCTCATCTCATTCCTTTCCCGCCCCTCTTTTCTTCTAAGGCCGAATGAAGGTATTTCCAGGCCAGCCCACGAAGCCGCCCTCCCTCCTCTCCTGTGCAGGGGCCCCTTTCCGGCTCGCTTGCCCTCCTCGCCCGCTGCAGAGTGCTCCCGCCCCCTCCTTGCCGGCCTGATTTACTAAAAAGGAAGAATAAAGCTCTGCTTTGAATGCCGTCTCCTTTAAGAGGCACAAGAGCCGATGGTTACAGCAGCCTGTCCACAAGCCCATAGGGAGCTAGCTTCTGCCCCCAGCCATTGATAGGCAGGGGTACACTGCGCCTAAACCTAGAGGTTCCGTTTTTCCATGAGAAGGAAAAATACAAATCCCTGTATTGTGTGGATCTTTCCCTTTTATCAAGGCTTAAATATAATAATAATAGTAGTAGGAGAGACATCACCCTGCCAACAAAAGTCTGTATAGTCAAAGCAATGGTATTCCCAGTAGTAATGTATGGCTGTGAAAGTTGGACCATAAAGAAGGCCGAGCGCAGAAGAACAGATGCTTTAGAGATGTGGTGCTGGAGAAGACTCTTGAGAGTCCCTTGGACTGCAAGAAGATCCAGTCAGTCAGTCCTAAGAGAAACCAACCCTGACTGTTCCCTGGAAGGTCAAATGCTGAAGTTCAAATACTTCAGCCACCAAATGAGAAGGGATCATTCACCGGAGAAGACCCTGATGCTGGGGAAGCCAGAAGGCAAAAGAAGAAGGGGACGGCAAAAGATGAGATGGCTGGACAGCGCTACCGATGTAACTAACATGAATTTGAGCAGACTTCGGAGGATGGTGCAAGACAGGAGAGCATGGCGTGACTTTGTCCATGGGGTCACAAAGAGTCGGACTCGACTGTGCGACTGAACAACAAAAAAAGCAGCCTCAGAGACCCATTTTTGAGTGGGGAGAAGTGAAGAGCTCAGTCTCTACCCAGGGCTTTTTTTTTTAGCAGGAATTCCTTTGCCTATTAGGTCACACCCCTCTTAGGTAGCCAGTCCTCCAAGAGCTTAAAAAGGTAAAGGTAGTCCCCTGTGCAAGTACCGAGTCGTTACCAACCCACGGGGAGATGTCACATCATGATGTTTTCTTGGCAAACTTTTTACGGGGTGGTTTGCCATTGCCTTCCTCAGTCATTACAGGGCCTACTGTAAGCTCATGGAGGATTGGCTACATCAGAGAGGTGTGGCCTAATATGCAAAGGAGTTCCTGCCAAGAAAAAAGCCCTAGCTCTACCCTTCTTTCTCCAAGGTCAAGGCCCTGATCCACTCCAGAATGGCTAGTTTTTAGGGCCCAAGACAGGGGTGGCCAAACTTGCTTAACATAAGAGCCAGATAGAATAAATGTCAGATGTCTGAGAGCCTCAAGACATGAATGTCAGATGTTTGAGAGCAGGAAGGAAGGAAGGAAGGAAAGAAATAGATGGGAGAGGTGGAAAGGAAGCAACTTTAACTTTAAATGCACTCTCCAAGCTGCCAGCTGACTTGGCTTGGAGAAGTGATTTAAAGAGAGAAGTGGTTTTTCCAAGTTGACTGATGGAGTGGTGGGGGTTTCAGGAGTCACACAATATGTGTAAAAGAGCCACATGTGGCTCCCGAGCCACAGTTCGGCCACCCCTGACTCAAGGCATGTGTTGTGTCACAGAACATGAAACAGAAAAAGACCCTAGGAGACTAGGGTGGTCGAAATTGCAGTCACACAAGGGGTCCCAAAGAACCGCATAAATTAGTTTGCTCTGGGGCCATTTTTCCTGAGCTCAGAAAAATGCATGAGCCGGAGGCTAAAAAGCTGTGAGCTAGCTCACACTCACTCCGCTTAGAGGAAACACGGACGCCAAATGCTGTGACACGCTTTTGTCGTCTGACTGATGAAGACCTCTGAGGGAAACAGGATCTGCCCACGCCTGCTTATTGGCAGAAGGCTCATGCGCTAGATCTCGCACCCAAGACTGTCTGCGCCAGCCTTTGGCAAACAGGCTCTGTTGTGTCTTCTGCTTGTAAAAGGCAATGCAAACATCTACATCCTTCTTCTCACCCTGCTGAAGCACCTGCTGCTGGGCCTGACTCCTCTTTCAGCTAACAGACTTGTGTTTGTCTTGTGGGCAAGTGACGGGTGTATGGCAGGAAGCGAGGGCAGGCTTTCCTGTAAGAGTTGGGCTAGTGACGGCGCATGTTAGAATGCCCTTCTGGTCTCCTGGTTGCAATTTGGACCGGTGTGAAGGGCGTGCAGTCCTTGACCCTCGACGATAATGTTGCTCTTTCAGAGGAACTTCGATGATTCGATGATCCTCCGCGTGCAGAGCCGGTAACACCGTCAGACACCAAACTCTGGGATGAAATATCAGGGGGAGGTTGTCACCGTCGTGCCAGGCCTTTGGACTAATTCTGCAGATCTCTCTCTCGCTCTCTTTCTCTGTCTGTATTTGTATGTGTGTGTGTGCATGTCTGTGCACCTGGAAGTCAGGGGAAGCTCTGGTGACTGACGCCTACTGGGGGTCTGGAGGATATTCTGAGAGGTGGCACAATAAAGCCTGCCCCTGCCTCCCGACTGCTGGTATTCCAAGGAGGTCTCCCATCCAAGTCCTTGCCAGAGTTGGCCCTGTTTAACGACCAAGATCTGACGAGATTGGGCTTGCCTGGGCTATCCAGGACAGAGTCCGCAGGCCTCTTTTGATGCTCCTATCCTTGCTAAAATTGTGTAGTCCTGGTTCTTGATGGTAGCTTGGAGCCTGTGGCTCTGTCCCAGGACAGTGGCATTTCCCCTTGGCACAAGGGCATGTATTGGCTTCTTTGAACACAAAACTTTGCAACCAAAAGTTTTGCGAGAAACCCAAAGTAACGCAGAACACATACCCCAAGAGGGTAAAATTGACTCTGCAAAATGTTACGTTTGTTCGGTTGGAAATACACTACGTGGTCTAGGTTGTAAATATAAATATATTCACAGCTGGAAGAATTGCTGTTTTGTATGTGTGTGTGTGTGTTCCTCAACTTGCTGCTTTGTCTCTAGGGAGCTGTGCATACTCATTTCTTGACTAAGCAAGGCTGTACCGGATGTCGCCCAATAAATGCAGCTCGTAATCTCATTCCCCAGATTTTAAGTGCTGAGTTGGTCAGATATTGCCCCACACTGGCTTTGCTGTTTCTTGCGCAGCTGAGGCCATACAGCACTATTCTGTCTTTCTGACAGATTTCATGACTCTGCATCCAGACTGGAAGAAGAGGAGGGCAGAGCAGCGACTCGTGCAGAGATGGAACTGGCAGCCTCCTCAGAGAGTGGCAAGTTCCGCTGGGCCTGTTCCTGCCGAGATGGTCTAGAATTCTCCCCTCCCCCAACAGAGGTTGATCTTTGAGCATTGACTCTTGCAGAGACACAACAGGCACTGAAGACATTTTTGATTATCCCCTGAATGTATTTCACATATCTCGCTAGCATGCTCCAGCACACGGTCTGGAAATTACAGGTTTCAGATGCATCGGAAACTCGTGCTTGTCCATGCAACCCGTAATCATCTTGAAGCATTCATTCACGCGGGACAGCCACAGGCACAATCTGGCTTTTGAAGGGGGTTATTTGTATCAGAGGACAACATGAGCTGTAGCTATTCGCTAAAGAGAGCCTCCATGTTTAAAGGCAGTCCACTTGTCGGCACAAGAGGCTGAAGACCAACAGAAAGGAAAGGTTATGCCAGTGAGCAGAGGCATTTGCTGTCCTGAACAGAATCAATGACAGAATTAATGAACCTGTCCCTATAGAGCAGCAGTGGCCAAACTTGCTTAACGTAAGAGCCACATGGGGTAAACATCAGATGTTTGAGAGCCATTAGACATGAGCATCAGATATTTGAAGGAAGGGAGATGGGGGGGAGGGGGGAGGAGGAAAGAAAGCAAGACATGAACGTCAGATATTTGAGTGCTCCAGAGAAGGAAGAAAGGCAAATAGATGGGCGAAGAAGGGAGAGGTGGAAAGAAAGCAACTTCAAATGCATTCTCCATGCCACCAATTTGGTGCCCTCAGGAGGCCAGTGCCCTAGGCAATTGCCTAGTGGCAGGGCCGGCCCTGAGTGTGAGCAATTGGTTAAAGCCTTAGTTTGCCTAGGGGAGAAAAAAAAGAAAAAAACCATGGGCCAGCCATTGATGGGTGAACCTGATGCCGAATTTAGTGTGGACATATGTAAGGGCCAGTTGGTGGCACAGGCACCCCTAAATCCCTTTCTCCATCAACGGCCTCCAGTGTCTCCACCCCATGATCAATCCCATCGTATTGAATTGTCCTTTTGACAAAATCTGCATATCCAAGGGGTGTTCTCAACACCAGAATTTCAGCATCAGCTGTACAAAAAAAGTCACCATACCAAAAAGGCAGGGAACCACTGACGATGCAGAGTGTCCGTCCTGATTTAAGATCACCTTTATTGAGCTGTCACATATACAGCGGGTCATTTACTCACTGCGACCTGACTATCAGACCGGAGACCTCATTCTGGATCATAGCCCCTGGTGTCTCATGGTGAAAAAGAACTACTGGAGGAGTGGGGTGGCCTAATGGGCACTGAGCTGTCCACCTTGGAGGCAGGATGCAAGGTAGACCCCCCAATCTGTCCCAGCACTGCAATTTATAGCAACACCTAGCATTTAAGTAGCGCGTCTCAGTGCTGAACGCAGTTCATTGCCTTAAGTTGTCATTACAACATCCCTGCAAGGTGGGCTCTTGCATAACAGATGTTGGGGGAGAGAGATCACATCTAAGTGGAGGTCAGCTAAAGATCCTTTGCCTTTAAAAAAAGTAGTGTAGTAAATTCATTGTACAAGGCTATTGGCCTTCACAATCAAAAGGCTGATTCAAGATGAGGAGGCAATAGGAGTTCCAGCAACAATCGTCCACAAGTTAATTTTAATCTATTTTATTTAAATCTGCTCAGCTATTCAACTTGCAACTGTAAACTGCAGTGGCTAGAGACAGCTTTTAACTCAGGGGTGGCCAAACTGTGGCTTGGGAGCCACATGTGGCTCTTTCACACATATTTCATGGCTCTCGAAGCCTCAACACACCATCTTGGAGAAGGCATTTCTCTCTTTAAAGCATTTAAAGTTGCTTTCTTTCAGTTGCTCCTTCTCTCCTCCCTCCCCCTATTTATTTGCCTGCCTCCCTTCCTCCCTTCCCATCTTGCGGCTCTCAAACATCTGATGTTCATGACTTGTGGTTCTCAAACATCTGACATTTATTCTATGTGGCTCTTATGTTAAGCAAGTTTGGCCACCCCTGTTTTAACTCAAAGCAGACTCCAGAATTTTACCTTTACCTATTGGTCTGCTGCCAGTAGGTGGCGCTGCTTCTGGCTTCTTGCCTTCTTTTTTCGAAATCCGAAATTCCAACGCTCAGACTGTCGTCTTCCGCCAGCGGGTGAAAAAAAAAATGTTTTGTTTGGCATACCCTCCAGTGACCGTTTTTGGCTTTCGCCTTGGTTTCTAGTGTTAGGAGTGTTTATAATTGATTTTAGATTTTTTTTTTTTTAATGGCAAAATGTTTTAGCGTTTGACGCTCGCTGCCTTGGGGACCCTAATTGGGTAAAAAGGCAGCCTAGAGATGTTTTAAATATATAAACAAACCCCAGAAATGTTGGCTTTAAGGTCATGTTCCCCATGTGCAAAACTGCAAAATATGGGCGAGTGTTAGCACTTCTCCCTTTCTTCCCCTATAATTATTTATTTTGACTTACGACTCGCCCTCTCCTGCTTCCACAGGGCTCAGGGCGTGTTACAACATAGTATAATAACCAGGGGTCCTTTTGTGGGAAAATAGGTGGGTGGAGCTTATTAGCATAACTCATTAACATATGCAGGCCTCACCAGCTAAAAGCAGCCTCGTGCAAAAAAGGAGAGCCCCGGGTGAGCGAGGCCTGCTTGGGCTGGCTAGAGATTCGCCTGGGGCTCTCCTGGGCCACCCCCCCCCCCAGTCAAAAAGCCAGCAAGCCACCCGCTGCCCAAAATCACATAAGAAGTGGAGAAAGAGTGGCGTGGGCTTCTCAAGGGGTTAATGAGGGTTGCTGAGGGCGTGGCAAAGCCCTTGGTGGCTGGCTGGCCGCCCGCTCTCCTAATCTAGGGATTGTTATGCAGCTGCACCTACTATTCAATGGACAAGGTAGGTGGAGAGGAGGAGGGGGAACCTTCAGAAAGGTTCAGAGGCTGCTGTCCTGTGTGTTCCTGGTGAATCTGAGGCCTGATAGTAACAATCATAATTTAATATGTTGAAAGCTGGGTTTGAGGCAAACAGTTTGGAGAGGCACTGATCATTTTCACCAGCCGATGGCGCCTTTGGAGCACCTCTTCTACGGCCAGCTTCCTTCTAGGTGTGTGGAGTCGGGGTGTGTGGAAAAAATTTGCAAACTGAAATTCTTCCAGGTGGGAGATGGAGGGTTTAGTCTTTGGAATGCCGGGATGAAATAGTCCAATTTGTTGGTTTACCCTTCATGTTCCAAACAAATTCGTCCAAAAAACTGGAAGAAGATGATATTGGATTTATACCCTGCCCTCCACTCTGAATCTCAGCATCTCAGAGCTGCTTACAATCTCCTTTCCCTTCCTCCCCCACAACAGATACCCTGTGAAGTAGGTGGGGTTGAGAGATGCTCTTCCAGAAGCTGCCCTTTCAAGGACAGAGTCTCAGCAGCCTACAATCTCCTTTACCTTCCTCCTTCACAACAGACACCCTGTGAGGTAGGAGGGGCTGAGAGAGCTCTCCCAGAAGCTGCCCTTTCAAGGACAGAGTCTCAGCAGCCTACAATCTCCTTTACCTTCCTCCTTCACAACAGACACCCTGTGAGGTGGGAGGGGCTGAGAGAGCTCTCCCAGAAGCTGCCCTTTCAAGGACAGTCTCAGAGTGGCCTACAATCTCCTTTCCCTTCCTCCCCTAAAACAAATACCCTGTGAGGTAGGTGGGGCTGAGAGAGCTCTCCCAGAAGCTTCCCTTTCAAGGACAGCTCTGGCTGACCCAAGGCCATCCCAGCAGCTGCAAGTGGAGGAGGGGGGAATTAAACCTGGTTCTCCCAGATAAAAGCCCCCGCATTTAACCACTGCACCAAACTGTCTGGAGAGAGGGGGGAATGTCCTGTCCCTTTATGTTGTTGCTCTTGCCATCAAGTCACAACTGATTTATGGCAACCCCTCGAGGTTTTCAAGGTAAGATACGTTCAGACATGGTTTGCCATTGTCTTCCTCCATGCCACGACCCTGGCACTCCTTGGCGGTCTCCCATCCAAATACTAGCCAGGGTTGCCCCTCCTTAGATCTGATGAAATTGGGATAAACAGGGCTATCTGGGTTGGGGGTGGGGAGCTGTTCTTTTAACATAGGCAGCTGAATCTTCTCAGGGCATGAAATTGGATAAGGACACCCAAGGACAATTGGCTGATAAAACTGATATAAAAGAGACAGAAGAATCTGTTTAAAAGTTGGTAAGAGCCCCGTGCCGAAGAGTGGTATAGCTGCAGTACTGAAGTCTGAACCCTCTGCTCATGACCTGAGTTCAATCCCAGCGGAAGCTGGTTTCAGGTAGCCGGCTCAAGGTTGACTCAGCCTTCCATCCTTCTGAGGTCGGTAAAATGAGTACCCAGCTTGCTGGGGGGGAAAGTGTAGATGTCTGGGGAAGGCAATGCCAAACTACCCCATAAAAAGTCTGCCATGAAAACGTGAAAGCAACCTCACCCCAGAGTCGGAAACGACGTGCTTGCACAGGGGACTACCTTTATCTTTTTAAGTAACATTGGAGTCATTTTGTAGAAAAAGAGGTGCCAGCTCACTAGCACAACTCATTTGCATATGCCTCACACTCCTGACATAACCGGAAGGTGGACTGAATTAGATCAGCTCAGCATCTACCTTAACACACTTCTTGAATTAGAATTGTCATCCTCAAACCTTACTCCCATCATACTTTTAAAATTACTTTTTCCTCTGTGACCACAGTGGCATGAGGAAGATTTCCATCTGTCCGCTTGATATGTTTTGAGATTATTTTCCCTTTTGTGTGTGTGTGTGTGGGGGGGGAAATATTAGAAAGTTTGTCAGATCTTAAGAGTTCAGTAAAATTCTCACAGGGGGTTTGAACAATGGAGCCCAGAAGCAAGTATTGGGGGGGGAGGGGTTAAGAAAGAAAGAGCACAATAAAATTTAGAGGTTCTGGAGCTCCATTCCTGTGAGCTCCTGCCCAACATGAGGCCTGGGATGGAGAACATCCAAAACTAGTTCACATCTTCCCACACGTTTCTGAGGGGTCCATATCTAGGATTGCTGGTTCCAGGTTGGGGAATTCTCGGAGACTGGGGGAGTAGGGTATCAAACCTGGTTCTTCCAGATAAGAGTCCACACACCTAACCACTATACCAGACTGTATTTTTACATAAGAAAGTTCCCCAAAAAACAGCTTATTAGACTAGAAACTGCTCCCTACCCCACCCTCGTGGTGGATACTGAAGATAGGTGTTTATGTGGGGTGGATGCAGGACCCGACATTGGTTTTGCCATAAAAATAAAAATTCCAAACAATTGGACAGCAATTTGGAAAATCAGTAATTTGGTGGCATGAGCAGAGGGCCTCTTTGGCTCATGGATGTCCAGGGGCTACTTTGAAATATATTTGTTACAATGATGCAAGCATTTCTGAGCATGGACAGAGTGCTGTGAATCTTCAACTATTCGAAGGGGATGGTGCAGAATTGCTTTCTGTCACCCCAGAAGGTTACCCCAGAACCAGCGGGTTGAAATTCAATCAAAAGAGTTTCTGGCCAAACATTAGGAAGAACTCCCTGACAGAGTGGTTTCTCAGTGAAACAGGCTTCCTCAGGAGGTGGTGGGCTCTCCTTCCTTGAAGGTTTTAAAACAGAGGCTAGATGGCCATCTGACAGCCATGCTGATTCTGTGAACTTGGGCAGATCGTGAGAAGGGCAGGAAGGGTCGCATTAGGACTTAGTTTTCGTGGCCCTTTCTTTTACACACCTGGGAACAGGGCTTTTTTTGTAGCAGGAACTCCTTTGCATATTAGGCCACACCCACCTGATGTAGCCAATCTTCCTGGTGCTTACAGTAGGCCTTGTACTAAGAGCCCTGTAAGCGCTTGGGAGGATTGGCTACATCAGGGGTGTGTGGCCTAACGTGCAAAGGAGTTCCTGCTACAAAAAAAGCCCTGCCTGGAGAAATACTGATTGCCACTTTGGGGTCAGTCGGCAATTTTTCTCCAGGCTGGTTTGGGATCCTGGAGGTTTTTGCCATCTTCTGGGCACAGAGAATGTATGTGTGTGTGTGGGGGGGGAGGCATTTGTGTAGTCCCTGTATTGTGCAGGTTACTGGTGAGCAGTCAGTGAGAAAGGAAAGGTCCCCTGTGCAAGCCCCAGTCGTTTTCGACTCAGGGGTGACGTTACTTTCACAACGTTTTCACGGCAGACTTTTTACGGGGTGGTTTGCCATTGCCTTTCCCAGTCATCTAAGCTCCCCCCCCCCCCAGGAAGCTGGGGACTCATTTGACCGACCTCGGAAGGATGGAAGGCTGAGTCAACCTTGAGCCGGCTACCTGAAAACCCAGCTTCTACCGGGGCTTGAACTCGGGTCGTGAGCAGAGTTTAGGACTGCAGTACTGCAGCTTTAACACTCTGTGCCATGGGGCTCTTTGGGGGGGAGAAAAGGAGGACATAAACATCTGAATCAATAAATAAGACTCAGGAATGGCAGAGCTGCCAACTCAACTCAACTGCAGTGCCGGGGGGAGGGGGGAATGCTACAACGCTCATGTGCACATTACATACCCACCATGAGGCCTGGGAGAGAACTCTCCAGAAACAAACACGCTTGTTCTCGTGTGCTTACCAAGAATGCCCATCAACACCAAGCCAATTTGGAATTATCCTGCTGGACTGCTCTATTAATACTCCCTCCCCCCTTCCCCAAACTCAGCGGTTTTCTTAGCTCAATATGTTTATCTCTTCCCCCTCCACCCTGCGCCCCCCGCCGCTCGTTTGGAGGCAGAAGCTGTGCTGTACAAAAGCCTAATTTGGAGCCCTGGCATCTAAACGGATTATAGGCAGGGGTTTAGGGGGGATTAGGAACCGGATTAAAAGGGTTTGCTGGAACGGAAACTGAGCTGCAAGGTGGAGCTTCCAAAATGCAAACTCCGGCCCCTGGGGGCCAAACAGATTTTCTCCGCAGATACCTCACTCCTGCCCAAGGCCAGCCCAGATTTCAAACTACATTGAAATATCAGTAAAATAAAGATTCTTTTCTGGTGGATGTTAGTATTGGGGGGGCAGGAAGGGAAACGGGCTTGTTTCGAATTAGGGAGGTTTCCGAAATTCTCCGCCTTTGAATATTTCACCAGACTTTGCAGTTCCAACTCGGAATTGGTGCAGCAGGAATTTTAATCTCCGTTGTTTGTTGTGATTGTTGCTGTTAACCATTCAGTCATGTTGGACTCTTGTGATTCTATTGGTCAAGTTTCTCCATGTTTTCTGGTCTTGTACCTTTTCTTTGAAGAAGAAGAAGACTGCAGATTTATACCCGTCCCTTCTCTCTAAATCAGAGCGACTTACAATCTCCTATATCTTCTCCTCCTCACAACAGACACCCTGGGAGGTGGGTGGAGCTGAGAGGGCTCTCACAGCAGCTGCCCTTTCAAGAACAACTCCTGCGAGAGCTATGGCTAACCCAAGGCCATTCCAGCAGGTGCAAGTGGAGGAGTGGGGAATCAAACCCGGTTCTCCCAGATAAGAGTCCACACACTTAACCACTACACCAAACTGGCTCTCAGTTGTTTAGGGTTGCCCAACTTCCAGATGGTGGCTGGAGATCTCCTGGGATTACAACTGATCGTCAGGTGACAGATATCAGTTCACCTGGAGAAAATGGCCTCTTTGAAAGGTAGACTTTATTGCATTACTAGTAATAAGGCCCATTGTGAGGAGAAATATAACAGGTGCTAGAAATTTGCTGTGGGTGAGTGTCATGGCCTTGGTAGGGAATGGGAAGGGGAGGGAAAGATAGAGGGAGGCAAGGTATGTTGAGAAGGCAACTGTTGGGAAGGGAAATGGAGAAAGTGGGGAAATATGGAACAGGTTATCAGAGAAGGGGAGTAGATAGAGAAGGAAGGGGCAAAAGAGATGGGGGTAGATCTTCTCTCCCTTCTCTGTAGCCTCTACCTAGGAAAAGTATGGTCTTTCTCCATAGTGGGGACCAAAGCAGCTTACATCATTCTCCTCTCCTCCTTTTGATCTGCACAACAACCCTGTGAAGTAGGTTAGGCTGAAAGTCTGTAATTAGTCTGAAATCACCCAGTCAGCTTCCACAACAAGAAGCTGGGTCTGGCAGACCCTACTCTGAAGTGCAAACTGCCACATCACACTGGCTGTCATAGGGGGTGACCTCAGCAGGATATAATGACACAGAGTGTACCATTTTCTCCAGGGGAACCAATATCTATCCATCTGGAGAATTCTGATTGATCTTCTGCCCTCACCTAGGGATTGGCAACAATGGTTCCCCTGGAGGAAATTGCTGGTTTGGAGGGTGGAGGCTATGGCATTGTACCGGTTAAAGTTCCCACCCCTTTTCAAATCCCACTCTCTCCAGGCTTCACCCATCAAACCTTCAGGAATTTCCCAACTTGGAGCTGGCAACCCTCTCTCCATCCCAGCCAACCATCCACGTAGCTTTATCAGTCCCTTTGACTTCAGCTTTCCATCTTCTCTCCCTTTTTATCTGCACAACAACCCTGTGAGGTAGGTTAGACTGCAAGTATGTGGGTGGTCCAAAATCACTCAGGAAGCTTCCACAGTAGGAACCTGGGTCTGGCAGATCCTACTCTGAAGCACTAACTGCCACATCACAGTGGGTATCATAGCGGGGCTGCTGCTGACATGGTTTCCTCAGACTTCTTTGGTTTGAGGTTGTTGACCCCCGAGAATCTTTTAGGATGCTAGCTGTCACTGGCTGCTCTGTTTCGGTCTTGGGAGAAGGGCCAGACAGCAAGAACAGCCTCTAGTTGCTATTGGCTGTGCTGCTGTGATGTCAAAACAGCGAGGGGCTCCAGGGCTGCCAAACTGCTGTGACGATCCCATTGGCTGACCTGCTCTGATTCTAAGAATCCCTGGCTTGCCATTGGCTAAGATAGCTGCTGCAGACACAATGGGGGACGGAAAGCTAGCAGGGCTTAGAAAAATATAGTTAGAAATGACCGAGGGGGAGAGGCCGGAGGGCCGGGTCTCAGCAGGAGATGGGCAGAGAGGAAAAATGCGAACAGGCAGGATGTTATAGCAACATGGACAGACGGCACTCGGCTCTTGATCAAAAACTCTGAGCCGAAGGCTTCCTGCTTGCTTCTGTTTTGCTGCCCTGATTACCCTTTTTGCTATTCTGATACCCCTTGGACGCTTTCAGAATGAGCCGGGCTGTCATTGGGAATCAAATCAAAATCCCCACCAGGGGGCAGAATCTTCCTGCTGTTTCCTTTTGGCCACGGAAAAGAAGCAAGGCGGCTATATTGCTGTGCCTTCGATGCCAGGTGGTGTGAGGCAGGGAAAGGCTTCCTTTTTATAAAGATTTCCTCACCTGTGTTTCTGTCTCCTGGCTGTCAGTTTAATGCAGACACTCCTTGCCCTCCAGTTCCACTCACACACCCCTCCACCATCCTGCACTCTCTCTCTCTCTCTGTGTCTGTCTTTGGTATCACTTTACATTGGAAAATGTGTCCATAATTTAGAGGGAAGAGAGGCTGGGGCGGGGGCGGGGGGGGATCAGACCTGCGGCTCAATCGGGAAGGAAATATCGGAAGTGGCAGGCCCGCGTCCGGAAGGAGCCAGTACACCTGTTCTGGCAGGTGTGCACCAAATGTGATCTCTTTGGATTTGACAGATGAGAGAGAGTGAGTGAGAGAGTATCATGTTTCATCCCATTTGTTACAAGCGAGGGATTCTTGGAAATGTGGGCACCGAGACGCCTCCTCATGCCATTATCCTTGCCTTGTCGAGGAACCCTGGTTCAAATCTTGCCTGCCTACAAATTTCCTTCTTCTAGCGAGTGCCCTAGCCTAATTCACAGGGCTGTCATGAAGATAATCCTGCACTTCCTGAGAATTTGGATTTGTTTGTTTAGAAGAAGACCATAGATTTATACTCCTCCCTTCTCTCTGAATCGGAGTGGCTTACAATCTCCTTTACCTTCCTCCCGCACAACAGACACCCTGTGAGGTAGGTGGGGCTGAAAGAGCTCTCTCAGAAGCTGCCCTTTCAAGGACAGAGTCTCAGAGCGGCCTACAACCTCCTTTTACCTTCTTCCCCCACAACAAACACCCTGTGAGGTAGGTGGGGCTGAAAGAGCTTTCACAGAAGCTGCTCTTTCAAGGACAATCTCTGTGAGAGCTTTTTTTTTGGAGCAGGAACTGCTTTGCATATTAGGCCACACACCCTGATGTAGCCAATCCTCCAAGAGCTTACAGGGCTCTTAGTACAGGGCCTACTGTAAGCTCCAGGAGGATTGGCTACATTGGGGGGTGGGGGTGGCCTAATATGCAAAGGAGCTCCTGCTACAAAAAATGCCCTGGGGATGGTGTATGGGTTTTTTTCCTCCCATTTATGCTCTACGCCCAGGGCTTTTTAAAAGCAAGAATGCAGTTCTGGCTGGCTCGGCACCAGGGTGTGTGGCCTAATCTGCAAATGAGTTCCTGCTGGGCTTTGCCTACAAAACCAGCCCTGACAATGTCCCCATGTGGTGGGTTAGGATGAGAGTGATTGGCCCAAGAGGACACATTCAGAGCTTCCTACCTAAGTGGGGATTTGAACCCATGTCTCCTAGACTGATGCAATCGTCGCTGCACAACACTGATGCTTGGAACGAATGCAGTTTCACTGTGGGAAACAGCAGCATTCATCGTCGTGAGGGAGAAACAGATTTCTCCAGTTTTGTTCTTTTGTCTGGGATCTCTGTCTGCCTAGCATTTAATTAATGGCTTGTTTAGAAGAACTGTGATTAACGTCGTTCCAAAATTGGATCGTCTGCATAATTCGGGGTCTTTGGGATTTATTTTCTTCCCTCTCCCCACTCGGCATTCTGGGTGCACATGTGCACACTGACGAAACACTGCAAAAAAGCAACTTTGATGTGCCCGTGTGCATGACAGCGTTGCGATTCTTTTTGTCTAACACATACCGATGTGCTCACCTCTCCTGACGCGATGTGCCTGAAAAAGCATATAGCTAACACACTAGAGTCCCTGCATGGTTCAATGCAATCAGACTGGGCTGGATTTTGTGGCAGTGTTTTATCAATGCGCAGGCTCCCTTTTAGCAGGAACACACAGAAATGCAGTTCTGGCTAGCTTGGTGTCAGGGGGTGTGGCCTAATCTTCCCATCTGGGGATTGGCAGCCCTCCCTGTTATGTATGACAGTTCCTACTGTACTGGGCCTGAGCTTGAAGCTCAGTATCCTGGGACATAGCAGGACTCAGCTCCCACTGTCCAGAAGGCAGAGAACTAGTCAAGTGTGTCCATGACCATTTTTTCATACATTTTGTTGTTGTTCAGTCGCACAGTCGAGTCCAACTCTTTGTGACCCCATGTGGGGGCAGGGGAATCCCCTAGTTTGGAGGCCCTCCCCCCGCTTCAGGGTCATCAGAAAGCAGGGGGGGGGGAGAAATGTCTGCTGGGCACTCCATGATTCCCTATGGAGACCTGATTCCCAGGGTATAATGGAAAATTGATCCATAGGTATCTGGGGCTCTGGGGGCGCTGTTTTTTGAGGTAGAGGCACCAAATATTCAGCATAGCATTTGGTGACTCTACGCAAAACACCCCCCAAGTTTCAAAAGGATTGGACCAGGGGGTCCAATTCTATGAGCCCCCCAAAAAGGTTCCCCTATTCATTATTCCAAATGGAGGGAACATTTAAAAGGCGTGTGGTTCCTTTCAATTTGACGGCTAGAACTCCCTTCAGAGTTCAGTTGTGCTTGCCACACCCTTGCTCTTGATTCTACCCCCAAAGTCCCCAGATATTTCTTGAGTCGGACTTGGCAACCCTACCCATGAACCAAGTCACGCCAGGCCCTCCTGTCTTCCACCATCCTCTGGAGTCTGCTCAAATTCATGTTAGTTACGTCAGGAACACTGTCCAGCCATCTCATCTCATCTTCCATTACTCTTCAGGATCCCGATACATTTCAATTGGCCATTCTCTTAGAACCGGCCAATTGGGACACGAGGCATTTCTTCCAGGAAATGCAAATGAAAGATTCCAGAGAGACCAATGGGAGGAGTTGCTGCCAACCCAAGGGGGCGTGTTTTCCCCAGCCACTGTGTATATATTGAGTGGAGTTGCCTGTGTTGTTTGTTCTTCTTTAATAAACTGTTGCTGCTTACTGAAGAGCTGACTGAACTCACTTTACAATAGCGTAAACGGCCTCTCTGCTTCTGCCAGCGCTGCCCCGAGGGCTGATCCAGCTCCAGCAACACACACATGGCCCCAGCATCTCCCATAGCCTGTCTCCAGGTTTCTTCAGACAGGAGGGAACCAGCACTTGGAGGAAGGAAACAGCTGCTGCATCCATGCCGAACAGCTGCTGTGCCAACCTGCCCGGCGTCCATCAGACGCAGACGATCATCTGCTCCTTTTGGCCACCGGTCGGAGGCAACAGAGCGGCGCAAACGGCAACAACTCAGAGAGGGGTGTTAAAGAGACTTTGATGGATGCCATCGGTGCTGGTGTCGGCAGCCCTGAATGCATGGACAAGAGGTGGCATGATGTCTTCCAAATGAGGCCTGCAGATGAATTCTTGCTGATAATGCTTGCCCATTGTTGGATGGCAGACTGTTTTCCCCCCCCACATGGCAGCTGATTCATGGCCCTGACTGTGAATCCATGAACCAGCCTTCAGAGGGGAAGGGGAAACATTCTGCCCATGCTCAATGGCACTCTCATTCTGCATTACTAAAGAGTGCTGAATCGCATTATTATTGAGAAGCAGGATAGTTCTGGGCAGGGCTTTTTTAGTAGAAAAAGCCCAGCAGGAACTCATTTGCATATTAGACCACACACCCCTGATGTCACCATTCTATCACACAGGACTTTTTTGTAGAAAAACCTAGCAGGAACTCATTTGCATATTAGGCCACACACCCCCTGGTGTCACCATTGTTTCACATAGGGCCTTTTTGTTTTTTTTTAAAAAGTCCATCTGCATATTAGGCCACACCCCCTGACAACACAATTGTTTTGCGCGGGGCTTTTTAAAAACACGCCTAGCAGGAACTCATTTGCATATTAGGCCACGCTCCTGACACCAAGACAGTCAGAACTGTGTTCCTGTGCATTCCTGCTCAAAAAAAGCACTGGTTTCAGCAGGATAATCTCCTTTCACCCTGGCATAAATATTCATCCTGATAAGACTTTATCGTGAACAGAACCTGGCCTGATTTTTTTTTAAAAAAAAAAAAATAATATGCTCCATCTTCTTTTAACTTTGGAAAAAAAGTTTACTGTGTACTGTCTCCAAAAGAATTCTAGTCGGCAGCAGGACTCAACTCCCATTGTCCAGAAGGCGGGGAACGAGTCAGATGTGTCCATGACCATTTTTTTTCATACATACATACAAAAAACCTTTAATGGCATAAAAGAATGAAACAAAAAAAACATCAACAGGATCCAAAATGGGTGAAACTGAGTAAAAATTACACTGACCAGCAGGGGTAGAACTCTAGCAGGAGCTCCTTTGCATATTAGGCCCCACCCCCCTGACGTAGTGAATCCTCCAAGAGCTTACGAGGCTTTTTTGTAAGCTCTTGGGAGGACTGGCTACATCAGGGGGGTGTGGCCTAATATGCAAAGGGGCTCTGGCTAGAATTTCACCCCTGCCGACCAGAAAGGCAACCAAGACAACACCATGGAAAAAATGATCAAATATTAATTGCCCTTGCCCAAAATTATGATAGCCCCTATGCAATACAAGAGCCAAGCACCCAGCCACCAGCCCATCAGTCTGGGGGATCCACCAGCGAGCAGATGCTGGGCAACTCCCACTGGAGAGCTGGAAAGGTCAGAGGCAGCAGGACCAAGAAGTTGCCGATGAGTCTAGGGTTGCCCCATCTTATCTGGCTGTGGGTAGGCAACTGCTGTCTACAGCACGTGCACAGAGCAAGCGCACCACGATGACATCACCCAGGAGTGATATCGTTAAGCCGGGCAGGTTGTGCAAGGGATGCTCTATCATTTTTGGGGGGGAACTCTGTGGTCGCCTAGAGTCCTCCCCAGGTGACGTCATCACACCGGGTATGTCAGGTGCACCGGAGGTCTTCAGGGGCGGGGCTCTCCACACCAGCCAGCTCCATGGTGGCAGATTGGAGGCCTTGAAAATGGGCGAAACCCTGCCCCCATCGGTGGGAAGGGAACCCTAGGTGAGTCGTGCGCATTTGATCCACTTTCAGTGCCCTTTGCAACTGGATGTTACCAGATGAAACAGAAAAAATCCACTTGCAAAGAGGAGCTAAAGTGCATCGAAAATGAATCGGAAGTGCAGGATTCAGCACACGTGAAAGTGCCAGCATAGCAACTCAGGTTGGCTATTCAAAGTGCATTCAGTGGAGCGCTGTATCCCAGCATGAGTCTCTGAGGGTGCCCCTGAAAGCTATCTTGGAAACAGGAAGGGCTGGGTGGACTGAATAGCATTTTGGAGAATGGATACATGAAGCTCCCTTATGCTGAATCAGACTTTTGGTCCATCAAGGTCAGTATTCTCTACTCCAGGGGTGGCCAACAGTGGCTCTCCAGATGTTTTTTGCCTACAACTCCCATCAGCCACAGCCAGCATGGCCAATGGCTGGGGCTGATGGGAGTTGTAGGCAAAAAAACACCTGGAGAGCTACTGTTGGCCACCCCTGCTCTACTCAATGGCAGCAGCTCTCCAGGGTCTCAGGCAGAGGTCTTTCACATCAATTACCGCCAGCTCCTTTTAACGGGAGATGCTGAGAATTGAACCTGGGACCTTCTGCTTGCAAAGCTGAGGCTCTTCCAGTGAGCCACAGCCCCACTCTTGTACAGTGCTGGCCAGAAGGAAGTAGAAGTGCTTTTTTGTAGCAGGAACTCCTTTGCATATTAGGCCCAACCCCCACAATGTAGCCAATCCTCCAAGAGCTTACAGGGCTCTTAGTACAGGGCCTACTGTCAGCTCCAGGAGGACTGGCAACATCAGGGGGTGTGGCCTAATATACAAAAGAGTTCCTGCTATTAAAAAAAGCCTGGATCAGAAGCAATTGTGAAATGTCTTTGCCTTCTCCTCCCTAAATCCTAAAGTGACAGGGTGCAAGTTAGCTTCCTCTAACCAGAATCCCTTATCCCGTAATCCAGTATAGCTGGGACTGGTCATGGGGACTGAATGCAAAGAGAACTCTGTACATGTGCAGGGACCCACAGTTTTCCGGGATATGAAATGCTAACTGATCATTAAGCCTTGGACTTGACAATGGATGTGGGAGGCTGGCTGTGAGTCAGTGTTTGACCTGGATGACTTTTTTTTTAATGTTCCAAGGGGGCACCTTTTGAATCTGTGACACACACCAGGCCTGAATGTTGAAGGTGCTAGGAAGGAAGCTTTGATGTGTGTTCAGCCCCTCAGAGGCAAAGAATAGACTGGGCAATCTATATTCTAGAGAACAGAATTGGGAGGAAAAATCTTGTGTTCTGTTCCTCTGATGAGCAAGCCTCAGAGGCCATGTCAATCAACATGAAATGAAAATGGAACAGAATGGAGAGAGGCTAAAAAAATCTTCCTTCCTTCCTTCCTTCCTTCCTTCCTTCCTTCCTTCCTTCCTTCCTTCCTTCCTTCCTTCCTTCCTTCCTTCCTTCCTTCCTTCCTTCCTTCCTTCCTTCCTTCCTTCCTTCCTTCCTTCTTTCCTTCCTTCCTTCCTTCCTTCCTTCCTTCCTTCCTTCCTTCCTTCCTTCCTTCCTTCCTTCCCTCCCTCCCTCCCTCCCTCCCTCCCCACTGCTCTATCTCTCTCTGGAGAAAAGATTCCCATTTGGAAAGCAATTTCCACCGTGCATTGCAGTCTTTTCCTTACACCGGACTCAGCATGGTGTAACTAGGTCAGTCTTCTGATCTCTCCCTTCTCCCTCTCACAGTTTGTTTGAACATCTTTCCTTCTAATCTTGAAAAAGTCCCTTCCCTGACTCTCCAAGACTTTGGCTGTGGTGGTGGCCCACAAACTTAACTCTGCCGAGAGAGAGAGAGAGAGAGAGAGAGAGAGAGAGAGAGAGAGAGAGAGAGATGTGTGTGTGTGGTTTAGGAAAGACTTCCTTTGTGCTTTTGTACGGATTGGATTGGTTTGGTACCCAGGCAATCAGGTCGCTTGGAGGCCTTTAAGATCAGCCTAGAGCAGAGGAAGAAGCACTCCTTTGTTGCTAGGCAACAGTGTGGCCAGCATTGCTTTCGAGTGCCATTCTTTGCTTTTCATTTCTGCGTGTCATGCTCGGATTTATTTATATTTTGGGAAACTCAGAAGGAGGGTGATGATGGGCACGGTTCCTGAATGGCAAAGCCTCACCTGGGACTTGGTGCTTATTTTAATGCCTCTTTCTCTCCTTATCCATCACCTGCCTGTCTCCGCATCTTTCTTGCTGTCAGCATATCTGTGAATCACGTCCCGTACATTGTGTGTGTGTGTGTGTACGTGCGTGCGTGTGCAATCCCCACCCCCAAGATCTGGGTCTTTTGTCATCTTGGAAAATGTGAGTCAGATTAATAAACGTCGGAAACAAAATATTAAGAAATCAGTCTGATTGACGTTTCTGACGGATTTCAAAGGGAAACTCATCTGGTGGTGTTTTTGGATTTCAAAGGGAAACTCATCTGGTGGTGTTTTTGCATTTTCAGTTGGAGGCTCTTATTCTCCCTTCTTCTTCCCAGCACCACTTCCTGTATTTGCCAGGCATTTGACACAGAATGTGAACAAGATCTTTTAAGACCAGGGCCTGAAATATATGCTTTCTGTCCTCCTTTTGGTTTTCTAACATTTAACATGATGAAGAGTTCTGGAGGGCTCAAAAGCTTGCATAGTTGTCTGGTGTGGTTTTGATTGGTTCTATATGAGCCCCATGGTGCAGAGTGGTAAGCTGCAGTACTGCAATCCAAGTGCTGCTCACAACCTGAGTTCAATCCTGGCGGAAGTTGGGTTCAGGTAGCTGGTTCAAGGTTGACTCAGCCTTCCATCCTTCCGAGGTTGGTAAAATGAGTACCCAGCTTGCTGGGGGTAAAGTGTAGATGACTGGGGAAGGCAATGTCAAACCACCCCATTAAAAAAAGTCTGCAGTGATAACATCATGATGTGACGTCACCCCAGAGTCAGAAGCAACTGGTGCTTGCACTTTTGCTTTACCTTTATTAAGAGGCATTCTGTGGCTTTGTGTGTGTGTTGGCCAACATGGCTGCTTGCAGCCAGTTTGGTGTAGTGGTTAAGTGTGCGGTCTCTTATCTGGGAGAACCGGGTTTGATTCCCCACTCCTCCATTTGCACCTGCTGGAATGGCCTTGGGTCAGCCATAGCTCTGGCAGAGGTTGTCCTTGAAAGGGCAGCTGCTGGGAGAGCTGTCTCAGCCCCACCCACCTCACAAGGTGTCTGTTGTGGGGGAGGAAGGTAAAGGAGATTGTGAGCCGCTCTGAGACTCTTCGGAGTGGAGGGCGGGATATAAATCCAATATCTTCTTCTTCTTCTTCTCTCTGTGTGTGAGAGAGTGTGATGGGCCAACACACCACTTCTGACGTATTGCCTTTCCCAGCAAGTCGTCATCTCAGGATGTCACCAAAGTATAGTCTTTTCTTCTTTTACTGTCGAGTCACAGCTGATTTATGGTGATCCCGTCAGGTTTGCAAGGCAACAGACATTCAGGAGTGGTTTGCTGTCGCCTTCCTCTGCATCACAGTCTTGGCATTCCTTGAAAAGTCTCCTATCCCAATACTAACCTGGGCCGTCCCTTCTTAGCTTCTGAGATCTGACAAGATTGGGCCATCTAGATCAGGGTTCAAGTTAGCGTTGCCAATCTCCAGCTGGGGGCAGGGGATCCCCTGGGTTGTAGGCCCTCCCCCCACTTCAGGGTTATCAGAAAGTGGGGGGGGGGAGGAAAATGTCTGCTGGGCACTCCATTATACCCTATGGCGATCAATTCCCATAGGTTATAATGGAGAATTGATCTGTGGGTATCTGGGGTTCTACGGGAGCTGTTTTTAGAAACAGAGGCACCACATTTTCAGCATAACATATGATGCCTCTCCTCAGAACACCACCCTCCCCCCAAGTTTCAAAAAAGATTGGACCACAGGGTCCAATTCTATGAGCCTTAGAAGAAGGTGCCCCATCCTTCATTATTTCGAAATGGAGGGAAGGTATTTAAAAGGCATGCGGTCTCCTTAAATGTGCTGTCCAGAACTTCCTTTGGAGTTCAATTGTGCTTGCCAAACCCGTGCTTCTGGCTCCACCCCCAAAGCCTCCTGGCTCCACCCCCAAAGAAATCCCCAGATAATTTTCTTTAATCGGACTTGGCAACCCTAGTCCATTAAATACTATTAATGTTATAGTATATAGCATAGTAATTTTTGTTCAGGATAGCCTTTGCAGGTTAGTTGTTGCTTCAAGTCTGTGTGATCACTCTTCTTGTATTGCATACCTCTACATCACAACAACCCTGCTATTCCTTGGAAGTCTCCTATCCGGGGGTAATTTCATAGGAAAAGAGGTGCTGGAGCTCATTAGCATAGCTCATTTACATATGTCACACACCCCTGACATCACCAGAAGGTGGGCTAAATTATATCAGCTCAGCATCTACCTTAAAATGCTTCTTGAATTGTCCTATTAAAACCTTACTCCCATCATACTTTTTTAATTCCTTTCTCCTCTGTGGCCACAGTGGCATGATGAAGATTTCCATCTGTCTGCTTTATATGTTTTGGTTATTTCCCCATTTTTTGTGGGGGGAAATCTTAGAAAGTTTGTCAAATCTCAGAATTCAGCGAAATTCTCACAGGGGGTTTGAACAGCGGAGCCCAGAAGCAAGTATTTTGGGGGGAGGGGGGGGAGAAAGAAAGAGCACAATAAAATTTCGAGGTTCCAGAGCTCCGCTCCTGTGAGCTGCTACCCAAAATGAGGCCTGCTCCTATCCCTATACTAGTCGGGACTGACCCTGCTTAGCTCCTGAGATGTGACAAAATGGAGCCTGTGCTTTCCAGGCTGGTACAAAAGCCTCAGTTTAATCATTTTAGCTTCTAGGGCAAGTTCCAGTTTTATTTGATGTAGAACCCACTTATTTTTCTTTTTGGCTTTCCACGGGCTCCATAAAACTGTCTTCCGACACCACATTTCAAACGGATCAATTTCCCTCCCGTCAGCTTTCTTGGCTGTCCGACTTTCACATCGATACATCGTAATGGGGGGGATACCATAGTGTGAATTATCTCGTTCTCGGTCTTCAGCAACACTTCCTTACACGTATAGGTGCAGTAGGTGAAATCAATTTCTCCAGCATTAATTGACGTAGGGTGAGGTGGGGGGGGGGCAGGGGAGAAACAACCTCTCCCCAATTAGGCTGCATGAAAATGTGTGTGCGTGACATAACCTCGATAAATACAGACCAAAATGAACGCCGCAGTCAAGCTTTTGGAGCGGTGGGGGGAACAGAGTGTTTATTTATAATCAGTGGGTGACTAATTGATTTGCTGACGATTTATTTATATGACTGGCTACCAAGCGGCGTGTAGCAAGACAGGTCCAGGGAGGATGGGAGAAAGGAGAATTCTCGTCGTTAGCAGGACTTTTTTTTTGTAGCAGGAACTCCTTTGCATATTAGGCTACACCTCCCTGATGTAGCCAATCCTCCTGGAGCTTCCAGTAGGCCCTGTACAAAGAGCCCTGTAAGGAATTCTAGCAGGACCTCCTTTGCATATTAGGCCACACACCCTCGATGTAGCCAATCCTCCTGGAGCTGACAGTAGGCCCTGTACGAAGAGCCCTGTAAGGAATTCTAGCAGGACCTCCTTTGCCTATTAGGCCACACACCCCTGATGTAGTCAATTCTCCTGGAGCTTCCAGTAGGCCCTGTCCAAAGAGCCCTGTAAGGAATTCTAGCAAGAGTTCCTTTGCCTATTAGGCTACACCTCCCTGATGTAGCCAATCCTCCTGGAGCTTACAGTAGGCTCTGTACTAAGAACCTTCTAAGCTCTTGGAGAATTCGCTACATCAGGGGTGTGTGGTCTAATATGCAAAGGAGTTCCTGCTATACAAAAAGCCCTGCTCGTCAGGCTGTGCAAAGGTACACACAAGCACTGCCAATTGCTCTGCACTGTTTGAACCGGCAGATGTTTGGACGGATGATTTGGCCCTTCCTGATTGTGGCAGAAAATGCTGTCAAGTAGCAGCCCACTTATGGCACATCATAGGCCAGAGGTGGCCAAACTGCAGCTCGGGAGCCACATGTGGCTCTTTCACACATATTGTTGAAGCCCCCGCTGCCCCGTCAGCCAGCCTAGAGAAGGCATTTGTTTCTTTAAATTATTTCTCCAAGCCAAGCCCATCAGCAGCTTAGAGAATGCATTTGAAGTTAAAGTTGCTTTCTTTCCACCCTCTCTCTACCACCTGTTTTCCTTCCTTCCTTCCTTCCTTCCTTCCTTCCTTCCTTCCTTCCTTCCTTCCTTCCTTCCTTCCTTCCTTCCTTCCTTCCTTCCTTCCTTCCTGTTTGGTGTAGTGGTTAAGTGTGTAGTGGTTAAGTGTGTGGACTCTTATCTGGGAGAACCGGGTTTGATTCCCCACTCCTCCACTTGCACCTGCTGGAATGGCCTTGGGTTAGCCATAGCCCTGGCAGAGGTTGTCCTTGAAAGGGCAGCTGCTGTAAGAGCTCTCTTAGCCCCACCCACCTCACAGGGTGTCTGTTGTGGGGGAGGAAGGTAAAGGAGATTGTGAGCCGCTCTGAGACTCTTCAGAGTGGAGGGCGGGATATAAATCCAATATCTTCTCCTTCCTTCCTTCCTTCCTTCCTTCCTTCCTTCCTTCCTTCCTTCCTTCCTTCCTTCCTTCCTTCCTTCCTTCCTTCCTTCCTTCCTTCCTTGTCTTGTGGCTCTCAAACATCTGATGTTTATTCTATGTGGCTCTTCCATTAAGCAAATTTGGCTACCCCTGTTGTAGGGTTTTCAGGGCAAGAGATGTTCAAGGAGGGTTTGCCGTTGTCTGCCTTTGCAAAGCAATCCTGGACTTCTGTGGTGGTCTCTCATCCCAGTAGTAATCAGTTTTTACCCTAAATGCTAGAGTGTCCCCTGCACGATGTGCCCAGATGAGCCAAGGTAAGACTTGGCAACCCTAATTTTATCCTCACAACAACCCTGTGAGGTAGGTGAGGCTGAGAGTATGTGGCTGGCCCCAAGTTGCCCAGCAAGGTTCTCATAGCCTAGCTGAACGAGTTGAGCCTGTGTCTCTCTTGCCTAACCATAAGAACATGACCCATCCAGCCCAACACTCTGTGTCACACAGTGGCCAGAAAACCAGGTGCCATCAGGAGGTCCACCAGTGGGGCCAGGACAATAGAACCCCTCCCACTTTTGCCCCCTCCCCCAAGCACCAGGAATACACAGCATCACTGCCCCAGACAAAGTTCCACATTAACAGTACCATCCTAAACAGACTTAACAACCTTCTAAGTCCATTGAAGACAACAGCCTCAGAAACGTAATAATTCTGTTTAGGATTGCTCTGTGACTTTCTGTGATTGTCAACATGGTATTCCCAGCCCTGCCCGCCCCCCCCCCCCCGCCCCAATGCTTAAACAATGCACAAACAGGAGCAGAGCTCCAGAACCTCTAAATGTTATTGTGCTCTTTCTTTCTTAACACCCCCCCCCCCCCCCAAATCTTGCTTCTGGGCTCCATTTTTCAAACCCCTGTGAGAATTTTGCTGAACTCTAAGATTTGACAAACTTTCTAATACTTTTCCCCACAAAAAATGGGGAAATAACCAAAGCATAGAAAGCAGACAGATGGAAATCTTCATCATGCCACTGTAGCCGCAAAGGAGAAAGCAATTTAAAAAAGGGATGATGGGAGTAAAGTTTTATTAGGACAATTATAATACAGGAAGCATTTTAAGATAGATGCTGAGCTGATATAATTTAGTAGACCTTCTAGTGATGTCAGGGGTGTGTGACATATGCAAATGAGTTGTGCAGAATAGATGCTTTTGAGCTGCGGTGCTGGAGAAGACTCTGAGAGTCCTTTGGACTGCAAGAAGATCAAAACAGTCAGTCCTGAGGGAAATCAACCCAGACTGTTTCCTGGAAGGTCAGATGCTGAAGCTGAAGCTCCAATACTTTGGCCACCAAATGAGAAGGGAGCACTCGCTGGAGAAGACCCTGATGCTGGGAAAGACAGAAGGAAAGGAAGAAAGGGGACGGCAAAAGATGAGATGGCTGGACAGCATTACTGATGTACCTAACACAAATTTGAGCAGACTTCGGAGGATGGTGGAAGACAAGAGGCCTGGCGTGACTTTGTCCATAGGGTCGTGAAGAGTCAGACTCAACTCTGCGACTGAACAACAACAATGAGCTCTGGCACCTCTTTTTCTATGAAATGACCCCTGCTGTGACATCACGCAATGTGCTAGCCTAGAAATTGACAGATCACACAGATATGCAGATTTTCATGAATGCGTGCATTTCTAAGCCCTTCTTCTAGTGCTTAGATCTGGCATATTCCCCCCCCCCCCCTTCTTCCTCTCTTTATTTCTGCCTTCCCTGTTTGAACGTTAGGAAAATTATGGGTTTTAATCAGAATTTTTTTTAAAAAAAATGGATTTACATTTTCACAGAGAGCTAGACGACAATTATTTAATGACAGAGGGAGGCAAGACTTCATCATTATGAGCGCTTGAAACATAAACTGTCAACTCCGGCACGTCAAAGTGTAAATATCTTTAAATAAACAGACCAGGCCTGCTGTTCCCATTTATTTTGTTTTCCTAGCAGAATGGGAAATGCAAACATTATTATTTTTTTTGCCTGTGTTCACATATTTAATTAATTTACTAATCAGCTATTATCTTGATTAATCCATGTCTCGTAAATCTGGATTTCCCTCCCTAAATCATGTTCTTCTGTAGCTTAGCTCCGGGGTGTCTAAATATGCCTTTTTTGTGTGTTGTTTCCATGCGTTGTCCTTTTTGTTCCTTCTTGTTTCTGAGTTGCTTTTTAAAATGGCATTCTCCCGACATTCCAAACACCATTTTGTACGATAAAGTCAGAGGGGCAGTCGTGTTGGTCCAAACAGCAGCAAGATGAAATTTGAGTCCAGTGGCACCTTTAAGACCAACAAAATTTTATTTGGGGTATAAGGTTTCATGGGTGCGTGGGCATGAAAGCTTATGCCTGTAATAAAACTTCCTTGGTCTTAAAGGTGCCACTGGACTCAAGCTTTGTTCACTTATTTCATACGGTTTAACCGCGGGTGCAATGAAATGTCACAATGACAAGAAAACTGAAAAATGCATCGCTTTGAACAGGGAAAATTGGACAAGGAGAAATAGTGAAGTGGAACAAAAATAAGGTCGTGGCTTGGATTTGCAGAAGGAAGAAACAAAACTCAATCAAGAATCTCCAAGTTTTATTTTTTTTTTAAATATATATAATATTTACACCCCACCTTTGGTTGTGGTTTCAAGTGAAAAAGTAGGGCTGCAAAATCCGGTCCTTCACTCATCACGTGGTCGCTCAGCTTCAAGCTTTACTCTGCCTGCTTCTTAAATTAACCTTGGGAATTTAAAAAGAAATCGATTTTCAGATTGGTGGATTTACAGTTTGCTGAAGATTCTGTGGCGGTTTTCTTTTTGTGCGGTTTGCCCTTGCACATGCATGCGTGGGTACGTTGGCAGCGAGAAGCAGTGGTCTGAAAAGTGAAATATAAATATAACAAACATAACCAAAGGGTACCACAGCAATTCTGCATTTATTTCCAAGATTCCTTTTTTTTTCTTTTTTGGCATGCTATTTGCCCATGCATGTATGCCCTCATCCCTTACCCTGTAAGATAAAAACAACTGAGATGTGAACTGAAAGCTGAGGTCCGCTGTCTGTGCGTAGCCATCTGAGTGATGTCTGGCAACCAAGGCTGGCAGATCTGTGACTCATTCAAGACATTCCGCAAACAAGATGGAGGAACTTTGACGATCTGATGGGCTGGGTTGAGCCCGCTTCTTTGAGCCATCTCTGTCAATTCCCCTCCCTAGTTTCATCTGGCTATTGAGCCAGTGTAGTGTGGTGGTTAAGGGTGGATTCCTCACTCCTCCTCCACATGCAGTCTGCCGGGTGACCTTGGATCAGTCACAAGTTCTCTCAAGAGCAGTTCTCTCAGAGCTCAACCCTACCCACCTCACAGGGTGTCTGTTGTGGGGAGAGGAAAGGAAAGAGATTGTAAGTCTCTTGTAAAGGAAAGAGATTGTAAGAGATTGTAAAGGAAAGAGATTGTAAGAGATTGGAGGAGTGGTGGCTCAGTGGTAGAGCATCTGCTTGGTAAGCAGAAGGTCCCAGGTTCAATCCCCGGCATCTCCAACAAAAAAGGGTCCAGGCAAATAGGCGTGAAAATCTCAGCTTGAGATCCTGGAGGGCTGCTGCCAGTCTGAGTAGACAATACTGACTTTGATGGACCAAGGGTCTGATTCAGTATAAGGCAGCTTCATATGTAAGTCATTCTGAGACTCTGAGGGTGCTATCACACTGGGAAACTGATGCGATAGTATCTCAAGGTGAAAAAACCCAATTCAATCAGGTCTGTTTTAGAGGGATCAGACAGCCACTGTTGAAGTGGTAAGATCCCGGCAGCCATCCGCGGTTGTGGGAATTGGATAAGAGGTACTTTGTACACAGAGCTTGTACACAGTACTTTGTTCCCTTCCAATCTCCCATCTGGGTGACTATTTTCCATTGCTCAAACTCCAGGTGGAGCCTGAAGACATCCCACTATTACAACCGGTCATCTGACAACAGAGATCAGTTCCCCTGGAGAAAATGGTTGCTTTGGAGGTTGGGTTCTATGGCCTTATAGTCTGCTGAGATCCCTCCCCTCCCCAAACCCCACCCACCCCAGGCTCCACACCCAAATCTTCAGGTATTTCCCAACCAGAGCTGGAAACCCTAATGCTTGGGCACTCATTCAGCACGGGAAGGAGATCCCTGCTAAATCTGGTGCAACAATCTCAACAGGTGATGGAAACCACCGTTCTCTGCCTGAGACTTTGGAGAGCTGCTACCAGTCAAAGGACATATGGCCAGTGTTCCCTCTAAGCTGAGTTAGCATGAGCTAGCTCACAGATTTTAAGCCTCCAGGTCACACATTTTTGTCTTCGCTCAGGAAGGATGACCCCAGAGCACCCTAACTTATGCAAGAGCTCACAACTTTAACGCCAGTAGCTCACAAAGTAGAAATTTTGCTCACAAGACTCTGCAGCTTAGAAGGAACATTGCGCCTGACTAAGGTAGATGGACGAATGGCTCACAGTGTGAGGCATCTGCTTTTCTCCCCCCCCTCCCTCCGCTCACAGAGAATCTCTGTGCCCCCTCACTACTTTAAGAGTGTCCCCTGCAGCTGCAGCTTTTCAGGGAAAGCAAGGCCTCCGTGGTCTTTGGTAGCATCAGAAGATCTCTTGGGGGTCACGAGCAATCCTTGGAGAATATTTGTCTTCTCTGTGTCATGTACGCCCCACCTTTCTCTCACTACTGAGCTCCAATGGGCATGTGTTAGATGCCAGGCTGGTCCACCCAGACCTGACCAGCCTCAGACCTGCAGAAGTTCAGCAAGATGGTCTTCGTACCATACCCTAGGATCCTTCACCAGATCTGCTGTGGCTTGCTCGTGCAGGGAGACTTTCTTGAACGGCCTTCCTGCAGTTTAGGGTTGTCAGGTCTGACTCAAGAACTATCTGGGGACTTTGGGGGTGGAGCCAGGAGCAAAGGTATTATAAGTACAACTGAACTCCGAAGGGAATTCTGGCCATCACAGTTAAAGGGACTGTGCTCCTTTTAAATGCCTTCCCTCCATTTGGAAATAATGAAGGATGGGGGTGTCATCTTTTGGAGGCTCATAGAATTAAATCACCTGGTCCTTTTTTTTTAAACTTGGGGGGGGGGGTGTTTTGAGGAGAGGCATAAGATACTATACTGAAAATGTGGCACCTCACCTCAAAAAACAGCCCCCCCCCAAGCCCCAAATACCCACAGATCAATTGTCCATTATACCCTATGGGAATCAATGGAGTGCCCAGCAGGCATTTCCCTCCCCACCACCTCTTTCTGATGACCCTGAAGTGGGGGGGGGGGTTCCTCCAAACCGGGGGATCCCCTGCTCCCAGCTGGGGATTGGCAATCCTACTGAAGTTCCCTGGAATGCAGGAACACATGAAATTGCTGAATACTGAATCAGACTACTGGTCCATCCAAGTCAATACTGCCTTTTCTAACTGGTAGCAGCTCTCAGGGCCTCTGTTGTACATCATCTGTTGTTACCTTTCAGCTGAGATGCTGGGGATCAAAACTAGGATATTCTGCACACCAAGCAGAAGATCCACTTCTAGCAGGGCTTTTTGTTGTTGGAGGAACTCATTTGCATATTAGGCCACACCTCCCTGATGTAGCCAATCCTCCAAGAGCTTGCAGGGCTCTTCTTACAGGGCCTACGGTAAGCTCCTGGAGGATTGGCCACATCAGGGGTGTGTGGCCTAATATGCAAAGGAGTTGCTGCTACAAAAAAGCCCTGACTTCTAGGTTCTCCCCGTACGTTTTTGGTCAGGGGCACACCTGACCAAAATCAGCAATGCCATCTTGGTGGCCATCGGTCAAACATGGGTTCGGATCTCAAGACACCTGTCAAAATTAGAAATGTGGATGCGTGTGAAGCCAAACAGCCCATTCCTAGCTCCCATCTCTTCTGGAACGTGAGCTTGGCTCCGTAATTGTTCTCATACGCCTGTTCAGGAATATCCTCTCTCTGAAGGCTACTGTTTTATAGCTTGGACTGGGTTCAAGAATCCAAGGGGGAGGGTCCCGTCCGCCTTTCGGCCGAAACAAATGGACAAAGCAGTCAGGGAGGGGGAGGAACCACAGGAGCGCATGGTGCGGGGGTGGGGGGAGGATGTGACCTTGCATATGTTTCTTTCTTGATGCAGCAAGAAAGCGCCATTGTCGAAAGCGCTTTGCAGCTGAGATTTCGAACCCCGGGGGAGGAAGGTTTGCTTCAGGGGGGAGATGGATGGAAGAGTGCAGAGACTGTAATGGAACCAGGCCCGAGCGTGAATAATGGCTACATTATGAATCCTGGAATTTCAGGAGAGGCAGCTTAGAAAGTCTGGGTGGTGAAAGGGGAATACTGAGGATTCTGTTGCCAAAGCACATTTGGGGGGAATAACTCTTGAGTCAAAGGTGAATGTACCAGTTGTGACCACTCTGTGTTTGCCGTTCGTTGTTATTCTTTCATCCTAAGGACAAACCATGTTTCTTTCTGGAAAATGTTTCTCTTATTTTAGTTACCAGTTCCGAGTCTTCACTGTTCTTTTTTTCTTGCATTGTGTATAGATTATAGATAAGTCTACGTTTCCCAGCTTTGGGTTGGGAAATACTGTAGATTTGGAGGGCGGGAGGGGAGGGGGGAGCCTGAGGAGGGTGGGGTTTTGGGAGGGGAGGGACCTCAGCAGAGTAGAATGCCATAGACTCCACCCTCCAAAGCAACCATTTTCTCCTGTCGAATGGATCTTTGTTGTCTGGGGATTGGTTGTAATCCCAGGAGCTCTGCAGCCACCACCTGAAGATTGGCAACATGGTAAACTTATGTTGTAACCAGGGCTTTTTTCGAAGCAGGAACTCCTTTGCATATTAGGCCACACCTCACTGATGTAGCCAAGAGCTTACAGTAGGTCCTTTATAAAGAGCCCTGTAAGCTCTTGGAGGATTGGCTACATCAAGGGGGTGTGGCCTGATATGCAAAGAAGTTCCTGCTACAAAAAAGCCCTGAAACTTAATGTAAGTCAGTCTAAATTAAAGTTTACTTTTATCTTCTTCCTCCCCCTCCCCTCCCACCTCCCCTTTTCTTCTTCTTTTAGTCTTAAAATATAATAAAGTTCTATAATGATTATTGGCGGGTAGCTCTCTTTGTTGAGCCAGATAATCCGTCATTGGGTCCCATATTTCAGGCACTCATAACTTCTTATTTGGATGTGTAATATACATATAATGTTGCTATTATTGATGCACAAATTAGGTTGCAAAAACATGCACTGATATACAGAAAATTTGGTGCACAGGAACAAAAATAACACAACAATAACAGACAAAAAGCAGCTGGATGGCTGCTAGGGAGACTCTAAATGGGGCTTTTAGGTGAAAGTGAGTGGGATGAGAAATTCAAACACATATCCACCATTTAGGTGAAAGTGGGTGGGATGAGAAAGTAGAACACAAGTCCGTCAGGAGTTCTGTCTTCTGATGCTCCTCAGCTTTCCATTTAATGTTGCTGTTGTGTGTGTCAAGCAACTCCTGGTCTCCCATCCAACTACTATCCAGGGCTAACTCTGCTTAGCTTCCAAAAGCTGACAAATCAGGCCAGCCTAGGGTAGGGTTGCCAAGTTAAATTTAAGAAGTATCTGGGATCTTTAGGGGTGGAGCCAGGAGGAAGGGTGTGACAAGCATGATTGAACTCCTGAGGGGAGTTCTGGCCACCACATTTAAAGGGACCCCCTCTCTCGGCTTGGCTTCGCGAACGAAGATTTAAGAAGGGTGCAATAGTCCACGTCTGCTGCAGGCTCGCTGGTGGCTGACAAGACCAATGCGGGACAGGCAGGTCCGGCCACAGTGGCTGCAGGGAAAAGTCTGATTTAGGATTGGTGCTGTAGCAGTGCGATTCTTCCTCAATCTCCTTTTGTCCTCAAGACCAGCTATGCGTGCGTTCTCAAAGGAAGAGACAGCCTGGTGGATGGTGTGTCTCCATGCTTTGCGATCTGAGGCTAGGTCAGACCACTGGTGATGGTTGATGCGACAGGCGCCAAGGGATTTCTTCAAGGAGTCCTTGTACCTCTTCTTTGGTGCCCCTCTATTTTGATGGCCGGTGGAGAGTTCGCCATACAGGGCAATCTTGGGAAGGCGGTGGTTTTCCATCCTAGAAATATGCCCTGCCCAGCGCAGCTGCGTCTTCAGCAGCAGTGCCTCGATACTGGTAACCTCCGCCCGCTTGAGAACTTCAGTGTTGGTCACAAAGTCACTCCAGTGGATGTTGAGGATGGTGCGAAGGCAGCGCTGATGAAAGCGCTCGAGGAGTCGCAGGTGATGACGGTATAAAACCCACGATTCGGAGCCGTAGATGAGGGTTGTCATCACAACCGCTTTGTAAACATTGATCTTTAAAGGGACCACGTTCCATTTAAATGCCTCTCTTCCATTTGGAAATAATAAAGGATGGGGCACCTTCTTTCGGGGTTCGTAGAATTGGACCCCCTGGTCCAATCCTTTTGAAACTTGGGGGGTGTTTTTAGGAGAGGCATCAGATGCTATGCTGAAAACGTGGCACCTCTATCTCAAACCAGAGAGCCAGTTTGGTGTAATGGTTAAGTGTGCGGACTCTTATCTGGGAGAACCGGGTTTGATTCCCCACTCCTCCACTTGCACCTGCTGGAATGGCCTTGGGTCAGCCATAGCTCTGGCAGAAGTTGTCCTCTCCAGCCCCACCCACCTCACAGGGTGTCTGTTGTGGGGGAGGAAGGTAAAGGAGATTGTGAGCCGCTCTGAGACTCTTCGGAGTGGAGGGCGGGATATAAATCCAATATCTTCTTCAAACAACAGCCTCCCCTAGAGCCCCAGATACTCACAGATCAATTCTCCATTATACCGTATAATGGAGTGCCCAGCAGACATTTCCCCCCACACTTCCTGATAACTCTGAATCAGGGGGAGGGCCTCCAAACTGGGGAATCCCCTGCTCCCATCTGGCAATCCTAGCCCAGGCCCAGCTGTCCAGGTCAGGGCATCTTTCTCATTACTTGCATAATAATCAGGGATCTCCTTTTTCCAGCACTCCCACCCAAGGCTCGCCCTTTCTCACATTAGCCTTGCCAGGGCTTTTTTTGTAGCAGGAACTCCTTTGCATATTAGGCCACACGCCCCTGATGTAGCCAATCCTCCTGGAGCTTACAGTAGGCCTTGTAAAAAGAACCCTGTAAGCTCTTGGAGGATTAGCTATGTCAGGGGTGTGTGGCCTAATTTGCAAAGGAGTTCCTGCTAGAAAAAAAGCCCTGCTTAAAGGTCAACATAGTCCCCTGTGGAAGCACCAATTTGTTACCGACCCATGGGGTGATGTCATATCGTGATGTTTTCTTGGCAGACATTTTTTTTGAACTAGGTGGTTTGCCGTTGCCTTAGCCCTCTTTTTATCAGAATTGATGTTGAGGTTCTTCAGATGGCAAATTCTGCACTAGCCATGCCAGGTAATGTCATCCAGTCGTTCTCCACCTTCCTCTTCACCCCCGTGATCCGCTGCCGCCTCCTGCAGCTCTTCTGCCGATGAGGTTCTGGCACAATGCTGAATAGAGAGGCCAGCTCGGCTCCAAGGGTGCTTTTTAATATCCGGCGCAGCAGCTGACGGATGAACCACTTTAGCTGCGGAGGCTCGTGGCATTTTGCAGACTTCCATCCAAACAAATGCCAAACGATTCACGAGCCCATTCCCCGTTGCCTTCTGGGGAAGCAGGCGGAGGTTTGCTGGCAGGAACAGAAACGTTTGGGCTCACCTTCCGTTGTTTAAGGATGCATCCCAGGGCTTGTTTCGTAGCAGGAACTCCTTTGCATATTAGACCACACACCTCTGATGTAAACAATCCTCCTGGAGCTTCCAGTAGGCCCTGTACTGAGAGCCCTGTGAGCTCTTGGAGGATTGGCTACATAAGAGGGGTGTGGCCTAATATGCAAAGGAGTTCCTGCTACAAAACAAGCCCTGGGACGCACGTTTCCTTGGATCATCTTCTGCCTTTGGAGAACATCATGCACAGATTCTGTTCATTTGGGAGGGAGGGCTGTCACTTCCCCTCCCCCCAGTAAACATTTTATTAAGAACTAACATATGACAATTTATAGCAACTTAATACGTTAAAACGAGAAACTGGTGTGACTATACATATCAAATCGTCATATTATATACCGAACTTAAATATATGTATACTTGCTTATAGACATATACCCATATACATTAAAGCATATATATGTACTTACACACACTATATAAATGAGATATAATAAAATAAAATCACATTCTTACTTAAATAGACTTCAATATAAATATAGCCTATTAATGATGTCCGGAACCTCAGTTTGAGAGAGTAGATATTCCAATATTGGATACCTTGTCAGTTCAAAAGTTGTATCTTGTGTTTGATTTGCTGTCTATTTTATAGTTGCTGTGATTTTACTCATAGTATATAAATTCCATAGTTTTTTATGCCAAAGAGTTATAATTGGTTTTCTTTCACATTTCCATAATGGAGCAATTGTTGATTTTGTGACATATAGTAACACTGTTATAGTTTTATTCGTAAGAAGAGAAACCACATCTTCTGATCTTAAGTTTAATCAGGGCCTTTTCCGAGCAGGAATGCCCAGGAACGCAGTTTCGGCTGGCTTGGGTCCAGGGGTTATGGCCAAATAAGCAATTGAGCCCCCTGTGGGACTTTTTCTACAAAAAAGCCCTGTGTGAAACAATGGTGACATCAGGGGGTACGGCCTAATATGCAAATGAGTTCTTGCTGGGCTTTTTCTACCAAAAAAGCCCTGAGTTTAATAATAATAATTCTGGAGAGATTTCTAAAGAACAGCCGGTGATATCTCTTATTCTTTGGACTATAGCGGGTTGGGCTGTTACTTATGAAGGCTCTCTTCTCTCCCACAGCACTTGCAGAAGTGAAATCTTGGCACAGGGAAAGATGGATACATTTTTACTATGCATGTTTATTAATGCAGACACATGGGCATTAAGGCTGTGCCATTTTACAAGCAAGCAAGAAGGGCTGGTCCTAGGCTGTCTGGCGCCCGAGGCAAGGCTAACTTCTGGTGCCCCCCACCACACGGATAATGTCACTGAGTCACATGGGGGGTGCTCAATTCGGTATCCCCAGTAGGCTGGCACCCTAGGCAATCACCTTGTTTGCCTAGCAGCAGGGACAACCCTGCAAGTGAGAATTCTTTTTTGTCTACTGAGAATGGTTTCTTGGGTGTCTTTAACCCAAAGATCTCCTGTATACCCATATCCATCCATCCATCCATGAAAGCATTTATACCCCTAGAATTTATAATTACCTTGCATTTAAAACTCTGAGAAAATGAAAGACATAGGACACCCAGGGCCTTTTTTGTAGCAGGAACTCCTTTGCATATTAGGCCACACACCCTGATGTAGCCAATCTTCCTGGAGCTTACAGTAGGCCCTGTAATAAGAACCCTATAAGCTCTTGGAGGACTGGCTCCATCAGGGAGGTATGGCCTAATATGCAAAGGAGTTCTTGCAACAAAAAAAGCCCTGTATGCTATTATTATCTAGAACTTGTGGACACAGATATGAGAGTTTGGGAAAATCATAGAGTATACAGAGGGAAAATGTTGATTTGTAATTTCTAAAGTTTTAATTTTATGTTTCTATCATCTATCTATCTATCTATCTATCTATCTATCTATCTATCTATCTATCTATCTATCTATCTATCTATCTATCTATCTATCTATCTATCTATCTATCTATCTATCTAATTTTTTATTAAATTAAATTTAAAAAACCATTTATACCCCATCTTTCTTCATGGTCCAAAGCAGCTTGAACCATAACAGAAACCTTGCTGGGTCAGACTGATTATCCACTGAATTAGGGTTCCCAACTTCCGAGTGGGACCTAGAGATCTCCTGGAACTGCAACTCCTCTTCATGTTGCCCTGCAGAAAATGGCTGATTTGGAGGGGGGACTCTATGGCTGTATACCCCACTGAGGCCTCTCTCTTCCCTAAACTCCATCCTCCCCAAGTCTCCAGGAATTTCTCAACCCAGAGCTGGAAACCCTGGGACACAACCCACGATCTGACGTGTTACACCATAATTTTATATGCTCCGTGGCTCCACTTTGGTGTGCATGTCAGGGGATGGGGGGGAGGAGGGTCAGTGAGCTCCCCACACCTTCCCTGGAGCCAGGGGTAGGTGAGGATGAGGCAGAGCTGGAAGGAGCCCTGTTTAATTCCAAGAACAGCTGCAGCTCTGAGGTCCTTGATGCAGATAATGTTCCCAAAGGATGAATGCGGCTTTGTACATGATCCCCCCCTTCCCCGCCTCTCCCCCCTCCCCCGCTGAACCTCTTACACCATCAAAAAAGAAAGCAGGCGCCCTGGCACTCCTTTGGCCTTCCAAAAACGAAGCTGAATTGGCTGGGCTGGAGAGGCCGGGGGAGTTGATGAAGCCCACGAGCGGAGAGCAGCTGTTCCCGATGGCTCTCATGAGCCACCAACAAAAGGGAGAGCAGCAGGGAAAAAGGGTTTTGGCCTCATAATGATTCCAGGGATGTTGATTCGGAAGCTTTTGAGCTAGCCTTCCTAGCAGAAGGCCCTCTTGGCCTCTCCACTTGTGGTATGGATGCCTCAGGTGGGACATAAGAACATAATAGAAGCCATGTTGGATCAGGCCAACGGCCAATCCAGTCCAACACTCTGTGTCACACAATGATCAAAAACCCAGGTACCATCAGGAGGTCCATCAGTGGGACCAGGACACTAGAAACCCTCCCACTGCTGCCACCCCCAAGAATACAGAGCATCACTTGCCCCAGACAGAGAGTTCCAACGATAAGCTGTGGCTAATAGCCACTGATGGACTTCTGCTCCAGATGTTTATCTAATCCCTTCTTGAAGCCATCTATGCTTGTAGCCGCCGCCGCCTCCTGTGGCAGCATGGGTTTTTGTGGGTTCCCCAGTAAATCAATCACTTTCACTGCTAATCAACTCCTTTTGTTAGTATTTTACGTAAAAACTGATATCAATTATTGGGCTTGCTTGTTTATCTCTCTAGTACAGGGGTCCTCAAACTACGGCCCGCGGGCCAGATGCGGCCCGCTGAGGACGTTTATGCGGCCCGCCAGGTTATGACAAAATCAGACCGGAAGTGACGTTCGACCTAAACTCACGTTAGCAACGCACACTTCCGGCACTGGGCTGAGGCGGCGGAGACAGAGTGTGAGGTGATACCGAGGTGAGGTGAGTTCCCAGGCTGGGGTGTGTGGTGTGGGGAAGGGAGAGAGATGCAGAAGATGGAGAACTGACAGCCCGCGGCCTTGTACAGTAACGGCAGTCCGGCCTTCCAACAGTCTGAGGGACAGTGAACTGGCCCCCTATTTAAAAAGTTTGAGGACCCCTGCTCTAGTACCTAGCACTACATTTTACGGCAAACATGAGCGTAGGGTTGCCAAGTCCAATTCAAGAAATACCTGGGGACTTTGGGGGTGGAGCCAGGAGACTTTGGGGGTGGAGCCAGGAGCAAGGGTGTGTGACAAACATAATTGAACTCCAAAGAGAGTTCTGGCCATCACATTGAAAGGAACCGCACACTTTTTCAATTCCTTCCTTCCATAGGAAATAACGAAGGATAGGGGCACCTTCTTTTGGGGCTCATAGAATTGGACCCCCTGGTCCAATTCTTTTGAAACTTGGGGGGTATTTTGGGGAGAGGCACTAGATGCTATACTGAAAATTTGGTGCCTCTGCCCCCAAAAACAGCCCCCCCAGAGCCCCAGATACCCGCAGATCAATTCTCCATTGTTTTCTATGATAATAAATCTCCATAGGGAATAATAGAGACATTTCCTTCCCCTCCCCCCTCTTTCTGACGACCCTGAAGCGGGGGAAGGGCCTCCAAACTGGGGGATCCCCTGCCCCCACCTGGGGATTGGCAACCCTACATGAGCGAGCCTGACAAAGTGACATTTACGTCAGATCCGTCCCTCTTAACACATTCATTTGATACCTCTGCTATATGGCATCATATTCCAAACCACATGCTCCTCAGGCTTCACCCCCCCCCAAAAAAAAAAATTATACACACACACACATATCTATATATATCCAGGTATTTCTCAACCTGAGAGCTGTGAACAATTTGGACAGGGGAAAAAACAACTGTCACCAGAAAAACAATATGAAAATAAAGTATCAGTGGTTTGGTTCACACCACAGGGATCTGAGGGTTTAGATGGCAGAGTTGAAAAATCCTCCCTGGATATCTGCTGAAGCTGCTGAAAATGAATGTCAAGACAAAAATGCCACCCAGACAGGAAACACAGGTTTCCCGGGCCTGTTTCGGCCACGTAAATGCAGGAGCTGGCAGTCTCAGCATCACCTGACAGCCAATAAATACCCCCCTAATCCCCCCTTGATCTGGATGGCCCAGGCTAGCCTGATCTTGTCAGATCTTGGAAGCTAAGCAGGGTTGGCCCTGGTTAGTACTTGGATGGGAGACTACCAAGGAGGTCAAGGGTCACTGCTTCGAGGCAGGAAATAGCAAACCATTTCTGTTCCCTCACTTGTCTTGAAAACATCACAGGGTTACCATAAGTCAGCTGTGACTTGAGGGCACTTCCCAGCCCCTCCAATCCCCTCAGCGATTTCCCACTACCCTCTCCTAGCTGGGCTGACTTCCTTCATGCAGGGAAGAAGTTGCAGGGGGTAAATCAGTGGGTGGGGAAAAGGTCAGCCACCCTCTTGGCTCTGTGTTATCGAAAATGGCTCCTCCGTTGACATGTTACTGTTACCCAATTAAAATGTATTTCCAAAATAGCACGTCGTTATTACTAGCAGTTTGGCTCAGTTTAATTTCCAGGCTGTTGGGATTTTTTTAAGCAGGGACACACAGGAACGCAGTTCTGGCTGGCTTGGTGTCGGGGGTGTGGTCTAATATGCAAATGAGCTCCTGCTGGGTTTCCTGTACAAAAAAAGCCCTGTGTGAAACAACGGTGACATCAGGGGCTGTGGCCTAATATGCAAAAGAGTTCCTACCAAAAAAGCCCTGTTAATTTCCATTAAATCAGTCTCTCAAACTTCCCTGGTGTTTTGACATTTTGAAATTCCCTAGTCTCACATAGGGTTGCCACATTCCCCTGGCCACAAGGGTTGCCAAATCCAATTTAAGAAATATCTGGGGACTTTGGGGGTGGAGTCAGGAGACTTTGAGGGTGGAGCCAGGAGACAATAGGGGTGGGGCCAAGATCAAGGCTGTGACAAGCATAATTGGACTCTAAAGGGAGTTCTGGCCATCACATTTAAAGGGACAGCACACCTTTACAATGCCTTCCTTCCATAGGAAATAATGAAGGATAGGGGCACCTTCTTTTGGGGCTCATAGAATTGGACCCCCTGGTCCAATTGTTTTGAAACTTGGGGGATATTTTGGGGAGAAGCACTAGTTGTGGTCCTGAAAATTTGGTGCCCCTACCTCAAAAAACAGCCCCCCCCAGAGCCCCAGATACCCGCAGATCAATTCTCCATTGTTTTCTATGATAATAAATCTCCATAGGGAATAATAGAGACATTTCCTTCCCCTCCCCCCTCTTTCTGACGACCCTGAAGCGGGGGGAGGGCCTCCAAACCGGGGGATCCCCTGCCCCCACCTGGGGATTGGCAACCCTACTGGCCACCAGAAGGGATGGGGGGGGGGGTTTGAATTTCCAGGTGCACATTGGGAAGCTCTTGGAGATTGGGGATGGAGCCTGGGGAGGACAGGGATCTCAATGGGGCACAATGCCACAGAGCCCACCCTCCAGAGCAGCCATTTTCTCCAAGGGAACTGCTCTGTCGCCTTGAGATGCACGGTAATTCCAGGGGATTCCCCAGGCCCCACCTGGAGGCTGGCATCCTTACCTTACAGCCTGATGCATGAGAAATATTCCATTGTTCCTTAAAAGAGAAAAACTGTGTCTTTGTCACCTTTCTGTTCTCTTGTTGATGTGATAAATGACTTGCAGCAAAACAGTTGTACATCTCACCTGATCTGGGGAGACCAGAATGAGGTTGGGATTCTCGGTGGACTTTCTTTGCTTTTGCCCTTCCCCTATGTGAATAAATATACAAGAATTCACAAATATACAAGAGGCCCCTCTCTCAAAGCTGTCTTGGTGTGACTGAATCCATGTTGTGATGGCGGCAGAAGGGGCCATCAAGTCGCAACTGACCCAATAGGGTTTTTCAAGGCAAGAGATGTTCAGAGACGGTTGACCGTCGCTTGCCTCCACGCAGCAACCCTGGGCTTCCTTGGAGGTCGCCCATCCAAATACTAGCCAGGTTTGACCCCCCTCAGCTTCCTCTCATGGACTGCTGCCTTGTCGTGGCAAGAGGGCTTGCGCGGTTCAATGAGGCTGTGGGCTATGCCATGCAGGGCCACCCAAGATGGACAGGCCACAGCTGACAACCCAGACTAGATGTGATCCACTGGAGAAGGAAATGGCAAACCGCTCCAGTATCCTTGCCAAGAAAGCCCCATGAACAGATGGTGGAAGACAGGAGGGCCTGGCGTGACTTTGCCCATGGGGTCGCAAAGAGTCGGACTCGACTGTGCGACTGAACAGCAACGCTTCCAAGATTGGGCTAGCCTGGGGCCATCCAGGTCAAGGGAAATCCGTATTGGCGAACATGACTGCAGACACAGCAATGAGATTTGGCAGGCATGATGTTTTCACCTTGCACAGGAGGACATGCGCAGCTGCAGCAAAACACCACACAGAAACAAATTGGGGCGTGCATGTACATTAATAGTGCGTTTTTCCAGAGCAGTTTGTCAACGTGAATCAATAACAGAGAAGGGGGAAAATGAACAGAGGGTAGTAATATTTGGGTCAAATTGCACACACGCAATGCACCGTATGAAATTAATTTGTTAATTATCTTAATTTACACCCTGCTTAAACCGCACACGCACCATGTGCTGCACAACATTAATCCATTCATTAATTTCACTTACACCCTGCTTTTGGTTCCAGCGTGGAACCAAATCGACTTGCCTCGTTCCTTCCTGATTCTCACCGCAGCCCTGTGAGTGTGTGTTACCGATCCAAGGGCAACCAGTGCACTTACAAGGAAGATGGAGATTTGAACCCACATTTTTTGTCAGCTTCTAAAGCCAAACTTGGAAAGCCCAGGCTAGCCTGATCTCATCAGATCTCAGAAGCTAAGCAGGGTCAGCCCTGGCTAGGAATTGCATGGGCAGCTCCAGGGGTAGAATTCCAGCAGGAGCTCCTTTGTATCTTAGGCCACACACCCCTGATGTAGCCAACCCTCCAAGAGCTTACAAGGCTCTTCTGAGCTCTTGGAGGATTTGCTACATCAAGGGTGTGTGGCCTAATATGCAAAGGAGCTCCTGCTGGAATTCCACCCCTGGGACTTTCAAGGAATACCAGGGGTGTAATACAGAGGGAAGCAAAGACAAACCACCCTCTTGCCTTAAAACAAGGCTAGCTCGCCACCTAGTGGCGCATAACGCTAAAAAGAGTTAGAACTTCTGGCTGTCAGAAAATCTTAGGATCTCCTGGCTATGCTACACACACTACCATACGATAATTATTATTTATTATTCTCAGTTTCTTGTCTGCCACGCTAACGGTACACCATGCCGGTTTGAGGAGAGAACCATGGAGGATTTTATTTCATTATTTAGAAAAATGTCTACATTCCAAACGCATTTGATACCACTTGAGAAGCAAAAGCTGAGAATTCAGAAGTGCAGAACACATGCTGAATTTTGGATGAGGAGACCTGTGGGACGCATGCTTGTTCAGTATATAAAATCCCCCCAGCTGACCTTGATTGCTTCAATTTGGTTTGAGGAATGGGGGTGGGGGGAAATCGGTCATTTCTTTATGGTATAACGCTTGATGTATTGGAGTGAACCCAAGTTCACATTCCAATTCTCCCCCAAAGCTCACTAGAACCTTGGGCCAACTATCCTTTCTCTCAGCCTAGCCTACTTGCTAGGGTTGTCGTAAAGATAAAATGAGGAGACCACACTCATATTTCTGAGCTCTTGAGGGACAGCTGGGGGAAAGTGCAATAGATTTCCTTGTACTTTCTTTTTGCTGGCTTGCACTTATTCCATATTTGTTGCATGCTATAGCCCTGTGGCGCAGAGTGGTAAAGCTGCAGTACTGCAGTCGGAGCCCTCTGCTCAAGACCTGAGTTCGATCCCAGAGGAAGCTGGTTCAGGTAGCCGGCTCCAGGTTGACTCAGCCTTCCATCCTTCCGAGGTCGGTAAAATGAGTACCCAGCTTGCTGGGGGTAAAGTATTATTGTACTGTACTGTAGCACCTTTAATTTGTAGTGGTTTTAATTAATTTATTTATCTAGTGTGTTTTAACTGTATTTTATTGTATAATTGTATTTATTATAATCATGGTACACTCCATGTCGTGTGAGCCGCCCTGAGCCTGCCTCGGCGGGGAGGGCAGGATATAAATAAAAGATGATGATGATGATGATGATGATGATGATGATGATGATGATGATGATGATGATGATGATGATGATGATTATAGTGTAGATGACTGGGGAAGGCAATGGCAAACCACCCTGTAAAAAGTCTGCCATGAAAACATTGTGAAAGCAACATCACCCCAGAGTCAAAAATGACTGGTGCTTGCACAGGGGACTACCTCTACCTTTTTATTATAATATTTTAGGAGCCCCCTGGAGCAGAGTGGTAAGCTGCAGTACAGCAGTGCAAGCTCTGCTCATGAGCTGAGTTCGATCCCAGTGGAAGCTGGGTTTAGGTAGCCACCTCAGGGTTTATTTATTCTATAACTTATATCCCGCCCTTCCCACAAAATGGCTCAGGGCGGCTCACAGCAAACAATAAAACAGAGTTCAGAATTATTACATTTAAAAGTTAAAACATTTAAAAACCTAAAAACCTTAAAATTTTAACATTAAATCTATACCGTATGAGTCACAGAAGTCTAATAAGCTACATTTATTTCCCAGTCAGGCGTAGGCTAACCGGAAGTGGGCTGTCTTACAGGCCCTGCGGAACTGAGCAAGGTCCCGCAGGGCCCTCACCTCTTCCGGCAGCTGGTTCCACCATGTAGGGGCCATTGTGGAAAAGGCCCTGTCTCTGATTGTCTTGAGACGGACTTCCTTAGGCCCGGGGATGGTGAGAAGGTTTTGAGTCCCAGATCTCAGTACTCTCTGGGGAACGTGTGGGGAGAGACTAGGCTTCCCAATCCCCAGGTCCCAGCAGGGGATCCCCTGGTTTTACAGGTCTCCCCCCTCCCCCAGCCAGCTGGCTGGCGGGGGAAGCTCCACCCCCACAGCCATTATGCACCTCCAGGAACGATTCCCATAGGGAATGATGGGGAATTGATCCGTGGGTGTCAGGAGCTCTGGGGGGGGCTGTTTTTTTGGGGTAGAGGTGCCAAATTTTCCGTATAGCATCTAGTGCCTCTCCCCAAAATACCTCCCAAGTTTCAAAAGGATTGGACCAGGGGGTCCAATTCTATGAGCCCCAAAAGAAGGTGGCCCTATCCTTAATTATTTTCTATGGAAGGAAGGCATTCTAAAAGGTGTGCTGTCCCTTTAAATGTGATGGCCAGAACTCCCTTGGAGTTCAATTATGCTTGTCACGCCCTTGCTCCTGGCTCCGCCCCCAATGTCTCCTGACTCCACCCCCAAAGTCTCCTGGCTCCACCCCCAAAGTCCCCAGATATTTCTTGAATTGGACTTGGCAACCCTAGGAGAGACGGTCCTTCAGGTAGGCAGGTCCCAGCCTTCTCTCCTTCTGAAGTGGGTAAAATGAGTACCCAGGTTGTTGGTGGTAAAGCGTAGATGACTGGGGAAGGCAGTGGCAAACCACACCATAAAAAGTCTGCCAAGAAAACATTGTGATGTGATGCCACCCCATAGGTAGGTAACAACTCAGTGCTTGCAAAGGGGACATGATGATGACGATGATGGGTGGAATTCTAGCAGGAGCTCCTTTGCATCTTAGGCCACACACCCCTGATGTAACCAATCCTCCAAGAGCTTACAAGGCTGTTTTTTGCAAACTCTTGGAGGATTGGCTACATCGGGGGGGGTGTCCTAATATGCAAAGGAGCTCCTACTAGAATTCCACCCCGATTATTATTATTATGGCTTTTTTGAGGAGGAACGCAGTTGCGGCTGGCTTGGTGACAGGGGGCGTGGCCTAATTTGCAAATGGGTTCCTTCCGGGCTTTTCCCACCAAAAGCCCTGATTATTATTATTATTATTATTCAACTTGAACGTCAGCAATAATGATGACAATTTTGACTCACACTGAAGTCAGGATCACGGCCCTTGGTTTCTGAGCCTCCTTTCCACACCAGGCAAAACACACGCAACGACGCACAAACCTGGCAGTGTTATGATAAATTGTGTTTTTGGTGGCTCCGCGCGATGGAGTCTCCTTAGACCCAGCGTGATGAATAACTCCACCGCTGCAGTCCATTTATCACCCCTGAAGGGGAGAGGCCAAGAGGGTGGCGAAGACTTCTGGCAAACTGGCGAGCATCACCATAAAACAGAAGCACCTCGCTGAGCAAGGCACTGCCATTTGTGTGTGCTCCTGGAGTTTATGCGCCCTGTCAGGGCTATGCTGTGGCCCTGTTTGTCTTCCTGGTATGTGCTCACCAAGGGACCTTGGCTCCCTAATGGGAGAAATACATTACAGGGGAAAGGAGAGGAAGGGCGACGGTGGGGATTCATTGTTGGCTGCAGGGGTACCTGTTCTGTCACACGGACTGTGCTTCTGGTTGCCAACTTCCTGGTGGGTCCTGCAGTTCTCCTGGAATGACGACAGGTTTCCAGGACTAGGGATGGAACAAAGGCAAAGAAAGTAAAACATAACTATGCACATTAGGGCTTCTTTTTTTTTGCTAAAGAAAGCCCAGCAGGAACTCATTTACCTATCAGGCCATACCCCCAATGTCACCATTGTTTCACACAGAGCTTTTTTGTAGAAAGGGCCCAGACGGAACTCATTTACCTATCAGGCCATACCCCCAATGTCACCATTGTTTCACACAGAGCTTTTTTTTAGAAAGGGCCCAGACGGAACTCATTTACCTATCAGGCCATACCCCCAATGTCACCATTGTTTCACACACAGCTTTTTTGTAGAAAGGGCCCAAAAGAAGATAGAAGATATTGGATTTATATCCCGCCCTCCACTCCGAAGAGTCTCAGAGCGGCTCACAATCTCCTTTACCTTCCTCCCCCACAACAGACACCCTGTGAGGTGGGTGGGGCTGGAGAGGGCTCTCCCAGCAGCTGCCCTTTCAAGGACAACCTCTGCCAGAGCTATGGCTGACCCAAGGCCATGCTAGCAGGTGCAAGTGGAGGAGTGGGGAATCAAACCCGGTTCTCCCAGATAAGAGTCCGCGCACTTAACTACTACACCAAACTGGCTCTCAGAAGGAACTCATTTACCTATCAGGCCATACCCCCAATGTCACCATTGTTTCACACACAGCTTTTTTGTAGAAAGGGCCCAGAAGGAACTCATTTGCATATTAGGCCACACCCTCTGGTGTGGTCATTGTTTCACACAGGGCTTTTTTAAAAATAAAAGGCCTAGCAGGAACTCACTTGCATATTAGGCCACACCTTACACCAAGCCAGGTGGAACTATGTTCCTGTGTCTTCTTGCTCAAAAAAAGCCCTGATATAGAAATATACAAGATATCGTCTCAAATTTAATGATACAATCAGAAGTACTAAAATATAATTTAAAAACAACAATCCTGTCGTTCAGGATATAAGCACCTAGTCCTAACATAAAGATACACAAATACAGGTTTAAAAGTACATGTTGTCTGTCTCCATATGCAAGAAGCAATACCAAATGCGTTTAGGCACCTGCCCGCTCTCAGTGGTCTAATTCAAACTGAGCACTCCATTAATTTCACAACAACACACATAAAACTGATCATACACAGAATGGAACTTCCACTGCACTGCTCACCCAGGGACTAAGTGGCATCAGGTTGTCTTGCATGGGCATACATACAACATGGGCAACTCATCAAGATGTAAAATGTTTCCTTGACCCCTGGAACTTCTTAGGTCTGATCTGCAAGGCACGGCGCTCCAATGAAGTGCTCAGGTGCAACCGATCCTTCTGCCAGGTACTGCCCCCCAAATATCCAAGAGTTCCCTAGGCTTCAGTTGGCAACCCTCTGTGCAAGAAGCTGGCCTATGAGAGTGGGTGGGGGAGACACTTCACGGTCCCAAGCTGCAAAGTCTCTGCAGCTTGAACTCCTCGTGTTCAGACATCCAAGGCAGAATCTGGAAGGGCTAAAGCCGGAAGTCCAGTAGGCACAAGCTATTGCTTAGCTTCTCACATTTGTCCGAGGCCCAGTTAACTGAAAGGTTTCTTGCTGTATGACAGTTCCACAACTGGATGTTGCACATGAGTATGAGTTGGGAGATACCTGATTCAAATCTTTTCCACCCACATATCTGCCCACTTTTAAAAAACATTTAGTGGGCACCACAAAGTGGATGCCATTGTGCCCATTGGCATCACACTGGGAACTCCTGTCTTAGAGCAAGAATATTCTCCTGTAGGTGTGACATTCAGTTTGGTGTAGTGGATAAGTGCACGGACTCTTATCTGGGAGAACTGGGTTTGATTCCCCCCTCCTCTACTTGCAGCTGCTGGAATGGCCTTGGGTTAGCCATAGCTCTTGTAAGAGTTGCCCTTGAAAGGGCAGCTGCTGTAAGAGCTCTCTCAGCCCCGCCTACCTCACAGGGTGTCTGTTGTGGGGAGGGGGAAGGTAAAGGAGATTGTGACGACTCTGAACTCTGAGATTCAGAGTATAGAGTATAGGACGGGATATAAATCCAGTATATATCTTCTCCTCCTCTTCCTCTGTGCTGGGGTTAGGTCAAGGGAGGTGTGTGCAGCCTCTACAGCCTGGCAAAGGGCCCATGGCCCACTCTTGGCCCATCTCCCGATGGCAAGGAACAGGGCTTTCTTTTTGAGCAGGAATGCACAGGAACGCAGTTCCAGCTAGCTTAGTGTCGGGGGTGGGGGGGTGCGGCCTAATATGCAAATGACTTCCAACTGGGCTTTTTCTAAAAAAAGAAATCTTAGAGGTAAGAACTGCTGGACATCTGATAAGGTCCCCATCCCACTGAATGATTCTTCTGCTCGTTGTCAGAAGAGTCTTTATCTTTAGTCCTTTCACCCCTTCGTCTGCTTTCCCCTGCCACAGGGAGAAGCACTTCTAATGTTCTCAGAGGAACTCAGCCTATTTGGGAGCTATTTCCAAATTTCCAAACAAGGCTTCAGTCCCAGAACACCAGTGTCCCTGTTCAAGGACATCTAAAAGGATCATACCACAGTCTTCCTGAGCATGCGAAGAGTGCTTGTATCTTCATGCTGGGTAACTATATACTTTATCCATCCACAGCTAACTCAAGATTCAGGAGGTATTTCACTTCTGGGCACTATCCCCTTTGCTTTGAGACATTCATCCCCCGGCACTTGGCATCTGGAAGGCCGGAAAGTATGGATCGGGACCTGAAATTATGTCTCCCCCCCTCCCCTCTGCATGAAGAGGGCTCTGGGAAGAAAACAATTAAAGGCCAGTGTTTTGCAAACAAGCCGCTCTCTACATCCTGATGTTGTCATGGCGACTGCGATGGTCTCTTTTCTTGTCTTCCTTTCATATTTTATTTTTTTTAACAAACCGGTCTGCGGGAGACCCACCCACGGCCCTGCTGGAAACAAAGAGCCAGGGAAGGCTGGGTTGCAATGCGATTCTGCGACGTTGCCACAGAAAAATAGTCTCTGGGCCAGTACTCGAGGTCTGACTTGAAATTTCAGGGGTTCGACCTGCTTCCTGGCCTCTTCAGGAGAGGGGGCACCAGAATCCAGGGTATTTCTTACACTGAGTGAAAACTTTTGCTTTAGATCCGCCTCATCCGCCCTGCTCCACCCATCACCCCTAGACTCCACCCAGGGCTTTTTTTGTAGCCTTTGCATATTAGGTCACCCCCCCCCCCCCATGTAGCCAATCCTCCAAGAACTTATAGGGCTCTTAGTACAGGGCCTACTGTAAGCTCCAGGAGGATTGGCTACATCGGGGGGGGGGGTCTAATATGCAAAGGAGTTCCTGCTACAAAAAAAGCCCTGATTCCACCCCTTCTCTCCCAGCCTCCTGAGCACATGCAACTTCCTTATGATTCATTTGCTTATCTAGGTTAGTGTTGTCTATTTTGAGGCTTGCAAACCTGGAGATGTGGCCTGGAGTTCTCCAGGAGAAAATGACTGCTTTGGAGGCTGGACTCTATGGCCCCTCCCCTTCTCAAACCCTAGCCTGTCTAGGTTACGCCCTCAAAATCTCCAGATATTTCTAGGGCTGTCAAGCTCCCGCTGGGAGCAGGGAATTCCCCGGTTCGGAGGGCCCCAACCTGCTGGCACAGCAGGTTTCCGGGGGTGGTGGTGGTGTCCCTGCTCCATAAGAGCCCCGTCATGATGAATCTGCCCTGTGCAGTGACGTCACCCAGAAGTGACATCATCACACCAGGCACAGTGTGTCGGGGACACTCTAGGATTTGTGGTAAAACTCTATGGTACCATAGAGTTTTTACAACGAACCCTAGAGCATTCCTGGCATGACATGCCCGGCACAATGATGTCTGTGCCAGAATGAGAGAAGAGTCCCCTGCCACAGCAGCGGAGGGACTTGGCAACCCTTGGTATTTTCCTACCCAGAGCTGGCAGAGTTGGCTGTCCAGGACCACAGGTAGAGAAAAGTCATTTCCCGCATCTATTGGCTTAGACCCTTCAATGTGTAGAGAAGGTGTTCAGGAACTGAGCCACAACGTCTACTCGATTCATGTCATATGCCAGCTTTTGAGCAAGGTTGCAAACCTCTGGGTGGGACCTGGAGATCTCCCGCTTTTACAACGGATCTCTAGCTTAGGGTTGCCAGGTCCAATTCTTGAAATATCTGGGGACTTTGGGGGTGGAGTCAGGAGACATTGGGGGGTGGAGCCAGGAGCAAGATTGTGACAAGCATAAATGGCCATCACATTTAAAGGGACCAGACACTTTTTAAAGGCCTTTCCTCCACTGGAAAGAATGAAGGATAGGGGGCAGCTTGTTTGGGGGCTCATAGAATTGGACCTCCTGATCCAATCTTTTTGAAACTTGGAGGGTGTTTTGAGGAGAGGCACTGGATGTTATGCTGCAAATTTGTTGCCTCTACCTCAAAGAACAGCCCCTCCAGAGCTTCAGATACTTGTGGATCAATTCTCCATTATACCCTGTGGGAATAGGTCTCCATAGGGAATAACGGAGTGCCCAGCAGACATTTCCCTCCCCCCCACTTTCTGATGACCCTGAAGTGGGGGTGGGCCTCCAAACCAGGGTCCCCCTGTCCACACCTGGGAGAGATCAGCTTTCCTGGAGGAAATGGCTGCTTTGAAGGGCAGAGTCTAGGGCATTGTTCCCTGCTGAGGCCCCTCCCCTCCCCAAACCCCAACCTTTCCCGGATCCACCCCCAAAGTCTCCAGGTATTTTCCAACCCCAAGTGACGTCATCACATTAGCAACATTGTGGTGGCGCTCAGGACCCCTACTTTAGTTGCTTGAGCAGCCCATGGCAGGGAGGCTGGGCACCTCTTGGTACATTTGTGACGGACGGGCTAGGATGAACAAAGCCAGCTGCCCGAGTTTGGAGCCAGGGTGGGCTTTCCCACAATGCTGTCACTCATCAGAGGCTGCCTGCCAGTAGCCACCCCCTCTGCAAAGTTAGGATGCTGTTTTGATGATACAGATCAATACAGCCCACACAGTGGGTGTCTTCCAAGGTACGGGTACCATATGCTTTGCACCCAGGAGTGGAATCTGGGTCAGGGCCCAAGCCATCCTGGCTCTCCAAGTCTTTGTCTCCTTCCAAGGATTGAGACAGGCAGAAATTACGCCCATTGTCTCCCGCCACGGTGTAGAAAGGCCTGGCGACGGTCCCAGCTTGGCAGCCCACGGTAACAGACCTGGAGGTGGCGAACATAAGCACTGACAGCTCGCGGAGATGGCATTACGATCGCGCCAAACGGAGGAGCCGGGCCGCGGATGGCTGACACATCTCTGATGAAAGGCAGAACAACAAAAAAGTGTCTCTCCCCCCTCCTCCCCTCCCCGTTGGCTGAGTTCTTAGATTTAGTCATCGTTATTGAAAAAGACGGTTTCGAGCCCATGGCGGGGAAGCACTGGGGCTTGGGCAGATGAAAACTGCACAAAATAAAGTTAAGCATTGGTGGTGAAGGAGGAATACATTTTTTAAAAACTAGGGTTGCAGGCAGGGCTTTTTTTGCAGCAGGAACTCCTTTGCATATTAGGCCACACCCCCACGATGTAGCCAATCCTCCGGGAGCTTACAGCAGGCCCTGTATGAAGAGCCCTGAAAGCTCTTGGAGAATTGGCAACATCAGGGGTGTGTGACCTAATATGCAAAGGAGTTCCTGCTACAAAGAACGCCCTGGTTGCAGGTAACAGGTAGGCACATCCAGGCACAGGTAGGCACATCCAGGCACATCCAGGCAGGATCTGGGCTAGGCCAGAGGAAACCCATGTCTGCGATCTGGGAAACTGGTCGCCAGCTCTGGGTTGGGAAACATCTAAAAATTTCCGGGGTGGAACCTGAGGGCAGGGTTTGGGGGAGGAGACAGACCTAGGATTGCCAGCCTCCAGGTGGCATATGGTCGAGGACCTGTCTACCTTAGGGACCGCCTCTCCCCACATGAACCCCAGAGAGCACTGAGGTCAGCAGGGAAGAACCTGCTGACTATCCCCGGGCCAAAGGAGGTAAGACTCCAGAGCACTCATACTCGGGCTTTTTCTGTCATGGCCCCACAGCTCTGGAACCAGCTCCCAGAAGAAATGCGGGCCCTGCGAGACTTTGAATAGTTCCGCAGGGCCTGCAAGACCATCCTGTTCCAGACGGCCTTCACCAGCTGAAACTACTAAATTACTAGTAAACTTGCCAGCGATTGTAGCACAAAGTATTAATGTTTTTAGAATTTTAATGGATTTTAATCAACTGTAATTATTTGTTATCTACTATATTGTATGTATTGAGCTTTTGTTGTTAGCCGCCCTGAGCCGCCTGGTTGGGGAGGGCGGGATACAAATAAAATGTGAATGAATGAATGAATGAATGTGGTGGTCTCCCACTTTTGCAGCTGATCTCTAGTTGGCAGAGATCAGCTCCCCTGGAGAAAATGGCTGCTTTGGAGGGTGGACTCTATGGCACTGCACCACACAGAGACCCCTACCCAAACCCCGTCCTCTTCCGGGTCGAAGGTGCCAGGTCCTACCTGGCTCCCAGCAGGGGATCTTCCTTGTGTGCTCTTTGTGCACATGGCACAATGATGTCACCTGGAAGGCGACATAGAACCATGCCATGTGTGAGCATTGGAACGTTGATGAGTGCTAGCAAATTAACAGCTGTTGGAACAGTGAAAGATTCTTTGGTGTGAATGTATTCAGTTGTATTTGGCTACTGTAACGAATCCCGTCTAGAAAAAGCATTGGGGAAACGGACCACAGGTCGACAGAGTCATTGGCGTTGACTACAGAACATCTTTGCTTTTGTTATTAAAAGATGATTCTGGATTTTAAATACTATAAAGGAGATCTTCAACCCATATATGGCACATATATCAATGTTTACTCGGGTTGTATATGAGAATATGAGCATTCGCAAATGTAACATTCGTATATGATAGCTGTAAGCAATAACGTTGTGTAAAGTGATATATAAAGACTTTTTGGAATAGTTTTGAGATATTTTGAGGCTTACGGTTTAGTTAAGAGTGATTGTGACAGCCCTTTGGGCTTTTTGTGGTTAATTTCTATATTGCAGTCCCTCCCAGGTTTGGCTTGATAACCTCCAGATGATGGCTGGAGAACTCCTGCGATTTCAACCGGTCTCCAGGCGACAGATATCAATTCCTCTGAAGAAGTGGCTGTGTTGGAAAGTGGACTCCATGGCATTATACCCCACTGACGTCCCTCCCTTCCCCAAACCCTGCCCTTCTCAGGCCCCACCCTCAACATCTCTGGGCATTTCCCAACCCGGAGCTGGCAACCCAATTTCCAAGTTATCTGTGATAAGAGTATTAAGAGTTCCCTTTGGCCGTTGCTTTGATGGCCTCCATTTGCCAGCCTCCCCAAAGATTTTGATGGTTCCAAAAAGCTTATGGGAGCCAGGGGCAGAAAGATATCGTGTGGGATCCAGTTAGGGATGCTCCTTGACGTTCTTATCGCCACGGATTCTGACGCAAAACTATAGAAGTGCTTCTCCCTCCGGCACATCAAACCTGCTCGTTTCTTGCTTTTGTGTTCTTTCCTTCTACCTGGAAAAGTTATATTGTTTTCACCATCATTTGCAAAGCTATTGGCATCACACGTAGGCAACAAAATGGCAAATTTTCTGTGAATTGTGTAGAAAATATGTACAGCGCTTTGCGCACAATTCAAGCGACATCTGCAAAAGTGACTGTAAAAGGCAGAGAATTGTAAGCAAATACTTTAATAAAATATGGAACATTTGCTCAACCCTAAATCAAATCTGGCTCCTTCCTTCCTTCCTTCCTTCCTTCCTTCCTTCCTTCCTTCCTTCCTTCCTTCCTTCCTTCCTTCCTTCCTTCCTTCCTTCCTTCCTTCCTTCCTTCCTTCCTTCCTTCCTTCCTTCCTTCCTTCCTTCCTTCCTTCCTTCCTTCCTTCCTTCCCTCCTCCCTCCCTCCCTCCCTCCCTCCTTCCCTCCCTCCCTCCCTCCCTCCCTTTGTGGCTCAACACAGCTTGTACCCTTTCAAGCCACAGACTTCTATGAATTAAGTCCCTCAGCACCAACTTTTGCCGTTGTCCCCCCCCCCCTTCCTTTCCAGAAGGTTTCTGGCAGAGATGACCTTGCATAGACTCCACCCCACCCAGCATGAGAAGAAGAAGATGATGATAGAAGATATTGAATTTATATCCCGCCTTCCACTCCGAAGAGTCTCAGAGCGGCTCACAATCTCCTTTCCCTTCCTCCCCCACAACAGACACCCTGTGAGGTGGGTGGGGCTGGAGAGGACTCTCACAGCAGCTGCCCTTTCAAGGACAACCTCTGCCAGAGCTATGGCTGACCCAAGGCCATGCTAGCAGGTGCAAGTGGAGGAGTGGGGAATCAAACCCGGTTCTCCCAGATAAGAGTCCGCACACTTAACCACTACACCAAACTGGCTCTCCTAGCATGGGCTATTCTCGCAGCCCAGATCTAGTCAAATTTGCTGAGTAGGAAAATTAGGCCAAGGTTATTGGTTTTAGCATGTCTTTATCCTGCACTTTCTCCAATCTGCCCAGGAGGCCATATGCAGTTCTTCCTTCCTCCATTTTATCATCGCAATACCCCCATGAAGGTAGGTCAGGCTGAGAGAGAATCACTAGGCAAGGTCATCTAGTATGTTTCAAGGCAAGCAAGATTTGAATCTAGGTCTCCCCAATCCTAGTCCAACACTCTAAACCAGGAGTGTGGAATTCATTTGTTATGAGGGACAGATCCGACAAAAATGAGACCTTGTCGAGCCAGACCATGTGTGTCATAAAATGTATTGCCAGGTAGTGAAGATATAAAATTTATAAAGGACACAAACACCATTAAAGATTTTTTTAAAAACTTACAATATGCTTAAAAGGTTAACATTCTTGCAACATTGTGTTTATGTAACAGTTTCTGATAACTGACACGTCTTGCTCTGAATTATTGCATCAAAATCTGGAGATAATGTCTGTGCTGTAGCAATCTTGAGTATGCTGTTCAGGTGTGTGTGTGTAAGTTGCAAACCTGCTTTTGATTTTGACATTCATTGCAGAAATCTCATGGTCAATGCTTTGAGCCTAAGACCCAGGGGAAAACATTAAATGGCTGGGCATTGCAAGCTTTTGTACATGTTGCTTCATCTGCTGGTCAGTCAATGGAGAAAACAGAGGCTTTGCTCTGTAGCTCCTGTGCAGTTGAGCAAGCCTGCCAAAGCAAGCTCTGATGCAGAAGGAAGGAAGCAAGAGAGAGAGAAGAAAGAAGGTGCTCGTAAGCTTGATAGGAGCCCTCCGGGGGCCTGATCCAGCCCTTGGGCCACATGTTTGACATCCCTGCTCTAAATGCTACACCACACTTGCTCTTGGATAATCATCCACTTACTATAGACAGACCACCTGGCAAGCAAAAGTCATAGGCAAGATTTGAATCATGGACTGTCCTGATTTGTAGTAGCACAGCTGTTTGGTTGCTTCTCTACAAGACACGTGTCACGGAGCACCCATGGAACCCTCCACCACTGGAACAGAGCGGTAGGTAAATAAGAACAGAGATGCGCTTCTGGCTGACAGTTGCTTTGGCTCTGAACGGACAGGGAACTCTTAATTAAGCAGCTTTGTTAATTAGCAAAGAGGGAACAGCCAGTTCCTTAATTCCTCCTTATCCGCAGCCACACTTACGAGAAGGTGTTTTAGGCCTTTTTTTATCACATGCCTGTCACTATCCCCGGCCGGGGCTGACAAGCAAAAAAAAAACCGCAGCAATGAAATATGTAATTGCAAATTTAATCAGATAGCAATCTTTGCCTAAGCTGGCCGGTACGTCTCTGTACAAAATACAATTGTCGTCTCCTGGGTTTGCGTACAAGGAGGAATGGGCTCAGACAAGTCCAGCTCTGTTTGCGTGTTTGCTTCCTCTGAAGACTGACCCAAGGAGATCATGAGCAACGGAGAGGAATTCTGCTTCACACCTCCTGCCTCTTCACTGCTGGTCCCTCAACAGCAGCCCCCCCATCGCTGAGAAGGTTTTTAGAACCAAACAACATGACATTTGCCACATGTTCTTCACACGGACCAGCAGCCATGCTTCAGCTTCCACTCCCAAAGAAAACTCCCTCAAAAAGTGCCGCAGGGCCCCAATACTGTTTGGCACCATGGTGTAACCAGAGAATGGGTTCCTACCTCCCCCTGCCACCATTTTCCTGACCTGAGACTAATACTAATAAGAACATAAGAGAAGCCATGTTGGATCAGGCCAATGGCCCATCCAGGCCAACACTCTGTGTCACATAAGAACAGAAGAGAAGCCATGTTGGATCAGGCCAATGGCCCATCCAGGCCAACACTCTGTGTCACACAGTGGCCAAAAAAAACCCAGGTGCCATCAGGAGGTCCATCAGTGGGGCCAGGACACCAGAAGCCCTCCCACTGTTGCACCCCAAGCACTCCCCTCCAAGTTGTGAAGTTTTGTGAGCAAAAGTTCTACTTTGTGAGCTACTGGCCTTAAAGTTGTGAGCTGCAGCATAAATTAGTTTTCTCTGGGGTCATTTTTCTAGGACTGGATCTACACATTTGTTGGGGGGGGGGCAAAATTAAAAAATGATGCCCCCTTATGAGCCCATTCTATCTTATGGGCCCATAGAATAAAATAGACCATACCCAATTTAGCGTCCCCTCTGGCGGTGCTTGGGGCAAGCTCCCCCTCTGCTCCCCCCTAGATCCAGCCCTGCATTTTTCCTAAGCTAAGAGAAAAATGTGTGAGCCAGAGGTTAAAAAACTGTGAGCTAGCTCACACTAACTCAGCGTAGAGGGAACCCTGCCTCAGACAGCATCAGGAGAGGTGTTATTGGCCCCATTCGCTGGCACTGTTTTGGGGGTGAGGCAGGAGCACCTTTTCCCTGCTCCACAAGAATCGGGGCCCTGTAGCACTTCTGTAGGCTTGCTAATCCGCAGGTCCCATCGGGGGAATCCCCCGGTTTTGCAGCCCCCTTCCTGCCCCCAGTCAGCTGGCTGGAGAGGGGAAACCCCGCCCCCAACATTCCCACCTGCCTTTTCACTAGAGGAACCTTGGAAAGGCTTGCTTTCTGGATAGTGTGTCTGTGCCTTTAAATCTAGGACCCAGCCAGGCTGAACGGGAGTGGGGTGAGCCTGTAGAACAAGACGGTTGCTCCCTGTAAGCTGTGAAGCTGTAGCAGCAGTCCAGACCCTCCATTTGTTTCACAATCCTTTTAGAAGTCGTTTGCATAGTAAAGGAGGAACTAGAACCTTTGTTTTCCCTATGTTAGTCTGATAGAACTTGGAACTTTAGCAATTCGTGAGTAAATTGCCCCAGTGAGATCACAGAAGTGTGGGATTGCAGACTGTTTATTTTGGCTGCTCTGTGTGTGCGCGTGTGAGAGAGAGAGTGTTAGGGTTAACAACCCCCACGTGGGGGCAGGGGATCCCCTGGTTTGGAGGCCTTCCCCCCACCATCAGAAAGCGGTGGGGGGGGAAGGAAAATGTCTGTTGGACACTCCATTGTTCCCTATGAAGATCAATTCCCTTAGGGAATAATGGAAAATTGATCCACAGTTATCTGGGGCTCGGGGGGGGGGCTGTTTTTTGAGGTAGAGGCACCAATTTTTTGGCATAGCATCTGATACCTCTCCTCAAAACACCCTCCAAGTTTCAAAAGGATTGGACCAGGGGGTCCAATTCTATGAGCCTCCAAAGAAGGTGCCCCTATCATTCATTATTTTTCAATGGAGGGAAAGCATTTAAAAGGTGTGCAGTCCCTTTAAATGTGATAGCCAGAACTCCCTTTGGAGTTCAGTTATGCTTGTCCCAACCTTGCTCCTGACCCCACCCCAATGTCTCCTGGCTCCACCCACAAAGTCCCCAGATATTTTTTGAATTGGACTTGGCAACCCTAACTTCTAGAGGGAGTTCGTCAAAGGGTTGCCAGCCCCTACAGAGAAAACAACATTACATCTTGGATTTTCTAGAAAAAGGTTCCCAACCAGTGAACTGCAATACTTGCAAGTAAATGTGTTCAAAAATCAGTCTTAAGACAACTTATGGATAGAATTGCCAACTAATGTGGAGTCTTCCCCATGGCTCCACCCTCAAATTTCTGGGAATTTCCCAAACTGGACATGGCAACCCTATTGCCTGTTCAGAACTGAAGAAATGGTTGAATTTGATGGAATTGTAGTTTCCTTCTTTGAAGTCTACGGTTGCCAATCCCCAGGTGGGGGCAGGAGATTCCCCAGTTTGGAAGCCCTCCCGCCACTTCAGGGAAATGTCTGCTGGGCAGGGAGTGGGGAGGGAAATGTCTGCTGGGCACTCCATTATTCCCTGTGGAGACCAATTCCTAGGGTATACTGGAAAATTGATCTGTGAGTACCTGGGGCTCTGGGGGGCCTGTTGTTTCACATAGAGGCACCACATTTGCAGTATAGCATCCAGTGCCTCTCCTCAAAATACCCTCAAAGTTTCCAGGGGGTCCAATTCTATGAGCCCCAAAAGAAGGTGCCCCTACCCTTCAAATGGAGGGAAGGCATTTTAAAGGTGTGTGGTCCCTTTAAATGTGATGGTCAGAAATCCCTTTGGAGTTCAATTATGCTTGTCACAACCTAACTCTTGGCACCACCCCCAAGGCCCCCAGATATCGCTTGAATTGGACCTGGCAACCCTATTGAGGTCAGGTTTTGTTTTTTTAAACCACTATTCCTATCAACCTCAAAAGCAAGTCATGCTGGGGAAGACAGGAAGAGTAATTATCTGGAAAAAATAGGCTTCAGCTGAGGCCTACCTTCTGTTTGAAGACCCACACCCTTAATGGTGAGTAACTTTCTCCTTCACACTGGAAATATAGTTTGTGGCTTGTAGTACCGTAAGTGGGAAACTGCTGGTGAGGAGAGAGCTGTATGCGCATGTATGTTACAGTTGGGCAATTTCTGGAGATTTGGGAGTGGAGCCCAGGGAGGGCAGATTTGAAGAATGACCTCAGTGGGGTATAATACCATAGAGTTCACCTCCAGAGCAGTGTTTCCTGAACTTCCCTCTAAGCTGAGTTAGTGTGAGCTAGCTCACAGTTTTTTAGCCTCCGGTTCACACATTTTTGTCTTAGCTCAGGAAAAATGGCCCCAGAGCAAACTAATTTATGCCATAGCTCACAACTTTAAGGCCAGTAGCTCACGAAGTAGAATTTTTGCTCACAAGACTCCACAGCTTAGAGGGAGTATTGCTCCAGAGGTGCCCTGTTCTCCAGGGGAACTGCCCTCGGTAGTCTGGAAATGACCGGTAATGGCGAGAGAGCTCCACTTTGCACCTGGAAGTTGGCAACCCTAATGCATGTGCATTTTGTTCATTCCATTACTCCTGAAGGCCTTTTTGATAGACATGCTTGCAAAAATGAGAGGATTTTAGGATCAGGCATGGGATCATTTGCCCATCTCTGCTTTCAAGAGCCTGAGGGAAAAGGAGAGGGGCTTGTTTTTCTCTTGGCGAGCCTTACCTTGCCACAGGGTGAGACATTACGAGGCCATGGAGTGTTCAAAAACATTCTGTCTTCTGTTGCTGAACAAGCTGACCAATATAGGAAGCGGTGCAGCTTTTCTGTGAGGTTAGGAAATAGTTATAAGCCCTAGGAGAAGCAGAGAGGGATTGATATTGGAAAGACAGGAGAGTTGCTGAGTGATAAGAAAACTCAGGAGGAAAGGAGAGCTAATTGGCAGGGATTTCAGAGGCTGGATGTCTCAGCAGAGGATGAGAGACAGTGACAAGAGGAAAAGAAGAGTTAGACAGGGAAAGGAACAAATGGAAAAAGAATGGACTCCAGGCAGTAGACTTCTGAATATCAGTTGCAACAAAAAAGGGGGAAGACTGTCCTCCATGCCATTTTGGCAGCACGTAGTTGTCTACTTAATTCCTGGAATTAAGTAGAATACTAAATTAACCTTAATTCCCGGAAATAAGATTGTTGGGGAAAACATCAACAACCTCAGGTATGCAGATGATACCATTCTAATGGCAGAAAGTGAGGAGGACCTAAATAACCTCTTGTTGAGGGTGAAAGAGGAGAGCACAAAAGTAGGCTTGAAACTCAACATCAAAAAACCTAAGATCATGGCATCTGGCCCCCTCACACCTTGGGAAATAGAAGGGGAAGACATGGAAGTAGTGATAGACTTCACATTTCTGGGATCCAAGATCACTGCAGATGGTGACTATAGCCATGAAATTAAAAGACGTTTGCTCCTTGGAAGGACAGCTGTGGCAAACCTGGGCAGTATAATAAAAAGTAGAGACATCACCCTGCTAACAAAAGTCTTTATAGTCAAAGCGATGGTATTACCAGTAGTAATGTATGGCTGTGAGAGCTGGACCATAAGGAAGACCAAGCCAATGGAAGAATAGATGCTTTTGAGCTGTGGTGCTGGAGAAGACTCTTGAGAGTCTCTTGGTCTGCAAGAAGATCCAATCAGTCAGTCCTAAGGGAAATCAACCCTGACTGTTCTCTGGAAGGTCAGATGCTGAAGCTGAAGCTCAAATATTTTGGCCACCAAGTAAGAAGGGAGCACTCCCTGGAGGAGACCCTGATGCTGGGAAAGACAGAAGGCAAAAGATGAGATGGCTGGACAGCATTACTGATGTAACTAACATGAATTTGAGCAGACTTCCGAGGATGGTGGAAGACAGGAGGGCCTGGCATGACTTTGTCCATGGGGTCGCAAAGGGTTGGACTCGACTGTGCAGCTGAGCAACAGAATTTGTCTACTGAGTGTAGAGTTCCCAGCCTCCTGCTGGGGGTGGTTCTCCCCTTGATTTCAAGGCCTCCAACCCACCACCACGGGACTGACCAGCGGGGAGCCCCATCCCTGAAGAGCGCCGGCATGCTGCAACGTGCCTGATACAAGGACACCACCCGGAAGTGACATTATCATGCTGGGCACATTGCGGGGAGGGGATGCTCTAGCATCTGGGGGAGATTATCATAGAGTTTTCCCAAAGTGCTAGAGCGTCCTTCCGCAACATGCCAGTTGTGATAATGTCAGTTCCAGGTGACACCATTGTGCTGTGTGCGCAAAGCACGCACGAAGAACATCCCCTGCCAGGAGCCAGGTAAGACCTGATGTAACTAACTGAGTGAAACAGAATTCTGGCCTAGTGAGGTTGGCAACCACAGCATGGGAAGTTTGTGGCAATTTGGGGACCAATGCTTGGGGAGAGGAGGGAGCGAGGAAGGGATACAGTCCACCTGCTGAAGCCACCATTTCCTTCAGGGGGACTCATCTCTGTACTCTGGAGGTCAGTTGTAATTCTGGGAGAACTCCAAGTCCCAGCGAAAAGTTGGCAACCCAGGCTGTGGCCTGTGCAGATCATTAGCCTCATCCAGCGTGGCTGCTTTTCATATTCTTCTTGATACTTGGTTTCACCAATCGGGAGACTTTATATTGCCTACCTATCACAGACTTAAATTCTACCCTGTTTCCTTCTGGGCCTTCACAGGCATTAGTGCAGCTAGATGTGAGTCCAGCACCACCTTAGAAGGACATAAGATTTTAGGGGGTATTAGTTTTTTAGAGTAAAGGCTTTGGCTCTCAAAAGCGTATATCTCTTTAAAAGACCTATGTTGCTACAGGCTGTTCTCTTGCAGAGAGACACAGCTACCCTCTGAAACTACAGGCATGAGTATGGTTGCTACCTCCAGATTTGGAAATACCTGGAGATTTTGGGGGTGGACGATGAAGAAGATGACTGCAGATTTATACCCTGCCCTTCTCTCTGAATCAGAGACTCAGAGCAGCTTACAATCTCCTATATCTTCTCCCCCCACAACAGACACCCTTTGAGGTGGGTAGGGCTGAGAGGGCTCTCACAGAAGCTGCCCTTTCAAGGACAACTCCTACAAGAGCTATGGCTGAGCCAAGGCCATTCCAGCAGGTGCAAGTGGGGGAGTGGGGAATCAAACCCAGTTCTCCCAGATAAGAGAGCTCTGGCTGAGCCAAGGCCATTCCAGCAGGTGCAAGTGGGGGAGTGGGGAATCAAACCCGGTTCTCCTAGATAAGAGAGTTCTGGCTGAGCCAAGGCTATTCCAGCAGGTGCAAGTGGGGGAGTGGGGAATCAAACCTGGTTCTCCCAGATAAGAGTGCTCTGGCTGACCCAAGGCCATTCCAGCAGGTGCAAGTGGGGGAGTGGGGAATCAAACCTGGTTCTCCCAGGTAAGAGTCCGCACACTTAACCACTACGCCAAACTGGTGGTCAGTAGATTAGCACACAGAACAACGGCTATGAGGAGAGTGATGTTTGGGGAGGGTTAATGAAGACGTGCACAAGATCCTGCTGCAAAAAGAGGCATGCTGGATACACCAGTTGAATTGCATTTCTCCATATGGACTGAATATGACCAATGATTTGACATGTTTTTTATGAATGCTTTTCTTCATAATATTATGGTTGCTGTGCATAATTTGCCTGTGTGATAACATAATTTTGTATAAATTATGGGCTTTGACATTCTTTGTATGGAATACTTTGTATGTTGCATCTGCTGTGATATAGTTTGTGGTGTTTGTGTCTTTTAGCATGTTGCATTAGAAATATGTTGCTTTACCTTTAAGAGGTTTGTGTAATGGCAGCTGTAAATGAGATGTTTGCCTTTTAAAACATGTTAGTTGCGCCATTAGGGTGCACAAAAAGCCACATACTGAGCTGTAGCCGAGGTGAAATTGCTGCTGGAGACGCTCTGCGTCCCTCTGTTTTGAAAATTGTGTAAAAAAATCTATATAATTGAATCAATATGTAAGTATGATATATTTTTTCACTGGAAGAGGGTTGGCGGTGTCTGAATGTCCTTCTGATATTTTTGTGTAATATTTTCTTTTGTTAGTAGTCCCAGGTCTGATGAAGACTGGAAAGAAACAAGTACTTAATCGATTGGGTTGTCACCACACTACTTTGGGACTTGAATATACATGTTTTGGACATTTGGACTGATTTCTATATACTTCTTAGTAAATTGGTCACTAGCTTGCATTTTTTGTTGTGCAATTTTGATAGCCTGGCAAAGCAAGCTTTTCCTTCCCCCCCTTCCTCCCCAAGGGAGGAGCCTCAGCCAATAGAAAAAACAGAGACTTTGCTCTGTAGCTCCTGTGCAATTGAGCAAGCCTGGCAAAGCAAGCTGTTACATAGAAGGAAGCAAGAGAGAGGGAGAAGGAAGCAGATGACAGCCAGTTGCTCGGGGGCCTGATAGTAGCCCTCTGGGGGCCTGATTTGGCCCCCAGGTCACATGTTTGACACCCCTGTGTAAGCCACTCTGAGACTCCCAGTGAAGGGCAGAGTATAAATCCAGTCTCCATCTCCTCCTCCTCCTTCTGGAATTGCTCATGAAATGTTTGTCATGGCCTCCACTTCCTTCTGTTCACTTGTATCCTCCTCACTACCAAAACACAGGGGTCATTTTGTAGAAAAAGAGGTGCCAGAGCTCATTAGCACAACTCATTTGCATATGCCACACATTGCTGACATCACCAGAAGGTGTACTAGATTATATTTGCTCAGCATCTACCTTTAAATGCTTCTTGCATTAAAACTGTCATAATAAAACCTTATTCCCATCATACTTTTAAAATTACTTTATCCTTTGTGGCCACAGTGGCATTGACGAAAATTTCCATCTATCTGCTTTATAGGTGTTGGTTATTTTCCATTCTTAGTGGGGAAAAATATTAGAATGCCTGTCAAATCTTAAGAGTTCAGCAAAATTCTTACAGGGAGCCCAAAAGCAAGGGTTTTTTTGGGGGGGGGGGTAAGAAAGAAAGAGCACAATCAAATTTAGAAGTTCTAGAGCGCTGCTCCTGTGAGATCCTGTTCAAAATGAGGCCTGCTGAAGAGCATTTAGAAAACACAGCAAAAAATGTATCTTGATATGATGATCGCATATGATTGCATCCGTGATTCTTTATATATTATTGATTTGATTTGATTTATATCCCGCCCTCCCCGCCGAAGCAGGCTCAGGGCAGCTCATAACAATAAAATCACAATAACAATTAGGGTTGCCAATCCCCAGGTGGGGGCAGGGGATCCCCCGGTTTGGAGGCCCTCCCCCCGCTTCAGGGTCGTCAGAAAGCGGGGGGAGGGGAGGGAAATGTCTGTTGGGAACTCTATTATTCCCTATGGAGATTTATTCCCATAGAAAATCACAAAGAATTGATCTGCGGGTATCTGGGGCTCTGGGGGGGCTGTTTTTTGGGGTAGAGGCATCATATTTTCAGTATAGCATCTAGTGCCTCTCCCCAAAATACCCCCCAAGTTTCAAAAAGATTGGACCAGGGGGTCCAATTCTATGAGCCCTGAAAGAAGGTGCCCCTATCTTTCATTATTTCCTATGGAAGGAAGGAATTGAAAAGGTGTGCCGTCCCTTTAAATGTGATGGCCAGAACTCCCTTTGGAGTTCAATTATGCTTGTCACAGCCTTGATCTTGGCCCCACCCCTAATGTCTCCTGGCTCCACCCCCAAAGTCTCCTGGCTCCACCCCCAAAGTCCCCAGATATTTCTTGAATTGGACTTGGCAACCCTAATAACAATTCAAATTTCAGCGTTCCCCCCATGCATGCATGCTCTCCTGCACATTGCCTTAGTTCCACCAAAGAATGAAACCGTACATACAATTGTGTAGAGCATCTCTCGTTAATGCACACGTGCTGGTGTAGAGGAAAGGAAACAAAGGCATTGGAAGTTGCAACGTTCAGCACATGCGCACTTCATAATTTGGCCATTTAAAAAAAAAATTCCAACAATGAAGGATTCCTAATGCGTCTGTTTCAGTTCGGAAGTTAGCCTTGGATAATTCCACCCGCACCCCTGCTTCTTTCTCTCTCCTGATGGCGTCCCCGCCTGACATTTTCCCCTTGGGCCTTCAACTCCAGCAAAGAGCACCGCGCTCTCCACTGACCCGCCAATATTTTTCTTCCCTGGCGCTGTTAATTTTGCTGACAAAAGCTTCTTCCCTCGGACACGGATTATTAATATCGCACATAATTCCAAAGCAGCAGTTTTCAAGACAGATCTGGGTAATTTGAGTTACATTTGCAGTGTCCGGAGTGAGAAGGATGAGAGGGCAAGACAAGATAATCGCATTTGGAAGTCCGATTTAAAAAAAAAAAAAGACTTCTGTGTCCTCTTCCAATCACTCACTTCTGACGAGAGCACCCACTTAATCAGAAATGGAAAAATCAGGGGGAGGAAGTGGAAGGAAAGAATGACTTTGCAAGTTTTCCACTATGAAGAGGTCAGTCTTTCAGACAATCAAATGTTCCCTATTTTTAAAGGTAAAGGTAGTCCCCTTTGCAAGCACCAGTCGTTTCCGACTCTGGGGTGATGTTGCTTTCACAAAGTTTTCATGGCAGACTTTTTATCCAGTGTTTTAGTATGTGGACTCTTTAGGGTTGCCAAGTCCAATTCAAGAAATATCTGGGGACTTTGGGGGTGGAGTCCGGAGACTTTGGGGGTGGAGCCAGGAGCAAGTGTGTGACAAGCATAAACAAACTCCAAGGGAGTTCTGGCCATCACATTTAAAGGGACGGCACACCTTTTCAATTCCTTCCTTTCATAGGAAATAATGAAGGATAGCAGCATCTTTTTTTGGGGCTCATAGAATTGGACCCCCTGGTCCAATCTTTTTGAAACTTGGGGGGTATTTTGGGGAGAGGCACTAGATGCTATACTGAAAATTTGGTGCCTCTACCCCAAAAACAGCCCCCCCAGAGCCCCAGATACCCATGGATCAATTCTCCATGATTTTCTATGGGAATAAATCTCCATAGGGAATAATAGAGTTCCCAGCAGACATTTCCCTCCCCTCCCCCCGCTTTCTGATGACACTGAAGCTGGGGGAGGGTCTCCAAACCTGGGGATCCCCTGCCCCCACCTGGGGATTGGCAACCCTAGGACTCTTATCTGGGAGAACCGGGTTTGATTCCCCACTCCTCCACTTGCAGCTGCCGGAATGGCCTTGGGTCAGCTATAACTCTCGCAGAGCTGTCCATGAAAAGGCAGCTTCTGGGAGAGCTTTCTCAGCCTCACCTACCTCACAGGGTGTTTGTTGTGGGGAAGGAACGCAAAGGAGATTGTAAACTGCTCTGAGACTCTGAGATTCAGAGTGGAGGGTGGGATGTAAATGCAATATCACCATCATTTATTTATTTATTTATTACTTTCCATTTATATCCCGCACTCTCCGCAAGCGGACTCAGGGCGGCTTACAACATCATAAAAACAATCAATCCAATAAAACATATAAAACCATAATTTACATATATCAACTTTAAAACCATTCTATAGCGCTATTTCAGTCCAGTATAGGCGGTATTGACTTCTCGACTATGATCGCCAGCATTCTGTAGGATGTCTGGTGGCAGCCCTTTTTCAATCAAACCACAAAAGCCTGTTTAAACAATTCGGTCTTACAGACCCTGCGGAACGCAGACAAATCCCGCAGGGGCCTTATAGCTTCTGGGAGGGTGTTCCAAAGTTCTGGTGCTGCCACCGAAAAAGCCCTGGATCTCGTCATACACAGCCTGGCTTCTTTTGGGCCAGGGGCAGACAACAGATTTTTTGTCCCTGATCGCAGTACTCTCTGGGGGATATATGGGGAAAGGCGGTCCCGTAGATAGGCAGGTCCCTGACCATAGAGGGCTTTAAAGGTTAATACCAACACCTTGAAGCGAACTCGGAACACAACAGGCAACCAGTGCAGCTCTCTCAGCACTGTCTGAATGTGCTCCCGTCGCGGCAGCCCCATTAACAGCCGTGCCACAACGTTCTGCACTAGTTGTAGTCTCTGGGTTAGCATCAAGGGTAGCCCCATGTAGAGAGCATTACAGTGATCTATTCTTGAGATGACCGTAGCATGGATTACCGTCGCTAAGTTGTTGCACTCCAGGTAAGGGGCCAGCTGCCGCGCTTGCCGAAGATGAAAAAAGGCAGATCTAACAGTGGCTGCTACCTGGGCCTCCATTGTAAGGGAGGACTCAAGAAGCACGCCTAAGCTCTTGACCTTAGGGACCGGTATCAGTGGTACCCTGTCAAGGGCCGGCAGCTGGATCTCTCTCCCTGGACCGCCTCGACCCAGGTAGAGAACCTCCGTCTTCGTCGGATTCAATTTCAGCCGACTCAGTCTGAGCCAAGAAGCTACGGCTTGTAACGCCAGGTCTAGATTTTCCAGGGTACAGTCAGACTGGCCACCCATCAATAGATAGAGCTGGGTGTCATCTGCATATTGATGGCAACCCAGTCTGTACCTCTTGACAATCTGGGCAGGGGGGCGCATATAGATATTAAATAGCATCGGGGATAGGACCGCTCCCTGCGGCACCCCACAACTAAGAGAGTGCCTCTGGGATGCTTCCTCCCCTATCACCACCCTTTGTCCCTGATCCTGGAGAAAGGAGGTCAGCCACTGTAAGGCAGATCCCTGAATCCCCACATCGGCAAGGCGGCTAGTCAGTAGCTGATGGTCAACCATGTCAAAAGCGGCTGACAGATCTAATAACAACAGCACTTCAGAGCCGCCCTGATCCAGATGTCGCATAAGGTCATCTATGAGAACAACCAGAACTGTCTCCGTCTCGTGACCTGGCCAGAAGCCAGACTGGAATGGATCCAGTGCAGAAGTGTCCTCCAGGAATCCCTGCAGCTGAATCGCCACCGCCCGCTCTATGACCTTACCCAAAAAGGGAAGGTTTGACACCGATCACCATCCGTCTTCTGTTTTTCATAGTGATTTTGTTACTCTGGAGTAATTTTGTTGGTTTCATGGCTGTGTTTTGCTTATTTACAGTTTATTGGTTTATATGCCACTGATACCCATACTGTTAGTCATTTGAAGAACTTGGTTTATTGATCCCCCAGTAATTGTAAAAAAGGTGTTCCTTTTATTGGCACAATAGACCATTGAATAAAAATGAACTTCATTTATACCCTGCCTTTTTCCCCATGGAGAACTCAAAACAGAGCCCAGGCATGCCCAGTCTCTTCAGATCTTGGAAGCTAAGCAGGGTTGACTGTGGTTAGTCAACTTGGATGGGAGGCTTCCTTGGAATACCAGAGCCAGGAGGCAAGAGCAGGCTTTATTCAGCCACCTCTCTGAATATCCTCCAGGCCCCCAGTTAGGGGTCAGTCACCAGAGGTTGCCAGGACTTCCAGGTGCAGATTTTTGTTGTTCAGTTGCACAGTCGAGTCCAACTCTTTGCGACCCCATGGACAAAGTCATGCCAGGCCCTCCTGTCTTCCACCATCCTCCGAAGCCTGCTCAAATTCATGTTTGTTGCATCAGTAACACTGCTACACCCCTCAGTATTTTAGATAGATAGATTTGTTTTAAGAAGCCCAGCAGACTCATTTGCATATTAGGCCACACCCCCTGGTGCCAAGCCAGCCGGAACTGGGTTCCTGTGCATTCCTGCTTAAAAAAAGTCTTGTTGTCTGGGAACTTATCTGCCTCTGCCATGAAGTCCCTGTACGTGGCAAAGAATTCTGGGACATGTTTTAGGGGTACCGTTGGTCCTCTCCATTGAGTGCCCACTGCAAACTGGGGATTCACAGCCATGAGTAAGCCTGAACATCTCTCATATCGGTGCTGCTCAGGTTGGGCTAGGTGGCCCCTTCTGGCCCTGCCATTCCAGATCTTTTCAGTTACCTGTCTTTCCCAATTCTGGATTTTATACCAGAGCAACTCCATACCTGCCCCCCCCTACCCTCGTCCCATCTTTCCCAGTGCTGAGCTTGTTTGGTGTCAGGCTGTCGGAGGGAATTTCGCATGCCTAATTAAAGCTGCCGAGAGCGGGCCGCCTCGATTCCCCAGAGACTTTCCCCTGCCTTCCGACTTCCCCTGTCAAGATCAAGGGAATAAAACAGTGTTACTGTTGAAGTTAACAAGAGCAGCAACAAAAGGTAGCTAGAAACATTACTTTTTTTTCCCTGCCAGTTGCTTTTGGCTCCAGAGCAAGTCCATATCCACCAGCCCTGCCCCCATCAGGTTGGGTTACAGCCAGGTAAAAAGGTAAAGGTAGTCCCCTGGGCGAGCACCGAGTCATTACAAACCAATGGGGTGACGTCACATCATGACATTTTTCTTGGTAGACTTTTTATGGGGTGGTTTGCCATTGCCTTCCCCAGTCATCTATGCTTTACCCCCAGCAATCTGGGTACTCATTTTACTGACCTTGGAAAGATGGAAGGCTGAGTCAGCCTTGAGCCAGCCACCTGAACCCAGCTTCTGCCAGGATAGAACTCAGGTCGTGAGCGGAGCTTGGACTGCAGTACTGCAGCTTACCACTCTGAGCTATGGGGCCCTGTCTACAGCCAGGTGTTGTTGTTGTTCAGTTGCACAGTCGAGTCCGTTTCTTTGCAACCCCATGGACCAAGTCACACCAAGCCCTCCTGTCTTCCATCATTCTCCAGAGTCCACTCAAATTCATGTGAGTTACATCAGTAACGCTGTCCATCCAGCTCATCTTTTGCCATCCCCTTCTTCTTTTGCCGTTTGTCTTTCCCAGCATCAGGAGCTTCCCCAGTGAGTGCTCCCTTTTCATTTGGTGGCCAAAGTATTGGAGCTTCAGCTTCAGCATCTGACCTTCCAGGGAACAGTCTGGGTTGATTTCCCTTAAGACTGACTGAATGGATCTTCTTGCAGTCCAAGGGACTCTCAAGAGTCTTCTCCAGCACCACAGTGTCATGGGTACTGGGGACTCTGCAGAAGAAGCTGAGCCTGCAGAAGAAACTGTGCCCCTGCCACCTGCACCAGTGCCCCTGCCTCCTGCTGGAGAAGATCCAAGCCCCCCTGCCTCGCCCTCTTGGGTGGCTCGTGTGCGTGACCGCCTTCGTCAGGACCTCAGGGATCGGAGGAGGGCGGCACGCTCACGAGCAAGACGCTCCCTGAGCCCTGAGTTTTGAAAGGATTCTGGCCCTTCTAGGAGTGAAGATGCTTGAGTCTCAGCAGGATCCTGGCTGCCTCTCTGAGCCAGCAATTAGCCCAAATGGGCAACAGACAGCAGAGGGCTATATAGCTGTAGGCTTTGGGAGGAGGCTTTGTGGAAGCAACTAGTCACTTACTTGATGTTCTAGCATCCACTTCGGCTTTTGACTTTGGCTTCTGGACCCCCTGACTTTGGCTTTGACTTCTGGACCCCCTGACTTCGGCTTCTGAACCTCTGACCTGCGATACCTGGACTGTGATTTGGTTTTGGCGCCTTGGACCCTCTTTGCTCACCGGCTACAGACCTTGGACTGCCCCTGGACTTTGCCTGACCTGGCCCCAGCCCGTGACACGCAGCTCAAAAGCATATATTCTTCTGCGCTCAGCCTTCCTTACGGTCCAGCTCTCACAGCCATACATTACTACTGGGAATACCATTGCTTTGACTATACGGACTTTTGTACCCTACCTCTATTCTCCTCAGAGGGAATGTAGTACCTTTTATCTTCCCATTTGTGGATTTACATAGGGTAGGGTTGCCAGCCTCCAGGCAATGGCTGGAGATCTCCCAGGATTACAACTGATCTCTGGGCAACAGAGGGCGGGGTATAAATCTGGGTTATAAACAGAAGGGCAGGGTATAAATCTGCAGTCTTCTTCTTCTTCTTCCACCCAACAAAAATCTCCAGGTCTTTCCCAACCCAGAACAGGCAACATAATTATACTATCATTCTTTTTTCATCAATTGTTACTCAATATACATAAATCACAAAAAGCAATGATCAATAATCACTCTAGATATAATGGTCCCTAATCCACAGAGCAATACATTGACTTGGAGTCTTCCAAAAGAAACAGCATCTAAATTCAGTCCAAAGGAGCATGAAGAGCAACTCTTAGAAAAGGAGAATAATTACAGTTTATATTGTGTAGCCTCTTAGAACACAGATTTTGGTTGTTTATCCTCTTGGCTTTTTTTGTAGCGGGAACCCCTTTGCATATTAGGTCACACACCCCTGATGTAGCCAATCCTCCAAGAGCTTGCAGTAGGCCCTGTAAGAAGAGCCCTGTAAGCTCTTGGGGGATTGGCTACACCAGGAGGGTGTGGCCTAATATGCAAAGGAGTTCCTGCTACAAAAAAAGCCCTGTTTATCCTTAAGAACTTGATATCAGGCAACCATTGCTTGATTCCCAAATTCTCATTTGCTAGCTAGGATTGCCAGCTCCAAGTTGGGGAATTGCTGAAATTTGGGGGGCGGAGCCTGGGAAGTGCATGATTTGGAGAGGGGAGAGACCTCAGCAAGGTATAATGCCACAAGTCCATTTCCTGTTTTCTTCAGGAGAACTGATCTCTGTAGCTCGGAGATCAGTTGTAATTCCAGGACACCTCCAGGTCGGCTGCGACTTAACATTTCGCCACCAACAGAAGAATTTCTAAAAATTGACTCTGGAACTAGAGCATGCACAGATTTCCATAGGTATTAGTTAGCTTCTTGTGCACCTTTCCACATTACTGATGCCCACTGATCACATAACACTAAAAAAGCATTCCTCGGCTGTGGTCAGGCGAGTGGTTTGCAGCGATATCATTGTGGTATCTTTGCAGGATTTAAAGAGGATGATCAGACAAAAGCATCTGCCTTCCATATCCTAGTCATTGGCAGCCCACCTTGCCCCACTATGAAAGTGGAGTAATTAAGCACCAGGGAAAGTCCAGTATTTTATGTATGCCAACGCTTCCACTCCACATTTCCAGAGAGCCAGATTGGTGTAGTGGTTAAGTGCACTGACTCTTATCTGGGAGAACTGGGTTTGATTCCCCACTCCTCTATTTGCACCTGCTGGAGTGACCTTTAGGTCAGTCGTAACTCTGTCAGAAGCTGTTCTGGAAAGAGCAGTTTCTGTCAGAGCTGTCTGCCCCACCTACCTCACAGGGTGTCTGATGCGGGGAAGGGAAAGGAGACTGTAAGCCATTCTCAGACTCCTTTGGGTAATGAAGAGTGGGGTATAAATCCAATCTCCTCCTTCTCCCCTCTCATGAACTGAAGCTGGATGGGAAGTCTGAACTGGCAGATTTTTTAAAAAAATTGCTGCCAATATGCACATGAGCTCATATGTCCATGCACCCACCTGCATTATTATTATTTAAAAAAAAAAAAAGACCTGCCAGTGCAGTCTGTGGTTGAAGCGCTGCAGTAATGTGGATGCCGACCATTGCCTGAGCACATGGGGAAACTGCCTCAGGGTGTGCTACCTGGTCAGACCTTCCTGCGACGATTTAAACTGCTGCAATTAGAGGTATACCAGGACTGTGCCAAGCCTTCAGTGTGACCTCAGCCATCGTATGAATTTGCGGTTAATTGCATCAAAATCATTTTTGAAGAGGTGTTTTATCAACATGCACTCCTGCGCATGGGTAGGTCTTCATTCCATAAGATATTCTGCAGATCTTGAGGTCTGAATACTAAAATAATTGCCTCCTTTTCAATAGCTGCATTTACCGTTCTATGGTATTTGATTTCAATATTTCATTTTGACAGTAGTTACGTGAATTATATAACATACGACCTCATTTATAGGTTGATTTGCAGTAGCATTTAGCCGTGTTTTGCCATATCCGTTGGCTGACATACAATAGTGTTCAAGGGTCATTTCCTGGAGGTGCTGGAGCTCGTTAGCACAACTCATTTGCATATGCCACGCAGCTCTGATATCGCCAGAAGGTGCACTCAATTATATCAGCTCAGCATCTACCTTAAAATGCTCTTTGATTATAATTGTCATAATAGAACCTTACTCACATCATACTTTTAAAATGACTTTCTCCTCTATGGCCACAGTGGCATGATGCAGAGTTCCATCCGTCTGCTTTATATGTTTTGGTTATTTCCCCATTTTTTTTTGGTGGGGGGGGATATTAGAATGTTGGTCAAATCTTAGAGTTCAGCAAAATTCTCATGTAGGGTTTGAACAATGGAGCCCAGAAGCAAGTATGGGGGGCGGGGGGGGGCAGTGTGTAATGAAAGAAAGAGTATGATACAATTTAGAGGTTTTGCAGCTCCACTCCTATGAGCTCCTGCCCAAAATGAGGCCTGCTGCTATGGATAAAGAAGAATATGTAACTTTGTGAAAATTTGGGATTGGGATGAGTTAGGACTTCAAAACCCATCATGCTGTACAACCATTATAATTGTCTATAACTGGAATATTAGAATGTTGGCCAAATCTTAGAGTTCAGCAACATTCTCACAGGGGGTTTGAACAATGGAGCCCAGAAGCAAGCTTTTTTTTGGGGGGGGGAAGGGGCTTAAGAAAGAAAGAGCACAATAATTTCCTCAGGTTGCCTGCTTTCTGCCTGGCCACTGAGACCCAATTTGGCAAGTGTTCCAGGATGGAGGGCCTGGTTCTGGGTTCTTGGATCAGAACCAGGTCCCCTGTATTCGGATTACACTGCATGCATTCAAGCGTATGCTTTCTGCTTACTCCATTTTGGCAACGCATCCTATGAGAGAGCCAGTTTGGTGTAGTGGTTAAGTGTGCAGACTCTTATCTGGGAGAAGCGGGTTTGATTCCCCACTCCTCCACTTGCACCTGTTGAAATGGCCTTGGGTCAGCCATAGCTCTGGCAGAGGTTGTCCTTGAAAGGGCAGCTGCTGTGAGAGCCCTCTCCAGCCCCACCCACCTCGCAGGGTGTCTGTTATGGGGGAGGAAGGTAAAGGAGATTGTGAGCCGCTCTGAGACTCTTCGGAGTGGAGGGCGGGATATAAATCCAATATCTTCTTCTTCTTCTTCTTCTTCTTCTTCTTCTTCTTCTTCTTCTTCTTCTTCTTCTTCTTCTTCTTCTTCTTCTTCTTCTTCTTCTTCTTCTTCTTCTTCTTCTTCTTCTTCTTCTTCTTCTTCTTCTTCTTCTTCTTCTTCTTCTTCTTCTTCTTCTTCTTCTTCTTCTTCTTCTTCTTCTTCTTCTTCTTCTTCTTCTTCTTCTTCTTCTTCTTCTTCTTCTTCTTCTTCTTCTTCTTCTTCTTCTTCTTCTTCTTCTTCTTCTTCTTCTTCTTCTTCTTCTTCTTCTTCTTCTTCTTCCTGCCCCAAAATGAGGCCTGGTGATGCTTTACGTTTGATGGTGGACATCAGGGCTTTTTTAAAAAAAAAAAAAAGTAACAAGAACACCCAGGAATGGAGTTCCGGCTGGCTTGGTGTCGGGGTGTGTGGCCTAATATGCAAATGAGTCCCTGCTGGGCTTTTTCTACAAAAAAAAAAGCCCTGGTGGACATGCAGTGGTGTTTGATATATCACATAATCCCCACAAGGCAGAAGTGCTACTGATGAACACAAGGTCTGACCTGGGATTTAAGGTGTCACCCATTCTGAATGGGGCTGCACTCCCCTTGAAGAAACAGGTCCGTAGTCTGAAGGTGCTTTTGGAGACAGGCCTGTGGCTGGAAAAGCAGACAGCAGCTGTGGCCAAGAATTGCCTTTTACCGGCTTTGATTTATTAGCCAGCTGCAGCCTTTCCCGGGCAGGAAAGATGTGGCCACTGTAGCGCATGCCCTGGTCACATCTCGATTAGATTACTTCAATGCGCACTGCGTCGGGTTGCCCTTGAAAAGTGTTTAGAACTTCAGTTGGTGGAGCAGACTGCAACAGCCAGGCTATTGATTGGAGCAGGTCATAGTATCAGTCCGGTGGTGCTGTGGTTAAGAGCGGCGGACTCTAATGTGGAGGACTCGGTTTGATTCCTCAAGCCCCCACATGCAGCCAGGTGGGTGGCCTTGGGTCAGTCACAGTCCTCTCAGAGCTCTCTTAGCCCCACTTACCTCACAGGGTGTCTGTTGTGGCGAAAGGAACGCCTTGAGACTCCTTTGCGTATTGAAGGGCAGGGTATAAAACAACAATTCCTCCTCCTATTCTACTACTGCTACTACATGGGCTCCCAGTTTGTTTCCATGCACAATTCAAGGTGCTGGTGTTGATCAGAAGACGCTTTGAGATTCCTTAGGGTGGAGAAAAGCGGAGTAGAAAAACCAACTCTTCCTCTTCCTCCCCACCCCTGGCTCCTAGTTTGTTTCCAGGTACAATTCAAGGTGCTGGTGTTGAACTTTCAAGCCCTATATAGGTTGGAACCAAAATACTTCATGGACCACTAACTCCCTTAGGAACCTGCCTGAGGCGGTTTGGTGTAGAGAGCCAGTTTGGTGTAGTGGTTAAGTGTGCGGACTCTTACCTGTGAGAATCGGGTTTGATTCCCCACTCCTCCACTTACAGCTGCTAGAATGGCCTTGGGTTAGTCATAACTCTCTCAGAGCAGGGTGTCTGTTGTGGAGAGGGGAAGGGATAGGAGACTGTAAGCTGCTCTGAGGGTGGGGTGTAAATCCAATCTCCTCCTTCTCCACTATGGTCATCTTTATGGGTACCCTCACTTTCTGAGATTAGGCAGGTGGCAACCTGGGAGAGGGCCTTCACAGATGTGGCACCAAAACTCTGGAACTCTCTCCGAAGGGAGACTCGCCTGTCTACTTCTGTTCCCATCTTCTGCCAGCGGGTGAAGAGTTTCATGTTTCATACAGCATTTCCCCAGCAATTTTTCTTTTTCTGCCCAGCGTAGCAGACAGCGTTTGACAAATAAGATGCAATCCGACAGAGTGTTTCACAGTCCATGATAGCTGCCAGTTTACAAGATATTCTGTTTGATGCCAGCCACGCCATGTCTTACCCACTCACATTTCCAATTCTGAGTTGTGGGCCAAGTTGCCTTTGGCTCCCAAGAGAATCAAGAGCCCAGCTTTGGCAATGGACTCCATCCCTGGCCACTGTTTTTGCTTCAGGTTGCCTGCTTTCTGCCTGGCCAATGAGACCAGTGTCATCGGTACTAGGGGACCCTGCAGAAGAAGCTGAGCCTGCAGAAGAAACTGTGCCCCTGCCACCTGCACCAGCGCCCCTGCCTCCTGCTGGAGAAGATCCAAGCCCCCCTGCCTCGCCCTCTCGGGTGGCTCATGTGCATGACCGCCTTCGTCGGGACCTCAGGGATCGGAGGAGGGCGGCACGCTCACGAGCAAGACGCTCCCTGAGCCCTGAGTTTTGAAAGGATTCTGGCCCTTCTAGGAGTGAGGATGCTTGAGTCTCAGCAGGATCCTGGCTGCCTCTCTGAGCCAGCAATTAGCCCAAATGGGCAACAGACAGCAGAGGGCTATATAGCTGTGGGCTTTGGGAGGAGGCTTTGTGGAAGCAACTAGTCACTTACCTGACGTTCTAGCATCCACTTCGGCGTCTGACTTTGGCTTCTGGACCCCTTGACATTGGCTTTGACTTCTGGACCCCCTAACTTCGGCTTCTGAACCTCTGACCTGCGATACCTGGACTGTGATTTGGTTTTGGCGCCTTGGACCCTCTTTGCTCACCAGCTACAGACCTTGGACTGCCCCTGTACTTTGCCTGACCCGGCCGCAGCCCGTGACACCCAATTTGGCAAGTGTTCCAGGATGGAGGGCCTGGTTCTGGGTTCTTGGATCAGAGCCAGGCCCCCTGTATTCGGATTACGCTGCATGCATTCAAGCGTATGCTTTGTGCTTACTCCATTTTGGCAACGCTTGAAGGTTTCATTGGGAAAACTCATGAAGAAAAGTCGCTGTCAGCAGGGTCTGCTAGAGCAACCACAAAACGGCAACGCCACGTCCAGGTACGCACATCTGCTGGGAATCTCAGCTGTAGATTGCTCCAGGGAGGAGATACAAAAAGCTCAGCATCGCAAAACTCAGCTCTTTTGAGTGATCCGAATGCAGCCGAACAAATGATGACATTATTCCACCAACGCCTGTCTCTCTCTCTTTTTTTTTTTTACTTCTTAACAAAAATTCTACAGAATGAGTTTCTCAGCAAGTTTCCCCATCTGTCTGTTTTTGTAAATCCAAAAGAGGGAAATATAGCTCCGTAATACAGAATTCCCACCCCACCCGCTGTCAGTGCTGAGAGTCCGGAATACATTTTTATCCAGGGGTGGCCAGTGGTTATGATGATGATGATTTGTTACAGCCAGATATTTGACTGGTAGATGGAGTTCTGCAGTTTACCTAGTGAAGTTCTTGGGAATTGCAAATGTCTCTTCTCAGGATTCTTGCTGTTCCAAGCAACGCAGTTGTCTGGAGCCGAGCTGGTGCTGTTTGCTGAATGCCCAGAAGGTTCATGTATTTCTTGAGACTTCTAGGTGGTGGTGTTGTTGCTGTTATGGCTTTTTGTAGAAAAAGCCCAGCAGGAATCTATTTGTGTATTAGGCCACACCCTCCTGATGTCACCATTGCTTTGCCCAGGACTTTTTTTTGTAGAAAAAGCCCATCAGGAACTCAGTTGCTTACTAGGCCACACCCCCTGATGCCAAGCCAGCCGGAACTGTGCTCCTGTGCATTCCTGCTCAAAAAAATCCCCCAAACAAATCCTGAATATTATTATTATGAATTGTCACAATCAGATGTTGGACTGGCAGATGGTGTTCTGTAGTTTGAGATCTAGCCAAGTGTCCCGCCCGGGCCGGGACTCCACGGAAGGACACCGCCCCTGCTGCCGCTGGCCATTCGCCCCCCTGCCGACATCCCTGGAGCACCCCTCAGTGCCGCGGGGGGCCCCGCGAACCCACCACCACTCACCTGGGCGTCTGACGCCCGAGCCACGGCTGACCCCTTCAGCCCCCACAGCCAGCGTGCCCGGCCACAGAAGTGAGGAGTCTGGCCAGCGCACTGCATCGAAGGAGACTGGGAGCGGGAGGCCAGGAGGGCAGCCAGCAGTGGAGGAGGAAGGGGCTGGCAGATCGAGCCGGGCGGCTACTGCTGCCGCACCCCAACACTTCACAGAGCCCCAGGAAGGCCCAGCGGCTCCAGCCTGTCCAGGCCCCGGCACGCCTCCCCCCCCTCCCGGCATCCAAGCGGAGCCGACAGGGGTGGGACCCGGGGATTGGGGAGGAAATGACCAGGGAGGTAAAAGGGAGGGAAGCCCAAGGTCTGGGAGGAAGCTGGCAATTGCACTGGACGGCTGCCTCCTGAGAGAAAATAATAATATAATAATAATAATAATAATAAATAATATATTTTTATTTATATCCTGCCCTCCCCACCGAGGCAGGCTCAGGCGGCTGCCTGTGCACAGCCAGAGGGGAACGGGGGCCTGAGGTGACATAACCTGGCTCCCACCCCTAATTCTGAGACCTCTGGGGGGCACTCGCACCAGACCCAGGGGGGGCAGACCTGTCAAGGGGGGCGACGGGCGCACCTGGAGACCAAGAGAGGCGCCCGGGGTGCGACACCAAGTTTTAGGGAATTGCAGATGTATCTTTGCAGGATTCCTGCTGTTCTAAGCAACACTGTCTTCTGGAGCTGAGATTGCATTATTTATTCAATGCCCATAATTATTATTACCATCATCATCATAAAAATCAATTAATAATGATGATTATGGATTTTATAATAATTTCATAATGAATTTAATAAAAAATTAGTTAGAGTTGCTTTCTTTCCACATCTCCCTCCATCCTCATCTATTTCCTTCCTTCCTTCCTTCCTTCCTTCCTTCCTTCCTTCCTTCCTTCCTTCCTTCCTTCCTTCCTTCCTTCCTTCCTTCCTTCCTTCCTTCCCCTTCCTTCCTTCCTTCCTCTTACAGCTCTCAAATATTTGATGTTCATGTCTTGCAGCTCTCAAACATCTGCCATCTGTTCTATGTGGCTCACATTATTTATTAAATGCCCATTATTATTATTACCACCATCATTATATAATAATAACCAATGATGGTAGGATGATTCCCTTCAGGCTGGCTGCCTTTGCAACCAGCATGACCTGGATACCGTTCTGTTTTAGCTCCCTAACCCACAATGGCCCATGGCAGACAGCAGCTTCTAGTTGCCTAGGTAATAAAATACAGAGCACGGAGTCATCAGCATACTGATAACTCCCTACCCCAAAGCTATAGACTGTCCAACAGCAAGATTTTTAACACAGGTACAAAATATCAGCAATGGTTCTTTGGGTGTGGGGTTTTCCTCCATGCACTGGAGTGCATGTGTGCATGAGGCAAGCAGGGTACAAAAAAACGTTGACGCAGCCCTGTCAAGATGGCTGGCAGTGTCTTCTCAATGCACGCTGGTAGCAAAGGAGAATGCTCAGCAAATTGAGCGTGCCTTGATTCTGGAATTCATTTTAGAAATGTTCCTTGTTAAGCTGTATATCTGGAAGACTTGAACTTTGGTGAATTTGCAGAATAAAGAAAAGGCGAAATCCTCTAATTCAGGGGTGGCCAAACTTTCTTAACATAAGAGCCATATACTATAAATGTCAGATGTCTGAGAGCCACAAGACATGAATGTCAGTTACTTGAGAGAAGGAAGGAAGGAAATAGATGAGGGAGGGAGAGGTGGAAAGAAAGCAATTTTAACTTTGCGTGCATTCTCCAAGCCTCCAGCTGGCTTGGTTTGGAGAAGTGATTTAAAGAGAGAAGTGCTTTTCCAAGATAGGGCATTTGGGGCTTTGAGAGCCACACAATATGCATAAAAGAGCCACAGTTTGGCCATCCCTGCTTTAATTCTTAGAGTTCAAAGTAACATCTATTAAGATCTGCTTTCCTTGTGCTGTTCTCTGTACCTCCATCTTCAGAGGTCTGGCAAATAAGTTTGTTACTTGGTTGTCTGGCTATTTAAACTCCAGCTAGACAATGGATCTGGTAAATTCCACCACAGGGTGGAGACCTGAGACAGGGCTTTTTTAGTGTTGGCACCTTGCCTTTGGAAAGTACTCCACCTTGAGGCTCACCTAGCAGCTACCATAGCCCCAAGCCAAACTATTCCTTTTCTCTCAGGCTTTTAACTAAGGGCCTTAAAAATATTTTAGCCAGTTTTGGGTCTATTTCTGATTTGAGATTTGTTTTGTGGGCCTGTTTTAGGGAGTGCAGAGGTTGTTTTATGCTGTTTTTATGACTCCAGCTTGTTTTTAATGCCTTGTTTTTGTTTGTTTTTATATTGACAATTTATGATGTGTTTATAATTTTATGGTGTTTTTAACTTACAAGATGCCTCCAGAAGAACTCCAGGGAGGCAAGATACACCCTAAACAAGTCCATAAAAGCAATTTGCACTTGGAACCCCCCTCCCAACTGCAAAACTTCACACTTCTCTGTGTTTTGCAGACTGCTGTTCTTGCTTTTAGCCCCCCCCTTCCCCCGTGGATCCGGTAATCAATGCTGCTTCCAGCAGGCATTCCCCCAAAGCCAGAAATAGACATCCTGAGCCATCAGCTATGCAGGGGTGGCCACACTGCTGCTCGGGAGCCACATGTGGCTCTTTCACACAAATTGTGTGGCTCTCAAAGCCCCCACTGCCCCATCAGCTGGCTTGGAGAAAGCATTTGTCCAATCACTTCTCCAAGCCAAGCCAATCAGTGGTTGGAAAATGCATTTAAATTTCTTTCTTTCTTTCTTTCTTTCTTTCTTTCTTTCTTTCTTTCTTTCTTTCTTTCTTTCTTTCTTTCTTTCTTTCTTTCTTTCTTTCTTTCTTTCTTTCTTTCTTTCTTTCTTTCTTTCCTCCCTTCTTTCCTCCCTTCTTTCCTCCCTTCTTTCCTCCCTTCTTTCCTTCCTCCCTTCCTTCCTCCCTTCCTTCCTCCCTTCCTTTCTCTCTTCCTTTCTCTCTTCCTTTCTCTCTCTCTCTCTTCTCTCTCTTTCTTTCTTTCTTTCTTTCTTTCTTTCTTTCTTTCTTTCTTTCTTTCTTTCTTTCTTTCCTCCCTCCCTTCTTTCCTCCCTCCCTCCCTCCCTCCCTCAAACATCTGATGTTCATGTCTTGTGGCTCTCAAACATCTGACGTTTTTCTATGTGGCTCTTATGTTAAGCAAGTTTGGCCACCCCTGGGGGTGCCAGCTCTGGGTTGGGAAATACCTGGAGCCTTTGGGGGTGGAGCCTGGGGAGGGCAGGGTTTGGAGTGGGGAGGGTCTAATGCCTTAGGGCCCAGCTTCCAAAGCAGCCAATTTCTTCAGGGAACTATTCTTGATCATGTGGAGCATCAGAAATTGGAGATTTCCAGGTTAAAGTTGCGAAGCTCCAGTTGGTGAAGAAAGGAAAAAGGAGAAGCCACAATGAGGCTGCAATAGAAAATAGTATGTGACCTGAAATAGATGATAGACAGACAGACAGACAGACAGACAGACAGACAGACAGACAGACAGACAGATAGATAGATAGATAGATAGACACATGATATATTTTTCAGGTCACGATACATATACTATTTTCTATTGCAAGCTCAAGGTGGTGGCTGGAGATCTCAGGCAATACAGATCGGTTCACAGGAGAAATAGGGCTGGAAGGTCTGGGTTGAAAAATACCTGGAGGTTTTGGGGGTGGATCCAGGAGAGGGCGTGGTTTGGGGAGGGAGGGGCCTCAGTAAGGTATAATGCCACACAGTCCACCCTTCCAAGCAGCCCTTTTCTCCTGGGGAGCTGATCTCTGCCAGCTGGAGATCAGTGGTAAAAGTGGGAGATCTCCAGGCCCCCGCCTGGAGGTTGGCAGCCCGTGAAAACAGCCACTTTGGAAGGTGGATCCTTATAGCATCACACCCCATCACACCCCACTGAAGTTGCTCCCCTCCCCTCCCCAAACTATGCCTTCCCCCCTCCCCCCCAAATCTCCAGTTGTTTCCTAACCTGGAGCTAGGGTTGCCAGGTCCAATTCAAGAAATATCTGAGGACTTTGGGCTGGAGCCAGGAGAATTTGGGGGTGGATGCAGGAGCAAGGTTGGAACAAGCATAATTGAACTCTGAAGGGAGTTCTGGCAATCACATTTAAAGGGACCGCACACAGTTGTAAGCTGTTATTGCAACACATATTATTATAACTTAAATGGTTGAGAGCCAGTTTGGTATCATGGTTAAGTGTGCCGAGTCTTATCTGGGAGAACCGGGTTTGATTCCCCACTCCTCCACTTGCAGCTGCTGGAATGGCCTTGGTCAGCCATAGCTCTTGCAAAGTTGTTCTTGAAAGGGCAGCTTCTGGGAGAGTTCTCTCAGCCCCACCTACCTCACAGGGTGTCTGTTGTTGGGAAAGAAGATAAAGGATAAACTTTAAAAGATAAACTGCTCTGAGACTCTGATTCAGAGAGAAGGGTAGAGTATAAATCTACAGTATTCTTCTTTTAATGCCTTCCCTTCATTGGAAACACTGAAGGATAGGGGCACCTTCTTTTGGGACTCATAGAATTGGACCCCCTGGTCCAATCCTTTTGAAACTTGGCGAGTGTTCTGAGGAGAAGCATTGGATACTATGCTGCAAACTCAGTGGCTCTACCTCAGAAAGCACCCCTCTCAGAGCCCAGATACCCACGGGACAATTTTGCATTATACCCTATGGGAATTGTTCTCCATAGGGAATAACATAGTGCCAGCAGACATCCCCCTCCCGCTTCTGATGACACTGAGGTACCATAGAGTATTCCCTCCCAAATGGCTAGAGCATCTGAGAAAACAATAGCGTTTTCCCGGAAACACCTAGAGTGGCTGCTGCGCACCATCACGATGACATCACTTCCGGGTGACATCATCACGCCAGCAACATAGGGGGAGGTTCCCCCCATGGGTTGGGATCCTCCCAGGCAGGGAAAGCCCCGCCCGGACTCGGGGGGCTTGGCAGTCCTAATTTGCTATTTGCTGTTACTATTTTAGCACTGGAGACTAGTTTGCTGACAAGAATCACTTTATATAATGAAAAAGGGTTGCAGTGCAGCTTAACAAACCACTCATAAGAGATGCATGTCAGACAGTGGAACTTCAAATCAACCAGACTTCATTGGATACAAAGTTAAGGCTTTATTTGAGAGTCCATGGTTTCTGAGGGTGGAAAGATTGGAACTGAAACAACATTGCATACCGAGAGATACTTTAAGGAATCATGCATCAAAGGTTTCTATGCAAAAGCCACATTCCTAAACATTACTATCTCAAGTGCTACATTTCACACAAAGACTTTGGCCGTTTTCCCACTGACCTTACTCCGGAGCGACGTCCCCTCTTCACCGCGCAGAGTCTGCGCGGATTTCCCAACAACTGCTGCGCACAACCAGGAAGTGCCGCGGCTTTTGCGTCGCAGATGTAAACCGCTAAAAACCAGTTTACATTTGCGACGCAAAAGCCGCGGCTCTTCTGGTTGTGCGCAGCAGTTGGTGGGAAATCCGCGCAGACGCTGCGCGGTGAAGAGGGACGTCGCTCCGGAATAAGGTCAGTGGGAAAACGGCCTTTCTCTTATCTCTTTGTGGTTCCGGGTCTCACAGGAATAGCCAAACGGCCATCCCCGGAGGCATTTTATCTTCAAAGGGAGGTTGCTTTTGTTAGTTCCAGGGAAAGGAATGTCCACACCAGAGTTAGTAACAAGCTATGCCCCTACTTTGATATGCAAGGTTCTTTTCTCATGGTTCGTATCAAGAGGGGTTAGAAAATGGAATGGTCAGTTAAGCTAAGCATTTCAGCGCAGTGATTTCCCAGCATCTGACAACAACTTGAGAAATACACTTCTACATTAAGAAGAACAACACATAGGTTCCATAGAGTGAATGTACACCTAGAGTCCACTCGCACCTGGGGATTGGCAACCCTGCTTTGAGCTACCTGGAAGTCGTCAACTGTCTTATTTCAGCAGGGCCCAGCTCTCTGCCTCTTCTCTACCGGGGTATCCAATGGCACCCCCCCCCCCAAGCAAATGGCTGCCGGGCAGTTGAGCAGGCCACGATTGATTTGCCTGCCGCCGGGTGGCCGTGATTGACAGGCCCCAGCGCCGGCCCAGGCGAGAGGCCTAGGCGAGGCTGAAGTTAATTTGAGTCTGTCGGCACGCAGCGGCGGTGGAAGGCTCGGGAAGGGGGAAGCTGCATGTGCAAGTTCTCCCTCAGGGCAGTCGCGGGAGGGCTGGAGCGCAGGTTGCGGCTTTCGCGGAGCAATCAACCCCGGGTTGCGCGCGGTTCGATTCCCACTCCTGCTAATGAGTTGTCTGATTACCATCCTTATGAACACTGGCTCCAGGGAAGCGGGAAAGAGGGGAAGGAGAGTTTTGCAGCCAAAGTTATGGGAGGGGGAAGCTTCAGGGAATGCGGCCCAGGCTGCGAGGGGGGGGTTGTGCATCCTCCGGCCTCCTGCAACAGACCCTCGGAGGAGGGTGGGCTGCAGAAGCAAGGCCTGGGCGCGAGGGAAACAATGCCAGGAAGAGGGCGCGTCGATGCCACCTGCTTGTTTCTCCGGCGCCCGAAACAGATGGCGCCCTGCCTCCAAGTTGTTCTTTTGAAACAGGCTCCGCGTCTGCTTCTCTCGCCCTCTCGCTTCAGTTCTCTGTTATCCAGGGTGGAGGAATTAGGAAGGGGGCCAGAAGTATAAGGGGGGGGGGAGGAGGATGGTGGAACGGCCGCCAGGGAGTTAGGAGGATGCGTGCCCAGCCCAGGAATGCCAAGATGGGCGGCTGTCAAGATTATTAAATGCCCGGAGCTGCTGAGGTTTGGGAAATGCTTTGGGGGGCTTGGCAAATGTCAGTGATGAATGGGGAGGGGGGTGGAGAGAGAGACCAGAGGGTTGCGGACTGAACGAGGCCCCCGGTGGAATGTAAAACCACAAGGCCGGCGAAAAGAGCAGAAGATTTTGCTAATCCGGCTGCCTTCCCTCAAGACACTGCTGAAGATTTGCATTCCGCCAAATATAATTAGTGGCAGGCGAGCAACCCCTGCGCTCAGTCCAAAAGGGCTCGGGTTCATTTTTTGCAAGGCTCCTGGCTGAATGCTCGAAAAATCCTCAGCGGCCCTCTTGAACATCGGCTGGGATGCTCACAGATTTGGCACCCGCATGTGCTCCCATGAGGCACAGGTGTCCCTCCCTCCCAGTTCCCCAAGCCACAGGGTTTACCATTCCAAAGACGGGGGTGGGCGAGGGACTAAGGCTTCTTGCCTTTAGGGGAATGGCTCTTTAACTAGACTGGGCCCAGAGGCAATCTTTCCTCCTGTAAATTATTCTTCCAAATCTCTCTAAACATTACTCCCTACCTGGTTGGATGGGAACTGTAGTTTTCAGGGAAGGAAGAAGGAAGGAGAAGGAAGGAAGGAAGGAAAGGAAGGAAGGAAGGAAAGGAAGGAAAGGAAGGAAGGAAAGGAAGGAAGGAAGGAAAGGAAGGAAGGAAGGAAGGAAGGAAGGAAGGAAGGAAGGAAGGAAGGAAGGAAGGAAGGAAGGAAGGAAGGAAGGAAGGAAGGAAGGAAGGAAGGAAGGAAGGAAGGAAGGAAGGAAGGAAGGAAAGGAAGGAAGGAAGGAAGGAAGGAAGGAAGGAAGGAAGGAAGGAAGGAAAGGAAGGAAGGAAGGAAGGAAGGAAGGAAGGAAGGAAGGAAGGAAGGAAAGGAAGGAAGGAAGGAAGGAAGGAAAGGAAGGAAGGAAGGAAGGAAGGAAGGAAGGAAGGAAAGGAAGGAAGGAAGGAAGGAAGGAAGGAAGGAAAGGAAGGAAGGAAAGGAAGGAAGGAAAGGAAGGAAGGAAGGAAGGAAGGAAGGAAGGAAGGAAGGAAGGAAGGAAAGGAAGGAAGGAAGGAAGGAAGGAAAGGAAGGAAGGAAGGAAAGGAAGGAAGGAAGGAAAGGAAGGAAAGGAAGGAAGGAAAGGAAGGAAGGAAGGAAAGGAAGGAAGGAAGGAAGGAAGGAAGGAAGGAAGGAAGGAAGGAAGGAAGGAAGGAAGGAAGGAAGGAAGGAAGGAAGGAAGGAAAGGAAGGAAAGGTAAAGGGAGAATGAAGAAAGGACAGAAAAAGAAGGAAAGAAAGTACCACAATCCTATTTGTTTGGCCTCCTTCCTAATTCCGCCACTGTGTATTAAGCTGTGCTTAACAGATAATTGAAGAAGACGACTGCAGATTTTTACCCCGCCCTTCTCTTTGAATCAGAGACTCAGTGGCTTACAATCTCCTAGATGTTCTCTCCCCACAACAGACACTCTCTGAGGTGGGTGGGGCTGAGAGGGCTCTCACAGCAGCTGTCCTTTCAAGAGTTATGCGAGAGCTATGGCTGACCCAAGGCCATTCCAGCAGCTGTAAGTGGAGGAGTGGGAAATCAAACCCAGTTCTCCCAGATAAGAGTTTGCGCACTATACCAAACTGACTTTTAATTGGAAGAGAGAAAGAATGAGAAGAAAGAAATGGCTATTCTGAGCAACCCCTTCAATTCAGGGAATGCAAGCAATGTATTTTGGAACCCCCTTTTGGGACTCTTGCAAGGATCCCAGCATCACCCTCTGCTAGGGAGGTCTGCAATTAGTAGCCTGAAGAGGCCAAATCGGACCAGAGATTTGGCCCTTTTCTCACAGCATCAGGGCTCAAGGTGTTCAGAACTGGATGTCAGATAGGGTGACCATAATGTCTGAAGGCCAGCCAGGGACACGTTGGGGGGGGGGAAGGTAGGGGTGCGCGCGCGCCGCCGGAAACAGGAAGTGACGTCACTTCCGGCGATGTCATACCACCACAGGAAACAGGAAGTTACATCACTTCCTGTGACATCATTTCCCCGCGTCACCTGCCGGAAATGGGAAGTGACATCACTTCCTGTGACATCATTTCCCCCAAATGACATCATTTCCCCCAAATGCCACTGCCGGAAACAGGAAGTGACTTCACAGCACTTCCTGTGACATCCCCAAAAATCCCCCAAATATCACCGCCGGAAACAATTTTGTTCTGAAATCCTGTATATACTTCATCAGTATATGGGATAAGGCACTTTCTCAACTGTGCTGCATAATGCAGCCTATTTATTTTGTCCTGTTTGCTCTGTTGGCTCTATCTGCGCCACCTTCATCACTTTCGGGGTGTGGATCCCCCAGTGGGGTGGTCTCCTGACTCCCTCCGCCGGCTGTTTCTGATAGCCCTGCGCCCCCTCTTTCATTTGATATGTGTCCCGTGCGGGTGCCACCCTCCCGCCGGGAGATGCCGCAAAATGAGCCCACTTGAGGCTTATGGCGGCAGGGCTCGGGGGAAGCGAGCTAGACTGCTGTTCTTTTGAGGGGTTATAGAGTGTTTCGAGCCCGTCCCTGTGGCATCGGTCCCATCGTTGTGGGACCCAGGGGGCCGGCGCAGCGGCACGCCGAAGCAGCCTGTCACTAATAACACAGGTCGAGATGCAGGACAGGAACCCGGAAGTGACCGACAGGCTGCTTCAGCGTGCCGCTGCGCCGGCTCCTGGGCCCCGCGCGCGGGCGGGGAAGGCGGCGAGGGAGGGAGCTGCCGGCGCTGGCCTCTGGAGGCCTCCAGGGACCAGCGCCGGGCCACTCCGCTACCGGCGCTGGCCTCTGGAGGCCTCCAGGGACCAGCGCCGGCTGCTCTGCAGCCTCTCCACGGCCTCCGCTGGTCGCTGGGGGCCCTCCAGAGACTCTGGAAGGCCCCCAGCGACCAGCGGAGGCCGCGGAGAGGCCTTCGCTGGTCGGCGCTGGTCCCGGAAGGCCTTCCAGAGGCTCTGGAAGGCCTTCCGGGACCAGCGCCGGCTGCTCCGCGGCCTCTCCGCGGCCTCCGCTGGTCCCTGGAGGCCCTCCAGAGACTCTGGAGGGCCTCCAGGGACCAGCGGAGGCCGCGGAGAGGCCTTCGCTGGTCGGCGGTGGTCCCGGAAGGCCTTCCAGAGGCTCTGGAAGGCCTTCCGGGACCAGCGCCGGCTGCTCCGCGGCCTCTCCGCGGCCTCCGCTGGTCGCTGGAGGCCCTCCAGAGTCTCTGGAGGGCCTCCAGGGACCAGCGGAGGCTGCGGAGAGGCCTTCGCTGGTCGGCGGTGGTCCCGGAAGGCCTTCCAGAGGCTCTGGAAGGCCTTCCGAAACCACCGCCGGCTGCTCCGCGGCCTCTCCGCGGCCTCCGCTGGTCCCTGGAGGCCCTCCAGAGACTCTGAAGGGCCTCCAGGGACCAGAGGAGGCCGCAGAGAGGCCTTCGCTGGTCGGCGGTGGTCCCGGAAGGCCTTCCAGAGGCTCTGGAAGGCCTTCCGGGACCAGCGCCGGCTGCTCCGCGGCCTCTCCGCGGCCTCCGCTGGTCGCTGGAGGCCCTCCAGAGTCTCTGGAGGGCCTCCAGGGACCAGCGGAGGCCGCGGAGAGGCCTTCGCTGGTCGGCGCTGGTCCCGGAAGGCCCTCCAGAGTCTCTGGAAGGCCTTCCGGGACCAGCGCCGGCTGCTCCGTGGCCTCTCCGCGGCCTCCGCTGGTCCCTGGAGGCCCTCCAGAGACTCTGGAGGGCTTCCAGCGACCAGCGGAGGCCGCGGAGAGGCCTCCGCCACCGCTGCCGGCCCCGCGCGCGGGCGGGGAAGGCGGCGAGTGAGGGAGGGAGTGTCCCTGCGCGTGCGCAGGGGCCCTGCGCAGGCGCAGGGATGCTCCCTCCCTCACTCGCTGCCTTCCCCGCCGGCGCCTGCGTCCCACCGCCTCCGGGGCTGGCTAAACCGGGACCTCTAAATGGTCCCGGTATAGCCAGCCCGGGAGGCGGGAATAGGGGGCCAGAACCGGGACATTCCCGGGCTCCCGGGACGGTCTGGCCACCCTAATGTCAGATGAGGAATCAGTCCGTTTTTCTGCCACTTACCTCCAGGCAAGGAGAACAGCCATGCCAGTAAAGGAGTCTCCTGATAGGCTACAGCAGGTCAGGTGATACTCCTAGTTAAGGTTTTTGGGATAGATCTGCTGATTGGTCTGGAAAACAAGGAATTCTTCCTTGGTGAATTGTCAGAGCTGAGCTGACAAATATGACTGCACATCTGTAACCGATGTCCCCAAGAGCCTTAGGGTGGTGGTGGGGAGTTATCTTCAGCGATAATGCCAACAGGGCTTTTTTTTGTAGCAGGAAATCCTTTGCATATTAGGCCACACACTCCTGATGTAGCCAATCCTCCAAAAGCTTGCAGTAGGCCCTGTAAGAAGAGCCCTGTAAGCTCTTGGATTGGCTACATCAGGAAGGTGTGGCCTAATATGCAAAGGAGTTCCTGCTACAAAAAAAAAAAGCCCTGACGCCAAGGTTTCCGCATCAGGTGCATCTCAAACTTTTATGGCCACCATAACAACCATGGGACCTTTCCAATTCATATCTGCGTCAGGGCTTGGAAGCTAATCACATATGGGATCTGGTTGGGATAGAACTGGTCTAACTCCGGAGAATCAGTAACAACCCTTTTGTTGTCGGCTGATCATTACCTGGTGGATTTCTGGATCTCAGGTGGGGTTTGTAGGTTGGGGGGGGGGAGACATGCATTTCTTTATATCCCACTTTTCTCCCCAGCTGGGGCTCAAAGCAGCTTATAACAACATTCTTCCCTCGCAGTGACAACCCCGGGAGATGGGCCAGGCTGAGAGACTGTAACTGGCCCAAGGTCGCCCAGCAAGATTCCATGGTAGAGGTTGGGATTCAGACCGGGGTTCCACAGAATCCTAGTCTGCCACTGTATCTACTACACCACACTGGCTCTCTTATTCTTTCAATGCTGTTCTTTACCTGATCTGGATAACCCAGGCTGGCTCGATCCCATCAGATCTCAGAAGCTAAGCAGGCGAATATCCTGGGGAGGTCAGAAGGGCGACCTCCAAGGAATACCAGGGACGTGACGCAGAGCCAGGCAATGGGAAACTACCTCTGAAACATCTCTTGCCTTGAAAGAAACAAATCTAGCTCGCCACCTAGTGGTGCATAATGCTAAAAGGAGCTAGAACTTTCGGCTGCCAGACAATCCTAGGATCTCCTGGCTCTTCTACACACAATGCCATATGATAATAATGACTACTAGTGCTATCCTTTGACTTGTTAAGTGGTGATACTTATATTGCATGATATCCCAAGTCCCCACAAGACTGGCTAGCTGGGAGCCTGTTGTCCAAGATTTTGGCTGATGGAACCAGGCTGCTTACACTGGGGTTTTTTGCAAGGGCACTCTTGGTCTCCTTTCCCTTCTACTTCACCACCACCACTGGGGGAGGGCTGAGATAGCATCGCAAACAGTATTGCTGTTACCAGCTCAGCAGGGCTCAGATGACACATGGGACCTCCGTTGTCCCTGGCCCCAGAAGGACCCTGAACTTCCCTCTCAATTCCACTCTCAGATGTTGCCTCCAAACAGCACACGCCTGCCCTAGCATCTTTGCTGTCCTAGTACCGTGCTCGGGGACAAGGTCCATCTTGTACCCGGAGTGGGAAAGCTCGCCGTCTCTCCGTCATCTGCTGAACAGGAGGGCTGGATTTTGAACCTGTCTGCTCGGAGCCTCTAATTAGTTTGGGAAAGGGGTAGGGAACAGAACCATCTGCTTTTGCCTCTCGGTTCTTCCCACAAAACAAAGCTCTGACCGGCTTCCTTCCGTCCTCATCTTGCTGCCGGGGGTAGTTATGAAGTTCCTAACAATGCCCTCCGGGATTTTGGCCTGACCATTCCAGATGTTGCCGCTGTTCAAATGAGTTTGCTGTTTGCTACGGCAGCGTCTGCTGGCAACCACTTTGCTGAAACCCTGACCTCAATCAGCCCTAGTTATGCAGGGGCTCTCGGCTCCCCTCACGCCTGCTGTGTTGTTTTGCGCTTCGTATTTGTGCCACAGGTAGTGTGCGGTGCATGAGGGTGGTTAGGTTACAAAGCCAGAAGGGGAAAGCAGAGCCGATGTTTCTGAAATGTCATTTCCTGCAGCCCGGGAAAGAGCACTGTTGATTCACGGGACATATTGATAGCTGGTTATGTGGATCCGGACACCAACATTCATAACGACAGGCAACAGGACAGGACATTTATGAGTAGCCATTTCCAGGGAGCAGGCCCCTCTTTAGTAGCCATACTAAAGCATCAGACTGATGGTCTACCCAAGACCGGTGTCCTGTTTCCAACACTGGGCAGTCGTATGCAGCAGAGAGACCCCCAAGCAGGGCCCACGGGTAATATCAGCATCTAACAATCAGCATTCTGCCCCCTCAGCCTGGAGTTCCCAGTCAGCTGACACGGGTAACACAGGGCTTTTATTGTAGCAGGAACTCCTTTGCATAATAGGCCACCCCCCTCTTATGTAGCGAATCATCCAAGAGCTTGCAGGCCTCTTATTACAGGGCCTACTGTAAGCTCCAGGAGGATTGGCTACATCAGGGGTGTGTGGCCTACAAAGGAGTTCCTGCTACAAAAAAAAAAAAAAAAAGCCCTGGTTAATAGCTATAGGATCATCCGCCATAAACTTGCCGAGTCCTTTTTTAAATCTAAGCCAGCAGCAGCAAGTTCCACAAGTTAACTCCTCCGTCGTCTGAAATAAAACATTTTCTATTCTGATCCCCATTGCAAAACTGGGGTGTGGTACATATGCCCTGAGTCCGGCCTGCATGGCCCATCAGATCTTGGAAGTTAAGCAGAGTCAGCCCTGGTTTGTACTTGGATGGGAGACCACCAAGGAAGCTCAGGGTCACGATGCAGAGGCCGGCAATGGCAGACCACCTCTGTTCATCTGTTGCCTTGAAAACCCTACAGGGTTGCCATAAATAGGCTGCGACCCGATGGCACTTTACAGACCCACATATAACCCGGGAGCGTCTGCTGCACTTGCCTTAAAAAAAATCATTTGCCTGATGAATCAGAATGCCATGAAGAATCAGCACTTCTTGCCAGTGATTTCAGAGGGGAGAATCCGAATTTGAGAGGGAGAACTTGGAAACTTCCTAGAATAAACAAAGGAATATGGATAAAAGCAGTAGCTTGGAAGGTAGAGGAATTCTCTCCTGTGTGTGACAGGAAGGAAGATGCTTTTTCTTACATGGAGCCTGCCGCTTCTGTTGCCTCACATGGATGGGAATTTAAAATAATTAGGGGCAGGGCTTTTTTTGTAGAAAAAGCCCAGCTGGAACTCATTTGCATATTAGGCCACACCCCCTGATGTCTCCGTTGTTTCACATGACTTTTTGCAGAAAAAGCCCAGCAGGAACTCATTTGAATATTAGGCTACACCCCCTGATGCCAAGTTAGCGGGAACTGCGTTCCCGTGCGTTCCTGCTACAAAAAAATCCGCCCCTGTTAGGGCTTTTGACTGATGAAAGATGTCTTAGTCAGTCAGCTACATGTTTTCATCAATGATGTTCACTTGATTACAGTGATTACAGTCTATTGACTAAAATGGTGTACGTTGGTGAAAAAGCATATGTTGCTTTATGTAGCACACATGCTGCAGGCCCTGTCTTTGAAGAGGCAACTTTCTGGGAATAGCTCTTCTAATATATAGCTACACTTAAACAATAGATTTAAAGAAGAAAGGTATATTGCCTTTATTTCAGAGAAGGTCTTTTAGAAGCACACAGGAAAATACACAGGGGGAGAAGGCCTCTTCCAAGATGGCAGGGATTTTTTAAGCATTTGTCTGACAAAGAACATGCAGGGTTTAATTTTTTTTTAACAGAGATTAATTGGGGGCACTTTTAAAAAGCGATCCACATGGTTTCAAATGGATACTTCTGATTAAGATCATAAGAACTAACTGTTGCAGCCATAAAAACAATAAATGCTGATAAGATCCACTGCCCCATTAATTGGGAGGAAATATCTTTGATGCAGTCCAAAGATTTTGAAGCAATTGATCTTGTAAGAATGACTTACTAACTACAGTCTGAATCACCACACATTTTGGACTATTGGCATTAACCCACTACATTGGGAAACTGATTTTCTCTCTTTCTTTCTTTCTTTCTTTCTTTCTTTCTTTCTTTCTTTCTTTCTTTCTTTCTTTCTTTCTTTCTTTCTTTCTTTCTTTCTTTCTTTCTTTCTTTCTTTCTTTCTTTCTTTCTTTCTTTCCCAGAGCCAGTTTGGTAGTGGTTAAGTGTGCGGACTCTTATCTGGGAAAACCGTGTTTGATTCCCCACTCCTCTACTTGCAGCTGCTGGAATTGCCTTGGGTCAGCCATAGCTCTTGCAGAGCTGTCCTTGAAAGGGTGGCTTCTGGGAGAGCTCTCTCAGCCCCACCCACCTCAAAGGGTATCTGTTGTAGGGGAGGAAGGCAAAGGAGATTGTAAACTGCTCTGAGACTGAGAAAGAAGGGCGGGGTATAAATCCAATATCATCATCTTCTATATTCTCCTTCCTTCCCTTTGACAAGCATGTAAGAGGGGGGTGGAGGAATTGGTATTAAAACTCGCGTTTGATGAATTATTTATCAAGCAGGTGACCTCATTCATTCAGACTGATTTTCCACCATGTCACTCCAATTACGATGTGCTCCTCGAACGAGGTGGGGAGATTGAAGAGCTGCGTTTGTTATCATGACTTCAGCTAACTTGTCACTTTGGCGGATCATCCGCGCAGGAGAGACTGCCGAGGTGCCCTGGCTCTGCTTCCCTAATAATTAAAGGCATGTTTCCGGAGGCCTCAAGAATTCACTTGCGTTCTCCCCCCCCCGCCCCCCGCCCCTGTTATTTAATTAGCTGTCCTTTGTTCTGGAAAATAATGTAGTCTGTCTGTCTCTCTGTCTTACACACACATGCTCGCTCACAAAAGTACGCAGGGATGGCCTAAAGAAAAGTTTTCTTCTCCGCTGTTTGATATGGAAATTATAGACTTGGTACAACTAAAAGTAATTTGATAAAGTGAAAGAGTCCAGTGGAACCTTTAAGACCAACAAAGTTTTATCCAGGGTGTGAGCTTTCATGTGCACGTATGCTTCCTCAGCCAGAATGAAATGGAAACAGAAATAAGAATCTTACATATAGATGAAGAAGACCGTAGATGTATACCCCACCCTTCTCTCTGAATCAGAGTGGCCTACAATCTCCTTCACATTTCTCCCCCACAACAGACACCCTGTGAGGTGGGTGGGGCTGAAAGTGCTCTCCCAGAAGCTGCCCTTTCAAGGACAACTCTTGCAAGAGCTATGGCTGACCCAAGGCCATTCCAGCAGGTGCAAGTGGAGGAGTGGGGAATCATACCTGGTTCTCCCAGGTAAGAGTCTGCACACTTCACCACTACACCAAATGGGTGGTCAGTATATTAGCATACAGAGCAATGGATATGTTTTTAACATATTAAAAGATTAATAAGCTTCATTATATGGCTATCACCCATTAGAGCTCAACGGAGGAGGGGAACAACAAAATAAGGTTATTTCTGTTTTCATTTCATTCCGTCTTAGGAAGTTTGCATGCACAGAGAAGCTCCCAACTTGACTAAAACTTTCTTGGTCTTCAAGGTGCCACAGAACTCACTTTGTTCTGTTGCTTCAAACCAACATGGCTACCCACCGGGATCTACCTTCAAAGGTCCTTTAGGCTAACTTCCTTGTCAGGAACGGTGCAGCTCATTTCTTTGGAAGGCATTCCAGTTGAAGGAGTTCTGGCCATTGACTTGGGACCAGAGCAGCCCTGGGGAAAGCGGTCTGCATCCTTCCATCCCACTATGCAAAGTTTGAAACTTTCTTCCATCCTTAGGAGCCTTCTTCCAGGCAGCTCTTCCTCAAGAAGTGCAGAGGGATTCTAGTCCAGCACAGACAGCAGGATCTGGGATGAGCCAGCAATGTCCCAGAACATAAAAATGTGAAGGTAAGAGACCCTTGTGCCCAGTGGGTCACAAGGTGAAGGCAGGGCTGTGGATGATGTCTCCCAACTGCGCAACAAAAAAGCCTTCTGGGAATTTGTCACTTGGTATGCTGTTCTGACCAACTGTGAGTCGAGGGGGTACCAAGCAAGACCTCACGTGGGAACCCTCCAAGAGCAAGGAGCAGGTACACATTCCAGATCTCAGCAGCTGGCTCCAGCTTTGTCTCTTCAGGACCTTGGAGAGCTCCTGGTGAAGATGCTCATTGCATCCCTTAGGATCTGAACTGAGCCAAACACCGGGTGGGGGTGGTAGTGGAAAGTGCCATCAAGTCACAGATTACTTAGGGTGACCCCATAATGTCAGACCCAGAGACAATTATTATTATTATTAATTATTAAATTATTATTAAATTTTATTTATATCCCGCCCTCCCCGCCTAGGCAGGCTCAGGGCGGCTAATCCAGACTGTGCGGGGATTGGTGCACCATTTAGTCAGCTCCCTGAGCGTTTCTGAGGCTGCGCCGGGAGCGTTGGGAATCTTTGTTTTTGGGGCACATGTGTTTCTATGGGATCTGCCACAAGGACAAGACAAGTAGAGTTCAAGATCTTTATGTCAGCATCATGGGCATACACATGCCTTGTCAGAACTGGCCTTCCTGCCAGTTCCTAGTGCTTATAAACCTTTGCCCTGACCGTTATAATTCAAACCAAAGCGCACCAAGCTAAAGCGGGGGTTTGCACAGGATTTCTATTAAGCTCTCATCACCCGGTGGTGTTATCCGTTCTTGGGTTGTGTCTCCTCCAGTTCTCGACCTTGGTTGCGTAGTAACTAGCCAATTCCCAGACATGCCATCCTCCCTCCCGATAACCCGCAAGCAACGGGATGCTTCAAAGGCAGCATAGCAAAGCATAAGCATAGCATTGTATAAATGAGATACATATGGCAAGAGGAACAAACTGGAATAAAACAAAATGGAGTGACTCTTGACACATAGTATTTTCAAGGCAAGAAAGAATCAGAGGTGGCTTGCTCCTTCAGAGAAACTCTGAACTTCTTTGGTGGACTTCTCCAGCGGGATGGCCTCCTGGAGGACATCAGGCAGACAAGTCATGTCTCAGAGAGTTTGTAAAACTAAGCTCTTTAAGAGAACTTTAGTGTGAGGGCTAGTGGGTGGGGTTGCCAATCTCCAGGTGACGTCTGGAGCTCTCTCACTATTTGTTGTATTTGATCTCCAGACAACCAAGATCAGCTCCCCTGATCTTGGCTGCTTTAGAAGGCGGACTCTGTGGCATCTCCCCCTGGTGAGGTCTCTCCTCTCCCTGTCTACTCTGATGGACTGGTGGAGCTCCTGATGGCACCTGGGTTTTGGCCGCTGTGTGACAGTGTTGTATTGGATAAGCCATTGGCCTGACCCAACATGGCTTCTCTTGTGTTCTTATGACTTTCAGGGAGCAATGAAGGATGCAATGGAAAGAGGACCCAGGGAAGTTGCTCTCCTTTAGGTTGCCAATCTTCGGGTGGGCCAGCAACATAAACCCAAAGGTGAACAAAATTACTATAAAACCATACAACATTTGTTACAAAAAAGACAGGCAAATTATATAATTGTTCACACTCCATTCCATTTATAGAAAACTTAGTCCAATCCTTGTAAATTCAATTCACAGTACTCCGGTAGACTTCACAGTGTTCCTGTAGATGTCAATGGATTCCGTACATGTAGCAATGTTCCATTTCCATAAATCCCATGAAAAATATAATATGTGCAACAGGACAGCCGGTATTCCAATTCCTGTTTCAATAATTTCCTCAGGCATGGGATTATAATACAATTTCAGAACATCCTTAAAGATATAATCTCAACACATAAGTTTATGATGGACAGCATGTCTCTTCATACATATTTCTTACAGGCTAAACGTTCAACTGGCTCTTTGGGTGGGGCCTCCCACTTTTATAAGTGATCTCCAGCTGGCAGAGGTCAGCCCCCCTGGAGAAAATGGCTGCTTTGAAGGGTGGAGTCTATAGCAGTGCATCATGCTGAGGCCCCTCCCCAGACCCCACCCTCTCCCGGATCCACCCTCAAAGTCTCCAGCTATTTTTATTTATTTATTTATTTATTTATTTTAGTGAATTTCTATTCCACCCATTCCCTGTAGGGCTCAGGGCGGAGTACAACATATAATAAAACAATAAAATACAACAAAAACATTTTATAAACAGACAACTCAACAGCACTCAGATTATCATGACATCACATATTGCCCAGCCTAGCCGTCTCACATCATGATATCTCATAGGGATGGCAGTTTTTATTCCAGTTCCTAGCACAGGTGACAGTGCTGGCCGGGGAGGCCAACCAGATCACGAATAGACGCCCGCAGCCTCAGCTAAAAGCCTGGCGGAACAGCTCCATTTTACAGGCCCTACGGAAGGCTAATAAGTCAGGTAGGGCCCGGATCTCAATAGGGAGCTGATTCCACCAGGTTGGGGCCAGGACTGAAAAAGCCCTGGCCCTAGTTGAGGCGAGGCGGGCGTCTCTTGGGCTGAGGACTGCCAACAGATGTTGGGAGGCTGAACATAATGACCTGGGCATATATGGAAAGAGACGATCTTGCGGGTATGTTGATCCCAGGCCGGTAAGGCTTTAAATGTTAGCACTAGAAACTTGAAGCGGATCCGGTACTCGATGGGCAGCCAGTGCAGACTGCAGAGCGCCGGCCGAATGCCCACCCGCAAAGGTGGTGCAGTCAGCAGGCGAGCCGCCGCATTCTGCACCCATTGCAGTTTCCGGATCAGTCTCAGGGGTAAGCCAGCGTAGAGTGAGTTACAGTAGTCTAGTCTGGAAGTAACCATTGCATGGATCACTGTAGCCAGGTCCTGGGGGGATAGAAGTGGTGCTAGCTGCCTGATCTGCCAAAGATAACAAAAGGCAGACCTGGCAACCATCGTGATCTGGCCCTCCATGGAAATGGAGGCATCCAAGGTCACTCCCAAGCTCCTCATCTTTTGGGTTGGAACCAATGTGGCACTGTCCAAAGCTGAGAACTCGATGCCCATACCCACTCCACCCCGACTCAAGTACAGGACCTCTGTCTTAGCTGGATTCAGTTTCAGCCGGCTCTGTTGTAACCACCCAGCCACAGCTCCCAATGCCTCGGACAACTGGTCAGGGGCGGCAACTGGACGGCCACCCGTCAACAGATAGAGCTGGGTGTCATCAGCGTACTGGTGGCAACTCAGCCCAAAACTTCGGGCAATCTGGGCAAGGGGGTGCATATAGATGTTAAATAATATTGATGAGAGAATGGATTCCTGCGGCACTCCACATACAAGTGAATGCCGCAAGGAAGTCTGCTCGCCAAGCACCACCTTTTGTCCCCGTCCCTGGAGAAAGGAGGAAAACCATTGTAAGGCCAACCCCCGAACTCCGGCGACGGCGAGGCGGTGGGTCATAAGATCGTAATCGACCATGTCAAATGCTGCTGACAGATCAAGAAGTATCAGCAGCGCCGACTCGCCTTGAGCCAGATGCCATCTTAAGTCATCTGTGAGAGCGACTAGGACAGTCTCTGTCCCATGACCCGGGCAAAAGCCGGACTGGAATGGGTCCAAGTCTCATCCAGGAGAACCTGTAACTGCTTCGCCACCGCTTTCTCAACTACCTTACCCAGAAACGGTAAATTCGAAACTGGGCGGTAGTTGGCCAAGACCCCAGGGACTAATGATGTTTTTTCAAAAGTGGACGAACCACTGCCTCCTTCAATTTTTCTGGTAAGGTCCTTGTTGAAAGGGACAAGTTGACAATATCACCCAGATACCATCCTGACTGGCTTTCACCAGCCAGGATGGACTGGGATCCAGGGGGCAAGTAGTAGGCTTCACTGCAGCCAGAATCCTGTCCACATCCTCCGGTAACAGCCCACTGAAGCAGTCCAATATAGGACCAGAAGATGGCCAAGGGGCTTCCAGCTCGTGTACTGTATCAATCGTGGCTGGTAGGTCCTGGTGGAGAGTCAGGATTTTCTCTGCGAAATATGTCGCAAAAGCCTCAGAGCCAATATCCAATTCTCTACCATTTTGATTGCCTGATGGCAAGGCTGTTAATGACCGAATTACTCTTAAAAAGTTGGGCTGGGCGTGATATCACAGACTCTATGGAGGCCGCATAGGACTCTTTCGTAGCGGACTTCGTAGCCCCTTCATAGACCTTCATAAACGTTCTATAAGAGGTTCTTGACTCTTTGTCACGAGCACGTCGCCACACTCGCTCTAGCCGTCTAAGTTGCAGCATCTCAGCAGCTCCATGGTATACCACAGGGCAGCTTTGGTGTGACAATGAAGAGGGCTCCGGGGAGCGATGTCATCGATGGCAGTGGAGAACCGGGAGTTCCAGTCCTCCACTAACTCATTCAATGACCCACCAGGGGGCATCGGATCCCGCAGGGCTTCTTGAAACCGCTCTGGGTCTATTCGGCTGCGCAGGCAAGCATAAATCCGCTCACTGCCTAAACAGGAGGGAAGTTTCAGATCTAACTGGGCTTTCAGGGCATAATGATCTGACCATGGAGCTGGCTCCGCCGCCACCAGATCTGTAATATACCTGCCCCAAAGATCAAATCTAGCGTGTGACCGGCCTGATGCGTGGGAGCCAATACAAATTGGCTGAGTCCTAGTGTCTCCATGGACGACACCAGGTCCGGTGCCTGCTGAGATGCTGCATCATCAACATGGACATTGAAATCCCCTAGAACTAATAGCCTGGGAAAGTCCAGTGCCCAGGTGGACCCAGCATCCAGCAGGCAGGCAGGCTTTCTGTTGGTGCAGTAGGTGGTCGGTACACCACCCAGATTGCCAAACTCTCCTCAGCTTCCCACACTAGGCCGACACATTCAATGTTTAGGGCAGGAAGCACCTTGAAATTTTCCAGCACAGACCTGGCAATTCTAAATGTGCTACTGTTCCTTAGGCCTGCGTCTTAGAAGAACAGCCTCGATGTTCTTACCAAATGGAACTAAAACTATGCCAGCCCTTATCAAAGTTGGGCTAATGCCCAGCTTCTTTTAAAGGGAGTGGACTTTTTAGTGGTAGCCTCTTGTCTGCGCAGTGCTCTCCCCATTGCCGTTTACCTGAAGCATTAGCTATCAGGTAAAGATGTTTTTGATTTCTTCAAGCATTTGGTGGCAAGTGTTTGTGTGTGTGTGTTTGTGTGCTTGTATGTAGGATGGTGGAAGACAGGAGAGCCTGGTGTGACTTTGTCCAAGGGGTCGCAAAGAGTCAGACTTGCTGGTCAACAAAATTGCAAAGAAAATCAAGAAGATGGAGAATTAATGAGGATTTACTACAAAATAAAGACACTGTATCATTCTTAGAAAAGGAGACTGCAGCATTCTTCCAAATAAATGAAACGGATGATATGGAATATCCAACAGTATGGGACACTTATAAAGCAGTAATGAGGGGTATATTAATTACATTGAATAATAAAGACAAAAGAGCAAGAGAAGAAAGGCTGTCAGCACTGCAAAATGAAATAGATAAAAAAGAAAAGGACTTAAAAAAAAGACCAGGGAAGAAAAAATTAATAAAAGAAATTACGATATTACAATCCCAAGTTAAACATTTACTGAATAAAGAATTAGAATGGAATTTAAAAAATTTGAAACAGAAATCGTTTGAAAGTGCAAACAAACCTGGTAAATACCTGGCCTGGCAATTAAAAAAAAGGAAAGAAAATAAGACTATAAATAAAATCATGGCAAATGGGAAAACAGTAGTGGATCAAGAAGGAATTAAAAGAGAATTCTTTAAATACTATGCAAATTTATTCAAGGGTGTGAATGTAAGTAAAGAAAAAGTGGAAGAGTATCTACGAAACATTCAGGTGGCACCTTTGACGGAACATATGAAAAAGATATTAAATGACCCAATAGAGAAAATTGAAATAGAAGCAGCAATAAAAGCAATGCAAGAGGGTAAAGCTCCAGGGCCAGATGGATTCATGTCAAAATTTTACAAATCTCTCAAGGATGAATTAACACCCAAACTGTTGAAGTTGTTAAACACGATAAGAGAAGAAGGGAAAATCCCAAAGACCTGGAGGGAAGCTGTAGTCTCTCTGATTCCTAAGGAAGATAAAGATAGCACAAACGTAAAAAATTATAGACCAATCTCATTGTTGAATAATGACTATAAGATCTATACAAGAATTTTAGCAGAGCGACTGAAACAATACCTGACCAACTTTATAAACAAAGACCAAGCGGGATTTCTTCCTAAAAGACAAATAAGGGACAATGTAAGAGCTGTTATTAATGTTGTGGAATACTATGAAAAGCACCCGGAAAAAGAAGTGGCCTTATTTTTTGTTGACGCAGAGAAAGCCTTCGACAACTTAAATTGGGACTTTATGTTTGTGGTAATGGAAAAAATTAATTTAGGGGAACAATTTATAAAAATGACAAGAGCAATATATACAGATCAGCATGCAAAATTGTGTATAAATGCAGACCTTACCAAAGAATTGAAAGTGAGTAAAGGAACAAGGCAAGGATGCCCGCTATCACCATTGTTGTTTATAATGACTCTTGAAATTTTGTTACAACAAATTCAAAAAGATGAAAAAATAGAAGGTCTAAAAATTAGAAGATTCTCTTATAAATATAAAGCTTTTGCAGATGATATAGTGTTCATAATGGAGAATCCGGTTCAAGTGTCACCACTGCTGTTAGCTAAGATAAAAGAATACGGAGAACTAGCAGGATTATACATAAATAAGGAGAAATCGAAATTCCTCTGTAAAAACATGCAACCAAATAAAACAAACGAACTACAAAAGGTGACAGGTTGTGAAGTCACAACCAAAGTTAGGTACCTTGGAATAGAGATAACAATGAAGAACATTGATTTATACAAAAACAATTATGAAAAACTGTGGTGTAAGATGGACAAAGATTTGATGAAATGGAATAAACTCAACTTGTCCTTACTGGGCAGGATAGCTGCAATCAAAATGAATATTTTGCCAAGGATAATGTATTTGTTTCAAACCATCCCGATTGTAAAAGAAGCAAAACAATTCAACAAATGGCAAAGGAAAATCTCTGATTTCATTTGGGCCGGAAAGAAACCAAGGATAAAGATGAAGATCTTAACGGATGCCAAAGAGAGAGGAGGTTTTCAACTTCCCGATCTAAGACTATACCACGATGCAGTTTGTTTGACATGGATAAAAGATTGGATAATGCTGTTAGATAAAAAACCTTTGTGGTTAGAAGCTCACGGAAATAGATTCGGCTGGCATGCATAAATGTACTATGGGAAGAATAAAATGGATGGTTTTTTCTCTCACCACTATGTCAGAAATACATTACTAAATACTTGGATAAAATACAAGAAATACGGGGACGAGAGAAAACCATTATGGATAGTGCCAGCAGAAGTAATAAAAATAACAGCTGATTCTGAAGAAAAAAGAGAAATGTCATATAACCAACTGCTTAAGATTCAAGGAGACAAAATTGAATTAAAAACCTCAGAAGAGCTAAATAACAATTATGATTGGTTTCAAATGCAACAAATTAAAAGTTTGATGGAAAATGACATAAAATCAGAGGGGATTAGACGAGAACAAACAGAACTGGAAAGAGTCCTGTTAGGTGACAATGAAAAATTGATATCAAAAGTATATAAGTTATTATTGAAATGGTCTACAGAAGAAGAAGTAGTAAAGTCTCAAATGGTCAAATGGGCAATTAATGTGAATAGAGAAATACAAATGGAAACATGGGAGCACCTCTGGAAGAACTCAATGAAGATATCAACTTGTCAAAGCATTAAGGAGAACTGTTTTAAAATGATGTATAGGTGGTATATGACTCCGAAAAAATTGGCTAAGATAAGTAAGAAAATGTCGGATAGATGTTGGAAATGTAAAAAACATGAAGGTTCTTTCTTCCATATGTGGTGGACATGTGAAAGAGCGAAAGAATTCTGGAAGATGATACAACAAGAAATCACCAAAATTTTGGGCTATGATTTTAAGAAAATTGCAGAGACGTTTTTACTTGGATTACAATTAGAAAAATACCCAAAAGAAGACAGGACTTTAATTTGGTACCTGTTATCAGCTGCTAGGACTTTGTACGCGCAGCTTTGGAAGCAAGAAAAAATACCAGAGAAATGGGAATGGACCATGAAAGTTTTATCGTGGTGTGAAATGGACAAATTAACCAGAACACTAAGAGACTATGATTTAGAGATATTCAAAAGGGAGTGGAGAAAATTTAAAGGATATATGGAGAAAACTTGGAAAGTAAAGAAATATTGGACATTTTTTTAGTTGTAAGAATATATATACGGAACTTTGAGCAATCAGAAGTGCCTTTAGTATGGATTTGAACTTATAACCTCGGGGAAGTCAACATTGGAGGGAGGGGGGGATGGAAATGTCATATGGGTTAATGTGAAAAAAAAGAAAAAATTAAGAAATAGATAAGCTTTGTAACCATATGCTACCAATAAATTGTTTAAAACACAAGAAAAAAAAAAAAAGCAAAGAGTCAGACTTGACTGTGCGACTGAACAACAAAAATGTGGGTTATTTTTTGTTTCTCAATTTCATTTTCATCTCTTGCTTTTACATTTGCTTTTAAAGCTCATGTTAATATGTCCTATTTTGCCAAGAGATGAAGGGAGAGTTATTCATAGAATCATAGAGTTGGAAGGTACCTCTAGGGTCATCTAGTCCAACCCCCTGCACAGTGCAGGAAACTCACAAACACCTTCGCCTAAATTCAAAGGATCTTCATTGCTGTCAGATGGCTGTCTAGCCTCTGTTTAAAAACCTCCAAGAAAGGGGAGCCTACCACCTCCCGAGGAAGCCTGTTCCACTGAGGTCTCTGTTAGGAAGTTCTTCCTAATATTCAACGGGGAACACTTCTGATTTAATTTCAACCATTGGTTCTGGTCCTACCTTCTGGGGCCACAGAAAACAATTCCACACCATCCTCTATATGCCAGCCCTTCAAGTCCTTGAAGATGGTGATCATATAATATCTCAGACGCCTCCTCTCCAGGCTAAACATCCCCAGCTTCTTCAACCTTTCCTCCTAGGACTTGGTCTCCAGACCCCTCACCATCTTCGTCGCCCTCTTCTGGACCCGTCTTAAAATGTGGTGCCCATAACTGAACACAGTACTCCAGGTGAGGTCTTACCAGAACAGAGTAAAGCGATACCATCACATCATGTGATCTGGACACTATACTTCTGTTGATACAGCCCAAAATTGCATTTGCCTTTTTAGCCACCACATCACACTGTTGACTCATGTTCAGCGTCTGATCCACTAAGACCCCTAGATCCTTTTCGCACATACTACTGCTAAGACGAGTCTCCCCCATCCTATAACCATGCATTGGATTTTTCCTACCTAAATGCAGAACTTTACATTTATCTATGTTAAAATTCATTTTATTGATTTTAGCCCAGTTTTCCAGCCTGTCAAGGTCACCCTGTATCCTGTTTCTGTCTTCTTCTGTGTTTGCAACCCCTCCTAATTTAGTATCATCTGCAAATTTAATAAGCATTCCCTCTATTCCTTCACCAAATCATTGATAAAGATGTTGAACAAAACAGGTCCCAGGACAGATCCTTGAGGCACTCCACTTGTCACTCCTCTCCAAAAGGATGAGGAATCATTCACAAGCACTCTTTGGGTGCGATCTGTCAACCAGTTACAGATCCACCTAATGATAACAGGATCTAAACCACATTTTAACAACTTTTTAACAAGGATAGTATGTGGAACCTTATCAAAAGCCTTACTGAAATCCAGACAAACGATGTCTAGAGCATTCCCCTGATCCAGCAAGGTAGTCACTTTCTCAAAAAAAGAGATCAGGTTAGTCTGACATGACTTGTTCTTGAGAAACCCATGCTGGCTCTTAGTAATCACATCCATTCTTTCTAAATGTTCCAGGACCGACTGTTTGATGATTTGTTCTAAAACTTTTCCAGGTATAGACGTCAAGCTGATGGGTCAGTAGTTATCCGGATTGTCTTTTTCCCCCTTCTTGAAGATTATCTCTGTCATTTTATTTGTTTGTTTATTGCATCATTACCATTCCCCCTTGCACACTGTTTCTTACAGTTGATATTGTGCTGGGTTTTATGGTGATTTAAATTATATTGTAAATCCCCTCCAAAGTCTTGTGAATGAGACTGTGTAGAGATATTTCAAATACATACAGGGAAGGCTCTTGATGCTTCATTGTAAAGCCACATGGTTGTACAGCATGATGGGCTTTGAAGTCCTAACTCATCCCACCCCCAAGTGGTTGTACAGCATGATGGGCTTTGAAGTCCTAACTCATACCACCCTCAAGTGGTTGTACAGCATGATGGGCTTTGAAGTCCTAACTCATCCCACCCCCAAATGGTTGTACAGCATGATGGGCTTTGAAGTCCTAACTCATCCCACCCCCAAGTGGTTGTACAGCATGATGGGCTTTGAAGTCCTAACTCATCCCACCCCCAAGTGGTTGTACAGCATGATGGGCTTTGAAGTCCTAACTCATCCCACCCCCAATTGGTTGTACAGCATGATGGGTTTTGAAGTCCTAACTCGTTCCACCCCCATTTTTTTTTTTTTTTACAATTCTTCTTTATCCATGTTAGTAGGCCTCATTTTGGGCGGGAGCTCACAGGAGCGGAGCTCCAGAACCTCTAAATTTTATTGTGCTCTTTCTTTCTTTACCCTCCCCTCCTCCATATTTGCTTATGGGCCCTGTTGTTCAAACCCCATGTGGGAATTTTGCTGAACTCTTAAGATTTGACAAACTTTCTAATATTTCCCCCCACAAAGAATGGGAAAATAACCAAAACATATCAAGCAGACAGATGGAAATCTTCCTCATGCCACTGCGGCCACACAGGAGAAAGTCATTTTAAAAGTATGATGGGAGTAAGGTTTTATTACGACAGTTATATTTCAAGAAAGGTAGATGCTGAGCTGCTATAATTTAGTACACCTTCCGGTGATGTCAGGGGTGTGTGGTAGATGCACATGAGTTATGCAAAGGAGTTGTGCTAATGAGCTCTGGCACCTCTTTTTCTACAAAATGACCCCTGGTTATGGCCGTCATATTCCCTGGAGGTCTCCCATCGAAATACTAGCCCAGGCCACCCAGCATCATCAGAGATCTTACAAGATCGGGCTAGCCTGGGATATCCAGGTCAAGGCATATCCATAATATTGGGGAAAATTAACCAAAATTCTAAATGCGAAACCATTTTACATTTCTGCAAAATTTTATCAGTGCTGCTTTGAAACATCTTCCCTCCCCCACCCCAATCCATTTTAGCTGCCGGCCTTCAAATCTTCTCACTCCATCTTGAATCACATCGGGAAGGCTTTTTTTTTTTGGTATGTGGGGTCCTTACGACCGTACCGGTGGTGTGAGCAGATGGAGACGTCACACCACAAACATCTTGGTTGCAAGCTAGCGTGGGATCAAGCCGACAGCCGGTTTTCAAACTTGGTAAACAAATCCAAGTGTTTATCTCCTTTTCCGCGTTAATTAATTTTCAGCTGTTATACCTCTGAGATTTGGGAATGTGCAAACAGCTTCCGTCTACTTAGCGGGCCTTTGCAGATGCTTCTTGTAAGATAGGTAGGGGAAATGGGGTCAAGTGACTGTCTACCAGACATAAAGCTGGTTTATAAACTCAAGGGCTGCCTTTCTCCATATGGCCGGTACTTGGTCATGATTCTTCCTCCCACCATGGTGTGCATTCAATTATGGCCCATGCAGGAGTCTTCTCAGTGTTGGCCCCTGTCCAGTGCAACGGCCTCCTGGAGCACGTCAGGCAGACAAGCAATGTCCCAGAGGGTCTGTAAAACTACGCTCTCTAAGAAAGCTTTGGTGTGAGGGCTAATGGGTAGGGTTACCAACCTCCAGGTGGTACCTGGAGATTTCTCACTATTGCAGTTGCTCTCCAGACAACCACAATAAGCTCCCCCAGAGAAAATCTCAATATCAATCACCTGATAGTAATTTCTTAACACCTATAATGTATACACAACTTTATTTATCAGTCATTAATATCCAATTCATATCATTCAAAAACCAGAATTCCAGAATTCAAAATACAATGTTCATAACTGGAAACAGAGTTTTTTCCACTCCCCCAACCAGTCTGTTGTTTATGATTTCCAAGAGGCAAAGCTCTTTTGGTCTCACAACTTGTATCCAGCGACTTTGGGTGGAGTCCTTCAGTTCCCAATTAAACTTGTCACCAAGAGAGTAAGGGGCCGAGTGCATGGGGTTCCTCACGGTTTCACAGAGGCGGTCCTTCGTCAGCCTTTTCTCTCATGAATTTTATCTCCTGGAGCCACGGTTCATATGTTTAAACGCATGTCAGTAACACTGTTATGACATTATTCCCCTTCTGAGGTCCTTCCCCTCCACAAACCCCATCCTCCCTAGGCTCCACTCCCCAAATCTCCAGGAATTTCCCAACTCAGATCTGGCAACCCTAGGTCCATGGCTATTTTCTTGGTGCTTGATAAAGCACACCTTTGAAGAGCACAGTTACAATTTGTGTTTGCTGTCTTTACGTTTCTGCTTTCATTTTTACTGGCACAGTTTATGGGGTTTTAATTTATGTTGCTTCTGTGAGAAGAGTGGGCCGTAAGCATTCTAAGCTAATGATCTGTAATGGTTAAGACCAGTGCTTCATCTAATCTGATGGGCAGTGGATCTCCAAGGTCTCAGGGAAAGGGAGGGCATTTCCAGCACTTGGGAGGAGATTCTATGTCTGGAACCCACCAGAGACTGAAGCAGGGACCTTCTTCAGATACCAAGCAGCTGTAGGGGCTTTTATTTTCTGTAGCAGGAACTCCTTTGCATATTAGGCCACACACCTTCCTGATGTAGCCAATCCTCCAAGAGCTTACAGTAAGCTCTGTACTAAGAGCCCTGTAAGCCCTTGGAGGATTGGCTACATCAGGAGTGTGTGGCCTAATATGTAAAGGAGTTCCTGCTACAAAAAAAAGCCTGCAAGCAGGTATTCCAACAGTAGGCCTTCCCTGAAACATTCAAAGCTGTTTTTGTCAAGTGTTGCCTGAGTTCCAGCTAGCCAGGGTCTGCACATGGGAGTTGATGAAGTAAGCAGCCGCATGGGGTGCTACCTCACCACAGGGGGGCAGGGCAGGCTGAGTGTTCAGATGAAGATATTGGATTTATATCCCGCCCTCCACTCCGAAGAGTCTCAGAGCGGCTCACAATCTCCTTTACCTTCCTCCCCCACAACACACACCCTGTGAGGTGGGTGCGGCTGGAGAGGGCTCTCACAGCAGCTGCCCTTTCAAGGACAACCTCTGCCAGAGCTATGGCTGACCCAAGGCCATTCCAGCAGGTGCAAGTGGAAGAGTGGAGAATCAAACCCGGTTCTCCCAGATAAGAGTCCGCACACTTAACCACTACACCAAACTGGCTCTCCATGCGAAGCTTGCGCAGCCCAATATCGTCATTTGCCGTGTGTGCAAAGCGCGTGCGAAGAGACTGTAGGAGGGGGTGGGGGTGCAGGGTTTGGCCTGGGGTTCTAGAACTCCTAGTGCCAGACCCGCACCTAGTTTAGCACAGTCTTCTCTCCAAGACTCTCCTTACCTTGCAGAAGTCTGTCCCGACTCCCGACTCTCCTAGTTTAACTGGAAATATGATTAAAGACCTTCTGCTGGTGAAACAGGTGCTATAGCCACTGAGCTTTGGACTCTCTTAGCATTCAACTTTGACCAGGATGGCCCAGGGAGGCCTGATCTTGTCAGATCTCAGAAGCCAAAGAGGACTGGCCCTGGGTAGTGTTTGGATGTCAGACCACCAAGGAAGTCCAGGGTTGCAACACAGAGGTAGGCAACAGCAAACCACCTCTGAACATCTCTTGGTTTGAAAACCTTACAGGGTTGCCCTGTTGGCTGTGACTCGACAGCAGTGCCCTCTAAATGGAGTTAGCGTGAGCTAGCGCACAGATTTTTAGCCTCCAGCTCACACATTCTTGCCTTAGCTCAGGAAGGATGACCCCAGAGCACAAGAATTTATGCAGAAACTCACAACTTTAAGGCCAGTAGCTCACAAAGTAGAATTTTTGCTCACAAAACTCCAAGCAGCTCCAAGAAGAAGACGACTCCAAGAAGCCAAGCAGCTTAGAGGGAACACTGCACGACAGCACTCTCCACCACCAGTGTCCAACTAGTCTCCAGTATGGGGAATTATGGGAAATTATGAAGAACTGTGAGAATGCTGTCCACTTTATGCACTATATATTAGCAAAGCTGTTAATTTTATATACCATGGTTTTAATATTGTCTAATGTTTTATTCTGATATCGTATTAGAATAGACCAGGGGTGGCCAAACATGCTTAACATAAGAGCCACGTAGAATAAATGTCAGATGTTTGAGAGCCACAAGACATGAACATCTGATGTCTGAGAGTCGCAAGACAGGAAGGCAGGCAGGCAAATCGATGGAAGGAGGGAGGTAGAGGTGGAAAGAAAGCAACTTTAACTTTACATTCTCCAAGCTGCCAGCTGGCTTGGCTCAGAGAAGTGATTTAAAGAAAGAAATGCCTTTTCCAAGTCAGCCAACAGGGTGGTGGGAGCTTCAAGAGCCACAGTTTGGTCACTCTTGGAATAGACTATTGTATTTTATGATATTTTTTGCTGTTAGCCGCCCAGAGCTTGTTTGCCGGGAGGGTGGGTTACAAATAGAGATAGATAGATGATAGATAGTCAGACAGACAGACAGATGCCGGAGCTCACAGGAGCACAGCTCCTGAATCTTACTTAGGGTTCCCCTTCTTCCTCCCCACCTACCTTGTCCATTGAATAGGAGGTGCAACTGCATAACAATCCCTGGATTAGGAGAGTGGGCAGCCAGCCAGCCCCCAGGAGCTTTGCCATGCCCCCAGCAGCCCTCATTAACCCCTGGAGAAGGCCACGCCACCCTTCTCCACTTCTTCTGTGATTTTGGGTAGCGAGTGGCTTGCTTGCCTTTAGACTGGGGGAGGGGGCAGCCCAGGAGAGCCCCAGGTGAGATAGATAGATAAAGTAGAGTCATAAAATCATAGAGTTGGAAGGTACTTCCAGGGTCATCTAGTCCAACCCCCTGCACAATGCAGGAAATTCACAACCACCTCCTCCCACACACCCCCAGTGGCCCCTGCTGTATGTCCAGAAGATGGCAAAACCCTCCAGGATTCCTGGCCAAACACCTGGAGAAAAATTGCTTCCTGTTCCCAGAGTGGCAATCAGCATTTCCCTGGCCATGTCAGAAAGGGTGATGAGAACTAAGCACTGATGCAACCCTTCCTGCCCTCTCTCTCATGATCCCTCTCATGTTCACATATTCAGCATCGCTGCCAGATGGCTATTTAGCCTCTGTTTAAAAACCTCTTAAAAAGGAGAGTCCACCACCTCCGAAGGAAGGCTGTTCCACTGAGGAACTGCTCTGTCAGGAAGTTCTTTCTGATGGTTACCCCCAAACTCTTTTGATTTAAGTTCAACCCGTTGGTTCTGGTCCAACCTTCTGAGGCAACAGAAAAGAAACTCCACACCACAACAGTCCTTCAAGTACTTGAACATGGTTATGATATCACCTCTTAGTCATCTCTTCTCCAGGCTAAACATACCAAGGACCTTCAGCTTTTCCTCATAGGACTTAGTCTCCAGACCCCTCACCATTTTCATTGCCCTCCTCTGGACATGTTCTTGGTCCTTCTTAAATTGTGGTGCCCAAAACTGGACACAATACTTTAGGTGAGGCCTACCAGAGCAGAGTTAAACGATACCATCGCTTAGCATGACCTGAACACTATATTTCTGTTGATACAGCAGAAAATTACATTGGCCTTTTTAGCTACTGTGCCACACTGTGGAATCATGTTTAGTGTATGGTCTACTAAGACCGCTTGATTCTTTCATTCTCCACTTCTCCACATACACCTGCTGATGTGACCTTGGGTCAGCCACAAGTTCTCTCAAAGCTGTTCTGCTCAAGAGCAGTTCTGGGAGAGCTCTCTCAGCCCCACCTACCTCACAGGGTGTCTGTTGTGGGGAGGGGGAGGGAAAGGAGATTTGTAAGCCACTCTGAGACTCTTTTGGATAGTGAAGGGCAGGGTATAAATCCAATCTTCTCCTCCTCCTCCTTCTTCCTCCTCCTCTTATTCTTCCTCTTCTTCCTCTTCGACTTCTTTCTCTTCCTCTTATTCCTCTTCCTCCTCCTCTTCTACTTCTTTCTCTTCTTCCTCCTCCTCCTCTTCTTCTCACCTTGGGTTCTTCTTTCTTGCTTTTGGCTGGTGGGGAGGGTGGCATATGCTAATGAGTTATGCTAATGAGCACCACCACCTATTTTTCTACAAAACAACCCATCCTTATATGTATGTCTGTTGGTCTTATCATTGTTTTTGTTTTGCAGAATCAGACCATCACAATCAGTATTGTCTACTCAGAGTGGCAGCGGCTTCCCAGAGTCTCAGGTAGAGCTATATCACATTGTTTACTACCAGATCCGGCAATGAGAGATGGCAGGGATTGAACCAGGGGTCTTCTGAATGCCAAGCGGTGGCACTAGCATTGAGCCACAGCCCCTCCCCTTCACACACTCATGTGAAGCTCTGATCCCAAGCGAGGCCGTTTGTCCATTTAGCTCAGTTTGTCCATTTGGCAGCAGCTCTCCAGGGTCTCTGGCTGAGAAGGCTCTTTCCCCGCATCCGCTGTCTGAGATCCCTTCAACAGGGGAGCTCTCAATAGCTTGGCATTCGTCCTCAGCTTGAGGGAGGCCATTCTCGATCACTGGATGGCCTCGTCACATACAAAGCCGCTTCTTCTAGAGGACTTTTTATCCCTTGGGAAGGCTGGGTTTTTAATGATTTGTTCAGAATGGAATTAGTTCAGCTTCAACAGAGCTTGGAAGACTGGCTCCAGTTCTGTTGGTCTGCTGTTTATCGAAGTGCTGGCAACTGTATTGCATTGTGGGGGGAGGGGAGGAGGAGAAGGGGAAGCAGAAGAACAAAAAGAAGGAAGAGAAGAATTGGTTTTTATATACCCTACTTTTCACTACCTGAAGGAGTCTCAGAGTGGCTTCCCTTCCTTTCCCCCAGAGGCAGCCCATCCACTAAGCCCTAGGTATGGCTGTCTAGGGCACAGACCGAGGGGGTGATGGATTGGGCCCTCCCCCTGCCTCCAAGGCAATTGATATCACCCGCGAGGAGAGCCCTAGGATCCAGGAAGAGGCCACACATCACCCCGTCTCCTCCATGGTGTCCACCCCCTTACAACACCCCATGGGCAAAGCTAGAGGGTGGGGAAGGCGTGTGTAGCAGTGCAGTCAGGCTGCATGGCTGCTGTCATTCCGCTTCTGGAAGGCAGAGTGATGGCAAGTGGGCGACGTGTGGACTCTGTGCTCCATCACGTGTGCCCTCCCCATTCTACCGGTTTGCCCGTGGGGGTGGGGGGGTAGGCAGCAGTGAGGGAAAGGGGCACCTAGGGTGCCGGATGCCCTAGGGCTGCCCCTGCTCTCCCTACAACAGACACCCTGTGAGGTAGGTGGGACTGAGAGAGCTTTTTCAAGAACTGCTCTTGAAAGAACAGCTCTGAGAGAACCATGACTGACCCAAGGTCACTCAGCCGGCTTCCTGTGGAGGAGGAGAGAGCAAATCAAACCCGGTTTTCCCAGATTAGAATCTGCCACTTTTTAACCACACCAAGTTAGCTCTCCAGTTTGGAAAGGCAGCAAGGAAGTTTTTTTAACAAATAGTCACAGCCATTGGTATTCCCAATAGTAATTGGCTGTGAGAGTTGGACCATAAGGAAGGCCGAGCACAGAAGAATAGATGCTTTTGAGCTGTGGTGCTGGAGAAGACTCTTGAGAGTCCCTTGGACTGCAAGAAGATCCAATCAGTCAGTCCTAAGGGAAATCAACCCAGACTGTTCCCTGGAAGGTCAAATGCTGAAGGTGAAGCTCAAGTACTTTGGCCACCAAATGAGAAGGAGCAGTCACTGGAGAAGATTCCGATGCTGGTGTAATGTACTGCGGGACGAGACGTGTTGAAGGCAACATGCTTTATTAGCGAGTACATCACAACGTAAGACAATGCGGGCCGGGTCCCGATTATATACATACCCCGGAACAACTCTCAGCCTGGCCAGGTCCAATCCTGGCCAGTTAAACTTCCTGCCACAGATTTTGATTGGCGGATCATATTTGCGGAGCTACATCCGGGGACCAGTGGACTTCCATGGGTCACCTCCATAGCGTCCGCTGTGTTGTAATTTCAGGACTGAAATGCAAGACACAACACTCCTCCCCCCCTAGTTCAAGACACGAAGCCTTTCAAGTAGGCTGGCGCCCTGCGTTCCCGGGTCAACCTCGGGGTTATTTGGGGAGTTGAAGCGGCCGCCGTGGCTGGCGGGGTGGCTGGTTCCTCGTGGTGGGGTGATGCCAGAAAAGGGCTGTCCATTGCCTGTTGCTGTTCCAGAATCTCCTCTCTGGGGGGGGGGGCGGTGCTCCCTCCGCTGTGGTGCTCTTCCACCTGCGTAGTTGGTGTGGCCGACATAGGCTGGGCAGCTTCCGGGGGTGTTGCTGTTAGTACTCCCCCGCTTCCCACTCCCCCGATCACTGTCGGTTCTTCCCTTCTTAGGATCTGGCCTCCCTCCGATGAGACCTCGTAGGAGCGGGACCCGGTGACCCGTAGCACCCGGGCGGCTAACCACTCCGGCCCGCTTGCAAAGTTCTTTGCGTATTCCGGATCCCCTGGAAAGAATCCCCTAGCGGCTTCCCTGGTTTTGGGGGAACTGCGGAGGTCCGTCGCCCAGTCAGGATGCAATGTGTCTAGCCTTGTGATCAACTTCCTCCCCATTAGTAAGTCGGCAGGGCTTAACCCGGTGACGGGGTTGGGGGTGATTCTGTTATCAAATAGAAAGGCTGTCAGGCGGTGATCCCAATCTCCCAGTACAATGCGACCTAGGGCCTCTTTAGTGGTGTGACCATGCACTCTGCTTGGCCGTTGGTGGCTGGATGGAAAGGGGCGGACCAAATGTGCTGGACGAGGTACCAATTCAAGAACTCCTGGAATTCCCAGGAGGTGAAAGCGGTCCCATTGTCCGTGACGAGGGTCTCAGGAATCCCATGAGCGCAAAAGACCCTTCTCAAGGCTCTGACCGCTGCCGCAGTGGAGGTTGAAGCTACGGGAATCACTTCCAACCACTTGGTGTATGCATCGACTAAGATAAAGAATATTTGACCCTGGTATGGCCCTGCAAAGTCTAGGTGTAACCGGGACCACGGCCTCCTGTTGGACTCCCCGTGGTGGACAGGCACTGGATGGATCCGGTCGGGACTCTTGGCAGGGTTGGCACCTTCGAACCCACCCTTCTATCTCCTCGTCCATCCCCGGCCACCATACATAGCTACGTGCCAGGGCCTTCATGCGCACTATCCCCGGGTGTGTTTCATGTAGGGCTTCCAGCACTTGCTTCCACCCCAGAGAAGGCACCCCTTGTGCATAGACAGTTCTTCTCTGCATGATGTGAATGCCCTGAATTCTGCATCCAGTTTGCCCACGGGCCACCCCCTTCCCACTCAGTCTTAAACATGTATGAGGATGTGGTCTCTCCCCGTGGCCCTAGCTGCCTCAGCAGCGTGGAGGGGCCTCTCTGGTAGAGTCTCTATAAGCATCACATGATGGGCGGGGGCAGGATCGGGTCCATAGAGGGCAGCAGCTGAGGGCGTCCGCGTGTCTCATAGCTTTGCCAGGGTGGTGGACCAGGGCATATGTGTACGAGTTGAGGAACTGGTTCCACCACAGGACACGCTGTGACAGAATTTGTGGTGTCTGGCGGTCTGGGGCGAGGGGGCCCAGTAGTGGCTTATGGTCCGTGGCGATCGTGAAACGCCTACCGTACATGCACACCCGCCACTATTGCCAAGGCCTCCTTGTCTATCTGGGCATAGTTGTGCTCCGCGGGGGTCAGGATCCTTGACTAATAGGCCATGGGAACCTCCCTCCCGTCCGGGAGTTGGTGCCCCAGAATGGCGCCCACCCCGTACGGTGAAGCATCGCAAGCCAGAATCACTGGTAAGGATTTGTCAGAATGGTGGAGCACATCATTGGAAACTAGGAGGTCCTTGACTGCCTGAAAAGCAGTGGCCTGCTTCTTTTCCCAGACCCACGGGGCGTTTTTATCGAGGAGCCTATGAAGGGGCTCTTGATGGCCGCTTTGTGGGGCAAAAATGATAAAAATTTAATAATCCCAAGAAGCTTTGTAACTCCGTCTTGCACGTGGGGGCCGGGGCGTGGACAATAGCCCTGGTCTTGTCGGCCGTTGGGTGGATTCCCGCAGCGTCCACTGCAAACCCCAAGAACTCTACCATCGACACCCCGAGGGAACACTTCTCCCACTTTACTTTAAGTCCTGCCGCCTGGAAACAGCAGAGTACCTCACGCAGACAGCTGCTGAACTCCTCAGCGTCCGGGGCGGCGATCAAAACGTCATCAAAAAATGGTTGCACTCTGGGAATCCCTTTGAGAAGAGAATCCATTATGCTCTGAAAAATCCCCGGAGCCACACAAACCCCAAATTTCACCCGCCGCACCCGAAAAGCTCCCCTGTGAGTCACAATGGTCTTCTGCTGTGACTCTGCTGTCTGGGCTTCTGCTGTCTCAGCGTCCACCGGGAGTTGCTGGTACGCCTGGGCTGAGTCCAGTTTCCCAAAAACTTTAGAGCCTGCTAGGGCTGCCAGTACGTGGCTGACCACTGGAACGGGGTATGGGTTGTCCTGAAGTGCCTTATTTATTGTGCACTTGTAATCAACGCATATGCACACATCTCTATTTGGCTTCACTGGAGTGACTATGGGTGTTTCTCATGCAGCATAGGATACCGGTTCTAGCACTCCCTGGGCCATGAGGTGGTCCAGCTCCACTTCTATTTTTGGTTTAAGGCCTTCAGCCTTATTGGTCTCACGTGGGGATCGAGAGGTAAGGTGATGGGAGGCCCCTTGTAGCACCCCAGGGAGCCATCAAACACTTCTGGGAATTCCCGGCACACATGCTCGAAATTTTGCGTTCACATCTGCTGCACCCCCACTATTTGAATACCCAGCGGTCGAAACCAGGCCAGCCCCAGTAATGTGGTGAGCTAGCGTTTGATCATGAGAATGTCCAGCTTGCCCTTAAAGTTCTTAAACTCTACCCTTACAGTGGCCCAACCCAAAATCTGTACAGGGTTTTTTTGGAAGTCCCGCAGTATGAAGTCCGCTGGTCGCAGCCGGGGCCGGCCACAGGGACAGAGTTTTCTTAGAGACTCCTCTGAAATTATGGAGATGGAGGAGCCTGAGCCCAGCTCCATTAGGCATGGAGCGCCCTCGATTAGGACCGACACCCTGACCTTATCTGGGGTGGTGAGGGGCAAGTTCATTACCTGCAGGCAAGTCGATGAGGTCAAGTAGGCATCGGTCGAGTCGTGGTTGGTGGACTGGCTTCTGCGGGTGGCCTTGGCCCAGCAAGCCCGCGCTATGTGGCCCACTCTTCCACAGTTCCTGCAGTCCACGTTGCGATAGGGGCAGTCCCGGCGCTCATGTGGATCCCCACAGCTGGCGCACTTGGTGTTGACTGGTCTCTCTGTCGTTCGTGGCCAAGTGGGTGCTCTCGGCCCCATTCCTGGTTGGCGACGTAGCTGGTTTGCCTCCTCCTCCTCCTCTGGGCTGCCTGGTGCCATCTCCTCCTGGTGGACAGCTTCCGCTCGCGGGTTGTTGTAAGCTTTGGTTGCTCTCTCGAACGCGGTGGCTTCGTTGAAGGCAAATTGGAGGGTGAGCTCTTCCTTTGCGAAGAGCTTTTGCTGCAGTCTTTCGTCTCGGAGGCCCCAGACGAAGTGATCCCTCAGGGCTTCATCCAGCTTCTCGAAGCTGCAGTTCCCCGCGATTTGGTGGAGGGCGGCCAGGTAGACGGCGGCTGTCTCTCCCGCCCCTTGATCCCTCTTGTGGAAGAGGAATCGGTGGGCGATGATGGAAGGCTGGGGCAAGAAGTGCCCGGTCAGGAGTCTGACTATCTCCTTGTACGTTTTCTCTGTGATCTTCGCAGGGGCCGAGAGACCCTTTGCTATCTCGAATGTGGCCTCCCCACAGACACTCAGGAGCACGTCTCTCTTATGGCTGTCATCTGTAATCATGTTCACTCGTAGGTAGCAGTTGACCCGCTCTGTGTAGGTCTCCCACCTATCAGGGTTGGTGGGGTCGAACTCTGCAAGGTGGCCCGTCATCCCACTTGGGTTAGCTATGGCAGCGGTGGCAGCAGGTGCTTCCGTCTCCCTCGGATGCATGCCTTCCTCGTCTCCAGCCAGGTCAGCAAAGTCCCACTTGGGGAGTTACCTGGCTAGAATCCCATCCTCTTTGCCACTGTAATATACTGTGTGACGAGACGTGTTGAAGGCAACATGCTTTATTAGCGAGTACATCACAAGGCCAGGCAACGCGGGTCGGGTCCCGATTATATACATACCCCGGAGCAACCCTCAGTCTGGCCAGGTCCAATCCTGGCCAGTTAAACTTCCCGCCACAGATCTTGATTGGTAGAGCGTATTTGCGGAGCTACATCTGGGGACCAGTGGACTTCCACTGGTCACCTCCATAGCGTCTGCTGTGTTGTAATTTCGAGACTGAAGTGCAAGACAACAGCTGGGAAAGGCAGAAGGCAAAAGAAGAAGGGGATGGCAAAAGATGAGATGGCTGGACAGTGTTGTTGATGTAACTAACACAAATTTGAGCAGACTTCGGAGGATGGTGCAAGACAGGAGGGCCTGGCTTGACTTTGTTCATGGGGTCGCAAAGAGTCAGACTTGACTGTGCGACTGAACAACAACACCACAGCCATTGTATAGAGCATTCCTTCCTGGGAACATCAGGCCATTCCAGTGAGGAATTCAGAGGAGATTGCACCGAGACTCCTTGTTGTGTGGTGTTTTGATCACTGCATGTGCATAGGTGAAACACCACACGAAAAGAATCTTGATATGACCTTTTTTGCAATGCTTTTATTAGTAAGTCCGAGTCCTCTATAAAACATTTGGGGTTTTTTTTAAGGAGACTATTCCGTTGCTTCATTTTCTAATGCACTCAGTCTGCTTTTTGGAAACTGAAACTCTTAAAACCTGGGGAGAAATTTGGAGAGCGGGAATCTCAGAAGCATCTGATTTGCAATCTGTAGCCGGGGCAGAACGCTCTCATGGTTTGCGTGGAGATGGCGGCTGCCATGGGTCTCACTTGCCCTCCAACGTTCTGTCCTTTTCAACGGCGGAACATAAAAAGGGAATATATCTCCCTCCAAGGGGAGCCTGCAGGCTGCCACTTCCAGGTTTCTCCCCCAGATAGCAAGAGCGCGCTCTGCGCTCAGGATGAGACAGAATAATTTGTAATGTTTACCAACAGCTGTCGGAGAAACACTTACGTTTATGAAGTGCGCGTTATAAATTCTCCAGCAGCTGCTGCAGCAGAAAGAAAGAGGGGTGGGGGGGGAAAGTGCTACCATCTCCTCTCCCCCTTTGCCTTGGAAGAGCCCTGCAGGAGAGCAAGGGAGATGGGGGAAGAAAGAGACGCGTGGAATTTACTCGCTCTCTCAGCACCCTCTTCGCTGCTTGCTGCTGCTTCTCGCTGCTCCTTTTCACCAAGACTATCTCTAGTCAGGGCCAGCTCTGCCACTAGGCAAACCAGGTGATTGCCTAGGGCGCCTGCCTTCTTGGGGCACCGATTTGGGCGCCCCATGTGACTCAGTGACATTATCAGTACGGGGGGGGGGGGGCACCAGAAGTTAGCCTTGTGTAGGGAGCCAGAAAGTCTAGAGCAGGCCCCGTCTCTAGTCCTCACCTTTCAGCCTTCCTCTGTTTAGTTTTTTGGGGGTTTGGGCATTAAGTTACAGGAGACTTATGGCAACCCATGGGCTTTCAAGGCAAGAGATGTCCAGAGGTGGTTTGCCATTGCCTGCCTCTGCATCAAAACCCTGGTATTCCTTGATTGTCTCCCTTCCAGAGAGCCTGTTTGGTGTAGTGCAGGGGTGGCCAAACTTGCTTAATGCAAGAGCCACAAAGAATAAACTTGAGAGCCGCAAGACATTAATGTCAGATGTTTGAGGGAGGGAGGAAAATAGATGGGGGAGGGAGAAGGAGGGGGAAAGAAACCAACTTTAAATGCATTCTCCAAGCTGCTGGCTGGCTCGGCTCATAGAAAGAAACAAATGCCTTCTCCAAGCTGGTCAATGGGGCGGGGGGAGCTTCAAGAGCCACACAATATGTGTGAAAGAGCCACATGTGGCTCCCGAGCCACAGTTTGGCCACCCCTGTGTAGTGGTTAAGTGTACAGATTCTTATCTGGGATAACTGGTTTTGATTCCCCCCTTCCTTCACATACACCTGCTGATGTGACCTTGGGTCAGTCACAAATCCTCTCAGAGCTGACCTCTCCAGAGCAGTTCTCTCAGAGCTCTCTCAGCTGCACCTACCTTACTCACAGGGTGCCTGCTGTGGAAAAAAGGAAGGGAAGGAGATTGTGAGTCGCTCTGAGACTCTGAGTGAAGGACGGGGTGTAAATCCAATTTCCTCCTCCTTCTCATTTATGTCAGATCCGGCCCTCAGAACAAATGCATTTGACACCCCTGTTCTGTGGGGTTGCTATAAGCTGGCTGAAATTTAAGAGCACTTTCCATCACCACCAGGTGCAACTAGTAATGTAAAGTTGGGGGTAGCAGCTATCAATTGGAGGAGCTAAGCAAATCGTCTATGCCCCAATCACAGAATTAATATTAGAAATTCATCAAGTGTGCCACTCTCAGGAGCTCTGTGGAGAATGAGCAATGCAAGCATGTAACATCGTTTTGAATGTAAAAAAGAAATTTATTAGACAACCAAAAACAAACCCAGTTTGGAAAAAATACATTCTGTTCCACCTAACCTGGATGCTGCACCTCTTTGGCCTCTGTTGGCCAGGCCTGCCTTGGTCCCTCCTCCGGCTGCCAAATCCAGGTTGGGAAATACCTGGAGGTTTTGGAGGTGGAGTCTGAGGAGGACAGGGTTTGGAAAGGGGAGGGACTTCAGTGAGGCATAATCAGAGCTTTTTTGTAGCAGGACCTCCTTTGCATATTAGGCCACACACCCCTGATGTAGCCAATCCTCCAAGAGCTTACAGGGCTCTTTGTATAGGGCCTTCTTTAAGCTCCAGGAGGAGTGGCTACATGGGGGGGGGCATGGAGTTCCTGCAATGATAAAAGCCCTGGGTGCTATACAGGTGGTTTTGAGGTCTCCCACATAGGATTCCAGATTTTGCACCATTATTTGAAAAGAAATTCTACACAAGCTCTTTATTGGACTGGATAAGTTTGTTATGCCATGTTGTGAGCCGCCCTGAGCCACCTCGGTGGGAAGGGCGGGATATAAATCGAAATATAAATAAATAAATAAATAAATAAGCTTTTGACTTTTGCACGGTCTTTTTTTGTAGCAGGGACTCCTTTGCATATTAGGCCACACACCCCTGATGTAGCCAATCCTCCTGGAGCTTACAGGAGGCCCTGTACTAAGAGCCCTGTAAGGAATTCTAGCAGGACCTCCTTTGCCTATTAGGCCACACACCCCTGATGTAGCCAATCCTCCTGGAGCTGACAGTAGGCCCTGTACTAAGAGCCCTGTAAGCTCTTGGAGGATTGGCTACATCAGGGGCGTGTGGCCTAATATGCAAAGGAGTTCCTGCTACAAAAAAGCCCTGAACTTTTGTATGAACTACAGACTATGAATGTTCATGACATTTATCAATTATATTGAAGAGCATTTGTGTCAATAATCAAACCACGGTCAACTTTTGTGCGATTGGTTATCTATCCTGTGGTTCCTTCCTGCATAGTTTTACCGCCTGAAGTCTGACAACCCTAGTCTGGCAGCTTCTCTTCTGCTTCCTTCGTAATGTTGCTATCAAGCTCCTAGTCCTCATTCAGGAAGCGTTCCAGCCTAATTACACTCCCTCTCTCGTTTCCCCACTTTATTTCCCCTTCCCGTTTATAGGGCATACAAAGCCTGAAGGAAGCACTGAACTCCGTTACAACCAGGCCACCCCCCTAAATTACTTCACCTTCTGTTAATAGCCCATTTCCTTTAATGAACTCAGGAATGCCGGGAGCTCTCCAGTGTAATGAACCTTCCAGAGCAAGATAATACGTGCCCCTATGCAGGCAACTGAGAGCTCTTTTGTTTATACTCTGCCCTGTGCCTTCTTAGCATGTTGGGAGAACAGCTAGGGTTGCCAGCCTCCCGGTGGGGCCTGGAGATCCCCCACTTTTGCAACCAGGGTCGGCCCTGCCGCTTGGTAAACTAAGCAATTGCCTAGGGCGCCGGCCTTCTGGGGGCATCAAATTGGGTGCCCCTTGTGACTTGGTGATGATATCAGTTCATGGGGGGGAGGGGGACCAGAAGTTAGCCTTGCCTAGGATGCCAGACTGTCTAGGGCTGGCCTGTTTACAACTGATCTCCAGCTGGCAGAGATCAGCTCTCCTAGAGAAAGTGGCTGCTTGGAAGGGTGGACCCTAGGGCATAGCACTATGCTGAGGCCCTTCCCCTCCTAGGATTGCAAAGTCCAATTCAAGAAATATCTGGGGGCTTTGGGGGTGGAGCCAGGAGGCATTGGGGGTGGAGCCAGGAACAAGGGTGTGACAAGCATAACTGAACTCCAAAAGAAGTTCTGGCCATCAGATTTAAAGGGACCACACACCTTTTTAAAAATGCCTTCCTTTTGTAGGAAATAATGAAGAATGGGGCATCTTCTTTGGGGACTCATAGAATTGGATTCCCTGGTCCAATCATTTTGTAACTTGGGGGATATTTTGGGGAGAGGCATTGGATGCTATGCTACAAATTTGGTGCCTCTACCTCTAAAAACAGCCCCTCCCCAGAGCGCCAGATACCTGCAGATCTATTCTCCATTATTTCCTATGGGAATAAGTCTCCAAAGGGAATAATAGAGTTCCCAGCAGACATTTCCTTCCCCCCCCCCCGCTTTCTGATGACCCTGAAGCGGGTGGGGGGGAGGGCCTCCAAACCAGGGGATCTCCTGCCCCCACCTGGGGATTCAAGGCACACAGCTGATGATGCTGCAAAGACTTATACACCAAAGACTTTTACAAAACCTTGATATATTTATAAATGCATAACTCATTCGTGCTGATCTATTGAAAACACTTGGCACAATTCATACAGGGCTCTCTCTTCGTCTCGCACAAACCCTTAAAGGTACATGAGCGCTGAGTTCTGGAAATTATTTCTACTGGCTCCGTAGAGTTCCCAGTGGTTGATTCAGAGTCCAAAAAAGATCCAAAGCGTTTGGTGGAGGTCTTGCGCAACAGGACACCAGTAAGACCTCGTTTCCCGGAATTGCTTCCTCAGGCACATACGTGCTCCAAGCTACCTAATATTGCCCTCAATATTTACACACTGCTCGATTCAAGCTCAGCACGAACCACTGGCGTCCCTAACACTCAGCCTCTGCCCCCCAAATTTCCAAGAATTTCCCAGCCCTAAAGTGGGAAGCATACTCTCAGTGTTTTTCCTCTCTCTCTCCCTCCCCCCTTCTTTCTTTTCTGCCAGAACTGGCATGTCAATGGAACTCCATAAAAGACCAAGGACATCTGAGCCATTACTGACTGAATGTTACCTCAGGCAGCATTAAAGGGGCGTAAAAGTTCATGACTGGTACCAGGCAGTAATGAACGATGCCATAAGAGTGGAGGGAGGGAAGAGAGAGCAGTGCTGGCGTATGATGGTGCTGTGACTGACTCTCTGGCACTAATATTACTACTGACTTCACCAAGATAAGTAACTCTAGAGAAGGCTGCTGCGTTATATTGCTTGCCTTGGGAAGAAACTGCCTGAAACTGGTTCAGTTTGCTGGTGTGGTCCAATCCGGGGGGGGTGGGGGGACAGCCTGTTCCTAAGTGTTATTAAAGACAGAGCTGTCCCCAAGTTTCAAAAAGATTGAAGACCAAAAAAAACCACAATTCTGTGGTCCCCCAAAGAAGGTGCCCTCATCCCCCATTGGTTTCAATGGAAGGGGGAAAACGTATTTAAAGGGAATGCAGCCTTTTGCAAGCCATGAGTGAACTCCAAAGGTGTTTAAAGGGCTTGCAATCCCATTAAACACTTTCTCTAAGTCACGAGATCACCCAGAAGGTGTCTAAAGTGACTGCAATCCTTTTAAACGCCCTTTAACTTCAGCTATCTGGTGGTCCTGAAAAATCCCAAATATTTTCAGGATATTGGGACTCAGCCACTTCAGATAGCTGCAAAAAAAAAAAAAAAATACTGAGATTTATATCTGTCTGATAGAATAGCCAGAAAATACCAATAAGGCTCGGATATAACCGGATGCACACCCCTAAGTCAAAAGAGATGGTTTTGTGCCCACTGCTAGTTGAAGTAGGGTGTCAAGCCAGTCATGCTCTTTGTGGATTCAGCCCAGCTAAACGCGAAGGCAGACTCAGCGCAACGGATTCAAGGACACTAAATCCCACCCTATTCCCCAGGGATGCAGAACATATCTCTTTGCAGAAGGCAATGCATCCAGCAAATCACATGGGGTTGTTTATCGAAGCTGAGAAGATGCGATCGGAGCTGGAGGTGTGTATTAAAGGGGAGGGGCAGAGACTCCTACACTAAGCTTGCAAGGATTGTGGGCCTCTGCGGTGTGACACTAAACCCGGCCAGCTCGGCGACGAGCGGAAAGCAGGAAGGGATTAAAAGAGCCCAGCCATCGCCTTATCACATGGCTGGAAACTGAGCTGGGAGATTCAGTCCTCCGCTCCCCAGCCGTACGGTTCATCAGATAAATCTTTGATGAACAAGGCAGAGCAAAAAGCCATTTGATCTGAACCAGTGATACAGGAGCGAGGAGTCGTAAGGGATGCGGCAAAGCCAGGAGGCCGCTTTCTGCGTGGTTTTGTGCCTTTCTCTGCAACCCGTCTTTGCATACTAAACTTGGGCAAATGCTAGAGGAGCAATTTGCTATGCGATGGGCAGGGCCCCACATTAAACATGACTTCCATGTTAGGGTGGGAAGGGGGAAAAGGCAGGGTCATTCCAGGGGGAGGGAAACAGATGAATTATTGTGTCTTGTTCTTCTCTTCGCTTAACTACTATGCTGTATATAAAGGTAAAAGGTAGTTCTCTGTGCAAGCACAGAGTCATTACTGACTCATGGGGTGACGTCACATCACGGCGTTTTCATGGCAGACTTTTTACAGGTTGGTTTGCCATTGCCTTACCCAGTGATCTACACTTTACCCCCAGCAAGCTGGGGACTCATTTTACCGACCTTGGAAGGATGAAAGGCTGAGTTAGCCTTGAGCCAGTTACCTGAACCCAGCTTCTGCCAGGATAGAACTCAGGCCGTGAGCAGAGCTTGGCGTCTCTGTTGTAGCCTTCAGTTCTGTCTTTCGGTTCAGCAAAAGAAAAACTTTCATTGAGCAGCCACGCTAATTATACAAAAACGGTCCAGGTTTCTCTGCTTTCCTTTCAAGTTTTGTCCCCGTTGCCACTTCAGACAAAAAAATACTGAGGGGCTGTTGAAAACGGCGTGCCAGAATCATAAGGCGCATCAACACACATGCGCAAGTGTTGGAAGCAAACTCTACGAAGCAAATGAGCATTTTCCCAGGACTTCTCCTAGAAATCTCGTAAACGTTGAGCCAATTCTGAAACGAATCAAAGGCAGCATGTCTTTGAATGAACAACTACACGTGCATTGTTTGGGATTAGGATGCTGGAAGGCCACTCTTGAGCCCCTCGGCCTCTCATTTTTGAATCAGATCCATCCCAATGCTGCAAAGGTTCATTCTGTGTCTCCGAGAACTATATGGAGGCTGGATGTCCGTTTTATGGAATTAAAAGGTCTCCAAGGGGTGCCAGCTGTCAGCTATTGGAAACACTGAAGGTTGATGTATTCTGGTTCTTTTTCTGCTTCTGCTTTGAAAACCTCTCCCTCTCTTGACTGGCACTCTCCCGTTGACATTTCCCAGTGTGGCTAACCTATCTTCACCAGCTGCTTCCAGGTCGCAAAGGCTACAGCATTACTGAACCCGGACGCTCCTTTCATGGGGATAAATCCATATCTTAATGTCAAATCAAGTCACTCAGCTGGGAAAAAAAAACCCAGACCTGCTCGGAATTGTTGATCAGGTTGCCCCGGGTGAGTGAATCTTGTGAATTTTAATTCAAGAAAAGAAGAACAGATGTTGCTGGCGCTCGGGGTGAGTGGGGGTAGGGAAACAGCTGCCGCCTCTCGAAGAACTCCGGGTTTCCTGCGAAAGGAGCTCCAACGGCACCTCCAGCCTTCTCTGCGTACCTGTCTGCATTGCAACGTAGCAAAGGAGAAAACTCGGTCTCTCTCACTTTCCTGGATCCAGCCTGTTCTGTGCAAATTCCTTTTTAACTTGATCAGTGAGCCAGAGGGATGTCACAGAGCTGCAGCCTGGCATCTGGGAGAGGCTGATTCAAGGCTGCGCTTAGGGATGGAAGCTTGCCAGGTGACTTTGAGGCTAAGGTTGCCAGCTCCTGGTTGGGAAATACCTGGAGATTTGGGGGGTGGAGCCTGGGGAGGGCAGAGTTCGGGGAGAAGAGGGATTGGAGCAGGGTATAATGCCGCATAGTCCATCTTCCAGAGTAGCCATTTTCTTCAGAGGAAATGAGAGCCAACTGAAAGCTATTAAGGTATGTCATTGCTATTTGTTTCCGGTCAGAAGGGGCTAAAGAGGCCTTAAAGAGCTAGTTTGGTGTGATGGTTAAGAGCAGCAGACTCTAATCTGGAGAACTGGGTTTGATTCCCCCCTCCTCCACATGCAGCCAGCTGGTTGACCTTGGGTCAGTCACAGTTCTCTCAGAGCTGCTCTCTCAAGAGCAGTTCTGTCAGCCCACCTACCTTGCAAGGTGTCTGTTGTGGGGAAAGGAAGGAGATTGTAAGCTGCTCTAACACTATGAGTGAAGGGCAGGGTATAAATCCTCCTCCTTTGTCTCAGTTCTAGTCAGTTAGTAGAGTGGGATAGAAAATTTGAAGAGAGTAAGGAGAAAGCCCTGTGCAAAGCACTGTTAAATGTTCACTTTGGGTAAAAAGTTAAACGTTAGTCCCCTGTTAAAGCACCAGTCGTTTCCGACTCCAGGGTGATGTCGCATCACAACGTTTTCACAGCAGACTTTTTACGGGGTAGTTTGCCATTGCCCTCCCCAGTCATCTACACTTTCCCCCCAGCAAGCTGAGTACTCATTTTACCAACCTCGGAAGGTTGGAAGGTTGAGTCAACCTTGAGCCAACTACCTGAACCCAGCTTCCGCTGGGATCAAACTCAGGTCATGAGCAGAGAGCTCGGACCGCAGTACGGCAGCTTTACCACTCTGCGCCGTGGGGCTCTTCACTTTGGGAAAGAGGGGGGTTAATGATGCCTTTGCCAGCATCTCCAAGCAGAGAACAGATTGGGCTAAAAATGTGATCGATACAGGAGGTCAAGAAGGAGAGTTCTGCTGAAGCCTCCGTCTCTGTCCAGTTCGAGAAACAGAGTGTTAAAAGATGCCTTCGCCGGCTTCCTATCCAGGAGAGTTAGTAGGCAGAGAGTCGCCCTTTCGGACAGTTGCCGGGTGTGGCTGTCTCTTGCCGAAGAATCTCGGCTGCTAACTGGAAGGGATGCTTGGACAGCATCTTCATTCTGCCTGCCTCTTGCCTAGCAACTCGCTTAGCAACCCCCCAGCTGTTCAGTTCAAAAAGGAAGAAAAAGAAAAAAAACCTTTGCTGCAACTGAATGTCAAGAAGTAACCAAGGGACAAGAGAGTGAGAAGAGATGTGCAAAGATTTATAATGCAGGGGTGAGGAACACCCAAGGCTAACTGATGGGACACCTGACTCCTTCCGCAAAGCTAGCCGTTCAGTGGTACCCCCTCTCAGTGCACCTGGTTGATAATGACAACCGCTGGAGCTGGAGGGGGCATATTTTGAACCAACAAAGGCCAAAAGGCCTGACTCACTCTCACAGGAGATGAGCAAAGGCCTCTTTAACTCTCTCCTCCCCAGGGGAAAACAACACCAGAGACCCTCACTGAGTTCTGCCCTTACAAACCTCATCAGCTCACTTTTGCTTGTCTGTAGGGCAGGGAATCCCCCTATTTGGAGGCCCTTCTTCCACTTCAGGGTCATCAGAAAGAGGGGGGAGGAAAATGTCTGCTAGGCACTCCATTATTTCCTATGGAGACCGATTCCGATAGGACATAATGGAGAATTGATCCACAGGTATCTGGGACTTGGGGGGGGGGGCTGTATTTTTAGGTAGAGGCACCAAATTTGCAGCATAGCATCCAATGCCTCTCCTCAAAAAAACCCTCCAAGTTTCAAAAGGATTGGACCAGGGGGTCCAATTCTATGAGCCCCAGAAGAACGTTCCCCTATCCATTATTTCCAATGGAGGGAAGGCAAGAAGAAGAAGACGACTGCAGATTTATACCCCACCCTCCTCTCTGAATCAGAGACTCAGAGCAGCTTGCAATCTCCTGTATCTTCTCCCCCCACAACAGACACCCTGTGAGGTGGGTGGGGCTGAGAGGGCTCTCACATCAGCTGCCCTTTCAAGGACAACTCTTACAAGAGCTACAAGTTGTGCAGTCCCTTTAAATGTGATGGCCAGAACTATCCCTTTGGAGTTCAATTATGCTTGTTCCAGCCTTGCTCCTGGCTCCACCCCCCCCCCCCCAAAGTCTCTTGGCTCCACCCCTAAAGTCCCCAGATATTTCTTGAATTGGACTTGGCAGGGCTACTTGTCTGTGTTTTGGTCCAAGGTTGAGGAGAGCCCCTCCGGGTAGAAAGGGGCTCCTGGAGGCCTTCTCCTGTGACCCAACTCAATAGGAAGCAGCGCCGGAAATCCTGGGGGGCCAGGCAGAAGCTGATAACTGAGGGCGATGGGGAGCATATGGCAGCGGATTGCTTCCCTTTGAAAATATCAAAGGCAGCTGTGATTTGGCTCTGTTTCTAACGGGCAGACACAGCAAAGCCAGAAATCGCCCTTATAGAAAGAAAGCTGGAGATGAAAGGCCAAGAGAGAGAGGGCCCGAGCAAAATCCATGCTTTGGGGTCCCCTGTGGATTTGTGCGAGCTAATTGGAAGAGCGAGGTGTTTAACCCTTTCCTACTATGTCTCTTCAATGGTATAAGTTGTCTCCCTCCGCTTCCCACCCCCACCCCAGGTTTTGGAAAGTGAAGAGATGTACAAATATGGTTCTTCTCTCCCTCCCCAGCCCCCTATGGGTCTAATTGCAAACTTGCAGGGGAGGGACTGAAAAGGGCATGGTGATCCAGTGTAATGTAGTTCAAGTTGCCAATCTCCAGGTGGGACCTGGAGATCTCCTGGAATTACAAGTGATCTCCTGTCTACAGAAATCAGTTCCCCAGGAGAAAACGGAGGGTGGACCATATGCCATTATGCCCCACTGAGGTTCCCTTTCCTCTCCAAACCAACATTCCACCCACAAATCTCCAGGTATTTTCCAACTCAGAGATGGCAACTTTGGGTGGAGCGCTTAGACTAGGATGTACAGATGGAGCAGAGGTCCATCAGTGGCTATTAGCCAGAAGGTATAGATGGAACTCTATGTCTGGGGCAAGTGATGCTCTGTTTCCTTGGTGTTGGCGGGGGGGCAACAGTGGGAGGGCTTCTGCAGTTCTGGCCCCACGGGTGGACCTCCTGGTAGCACCTGGCCACTGTGTGACAGAGAGTGTTGGACCGAATTAGCCATTGGCCTGATTCAACATGGCTTCTCATATTCTTATCTTCACCCTCCCCAACCTCCACCCTCAAATCTCCAGGAATTTCCTAACCTAGATTTGGCAACCCGAGTTCCCCTAGAGAAAATGTGTGCTTTGGAGGATATACTCCATGGCATTATACCCCACTGAGGTCTCTCCTCTCCCCAAACCCTACCCTCAAATATCCAGGAATTTCTCAGCCCAGAGTTGGCAACCATCTCCAGGCCCAATTCTTGGGGACTTGAGCACCTCTTAAATATCATCCTGGGGCACATTGTCAGCTCAAGCTAAATCAGTCCTCAGTTCTGTGTTTGGCATGATTGAGCTCGTGTATTCTTGGTGCTGGGGTGGGGGGGCAACAGTGGGAGGGCTTCTAGTGTCCTGGCCCCACTGGTGGATCTCCTGATGGCACCTGGGTTTTTTTGGCCACTGTGTGACACAGAGTGTTGGACTAGATGGGCCACTGACCTGCTCCAACATGACTTCTCTTCTGTTCTTATGATATAGGAGGCCCTGGTTCAAATCCCCACTCTGCCGGACGACTTTGCGCCAGCCGTGCTTTCATTGCCCAGCCTACCTTGCAGGGCTGGTGTGAGGCAATAACAGGAGAACTGTATGTGCTGGTCTGAGCTGCTTAGAAGAACGGTTGAGTAAAAGGAATTTTTAAAAAGGCACAGAAATGGAAGGGAAAAGGTTCATAGCCCCTTGCTTGGTATTCTAAAAGGTTGATGATTAGCATTCAGAACGGCCAGAGGTCCTAGGGCGACCCTAATGGCAGCCGGTGTGGCGGATTTTCAACAGAAGCTGTTCTGATTGCATTGCACAGCGGTTGGTAAACCGGGGAGGCTGTCCATTTGCTGGTCTGAATCCTGCGAGGTTCTCTCACCTCCCTCAGCTTTTCCTGGGGAACGTTCCATTTGCCTCAGTTAATAAGAAGTTGCTGAGAAGAGAGAAAGGCCTTTCAATGCACCAAAGAAAACAGTGCGCGGTTGGGCTTCGGAGGGTGAAGAAGATACATTAGCAGAAAACGTGTACAAAGCTGCAGAGGGCTGGCCTTCCAGTGGAGGAAACAACGCCGGGGCCAAGCTCGACTCCCTGGCACGTGACCGCGCTGTTCCGTCATGCCTTGCCTGAGAGCCAGAATGGCGATTAAGTTTAATGGGGGTTCCCACCGGACTTCTGGTATAATGAAAAAGGCAATCGTTAAAAAGCTGCGGCTTTGCCAGCAGGGTGGCGCTTGGACGGAGCCGGGAAGGGAAATAAGTGCTGTGCTCACCTGGCAGATGAAATTGGAGCCAATTGGCTGGATTAGAGAGAGACAGAGAGAGAGTGCTGGAACGGGTAAAAGAGTGAACAGCACTTATCTCCAAAGCAATGAGGCCTACTAGCATAGTGGTCAGTGACATAAGGGACTCTCACATGCAGGGGACGAGGGAGGGCCTTCTACTGGCTGCCACCACTCTGGTAAGGGTATGTCTCGGAGCCCCCGCCTGATCCCTGTGTCTTCCTTCTCAGCAAGCACCTTTCCTCTGTGACCAAAATGGTGCGGAGACCCAGGCAATTAGGGTTGCCAAGTCCAATTCAAGAAATATCTGGGGACTTTGGGGGTGGAGCCAGGAGACGTTAGAGGTGGAGCCAAGATCAAGGCTGTGACAAAGGGAGTTCTGGCCATCACATTTAAAGGGACGGTACACCTTCCTTCCATAGGAAATAATGAAGGATAGGGGCACCTTCTTTTGGGGCTCATAGAATTGGACCCCCTGGTCCAATCTTTTTGAAACTTGGGGGGTATTTTGGGGAGAGGCACTAGATGCTATACTGAAAATTTGGTGCTTCTACCCCAAAACACAGCGCCCCCAGAGCCCCAGATACCCGCAGATCAATTCTCCATGATTTTCTATGGGAATGAATCTCTATAGGGAATAATAAGAGTTCCCGACAGACATTTCCCTCCCCTCCCCCCGCTTTCTGACGACCCTGAAGTGGGGGGAGGGTCTCCAAACCAGGGGATCCCCTGCCCCCACCTGGGGATTGGCAACCCTACAGGCAATAGAACAGCCATGTTTATTGTAAGGGCTCAAGAACAAACAAGCGGGTTGTAACTTTTAGTGCAATAGTGAACCCAGAAACAGTAAAGGTGGTACAGAGCAAAATAAAAAGCCCTGACAGAACTAACTATACCTGGGATGTTGATCTCTTGACGGATGGATGTCATAAATGAGACCTTGTCAAGCCGCCGGGCCACGTGTGTCATAAAGCGTAATGTCAGGAAGTGGAAACACAAACTTTATAAATGATACAGAGGTGCTTTCGTCTTCTTTTTTAAAGGTACTTTCTTTGTGTCTCTCCCGTGGGCAAAAGAAGCTCTGGCTCTTTCCCTCCCTCCCCGGGGGATGAGGAGGGGGAGGAGCCTCAGCCAATAGAAGGAAGAGGCTTGGCTAAGTAGTTCAGCTATGTGACTGAGAGAGCTTGGCAAAGCAGGCTCTCCCTATCCCTCCTGGAGAAAATAGAGGCTTTGCCCTGTAGCCCCTGTGCAATTGAGCAAGCCTGGCAAAGCAAGCCGTGACGCAGAAGGAAGCGAGAGAGAGGGAGAAGGAAGCAGACTTGCTCGCGGGCCTGATAGGAGCCTGCTGGGGGCCTGACATGTTTAACACCCCTGCTCTATGGCATTACACCCCATTATATGAAATCCCTCCCCTTCCCAGTCCCTTGCTTCCTCAAGCTTCACCCCCAAAATCTCCAGGTATTTCCCAACCATGAGGCTGGCAACCAGTGCTGGCCCTCGACCCTCTGGCACCCTATGCAAGGCTAACTTCTGGCACCCCCTCGTGCACTGATAACATCACCAAGTCACATGGGGAGCTCCCAATTCGGCACCCCCAGAAGACTATCGCCCTAGGCAGTCACCTAGGGTGGGATTTCGTGGTGAACTTGGGTGCTCCGGCTTGGAAAGGACCTCGAAGGTATCTCAGTGGGCTTGTTGGGACTTGCAAAAGCCTCTCTGAGTGATTTGGGAAATCCTTATTTGAGACACACAGAGAGAAGTAAGGCAGGTGACTGGCAAAGCTGGGCGGTGAAATTAGATACAGCTCACTTCCCTGTTTTATACTGATTGGGTGCCGCTTTCCTCGAGCTCAAACCAGGGTTTCAACTTGAGAATCTCCTTCCCTCCCCCCTTGCAAATGCCGAGCGTTGGACTGGAGGCATCAGAACTCAGAGCATGTGCTTAATCTCTATGCGACGGCCCCTTCCCATCGGCACATCCATAAATCACAAATTTAATAAACCTGTGACATGGAATAGAGTGTTATGTTAGTCACTAAAACTTCTGCCATCTCGGAAGGCCCCGGAGTCCTGTTCTCCCCAGAAGCATCATAGATATATAAGTATTACCACATGAAGTTGCCTTATACCAAATCAGCCCCTTGATCTATCAAGGTCAGGCTTGTCTACTCTGAGTGGCTCTCCAGGGTCTCGGGCAGAGGGTTTTTCACATTGCTTTTTACCTGAAACTTTTTACTGGGGATGCCGGGGATTGAACCTGGGACTTTCTGCATGCAGAGCAACTCCTCTACCCTTGAGCCACAGCCCCTCCCCTGAGTAGGGTTGCCAAGTCCAATTCAAGAAATATCTGGGGACTTTGGGGGTGGAGCCAGGAGACATTGGGGTGGAGCCAGGAGCAAGCATGTGACAAGCATAATTGAACTCCAAAGGCAGTTTTGGCCATCACATTTAAAGGGACTGCACACCTTTTCAATGCCTTCCTTCCATAGGAAATAATGAAGGATAGGGGCACCTTCTTTGGGGGCTCATAGAATTGGACCCCCTGGTCCAATCTTTTTGAAACTTAGGGAGAATTTTGGGGAGACCCACTGGATACTATACTGAAAAATTGGTGCCTCTACCTCATAAAACAGGGCCCCTAGAGCCCCAGATATCCATGGATAAATTCTCCATTATTTTCTATGGGAATTAGTCTCCACAGGGAATCATGAGTACCCAGCAGACATTTCCCTCCCCTCCCCCTGCTTTCTGATTACCCTGAAGCGGGGGGAGGGCCTCCAAATCGGGGGATCCCCTGCCCCCACCTGGGGATTGGCAACCCTACCCCTGAGCTGCCTTAGACCTATTCAGAATAGTATGTGGCAGGCAGAAGCTCTCCAAATTCTCCAGAAGGGAGAAGTATTTCCTAAGACATATTCCACTGAAGAGATCTGGCATGGAACCTTTGGCAATGCTAAGTGCAAGGGCTTTTGTTTTGTAGCAGGAACTCCTTTGCATATTAGGTCACCCCCCCCCCCCCGATGTAGCCAATCCCCTTGGAGCTTACAGTAGGCCCTGTACTAAGAGCCTTGTAACCTCTTGGAGGATGGGCTACATCAGAGAGTGTGGCCTAATTGGCAAAGAAGTTTCTGCTACAAAAAGAAAAAGCCCTGTAAACATCCTGCCATTGAGCTGGGGGTCGTATTTGCAGATGGTTGCCTTTCATAGGATATAGAATATTCCAAGCTCAGCCACACAGCTCGAAACTGATGCTCTCCAGGTCGTTCCAAGCCCAGATTCTTGAGATCCCGTGATGCTGGGGTGTTGAACTCATGTCTTTGGGATGCAAAACAACCTTTAGGAGGGCCAGCTTGGTGTAGTGGTTAAGAGTGGCAAATTCTAAGCTGGAGAGCTGGGTTTGATTCCCCACTCCTCCACATGTAGCTGCTGGGTGATCTTTGGCTAGTCACAGTTCTCTAGGGTTGCCAATCCCCAGGTGGGGACAGGGGATCATCCGGTTTGGAGGCCCTCTCCCTGCTTGAGGGTCATCAGGAGGGGGGAGGGAAATGTCTGCTGGGCACTCCATTATTCCCTATGGAGACCGATTCCCATAAGGTATAATGGAGAATTGATTGGTGGGTATCTAGGGTCTGGGGGGGGGGCTGTTTTTTTTAAATAGATGCATCAAATTTTCAGCATAGCATCCACTACCTCTCCCCAAAACACCTTCCACGTTTAAAAACGATTGGACCAGGGGTTCCAATTCTATGAGCCCACAAAGAAGGTGCCCCTATTCTTCATTGTTTCCAATTTCCATTTAAAAGGTGTGCGGTCCCTTTAAATGTGATGGCCAGAACTCCTTTTGGTGTTCAATTTGCTCCTGGCTCCACCCCCAGCATCCCCAGATATTTCTTCAATTGGACTTTGCAACCCTACCACTCTCTCAGGGCTGTTCTCTCAAGAGCAGTTCTCCCAGAACTCAATCAGCCCCACCTGCCTCACAGGGTGTCTGTTGTGGAGAGAGGAAGTGTAAGCTGCTCTGAGACTCTAGAGAAGAGTCGGGTATAACTCCAACCTCCTCCTCCTCCTCTTCTTTGCAGTTTGGTGTGGTGGTTAAGTGCATGGACTCTTATCTGGAAGAACCAGGTTTGATTCCCCACTCCTCCACTTGCAGCTGCTGGAATGGCCTTGGGTCAGCCATAGCTCTCGCAGAGTTGTCTTTGAAAGGGCAGCTTCTGGGAGAGCTCTCTCAACCCCACCCACCTCACCGGGTGTCTGTTGTGGGGGAGGAAGGTAAAGAAGAAGATGAAGATATTGGATTTATATCCCGCCCTCCACTCTGAAGAGTCTCAGAACGGCTCACAATCTCCTTTACCTTCCTCCCCCACAACAGACACCCTGTGAGGTAGATGAAGATATTGGATTTATATCCCGCCCTCCACTCCGAAGAGTCTCAGAGCGGCTCACAATCTCCTTTACCTTCCTCCCCCACAACAGACACCCTGTGAGGTAGATGAAGATATTGGATTTATATCCCGCCCTCCACTCCGAAGAGTCTCAGAGCGGCTCACAATCTCCTTTCCCTTCCTCCCCCATAACAGACACCCTGTGAGGTAGATGAAGATATTGGATTTATATCACACCCTCCACTCCGAAGAGTCTCAGAGTGACTCACAATCTCCTTTACCTTCCTCCCCCACAACAGACACCCTGTGAGGTAGATGAAGATATTGGATTTATATCCCGCCCTCCACTCCGAAGAGTCTCAGAGCGACTCACAATCTCCTTTACCTTCCTCCCCCACAACAGACACCCTGTGAGGTAGATGAAGATATTGGATTTATATCCCGCCCTCCACTCCGAAGAGTCTCAGAGCGGCTCACAATCTCCTTTCCCTTCCTCCCCCACAACAGACACCCTGTGAGGTAGATGAAGATATTGGATTTATATCCCGCCCTCCACTCCGAAGAGTCTCAGAGCGGCTCACAATCTCCTTTACCTTCCTCCCCCGCAACAGACACCCTGTGAGGTGGGTGGGGCTGGAGAGGGCTCTCACAGCAGCTGCCCTTTCAAGGACAACCTCTGCCAGAGCTATGGCTGACCCAAGACCATGCTAGCAGGTGCAAGTGGAGGAGTGGGGAATCAAACCCAGTTCTCCCAGATAAGAGTCCGCACACTTAACCACTACACCAAACTGGCTCTCCAGATTATAGGAGATTATAGATTATAGGCTGCTCTGAGACTCTGTCCTTGAAAGGGCAGCTTCTGTAAGTGGTCTTTCAGCCCCACCCACATCACAGGGTGTCTGTTGTGGGGGAGGAAGGTAAAGGAGATTGTGAGCCGCTCTGAGACTCTGACCAATTTTGCACTCACCTTATACCGCTCTCACATTCGTCTCCTCAGCGCGGCTTCCTACCGATTTCCCAGTATCTGCGCTGGAACTGTAGCAGCATCGGCGTTTTCGCACAGCAAAAGGAAACTGGTTTTTAGCAGTTTCCGTTTGCTGCATGAAAATGCCAATGCTTGCTGCAGCCCCAGTGCAGATAGTGGGAAATCGGAAGGAAGCTGCACTGAGAAGACGAATGTGAGAGAGGGTAAAGTGAGTGCGAAATCGGTCTCTGATTCAGAGAGAAGGGCCGAGTATAAATCTATCTTTCTTCTTTTTCTTTTCTCATGCACAGATGCAACAGGCAACCTCCTCTAAGGCAGGTGATGTGTTTGTGTTGAGTGCTTGGACCTTCCAGCGACACCTGATAATAGATGCACAGGAACAGGTCGTCCTCAGGGAGGACTGAACGGATTGCAATTGTGGTGCTTCTGTACCAGTTTTCCTCTGTATTTCTCCATAGATTTCCAGGTTCCCAACAACTTGCTCTTATTTCTAAATCAACCGTTGTTCATTGTTCAACACTAAATTGTTCAGGGTGGTGAGAACCAGAGAGGATTGTGAGGCACTCCAAAGGGATCTGTTGAGGCTGGGTGAGTGGGCGTCAATGTGGCAGACGAGGTTCAATGTGGCCAAGTGCAAAGTAAAGCACATTGGGACCAAAAATCCCAGCTACAAATACAAGTTGATGGGATGTGAACTGGCAGAGACTGACCAAGAGAGAGATCTTGGGGTCATTGTAGATAACTCACTGAAAATGTCAAGACAGTGTGCAATTGCAATAAAAAAGGCCAATGCCATGCTGGGAATTATTAGGAAGGGAATTGAAAATAAATCAACCAGTATCATAATGCTGTATAAATCGATGGTGCAGTCTCATTTGGTGTGCTGTGTGCAATTCTGGTCACCGCACATCAAAAAGGATATTATAGCATTGGAAAAAGTCCAGAAAAGGGTAACTAGAATGATTAAAGGGTTGGAACACTTTCCCTATGAAGAAAGGTTAAAACGCTTGGGGCTCTTTAGCTTGGAGAAACGGTCGACTGCGGGGTGACATGATAGAGGTTTACAAGATTATGCATGGGATGAAGAAAGTAGGAAAAAAAGTACTTTTTTCCCATTCTCACAATACAAGAACTCGTGGGCATTCGATGAAATTGCTGAGCAGACAGGTTAAAACGGATAAAAGGAAGTACTTCTTCACCCAAAGGGTGATTAACATGTGGAATTCACTGCCACAGGAGGTGGTGGCGGCTACAAGCACAGCCAGCTTCAAGAGGGGATTGGATAAAAATATGGAGCAGAAGTCCATCAGTGGCTATTAGCCACAGTGTGTGTGTGTGTATTGGCCACTGTGTGATACAGAGTGTTGGACTGGATGGGCCATTGGCCTGATCCAACATGGTTTCTCTTATGTTCTTATGTTTATTTTGAAATATGTTATAGCGCTTTGTTCAGGGCCAGTTCACCACACTGCTCAGTGCCTTCAGATCAGCCCTGACTTTCCCCCTGTTCTGCAGTATCCACTGATAGAATGCTAACTTTAAAAAACAAGTAACCTGGAAGTAATTGTTACTGTGGTTGTTTTAAGATTCCTTTTGTGTGGTGTTTTTACCAATTCACGGAGGTGTAGGAGCAAATCAGGAGAAAAGCAAACACAGAACGTCCTGATGCCATTGGACATTCATTCACAGCAGGACAGCTTTTTTGTGTTTCTCTTTGTTTTGCACTGCTTGGCAGGCCACGTATGCACATCAGCAACGTAGGTAGGGGGCAAACAATGCACATGAAGGGAAGTGGCACATGCTGTAAACCCAGAGCTGATTTTAGAATTTTCCTTCCCTAACCTGGAATTAAGAAGGAGGAGTGCAGAATGAGAACCAGGGAAATCTATTTATCCCTAAATGAAAAGAGGCAACCCAGACCAGATCAAGGAATCATGCAGAGACCCAGCAGGCACTGTTGCCTGTAGGTGTTTTGGATTCACAATCATCTTTAGGAGTTTTTTGGGGGGCTGGCTTCAAGGGAGAAGCTGCATTTCCAAGTAAGGTTGATTTGCAGTTTTTGCTATTAGGAGGTGAAATTGTCAGTACAAAGGAAAGACGGGGCTAAAAAAGGCACAAACAACAAAGAGAGGGGGTTTTTTTAAAGAGAGAGAGAGAGAGTTACTTTGGCTTGTTTTTTTTCTTTTCTTGAGAAGATTGCCCATTAAAATTCATAAAGCCCGTTAACAGAAAAACATAAAGTCACACCGTGACTCGTTCTTCTTTCGCCCTGATGACAAAGCTGTGGAATTAGGTATTCATTACATCTCTATACATTTGCAAACTTTGTGTTTAAATCCCCATTATCGGCAAAGGCCCCATCTGGGCGACACACTAATGAAGTCTTCTTAACTCTTCCGCTGCCAGAGAGCCGGCAGGAAGGGCTGCCGAGCTTGCGGGGAGGACGGGCCTAAGAGAATTCGGTACCTGAAGTGGGAAATTCAGCAGCAGTAGGGAACATCAAATAGGTTGGCCATGTACTTTGGTCGTTTTGGGGTTCAGTCCTTGGTAGAGTTGTCAGGTCTCTACCGAGTTTGGTGTAGCAGTTAAGTGTGTGGACTCTTATCTGGGAGAACCGGGTTTGATTCCCCACTCCTCTACTTGCAACTGCTGGAATAGTCTTGGGTCAGCCATGGTTATTACAGAGCTTGTCCTTGAAAGGGCAGCTTCTGTGAGAGCTCTCTCAGCTGCACATCCCTTACAGGATGTCTGTTGTGGGGGAGGAAGATAAAGGAGATTGTGAGCTGCTCTGAGATGCTGCGATTCAGAGTGAAGGGCGTGATATAAATCCAATTTCTTCTTCTTCCCTTGTATAATATAGTGGGTTCTATGCATGGCCGAGTCTCAGAGTAAGTGATAACAAGCTCTTTAATAGGAATCACGTAGTAAAAGGTTACAATACAAGACTGTTGTTGGGGTCCATGGGCCGAATTTATATACATCTCTGGGTTCCCGCGCAAGCACGTTATTGGGTCATTCAAACCGGCGGGGGCTTGTGATTGGTCCTGGGCTGCGGGGGTTTGAATCCTACAGCCCTTTGTTCCCAAGTCCCCAAGGTCAGTGCGTATGGCTCCAATGAGCCAGGCGGAAACACCAAAGCCTTCCCTTAAGTCCACATACACAACATCCCTCCCCGCTTAGTTCACAAACCCCTAGTGGGCATAGTCTTTTAGGTACGCGGCCTTGCGGTGCTTTCGCATCGACCGCCTGAGTACAGGGGTTGGCGGCGACGTGGTTTCTTCTTCAGGCATTGCTGGAGGATGCCGAGGGGGGAACCTGCCAGCTGGACTGGGTCCTCTGAGGTTTATGGCGCTGATGGTGGTCCTGTTTGTTTCGCTGGTTGTGGCACGGGTGTAGCCGCTGTCTCTTCTGCTTCCTCCGGCTCAGGGGTTGTTTTGCCACAAGCAGGGGCCAGGGAGGTTATATACTTGTCATTTCCCCCAGGCGTCTCTCGCGCATGTATTTGATCAATGTGTCACCTTATTGTGAATCCCCCCCTCTGAGGTGACTTCGTACATGATGGTCCCTAGTACACGGGATACTCGCTCTGGTATCCATGCTGCCCCCCCCCGAAGTTTTTGGCAAACACTAAGTCCCCTGTGTTGAACCCCCGTGGGGCCTGGACCGCCTCTGGTACCTCTTGCAGGTCAGGCATGCGGTCCGGATGCATGCAATGCAGGAGGGTTGTCAGCCGCCAGCCCATGAGAAGCTCTGCTCTACTGGGGGTGGAATGTTGTGCTAAGAGGCACTTAGCGAGGCGTGCTTCCCACTCCCCGTATGTGATTCGGCGGAGCATTTCCTTCGTAGCCCGCACCATTCTTTCCGCTTGGCCATTTGTGCCTGGGTGAAAGGGGGCTGACCTTATGTGTTTTATTAAATTTCAGTCACAGAAATCCTGAAACTCGGCCGAGGTGAAGGCTGTCCCATTATCCGATACTAACGTGTCAGGGAGGCCATGTGTGGCGAATATCCTGCGTAGTGCCTCTAATGCCACATGAGAAGAGGTGGAGGCCACTGGCACTACCTCTAACCATTTGGAGTAGGAGTCCACAATAAGGAAGAATATATGCCCCTGGAAGGGCCCCGCGAAGTCGAGGTGCAGGCGGGACCAGGGGTTGCGAGTGGACTTCCACTGGTGGGGTGGGGCACGGGGCGGCACTGGACAAGTCTCCTGGCATGGCTGACATCGGGCCACCCAGGATTCAATTGCGTAGTCAATTCCTGGCCACCATACATAGCTGCGGGCCAGCGCCTTCATTCGTACAATTCCCGGATGGGTTTCGTGCAGCTCTGTTAGGACTCGCTGCCACAGTACTGGGGGCACCACCACCCTACTTCCTCACAGCAGGCACCCTTTATGCACAGACAGTTCGTCCCAGCGGGACGCAAACACAAAGAATTCCAAGCCCATCCGTCCTTCTGGCCACCCCCTCCACACTCAGTTCAGAACTCGGGAGAGAGTTTTGTCCTTGGAAGAGCAGCGGGCAATGTCCTTCGCGTGTACTGGGCGGTCTGGGAGGGCTTCCATTGACATGATCTGGAACTCCAGGGCCGGGTCTGGGTCCATGGAGGGCAGCAGCAGGCTGCTCAGATCATCAGCATGGCCCATTGCTTTCCCAGGCCGGTACTTAAGGTCATATAGGTAACCCACCAGGCAGATGGACCACCTCAAAGCATTGGGGACGTCTGTCAGTCGGGGGCAAACAAGCCCAGCAGGGGCTTGTGGTCCATCAAGATAGCGAAGGGCCAGCCATACAGGTAATCATGGAATTTTTTTACCCCTGCCACGATCGCCAGGCCCTCTTTGTCTATTTGAGCGTAGTTTCACTCTGGTTTTTGTAAGGTCTTTGAATAATAGGCTACCAGGACCTCGCGCCTATCCGGCAGCCTGTGGGCCAACACGACGCCGACCCCATAAGGCGAGGCATCGCATGCGAGCATGACGGGTAGCCGCTCGTCGAAGTGCGCCAGCGAGCTATTAGAAGTCAAAATGTCTTTTATTGCCTGGAAAGCAGCGGCTTGCCGACGACCCCAAACCCATGGTGCCCTTTTGTCCAGCAGTCTGTGTAAGGGCTCTGCTACCGCCGCCTTGTGGGGAAATAAGGCATGGTAGAAATTGAGAATTCCCAGGAATGATTGTAACTCAGCCTTGTTGGTGGGAGCCAGCGCATCACAAATGGCATTTATTTTGTCCTGGGCCGGATGAATGCCGCTTGCGTCCACCGTAAACCCCAGAAAATCTATGGTGGGCACCCCCAATACACATTTTTTCCTTTTTCCCTTTAACCCCGCCCCCTCGAAACGCTGTAACACCATTCGGAGGCGGTCGCTGAATTCATCTTCGGTGGCTGCCGCAATCAGCACATCGTCGAAGAACGGCTGTGCCCCGGGGATGCCTTTAAGAAGGGAATCCATTAAGTTCTGAAACAGTCCCGGAGCCACGCTGACCCCAAACTGCAAGCATCTAACTTTGAAGGCCCCCCAGTGCGTTATGATAGTTTGCGCTTCTGCTGTGGTCACATCCACAGGGAGCTGTTGGTATGAGCCAGGCAGAAACACCAAAGTCTTCCCTTGAGTCCACATACACAACACCTTGCATAATTCAAGAAATTCACAACTACCTCCCCACCACTCCCCCAGTGATCCCTGCTCCTCCAGTGACCCAGAGGAAGTGGGGGGGGGAACCCTCCAGGATCCCTTAGCCATTCTTGCCTGGAAGGAAATTCCCTCCTGACCCCTCCTGGCAACTGGCAGGGATGGGGTGGGACTTACCAGGAGTGAGAGGGAAGCCTAGGCACTGGAGATGCAGTAATGTCACTTCTGGCATGCACTTGAAGTGGCATCATCACATTCCAGTGACACTCTAGTATTTGGGCAAAAACTCCATGGTAAACACAGCCTCTATCATTGAGTTTCTGCTCAAACACCAGAACATCACCATGATGTTATGACATCATTTCTGGTCATACAGGAAATGACATCTCCAGCCATGTGGCCTGGGCCTCTCTCTTTCTCCTAGTAAGTCCTCCTGCCGGCCTGCTGATTGTCAGCTGGGGCTGGCAACCTTAACCCTTGGCACGTCCTGCTCCAAGTATGAGACTCAGCTTGGTGTACCGTGTTCCCGCTAAGCTGAGTTAGTGTGAGCTAGCTCACAGTATTTTTAACTCCCAGCTCACACATTTTTTTCTTAGCTCAGGAAGGATGACCCCCAGAGCACACTAATTTGTGCAGTAGCTCACAACTTGAATGCCAGTTGCTCACAAAGCACAATTTTTGCTCACAAGACTCCAAAGCTTAGAGGGAACATTGAGTGGCTAAAGTGTCTGACTAGGATCTGGGAATCATAGACTCTTGGAGTTGGAAGGGACCTCCAGGATCATCTAGTCCTACCCCCTGCACAATTCAGGAAACTCACAAACACCTCCCCCTCAATTCACAGGATCTTCATTGCTGTCAGATGGCCATCTAGCCTCTGTTGAAAAATCTCCAAGGAAGGAGAGCCCACCACCTACCGAGGAAGCCTGTTCCACTGAGGAATCGCTCTAACAGTCAGGAAGTTCTTCCTAATGTTGAGCCGGAAACTCTTTTGATTTAATTTCAACCCATTGGTTCTGGTCCTACCTTCTGGGGCCACAGAAAACAATTCCACACCATCCTCTATTTGACAGCCTTTCAAGTCCTTGAAGATGGTGATCATATCACCTCTCAGCCGCCTCCTCTCCAGGCTAAACATCCCCAGCTCCTTCAACCTTTCCTCATAGGACTTGGTCTCCAGACCTCTCACCATCTTCGTCACCTTGCTCTGGAGAGCTGGGTTCGAATCCCAAACTGCTGTGAAAGCTTGCTGAGGGATCTTGGGCCAGTCACACACTCTCAGCCTAACCTTGTGAAGATAAAAAGGAGGAAAGGAGAGTGATGTTAAGCCGCTCTGGGTACCCATAGCAAAGAAAGCTGGGATATAAATAAAGTAAATAACTAGCTTTTCTCTCAGACCTGGAAGAGGCCTCATTCTCCAAGACGGGTTTGATTCAGCGGAAGACAGCTTTGCTTTATTCAACACTTGATCTTAGCTTTATTCTTTAACAATCCTTTCAAAATCATCCTTCTCTGCTTTCTTCCTGGACCGCTGCCTTCCAAATTACCTGTTCTTTTTGCCAAAGCTGTACAGATGCGGTACGAATCCTTCCTTGTTCCTGTTTTTCATTTCCAATCTTTTGCATGCTGTGATGGGCACGTGCCATTTTGACAACAGCTTTTGGTTCATTTGTGTGTCCTCGTCCACAATTGTGTTTCTGATGTGCTACAGGGCTTTTTTTTTTTTTTTGAGCAGGAACACCTTTGCCTATTAGGCCACACACCTCTGATGTACTAGCCAATCCTCCTGGAGCTGACAGCAGGCCCTGTACGAAGAGCCCTGTAAGCTCTTGGAGGATTGGCTACATCAGGGGTGTGTGGCCTAATAGGCAAAGAGCCATTTTGGTGTAGTGGTTAAGTGTGTGGACTCTTATCTGGGAGAACCGGGTTTGATTCCCCACTCCTCCACTTGCACCTGCTGGAATGGCCTTGGGTCAGCCATAGCTCTGGCAGAGGTTGTCCTTGAAAGGGCAGCTGCTGTGAGAGCCCTCTCCAGCCCCACCCACCTCACAGGGTGTCTGTTGTGGGGGAGGAAGGAAAAGGAGATTGTGAGCCGCTCTGAGACTCTTCGGAGTGGAGGGCGGGATATAAATCCAATATCTTCTTCTTCCAATATCTTCTTCAAAGGAGTTCCTGCTACAAAAAAAAAGCCCTGGATGCGCACATTGATGAAACAATACAGAAGAGCCATCCTGTTCCGGGCTGTTGTATCATAGAGTTGGAAGGGACCTCCGGGGTCATCTAGTCCAGCTTTCTGCACAATTCAGGAAATTCACAATTAGCTACTTCCCACTCCCCCAGAGACCCCTGCTCTATACCCAGAGAAAGGCAAAAAAAAAACCCTCCAGGATCCCTGGGCCAATCTGGCCTGGAAGAAAATTCCTTTCCTGACATCAGAGTGGTGACCAATTGGCACTACCCTGGGCATAGAAGGAAGTGTCACAAGAGTTGAGCCCTGACTGATCGCGTCCTGCCCTCCTTCTCATAATCTGCTTAACATCACAGAACCGGCACTGCCATCAGCGCTATGTAACTGCTCACTGTCCCCCATTTCATTGTCTGATGAAGTGTGCTTTTAGCACACGAAAGCTTACATTCTGCAGAAAACTTTGTTGGTCTGAAAGGTGCTACCGGACTCCTACTTTGTTCTTCAGTTGGCGGTGCTGTCAGCTTTCACGATTCTTTTTTGTGTGGTGTTTTACCAGTGCAGGGGAGCGTGTGTCTGGCTCAGGGGTGGCCAAACTGCAGCTCAGGAGCCACGTGTGGCTCTTTCACACATGTTGTGTGGCTTTTGAAGTCCCCACCGTCCCGTTGGCCAGTTTGGAGATGGCATTTGTCTCTTTAAATCTTTCTTCAAGCCAAGTCAGCTAGTGGCTTGGATAATGCATTTAAAGTTAAAGTTGCTTTCTTTCCAGTTCTCCCTCCCTCTCCTCATCTATTTTCCTTCCTTCCTTCCTTCCTTCCTTCCTTCCTTCCTTCCTTCCTTCCTTCCTTCCTTCCTTCCTTCCTTCCTTCCTTCCTTCCTTCCTTCCTTCCTTCCTTCCTTCCTTCCTTCCGTCGCTCAAACATCTGACGTTCATGTCTTGTGGCTCTCAAGCATCTGCCATTTATTCTGTATGGCTCTTACATTAAGTGAGTTTGGCTACCCCTGATCTGGCTCGACAGGGAAAGGAATTCCAGTGCATGCATATCAGTAAGCATATCAGGATGGCCTTTTGCAGTGTCTTCTTCCCTTCCCTGTAAGAGATTTATGTTCTGCCAAAGGATCACTTGAGCTGTGCGCATTAAAGAACATGCACAATGTGGAGTGAGACATCTGCTGTCTTCACACCAGGAGGAAGAGGCAGCATATGGCTCGAGTGGACATGAATCACCAGATCCTTACCCGCTTTGTGTCACCCGAACAGCTTGTCAGAGGGGTGAATTGCAAGCCTGTAAGTCAACATGTTGACACTGTTGAGCAGAATCCCCTGACTCAGAGATCAGGTGACTGGCAGGGACCAGTCATCTCCCACTTCCTGCTAACTTAACTCTAGGTTAACTCTAGGGCCCATTGTTATTTCCCTTTAGTGGGAGCAAAAAGCTCGGCCAAGGAAATCACTTGGCTGCTCCTAAGTGGCTCTGGACCATTGTGGGTGAAGACAGAGGTAACGTGGGTGAAGACAGATGGAGAGCCAGTTTGGTTAAGTGCCCTGACTCTTATCTGGGAGAACCAGGTTTGATTCCTTACTCCTCCACATACACCTGCTGATGTGAGCTTGGGTCAGCCACGTATTCTCTCAGAGCTGTTCTGCTCAAGTTCTGAGAGAACTCTGTCAGCCCCACCTACCTCACAGAGTGTCTGCTGTTTGGAGGGGAGGGGAAAGAAGATTGTAAGCCATTCTGAGACTCCTTCGGGTAGTGAAGGGCAGGGTATAAATCCAATATTCTCCTCCTCTTCTTCACATTTGGCAAGCAGGAGGGTGAAGACCAACATAACTTTTAATGTGTCAGTGAAATCACTGGAGCAGGACCAGCAAGGACTGATACAACAGTCTTCTCAGTGACGTCGAAGAGAGATGTAATGCTCAGTGTGTGCAAGAGATGCTGGATTTCAAAGTGAAGACAGACATATTGTTTAATGCAGGGGTTCCCAATGTAGTGCGCCAAGATCTTTCTTGGTGTCCATAAAGTGTTTTTAGAAAGAGGGTGTGAGCAGTTGGGGCTTTCGCTCAGCAGGGCCATTGGGCATTGAATTGGCTATGCAGGGTTTTTAAATGTTACATCAGCAACAGCAGCTGCTACAGAGCACAAGGATCTCCACTGCATTACTGTGTGCGTATGCAAGGATTGCGTTTTACAAATGTGTTCATCTTAAAAGGCATCCTTCTGCCTGAATTTATTTTGTATTTGTGTGCGTTTGTGTCTGTACCTGGAAGTCATGGCTGATCCCTCCTGGGGACTTGATATTGAGGGAGGTGGCTGAATAAAGCCTGCCCCTTCCCTCCTGGCTGCTGGTATTCCTAGGAGGTCTCCTGTCCAAGTACTTGCCCTGCTTAGCTTCTGAGATCTGAGAGCGGGCTTGCCTGAGCTCTCCAGGTCAGGACATTCCCGATGAAATGTTGAAGAGCTACTTAGAATTATGCAGAATCTCGCTCTGTGACATTTTGTAGATGGCTCCGCCTCCTGTGGCAGCCATTTTATGGTTGACTCCGCCTCCTGTGGCAGCCATTTTATGGTTGGCTCCACCTCTTGCGGCAGCCATTTTTGTGGTTGTGCCCACCACCCTGTATCAGAATTCCAAAGGTATCAGCAGTATTGAAAAGGTAAGGGATTCCCGGAAATATTGCTTTAGTAAGGGGGAGAAACAGATATAATGGTTGGATCAGTAAAGACAAGGACAGATGTAACATGTTAAGGTGCAAGTGGTTGAATTAGTAAGGCCAGGGCTTTCTTTGTAGCAGGAACTCCTTTGCATATTAGGCCGCACACCCCTGATGTAGCCAATTCTCCAAGAGCTTACAGGGCTCTTCTTACAGGGCCTACTGTAAGCTCCAGAAGAATTGGCTGCATCAGGGCGGCGTAGCTTAATATTCTACAGAATTCCTGCTACAAAAACAGCCCTGAGTAAGGATGAAGACAGACTTACAGCGCAGCCAAATGCCTCGGAATGCAGAATGTACACATTCCAAATTGCTTCCACCACCACATTTAAATGTTTACTTCAGTCTTCACCCTTCTTTGAAGAATTTAGGTTTTTATCTTTCCTTTTCTTTCCAAAGAGGCATGCCAAAAGTCCAACAGAGTCGGTAGAAATTGATTTCATTGTGAGGGCAAGAAAGATGGACATTTGTGTGCGAGGGCAAGAAAGAGGGACACTGTGGAACGGTTTTCAACAGAGGCAAAAACTGACAGGCCAATCCACCACTTTGAATACAGCTTTGGGAAAGGATGATGGACCAGACAATTGCACCCCAAGCCGCCCCCCCCATCCCGCCTGCCATGCTGGCTTGGAACCCAATGCTCCCTGGCTGCACAAACATCACACCTGAGTGGCGTGTCTATTTTTGTGCCCGCAAACAAACAAACAAGCAAGCATTTTGCTCCAGACCCAACAGCAGCCGAGCGTGCGCTCAAACGGCATGGCACCAAGAACTGTCTCTCGCCCGCTCTGCTGTGACGTGAACAGATGGGTGCCTCCGGAGAAGCGTCTCCCCTGATCTCACCTGGTAATGAGTCTCTCCGCATGAATGGGGCCACATGCTCCTCCAAATGGAAGGGGAGGGACCCCGCCACGTTTGTCACGGGAGAAGAGCTCGGAGGGATGGAGGCAAGTGGCGGAATCGAGAGCACCGCTCAAGCTCGGCTGATGAGTTTGGGTTTCCCTCTTGGGATCCCATCGATCTTGGCATTCCGTGGGATGCTGCTTGCCTTCTTAAGTGACAGCCAGTGGGCTGCCAAGGGCGGGACGGTGAGAGCAGGCCACTCTGGGGGCAGGCACTAAAGGGGGTGCATTTGCTGCCAGACACAGGAAGAAGAAGTGCAGATTTATGCCCTGCCCTTCTTTCTGAATTAGAGACTTAGAGCGGCTCACAATCTCCTTTGTCTTCTTCCCCCCACGACAGACACCCTGTGAGGTGGGTGGGACTGAAAGGGCTCTCCCAGCAGCTGCCCTTTCAAGGACAACCCCTGCCAGAGCTATGGCTGACCCAAGGCCATTGCAGCAGGTGCAAACAGAAAAGTGGGGAATCAAACCCGGTTCTCCCAGATAAGAGTCTGCTCGCTTAACCGCTTCACCAAACTGCTTGAAATGGCCTGCAATATAGGTTCTTCTCAGGGATCATCAACGGTGGGTTTTTCCAAACAAACCCTGCTGGGGAGGAGGCACAGGAGACACAGGCGAGGTTGTGGAGCCATGGAGGAGAGAAGGGAGGGAGAATTCCTAGATCACCCCACTGCTTGCACATCTCACCTGGCACTGTAGCCTTTAGGCATGCCCAGCCCTAGACCACACCAGGGCTTTTGTCTGCCTTGGAGGAATGCCAGCGTGGCACGCATTTTTCCAGACTCTGCATCTGGGTCCGTCCCTGCAGTGGGGTATAAAACCATAGAGTCCACCCTCCAAAGCAGCCATTTTCCTCCAGGGGAACTGATCTCTGTCAGCTGGAAATCAGCTGTAATTCCGGGAGATCTCCAGCTACCACCTGGAAGCCGACAACTCTATGCATTTATTAGAACATCCTTAAGTGCATGCCCTCACCTCACACTCTCCACCATTCACGCCAGAGTACGCTCTTCTGAACCTCGTAGGCGCCTCACGCGCTCCTGACCGCACAGAAGAACTAGTTTCACACATGTTCGTAGCAGCTAAATTCGCAATTGCCCTGGTTTGGAAGCAACAAACTCCTCCTTCGAGACAGGCACGGTGGCTGAAATTGTGGGATTATTTTGTTTTAGATAAGCTCCCCTATGATTTGGATCCTCGTTGCTCCTCCCAAGCCGCTTCCCTAGACTTTATGTGCAAATGGTGTCCCTTTCTTGATAAAGTCTCGAAGGACAGCAGGAACCCTAATGACTCATACCATGCCGTTTTGATGTCATGTCAACTAATGTTGTAATTAGCCTTTAGTAGCTAACCTTGTATGTTTCCATTTCCCTATTTTATATTGGTACATGCTACACATCTGTTGATGTCTCATCACTATTGTACCTTGAACGTTATATTAATAAAGCTTTTCAAAATTAAAAAAAAAAAGAAGAACATCCTTGTAATGAATTGAATGAAAAGTTTTCCCCAGTAAGTGAAGCAATGTTGTGCTTTAATACAAACCATTCCTTGAAATAAGGAAGGGGTGAGGAGCCTCCAAGCGTTATCGGCTTAGGGAGGCCAAGTCTTACCAGGCTGCCGGTGGGGGACATCGCCAGGAAGTGACATCATCGTGCCAGGCATGTCATGAATGAGATGCTCTAGCACTGGTGCCATAGAATGCTAGAGCATCCCATGTGTGATGTGAGCCCAGCACGATGATGTCACTTCTGGGTGATGTCGTCACGCCAGGCACATCGGGCATTGATGGAGCTTTGGGGGCGGGGATACCCCGCTGGCCAGCTCCATTCTGGCGAGTTGGAGGTCCCCAAATCGGGGAAACCCCACCCCCAACAGGAGGCTGGGAACCCTATATCTGCTTTTTAATTCCTGTTTTTAAAAAAGTCCACAGGAAAGTTCTTAAGGCTCAGTTATTGTGCCCTGTGTAGGATTCCCTTTCCTCCTTCACCCGCTTTAAGTGATTAAGCGAATATTTAAAAATACTTTTAACTTCTCCCCCGGTCTCTGCCTCCAAGCACCGCAGAGAAGTCAGGCCTGCACTTTGCTCCTTATAATTAGCACCTTTTCTGCTGGCAAACGGCAGACTGGAGCACAAGTGGAAGAGCCTTAATTAAAACAATTAATCGGTGTGCGGGGTGTCGGGAAATACGTTTTTGGAAAACGGGAAAAGTTTTTAAAAAAGGCTTACTCATTGCAGGCAACTTGGAAAGGTTAAGAAGTCCCAACCTCTCTAAGAAAAGGCATGTTGGTTTCAAAGCAGGGTCTGGATCCGTTGCGCGTTTTGCACATGGAAATCCAGCCTGCGTTAGATCTTGAACTGGGGGAAGGTCTAGCAGAGGGCTAGGCTGGGGGTTGAGAGAGGACAGCAAGACTTTGTCCAAGGCAGGGTTTTTGTTGGGGTTTATAGGAAGTTTAGCAGAGTTGTGTGGAGAGAACCACAATAAACAAGCCAGGCACACGTTTTAGCTTAAGAACAAAGTAGTTTACTTTTACGATGAGGAAAGGGTTACTGGGATTACTAGAAAACAAAGAAGGACTCAATATCCTTTCTAGCTTCTAAGCTACATCTCGACTCTCTTGGAGTCCAAACTCTAACTGCAAGGAGATCTGAGGACTTACACAAAGGGCAATGAAACTGACCAAATGGTTTCCCCCAGACCACCTCCCAAATATATGGATTAGCCAATTAGGGCATTGCTTCAATGGTCACTTTACATTTTGACACCTAGCCTGAGCGGGAAATACGTGCACACATTCTCATTGGCTCTATCTCTCACTGGCTAAGCATCAGCATGCATATACATTTAATTAACTCATGACAACAGGAAGTGAAATTGCAATAGAAACCCAACAGTTTTCCAATGTGTGGGTCAGAACCCCCAAATGGGTTGCAAAGTCTCTGAAAGTGGGTCATCCCTGCCGTTTCCATTGTTCTTTTCTGCATTTTGGAAACCAAGATCTGACCCTGGGAACCAAGATCTGACCCTGGAAACATTCGTCTTCTTCAACTGCTAAGGTAGTTTTCCGATCTTCATCTGCAAGGAAGAAACTGGGCAATTTTTTGGATATGATTAATTCACTTAGCCTATTAAGAGGGAGGACAAACAACTTTCTCTCAGATCAGGTCGAATTTCACCGTCCAATAAAATATATTCCAATGACTCAAATGGACCAAATCCACATTTACAAACTGTGCCAAATATGCTGTGTCTACAAATCATCCTTCTGGTATAGTCGAAGGGGAAGAATTTAACTGAGCAAGCATGAATGATCTTCTATCATGAGGCATCGTTAAATGCACTACTTAGAACTGCACTTGGGAATATCAGTACTCCCTCTAAGTTGTAGAGCAGGGGTTTCAAACATATGGCCTGGGGGCTGAATCAGGCCCCCGGAGGGCTCCTCTCAGGCCCTCAAACAACTGGCTGTCATCTGCTTCCTTCTCCCTCTCTCTTGCTTCCTTCTGCATCACAGCTTGCTTTGCCAGGCTTGCTCAACTGCACAGGAGCTACAGAGCAAAATATTTTCTCCATTGGCTGAGGCTCCTCCCTTGGGGAGGACAGGGTGGAGGCAGCGCTTGCTTTGCCAGGCTCTCTCATTTGCACAACAGAGCTACTGAATCAATCCTCTCTTCTTTCTATTGGCTGAGGCTCCTTCCCCTCCTTGTCCCCAGGGAAGGAAGGAAAGAGCCAGAGCTTCCTTTGGCCAATTCCCTGGATCCCATGAGAGAAATACAAAGAAAGCACCTTTAAGAACGATGAGTGCTAATGTTTTAAGCATGTTTTAAGCTTTTTTTTTTTTAAATCATTAATTGTGTTGGTCTGTGTCCTTTATAAAGTTTATATCTCTGCTACCTAATATTAAACAGGCACTCATATCGCCCAGCCTGACATGGCCTGGACCGGCCCAACAAGGTCTCATTTATGTCAGATCTGGCCCTCATAACAAATAAGTTTGACACGTCTGCAGAGTCTAGCGAGCAAAAATTCTACTTTGTGAGCTACTGGCATTCAAGTTGTGAGCGAGCGATTTGGCTACTGCACGAATTAGCTTGCTCGGGGGCCATTTTTCCTGAGCTAGGACAAAAATGTGTGAGCCAGAGGCTAAAAAACTGTGAGCTAGCTCACACTAACTCAGCTTAGAGGGAGACTGCTGGGGATCTGATCACAATTCAAACGAATGCCATGTCAACCAGTCGTACGGTTAACTCTCCCCCTCCATCCATCGCCGAAGCGCATCGTTCTGTACTTGCACACTGGTGGCATTCAGTAGGGCACTTTGCCGTGTAGCTTTGGTACATGCTCACAGTTGAAAAGAATATAACTTTTTTTTTTTTGCCCTGTGTGCCAAAAATGGTTGAAAAATGAAAGTTGGAACTGGCTCACAGAAGAAAACGAGTTGTTTCGATGCTGTGTTGCTGAGGACAACATAGAAGGCCAGCGAGGGCAAGCGAGAGCAAGAGTAACTGAAAGTCAGGCACGAGCATCTTCCGCATGCTCTGCTAACAAGCTCATTGGGAAAAGTAGGGTGGAAAAATATTTGCAATAAAAATTCCCACGGTGAGGCATTTTGGGTTTTCCTTGCTTCTTCTGAAAAGTGCTCCGCCGGGACTACTTAAATAGGAGCACCCGAGAGTCTCCGTAAGACACATGGTGAATCTCCCGAGCTCCACAAAGACTCTTAATTATGCCCAGAGGACGAATGCAACCGAAGGTGCTGGTTTGCCAGTGGTGCAGTTCTCTGGAGGACTTGGCTGGCTGCATAATCAGGCATTCCTTTTCAGCGGAGATACCGTGATTATGTGTTTTCGGTCTCGCACAATGAGCTGTTGTTATCATCTGGGGAGAATTTCACCCTTGCGTCTTTTTGTCTTGTGTGTGTAAGCTGCTGTTTAAAATGGCAGCCGTGTGCCAACTCTCCCTTGCAATCCCCTAGGATGTTTCCCCGAGCAATGCTGCGATCCTCGCAAGGAACATGCTTGAAAATCAAGCTGGTGTTCTTTTCAGTGCTGGTGTTCTTTCAAGGTTATCGTGTCCACATTGATCAGGCCTTGAATTCAGCAGGAGCTCACAGGAGCACAGCTCCTGAACTTTTCTGAGGGTTCCCCCTCTTCCTCCCCACCTACCTTGTCCATTCAATAGTAGGTGCAGCTGCATAACAATCCCTGGATTAGCAGAGTGGGCAGCCAGCCAGCCCCCAGGAGTTTTGCCCCCTGGAGAAGCCCGCACCACCCTTCTCCACTTATGTGATTTTGGGCGACGGATGGCTTGCTGACCTTTTGACTGGGGACGGGGTGGAGAGGAGAGCCCCAGGCGAGCGAGGCCTGCTTGGACTGGCTTGATCTCTAGCCATCCCAAGCAGGCCTTGCTTGCCCGGGCTCTCCTTCCTTGTATCTGGTTGCTTTTGGCTGGGAGGGGCAGCATATGCTAATGAGTTATGCTAATGAGCTCTGTCACCTATTTTTTCCTACAAAACGGCCCCTTGACGTTGATCGTTTGCTCACAATTTAAAACAGTACGTATTATAAGTTCGTTTGCGTCTGCACGTTTTGTAGTGTTCGTTGTCAGACAGGCAACTGGACAGTACCTAACACAGTCACGTTTTATTTATTATTTAGATCAGGGGTGGCCAAACTTGCTTAACATAAGCAGCCCCGGCGCTAAGCTCTTGCCCCCCCAGCTCCCTTGGAAGAAATAATTACACGTGTGTGACATGATGATGTCACCAAAAGTGACTTAATTGCGCAGGCCGGGGGATGAGGGAGCAATGGGGGTGCACAACAGTGTTGCTGCGCTGCCACTTTCCCCTGCAGTACGCTCTTCGGAGACTTCCTCGGAAGTCTCTGAAGAGCACACTGTTTTAGCACTGCTTTTGAGCCAGTTTGGTGTAGTGGTGAAGTGTGCGGACTCTTATCTGGGAGAACCGGGTTTGATTCCCCACTCCTCCACTTGCACCTGCTGGCATGGCCTTGGGTCAGCCATAGCTCTGGCAGAGGTTGTCCTTGAAAGGGCAGCTGCTGTGAGAGCCCTCTCCAGCCCCACCCACCTCACAGGGTGTCTGTTGTGGGGGAGGAAGGTAAAGGAGATTGTGAGCCGCTCTGAGACTCTTCGGAGTGGAGGGCGGGATATAAATCCAATATCTTCATCTACCTCACAGGGTGTCCGTTGTGGGGGAGGAAGGTAAAGGAGATTGGGAGCCCCTCTGAGACTCTTCGGAGTGGAGGGTGGGATATAAATCCAATATCTTCATCTACCTCACAGGGTGTCTGTTGTGGGGGAGGAAGATAAAGGAGATTGTGAGCCGCTCTGAGACTCTTCGGAGTGGAGGGCAGAATATAAATCCAATATCTTCATCTACCTCACAGGGTGTCTGTTGTGGGGGAGGAAGGTAAAGGAGATTGGGAGCCCCTCTGAGACTCTTCAGAGTGGAGGGTGGGATATAAATCCAATATCTTCATCTACCTCACAGGGTGTCTGTTGTGGGGGAGGAAGGGAAAGGAGATTGTGAGCTGCTCTGAGACTCTTCGGAGCGGAGGGCGGGATATAAATCCAACATCTTCTTCTTCTTCTTCACACTGTTTTAGCAGAGCCTGGCTGCTTTTGAGCCGAAAGCGGCCAAGCAGAGCCTTCCTGTTGCACTGATGAGCACAATGGGGAGGAGCCCCTCAACTGCTTTCAACCCAAAAGCGGCTGGGCACTCTAAAGCAGTGCACTTGAGTACCATGCTCCTTGCAAGGATAGCGATAGTTCAAGGGATGCTGTACTAGATGGACCGTTGGTCTAGTACAGGGTGGCCAAACTCGCTTAATGTAAGAGCCACATGGAATAAACGTCGGATGTTTGAGAGCTGCAAGACATGAACAAATATTACATGCATGTCTTTGTTAAAATTCTTAATACTTTGCAGAAAGACAATGTGTGCAAACATATGTATGCACTTTACAACATGACCATGTAAGAAGGAGACTTTTTAAAAAACAAAAGCTCGGCGTAACAGGCCTCATAAAACCAGCATAGGGAAAGGCTTTTTTTTTTTTTTAGCAGGAAAGCACAGGAACGCAGTTCCGGCTGTTTTGCCATCAGCGGGTGTGGCCTAATATGCAAATATGTTCTTGCTGGGGGTTTTCTACAGAAAGCCCTGTGTGAAACAATGGCGATGTCAGGGGGTGTGGCCTAATATGCAAATGAGTTCCTGCTGGGCTTTTTCTCTACACAAAAAGCTCTGAATGGAACTTCCATGTTTGGAAGCAGCCTATCTCTGAGTACAAGACAGTGTGTCCCAGAAGAAGAAGAAGATATTGGATTTATATCCCGCCCTCCACTCCGAAGAGTCTCAGAGCAGCTCACAATCTCCTTTACCTTCCTCCCCCACAACAGACACCCTGTGAGGTGGGTGGGGCTGGAGAGGGCTCTCTCAGCAGCTGCCCTTTCAAGGACAACCTCTGCCAGAGCTATGGCTGACCCAAGGCCATGCCAGCAGGTGCAAGTGGAGGAGTGGGGAATCAAACCCGGTTCTCCCAGATAAGAGTCCACGCACTTAACCACTACACCAAACTGGCTCTACACCAAACTGGCACAGAACACTGTGGCTTTCATGCCTTACCTGTGGACTTCTATGAAGCATCTGACTAGCCAGCACTGGAAAGAGGATGAAAAGGTGGCTGGATCCAGCTGGGATCTTCTTAGATTCCTATGCACAAAGGCCCATATTTTTATTCCCATAGAGAAGCTCTGGTATTGAAGAGCCAAGGAAAGGTCACAGACCCTTTTGAAAAGGAGGGGGCCAGAACGTCAGAGCTGTTCCCCACTCCACGGCCTCTCCCCTTCGCTGGGTCTTGCCTTGTGAATATCTTTGGGGTCACCCCCCACTGGTCTCAGGTGAGCAAAGCAAGCCCTCTTTCAAGCCGGGGCTTCAAAGCAGCCTTGAAGTCTTCTGTTTCTCTCATTAAACCATGACCCCATGGCCCAGGATAGCTCCCAAATCCCTAGCTTTTTGTCCGATTTGGGTTTGGAATTTATTCGAGGACACGGCAGCGCTGAGCAGAGCGACCTCTGAAGCAAAAAGTCACTGCGCCGGCCAAACTTTCAGCTGCTGTTCTGGTCCTGTTCTTCATTCACCGGGCAGTAGGAACAGGGACGTCCTCCTTTTTGGAGTCATATTCCCTCTAGGGTTGCCAATCCCCAGGTGGGAGCAGGGGATCCCCTGGTTTGGAGGCCCTCCCCCCGCTTCAGGGTCATCAGAAAGCGGGGGGAGGGGAGGGAAATGTCTGCTGGGAACTCTATTATTCCCTGTGGAGATTTATTCCCATAGAAAATCATGGAGAATTGATCCGCGGGTATCTGGGGCTCTGGGGGGGCTGTTTTTTGGTGTAGAGGCACCAAATTTTCAGTATAGTATCTAGTGCCTCTCCCCAAAATATCCCCCAAGTTTCAAAATGATTGGACCAGGTGGTCCAATTCTATGAGCCCCAAAAGAAGGTGCCCCATCCTTCATAATTTCCTATGGAAGGAAGGCATTGAAAAGGTGTGCTGTCCCTTTAAATGTGAGGGCCAGAACTTCCTTTGGAGTTCAATTATGCTTGTCACAGCCTTGATCTTGGCTCCACCCCTAAAGTCTCCTGGCTCCACCCCCAAAGTCCCCAGATATTTCTTAAGCTGGACTTGGCAACCCTAATTCCCTCACTGAAGATCTTCTCAATCTAATTTATTGTATTTATCTCAGAGGGGGTGAATGAATATTCCCCACAACTTTATGTACATACAGACCTCAGTTTGGGCAGGAACTCACAGGAACAGAGCTCTGGGACCTCTAAAGTTTATTGTACCCTTTCTTTCTTACCCCCCCCACCCAATATAGGGTTGCCAATCCTCAGGTGGGGGCAGGGGATCCCCCGGTTTGGAGGCCTTCCCCCCACTTCAGGGTAATCAGAAAGCGGAGGGGGGTGGGAAGGAAATATCTCAATTATTCCCTATGAAGAACGATTCCCATAGTGAGTTTATCCACAGGCATCTAGGGCTCTAGGGGAGTTATTTTGAGATAGAGGCACCAAATTTTCAGCATAGCATCTGGTGACTCTCCTCAAAATACTCCCCAAGTTTCAAAAAGATTGGATCAGGGGGCCCAATTCTATGAGCTCCCAAAGAAGGTGCCCCTATCCTTCATTATTCCAAATGGAGGAAAGGCATTTAAAAGGAGCATGGTCCCTTTAAATATGATGGCCAGCTCCTTTTGGAGTTCAGTCGTCCTTGCCACACCCTTACTCTTGGCTCCATCCCCAAAGTCTCCTGGCTCCACCCTCAAAGTCCCCAGATATTTCTTAAGTTGGACTTGGCGACCCTACCCCAATACTTGCTTCTGGCCTCCGTTGTTCAAACCCCCTGTGAGCATTTTGTTGAACTCTAACACCAATTTCGCACTAAACCTTTAATCCTGGTTTAACTGTGTCCTCAAACTGACATTCTACACTAGAATCAGAGAATCAGAAAAACCAACTCTATGACTCGATGATTCTATGATTTTACTGTAGAATATAAGCTTGGGGACAGAGTTAAACCAGGATTAAAGGTTTAGTGCCAAACTGCTATAAGAGTTGACAAACAAAAATGGGGAAAGAAACCAAACCTATAAAGCAGACAAATGGAAATCTTCCTTGTGCCACTGTGGCCACACAGGAGAGAGGCATTTAAAAACTATGATGGGAGTAAGGTTTTATTTTGTCAATTCTAATTCAAGAAACATTTTAAGGTAGATGCTGAGCGATGTCAGATGTGTGTGTCTCTTTTTCATTTCATATGTATGAATATTTAAGCATGTATCAGTTACATATGTAAATTACAACATGCTGTTATTTAGCGCACGATGTTTTGATTCTAGTGTTTGCTCAACAAATACACTGTGCTTTCGTGTTTACTGTGTATCAACCTGCATAGAGGCTGGCAGCCAGGGCTTTTTTGTAGCAGGAACTCCTCTGCATATTACGCCACACCCTCCTAATGTAGCCAATCCTCCTGGAGCTGACAGTAGGCCCTATACAAAGAGTCCGGTAAGGAATTCTAGCAGGACCTCCTTTGCATATTAGGCCACACACCCCTGATGCAGCCAATCCTCCTGGAGCTGACAGGCCCTGTACAAAGAGCCCTGTAAGGAATTCTAGCAGGAGCTCCTTTGCATATTAGGCCACACCCTCCTAATGTAGCCAATCCTCCTGGAGGTGACAGTAGGCCCTGTACAAAGAGCCCTGTAAGGAATTCTAGCAGGACCTCCTTTGCATATTAGGCCACACACCCCTGATGTAGCCAATCCTCCTGGAGCTTCCAGTAGGCCCTGTACAAAGAGCCTTGTAAGGAATTCTAGCAGGACCTCCTTTGCATATTAGGCCACACCCTCCTAATGTAGCCAATCCTCCTGGAGGTGACAGTAGGCCCTGTACAAAGAGCCCTGTAAGGAATTCTAGCAGGACCTCCTTTGCATATTAGGCCACACACCCCTGATGTAGCCAATCCTCCTGGAGCTTCCAGTAGGCCCTGTACAAAGAGCCATGTAAGGAATTCTAGCAGGACCTCCTTTGCATATTAGGCCACACACCCCTGATGTAGCCAATCCTCCTGGAGCTTCCAGTAGGCCCTGTACAAAGAGCCTTGTAAGGAATTCTAGCAGGACCTCCTTTGCATATTAGGCCACACCCTCCTAATGTAGCCAATCCTCCTGGAGCTTCCAGTTGGCCCTGTCCTTAGAGCCCTGTAAGCTCCAGGAGGATTGGCAGCTCTAGTTTCGCCACCTGCACTCCTGTCTGTGCATGCTGCCCAATATGGTGGGGGTGCTCCCAGTTGCTTACGCTGCCCAATAAGCTGGGGAACGTGTGTATGAGCATTGGAAGCAGGGCTTTTGTTGTAGCAGGAGCTCCTTTGCATATTAGGCTACACCCCCCTGATGTAGCCAATCCTCCGAGAGCATACAGGGCTCTCAATACAGGGCTCTTGTAAGCTCCTGGAGGATTGGCTACATCGCGGGGTGTGGCTTAATATGCAAAGGCCACCCCTAGACTAGATTCGACATTCCATTGCATCCTTTTTCTCCAGCAGGGGAATTGATCTTTGTAGTCTGGAGAGGAGCTGTAACTTTGGGAGATATCCAACCCCCACGTGGAGGTTGGCAACCCACTATACAATAGCAACCCTAGGAGAGGAAAGAGGAGTCATGGAGCACTCCCTCCCTTAGACTTACCCTAGCCTGGAACTGGCTCTGGTGGGCTACGTCTAGCCACTATGGTCAACTAATGCCAGTGCCTCTCTCTGACCCAATTCAAGAGGCTAGAGGGAGGCCTCCTTGCATTGCAGGAAGGTGCTGCCATTCACCAAGCAAAGGGGCAGGAGACAACCTTTTATGTGCCAGTGATACCATTCTGCCCGGGTGTGTGTGTGTGTGGGGTTGTAGCAGGAACTCCTTTGCATATTAGACCACACACCCGTGATGTAGCCAATCCTCCTGGAGCTTACTGTAGGCCCTGTACTAAGAGCTATTGGAGGATTGGCTACATCGGGGGGGGGAGGGGTTGTAGCCTATTATGCAAAGGAGTTCCTGCTACAAAAAAGCCCTGCATTCCACCTAATAATCTATGTCATTTCTGTGAACCACTATGACTTGCAATGCTGACTTGTGGATGCTTAATTTACGGCTTGAGACAATCATAATTCTGATGAGCAATATTCCATGCAAAGACCAAGAAAAACAGCACAATAATGCAGCGCGAGTTTGTTTTGAGAGGCAAACTTGAAAGGATGTTGGGGGGAGAGACCGGCAAGAAATTCGCAGTTACCCGTGGCTATTACGCCAATCCCTCTATCACCAAAGGCCAGAACTAGATCATGGGAAAATGCCAGTTTCAGCAATGATCCCACAGTGGGTTTTGTGAAAATCCAGACGTCATTTCCTTTTCTTTCCCTTTTCTTTGGGCCGTCATTCCCGTCTCTCCCACCAAATGCCTTGGCACAGGCGTTCCCTGCTGCCAAATCCTTCCTTTTGTGCTGCCGGAGTGCAGGAATGACCCGTCTAGGCCTTGCCAGCCTTCAAAGGCCAGAAAGGGAATGGCTTTTGAGCCAAAAATGGCCCGAGCAGAACCCTCCCTGGAGCCTATTCTGCTCTTCAGCATTAGCGCCCCGGCCTTTCTTGCCCCTTCCCTGTCCGGTACCCCCCTTTTTGAGACCAAGCTGAATGGCAGCGTCTCAAAGTGGCTAACGCAAAGCGAAGCTTGTTTTGAAACATGCGGGCCACGGGCCAAAAAGGCATCCAGGAGAATCTCACAAAAGACCTGTTTTGGCTGCAAAACCGAATGAGATGTGGAGGGAGACACAGGCCTAGGCGGGAAAAGGACCTTCGCCGTGTGAGCTCGAGGAGGAGCGAAGGGGAGGAGTGGGTGGTCCTGTCCGTCAGCATTCCTTCTTCAATGGAAAATGCAAAGTTGGACGCCTTGGCCAGCCTGGATGGGACTTGGGAGGTTTTCTCTTTGCCTGGACCTCTGCCAAATCCTCCAGGGTGGAATTTGGGCTCCCACCAGAGCAGAACAGCATCCCGAGACTGTGAGATGACTTCCTCCGAAGGCCCACGGCTTTCAGCGAATTCTTTGCACGTTCGTCAGAGAACTGCATGATTGTTTTTAGAGCCGGGAAACCAACGGGCTGGACTTGCGCAATGTTTTTATTCCCATGACAGTTTTAACCCTTGGAGACCAAGCCGCTGCCTGGAGGCATGCTGGCGCAAGAACACTTAGCGGTTGGTTCAGCGTCATGACTTCCCAGAACCCATGAGGCAGTGTGACTGTGAGCCGAGTGCACATGTGCAAAGCCTCCCTCACAAACCAAAGGGAGAATCTGACAGAATCTGTGGAATTCACTGCCACAGGAGGTGGTGGCGGCCACAAGCATGAACTCCTGCTAGGCTTTTTCTACAAAAAAGCCCTGTGTGAAACAATGATGTCAGGGGGTGTGGCCTAATGTGCAAATGAACTCCTGCTAGGCTTTTTCTACAAAAAAGCCCTGTGTGAAACAATGATGTCAGGGGGTGTGGCCTAATATGCAAATGAACTCCTGCTGGGCTTTTTCTACAAAAAAGCCCTGTGTGAAACAATGATGTCAGGGGGTGTAGCCTAATATGCAAATGAACTCCTGCTAGGCTTTTTCTACAAAAAAGCCCTGTGTGAAACAATGATGTCAGGGGGTGTGGCCTAATATGCAAATGAACTCCTGCTAGGCTTTTTCTACAAAAAAGCCCTGTGTGAAACAATGATGTCAGGTGGTGTGGCCTAATATGCAGATGAACTCCTGCTAGGCTTTTTCTACAAAAAAGCCCTGCGTGAAACAATGATGTCAGGGGGGGGTGGCCTAATATGCAAATGAACTCCTGCTAGGCTTTTTCTACAAAAAAGCCCTGTGTGAAACAATGATGTCAGGGGGGGTGGCCTAATATGCAAATGAACTCCTGCTAGGCTTTTTCTACAAAAAAGCCCTGCGTGAAACAATGATGTCAGGGGGGGTGGCCTAATATGCAAATGAACTCCTGCTAGGCTTTCTACAAAAAAAGCCCTGTGTGAAACAATGATGATGGCAAGGGGTGTGGCCTAATATGCAAACAAGTTCCTGCTTGGCTTTTTCTACAAAAAAACCCCTGAAGGTCACTATTGTCTACCAGACTGGCAGCAGCTCTCCAGTGTCTCAGGCAGAGGAGGAGATTGGATTTATACCCCGCCCTTCACCCAGTGTTGCAGAGCAGCTTACAATTGCCTTCCCTTCCTCTCCCCACCACAGACACAGACACACTTCCTCTCCCCACCACAGACACCCTGGGGCTGAGAGAGCTCTGAGAGAACTGGGACTGACCTAAGGTCATCCCGCTGGCTTCATGTGGAGGAGAAACGCAGTTTTCCAGATTAACTGCTGTTAACCACTACACCAAACAGGGATTTTTCCATATCACCTACTGCCTGTTCCTTCTGCCTGGAGATGCCTGGAACTGAACCTGGGACCTTCTGCATGCAAAGCAAAGATACTGCCACTGAGCCACAGCCTCTCCCCTAGGAACATCAGTAGAACACTGCACAAGAAGAATTCTTAACTCAGTAATACCCTTGCTCCTATCAAGATTGTTTTTTTTCACAGTGCTTTATTAATGCATACCAGGGTGGAGGTGCAGGGGAAGATGAATGGAAGTTAATAGGAGTCTTGGGATCCCTTCAGGACAAGCAAACTATTATTCCCTTTGGCGCAGAGCGCACTTCATCAGGGAGTTGAGAACTGTGGCCAACACATTCTCCAGTTCTAGAATTAATTTTAGAGGCTCTCCAGCTTGAATCAAAATTCAGGAGTGGAAGGCCAGGACAGAGAAAAATTCCAAAACCATGAAGGTTAGAACAAGAGATTTGCTCTTCCCTGCTTTTGAACGTTAGCCTCAGCTAGGTTTCCCACCCCTACGCCAGCAAATGCTGGGAGATTTGGGGGACAGTTCTTGGAGAGGGCGGAGTTTCAGGAGGGAGTGATGTCACTTCCAGGTACTTCCTCTCACTTCTGCGGTAAAGAACACAAAGAGCAGTTCCTAGAGTTTCACCATCAATGTCATTTCCCCTCTTTTTTCTCCCGTTCCTTAAATTATCAAGGGCAGGGGACTGAGGACAAGGGTGGGGGGTTGTCTCCTGCTTAGCAGGCAAATAGCAAGTCTGGCCTGTGCTGGTCAAACAGTCAGTCTGAGCCTCTATGATTGGAAAACCGAGAAGGCATGAATGGCCCTGAGGTATTAAAGTTTAAGGAGTAGGTCAGTCAACCTTGAGGTGGCACTTGGAGATCTCCTGCTATTACAGTTGATGTCCAAACGACCGGGGGGGGGGGGGGGGGTTGTAGCAGAAACTCCTTTGCATATTAGGCCACACCTACCTGATGTAGCCAGTCCTCCAAGTGTCAGATGTGTAACTTAGCTATAGTAATGTAACGGGTAGAGTGTAGCTACTTGACATGACTAACCCCATATTATATTCTGCTATGCTGTGTTCCCTGCTTCTACTTATCGTGAGAACAGCAATATGCATTTTTCCCCAAGGCAATTCCTAACCGCAAAGAGAAGAATTTCACACTAGGCCTAAAAGCCATCTGGTCCTTTGAAGTTAGCATATTCAAGGTAAACTAGTGGGTCGCTTCCTGGGAGAGAGATAAGAAAGTATGGGAAGTGCCGACTGTCTCCAAGGGTGTGAGAAGGCTGTATTGTTTCCCCTTTCTGAAATGCACAAAAAGGCAAGGCTCAGCCCTGCCTGTTATCAAACTCAACTTGCTACTTTGCTAGACTGTACATTCTCAAATAAATGGATTAATTTTGCTACATTATGATCCGTCTCTGTTTGAAGTTCCACGTCTTGACACCAAGAGCTTACAGGGCTCTTTTTACAGTAAGCTTCAGGAGGATTGGCTACATCAGGGATGTGTGGCCAAATAGGCAAAGGAGTTCCTGCTACAAAGAAAGCCCTGCAGATGACCAAGATCAGCTCCTCTGGAGAAAATGGCTGCTTTGGAGGGTGGAGTTTACTTCACTATACCCTGCTGAGGTCCCTCCCTTCCCCAAATCCTCCCATCCCAAATCTCCAGGTATTTATCAGCCCATTGCTTGCAACCCTAAAGGAGGTCTGGGATCAGGTGTTCCAATGGCCGAGGTGCTTGGCCAGACCTGGGAAACAGATTTGAAGATGCCTTCCCAAGACTAGTCCCCATTCAGGGCTTTTATCCGGATGTCTGCCGGGAAGGAGCAGTTTGATACCCTGTCTAAACAGATTGATTTTCAATCCATCAACACCAGCCATCTGCTTGCTTTTTTTAAAAAAACGAAATAAATGGAAGCAGCTGGAAAAGTTGGGCCGTGGGGAGACCAGCCCTGCAGCTTGCGGAACAGGTAGCTAATTGGGTAATGTAGCGACTCCTTGACGGAGCCGGCCTGGTTCAGGCAAAGGCCAACCGCGCACATGGCGCTCAATTTCATTCGACGTCCAGAGATCGCTGGCAGCGCCGCGGCCTTGGATGCCGAGCTGACTCAGCTGTGAACATCTGAACGGAGATTTCTCCAGGGAGGAGGGAGAAGGAGCAGCGGAGGGGAGTCAAATAGCCTTGGCAACTCTTGGATTTACAAGAAGGGACCCGTTGAAACGAAAGCAATAAACGAGTTAAGGAGGCCATCAAAGCTGGTCTGGGTAACGTCCCAGCTGAACTATAAAGTTGCCGAGCGCAACGACAGGCCTTCTGTAAACGACTTTCCTTTCTCTCCATCCTGGAAGTTCACTTTCTACTGTTGTAGCCCAGCTTGTTGCAAAAGGGAGCTGCCTACTGGCCAAAGACTCCAATTCTATTGGTTTTTTTGTCCCAGTTCAGAGCTACGTGTGGCAGGTGTCTGACAGCTTATGGCTGGAGCCTGGCACCTGGTGGGTGGAGCTTGAGAGACTCTGGTGGCTTGTGGGTGGAGCCTGAGGGACTCCAGCAGCTTGTGGGTGGAGCCTGAGGGATTCTAGCAGCTCATAGTTGGAGCCTGAGAGACTCTGGTGGCTTGTGGGTGGAGCCTGAGGGACTCCAGCAGCTTGTGGGTGGAGCCTGAGGGATTCTAGCGGCTCATAATTGGAGCCTGAGAGACTCTGGTGGCTTGTGGGTGGAGCCTGAGGGACTCCAGCAGCTTGTGGGTGGAGCCTGAGGGATTCCAGCAGCTCATAGTTGGAACCTGAGAGACTCTGGTGGCTTGTGGGTGGAGCCTGAGGGACTCCAGCAGCTTGTGGGTGGAGCCTGAGGGATTCTAGCGGCTCATAATTGGAGCCTGAGAGACTCTGGTGGCTTGTGGGTGGAGCCTGAGGGACTCCAGCAGCTTGTGGGTGGAGCCTGAGGGATTCTAGCAGCTCATAGTTGGAGCCTGAGAGACTCTGGTGGCTTGTGGGTGGAGCCTGAGGGACTCCAGCAGCTTGTGGGTGGAGCCTGAGGGATTCTAGCGGCTCATAATTGGAGCCTGAGAGACTCTGGTGGCTTGTGGGTGGAGCCTGAGGGACTCCAGCAGCTTGTGGGTGGAGCCTGAGGGATTCCAGCAGCTCATAGTTGGAGCCTGAGAGACTCTGGTGGCTTGTGGGTGGAACTTAAGTGACTGTCATATGGAGAGTGGAGCTTCAGGGACTCTGGTGGCTTGTGGGTGGAGCCTGAGGGACTCCAGCAGCTTGTGGGTGGAGCCTGAGAGACTCTGGTGGCTTGTGGGTGGAGCCTGAGGGACTCCAGCAGCTTGTGGGTGGAGCCTGAGGGATTCTAGCGGCTCATAATTGGAGCCTGAGAGACTCTGGTGGCTTGTGGGTGGAGCCTGAGGGACTCCAGCAGCTTGTGGGTGGAGCCAGAGGGATTCCAGCAGCTCATAGTTGGAGCCTGAGAGACTCTGGTGGCTTGTGGGTGGAGCCTGAGGGACTCCAGCAGCTTGTGGGTGGAGCCTGAGGGACTCCAGCAGCTCATAGTTGGAGCCTGAGAGACTCTGGTGGCTTATGGGTGGAGCCTGAGGGACTCCAGCAGCTTGTGGGTGGAGCCTGAGGGATTCTAGCAGCTCATAATTGGAGCCTGAGGGACTCCAGCAGCTTGTGGGTGGAGCCTGAGGGACTCCAGCAGCTTGTGGGTGGAGCCTGAGGGACTCCAGCAGCTCATAGTTGGAGCCTGAGAGACTCTGGTGGCTTGTGGGTGGAGCCTGAGGGACTCCAGCAGCTTGTGGGTGGAGCCTGAGGGATTCCAGCAGCTCATAGTTGGAGCCTGAGAGACTCTGGTGGCTTGTGGGTGGAGCCTGAGGGACTCCAGCAGCTTGTGGGTGGAGCCTGAGGGACTCCAGCAGCTTGTGGGTGGAGCCTGAGAGACTCTGGTGGCTTGTGGGTGGAGCCTGAGGGACTCCAGCAGCTTGTGGGTGGAGCCTGAGGGATTCCAGCAGCTCCTAGTTGGAGCCTGAGAGACTCTGGTGGCTTGTGGGTGGAGCCTGAGGGACTCCAGCAGCTTGTGGGTGGAACCTGAGGGATTCCAGCAGCTCATAGTTGGAGCCTGAGAGACTCTGGTGGCTTGTGGGTGGAGCCTGAGGGACTCCAGCAGCTTGTGGGTGGAGCCTGAGGGACTCCAGCAGCTCATAGTTGGAGCCTGAGAGACTCTGATGGCTTGTGGGTGGAGCCTGAGGGACTCCAGCAGCTTGTGGGTGGAGCCTGAGGGATTCCAGCAGCTCATAATTGGAGCCTGAGAGACTCCAGCAGCTTGTGGGTGGAGCCTGAGGGATTCTAGCGGCTCATAATTGGAGCCTGAGAGACTCTGGTGGCTTGTGGGTGGAGCCTGAGGGACTCCAGCAGCTTGTGGGTGGAGCCTGAGGGATTCTAGCAGCTCATAATTGGAGCCTGAGGGACTCCAGCAGCTTGTGGGTGGAGCCTGAGGGATTCCAGCAGCTCATAATTGGAGCCTGAGAGACTCTGGTGGCTTGTGGGTGGAGCCTGAGGGACTCCAGCAGCTTGTGGGTGGAGCCTGAGGGATTCCAGCAGCTCATAGTTGGAGCCTGAGAGACTCTGGTGGCTTGTGGGTGGAGCTTAAGTGACTGTCATATGGAGAGTGGAGCTTCAGGGACTCTGGTGGCTTGTGGGTGGAGCCTGAGGGACTCCAGCAGCTTGTGGTTGGAGCCTAATTGAATCAAGCATTCACTGGCTTTTCAGACTTGTATCGGCCGCCTGTCCAGACTCCTTGTTGCCGCAGTTCAAACACCAGCTGGCATACAACCCTGTTTTTGTAAAATTGGAGCCAATTTTGGGTATTTAAACAGAGAACTGAAATCCTGCCCAAAAATGCAGTTGACTTCATTCCTCAGCACCCAAATTGCAGCCTAAACTAGGATTGCCAGCTCCAGGCTAGGAAATGCTTGGAGATTTTGTAGGTGGAGTCTCCGTCACCTGGAGATCAGTTGTAATATTGGGAGATCTCCGGCTACCACCTGGAGGCTGGCAACCCTAGCCTAGACACCCACGGTCAACCAGAAGAGCTTTGCCAAATGGCTGCTGAGCTCAGCAGGGCTTTTTTTTTGTAGCAGGAACTTCTTTGCATATTAAGCCACCACCACCCCCGATGTAGCCAATCCTCCTGGAGCTTACAGGAGACCCTGTATTAAGAGCCCTGTGAGCTCTTGGAGGATTGGCTACATCAGAGGCGTGTGGCCTAATATGCAAAGGAGTTCCCGCTGCAAAGAAAAACCCCTGGAGCTCAGGAACTGAGCACGTACAAAGTGGCTGAGAGGAATAACATCAAATCCCCGCTGGCTACCTCTGTGAAAGATTCTGCCTCTCGACTGTCAAGGGGGATCCAGGCTCTTAGCGCCGTTAAAAACGTGTGTGTGTGTGTTTGAAAAGAGATGGCTTCAGCGAAGGAAACTTAGTCCAGCCTCAGTTGGGGTTAGTTTTTAATAATGTATTCTGGAGTGGAGTGGAGTGGAGTGAAGAACTCTCTCTCTCTCTCTCTTTATTTTTTGGTCAGGGCGATGGAAGAGAAGCGTAGCATGTTTGGGATGCCAGCTTGAATGCTTGCCTCCTGTGCCAAAAGACAGGGCATTCTCCTCATGTTAAATATTTCTCTGCCTCGGCAAGGCATCTGATGCTAAACAGTTTGAAGGGGAGAGGATTAAGTCCCGCTGAGGTTAGGATGGAATACAGGAGGGGAAAGACAGAGAAAGGGAAGAATGAAAAGATTAGGGGGCTTGCTTAAATAACAAGCAGGAACTGTTGGTGTGTGGACAAATCTCTTGCCGCTTGCTTGCACCAGCTTTTCCTTTGTGCCAGAAAGTAGATAGCCGGTTATAAAGCACCAGTTGGTCATGTTGGATGTAGAGAAAAGCTTCACCTCGTTCAAATTTTTCTCTCGGTTTTGGAGTTCTGTGTGCGCTCTTCTTTTTCTCCCCCCCGCCCCACCCCCCCTCTCAAGTGAAACCAATGTGTTTGGAATCCTCCATGATTGCATTTTTCATGCCCAAATTTGTTATGCAGCCTCGTGCACACAAAAATTAATTCCAGAACTGGAGCGCGTGCTGCTTGCCAGCTTATGCATGCCTTTCTCGGCCTCTGCATCGCTGATGCACGCATCGACATGGATCGAGCGCTGCAAAAAAGAGCAATTGGGATGTTATTGGGTGGATCCAGATTCTTTTTGAGAGCAGCGTTCTGCACATGCACACAGGGCCAGCCCTAGACTGTCTGGCACCCTAGGCAAGGCTAATGTCTGGCGACCCCCCCCCCTTGCCCCTGCACTGATAACATCACGAGTCACGTGGGGGGTGCCCAATTTGGTGCCCCCGGAAGGCTGGCGCTCTAAGCAATTATCTAGTTTGCCTAGTGGCAGGGCCAGCCCTTCATACAGAGCCCATCTCACAGAGGTCTGAGAGGAGCAGAGCAGCTCTGATAGCTGAGACAGCTGGAGAAATTGCTGAGAATTTCTGAGTTTTGAAGGACTTCATTCTGAGGTGTGTGGGGCTGCCTTAAATTCTGAGTTGTGATAGCTGGGGAACTGCTCTTTGTTTGGTTGACTGGGCTAAAGGTGAAAGAGATTGAGAGTGATTGCTGCTGATTGCTGAGGAGTGCCACTGCTCCACCCTCTTTGCATTTTAAGCTGTGCCTTGCCAAAGGCTGAGCACATCTCACAGAGGTCTGAGAGGAGCAGAGCAGCTCTGATAGCTGAGACAGCTGGAGATAGAATGCCAGCAGGGGGTTGGGGGCTTTCCAGTGTTTTGCACTGAGTGTCACATGTATGACTATCTGCCCAAAGGACAGAAGTCTTGGGTGTGTGCTCGATGCAAGGAGCTCCTGGTCCTCAGGGAACGAGTTCGTACCCTTGAGGCCGAGGTGACTGCCCTGGAGAAGCAGAGACGGTCAGTTAGGCACTTGGGGAAGACTCTCGGGGGCGTATTAGATGAGCTCTGAACGTAGCAGCCCCGTTGCTGCCAGAGAGTGTGAGGGTCGTGAGGGAACAGGGCACCGTGCTGAGGATAAGGGGAATGCGCCCTCAGAAGGGACCTCTTCTTCGGTTGGTGAGCGGAAATCCTTTCACACCAAGGAACCATTCCTGAGCAGGGGGAGGGGGGTGGGTGGTAGTTGGTGATTCGATCCTTAGGCAAGTAGACAGTTGGGTGGCGAAACCACGTACTGACCGTATGATGACTTGCCTGCCTGGTGCGAAGGTAGCAGACATTACGCGTGTAGTAGATAGGCTGATAGACAGTGCTGGGGAGGAGCCTGTGGTAGTGGTGCCTGTTGGCACCAACGATGTCGGGAAATGCAGTCGTGAGGTCCTGGAGGAAAAATTTAGGCTGCTAGGCGGGAGACTTAAGGCCAGGACCTCCAAGATAGCCTTCTCAGAAGTGCTACCTGTTCCACGTGCAGGGCAGGAGAGACAGGCACAAATTAGAAGTCTCAATGTGTGGATGAGACGATGGTGTAAGGAGGAAGGGTTTAAGTTTGTTAGGCACTGGGATGCTTTCTGGAACAAGCGGGAGCTGTACAAAAGAGACGGTCTCCACTTGTCCCCGGATGGAACCAGGCTGCTGGCGCTTAAAATCAAAAAGGTGGCAGAGCAGTTTTTAAACTAAATCTTGGGGGAAAGCCGACAGGAGATGAAATGTCTCTGGTTCGGGAGGACTTGTCTCAAAGAGGTGAAGGGTTGGCTGCTATTTTTCTACCGGGTAATGGGCCAGAGTTGTCCACTGTGAAGGTGACAAACAGTATGGACTGTCTGCCAGAGTCTCGAGGCGGCAGGAGGAAGGTGGTGGGCCTAGCTTTCCTGGGAAATTATAGATGTTTGTATGCAAATGCTAGAAGTGTTCGAAGTAAAATTGGTGAATTGGAATGTTTAGTGTTGGGAGAAAACATAGACATTGTGGGAATTTCAGAAACTTGGTGGAATGAGGAGAATCAGTGGGACACGGTGATTCCTGGATATAAGTTATATCGGAAGGATAGGGAGGGAAGGGTTGGAGGTGGGGTGGCTCTGTATGTCAGAGAGGATATACGGTCCAGTAAGCCTGAGGTCAGAGAATTAGATTCACTTTTAGAAATGCTTTGGGTTGAAATAGAGGGCCCAAAAGGAAATTTAACTATGGGAGTTTGTTATCGCCCACCAAATCAAAAGAAAGAGGACAATTATAATATGATGGAAGGCTTAAAGATAGCGGCTAAACGTAAAAACTGTGTCGTAATAGGTGATTTTAACTACCCACAGATTGATTGGGTCAATATGTGTTCTGGTCGAGAGAAAGAGATTGAGTTTCTTGATGCTCTCAATGACTGTGCTATGGAGTAGATGGTCTCAGAACCTACCAGGGGTGGGGCGATCCTGGATTTGGTCCTAAGTAATGCCCAAGACTTGGTGAGAGATGTAAAAGTGATTGCGCCGCTTGAGAGCAGTGACCATAATGTTATTGATTTCACCGTTTGTATAAATAGGGAATTGTCCAAAAAGACCACCACAACCATGTTTAACTTTTAAAAATTTTTGCCACTGTGTGACACAGAGTGTTGGTCTGGATGGGCTGTTGGCCTGATCCAACATGGCTTCTCTTATGTTCTTATGTTCTCTTATACACATCAGTAAAACACCACACAAAAAGAACCCAGTGAGAGCCAGTGTGGTAAAATGGTTAAGAGTGCCAGACTAGCACCTGGAAGACCCGGGTTCGAACTCTCACTTGTGCCACAGAAGCTCGCTGGGTGACATTGGGCCGGTCACATGCTCTCGGCCTAACCTACCTCGCAGGCTTGTTGTAGGATTAAAATGGAGCAGAGAAGAATGCTTTAGGTCCCCATTAGGGAAAGAAGTGGGGTATAAATGAAAGGGATTTTTTTGTAGAAAAAGGCCAGCAGAAGCTTATTTGCATGCCAAGCCAGCCAGAACTGTGTTCCTGCTAAAAAAAAAAATGCCCTAAATGAAGTAAATAAACAAACCGAAATGCAGTCATATTTAGGATCATGTCAAGTTGTCTCGTTGGTGGTTTTCTAAACGTGCATCCATAACATGGGAGGGGGGAGAGACTGAAATATCTTGAAGGAGATGAAAACTGGCAAACTGTGCAGGCCCGGATTTTGCAATGACTTTCCGAAATGCTTCCTATTAGGCTAGAATTGAAGGATGGCTTCTATGCAATTGGAACCACTCAGAGTCACATGGAGCAGCCTGAATAGCCCTGATCTAGACTGATGTCTCCAGAGCTTGGAAGCTATGCAGGGTTAGCTCTGGTTCGTACTTGGATAGGAGATCACCAAGGGAGACCAGGACTGCCATGGAGAGGGAGGCAATGGCAAACCACCTCTGAATATCTCTTGCCTTGAAAACCCCATGGTCATTTTGTAGAAAAAGCCCATCAGGAACTCATTTGTATATTAGGCCACACCCTCTGGCATCACATCGTTTCACACAGCAGGAACCAGTGTTCCCTCTAAGCTGAGTTAGTGTGAGCTAGCTCACAGATTCAGAGTATAGGGCAAGATATAAATCCAATATCTTCTTCTTCGGATCCAGTTAGCTATCAGCAGCTATTAGCCATGCTAGCAAAATGGAGCCTCCATGTTCAGAAGCAGTCTACCTCCAAATACCAGATGCTCCAGGTGGGAAACACTTGTAGTGAACTATTGCCTTATTGTCAAGCATATGGCCTTTCCAGAATCATCTGAGCTGAGCACTGTTAGAAGCAAGAATGTAGTGAAATTAATTAAAATCTGGGTGCTTCGGGACTTGCTGGAGCTGTTTATTTCTTCTTCTTCTTCCCTGCACATAGTTCTGTCAAATATTTCAATGCCACTGCATGCCTGTTATCAAAAACTGTACAAATGGAGCTGGTGTGGTATGGGGGTTGTGATGACAACCCTCATCTACGGCTCCGAATCGTGGGTATTATACCGTCATCACCTGCGACTCCTTGAGCGCTTTCATCAGTGCTGCCTTCGCACCATCCTCAACATCCACTGGAGTGACTTTGTGACCAACACTGAAGTCCTCAAGCGGGCGGAGGTTACAAGCATCGAGGCATTGCTGTTGAAGACGCAGCTGCGCTGGGCAGGGCATATCTCCAGGATGGAAAACCACCGCCTTCCCAAGATTGCCCTGTAGGGCGAACTTTCCACCGGCCATCGAAATAGAGGGGCACCAAAGAAGAGGTACAAGGACTCCTTGAAGAAATCCCTTGGTACCTGTTGCATCAACCATCACCAGTGGTCTGACCTAGCCTCAGATCGCAAAGCATGGAGGCACACCATCTACCAGGCTGTCTCTACCTTTGAGAACGCACGCATAGCTGGTCTTGAGGACAAAAGGAGATTGAGGAAAAATCGCACTGCTACAGCCCCAACCCCAAATCAGACTTTTTCCTGCAGCCACTGTGGCCAGACCTGCCTGTCCCGCATTGGTCTTGTCAGCCACCAGCGAGCCTGCAGCAGACGTGGACTACTGCACCTTTCTTAAATCTTCGTTCACGAAGTCAAGCCGAGAGAGAGGTATGGGGGTTAGAGTGGGGGTGTGAAATCTTTGCTTTAAAAAAAAAAAATACTGGGTGACCTGAGACCAGTCACTCTCCAATTGGACCTACCTCACAGGATTGTTGTGATGATAGGATGCAGCTCAGGAGGGAAGAGCTAAGTAGGCTACTTTGAGCTCTTTAGAAGAAGGGCAACATAAAAATGCTTAGTCCCAGGTTCAGTCCCCAGTATCTCAGGTTCTGAGAAAGACCTTTCTCTGCCCAAGACCTTGGAGAGCTGCTGTTGGTCCCAGCAGGCAGTTCTGAGTGAGGATGAAAAATCTGACTGAGTATAAAATGGATATATACATCTGCTCTCAAACAGGGGCAAATGCTGTATGCCAGGGGTGTCGAACTCATTTGTTTCAAGGGCCAGATCTGACATAAATGAGACCTCGTTGGGCTGGGCCATGTTGGGTCGGGCCGGGTCGTGTGCATACCTATTTAAGATTAGGTAGCAGAGATATAAATTTTATAAAAAACACAAACAAAAATATTTTTTTTTAAAAAAAACTTAAAAACATGCTTAAAACGTTAGCACTCAAAGATGCTTTCTTTGTATTTCTCCCATGGGATCCAGGGAACTGGGCAAAGTAAGCTCTGGTTCTTTCATTCCTTTCCCAGGGGACTGGAGGGGGAGGAGCCTCAGCCAATAGAAGGAAGAGAGGCTTGACTCAGTAGTTCTGCTGTGTAATTGAGAGAGCCTGACAAAGCAAGCTATTCCTCCCCCCCCCTCCTTCCCAAGAGAGGAGCCTCAGCCAATGGAGAAAGTAGAGGCCTTGCTCTGTAGCTCCTATGCAATTGAGCAAGCCTTGCAAAGCAAGATATTATGCAGAAAAAAGCAAGATTTAGGGAAAAGGAAGCAGATGACAGCCAGTTGCTCAGGAGCCCCCATAGGAGCCCTTCAGGGGCCTGATTCGCCTCCCGAACTGCATGTTTGATACCCTTGCTCTATATGCCAACGCAGTCTATCAAACAGAATCACATACAAAAAATATTTCATCAGAAATCCATGGTTTGGGGGGGAGTGGAAACCACTGGCTTTCCAAGGGCATTTTCAAACATTTGGTGCATTAACTGAAACATCTCTGAAGAAGGACTGAAGGGAGGGCATCTCTTTGGGTTCAGAAATGAAGGAGGGAGGCCAGAACCACAGCTGGAAAATCAGAGATCAAGGAAGCAATCTTGAAAAACAGGTAATCTCACGTGCAAATAGTATCTCTAGAGGAGAGTGATGGACCCAACATTTGCCAGAGCCCCAGGACTGGTAGGGCATCCAACAGCACAGTGTAGTGGTTAGCGGGGGGGGGGGGGGGTTGTAGCAAACTCCCAGCAGGAACTCATTTGCATATTAGGCCACAACCCCTGATGTCACTGTTGTTTCACATAAGGCTTTCTCTACAAAAACTCCCCAGCAGGGACTCATTTGCATATTAGGCCACACACCCTGACACCAAGCCTATGCATTCCTGCTCAAAAAAAGCCCTGGTGGTTAGAGGTATAGACTAGAACTAGGGGAACTCAGGTCCCTACATTGCTTTGAAGCTCTCGCTTAGCCTAACCGACCAGTTTGGTGTAGTGGTTAAGTGTGCGGACTCTTATCTGGGAGAACCGGGTTTGATTCCCCACTCCTCCACTTGCACCTGCTGGAATGGTCTTGGGTCAGCCATAGCTGTGGCAGAGGTTGTCCTTGAAAGGGCAGCTGCTGTGAGAGCCCTCTCCAGCCCCACCCACCTCACAGGGTGTCTGTTGTGGGGGAGGAAGGTGAAGGAGATTGTGAGCCACTCTGAGACTCTTCGGAGTGGAGGGCGGGATATAAATCCAATATCTTCTTCTTATCTTCTTCTACCTCACAGTGTTGTGAGGATAAAGTCAGGGAGGCGCATATGTGTACCAACTTGAGCTGGGGATTTTTTTTTTTAAAGGTAGGCCTCATTTTGAGCAGAAACTCGCAGGAACGGAGCTCCAGAACCTCTAAATTTTATTGTGAACTTTCTTTCTTACCCCCTCCCCCCAAACAAAATTGTTTTGGAGCTCCATTGTTCAACCCCCCTGGGAGAATTTTGCTGAACTTTAAGATTTGACAAACTTTCAAATATTTCCCCCCACAAAAAGGGGGGGAGGGAAATAAGCAAAACATGTAAAGCAGGCAGATGGAGATCATGCTCATGCCCCTGTGGCCACAAAGGAGAAAGTAATCTAAAAAGTATGATGGGAGTAAGGTTTTATTATGACAGTTGTAATTCAAGAAGCATTTTAAGGTAGATGCTGAGCTGATATAGCTTAGTCCATCTTCTGGTGATGTCAGAGGTGTGTGGCATATGCAAATGAGTTGTGCTAATGAGCTCTGACACCTCTTTTTCTATGAAATGACACCTGGGAAATGGTCAATCAAAGCAACAGTGTTGCACACATTTTGCATGGGCACCCAGCATGGCCAGAGGCTTCCGTTTGTATACCCTGCCTGTTCCGAGCTGGGTCCGTAATCCTGACACCAGTTTAACATGTGCCTATCTCCGGCTCAGAGGGAGGGGGAACTGGCAGCTGTGCAGTTGGCAGGGGCAGACGATGAAGATCCCTCCGGGAGAAGCGATTTACGAGGAGCGGAGATATCTCTTTCCCGATGCCAAAGCCAGCCAAATGTTATGGACAGCATCCAAACCCCTCTCGTATCAAGATGCCGGATTGTTTCACAAGGCAAGCCAAGACGGGATTTAGAATTTGTCTCGATTCCAAAGGCTAAAGATCTTCCACCCTGTGTTGTCTTGTACGTTCTCCCCACCCCACTCCCACTCCTTCCCCTCTGACTCAGTCTCAGGTTTTTACTGCCCAGGCCTGAACAGTTCTCTCCTCTTAACTTCAGGATGGATTTCAACTGCCACGTGCATGTCTGTCTCCTTTACAGAGAGGTGGTGACAATCCAAGAAAATTTTGAGGCTTCCAGGGAAGAATGAGGGAAGTGGGAAGAGGAAAGCAGGAGAGGAGCAAAGGGAAAGGGAGGAGGGGGGATGATTCGGATTAAATGCTGAGTCATCTGAAAAAGGCAAAAAGCAGTGATTCTTGAATCAGAATAAAGCAGTGATTCTCGAATCTGACTAAGATGGTGATTCTCAAGTCTGAATGAACAGGAGTTTTGTGGCATTTGAAAGACATAACAAAGTTTTTACTCCAGCTTTGTGTAGTGGAATTCCACTTTGTCAGATGAACTCACAGAGGATCTGAAGCAGTCTCACAAAGTTTAGCTGGTCCACTCATTTCTTGCAAAGCCTTTGGAGATCTTTTAAAAGAAGGCTTGGCATCTCAGCCCACCTGGTGAAACACCTCCAAAGCAGATTCAGATTGGAGGAATCTCATTGGCAGGAGTTGAATTCTAACAGGAGCTCCTTTGCATATTAGGCCACACCCCCCTGATGTAGCCAGTCCTCCAAGAGCTTACAAAAAAGAGCCTTGTGAGCACTTGAAGAATTGGCTACATCAGGGGTGTGGCCTAATATGCAAAGGAGCTCCTGCTAGAATTCCACCCTTGCTCATTGGAAGGATGAAGAGGGGAAGGCAGCAGATTTGTGTTTGGTGGAACTGTCAGCCTTTCACATGGGAAGAGTCTCCCAGTCCCCAACCCCTGCAAATACTCCTGCATAAGAACTGAAGATGATTGCTTTCTCCCCCCTCCCTTTAAGGAGTATTTTTGGATTGGGGTGTGTGTGTGCATGTGGGTGGGTGTGCCCCTGAAAGTCATGGGAACCTCTGTTGTCTGACCCCTGCTGGGAGCCTGGAGGATATTCAGGGGGGTGACTGAATAAAGTCTGCCGCTACCTCTGGCTCTGGTATTTCAAGGAGGTCTCCCATCCAAGTACTTGCCTGAGTCAACTCTGCTTCGCTTCCGAGAGCTAACAAGATTGGGCTTGCTTGGTGTAGTGGTTAAGTCCAGGGACTCTTATCTGGGAGAACCGGGTTTGATTCCCCACTCCTCCACTTGCACCTGCTAGCATGGCCTTGGGTCAGCCATAGCTCTGGCAGAGATTGTCCTTGAAAGGGCAGCTGCTGGGAGAGCCCTCTCAGCCCCACTCACCTCACAGGGTGTCTGTTGTGGGGGAGGAAGGGAAAGGAGATTGTGAGCCGCTCTGAGACTCTTCGGAGTGGAGGGCGGGATATAAATCCAATATCTTCATCTACCTCACAGGGTGTCTGTTGTGGGGGAGGAAGGTAAAGGAGATTGTGAGCTGCTCTGAGACTCTTCGGAGTGAAGGGCGGGATATAAATCCAATATCTTCATCTACCTCACAGGGTGTCTGTTGTGGGGGAGGAAGGTAAAGGAGATTGTGAGCTGCTCTGAGACTCTTCAGAGTGGAGGGCAGAATATAAATCCAATATCTTCATCTACCTCACAGGGTGTCTGTTGTGGGGGAGGAAGGTAAAGGAGATTGTGAGCCGCTCTGAGACTCTTCGGAGTGGAGGGCGGGATATAAATCCAATATCTTCATCTACCTCACGGGGTGTCTGTTGTGGGGGAGGAAGGTAAAGGAGATGGTGAGCCGCTCTGAGACTCTTCGGAGTGGAGGGCGGGATATAAATCCAATATCTTCATCTACCTCACGGGGTGTCTGTTGTGGGGGAGGAAGATAAAGGAGATGGTGAGCCGCTCTGAGACTCTTCGGAGTGGAGGGCGGGATATAAATCCAATATCTTCATCTACCTCACGGGGTGTCTGTTGTGGGGGAGGAAGGTAAAGGAGATGGTGAGCCGCTCTGAGACTCTTCGGAGTGGAGGGCGGGATATAAATCCAATATCTTCATCTACCTCACAGGGTGTCTGTTGTGGGGGAGGAAGGTAAAGGAGATGGTGAGCCGCTCTGAGACTCTTCGGAGTGGAGGGCGGGATATAAATCCAATATCTTCATCTACCTCACGGGGTGTCTGTTGTGGGGGAGGAAGATAAAGGAGATGGTGAGCCGCTCTGAGACTCTTCGGAGTGGAGGGCGGGATATAAATCCAATATCTTCATCTACCTCACGGGGTGTCTGTTGTGGGGGAGGAAGGTAAAGGAGATTGTGAGCCGCTCTGAGACTCTTCGGAGTGGAGGGCGGGATATAAATCCAATATCTCCTTCTTCTTCTATCCAGGTCAGGACTGAAGAGGATTGCTTTCAGCTGCGGCTCAGTGGTTGAGCACCAGCTGGGGATGCAGAAAGCCCCCGGTTCAATCCCCACCATCTCCAGTTCAAAGCTGTTGTGTGTGTGTGTGCGCGCACACACAGGCATCAGGGCCAGCCCTGCCACTAGGCAAAGTAAGCAATTGCCTAGGGCGCCAGCCTTCCAGGGGGCATGGAATTTGGTGACGTTATCAGTGCAGGGAGGGGGCATAGGGTGCCAGCCTAGAGCCGACCCTGGTGTGGATGCTGTCCAGTTATTCACCAGGCCGTTTTAAAAGCAAATCCAAAAGTAGTGATGCACCAGACACCTGGACATTCGTAGTTCTGCCGGCCACAGGAATTTTGGGAGGTTTTTCCCTGCCGGCCCCAGCAAAACCTGGAATCACGAGGCTTTGACCCGATTTCTCTGAAATCCTCACATGCCAGAAAACCAGCTGCAGGCATTCTTCACCCCCCCACCCTTTAAATTTAGCCGCTGGAGAGGAGATCGGCTGATTAGCAGAAATGAGGCTGAGACAGTTCGGATGCAGCACAGAAAGGGGAAGCAACTCTCTGCACCCCCAGGGAAGGAGGGAGGGAGAGAGAAGGTGTTTACTGCTCAAGCTTTCCTCCCTAACGATGGTGAACTTCACCCGGGGCTTGTCAAGAAACCGAAACAGAAGGCAGCGTTGTGACCCCCTTGAAGGGGTTCATCGTTGTAGCCAAGGCGTTTGCTTTTGGCAGATGCAGGAAAGATCATCCTTTGTCCCCGCAAGGGTGCAAAGAGGAAGGGGTGGGTGGGAGGAACGATTACAAAAGGAAGTCGAGCATTCTAAGATGTGAGTGGGTTACAGTACATCGCCAAACGCAGCAGGGGAACGAGAATTCCACCCCCCCACCCCCGCCAGAAGGGTGACAGACCCAGCCAGCGTGGGTTTGTTCCCAGAGGCTGAGGAATTGGCCGAGCAAGATCCATTGATCTAATTCATCTTTATCCCACCCTTTCCCCAAGGAACTTAGGGTGGGGTGCACATTGCTCTTTTATGCATTTGGACATCACAACAATCTTGTGTAGGGTAGGACATGTGGAGTGAAAGCTCACGATCCCCCAGCTAGCTTCATGGCTGTGTGGGGATTTTGAACCTGGATCGCCCAGAGAACTAAATATCTAGAACCCTATCCAGGGTTCTAGATCAGGACCTATCCAGAGTTCTAGATCAGGAGTGGCCAAACTGCTGCTCAGGAGCTATGTGGCTCTTTCACACATATTGTGTGGCTCTCAGAACCCCGCTGCCCTGTTGGCTGGCTTGGAGAAGGTATTTCTCGCTTTTAATCACTTCTGCAAGCCAAGCCAGCTGGCGGCTTGGAGAATACATTTAAAGTTTAAGTTGCTTTCTTTCCTCCTCTCTCCCCATCTATTTTCCTTCTTTCCTTCCTTCCCTCCCTCCCTCCCTTTTTTCCTAGAACAGCAGCTCTCACACAGTGAGGAGTCTCCTTGTTACTTTCATCCTGTGGCCAATACAGGGGTTTCTGTGCTCCATGGTCACTTAGCCTTGCTCAGGATTCTGTAGTCTTCAGTAGTAATGAAATGATGTCACCTGCTGGATTGCTGGATGTCAAACATGTGGCACGGGGGCTGAATCAGGCCCCTGGAGGGCTCCGATTAGGCCCCCAAGCGACTGACTGTCATCTGCTTCCTTTTCCCTCTCTCTTGCTTCCTTCTGCATCACAGCTTGCTCTGCCAGGCTCACTCAATCACACAGCAGAGCTACTGAGCCAAGCCTCTCTCCCTTCTATTGGCTGAGGCTCCTCCCCCTCCTGGGCCCCTGGGGAAGGAAAGAAAGAGTTAAAACTTCCTTTGCCCAGTTCCCTGGATTGCATGGAGAGATACAAAGAAAGTACCACTAAGACCAACAAGTGCTAATGTTTTAAGCATGTTTTATTTTAAGTTGTAAAAAAATCTTTGTGTTTGTCTATGTCCTTTATAAAGTTTATATCTCTGTCACCTGGCATTTTATGACACACATGGCCTGGCCTGACAAGGTCTCATTTATGTCCGATCCGGCCCTCATAAGAAATGAATTTGACACCCCTGGCTTAGACGCGTTGGAGAACAGCAAACTATCTAGATGACGTGGTCTGTTCTCAGTTGCCATTCCTGGGTTCTTGCACAGTGCCATCTCCTCCTACCTCTGAATCCTGCCTCAGGAGTGGCATTCATCATTTCCCCTGGTGGTTTTAACCCCTGGATATTCTTACCCAGCTAATATGAAGCCTTGCTTAGAAGCCTCCTAGACAACAGGTTGGGGGAATCAGAGAATGGCTCTCCTGGGTATTCTGTATTCGTAAACAGTAGCTCCGAGTGAAATGATATTTATGCTTACAATGTATTTGATACCTATAATTTATGTCTCATATACAGTGCTGATTTAGTCACATACAAATCATGTTGCAAATGTGTGTGTCATGGGGAACGTTCAAGTTTGAGGACACGGAGAAGAGAAAATTGGGAAGCTGGTTGGCACAATCAAAAAGGGTAATTGAAATAGGCCCTGACCTGTAGGACCCAGGCTAGCCCCGTCTCGTTGGATCTTGCAAGCTAAGCAGAATCAGCCCCAGTTAGTACTTGAATGGAAGACCAGGGTTGCTACAGGCAATGTGTGACTGACCCAAGCTCATCCAGCGAGCTTCCATAGTACAACTGGGGACTCAAACCTGGAAAGCAAGAGCAGCAGGCAGGGGAAGGGGGAGTGCCCGGCAGTGCCCCTGTAGGCCAGGTGGCGCCCTAGGCAGCCACCTACCTGGCCTACTCCTACACACCAGCCATGGCTCCTCCTCCTCATCTTCTTCTTCTTCGGCATCATCGTCTCTCTTAGGAACCCACAATGCCTCGTTGCCTTCATGAGAACTTGTATCCTGCAGCATTATTTCAAAGGGACTTCACTCCATCTTGTCGCTTGAATGGAACCAGCAGAACCCTAATTTGGTGTGGAAGAGCCATTTTGATGTGCGGCCAGTGTCACAGCACAAAGATTAGAGCTCCTCAGGTAGACGCGGCAAACGGAGAATCGGTGAGACTGCCTTCCCGGTAACCCTTTTCGTTCTGCTGCTGGAGTGACATCAAAGGTTCCTCTCTCCCCCTCCCCACCCCAGACCCAGTTGGAAGACGAGCTGCTCAGAGAAGAGATGGAAGCGCTTGTTATTCTGCGGGAAAAAATTTCAAAGCTTCAGAAACCGCATGGGAGAGAGAAAGAGATCATTTGTAGAGAGTGTGATTGAAGGGAGGAAAAACCTTCCTTTAGGTGGCTCTGGATAATGGCAAAAAAAAAAAAATCCCTGAAATACCAATTTCTAGTAGTTTCTCTTCCTTTAAGGAGCTGAAGACAGCGACAGTTCCCCCTTCCCCGTTTTAATCTCAAATTGTTCCACTGAGGTAGATCAGGGTGAGAGAGAATGACCGGCCCAAAGTCACCCAGGAAGCATCATGAGAGAGGCTGGATTTGAACCTGGATCTCTGGCAAACCACTACCCCACATGGGACCTGGAATCATAGAGCTGGAAGGGCCCTCTAGTCCAACCCCCTGCTCAATGCAAGACCAGCCTAAAGCATCCTTGACAAGTGCTGGTCCAGCTGCTGCTTGAAGTGAGGGGGAGCTCCCCACCTCTCTAGGGAGCTGACTGTTGCTGAATTACTCTTACTGTAAAAAAACAGAAACAAACCCTAGCACCCAGCCCATACCCTTCCACCCGTAATCTAAACCCATTATTGCAAGTCCTGTCCTCTTCTGAAAACAGGAGCAGGTCCCCACCCTCCTCTAAGTGACAGCCCAACAAATACTTAAAGAGAGCAATCATGTCCCCCTCTCAGCCAGACATAAGAGAAGCCGTGTTGGATCAGGCCATTTGCACCACTGAGTGGTGAACTGGACTTCTTTTGGGGGCTGAGAGAGCTCTGAAAGGTCACCCAGCTGGCTTCACATGGAGGAGTGCAGAATGAAAAACCAATTCTCCAGATTAGAGCCCGCCACTGTTCACCACTGCACCGCACTGGCTCTCACAACTGATGTATGTTGACCCTATAGGGTTTTCAAGGCAAGAGATGAACAAAGGTGGTTTGCCATTGCCTGCCTCTGTGCAGTGACCTTGGACTTCCCTGGTGGTCTCCCACCCAAATACAAGCCAGGTAGACCTGTAGCTACAGAGGGGCCCGGGGGGGAAGGCCACTCCACCCCCTGTATGGTCCCTCCTTTTACTCTCACCACCACTGCTCTCGCAGTCACTCTCGCTGCCCCCGCTCTCCCCGTCCCACTCTCCCCGCTACTCTTGCCAGCCCCACTCTCATGGCTGTGGCTGCTTCACCGTCCCAACTCTCGCTGCCCTGCTTTTTTTGCCCCCGCTGTTCTTGCTGCCCCAATTTCCGTTGCCCCCCCCCTCACCACCGCTCTCGCTGCTCCAAGGGAACTATTTTAAGTTTTTTTAAGGGCCTCTCCGCCTAAAATTTTATTCCCTGGGCCTCCTTCACTTAAAATTTTCTGGCTACAGGCCTGAAGCCAGGGCAGACCCTGCTTACTTTCCACAGTCTGATGAGCTCAGGCTAGCTTGGGCCATCCTGGTTAGGGTGGGACTTTTTGGAAGCCATTTGGAAGCCCGTTTGAAATCTACAAGGGATAGAGCCTTCTCCGTAATGGCCCCTTCCTGGTGGAACCAGCTGCCGGAAGAGGTAAGGGCCCTGCGGGATCTGGCTCAATTCCACAGGGCCTGTAAGACAGTCCTCTTCCGGCTGGCTTACAACTAACCGGCACTTGAAACTGAAACTGAGTGTAGTTTTTGTAAGATTGCTGTATGTTTTTAATGTTTTAATTATATTACTGTGTGAAATGTTTAAATTTTAACTATATAAACAGTGAAACGTTTAAACTTTTATGCTTAATTTTATACTCTTATGTTAGATTTTATATGTTGTAAGCCGCCCTGAGCCACCTGGTGGGAAGGGCGGGATATAAATTACAAATAAACTAAACAAAACTAAAACTAAATTTATGGAATCATAAAATCATAGAGTTGGAAGGGATCTCCAGGGTCATCTAGTCCAACCCCCTGCAGAACACTGGAAATTCATCAATACCAGCCTCATTAATTCATGGCAATAGAAAGTACTAGCAAGTCGCAACCTACCTATGTCAAGTCCGTAGAGTTATCAAGGCAAGAGACGAACGGAGGTGGTTTGCCATTGCCTGCTTCTGCACTGGAATCCTGGAATTCCTTGGTAGTCTCCTGTCCAAATGCTAACTACGGTAGATCCAGCCCTGCTTGGCTTCTGATATCTAATGAGATCAGGCTAGTCAGGGCCATCCAGGTTAGAGCAGAGATCTTCTAAGTTCCTCCAAACCACCTTTTGTACGCCACAGAGCAGCGATTCTCCAGGCCAAGCCATGCTGCATGCATGAGCAGAGGAACACAAGGGTTGCCAAGTCCAATTCAAGAAATACCTGGGGACTTTGGGGGTGGAAGCAGGAGACTTTGGGGGGTGGAGCCAGGAGCAAGGGTGTAACAAGCACGACTGAACTCCAAAGGGAGTTCTGGCCATCACATTGAAAGGGACTGCACACCTTTTAAATGTCTTCCCTCCCCTGGAAATAATGAAGGAGAGGGGCACCTTCTTTTGGGGCTCATAGAATTGGACCCCCTGATCCAATCTTTTTGAAAATTGGAAGGTGTTTTGAGGAGAGGCACCAGATGCTATGCTGCAAGTTTGGTGGCTCTATCTGAAAAAATAGCCCGCCCAGAGCCTCAGATACCCAGGGATCAATTTTCCATGATACCCTATGGGAATTGGTCTCCATAGGGAATAATGGAGTGCCCAGCTGACATTTCCCAACCACCACTTTCTGATGACCCTGAAGTGAGGGGAGGGCCTCAAAATTGGGGGACCCCCTGCCCCCACCTGAGGATTGGCTACCCTGTGGAACACAGGCTCCTAGACCCAAGTTCGAGTCTGCTCTGAAGCTCGTTGGAGAACCTGGGGCTGGTTTCACTTTCTCAGGCTGGCCTATCTCATAGTCACAGGGTTGCCGTGAGGCTAAAAGAGAGATCCATGTGCTCCATTCTGAGCTTCTTGAAGGCATGGGTGGAGCATGGGAAGAGGGGTGGCTGAAGACAGTTCACAGGTTGATGCAATTAGTCAGGATTGCTCCGGCTAATAGATGTTAATGATTGGATGCCTTTGGTCCTTGGCGGTAGGCAGAGGGTGTGTGTGGCTGTGTGTCTGTGGACAGTGGTGATGAAAAGATATATCAATGCTTTGAGGCAGGACCGTTTCAAGTTTTAAATCTTCTGAAGATCGAATTACTGCCGGGGACGGCCAGGGGAGTGCCTTCGGTCACACACAGTGAGCAAAGCCACGAGATAAACAGGTTCCCGAACACCGAAGATTAAAGCTTCTCAACAGAGAAATGCGCACAGGCCTCCTTGAGTCCTGGGGTAATCACTGACCTTTCCCATTCTCACATGCGCTTAATGTCTCTGAGCATTGTAACCAGTGAGAAGGCTTTCGTGCCTGACAGGGAATACAAACGATTGGCTTCCTCCGTTAGTTGTTCTCAAATGTCTCTCTGCTCCACTCTTCCAGTTTAGTGAGAAGATATTTGGCAGTTAATTCCAGAATTGGGGCCTGCGGAGTTAGCTGCAGTTCCAGTTATACATTGCTTCAGTTATATTCCAGAATCAGAGCATGTGAAGTTACCCGCATTTCCAGGTATATGCTGTTGGGATGTTCCTGAATATTGTAAAAACACTACACAAAAGCAAACTGGACTGTTGAACAGATTTTGGAGGGGTTGGGGTTTTTTTTTAATGTTCAATCAAGGTTTGTGGGGGGTTTCCCTGTTTTTTGTAGCGGTGTCACTGTGATGTGCAGATGCTCCTCTGTGCATTGTTAAAACAGTACATAAAAAGAACACCAGTACAACTCTACATACAATTGTTTTTTGACAGTGTCTTAGCAATGCATGGACATGGAATGCATGAGTCAGGAGTGGCCAAACTGTAGCTCAGGAGCCACACGTGGCTCTTTCACACACATTGTGTGGCTCTCAAAGCTCTCACTGCCCCATCAGCTGGCTTGGAGAAGGCATTTGTCTCTTTAAATCACTTCACCAAGCCAGCCGGTGGCTTGGAGAATGCATTTCAAATTAAAGCTGCTTTCTTTCCACCTCTGCCTCCCTCCTCCCATCTATTTGCTTTTTTTTCCACCTTTCCTTCCTTCCTGTCTTGTGGCTCAAAAACATCTGACATTCATGCCTTGCGGCTCTCAAACAACTGATGCTTATTCTGTGTGGCTCTTATGATAAAGCCAGTTTGGCCACCACTGGTATAAGTCAGCTTTGTTTTAATTTTAATTTTAACTGTTAAGCTGCAGCCAATTTATGGCAAACCTATAGGGTTTTCAAGGTAAGAAATGTTCAGAGCTGGTTGGCCATTGCCTGCTGAGCCAGTTTGGTGTAGTGGTTAAGTGTGCGGACTCTTATCTGGGAGAACAGGGTTTGATTCCCCACTCCTCCACTTGCACCTGCTGGAATGGCCTTGGGTCAGCCATAGCTCTGGCAGAGGTTGTCCTTGAAAGGGCAGCTGCTGTGAGAGCCCTCTCCAGCTCCACCCACCTCACAAGGTGTCTGTTGTGGGGGAGGAAGGGAAAGGAGATTGTGAGCCGCTCTGAGACTCTTCGGAGTGGAGGGCGGGATATAAATCCAATATCTTCATCTACCTCACAGGGTGTCTGTTGTGGGGGAGGAAGGTAAAGGAGATTGTGAGCCGCTCTGAGACTCTTCGGAGTGGAGGGCGGGATATAAATCCAATATCTTCTTCTTCTTCTTCTTCTTCTTCTTCTTCTTCTTCTTCTTCTTCTTCTTCTTCTTCTTCTTCTTCTTCTTCTTCTTCTTCTTCTTCTTCTTCTTCTTCTTTGTAGTAACCATGGACTTCCTAGGTGGCTTCCCATCCAAGTACTATCCAGGGCTGTCCCAGCTTAGCTTCTGAGCTCTGATGAGAACTGGGCTAACTTGGATAAGCTATCCAGGTCAGGGTTGGCTAGGTTTTGGTAAAGCTCCAGGAAAGGTGAATTAACTGGGCTCTTGTGTTGTATTTCAGCTGAAAGTTTCATGGACTAGAACCCGCTTCAACAGATACATGTAGAGGGCTCATTCTAGACAGGTTATATACAGGGCCAGCTCACCCACTGGGCAAACTAGGCAATTGCCTGGGGCACCAGAAAGGGGGACACGAAATTGGGCTCCCCCCCGCTTAAGACAATTGCCTGTTTGTCTCCCCCCCATCGCTCCTGCTGCCACCACCACCCGCCCGCTCCCTTCCCTTCCCCAGCACAGCGCCACACTCGCCCCCCCCCCCCCCCCCGCCCACACAGTCAGAGGAGCACCACGATGAGGCTCGGCCCTATCCTGCTTCTTCCCCTCACTTCCGGAACCAGAAGTGAGGGAGCAGCGAAACTCCTCCAGCATGCTCTTCAAACAACTTAGAAGAAGCCCGGGCCCTTGTGAAACAGGTAGGGCCGAGCCTCGTCGCGGCGCTCTTCTGATCGCGCCAGGGAGGAGTGGAGAGCAGGCAAGGGGCTGGCACTGAATATTTGTATGAAGAAAAACAGTTGTAGAAAGTGAGGCCCTCGTAAATATGGGATGAAATGTATTTAAGAACGTTGAACTTTTAAAATGAACCATTGGCCAAAGACTGGTGTAAAAACTGCCGAGTTTGAATTCGTCAAGAAGTTTGACACCATTTCCTGAGGGCTTAATGAAGATCTGGGTTTTCTTATCCTAACCAGTTTAGCAACACTTGAGAGACGGCATCATCACCAATGATTGCAGATTTAGCTTGATCACGTTTATGAATTAGGGCTGTGCCTTGAATTTGCCAGAAGGCCTTAGATCAACCATACTGCTTCGTGGGGTAGGCACTCCCCAGTTCGGCAATAGGGTGATAATAGGGTGAACACGAAGGCTGCCAAGCCCCTGGTCTGGATGGGGAATCCCCCGTCCAGGAGATTCGCAACCCCCTGGCCCACATTGGGGGAACCTCCCCCTGTGTCGCTGGTGCAATTACATCACCTGGAAGTGATGTCATCAAAATGGTGGCACGCGTGTGGGCCGTTCTAGGTGTATCTGGGAAAACTCTATGGTTTTCCCCGGACGCTCTAGCCATTTGGGAGGTAAAACTCTATGGTACAATAGGTACCATAGAGTTTTCCAGGAAATGCCTAGAGTGGCCCACGTGCACACTGCCATTTTGATGACATCACTTCTGCTGGGACTTGAAGAGGACTTGGCAACCCTAGCGAACATGCTTGCAGAGTTGTTGTGAGCAGGGCTTTTTTCTGTAGCAGGAACTCCTTTTCATATTAGGCCACCCACCCCTGATGTAGCCAACCCTCCTGGAGCTTACAGTAAGCCCTGTTCTGAGAGCCCTGTAAACTCCTGGAGGACTGGCTCATAAGGGATGTGTGGCTTAATATGCAAAGGGTTCCTGCTACAAAAAAAGCCCTGGTTGTGAGGGATGCATCACAATAGTATATGTGGAATGAGCATTAAAGGCAGGGCTGCCAATCTCCAGGTGATGGATGGAGACCTCCTGGGATCACCACTGATCTCCAGGTGACAGAGATCAGTTCCCCTGGAGAAAATGGCCACGTCGGCCATTTTATAGCATTCTACCCCATTGAAGTCCCTCCCCTCCCCAAACCCCACCTTCCCAGGCTCCAGTCCTAAACTCTCCAGGTATTTCCCAACCCAAAGCTGGCAACCCTAGTTAAAGGCCTGGCCGGGTGGAATAGCCATGCGAAAATTAGATGCCAGAATACAGAGTTTGGATTCTGGCCAATGTTCCCCCTAAACCGCGGAGTCTTGTGAGCAAAAATTCTACTTGGTGAGCTGCTGGCATTAAAGTTGTGTGAGCTACGGCATAGATTAGTTTGCCCTAGGGCCATTTTTCCTGAGCTGAGACAAAAACGTGTGAGCTGGAGGCTAAAAAATTATGAGCTAGCTCACACTAACTCTGCTTAGGGGGAACACTGATTGTGGGGTGTTGGAATTCTGATGGAATTTCCTTCCAGAAAAAAAAAAAGTGGGAGTAATGAATTTGCTGGGAGTTCCTCAGAAGCCGAGTTTCACAGATTTGTTTGGGATTTTCTTTGACAGGAGATCAAAGCCAGGCAGGTTCTAATTGTGGCTTTTTAGTGGGGGAGGGAGGGTTGATAGGCTAATGGGAGAGTTATGAACTTCAGCCTGACATTGTAGACTGCTTTTCAGGGCTTTTTTTTTTTTTTGTAGCAGGAACTCCTTTGCCTATTAGGCCTCACACCCCTGATGTAGCGAATCCTCCTGGAGCTGACAGCTGGCCCTGCACTAAGAGCCCTATAAACTCCAGGAGGATTGGCTACATCAGGGGTGTGTGGCCCAATATGCCCAGGAGTTCCCGCTACAAAAAAAGCCCTGCTGCTTTTCAGAAGGGCATCCGCTAAAACTCCCTTGGAGGCCGCCTAGGTTCTCATTGTCCTGCCCCACCAATAGCGAGCAATGCAGAGCAGAGTATCACATAGGCTTGCCAATCCCCACAGCCAGCATGTGACTTTATACCTCCAGAGGCTTCAGGCTCCGATTGGAAAGGCTTCCTCTTGGGATGGTGTGTCTGTGTTACTTTGAAGAAGCTGGCAGCAACTCGTGAGTAAAGATGCCAGTCCCTCGCTTCAGAGTCACCAGAAACAGGGGGAGGGAAATGTCTGCTGGGCACTTCATTATTCCCTGTGTGGAGATCGATTCTCATAGGGTATAATAGGGAATTGATCTGGAGGTATCGGAGGCTCGGGGGGGGGGCTGTTTTCTTGAGGTAGAGGTACCAAATTTTCAGTATGGCATCTAGTGCCTCTCCCCAAAATACCTCCCAAGTTTCAAAATGAGTGAACCAGGGGATCCAATTCTATGAGCCCCCAAAGAAGGTGTTCCTATCTATTATTTCCTATGGAAGGAAGGCATTTAAAAAGGTGTGTTTTCCCTTTAAATGTGATGGCCAGAACTCCCTTGGAGTTCAATTATGCTTGTCACACCCTTGCTCCTGGCTCTACCCCAATGCCTCCTGGCTCCACCCCCAAAGTCTCCGGGCTCCACCCCCAAAGTCCCCAGATATTTCTTGAATTGGACTTGGCAACCCTAGTGTCACGTGAAGGCAGACAGGGGAAACGGAGCTCCTGTCACCAGCAAGAGACTGTGTGGAGAGCCTTCAACGGAGCCATGTTATTAATTAAATGGAAGGTGTATTCCCCACTCCATCTTGTGTGTAATTACTTTGCAGGTAGAGCAACTGCTTGACTGGCTAACACTGGGCTCAGAGGGATTGTATGGTGTGTGTGCGCTGCCCCACTTTTCCTGTGCTGTGAGGCTGGGACAGTCTGAATTCCTCTGCAGTCTTGCAAGGCAGGAGACTCATTGAGGGTGGCAATGTTCGTCTTCTATCTGTATGGCATCACACAGGGCCGAGGCGGTTCAATGTCAGGAATTGACTCCAGCCTTCTCCCAGACTGCCTAGTTGTCTTATGTGCAGGTTTGTTTGGGGTTTTTTTTGCCTAGAGGGGCACTCCATCAGATGAACCACAGCATTCAAAAACCAATGGGGGAACACTTTAACTTTCCAGGACTTTCAGCTGCCGAACTAAGAGTCACAGTTCTTTTACATAATAATTTCAAAGGGAGATGAGAAAAAGAAACAGCTGAATTGCATCTGATAATGAAGCTCAAGACATTGCATCTGCCTGGACTGAATCAAGACCTAGGTTTCCTGTCTGATTTCTCCAGGCATACTACCAATGCTGATTTCTCCACGTCTGCTACCCCCCTGCATATCACACCTAATCCATACATGCCTGTTCGGCGTAGCGGTTAAGCACATAGGGTTGCCAAGTCCAATTCAAGAAATATCTGGGGACTTTGGGGGTGGAGTCAGGAGACTTTGGGGGTGGAGCCAGGAGACATTGGGGGAGGAGCCAGGAACAAGGGTGTGACAAGCATAATTGAACTCCAAGGGAGTTCTGGCCATCACATTTAAAGGGACCACACCTTTTAAAATGTTTTCCTTCCATAGGAAATAATGAAGGATAGGGACACCTTCTTTTGGGGCTCATAGAATTGGACCCCCGTTTTGAAACTTGGAGGGTACTTTGGGGAGAGGCACTAGATACTATACTGAAAATTTGGTGCCTCTACCTTATTTATTTATTTATTTACATTTATATCCCACCCTCTCCGCAAGCGGACTCAGGGCGGCTTACAACATCATAAAAACAATCAATTCAATAAAACATATAAAACCATAATTTACTTATCAATTTTAAAACTATTAGCGCTGTCTTAGTCCAATCTAGGCGGTATTGACTTCTGACTATGATCGCCAGCATTCTGTAGGATGTCCGGTGGCAGCCCATTTTCAATCAACCACAAAAGCCTGTTTAAACAGTTCAGTCTTACAGGCCCTGCGGAACGCCGACAAATCCCGCAGGGCCCTTATAGCTTCTGGGAGGGTGTTCCAAAGTTCTGGTACTGCCACCGAAAAAGCCCTGGATCTCGTTATGCATAACTTGGCTTCTTTTGGGCCAGGGGCAGACAGCAGATTTTTTGTCCCTGATCGCAGTGCTCTCTGGGGGATATATGGGGAAAGGCGGTCCCGTAGATAGGCAGGTCCCTGACCATAGAGGGCTTTAAAGGTTAATACCAACACCTTGAAGCGAACTCGGAACACAACAGGCAACCAGTGCAGCTCTCTCAGCACTGGCTGAATGTGCTCCCGTCGTGGTAGCCCCATTAACAGCCGTGCCGCAGCGTTCTGCACTAGTTGTAGTCTCCGGGTTAGCGTCAGGGGTAGCCCCATGTAGAGAGCATTACAGTGATCTATTCTTGAGGTGACCGTAGCATGGATTACCGTCGCTAAGTTGTTGCGCTCCAGGTAAGGGGCCAGCTGCCGCGCTTGCCGAAGATGGAAAAAGGCAGATCTAACGGTGGCTGCCACCTGAGCCTCCATTGTAAGGGAGGACTCAAGGAGCACGCCTAAGCTCTTGACCTTAGGGACCGGTATCAGTGGCACCCCGTCAAGGGCCGGCAGCTGGATCTCTCTCCCCGGACCGCCCCGACCCAGGTAGAGAACCTCCGTCTTCGTTGGATTCAATTTCAGCCGACTCAGTCTGAGCCAAGAGGCCACGGCTTGTAATGCCAGGTCTAGATTTTCCAGGGTACAGTCAGACTGGCCACCCATCAATAGGTAGAGCTGGGTGTCATCCGCATATTGATGGCAACCCAGTCCATACCTCCTGACAATCTGGGCAAGGGGGCGCATATAGATATTAAATAGCATCGGAGATAGGACCGCTCCCTGCGGCACCCCACAACTAAGAGAGTGCCTCTGGGATGCTTTAAAAAACAGCTCCCCCAGAGCCCCTGAAACCTCCAAATCAATTCCCCATTATACCCTATGAGAATCAAATCTCCACATGGGGAATAATGAAGTGCCCAGCAGATATTTCCCTCCTCCCCCCCCCCCCCGTTTCTGGCGACTCTGAAGTGAGGGATTGGCCTCTCTACTCACAAGTTGCTGCCAACTTCTTCAAAGTAACACAGACACACCATCCCAAGAGGAAGCCATTCCAATTGGAGCCTGAAGTCTCCGGAGGAGGAAAAGCACATGGTCCTCTGGGGGCAGGGCTTCCCCCTGCCGGCCAGCTGACTGGGGACGGGAAGAGCCTGGGAAAGCGGAAGAACCCCCGCTGGGAACTGGGGATTGGCTAGCCTATAAGCACACGGACTCTTTTCTGGGAGGACTGGGTTTGATTTTCCACTCCTCCACTTGCAGCTGCTGGAATGGCCTTGGGTCAATCGTTGCAGAGTTGTCTTTGAAAGGGCAGCTTCTGGGAGAGCTCTCTCAGTCCTACCTATCTCACAGGGTGTCTGTGGTGGGGGAGGAAGGTAAAGGAGATTGTAAACCGCTCTGAGACTCTGAGACTCTGAGATTCAGAGTGAAGGGTGGGATATAAATCCAATATCATCATCATCATCTTCATCTTCTAATATTATCATTTGCCTGCTAATATCATTCAGCATCTGAAATCCCGCCACTCTCCAAGATACAGGCCAGATGGACTCACATTCTAGCTGTATCTGAAGAAGTGAGCAGTAACTCACGAATCTCACGCCCTGCCACAAATTTTGTTAGCTATTGGACTCTTGGTCTTTTCTACTCCCCAAAATGACTTATTGTGAATTTGAATTTGTTCCTATGCTAACCTGAGACAGGGTGGCACAGTAGTTAAAATGCTGGACTGGGGAGGCCCAGGTTCAAATTGTCACTCAGCTATCAAGCACCTGAGTAACCTTGGGCTATTCACTCTCTCTCAGCCAAACCTACCTCACAGGGTTGTTGTGAGGGTAATACAAAAGAGGCAAGAGCTATCTCTGCTACCCTGCACTCCTTAAACATAAGGTAGGGATAAATGCACTAGTTCTCTAGGTGCAAGGATTACTTTGGATTGCGGAAGTTTCTAGAATGTGAGTCTCTTCCCCTTAGCGTAATGAAGCTGTACAGCTGAGACACGAGATAACCGCCATAGTGGGCACTGGTGAACATCAGGTACATTTTAAACTAGCACCCTGACAAATGAACTTCACTCTTTTATTTATACCCTTCTTTTCTCTCCAATAGGGACCCAAAGCAGCTGACCATAATATTCTACCCAGGGCTTTTTGTTGTAGAAAAAGCCCAGCACGCACTCATTTGCATGTTAGACCACAACCCCTGACATCACCACTGTTTCACACAGGGCTTTTTTGCAGAAAAAGCCAGCAGGGACTCATTTGCATATTAGGCCACACCCCTGATGCCAAGCCAGCCAGAACTGCGTTCCTGCTCCAAAAAAAAAAAAAAGCCCTGATTCTACCTTCTTCTAGTCTAATCTCCAAAATCAGCTCTGTGAGGTTGGCTGAAAGAGCGCCTGACTGGCCCAAGGTCACCCAGTGAGTTTTCATGGCAGAGCAGGGATTCAAACCTGAGGCTCCCGGATCAGAGTCTGACTTTTCTAACTGCAGCACTACAAGGCTCAGTGCAAACATTAGAAATTTTAAATATAGCCCAGTGGAAGATTTGTTCCAAACAAGATCTAGTGATTGGGAATGCCAAAATCTGTAGAGAAATTCAGAGAGAGTAAATTTCAGAGATATATTGTCACCTCATCCAATGTGGAGTTGGGAGACTGAATTCTCAAGTGTCCTTTGTTCAGCTTCCTGACCTCCACTGCGACCGCTGAATCTTCTTCGCTCGTGTGTTTCCTTCCCCGGTTTAGACAGCCCTGCTTTATTCCACATGTCATCTACAGATCTCTCTCACGGTTTCCACCACAGATAAACCGGAAACCTGGCGGGATTGTTAACAGGGCAGCCGGGAGGGGGTGGATCATGTTGTAGTCACTTGTACTGCTTTTCCCGGCTTCTCCCCTGGACCTCATTTAGCACTTCTTGCCAGGTGTCCCTTTTGGCCTCTGACAAGATGCATGCGGCGTCCTGAAGAAGGCACTTACAAGGTGTCTGAGCTGCCTAACGCCAGCTGCAAGAGAGCTGAGCTTGCTTCCAGAGGAGGCCAGAACAGATGTGTGGCGGGACTGAGAGACACCCTTGTGGCTAGGTGAAGGGGAGAATATGGCTTCTCCCCCTCCCCACCAAAACTCCATTCTCCCAACTGTGAGTTGAAGCCGGACTCATCCCAGAAGGAGGCTGGAGGGCAGATTTGGATCTGCAATGCAGGCAATTCCGGACAAATCGCTGATTTGTTCTGTTAATGTGCTTCCTAAGTGGCCAGTGCTAACGTCTGGTTCTGTTTTGCCAGCCCACCACCACGGCTGTGTCTCCGCTTCGTTCCATCCGTTTGCTGCTATCGTTGCATGAGTAAATCTGCATTCTGGCAAGTCGCCAGGCCCAAAGGCCAGGAAAACGGATGAATGTCACAATGGGCCCGACACGGATATGGGAAGCCTGGAGACAAGCCAGGATCGCCTGCTCACCGGGGTTGTCCCAAAGTATCCGGGTTTAGCATCATTCTCTCAGTTCAGTTCCTACAAAGTCACCTTGGGCGCTAAGCTGTTACACAATCTCTCAGTTCTCGTCCCTCGTGCTGACTCAGTGCGCAGTTCCCAATCTCCAGGTGGGGCCTGGAGTTCTCCCAGAATTACAACTAATCTTCAGATAGGGTTGCCAGCCTCCAGGTGGGGCCTGGAGATCTCTTGCTTTTACGACTGATCTCCAGCGGGCAGAGATCAGCTCCCCAGGAGAAAATGGCTGCTTTGAAGGGTGGACAGTATGGCACCGTACCATGCTGAGGCCCTCCCCAACCCCTGCCGTCTCCTAGATCCAATCCCAAAGTCTCCAGGTATTTTCCAACGCAGACCTAGCAACCCTGTCTCCAGACTATACCTATCAGTTCCCTTGGAGAAATGGCTGTTTCAGAGGCCAGACTATTAGGAGTCCATCCCCAAATTCTCTCCACCACAGGCACCAGTGCTATGGTTGCCAGTCTCCAGGTGGGGCCTGGAGGTCTCTCGCTTTTACAACTGGTCTCCAGCTGGCAGAAATCAGCTCCCCTGGAGAAAATGGCTACTTTGAAGGGTGGACTCTAGGGCATTGTACCATGCTGGGGCCTCTCCCTTCCCCAAACCCTGCCTTCTCACAGATCCAGAGGGACAGTGGCTCAGTGGTAGAGCATCCGCTTGGGAAGCAGAAGGTCCCAGGTTCAATCCCTGGCATCTCCAAAAAAGGGTCCAGGCAAATAGGTGTGAAAAACCTCAGCTTGAGACCCTGCCAGTCTGAGAAGACAATACTGACTTTGATGGGCCGAGGGTCTGATTCAGTATAAGGCAGCTTCATATGTTCACCTCCAAAGTCTCCAGGTATTTTCCAACACAGACCTGGCAAATTCCAAATCTTTTGTAATTTCCCAGGCCAGAGCTGCCAACCCGACAACTAAGGGCGATGGAGCCCAACACATCTCTTTCCTCCCCCACCCATGATGGTTGCCTCCATTTTCATCCCCTCCTCTTGCATCGAATTCAAGATTGTAGACAAGGGCTGGGCTTTCTGTTTAATTCTGTATTTATTTAATAGAAAATTTTCGTTATAGTCCACCTTTTGTTTGTGGCTAAAGGCCGTTTGCAATTCCAAATTTAAAAACACAACAACGTAGAAAGTAATCCCCACTCCTCAAATATTTTAGATGTTAGTTATACAGATTGATGATGATACAACAGAAGTACAGTTTTTTTTTTAAAAAAAATGTGTAAATGCCATGCAGCAACCAAGATAAGAACGAAGATAATTCTGACCTTGGACCACTAAATAAATGAACTGAATTTTGGATAAGATTTAGTATTTTGATCCTAGAACATAGAAAGTGGTAGAGCGCTGGTTAGGAACAGCATCCTGTCTCAAACAGTGGCCAACCAGTTCCTCTGGAGGGCCAACAACAGGGTATAGAGGCTGAGGCCTTCATAAGAACATCAGAAGAGCCCTGCTGGATCAGACCAGTGGTCCCTCCAGCCCAGCATCCTGTCTCACACAGAGGCCAACAAGTTCCTCTGGAGGGCCAACAATGGGGCACAGAGGCTGAGGCCTTCATAAGAACCTAAGAAGAGCCCTGCTGGATCAGACCAGTAGTCCACCTAGTCCAGCATCCTGCCTCACACAGTGGTCAACCAGTTCCTCTGGATGGCCAGCAAGAGGGCATAGAGGATGCAAATGACACCATGTTATTTTTTATTTTAAAAATTTACAACAAACTTTAATATACCTATATCTGGGAGTTAAAGGGTGGTGCCCAGCAGGTCTCGGGATGGAGCTTAGTAGGATGGGGCGGAGTCTAGATGTTGGCAGAGGAAGAACATTACTTTGGGTCGCCCCTGATGAACAGATGGGTGGAGCTGCCACTTCCCTAGTTGTTCACCAGGGAAAAGCACCCTGGGGCAGACAGGAGGACTTGGTTCGAATCCCACCTTGAGCGATGCTGGCGAGATTAACAAAGCCCAGATGGTTTCAGAGGACAGCTGTATCGGTCTGCAATAGAACAGTTAAATCTGAGTCTGGTAGCACTTTAGACACCAACCAGATTTGGGGGGGATAAGCTTTTAGAGTCAATGCTCCCTTAAGGCTTATATCCCCAAAATCTTGGTGCTGTTGGACTTGAGAAAAGCCTAGAAGGTATTTAAAAGCAAAAGCTCTCAACAACCCTAGGCTTGTCAATCCCCAGTTGGGGCCAGGGGATCCCCCAGTTTGGAGGCCCTCCCCCCACTTCAGGGGTGGGGGGGAATGTCTTTTGGGCACTCTATTATTCCCTCTGGAGATCAATTCCCGTAGGGTATAATGTTTGAGGTAGAGGCACCAAACTGTCAGCATAGCTTCCAGTGCCCCCAAAAGATAGTGCCGCTATCCTTCATTATTTCCAAATGGAGGGAAGACATTTAAAAGGCATTTGATCCCTTTAAATGTGATGGCCAGAACTCCCTTCAATCATGCTTCTTACACCATTGCTCCTGGCTCCGTCCCCAAAGTCCCCAGATATTTCTTGAGTTGAGTTGAGTTGAGTATAGTGTCCAGGTCACATGATGTGATGGTATCGCTTTACTCTGCTCTGGTAAGACCTCACCTGGAGTATTGTGTTCAGTTTTGGGCACCACATTTTAAGAAGGATATAGAAAAGCTGGAATGGGTCCAGAGGAGGGCGACAAAGATGGTGAGGGGTCTGGAGACCAAGTCCTATGAAGAAAGGTTGAAGGAGCTGGGGATGTTTAGCTTGGTGAAGAGGCGGCTGAGAGGTGATATGATCACCATCTTCAAGTACTTGAAGGGCTGTCATCTAGAGGATGGTGTGGAATTGTTTTCTGTGGCCCCGGAAAGTAGGACCAGAATCAATGGGTTGAAATTAAATCAAAAGAGTTTCCGGATCAACATTAGGAAGAACTTCCTGACGATTAGAGCGATTCCGCAGTGGAACAGGCTTCCTTGGGAGGTGGTGGGTTCTCCTTTCTTGGAGGTTTTTAAACAGAGGCTAGATGGCCATCTGACAGCAATGAAGATCCTGTGAATTTAGGGGGAAGTGTTTGTGAGTTTCCTGCATTGTGCAGGGGGTTGGACTAGATTGCCCTAGAGGTCCCTTCCAACTCTATGATTCTATGAACCCTGCCCCCTTTCTTGATTTTGACATTTCACTCAAAAATGGGGCTTTTTTGTAGCAAGAACTCATTTGCATATTAGGCCACACACACCCTGATGTAGCCAATCCCCACGGAGCTTTCAATAGGCCCTGTACTAAGAGCCCTGTAAGCTCTTAGGGATTGGCTATATCAGGGGGGTATAGCCTAATATGCACAGGAGTTCCTGCTACAAAAAAAGCCCTGCTCAAAACGTTTTGCTGCTGGTCCAGGAGACTCAGAGATGGGAAGCTCATGGTACATTCCTATCAAACTCTGACAGTTGCCCAGATTGACCCCAGACTGTGGCTCAGTGGTAGAGCATCTTGGCATGCAGAAGGTCCCAGGTTCAGACCCTGGCATCTTCAGTTAAAGAATCTGGCAGTAGATGATGGGAAAGACTTTGGCTTTAGACCCTGGAGAGCCATTTCCAGTCTGTGGGTAGACAAGTCTGACTCAGCATAAGACCACCTCATATGTTCTAGAGTTGCCAACTTCTAGGTGGGGCCTGGAGAACTCCTGGAATTACAACTGATCTCCAGACTAGAGAGATCAGTTCCCCTGGAGCAAATGCTAGCTTTGGAAGGTGGAGTTTGTGACATTATATACCACTGAGATCCCCCCCCCCAGCTCCACCCCCCCAGGCTCTACCATCCAAATCTCCAGCAATTTCCCATAAGGATGCCAGCCTCCAAGTGGGACTTGGGGATCCCTTGGAATCACTGCTCACCACACTACAGAGATCAGTTCCCCTGGAGAAAATGGATGCTTTGGAGGGTGAACTGTGTGGCCTTGTACCTCACAGAGGTCTCTGTCCTCCCCAGACCCCATCCCCAAATCTCCAGGAATTTCCCAACCTGGAGCTTGGAACCCTACCCCCCATCCCCTGCCAGTGAACAGGGGGGACTTGAAAACCCTAATTTCCCAACCCAGAGCTGGGCGTCCTGTTCACAGGGGAGAGGGTGCAGAATGGAACACCAGAGTTCAACCTGGCCCCATGCTGAGCCACTAATTGGACACCCGGCCTCCCTCCAAAGCTTTCCATGAACTCAGCACTATATGAAGCAGCTCATTTGTATGGAAGTTAAATTTTTCAAAGTGGCAGGCATTCTTTTATTATTTTAGCTAATCCTTTCTGGCAGTGTTCGGACAATTTTTACACACTCGGTTAAATCTTGAGGGGGGTTTTTTTTGCACTGGCTGGCAAAATGGCAGGTTCTTCCCCCTCATCCTCACCCCCACCTTGAGAGATGTTCTTTTATGATTGATTAATTATGCTATTTAAAAACCCACTTGAAGAAGAGAGGTATCTAAAGGGCAAGAGGAACGGTGGAGGGTTATTACAGGAGGGAAAAAATGAGGAGAAATTTTGTGGATCGAGAGAGATGGCTCAGCCCCTCTTGTCGTTTGAATGTTTAAGGTACCAGAGCGAAGAGGGGAAGGTGCTGGGCACAGAATATTGACAGCAGTCCAGCTTCTTTGGGGGAAGCCGAAAAGGCATCTTGGCTGAGAAAATTTTGTGCCACCCGAGGAGCAGGAAGTACGGTTGGCATGAAAACAGTGAGACAAGTCTGTGGCGCTGGTCATGCTGAGAGATGGAGTGGAGAGAAGGTCTGGGGTGGGGTGGTTGAAAGATGGGGGTACTATAGAGGAAATGATTAGTAGAGCGTAAGGAGCAGGACTTTTTTTTTGTAGCAGGAACTCCTTTGCATATTAGGCAACATACCCCTGATGTAGCCAATCCCCCAAGAGCTTACATGGCTCTTAGCACAGGGCCTACTGTAAGCTCCAGGAGGATTGGCTACATCAAGGGGATGTGGCCTAATATGCAGAGGAGTTCCTGCTACAAAAAAAGGACCTGGTGAGGAGGAGGCTAGAGAAATGAGGAAGAAATATAGAAGACAAAGCTGATTATTAGGGTTTGTAGACTCTTTCGGGATCAATTGCCATGTTCTACTGGAGAAAGTTTTCCTTCCAGACGTTTTGTTCTCAGCTGCGGAGAACATCCTCAGTGGCGTTGCAGCCGGAGCAGGCGCTCACACCTTCTTGGCTGCTGTGCATTGAGTGGGGCCAGGGCTGCTGGAGAGCTGCTATTTGTAGGCTGAAGGGGGTGTGATGAAAGGGCAATAGGTTTGTGGGTGTGCCCAATGTGCCCAAACAAGATGGTTGGGGGTTGAAGTACCTACTCTGTGATGTCTGAGACTTTTTCTCCCTAGCTTCAAAATACTAGAACTCGAGGGCATCCAATGGGAAGTAGATTCAGGATGGACAAAAGGAAATACTTCTGTTTGCAGCAAGCAATTAAAATATGGGATTCACTAGCACTACCAGAGAATATAGCGGCAGATGCAGACAGCTTTTTGAGGGGATTAAGCAGATTTACAGAAGATCGATCTATCAATAGCTACCAAAGTGCAGCTGATTTATGGTTTTGAGGGCAAGCAGCAAACAGGATAGTTTGCCATTACCTGTCTCAGTGTAGCAACCCTGGACTTCCTTGGTGCTCTTCCTCCAAGTACTAATAAGGGCTGACCTTACTTAGCCCCATGGTGCAGAGCGGTGAGCTGCAGTACTGCAGTCCAAGCTCTCCGCTCATGACCTGAGTTTGATCCCGGCAGAAGCTGGGTTCAGGTAGCCAACTCAAGGTTGACTCAGCCTTCTGTCCTTCCGAGGTCGGTAAAAAGAGTACCCAGCTTGCTGGGGGGGGGGTGTAGATGACTGGGGAAGGCAATGGCAAACCACCCCATATCTAGAGCCCCTCAGTTAGGGTTGCCAGCCTCCAATTAAGGAATTCCATTACCCAGCACCTTTTTGAATCCTTATTCTGCATAGAGTGTAATCATGCCTGTAATTATATGTGGACATTACAGCAACTGAAGTATATATATTTGACCTGACAACTGGACTTCATTAGCAGTATTGCCTGCAGACTGGAAGAGGTTTTGTAACTGACCAGACTGATGATGTGTTAAGTTTTTCAGTATTCTGTTAAACTGTATTGCATGAAACAATTGCCATTATGAGTTACATAGTTCTAATATTAATTGTAGATGAGAAATAATAACTGAGACATGTCTGTGAGTTATAATTGAAAATGTATTGAAAAATTATTCTTGCACAGCTTTTTTCCTGGATTTCAGCCTCCAGGTGGGATCTGGAGATCTTCCGCTTTGACAACTCACTTCCAGATGGGAGAGATCAGCTCCCCTGGAGAAAATGGCTGCTTGGAAGGGTGGATTCTAGGGCATTATATCAGGCTGAGCCCACACCCCTTTCCAAACCACACCCTCTCCTCTACTCCCCCCAAGGTCTCCAGATATTTTCCAACAGACGTGGCAACCCTACCCTCAATTCCATTCTGCATCTCTCTGCTCCTTAATGTCATCTTAACTGCAAGCCAAATGAAACATTGCTGTTTTTAAAGAGCTAGGCCTAGGTTTTGTGAACCCAATCTGTGCTCCCTGCAACCAGGTCTCTTTTTTTGTAGAAAAAGTCCTGCAGGAACTCATTTGTGTCAAGCATGCGGTTTCAATGACAAGTTGAGCTTGATACAAAACTACGTTTATTGATAGACCGATACTTTCAGTGTAACAGATTCTTGAGAGTGATGCTACAGATACATTGATACAATACTTTTAAGGCATACTTCAAAAGGATTCCAAAAGGTGGGGGCGAGGGATGCGCTCTCACACATAAACTATCATAAATGTCTACATTCTCATAGTGTTATCAGGACTCCGTCCTTGCTTTCCCCAGATGTGCCACACTCCCCAACAGGAATGTATAGGAAGGTGCTGATTACTTCTTCTCAAGTTAGTTTCGTTTCTCTCTACTTCTACTTTGCAAGCAATAAAGCAAGAAGGCGGGAGGGGAAAGAATAACAGAGCTAACAGACCTTGGTCCTCCAAGATATTTCACAGACCAGTGTTATGGAGAACCCTAAAACAATCAATTATCAATGGAATTTTACCATGCTTGACATACTGCCCCCCTTAACATCAGCGTCGGGGTTTTTGAGGGAATGCTTTATAAAACTTGTTTATCAAATCAGGGGCTAAAACATCTTGTTCTGCTACCCATTCATTTCACTGGCCGGGAAATGTTTCCACTTAATCAGATAATACAACACTCCACACTTTCCTTTAGCATCTAAAATTTCTTGTACTTCATGATGATTCTGATTCCCAATCTGGATAGGTTGTGGAGCTGGCGGTTGAGGGTGCCAAGGAGTACCACCCGGGTCTCTTCACAAAAGACCGCAATGAAAGACAGGGTGTATTTTACTAAACATCTTGGGCACCTCCAGTTCTACCGTCACTTTATTGATTACTCTTTTGATTTTAAAAGGACCCAGAAATCTATAAGCCAGCTTCTTTGAAGGCTGATTCGGTGGAAGGTTTTTTGTTGACACAAACACAGAATCCCCCACTTGGAAATCCCAAACGGGCACATGGGATTTATCATACTGTTTTTTATAAGCTTCCTTGGCCAATTCTAAGTTCTCTTGGATCCCCTTCCAGCTGCCCTCCAACTTACCCCACCATTGCTCGAAAGAGGTGGGGTCTCGGGTTCGCTCTCCCCCTGGCAACAATGGGACAGGCTTGCCTTTGTACCCATTTACAATCTGAAACGGGGAAGCTTTGGTTAAGCTATGCACACTGTTGTTGTAACCATATTCGGCAAACGGCAAGAGGTCCACCCAATTAGATAGTTGGTGGCTCACATAACACTGTAAATACTGTTCTAAAAGTACGTTCATCCGTTCCATCTGTCCGTCTGTCTGTGGATGGTAAGCTGAGCTCAACCCCTGTTCTATACCCATCAGTTTGCAAAACTCCCGCCAGAAGTTGGCAACGAACTGTGGGCCTCTGTCACTAATGATCTTATTGGGGAAGGAGTGGAGTTTCACAATATGGTGGAAAAACAAATAAGCTAGTCTCTTGGCGGTTGGCAATTGCGCACATGAAGTGCGCTTATTTGGGAAAGGAGTCCACTACTGCCAGAATTACGGTCTTCCCTTGCGAGGCTGGTAGTTCGACTATGAAATCCATTGACACTTCAGACCAAGGACATGTGGCTATTTCTAAAGGTTTCAATAACCCGGGGGACTTTCCTCCCCTTTTCTTAGCCATTAAGCAAATAGGGCAAGAAGCCACGAACTCAGAAACGTCCTTCTTCATAGATGGCCACCAAAACTGCCGATTAATTAGATGCAGTGTCTTCACATACCCAAAGTGCCTGGCTAGCTTGTTGGAATGGCAAAATTGCAGGACCTCTGAGCGGAGGCTCTTAGGGACATAAAGTTTGCCATCTTTATACCAGAACTCGTCCTCCCCCTTTTGCACTTCACCTGGTCGGTCTTCTTTGCCTCCTTCTTCACCCCTGGTTTCGGGTCACGGCCCGACTTGCTGCTCTGCTGCTGGCGCTGCATAGCCACTTTCTTCATGTTGGTCTCCACCTCCCCCGCCAGCTGTATCCACCCCACCAGGGTGGTTGGCCTCGTTTGCTGCAGGGCTCGATCCAGGACACTAGCGTTCAGCCCTCGGGTGAAATGCTCGATCTTCATCAGCTCACTCCACCCCCTCACTTTGGCCGCGTTGGTGTGGAACTCGGCCGCATACTCACGGATCAACTTACAGCCTTGTTGTATGTCCCTCAGGGTGGCCAATGCACAGGTCTCCTGTAGGGCGTCCTCATACTGGGCCAGCAAGGCTTGGAGGAAAGTGGCCACATTGTCCAGTTCCGGGCTCATGGCCTTGTACAGACTCACGTATCATCTTTTGGCGGCCCCCTTCAGCTTCGATCCCAGATAGTCCACACGACTAAATTCATCAGGGAAGGTGTTCCCCCAATAATGCATGTAGCTATTAGCCTGGATCGTGAAATACTCCACCTCCTCAGGGTCCCCGTCGAAGGTGGCTTCCAACTCCCTTCCTCGGCCCCCTTCCCGAGGGGCCGGGGGTGCTGCCGGCTGTGCCCATGGCGGTATTGTCAAGGGTCTAGCCACAGGTGGTTGCGGGGCTCTTCTCGGGTCAGTCATCCTCAGAATCCGGTCGACTTGCCTGTTGAACTCTCCGGCCATCATGGTGGTCATCGCTTGCATCTCATCCCGCAACCCCTTGGCGACCTCTTCGACTTCCTTTCGTACCATCAATCAGAATTCTCGAGCAATCTCGTCTTCCTCCTCCCTCGGGCCCATTATCTCGTAGGTCCCAACCGCTTCCACCTCTGCCAAAGGTGGATTGGCTTCCGCGCCGGTCACTGCTGCGCTCCCCTCCTCATCTACTTCTCTCTACTTCTACATTGCAAGCAATAAAGCAAGAAGGGGGAGGGGAGAGAATAACAGAGCTAACAGACCTTGGTCCTCCAAGATATTTCACAGACCAGTGTTATGGAGGACCCTAAAACAATCAATTATCAATGGAATTTTACCATGCTTGACATATTGCATATTAGGTCACACCCTGAACCAGGGGTGGAATTCTAGCAGGCGCTCCTTTGCATTTTAAGCCACACACCCCTGATGCAGCCTATCCTCCAAGAGCTTACAAAAAAGAGCCTTATAAGCTCTTGGAGGATTGGCTACATCTGAGGTGTGTGGCCTAATATGCAAAGAAGCTCCTGATAGAATTCCACCCTGCCCCCAACATTACCATTATTTGGGGGGAATTATTTCCCCAGTTTTGCCACTCTTTGTGCAGATACTCCACATCTATAGACAATTTCCTTTCAAAACAGTAATGTTTAGTTTGGCCCTCGGAGAGGGTCTAAGGTTCATTCCAGAAATGGACTGCCCATACTTCACCCCCAGCCTTCCGTTCCTTGATTCATTTGTGTTTCCCCTGCCTTATGTCCCCCTGGCGCACGTGGATACTGATACAACACGGCAAGGAAACCCTCAACAACCTTGATACGATTCTGTAGTTGCATCAAAATGTGTTTAGAGTTGTGTTCAGGCATTCTGAGGCACTGGTAAAAACAGAGAGGATTTGATTTTCTGCAGCAAAGGCATTCGAGAACCGCACTTACTTTGTTTGTAGTGCCTGTTTGCTCTCAAGCCCTTCTGTGATTGCGCTGTTGATTTGTTTGCACTCTAAAACGAACACTATTTTGAGTCCATTTGGGTGTGCACAGTAGCTGGGGTTGCCAGCTCCAGCTTGGGGAATACCTGGAGATTTTGGGAATGGACCTTAGGAGGGCAGGGTTTGGGGAGGGGAGGGACTTCAGAGGGGGATATTGCCATAGAACCCACCTTCCATAGCAGCCCTTTTCTACAGGGGAACTGATCTCTGTCATCTGGAGATCAGCTGTAATCCTAGATTACCAGCCACCACCTGGAGGTTGGCAACCATAGCAATAGCTGTATTCAGTATGGTGTTTGGCACATGTTTATTGGCTTTCTTGGATGATGCAAGAACTGGGCTCTTCAGCATGGACAGAGCATGTGTAATTTAAAATCAGCTATATCTCAAGAGCATGCTTTAGCGCTTGGGTAGTTGACTGCATTCATCCTATAGATAGCCAAGCAGTACTGGTGACAACTCACGTACCCTCCCTTTGGCTGAGCTGCATGTCACTCAAATCCCCAACCGCAGGACAGATGAGGATTGGGCCACTGGGGAACTGCCTTTGTATCCTATTGGCTTGCCTCACCAGGTCCTCCATTTCCCCTCAGTGGCAACCATAGTGTTCCAAGCTTGGTTCCGTCAGCAAAAGGCGGGGGGAAGGCCCTTTCCAAGTCTATTTTGGCCTTTGAAGGAGAACTCACTGGGGCCAGTTCTGATGAGGGTTGCCAGCTCCAGGTTAGGAAATTCCTGGAGATTTTGTGGAGTTTAAGGAAAACAGAGTCTGGGGAGGGGAGAGGCCTCAGCTGAATATAATGCCATATAGTCCACCCTCCAAAGCAGTTATTTTCATCAGGGGGAGAGAGATCTGTTGTCTGGAGTTCAGTTATGATACCAGGAGATCTTCAGGCTCCCCCTGGAGGTTGGTTACTCTAGGCCTGACAGCACTTGATGCTACCTAACTGGCATAACTTAACTCAGATGATGAGATATTCAGAAGTATGCCAATTAGGGATGCCCCAGAGGCCATTCAAGGGTTCTAAATTAGATTTGACCCTGTGAGTATCTCATGGTGTGGAATATTCACAAAATAATGCTGCAAAGCTGAGACTGGAAACCAAATTCTCCCACATTTCAGTCCAACAATCCTCTAATCATTTGGGTTCTTCCAGGAGACCTTCAGAAGTTCCCAGGGCTTTTTTTGTAGCAGGAACTCCTTTGCATATTAGGCCACACACTCCTGATGCAGCCAATCCTCCTGGAACTTACACTAGGCTCTGTATTAAGAGCCCTGTAAGCTCTTGGAGGATTGGCTACATCAGGGAGGTGTGGCCTAATATGCAAAAAATAAAAGCCCTGGAAGTCCCCATCCTCTTGAAAGGCTTGATCTAGCAGACCTGTCTTTCTAGGGTAGTTGATCTCAGAAGACATTCAATCCGAGTCACTCCAGGAGTCTCTCATGGGATGCCGGCATCTCTTTCTCTTTGCATTTCCATCCTTCTCCACAACATCCTACCAATGCCTCTTTTTTTGTCAGAACAATTTCCGTTGGCTCCATCTCAAGGTAAAGAGGAACCATCACAGTGCAAATGGTTCAGCTTTGTTCTCTGGGGTCTAAATAATAATTATGCAGAGAGCCCCTGCTCTGATCTGGATAGCTCAGGCTAGGCTGACCCCATCAGATCTCAGAAGCTAAGCAGGGTCGGCCCTGCTTAGTACTTGGAAGGGAGACCACCGAGGGATTCCAGGGTGGCTACACCGAGGCAGACAATGGCAAACAACCTTTGAACGTCTCTTGGCCTGAAAACCCCACAGGGTAGCCATCAGTCGTAAGCTGTGACTTGGCCACAAATTTAGAGAGAGACCACCTTAACGAGCAAACCATGTACTCCAGGAATTTGTCTTCCACTGGTGGTGGCATTCTGAATTGGGCAACAGTGGCTGTAACACATAGTGGTACATCATTGAGTTGGGGGAACCCTATGATGAGGGCAAAATTTAAGTGTGGAGAACCCTAAAGGTAGTCCCCTGTGCAAGCACCAGTCACTTCCGACTCGGGTGATGTCGCATCACAACGTTTTCACAGCAGGCTTTTTTACACTGTGGTTTGCCATTGCCTTCCCCAGTCATCTACACTTCCCCCCCAGCAAACTGGGTACTCATTTTACCAACCTTGGAAGGATGTGTCAACCTTGAGCCAGCTACCTGAACCCAGCTTCCTCCAGGATCAAACTCAGGTTGTGAGCAGCGAGCTCGGACTGAAGTACTGCAGCCTACCACTCTGCACCACGGGGCTCGATATCCTGCATATGTACAATTCCGCATGTGTGTAATTCTGCATGCGTACAATTCTGCATGTGTGCAATTCTACGCATACGTCATTGTGCAAATACACGAATAGTAGTTTCTGCAAGGGATGGGTCATTTTGGCTCTTCTGAGCATCAGCTGTGGTTGAATCACTGTGTGATAAAGATGAGGCAGAATTGCCTCCTCTCAGTGGAGTGTGCCTGCTGCATCCCTGCATGAATTGTCCTCACTGGTTGCCATAGATTTGCCGGGCTGTGTGGCCGTAGTCAAGACCATGACCACACAGTCCAGAAAATCTACAACAGCCAATGGACTCCAGCTGTAAAAGCCTTCAACAGCATATTGTCCTCACTGGCTTTGCCCGTAATTGGCACTGCCGAAGCACTGAGTTGCAAAGAAACCAAGAAGTGGATGCTCAACTTTTACACATCCTAAAAGTAATTTACCTCTTCAGGTACAAGAATAATGTACAACGCCAAATTTAATGGTAGGGGGAAGGTGTCAGCTACCAAAGATCTGGAAAAGACTGCTTTGGAGAGGTTTTCTTTAAAAAAAAAAAAAAAAGGTCTGCCCCCCTAAAATCTAATGATTGAATGCCCTGGGATCTCACAGCCTGTTATATGTTTTATTGCCAGGGATAAAATGTCTCTTGTATTCTCTGTCGCTCGCTATCTGAACACACCGTCTCATTTCATTGTTTTATGACCCTCCTTTGCTTCTTACCGTGTTTGCTATAAATTAGAAGTTGATTTTTCCCCCTTTTTTAGAATTATGTTTTCTGAGCACAATGAATGGGTGAGCAAGCGGAAAGAGAAACCAAACCTTATCAGAACCGCCTGACCTAGTAATGATGGGCAAAATGGATGCAGATAAATTTCCTAGACCTTCTTTTCTTTCTTCCTCCCTCCCTCCCTTCCTTTCTTCCCCGCTTTTCCTGTTGACTCAAGGCAGCTTCAAAGATCTGGTAATGGAGAGCAACGATGTGGTGGTACTGGAGGGTGTATGGGGATGTTGTTTACTGTGCCCTGTACAACGAGACTATAGGCACAGAATAATGCAACTCAGTGAACAGACTGGAGCTGCTCGTGAGCAACCCAAACTGCCCACGGAACAATTGTGCCCCTGCTCGCCATGGGAGAATGAGATATGCTTCTGTCTGATGGGTGCATGAGCTGCTTTCATGCTAATCCTATTTTTGGTTTCTCAGACATGCTCTTGTGTTCCTACACAGATCTACCCCGAGGAGCTGCATCTCCTAATTAACCTCAGGGGGGCCATCTCTTTTGAAGAAGAGGTTTATATGCCAGGATATGATTTTAAGGATGTTAACAAGGCAAGATGAAACACAGAAATGGCCCACATACCGGGCTGCTCTGCCCAATGCTGGTGAAATCCAGCTGCCACCCTTTATCTACCTGTTTGTAACTTTTAATCCGACCTTTCCTCTCTGAGGAGGTCTGGGTAACATATAAGAGGGGTTGAATTTCTGTATTTATAAGTGCATGCATGGGGGTGTGCACACCTGGAAGTCACAGCGACCTCTACTGGGGGCCTGGAGGATATTCAGGAAGGTGGCTGAATGAAGCCTGCCCCTGCCTCCCAGCTCCTGGGATTCCATGGAGATCTCCTATGCAAGTACTTGCCAGAGGTGACCCTGCTTAGCTTCCGAAATCTGATGCAGCAGTAGCCGAACTGCAGCTTGGGAGCCACGTGTGGCCCTTTCACAGATATTGTGTGGCTCTCAAAGCCCCTACCACCCCATCAGCCAGCTTAGAGAAGGCGTTTGTCTCTTTAAATCATTTCTCCAAGTCAAGCCAGCTTGGAGAATGCATTCAAAGTTAAAGTTGCTTTCTTTCTACCTTGCCTTTCCTTCTCTCTCTCCATTTATTTTCCTTCCTTCCTTCCTTCCTTCCTTCCTTCCTTCCTTCCTTCCTTCCTTCCTTCCTTCCTTCCTTCCTTCCTTCCTTCCTTCCTGCCTCCCTGCCTCCCTCCCTGCCTGTCTTTGGGCTCTCAAACATCTAACATTAATGTCTCACAGCTCTCAAACATCTGACAATTATTGTATCTGGCTCTTAAGTAAGTTTGGCCACCTCTGTTCTGACGAGATCAGGCTTGCCTGTGCTAGCCAGGTCAGGGCGGATAACATATGTGGTTTGAATTGGTCCTCCTGATTTAACCCCAAAACAACATTGTGAGGTAGGTCAGGCTGAGAGATAATGAGAGGCCCAAAGCCACTACGCTAGACAGAGGAGGGGTTCATACCTGGGTCTCTCAGATCCTGGTCCAATAGTAAAATAAAATGTGACACCATTATCAGCTCTCCAAAATATTATATAAGCACTAAGTGATATGATATTATTGCCACATGATCCTAGTCAGCAGGGCTTTTTTTGTAGCAGGAACTCCTCTGCATTTTAGGCCACACACCCCTGATGTGGCCAATCCACCTGGAGCTTACAGTAGGCCCTGTAAGCTCCAGGAGAATTGGATACATCGAGGTGTGTGGCCTAATATGCAAAGGAGTTCCTGCTACAAAAAAGCCCTCCTAGTCAGTCAGGAAATCATATACTAAGCCTGGTCACACGACCCCAGGGAAGTCCTGGTGTCAAGCTGTGGTCATTCAGCTGTGAAGCAAAAAGCCCTCTGCGCATGTTTCAAGGTCCTCTCTCCTTCAGTATGTCATTTGATACCAATTCTGAATTTCACCTTGTGTGAAAATCTGAAGTTCCCACCAGAACACGACGTCTGAAGTATTTTGAGGGACGCCAAAGGAATCCAGGAAAAAAAAACTTTCTGAGGGCTATTCCAAGCAGCTCTGTCCTCTTGGGGCCAAAGCCTGCAGCTAAACATTGGGAAATCAAGCCCGGTTATGATGACCTTCCTTCCCCCCTTGTGTGTTCCCCAGCATTATCCTTCAAAGCCTCAAATTCCTACTTCTCCTTCTTCCAGCCAACCTTCCCCAAGGACTCCTTGTCAGGTTCATTCTGAAGACTTCTCAGCCCAATGCTTCCCCGCCCCCCCCCCTTCCTCTTTTCTCGTCCTTGGGGTGGTGAATAATTAATTTTCCCATCAGAAGGAAAGCTCTCAAGCACCCTCCCCAATACGATGGCAGTCTGTCACCTACCCCACCCCATTAATCTTTCAAAGCATCTGTTAAAAACGCTTGCCTAGAATGGCCCAGGTGGGGGTGGGGGGGGAGAAGATTTGATTGTCATCAGGAGTTGCAACCTCTAGCGATCTAAGGGAAAGGCAAACTTCCCTGCAGGGTTTAAAGGGGGGGGGGGAATTCAACATTTGAGTCCCATCGGAGATGGAGCTCTAGGAATTTGACTCCAGATAGAAAACCCGACCCTCGCTGCTTCGGGGCTTGGATCAGGTCCAGATGCCCTATCATGCAGCAGGGAGAATGGGATTAATTCTCTTTACGATGTGAAGGCAAAGAAAAGCCACGTTTGGATGCTGCGCTCCTCTTATCACTCTCCTTACATGTGGTAAAAGAGCCTTCCCTCCCCGGCGACTTGACACACATCTGATGGAATCTCATGTCTGCGCATCAGCAGAGCCGGCGCACATCGCAATCTCGTTAGGGTTGCCGGTCTCCAGTGGGGCCTGAAGACAATGTTCCCTCTAAACTGCAGTCTTGTGAGCAAAAATTCTACTTTGTGAGCTACTGGCATTAAAGTTGTGAGCTATGGCATAAATCAGGGGTCCTCAAACTTTTTAAATAGGGGGCCAGTTCACTGTCCCTCAGACTGTTGGAGGGCCAGACTGCCGTCAGTTCTCCGTCTTCTGCATCTCTCTCCCTTCCCCACACCACACACCCCAGCCTGGGAACTCACTTCACCTCGGTATCACCTCACACTCTGTCTCCGCCGCCTCAGCCCAGTGCCGGAAGTGTGCGTTGCTAACGCGAGTTTAGGTCGAACGTCACTTCCGGTCTGATTTTGCCATAACCTGACGGGCCGCATAAACATCCTCAGCGGGCCGCATCTGGCCCGCGGGCTGTAGTTTGAGGACCCCTGGCATAAATCATTGTGCTCTGGGGTCATCCTTCCTGAGCTAAGACAAAAATGTGTGACCTAAAGGCCAGGGCTATTTTGGTAGAAAACCCCCAGCAGGAACTCATTTCCATATTAGGCTGCAACCCCTGATGTCACCATTGTTTCACATAAGGCTTTATATGAAGCTGCCTTATACTGAATCAGACCCTTGGTCCATCAAAGTCAGTATTGTCTTCTCAGACTGGCAGCGGCTCTCCAGGGTCTCAGGCTGAGGTTTTTCACACCTATTTGCCTGGACCCTTTTTTGGAGATGCCAGAGATTGAACCTGGGACCTTCTGCTTCCCAAGCAGATGCTCTACCACTGAGCCACCGTCCCTCTCTGCAAAAAAACCCCAGCAGGGACTCATTTGCATATTAGGCCACACCCCTGACACCAAGTCAGCCAGAACTGTGTTCCTATGCGTTCCTGCTTTTAAAAAGTCCTGCTAAAGGCTAAAAATTTGTGAGCTAGCTCATGCTAACTCAGCTAAGAGGGATCACTGCCTAGAGATCTCCTGCTCTTACAACTGATCTCTAGCTGGCAGAGATCAGCTCACCTGGAGAAAATGGTTCCTTGGACGGGCGGACTCTATGGCGTTGTCCCTTGCTGAGGCTCCTCCCCTCCCCAAACCCCACCCTCTCCCAGCTCCACCCCCAAAGTCTACAGGTATTTTCCAACACAGGCTTGGCAATCCTATTCCTATGAGTAGTCCTGAACATGGAGAAGCAAATTTCCAGGCTGTTTCAGAGTTTTGCTCTGCACAATCTTCCCTTTCCCTAAATCTATTTTTATTTATTTGTTTCAGTTTGGTCTGAAATAAATAACTGAACAAGTGAGCAGTAACTCACGAAATCTCCTAATCTACCACAGATCTTATTCATCTTTAAGGTGCTACTGAACTCTTGCTCTTTTCTACTGCTTCAGTTCAAGGTATCAGCTGTCACCTACAAAGCCCTTCATGGCCTTGACTCATCTTTCTTTTGCAGTACCTACCACCTCTCCCCCTTGCAGCCCCGACATGCTTTTCTCAAGTGTTCTTTCTCAGCTTCGATTGCTCAGGGCCGAGAAAAAGCACTCAGCACACACTCTCCGGCCCAGCCCTCTTCAGGTTTGTAGGGAGGTGGGCAGGGGGTGCATCGTTCTTTCTCAGCTCCTATCACTCAGAGCCAAGAAAGAACTATGTGGAGGCTCGGGGACAGTGCAAGGGGGGATGGGGCGCCCTAGACGGCCACCTAACTCACCTATTCCCACACACCAGCCCGGCCCCCATGCGCCACCAAAGCTGCTTACATTGCCTTCACATCACAAGGTATTCAAAGCTGCTTACATTGTTCTCCTCTTCTCCATTTTATCAGTTCATCTGATCCTGCCCATAATACATCACACAGTACCATTCACATTCCTTCCCGCTCTACCTGCCTCTTCAGCCTCCGCCCAGTAGGGGTCAGTGTTTTTAAAACCCAAAACTTGGCAACCTTCACCAACTCCATCTGTAAGACGGCCATTGTTTCTTCCCGTTGCCTTGGTCTTTCTCAAGCCCCCGCAAGCCTGAAAATCTATATGGCATCGTTTCCACTTGAACCTGACAAGAAGGTCTAAAAACTCCCTTCTCACAGGCGCCAACCAGGGGAGGGGGGACGTCCAGCAACCACCAAGGCCAACACTAGGCACAAAAGTGGCTGTTGTTGAAAACCTCTCTTTAAATTCAGGGAAAAAAGCCAGGGATCTGAAGCCTTTCCCCTCTCTCTTACAATCAAAAGCGACAGCATTAGCATACCTCCTCCCTCCCCAATATTTGCATCTGAATACATAATTAATTTTCAAGAAAGTAACACATCCTCGCTTCATATTTGTCTCACCCAAAAAATGTACTTTGGAGACTTGATTATAATTTTCGAGTGGTGGGAGGGAGGAGGGGGGGAGCAAGGAAAATGTTGACTTCAAAGGCAGGGAGCTTTTGAATCCCTTTTGAACCAAACTGATAAATATTCCTTCGTTAAGGCAAGGCCCTGGCAGCACCTCCGCTAGACAGATTTTTTTTTCCCGGGGAGTTCAGCGTTAAGAAAGACTTCTGAGGTTGTAATTAGTGTGGCATAAAAGTGAGCTTTAAAACAAAATTAAAAATAAATGAGTTTTGCTGGATTCAAATACGCGGGTTTGAGGTGGATCCATTGTCCAAGGGGGGAAAGGCTAGCCCGTGGGCGTATTTTGATGAACCAAATATTCCTTCATTTTGATTTTTGATTTTTTTTTTAACCCAGCTGCTTCTTTGGGGTAGGAATAGTTCCCAAGAAATCCTATAATTGAGTCCTTTTTTATTGGTCTGCTTTGGAGCTACAGTGTCTCTTTGCTTCTTTCCCCATCCTGGATTAGTCACATGGGCAGCCGCAGCCTATCAGTGATCATGAGAATTGGGTGTTCTTGTCCAAAAAGCCAATCTAATTGGGTTCCATGATGGGATGAGGATAAATTAGAGGAAAGACAGTGTTTCTTGGATTAGTTGCTGGGATGATGCTAGCCAGTCAGGGATCACATGATGAATGGGAAGTCCTCACACTCAACCCGGTTTGGTTCCATGATGATGCGGCTGATAATGAGTTACAGTGAAGACAACATTCCTTTGATTAGTTATGTGTTTTATCCCGGGTGATGAGGGACCATGGAGTGAAACGGATAATTTCCCAAGCGAAGGGAAATGGAAGCCAATGAGGACCTTGAAAATAAGTAGAGAAGTTTGGACCTTCCGGGTGAAGAGACAGCAATGACTCACCTACCATCCTATGTTTTCGTTTTCGTAGGGATTGTCACGGGAGAAAGAAAGAGAAGTCATCCACTCACTCAATCGCCCTACAGCGCACAGCTCATAACTAGGGTGCCACATCTGTGAACTTTACCCCAGGATACTAAATTATGTGTCTTAGCCTCATCTAGAAGAGAAGACTGTAAACTGAGGTTTTTATTCAGGTGGATCAACCAAGCCCAGGCCTGAATGTAGGGTTGCCAAGTCCAATTCATGAAATATCTGGGGACTTTGGAGGTGGAGCCAGGAGAGTTTGGGGGTGGAGCCAGGAACAAGGGTGTGACAAGCATCATTGAACTCCAGAGGGAGTTCTGGCCATCACATTTAAAGGGACTGTACACCTTTTTAAATGCCTTCCTTCCATAGGAAATAATGAAGGCTAGGGGCACCTTCTTTTGGGGCTCATAGAATTGGACCCCTTGGTCCAATCTTTTTGAAACTTGGGGGGGGTATTTTGCGGAGAGGCACTAGATGCTATACTGAAAATTTGGTGCCTTTATCTCAAAAAACAGCCCCCCCACAGCCCCCGATACCCACGGATCAATTCCCCATCATTCCCTATGGGAATCGTTCATGGAGGCGCATGATAGCTGTGGGGGCGGGGCTTCCCCCGCCGGCCAGCTGACTGGGGGAGGGGGGAAGCCTGTAAAACCGGGGGATCCCCCTCTGGGGATTGGGAAGCCTACCTGAATGGCCGAGGCTAGCTTGATCTCTTCAGATCTTGGAAGCCATGCAGGGCCAGCCCTGTGTAGTACTTGGATGGGAGACTACCAAGAAAATCCAGGGTCACTACACTCAGGCAGGTAATGGTAAATCACCTCTGTTAGACTCTTGCCTTGAAACCCTCAGAAGTCACCATAAATTGGCTGCAACTTGATGGCACTTTCCACCATCATAAATCCAAGGCTTTTTTTGTAGCAGGAACTCCTTTGCATATTAGGCCACACCCACTAATGTAGCCAATCCTCCAAGAGCTTACAGGGCTCTTCGTACAGGGCCTACTGTAAAGCTCCAGGAGGATTGGCTGCATCAGGGGGTGTGGCCTAATATGCAACGGAGTTCCTGCTACAAAAAAAGCCCTGCATAAGTCAACCAGGTCTACTTCTTACCAGATGGTGAAAGCCAAAGACATGTTTTTTTCCAGTCACTGCTTAGCATCTGGTAGGCATCACAACTAGATAGAGATGAGCAAAGCAAAAACAAGGTTTAAAGGTTTCATCATGCATGGAAACCCTGCAATTTCAGGGACATATGCGAGGGATTTTATTCATCAGCTCTGGCCCTTGGAGCATGGTCAGAAACCCTATTGCTCAACAAAATCAGGTTAACTGAATCCTGACATTGAAGCAGGACACAGGACAATATTCGTAATCTTTGGAACTCCCTGCCTTTCTTCCCCTGCTTGTTTCCCAAAGTGAAAAGACTCGAGAGCATTTCCTGGCTATTGATAGCTCTGTGGGTTTTGATGCGGTTTCTGTTCATTTTTCAGGGTGACATGTTTGCATTTTCATTGTCGCTGATAAATTTTATAGCCTGTTTGTGTTTTAACTATTAGATTTTAATGGCTCGGCATAAGGCATTCTGAGTTGGTTTTTTCCCATCTCTTCCCCCTAGAAATAGAAAAGTGGTTAATGGATGATTAACAGTCGTTAATGAAAACAGCTTCTGGAGCTGCACCCCTTCAGTTTCTCAGACAGGCATGGAGACATTTATGGGCTTGTAGCCTTTGTTCTGTTGCTGCACCCATCCACCTCTATTACACATAGCTGGGTGTTGCAGCCTTCACAAATAACACATCTGAGCGCTTCTGGTATCATCGAGGGTACAATGGAGTAGTTGAAGTTCAGAACTGGGCTTGGAGGAAAGGAAGAGATTTCTGGGTTTTGGTGGAAGGGAATAACATGATCTGGTAAACCCAATACTGCCCTGAGCTGGTGCGGGATGGAATCTTTTCCCATGAAACTACCCACCACATGCCTAGGGTTGCCAGGTCTGACCCAGGAAATATCTGGGGACTTTGAAGGGGGAGCCAGGAGACTTTCCCATCCTCTACATAAGTAAATAAAAATACAGCAGTGCAGTTCCCCTGAATGCAGTCTTCATTTCCTCATCCTCTTTTTCTGCCTACCCTGGCAGCTGCACTTCTACTAAATGAAAGTGAAATTTGTCATGCCCCCACAAGTTCTCTTGTCAGGCTTTGGAAGCATTTCCAAGCATTGCTTTTTTAAGGGGACATGCACGCACACTCACAAAGCATCCAAAATAAACAGAGTTTGTAAGCCCACGTTTGTGATCTCACTGGGGCAATTTACCCACAGGAGTTGTAGGATGTAACAATCTGCTGTATTTCAACCAGCTTCTTCAGACAGGAACAGAAAAGGAGAGCAGCTCAGGGGGTGGAGTTTCCCCCCCATCCCATAATCAGGATCTATCTAATTCTTTCCTATCCATTTTACTATAGAAATGACTTTTGAAGCGAACACAAAACAGAGGGACTCTGCTCTCTGCCTTTCACACAGCTTCACACACTGGTAGCTCTGCCTGCTCACCCCACCTCTGCTTTCCTGCTGCTGAGATTTAAATGAATGCACACATTCCAAAACACAGAGTTGCAATTGCCTTCTAAGTCTGCTGAGGTTTAAAGGCATATGGTGGCTGTTGAGGCTAGGCTTTCTCCCACCGACCAGGTGGTCTGCAAAATCAGGGGATCCCCTGCTGGGACCTGGGGACCAGCAAACCTACACATGCCTACCGTTGAGTGCGAGGCCTGGAGCAGGATCTCCACTAATGAATAGAACAGTACATAAAGAGTAGTTGTCCCAAAGGCCCTTTGAAATGGCAAAGGTTGATACTTGTTTTCAAAGGCCAACCAGTAAGGGATCCAAGCAAACCTCCCTGTTGTGGCATTATTACCTGTCCAAAGGAGGTTCTGGTGACAAAGAGGACACCTGAGAAGCAGGGTTTTGATCAGAAATCGTTTCTGGAGATGGCTAACCTTTCGGACAAACCCATGAAAGAGTGGGAGGAAGCCCAAAGGAGAGTGATTCTTCCATCCATTACTCCAAAGGAGGTAGTCACTCTTCCTCTCCTCCGATGAACAATCTGATGAACCATCTGCAGCAGGGGTGTCAAATGCGCAGCCTAGAGGCCAAATCAGGCCCCCAGAGGGCTCCTATCAGGCCCCCAAGCAACTGGCTGTCAGAAAGGCTGAAGGAGCTGGGCATGTTTAGCCTGGAGAGGAGGCAGCTGAGAGGTGATACGATCACCATCTTCAAGTGCTTGAAGGGCTGTCATCTAGAGGATGGTGTGGAATTGTTTCCTGTGGCCCCGGAAGGTAGGACCAGAACCAGTGGGCTGAAATTAAATCAAAAGAGTTTCCGGCTCAACGTTAGGAAGAACTTTTTGACAGAGCGGTTCTTCAGTGGAACAGGCTTCCTCAGGAGGTGGTGGGCTCTCCTTCCTTGGAGGTTTTTAAACAGAGGCTGGATGGTCATCTGACAGCAATGCGCATCCTGTGAATTTGGGGGGTGGTATTTGTGAATTTCCTGCATTGTGCAGGGAGTTGGACTAGATGACCCTGGAGGTCCCTTCCAACTCTATGATTCTATGATCTGCTTCCTTCTCCCTCTCCCTTGCTTCCTTCTGCATCACAGCTTGCTTTGCCAGGCTTGCTCAATCACACAGGAGCTACAGAGCAAAGCCTCTATTTTCTCCATTGGCTGAGGCTCCTGCCTTGATGAGGAAGGGGGGAGGAATAGCTTGCTTTGCCTGGCCCTCTCAATCTCACAGCAGAGCTACTGAGTGAAGCCTCTCTTTCTTCTGTTGGCTGATGCTCTTCCCCCTCCTGGTCCCCTGTGGGAGGAAGGAAAAAGCCAGAACTTCCTTTGCCCAGTTCCCTGGATCTCATGGTAGAGATACAAAGAAGACCTTTAAGACCACAAGTGCTAATGTTTTAAGCAGGTTTTATTTTAAGCTTTTAAAAAATCTTTGTGTTTGTGTTCTTTATAATGTTTATATCTTTGCTACTTGGCATTGCATTTTATAACGCACATGGCCCGGCCCGACAAGGTCTCATTTATGTCAGATCCGGCCCTCATAACAAATGAGTTTGACACCCCTGATCCACAGCTCAAGGGGCTGCACTCTTGCCAAACTCCAACGCTTCAGCATCACCCAGCCCTGCCAGATCATGGGCTTCCCCAGGGCTTTTATTGTAGAAAAAGGCCAGCAGGAACTCATTTACATATTAGACTATACCCCCTGATGTCACCATTGTTTTGCAAAGACAGGAGCTTATTTGCATATTAGGCCACACCCTCTGCCACCAAGACAGCCGGAACTGTGTTCCTGTGCGTTCTTGCTCAAAAAAAAAAAAGTCCTGGGCTTCCCACATTAAGTGGGTATTTTTGTCAGAGAGGTGGCTCTTCAGACACACCTCCCAGGATTACTTAAGGTTTCATTTGGGTTCAGTCCTCTTCTGGAATAACCCTCTGAGCTCCAACCCAAGTGACCTACTGGCGGACTTGACCATCTGTGGGTTCCCGTATAGGCCTCGTGTGCCTTGCTGGTCTGCTTTGTGGACAGGAGGCATCCCCAGGGAAAGGTTCCAGGGCTTTTTTCAAAAGGAAGAATTCCTTTGCCTATTAGGCCACACACCCCTAATGTAGCCAATCTTCCAAGAACTCACATGTCTCTTAGTGCAGGATTGGCTACATCAGGGGTGTGTGGCCTAATAGGAAAAGGAATTCCTGCGACTAAAAAAGCCCTGGAAGGTTCCATAACATAACTCCCATGACTGAAAAGGCCATGCTGGCGCCCACCACATGCTAGATAGGAGGAGTTCACAGAGCAGGCCATCTACCGTGAACAGGTTAGTTCATATGGGAAGAAGAATTGCAGATTTATACCCCATCCTTCTCTCTGAATCAGAGACTCAGAGTGGCTTACAATCTCCTTTTTCTTCCCCCACAACAAACACCCTGTGAGGTGGGTGGGGCTGAGAGGGGTCTCACAGAAGCTGCCCTTTCAAGGAGAACTCTTGCAAGAAGCTATGGCTCACCCAAGGCCATTCCAGCAGCTGCAAGTGAAGGAGTGGGGAATCAAACCCGGTTCTCCCAGATAAGAGTCTGCACACTTAACCACTACACCAGAGAGTAGGGCTGCCAAGTCCAATTTAAGAAATATCTGGGGACTTTGGGGGTGGAGCCAGAAGACATTAGGGGTGGAGCCAAGATCAAGGCTGTGACAAGCATAATTGAACTCCAAAGGGAGTTCTGGCCATCATATTTAAAGGGACGGCACACCTTTTCAATGCCTTCCTTCCATAGGAAATAATGGATAGGGGCACCTTTTTGGGGGGCTCATAGAATTGGACCCCCTGGTCCAATCGTTTTGAAACTTGGGGGATATTTTGGGGAGAGGCACAAGATGCTATACGGAAAATTTGTTGCCTCTACCTCAAAAAATAGCCCCCCAGAGCCCCAGATACCCGCGGATCAATTCTCCATTATTTTCTATGGGAATAAATCTCCATAGGGATAACAGAGTTCCCAGCAGACATTTCCCTCCCCTCCCCCCTCTTTCTGATGACCCTGAAGCGGGGGAGGGTCTCCAAACCGGGGGATCCCCTGCCCCCACCTGGGGGTTGGCAACCCTACCCAAGAGAGGCAATCCCAGTTAAGGACTGAATGGTCAGAACCAGTTCTTCAAATCAGACCACCTGGGAAAAGGTCCTCTTAGCCCACCACCTCTAGACTATCCAGCATGATCCTCCAGTTTATGAACTTGGCTCCCAAGGGATAGTACAGACCAATTAGATATTTTTCATAGTGTTTTCTAATCCTCCCTCATTACAGTCTAGGGTCCTTTCAGCTCCTCAAAACCGTGCTTCAGTCGGAGACAGTTTTGTCCGATTCTGTGGCCCTTGGCGATTCTCTCCTTCCCCTCTCTGTCTGACACACACCTTGGCACGCACACAACCATCTTCCCTGGAAAAGGTTCTATAGGAATACAGTTTCCCAGGCCCCGAGAACAGCAGTGGCTGGGATGGTCCAGGACCCCGAGAGAATGCCTGGGTAGGCAGCCCAGGAAGAGAACATTGATTGTGGCGGCCTTCTCATGCGTGGCTAACTCCGGAGTCTCATTGGAAAGCAGAAGAAAGGGGGTGTGCAGAGAAGAGCACATTTTTGCCCCCAAATGTATCTCAGGCAACATGAACGAGTAGGAAAAGCTTGAGGACGGGGGCTATGGCTTGTGAGCTGCTTTCCCCCTAGTTTGGGAGGGGACGGAAACTGTGGAGAAAGCTAATCAAGGGTTTTTGTGCTGATGGCTTGGGGCTGTATGTGGGTGGAGGAAGACAAATCTAGCACGACGCCAAAATGATTGATGAAAAGAGGAAGACCTGAGAGAAATGCAACCGAGAGTAATCTGAGTTTGAATCTGGCAGTGTTATCTCCCGTACTTGGAAAAGACAACACTTTATTGAGTTGGTATTGGGGTCAGATATTCCCCAGGTATCCACGGAAGGCCAATTCCTTCCAGTGTTCCCTCTAAGCTGAGCTAGTGAGAGCTAGCTCACAGTTTTCTAGCCTCCAGTTCGCACATTTTTGTCACAGCTCGGGAAGGATAGCCCCAAATTAAAGCAAACTAATTTATGTGTTAGCCAAATCGCTCGTTGTCATGATCCTGGGCCTAGTGAGGCCTATAGGCTCCAGATAAGCCTGCCCAGGGGTTACTGAAGAAAGCCTACATGTCCCAGGATCCCCTTCTATCCTTCTGATTGGGTGGCAAGGTTTTGGAAGAAAACTAGCCCAGAGAGGAGTGGGACCTGAGAAGAGAGCATAAAAAGGGACAGCCACAGACAGGGTGTGTTCTTTCCTGAAGAGGCTGTCTAGAGAGGTTGCAGATATGGACATAGGAACATATGAAGCTGCCTTCTACTGAATCAGACCCTGGGTCCATCAAAGTCAGTATTGTCTTCTCAGACTGGCAGCGGCTCTCCAGGGTCTCAAGCTGAGGTTTTTGACACCTATTTGCCTGGACCCTTTTTTGGAGATGCCGGGGATTGAACCTGGGACCTTCTGCTTACCAAGCAGATGCTCTACCACTGAGCCACCATCCCTCCAAGATAGAGAAAGACTCTGGAACAGGCAGTAGGAAGATCCCTCACCCAAGGGAAGTGTGGTGAGTTTTGGTATTAGAGTAGGGACTGTCTAGCTAAATGCATCAGGGCTTTTGTTTATTTGCACCAACTTTTACTGCTTCATATTCACTTTAGCACTAAATCTTTTATCACCCACTTATTGTTTTAAAGCACTAATAATAAACTTTTTGTTGTTCTCACATCTTCTTGGTCACGGTTAAGAGGATTTACTCTTAAGGAAGACAAGGATGGTTGGGTGCTCTGGCCCCTTCCATGCAGACCCCTGCTAGAGTGGCGGTAGGGTTGCCAAGTCCAATTCAAGAAATATCTGGGGACTTTGGGGGTGGAGCCAGGAAACTTTAGGGGTGGAGCCAAGATCAAGGCTGTGACAAGCCCTAGGGAATAATGGAGTTCCCAGCAGACATTTCCCTACCCTACCCCCGCTTTCTGACGACCCTGAAGGGGGGGAGGGCCTCCAAACCGGGGGATCCCCTGCCCCCACCTGGGGATTGGCAACACTACCGGCCAGCAGGGAAGGTGAGGAGGGCCTCTCCCTCCGGCTACCAGCGCAGCTCCCCTCCCGCCAGCCTTCTGCATCGCCCCCAGCCTTACCCAGTCCTTGGCTCGGAAGGCCTGCATGCAGCGGGAGCCTCCACCTCAGCCATGCCACCTCCTCCTCCTCCCGCCACGGCTCAGCTCAGTGCCGCCGCCTCCTTCTCCTCCGAGGCCGGCCCAGCATGCCCCTTGCCGCCCGCGCAGCCATAGGCCCAGCAGAGGGGCCGGGCGGAGAAGCGAAGCACGCCCCCCTTGCCCATGCAGGCCGCCTTCGCCTCTGCAGGGAGCGGAGGGGCAGGGCGCAGAGGGGGAGCGGAGTGGGCGACGCCGCTGTGCTGCCGCCTCTTCTCAGGCTGAGCCCATCTCGGAGGAGCAGCTACGGAGAAGAGGCGGCAGCTGCGCAACGGCGTCGCCCGCTCCTTGGCGCCGTTTCCCCCCGCTTCCATTTTTGGGGGGAGCGGGGGAAGAGGCTGGAAATCCTGGCGTCCCCCGCCAGGGCGGGAGGGTTGGGAAGCCTAAGTGGCGGCAGCCAGAAGAAGACCCTGGTAGGCCCCTGCTGTGTGATACTCACTCACAACTTTAATGCCAGTAGCTCCTGAAGCAGAATTTTTATTCATGAGACTCAACAGCTCAGAGGGAGCATTGACCCCTTCCTCTGCGACTTCTCCCCCCCCCTCCCCCCAAAAAAGCTTCTCTGGAGAATCCCTCATTGGGTCTGCCACCAGAACGGGAGCGTTATGATCTTTTACATACAAGTCATTTATTCCAATTTAATGTCAAAAATACAAAATTATATTAAAGATTAGGGAGGCGGGTACACATTTGGACAGAAACTAACCCAAATATAAACAGAACAGACCCCTTTCAAATATATTGGTATTGTAGCTAAGCTGAAAAGGGTAATGAGCTACATTAAACAATGCAGGTAGAAGGTAGTTAATAATGCCATCCTAAGCCAAGTTAATGATGCCCCGTGGCGCAGAGTGGTAAGCTGCAGTACTGCAGTTAAACTCTCTGCTCACGACTTTTAGTTCGATCCCGGTGGAAGATGGGTTCCGGTAGCCGACTCAGGGTGGACTCAGCCTTCCATCCTTCCGAGGTCAGTAAAATGAGTATCCAGCTTGCTTCGGGGAAAGTGTAGATGACTGGGGAAGGCAATGGCAAACCACCCCGTAAAAAGTCTGCCATGAAGATGTCATGATGCGATGTCACCCTAGAGTCGGAAACGACTGGTGCTTGCGCAGAGGACCACCTTTAAGCCAAGTTATGTCATTCAAAGCCCATTGATTTCAGTGAATTTAGAAGAATGTAAATCTGTTTAGGAATACTCTGCACCTCTCTGTATTCTTTGCTATTCCATTATTTGTGCTTCAGTTGTACAAGGCAGGAGGAAGAGGAGGAGAACAGATATGTGCCTGACAGGGATGTTGTCACACCAGAAGCATTTGCCAGTGTTCCCGTCAAACAGTGGCATTCTGATTCATGTTTCCATTTGCAGCATATCTGCTTTCTGCTAATTATTGCCGCAGCCCAAGCTTCAGGAAGGGTTTTCCAATTCTGTGTAAGCATGGATCCCAATTGTGTCATTGTGCTAAGCAGGGAGAAAGAGTGCACCGCTAACTGTACCTGCTGGCAGGCAGGTAGGGCTACTGAGCGAGGGGAAGAAAAAAGGAAGGGGCTCAGATTCTTCTCCACCCTTTGGCAGGTTGGGGAGGAAAGAGGCAGAGATATGTGGTTTGCCTCCCCCTCCCCAAACACTATAAGGTGTTTATTTGTTTTGCAGACTGGGACTCATTTTGATCCGCAGCTCCTTCTGATTTCCCTCGCAGCTTCATGCTCTTGTTTTTCAGAGATCCAGAAGCTGCAAGGGAAACTGGAGGGAGTCGTGGACCAAAATGTGCCCACCAGTTCGGTGTAGTGGTTAAGTGCATGGACTCTTATCTGGGAGAACCGGGTTTGATTCCCCATTCCTCCACTTACAGCTGCTGGAAAGGCCTTGGGTCAGCCATAGCTATCTCAGAGCTGTCCTTGAAAAGGCAGCTGCTGGGAGAGCCCTCTCAGCCCCACCCACCTCAAAGGTTGTCTGTTGTGGGGGAAGGAGATAAAGGAAATTGCAAGCCGCTCTGAGACTCTGATTCAGAGAGAAGGGCAGGGTATAAATCTGCAATTCTTCTCACAGCAACTGGTGGGAGATTGATCACTTGAAAGCAGAAGCCCAGGGACGGAGTAATTGCTAGTGAGGAATCTATCCCTGTGTCTTCCTGATCTCTAAAAAAATAAGGTCAGGAAGACCCAGGGGGAATTTGAGCAAGTCACAGGTCAAAATGCCACCGCACAGTAACTGGTGGGGAATAGATCACTTGATCCAGGAAAAGGAGGAGCCTGGGGGTGGAGCAACTGCTACTATGGAATGTGTCTGGGAGAAGGACAGATGCTTCATTTCTCCCACCCCTTCCCATATGCAAGTCATGCAACCCTTCCAGGGGATAATAGAAGCAAAACAAAAGCGGAATAATTAACAGCTTCTTATCTTACCTACTGCATCAGCATAAAGTACTGTACTGAGGGTCATGTTATGAACCAGGGGTTGGCAACGGTAGCTCTCCAGATGTTTTTTGCCTACAATTCCCATCAGCCCCAGCCACCATAGCCAATGGCTGGGGCTGATGGGAGATGTAGGCAAAAAAAAAAAACCCCGGAGAGCTACCGTTGGCCACCCCTGTTATAGACTCCAGTAATAGACGCACAATGTTCTGGTTTTTCTCCCATTCGCTCTAACTGCAAATGCTGTATGTGATTACAGCCTATCATCCAGATTTAAAGCCGTGCCTTGCTCCTGGTGTCTCTTAGAAGATAGAAGAAGAAGATATTGGATTTATATCCCGCCCTCCACTCCCAAGAGTCTCAGAGCGGCTCACAATCTCCTTTACCTTCCTCCCCCACAACAGACACCCTGTGAGGTGGGTGGGGCTGGAGAGGGCTCTCACAGCAGCTGCCCTTTCAAGGACAACCTCTGCCAGAGCTATGGCTGACCCAAGGCCATTCCAGCAGGTGTAAGTGGAGGAGTGGGGAATCAAACTTGGTTCTCCCAGATAAGAGTCCGCACACTTAACCACTGCACCAAACTGGCTCTTAGGGGGGATGGCTGGGTGAAGGGGAGTCTAGTTTCTCTGCCATGGCTGGTGCTGAGAACTATAGTTCCCAGGGAGTGATGGGATCAGGTGCATGGGGTGGCACCATGAACAAATATGAGGGATAATTTTGAACAGCTCATCTCAGTCTCTCTTGTACTTCTCTTTGGGGCAAACGGAAGGGCCTCTGTTTGGTTCAATACTGTGTGCTGCTTCCCTGCACCAAATCTTCACCTGAAAGCTGTAGGATTTTTTTTCTTCAGTGAAAGTACCAATTTTAAAAAGTGTTAGACACTTTGTGTATATTAAACGTGTCTATAAAGGGCGTACAAAGTCCATACAACGCGTTACGTGACACAAACCGATCTACTAAATTGACAACGAGAAACAGAGAAGCAAAACAGCTGACAAAATATAAATGAGGGGTTTTTTTTAAAAAAAAAGACATGGGGAATGTTCATTCCTCCTGAGGTCTTGTGCTACAATAATATGAACTGGGAGAGTACAGATGAGCTTTCCCCCAAAGTGCTTGAGGTGGGAGAAGCTTGCAAATACCAAGCCAATTCCGAGTCGAGCTACAGAGAAGTTGCTACATTGCTATAATTTCAACGCTGGGAGTGTGATTACCCAGCGGAGAGCACATGGCCCTCAACACATGCTCAGGGGTGCCTGTTCTTTCATACTAACAAAATTCAGGGCTGGCCTTAGACTGTCTGGCACCCTCGGCAAAGCTAACTTCTGTCTCTGAGTCACATGGAGGGGTGTCCAGTTGGCGCCTTAGACAGTTGCCTAGTTTGCCCAGGGCCAGCCCTGGGCAGGGTATGAGCTTTCGTGTGTCATTGCTTGCTTCTTCAGATCTCATGAAAAGGTCAAGGCAGTCCCCTGTGCAAGCACCGAGTCGTTACTGACCCATGGGGTGACGTCGCATCATGACATTTTCTTGGCAGACTTTTTACAGGGTGACAAAGTAGGAGTCCAAGAGCACCTTTAAGACCAACAAAGTTTTATTTAGAATGTAAGCTTTCCTTTGCATGCAATACTTCATCAGACAGGGTGCTTTGCCATTGCCTTCCCCAGTCGTTTACGCTTTACCCCCAGCAAGCTGGGTGCTCATTTTACCGACCTCGGAAGGACGGAAGGCTGAGTCAAACCCTGATCGAACTCAGGTTGTGAGCAGAGCTTGGACTGCAGTACGGCAGCTTACCACACTGCGCCGCAGGGCTCCTACCCTACCACAAAACATGTTAGTCTTTACGGCGCAACTGGACTCTTGCTGTTTTCTGCTGCTACAGACGTGCTCATGCAGTGACCCGTCTTGTTCTTTCATACGTTGCAAAGCTGAGGTTGAGCCCTAAACTCTGGAAATGAGGCTTTCTCCTTTCCTTCAGTTTGCGTGTACCCCCTATTTTCTTCCTTGACACTTACCACCTTGGGAGAGAAATTACTCGAAGCTTTGGATTTCCAGAGGAGCTTTTGACTCCCAAGGTATCGCTTCAATCAGAAAAGCTGCAAGGGCTTTTTTTTTTTTTTTTTGCCATACTAAAGATTTATGGGCACAGCTTGAAAGAGAGCTGTGGGGAAGGAGGATGCTAAGTGGTAAGAACAAAGGAAGACGAGCAGCAAAAATAGACTTGCTCCCATTTCACATCTTCTTTACCGGTCCCCATATAACATAAAGGTTTCCTCGCCGTACCTTACAAAGTCTGACCCCTGTGCCCCATATGAAAGAATTGCCAACGCTTCCCTGGAGAGAGATCTGTGTCTCTTTACAACCTAAATAAAACTGAGGACATAATGTTCCCTCCGTGGTAAAAGAGAGGCCATGGCGACAAGATACACAGTGAAAAGGGGGAGTCAAGGAGCCACTGAACCTGCTCTCTTTCAACGGAAGATAACCGGAACTGATCTCATAGCACAAGGCAAACAGCGAAAGGTCTTCTTCCTCTCAGTCGGGCATGAAAGGTTGGCCTCCGTCTTTTTTTTCTTCACCGCCAGGGCTGAGCGGAAAAGCAAAGTAAGAGAGAGAGAGCAGAGGCTGCTGAGATCTCACATGAGCAGGCCCAAACTTTGCACTGAAGCAGAGTGAATAAATGATACACTTGAAGAGAAATCTGTGGTCCAACATTGTTTGAAGACTGGAATGCTTCCTTGGGGAGGCAGTCAGTTTCCTGGGAGAAGCAGTAGGGTGGGGGAGTTACCGGAATGCAGTTCTCACTGGCTTGGCGTCTGGGTGTGTGGCCTAATATGCAAATGAGTTCTGGCTAGGGTTGCCAAGTCCAATTCAAGAAATATCTGGGGACTTTGGGGGTGAGATATTGGGGCGGAGCCAGGAGCAGGGGTGTGACAAGCAGAATTGAACTCCAAGGGAGTTCTGGCCATCACATTTAAAGGGAAAGCACACCTTTTAAAATGCCTTCCTTCCATAGAAAATAATGAAGGATAGGGTCACCTTCTTTTGGGGCTCGTAGAATTGGACCCCCTGGTCCAATACTTTTGAAACTTGGGGGGTATTTTGGGGAGAGGCACTAGATGCTATACTGAAAATCTGGCACCTCTGCCACAAAAAACAGCCCCCCCCCCAGAGCCCCTGATACCCGTGGATCAATTCCCCATCATTCCCTATGGGAATTGTTCATGGAGGTGCATAATGGCTGTGGGGGTGGGGCTTCCCCCGCCGGCCAGCTAGCTGGGGGAGGGGGGAAGCCTGTAAAACCGGAGGAAGCCTAATTCTGGCTAACATGTACCGTGGCATACTGAAGCAGATCATGATCCCCTCCCTTTGGAGACTGGGCCGGAGAGCAGTATTCCAACATGATAACGACCCCAAATACACCTCCAAAATGACCACTGCCTTGCTAAAGAAGCTGAGGGTAAAGGTGATGGACTGGCCAAGCATGTCTTCAGACTTAAACCCTATTGAGCATCTGTGGGGCATCCTGAAACAGAAGGTGGAGGTGCGCAAGGTCTCTAACCTCCAGCAGCTACGTGACATTGTCATGAAGGAGTGGGAGAGGACTCCAGCGGCAACCTGTGAAGCCCTGGTGAACTCTATGCCCAAGAGGGTTAAGGCAGTGCTGGAAAATAATGGTGGCCACATAAAATATTGACACTTTGGGCCCCATTTGGACATTATCACTTAGGGGTGCACTCACTTTTGATGCCAGCAGTTTAGACATTAATGGCTGTGTGTTGCATAATTTTGAGGGAACAGCACATTTACACTGTTATACAAGCTGTAGACTCACTACTTTACATTGTAGCCAAGTGTCATTTCTTCAGTGTTGTCACATGAAAAGATATACTTAAATATTTACAAAATGTGAGGGGGTGTACTCACTTCTGTGACTACTGTATGTGTTCTATGTAGCTCTTCCATTAAACAAGTTTGGTCACCCCTGGCCTAGGGTTACTCTTGGACTCAGCAATTGTCGATGGACAAGCAGGTTGGCACTGTTGCTAGGAGCACCTCCTTCCAATGACATCTGGCTCATAAGATGGCTGGCCTAGCCACGCTGACCCATGGTACCATGGCCTCCAGGCTAGACTACTATAACATGTTATACAGGGGCTGCCCTTGAAGACATCTCAGAAGCCCCCATTTGTCAAGATCGACTAATCCTGTATAAAGACTGGGGGGTCTTGACCTGTTATATCAGGCTTGGTTAAAATCATAATGGATCCACTGCTGCTAATGTTTTACCCTTAGTCGTTCCCTTCCCCCCCTTCTTCCCCATTTTATGATTTGCAACTGGTGTGAAAGAAACAGTCGGCGCCTTCTCAGGGCCTGAGGTGGGAGGAAGCCTTGCATGATAATGCAAGGACAAATGGCTAGATAACTGCCTGAGAAAGTATCTTGTAGTTATGTGTGAATGTTTCCTCTTGGAACCCTCACCGTAGGAATGTTTTTGAAGTGTATCTCAAAACCCATGTATCAATGTATTGGTTTCATTCTTAGCAAGCTAGAGGCTTGCGCCAGAGTACCGGTTATCAATAAATGTAGTCTTAGTATCAACTTTGACTCGTTCTTGAATCCGTCGACTTGACATTTTGCTAAGAATAATCCTGGACTCAAAAATTAAACATGGAAAGCTGTATTATCTAATTAAATGGAAGCATTTCCCTCCTAGTGAAAATGAGTGGGTAGCAGAAAAGGATGTGTCAGCCCCTGACCTGATTAAGAAGTTTTTAAATAAGCACCCTCAGAGACCGAGAGGGTCAGCTTAAGGGGGGCAGTATCAACTTAGTATCAACTTTGACTCGTTCTTGAATCCGTCGACTTGACACCATTGGTATAAATCAGAAAGAGAGTTCTGTGAAGGCAAGGCATTCCGGAGACACTGTTTTATGCATCTACCCTGAGAAGCTCAACCAGGTACATCACGACACCTGGGAAGAAGAAGATATTGGAGTTATACCTCGCCCTTCACTCTGAGTCTCAGAGAGGCTTACAATCTCCTTTACCTTCCTCCCCTACAACAGCCACCCAGTGAGGTAGGTGGGACTGAGAGAGCTCTCTCAAAAGCTGCCCTTTTAAGGATAGCTCTGTGAGTGCTATGGCTGACGCAAGGCCATTGCAGCAGCTGCGAGTGGAGGAGTGGGGAACAAGCCCAGTTCTCCCAGATACGAGTCCGCACACTGAACCACTACACCAGATTGGCTCTCAGAGCAATTGAATGGAAGCAAAGAGATCAACAGCGGTGGCGGAAACTACTGTCAAGTTGCAGCCCACTTCTGGCCACCCTGCAGGTTTTTGAAAGCAAGAGACACTCAGAGGCAATTTGCTGTTGCCTGCCATTGTCTTCCTCTGTGTATGAATTGTGGTCTTCTTCGGGGTCCTCCTATCCAAGTACTAACCAGGACCAACCCTGCTTAGCTTCTGAGATCTGAGGATATTGGACTAGCCTGGGCCATCCAAGTCAGGGCTTCCCCAAATCTTCTCATCCCTAATTGACACACAGAGAGGCAGCTCCTTCTTCTCGACGGAGCCCTCCGGAAAGCTTAATATTTATGATCCTGCAAAGGGGCACCCCGTGAAGCACAAGGGAGCTGCCGCTAGAAAGGAACACTGCTCCGTCACCCTGTACAGGCCTAAAAGCGGGTGGGATCTAAGGAGATCACTGGCAAAGCGCAAGGTTGCCTTTTTTCCCTGGCCTCTTTGAAAGCAGATGCAGGATCAAGCTGCCGTCGGATGCCATTATACACACCGTTATGTCTGTAAAGGTCTCTAGAGAGGTGGCAATGAATTTTCTGAATAAGAGAGTAATGAATGAAAACCATGTGGCCTTTGACAGGTATCCAGGAACACCACGTACGTTAGTCGAACACCACATGCAAAGACTATCAATTGGGATCGTATCAAGATAGCTTTTGGACAGTGTTTCGCCAAACATGCAGGAGCGTACATGTACATCTACTGCTTTTTAAAATATAAAATTTTATCGATGTGTTACATCTCTCGCATGCGAAGAATTTTGATGCAGTCGTAGCAAGATGGCTTGGGGGGGAACATGCTTTTCAAGGGAGCATGTGACCCTCGAGAGACCACACACAAAGAATTTTGGCACAGTCCTCTGGAGATGACTTTGTGGTAGCGCTGGTGAGCATGTGTATGCATCAGGCAGACACCACACGCCAAGACTTGTGATGCAAATTCAATGAGGGTTATTTTGGGGTCAGGGTGTTTTTGGGTTTTTTTTAAATCAAGTCACACAAGCACAAGAAAGATACAAGAAAGAAAAGGAAAGAAAGGAACTGAGAGCTGTGATAATCAGTGCGTGGTCTAATATGAGAAATAATTTCGGAATTAGTTAAATTGAAACTAAGGAGGCATGGCACAGAGTGTGGAGATAAGGTCCTGGCTGAGGAAAAAACGGAATGGGGGAATCCAGTCACCCGTTACTCAGCCAGAGAGACTGACAGCGACATGAAAAAAGAGTGAATTCAGTTGCACTTTTAAGACCAACAAAGCTTAATTCTGGGTATGAGCTTTCATGTGTATGCACACTTCTTCAGATACATTGAAACAAACCTCACCAATCATTACATATAGGTATGGGGGGCGGGGTTAGTTGCCAGAACCTGTGAATAGCAGCAAATTAGCATACAGGTAGTAAAAGAGTTGATAAACAGATGCAAGGACTAAGTGACATAGCATATGTAGTGAGATAAGAACTCGCTATCTCTGTTAAACCCTGGGGGTCCCATTATCCTGATAGTTGTAATACTTTGTAATTCAGCAATCTCTCATTCTAGTCTGTTTCTGGTATTCCTTGCTACCCATCTGAATCGATGAAAAAAGAATGGTCCCTGCCTTGAAGGCGATTTCAGTGGAAACTAAAGACAACGAGTGTGCTGTCATGGTTAGAGTTTCAGACTAAGAGCTAGAAGAAGAAGAAGATATTGGATTTATATCCCACCCTCCACTCCGAAGAGTCTCAGAGCGGCTCACAATCTCCTTTACCTTCCTCCCCCACAACAGACACCCTGTGAGGTGGAAGAAGATATTGGATTTATATCCCGCCCTCCACTCCGAAGAGTCTCAGAGCGGCTCACAACCTCCTTTACCTTTCTCCCGCAAAATAGACACCCTGTGAGGTAGATGAAGATATTGGATTTATATCCCGCCCTCCACTCCGAAGAGTCTCAGAGTGGCTCACAACCTCCTTTACCTTCCTCCCCCAAAATAGACACCCTGTGAGGTAGATGAAGATATTGGATTTATATTCCGCCCTCCACTCCGAAGAGTCTCAGAGCGGCTCACAATCTCCTTTACCTTCCTCCCCCACAACAGACACCCTGTGAGGTGGGTGGGGCTGGAGAGGGCTCTCACAGCAGCTGCCCTTTCAAGGACAACCTCTGCCAGGGCTATGGCTGACCCAAGGCCATGCTAGCAGGTGCAAGTGGAGGAGTGGGGAATCAAACCCGGTTCTCCCAGATAAGAGTCCGCAGACTTAACCACTACACCAAACTGGCTCTCCACACCAAACTGGCTCTCCGACACCAAACTGGCTCTCCACACCAAACTGGCTCAGGGTTGGATCTTCACTCTGCCATAGAAGCTTGCTGGGTGACCTTGAGCCAGTCATGAACTCAGCTGAACCAACTTCACAAGACCATTCTGAGGATTAAACGGAGGAGTGGAGAACAACAGAAACTGCTTTAGGTGCCCATGGGAGAGAGAGGCGGAATTTAAAAGAACTAAATAAATAAGTCTACTCCCTTCTCATGGAGACTTCTCATCTTTTGCCTTTCCGTTTGCCTATGGCAGACTCTTAGAAATGGGTTGCAGCAACGAAACGGCCAATGTGGAATAGTGGTTTGAATTTCAGATAAGGAGGTGGGAAACCCAGGCTTGAACCCCCACTTTGCCATCAAAGCTTGCTGGTTGATCTTGAGGCAGTCACTTGCTCTGAGCTGAACCCACCTCACAGGGTTGTTGAGAGCAGAGTGCTTTTTTTTTTGTAGCAGGAACTCCTTTGCATATTATTCCACACACCCCTGATGTAGCCAATCCTCCACGAGCTCACAGGGCTCTTCTTACTGTAAGTTCTTTGAGGATTGGCTACATCAGGGGGGAATAGCCTAATACGCAAAGACGTTTCTGTTATGGAAAAAAGCCCTGGTTGAGAGGATAAAATGGAGGAGAGAGATCTGCTCCAAGCTTTGTGGAGGGATGGCAGGAGAAAAAAATACTACATAAATAAGATCAGGTGTCACCACAGAGGGGGGATAAAGCCCTGACCTGCACTACCCTCCACAAATCTGTCCAATTCCCTTTGAAATCCATTTAGGCCAGTGGCCACATCTTGTGGCAGTGAGTTCCATAGGTTCTGAATGTCCTGAATTCTACTGTCATGGAAGGCAGAGAAAAAAAATTCTTAACCGTCCAGTTTTTCTACATCCTTCAGAATTGTATAAATCCCTATCAGGTTTCCCTTTGCCCTGACCTGGATAGCCCAGGTTAGCCCAATCTCGTCAGATGTTGGAAGCTAAGCAGGCTAGATGGAAGGGCAACCTCTGAGGAATACCAGGGGTGAGATACAGAGGTAGGCAATGGCAAACTACCTCTGCCTTATAAAGCAAGTCTAGCTCACCATCTAGTGGTATATAATGCTAAAATAGCTAGAACTTTTAGCTGCCAGACAATCTTAGGATCTCCTGGCTATACTACTCACAATGCCACATGATGACGATAATAATGTCAACGACAACAACAGTTTTGAAAAGCAACACATATTTTTCAGTTTAAACCCCCTCCCACACACCTGAACATACATTTCTCTGCTTCGTCCCACCCGGGCTGCTAAAACGAGAGCGGCACAAATTTTCTTCTTGGCAATCTCTCTGGCAAATTGCATAGATTTTGCATCGTTTATGGATGAACCCTATTAAGGGAACATCTCTCTCCCTTGTGTCTCTCGCTCAGCAGAGCCAGGATGACAACGAACAAGATCATTATGGCAGGGAGGGATGTGTGTGCCCGCATGTGTGGGGGGGATCACAGAAAAACACCGCTTGAAAGATGCTCTGTCTAGCCTGAAACCTACTTAAATCACTCTCGGGTAAACAATGAGAGGGAATGATTAGCAATTAGTTTTCATTAGGGAAGGTTGTCGCTTTGGCTCTCAGCAGTGGCAGGCCTGGACTTGCTGGGCAGCAGCACTGACCTCGAGGCGGCTGAAAGAAGGGAGGCTTTATTTATATATTACCAAGATTTGGGGTTAACTTTGTCTTGCTACTGTATGTGGCCTTTCAACCAGATCCCTCAGAAATGTGATACGTGCAAACATGTTTCAAAAACACTGCTGGTGGGAGAGCCACTGTTTTGCTGTCTTCACGTCTGGAGGATTCTGACTGGCGGTTGAAACAAATGTAAGGAAAGCAGTGTAGTATCATGTGAGGTACTGATGCCGCTGTACACTGCTTTGGTTAAACCTCATCAGGAGTACTGGGTTCATTTGGTGGCACCACAGTTGAAGAAGTGTGAGTGGGAAGAAGTCCAGCATAGGGCAATGAAACTGGTGTGGGTTTTGAAGGCCCCCATGTCTGTGAGGAGAGGCTGAAAGATCTCTGGGTGGTTTCAGACTGGAAAATTGATGCGGTAGTATCCTGAGGCGAAAAACCCCAATCCAGTCAGGTCCATTTTAGAGGGATCAGACAGCTGCCGTTGAAGTGGCAGGATCCTGGCAGCTGTCGGTGGTTGCGTGTTCACACAGCTAGAGTGGCTTAAGTACCCACCGCTGCTGAAAGGGTGGTTTTTCTTAAAAAGTCCCCCGTGTGTGCGCTCATGCAGGGAAGCGCAGAAGTGCACCTCTGAAAGGGCTTCATGGGTAAAAAAAAACCCAGTGGTGCTGCAAACAGCTTGGTGCAATCACACAGCTCTTCTGCCCATGAGTCACGCCGGGGCATTCTGTCATCAGGGGATTACGAGACCTACATCCAAATCATGGGGAAGCTACTGGGAAGATTCAGGTAGCTTTTTACTGCGAATAGGAGGTGTCTGGGGATGGGTTGGGCTCGGAGGGCCGATGTGTTTGTGTGAACGTGCACGTTTTAATTCAAGTGTGAGGCGTTCCTAGGTTGGGCCAAATCTCTAGTGTGAAAGCACCCTCTAAGCTGAAGAAGAGGTGCTTGTGAGACAATGATTGCCACTTTCTGATACCTAAAGGCAGGGGTCGTTTTGTAGAAAAATAGGTGGTGGAGCTCATCCAGGGATTGTTATGCAGCTGCAACTACTATTCAATGGACATGGTGGGAAGGAGGAGGTGGCACTCTCAGAAAGGTTCAGGAGCTGCGTGCCTGTGAGCTCCCACTGAATCTGAGGCCTGCCTAAAGGGATGCCATAACGAGGATGGGGCAGATATATTTTTAGTCATGATGGAGGACAGGACTCAGACGAAGGGATATAAACTACCGCAAAGGAGGTTTTGACTAACTTTGAGAGAGAACTTCCTGATGGTGAGGTGTGTTTGACACCGGAACCATCTCCCTTGTGAGGTGGTGGGTTCTTTTTCACTGAAAGTTTAAAAGTATCGATTGGATACATTCTGTTATCCAAAGGGGCAGTCTCCTATTTAATTGGGGGAATTATCTTTGTAGAGACAATGTGAGGAGTCAGTGGGATTCTCCACCAATGTTCACAGCAGGGATGTCAAACTAATTTGTTGTGAGGGCTGGATCTGACATAAATGAGATCTTGTCAGGCCAGACCACATGGGCCGTAAAATGTAAAAGGTAGCGGAAATATAAACAAAGGACACAAACACAAGATTTTTTTTAAAAAGAAGAAGAAGAAGAAGATGATATTGGATTTATATCCCGCCCTCCACTCCGAAGAGTCTCAGAGCGGCTCACAATCTCCTTTACCTTCCTCCCCCACAACAGACACCCTGTGAGGTGGGTGGGGCTGGAGAGGGCTCTCACAGCAGCTGCCCTTTCAAGGACAACCTCTGCCAGAGCTCTGGCTGACCCAAGGCCATTCCAGCAGGTGCAAGTGGAGGAGTGGGGAATCAAACCCGGTTCTCCCAGATAAGAGTCTGCACACTTAACCACTACACCAAACTGGCTCTCAAACTTCAAACATGTTTAAAAGATGAGCACACTTGCAATATTTTGTTTACTTAGCGGTCTCTGATAACTGACACCTTGCTCTGAATTACTGTGTCAAAATCTGTGCTGTGGCAATCTTGACTATGTTGTTCAGGTGTTGTGTGATGGTATTGCTTTACTGTGCTCTGGTAAGACCTCATCTGGAGTATTGTTTTCAGTTTTAGGCACCACATTTTAAGAAGGGCATAGACAAACTGGAATGGGTCCAGAGGAGGGCAACAATGGTGAGGAGTCCGGAGACCAAGTCCTATGAAGAAAGGTTGAAGGAGCTGGGCATGTTTAGCCTGGAAAGGAGGCGACTGAGAGGTGATATGATCCCCATCTTCAAGGACTTGAAGGCCTGTCATATTGAGGATGGTGCAGAATTGTTTTCTGTAGCCCCAGAAAGTTGGACCAGAACCAATGGATTGAAATTAAATCAGAAGAGTTTCCAGCTGAACTTTAGGAAGAACTTCCTGACATAGCGGTTCCTCCATGGAACAGGCTTCCTCAGGAGCTGGTGGGCTCTCCTTCCTTGGAGGTTTTTAAACAGAGACTAGATGGCCACCTGACAGCAATACAGATCGTGTGAATCTAGGGGGAGGTTTTTGTGAATTTCCTGCATTGTGCAGTGGGTTGGACTAGATGACCCTGAGGGTACCTTCCAACCCTATTATTCTATTATTTTATGATATCTACTTTAATTCTGAAATGGAATGAGCAGCCATACATAAGATGTCTTTGAGCACTTTGTTGAATTCCGTAGGATAAGCACAAAGCACTTGAAAGCAGCATCTTAAATCTTCATTGTGTCATGAAGTATACAGAGAAGAAATCAGCATCATTTTGAAATTTTTAAGACTGTACGTACTGCAACTTGGAGTGTGAATTTTTATGACTATTTTTCATGAGTTATTGCTGAGTTAATTCTTCTTGTGATATTGAACTTTATGAATACCTATTGAATTAATTTCATTGTACATTCGTAATGCTTCCATGGTTATATTTCTCTTTCTATTCTCTAGTTCCATGGATCTCCCAGGGTGTGGGACATTGGCAGGGGGCATGAACTGGTTGTGTGCTCTGGGATCCTTGCCAGTGCTACAAGGGAAGACATGGCTTCCGTGGGCACGACTCTTAGACCCTTAGGGATCTCTGGGTTAGAGTGTCAGTTTCAGTGTCAGGAAACTGCCTTCTCCAATTCCATACTTAATTTTAGGAACTGCTCTAGTTAAAGTGGAAGAAGAAGAAGAAGAAGAAGAAGAAGAAGAAGAAGAAGAAGAAGAAGAAGAAGAAGAAGAAGAAGAAGAAGAAGAAGAAGAAGAAGAAGAAGAAGAAGAAGAAGAAGAAGAAGAAGAGATAGTCTTATACCCGCTTTTCACTACCCAAACGAGTCTTGGAGTGGCTTACAATCCCCTTCTCTTCCTCTGCCCACAACAGACACCCTGTGACTGTGAGGTAGGTGGGGCTGAGAGAGCTCTGAAAGATCAGTGACTGACCCAAGGCCACCCAGCTGGCTTCATTTGGAGAAGCGGCGAATCAAACCGGTTCTCCAGGTTAGAGTCCGCTGCTCTTAACCACACACCACGTTTGCTCTCTAAAAAAAAAAGAAGTGGAATGCAGTGCTAAGAAGAAATTGTGGAATGAATGGGGGAAATCCACTCCTTCCAATTCTGTCTCTCCACGCAGCCTGGCGAGGGGAGCCAGCTGCAGAATCCAGTGTTTGGAAGACATATTTATAGCTTATTAGGAAAAAAAAAAACCAGAGGAAAGTCTCAGATATTTTCATCTCTCCCAGTTACACAGAGACACACGCTTCCCCCTGCCCCTCTGCCGCAAGCGGTTCCTTCCATCTTGTGAGCTTGCAAATTTCTCCCTGCTTAGCTTTGACGATCTGTCTTTGCTAAGCAGATTGTGTGCAGGAAATGGCACATTATCCTAATTGGCAGCAATAAAATCCCCATTTTTCTTTTTTGCCCATGGTGCCAGTGTACATGGTGGTGGTGGTGGGGAGGTTTTGGTAAACTGGAGGACAGCTCCTGATTCCATAGGATAGTGAAAGACTTTTTGGCCTGGAAAGAATGTTCTGAAGTCTGGGAGCATGTGCTCTTACCCCCAAGGGCAGCGATTTGCATAGAGATTACAGAAGAATAGGGTGCAGGGAAGAGAGAGCAGTAATCTTTCCAGTATATTTGTATCTTGCCTTCCTTTCTCCTCTCCTCTCCCTTCTTCCTTGACTCCTTGCAACATCCCTTTGAGATAGGTTAGGCCAGGGGTGGCCAAACTGTGGCTCAGAAGCCACATGTGGTTCTTTCACACATACTGTGTGGCTCTTGAAGCCCCCACCACCCCCTTGGCCAGCCTGGAGAAGACATTTGTCCCTTTAAATCACTTTTCCAGGCCACGCCAACTAGCAGCTTGGAGAAGGCATTTAAGTTAAAGTTGCTTTCTTTCCACCTCTTCCTTCCTTCCTTGGCTGGGCATTGCAAGCTTTTGTACATGTTACTTTATGTGCAGGTTAAGAACATATGAAAACACCATGACACAGACTAAGGGCTATTTGTTTGTCTACAAAACTACAGTCTTCCCCAGAGAAATAACTACAACTCCTATGAGACAGTGCAAGAATACAGAGACAGCAATATATAATGGTCATTATCAGCCTACTTTATGGGAAGCCTCAGCCAACAGAGAAAAGAGAGTCTTTGCTCTTGCAGCTCCTGTGTGACTGAGCAAGCCTAGCAATGGAAGCTGAGATGCAGAAGGAAGCAAGAGAATAATGTGGACAAAATCCAGCAGGTGCAGAAGAGAGCAATGAGGATGATCAAGGGCCTGGAGGAAGGACCCTATGAGGAAAGGCTGAGGGCCTTGGGAATGTTCAGTCTAAAGAAGAAGAGATTGAGGGGCGACATGAGTGACTGCTTGCTTTCAATATTTGAAAGCCTAACATTTAGAGGAGAACAAGGAGCTGTTCCACTTGGTAGCCGAGGATAGGACCCGAAGCAGTGGGCTCAAATTACTAGCAGAAAGGTACCGGCTGGATATTAGGAAAAAAATGTTTTAGAGTATTTCAGAGGTGGAACCAGCTGCCTAGGAAGGTGGTGAGCTCCCCTTCATTGGCAGTCTTCAAAACACGGCTGGAAGATTATTTGTCAGAGATACTTTAGGCTGATTCTGCATGGAGCAGGGGGTTGGACTACATGGCCTGTATGGCCCCTTCCAACTCTATGATTCTATGGAGAAGGAAGCAGATAGTGAGCTGCTCGTGGGCCTGATAGGAGCCCTCTGGGGGCCCTCTGGGGGCCCACAGATGCTGTCCTGGAGCTGCAAGCCGTGGCAGGGTGGCTCAGGCTGAGTCATCTGAAGCTGGATCCATGACGATGTCACATAGCTGCTGGATGTTAGAGACCTTGCGCACCTCCACCTTCTGTTTCAGGATGCCCCACAGATGCTCAATAGGGTTTAGGTCTGGAGACATGCTTGGCCAGTCCATCACCTTTACCCTCAGCCTCTTTAGCAAGGCAGTGGTCGTTTTGGAGGTGTATTTGGGGTCGTTATCAGGTTGGAATACTGCTCTCCGGCCCAGTCTCCAAAGGTAGGGGATCATGCCCTGCTTCAGTATGTCACAGTACATGTTGGCATTCAACGTGACGTCGTCATGGAGGAGTGGAAGAGGACTCCAGTGGCAACCTGTGAAGCTCTGGTGAACTCTATGCCCAAGGGGGTTAAGGCAATGCTGGAAAATAATGGTGGCCACACAAAATATTGAAGAAGAAGAAGAAGATATTGGATTTATATCCCGCCCTCCACTCCGAAGAGTCTCAGAGCGGCTCACAATCTCCTTTACCTTCCTCCCCCACAACAGACACCCTGTGAGGTGGGTGGGGCTGAGAGGGCTCTCACAGCAGCTGCCCTTTCAAGGACAACCTCTGCCAGAGCTATGGCTGACCCAAGGCCATTCCAGCAGGTGCAAGTGGAGGAGTGGGGAATCAAACCCAGTTCTCCCAGATAAGAGTCTGCACACTTAACCACTACACCAAACTGGCTCTCCAGTTGACACTTTGGGCCCCATTTGGACATTATCAATTAGGGGTGTACTCACTTTTGTTGCCAGCGGTTTAGACATTAATGGCTGGTGTTGCGTAATTTTGAGGGGACAGCACATTTACACTGTTAAACAAGCTGTAGACTCACTACTTTACATTGTAGCCAAGTGTCATTTCTTCAGTGTTGTCACATGAAAAGATATACTTAAATATATTAATTTACAAAATGTGAGGGGGTGTACTCACTTGCGTGACATACTGTACATATCTGGAGATAAACTTGTGTAATGACTCACTAAGCCCCTCCTTGGCCTTTTCTTGCAGGGTTTTTTTAAATAGAAATGTGCACATAACAATGGGTCTGAAAATAACAAAAAGTGGGCTACATCCCAGAGATATTTAACTAACATAAAGGACAAAGAAGAAGGTGTGAAATAAACTAAATCAGCTGTTAAATAGACCAAAAATATGCGTATTTTCACAACTGCCTGCAAAGCGCAGACTTCATTATCCACAGAAATAATAAATAGATACCATTTAATACAGAAAGCTTGAGATTTCACCAGCCTTGAAAGAGCCTAATTTGATAGGTACTCTGTGTGTGTGTGTGTGTTTTCATTTCTAAAGCTTCATTTGTTTTTCATAACTTTTCGTACTTTCCTCTTGCTTTGGTTATTATACTCTGTTTGCATTTCATTTCCTTTAAAATGGAAAGACTCCATTTCAGTTTCATATCTACTGCTCTTGACAGACTCTGTTTCCTTCTCTCTGGTATCTGATTGAACTTCTTGCTTTGTGAGATTGACTTTGCTGATGGGAAAGCTTCAATGTTAGGTTTTTGTCTCCCTTGCTGTCTTTCTCCCTTCCTCTCTCAGCTCCCATTGCCATCTGCTTGAATCAGTTCTGTTGTAGATGTATTTGACTTTGCAGATTGGAAAGCATCAATATCAGTTTCATATTTCCTGACCCTCTCCCTCACCCACCTTTCCTCCCCAATTGAATGCTCTAATCAGAAACATTAATTCAGTCACATTCCAGGGGTCCCCCATCTTTCCTGGATCCTGCCAAGTCTTTTTTTTTAAGTGGGTGGGGCCAGGTGTAGCTCCTGCCCAGCAGGGCTTCTGATGGGCCATTAGAGATCTGATTGACTATGCAGATTAAAATAACACTCTTTGGGGGGCAGCAGCCACCTCAGTGATGGTTTATTTTCCCACATACACTCCTCTTCCCGTGTATTTTAAACATTATTTCTCCTGTAACCTACATTTTCCCTTCATCTGTGTGACTCCACCTCCTGCAGCAACCATTTTGTGGCTGGCTCCACCTCCCATGATAGCCATATTGCAGTTGTACTAATTCCAGCATGGGAAATTCCTGGATATTTGGCGGGGGTGGGGGGGAGCCTGGAGACGTCAGGGCTTGGGGAGGGAAAAGAACCTCTGTGGCATACAGTGACATAGATTCCACCTTCTAAATAGGCTATTTCAGTGCATTTTTTGCAGCAGGAACTCCTTTGCACTCCTCTTATGTAGCCAATCCTCCAAGAGCTTACAGAGCTCTTCTTACAGGGCCTACTGTTAGTTCTTGGAGGATTGGCTACATCAGGAGTGTGTGGCCTAATATGCAAAGGAGTTCCTGCTACAAAGAAAGCCCTGGGCTATTTTCTCCAGGGGAACTGATCTCTGTTTCCTGATGATCAGTTGAAATTCTGGAAGCTCTCCAGGTCCCACCTGGAGGCTGGCAACCCTACCTGTCATTCTATCTCAGAATTCCCAGGGTGCTCACAGGCTCAAAAAGAATGAGGACCCCTGCTGTATTCATTTGAATCCCCGTGCATTTTCATTGCAATCATTAATTCAGTATATCCCCCCTATCTTTTTCGGAAACGAATGACTGTTCTGAATAATTTCTTTCCTCATAGAGATCCCAAACATTTCTGTTCCAGATGCAGGTTGCAAAGTGCTTTCCAATACCGAACAAACAGAGAAGGGGTTAGATTTTTGCGCCAGCCTCTCTAGCCCTGCAATGCCCAGGTGTTGTTCGCCTGCAATCTACAAACAGATTCCCTTCCAGATTTCTGCATGCCGAATTTTCGTTAACAGCGGCAAAACGAGCCAGGCGATTAGAAGCTGTACCTGCAGCATCTGCCTTGTAGGTTGATTAGTAATCATTTTTTCTATTTCATGCAAGAAAGGCTTCCAAACGACCACAGCCACAACGCCGGTCTGCCATAAAGGGGGTAGAGTGCCCGGAACATTACAAAGCTTTCCAGCAATTAGCTGTCTGCATTTTATAAAGAGGGTGCATTTTTAACTGGGCTAAGATGCTGTCAGATATGGAATAGTATAATACAGTCCAATCTATTATTATTTATTAAATTTCTGAATTGCCCGATCCCTGCTACTGGAAGACTCTGGGCAATGTGCAACATTTGATAAAAACATCAAGATCATGAGATAAAATACATTAATAATACTAATACTAGGGCTTTTTTTGAGCAAGAACGCACAGGAACGGAGTTCCGGCTGGTTTGGTTTCAGGGGGTGTAGCCTAATATGCAAATGAGTTCCTACTGGGCTTTTTCTACAAAAACCTCTGTGTTAAACAATGGTGATGTCAGGGGGTGTGGTCTGACATGCAAATAAGTTCCCGCTGGGCTATTTCTACCAAAAGAAGCCCTAATACAATACGATACAACAAATCTAAAAGAATCAGATTTCAGATTTCATAAATTACTTCCTAATTCTGGATTGCCAGCCACCTAATTCTGGATTGCCTAATGCTGGATTGCCAGAGGAACACAGCATGGTCTAGAGAGCAAGTGGGGGTGCCAGCCAGAATGGAAACCACCGCTGTACTCAACCAAAAGCTTTGGCGGAACATCTCCACCTTACAGACCCTGCGGAATTGCATAAGATCTCACAGGGCCCCGATGGCATTTGGCAGAGAGTTCCGCTAAATTGGGGCCAGGGCTGCAAAGGCCCTGGCCCTGGTCAAGGACAACCAGATATCTTTGGGGTTGGGGACCACCAGCAGATTGCAATCTGGAGAACACAATGCTCTCCCGGGGACATACCAGAGGAGATGGTCCAGGAGATATGTTGGCCCCTAGTCATCTTGTCAGATCCCAGAAGTTAAATAGGGGGTATACATTGTCTGCCTCCACATCATTACCTCAGACTTCCTTGGTGGGCTCCCATCCAAACACTGACGAGGGCAGAAGACTTTGCCAACCACCTCTGCTTAAATACTTGCCTTGGGGCCACATCAAGTCAGCTGCAACTTGACAGTACTTTACACACACACCAGATGTCGGCACCCTGACCTGGATAGCCTAGGCAAGCCCAGTCTCATCAGATCTCAGAAGCTAAGCAGGGTCAGCACTTGATGGAAGAAATTCTCTTGTCCCACATGCCCTGATGCCCTTGAAATGAGTTTTCAGCTGAGCACAGATCAGCCCCTGACCGAGATAGCCCAGGCTACCAGATCTTGGAAGCTATGTAGGGTTGGCCCTGCTCAGTGTTTGGATGGAAGCCCACCAAAGAAGTCTGAGGTCATGATGTGGAGGCAAACAATGGCAAACCACTTCTCAATACTTCTTTCCTTGAAAACCCTAAGGGGTTGCCTTAAGTCAGCAAAAAAGAAGAAGAAGAATCAGCAGCACCTGTTCAGAGGTGTTGAACTCATTTATTACGATGACTGGAGCTGACATAAATGTTACTTTGTTGGGCCAGACCATGCTTGCCATAAGATGTAACATGATGTACTGGAGAACTTTATAAAGGTGATTTCAGATGTCAAATGCAATAGCAGGCTTGATTGAATTAGGTGTGATATGTCGAGGGGCAGGGCTTTTTTTGTAGCAAGTGTCCTTTGCATATTAGGCCACGTACCCCTGATGTAGCTAATCCTCTTGGAGCTTACAGTAGGCCCTGTACTAAGAGCCCTGTAAGCTCTTGGAGGATTGGCTACATAAGAGGGGTGTGGCCTAATATGCAAAGGAGTTCCTGCTACAAAAAAAGCCCTGCTGAGGGGTAGTAGACATGGAGATATCAGCTTTGGTAATGAGAAAGGAAACCTAGGTCTCTATTCCATCCAGGAGGATTTAGTCCAGGATGCAAAGAATAAATGGTCTTAAGTCTGACATTAGAAATCACAACATTCAGTTGTGCAGATAAGAATCATGAAACAGAAAGGGCCACAGAAGGGAGTAACCTGCAGTGCAGCTGCAGCAGCAGCCCTGGAAAAGGAAGTTGCTTGGGGGCTGGATTTGAGCCCTGCATGGGCCAGATCCAATCTGCAGGCTGCATGTTTGACACGTCTGGTCTACGAGAGCCAGTTTGGTGTAGTGGTTAAGTGTGCAGACTCTTATCTGGGAGAATCGGATTTTGTGGTTAAAACAATTTTATTTGGTAACATCTGGTAACAAATTATATTTCTTGCATCATTAATAACTTCTTTTATCTATCCCATATATTACTTTCTACCCACCCCTCCCCCGTTACTTGACCCCTGCCGGTGTTATTTACTTAAAGTACTAATGTTTAAAGGTACCCTTAACTAATAAAACAAAAATTAATATTCTTCTTTTTTCTAAGACTTAATCATTATCAAAAATTGTCCAATGTCCTTTTATTTTCCACTCTTTTTCTACATATCTTCCGAACTTTTTCCACTCCATCTTAAAAATTTCTAAATCATAGTCTCTTAAAATTCTTGTTAATTTGTCCATTTCACTCCATGTTATAACTTTTACAATCCAATCCCATTTCTCTGGTATTTTTTCTTGCTTCCACAACTGTGCATATAATGTCCTAGCAGCTGAAAGCAAGTACCAAATTATAGTTCTATCTTCTTTTGGAAATTTTTCCATTTGTAATCCCAACAGAAAAGTCTCTGCAACTTTCTTAAATTCATATCCCAAGATTCTAGAAATTTCTTGTTGAATCATCTGCCAATACTTTTTTGCTCTTTCACAAGTCCACCACATATGGTAGAAAGAACCTTCATGTTTTTTACATTTCCAACATCTATCTGGCATCTTATTATTCATCTTTGCCAATTTCTTAGGAGTCATATACCATCTATACATAATTTTAAAACAGTTCTCTTTAATACTATGACACGTCGAAAGCTTCATAGAGTTCTTCCACAAATATTCCCAAGTTTCCACCTGTATTTCTTTATTTACATTAATTGCCCACTTAATCATTTGAGATTTCACTACTTCATCTTCCATAGACCATTTTAAATTTTAAAAGTAATTTATATAATTTTGAAATTAATTTTTCGTTGTCTCCAAGCAGAACTTTTCCCATTTGTTTGCCCTTTTCTTATTTTTTCAGTTTTAACGTCATTCTCCACCAAGCGCTTTATTTGTTGCATTTGAAACCAATCATATTTATTATTCAGCTCTTCAGCAGTTTTCAATTCTATTTTGCCACTTTGTATTTTTAATAGTTAGCACACTATGACAACCACTTTTCTTCACCCATCTCAGCTGTTATTTTTATCACTTCGGCTGGCACTATCCATAACGGTTTTCTCTCATCTCCATATTTCTTATATTTCATCCATGTATTTAGCAAGCTGTTTCTTATACAATGGTGTGAGAAAAAGCCATCTATCTTTTTTTCCCCATAATACATATAAGCGTGCCAGCCAAATTTATTTCCATGATCTTCCAACGCTAAGAGTTTTTTGTTTAAAAACATTATCCATTCTTTTATCCATACTAAGCAAACTGCTTCATGATATAATTTTAAGTCTGGCAATTGAAATCCGCCTCTCTCTTTTGCATCTGTTAAAATTTTCATTTTAATTCTTGGTTTCTTCCCTGCCCACACAAACTCTGAAATTTTTCTTTGCCATCTATTAAATTGTTTACTGTCTTTCACAATCGGAATAGTTTGAAACAAATACATTATTCTTTGTAGAATATTCATTTTAATTGCGGCTATTCTACCCAACAGTAACAAATTAAGTTTTTTCCACTTTAACATATCTTCATCCATTTTACGCCATAGTTTCTCATAATTATTTTTAAACAAATCAATATTCTTCATTATTATCTCCAAACCCAAATATTTTACCTTGGAGGTAACTTCACAGCCTGTTAGTCTCTGCAATTCTTGTTGCTTATTTATTTGCATATTTTTACATAGAAGTTTTGATTTTTCTTTATTAATACAAAGTCCCGCCAATTTCCCATATTCTTGTATTTTGGCTAACAACAAAGGTGTGACTTGTATGGGGTTTTAATTTATAAACATTATATCATCTGCAAATGCTCTGTATTTGTAAGTAAATCCTTTTACTTTTAATCCTTCTATTTCTTTATCTTCTTGAATTTGCATCAGTAATATTTCAAGAGTCATTATAAACAACAATGGGGAAAGTGGACAACCTTGTCTTGTACCTTTACTAATTATCATGTCTTCTGTAAGATCAACATTTATACATAGCCTTGCATGTTATTCAGTATATATTGCTTTTATCATTCTTATAAAGCTTTCTTTGGGAGAATCGGATTTGATTCCCCACGCCTCCACATGCAGCTGCTGGAGTGACCTTGGGTCAGCCACAAGTTCTCTCAAAGCTGTTCTGCCCAAGAGCAGTTCTGAAAGAGCTCTCTCAGCCCCACCTACCTCACAGGGTGTCTGTTTTGGGGAGGGGGAGGGAAAGGAGATTGTAAGCTGCTCTGAAACTCCTTCGGGTAGTGAAGGGTGGGGTATAAATCCAATCTCTTCTTCCTCTTCTTCTACATCAACTCCCATGCATGGGAAGTGAAAGTGAAGAGTGCTCCCGAGCCGTGTTTTTTTCCTTCATTGACAGCTTTCAGCTCCATCCCTACTTTTAGTGTTGATTCTTATGGCAGCTTGTGTATTTATTTCCTTGAACCACAATATGGGTTATTCCACCTCCCCCCAACCACCACCAATGAGGGAAAGGCTTTGAGCGCCTTCACTGTCCGTTGCTATAGAGAAGCTGCTGTTTGAAATGTTAAGATAATTGACAGCGACACACAGTGAATTGCAGAAGGATGGCTCTGGCGATTGGGCTAGATGCGTCCTGGGGAGGAAATGTGTGTAAAAAGGAGGGCAGGCAAGCTTCAGAGTTTTAACTGCTTAATCCAGTGATTTCACACTACTACTATAATCAGGGCTTTTGGGGTAGAAAAAGCCCAGCAGGAACTCATTTGCATATTAGACCACACCCCTTGATGGCCCCATTGTTTCGCACAGGGCTTTTTTTGGTAGAAAAAGCCCAGCAGGGACTCATTTGCACACACCCTGACACCAAGCCAGCAGGATCTGTGTTCCTTTGCATTCCTGCTCAAAAGAAAGCCCTGACAACTCAGGCACAGGTTATTAGGGACTTCTTCATAAGAAAGATCCAGAGGAGTTAGCCATGTTAGTCTGTTGCTGCAACATAGTAAAGAGTCCAGTAGCACCTTTAAGACTAACAAATTTTATTGTAGCACAAGCTTTTGAGAAACACAGCTCTCTTCGTCAGATGCACACAGCTTTCTCATTTACTGAGAGAGTTCTGTTTCCTGAAAGCTTAGGCTACAATAAAAATTTGTTAGTCTTAACGGTGCTACTGGACTCTTTACTACTTCATAAGAAAGACAGTGATCCATAATAATAATTATTGTACGCCATTGTGTGTAGTTTAGCCAGGAGATCCTAAGACTATCCGGCAGTCGGAAATTCAAATTATTTAGCATTATTAGCACTAGGTGGCGAGCTAGACTTATTTTTAGGCAAGAGAACAAAGCAGTAGACAAATGCACCTTTAAGACCAACTAAGCTTTATTTAGAATGTAAGCTTTTGTATGCTCTTAAGCAGACTTCATCAGACAAAGAGATTAGGCAAGAGAATATTCAAAGGTGCATGCCTCTGTATCACAACCCTGATATTCCTTGAAGGTCGCCCTTCCAATTCTCAGTCATGGTTAAACCTCCTAAGCTTCCATGTTTTGATAGGGCTAGCCTGGGGCCTGGGCTATCCAGGTAAGAGCAAAAGACTCATAACCCAAGTAGCTAGGAAGTCAGATATCAGAGTTTGATCTGAATTGTCAGGGTTTGGGGCCCTCCAGGTAAAATATCACAGAAGGACCCTAGTGAAGGGGTTGGGGTGAATAGCAGCGTTCCCTCTAAACTGATAGATCCAGGTGGGCAGCCATGTTGGTCTGAAGCAATAGAACAAACTAGGAGTCTAGTAGCAGCTTTAAGATTGACACCATTTTATTCAGAATGTAAGCTTTCGTAGGCATGAGTTAGTGTGAGCCTAGCTCACAGTTTTTTAGCCTCTGACTCACACAGTTTTTGTCTTCGCTCAGGAAAAACGGCCCCAGAGCAAACTAATTTATGCAGTAGCTCACAGCTTCAACGCCAGTAGCTTACGAAGTCGAATTTTTGCTCACAAGACTCCACAGTTTAGAGGGAGTACAGGTGGGTGGGTAGGGTTACCAGTTCTGAGTTTAAAGATTCCTTTCGATTTAGGGGGTGGAACCTGAGGAGGGCAGGGTTTGAGCAGGTGAAGGGACTCAGTGGGGTATAATGCCATAGAGTCCACCCTCCAAAGCAGCCATTTTCCCCAGGGAGAGCTGATCTTGTTAGTCTGGACATCCGTTGTGAGATTGGCAACCCAATGATCAGGTCTGATATACTTGACACTCGATCCAGAGAAATATTGAGGTCCTCTTGGTCATTAACAATTACCTAAGTGCCAAAGAGTCTACATGTCTTGGAGGCAGTTGCACTCTCCACCCTTTGAAGGAACAGGTTCATTGCTTGGGCTTGTCAGATTCTTAAACTGTAGGTCAAAGTGACCACTTTTGCAACTGTGGAAGGCTTCGCCGTTCCATATAAATTATTGGTGAGGAGGAAATCCCAGCCCTTGAAAAAGACCTTAATTCCGGTTACTTTATAACCGGCTTGGCGGTACTGATGCTGTTAGACCTATCGGCAGCGTTCGATACGGTCGACCATCAGTTGCTGACTTGCCATCTCGCCGATGCGGGGATTCAGGGGTTGGCCTTACAATGGCTTTCCGCTTTCCTTGATGGTCGGGGACAAAGGGTGGCGATTGGGGGTGAACTGTCCCGGAGACACACGCTTGATTGCGGGGTGCCTCAGGGGGCAGTGCTCTCCCCGATGTTGTTTCACATCTACATGCATCCCCTTGTCCAGATTGCCCGGAGGTATGCATTGGGTTGTCATCAATATGCCGATGACACCCAGCTCTATCTACTGATGGATGGCCGGCCTGACTGTGTTCCAGAAAATCTGGACCTGGCTGTATGGCTTAGGCTGAGTAGACTGAAACTAAATCCAGCGAAGACAGAGGTCCTTTGCTTGGGTCAGTGGGGTCCAGGAAGAGAAATTCCCCTACCGGCCTTTGACAGTGCACCACTGACAATGGCGCGCAGGGTCAGGAGCCTGGGGGTACTACTGGAGCCTGCCCTGACAATGGAGGCCCAGATAGCAGCCACGGCTAAGTCCGCATTCTTTCATCTGAGGCGGGCGAGGCAGTTGGCTCCTTTCCTGGAGCACGGCGACCTGGCAACAGTGATCCATGCAACGGTAACCTCGAGATTGGACTACTGTAATGCCCTCTACATGGGGCTGCCCCTGTGCCGAACCCGGAAGTTGCAGCTAGTGCAGAATGCCGCTGCCCAGCTATTGTTAGGGCTCCCTAGGTGGGAGCATATTCAGCCGGGGCTCCGGGGACTGCACTGGCTGCCAATAATATACTGAGTTCGGTACAAAGTGCTGGTTCTTACCTTTAAAGCCCTATATGGCCTAGGAGCTACCTACCTGTCTCACCCCATATGTTCCCCAAAGAGTGCTTAGATCTGGTTCTCAAAATCTGCTAACAATCCCCGGGCCGAAGGAGGCCCGCCTGAAGTCAACCAGGGATAGGGCCTTTTCAATTACAGCCCCTGGATGGTGGAACCAGCTACCGGAAGAGGTGAGGGCCTTGCGGAACCTAGGGCAGTTCCGCAAGGCCTGTAAGACGGTCCTCTTCCGGCTGGCAATTAACTGATTGGGATTTAAAAACTGTGAAGGAAGGTTGTAAGAATAGCACCAAACTGATTGACTGTTTCTCTGTTTTACTGTTTTAATTTTTGTAAATTATTTAACGTATTTTACTATTTATTAAGCTGATCGTTGAATTTTATGTTGTGAGCCACCCTGAGCCCGCCTCGGTGGGGAGGGCGGGATATAAATCGAATAAATAAATAAATATAACAGCGTAGCCCATATGCACATCAACAGATGACCATATAAACACAACAAAAGGATACAAATCAATACCCAAATGCCAATACAAGAGATTTGTAACACAAGAATGCAGTGTAAAAATGCAGCATGAAATTAGTAACACAAGAATACAGTGTAAAAATGCAAAAATGTATCCTTCCATTGCGCTTACACTGTCATCCATTGACACACATATGGATTACCTTGTTATGAACACTGTGTGCGGTTTCTGATCGTAGGCTGCATTATTAGCATGTATCGCGTACATGTGCTATATTTACAAGCAATACAACAACCTAGTGTTCTTGATTGTTTTCAACTTTATTATTAGTTTGTGTACAAAAGTAACAGGAGCGTTTCAGTCAGCCTGATTTCACGGTGTTCGGCTGCATTCTCCAGGTGAGGGTGGGAGTTATCTCAGAATTACACCTGGTCTGCAGCGTTCAGAAATTAGCTCCCCTGGAAAAAATGCAGCTTCACAATGCAGACTGTATGGTACACCATAGGTTCTAGGTGAAATCCCTCCCCATATTCCCCTCTCCGTAGCCACCATCTTTAAATCTCCAAGAATTTCCCAGCTCCCAGGGCCTTCAACAAATAAGCAAGCGTGCCTATTCGAACTCACAGTCTGACTGCCTAAAACTAGGCTCCCTCCCCCAATAAAAGTTCCACTGGTTAATCAAGCCTCGAAACTGATCCAAACAGAGAGACAAGAAAAGAGTATCCGACTAATTCGACAAGAAGGGGCAAGCCTAATATCGTGCCGAATTTTCGTGAATGCAGACCTTTACACGAAATGATGGGAGGTTACAAAAAGGTTCGTGGAAAACTCAGCTCTATGCTATAGACATTTTGGCACCTATTTCCAGTGTTCCCTCTAAGCTGTGGAGTCTTGTGAGCAAAAATTCTGCTTTGTGAGCTACTGGCATTCAAGTTGTGAGCGAGCCATTTGGCTCCTGGATAAATTAGTTGCTCTGGGGCTGTCCTTCCTGAGCTAAGACAAAAATCTGTGAACTAGCCCACACTAACTCACCTTCGAGGGAACACTGCTTGTTTCTGACCTTCACTCTGCTCAGTCTGCCACTGCAGACTGGAACGCCTATCTTTGGGTAAGGCAGCCGGGTCTCAGAGGTTTCCCTCTTCTCCTTACACACCCAGTCTACTGTAGCATCCTTTGGAAAGGAGTGTGAAAGGTTTCCAAAAGGGAGAGTCCTTTTGCCTGGGTGGGTTGGAGAGGAGATAGAAACATGGAATCATAGAGTTGGAAGGGACTTCCAGGGTCATCTAGTCCAACCCCCTGCACAATGTAAGAAACTCACAAATAAAAAAGGTAAAGGTGCAAGCACCAGTCATTTCCGACTCTAGGGTGACATCGCATCACAATGCTTTCATGGCAGAAGTATATTTGAATTTGAATAGATGAATTTATTTCAGTATATTGCAAAATAAAAAGTTTGGTCACAAAAAAAAACGCTTTCATGGCAGACTTTTTACGGGGTGGTTTGCCATTGCCTTCCCCAGTCATCTAAACTTTTCCCCCCAGCAAGCTGGGGACTCCTTTGACTGACCTCGGAAGGATGGAAGTCTGAGTCAACCTTGAGCCGACTACCTGAACCCAGCTTCTGCCAGGATCGAACTCAGGTTGTGAGCAGAGAGCTCAGACTGCAGTACTGCAACTTTATCCCTCTGCACCACGGGGCTGCTGCCAAAAGATAGTCCCCTGTGCAAGCACCAGTCGTTTCCGACTCTGGGGTGACGTCGCTTTCACGTTTTCACAGCAGACTTTTTACGGGGTGGTTTGCCATTGCCTTCCTCAATCATCTACACTTACCCCCAGTAATCCGGGTACTCATTTTACCGTCCTCAGAAGGATGGAAGGCTGAGTCAACCTCGAGCAGGCTACCTGAACCCAGCTTCCACGGGGATCGAACTCAGGTCGTGAGCAGAGCTTAGGACTGCAGTACTGCAGCTTTACCACCCTTTACCACTCTCTTTAACTCAAAAATACCTCCTCCTAAATTCACAGGATCTTCATTGCCGTCAGATGGCCGTCTAAAAACCTCCAAGGAAGGAGAGCCCACCACCCCCCGAGGAAGCCTGTTCCACTGAGGAATCGCTCTAACGGTCAGGAAGTTCTTCCTAATGTTGAGCCGGAAACTCTTTTGATTTAATTTCAACCCATTGGTTCTGGTCCTGCCTTCTGGGGCCACAGAAAACAATTCCACCCCATCATGATGTTCAAGAGGTGCGCCCTGTTGCTTCAGCTCTCTCGGGCAATCCTATACGTTGGTGCCAAACCAAATAGGCCTTTGAAGGGCATGACAAGCACCAGTAGCAACTGAAGTTTCCAAACACTTTTCAAGGACAGCCTTACACAGACCTCACTGCAGTATTAGGGAACGCACCACAGTGACCAGATCTTTTCAGTCCAGGAGAGGCCAGAGCCAGCAAATAGGGTTGCCAATCCCCAGGTGGGGGCAGGGAATCCCCTAGTTTGAAGGCCCTCCCCCTCAGAGTCATCAGAAAGCAGCAGGGGAAAGGGACAGAAATGTCTGCTGGGCATTCCATTATGGAGAGCCAGTTTGGTGCAGTGGTTAAGTGTGCGGACTCTTATCTGGGAGAACCGGGTTTGATTCCCCACTCCTCCACTTGCACCTGTTGGCATGGCCTTGGGTCAGCCATAGCTCTGGCGGAGGTTGTCCTTGAAAGGGCAGCTGCTGTGAGAGCCCTCTCCAGCCCCACCCACCTCACAGGGTGTCTGTCGTGGGGGAGGAAGGTAAAGGAGATTGTGAGCCGCTCTGAGACTCTTCGGAGTGGAGGGCAGGATATAAATCCAATATCTTCATCTACCTCACAGGGTGTCTGTTGTGGGGGAGGAAGGGAAAGGAGATTGTGAGCTGCTCTGAGACTCTTCGGAGTGGAGGGCGGGATATAAATCCAATATCTTCATCTACCTCACAGGGTGTCTGTTGTGGGGGAGGAAGGGAAAGGAGATTGTGAGCCGCTCTGAGACTCTTCGGAGTGGAGGGCGGGATATAAATCCAATATCTTCTTCTTCTTCTTCTTCTTCATTATTCCCTATGGAGAATTATTTCTATATGGTATAATGGAGGATTGATCTGTGGGTATCTGGGGAGGGCTGCTTTTTGAGGTAGAGGCGCCAAATTTGCAACATAGCACCCAATGTCTCTCCTCAAAAGACCCTCCAAGTTTCAAAATGATTGGACCATGGAGTCTAATTCTATGAGCCCCAAAAGAAGGTGCTCCTATCCATTAATTCCAATGGGGGGGAGAAGGCATTTAAAAGGTGTGCGGTCCCTTTAAATGTGATGGCCAGAACTCCCTTTGGAGTTCAGCTGCCGAGAGGAAGGCATGACGTCCGTAGCCCAGGAAGGTGTCACACTGGCAGATGCTTCAAAAGCTATTGATCAGCCATTGCTCCTTGGATTGCTGAAAGAGAAACATTGGCCCTGGGGCGGTTTGGGTCGGGGAGAGGAGGGAGCAGAAGCAGTGAGCGAGTGCGGGGTGTGCGCCGTGCATAATGGATGACGTTGCCTGTGACAAAGAGGGTTGCGAGCATTCTTTGTTACCCAGAGTCAATGACAGCCACGTTTGTGTGTGAGCGGTGGTGGTAGAAAGTGCCGTCAAGCCGCAGCTGATTTATGGGGACTTCATAGGGTTTTTGAGGCAAGAGGCAAACAGAGTTGGTCAGCCGTTGCCTGCCTCTGCATAACAACCCTGGACTGACTTGGTGGTCTCCCACTGAAGGCCCGAGACTGCTTCGCTTCGAGATTTAAGGAGATCGGGCTAGCCTGGGCTGCCAGGTCAGGGTGTCTCTGGGTGTGTAGCAGGGGAAATCAGAAAGCTCTGGGTTGAGAGATCCAGGTGGGTAGCCATGCTGCTTGGAAGCAGGAGTTAGCCAAACTTGCTTCATGTAAGAGCCGCAAAGGTGTTTGAGAACCACAAGACAGGAAGGAAGGAAAATAGATGGGGGAGGAGAGGTGGAAATAAAGCAACTTTAACTTTGAATGCATTCCCCAAGCTGCTGGCTGGCTTGGAGAAGCGATTTAAAGAGACAAAAGCCTTCTCCAAGCTGATCGATGGGCCGTTGCGGACATCCAGAGTCACACAGTATGTGTGGAAGAGCCACATGTGGTCTGAAGCAATAACTTGAATAAAACTTTGGTGGTCTTAAAGGTGCCACTGGACTCTGGGATGACAGCCAGCGATTCCTGTCTGATGTGAGTAAGGAAGAGAATTTTGCTTGATGGGAGGCTACGCAGAGGAAAGGGGAGGGCTGTCTGAGTTGACTCAATCAGGAAGTAGGTTGCCAGCCTCCAGGTGGGGCCTGGAGATCTGCTTTTCCAACTGATCTTCACCAGAGCCCCAGATACCCACAGATCAATTTTGGAGACCCCTACTGGGGCATGGAGGATGTTCAGAGAGGCAGCTTGATGCAACCTGCCTCTGCCTGCCACTCCTGGTATTCCTGGGAGGTCTCCCATCTCAGTTCTTGCCAGAGTTGGCCCTGCTTAGCCTCCATGATCTGATAAGATCAGGCTTGCCTGGGCTATCCAGGTCAGGGCCCAAAACACTAGACCTCGAGAGCATCCAATGAAGCTGAACGGGCAGTAGGTTCAGGACAGACAAAAGTAAACACCACTTCACACAGAGAGTGATTAAAATGTGGACTTCACTGTCAGAAGATATAGGGCATTTTCGCACTCACCTTCAGCCGGCGCGACCCCCCTCTTCACCGCGCAGGATCTGCGCAGATTTCGCACTAAACGCCACGGGGCAGCCGGAAGAGCCGGAAACTCCCGGCGCTTTTGCGGCGCAAACGGAAACCGCCAAAAAGCAGTTTGGTGTTTGCGCCGCAAAAGCGCCGGGAGTTTCCGGCTCTTCCGGCTGCTCCGCGGCGTTTAGTGCGAAATCCGCGCAGATCCTGCGCGGTGAAGAGGGGCGTCGCGCCGGCTGAAGGTGAGTGCGAAAATGCCCATAGTGACGGCTGCAGGAATCAAGCACTTTACAACAGAGATTCATGGAAGATAAGTCCCTGTAGGTTCTTGGAGGATTGGCTACATCAGAGAGATTCATGGAAGATAAGAGAGAGATTCATGGAAGATAAGTCCCTGTAGGTTCTTGGAGGATTGGCTACATCAGGATTCAGGGGTATGTGGCCTAATATGCAAAGGAACTCTTGCTACGAAACAACCCTGGATAAGTCTATCAATGACTACTTATCATTCATTCAGAGGCACTAAGTTTCTGAATTCCAGAGCCAGGAAGCAATATTAGGGGAAGGCCTCGGCCTCTATGTCCTGTAAGATAGGATGCTGGACTAGAGGGACCACTGGTCTGATCCAGCAGGGCTCTTCATAGGAAGGAGTCCACATCAGAGACTGTGATCCAATGCATCCTTTCCTCTAGGTAAATGTATAGGTTCTGGCTGCAAGCATTCGTTCTGCAAAAAGTTCTGAAGATTACTTAAAAATGCTCCATTTACTAACACCCTGGATTCAGAAACCAGTGGAGGACAGACCATGGCCAAATAAATAAATTCATCTCGCAACAGGCAGACACGAGGAGAAAGCAGCTAGTGTCCGTGTGCGTGCCTGCACATTTGCATATGCAAGCATGCATCAGGCTTTGATGCTTGGTGCAGAGTTATAAAATTATGCACAGTGTACAGAAAATAAATACTTCTCCCTTCCCTCCCTCCTTCCCCCTGGTAATACTAGAACTCCATGGCACCCAGAGAAATCAATGAGTAGTACATTCAGGACAGAACCCCGTGGTGCAGAGTGGTAAAGCTGCAGTACTGCAGTCCAAGCTCTCTGCTCACAACCTGAGTTCGATCCCAGTGGAAGCTGGGTTCAGGTAGCCAGCTCAAGGTTGACTGAGACTTCCATACTTCTGAGGTCCGTAAAATGAGTACCCAGCTTGCTGGGGGGAAAGAGTAGATGACTGGGGAAGGCAAACCACCCCGTAAAAAGTCTGCCATGAAAACGTCATAATGCGACATCACCCCAAGTCGGAAATGACTGGTGCTTGCCAGGGAACTACCTTTACCTTTACATTCAGGATAGAGAAAAGAAAATTCTTTGCCCAATAAATCATTCTGCTACGGTGCTTGTCACCCTCCCCTCCCCCCCCAACATGGTGACTGTTAAGTGGTTTTAGAATCCAAGCCCAGATAGAGAGTCTAAGCCTCCAGGTTCAGAAGCAGTATATCTTAGGGTTGCCAGGTCCAATTCAAAAAATATCTGGGGACTTTGGGGGTGGAGCCAGGAGCAAGGGTATGGCAAGCAGGACGGAACTCCAAAAGGAGTTCTGGCCATCACATTTAAAGGGATCACACACCTTTTAAACGCCTTCCCTCCATTGGAAATAATGAAGGATAGGGGCACCTTCTTTGGGGACTCATAGAATTGGAACCCCTGGTCCAATCTTTTTGAAACTTGGGAGGTGTTTTGAGGAGAGGAATCAGGTGCTATGCTGCAAATGTAGTGCCTCTACCTCAAAAAACAGACCCCCTAGAGGCCCAGATACCCACAGATCAATTCTCTATTATACCCTATGGGAATCCGTCTCCATAGGGAATAATGGAGTGTCCAGCACACATTTCCCTCCCCCGCCGCCGCTTTCTGATCACCCTGAAGCGGGTGGAGGACCTCCAAATCAAGGAATCCCCTGCTCCCACCTGGGGATTCACAACCCTAGTATATCTCCAGGTCCCAGATCTGCTCGAATCAAAAGAGCTTCATGGTGTGAAAACAGGCTTTACTTTTTGCCCTATAGCACGTCCAAATCTAGGCTGGAAAATTCCCGGAGATTTGGGGGATGGAACCTGGAGAGAGCAGCCTTCAGAAGGGGAGGGAACTCAGTGGGGTATAATGCCACAGAGTCTACCATCCAAAGCAGCTGTTTTTTTCCAGGGGAATGAATCTCTGCAGGCTAGAGATTATTTGTACGTAATTCCAGGCAGGGCTTTTTAAAAGCAGGACCTCCTTTGCATATTAGGCCACCCCCCCCCCCCTGATGTAGCCAATCCTCCAAGAGCTTACAGGACTCTTAGTACAGGGCCTACTGTAAGTTCCAGGAGGATTGGCTACATCAGGGGTGTGTGGCCTAATATGCGAAGGAGTTCCTGCTGCAGAAAAGAGCCGATTCCAGGAGATCTTGAGGCCCCACCTGGTGGTTGGCAATCAAGCTTGCAGAAACACCTGCTTCTGTCTGGAATTCCTGCTGCTCCTATGTTCCCCATTCTCCCAGCTGCCCCTTTTCACACATTATACTCCAAAGTGCTTTGCCTATGCTGCTTGCATGATGTGCGAACATCATTCTTGCAGGTGACAACGCAGAAAAAAGGGATCAAGTTCTATGGCTGTGCCTGGTGGGAAGCTCCTTTTCCTCTCCAGGCTTTTATGTAGCAAGAATCATTCGCCGTGGCTCAGAGAGCATTAAAGGACCTTTCATGCCTCACCTGCTCGGGTGAAAGACTGGAACGAAGCATGAGCATCACCAGAAGGAAAGAGGCATGTTGTTTTTGAGAGCCAGTTTGGTGTAGTGGTGAAGTGTGCGGACTCTTATCTGGGAGAACGGGATTTGATTCCGCACTCCTCCTCTTGCAGCTGCTGGAATGGCCTTGTGTCAACCATAGCTCTCAAAGAGCTGTCCTTAAAAGGGCAGCTTCTGTGAGAGCTCCTTCAGCCCCACCTACCTCACAGGGTGTCTGTTGTGGGGGAAGAAGGTAAAGGAGATTGTGAGCCACTCTGAGACTCTGTCCTTGAATGGGCAGCTTCTGGGAGAGCTCTCTCAGCCCCACCTACCTCACAGGGTGTCTGTTGTGGGGGAAGAAGGTAAAGGAGATTGTGAGCCACTCTGAGACTCTGTCCTTGAATGGGCAGCTTCTGGGAGAGCTCTCTCAGCCCCACCTACCTCACAGGTTGGCTGTTGTGGGGGAAGAAGGTAAAGGAGATTGTGAGCCACTCTGAGACTCTGTCCTTGAATGGGCAGCTTCTGGGAGAGCTCTCTCAGCCCCACCTACCTCACAGGGTGGCTGTTGTGGGGGAAGAAGGTAAAGGAGATTGTGAGCCACTCTGAGACTCTGTCCTTGAATGGGCAGCTTCTGGGAGAACTCTCTCAGTCCCACCTACCTCACAGGGTGGCTGTTGTGGGGAAGGGAAGGTAAAGGAGATTTTAGGTTGCTCTGAGACTCTGAGATTCAGAGTGAAGGGCCAGGCATAAATCCAATAACTTCATCATCATCATCTTCTGCTTCTGTTGCTGGCCAAAAAAGACTCAGACGTGGCAGGTGCTTCAAGGGCATGCTGTTCAGTTGCGTAGGTCTGGATTTGACTTTAAGTATCAGTTGTGTAACGGAAATGCTCCTTGTGGCATCTTTCCTTAGTGAGTCGTTGGCGGATGCTGATGAGGGTGTGTCTTAAGCACTGTCAAGCCATTCTTCTGACTTATTAGTCGTTCTTCCAAGTCATGACCTCCAAAACGTCTTCTCCATTGACAGCTTTGCTCAGGCCTTGCAAACTGAGGGCCACATCCTCCTTTATTCAGTCCATCCATCTCTTTGCCTGCTGCCTTCAACTTTTCCTAGCCTGGTTGCTTTTCCCCCAGTAAATTTTGTATTCTCATTGTATTATTCAAGGTGGTTCGTTTGTTTTTGTAGCAGGAACTCCTTTGCCTATTAGGCCACACACCCTGATGTAGCCAATCCTCCAAGAGCTTACAGGGGTCTTCTTACAGGGCCTACTGTAAGCTCCAGGAGGATTGGCTACTTCAAGGGTGTGTGGCCCAATAGGCAAAGGAGTTCCTGCTACAAAAATAGCCAAACAATATTATGAGAATTATATACATAATTATTCTCACAGTACCAAAGTACACTAGCCTCAGTTTAGTCATTTTAGCTGCTAAGGAGAGTTCAGGCTTGGTTTGATCAAGAACCCACTGATTGGTCTTTTGGGCAGTCCACTGGATCTGTAAAACTCTCCTCCGACACCACATGTTAAATGAGTTCACTTGCTTCCTGTCAGCTTCCTTCACTGTCCAACTTTCACATCCATACAGAGTAACGGGAAATACTGTGGCGTGAATTATCTTGATTTTCGTCACCAGTGACACATCCTTACACTTCAGAATTTTCTAGCTCCTTCATGGCTTTCGTTACCAGCAAGGACGTAGACGGCTCAATTTCCTGGGGAAGGGGGTTGAACCTGGTCCACACCCACACTTATTAATCTATATTAAATTCTTTAACTATGAAATAATGTTTCCATAAAAAATATGGCATTAACAATTAATCATGCATTAACAATTAATCATGCAGTAAAAAAAAAAATTCAGTCATAGTTGTCGGAATCTCAGTCAAAGAAAGAGGACTCTGTGAGAGGAAAAGTGTCGTGAACTCCTTCACTGAGGCAATTTCAGTAAATATTTCATTTCATTTTCAAAAGGAAATGCTTCCTTTTGTTCGCCCTCCTTCTGTTCCTCACAATTTAGGCTGAGTGTGTGACTGGCCGAAGGTCACATAGTGTTAGGGTTGATGGGTCTGTGTTGGAAAATACCTGGAGACTTTGGGGGTGGATCCGGGAGAGGGCGGGGTTTGGGGAAGTGAGGGGTCTCAGCGTGGTACAATGCCGTCGAGTCCACCCTTCAAAGCAGCCATTTTCTCCAGGAGAATTTATCTCTATCAGCTAGAGATCAGTTGTAAAAGCAGATCCCCAGACCCCACCTGGAGGCTGGCATACCTACATAGTGTGCTTCCTGGTGAAGGGGGGACTTGAACTCTGGTCTCCCTAGTCTTAGACCAACACTCTATCAACTACCCCACTTGCATATTGGATACTCAGTACGAATCTCCAAATGCATCTCAACATCTACAGCAAATCCGCAGTAAATCATGGCTTCTCAAATACCCTGATCTAAAATTATGGGAGCATTTGTTTGACTGACTCCTGCTGTCCTGATGAAGACTGAGGAAACCTCTGACACTTCAGAACAGGGAGCTGACTGCTGGGAATCCTCTTAAATATCTGCCACAAGGGATCTACAGACTTCATTGTACCATTCGGGAACTTGATGACCGCACTTTATGGAACGCGTCTTCATTGTACTGAGGCATTAGTACATGCTGGGCTTTTTTTGAAGAAAAAGCCCAGCAGGAATTAATTTGCATATTAGGCCACACACCCTGGATGTTGCCATTTTTCACACAGGGCTTTTTTTTGGTAGAAAAAGCCCAGCAGGAATTTATTTGCATATTAGGCCACACCCCCTGGTACCAAACCAGCCGGGACTGCATTCCTGTGCATTCCTGCTCAAAAAAGTATATGCCTGTATTGTAGTGTGTAGTCTATAGATTGTTGTATAATTGGTTTCAAGTCTACGGCTCTGAATCGTGGGTTTTATACCGTCATCACCTGCGACTCCTCGAGCGCTTTCATCAGCGCTGCCTTTGCACCATCCTCAACATCCACTGGAGTGACTTTGTGACCAACACTGAAGTCCTCAAGCAGGCGGAGGTTACCAGCATCGAGGCACTGCTGCTGAAGACGCAGCTGCGCTGGGCAGGGCATATTTCTAGGATGGAAAACCACCGCCTTCCCAAGATTGCCCTGTATGGCGAACTCTCCACTGGCCATCGAAATAGAGGGGCACCAAAGAAGAGGTACAAGGACTCCTTGAAGAAATCCCTTGGCACCTGTCGCATCAACCATCACCAGTGGTCTGACCTAGCCTCAGATCGCAAAGCCTCAGATCGCAAAGCCTCAGATCGCAAAGGCACACCATCCACCAGGCTGTCTCTTCCTTTGAGAACGCACGCATAGCTGGTCTTGAGGACAAAAGGAGATTGAGGAAGAATCGCACTGCTACAGCACCAACCCTAAATCAGACTTTTCCCTGCAGCCACTGTGGCCGGACCTGCCTGTCCCGCATTGGTCTTGTCAGCCACCAGCGAGCCTGCAGCAGACGTGGACTATTGCACCCTTCTTAAATCTTCGTTCGCGAAGCCAAGCCGAGAGAGACATTTGGATACAGGGCTTTTTTGTAGAAAAAGCTCAGCAGGAACTCATTTGCATATTAGGCCACACACCCTGACATCAGTATTGTTTCACACAGGGCTTCTTCTACAAAAGCCCAGCAGGAACTCATTTGCATATTAGGCCAAACACCCCTGATGCAGCCACACCTGCAAGAGCTTAAGGGCCTCTTCTTACAGGGCCTACTGTAAGCTCTTGGAGGGTTGGCCTACATCAGGGGGTGTGTAGCCTGATATGCAAAGGAGTTCCTGCTACAAAAAAGCCTTGATATTAGGCCACACCCCTGACACCAAGCCAGCCAGATCAGTCTCTGCTAAAAAAAAAGCCCTGTTTGGGTGTATATATGGTTTATTGGCACCCGGAGTTTTTTTCTCCATTGTGCTACCAGGAGGTTTGGCTACCCGGATTTGAGCTCACCTGTAATTCCGGGAGGACTCTGGACACCCCCTGGAGGTTGGCATCCCTCCCTATGCCCGTTCCAGGGCAGTTAAATCGCCTCCCAGTTCCAAATCTCCCTTTCCCTGCAACTAGCCGCTGCACAAGAGTCTAATATTAGCTCCCCTGCCCCCCCCACCCCCCGCAGTCAACCTCCTCGCATTCAGAGCCGAGATCAAAGTACCCCCCCCCCGCCGTCTCTCCCCCCCACTCCGCGCAGAGCGGCGCTTTCATTAGGGACCCGTCTCTCCCCTGACAAGAAGGCCGCCTTCCCAGGCGGGAGACGGGCCTGCCGAGAGTTGCCACCGAGCTGCCAATTAACGAGACCCGACGACGGCCCGCTTCGGCTCCCTCGATCCACAGAGAAAAGGTGCTCTCCGCGTTTGGGAAGCCTGCAGGTGCCAGATGGGGATGTCGGCGACAGCTGGCGGGGAGGACAGATGTCTTCAGGGGCAGCAGGGCTGGGCTGCAACAGATCTCCGGTCCCCAGGAGAAAATGGCTGCTTTGGAGAACGAAAGGGGCGTCATACCCCACGGATGTAACTCCCCTCTCCCCAGTCTTCGGCCTCCTCTATCTCCAACCTCCAGATCTCCAAGAATTTCCCAACCCACATCTGGCACCCCTAGGCCGCAGGCGGGTCGGGGATCCTCTGGAGCTGGGCTGGCCTGGCCAAACTTGCTTAAGGTAAGAGCCACATAGAATAAACAGCGAATGATTGAGAGCCACAAAACATGAACGTCAGAAGGAAGGCAGGGAGGTGGTAGTAGGGAAGTAGGGAGAGGGAGAGAGAGGTGAAAAGAAAACAATTTTAACTTTGATTGCATTCTCCAAGCTGCTGGCCCTGACATTTCATTTTCTTCCTCTCCAGGCAGTTTAACTTCCACGCCAAGGAGAGAACTGCCTTCTCCAGGCCAGCTGACAGGGCGCTGGGGGCTTCCAGCACCACACAATACCTGTGAAAGAGCCACATGTGGCTCTCAAGATGCAGTTTGGCCACCCTGTAGGGTTACCAATTTCAGGTTAGATAATTCCTGGAGGTTTGTGGGTGGAGCCTGGGGAAGGAAGGGAACTGAGCAGGGTACATTGCCCCAGCCTCCAGAGCAGCCATTTTTCTCCAGAGAAACTGATCTCTGTGGCCAGTTTTAATTCCGGGAGATCTCCAGCCCCCACATGGAGGTTGGTAACCCTGGGGCTTTTTGAGCAGGCACACACAGGAGTGCATTTCCAGCAGGCTTGGTACTAGGGGTGTGTGACCTAATATGCAAATGAGTTCCTGCTGGGCTTTTTCTACAAAAAAGCCCTGTGTGAAACAATAGTGATGTCGGGGTGTGTGGCCTAATATACAAATGAGTTCCTGCTGGGGCTTTTTCTACAAAAAAAGCCCTGGATAACCCTATGTGAGCTATCTCACGTTCCTTCATTTAGTACGTAGGGTAGTGGGATGGTTATTCTGTTGGACTGTGACCAGCACGACCCAGGCTTAAATCTCCACTTAACCGTGGACCTTTGAGCGACCTTGGGCCAATCTTTCTCTCCACCCCTTCCCCCACTCAGTGCCCAATCAATTTAGGGTTGCCAACTTCCGGGTGGAGCCCGGGAATGTCCCCAAATTAAAGCTGATCTCCTGACAACAGGTGTCAGCTCCCCTGGTGAAAATGGCTGCTATGGAGGGGGAGACTGTATGGCATTATCCCCAGCAGACGTCTTCCCCAAATGCTGCCCGCCCTTGGTTCCACCCCCAAATCACCAGGAATTTCCCAGCTTGGAGCTGGTCACCTATTAAGAGCAGTTGTGAGGGAAGAAACAGAGTCACAGGTGATGGTGTGTGCAGGCCTCATTTTGGGCAGGAACTCACAGGAGTGAAGCTCCAGAACCTCTAAATTTTATTGTGCTCTTTCTTTCTTATTCCGCCCCCCCCCCCCATAAAAATACTTGCTTCTGGGCTCCATTGTTCAACCCCCCCTGTGAGAATTTTGCTGAACTCTTAAGATATGACAAACTTTCTAATATTTTTCCCCACCAAAAATGGGGCGGGGGGGGAACCAAAACATATAAAGCAGCCAGATGGAAATCTTCACCATGCCACTATGGCCACATAGGAGAAAGTAATGTTAAACGTTTGATGGGAGTAAGGTTTTATTATGACAATTCTAATTCAAGAAGCATTTGAAGGTAGATGCTGAGTGGACATAATTGAGTACCCCTTCCGGTGATGTCAGGGGTGTGCGGTATATGCAAATGAGTTATGCAAATAGTTGAGCTAAAGAGCTGACTCTCTTTTTCCTGCTAAAAGACCTCTTTCTGGAGGAAGGATGGGTTTCAAATCTGGTAGGGTTGTTCACCAGCCACTAATATTTTAGTGGTTCTGGCCAGTAATGGCACAGAGTTCCCAAGCTGTTGAGCTTTACCCATAGTTTCCCAGCCTGTCCCCTGAATCTAAGGCCAGATTTCTCCAGGCTTTGGGTTTTCCAAGCCCTGACATTTCATTTTCTTCCTCTCTCCAGGCAGTTTAACATCCACGCCATGGCTGCATTCATTCTTTTTTGAAATTGCAGAATGGCTTATCTGAGAGAGTCCATTGGAGATGGGCACATAAACCAGGAACTCTGTCGTGGCTCTTTTCCTGATCGTCCGTAACAAACAACCGCAAGAGCAAAGAACAAGTCCATTGGTTTGCTCCCAGCATGTGACCGGAATGTTGTGCCAGCTCGATCGGCCACCTCTGGGTTCAGGGCCATAGCCAGCGGGGGAGGGCACAGGTGGGGTGCCCTGTATAAAATCTGCAACACTCCCACCGAATCGTGCAGATTCTATAGGGGCACCACCCTGCCCCCCACCCTCTCGGCTGGCTATAGTCCTGTCTGGGTTGGTGAATTTCTGAAGATAGATTCTGGGGAAGGTCAAATTTGGGGAGGGGAGGGACCTCAGCAGAGTACAGTGCCCTAGAGCAGGGGGGTGGCTAAGCTTGCTTAAGGTAAGAGCCACATAGAATAAGTGTTAGATGTTTGAGAGCCACAAGACATGAACATCAGATGTTTGAGAGGCGCAAGATAGGAAGGAAAGAAGGCAAATAGATGGGGGGGGGAGAGGGAGAGAGAGAAGTGGAAAGAAAGCAACTTTAACTTTAAAAGCATTCTCCCAGTCTTTGGCTGGCTTGGCTTGGAGAGGTGATTTAAAGAGAGAAATGTCTTCTCCAAACTGGCCACACAATATGTATGAAAGAGCCATATGTGGCTCCTGAGCCACAGTTTGGCCACCCGTGCCAAAGTCCACCCTCCACTGATCTCTGTGGACTGAAGATCAGCTGTAATCCAGGGAGATCTCCAGAGTGGCTGGCCACTCTACATTTGACCCATCTGCAGCCTCTGCATGAGGGAGGCTCCGTGTGAATGGAGTTTTGTAAGGGCAAGAGAATGGAAAACTGAGATTGGGGGGGGGGGGGCAACAATCACTTTATCAGTCCTGATCTCATCAGGTTTCAGAAGCTAAGCAGGGTTGGCTGCAGTGCTCCCTCTAAGCCAGGGGTGGCCAATGGTAGCTCGTCAGATGTTTTTTTTTTTTTTTTGCCTACAACTCCCATCAGCCCCACCCAGCATGGCCAATGGCTGGGGCTGATGGGAGTTGTAGGTAAAAAAAAACACCTGGAGAGCTACCGTTGGCCACCTCTGCTCTAAGCTGAATGAGTGCGAGCTAGCTGACAGATTTTTAGCCTCCAGCTCACGCATTTTTGTCTTAGCTCAGGAAGGATGACAACAATCTATGCAGTAGCTCACCACTTTAATGCCAGTAGCTCACAAAGTAGAATTTTTGCTCACAAGACTCCGCAGCTTAGAGGGAACGTTGGTTGGCCCTGGTTAGTATTTGGAAGGAAGCCAAGGGTTGCTATGCAGAGGTAGACTTACCACCTCTGAACACCTCCTGCTTTGAAATCCCTACAGGGTCACCAGAAATCAGCTGAGATTTTGCTTTACACACACACACACACAGAATCCCCTCAAGGATTAATCTGTCTCGGGGACTGAAAGTAGGGTTGCCAGCCTCCAGGTGGGGCCTGGAGATCTTCCACTTTCCAGGGCTTCTTTTGAGCAGGAATGCACCGGAACGCAGTTCCAGTTGGCTTGGTGTCAGGGGGTGCGGCCTAACGTAAATGAGCTCCTGCTAGACTTTCTCTACAAAAACCCCCTGTGCAGAACAATGGTGATGTCAGGGAGTGTGACCTAATATGCAAATGAGTTCCTGCTGGGCTTTTTCTACCAAAAACAAAAAAAAGCCCTGTGGAGGTCCATAGCAGGAAGGTGGAATCACTACCAACTGCCAATTTAGTCTGGATCCAAACTGGTGACTCTCACCCAATTCAGAGTGCCTTTCCCTCATCCCCCCCCCTCCCCACCCTCACACATTTTTCTATGTAGTGGTGTACATAGGAGCTCTCCTCTTTCATGCTTTGGCTATCAAATGTATAATAAGCAAAGGGAAACCGATTGTCGCCTGTCTGTGAACCTCCCTGGTTATTGGCTGAGCTTCTGCGATGTCCTGTTGGGGGAATGCAAAGAATGCATGTTTTCGGCATATATACGTTTTGTGTCGTTCCTGTGCTCCCCCCCTTCCTTGCCTGAACCGCTGCCAACTCCTCTGGAATTCAAGAGTAAAGGAAACTCCACAGCTGTATCAAAATGAATTCTGTCTCTATCTGTGGAGGGGGGGAGAGGGAGACGTAGAGAGAGAAGGTTTGCAGATCCAATTAAAGCCAGCCAGGATATGATACAGCACATGCCTCTGTAGACTGCCTCTCTTGCCCCGTCTTACAGCAGTCTTCACCCAAGCTCAACCCTGCAACCACGAGCATTGATTTAATGATTGGTGGGGGAGTTTAGGTAGGAAGGAAAGGGAAGGCAACTCCAGCGGGTCTCAGCGGGAGAGAAAGAAATCAGGGGAATGGGTTGGGGGAGAAACCAGGCATCAAAAGGGACCCTGTTCTGATCTGTCAGTCACTTGCTTTCTGATGCGACATGATGCCTCTGGAAGCTCCACAAAAGCCCAAATTTCCAAAATCCTGCTGAGAATTCTCCCGGCCAGGGCTTTTTTTGTGCAGGAATACCCAGGAATGCAGTTCTGGCTGGCTCAGTGCCAGAGGGTGTGGCCTAATATGCAAATGAGCTCTCATTGGGCTTTTCCTACAAAAAAAGCCCTGTGCGAAACAATGCTGACAGCAGGGGGTGTGGCCTAATATGCAAATGAGCTCCCACTGGGCCTTTTCTACAAAAAAAGCCCTGTGCAAAACAATGCTGACAGCAGGGGGTGTGGCCTAATATGCAAATGGTTTCCTGCTGGGGTTTTTCCCTACAAAAAAAGCCCTTCTCTCAGCATTCTGGAGTTCTAGATTCTCTGGGCGGATCTTCAGAGTGGAAGGGATGCCCCAGGATTTCTCCGTCTTCCTGTTTTGATTAATTTACGACTTGCCTAATCTCTTTATCCCTTCCCAATTTCTTGGCTTCTCTCTACCCCCCACCCAGTGATCCATACGCAAGCGTGCCTTGATGAAACACTTTATTTACATCTGTTTGTTACGGAAATCATAGATTGTGCGCCCTTCTGTTAATGAACGTGATGGTACATTTGGGGCTCATTCGTGCCTTTATTAAATTCACCAGTCTCTTAAGGTGTGAGCACGAACCATTCTCTGTAGGCATCATGGTCCACGGACTCTAGAGACACACAGTTGAGAGGGAGCGTTCTTTCAGTGTCTGAGAACGGGGAATAGATTTTTTTCTCTGTTCACTTTGTACACATAATTTATCATTTAATCTCCATGGTAGGGATGCTAGCTTCCAGGAGGGATTGGGGATCCTCCAGAATTACAGCTCATCTACAGAGATGAGTTTCCCGGCCCGGAGCCACGGTGGGGCCCTCACCACTTAAACATTGAGGCTAGGGCCTGGCCCCGCCAGTTATCATCTGAGCAGAGACTGGTGGCGGGGGGGGGGGCACTGGGCTCCCGTGGGTGGGGTAACAGTGCCACCACTGCCTGGCATTCCACCTCTTCCTGCTGTGCATGCCCTTACCCCTATGATCCATGTTGATGGCCTGTGAAGAAGAAGGAGAAGAAAATATTGCATTTATATCCCGTCCTTCACTCTGAATCTCAGAGTCTCGGAGCAGTTCACAATCTTCTTTGCCTTCCTTCCCAACAGACACCCTGTGAGGCAGGTGGGGCTGAGACAGCTGTCTCAGAAGCTTCCCTTTCAAGGACAGAGTGGCCTACAATCTCCTTTCCCTTCCGCCCCCACAACAGACACCCCGTGAGGTAGGTGGGGCTGAGAGAGCTCTCAGAAGCTGCCCTTTCAAGGACAACTCTGCGAGAGCTATGGCTGACCCAAGGCCATTCTGGCAGCTGCAAGTGGAGAATCAAACCTGGTTCTCTAGATGACAGTCTATGCACTTAAACACTACACCAAACTTTCATGGAAGAGCAGCGCCTTTGCTTGGCTTCTCCCTGCGACTGATGCCCGTGAGGCTGGGAGACTTCCAAAGAGGGGGGAAGTCCCCAGGGCTTTTTTTTGGTAGCAGAAACTCCTTTGCATATTAGGCCACACTCCCCTAATGTAGCCAATCCTCCAAGTGTTTACTGGACTACTGTAATCTCTTGGAGGATTGGGAACCTCAGGGGGTGTGTGGCCTAATATGCAGAGGAGTTCCTGCTCCAAAAAACCCCCTGGAAGTCCCTCTCTTCCTCCTCCTTCCGGCTGGTTCACTTAGATGGGGGTCAGCTGGTTTTGCAAGGTGAGTGCGGAGGATTATCCTCTTGGCTTGTGCCCTTGCGGCTTCCTGGGCAAACAGCTCATGTTCCCCGATCCTGCCTGATGCACCGCAGCAGCCCTCATGGTCATGGCATCCTTTCCTGCTGCAGGGAGGGAGATATTGGTGCCCCCCTAGCCCGCCCAGCAAAAGCCATGTCTACGTGCCCCACCAAATTTGAAAACCTGGCAACGGTCTTGTCAGTTCCCCTGGAGAAAATGGGTGGTTTGGAAGGCGGACTCTATGCCTTGTACCTCTGTTCTCCCCGGGTTCCGTCCCCAAATCTTGAGGAGTTTCCCAACCTGGATCCAGCAACCTCACCGCCCACTCCCCCACTGGTTGGCAGGGAGGACCTGGCAATCAGCATTCCCTCTAAGCTGAGTTTGTGTGAGCTAGCTCACAGTTTTTTAGCTTTTGGCTCACACATTTTTGCCTTAGCTCAGGATAAACACCAGGGACAGGGCCTTCTCTGTTATGGCCCCTACATGGTGGAATCAGCTGCCGGAGGAGGTGAGGGCCCTGCGAGACCTTGTTCAGTTCCGCAGGGCCTGTAAGACAAACCTCTTCCGGCTAGCCTACACCTAGCTGAGATGAGAAACTAAATGTAGCTTGCCAGACTCCTGTTATATATAATTCTGTAATGTTTAATGGTTTTAACAGTTTTAAATGTTTTAATTGTTTATATATTTAAATACTTGTTTAATTTTCTGTTTGACTAATTGTTGGGAGCCGCCCTGAGCCACTCGTGGGAAGGGCGGGATACAAATCATAAATAAATAAATAAATAAATAAAATAAAAATAAACAGCCCCAGAGCAAGCTAATTTATGCAGTAGCTCTCAGTTTTAATGCCAGCAGCTCGCCATGATGTCCTCACTGCATGTAAGCAAGCACACACACACACACACCCATATCTGTATCCCTTTGTATTCCTAACATTCAAACCTTCCTTTGTTGGGAAGACATCCTTTCCTCCCCCACGTTGCTCAACCTCAGTTGCTAAACGAGGGCTGAGGTTGAGCAAAGTTGATCTTAATGAGCTTGTGGAAGAGCTGGGCTCTGCTTAAGGGAGCAAGTGGCAACGTGGGGCCTGCGAGATCAAAGCCAAAAAAACCCACCCGCTTTCCAGATTATTTTACTCCCAAAGACCTCGCACTCCTCTTCGAAGTGTTAATGAGCATTCTGTTGCAGAAATGTTCCATTGCAAGTCAGCTCTCGTTAATCTTTTTTTAGCTATGAAGGATCAGGTTTTTGGAGGAGGAATGGACGGGATTTCCTTCATTCTGTCTCTTTCCGGCGCTAGAAAAATCTCTCTCTACCTCGCACGCCGCTTGTTTCGCTTTTGAGTTTAATTGGGAGAATTCGCTGCAGTGTTGAGCTTCTTCCCTTCCTACGTATCTTCCTCCCCCTGCGTTAACTGTGTGCAAACATACATATTGATACAACAAAGAGGGCTTTTTGGTCGGTGCGCATGTTGGCGATGAAGAAACATCTCCTTATCCTTCATATATTGACGATGAAGAAAGGTTCTTTTCAAAAAGACCAAAAAGTGTAATGAAATGAACCCTTCATGTTCCTCTTTGTGCAACGTTTTTCTTCTGTGTGCCCATGCACTTTGGTGTGTTGATAGTGCATAGGGTTGCCAAGTCCAATTCAAGAAATATCTGGGGACTTTGGGGGTGGAGCCAGGAGACTTTGGGGGTGGAGCCAGGAGACATTAGGGGTGGAGCCAAGATCAAGGCTGTGACAAGCATAATTGAACTCCAAAGGGAGTTCTGGTTATCACATTTAAAGGGACGGCACACCTTTTCAATGCCTTCCTTCCATAGGAAATAATGCAGGATAGGGGCACCTCCTTTTGGGGCTCATAGAATTGGACCCCCTGGTCCAATCTTTTTGAAACTTGGGGGATATTTCGGGGAGAGGCACTAGATGCTGTACTGAAAATTTGGTGCCTCTACCTCAAAAAACAGTCCCCCCAGATACCCACGGATCAATTCTCCATGATTTTCTATGGGAATAAATCTCCATAGGGAATAATAGAGTCCCCAGCAGACATTTCCCTCCCCTCCCCCCGCTTTCTGATGACCCTGAAGCGGGGGGAGGGCCTGCAAACCAGGGGATCCCCTGCCCCCACTTGGGGATTGGCAACCCTAATAGTGCATAACGAGACAGGATACTGTTCTATACCGCCTGTTCCATTTTTGGCAAATATTTGTGCACACATGCATGGTGATCAATTTCTTAGTTACATCTAGCCCAGGGGTGTCAAACGCATTTGATATGAGGGCCGGATCTGACATAAATGAGACCTTGTCGGACCAGGCTGGGCTGTGTCGGGCCGGGCCATGCATGTACCTATTTAAGATTAGGTAGCAGAGATATAAACTTTTTAAACAACACGGACAAACACGGCTAAAGGGTTTTTTAAAAAAAACTTGAAATAAAACATGCTTAAAACATTAGCGCTCACTGGTCTTAAAGGTGCTTTCTTTGTATTTCTCCCATGGGACCCAGGGAACTGGGCAAAGGAAGCTCTGGCTCTTTCCCTCCCTCCCCAGGGGACCAGGAGGGGGAGGTGCCTCAACCAATGGAGAAAATCGAGAAAATTGCAAATCAAGTTGGGATGCAGAAGGAAGCGAGAGAGGGGGAGAAGGAAGCAGACAAGGGCCAGTTCCTCAGGGGCCTGATAGGAGCCCGGACTGCGTGTTTGACACCCCTGATCTAGATCATTTCTGCAGTAGCGAAATCCCCGCATTGAAGTTTTTAGAACTATGTATTACGTTACATTTTCTGCGGGAGATTTTTCTTCACTAGGTGCAAACCTGAAGTTTTCTCTTTCTTGTCCTGCATTTTTGGAACTTGCAAAAACCGGGGAAGGGGGGAGGTTCTGAGGCCATCTTGACTGTCCCATTGATCAAAGAGTACGTCTGATGGGTACACAAGAAGAAGAAGATGATGATGAAGATGATATTGGATTTATATCCCGCCCTCCACTCCGAAGAGTCTCAGAGCGGCTCACAATCTCCTTTACCTTCCTCCCCCACAACAGTCACCCTGTGAGGTGGGTGGGGCTGGAGAGGGCTCTCACAGCAGCTGCCCTTTCAAGGGCAACCTCTGCCAGAGCTATGGCTGACCCAAGGCCATGCTAGCAGGTGCAAGTGGAGGTGTGGGGAATCAAACCCGGTTCTCCCAGATAAGAGTCCACACACTTAACCACTACACCAAACTGGCTCTCCAAACAAGAGAAGGCCTTTTCAGTGGCAAACTGGCTCTCCAAACAAGAGAGGGCCTTTTCAGTGGCAGCCCCACAATTATGGAATAACCTCCCCCTGGCCCTCTCAGCCAGTTGAAGATCATTTTATTTGCAATGAGATTTCATTAGTTTTTCTGTCCTTCAGCAGTTTTTAACTAGTGGAGTTATGCACTTTTATGCAGGGCATTTTTTTGTAGCAGGAACTCCTTTGCACATTAGGCCACACACCCTTGGTAGCCAGCGCTCCTGGAGCTTACAGTAGGCCCTGTACTAAGGAGTGTGTGGCCTAATATGCAAAGGAGTTCCTGCTACAAAAAGCCCTGCTTTTATGTATTTTATTATTATTTATGGTGTAAAGTGCCTTGAGCTCCTAATAGATGTTAATAAATTGTTTGAAATAAATGTTCCTAATAATAATAATAATAAGAAGAAGTGACGTGTAGTGGTTAATTAATTAATTATCTTATGACATTGTGTGTAATATAGCCAGGAGATCATAAGGTTGTCTGGCAGCCTCAAACTTTAGCTCTTTTTTGTGTTATGCATGGCAAACTACTAGGTTTATTTTCAGGCTGAGAAAGCTCTGAGAGAGTTGTGACAGACTCAAGGTCACCTGGCTGGCTTCTTGTGAAAGAGTGTGGAAAGTTCCTCATCAAAGGCTCCTTAGTAAGCTCGAGAGTCATGAAGTAAAAAGACAGGTCCTCTTGTGGATCAAAAACTGGCTAATTAATAGGAAGCAGAGAGTGAGTATAAATGGGCAGTCTTCGCAGTGGAAGACGGTAAGCAGTGGAGAGCTGCAGGGCTCAGTACTGGGTCCATTGCTCTTTAACTTGTTCATAAATGATTTGGAGTTGGGAGTAAGCCGTGAAGTGGCCAAGTTTGCAGATGGCACTGAATTGTTCAGGGTGGCGAGAACCAGAGAGGATTGTGAGGCACTCCAAAGGGATCTGTTGAGGCTGGGTGAGTGGGCGTCAACGTGGCAGATGAGGTTCAATGTGGCCAAGTGCAAAGTAATGCACATTGGGGCCAAGAATCCCAGCTACAAATAAGTTGATGGGTTGTGAACTGGCAGAGACTGACCAAGAGAGAGATCTTGGGGTCATGGTAGATAACTCACTGAAAGTGTCAAGACGGTGTGCGATTGCAATAAAAAAGGCCAACGCCATGCTGGGAATTATTAGGAAGGGAATTGAAAACAAATCAGCCAGTATTATAATGCCCCTGTATAAATCGATAGTGCGGTTTCATTTGGAGTACTGTGTGCAATTCTGGTCACCGCACCTCAAAAAGGATATTATAGCATTGGAAAAAGTCCAGAAAAGGGCAAGTAGAATGATTAAAGGTTTGGAACACTTTCCATGTGAAGAAAGGTTACAATGCTTGGGGCTCTTTAGCTTGGAGAAACGTCGACTGCGGGGTGACATGATAAGAGGTTTACAAGATAATGCATGGGATGGAGAAAATAGAGAAAGAAGTCCTTTTCTCCCTTTCTCACAATACAAGAACTCGTGGGCATTCAATGAAATTGCTGAGCAGTCAGGTTAAAACGGATAAAAGGAAGTACTTCTTCAACCAAGGGGTGATTAACATGTGGAATTCACTGCCACAGGAGGTGGTGGCAGCTACAAGCCTAGCCAGCTTCAAGAGGGGATTGGATAAAAATATGGAGCAGAAATCCATCAGTGGCTATTAGCCACTGTGTGTGTGTGTGTGTGTATGTATGTGTGTGTGTGTATGTGTGTGTGTGTGTGTGTATATATATATATATATATATATATATTGGCCATTGTGTGATACAGAGTGTTGGACTGGATGGGCCATTGGCCTGATCCAACATGGCTTCTCTTATGTTCTTAATCGAACCTGGCTCTCCAGATTAGAGTCCACTGCTCTTAACCATGACACCATGCTGGCTCTCAGTGTAGTGGTTACAGCCCTGGTTTAGAATCTGGGAAGACCAGGTTCAAATCCCCACTCTGCCCCAGAAGCTTGCTGGGTGACCTTGAGCCCCTCCTACACCCTCAGCCTAACCTACCCCACAGGGTTGTTGTGAAAATACAATGGAGGAGAACAAGTCACCCAAAGTCACAGGGAAGGAAGGAAGGAAACAAGAAGTATGACAAACTGCACATGTGTCATCGGTCCGGAAGGCTGAGCACAGAAGAATAGATGCTTTTGAGATGTGGTGCTGGAGAAGACTTTAGAGAGTCCCTTGGACTGCAAGAAGATCAAATCAGTCAGTCCTAAGGGAAATCAACCCTGACTGTTCCCTGGAAGGTCAGGTGCTGAAGCTGAAGCTCAAAGACTTTGGCCACCAAAGGAGAAGGGAGCCCTCACTGGAGAAGATCTTGATGCTGGGAAAGACAGAAGGCAAAAGAAGGGGACGGCAAAAGGTGAAATGGCTGGACAGTGTTACTGATGTAACAAACGCGAATTTGAGCAGACTTCGGAGGATGGTGGAAGACAGGAGGGTCTGGCGTGACTTTGTCCGTGGGGTCACAAAGAGTCGGACTCGACTGTGCAACTGAACAACAACAACATCTGTCCAAAACCCAACAATTAGAGAACAGCAGAGGGTAGTAGCCATCTGCACGTGAGTTCTAGTAATTCAAGAACCCCAAACCAGGGAAGAAATTGAGGGCAAGGAGATTTTTGTAGGCACTGAAGCACAGGGGATCAAAGAAAGGACGAGGGGCTCATAACAACTAATTCAGACCACATTGTCTACTGGGGAACCTTGCCTGCTTTATTTTCCCTCGAGTGGAAGAAGACAAGTAGCACTTCTTCTGGCGGGGGTGGGGGGGAGGTTGAAAAGGACTACCTATACACCTCTGGCCGCTGCCTCCTCTCCAACTGCCCCCCTCCCCGCCGAAATGCAACCCAAGCCTTAATTGCAGAAAGCACTTAGTGGCATTTGCGGGGAGGCAGGGCAAAGCATAAACGTCTCAAGTGCCAAGGGAAACAATGGCTCCAGCCATCGAGAAAGATTCCATGGTGACAGCGAGCGAGAGGAGGTGGTTGACTGAAGAAGGGAGCCCGAGAAGCCGGGGGCGGGGGGAAGAAGGAGCCGGGCCAGATAAAAGCAGGAAAGGAGGGCACTGAGGCGATTGATGTGCTTGTGGGGGGGCATGTCTGGAGCATGGCACGGATGCTCTTGTAAGCGTGTGCTGGCAATGGGAGAGCTGGGCTGGAATGAGATCTGGGACACCCTCCGATGCAGAGTTTTAGAGGGTGACCCTGTTGGACTGCAGAGGAAGAGCTGGATTCAAGTCCTGTAACTGTCAAGAGTGCCTCTTGTCATGAGTTAAACCAGAGGTGTCAAACATGTGGCCCGGGGGGCTGAATTAGGCCCCCAGAGGGCTCCTATCAGCCTCCCAAGCAACTGGCTGTCATCTGCTTCCTTCTCCCCCTCTCTTGCTTCCTTCTGCATCACAGCTTGCTTTGCCAGGCTTGCTCAGTCACACAGGAGCTACAGAGCAAAACCTCTATTTTCTCCATTGGCTGAGACTCTTCCCTTGGGGAGGAAGGGGGGAGGAGGCAGAGCTTGATTTGCCAAGCTCTCTCAATCACACAGGCGAGCTACTGAGCCAAGCCTTTCTTCCTTCTATTGGCTGAGGCTCCTCCCCCTCGGTCCCCTGGGGAAGGAAGGAAAGAGCCAGAGCTTCCTTTGCCCAGTTCCCTGGATCCCATAGGAGAGATCCAAAGAAAGCAACTTTAAGACCAATGAATGCTAATGTTTTAAGCATGTTTTATTTTAAACTTTTTAAAAAAAGCTTTAATTGTGTTTGTCTGTGTCCTTTGTAACGTTTATATCTCTGCTACCTAGTATTAAATAGGAATACACACAGCTCAACCCAACATGGCCCAGCCCAGCAAGGTCTCATTTATGTCAGATCCAACCCTCATGAGTTTGACACCCCTCTTAACTCTTATTGGTGATGGGGCTGATGTAGACACAAAGAGTCCAAGCTTTGCCTTGTTATTATTTTGCTCATGAGTGCATTTTGTCTGTACCTTACCATGTAATCACTTCTGCCCTGAGAAAGTGCGCGCAAGGGTACCAAGGGCACCCATCGTTATCTGACTCGCAGAGAATGTACTTTTGTTTCCTTCTCACAGCTAATACTTGGGATGCTCTCAGGGGGGAGGAGGGGGCTTGCAATTGGTAGATTTGGGCACTTAGCATTTTGAATGTATAATGGATGGACCTGAACCTATATCTGGGGAGACTGAGGTCCTGGATCTCAGTTTCAGCAAGGGAAGTCTTGCCTACTGTATCGTCTATTATCATGTAATAAACCTTCTTTGATAAAACTCACAGAGGTGATTACTGATGAGGGTCAGGGCTTTTTTTGTAGCAGGAACTCCTTTGCATATTAGGCCACTCCCCCCTGCTGTACCCAATCCTCCAAGAGCTTACAGGGCTCTTCGTACAGGGCCTACTGTAAGCTCCAGGAGAATTGACTACATCAGGGGTGTGTGGCCTAATATGCAAAGGAGGTCCTGCTAGAATTCCTTACAGGGCTCTTTGTGCAGGGCCTACTGGAAGCTCCAGGAGGATTGGCTACATCAGGGGTGTGTGGCCTAATATGCAAAGGAGGTCCTGCTAGAATTCCTTACAGGGCTCTTTGTGCAGGGCCTACTGGAAGCTCCAGGAGGATTGGCTACATCAGGGGTGTGTGGCCTAATATGCAAAGGAGGTCCTGCTAGAATTCCTTACAGGGCTCTTTGTGCGGGGCCTACTGGAAGCTCCAGGAGAATTGACTACATCAGGGGTGTGTGGCCTAATATGCAAAGGAGTTCCTGCTACAAAAAAAAGCCATGGTGGCAATGCTTGTTCTTCCAAGCATCTGATGAAGGCTCGTACAAGCATCTGACACATCGCTGGTTAACCATGAAGACGCCATGAGACTCTTGGATTGTTTCAGCATCATGACCACTCTGGAAGGTTTCCAGAACATAAGCAAACCCTTCCCACCCCAGCCATACGGCTGTTGACCTTGTGCACAGCTTGATGCCCCTGCTTTGTCTCAGAATGTCTGCATCATGTTAGATGCTAATTTGTGGGTTTTTTCCAGCCCTGCCTATAAGTTTGAATGGTTTTCTCCCATTTCACTGTATCTGAATAAGTGTGTGTGTGGACACAGAAGCTTATAGCTGGAATAAAACTTCATCGGTGTTAAAGGTGCTATTGGACTCTAGCTTTATCTGTTGTTTCAAAATGGCAGATCTGGACAAAATCCAGCAGAAAAGGATGCACAGCCCAAAATGCACAGCAGCCATGGTCATCGCTTCAAGAGGAAGAGAAATTAGTCACCGACTTCTGAGTCACAACTGATCAAACCAACTGCCCTTGTATAAATAAGGTTTGGGATTTTTTTTTACGTGGAGGGAAATGGAAAAATCAGCCAAGCAACCACAAAATCGTTATAAAATTGACAGTGATTGATCGGTGACAAAATAAATTATATTTGAATGACTTGGCAATGGGTGAACCTGGCTCATGGCCTGGAAATGTCTACTCTTCTAATATTAACAACAAATAACTGTGATCTGATAATGAACTGATAATCATGAGAGTATTTTGGAACGTGAACAGAGTGTGGTTCGTCACCACTGAACATTCACTGCTGAGTCAGTCAGCACAATTAGTACCTGTGGTCTCTACCTTGTGTATGCAAAGAAACAACAGGAAGACATATGTGAAAAGAACCATTCTTTTACCACTGACTAATGCCAAATGGGACTGAATTCAAGGCCAAATTCCTGTGTCGACACTCATCTGTTTTCCTCGCTGTTACGCTGCATCATTGGCTTTGTAGTTTCAAAGATGCCAGTACACTGTTCCTAGTGTGTGGCTGTTTCGTGTGGTGCCAGAGGTGATGGAAAGACAGCGGCTTGGTACAAAAGGACCAAAATATAGTGACAATTTGGGCACTGAAAAATAGGTCAAATTGGGAGGGGCCAGTAGCTCAGTGGCAGAGCACCTATTTGGCATACGGAAGGCCTCAAGTTCAATCCTCAGCATCTCCCATTCAAAGCATCAGATAGTAGGTGATTTGAAAAACCTCAGGCTGAGACCCTGGAGGGCCACTTCCAGTCTGAGTAGACCTTAATGAACTGGATGGACCAAGGATCTAGTTCAGTATAAGGCAGTTCATCGTTCCAGTAAGGGTGATGCACAAGCAGACTCACTACATGGAGGGATGCTACCAAAATTCTCCCTGTTCAATTATCTCACCAGGTCCTGATGTTCCAAACTAGCTCCATCTTTCTTTATTGGGGGTGTTGCACCAGTCTCATTGTGACTGAATGAATGGGGATGTCAAGGTGCTTTTCCCGTGGCATTTGACTCCTTGACGTAAAACATATCAGACCTTGTGGCATGACAAGAATCTTGAGGAACTCACATTATCTGTGTTCTATCACAGCCAGGGCTATTTTTGGCCCTAGCTCCTGCCTGGTGGAACACCTAGAGACATCCGTGCTTTGTGGGACCTAACTCAGTTTCCATAGAGTGTGTAAGACAAAGATGATCCACCAGGCCTATGTTCTAGGACCGCAATTACTACTAATACTACTTCTACCACCACCACCAGGGGTGGAATTCTAGTAGGAGCTCTTTTGCACATTAGGCCACACACCCCTGATGTAGCCAATCCTCCAAGAGCTTACAAAGTTATTTTTTTGTAAGCTCTTGGATGATTGGCTACATCAGGGTGTGTGGCCTAATATGCAAAAGAGCTCCTGCTAGAATTCCACCCCTTACTGCTACTATTACTGCTACTACTGTGAGATGACTTTTTCAAATGCTTCAATCAATTTGCACCCAGGTGGCATTGGGATGGCAAAGTGCACAGGCTTTAATCCTGTGATTAACTTTTTGAAATGTCCCTGCTTAAATTAGATTTCAGGAAGGGCAGAGCTGAGAGGAGAGTGAACCCACAGAACAATTAAGAAGGGGGGGGCCCTCTCATTCCCTGAGAGACGGGGGAATTTTCAGCCGTGGCGGAGACAGAGCCATTGTGTTATCAGTTTGGGTGGAAAGTCTGACAGGAACTGCCTTGGCAGGTTTCCTCCGCTTTCCCCCCCTTACTGACCCCCCCCCCCCCATGCTCGCTATCTCACTGACCAGATGGTGCTACATGCGGTGGATGCACTAGAAGCCAGTGAAGATTCCAGGCCTGATAAGTTACCACAAAGTTAGCTGCAGCTGGTGTTCTTTTACCTCCGAGGAGGGGGCATAATGAAGAAGCAACCCATTTGCACTGTAGGGCCTCAGTCTAGTGAACTGCAGGTGCAGCAAAAGGCTGATGTACCAGGTTTGCAAAATCATGAACTAGGTAAGAAAATTCCCCCTCCCCCCCCATTGCACTCTAATGATAAACAATAAATAAAATTATCATGTGGCATTGTGTGTAATATAGCCAGGACGCAGCGTTCCCTCTAAACTGCAGAGTTTTGTGAGCAAAGATTCTACCTTGTGAGCTACCGGCATTAAAGTTGTGAGCTACTGCATAAATTAGTGAGCTACTGGCATTAAAGTTGTGAGCTACTACATTGAGTTTGCTCTGTGACCATCTTTCCTGAGCTAAGACAAAAATGTGTGAGCTGGAGGCCAAAAAAACCGTGAGCTGGTTCCCACTAACTCAGCTTAGAGGGAACACTGGCCAGGAGATCTGGAGATCATCTGGCAGCCTGAAGTTCTGACTCTTTTAGGTTGTGAGCTAGGCTTGTTTATTTTGAGATGAGAGAGCCCTGAGTGCTGTGACTGACCCAAGGTCACCCAGCTGACTTCATGTGGTGGAATTGAACCTAGTTCACTGGATTAGAGTCAACCACTCTTAACTGGCTCTCTCATTATACTAGATATTGGAAGTGGACTGCAGGCATAATTTGTTTTTGGAATTCAGTCCACAAGATGTGGTAGTGGTCACAGGTTTAGGCTGAGTACTCATAATATGTTGTTGAGATGAGAAGCCATGTTTTATGAGGTACATCTGTTTGTGTGCACATCTTGCGTTGCTGCAGTTTTGACTCCTGCATCTAAGCGAAGAATGTTCAAAGCTGCAGCAACCTGCATGTGCAAAATTGGGAGTTAAAATTCAGGATGCTCAAGGACATCAAAAATCCATAGGTTCTCATTCAGAAACAAAACCAGTTGTTCTGGAATGCCGGACAAGAGAGAAATGCAGATGAGAATTTCAGCAGAATCAATCTCTCTCTACTACATTTTTATCCCATCCATCCTCCAAGGAGTTCTTTTGACCATCTTATCCTCACAACAACCCTATCGAGCAGGTGAGACGAAGAAAAAAGAAGACTGCAGATTTATACCCCACCCTTCTCTCTGAATCAGAGACTCAGAGCAACTTACAGTCTCCTATATCTTCTCCCCCCCACAACAGACACCCTGTGAGGTGGGTGGGGCTTAGAGGGCTCTCACAGCAGCTGCCCTTTCAAGGACAACTCCTGCAAGAGCTATGGCTGACCCAAGGCCATTCCAGCAGGTGCAAGTGGAGGAGTGGGGAATCAAACCCGGTTCTCCCAGATAAGAGTCCGCACACTTCACCACTACACCAAACTGGCTCTCTCATCATCAGTCCATCATCGCTCAGTGAGCTTCATAGAATTCTAGAGATTTGAATTCAGGTCTCCCAGATCCTACTCTGACACTTGAACTTCTGCATAATGTTGGCTGTCTGGATTTTAATCTGGATCTTTAGTTCAAAGTCTACCCTTCAGTGCACTATGACACCTTGGATTTTCATTACAGATTTCTTGGAGTTTCTCAGTAGACAATTCAATGTGGGAAAGATGGCAAGTTTGAAAACCAAGATATAAAAGAAAGCATGAAAGAAAATGTTAAAACTGGCAGTGAAGCTTTCCGATCATCGAAGTCACACAGAATTTGCAGCTGAAGAGAATGGAGAGAAAGCTAACTGGAAAAGATTCATGCATTATGTACCTTAAATTAAAAAAAAAAGAATGGGGAAAAGTAGTAAATTAATGAGTACCATTCATTTTGCATGTTCATTCATTTTCCTGGTGACCACAAGTCAGGTGAGAGATTTCATGGAGGTCAGGGGGAGGGAAAACAAGCAGGTGAGAGCTAATGTGGTTCAGAGATTAGACTCTCCATTCCTGATGAACATTCCTGTATGACCTTGGACCAATCCATCTCAGCCTAATCTACCTTGCAGGGTTGTTTTAAGACTAAAACGGAGCAAGGGGTGGAACATACACTGTCCTGAGCCTTGGAAGAAAGATGAAATAAAAATGTGATAGGAGGTATGAAATCGGTATTGAAACTTTTTGATCATCAAAGCCGAATGGAACTGAAGAAAATTGCACTGAGAGGCCTTTCTTTCCACAGCCTTCCCACCAATCGTTTCAGCAGATTAAATAAAGGTGGTTCCCATTGAAATGGAAATGAAAGCAAATCAAGTATCAAAATGAAATTCCAGAAAGTTAAGAAAAATCACCTCTCTACTTGAATCAGGCTTAAAGCTAGGGGTCTGTTCCTCCCCTGCTAAAGTACATTTATGTGTCTCTGCAAGAGGAAATCTGCCCGAAGGAACCTCTGCGCACAGATGCCTTTTGCTAGATCCGAGCGATTATCTTTCATCTCTCTTCCTTCTGTTTCTTTGAAGCACAAGTCGAGCCCTTTGTAGGACAGATGCGTTTTGTAGCAAACACGCAAGATGGCTTTTGTGTCCTACCGGACGCCCATTTAAAACGTGCTGCTTTTAAAAATCCTTTCAGGAACATTTCAAGCAATGGCAGGAATATTATCAAGAACGTCCAAAAAATGTGGTCCTGTTCCTGTTTTCAAAGCAGGGCTGGAATCCAGTGGAATGAAATTTCAAAATTTGGATTCCAAATGTCTCTGCTTAAAGGTTCCAAACTGAGGATGTGCAATTGAAATTCTTCCAAGAGAGTTGCTATGCAAACCTCATTGTTTAAATAGCAGCATGGATCACAGACGTGTGAATTAGCTGTTTTTAGTTTCCACAGGTTTTCAGTTGTCTTTTCTTGTTTTGGGGTCATTTTTATTGGTAGTGCTCCCCTTAGTTTTTTTTTTCTTTCGCATCATTGTGTGCCCTTTTAATGCCATGATCTGGATAGCCCAGGCTAGCCTGATCTGTTCAGACCTCAGCAGTAAAGCAGGGCCAGCCCTGGCTAGTACTTGGGTGAGAAGAAGAAGAAGACTGTAGATTTATACCCCACCCTTCTCTCTGAATCAGTCTCAGAGCACCTTACAATCTCCTTTTTCTTCTTCCCCCACAACAGACACCCTGCAAGGTGGGAGGGGGGGCTGAGAGAGCTCTCCCAGAAGCTGCCCTTTCAAGGACAGAGTCTCGGAGCAGCTCACAATCTCTTTTGCCTTCCTCCCGCACAACAGACACCCTGTGAGGTGGGTGGGGCTGAGAGAGCTCTCACAGCAGCTGGACAGAGTCTCAGAGCAGCCTACAGTCTCCTTTCCCTTCCTCCCCCACAACAGACACCCCGTGAGGTAGGTGGGGCTGAGAGGACTCTCATAGCAGCTGCCCTTTCAAGGACAACTCTGGAAGAGTTGTGGCTGACCCAAGGCCATTCCAGCAGCTGCAAGAGGATGAGTGGGGTGTCAAACCCAGTTCTCCCAGACAAGAGTCCGCACACTTAACCACTACACCAAACTGGCTCTCCACAAGGGCTTTTTTTGTAGAAAAAAGCTCAGCAGGGTCTCATTTGTATATTAGGCTACACCCCCTGACATCACCATTGTTTCATGCAGGGCTTTGTTGTAGAAAAAGCCCAGCAGGAACTCATTTGTATATTAGGCCACACCCCCTGACATCGCCATCATTTCATGCAGGGCATTTTTATAGAAAAAGCCCAGCAGGAACTCATTTGCATATTATACCTGACATCAAGCCAGCCAAAACTGTGTTCCTGTGCATTTCTGCTAAAAAAAAAAAAGCCCTGGAGACCACCAAAGAATACCAGGGCCGTGAGAGAGAGGCAGGCAATTCTAAACCACCTCTGAACCTCTCTCGCCTTGAAGACCTGATGAGGTTACCCTGAGTCAGCTGTGACTTGATGGGGGTGGGGAGCCATTTCACTACAAATATGAGCAACAGAAGTAGAAAGAAAGTTGTGAACTGTGTTTTATTGCCGCACACTGGGACTTCGGTACACTGGTTAGAGCAGGGGTGGCCAAACCCGCTTAACTTAAGAGCCGCATAGAATAAACGTCAGATGTTTGAGAGCCACAAGACAGATGGATGGAAGGAAGGGAAATAGATGGGGGAGGGAGGTGGAAAGAAAGCAACTTTAAATGCATTTTCCAAACCATCAGCTGGCTTGGCGAAGCGATTTAAAGAGAGAAATGCCTTCTCTGAGCAACCGACAGAGGGGCTTCAAGAGCCACACAATATGTGTGAAAGAGCCACGTGTGGCTCCTGAGCCACAGTTTGGCCACCCCTGGATTAGAGGATGCACCAAAAAATCCGGATACAGTCGTCACATTGATGCCGCTTTTTCATAGTGTTGTGTTGATGGGCAGGTGTACATCGGCGGCATGCAAATTGCGGCAGCAAGTTGTGAATGAATGACATTTAGGAGAAGGAGACGCCAAAAAACCGAACGAGTGGATTCTAGATTAAGTCAAACCTGAACTCTCCCTAGAAGCTAACATGATTCAATTGAGGCTGCATTACGGTCACATTCTGAGAAGGCAAGTGTCACTGGAAAAGACAGTCATGCTAGGAAAAGTGGAAGGCAGGAGGAAAAGAGGAAGACTCGACATGAGATGGATTGACTTGATCAAGGAAGCCGTGACCCTCCATTTGAAAGACCTGAGCAAGGCTGTGAAAGTGATAGGATGTTTTGGAGGTCATTAATTCACACAGGTCACACACACACATGGGAAAACGGGGGTTGTGTATAACATTTAGGATGAGTATGGGAAACCAGGGGATCTGAATGCATGGAACCCTCTTTGGCAACCCAGTCAGGTAAACTGGAATTCTGAAACCTGAAATGAAATTAGGCCGAAGCAAATTTTAGAAGCATTCTCAGTATAATTCAGTATAATTCTCAGTATATATAATTATATATATATAACTATATATAATATAGTCCTCGGCAGCTTTATGTGCATCCATCATCATCCTTTTCAGGCCTCATTTTGGGCAGGAGTTCACAGGAGCAGAGCTCAAGAACCTCTAAATTTTATTGGGCTCTTGATTTCTTAACCCACCCACCCCCCTTGCTTCTGGGCTCCCTTGTTCAAACCCACTGTGAGAATTTTGCTGAACGCTAAGATCAGACAAACTTTCTAATCGTTCCCCCCACAAAAAATGAGAAAATAACCAAAACATATAAAGCAGACAGATGGAAATCTTCCTCATGCCACTGTGGCCACATAGGAAAAAGTCATTTTAAAACTATGATGGATGTAAGGTTTTATTATGATAATTATAATTCAAAAAGTATTGTAAGATGGATGCTGAGCTGATATAATTTAGTCCACCTTCCAGAGATGTCAGGGTGTGTGTGGCATATGCAAATGAGTCGTGCCAATGAGTTGTGCTAATGAGCTCTGACACCTCTTTTTCTCTGAAACGACCCCTGACATTTCTTTTCATGTGCTCCCCCACCACATACCCTGTGTGGGGTGATGGATGGACTACAATCTGGAGACCCAGGTTTGAATTCTTGAATCCTGGAAGCTTGATGCATGATCTTGGGCCAGTCGCACAAGCTCGGCCTAACCTACCTCGCAGGGCTGTTATTTGAGTAGAAAATGACATAAATTCTTTAGGGCTCACCACATGCAGAGAAAAGTAGATCAATGAAGTCAGTAAATAAATACAGCCTAGCCCAAGCAGTGTCCTTTCCACCCACTCCCTTTGCTCCTCGTGCCTCTCTGAAGCCAGGAGGCCGAAGAGTGCTCACGACTGGTACCCGCGAGAGCCGATGCCCTGAAGGAGACAGGCGGTAGCGGCTTCTGCCTCCGAGCCAGCTGATGGATGCGCCTTATTACGGCTTTGAAATATAATTTCCATTTACACCTCTATTTATGTTGTGCTCATAAATAACAATGGCCTTCGTAACAGCTGCCGGCTTCCACCCTCTCCTCTGATGCCATCTTTAATTGTAAACAGGGCGATCAATCTAGCAAAGAGAAAGGAAAGCAGATTTAGGAGCGGCCGGATCTAACCCGGCAGGCTTTGCCGCAGCCCCAGAGAACGACTGGCCCATCTCTTTCTCTCACCCAGGAAAGGAAGAACGTCAGGATGACTGGGTACATTCTGAACCTATATGTGTGTGTGTGTGTGTGTGTGTGTGTTCAGAATATACACATATATAATTATTTATTTATTTTATTCCATTTGTATCCCGCCCTCCTCGCCAAGGCGGGCTCATAATAATATAATTATAGGCAGGGCTTTTTTGTAGAAAAAGCCCAGCAGGAACTTATTGGCACATTAGGCCACACCTCCTGATGCCCAGCCAGCCGGAACTGTGTTCCTGATAATGATTTTGCTGTCAAGTCACAACTGACATGGTGACCCTGTAGGGTTTTCAAGGCCAGAGACACTCAGAAGTGGTTTGCCATTTTCTGCATTTGTGTCGCACCCCTGGTAATCCTTGGAGGTCTCCCATGCAAATATTAGGTAGGGCTGAACATGCTTAGCTTCCAGGATCTGATGAGATCAGACTAACCTGAGCTGTCCAGGTCAAGGGGTGCGTTTGTGTATGTATATTGACAGACAGACAGACAGACAGACCAATCCAGCCATCCCCTAGTCCAAACTTTTTGAAACTTGATGGGTGTTTTGAGGAGAGGCACTGGATGTCATGCTGAAAATTTGGTTCCTCTACCTCAAAAAAAGAGTCCCCCAGAGCCCCAGATACCCACAGATCAATTCTCCATTATACCTAATAGGACTCAGTCTCCATAGAGTAATAATAGAGTGCCTGTCAGACATTTTCCCCCTCCGGGCACTTTCTGATAACCCTGAAGCGGGGAGAGGGCCTCCAAACTAAGGGATCTCCTGCCTCCAGCTGGGGATTGGCAACTCTACATGGACCATTCCAAAGGGTCAGAGATAGGTAATGGGTAAGTAGGATGTAGCAGAAGCGTGATGAGGATAAAAGTGGAAGGAATCCATGAAGGAGAGCAGGGTGAGGTCATCAGGCAATGGACCAGTTGCTAGCCTGAAGCCAGCAGCCTTACACCTCAAGCTAGTTTTCATTGAACCCTTCCGTCAGCTGATCCCAGCAGTTCTCATTGCGCCTTTTTAGACAGGGTGTAATTCCTCCACTGGCCATTTTGTGGGAGGGCGCTGTGGTGCAGGGGAGATTGGGTGAGGGGCTCTCCATTCTGGGAGGCAGCTCACAGAGCTGATAGAACAGAAGCTGTGGCCCCACAACAACATCTGACACTCAGCCATGAAACTTATTGTGGTTGTGATGGCCCCAGGGCAACCACTGTTTTTCAACCTAACCTACCTCACAGAGTTGTTGTAAAGTCACATGTGGAACACCCCATGCACGAACTCCTCAGAGAAGGGGTAGGGTACAAATAGAATCTATCGTTCGCACCCTGCCTTTTTGCTGTAATCAAATCACATACTTTCTTCGTGTGGCAAACGTTTCTGCTTCGTGCTCCCCCTGTGGAAAGATTTTAGCTTGGCCCGGTTCTGAAGAACTGTCATAACCGCTTAAAGACATTATAGATCTTACCATTAGAGGTGCATTCCCAAAGTCAAAAATGTTTTTTAAAAAACAAAAACTTTAGCATGCAGAATTTAAAAGCTGAATGAAAAAGAATGCAAAAGCCATAAAAACAGTAGAGGAAAGCTGAGGCCCCACCGGCTCAAGAAACAACTTCCTATTTTGTTGATGGACAGAAAATTACGTAGTTATATGGACTTGGCCTCCTCACTCTTTTTCTTTCTTTCATTTAAATACTGTCTGCTCTTGTGAGAGTTGAGAGGCAGTGTAGTGTAATGGTTAGAGCAGGGGTGTCAAACTCATTTGTTATGAGGGATGGATCTGACATAAATGAGAGCTTGTCGGGCCGGGCCATGTGTGTCATAAAATGTAATGCTAGGTAGCAGAGATATAAAATTTATAAAGGACAGAAACGCAAAAGATTTTTTTTAAGCTTAAAATAAAACAAGCTTAAAACATTAGCACTCGTTGGTCTTAAAGGTGCTTTCTTTGTATCTCTCTCAAGAGGAAGGAAACTCTGGCTTTTTCCCTTCTTCCCTAGGGAACCAGGAGGGGAAGGAGCCTCAGCCAATAGAAGGAAGAGAGGCTTGGCTCAGTAGCTCTGCTGTGCGATTGAGAGAGCCTGGCAAAGCAAGCTGTGATGCAGAAGGAAGCAAGAGAGGGAGAAGGAAGCAGACAACAGCCAGTTGCTTGGGGCCTGATAGCAACCCTCTATGGGCCTGATTCAGCCCTGGGCTGCATGTTTGACACTCCTGGGTTAGAGTGTTGGCCTAGAATCTGGGAGAGACAGGTTTGGATCCCTACTCAGACATGAAAGCTTGCTGGGTAACCCTGGGCCAGCCATGCACACTCAGCTTAACCTACCTCACAGGGTCGTTGTGAGGATAAAACAGAGGAGAGGAGAATGATGTAAGCTGCTTCGAGTCCCTGTGGGTTGGGATATTTGACTGGTAGATGGTGTTCTGCAATTCAGGATCTAGGAAAGTTCTTGGAAACTGCAGATGTATATCCTCAGGATTCTTGCTGTTCCACACAACATTGTCATCCAGAGCTGAGCTGGTGTCCAGGTGTTTCTTGAGACTCCAACAATAATGAGCATGATGGTCATCTTCTTCTCCCAGAGACGCTCTCACATTATTTGTAGGTCGTGATATCTTGTGATCTTCTCCTGTTCTTTCTTTCCTATTCTCTTGCTTCCTGATCTTCTCCTGTTCTTTCTTTCCTATTCTCCTGCTTCCTGATCTTCTCCTGTTCTTTCTTTCCTATTCTCCTGCTTCCTAGGATTGCAGTGTCAATAATCCAAACTCTATTTCACTTCCCTCCCCCTACAGTTGTGATATCTGGGGTGTTATGCTCCAGGTGTTTATTTGTTTATAATCAGAAGTTGTTGTTGCCATGCAAAACCCAAAATAGCTGTGAGAAAGGCACAGAGCAGGAAAAGGTTGCTCCTGAACAAGATTGGATACAACAAATAGAGAATGTTTCTTGGCTCATCCTTGAGAAAGTCTCAAAGAACTCCCAGCAGTCAATGAAACAGGACTTCCCCTCAGAGAAAGAAAGAGACCCACCTGACACTCCTCTTTGGTCCCCACCATCTTGAATAATTTTGGTATCACCTTCAAATGCATCTCTCATGCCCAGTTCTCAGTCATTTATGAGCAAATGAAAGACCATTGGTCCTGACAGTGGCAAAGAAGGAAGAGGAGAAGGAGGATTTGTACCCTGCCCTTCACTCAGAATCTCAGAGTGGCTTATATAGTCTCCTTCCCTTCCCCTCCCCACAACAGATGCCCTGTGAAGTATGTGGGGCTGAGAGACCTGTGACTGACCCAAGGTCACCCAGCAGGCTTCATGTGGAGGAAGAGTGTGGAATTAGACCTGATTCTCTAGATTAGAGTCCGCTGCTCTTAACCACTACACCACACTGGTCTAGGGGGACCCCACTGCTTACTTCTCTCCATTGCGAGAATGGTTCATTTTGAGATGTTCTAGGAGGTGGTTCTACAGACATTCTCACATTTTGACATGTTACTGTTTTATCGGTTTCTCACGCTCATGCTACCCAGGTCAAAGGTTTGCTCAATTTGTTAATTTTACTATTCTGTCATTGGATTTTAAATTTGTACCATTTTGCATTCTAAACCACTGCCTACCAGCTATATGTAGCTCTGCTCACTGTACCTGATTCGTTGTCTGAAGAAGTGTGCATGCGCACACAAAAGCTTACATTCTGCATAAAACCTTGTTGGTCTTAAAGGTGAAACTTGACCCCTACTTTGTTCTACCGCTTCAGACCAACACGGCTGCCCACTTCGATCTATCTACACTGGGGTTGTTCTTTGAAATCAAGTTTGCAGCTGTTTTAGCACTAGTCGCAAGAGTAAGCACTACGTTGCATAGAGTTACCAGTTCTGGGTTGAGAAATACCTGAAGATTTTGGGGGTGGAGCCTAGAGAAGGCGAGGTTTGGGCAGGGGAAGGACCTCAGCGGGGTACAGTGCCGCAGACTCCACCTTCCAAAGCAGCCATTTTCTCCAGAACAATGACAGATCTACGAATATGATTGTGAACAATAATTATCCAAAGTTTTGAACAATTTATAATCAATTCATGTAATACTTAATGTAAGTCCAATAAGCAACATTCAAATACAGGAAAGTTTTGTAAATAGCCACAAGCTTCAAGAAGTCTTCGGAACAATGACAAAGCGCTAGTGCAAATTTCATAGAAAGTCCTCAGTTGTAAGCAGACGTCCCAGGAAACCCTCAACGTGGATAGCCAGCGTATTCTGCAGATTTCAGTGAGTCAACATCGTCATTGAGGAGGGGCAAGCTGGACAGTCCACCAAATGATCAGTTATTATTTTCAACAAAGTGTCCAGCTCAGTATCTTTTCAATGGAGAATATCTCTGCCAGCAAGAGATCTCCAGGTACCACAGGAAGACCAGCGATCCTAACTATGCCAGATTCACAGATTGGTGGCTATTGTACTTTTGAAGTTACAAATCCTCTTCCCCAAATGTTTATGGGCACCTTCCCTCCCTCCCCCAATTTGAGCCGATTAGCAGTATTACATCACGGCACTTGGGATATCGCCTTTAGAAATGGCATCGATCTACAGTCATGTAACAGCACCATTTTTAAAAAAAATAATAAGGGATGATGGAAACAGGCGGATCAGAGGTTAACAGTTAAAATGATACCCTTACCACATCCACCAAAACGCTCACCGCTCTGAGAACCTGTCAAAATGGTAGCACAAGGACATGCATAACTTCTTCACCCATTTCTTTTGTGGGTTAGATTTTGATCCCATCCTTCCGCTAAGGGACTCTGATACGTAACCCACTCCCTCCTCTATTATATCATCACACCCTGACCTGGATAGCCCAAGTAAGCCCAATCTCATCAGATTTTGGAAGTTAAGCAGGGTTGACTTGGAATGGGAGACCTCCTTGGCAGACTATATCAAGCCACTTCTTTGAACATTTCCCATGCCCCAGTTGAGGTCTCTAGAAGTCACCATGACTTCCAGGCATGCATTCACACACACATGTACGCACACAAACCCATTATATCATTGCCAGAGGAAGGCGCCGAAGATGGTGAGGGGTCTGGAGACCAAGTCCTATGAAGAAAGGTTTCAGGACCTGGGCATGTTTAGCCTTGAGAGGAGGCGGTTGAGGGTGATAGGATCACCATCTTCAAGCACTTGAAGGGCTGTCATATAGAAGATGGTGTGGAATTGCTTTCTGTTGCCCCAGAACTTAGGACCAGAACCAACGGGTTGAAATTAAATCAAAAGCGTTTCCAGCTCAACATTAGGAAGAACTTCCTGACTGTTGGAGCGGTTCCTCAGTGGAACAGGCTTCCTCAGGAGGTGGTGAGCTCTCCTTCCTTGGAGGTTTTTAAACACAGGCTAGATGGCCATCTGACAGCAATGAGGATCCTGTGAGTTTAGGAGGAGGCATTTGTGAATTTCCTGCATTGTGCGGGGGGTTGGACTAGATGACCCTGGAGATCCCTTCCAATTCTATGATTCTATTACACAAACTCTGGGAGGTAATTTCGGCAGAAAAAGAGAGAGAGGGACTAGTCTAAGGTCACCTACTGAGCAAAATGTAAATTCCCCCCAATGAGGTAAATAGCCACCTCCCACACTGTTTCTGGGAGGAAAAAATGGAACACAGCATGTTTCACCAATGCACGCAACGCAGAGATTGTTCTTCATTGGCACACAAAAGCCAAACACGATGGAACAAAGCCCCTGGAAGAAAAAAACGGGGCCATCACAAGGAGAATGGTGGATTGATGATGTCATGCTCTGGAAGTAGCATTATAATTGTGTGCACGAATAATGGTAATTGTGCTCTGTCTGACTAGCGGGGAACCTGCCTTGGTCTGATAAATGCGCAAATCCCCAGAAGTGAGTGCTCTTTGGCACGCATTAGCTCTATAGCTCTCCAAGTAACAGTTGGAGCAACCAAAGGAACCCAAACTGATTTAATGAGGCATTTGAGGTTTCACAGTTTTGTCCCTGTGCACTTAGCCACGCATGGCTTCATCTGTGCAACAAGCCAGTGCCACTGGCAGGATCGAACCAGGGGTAATGGCATGTAACGCACAAAAGGCCAACCTTGAAAAAGCTCACATCGGATGACGTATGGAAATGAAAAGGCGCAAGAAAGGGCAGATGCTGACATCTCGACACGAGTGTTCTCTTTGCTGTGGACTTTGTGTGAATGTGCGTATGATGTGTGCTTCCGTACATATTGTGTATGTTTCAATAAACACCTGATATGTGGTAATCTGTGCTTCTCTCGTATTGAAGTAATAAAAAGGTAGCCAGATGAATACCCTACCACCAAAATCTGGGCGATAATAAAGAAAATTAGGGTGTCAGTATGGTGTTTTGGAGGGTTCTGCACCATGGTGGCGCTGACACATTTTCTGGTGCCCACCAAGGGAGCTTTTTGAAAGTGGCTGGGGCAAGTGTGCCTTTTGTGCCTTTTTAGTGTTGGGCAAATTATCAGGACATTTTTGTAGCAGGAACTTCTCTGCATATTAAGCCACACACCCCTGATGTAGCCAGTCCTCATGGAGTTTATTGTAGGCCCTGCACTAAGAGCCCTGTAAGCTCCAGGAGGATTGGCTACATCAGGGGTATATGGCCTAATATGCAAAGGAGTTCCTGCTACAAAAAAAAAAGCCCTAGGAATTATTGATCAAAAAACCTGTGAAAAAACCATTTGTTTCCACCGGTGTAGCATATTTGGGAAGCACTGCATGTTTGCTGTGCCGTCATATTTCAATTTTTGACAGTATTAAATAATTTGGAACTTGAGAGTCACACAACATTTCAAAGAGAACAGGCAAGGATCATTAGTGCGTGACAACCATATGGCTGGCCGTCAACACTTGGTGTCTTTGATAGCCTTACCACATCTTTTACTGGAGCGCATTGTCTGATTCGTTAATGTGGGATATGGTCACAAAGAGAGATCCTGTGCATTCTTGGTTCCATGGCAGAAGGTTGATAAGAGTGCCCCATGCTCTGGTCAGACCTGTGGTCCATCTAGTCTAGCATCCTGTTCTCCTTTGTGACTGACCAGCTGCCCCCAGAAGACCTGTGAGGAGACCATGAAAGTCAAAGCCACCTCATTTGTGACTTCACAGTAAATGATATTAAGTGATACAATTGCCTCTGTTCTGCCCTCATTTGGGGCAGGAGCTCACAGGAGCAGAGCTCCGGAACCTCTCAATTTTATTGTGCTCTTTCTTTCTTAACGCCCTCCCCTCCCAAAAGACTTGCTCCTGGGCTTCATTGTTTAAACCCCCCGGTGAGAATTTTGCTGAACTCGAGGAGTTGACAACTTTAATAATATTCCCCCCCACACACAAAAAAAATGGGAAAATAACCAAAACATCTAAAGCGGACAGATGGAAATCTTCATCATGCCACTGTGACCACATAGGAGAAAGTCATTTAAAAAGTATGAGGGGAGTAAGGTTTTATTATGACAATTCTAATTCAAGAAACATTTCACGGTAGATGCTGAGTTGATATAATTTAGTACGTCTTCCGTTGCTGTCCAGGGTGTGTGCCATATGCAAATGAGTTATGAAAATGAGTTGTGCTACTGAGCTCCTGCACCTTTTCATGGAGTAAAAGGACAGGTCCTCTTGTGGATCAAAAACTGGCTGAGTAATAGGAAGCAGAGAGTGAGTATAAATGGGCAGTCTTCGCAGTGGAGGACGGTAAGCAGTGGGGTGCCGCAGGGCTCGGTACTGGGTCCCATGCTCTTTAACTTGTTCATAAATGATTTAGAGTTGGGAGTGAGCAGTGAAGTGGCCAAATTTGCGGATGACACTAAATTGTTCAGGGTGGTGAGAACCAGAGAGGATTGTGAGGAACTCCAAAGGGATCTGTTGAGGCTGGGTGAGTGGGCGTCAACATGGCAGATGCGGTTCAATGTGGCCAAGTGCAAAGTAATGCACATTGGGGCCAAGAATCCCAGCTACAAATACAAGTTGATGGGGTGTGAACTGGCAGAGACTGACCAAGAGAGAGATCTTGGGGTCGTGGTGGATAATTCACTGAAAATGTCAAGGTAGTGTGCGTTTGCAATAAAAAAGGCCAACGCCATGCTGGGAATTATTAGGAAGGGAATTGAAAACAAATCAGCCAGTATCATAATGCCCCTGTATAAATCGATGGTGCGGTCTCATTTGGAGTACTGTGTGCAGTTCCGGTCGCCGCACCTCAAAAAGGATATTATAGCATTGGAGAAAGTTCAGAAAAGGGCAACTAGAATGATTAAAGGGCTGGAACACCTTCCTTATGAAGAAAGGTTGAAACGCTTAGGGCTCTTTAGCTTGGAGAAACGTCGACTGAGGGGTGACATGATAGAGGTTTACAAGATAATGCATGGGATGGAGAAAGTAGAGAAAGAAGTACTTTTCTCCCTTTCTCACAATACGAGAACTCGTGGGCATTCGATGAAATTGCTGAGCAGACAGGTTAAAACGGATAAAAGGAAGTACTTCTTCACCCAAAGGGTGATTAACATGTGGAATTCACTGCCACAGGAGGTGGTGGTGGCCACAAGCATGGCCACCTTCAAGAGGGGGTTAGATAAAAATATGGAGCAGAGGTCCATCAGTGGCTATTAGCCACAGTGTGTATGTGTGTGTGTGTGTGTGTATATATATATATATATATATATATATATATATATATATATATATATATATATATATATATATATATATATATATATATATATATATATATATATATATATATATATATATATATATATATATATATATTGGCCGCTGTGTGACACAGAATGTTGGACTGGATGGGCCATTGGCCTGATCTAACATGGCTTCTCTTATGTTCTTATGTTCTACAAAATGACCCCTGCCTCTGTTCATGGAGGTTCCATTCAGCCATTGCTGGATGTCTACTTAATGATGCACTGCAGTTTTTCCTATTAAGCACTTGTTTTTTTTAAAAAAAAATGTGTCTGATTTACAAGCCAAACCCTCCATAAAAATGCAGGCTCGAGACACTCATATTGTAAAATATAAACCAATAAGCATCAAAACGCCAGCTCTTCTCAGGTCCTTTTCTCCATATTCTCTTTCTAACCCAAAACCGATCTTTTCATTTTCAGACACCAGGTCAAAACGTTCTTTATTCATCCCATTATTACACATTTTCTTTGTGTGATTGATTGCATTTCTCCCTCTTCTCTGAGTTAATACCTTTTAAATTTGTTTTGCTGCTTTTTTTTTTTACTTGGCATTAAAGTGCTATAATGAGGAACAAGACTGAATTTCAAAAGCGACCTTGTTCGATGCCGCTGGAGTACCCTGCAGGCTGGGAATGAAGACCGTTTCACTTCTGCTGTTATCCCACTGTGGCTTGTATTCAGAGGTAGACTGTCACTGCACATGGAGGTTCCATTAAGCTATCCTAACCAGGGCGTTTTTTTTTTTAGAAGAAGAAGAAGAAGATATTGGATTTATATCCCGCCCTCCACTCCGAAGAGTCTCAGAGCGGCTCACAATCTCCTTTACCTTCCTCCCCCACAACAGACACCCTGTGAGGTGGGTGGGGCTGAGAGGGCTCTCACAGCAGCTGCCCTTTCAAGGACAGAGTCTCAGAGCGGCCTACAATCTCCTTTACCTTCCTCCCCCACAACAGACACCCTGTGAGGTGGGTGGGGCTGGAGAGGGCTCTCACAGCAGCTGCCCTTTCAAGGACAACCTCTGCCAGAGCTATGGCTGACCCAAGGCCATGCTAGCAGGTGCAAGTGGAGGAGTGGGGAATCAAACCCGGTTCTCCCGGATAAGAGTCCGCACACTTAACCACTACACCAAACTGGCTCTCCTACTGGCTCTCGTTTGTAGCACGAATTCCTTGGCACATTAGACCACACGCCCCTGATGTAGCCAATCCTCCAAGAGCTGACAGGGCTCTTAGTACAGGGCCTACATCAGGGGTGTGTGGCCTAATATGCAAAGGAGTTGCTGCTACAAAAAAAGCCCCGATCCCGGCATATAGCAGTCCACAGGGCTTTTTTAAAAAATCAGGAATGCACAGGAACACAGTTCCAACTGGCTTGGCATCAGGGGGTGCTAAGATATCTTTCAGGTATATACAAAGTCCACAAACTTTTAAATGACACTTGCTCTGAGGTAACTTTAATGGTAGCTAGATTTCTTCAACAGGCCATGGAAATACGACAGAGAATGGTTCTGGAATGACCACATTTTATTTGTTTTAATTATTTAATTTGGCTAAACTCGACTCGTATATATTTTACGTATTTTATGTATATTAGCTCCCTATGTACTCTATAATCTAGGATTTTATATTATTGATATTGCTATTTTACTGCCAAATCTGTTTTATGCCAATAAAGGCTTGCTGTTGCTGTTGCATCAGGGGGTGTGGCCTAATATGCAAATGCGTTGCTGCTGGGCTTTTTCTACAAAAATGACCTGTGCGGAACAATAGTGTTGTCAGAGTGTGTGTCCTAATATGCACATATGTTCCTGCTGGACTTTTTCTACAAAAAAAATAGAGCCCTGGCTGTCCATAGTCCGATCTGCCATGTATTTGATCCAATGGTCCGAAACGTGGTGCCAGTGAGTGCCATGGCGTCCGTAACACCTTTTTCTGGAGCTTACAAGTATCTTTAGGAAGTGGGTGGAGCCAGGAAGGGCTTTTGCCCAGCAAGGCTTCTGATTGATTACGGCAAATTTGATTGGCTGTTCAGATTTTTTTTTCTAAAAATAATGTTGCTTTGGTACCAGCTGCCACCCCAGCACAAGGATCTGCTCTGTGTGACTGAAGTTAAGCAGTGGCAGCCATTTTGTTGCTTTGTCCACCATGCTGTGTCAGAATTCCAGATGTGCCTGCAGGCTCGAAAAGGCTGGGAACCCTGGTGTAATCTCATTCGAAAGCCACCCCCGCCCCGTCAAGTCTCCAGATTCAATAACGAGTCGTTGTTGAAACAAAGTTGCTAGTTTATTGATAAGGATGTACTTGGGTAGATTCAAATTGAAAGACTAAAGATCATACAGTACAATGCCATCATATAAGGTACACTTCAAAGGGATTCTTAAGGGAGGGGCACTATGCAGGGCACATTCACACATTGATGTTACAATTTCTTTCTCAGGCCGACTTTGGCCTTGAGCGTCTCTTGGCTCCAACCTCCCCCGATGCCCAGCCTGAGAAGGCACAGATTATAGCTTCCCATATTCCCATTTCAAAGCAAGGCTACATAACAGGAAAAGGAGGGGAGGTTTAGCTAGCAGCATTGGAATACAGAAAGGCTTTACCCAGAAGGCTCTTTACTTGAACCAAAGTACAGTACAGGCTTGACCAAGGTTTTATAGAGACTTGACACCCCCAAGTCATCTTATGACACCTCGTCCCATACATGAACTATTAACTCTGTGAAGTATTCAGGTGGGTAGCCAGGTTGATCTGAAGCAACGGAACAAAGTTTGATCCCAGTGGCACCTTGAATGAAGACCAACAAAATTTATACCCAGAATCCAACTTTAGAACATAAGAACATAAGAACATAAGAGAAGCCATGTTGGATCAGGCCAACGGCCCATCAAGTCCAACACTCTGTGTCACACAGTGGCAAAAAATGTTATATAAAAACTTTACTGATCTTGAAGGTGCCAGCATACTCAAACTTCATTCTGTGGAAGATGTGCTCTCTTTAAACCATCCAAAGCTCTTGACGTTCCTTATCATTCCTTCAAACCTCGAATGCCATCTTCTCTGTGATGCTCAGGGCACACGGACCTTGCAGGATGCAATCCACTGCGAGGATACTTTGCTTCTTCTGCTTTGCATGCCGAAGAGAATGTCACGAGCAGTCAAGTCATTTCCGAATTGTGGTGAGCTTATGAATTAATGGCCTCCAAAATGTCCTATCATTGGCAGCCTTGCTCAGATCTTCCAAACGGAGGGCCCTCGTGGCTTCCTTGATTGAGTCCATCCATCTCATCTTGGGTCATCTTTTTTCCCTGCTGCCTTCAAGTTGTCCTAGCATGATTGTCTTTCCCTGCTGCCTTCAACTTGCCCTAGCATGACGGAGAGCCAGTTTGGTGTAGTGGTTAAGTGTGCGGACTCTTATCTGGGAGAGCCGGGTTCGATTCCCCACTCCTCCACTTGCACCTGCTAGCCTGGCTTTGGGTCAGCCATAGCTCTGGCAGAGGTTGTCCTTGAAAGGGCAGCTGCTGTGAGAGCCCTCTCCAGCCCCACCCACCTCACAGGGTGTCTGTTGTGGGGGAGGAAGGTAAAGGAGATGGTGAGCCGCTCTGAGACTCTTCGGAGTGGAGGGCGGGATATAAATCCAATATCATCTTCTTCTTCTTTTCTAGTGGCTCTGGTCTTCTCAGAATGTGACCAAAGTATAATAGCATCTGTTTCATCATTTTAGCTTCTAGGGCAGGGCTGGCCAAACTTGCTTGATGTAAGAGCCACATAGAATCAATGTCAGATGCTTGCAGGAAGGAAGGAAGATGGAGGGAGGAAGAGGGAGGTGGAAAGAAAGCAACGTTAACTTTAAATGCATTCTCCAGGCTGCCAGCTGGCTTGGCTTGGAGAGGTGATTTAAAGATTGAAATGCCTTCTCCAAGTAGCCAATGGGACGGTGGGGTTTTTCAAGAGCCACACAATATGTGTGAAAGAGCCACATGTGGCTCCCAAGCTGCAGTTTGGCCACCCCTGTTCTAGGGGAAAGTTCAGGCTTGATTCAATCTGGAACCCACTTGTTTGTCTTTTTGGTTCCAACTCCTTGCTCTTCCCACCCTGCAGTACAGGTGCTAAAGCCAATTTAAACGTGCAGTTGTCTCTGCTGATTGTAGGTCATACTGCCCCTGTCTCTGCTGATTGTAGGTCTCTGCTGATTGTAGGTCATAATGCCCCTGTATAATTCGATGGTGCGGTCTCATTTGGAGTACTGTGTGCAGTTCTGGTCGCCGCACCTCAAAAAGGATATTATAGCATTGGAGAAAGTCCAGAAAAGGGCAACTGGAATGATTAAAGGGCTGGAACACTTTCCCTATGAAGAAAGGTTGAAACGCTTGGGACTCTTCAGCTTGGAGAAACGTCGACTGCGGGGTGACATGATAGAAGTTTACAAGATAATGCATGGGATGGAGAAAGTAGAGAAAGAAGTACTTTTCTCCCTTTCTCACAATACAAGAACTCGTGGGCATTCGATGAAATTGCTGAGCAGACAGGTTAAAATGGATAAAAGGAAGTACTTCTTCACCCAAAGGGTGATTAACATGTGGAATTCACTGCCACAGGAGGTGGTGGCGGCCACAAGCATAGCCACCTTCAAGAAGGGTTTAGATAAAAATATGGAGCAGAGGTCCATCAGTGGCTATTAGCCACAGTGTGTGTGTGTGTGTGTGTGTGTGTGTGTGTATATATATATATATATATATATATATATATATATAAAAATTGCCACTGTGTGACACAGAGTGTTGGACTGGATGGGCCATTGGCCTGATGTAACATGGCTTCTCTTATGTTCTTATTCTGAATCCTCAGTACAGTTTTTTAAAATAAATAAATAAATATCAATTGAGCAAATAAACACAATTGATTTAACTTCCCGTTTGAGATAGTTTCTCTGAAACATATTTCTTCCGCATATCAAGGTCTTGGAATGACGTTTGGTACACATGTCCTGGACATAATTGTGTGGTTGGAGCGCAAGCATACACATTGTTGAAACCACGATGATTAACTGCATGCATATGTCCTCATTTCGCATCTTGGAAAGAAAGAATACCCTTTTTTTGTTCAACAGTTCGAGGTGTCCGGAGACTACCCTGTCTCAACCAGTCCCAGGAGGAGCAGAAGAAGAGATCAAAACCACACAATCCAATGTGGGCGCTCATTTGAGGGCATGGTTCGGTGTGAAGCCTTAGCTCAATTCCCAGGTCCTTTTTACAAGGGAACCAGGAAGGATTACAGACATTATAGAACAGTGATGAGACTGATCAGGGGCCTGGAGACCAAGTCCTGTGAGGAAAGGCTGAGGGACTTGGGAATGTTTAGTCTGGAGAAGAGGAGGTTGAATGGGGGGCATGATTGCTAAAACCAATGCTTCTGATGTGTCAGTGTTGAATGTTTGGTGTAGTGGTTAAGTGCGCAGACTCTTATCTGGGAGAACCAGGTTTGATTCCCCACTCCTCCGCTTGCACCTGTTGGAATGGCCTTGGGTCAGCCATCACTATCGCAGGAGTTGTCCTTGAAAGGGCAGCTGCTGTGAGATCCCTCTCAACCCCCCCCCTACCTCACAGGGTGTCTGTGGTAGGAGGAGAAGATAGAGGAGATTGTAAGCCGCTCTGAGGCTGATTCCGCATTTGCCGTTTGCCTTCCTTTGGCTCCGGGGTTGTTCCATGCGGGCCTGATTTCCCGATTCCACACTAGAGGATTTCTCCCGGATTCAATTCCCAATCTGTTCCGTGTGTTTTGATTCCGCAGTACTGTTGCTCCCGGAGTTTCCACCATAATCGGAGCAATTTCCCCCTCCCCTCCCTCCTCACTCATTCATGCCCCTCCCTCCTCACTCATCCATGTAGTTCCCTTTTTTTTTTACACGCATGCGTGTTCGCATTACAACGTAACCTTTTTTATTGCGTTACGACGTAACACCAGAGGTGCAATACTTGAAAAGTCACGTGTTTTCCTTCCCACCTGCCATTGGTCATTAATCTGCCGCCCGGTCTATTGTCTAAAGCAGGAAGCACACACTTGCTGGAATGCTAAGCACACTGTTTTCAGGAAAAAACTATTTAAAAAAAGGAGCCCAAAGGGGGGGTGGTATCTAAAGTATTGTCCCCAGCACATCAGCAAAGGGCTATAAACATAGCCAAGTTCCCTCTTGAGGAACATGCGGGGGGCGGTGGTGGATAAAAGTGGCATCAGCACATCTTAAAATTAGTTCGCGTAACATCGATTTTCATTTCATGACGTTGTAACGAAACTTTTGTCAAAAAAAAGTATGATAGCACAAAGTGCTTTCAGTTGGGGGGGGGGGATAACGTTGTGAACGATCAAATGTTATGGCCGATTACTTCCCAGATAATGGAGGGCACATTACCAAAATCTCGTGGAACACCATAAAGAGTGAGGGCGTTTGAAAGTAAGGGATGCATTCGGGCAAAGAAGAGAATCGTGTTGCAGCGTTATGCGTTGCAGCGTTGTAACGCAAAACCAGCTTTGCTTAAAAAAAAAAAAATTCCTAATCGGATAATGGCGGACAATTTTAAAAGGGAGTAAAAGTAAGAGGGTGTGACGAAATAACTGGGCGGAATCAGGGGCGTGGAGTTATGTGGGTGTGTTCTAACGATGCGACAAATTTGACAGCGCACTGGCTCGAGTTCCGCACATAAAATTCCGAGCCTCAGAACCGCAGCAAAAAAAAGATCTGGTATTTTGCCAATCACCCTGATCCGGGGCGGCACCGCTTCGGAGGCGGGTCAAACTGCCGCCCCGGGTCAAAACCAACATCTGCCCCGGGGGAAACACAGCATCGGAGCCGGAGCAAAGGCTAATGTGGAATCACCCTGAGTCTCTGATTCAGAGAGAAGGGCAGGGTATAAATCTGCAGTCTTCTTCTTCTTCTTGATTCCGCACTCCTCCCCATGCGACTGCTGATGCGACATTGAGTCAGTCACGAGTTCTTGCAGAGCTGTTCCTCTCAAGAGCAGTTTCTCTGAAGAGCAGAAAGGAAAGGAAAGCTGCTCTGAGACTCCTTCAGGTAGTGAAGGGTGGAGTATAAAACCAATCTCCTCCTCCTCCTCCTGGGAATATTTTCAAGTTTTGTGGCATAAGTTAGGAGAGGGACGGTGGCTCAGTGATAGAGCATCTGCTTGATAAGCAGAAGGCCCCAGGTTCAATCCCTGGCATCTCCAACTAAAAAGGATCCAGGCAAGCAGGTGTGAAAAACCTCAGCTTGAAACCCTGGAGAACCGTTGCCAGTCTGAGTAGACAATACTGACTTTGATGGACCGAGGGTCTGATTCAGTAGAAGGCAGCTTCATATGTTCCCACTTCAAGTCATATTCAGGCACAGACTGTCTCACCACTTCAGAGGTGAGACGGATTCTGGTTTTTTTTTAAAAATCTCTGTAGAGATCAATCCATTCTGTTCTTCTACAAATCAGAGCTCTCTGGGCAGATAAATTAATAAATCTGAGGTCACACAAGCCCTGGAGACCTACCGCCCATCAGAGAAGACCACTCTGGGCTCAGTGGAATTGCGGCTGGTTAGGAGGGGCCCCATAGCTCAGCACCTGTTTTGCGGGCAGAAGTTCCATGGTTTGATCTCCGATGACTGGACGACAGGCAGCAGATGTTGGGGAAGACTGCTTGCTGCTGGAGAGCCACAAAGATGTACCAGCGCTTTTACTCACTAAGAAGGCAGTTTGTGAGGTCTGCTTTGGGCCGAAGGGGGGATAGATTATTCACAGAGCACCTGCTTTGCTTGCAGAAGGGCCCAGGTTCAATTCCTAGCATCGGGAACATCAATCTGGGAAAAGACCTTTTCTCTGCTAAGAGTCCTCAGCAAGATGTGGCTACAGCCAGCGTGGTGCTGTGCTTAAAGCATTGGACTACGACGGAGAAGATCTAGATTCAGATCCCCAGTCTGCCACGAAGCTTGCTGGACCACTTTGGGCTCAATTGCTTACTCTCAACCTGATCTACTCTATAAGATTGTTGTGACAATCAAATGGGAAAGGGGAAGGGAACCATGCAAGCCAACTCCTTGGAGAAAGAGTAGGATAAAAATTAGATTGGTGGGCCTGGCAGCTTCCATGTGCAGGCTTTTCCCTCCTAAAAGGCAGTGTGGTGCAATAGGTAGAGAGTAGGGCTGTTTATTAGCCCTGGTTTTATGCCTTTCACTGCACTACAGCATGAATTTGTGTGTGTATTAAATGTTTTAAAGGCACCTCCGAATAGGGGTGCCAACAATGTTCCCTTCAAGCTTTAGAGTCTTGTGAGCAAAAATTTTACTTGGTGAGCTACTGGCATTTAAATGATGGGGAAACGGGGAGCCCTTCTCCATGTATAGCCTAGATTTCAGTTCTGGTTGTCCAAATGAAATCAGGGTTGGTTTAACAGCTGCGGCTGGTCCGTGGCTTTGCAAAATTAATATGCAATAAAATGAGTCGAGAGAGAGTCGTTTTAGAACAAATGGGTCTTAGTTTAAAAGGTTTGAATCAAACACAGCAGCTTCAGAATGTGGTTTGTTTTACACTTCCTGTGCACCCTTGTGCTTGCTTGGAAGTAAGTCCCCCCTGAGGTCAATTGGGTTTACTTGCAAGTAAACGGCTGCGCATGTGACAGCTGCCCAAAAATGTTACTGGGACGTAAATCCCTGGAGATTCAATGTAAATCTTACAGTTTGCTATGCTGAGAGGGTACTCAGAAATGAGCGTCACAGAAGTCTATGGGATTTTTACCTGGAGCAGGGTGGCCAAACTTGCACAATGTTAGAGCCACATAAACTTCAGATGTTTGAGAGCTGCAAGATATGGACATCAGAAGGAAGGAAGGCAAATAGATGGGAGAGTGAGGAAAAAGCAACTTTAACTTTAAATGCCTTCTCCAAGCTGGCCAACGGGGCAGTGGAGGCTTCAAGAGCCACGCTATATATATGAAAGAGCCACATGTGGCTCCCGAGCCAGACTTTAGCCACCCCTGACCTGGAGTCTTCAGTTTTACTGGGGAGTAAGTTCTCTTAAATGCCGTGGAGTTTTTTCTGCAGGGAACTTGCCTTGCCTCCTATGACACAGCTGCAATCCTAGTGGGCAGCTGTGCAATCCTAGGCATGCTAAAGTTGGAGTAAACACCACTGGCACCTGGTGGGACTTACTCGTGAGAAGGGCTTTCTTTGAGCTGGAACACAGATCCAGCTAACTTGGTGTCTGGGATGTGCTGCCTAATATGCAAATTAGTTCCGTTGGGCTTTCTCTACCAAAAATCATGCTGAAAACAATGGTGATGTTAGGGGTGTGGCCTAACATGCAAATGAGTTCCTCCTGGGTTTTTCCTACCAGAACCCTGTGGGAAACAATGGTGTGGTCAGGGGGTATGGCCTAATATGTAAATAAGTTCCTGCCAGGCTTTTTCTACAAATAAACCTGTGGAAAGCAATGGCGATGTCAGGAGTGTGGCCTAATATGCAAATACTAGGGAGGGACGGTGGCTCAGTGGTAGAGCATCTGCTTGGGAAGCAAAAGGTCCCAGGTTCAATCCCTGGCATCTCCAAAAAAGGGTCCAGGCAAATAGGTGTGAAAAACCTCAGCTTGAGACCCTGGAGAGCCATGAATGGAGCTGTGGCTCAGTGGTAGAGCATCTGCTTGGAAGCAGAAGGTCCCAGGTTCAATCCCTGGCATCTCCAAAAAAGGGTCCAGGCAAACAGGTGTGAAAAACCTCAGCTTGAGACCCTGGAGAGCCGCTGCCAGTCTGAGAAGACAATACTGACTTTGATGGACCAAGGGTCTGATTCAGTATAAGGCAGCTTCATATGTTCATATGTACAGGTGCATTTAAAGGGGAGGGACAGTGGCTCAGTGGTAGAGCATCTGCTTGGGAAGCAGAAGGTCCCAGGTTCAATCCCTGGCATCTCCAAAAAAGGGTCCAGGCAAACAGGTGTGAAAAACCTCAGCTTGAGACCCTGGAGAGCTGCTGCCAGTCTGAGAAGACAATACTGACTTTGATGGACCAAGGGTCTGATTCAGTATAAGGCAGCTTCATATGTTCATATGTACCTTCCTGCTGGGCTTTTTCTAAAAAAAAAAAAAACCCTGTGAGAGACAATGGTGATGTTAGAGTGTGGCCTAATATGCAAATGAGTCCCGACTGGGCCTTTTTCTACAAAATCCCCCTACTCGTGAGTAAAAGGCCTCTGCTCTAGCTGTGTTAAGGCCCCAGGAGTATTTCACTGTATACACCGGGGTTTTTAAATGAGAGCTTTTAATAATGTGAGCTCTGCAAAAAATGGATGCGAGATATATTTTAAACTTTGGTTACCAAAAAAAAAAAAAAAGCTAACCCCCACCCCCGCTTGCGTTCACACGTTCCGACACGCAACCCTCCCCTCTCGAGGCTCCCGGGAGCCCGTGGAAAAGGTCTTTCCTCGGAAGGAAGAGCCGCCGAGTTGAACGTCGCCCTTTCCTTTCATCGAGCCGCCAGGGCCAAAAAATCTCTCTCTCGCTTTCGGCGTCACGTGAGAACAGCTTCCCCTGCGCGGACACCAGCCTGCCTTTGCTTCGGAGTCTGGCCTCTCCTCCCGGGCTTGCGGCAGAGAAAGAGGGAAGAATCCAGCCCTGCTTTTCCCGCGAGCCGAAGCGGCGAAGGCAATTGAATTGGGGAGTTGCTGCTGCTGCCGCCGCCGCCGCCGCACTCGCGCCCGGCGATGTGAATGTTGCAGCTCGAGTTTTGCCCAACGCCAGGAGGAGAAGAGAGGAGCAGAGCCGGAGGGGGCACAATATTAGCAGCAGCCGCCGCCGTCGCCAGCGAAATTCTCTCTTCTCCAACCCCTTGTTCGCCACCAGCCGTCTCTGCCTTATTGGCCAAGGCAGGCAGCTGAGAAATCCGCGGGGGGGGGGGGGGGAGCAAAAACCAGCGCCCCCCCTTTTTTTTAAAAAAAAGCCCCCCTCTTTGCAGCAGCTGTTCTCCCCCCCCCCCCCCCCCGCTACAAAAGGTGCTTTTCAATTGCCTTGTGAAGCCGGTGTAGAGTTGCAGAGGAAAGGCGGAGCGGGGGGGGGGTCTTCTCTCCCCACCCCCCCAATATGTATGCCTTTCTCCTGCGCGTTGCTAGTACCGGATTTGGTGCACATCGGATGTCTGCGACTGAAGATCCCTTGAATGCGAGGCAGGGACAGGTGTAAAAAGGAAAGGGGGGAGAGGGAGAGAAGAGAAGGAGGAGTCCTGCCCCCCCCCCCCGCCGAAAGGCTTTGGAGAGTTGCTTTTTTTTTTTTTTTTAAACCCACGAACCGCAGCAAAAAAGGATTTCTTGCCTCTCGGAGAGACACCCCAGGTTCGCTCAAGGTAAGAGAAATGCAATTTATGTCCATGCCCTCGTGAAGGAAGGGGGGGGGTGTTTTAACCCATCCCCCGTGTCTTTGAAGCTTGCAAACTTTGTAGATGTTCGGGGGGGGGGGAGCAAGGGTGGGTTTTGGGGGGGGGGAAAGAAAGCCCCCCCTTTTTTTTAAAAAAAAAAGCCCAAGACAGCTGTCAATCTCGCCTCTTTTGTGTCACCACGGGGAGATGAGGGGTGCCTTTTCCGATAGGTGACTCCGCTGCTTGCAAAAAACCCCAAAAATGTCAGGACCCGGTGGGGGTCAGACCCGCGAAGGTTTGCCCCTCCGCCTTCCTCCGCGCCCCCTCCCGGAAAGAAAAAGCCGGCACGACCCTCTCGGCTCTGCTGTGATAAACACCTTGAGAAGGGTCACGCAGGGTGTTTTTGGGTGGGGTGCCACCCAATAGCCCAGCTTCTTAGCCAAAAGATGGGCATAGGTTTATAAATGGGATACTTATGCACAAAGAGCGGGGGGGGGGGGAAGAGCTCCTCTGCCAGAAGTAGGGAGTTGTGAAGAATCTGCTCCCCCCCCCCCACCGCCCCACAATATTACAATTGCACAGTTAAGGGTTGCAGCTGTGTGATGAGATTGTGTGCCTGGGTCCTTTGTGCGTGTGTGTGTGATCACACTTTTCCTGGCACACCCTTGGGGGTAAATAAGGGGGGGCCCTGTTGTCCTCCTCTGCCCCCTTCTTGGGGGAGGTCTAGGTGCAGCAGACTTGGGAATGCGAAAGTAGGAGGCAGGTTTCCTAAGCAGATTGCAGAAATTTGGAACCCTGCAAAAGCGGGAGGGATATGACAGTGGGGGAAGGGTGAGTCTCATTCCAGGCTATTGTTTCCTACCGATTATTTTTATTGGGGGGGGGGGGGCGTAATTCCATGCCATGGCTTTGCTTGGGTTTGTCTTCATCCCTGCCGGGATGGGAGCTGTTTGGAGGAAAAGAGCCCCCCCCCCAACTGTGAGATAAGAGGGTGATGTTAAAACACCAGAGGTTGAGGGAGCTGAATGTCTCTCTTCTCTCTTCCCCCCCACCCTTTGCTTCCACCCATCTTTGGGGGGTTCTAGTTTTCTGGAAGCAGGATGGGGGACGGGGTGAGGCCAAACTGTATTTTGCAAAACAACTTTTGTAAAATAGGAGGAGGAGCGTGGGAAGTGGGGAAGGATAAAAATAATACAGCCCAGGAACACATTTAGAGGATTGAATTAGAAGCCTGTGGATGTTGGGGGTTGCCAAACAAGAGAGTGTGTGTGTTTTTTGTTGGTGGGGAAGTTCATTGAGGTGGCCTTTTGTAAGATAGACTGCAACTGCTACTAGCTGCTCTCCTCCCTTCCTGGAGGGGCTGTGGCTCAGTGGTAAAGCCTTTGCTTGGCACACAGTAAGTTCCAGGTTCAATCCCCGGCATCTCCAGCTAAAAGGAGTAGGTGATAGAATCCTGGAGTTGGAAGGGACCTCCAGGGTCATCTAGTCCAACCTCTCCTGCACAGTGCAGGAAATTCACAACTACCTCCCCACCCCCCCACATACAGTGACCCCTGCTCCATGCCCAGAAGATGGCAAAAACCCACCAGGATCCTTGACCAAACTGCCCTGGAGAAACTTGCTTCCTGACTTCAAAGTGGAAGATCTCAGCCTGAGACCCTGGAGAGCAGATGCCAGTCTGAGTAGGCAATAGTGACCTGGATGGACCAATGGCGGCTTCCTGTGTGTCGTGTGATGGCTAAACTCATCCACCAATGTGTTTTGCACTGCAGGTGATTCCTTTGTTATCCTACCCCTTTAGGTAGATGGAATCTAAATAAGTGCTGGAGTTCATGGCTGCCTGGAAGGCTGGGTCCTCTGACCATGAACCCCCCCCCCCGCTCCAGATGTGTGCCTACTAGCTGTAGTTATAAGAATGCACTTTGTGCATGCTCAGAGTGCCTGTGCATTCTGGGCTTCCGATTTGGCTCTGATTTCACGGAGGAGTTTACAAGGATGGGCCTTCAGTTGTAGTCAATGGCGACCTTTTCATATCCCACACGGCACATTGCTGGCCCTTGTTGCCTGCCCTTGTTGCCTGCCCTGTCGCCGTGTGGCAAAAGGCCTTGGGAGCAGGTGCTAGAAAAGAACTAAACCAGGAAGTAGGTCTCCCCATCCGGGAGTATGGGATGTGGTGCTTGGCTTGTTTGGTGGTGCAGGAAAGGCACTCTGCCCATGCTCCCTTGCTCTTGTGGGTGAATTGCACAGTCAAGGGGGGGGGGGAGTTCCCCTTCTTTGGGGGCTAAGCCCTGAAATTCCCTGGTCTCGATTGAAGCGTTCCTGTTTCTTTGAAAAAGAGAATCAGTGGTGATCTTTGAGATTTCCTGGAGTTGCAATGGATGGGAAGGGACAGTGTTTTTTAGGGAGTGGGGAAGACTGAAACCAATAGGAGTGCCTCTAGATACAGGGAAAGAGACTGTTCCCCTCCCCCATCAATTCTTCCTAACTTGCATTCTGGGTTTCCATTCCTGGAGGCTCTCTGGTTTGTTCTAAAACCATCCCCACCCAATCTCTGTTCACCACCACTGAGCGATTCCCCCACCTCTATCTAGCCAGAATTGTTGCTTTTGTTTCTCACCTCCTCTTTCACCCTCCCCCTTGAATGCCTTGGAGCAAAGCCAGGTAGATCAGGTTAGCAGAGGGAAGGAATCTATCTATTTTGAACCATTCCTATCCTGCCTTTTCTCGGGGTGGTCTGTGCAGGGCTTTTTCTTTTGTAGCAGGAACTCCTTTGCATATTAGGCCACACACCCCTGCTGTAGCCAGTCCTCCAAGAGCTTACAGGGCTCTTAGTACAAGGCCTACTGTAAGCTCCAGGAGGACTAGCTACATCGTGGGGGTGTGGCCTAATATGCAAAGGAGTTCCTGCTACAAAAATGCCCTGCTCCCAGTGATCCTGCAAGGTAGGCACAAAGTCACTCTTTGTGGCAGTGGGAGGCTTTGAACCCAGCTCTTTTGGAATTCCTGATCTGACACGAAAACACCCAAGACCGATGCTGGCTCCTCAAACGAGGTGCGTGGGTTTCAGAATGTCCCCTCTCCGGGATTTTCCTTTTCAGGTCAAAACTCTGGGAGGAGGAGGCAAGCAGATCTCTGAGCACACGCAGAGCGCTCCCCCCCTTTTCCACCAGAGAGTAACCACAATCCATTCCTGCCTCTCACCTCCCACTTGCCTTGCTTGCAGATGTATTCTTGTTAATTCCAACAGAACAAGAATCGATAGAGACCACCGGAGGAGGACTCAATTGGACCCTTGTGGTTTCTCGGGGCCTGTTCAGTCTTTTTTTCTTTCCTCCTCGCACTCCGGCTGCGTCCATCAAGCCTTGGCGCCCATCCCGGGTCCATGGATTCCGTTCTTCCTGTGGCTCAAAAAAAAATCTGATTTTCTTTCTCTTGAGTCTGTCTTGGAAAGGCGTAGAGCATTCTAAAAAAAACAAACAAACCCCAAAACGGAGAGTGCCAAGTCACCACTGTGTCAGCTCGCAAATAAAAGGTTATCCATAATCATTAAAGAGCTTAAGCTAAAATTGGGGCCGGGATGGTGGTGGTGGTTTTTGGCTTTACTGCAAGCTTCGAGCTCTCTGCCACTGACTCACCTTTTGACCTTGGGAGAATAAGTGCTCTTTGGATGGCTCCATTAGCTGCATCCAGAGGTTGGCGTCCTTGGAATCTCTGCCATTCCAAGGAAAATTTGCATCTCTGTATTGGATCCCAACTGCATCCCTCCAGGGTTTGAGTTGAGGTTCTAATGGGGGGGAGGGTTGGAGGGGGAGGGTAACTTGACACCCCCCCTTACATCTCTCCCACCCATACATGTCCTCAACTCCTTCCCTGGGCATCCGTCCAAGTCCGAATTGGATGATAGGAACCAGTCTCCCAGTTCTGGCTGGAGAAATAGCATGTTGGTCTAGGACAGGGCTGGCCAAACTGTGGCTCTTTTGCAGATATTGTGTGACTCTCAAAGCCCCCATAACCCAACTGGCAGGCTTGGGGAAGGCATTTGTCTCTTTAAATCACTTATCCAAGCCAAGCCAGCCAGCAGCTTGGAGAATGCATTAAAGTTAAAGTTGCTTTCTTTCCACCTCTATCCCCATGCTCCCTCCCTCTACCTACCTACCTTCCTCCCTCCCGGCTCTGAAAGATCTGATGTTCATGTTTTGTGGCTCTCAAATATCTGACGTTTATCCTAAGTCGCTCTTACGTTAAGCAAATTTGGCCTCTCCTGGTCTAGGATCTGTGAGAGCAGGAGTCCAAATCCACAGTCTGCCATGGGAGCTCACTGGGTGACCTTGGGCCCATCACGCTTTCTCAGCCTAACCTACCTCACAGGGTTGTTGCAAAGATAAAATGGAAGAGAGGGGAATGCTGCATGGCATTTGGGTCCCCATTGGGGAGAAAGGTAGGGTCTAAATGAAGCAAATAACTGAATGCGTTCTTTAAGCGCCCTCCATCTATTAGAGCTGAGGCCCCACACTTTGGGGGTGGATCTCTTAAGCCACCCAAACATTCTGACCCCTGGCACCAGTCCTGAACTCTGCGGATGGGGTCGATGAGCAATTAAAAATAACGAAGCCAGCACATCTGTATCTTTAGAACAGAATTCTACCCCACTGCATTTAAGCTAGTTATCCCGGTATCTGCTTGACGCTTTGCTATTAAAAGACAGCCCCAGACGGTGAGGTTTGCTGGAATGCTTTTGGAAACGGTTCAAGCTCCTGGAGATAAGCAAGAGAATTATTTCAGTGCGGGGCAGTCCCTGAGGGAAAGATCACTGCTACGTATCAATCTCGCTGTAGGGACTCCGTCCTTTTATGCCGCAGAACAAAGAAGCAGAGAGTCCCACGCAGGGAAGGACGGGACTGTACCACTTCAAGCTGCATGTGGCGATGCCACTTTTGAGTGTTTGAGAAAAGCTTCCCCGCAAGCAGAAAGCTAGCCTGGCAAGGAGTGGTCTGGGATTGACTCCAGCTATATTTTCTTTTGTTCTTGATCATTTACTTATATGCAGAGGGAACACGAAGACGTTTTATCTTCTACCTGCATCCTGAACCACGTTCTGGTGTATCTCTTGTTAGTTTGTTTTGATGACCCCCGAGGGTTTTTGAGGCAAGAGACCTTCAGAGGTGGCTTGCCTTTGCCTGCCTCTGCAGAGCAACCCTGGACTTCTTTGGTGGTCTCCCATCCAAATTAGCTTCTGAGGTCTGATGAGATCGAACTCGCCTGGGCCATCCAGGTCGAGGTTCACAACAGAGTCCTAAGGCTAAACTCATGGGTCAGGTCAGGTTCTGGTTCCCACCAAGTCGACTCTCATACTGTCCCAGTCAGATAGCAGCTGCCGCAAACTAAGTCCTCATTGGTCCATATGGATCAGGACCATGGCACAGTGGGGGAGGGGCTTCAGCACCCCCCTCGGGGGCTGTTTTATCGACCTAACGTGACCCTGGGGGGAATCATTTACTCCTGCTGCATATGCACATTGTTAACTCTGCATTGGATATTACGGGTTATTTACTGTTTTATTGTGACTTTACGTTTTTGATGGGGATATTTTTGTAAGCCACTTGGAACAGTGGAGTGTGTGTATGTTAAGTGCCATCAAGTTGCTTCCAATTTACAGTGACCCTACGAACAAACGTCCTCCAAAACGTCTTATCATTGATGGTTTTTCTCAGGTCCTCGAGTCTTCCTCTTTTCTTGCTGCCTTCTCCTAACATGAATGTCTTTTCCAGTGATTTTTGTCTTCTCAGAATGTGACCAAAGTATGATAGTCTCAGTTTAGATGTTTAGCTTCTAGGGAGAATTTAGGTTTGATTTGTTCTAGAATCAACTGATTTGTCTTTTTGGTGGTCCATGATACCTATAAAACTCTCCTGGAATACATTGAAATAGCAGTTTAAAGAAATTCACTTTAAAAAAAAAAGTGATATAGTCCCTTCTGCCACTTTGGGACTTTACCATCTTGCCTAATTGCATGCATAGACCAAGCTTTAGTGCAGATCAGTCCTTTTAACAGGAGATTTCAGGAGTGAAAGAGCCCCGTGGCGCAGAGTGTTAAAGCTGCAGTACTGCAGTCCTAAGCTCTGCTCACGACCTGAGTTCGATCAAGGGGTGTGTGACCTAATATGCAAATGAGTTCCTGCTACAAAAAAAGCCCTGATTACAAGTGATCTTCAGACCACAGAGAGCAGTTTTTCCTGCTATAAAAAAGCCCTGCTTGTAATGATGGAAGATTTCCAGGCCCTGTCTGGAGGTTGGCAACCCTACTCCCTGCCACATGCCACCTCCCCAAACCAAGAGCCAGAAGCAAGTATGCTCCTGTTCAGTCCTCTTTGAAAGAAACAAACAAAAAAAAACCCAATCAAACTCTAAGCACGATAAGCTGTGCATGCCAGTTCCCAAACTCTCACAGGGCACTCTTCTTATGAGTGTCTGGTTGCCAGGGCAACCAAAATGGTGGCCCAACTCTTATGAGAGGAAAGAATCTCTTGTGTGTTCAGGAAGCTCTATTGGTATGTGTGATTTAAGGAAGCAAGGAAGGTTATTGCTCCTGTGCCTGGGGTGAAGGTGACAGCGGTGAGGCCAGGGGTGGGGGAGAGGAGATGTGGCTACATGGCCTGTCTCAGGTGGTGAAACACCTTGAGGCGCTACTGGGAACGGTGTAGCGTTTCCTTGACAGTAGAAAGTCAAAGCAGACAATGTCTTACAGTCCTCCTGTCTGCACCCAGCTAAGATCTGCTTGGCATGTCCCAAAAGACTCACCATAGAATGACAGAGTTGGAAAGGACCTCCTTCATCATCTAGTCCAAACCCCTGCACAATGCAGGAAATTCACAAATACCTCCCCCCCCACACACACACACACAGTGGCTTCTACTCCGTGCCCAGTAGCTTTGGTGCCTTTGGGTAAGCTTCGGTTGCAGAGTACGCTTAGTGGTGGTCGTACATTGAATGACAATTGTAAAACAAATTAATTGCTGTTAGCTAGACCCACTTTTACAACGCAAGGGTGCAGGGCGGTCATGTAGGGCTACCCCAAAAGCTTACCGAAATGAAAACTCAGACAAAGGCCGGTCAAGATGCTAATTATGTGGTTATGTAGAGTGCAGGCACAGTATTCTCTCATAGCCCCCCCAGTTCTGAAAATACCAAAAACTGTGCAGTGCCTTCCCAGGGTCATGTAGAAAATAAGTAGAGCTACCCTCCTCATAAGTCTTCTGCTACTATGTCTGGTTTGCTGTTGCCAAGGCGACCACAACAGTGGCCATATTTCCCCTCTACGGGGAGAAAAGCAGGGTATAAATCATAGCTTTTTTTTTTTAATAAATAACCAGCCTTTGACCCTCCAGTAAATTCCATCCATAAGCCAGCCCCCAAGGAGTTTGTTGGGACCAAAATGCATTCTTTTGGTTGGGTGAATCTAAAATAGGGTTGCCAAGACTCAAGAAATACCAGGGGACTTTGGGGGTGGAGCCAGGAGTCTTTGGGGGTGGAGCCAGGAGCAAGGGTGTGACAAGCATGATTTAACTCTGAAGGGAGCTCTGGTCATTACATTTAAAGGGACCACACACTTTTTAAACGCTTTCCCTCAATTGGAAATAATGGATAGGTGCACCTTGCTTGGGGGCTCATAGAACTAGACCCCTGGTGCAACCTTTTTGAAACTTGGGGGGGGAGTATTTTGAGGAGAGGCACCAGAGGCTATGCTGAAAATTTGGAGCCTCTGTCTAAAAAACCAGCCCCTTAGAGCCCCAGATACCCATAGATTAATTTTCCATTATACCCTATTGGAATTGGCCTCCATAGGGTATAATGGTGTGCCTAGCAGATATTTCCACCACCACCCGCCCCCGCTTTCTGATAACCCTGAAGTGGGGCGAGGACCTGCAAACCGGGGGATCCCCTGCCCCCACCTGGGGATTGGCAACCCTAAAAAGCCGATTTTGGGTAGGGTTGTCAGCTCTGACCTGGAAAATACTGGAAATTTGGGGGATGGAGTGTGGGGGGGGGAGGAATCTTAGCAGGGTATATTGCCAAAAAGTCAACTCTCCCAAGTGGCCATTTTCTCCAGGGGAACTGGTCTCTATCATCTGGAGATCAGTTGTACTTCTGGGAGATCTTTAAGCCTCACCGGGAGGTTGGTGTCATGAGCCCTGACGAGGTGGAGCTGGAAGGGTTAACAGACCTGGAAGAGTTGTCAGCCAGTTCCTCAGCTGAACAAACAGCAGCTGGCCCGTCAATCACACTCCAGGCACCAGTGTCAGCTGTTGACGATCAATCTCCTCCAAGCTCTCCTCCTCCCGTCTCAAGAGTTCGAAGCAGGCTCCGGAAAGAACTTTCAGAGCAAAGACATTAGGCACGCCGATGCTTCAGATCTCTCAGCCCTGAGTTCTAACAGAGTCACTGCCACCCAGGGAGCAGGCTGATTGAGGCTCCCACCCAGGACCTGGTAACCTTGTGGAAGCAACAAGTCTATTCTCTGGCTTGCATCCACGCTCCTTCCTGATCCTGACCTGCTTGATTTCTTGGCACCCTGACCTTTTGGCTTTTGGACGTTGACTTCTGATTCCAGTTTGTAATTCTGCATTGGTGACTTGGCTCCTGCTTGACTTCCTGGACTTTGACCTTGGACTGGCTTTGGACTCCTGCCCGCCTGCACCCTGAGAACGTGACAGTTGGGATTTTCACTGCCTACTGCTGATTTTTAACCCTAATGTTAATACTGGGAGTTCCCATCTCAGCAATTCCTATAACAAACCAGGGTTATCCCCATATTGCTGGTGAAGGGCAGGTCTTAGCGACTGAGCGAGAATGTCTCATCACAAGTTACGTAATAAGCATGGTAGAGGCAGAATCTGAACCTGGAACTTCTTGGTACGCAGCTTAGTTTTTCAGCAGAAAAAAAGTAAAAAAAAACCACCATTGCAGCATGACCTAACTTCCAGAATAAACCTTAGAGATCATAGAGTTTCCACCGAATCCTAGAGCAACATGACATCATTTCTGGGTTTGCCCCGGAAATGACATCTTGCCATTGCTGCAGTGGTGTTGCTCCCATGTCTACTCCCCAGTCTATTGTCATGTGCCAGCTGGGAACTCTCCCCCACCTTGGGTATATCCCACTGGGGACAGGGTATTCCCTGCTTCTGAGGCCCTCCTCCCTCTTCAGGATTATCAGAAAGTACACGTGTGGGGGGGAATGTCTGCTGGGCACTCCATTATATGCTATGAAGAGCAATTCCAATAAGATATAATGGAGAATCAATCATGGATATCTGGGGCTCTGGGGGGTTGTTTTTTGAGGTAGAGGTACCAGATTTTTCAGCATAGCATCTGGTGCCTCTCCTCAAAACACCCCCCACAAGTTTCAAAAAGATTGCACCGGGGGTCCAATTCTATGACCTCCAAAAGAAGGTGCCCCTATCCTTTATTATTTCCAAATGGATGGAAGGCATTTAAAAGGTATGTGGTCCATTTAAATGTGATGACCAGAACTCCCTTTGGAGTTGAATCGTGCTCGTCACAACCTTGCTCCTGGCTCCACCCCCAGCATCTCCTGGCCCCACCCCCAAAGTCCTCATATATTTCTTGAGTTGGATCTGACCCTAACCCAACCTCGTCTGGCAACCATATTAAATGACCTATCACTAACCCGGAGCTTCAAGGGAAGGAGCCTGGGTTGGTAAAGTTGAGGCCTAGTAGCCCATGGTGGCAGAAACGAACACAAGGGGTGTAGAATTTAGTGGAAACCAATACTTCCTCTAAGCTGTAGAGTTTTGTGAGCAAAAATTCTACTTGGAGAGCTGCTGCCATTAAAATTGTGAGCTACTGCATAAAGTCGTTTGCTCTGGGGCAGGCCTGTAGCTCCCTAGAGGCCCAGAAGGCCCAGCTTCCTTGTGGATTTTACGGGCCCCTTCCCCAAGCCTTGGCTTCCCCCTCTCCCTTGAGACCCACAACCCTGAATGTTAAGTTCTTGGGTGGGTGGGAGGAGACTGCACAAGCAGCAAGGGCAGCTAGAGTCCTTTTGGGGTGGGAAGGGAGGAGGGCAGCCAGGATATGTCTCCCCCAGCCAGTGTGTACAAGCCACGCGCATTCCCTGCGGCTCCTAGTTGGGGAAAGGCACAGGAAAGCAGGGAAATGGGGAGTGCAGAGATACAATTCTGGCTTCTTTTGAACTTCGGAATTGGTAGTTGATCACTGCAGGCTGAGTTCCAGAAAAGGTAGAAGGGGAATCGGAGCTTACATGCAATTTAAATCCCAATTTAAAGGGGGGAGGAAGAGGGGTGGCCTCCAGCTTCTTGCTCTCACCCCCATGGCCCCCCCTTCTACGGCTATTTTTCCTGAGCTAATACAAAAATGCATGGAAAAGGAAAGGAAAGGTCCCCTGTGCAAGCACCAGTCGTTTCCGACTCTGGGGTGACATTGCTCTCACAACGTTTTCACGGCAGACTTTTTACGGGGTGGTTTGCCATTGCCTTCCCCAGTCATCTACACTTTCCCCCCAACAAGCTGGGTGCTCATTGTATAGACCTTGGAAGGATGGAAGGCTGAGTCAACCTCGAGGTGGCTACCTTAAAACCCAGCTTCCGCCGGGGATCGAACTCTGGTCGTGAGCAGAGTTTAGGACTGCAGCTTTAACACTCTGCGCCACGGGGCTCTCTTGATGCATGAGCGTGGAGGCAAGCTCACACTAGCTGGAGGCTAGCTCACACTAACTCAGCTTAGAGGGAATGGTGGTGGAGACAGAGAGGAGCTAACTGCAAAAGCTCTCCGGGCAAGTAGAAAATAACCTTCTGGTTCCTTCCCCAGAGATTTGGCTTCTCCTTCCTGGAGACCTTGAGAAGGAAAAGGCTGAATGCTATATTACTGTTGTGCCCCCTTCCTCCTGGAGAGAAAATTGGACTGGTCAAATGGATCGGGAACACCTGGGCCACATAAAGTACCAAAGCTGGCTTTAAAAGCCCCAATTCAGCAAGGGCACAACGCACTGGGCACCAGCTACAGAGATAGCTCTCGACAGCTCTCGTCCAAATCTGATTTTTAAACATCCCCTTCGCTCTTCCTTTTTGGATTGCACTGCTGCACTGCAGCAACTTGTGTTTAAAAAGTCCATTTTTAGGCACGGTTTTTAAGATGCAAGTCAGCTTGGTTTTTTGCAAAGGAAACGGGGGGGGGGGGAACCCTTGAAAATCTAAATGAGTACAGATCTCATCAAGCAGTTGTTCAAGGCGAGAAGGTATCTGCATCAGCTGCACTGTGCAGTGGCAGAAGAAAATGGTTTTTAAAATGCCAGTGTCATCTGCCCCATTTCTTCATTTTTAGTAGAGACCTGAAAGTGACAAAGAGTGGTTCTAGGAATAGCTGGAAACTATGGTTTTACCTGGAAGTGACATAGCGGCACACAGGATGTCATGTCCCTGCCCTCAAGACATTCCCCCCCCCCACCATTGCCAAGCAGAAAGCCAGGTGAGCCTATCTAGTGCCCTCCCCAGGTTCTCAGTCAAGTTTCCAAGTGGAGAATGGATGTTTTCTCTAAGAAGCTCAGGCCAACCACGTCGATCTTGTTCATCAGGAAACTTTGTGAGAAACCAGAATTTGAACCCAGGATTTCCTAGGCATAACTAAAACAATTCTCCACATGAGTTCTGTGTGTGTGTGGATACACACTCTAAAAGTAATCTTTTTAAAAAAAACAACTGAGGATAGAGTGGGTTTTAGGGTTTAATTATGAGAAAACAAACACACATGCTTCCACAACGGGAAGTTTAGGTTCCTCTGCCCAAATGCCTGCATCTGCAGCATGAAAATGCCAAACCTGGAGGTTAGTCAGGATTAAAACAGATTTTTCTCACCCTCTTTGTTCTTTTATTGTAGGATTTCTCTCTGTGCCGACTTCCACATTTCTAGACTATCTTGGGGAATGACTAAAATCAGGGCTTTTTTTGTAGAAAAAGCCCAGCAGGAACTCATTTACATATTAAGCTACACCCCCCTGACATCACCACTGTTTCATGCGGGGCTTTTTTTGTAGAAAAATGGCCAGCAGGCATTCATTTGCATACTAGACCACCACCACCCCCGACACCAAGCCAGACGGAACTGCATTCCTGTGCATTCCTGCTTAGGGTTGCCAATCCCCAGGTGGGGGCAGGGGATCCCCCGGTTTGGAGGCCCTCCCCCAGCTTCAGGGTCGTCAGAAAGCGGGGGGGGGGGGAGGGAAGGGAAATGTCTGCTGGGAGCTCTGTTATTCCCTATGGTGTTTTATTCCCATAGAAAATAATGGAGAATTGATCTGCGGGTATCTGGGGCTCTGGGGAGGCTGTTTTTTTAGGTAGATGCACCAAATTTTCAGTATAGCATCTAGTGCCTCTCCCCAAAATACCCCCCAAGTTTCAAAAAGATTGGACCAGGGGGTCCAATTCTATGAGCCCCAAAAGAAGGTGCCCCTATCCTTCATTATTTCCTGTGGAAGGAAGGCATTGAAAAGGTGTGCCATTCCTTTAAATGTGATGGCCAGAACTCCCTTTGGAGTTCAATTATGCTTGTCACAGCCTTGCTCTTGCCTCAGCCCCCAAAGTCTCCTGGCTCCACCCCCAAAGTCCACAGATATTTCTTAAATTGGACTTGGCAACCCTATTCCTGCTCAAAAAAAAAAAAAAAGCTGTGGCTACAATTAATACTTATGAGTGTGCTCTGTGGTAATCTTAACAAGAGGCCTGTGTTGGAGCATAGGGTGAGACTGACTAGTCTGAAGTCAACCCATGGAGGTTCATAGCTAAATGGAATTCGGACCTGGGTCATGCCATCCTATTTGGACATTCTAATCACCATTCTATAGGGTTGCCAGCTCTGGGTTGGGAAGTACCTGGAGACTTTGGGGTGGGGACTGGGGGGGGGGGGTGTTGAGGAAGTGGGGGGAACCTCAGGAGGGTATAGCACCATAGAGTCTGCCCTCCAAAGCCCCCATTTTCTCCAGGGGAATTGATCTTGGTCATCTGGAGATCAATTGTAATGTCCCACCTGGAGATTGGTAGCTGTACCACTGCGGAATGCCCAGGCCAGGTTATCAGGCTGTGCCTGGCAACCAGCAGGAGTTTTGGGGCAGTGATGTGTGTGCCATGATGTCATTTCCAGAGAAAACTGGAAGTAGCATTATGTCACTCTAGGAATCACTGGAAACTCTATGATAAAACCCACCATAGCAGGAGACCTGGTAACTTGAGGCCTGGTCCATTCTGGGGCCTAGTCCAGGGTAGCCCACTGACATTAAAAAGTAGTACTAATTTTAGTGAACGGCCCTGTCTGCTTTACTTTGTTGCGGGCTTTATCGAAAGAGTCAGCTCCCAGGGAAGGAACTGGGGCTACTTCTTCAAGTGAAGGCTGCGTAGGGTCATGGCTGTAACTCGCTTGGCATGTTTTCACAAGCCGCCTATTAAACTTGGCAACCTTTTTATTGCACCCCCTAGAAGCATTTCATGGCTGGTAGGTTTCCTGACCCGAACTGTGAGCTGCCGCAGGTCCCTTCCCTGGGCATCAGATGTCGAGAGATTTAGCCATTTCTTGGAATTGCTGTCTGCATGAGAATCCCCTCGCCTGTCCCCCGGAAACCCGTCCTTGTCTTCATTTCTGCTAAATGTTTTTCTCTTGCCGCTACATAGTCGCAGATCTGTCGGCCCTTGGAGCTTAACACGTCTGCCTGGAAGAGGCTTGTAAATATGTTTTCGTTCGGCACTGCCATTCGGATAAACAAAGCAAAATTAACAAATTAAACTTCCTGCAAATAAGACCGGCTTTCGCGAGGAGTCCTTCAGGGTTGCTTTTTTCTCCCCTTCCAGAGAACAAAAGTCAGCAGTGATGCCAATGTGTGAGGGGTCGAATCCTTCCTTCTGCTGTTACACAGGTGTAAAATGGGTGGTATTGTCAGTCCTGCCATAGAGGGGAATGAGATGCGTCAGCTGGACCCAAATGCTGCAAGTGTTCCCTAGGAAGAAATAGATCCTCTCTGGTCTGTTTCTCTGTGGCTCCTGGCTTTGACTATGTAGTGGATCCAATGGTACTCTCACAACCTGAGTTCGATCCCGGTGGAAGCTGGGTTCAGGTAGCCGGATCCAGATTGACTCAGCCTTCCATTCTCCCCAGGTCGGTAAAATGAGGACCCAGCTTGCTGGGGGGAAAGTGTAGATGACTGGGGGAAGGCAATGGCAAACCACCCCATAAAAAGTCTGCCAAGAAAGTGTCATGATGTGACGTTACCCCATGGGTTGGTAACTACTTGGTGCTTGCACAGGAGCCTACCTTTACCTTTTTACTCTGCCTTTTCCCCCATCGGGGACCCCTGGCAGCTGACATTGTTGTCCTCACCTCCGTTTTGTCTTTGCAACAGCCCTGCGAGGTAGTTTAGACTGAGAGCGAGCGGTTGGTCCAAGATCACCCAGTGAGCTTCCGTGGTGCAAGTCAGGATTTGAACTCGGGTTTCCCAGATAATAGCCCGGCACTCTTAAATGCTGGTTTGTCTCAATTCTAGTTTAACTAGGAAAATTTCCGAGATTGATTTCAGAACTGGAGCAAGTACTAGGGATGGGCACAAACCAAACCACAAATCATGATTTGTGGTAAAAATGGTGGATTCATGTTTGTTCCGAACTGATTCATCTGATCCCGATGCACCCAAACAAGCCAGTCTTGTTTCTTGGCATGTTATTTGGTTCGTATTTGCTTCGTTCTTCCAGACAGCCTGGTGTGGCATGCTTCCCCAGCCCCTGTGCTTCTGGTCAGTTAACAGTGAAACTGACTAGACACTGCAGCTCTGCTCTCCCTGGCCCACTGCACCTTCTAGTCAATTTCACTGGAAACTGAACTGAAGCTGCAGGGGCTGGGAGGAGCTGCAACAAGCTAGTCAGTTTCCAAGCTTCCTGGGGGTGAAACTGACCTGAAGCTGCAGGGCGGCTTCCCTCTCTTTCCCCAGCTTGACATACTCCCAGAGCAGTTTACGGGGCACCTGCTTTGGGGGCTGTAGCTTGGCTCCCTGAAATCCAATTTGCACCAAACGTGGAGAGATGGTAGAGGAGAGTCTGCCAAAGAGTTTGCTGCAAGTTTGGAGTCTCTGGTCTGCTCATTGGCCATTCTTTGCCTTCCTGAATAGAATGAACTACATATTGTTCAGGAATTTTTTTTTAAGCGCGAACCGAACCACTGATTCAGGCAACCCAACGAACCATAAAATAAAATGAATAATTTTTGTGTTCCATGCGCATCTCTCGCTCACACCCATCATTCTTGTTCCTTCATCCCCTCACATCACTGATGCACACCTGCACATTAATAAAACACTGTAGAAAAGCAGTCTACAAGGGATCGCATTTATGATTAGCATTTCACCATTGTTATATTACGAGCACTGTTTGCTCCATCAGGATGTTAATAAGCAATAAATGTTGGTCTGTCTGCAGATCAGCATCTAGATTAAAGTCTAGTGGCAGCTTAGGGACCAGCTAGATGGGGGGCGTGGGGGTGAGCTTTTGAGAATCAAAGCTCTGACAAAGGAAGCTCTGACTCTCAAAAATTTACACCCCGAAAAACTTTCAGTTCTTTAAAATGGACTCGAATCTAGCTCCTAGAACAAGGGTGGCCAAACTTGCTTAGCCTAAGAGCCGCATAGAATAAATGACAGATGTTTAAGAACCATAAGCCATGGACAAATATCACACACAGAGAAAGATAAAATACATATGTATACACTTTACAGCATGACCAAGCTAGAAGGTGACTTTAAAAAAAAGAAGAAGCTGGGAATAACAGTCTCCCTAAAACCAGCATAGGTTAGGGAGTTATTTTTTGGCACCAGTGCAAGAAGGAAACACAAACGAATACTATATAAATCACTGATCATCGTTTGTATCATGCATCTCTCTTTGCCTTGACACCAAGGTTAGTAAATACAGTTCCTACAAGAGCTATGAAACTAAGAGGGAACCCTGTGCCGCACTCTTCAATTCTGTTCCCCCTTCCAGTGGCTCCCATGGCTCTTTCACTGTTTCTCCACTTTAGGTCTTTGAGTGACCTCTGTGGTGGAGAAGAAGAGCTTGCCAGCCTGCCTATTTCCCCCTCCTTCCCTGCTTCACACACAGTGAAATAGTCACCGATGTGGCAGTGCTCAGAGACTGACTGAGGTTCCAATGCTAAGCATGCTTACTTGAGAGTAAGCCTACATTAAGTAATTCCTGGATCTCCGGGAGCAGCACAATATGTGTCGAAGAGCCACATGTGGCTCCTGACCCGCAGTTCCCCTCCTCCCACCTGTCCTAGAGTCAGGCATTCTCTTCTGAAGTCTGAGAGCCAGTTTGGTGTAGCGGTTAGGAGTGGCAGACTCTAATCTGGTTTGATTCCCCATTCCTTTCACACGCAGCCAGCTGGATGACCTTGGGCCAATCCCAGTTCTCTCAGAGCTTTCTCAGCCTCACCTACCTCATAGAGTATCTGTTGTGTGGAGAGGAAGGGAAAGGAGATTGCAAGCTGCTCTGAGATTAGGAATGAAGGTAAAGGTAGTCCCCTGCGCAAGCACTAAGTCATTACTGACCCGTGAGGTGATGTCACATCATGATGTTTTCACGGCAGACTTTTTATGGGCTGATTTGCCATTGCCTTCCCCAGTCAGCTACACTTCCCCCCAGCAAGCTGGGTACTCATTTTACCGACCTTGGAAGGATGAGTCAACCTTGAGCCGGCTACCTGAACCCGGCTTCTGTCGGGATTGAACTCAGGATGTGAGCAGAGCTTGGACTGCAATGCTGCAGCTTTGCCACTCTGCACCATGGGGCTCCCCGAGTGAAGGGCAGGATGTAAATTCAGTCTCTTCCTTCTTCTTCAGCACCTCCTTGTACAGAACAGTGTCCGAGGCACGTCTTTTGCTTACGGAACAACATGCAAATGTAAGAGTCTTCAGGGATCAAACGTCAGCCTTCATGCTGTCTCAAATGTGATCTTTTTGGAACGGTCTGTTGGCACACGTAGCCCTGTATGACCCGAGCAGCCACAATGTAGTGCTTGAAAAAGACTGGTATCACTGTTTTGAATGTTTTCCCTCCAGAGGAAAAATTCCCTGAAAGTCGGGAACGTGTCCCACAAGCGAGCTATTGCCCATCCCACTAGATTTCTGCTTGCGGGGCATTTTCCCATGTAAGGTAGCCCACCAAAAGGGCAATTGCCTCCCTGTGGTGAGAAGGCTGCCCGTTTGCCACCTCCTTTTCCTTACCACATGTGCGGGCCAGGCCTCAGCTGTAAGCCATCAAGTGTTCCGTAAGCTTAAGGATGCGAGCTGTAAGGAAACTGAATCTTTGCAGGATTAGTGTCCCCACTGCGGGGTTTTCAAAGCAAACAAGCTATAGCCTATTCTTTCTGATCTAGGGCTGGGCTGCATTTTCGTGGGCAGAGTTGCTGTGAAAAAGGGAGGGATCAGCTTTTCTGAAATAGTAAAGCCCCCACCACTAGAAACCACTTTCCCCCCATAAAACAGATTAGGTTCCCTGCTAGCCTTGCCAAAACACTTGCTGCGGATTGCTGTGTTTAAAATTTGGCTCGCAAGGGTCGGTTTTAGAAAGAGGCTCTGGGCATTAAGCAATAAATGATCTTCCTTCTCTCTTGCCCAGGGCTTTTTTGAGCAGGAACGCAAAAGAATGCAGTTCCGGCTGGCTTGGCGTCAGGGGGTGTGGCCTAATATGCAAATAAGTTCCTGCTGGACTTTTTCCACAAAAAGGCATAGGGTGGAATGATTGTGATGGGGGAGTGGCCTAATATGCAAATAAGTTCCTGCTGGACTTTTTCCACAAAAAGCATAGTGTGGAATGATTGTGATGGGGGAGTGGCCTAATATGCAAATAAGTTCCTGCTGGACTTTTTCTTTTTAAAAAAGCCCTGCTCTTGCTACTGTGAAAGAGTTGAGTATGTGTCCACCCCACCCCCCCAAAATAGATCACCAAAACAAGAACCCTTTTTTTTTTCGTGGATGTGGCATAGTGTTGCCAGTCTCCAGGTAGCAGCTGGAGATCTCTAGGGGTTACAACTGGTCTGCAGGCAACAGAGATCAGTTCCCCTGGAGAAAATGGCTGCTTTGGACCTTATGACATTATACCCCATCAAAGTCCTTCCCCTCCCCACGACCTGCCCCCCAAACCTCTGGGTATTTCTGAACCCGGCACTGGCAACTCTAAACTACTTGCAAAGGGGCACTTGATTTCAGCTTGGGCCTATTTGATACTAGAAAATGCTGCAGGATTGGGGAGCTGGCTTGGTTGTCAACTCTGGGTTGGGAAATTCCTGGAACATTTGAAGGGGAGGAAAGCCTGGGTAGTGCCTGATTTACAGAAGGGGAGGGATTTCATCCAGATTGAATGCCGTAAACTCCACCTTCCAGAGCACTCATCTTCTCCAGGGGAACTGTGCTCTGTGGCCTGAAGATCAAGTGTAATGCAAGGAGATCTCTAGCTACCACCTAGAGGATGGCAACCATGGGAGTTGGCCTGTTTGTGATCTAGCAAGGACAGGGGGCATCAGTGGGAAGAGAATCAGGCTTGTGCAGTGGGTGAAGTCTGGGAGGTGCAGAAACAGACACACAGCAACACCTTTTTTGGTTCCCTTTCTGAATCACAGGATTCGTTCCTAACTCTTTTTTTAACCGTGTTTTCAAGGCTGAACCTCCAGTTCAGCTGGGGCCTTAGGAAAAACAGGCAGTGGTGCTACTTAGCCCAGTTTCTTCAGAAGCTGTCTTCAGAAGTTTCTTAGTCCATAGAGAGCCAGTTTGGTGTAGTGGTTAAGTGCACGGGGTTTGATTCCCTGCTCCTCCGCTTGCAGCTGCTGGAGTGGCCTTGGGTCAGCCATAGCTCTTACAGAGCTGTCTTTGATAGGGCAGCTTTTGGGAGAGCTCTCCCAGCCCCACCTACTTCAAAGGGTGTCTGTTGTGGTGGAGGAAGGTAAAGGAGATTGTGAGCCACTCTGAGATTCGGAGTGGAGGGCAAGATATAAATCCAAAATCATCGTCTTTCTTCAGAAGGTTTCCTTTCCAAACCCAAAGAAAGCTTGTAGTCCATGTGGTTTCTGCCATCCTGTTTTGGCAAGTTCTATGCCTGAAGAAGTAGCCCAAGGGATGGCTGATGGGCGTAATGGCGGGCCATTGGGGGTGGGGCTTAGGTGCGACTTGCCCCATCCTTATGATAAGCATAACCTAAACATATTGTGCAAATGTGCTTGATCTGCACAAATTTATGCAGTTGTGGTGGTGGCTCTGAGCACTTTGGGGTGCAAAATTTTGTTCTCCACATGGAGTGCATGCAAGGTGACAAGCGCGCGTGAAATATCCAGAAGAGTGCAGCTATTTATGGAATTCATTATCATGTTACATTTTTTCTGACTTTGGATTTTGCCCGTGATTGATCACCTGTATGCTTCGCGCATTGGCTTCTTTTACATTGCATTTGATCTTGGCTTTGTTTCACGCAATGAACAATATGCCAGACTTTAGTAGTTTCGTAGAGTTTTTTCAGCTCATTTCTTTCAGTCGAGGGGGGACGTTCTTTGCAGAGAAGGACGTCTGAGACCAACAGAGGACACAGCGCCTTGATGCAGTGATTGGTCCAAGTAGGTCAAAGGGAGTGCTCAGATATCTTTGGCTTCCATCCACTGGGCAAAGGCTGACAATTCCTGGAGATTTCGGGGTGGAGTCTGGAGAGAGTTGAGGTTTGCAAGAAGTACAGTCTATACCAGGGGTGGCCAAACTGTGGCTCGGGGAGCCACATGTGGCTCTTTCACACATATTATATGGCTCTTGAAGCCCCCACTGCCCCATCGGCCAGCTTGGAGAAGGCATTTCTCTCTTTAAATCACTTCTCCAAGTCAAGCTAGCCAGTGGCTGGGAGATTGCATTTAACGTTAAAGTTGCTTTCTTTCCACCTCTCCTCCTTCCCCCATCTTCCTTCCTTCCTTGTAGCTTTTAATCATCTAATGTTTATTCTATGTGGCTCTTGCATTAAGCAAGTTTGGCCACCTCCGGTCTGTGCTTAAAATACAGCTGCGTGAACAAGGTGAGGTGGAGCAGTCCATAGAGCTGCCATTTCCCTGGGTTCGTGTTTGCATTTCATATTAGCAGACAGGTTGTCTGTTGTTAATTAATAGCACCAGCGTGTATTCACTGTCAGGGATATGTTTTTCCTTTACCCGTGCCCCCCCTTCTCATTATACAAATACACATATGTCTAGGCAAGGGAGGAGAGATGGGATTCAGAATTTTGCTTTGGTCCCCAAGAGGGCAGACTCTGATTTAGGTGTTATTTACTCCATATGGTTGCCAATCTCCAGCCAAATCCTGGAGATCTCCCAGAATTGTAGCTGATTGCTAGTCTATGGAGATCAGCTCCCCTGGAGAAAACATCTGCTTTAGAAGATAGATTGCATGGCATTATATCTTGCAGAGGTCCTTCCCTTCCCCAGAACATGCTGCCCAAATCACCAGGAATTTCCCAACTCAGTGATGCCCATCCTAATTAAATGTTGTTAATATTGTTTTGCACTTGTATTGTCTTTTCAGTCTTCAACGTGCTTCACACCCACGGCTTTTTTCTGTAGCAGGAACTCCTTTGCATATTAGGCCACACACCCCTGATATAGCCAATCCACCTGGAGCTTACAGGGCTCTTAGTACAGGGCCTGAATCTTTGCAGGATTAGTGTCCCCGCTGCAGGGTTTTCAAAGCAGGGCTCTTAGTACAGGGCCTACTGTACTAAGCTTACAGGGCTCTTAGTATAGGGCCTACTGTAAGCTCCAGGAGGATTGGCTATACCAGGGGGTGTGTGGCCTAATATGCAAAGGAGTTCCTGCTACAAAAAACGCCCCCTGCTCACACCTATTATCAACAGCCTTGTAAGTCAGGCCAGTAGGATTATTCCCTTAAGATGAGGGGGTGAGGTTGAGAGAGAGCGGCAAGTGCAGGAGCCACATTTGAACCCAGGACAGGGCAGAACAAGGCAGAAAGCCATTCCTGTTGGCAGCAGAGGAGAGGATTTGCAATAATGGGTCTAAATTAAGGGTGGGAAGATACTGATTGGATATTAGAAAAAACTTTTTTTGTAGGAAGTGTCTTCTGGCAGGACACAGTTTCAAATGCTGGCTCTTTCTCTCAGAACCTCCTACATAGGCATGGGTAAAGGTTTTAACCTGTGCCAATGCATCCCAAGTTTGTGATGTACTACTTGTGTTTGCGAGTCAGAGGGAGGGGAGCACATCCTAAAAGTTCCAAGTGTTGTTTCTAGAGATTTTTCATCGGTACAGTGATTTTATACCTTTAAACCAGGGGTGTCAAACTCATTTGTTATGAGGGCCGGATCTGACATAAATGAGGCCTTGTTGGGTCAGGCCATGTGTGTACGTACTTAAGATTAGGTAGCAGAGCTATAAACTTTATAAAGGTCACATACAAATACAATTAAGGATTTAAAAAAAAACCCTTTAAAACATTAGCACTCATTGGCCTTAAAGGTGGTTTCTTTGTATTTCTTCCATGGGATCCAGGGAACTGGACAAAGGAAGCTCTGGCTCTTTCCTTCCTTCCCCAGGGGACCAGGAGGAGGAGGCGCCTCAGCCAATAGAAGGAACAGAGGCTTGGCTCAGTCACTCTGCTGTGCGACTGAGAGAGCCTGGCAAAGCAAGCTCTGCTTCCCTCCCCAAGGGAGGAGCTTCTGCCAGTGGGGAAAATAGCGGTTTTGCTCTGTAGCTCCTGTGTGATTGAACAAGCCTGGCAAAGCAAGCTGTCGTGCAGAAGGCTGCACAAGAGAGGGAGAAGGAAGGAGATGACAGCCAATTGCTCGGGGGCTTGATAGGAGCCCTCTGGGGGCCGCATGTTTGACACCCCTGTTTTAATCAGTAATTTTAAAATGAAAATCAAGGCTCCTGCTGAGCCTGAAGTTCCCATCCATGAGGGCTGCAGTTCCGCAGAGCTTGGAAGGCTGAGATGTTCTGCCAGGCTTTTGGTTGAGGGCAATGACGGGCACCATCTTGGCTGGCACGCCCCTCACCTCCCTCTCCCCTCCCAGCCATGTTTCCAACTATGTTTCTGCTATTTATAGGAAGTGGTGACTCAGTTTGATGATGCCATCTGTGAATTGTTTTTATTTAGATTGTCTAATTGTTGGGATTGTTTTTATTTAAATTGTCTAATTGTTGGATTGTTTCATCTTGATGTATTTATGACTGTTGTGTATCTCTCAGAGCCCTGAATATTAAAGGGTGGAGTGATCCACAAATCACAATTATAAGTAAGTAATAATAAGGGCCATCTGCTGTGTCTCTGCATGAGTTCCTGCTCTGGAGTTTCTTCTTCCAAATTAGCCAACATCGAGGGCCTTTAAAGAATTCCCTCCTTTTCTCTGCACTGAATATGATTGGCTCATGCATTTCTTCAATACACAGAGCTGTGGCAGAATTACCCTCAGATGAGGTTGCACATTGCATCTCTGCATGAGTTGCTGCTCTGGCTGTGACAGTCACTTTGATAGGCAGGGATCTGGTAAAGTTTCTCAGGTCAGGCTGTCTTGATCTCTCTTTATGAGTCTCCATTCTAGTTTTCTATTGATCTGGGTTTAAATCCTTGGTCCTTTGTGAAACTCACTGGGGGGACAATAGGATATCTCACAGAGCTGTTGAGAGGAGGACATGAGGGGTGTCATTCTAGGGCCCTCTGGCTCCATATTATAAATTACAGTGAAATATTTGCCCAATAAGAAAGCTTGCCCTGGGCAGTTTCATGTGAAATTATTCCAGTTTAATGCTATTGATTTCAATAGGGTTGCACTGCTGGTTTCTTACATCTCCTAGCAATTATGCCCCCACTTGGAGACCTGGAAAAAAATGGGCAGATTTGATGCTTACCAGTAGGGTTGCCAGGTCCAGCTCAAGACATATCTGGGGACTTTGGGGGTGGTGCCAGGAGACTTTGGGAGTGGAGCCAGAAGCGAGGGTGTGTGACAAGCACCACTGAACTCCAAAGGGTGTGCGGTCCCTTTAAAGTTCTAGCCATCATATTTAAAGGGACCGCATGCCTTTTAAATGTCTTCCTTCTGTTTGGAAATAATGGATGGGGGCACCACCTTCTGGGACTCATAGAATTGGTCCCCCTAGTCCAATCTTCTTAAAACTTGGGGTGGGGTGTTGAGGCACTGGCTGCTTTAGAGGGCGGGCTTTAATGCATTGTGCTTTGCTGAGGTCCCTCCCAAAGCCCTGCCCTTCCCAAGCTACACCCCCAAAATCTCCAGGGATTTCTCCATTCAGTGCCAACAACCTGATCACTCAGGGAAGCGGGACAGTGGTCAGATCCAGCAGGGCTCTTCTGGGGAAAAGGTCTGATGACTGCTGTTCACCGAATCAAGAGGAAACTTGTAAATGGAGCCTCCAAGTTCTGAGACAATGTAAAGTTAAAGGTGGTACGGTCCCCCTGTGCCAGCATCGAGTTGTTACCAGCCCATAGCGTGACATCACATCATGATTTTTTTTTGGCAGACTTCTTACAGGGGTGGTTTGTCATTGCCTTCCCCAGTCATCTACAAGCTGGATACTCCTTTTACCGACCTCGGAAGGATGGAAGGCTGAATCAGCCTTGAGCCGGCTACCTGGACCCACCTTCCGCCGAGATCGAACTCAGGTCATGAGCAGAGCTTGGACTGCAGTACTGCAGCTTACCGCTCTGCACCACGGGGCTCCTAGAGACAGTGTACCCCAGTCTAAAACAATATGGGAGGGCTGCTTCCGTTCTCACCAGGCCAGCCAATCATGGGATGGGCCAGCCAATCAGGATGCTGGACTTAGGTGGGCCAGTGGCCTGATGGAGGAGGGAGCTCATTTTAAAGACATTGCGAGGTGCAGTGAATTTGGGTGAGAGAGCAACCGGGGCACGGAGGAGGTCCTCCGTGCCTTCTCTGCACGCTGGCGTCCAGGCAATTCACAGCCGGACCCCATTTCCATTTTTATGAGCTTATAAACTTGGCTGCAGTGACTAATTCCCTGCTCTCTTCTTCTGCCAGTGCTGGGGGCTGCCTTGTGAGAGGGTGGGGTGGAAAGGGGAGGGGGAGCCTGGGCTGAGAATCCCAGCACAGCCAGCCTTGGTGTGGTACCAAAGGTTTTTTTTTTCCCCTGAAGAAGAATTTGGCACCGTCTGCTTGGATGAACAGGGGAAGGGGTTTTGAAGCCGGGCGTTTCGAGAAGTTTGGTGACTGGCTGCAGGGTGTGGTCTTTGCATCCATACCTGAACCTGCGTTCGTTTTCTATCAAAGCGAGCGACCGTTCTTCCTTTCCTTTAAAAAAAAATAGATTTCGTATTTGGCCTTGGCTTTGGTTCTCTCTGTGTTTTGCTCCTGGGGTTGTCGGTTCGTTGCGGTTGTGTAGATTTGTTGACATTGCATTACACAGGTCGGATTATTTTCTCGTACGGTGGGGGCGTACGATGGATGTCATTTATATGCAGGGCTTTTTTTGTAGTAGGAACTCCTTTGCATATTAGGCCACACACACACACACACGCACAAACACGATGTAGCCTATCCTCCAAGAGTTTACAGTAGGCTCTGTAAGAAGAGCCCTGTAAGCTCTTGGAGGATTGGCTACATCAGGGGTGTGTGGCCTAATATGCAAATGAGTTCCTACTACCCAAAAAGCCCTGTTTGTATGTATTGTGGGTCATACTGATTTATTGACATATGTGCAAAGAAGTGGATTCAAAGGAAAATAAAAATTGAAGCTGGTTTTTGGACCAGAACTTCAGGGCTGAAAAATCCAAAATCATCTCCAGGCTGTTGTTTGTTGCTGTCCTTCACCTGTGGTAGCTTCCGGGTAGAATTCTAGAAGGAGCTCCTTTGCATATTAGGCCACACACCCCAGATGTAGCCAATCCCCCAAGAGCTTACAAGGCTCTTTTTTGTAAGCTCTTGGAGGATTGGCTACATCAGGAGTGTGTGGCCTAATATGCAAAGGAGCTCCAGCTAGAATTCCACCCCTAGTTAGCTCTCACTTGTTCTGTTTTTCTGCATCCCTGGATTTGTTGGGGGTGGTGGGAGAGATGCTTTTGGTGCGTGTTATTATTATGGAAATAGGGGTTTGCCGTAGGAATCCAGGAAATCTTCAACTACACCCTGTGTATACATTTGTTGTCAATCCTCAGGAGAAGGAAAATAGAAACAGTGCAGCAGTACTATGGGGGACCTTGGTGGAGATTTAGTGTGTGTAGGGGGGATTAAAAAGTGCAAAAATGCCCTTTGTGTTTTCTTTAGAAAGGGGAGATGAAATGGTTTAGAGCTTGAGAGGTTCGAGGGTGAACGACTGGCCGGTTTGTGTTTTTTTTCTCCTCTTTTTTTCAAGCAGTGAGAACATAACTTCTTTTTTTTTTAATCTTCAACCCCATTCATCATCTCTCTGCCGGGGGACATCGAGATAAAGTGGCAGTAAATTAGAAAGTGTTAAGGAGGCAATCGGCGAGGCTGTGAGCCCAGGATTGCTTTTTTTTTTTTTGATTGGGGGGAAACAACCACAAAGTCTCTCCCTTTGTAAGGATGCCGGCGATGGTGGTGGAGGACCAGCCCTACATCTTCATCCTCTCGACCTCGGAATCATCTGGTTGCCATGGTGATACATGGTTTCTTATTCTTCCCCTCCTTCCCATGCCGCCAGCAGTCGACAATCAAAGGCACCATCTGCCAAGGATGGGCGAATGGGTATTTTTTTGGTTTTGTGGGGGCCACAGTGACGCCCTCGCCTCTGTCTGACAAAGAGAACTTTGGCTCCTGAAAGCTCACACTCTGAAACTCTTTTTTGGTCTCTAAGATGCCACTGGACTCAAATCTAACTTCTACTGGAGACCAGTGCCGCTATCTTCTGAAGTCCTTTCCCAAGTCCCTCTGTTTTGCGTTTCCCCTCTACCGCTAATGGGCCAGAAGTGGAACTTGATGGAGACACTGCTGTACAGAATCCATACCCGTCACATGGCATACCTTTTGGCTTCATGAAGACACCAGACCCGTTGGCTACAAAGCTTTTGGTCATCTCCTCAGGAGCCACAGAGAATAAACATTAGATGTTTGAGAGCTGCAGGACATGAGTGTCAGGTGCAGGTAGGTAGGTAAGTAGGTAGGTAGGAAGAAAGGAAGGAAAAATACTTGGGAAAGGAGAGGTGAAAAGAAAGCAATTTTAACTTTAAATGCATTTTCCATGCTGCCAGCTGGCTTGGCTTGGAGGAGATGTGATTTAAAGAGAAAAATGCCTTTTCCAAGCTGGCCAGTGGGTGGTGGGGTCTTCGAGAACCACACGATATGTGTGAAAGAGCCACATGTGGCTCCCGAGCCACAGTTTGGTCACTCCCGCCCCAGAGTGTGTACTCGATGGCCTTGTACCCTACTGAGGTCCTTGTCGTTCCCAAGCTCCACCCCCAAATCTCTAGGAGTTCTCAAACTTGGATCTGGCACCCCTACTCCCTATCCCCCACTGGTGGTTGGGGGGACCTGGCAAACCTACGGAATGACTTTGGGCCAATCATAAGCTCTCAGCCTAACCTGCCTTACAGGGTTATTCCAAGGATAAGAAGGGGGAGGGGGGAGGGTCCCGAAATGTCCGTTGCCCTGAGCTTCTTTGAAGGAAGGGGGATTAAAATGTCCATTATGTATACAGTAGGATTCCGTTCTCTAATACAGACAGCTTCTTCAGGAATGACTCTTGCGTGGCTGTAACAAGATAAGGGATTAGCGGCTCGGTTTTTGGCAACGCTAAACATGTACAGTGTATGTTTGATAGACTCGCTATTGAATTTTGCAACCTCGGCACAACTCGAAAATCCCACTTCTTGCTCCCCCCCTCCCCCCGAACCGAGCCTGCCACATTTTATTTCCCGTTGAATTGCACCAAGTTTCCCTCTCCTTTAATCTGTGCAAAATTAAACTTTTTTTTTTTTTTTGCAGAAAGGAAAGGCAAGTTTGGCACCTCCTGAATTTTTGGACTGTGGATTAGGGCCGTCTTGCCTTATGTCTTATTTTGAGATGTAATATATGTATATATTTTAAAATTTAACAATCCACAGCTTCTCCCTCCCTTTCTGGCTGGCAAGTCACAGCTGATTTATGGCGACCTTGTTGGGTTTCTAAGTAGGGTTGTCAATCCCCAGGTGGAGGCAGGGGATCCCCCAGTTTGGAGGCCCTTCCCCTCACTTCAGGGTCATCAGAAAGTGAGGGGAGGGGAGGGAAATGTCTGCTGGAAACTCTAGTATTCCCTGTGGCGACTTATTCCCATAGGAAATAATGGAGAATTGATCAATGGGTATCTGGGGCTCTGGGGGGGCTATTTTTTGAGGTAGAGAGACCAAATTTTCAGTATAGCATCCAATGCCTCTCCCCAAAATATCTCCCAGATTTCAAAAAGATTGGACCAGGGGGTGCAATTCTATGAGCCCCAAAGGAAGTGCCCCTATCCATTATTTCATATGGAATGCATTTAAAAAAGGTGTGCAGTTCCCTTTAAATGTGATGGCCAGAACTTCCTTTGGAGTTCAATTATGCCTGTCAAACCCTTGCTCATGGCTCCACCCCCAATGTCTCCTGGCTCCACCCCCAAAGTCCCCAGATATTTCTTGAATTGGACTTGACAACCCTATTTCTAAGGCAGGAGAGGTTCAGAGGTTGTTTGCCATTACCTGTTTCTCTGTCACAAGCCTGGCATTCCTTTGTGGTCTCCCACTCAAATACTAACCAGTGCTGTCCCTGCTTAGGCTTCTGAGGTCTGAAGAGATCAGGCTTACCTGGGCTATCCAGATTAGGGCATCAACCACATCAGGCAATGATAGTTCTTATGTATATTGTTATAGGCATGCACAGCATCTTTTCAAGGATGTGTTTATGGTTTGTGATTAATTCCATCCACAGTTAATATGTTCTATCATATCTGATAATACGCTATTGAGAGTTCAGCATTACACGATTGAATTTGCTATCCAAATATACTAATAATCTTACCGGAATTATATAAAACTTTCCTGGTAATAGACTTCCTTTTGTATACTACACTGTTTGTGTTTTAGAATCATAGAATGATAGAGTTGGAAGGGACCTCCAGGGTCATCTAGTCCAACTCCCTGCACAGTGCAGGAAACTCACAAATACCTCCCCCTAAATTAACAGGATTTTCATTGCTGTCAGGTGGCCATCTAGCCTCTGTTTCAAAACCTCCAAGGAAGGAGAGCCCACCACCTCCTGAGGAAGCCTGTTCCACTGAGGAACTGATCTAACGTTCAGGAAGTTCTTCCTAATGCTGAGACGGAAACTCTTTTGATTTAATTTCAACCCGTTGGTTCTAGTCAGACCTTCTGGGGCCACAGAAAACAATTCCACACCATCCTCTAGATGACAGCCCTTCTAGTACTTGAAGATGGTGATCTTATCACCTCTCAGCCACCTCCTCTCAGTGTTTAATTTGTTGCTCTGCCTCTTGAGATGGCAAAAACAAAGGTACATGTGCTAAGGTAGGATAGAATGCAGCAGTTTGCAGTTCTCGCTCTCTCTCTCTTTTTCTCAAGTTTTACATTCTAGCGTGGAATTTTGTTCACAAAACTTAGGCATCCAGAGGCTGATGGTAGCTACTTTGGTTGCGGAAAAGCACTTTGCCCAGGGTGTCCCTCTTCTGCAGATGTCCTGGATCAAATGTTCAAATCAAACCCCGAGGGCAACCGGTGAAGGGTTTCCCCTCTTGTGCAGTTTCTGTAGCTCCTGTGGTGTGTGGGATGCCTTGTGGTTTCCCTGCAGAGCTGGTCGTGAACTTCCCCAGCTTATTATGGCAATGAGAAATGACAGCCTGCAGGGCAGAAGCCAACCCTCCAGACTTTGAAGTGAGTGCACAGGAGCCAAGATCTTGCTCTTTTCATGGAGTTGCGAGTCTAGGCTGTCTGGGGGAGGCAAACTATTAATTACAGGCAGAGTTCAAGCCTGGCTGATGTTTGGAGGGTTCACGGATCATCGCTGTTTCATACATTGAGGCCTCCAGAGCATGTGCAGAGTGCATTGTTTCCCTGGGCTATATGGTCCTTGAAGTTTCCCATATATTGTGCATATGAAGGGCAGGGTTTTTTGTTTTTTGTTTAGCAAGAATGCAGTTCCAGCTGGCTTGGAATCAGGCCTAATATGCAAATGAGTTCCTGCTGGGCTTTTTCTACTCCCCCCCCCCAAAAAAACCCCAGCCCTGGGCACATGTGTAGGCTTTGAGACTGAATCGATAATAGGGTTGTCAATCCCCCGTTGGGAGCAGGAGATCCCCCAGTTTGGAGGCTCTCCCCCCTCTTCAGAACTATCAGAAAACTTGAAAGGGGGAGGGAAATTGAATGTCCACTGGGCACTCCATTATACCCTATGAAGACTGGTTCTCATAGGATATAATGGAGAATTGATCTGTGGGTGTCTTAAGCTCGGGGGGGGGGGCGCTGTTTTGTTTGAGGTTGGCACCAAAATTTTCAACATAGCATCTGGTGCCTCTCCTCAAAATACCCCCTAAGTTTCAAAAAAGATTGGACCAGAAATTCCAACTCTATGGCCTCCAAAAAAAGTGTACCCCCGTCCTCCATTATTTCCAATGAATGGAGGTCATTTAAAAAGAGCATGGGCCCTATAAATGTGATGGCCACAGTCCCCTTTGGCGTTGTCACAGCCTTGCTTATATCACAGCCTTGCTCCTGGCTCCACCTCCAAAGTCTCCTGGCTCCATCCCTAAAGTCCCCAGATATTTCCTGAGTTCGACCTGGCAGCCCTAAATAGACACCTTCTGATTTTCTTTTTCGCTTGACTTCCAGAATAACAGGAAGGCATCTTCCTTGCAACAGCATTTGCATTCTTGTTCGCATCAGATCAGCACTGGGTCTCCTGATTTTTCTAAGAACCAAATCCCTGACTCTTTCTTGTTGCGTTTTCCCCATGATGAATTTGGGTTGGGACATACCTGTAGATCTGGGGGGTGGAGCCTGAGAAGGGCGGGGTTTGGGGAGGGGAGGGACTTCAGTGGGGTAGAATGCCAGAGAGTCCGCCTTCCAAAGCAGCCATTTTCTCGAGGAGAACTGATCTCCATCTGCCTGGAGATCTGTTGTGATCCCAGGAGATCTCCAGCAGCCGTTTGGAGGCTGGCAACCCTAAAACCCTCCGAGGATCCCGCCGTTTTTCCCCTGCTTCGTTTTGCTGCATGTATAGATGGCAAAGGGGAGCGTGACTTCTTGGCACTCAGATGCCCCACTGTGTGGACTGGCTTTCGTGACGGCATACGTCTTGTGGGTCAGATGGATCTAAGCCCCAGCACCTACCTCTTTAGAAAGCAAACTAGGATCATAATTGACTCCATATGACTGGGGAATGGCGAGGGGAACGCTTGAAGAGAGATCCCCTGGGTTTGGGTGGAGTGCGTTTTCCTCAGTATTACTGAACACAGGCAGCCTCTGTATGTTTGGTAGCAGAGGGCATGCGTTTATATTTGTAAAATCCTTGGAAGAAGGGACTAGGGTTGCCAAGTCTGGGTTAGCAGGGGTCATTTTGTAAAATAAAAGGTTCCGGAGCTCATTAGCACAACCCATTTGCATAACACATTTGCATATGCCACGCACCCCTGACACCACCTGAAGGTGTCCTAAGTTATATCAGCTCAATATCTACCTTAAAATGCTTCATGAATTATAATTGTCATAATCAAACTTACTCCCATGATACATTTTAAATGACTTTCTCCTATGTGGCCAGAGTGGCATGAGGAAGATTTCCATCTGTTTTGGTGTAGTGGTTAAGTGTGTGGACTCTTATCTGGGAGAACCGGGTTTGATTCCCCACTCCTCCACTTGCAGCTGCTGGAATGGCCTTGGGTCAGCCATAGCTCTGGCAGAGGTTGTCCTTGAAAGGGCAGCTGCTGTGAGAGCCCTCTCCAGCCCCACCCACCTCACAGGGTGTCTGTTGTGGGGGAGGAAGGGAAAGGAGATTGTGAGCCGCTCTGAGACTCTTCAGAGTGGAGGGCGGGATATAAATCCAATATCATCATCTTCATCTTCTTCTTTTCCCATTTTTTGTGAGAAAAAATATCAGAAAATCTGTCAAATCTTAAAGTTCAGCAAAATTCTCATAGGGGGTTTGAACAATGGAGCCCAGAAGCAAGGGAAAGGAGATTGTGAGCCGCTCTGAGACTCTTCAGAGTGGAGGGCGGGATATAAATCCAATATCATCATCTTCATCTTCTTCTTTTCCCATTTTTTTGTGAGAAAAAATATCAGAAAATCTGTCAAATCTTAAAGTTCAGCAAAATTCTCATAGGGGGTTTGAACAATGGAGCCCAGAAGCAAGGGGTTTTTTTTTTGGGGGGGGGGGGGTTACAATAAGAGTACAATCAAATGTAGAGGATCCAGAGCTCCTCTCCTGCCCAAAATGAGTGTTGGAAGATACCAGGATACCAACATCTGGTGTTACAACTGATCTCTAGACTACAGAGGTCAATTCCTTTGGAGCAAATAGCTGCTTCGGAGGGTCTCAGGTTCTAGGCGCAGCGGAAGCGTGCTGGGCCCATAACCCTGTCGATGCGCGTAGAGAGACCCAGAGGATGATGCTTAGCGACGCAAGAATGAAGGCTGTACACAGTAGCTGTAAAACCACTATATACATTTATTTACACCAACTCACTCTCCTGACTGACAATATGCTCCACTGCACTCCAACTCCTTTAACCCACAATCACCACTGTTGCTCTGTACATTTATACATGGGACAGCCAATCAGCAACTTGCTGTGTCATGCTGACTCTGCTGGCTGATGTAAGACTTCTGGCAGCCAGCCACCTGCTGTCAGGTAGATCATCTAAGCCTCTAGATCTACTTTCTGTTTTGCAGCACATGCTATAAGCTGTCTCTTTTACACATAATAGTGACAAATGCTACCAAGGACCTTCCCCTCCCCCAATTCTTCCCTTTCTAGGCTCCATCCTCCAAATCTCCAAGAATTTCCCAACCCAAAGCTGGCAATCCTAGTTAGGACTCATTCTTAGCTTTCTTTCTGCCATGCTTGTTTTGCCATGAACTAGAACCGTTCTTCCGGGTTCTTTCTATGGAGGACTCTGCCGTTTGTATAGATTTCCTGCCTGTAGAAAACTCGCATGCCTGGGGGAAAGGTTAGGCTAGAATCTTTCTTCCTTGACATGCTAGTTTTCTGCATTGAGTGAGAAGCAGGCAATGTACCTTCGACACTCCGAGGTTCTACAGATACCTTGGTAAAGACCTTTCTCTGTCCTAGAGCTGGTACCAGTCACAGCAGAGAGTAATTTGGCAGACATATTGTATGTCAAGCAGCCTTAGTTGTCGAACGTTAGACCCGGGATCCGAACGGCCCATTCACACACGCAAGCGATCGCCTGGTGTCAGAATCCCCAGCTGTTGGGAACGAGCATTTAGTCATCATTTAGGGAGGGAAATTGTTCAGGCTGGAGCAAAAATGAGATAAAATTACAGAAACAAATTAAGGACGGATAAGAATCGCTTATCGTAATTGCAATCTGCCGCATTGGACAGCTGAATATGTGGACGCTTGCCACCGGGAAGACGAGAGAAGCAATTTCTTTCTCCAACCCCGTTTCTGTCACTGTTTTTTCTAATGAAAATTCAATTTGGGGGCGCGTCTGGGCTGATAATCTTGTCTCAAAGATGGATGCTTGTAGAATCTTATGTTCTTGACCAGAGGGCCACTCGACAGATGGGAGCCCCCCCGACTCCCTCACACGTACAGTCTCTGAGATGGTCTGGAGTTCTTCTTGAACAGTCACGCGCATGGGGATCAAACTGAGGACCCTGCAGAGTGGGCCAGAGTTATTTGTCCCAGCCAAGCTGCTATCAGGAGGCAAACCAGTGCAGCGTCACAGTTAAGAGTGTCAGATTGGTATTTGGGAGACCAGGCCTCATGTTAGGCAGGAGCTCACAGGAGCAGAGCTCCAGAACCTCTACATTTTACTGTGCTCTTTCTTTCTTAACCCCCCGCCCCATAAAAATACTTGCTTCTGGGCTCCATAGTTCAAGCCCCAGGTGAGAATTTTGCTGAAGATTTGACAAACTTTCTAATATTTTCCCCCCCACAAAAAATGGGAGAAGAACCAAAACATACCAAGCAGACAGATGGAAATCTTCATCATGCCACTATGGCCACATAGGAGAAGGTCATTTAAAAAGTATGATGGGAGTAAAGTTTTATTATGACAATGATAATTCAAGAAGCATTTTAAGGTAGATGCTGAGCTGATCTAATTTAGTCCACCTTCCCGTGATGTCAGGAGTGTGTGGCAGATGCGAAGGAGTTATGCAAATGAGTTGTGCTAATGAGCTCTGACACCTCTTTTTCGACAAAATGACCCCTGGGGAGACCTAAATTCGAATCCTCACTCATGCCATGGAAGCTCATTCGGTGACCTTGGGCTAGTCACATGCTCTCATTCGTGAGGATAAAACAGAGGGGAAGAGAAGGCTGTAAGCCGCTTTGAGTCCCCACAAGGGAGAAAGGCAGGCTACAAATGAATTAAATAAATCCAGCTGGGAGATTTCACTGAAGTTTCTGGTCTTTGTGAACTGGGAAGCCCAGGAATAGGATTCATGCCAATGGAAAAGTTAGGACTGGCCTGATACATTGAGGAAGCCACCTGGGGCTTCCCCAAGGCTTGAGGGTGAAACATAAGAGAAGCCGTATTGGCCAGTGACCCATCCAGTCCAACACTCTGTGTCACACAGCAGCCATCAGGAGGTCCACCAGTGGGGCCAGAACTCCAGAAGCTCTCCTGCTGCGCCCCCCAGGCACCAAGAATACAAAGTATCACTGCCCCAGACATAAGAGAAGCCATAATGGGTCAGGCCAATGGACCGTCCAGTCCAACACTGTGTCAGTCAGTAACCAAAACCCAGATCCCATCAGGAGGCCCACCAGGGGGGGCCAGAACTTCAGAAGCTCTCCCATTGTTGCCCCCCCTCATTACCAAGAGCATCACTGCCCCAGACATAAGAGAACCCATGTTGGATCAGGCCAGTGGCCCATCCAGTCCAACACTCTGTGTCAATTAAAGGCCAGAGGCCATCAGGAGGTCCACCAGTGGGGTTAGAACTCCAGGAGCCCTCCCACTCTTGCCCCACAAGCACCAAGAATACCTAGAGCATCACTGCTGCAGACATAAGAACATAAGAGAAGCCATGTTGGATCAGACCAATGGCCCATCCAGTCCAACACTCTGTGTCACACAGTGGCCAAAACCCCACTTCGAATGGCAGAAGGCTGCAGGTTCATTCCCCGGCATCTCCAAGTAAAAGGACCAGGTGTAGAGTTGTTAGCAGCAGGTTGGGAAATCTCTGGAATTCTGGGGGTGGAGCCTGGAAAGGGGAGGTACCTCAGTGGAGTATACTGCCATAGAGGCCTTTCTCCAAAGCAGCCATTCCCCCCAGCAAAAGTGATGATGGAAGTCTGGAGGACAGGACAGGTGGGATTATGGGAGATCTTCAGACCCCACCTAAAGGTTACAAGCAGGAACTCCTTTGTATATTAGGCTACACCCCCTGATATAGCCAATCCCCCAAGAGCTTACAGAGCTCTTAGTACAGGGCCTACTGTAAACTCTTGGAGGATTGGCTATATCAGGGGGTGTGGCCTAATAGGCAAAGGAGTACCTGCTACAAAAAAAGCCCTGGTAATAACAATAATTCCACTTAGAACAGGCATACAATCAAAAAGCTATAACATTTAATATAAAGCATACACCAAAATGAATTTTAAAACATTGTTTGAATATCATTGCATAAAATTTGCAAACCGTATGCAATTTCACATATACATTTGATGGACTTCCAATCACCACAATAACTATACACATTTCGGCCCCTAAGGGCTTTTCTCAGGGGTCAATATATTCAGACAATATGTTTTAAAATTCATTTTTGTGTGTGTTTTATATTAAATGTTATACATTTTTATGAATTGTGTTATAGGCAGCTTGACCCTCTGTTACACTGTTTAGATTTGGGTTGAATCCCTCCCACCCCTTTCTTTGTTATTTATACAATAGAAAATATACATCAGTCCATTCCAATTATACTCAGTCGTTCCAATTGATGTTAAATAATTCCAGTTGAAATTCATACAGATTCACAGTAGATAGTCTGTTCTCCTTAATCCCATGAATAGCAGTAATAGGACTGTTGCCTAGGGCCTTCTTAGCAGATGCCTGCTAGAAAGTGGAATAATAGAATCATAGAGTTGGAAGGGACACCCATAGTCATCTAGTCCACCCCCCTGCACAATGCAGGAAACTCACAATACCTCCCCCTAAATTCTCAGGATTTTCATTGCTGTCAGATGGCCATCTAGCCTCTGTTTAAAAACTTCCAAGGAAGGAGAGCCCACCAGCTCCCAAGGAATCCTCTTCCACCGAGGAACCGCAAAACGGTCAGGAAGTTCTTCCTAACGTTGAGCTGGAAACCCTTCTGATTTAATTTCAAGTAACACAGAGTCTTCTTGTCCCATAGGAATACTGTACATTTATGTCTTCATTGACCTGTAAAACTTGTGTTAATCCCGTGCCTGAGGAAACTACTGAAACAGGAAGTGAAAGTTAACGGTATTATCACTGCTATTCACGGAATGAAGGAGAATGGACTAACTACTGTGAATTTGTATGAATTTCAACAGCAATTATTTAGCGTCAATTGGAACGACTGGGTATATTTTCTATTGTATGCCTGTTCTAAGTAGAATTATTGTTACTACAAGAGAACTTTTTATTCATAGTATTTTTGGGTCACGGTAGCCTTCTTTGGGTTAGGGTTTGTCCCACCTGGAGGTTGGCAACCCAAGCAGTAGGTGATGTGAGACACTTCAACCCAAGACCTTGGAGACCGGCTGTGGGCCAGGGAGAACAAGACTGACTCCGATGAAGCCAAGGGTCTGTCTTGGGGTTGTCAACTCCGGGTTGGGAAATCCCTGGAGATTTAGGGGTAGCCTGAGAGGGAGGGTTTCGGGAGGAGTGAGACCTCAATGGGACATAATGCCATTGAGTCCACCATCCAAAGAAGCCAGTTTCTCTAGGGGAATGGACCCCTGTTGCCTGAAAGTCAGGTCTAATTCTAGAAGATCCCCAGGCCCCGCCTGGAGGCTGCCAACTCTAGTCTATCTCAAAAGAAAGCAGCTTCGCCTCTTCGTAAAGTTCATGTTCTATACATGGGAATGCTGGCTGTTGGCCATCTTTATTTATTTAGTTATTTTGTCAATTTCTCTTCCGCCCAATCCCCCAAATGGGCTCAGGGCGGAGCACGACAAATTGAATCAGATAACAGTAAAACAATGGGTAATTAACATTTAGCAATTAAAAACAATAAAAGAATACAAATGATTCCAGTTCGGGTGAAGAAGAAGATATTGGATTTATATCCCGCCCTCCACTCTGAAGAGTCTCACAGTGGCTCACAATCTCCTTTACCTTCCTCCCCCACAACAGACACCCTGTGAGGTGGGTGGGGCTGGAGAGGGCTCTCACAGCAGCTGCCCTTTCAAGGACAACCTCTGCCAGGGCTATGGCTGACCCAAGGCCATTCCAGCAGGTGCAAGTGGAGGAGTGGGGAATCAAACCCGGTTCTCCCAGATAAGAGTCCGCACACTTAACCACTACACTAAACTGGCTCTGACAGACTAACCAAATCGCAATACAAAACAGAGCTGGAACCGATGATTCATCGGTAGGCCCGATAGAAGATGGACTACTGCGACAATACTTGATGGAATACTTGAGTCAGGAATACTTGAGTCTGCAGTATAGATTATCAGGCATGGGAAGAGAAACTTATCACATGGGGAGGCTGCGGCATAATAGTCATCTCTGTGCAGTGATGTCATTTCTGGTTTAACCCGGAAGTGCTGGCATTGCACTAGGGCTACTCTCTAGCACTCACCTGAAAACTCTATGGAAACCATGGAGTGTCGGGGGGCAAGTGCGTCTGGGTCATGCTGAAAGTGATGCCATTGCGCAGGGAAAACAATCGCTCCCCGTGTTTGTCCATCCTGCTCCTGCATGCCAACCAGCTGAGCATCAGCGGGCACCATCCAAATTTGCCAAGAGGTTGCCCACCATAAGCAAGCCCTTGGCAAGTCTCCTGCAGTAGTCTGGTGGCATTTTGTTGGGCAAAATGTGAGGAGATCCCAGAAAGTGCCACACCAGAGAAATGTATGCATGCATGTATTTTCTTGAAGAAGACAGCAGGACGTGCTTCTTCAGTTCTTCTTTCAACCCTCTTGTCTGAAGCAGGAGAGTATTTTTTTAAAAAAAAAAATCACTCCACACCCTACAAAAGAATTAAAGAATCACAATCTGCTCCAACCAGCATTCCATACAAAGCTTTTTTTGTAGCAGGAACTCCTTTGCCTGTTAGGCCACACACCCCTGATGTAGCCAATCCTCCTGGAGCTTACAGTAGGCCCTGTACTTAGAGCCCTGTAACTTCTTGGAGGATTGGCTACATCAGGGGGTGTGGCCTAATAGACAAAGGAGTTCCTGCTACAAAGAAAAGCCCTGATTGCATAGAATAGGAAATGTCTGACTGCCCCTGAGGTCCCTCTTGATAGCCTTGTGGTCTCTGAAGGGACTTGAAAGAGCATGCACGTTTCAGTTTGTCCTACCTCCATCAGCTTGGTGTAGTGGTTAAGTGTGCGGACTCTTATCTGGGAGAACCGGGTTTGATTCCCCACTCCTCCACTTGCACCTGCTGGCATGGCCTTGGGTCAGCCATAGCTCTGGCAGAGGTTGTCCTTGAAAGGGGAAGCTGCTGTGAGAGCCCTCTCCAGCCCCACCCACCTCACAGGGTGTCTGTTGTGGGGGAGGAAGGGAAAGGAGATTGTGAGCCGCTCTGAGACTCTTCGGAGTGGAGGGCGGGATATAAATCCAATATCTTCATCATCTTCTTCTTCTTCTTCTTCTTCTTCTTCTTCTTCTTCTTCTTCTTCTTCTTCTTCTTCTTCTTCTTCTTCTTCTTCTTCTTCTTCTTCTTCTTCTTCTTCTTCTATCAGCTGCATCAAGTAGAAACCCAAGCCCTTAAGGTGGCTGAAGTGGTGTTTGGGATGATTTCACAAGGGAAATCTGAGCCAATTGGACCTAAGTCGATGGCGCCTAGCTGTGTCCCCCTGTTTAATGGCAAGATAAATATGACCATCATCCAGGAAGCATGGCTCATTGACCAAAAATGAAGCATCAGCCACACCTTTTCTTCTTCTTCTTCTTCTTCTTCTTCTTCTTCTTCTTCTTCTTCTTCTTCTTCTTCTTCTTCTTCTTCTTCTTCTTCTTCTTCTTCTTCTTCTTCTTCTTCTTCTTCTTCTTCTTCTTCTTCTTCTTCTTCTTCTTCTTCTTCTTCTTCTTCTTCTTCTTCTTCTTCTTCTTTCAACGGATCTCCACACTCCAGGGATGAGTTCTAGGGGAGGAGGATTTATACCCCACCCTTCACTCAGGGTCTCAGTGTGGCTTACAATCTCCTTTCCTTCTCTCTTTAAATCACTCCTTCAAGCCAAGCCCGCCAGCTCCTTTCCTTCCTCTCCCCACCACAGGCACCCTGTGAGGTAGGTGGGACTGAGAGAGCTCTGAGAGAACTGCTCTTGAGAGAACAGCTCTGAGAGAACTGTGACTAACCCAAGGTCACCCAGCTGGCCGCATGTGGAGGAGTGGGGAATCAAACCCAGTTTTCCAGTTTAGAGCCTGCCACTCTTAATAACTACACCAAGCTGGCTCTCCAAAGGCAGGGGGGAATGGCAGGTTTGGAGGAGGAAGTCTATAGTATTATATTCCCACTTTGTCCTCTCTCCAAACCCTGCCTTCCACAGGCTCCACCCCCAAATCTCCAGTAATTTCCCAACCTGGAGTTGGCAACCCAATTCCAAACAAAGGTGGGGGTTTTTTCCTCTTCCTGTTTTACTACCAGCCCTACCAGGTAGGTAAGGATAACTGAGAGCGACTGGCCGAAGTCGCCTAGTGAGCTTCCATGGCCCAGTGGGGATTCGAACCCAGGTCTTCCAGATCGTCCTTTATTCACGACACCACACAGTTTGGAGAGACGGTGCCCTCTCGCAGGCCACCTGGGGAGCTTGCGGTAAAGGTGTCATATGTCTTTCATAAGCACAAGTTAATTTAATCTAATCAAGGGCTGCTTTGATTTCGTCAAGCTTCCTCTGATGGGTTCTGCGTGTCTGGACCAGCCCGGCTGCGTCGCCTTCCATTTATTGTCCCAGTTCCTCTGTTTCTCCTCCTGCGAATTCACATCGGTAAAGTATAAAAACAGGGCTGGCGTTGAGGATGGCTTGTGTCGATACTTGGATGTGCTGAGCAGTGGCTTGGGCTGGCCCGTTTCCAAAACCACCTTTTGGGCTCCCCTTCCGCTTCTAGTCTGGGAGGATGCGAGCTCTCTCGTTTGGAATCGGCACGCGCCGCTTGTGGGAAGCAAACTCGCTCTGGGAAAGGGCGTGGGGCTGGCACCTGTGGGAGGGACGCGATGGAGACGGTCGGAAGCGTCTCCGGGGTGCCTCAGTTGGTGCGAGGCAGAAATGAGATTAACGACAGCCCAGCGTTGGATGTGATTCAGATCCTGGCTTTGAGGTGAAAGGTCTGCCGCTCGATCGTCCCTGTGGCGCGTCCCAGCCCTCAGGATTCAGGTCAGACTGCTGAATAATGTTTCTGTTTAGTAGCATCAGTGTGCCAGTAGTGGTTAGAGCATCAGAGCTGAGTTCAAATCCTCACTAAACACTGGTCGACCTTGTGGCAGCGAACGGCACAGGGAGCCAGTGCAAGGGAGAGACCAAAGGAGTGAGAGCCGAAGGAAAACCCCACTGTTTTATGATCTCCTTCTGGTCTCAGGTCTGTTCTCGTGCCCGTGGATTGTTTCAGATCGCATGTTTTGCTCTCATATTGCTCACTTCTCATGTTATGTTTGCTCTTGTCATAACTAGCATCTGGGAGATCCAGGTGCGAATCCCAGCTCAGCTGTGGAAGCTTGCTGGGTGCCCTTGGCTCAGTCTCATGCTTTCAGCCTAACCCATCTCACAGGCTTGTTGTGAGGATAAAATGGAGGCAAAGAGAACAACGCAAGATTCTTTAGGTCCCCTTTGGGGAGTAAGGAAGGATGCAAATAAAGTAAATAATCTTTAGGGTGTCGTTTTAACTTGTGAGCGGATTCAAACGGGACTCTGGAAAGGCGGTATAGAAATTTCCTTTAAAAATTAATTGGGCTGGATGTGATAGGACTGTTTATTGGCCTAGCCTGCCTCATGGGATTGTTTATTTTATACATTTTTACCCCACCCAATGTGCAGGTGCATGGGAAAAGTCCATTTGCACGCTTCCCGCCCTGTGGTTGGGGGCTTTCCAAATGTTGCTGGTCTCAGGGAGGGAGGGAGCGTATCTTCTGACACACCCTCATGTGTAGGCATTGTGCTCACAAACCAGTGGTCACACAAACCAGTGGTCACCAGGGCTGCCAACCTCCAGGTGAGGCCTGGACATCTCCCGCTATTACAGCTGATCTCCAGACAATGGAAGTCAGTCTCCCTGGAGAAAACAGCTGCTTTGTAGGGAGGTGTGGAGACCCCCTGGTCCGCACAGAGACCCCCTGCTTTTGGGTGCTCCTCTCCCCCCAATTACCCCCTCTTACCTCAAAGAAGACGGAAATAACCAGTGCTTTTTTGTAGCAGGAACTCCTTTGCATATTAGCCTCCCCCCCCCCCGATGTAGCCAATCCTCTGGGAGCTTATTGGGGTTTTCTTACAGGGCCTACTGTAAGCTCTTGGAGGATTGGCTACATCAAGGGGGTGTAGTGTAATATGCAAAGGAGTTCTTGCTACAAAAAAAGCCCTGGAAATAACCACAATATGCATACATAACCCAAGTTATTTAGGCATGCCAGGGAGATCAGGTGGTGATGCTCTGGTCTGGGGCAAACATCTATGATTTGTAGCTAATTCTACCACAGAGTTTTGCCCGAAGACCAGAGAGTCTCCACCCAGTGTCCTCAACATCCCTGCATCACTTCCGGGTGACGGAGGCACATAGCAGCACTCCTCCCTGCTCCCAGAAAGGTCCCTCTCAACCCCTGCCAGGGCAGTATGTAGACACGGCTGCCAGCAGTGTTCCCCCTAAACTGAGTTAGCGTGAGCTAGCTCACAGATTTTTAGCCTCCAGCTCACACATTTTTGTCTTAGCTCAGGAAAAATGGCCCCAGGGCACACTAATTTATGCAGTAGCTCACAACTTTAATGCCAATAGCTCACAAAGTGGAATTTTTGCTCAGAAGACTCTGCAGCTTAGAGGGAACATTGGCTGCCAGAATCCAGGTGAAAGGGATATAGTGGCCCTGTTCACACAGCGTGTTGAGTCCGTGTTGAACTGACCTGGTTCTGTTCCGAATGTCTTTGTTCTGGATATTATCGATCAGACTGCCATACTGCAATTTGAATCACTCCACAGTGAAACCGTCTTTTGCTGTCCACACGATGGCACCATGCAGTTCTTTTTCTCTCCACTTTTATGCACATTATGTGCATGTGCGCATTATGCACATGCACACGTGCGCATAGGTTAAAACATTATGCGGTTGTGCACTTATGCGCATATCGCTAAGTAGTAAAAAAAAATGGCGACCGTAAACCGGATGTCTGAAGCTCCTTTTGCTCCGGGACAGCGTTCAGACATCCAGAAGTTGGTCGAGAACTATCCAGACGGAAAAACTTCAAGGTGAAACTGGAGAACTCAAAAAACACTGCAAAGGAGCAGGTAACAAAATACTCCGGTTCCGAGAAGGATTGTGGGGGGGCTACTACGAGTTAATACCGGGAGGCAGATGTTGCTGTCTGATTAGCCATTTTTAATCCGGTATGAAACAGCAGCGACAACTGATTATGCTGTGCGTCTGAACAGCCCCAGTGAATATCAGAAGGATTACAGCACATAGAGCATGAAATATACAAGAACAGCTGTAATAGCACTATAAGAAAAAGGTTCTCACAATAATGTTTTTGTATGTGAGTATTTTCGGTTTCATAATTCTATCTTATTAATACAAACATACATTGCAATTCTACAAGGCATACAAACATCACAATTCTACATATTACAATAGCTTTCACATCTGTTTTAACCTGTAAAGTCAAATACAGAGCCCAAAGTCCATAATGAAATCAAGGACAGAATCCAAAGCCTACATGGGATTTCTGGATAGCAGACCTGTTCTGAAAAATTCTTCAGTGGACCCTCAGGGATATAGGCATCTCCAGTGGAATGCCCACAAAAGTTGTTCCTCTTCCCCAGAATTACAGTGGATCTCCAAACTACAGAGATCAGTTCCCCTGGAGAACATAGCTACTTTGAGGGGCAGACTCCGGTGGTATACCCAGGGGTGGAATTCTAGCAGGAGCTCCTTTGCATATTAGGCCACACACCCGTAAGGTAGCCAATCCTCCAAGAGCTTACAAAAAAGCGCCTTGTAAGCTCCAGGAGGATTGGCTACGTCAGGGGTGTGTGGCCTAATATGCAAAGGAGCTCCTGCTAGAACTCCACCCCTGGAGTATACCCTGCCTTCCTCAGGCTCCACCCCCAGTTTTCCAGAAATTTTTCTACCAGGAATTGGCACCCCAGAACTTCTGTCAGGTGTAACTCTCTTCAAGCTAGAGAGTGAGTCCACCACAGAGGTTGATCATTTGGCCGTTTTTGAGATGGCGTCTTTAGAACCTGCAAGTACAAGCAAACTGTACAGGTGTGCCGAAGTTGGTAGGCGATGTCCTTGACTGTGATTTCTTTTCAATTTTTTTTTTGTCTCTCTCTCTCTCTCTTTTTTCCCCCCTTTAAAAATCACTTAGCTGGGGAGTTCATTAAATTTTTTTTTTCATTATTATTTCACGTCTGGCTGGTTTTTAATCAGCTTAGGACAGTTGCCTCGAGGGGGTCTGTTTCGCGATACGTTCTGCCTCTCTCTTTATGGCGAGGCGGAAGAGCTGCGGCAGAGGCCTTTTGTGGGTTTTGACACTGCTTTGGCCGATTTAATTAAACCGCTTGCCAGGAACGCTGCCAAAAAAAATTGGAGGGGCTTGGATGAAATTTCGGCTGGGCTGTCTCTACCCAGAAGGTGGATGGGGGATGATTGACGCGGATGATTGTCCGCAGGGAAAGGGTAGGAGACGAGAACCGGCTCCCTGCAGGAACAGCCTGCGTAGTGTCATGGTTAGGAAGGAACAGCTTTAAAAGGGGACTCGATAGATTCATGGAGGCAGGGCTAGCCCTGCCACTAGACAAACTAGGCAATTGCCTAGGGTGCTGGCCTTCTGGGGGCACCAAATTGGGTCCCCCCCCCCGTGTGAGTCACTGATGTTATTCGTACAGGAGAGAAGAAGAAGAAGATATTGGATTTATATCCCGCCCTCCACTCCGAAAAGTCTCAGATGGCTCACAATCTCCTTTCCCTTCCTCCCCCACAACAGACACCCTGTGAGGTAGATGGAGATATATCCCGCCCTCCACTCCGAAGAGTCTCAGAGCGGCTCACAATCTCCTTTACCTTCCTCCACCACAACAGACACCCTGTGAGGTAGATGAAGATATTGGATTTATATCCCGCCCTCCACTCCGAAGAGTCTCAGAGCGGCTCACAATCTCCTTTCCCTTCCTCCCCCACAACAGACACCCTGTGAGGTGGGTGGGGCTGGAGAGGGCTCTCACAGCAGCTGCCCTTTCAAGGACAACCTCTGCCAGAGCTATGGCTGACCCAAGGCCATGCCAGCAGGTGCAAGTGGAGGAGTGGGGAATCAAACCCGGTTCTCCCAGATAAGAGTCCGCACACTTAACCACTACATTAAACCGGCTCTCCGGTGTCAGAAGTTAAGCTTGCCTAGGGTGCCAGACAGTTTAGGACAGGGCCGGCCAAACTGGCTTAATGAAAAGAGCCACATAGAATAAATGTCAGATGTTTGAGAGCCACAAGGCGTGAATGTCAGGTGTCTGAGAACAGGAAGGAAGGAAGATGGGAGAGGGAGGTGGGAAGGAGAGGTGGAAAGAAAGCAACTTTAATTTTAAATGCATTCTCTAAGCTGCTGGCGAGCTTGGCTTGAAGGAGTGATTTAAAGAGAGAAATGCCTTCTCCGAGCCAGCTCATGGGGCAGTGCGGGCTTCAAGAGCCACACAGTATGTATGAAAGAGCCACGTATGGCTCCCGGGCCACAGTTTAGCCATCCCGGGTCTAGGACCAGCCTTGATTGGAGGAGAAGTCTATCAATGGCTACTAGCCAGGGTGGCTGAGGGGAACCTCCACATTCAGAGGCACTGTAGGGTTGCCAGCTCTGTGTTGGAATATACCTAGAGACTTTGGGATTGGATCTGAGAGAGGGCAGGGTTTGGGGAGGGGAGGGGAGGGGCCACAGCATGGTACAATGCCATATAGCCCACCCTTCAAAGCAGCCATTTTTTTCCAAGGAAGCTGATCTCTGCCAGCTGGGGATCAGTTGTAAAAGCACATCTCCAGGCTCTACCTGGAGGCTGGCAACCTTAAGGCACTAATTCTCTAAACCCCCAGAACCAGGAAGTAACATCAGGGGAAGGCCTCAGCCTCTATGCCCCATTGTCGGCCATCCAGAGGAGCTGGTTGGTCTCTGTGTGAGACAGGATGCTGTACTAGGTGGACCACTGGTCTGATCCAGGAGGGCTCTTCTTATGTTCTTATTAGGGGAAGGCTTTGGCCTCTATGACCTGTTGTTGACCCTCCAGAGGAACTGGTTAGCCATTGTGTGAGAAATGGGTTGCTGAACTAGATGGACTATTGGTCTGATCCAGCAGGGCTCTCTCTGATGTTCTTAGACTAGGAGCTGGGAAATCCAGGTTCGAATCCTCACTCAGGCCGTGGAAGCTTGCTGGATGACCTCGGAGCCAGTCACCAACTCTTAGCCTTAATTTACCTCACAGGGATGTTGTGAGGATAAAATGGAGGAGAAGAGAATGATGTAAGTCACTTTGGGTCCCCCTCTGGGGTGAAAGATGGGATATAAATAAATAAACATGGGAATCTAGCAAAACCTTGCAAATGTGGCCTTCACAAATTATTAGGCCACAAGGTTATACTGGCTTGCTTAGTGTGTGTGTTCTATCTGTCCATCTCCTATTCTTAGTGTGTGTGTTCTGTCTGTCCATCTCCTGTTCTCTAGGACCAGCCTTGATTGGAGGAGAAGTCAAATAGGTTTCAATTTTTCTTCTTTCTTACTCAAATCAAAGCTGTGATTTTTTTTATTTTCATGTCATTTTCTGTTTCTGGTCTCCTGGCTTGTTTTCTTTTTCTTTCCTGTACAATATATGCATTTCCCTCCTTTTGTGCATCGATAAATCTGCATATTTTGTGCATCAGTGATGCATGTTGGAGATGAAAACAGCATAGCGATACGTGTTTAAATTCGACAATATTGCCACACAATACACACTGATCTACAAAGCCAACAATGGGAAATGGAAAGCTGAGAAAACAATAAACCAATATAAACAAAGAAATTAAAGAGGGAGGAGGAACTCCTCTCTATCTCTGACTTGGTCATGTAGCTAAGCGGCTGTATAAAAAAGTTTATATAGAAAACCCTTTCAGTTTTCAAGGGGGGAGGGAACATTTTTAATGGCAATCACCCTGAGAAAGTTCTTGGCTCGCCAAAGGTGAATAAGCCAGTGTCTGTTTTCGAGATTAGTAGCAAAGCACATGGTTTGCATATATGGTCACCTGACAGCAGTGCGGATCCTGAGAGCCAGTTTGGTATAGCAGTGAAGTGAGAGGGCTCTTATCTGGGAGAACTGGGTTTGATTCCCCACTCCTCCACTTGCAGCTGCTGGAATGACCTTGGGTCAGCCATAGCTCTTGTAGGAGTTGTCCTTGAAAGGGTAGCTTCTGGGAGAGCTCTCTCAGCCCCGCCTACCTCACAGGGTGTCTGTTGTGTGTGTATGTGTGTGGAGGGGAAGGTAAAGGAGATTGTGACCGCTCCGAGACTCTGAGTGGAGGGTGGAATATAAATCCAATGTCGTCGTCATCTTCGGATTCAGGGGGAGGAATTTGTGAATTTTCTGCATTGTGCAGGGGGTTGGACTAAAAGACCCTGGAGGTCCCTTCCATCTCTGTGATTCTATATAAGGTGCCAGTTCAGTTTTGGGCTGCATGGCAGCACCGAGAGAGAGGCTTCCTCTTGTGAAGAGCTGCCAGAAGCCCAGCATAGGCCGTATAGAGATACTTGGACCCGAGGCAAGGCTCTGCGTATTGATTTGTTGCAAAAAAATAATTCCAGACTTTCTATTTCAAGAAAAGCTGACCAACGGAAGCGTATCCGGGCTGCTTGCTCATTTTGCATAATTGATTCTGCTGATTCTGGTCCTCTGGGGGGAAACAGGGAGGGAGACATCCTCTGAGTGCCCATCCGCTGATCACCGCGATGCCGAGGCCTGGTCTGCGTATGCAGCAAAACGAGTTCCCAAAGTTTGGAGGAGGGACAGCCCCTAGCACAGACTTGCAGGTGGAAGGAGCAGGTGTCTGAATAGTTCTCTGTGCAGGGCTTTTTTTTTTTTTTAGCAAGAACGTACAGGAATGCAGTTCTGGCTGGCTTGGCATCAGGGGGTGTGGCCTAATATGCAGATGAGTTCCTCCTGGGTTTTTTCTACAAAAAAGGCCTGCCTCTGCATATACATCTCGCAGCAAGTAGACCTCTGAACATAAGAAGAGCCATGTTGGATCAGGCCAATGGCCCATCCAGTCCAACACTCTGTGTCACACAGTGGCCAAAAAAACTCTGATAACATCAGGAGGTTCACCAGTGGGGCCAGGACACTAGAAGCCCTCCCACTGTTGCCCCCTCCCAAGCACCAAGAATACAGAGCATCACTGCCCCAGACAGAGAGTTCCATCTATACCCTGTGGCTAATAGCCACTGATGGACCTCTGCTCCATATTTTATCCAATCCCCTCTTGGAGCTGTCTATGCTTGCAGCCGCCACCACCTCCTGGCAACAGGTCTGTGCAAAGGACTGCATAGGGCTGCCAAATCCAAGTTTGGAATTTCCTGGGGGTTTGGGGGTGGAGCTTGAGAGGGGAGGGACCTCAGCCGTTTGTAATGTAGGGTTTCCATTCCCCCACCCTGGCAGCGGTTTCCCCAATTTTGGAACCTCCAGCCCGCTGGCATGGAGGTGGCCAGCAGGTGGAGTCCAGCCCCCAAAGAGTCACCTGACATGCCGCGCACAATGCTGTCACCCAAAAGTGATGTTATTGGGCTGGGCACCTCACACGGGGGCACTCTAGCACTTGGGTAAAAAACTCTATGGTGCCATTGAGTTTTTGCTCAAATGCTAGAGCATTCCCCCATGTGGCATGCCCAGTGTGATGATGACACAACCGGGTGATGTCATTGCATTGCACTTGTGAAAGAGTCCCCCACCAGCAACCAGGTAACATCATAGAATTCACATCCCAAGGCAGCCATTTTCTCCAGGGGGAGTGGTCTTTGCAGTCTGGAGATCTGTTGTAATTCTGGAAGATCTCCAGGTCCTATCTGGAAGCTGGCAACCCTGTGTCTTCAGAAGGTCTGGGAGGATGATCATGGAAGACGGAACTTCCTGTTCCTAGCAGCACAGTGTGAAGGTCAGCAGAAGGAGAATTTGGGTGCTGTGTGAACTCCCTCGCCTTCTGAGTTCAGATTAATTGGTTAGCCAATGGGCATCAGCCCTGGCATGGAGGAAAGGCTTGTCAGGGTTGCCAACCTCCAGGTGAGGACTGGAGATTATAATTGCTCTCTTGGCAAAAGAGATCCGCTGAAAAAAACAGATGTTTAGGAGGGTGAACTGTATGGCATTGTGCCATGCTGATGTCCCTCCACTCCCGCCCTCCCAGTCTCTACCCTCAAACTCCAGGTATTTCCTCACCTAGAGGTAGCTACTCTATTTGTTGGCCTTGGACACGCTCCACCCCAACACTAGGCTTGTACCTTTCTCTCTGAAATGCTAGCTCTTTATATACAGAGAGATTTCCATGTTGGGAAATGTTCAGCAGTCTGAAATGGTATTGTTAAGGTTGCCCGTTCCCTCCTGGCCACCTGCGAGGCATGGGAAATCAATTTAGGGATGCCAGCCTCCAGGTGGGGCCTGGAGAACTCCAGGTATTACGACTGATCTCCAGATGACCAAGATTAGTTCCCCTGGAGAAAATGGCCACTTTGGAAGTTTGGTCTCTATGGCATTCAGCACTGTTGTCAGGATTTTTTTTCAAGGAGGGGTGGTGGCAGGGGGCAGTTTAGCACAGTGGAGCTTATTTCTGAAGAAACCTACTAAGCAGATCAGGCTGTGCAAAGGAATGGAGAAGGTGCTTTTATTTTGTTTTGAAATCTTTCCGGTCAGGACTAACCCTTTAGAAATGTTAATGACCTCCCTGGCCAGAGACAATGACATAGTCAGTTCACACCTTCAGCTAGTCAATGACTCTCCAGTTCAACAACTCTTTAGAAATGTTAATGACCTCCCTGGCCAGAGACAATGACATGGTCTGTTCACAACTTTGGCTATAAGCTGTCAGCTAGCAGGGAAATGAAAACAGCTTTTACCTACAAAAGGGTTTTTCCCCCTCTGTCTCTCCTACCAGAGCAGACAGGGCACAGTCAATCTTCTGGCCAGGCTGGACAAATTGAGGAGCGGTTGTTGCCTAGCTACAGGCCTGATGGTATTATATCTTGTTGAGGTCCCTTCCCTACCCAAACCCCACCCTCCCCAGACTCCACCCCCTAAATCTCCCCTAACCCAAGGCTGGCAACACTTAGGGGCCCATTCAATCTACTGAATGTACAGACCAGGCCACACTCAATCCTCTCAGGTGTTTTTTGCACACTTCAAAGTATCTTCACTTCTAGGACTAGAAATGTAGGTGTTTGGGGTTTTTTTAAGTAAAGTTTTTTAGGAAGCTGACCTGTGAGCTCCTATTTCTGCACTGGCGTGGATTGCTGCATCCAAATAGCCCCACTTATCAACCTTATCTGCTATTGAGCAGTTCCTTTCCTGCCCACCGTGCACATGCCAAACAGAACAAACTCTCATAGAATTTTGTCCTTGGGGGATGCCTCCAAGGAACCCTGGGCTTCTTGGCAATCTTTGAGGCCCGCCATTCTGCCGACCGAAAGGCCGCAGCAAAGCCCCTGCTGGCATTTTAATATTTCGAGAGCTGCTTTGACGTGATGGATGGGGCAGCTCCATACGCCCAAACCTTAACGTGAGATATAATTGAGCATCCTCAGCCATTTTGACCCCCTTCCTTCCCTTGTCAGCTGCCCCCTTCCCTTCTCCAGTGTCTCCTGACCCATTCCTGGCAGCCCACAATCTTAAACGCATGGGGTGGATCCTTCCTCTTAGCGATAAAACAAACGAGACTGTTTTTAAAAGGTGTGGAACTCATTTTTTTTTTAAACGGAGAGTCTCGCCAAGCCCAGCTGGCAACGTTTTTTCCAATGGGAGGAAAGCAGCCGAGAGAATCCTGATTTGGGCTGGGGGGGGGGGGGAATGTGGAAGAGAGGAACAACAGCCAAATGAGCTGAATTTGTACTGCCAATTTTTAAAGGGGGGGGAGGAACACTGGAGTTTAGCAATCTTCTGTTCCTTTCCTCTGCAGCTGTGAAGGAGAGGCCTCACTGAGGCCTGGAAACTTAAGGTGGTCTCCTTGGTTACTTGGCTCTTACTAAATTTTTTTCCTCTCGGTTTCTTCTGTTTGGCTCGTTTCTAGGAGGGGGTTGATGTGAAGGCTACAGCCAGTAAACCAACAAGAAAATAAAGTGCTTGAGGTGTTGCGACATGGCTTTTCCCCTGCTTAAAGGGCTCTCACAGAGAGGATGGCGTGGAGTTGCTTTCTGTGGCCCCAAAAAGTCGGACCCGAACCAGTGGTTTGAAATTAAATCAGAGAGTTTTCGGCTAAACCTTATTAACTTCCTGACCGTAAGAACGGCTCCTCAGTAGAACGGGCTTCCTCGGGAGGTGGTGGGCTCTTCTTCTTTGGAAGTTTTGAAACAGAAGCCATCTGACAGCCATGGACTCAAGTAGATCCTGAGAAGGCGGGCAGGAAGGGTTGCATCGGTGCTTCGTTCTCATGGCCCTTTCTTACATGCCCAGAGAAATGCTGATCTTCACTTTGGGGTCAGGAAGCAATTTTCTCTAAGCCAGTTTGGCAGGGAGGGTTCTTGAGGTTTTTTGCCCTCTTCTGAGCATTGGTCACTCACGGGGGGCGTAGGGGGAGGTACTCATGAGTTTCCTGCATTGTGTGTGGCAGGGGTATTTCAATGTCAGTTTTCCGTTTGGTCAAAGGTAAGGTTGCTAAATCCAGTGAACTTCCACATTTCAGCCTCAACGCACCCATCCCCTGGTTGGTTTTTATTTTTATTTGCTGTTGAATGGTCCATGAATCTTAAAATGTTTGGTTAGCAGAGCCTTTTTTCTTAGGAGATAAGGGTATATGGGAGGAGAAACGCCTCTCTCCTGTAGGGTTGACAAGCCTAGTGGGAGGCCTCTGTGGTAATTTTTTTTTAAGGTTGGCATTCTATGTGTGCTGTGGCATCACTTCTGGGTAAAAAAGGGCTGCCAACTCTTGCCTGGAAAATACCTTGGAGTTTGGGGTGTCTGGAGCCTTGAGGGGGGGGGTAGAGTTTGGAGAGCAGAGAGAACTCACTGGGATATAGTGTCCAAAGCAGCCATTTTCTCCAGGGGAGCTAATCTCTTGAGATCATCTATAATCTGAAATTTCCAGCCCTCACCTCAAACCAGAGCGTTCACGGGTATCAGTAAGGTATATAACTTAGAACACTCCGTGAGAGCTTTAACTAATACGTATATTGAAAACAAAATTTTAAACCACAGTATTTTTCACATATTAATTTGGAATTATTTTACAGTCCATTTTACAATATGCAATGTTTTTCTTCGTTTGTAGGACTTCCTGAAGTCCAATCCGCCAATGCAGGTGTGATTGTAGTTCCCAGACTGGTGTGGCTGCTTAACTGGACTGTTGCTTCCGTCCACTTTCAGAGAATCCTTCTTCAGGCAGCTCACCAAGGGACTGGCATGTCACAAATTAATTTTTTTTCCAATTAAATTGCATTTTTTCTAGAGTCTTATTCAAGGTACTCCCATATATACTCCCTCCAATTTCAATTTTGGCACTGCTCTGCTTATCTCCAAGGATCAAGCATGGATCTACACTTCTGTTTGTCCCTAGCTTCTCTTGAAAAGGCCAGACAAGAAATCCACAGGAACCAAAATATAAGAAGGTTACCTGGTGTTTCCAATTCCATTGGGAATATACTAGAATAAGACTTCTATTATACAAAAATCCTGAAACAACTTAGAACTTTCAGCGATAACAACCACTTTTACAGGAAGTTCCCGACCAAACTTAACACTTGAATACATCAGAATGGCAGACCAGAGGCGTATATTTACAAATTCACCCAAGAAAACAGCTTAAGTCAAATTCAGTATTTAAGCCATGGGGATGTAAAGTATTTAAATTAAAAATCCATTTCTTTCCCAAACATAACAACTCCTTCTGAGTAATGGACCTATCTATACCTTATATACCCACCTGAAGGTTGGCAACCCAGAGGTGAAACCTGGCCTAGTACCCCTCCTCCTCCTGGCCGAGCCTAGGGGAGGGGCTCCCAAGGCAACACAGTTGCCACCTCAGCTACCTGCAGTGTCCAGGGCTACCTTGGCAAATGCCCCTGACCTGAGTGGGGGGGCCCACACCTTGTCAGTATGCTCTCTTTCTCCCTCCTTTGGGGGATGGGGATAGGCTGACCCAATCTGCCCTTTTTGGGGGGTGGCACCTTAGCAAGCCACAACACTAGCCCCTGAAGACGGTGTAACAGGGAGACCAGCTTCCCTGTGGTGACAGGGGGAGTTGGACAAAGGGGTGCCTTTTGCCTAGGCACCAAAAATCCTCCAGACAGCCTTGCCTATGTTGGAGGTGCTGGGAAAAGAATGGGTTCAGTAGGTGTGGCCTTTGATGAGCTTTGGCCCTCCTGGGTGGACATAATTGGCTAGAGTGGCTTTATCTGTGGCATTAGGGAAATGGAGATCCTGTGGGATAGTGGTTAGCATGACTTGGAAACCTATGTTCTAGTTGTGGTTAGGGTTGCCAAGTCTTATCTGGCTGCCAGTGGGGGGGACTGTCTTTGTGCACATGGTGCAGTGATGTCGCCCAGAAGTAATTGTGTCGGGATGCTCTAGCATTTTGCTAAGAAAAACCTCTATGGTGCCATAGAGTTTTCCCCAAAATGCTGGAGTGTCCCCACGTAACATGTCTGGCATGATTAAAGCACTTTCAGATGACATCACTGGAAGGGGCATGTTGGGTGCCAATGGGGTTCTTTGCGGGTGGGGCTCCCCTGCTGGCCAAGCACGTTGGAAGCCCCAAAATCAGGGAAAACTTTACCTCCAATGGGAGGCTGGGAACCTTAGTTGTGATTCTACAAGGTTGCTCACAGGTGATCTTGGGCCAGTCGCTAAGATAGCCTTAGTTATCTCACAAAAGTTGTGGACAGAATAAAACAGGGGAGGGAAGAACCAACTCGGGTTGCCAGCTTCAGACAAGAACATGACTACCTTGGAGGGTGGACTCAGCATAGAGTCTCTTCCTTCTCCCAAACCCCACCTTCTCCAGGGTTCACCTCCAAATCTCCAGGAATTTCCCAACCCAGAGCTGGCACCCCTAAATTATGTCATCCTGAAGAATGGGGAGAACTTGAAGAGAGGAGAACCTCGACAAGTCGTCTTTGCCTCAGACTTCTGGGGAAAGCCAGGATGGGCAGGTGTGTAGTTGTCCACCTTCTGTCTTCCAGATCAGTAAAATTGCTAACTTCCAGGTGGGGTTTGGTGTTCCCCAAGAATTATTAGTGATCTCCAGACATTAGAGTTCAGTTCCCCTGGAGAAAAATAGCAGCTTCAGATGCCAGATTCTAAATGAAATCCCTCCCCTAATTCTCTTCCTTCACAGGCCCCACTTCCAAATCTCCAGGAATTTCCCAAACCAGAGATGGCAACCCTATTTAATCAGAAATAATCAGCCCGAGTGGCCGTTTTCATAGCACCAAGGGCCCAGCACTAGCTGTTTCTTCTCATCCTGGGAAACAGATGTAGCTTGGTCCCAGCCAAACCTTACGCAATGGTTTTCTTCCACAATTCTGGTGTAAGAACACAATGGCTTTTAAAACATTTTTGAGGGCGGCATGGTAGGGGGGGAGACAAGTTGCGAAAGCGCCCTGGTTTCTTCATGTTATCTTTGAAGCACAATCCATCCAAACCCCAGAGCGGGAGGTGAGAGAACAGGAACTGGCAGAGGCCGAGCGAGCCGAAGGTATGAGTCACCAAGTTGCTTTTGTACATCGGTTGTCCTGGGGAAAACAAAAAAGTTCGCCTCTTGTTGTTCTGCGGACCTGAGTTGCCACCAAGAAACAGAATCATCCCTGGCTCTTGACCCTGCAGGGGAAAAGAGGTTAGCCAAGGACTTCTGGAGAGGCAACCCCTGGAGGGGGGGGGGGCGGGGGGAGGCTATTCCAGGATATTTCCATCCTTTGGTGCAAATTGCTGTGAGACAATCCAGAGTGTAGGAGGAGAGATTCACCCTCCGCCCCCTCTTTTTCTCTCCTGGGAGGATCCAGGGAACACACAGAATGAAGCAGGGGGCGGAATTGGAGGAATGTGTCAGCCTGGAATTTCCTCCAGCTCACAGTAGTCATTAATACTCAGGGCCGGGCTTACTATCGAGAGCCTTGAGACTGCAAGAGTATAGGTTAATCCTGTTCCGGCCACCTGGACGAGTTGCCTGTTGATGTTTCTCTCAAATCGTCCGGCAGAGATGTCCCGCAACATTTTGGGGAAGTTTTGATTGAAAAGCCCCCATTCCTGACTTTCTTTTTTAAATGGTATGAAAAGAACAAATGATTTCAGGATGCCATGAATGAAAATCAACAAAATCAAAAGGGTTATAATAACGGCGTGCAGAAACAAACATCCGTAGTCATTAATGGGCTTGTTCAGGTAGCTGATTTGCATGCTACTGACTGGGAAATGTGATGTCCAACTGGATTGTGGGAAGGATTGCAGCAAAAAGCTGGTATTTCTGGATGGAAGTATGCCCTTGAAGAATATGTATACCCCCCTTAGGGTTACCAACCTCCAGGTGGTAGTTGGAAAACTCCCAGAATTAGAACTGATCTTCAGCTGACAGAGTAGGGTTGCCAGGTCTAACTCAGAAAAATACCTGGGGGATTTTAGGGGTAGAGCTTGGGAGACTTTGGGAGTGAAGCCGGGAGACTTTTCCATTCCCTAAAATAAATAAATAAAAATACAGCAGTGCAGTTCCTCAGAATATAGTCTTCATTTCCTCGTCTCCCAACAGCTGCACTTCCAGTAAAGGAAAGCAGCCAAGACAACTACTGTCAGTACACACACACTTTTGTGATCTCACTGGGGCAATTTATGCACAGGAGTTGCTGAATGTAACCATCTCCTGTATTTCAATCAACTTTCAGACTAACAGGAAAACAAAAGCAGAGCAGCCTAGGGGGTGGAGTTTGCCTCAAAACAAACAGAAGGACCCTACTAGCTTCTGTTCCATTCTCACTTCACTAGGAATACACATGTGGTTCTGCCTACTTACCCCGCCCATTCAGCTTTCCTCTTGCTCAGATTTAAATGCATACACACAATCCAAAGCACAGGCAGTTTGCAGGCTTCTTTTAAGCCTATACAGATTTAAAGGCACTTGGCAATTGTTGGGGCAGGGCTTTCCCCCCCCATCCCCGCCGCCCAACTGGCTGGTGGTGGGGAGGAGCCTGCAAAACGAAGGGGTCTCCCACTGGAGACCTGGGGGCTGGCAAACCTATGACAGAGATCTGTTCCACTGGAGAAAATGGCTGCTTTGGAAGTTCAGTGTCTGTGGCATTATCCCATGCTGAAATCCCTCCCCTTCCCCAAACCCCACCCTCGCCAGGCTCCACCCCCACTTCCCAACCCAGAACTGCCAATCCTAACCCCAGTGAGAGAGGGAAGATTCTCCCACATGCAGCAGTGTCTACATAACTGCCCAAGTGACACGGAAGTGATTTTTTTTCTTCACTTAAATACGAAAACTGTTGGTAGATTCCCATCTAACTGTTTCACACATCTGGGCTGGAGTAGGTTAGAGTTGCTGGCATCTCTTGTTCTGTTAATTGGCCTTGGCTATTTACATCTTTCATAGGGTTGCCAGGTCTGACTCAGGAAATATCTGGGGACTTTGGGAGTGGAACCAGGAGACTTTGGGAGGTGGAGCCAGGAGCAAGGTTGTGACGATTGAACTCTGAAGGGAGTTCTGGCCATCACATTTAAAGGGACTGTGCTCCTTTTAAATGCCTTCCCTTCATTGGAAATAATGGAGGATGGGGGCACCTTCTTTGGGGGCTCATAGAATTCGACCCTCTGGTCCAATCTTTTTAAACCTTGGGGGTTATTTTGAGGAGAGGCACTGGATGCTATGCTGAAAATGTGATGCCTCTACTCAGGGAACATTTCCTAGAAAAAGAGGTGCCAGAGCCCATTAGTACTACTCATTTGCATGGCTCATTTGCCTATGCCACATGCCCTGACGTTACTGGAAGGTGTACTAAATTATATCAGCTCAGCAGCTACCTTAAAATGCTTCTTGAATTAGAATTGTCATAATAAAACCTTACTCCCATCATACTTTTTAAATTGCTTTTTCCTATGTGGCCGCAGTGGCATGAGGAAGATTTCCATCTGTCTGCTTGATATGTTTCGGTTATTTTCCCAATTTTTTTGTTTGTGTGTGGGGTGTGTGTGTGTGGAAATATTAGAAAGTTTTTCAGCTCTTAGAGTTCAGCAAAATTCTCACGGGGGGGGGGGGGTTGAACAATGGAGCCCAGAAGCAAGTATTGGGGAGGGAGGGCAGTGAAAGAAAGAAAGAGCACAATAAAATGTAGAGGTTCAGGAGCTCTGCTCCTGTGAGCTCCTGCCCAAAATGAGGCCTGCCTCTACCTCAAAAAATAGCCCCCCAAGCCCCGGATACCTACAGATCGATTCTTCATTATACCTTACGGGGACCAGTCTCCATAGGGTATAATGGAGTGCCCAGCGGACAGTCAACACCCCCCCCCCCACACACACACACTTTCTAATAACCTTGAAGTGGGGGAGGGCCTCCAAACCAGGGGATCCCCTGCCCCTAACTGGGGATCGGCAACCCTAAATTCTTTCAAATTGTGTTTCGATGTGTGAAACGATTACACTGCCACAGCAGCTGCTCAGGCAGCTACCGCAGGTTTGCGGCAAGTTGCTGGTATTGGGAAATGAGTTTCCTCTCTGTACCTGGGCAAGCACCGAGGAATTTTACCTTAAGCGCACTTTCCTCTTTGCGTTGATTTGTTTTGGTTTCTCAACATGGGGGAGATTGCAGGAGGCTGAGCTTTGTTTGCAACCTGCCAATTAGTGCAGATAGTGTGTGGTTTGCACCCTATCGAGCTGCTGGAGGTGGTGGCCATCTCGGTTGTAATCAGTGTGGCTCAGGTGGGGAGCTTCGCTGGTGGACCCACGTAGTCATCGACCAACTTTGAAGGGGGATAGCCTCACATACAATGTTCCCAGCTGGAGTTGAGCTAATTGCGTTTTGGTTGAAAGAACTTGTTTTATGAACAAGTTTAACATGCCTATTAATTGTCTTTGGCTGCGATTTTTGGGGGTTTTCTAGCGACTTGACAAGTGTGGGTTTGGAACTCCTATCTTTTTCTGTATCTGGGAATCATTCTGGTTTGGAGCCGGGTTTGGGTTTTTTTTAAAAAAAATCCTCATATCCAGATGTGCCATTGAAGTCCTCTTTTTCCAAGAGAATGAGGGCAGTATCTGGATACTAATTGCAAAAGAATCCTGGAAGCTCGAGGTTCATCTGCAGCCCAGAAATTCTCCCACGTGGACTGGGAATATATTGTTCCCCATCTCTCTTTCCAACAAATATTTCCTGGCAGAGAAACTGGCATCCGCCTGCAGTTCTCTGGACTCTTCCTCCATTCCTCGGGTGGCCTGTTAATTCATTGCTGGATCATGCAGCTGCATGTTACATGTCTTTGGGTCTGGCGCTTCCCCCTGCCTGTGGATCTTTGCCAGTCCTTCCTTAATTCCTCCTCGTTTCCTAGAGAGCTTCTCCGCCTTCTTCCAGCTGGACGTCGTTTTTTGAGAAGGTCTGGCCCAAATGGAGGCCAAATTTAACCAACATCTCCTTTGGGGGGAGATTGCCATAAACATCCAGAATTGCCTTACCTGGTATCATCCAGATTTGGAATTGGGTGCAAAATCAACTTAAGTAAAAGGTGAGAATTTGCTCCGTTTGCACCCCGGTGATTGGCACAGATAGCACTTTATTTGCACCCGACAGAGCAACTGGAGTTGTGTGCCATCTTTTTTGCAACAAATATAGGCGAAGTGGGGAACATTTATAGGAGTGATGGCATTGTTTCTATTCAGATGAACAGAAGGTACTATAATTCTGTGTTCCCAGTCTGGGAGAACTGATTCTGTTTGGGTGGGAAATAGTTTGAAGTTATGGGTTAAAGACCCTTGCCAATCGTTAAGATTGCCAAATGCTGAAGGAAATAGCTGCTCATGTATCAACTTGCCTGTGAGTGACTATGCAAGGAATCCCTTTCTTAAGACCGTTTTTTAAAAAAATAATAATAATAATAAATGATTAAATTAGTTACTTGTTTCAGTTTTCAGAATATTCCCTGAAAAATGGCTCCAGGGTGCGAATATTCGACTATTTCACAATCCTTTTCGACGCCATTATTTGCCCTGATTTCTCCCGAATTGCTCATGTGGGTAATCTCACCCAAACACAGATCTTGCAGGGCAGGGGATGACATCACAGTACATGGTCATTGATGACATCATTGGGCGGCATGTAAACAAATCAGCGTGGCAAGGAGGAAAGTCGGTGGAGAGGGAAGGTGCTTATTAGGACTGCTGAAAATTTCAATGAAATCCTTAGTTTTGGTTTAAGTTCTGTGACACGTGGGTTGGGTCCCAGAGATCGATTCCACTAGCAGTGGTGGTTTCCTCTCTGATGCAAGGGGAAAACAGATCCCTGGGTTCTGCCCCCATCTATCTTAGAGGAACTATCTGTGCATTCCAATTAGTTTATTACAGTATTAAACCAGTGTAAAACACAGAGTAAAGTATGCCAAAGCTATCGCCCACAGTCATTAGAATTACACAACAACATAGGGATGCCGGGTCCCCCAGCCACTGAAGAAGAAGACTGCAGATTTTTACCCCGCCCTTCTCTCTGAATCAGAGACTCAAAGTGGCTTACAATCTCCTATATCTTTCCCCCCACAACAGACCCCCTGTGAGGTGGGTGGGGCTGAGAGGGCTCTCACAGCAGCTGCCCTTTCAAGGACAACCTCTGCCAGAGCTATGGCTGACCCAAGGCCATGCCAGCAGGTGCAAGTGGAGGAGTGGGGAATCAAACCCGGTTCTCCCAGATAAGAGTCCGCACACTTTACCACTACACCAAACTGGCTCTCTGACAGGGGGAGGGAGGAGGGTTGCCAGATGCAGGCTGAGAAATTCCTGGCAATTTGGGGACAAAGCTTGGGAAGGGCAAGGGTACAATACCACAGAGTCCACCCTTCAAAATATCCATTTCCTCCCGAGGAACGGATCTCTGTACTCTGGAGATGAGCTGTCATTCCGGAGGCTCCCCAGGTCCCGCTTGGAGGCTGGCATCCCTACAACAAAAGGCTAGACACTTCGGTGAGAAGGGCGGGATATAAGTCCACTAAATAAATAAATAAATAAATAAATAGGCAGAGAGAGAAGTCATTCACTGAGCTTCCTGGATGGAGGGGGAGATTTGTATGGTGGTCTCTCCAGATCTAGCCAGATGCTCCCACCACTACTCTGTACTGCCGCCACTGGCTGATGTTCTATTAACTGTGTGAGTTTCTAAGGAGGTGAGTTGGGAGGCTGAGACCTCCTTGGAATACCAGCAGTCAGGAGGACAGGAATGGGCTTTATTCAGCCACTTCTCTGAATATCCTCCAGGCCCCCAGTTAGGGCTCAGTCACCAGAGGTCACCTCATGACTTTTAGGTGCAGACACATACAAACACAAATACAAAAATACTGTAAACATCCCTCGCCTGGCTAGGCCAGGCAAGCCTGATCTCATTAGATCTCGGAAGCTAAGTAGGGTCGTCTCTGGGAAGTACTCAGATGGGAGACCTCCATAGAATACCAGCAGTTGGGAGGCAGAGGCAGGCTCTATTCAGCCACCTCTCTGAATATCCTCCAGGCCCCCAGTAGGGGTCAGTCACCAGAGGTTGCCATGACTTCCAGGTGCATGTGCGCGCACACACACAAATACCAAAAAGTGCAGGGAAACATCTTGTTATTAAAGGCAACTTGGGAGCAGCATTTGAATCAAGAATGATCAGAGAAGTAAAAGTTCAGGAGGAACCCATCCACCCAAATTTCTGGTAACAAGAAAGAAAAGATCCCACTAACTGTATATAACACAACAGCCATCATGGTGAGCAGTGTCAGATTAGGACCTGGGAGATCTGAGTTTGAATCTCTCTGCTCTGCCACAGAGCTTGCTGGGTGACCTTGAGCCAATCACATGTTCTTGGCCTAGTTTACCTCACAGGGTTCTTGTGAGGGTAAAATGGAGGAGAGGAGAATGACATGAGGCACTCTGGGTTCCCACTGGGGAGAAAGGCAGGGTGTAAATAAAGGAATTGCCCTTTGAGCCCTCTCAGCACTGAGACCGCATTTACACAGTTGAAGCTGGAATCTATCCACTGAATTCTGAAGTGGTACAGTGTCCTCAGCTGTTGTAACCACCTGAGCCAAGATTGACCACACAGTCAGGTGCTGCAGAGGTGACGAGTTGCTAATTGAAGTGAAATAGCGTGCCAAATCTCCGCCAAAAGCCCTTTTTCTTGTTATTAAGAAACATACTTTCTAACTTGGGTACCTCAAGAACCTTTTGAAGCAGCAGGCGATCACTTGGCAGGCTCAAATGGACTCTCAGGATCTCCACTAAACAATTTTCAGTTGATAGACTTTTTAAAAAAAGCACCCATAATGCAGGAAAATGCCCTGACAAGGATAGGAACAAAAGGAAGAGCACAAAACTGGGGGTTCTTCAGAAGTTCTCGTTCCAATTTCTCCTCAGGTTTTGGCATTCAGGGTTCCAGAATTGGAACAGATACATTAAGAATTTGACCAAGCGCTGAACATGTGCCGTTTCTCACTTTTGAAGAAGAAGATTAAGATATTGGATTCATACCCTGCCCATCACTCTGAATCTCAGAGTCTCAGCGTAGCTTACAATCTCCTTTTACTTTCCTCCCCCTCAACAGACACCCTGTGAGGTAGGTGGGGCTGAGAGCTCTCACAGAAGCTGCCCTTTCAAGGACCATTCTGCGACAACTATGGCTGACCCAAGGCCATTCCAGCAGCTGCAAGTGGAGGAGTAGGGAATCAAACCCAGTTCTCCCAGACAAGAGCCCACACACTTAACCACTACACCAAACTAGCTTTTGAGTACCTTTTTTTCACTGTGTAGTGTATTCCCCCAGTGTTACCAATGGACAGCAGTGCCTAGAGTTGCCAACCTCCAGGCAAGCCCTGGGGAGCCTCTGGAGTTACAGCTGACCTTGGGATGACAGAGATCTATTCCCCTGGAGGGAAAAAATGACTAGATCGGGTGGCCAAACTTGCTTAATGTAGGAGCCACACGGAATAAACATTAGATGTTTGAGAGCTGCAACACCATATGTTTGAGGGAGGGAGGGAGGAAAGGAAGGAAAAGAGATGGAGAGGGAAGAGGGAGGGAGAGGTGATAAGAAAGCAACTTTAACTTTAAATGCATTCTCCCAGCCAGCTGGCTTGATTTGGGGAAGTGATTTAAAGTGAGAAATGCCTTCTACAAGCTGGCCAATGGGGTAGTGGAAGTTTCGAGAACCACACAATATGTGTGAAAGAGCCACATGTGGATCCCAAGCCTCAGTTTAGCCACCACTGATCTAGATCCCGTCATACATCATATCAACATTTGCTTTTTTTCGTAGTGTTGTCAATGTGTCCAGAGTCTGCAGGCTCTCATCCTGTGAATACACTTAGAAATTCCGGTTCAACCAGATAAAGGAAGAATGAAACCTGAAGCAGAGTCTCAGAACTGAAATTAGCTATTCCTGTTTGACTGGCTGGAGGAAGAATGTAGTACAGAGCAAAACTCTGGAATTCAGGATTCTCTGGTCCTTTGTCTGTTCTTCTATAGGAGATGCACCGAAAGAAAGAAGGAAGGAAGACTTCCAAAGCTGTCATTGGTTTTTGAGTCCCTCTTCCAAAGATTATTCTAAAAGAAAGAAAAAAACCCCAAGCTTCTGTTTTTGAAGATGGACTTGATTGACATGTGGCTGGATGATGTTCTCTTGGAAGCCCCCTTCCTGACAGTGTAGTATAGTGATTAGAACTGGGAGTTGGGAGACCCAGGTTCGAATCCCTGCGCTGCCATGGAAGCTCACTGGGTGCCCTTGGGAGCTAGTTTGGTGTATTGGTTAAGTGTGCAGACTCTTATCTGGGCGAACCAAGTTTGATTCTGCACACCTTCACATACACCTAGTGGTGTGACCTTGAGTCAGCCACAAGTTCTCTCAAGGCTGTTCTGCTCAAGAGCAGTTCTGGGAGAGCTCTCTCAGCCCCACCTACCTCACAGGGTGTCTGTTGTGGGGAGGGGAAGAAGAAGAAGAAGAAGATATTGGATTTATATCCCGCCCTCCACTCCGAAGAGTCTCAGAGCGGCTCACAATCTCCTTTCCCTTCCTCCCCCACAACAGACACCCTGTGAGGTGGGTGGGGCTGAGAGAGTTCTCACAGCAGCTGCCCTGTCAAGGACAACCTCTGCCAGAGCTATGGCTGACCCAAGGCCATTCCAGCAGGTGCAAGTGGAGGAGTGGGGAATCAAACCCGGTTCTCCCAGATAAGAGTCCGCACACTTAACCACTACACCAAGGAGATTTGTGAACCATTCTGAGACTCCTTTGACAAACAAAGGGCGGGGTATAAATCCGATCTCTTCTTCTTCACAGCCTAACCTACCTCACAGGGTTGTTGTGAGGATAAAATGGAGGAGATGAGAATGATGTAAGCTACTTTGAGCCCTCACTGTGGAAAAGGTGGAATATAAATAATATAAATAAATAAAATCAGGGCTTTTTTGTAGCAGGAACTCCTTTGCATATTAGGCCGCACCCCACTGATGTAGCCAATCCCCAAGAGCTTACAGTAGGCCCTATAAGAAGAGCCCTGTAAGCTTTTAGAGGATTGGCTACATAATGAGGGTGTGGCCTAATATGCAAAGGAGTTTCTGCTACAAAAAAAGCCCTGAATAAAACACTGGAAGACAAGGCAGACTTCCACTGTTTCAAAGCTGGGTTTGCTTTTAGCAATCGTGGCAACCAAATGTTGTGAACTCAGGTGACTTTCTCTCCTCCTTCTCCTCTTCCTGAATACCCAGAATTGTTTCACACTTGGCAATGCCTTCCGGGCTTTCTCCTCTGTAGGTCACGTTTGTGGGTCAAGAAGAAACGGAACGGAAAGAGACAGGGAGGGGAGCGAGCAAATTGCAAACTCTCGGCACCGCACCAAGTGGGATCTACCAGCCCGAGGAAGTGACTCAATGCCGCCCGGGCTCCGGCTGGTGGGTGGCAACTTGGCAGCTCTGCTGAGAGGAAGTGACTCAGCCGAGGTCGTCGTGAGGAGGCAGTGGCAGAGGCTGGGAAACGGCAAAGCCTGGTTCCTAGAATGCGACCCCAAAAGGCAGACTTTTTCAGATGTGAATCAGGCTGTTGCGGCTGACATTTTTGTTGTTCTTTTCCTACTTGCCACTTACACAAGAGAGTTTTTAATAATAATAATAACAATGGCAGCTTTTTTTAGTAGGAACTCCTTTGCATATTAGGCTACACCCCTCCTGATGTAGCCAATCCTTCAAGAGCTTACAGGGCTCTTCGTACAGGGCCTACTGGAAGCTCTTGGAGGATTGGCTACTTCAGGGGTGTGTGGCCTTATATGCAAAGGAGCTCCTGCTACAAAATAAGCCCTAAAAATAAAAAATCATAGTCTCATATGTAGGGACCAGCATAGTGAGTCAACACAGCTTTGCTTTCCTTGTTTTATCCTTGTAACCTCAGTAACCATGATAGAGTTAATTTATTTCAATACAAAATCAGTTCTGAAGAATCAGCAATAATAATAAAAGAAGCAGAAATAAAATAGATAGAAAGGCAGGGTTTTTTTGCAGCAGGAACTCCTTTGCATCTAAGACCACGCCCCCTGATGTAGCCATTCTCCAAGAGCTTACAGGGCTTTTAGTACAGGGCCTACTGGAAGCTCCAGGAGGATTGGCTGCAATAGGAGGGTGTGGCCTAATATGCAAAGGAGTTCCTGCTACCAAAAAATCCCTCTAAAAAGGTAAAGGACACATGCTGTGCAACGGGGAGTTAACACTGAGCACAAATAATGGAGCAGCAAAGATAATTTTTCCTCCAGAACTGTGATAGAGGTGAATCTGAGAAAGAATGATTGGTTGAAGGTCAAGCTTTAGAGAAGAAGGAAGATTAGAACTCGGGTCTCCCTGATGTTAGTCTAACCGATACACCAGACTAGTTCTACTTTGGGCTACTGTGGTTCTCTTAACTGGCTTTCTGCTCCGTCGACTGGTTCCTAAGCGGAACAGGCTTCCACAGGAGGTGGCGGGCTCTCCTTATTTGCAGGTTGGCTGAATGGCCATCTCTGAGAGCAATGTAGATTCTGTAATTTGCTATGACAGGGGTGGCCAACGGTAGCTCTCCAGATGTTTTTTGCCTACAACTCCCATCAGCCATGCTGGCTGAGGCTGACGGGAGTTGTAGGCAAAAAACATCTGGAGAGCTACCGTTGGCCACCCCTGTGCTATGAAATTAAGCAGATCGTGAGAAGGAAGGCAGGAAGGAATGAGCCAGCACTCAGCTCACATGACACTTTCTCAGGGCTTTTTTTGAGCAGGAACGCACAGGGACACAGTTCCGGCTGGCTTGGCATCAGGGGGTGTGCCCTAATATGCACATGAGTTCCTGCACTTTCTTATTTGCCCAGTGTAATGCCAATCACCACTATGGGGTCAGGAAGGAATTTTCCTCCCGATCAGATTGGCCTAGGGATCCTGGAGGGTTTTCTTAACCTTCCTCTCAGCACAGAGCAGGGGTCGCTGCGGGAGTGGAGACGTAGATGTGAATTCCCAGCATTGTGCAGGGGATTGGACTGGACGACCCTTTGCATCCCTTCCAGCTCTATGTTTCAGTGTTTCCTTTCTCCAGCTTAATATTTAGAAAGAGAGGCACTACAGCGTGCACCTTCCAGATTGTGGTCAGTTGCCATCTGGAGAGGAGGCTGCACTTCATATATGCTCAGAGGCAGCTTTCTCCTGCTGCTTGCTCTTCCTGAGTCCTCGCAGAGGGTCTCAGACATCACTAGGTCTGAACGTGTCAGAAATCCTCAGAGCGATGCATTGGTTAACGCTGAGGGTTCTTCAGTCACGGGAAAATATGTTTCAGAGTCCTCTTTGCAGGGGGTCCTTGCTGGAGTGGGGCAAGGAAACCAAGGAGTTGGAGGGCTGATCTTTCCTCTTTATTTGTCCTGGCTAAGAGCAATTTCAAATAAGCTAACTGGCCACCAAACAGTGTGCTGTGTTACGGAGCATCTCAGCTGGGTGGTTTTCACCTTTTGGTCTGCTAGTGCTTAAGATGGCTGCATTTCCCCTTTTCCGTTGTGTGTTGGTTGCTAGACATGCAAATAGAGTTTGGAGGAAAGGCTTTTGATATCCCAAAGCCAACGGCTATCATCTCTAAGCAGGGGACGGGGGGTTTGGGCTATTTCTGTGGGTACTTCCTAGGGGTATATGTAGGGGGAGGGAATTCACTCCTAAAGGAAAAGTCACAAATTTTTACACACACACCCCGCAAAAAAAAATAACTGGGACTCAAATTTGCTTCTCATCCCTTTAAAGATGATACTTCTTCCAACTGTCAAGCAGATTTCGATTATTTCAGATGGATTTGTAGAGGTACAGAGATGGAGTTTGGAGGGAAGGTGGCATGGTAGAGCCCCGAGTGGGCCAAACTGCACCTCAGGAGCCGCAGGTGGCTGTTTCAAACATATTGTGCGACTCTTGAAGCCCCCACCGCCCTGTCAGCCGGCTTGGAGAAGGCATTTGTCTCTTCAAATCGCTTCTTCAAGCCAAGCCAGCCAAAACAGGGAGCTTGGAGAATGCATTTAAAATTAAAAGTCGCTTTCTTTCCACCTCTCCCTCTCCCCTCTTTATCTCCTTCCTTCCTTTCTCTTTCTCCGTCACTTTCTCCCCCTTACACTCATGTCTTGTGGCTCCCAAATATCTGAAATTTAGTCTGTGAATGTTAAATTAAGCAAGTTTGACCCCCCCACCCCCGGTGTAGCCTGATCTCATCAGATCTCAGAAGCTAAGCAGGGTCAGCCCTGGTTAGCAAGTGGATGTGAGGCTACAAAGAAGACTCTGCAGAGAAAGGCAGTGGCCAACCACCATTGCTTCTCACTCCGAAAGTGCCTTGCTGGGGTCACCAGAAATGAACTGTGCTTTGACAGCCCTTGACATACACAGAAAGAAATGAACTTACAGGAGATTTATGAATGTTTGTCTTTGGTATAAAGGGCACTGTGTGCTTTTATGATGTGACAATTTCTCAACATCCTCCCCCTCTGTAAAGGTTGCCAAACTCCAGGTGAGGCCTGGAAACTTCCAAGTATTTCAGTTAACCAGGCCTCATTTTGGGCAGGAGCTCACAGGAGCAGAGCTCCGGAAGCTCTAAATTTTATTGTGCTCTTTCTGCCCCCCCCCCCCCCAATAATTGCTTCTGCACTCCATTGATCAGCGCCCTGTGAGAATATTGCTGAACTCTAAGATCAGACAAACTTTCTAATATTTTTCCCCACAAAAAAGGGGGAAATAACCAAAACATATAAAGCAGACAGATGGAAATCTTTGTCATGCCACTGTGGCTACATAGCAGAAAGACATTTTAAAAGTATGATGGTTTTGTGGTGGTAATTATAAAGCATTTTAAGGTAGATGCTGAACTGATATAATTTCGTACACCTTCCGGTGATGTCAGGGGTGTGTGGCATATGCAAATGAGTTATGCAAATGAGTTTGCTAATGAGCTCCGGCACCTCTTTTTCTATGAAATGACCCCTGCAGTTAATCTCCAGACTACACAGATCCGTTCCTCTGGAGGAAATGTCTACTTTGGAAGGTAGACTCTATCCAGGGGTGTCAAACTTATGGTTCGTGGGCTAGAAACGGCCCATCCAGGACTCTTATCCGACCCATGAGCAACTGGTCGTTACCTTTATTACCAGAGGACAGAAACTGTGCATTATGTCCCTGTATGCTGTCCCCATGCTAGTGAGTAACAGTAACAGGAGGTGGAAATGGGAGGGTGAGCATCAAGGAGATACTTAAAGGAAATACTATGAGTGTTGATGTTTTTAGCATGTTTGTATTTTGAGTAAAAAGTAATATCGTTCACAGGGGCGGCGTTGGGGTCTTTGCTGCCCCAGGCCCACCCACACAGCTGCGTCCCCCCAAGGGGGATCTGAGCGAGGAGGCACGATTCCTTTCATCCACCCCGCTGCTGGGCAGGGGAAAGGGGACACGGGACTGCTCTGCCTCGTTCTGAGGCTGCCTCTCCTTGCAGGGAATGCAGCTTCAGAGTGATGCCGTGTCACCTCCTTCCATCCTCTTGGAGGATTGGCTACATCAGAGAGGTGTGGCCTAATATGCAAAGGAGTTCCTGCTACAAAAAAAGCCCTGGATTCTCTCCCCCTCCCATATGATGCTCTCCCTTCCCTTTCTGTGCTGCTAGGCCTGCCATTCACCCTTCAACATTCCCTCCCCCACCATTAATTATCTGCTCTCTGTTTTAAATGACACTTTAATTTTCTTTTAAATGGTTTGGTCAGCTCGACAAAGATTCTCCCGCCTCCGCACCCACGCGCACACACACCTTTCTTTCCAGCCTTATTTGCAACTTATTGTGGTTGAAAATCCCCCCCCCATTCTTAACCCTCCCCCTTTTCTGAACCCTCCTTTTGAAAAATGCCCAATTTCCAAACAGTGAAAGATGGTAATTAAAATTAATTAGCCGTTCTGGAGTTGGCTGCATTCAGAGAAGCGGCACATGAACACGCACATGGGGAGCGGGGGAGCCCAAACACCCTGTTGACTGGTTTACAAAATCCATCTGCGACAGTGAGGGCCAAACTTGCTTAATGTAAGAGGCACATAGAAGAAACGTCAGATGTTTGAGAGCTGCGAAGGAAGGAAGGAAGGAAGGAAGGAAGGAAGGAAGGAAGGAAGGAAGGAAGGAAGGAAGGAAGGAAGGAAGGAAGGAGAGGTGGAAAGAGAGCAACTTTAAATTTAAGTGCATTTTCCAAGCTGCCATCTGGCTCAGTTTGGAAAAGTGATTTAAAGAGAGAAATGCCTTCTCCAAGCTGGCTGATAGGGTTGTGAGGACTTCAAGAGCCGCATAATATATGTGAAAGAGCCACCCTAATACCTACACTCTCCAGGCTCCATCCCAAGGTTGCCAGGAGATGAGAAACTCCTGGTTATTGAGGGCTCCACCTTCATATTGGTCACCCTATGCCTGGTGAGTAGAGTTGTCAGCTATGGAATGGGAAATCCCTGGATATTAGGGAGGTGGAGAAGGCTTCCCAGGTGTCCACTTATAGTGGGCAACCTCCTGGTGATTTTGACCAGTGCCTGCTCAGCCGGTTTAGCGGACAAGCAGTCTAACCAAATGGACAAGCGGCAAGTGTCCTCCCTATGCAATGCAATCACTTCTAGCGCAACACAGCAATGCCACCTTTCCAACAGACCGAGTGCTAGTTCAGAGGTGGCCAACCTTGCTTAATGCAAGAGCCACATAGAATAAGTGTCAGATGTTTGAGAGCTCTATGGCACCCCATCCCAGGCGCCACCCTCAGATCTCCAGGAATTTTCTAAGCCGGAGTTGGCAGCCCTGGGCCTCATCCACACCTTGATGTGATTAAAGCTGAAATAAATTGGGCGTGGGAGATGCTATACCAGTGCTCTGGATTTGATTGCCAAAGCAGATACTCTGGTTCTGTCGGCATGAATGATGATTTGAAGGCTGGGTGAAGTGAATGCTAATTTTTCCCCCTCCGTCCAATTTTCTTACTCTAATTGGCAGCTGGAAGAGCACATTCTTGGGCTGCCTTGGAGGAGGGGAGGAAAACAGGCTCGGCGGGACATGGGCTGTTACTGAATTTCATGAATTCAAAAATCCCAGTTTCTGTCTTGTGTTCTCTGCACTTGGTGCAAAACAATCGTTGTCTATCTTCCCAGTCAACCATCCATATAATACTTTTGTATGATGTTCCTCAAGCCAACGAGTTAATATAGCAGGGGTGGCCAACGGTAGCTCTTCAGATGTTTTTTGCCTACAACTCCCATCAGCCCCAGCCGGCATGACTGATGGCTGAGGCTGATGGGAGTTGTAGGCAAAAGACATCTGGAGAGGTACCGTTGGCCACCCCTGTAATATAGGGTTGCCAGATCCTGCCTGGTAGCCAGTGGAGGTATCCTAGGTCCTTTCCGGAATCTTCTGCGCATGCGAGGTGTGATGACGTCACCCAGATATGATGTCATGTTGCTGACATCAGTGGTGATGCTCTAGTTTTTGGGCAAAACTCTATGGTTTATAGCCAATTTTAATATAGACTTTTGCCCCCAAACTAGAGCATCACCACATGATGTTGGTGACATAACAGTGTCACTTCCGGGTAACATCATCACTCTGCCTTTTGGGCCAGCTGAGTTTGGGATTTCCCCATGCTGGCTAGGTGGCCATCAGTGAAGAAGTGCCCCACAAAAGCGGGGCTTCCCCTGCTCCCAGCGGGGTTCTGGCAACCCTAAGTTCAACATTATATACTTCCCCTCATTTTTCCTCACATCAACCCTGTGAGGTAAGTTAAGCCAAGGCTGTAAGAGCAACCCAAGGGCTTGCAACAGGCACTGTGAAAGAGTGGGGATTTCAACCTGAGTTCTAGTCCGACATTCTGTCTACTTTGGGTCAGAAAATTCCTGAAGATTTGGGAGCAGAGCTTGGGGAGGGGTGCAGGCTCAGGGGGATACAATGCCATAGAGTCCACCCTCCAAAGTTGCCATTGTCTCCGGGAGAACTGATCTCTATAGTCTAGCGATAAGGTTGCCAACACAGACTTGGAGATTTGGTGGTGCTGTGGTTTGGGGAGGGAACTCGTATGGTTCCCAAGTCCCCCGCGATATCCAGTGGGAAACTTTTGTCGCGTGTGCATCGTATGCACAGCACAATGACATCACCCACAGGTGACGTCATTGCAGCGGTGATGTCGCTCACCGGCCGCTCTAGGCATTTCCAGGAAAACTCTATGGTTTTCCCAGACGCTCTAGCGAGTTGGGAGGGGAAAACTCTGTGATATCTGTTGTACCATAGAGTTTTCCCTCCCAAATCACTAGAGTGTCTGGGGAAACCATAGAGTTTTCACAGAAGCGCCTAGAACGGCCAGCAAGTGACATCACTGGGGTGATGATGTCGCTTCTGGGTGACATCATCGCGCCAGCGACTTCGTGGGAGGTTCCCCCCACCAGCCCAATGTGGGCCGGTGGGTTGGAAACCTCCAGGGCAGGAGAACCCCAGCCCTAGGATCTCATCATTATTAAAATGTGGAATTCGCTGCCAGAGGATGTTGTGATGGCCACAGGTACAGACAGCTTTAAAGGGGGATAAGACACATTTATGGAGGATATGTCTGTGAATGGCTACTAGTTGTGGTGACTGAGAGGAACTTCCACATTCAGTGGCACTAAGCCTCTGAATCTCAGAGCCAGGAGTCAACATCAGGGGAAGGCCTCAGCCTCTACGCCCTGTCGTTGGCCCTCCAGAGGAACTGGTTGGACACTGTTTAAGACAGGGTGCTGGACAAGATGGACCACTGGTCTGATCCAGCAAGGCTCTTCTGATATTCTTATTAGGGAAGGCCTTGGCCTATCTGCCCTGTTGTTGGCACCCAGAGGAACTGGCTGGCCACTGTGTAAGACAGGAGGCTGGACTAGATGGATCAACTGGTCTGATCGAGCACGGTGGTTCTTATGTTCAGAGTATAAAGCCATGAGAGCCAACCCGCCAGAGCAGCCATTTCCTCCACAGGAATGGGCAAAGTTTATCTGAATTCCCTCCCTGGCTGTTTTGAAAGTCAGAAGGCTGAAGCAAAAACGGACAACGCGTCCGGCAGCAAGGATCTCCTGCCCAAATCAGGGGATTTTGCAGCCCTGAGACTGTGCATCCCATTAGCTAGTCCCAGTCTGACCCAGAACACATACCTAGATTTTTGAAGAACGCTTCATGTCTCTCCACATTGTTGAGCTGTGCCCAGTGCAAGCCACAAATTGTTTCCTCTGCCATCCCGCTGCCTTGGAATATGACCCTTATTTATTTGCAATAACTTTTTTTCTGTTGGAAAGCTGCCTTTTTTTTTTTTGGTGTTTATTTTTGGTGCCAATGGAGGCTGACTTCCTCTATGCAAATGGGCCTTTAATATGCAGATTGGCGTGTATTTAATATGCAAATTGCCCTGCGGAACTGGAGGGCCGCCAATACTTCCTCCGCGTGTCGCAGGCACCAGGCAAGCTTCCAGGGCGCTCGACAGATTTTCCGGGGCTGAAGTTTGCCAGAGGGAAACCAACCCCTCTGACCAGCGGGCATGCTCCTTTGCCATTCCAGATGGGCAGAGGTTGTCTGGGGCTAACTTGTTGGAGAAAAGCACTTTGCGCCTGCTCAGAGACACTGCTTCCTTTACGTGAGCCAAGGTGTTGAAAACTCAGCTCAGAGGAATCGTAGCTATCAGCAGGGCCGGTTCCGGGTTTTCAGGGACCCCTCCCCTCTTGTCCCCCCCCCCCCCAGACACTCGTGTTCTCCTTTCCCCCAGTCACCTGCATGCCACCCACATGCTTGCGTGCAGGGCTTTTTTTGTAGCAGGAACTCCTTTGCATATGAGGCCGCACACCCCTGATGTAGCCAATCCTCCAAGAGCTTACAGGGCTGTTAGTACCAGGGCCCAGTGTTAGCTCCAGAAGGATTGGCTACATCAGGAGGGTGTGGCCTAATATGCAAAGGAGTTCCTGCTGCAAAAAAAGCCCTGAATATCTATTTTAAAACATTTCTCACCCACCTTTGCATCTCCAAAAGGGGACCGGATAATGAGAATCGTTTTTGAATTTCTCATCCCTGCTGTTTAAACCCGAAAATTCATGTTCTGGTTTGAGTTTTCTCTTGGGACCATCCAACCTGTGATTCTTCCATCTCAAGCTTATTTTGTTATGGATTTTTTTCCAGTTAGAAAAGTGCAATTTTCAAAGTTATTTGTGAACATATGAAGCTGCCTTCTACTGAATCAGACCCTTGGTCCATCAAAGTCAGTATCGTCTACTCAGACTGGCAGCGGCTCTCCAGGGTCTCAAGCTGAGGTTTTTCATGCCTATTTGCCTGGACCCTTTTTAGTTGGAAATGCCGGTGATTGAACCTGGGACCTTCTGCTTACCAAGCAGATGCTCTGCCACTGAGCCACGGTCCCTCAATAAATCATCAAGTCATATTTACTGCTATAACTTGAGTGTTTTGGACGTACATTGTATGTGTCCCTTGACCTGGATGGCTCAGGGTAGCCAGATCTTAGTTATTTGTGTGTTAATAAATCATCAAGGCATATTTAGTGGTATAACTTGAGTATTTAGGATGTACATTATTTGGGTCTCCTGTCCTGACCCATAAGAACATAAGAGAAGCCATGTTGGATCAGGCCAATGTCCCATCCAGTCCAACACTCTGTGTCACACAGTGGGAGAAAAACACAGGTGCTATCAGGAGGTCCATCAGTGCGGTTAGGACACTAGAAGCCCTCCCACTGTGCCTCCCCTCAAGCACCAAGAGCATCACTGCCCCAGACAGAGAGTTCCATCAATACCAATAGCCACCGGTGGACCTCTGCTCCATATGTTTGTCCAATCCCCTCTTGAAGCTGTCTATGTTTGCAGCTGCCACCACCTCCTGTGGCAGTGAATTCACCCTTTGAGTGAAGAAGTACTTCCTTTTATCTGTTCTAACCTCAGCAATTTCACTGAGTGTCCACGAGTCCTTGTATTGTGAGAAAGGGAGAAAAGTCCTTCTTTCTCTACCTTCTCTATCCCATGCATAATCTTGTAAACTCTTATCATTTCACCCCTCAGTCGACGTTTCTCCAAGCTAAAGAGCCCCAAGTGTCGAATGAAAGAAGGAGGGATTCAGTATGTCAGTAACCTGTGTTGTAGTCCCATTCGTAGCCCAAGGAGGTAGGTTCAGGGCTTTTTGGGGGGCGGGGTAGAAGCCCAACAGGAACTGATTTGCATGTCAGGCCACACCCCCTGATGGCACCATTGTTTCGCACAGGGCTTTTTTGTAGGAAAAAGTCTAGCAGGAACTCATTTGCATATTAGGCCACACCCTCTGACACCAAGCCAGCCACAACTGTGTTCCTGTACATTCCTGCTCAAAAGAAAACCCTGAATAGACCAGGCATGAGGCTGGGGTTAACAGGTAGGATCCAGAAACCAGCTACAAAAGCTGAGATTGGGTTTTTTATGTATCTTTAGTCACATTGAGGAAGGGACGGTGTCTCTGCTGTGACGGAAGTGGGTTCTGGATAGAAACTTAGAATTCTATTGAAAGGACTGAATTTTAGGCTAATGGAGGTTAGAGAAAGCTGGCATGGCCAGTCCCCAGGTGGGACCTGGAGATCTCCTGGAATTACTAATGATCCCCAGAGTACTCAGATCAGTTCCCCTGGGGAAAATGGCTGCTTTGGAGGGTGGTCTTTATGGCATTTTACCCTGCTCAGGTCCCTTCCTGCCCTCCTCCAGAAGCTCCAGGGATTTCCCAGCCATGAGCTGGCAACCCTGGAAAGAGTTCCATATGGGCATCATTAACTGTGTTCAAAAGTATGGAGAAATATGGGTAGGCTTCCCAACCCTCCCGCCCTGGCGGGGGACCCCAGGATTTCCAGCCTCTTCCCCCGCTCCCCAAAAAAACGGAAGCGGGGGGAGGTGGGGGAAATGGTGCCAAGGAGCATGGCAAGCTGCCCCATCTCGGAGCGGGCGACGCCACTGCACTGCTGCCGCCTCTTCTCCGCTTCACCGTGGCTGCTCCTCCGAGATGGGCTCAGGCTGGGCCCATCTCGGAGGAGCAGCTGGGAGGGGGCGGGGAGGGGGCGGCGGCGCGGTGGCATTGCCCGCTCCGCTCTGCCTTTGAGGTGGAGTCGGGGGGGGGGCGGGCCAGGAGTGTGGCGGGCTGCGAGTCTGGGTCCTTCTAGGACCCGGACTCGCAGCTCGCCGTGCTCCTGGCCTGCCTCCACCCTCCCCTCCCCTTCTCTGGTTTCGCCTCGGCTGCTCCGTGGCTGCTCCTCCGAGATAGGCTCAGGCTGGGCCCATCTCGGAGGAGTGGCTGCAGTGGGGCGGGGAAGAGGCGGCAGCAGCGCAGCAGCGTCGCCCGCTCCGTTCCGCCTCTGGGGTGGAATCGGAGAAGGGGAGGGGGGAGGGAAGGAGTTCAGTTGTGCTTGTCACACCCTTGCTCCTAGCTCCACCCCAGTGTCTCCTGGCTCCACCCCCAAAGTCTCCTGGCTCCACTCCCAAAGTCCCCAGATATTTCTGGAATTGGACTTGGCAACCCTAAATATGGGAAATGTCAACCTGAGGTGATTTGGTTATCTGCCCTGAATACCAGGCCGGTATTAACAAACTAGTAGGCAGGACTTGATGGGCCTTCCTGGATTTCTAAATAAATTACCAGAATACAGGGCTTTTTTGTAGCAGGAACTCCTTTGCATATTAGGCCACACACCCCTGATGTAGCCAATCCTCCAAGAGTTTACAAGGAGCTTAGTACAGGGCCTAAGGAGTTCCTGCTACAAAAAAAGCCCTGCCAGAGTAGCAAGCCTGATTAACAAAGGTGAGGCAATGGCCAAGGAATTCTGCACTGTAAGGCAAATTCCTGGATGGTCCTAGAAGCCAAGTTATTCTTCTGCAAACCTGGATCATTAATCATGGCCTGAGCTTTAATGAGCCCTCAGGAAGCCAAAGAACTGGACTATTGTCAAGGGAGTGTGTGTCCCCTGGGGAATGCGGCCACTTCCCTGTGAGTCAGCTTTTCTGTTGCCTGCAGCTTGACCTCCCTTTCTCAGTTGTAATATCAAAATGGCTTCTCTCAGGGCATTTTTGAGGGAAAAGCCCAGCAGGGACTTATTTGCATATTAGGCCATGCCCCTGGTGTAGGGTTGCCAAGTCCAATTCAAGAAATATCTGGGGACTTTGGGGGTGGAGCCAGGAGACTTTGGGGGTGCAGCCAGGAGACATTGGGGGTGGAGCCAGGAGCAAGGGTGTGACAAGCACAATTGAACTCCAAAGGGAGTTCTGGCCATGACATTTCAAGGGACTGAACACCTTTTAAATGCCTTCCTTCCATAGGAAATAATGAAGGATAGGGGCACCTTTTGCGGCACATAGAATTGGACCCCCTGGTCCAGCCTTTTTGAAACTTGGAGGGTATTTTGAGGAGAGGCACCAAATGCTACGCTGCAAATTTGGGGCCTCTACCTCAAAAAACAGCCCCCCCCCAGAGCCCCAGATACTCGCAGATGCATTCTCCATTATTTCCTATGGGAATACATCTCCCTAGGGAATAATAGAGTGCCCAGCAGACATTTCCCTCCCCTTCCCCCACTTTCTGATGACCCTGAAGTGGAGGGAGGACCTCCAAACCGGGGGATCCCCTGCTCCCACCTGGGGATTGGCAACCCTACCCTGGTGTCACCATTGTTTCATACAGTGGTTTAAAAAAGCCCCGCAGGAACTCATTTGCATATTCGGCCATACCCCCCGACACCAAGCCAGCTGGAACTGCGTTTCTATGCAATTCTGCTAAAAAAAAAAAAGCCCTGGCTTCTCTTCCATAATCTCAGGCAGCATGTGACATAAGTGACCCAAAAATATGACTGCGGACTAAGGTTGCCAAGCCCTACTGTGCTCTCGTTGAGGGGACCTGGTAGCCTCTCCTGGAGTATTCAGCCACACACGTGGTGTGATGATGTCACCCGGAAGTGATGTCATTGCGTTGCAGCATCACATGCTACACTCTAGGTTTGGGGCAAAAACTCTATGGGGTTTTTTTTGGTTGCAAAACCATAGAGTTTGCCTCAAAAGCAGAGCATCATCATGCGATGTCCCCAGCGCAACGATGTCACTTCCAGGTGACATCATCACATCAGGGGCATCGTGTGGGGTTGGGACTGGGGTTTCCCCCGCTGGCCAGCTTCAGGCTAGCAGATCGGAGTCCAGCGGACCGGGAGGTCCCCTGGCTGGACCGGGGACCCGTCCAACCCTATTCCCAACTCAGAACTGTCTTCAGGATTACACAAAGCTGAAAGCAAACAGACGCTGGACCGAGATGGAACGGAATGAGAGAGGGAATGTTTTGTTCAATGCTGGCTGCTGTTAATAAAAGCCGAGAAACTGCCACGATTCGAACCAGAACAAAGTTTGAGTTCAGTGGCACCTCTGAGACCAACAAAGTTCTGCTTTGGGTATAAGGTTTTCTGTGTAAGCAGAGTAAGACTTTGTTGGTCTTAAAGGTTGCAGAATGTTTGTCTCTAGCATCTAGGAGGTGCTCCATGTATTTGTAAATTGCCAATTGATGGATGGACTGGCTCCTTGTCAGGTTGGCTATTATGCCAATAAAGGTTGTTGAACTGGAACTTGGTCTTAAAGGGGGCATTGGGCTCAAACTTTGTTCTGTTCTTCGGACCAGCCCATGTGAATCTAAGATTCAAGCCGGTTAGCATCAGCTGCCCCGAGCAAAACTGGTGGGAATTGTTTTTGCAGTGAGAACGATTAAACCCCTAGAGGACTGTGTCCTGCAGAGAAAAAAAGCAGCATGGACTTCAGCTGAGGGGATACGTATTTATTTATTCATTGATTCATTTTCATTTATCAGCCGCCTTTTCTCGCTGGGACTCAGGGTGGATTACAAGTACGATAGAACCGTTTGGGCGATCGATAAGCCAATTACAAAATACTTGAATATCATGTTGAACGAGAATGGTATTTGATTTGTTAACGGCAAAGATTCCTTGTAAAACAAAGCTATTCGGTCAATCAGCAAGCAGGTTGCCAAATACAATAACGTTTGACTCCAACGGCGAATCTTAACAATGTAATATAACGGGGGCTGGGATTGAACTGGTGGAAAAAAATAGGATAACTGCCAAAGGTCACTTCCCGAGCTGATCTATTACACCGCAACTCTTTTCTTCTGCAAGAATGTGTTCCTGAACAATTCTGTTTTGCACATTTAGCGAAACAATAGATGTGTGAGGGACTTCCCTATAGATTCGAGCAGACCATTCCATGGAATGTGGGAGCTACCATAGAGAATGCCCATGAATGGGCTGTAGTTGCTATTACTTATTTGCAGAGCGGAATCTCCTGAAGGCTTTGCTCCGATGAGCAAAGTGGCCTCAGCGGGCCAGAGCAAGAGCGGCAGTCCGTACAGGGCTCTGTAGGTGAGAACTAGAACCTTGAACTGAGCCCGGTACCTGATTGGTAGGATTGCCAGGTCCTGCCTCATTACCGGCAGGGGATATCCCCAATGTGATGACATCACGCAGGGTTTGGGGAGTGGAGGGACATCATCAAGTTAGGGACACAGCCTCATGGAAGGTGCTGCCAGTGCCTGCTTGCAAGAACCATTTGAAGCACAGGTGTTGAACTCATTTGTTACGAGGGCTGGATCTCACATAAATGAGACCTTCATGGGTGTCATGAAATGTAATGCCAGGTAGCAGAGATACAAACTTTATAAAGGTCACAAACGCAACGATTTTTTTTTAACTTAAAACGTGCTTAAAGTGTTAGCACTCATTGGTCCTAAAGGTGCTTTCTTTGAATCTTTCCCATGGGACCAGAGAACTGGGGCAAAGGAATCTCTGGCTTTTTCCTTCCTTCCCCAGGGGACCAGGAGGGGGAGGAGCCTCAGCTAACAGAAGGAAGAGGAGCTTGGCACAGTAGCTCTGCTGTCCAATCGAGAGTTCCTGGCAAAGGAAACTATCCCTCCCCCCTTCCTCCCCCAAGGGAGGAGCCTCAGCCAATTGATAAAATAGAGGTTTTGCTCTGTAGCTCCTGTGCGATTGGGCAAGCCTGGCAAAGCAAGCTGTCGATGCAGAAGGAAGCAAGAGAGAAAGGAAGGAAATAACAGCAGTTACTTGGTGGCCTGAGTCAGCCCCTGGGCCGCAGGTTTGATGCCCACTCGGAGTTCAGACGTGTGGCCGGTGGGTGCTCCTCTCCCTCCCCTCCTGCAAGATTTAAATGGCCCTCCAGCTGATCAGCGGGCCATGTGCTCCCAGGGATCAGCTGGAGGGCACTTTAAATATTGCAGGAGGGAGGGAGAGGGGTGGTTGCTGTTCGGGGCGGAGCTTGGGTGAGACTTTCCCCCACAGGCCAGCGGCAGGCAGGAGCCCACTGTGGCAAATCCCCAGAGTCCACTGACACCTGTAACGTGGGGAGGGGCGAGACAGAATCCGCAGGCTATTTCATGGACAAATGCTGACCCTTAGGGGCTGATTCGGGCAACTGGAGCTGACTGCACTGAAGAAGACAGGATAGACAGGCTGCCAGAGGAGCCAGACACCCTCTCAGGCCACCTGAGGCCCGCCCATGACCTTCAGGAAAAGGTCGGGGCTTGCTTGGGCAAGAGGAGGCTGTGACCTCTATGAGGAAGCCAGTGTGGAGGAGCCATATCATTCACCAAGCGCTGTCTCAGGAAAACACAAATTAAAATGGTGAGCAGCACCCGGGGAATAAGTGTTTCTTTTTCTTTTTGTTAGAAAAGCCATGTTGGATCAGGCCAATGGCCCATCCAGTCCAACACTCTGTGTCACACAGTGGCCAAAAAACCCCAGGTGCTATCAGGAGGTCCATCAGTGGGGCCAGAACTCCAGAAGACCCCTCACTGTGCCCCCGCAAGCACCAAGAATACAAAGCATCACTGCCCCAGACAGAGAGTTCCAACAATACACTGTAGCTAATAGCCACTGATGGACCTCTGCTCCAGATGTTTATCCAATTCCCTCTTGAAGCTGTCTATGCTTGCAGCTGCCACCACCTCTTGTGGCAGTGAATTCCATGTGTTAATCACCCTTTGGGTGAAGAAGTACTTCCTTTTGTCCATTCTAACCCAACTGCTTAGCAATTTCACTGAGTGCCCAGGAATTCTTGTATTGTGAGAAAGGGAGAAAAGTACTTCTTTCTCTACCTTCTCTATTCTATGCATAATTTTGTAAATCTTTATCGTGTCACCCCTCAGTCGACGTTTCTCCAAGCCCCAAGCATTTTAACTTTTCTTCACAGGGAAAGTGTTCCAGCCCTTTAATCATTCTAGTTGCTGTTTTCTGCACTTTCCCCAATACTATAATATTTTTTTTTTGAGGTGCAGTGACCAGAATTGTACACAGTATTCCAAATGAGGCTGCACCATTGATTTATACAAGGGCATTTCGCTGACCCTATGACACCCACAAAATCGGGGGATCCGCTGCCCCCACCTGGGGACCAGATTGTTAACCAATGGAGCACCCCCCAAGTGAGAGTTATCATGCAGATTCTGCTTAGCACCCCCATCGTGGCAAAGTCACTGCATTCTGCACCAACTCTGATTTCCAAGTTGTGTTTAAGGGCTGACCCTTGTAGAGGGCACGGAATTAATCTTGTTTCCCCAGACTTTGAGAGAATTGGCACGCGAGAGTCTTCTGGCAGACATTATCTTATTGGATTTCCACCGTGCGTTTGACGAAAAGTCCTCAGAGAGAGAGAGACCCTCCCACATAGAAGTAGCAGTAATAGGATAAGACACCGGGTCCTTTCGTGGGACAGAAAGCAGACGGTAGGAGTGAATATGGGTGTTTTGCAAGAGAAGGAAAGGAGCAGCGGGGTTCTGCGGGGAACGATATTAGGAACGATGCCAAGGCTGCTTCAAAGTATTTTGTCTCTCCCCCAAAAAGTACATCTATTGCAGTGTTCACCAGCTGTTGCCATGCTGGGACCCTGCAGCAAAAGTGAGCAGCAAAAGTGCCATCTATGTAGGGTTGTTAGCTCTGGCTGGGAAAGCTGGCGATTTGGGGGCAGTGCCAGGGAAGGGCGGTGTTTGTGGAGCAGAGAGAGCCCAGGGGGGAAGTGCTGCATTGGAGTGTGCCCTCCAAAGCTGCCATTTTCTCCAGTGGGACCGATCTTTGTAGTCCAGAAAACGGCTGTAATTCTGGGGAAATTCCAGGCTCCACCTGGGGGTTGGCAACACTATCCCCAGAGTGTTGCCTATTGCCTCCTGCACTGCCTGTGTCTAAGAGTGAACCGGGTTCCTGTGCATAGGCATCCCAGTGCCATTTGTTTATAACGTTAGTTTGAATTGGGAGCAGAGTGGGGATGAAGATCCCAAGTTTATAGGCCTCAACTCATTATTCAAGAAGGTGAGAACCAGGGCTTTTTTGGTAGCAGGAACTCCTTTGCATATTAGGCCACACACCCCTGATGAAGCCAATCCTCCAAGAGCTTACAGGGCTCTTAGTACAGGGCCTACTGTCAGCTCCAGGAGGATTGGCTACATCAGGGGGTGTGGCCTAATATGCAAAGGAGTTCCTGCTACAAAAAAAACCCTGGTGTGAACCAAAGTGGATTGTGAAAGCTGGGGCAGTGGGTAATAATACAGCTAGGGTTCACATGTGACAGTGAGCACAAGTTAACCTCCTGCGTGTTCATGGGTGCTTCTGTTTGTAAGAAACAGCCAGTGCATATTGGCTTTACAAATGGAACCAGAAACAGATGGGGGAGGCAGTAGGGTTGCCACCTTCCAGGTGGGCGCAACTTGGGAGAGTTACACAGAAGGAAATCCAGAGAGAAGGAAAAGCTCTGTGTCTTATCAGCTTCTACGTAGTTCTTAAAGAGACATAATCCAATAAAGTCAGCCTGATTACAAAAATGACACAATTTATTGTATTCAGTGACGATTCTCCAAAAATACGTGTGGAAAAGTGTGCAACCTGAACTTTCCACAAAAATAGTAATCTCCACTCAATTTAATTAGCAGTAAAGAACCAATAGCACAACAGGATCAACCCATTTAACTTCCTGTTTTGCTTTATTGCTTTATCCAAGCATCAGCTTCAGGCCCCTAGCCAGAAAATTTGGGGTGGAGGGACCCGGGAGCTGAAAAATTTGGGGGGGGGGGCGCGGGTGTTGCTCTCTCGCTCTCCTGCTTTCTGTCTCTCTGCCACTGTCTGTTCCCCTCTCTCTTACACTGCCGTTCTGCCACTCTCTCACTCTGTCCCCGTCTTTTGGGCTGATGTTCTTTCTCTCTCTCACTCTGCCACTGTCCCCCTGTATTTCACGCTGCCATTTTCTCTCTCTCTTAGCCGCTCTCTCACTCTGTCCCCCTGTCTCTCTCTCTCTCTCTCTCTCTCTCATTCTCTAGGAATTCTCTAGAGCGGGGACACTCTAGGAAATGCAATAAAACTCTATAGTACCATAGAGCTTTATCATAATTTCCAGAGCATTGCATTGGGCGTGCTCTAGGAGTCACGTATGGTACCATAGAGTTTTACTGCAACTCCTAGAGCATCCCCAGTGTGACATGTTTTTCCCTGTCCCCGTCTTTCGTGCGGGTTCTCTCTCTCTCTCGAGGAGCCCCAACCGCACTAAGCTTTCCCGCATTTCAGGAAAGGCCAGCGGGCCCAGATGGCCCCATTTGCACTGAGGGCTCCTCGTGAGAAGCAAACTCCACCCCTATCCCGCAGCGTGAGAAAGGCCAGCGGGTCGGATGGCCCAGTTCGCACTGAGGGCTCCTCGAGAGGAGCCCTTGATGCAAACTCCTCCCCACCCGCTGGGCTTTCCCATGGTGCGGTTAAGGCCAGCGGGGGTGGATGGCCCCGTTTGCACTGAGGGCTGAGGAGCCCTTGGTGCAAACTCCACCCCCTGGGCTTTCCAACAGAGAAGCCCTACAGGGGGAGGGGGGGTTAATAGAGGGGCCGCGGCTACGGCCCCCCCTTCCCATGGCTATGGCCCTGATCAGCTTGCTTGTTCCAAAGACAATTTTTCAAATTCATATCCCTCCCTCCCTCCCTCCCTCCCTCCCTCCCTCCCTCCTTCCTTCCTTCCTTCCTTCCTTCCTTCCTTCCTTCCTTCCTTCCTTCCTTCCTTCCTTCCTTCCTTCCTTCCTTCCTTCCTTCCTTCCTTCCAACATTTGACATTTATTCTATGTGGCTCTTATGTTAAGCAGATTTGACTGCCCCCGGTATAAGCTTTTGCATGCAAACACTCTTCTTTAGATACAAAGCATATGTGCGCACGAAAGCTTATATTTTGAATTAAACTTTATCGACTTTAAAGGTGCCGCTGGCGTCAAACTCAAACCTTTGTTCTGCTGCTTCAGGACAACATGATTACCCCACCTGAGTAGAGAGGAAAACAAAGCATACTGTGTACATGGATTGTACGAATGTTCACTGTAACTTGTGAACAGGATATATAACTATTAAGATCTAGTGTTAAGTTGTAAAGCTATACCAAGCTGAAGAATCCTACCTTTACACATATGCTAATATGATTCAGATCCAGTGTAAGTTGTAAAGCTATACCAAGCAGAAGAATCCTACCTTTACACATATGCTAATATGATTCAGATCCAGTGTAAGTTGCAAAGCTATACCAAGTGGAAGAATCCTACCTTTACACATACACTAATAATTCAGATCCAGTATCAGTTGTAGAGTCGAAGTCGTAGAATCCTACCTTTAAAAAAGTAAAGGTATTCCTCTATGCAAGCACCAGTCGTTTCCAACTCTGGGGTGACATTGCTTTCACAATGTTTTCACAGCAGACTTTTTACAAGGTCATTTGCCATTGCCTTCCCCGGTCATCTATACTTTCCCCCCCAGCAAGCTGGGTACTCAGCTCGGAAGGATGGAAGGCTGAGTCGACCTTCAGCCGGCTACTTGAACCCAGCCTCCGCCGGGATCGAACTCAGGTTGTGAGCAGAGCTTAGGACTGCAGCTTTACCACTACTACCTTTACACATACGCTAATATGGAGCCTGAACAGTCAGTGACTGACTGGGCCGGAGATCTTGGAGTCAGGCTCCTTTAAGGCTTTCCCTGATTCCACCTTCCTCATGTAACAGTTTGAGCCTGGCTTGGTGTGCACAGCAACTGTTGTGGGGGGGGGGGGGAGAACCATGCACATTAGCAGCTCGTTGTTTATGTAGGAGGTGACTGCGGCCACTTTGCCGCTGGATCGATGTCTCTCCAGCTCGGCTCCCTGCTGCGCCGACACCCTCCCCCCCCCCCTCGGGAGTCAGGGACCTGCGTATTCAGTTTCAAGATCCACTCGCAGCTGCTGTTAATAGGAATCAAGCCTTCCTCCCCGTCTTTACACTTGGCACTCCCAGTATAAAACATTAATCACATCTCCTGCGGGTTTTCCGATCACTCGGCACAAGTGCGGAGGCCGGGTGGCGATGGTGGGGGGGAGTGGAGATTAGGGAAGGGGACAGAAGGGCGTCACTGCAGGTGGCCTGTCCTCCCCACTGCCCCCCCCCCAGACTCCAAGGTCTCCCACCCCAAATATAGTCTTGGTTTCCAAGTTGGCCTGTCAACAGCCTGTTACCGGCTTGTTCGAGGACAACCTCCCCCCCTCCACCACCAGCAAATGGTCACTGAAGTTCCTCTGCATCCCACCGGCCCAGAGAGAGGTTGAGAATGGAACCTCTGTCTTTCTCTTCACCGCTACGCCACACTGGCTCTGCAATCTGACAGTATAGAATCATAGAGTTGGAAGGGACCTCCAGGGTCATCTAGTCCAACCCCCTGCACAATGCAGGAAACTCACAAACACCTCCCCCTTAATTCACAGGATCTTCATTGCTGTCAGATGGCCGTCTAGCCTCTGTTTAAAAACCTCCAAGGAAGGAGAGCCCACCACCTCCCGAGGAAGCCTGTTCCACTGAGGAATCGCTTTAATGGTCAGGAAGTTCTTCCTAATGTTGAGCCATTAACTCTTTTGATTTAATTTCAACCCATTGGCTCTGGTCCTACCTTCTGGGGCCACAGAAAACAATTCCACACCATCCTCTTATCTGACAGTCCTTCAAGTACTTGAAGATGGTGATAATATCACCTCTCAGCCGCCTCCTCTCCAGGCTAAACATGCCCAGCTCCTTCAACCTTTCCTCATAGGACTTGGTCTCCAGACCTCTCACCATCTTCGTCACCCTCCTCTGGACCCATTCCAGTTTGTCTGTATCCTTGTTAAAATGTGGTGCCCAAAACTGAACACAATACTCCAGGTGAGGTCTTACCAGAGCAGAGTAAAGCAATACCATCACATCACGTGATCTGGATACTATACTTCTGTTGATACAGCCCAAAATTGCATTTGCCACCGCATCACACTGTTGACTTACTTTCCACCAGTGTCGTTTGGTGAGCTTCATGGCAGACTATGAGTCTGAACCAAGGTCTCTAAAATCCTGGTCCGCCAGTCTAACCACTACAAACCACGTTGGTGGTGTTTGGCAGCTGTGTGTCTCAATATTGGAGACTTAGACAAGAGCCAGAATGGTGTAGTGGTTAAGAGTAGTGGACTCTGATCTGGAGAACTGGGTTTGTTTCTCTACTCCACATGAAGTCAACTGGGTGACCTTAGGTCAGTTCTCTCAGAGCTCTCTCAGCACCCCCCAAAAGTCTAACTTGCCACCTAGTGGTGTATAACACTAGAAGAGTAAGAGAACTTAAAGCTGTCAGGGGTTTGGACAAGATGAAGAGCCAGTTTGGTGTAGTGGTTAAGTATGCGGACTCTTATCTGGGAGAACCGGGTTTGATTCCCCACTCCTCCACTTGCACCTGCTAGCATGGCCTTGGGTCAGCCATAGCTCTGGCAGAGGTTGTCCTTGAAAGGGCAGCTGCTGTGAGAGCCCTCTCCAGCCCCACCCACCTCACAGGGTGTCTGTTGTGGGGGAGGAAGGTAAAGGAGATTGTGAGCCGCTATGAGACTCTTCGGAGTGGAGGGCGGGATATAAATCCAATATCTTCTTCAATGAATGAATGAAGAGCCCCGTGGTGCAGAGTGGTAAGCTGCAGTACTGCAGTCCAAGCTTTGCTGACGACCTGAGTTCAATCCCGGCGGAAGCTGGGTTCAGGTGGCCGGCTCAAGGTTGACTCAGCCTTTCATCCTTCCGAGCTCAGTAAAATGAGTGCCCAGCTTGCTGGGGGAAATGCGTAGATGACTGGGGAAAGCAATGGCAAACCACCCTGTAACAAAAAAGTCTGCCAAGAAAACGTCATGATGTGACATCACCCCATGGGTTGGTAATGACTCGGTGCTTGCCCAGGGGACTGCCTTTACCTTTTTATGAACGAACACCCTCCAAAGCAGGAGGGTGTTTTTATGAATGAACACCCTCCTATTGTTAACAGCCCTTGCTCAGGTTTTACAAACTGAAGGCCGTGGCTTCCTTGATTGCATCAATCCACCTCGTGGGTCTTCCTCTTTTCCTGCCGCCTTCCACTTTTCCTAGCAATCTTGTCTTTTCCAGTGACTCTTGTCTTCTCAGAATATGACCAAAGGACGATAGCCTCAGCTGAGTCCATTTCTTGATAGAGCGTCAAGTGCCCTTGCTGTGATGTTTCTCTTCAGTTACGTTTCACTTTGTCCATGCTTGTGTTTTTTGCTCTGGGAACATTGGGGGAGTATGGCTGTGCCTCTTCAGCTATCCTTCCTGGAACATCACATGCAGGGCTTTTTTTTTGTAGCAGGAACTCCTTTGCATACTAGGCCACACCCCCTGATGTAGCCAATCATCTTGGCGCTTACAGTAGGCCCTGGACTAAAAGCCCTGTAAGCTCTTGGAGGATTGGCTACATCAGGGGTGTGTGGCCTAATAGGCAAAGGAGTTCCTACTTCAAAAAAATGCCCTGAACACATGTAACCTTTCTGCCCTCCGGTGTATAATAGCGCCTATGCCTCAAGGCCGTGTTATCTCCTTGCAGTGACTGCTTGTCAGTTGAAGGGGACTGGGTGAGAAATAATTTGCACTGCTCCTCGCGGGCTTTTTGCTGGTTCTTTTGGCGGGCTACCTAACGGCCCATCCAAGGTATAAAGATCTGGCTCTTCTCCAGGTGAGCCAGCTCTTACACAAACCTCTATGCTTCTGTTACTTACCTATCAATAAAGTCAAAACAAAGAAGCATGCTGAGTTCCAGAGATGAGGCTTGATTTGATCTAGAGTCCACTTTTATGTCTTTCTGGCAGTCCATAGCGTCTGTAAAACTCTCCTCCAATACCACGTTTTGAAGGAATCAACTTTCTTCCCGTCCATCTTTCACACTGTTGTGTATGTGGGCTCTGTGTTTCACGTTATGGGTTAGTTCCTGCCGGACTCGTTAGGACTGAGTTTGGGGACATGGAAGCAATGAGAAGCAGGATCCAAAGCCCTGCTTCCCTGGACCAATCATCAGCCCCCTGCTGGTTCAAATGACCCAATGGCATTCAAGCACGGGAACTTTTGAGGGCATATAGTTGGCCCCCATTGGCCCAGTTCAGCAGTCTTAGTCTGCCTATTGCAATGCTGTCATCACTAATAAAGAGCTGTGTTCAACTGCAGCTAAGTCTCCTCGTGCATCAAACCCACTCTTTAACACGCACCCACACATAGCGATGGGGAAGGGGATTTTTTTGTAGTAGGAACTCCTTTGCCTATTAGGCTACACCTCCTGGAGTAGCCAGTCCTCCTGGAGCTTACAGTAAGCCCTGTACAAAGAGCCCTGTAAGCTCTTTGAGGATTGGCTACATCAGGAGGGTGTGGCCTAATAGGCAAAGACTTCCTGCTGCAAAAAAAAAGCCCTGGGGAGTACTATGGCATAAATTACTAGACCTTGGTCGCCAGCAACATATCGGGCATTTTCGCACTTACCTTAAGCCGGAGCGACGTCCCTCTTCACCGCGCAGCGTCTGCACGGTTTTCGCACTAATTGCTCCGCATCACCTGGAAGAGCCGCAAAGTCCCACGGCTTTTGCGTCGCAAATGTAAACTGGTTTTTGGCGGTTTACATTTGCGACGCAAAAGCCGCGGGACTTTGCGGCTCTTCCAGGTGCTGCGGAGCAATTAGTGCGAAAACCGTGCAGACGCTGCGCGGTGAAGAGGGACGTCGCTCCGGCTTAAGGTAAGTGAGAAAATGCTCATCCTTTCACTTAAGGAACTTTTCTAGCTCCTTCAGGGCTGCCCCTCCTAGTCTCAGTTTCCTTGATTTCTCCCTTTTGGTTGACGATGGAGCCAAGGAATAGAAAGTCTCAAACAGTCTCAACGTCTACATTGTCAGCATCCTCAGGGGTAGTAAACAAGATTGAAAAGTGAATTCCGCTGCTGGGGTTTCTTTTCTTTTCAAGTGCCATTCTTTGTTTTGGACCAAACCTTCCTTGGGGCAGTACATCACACGACGGCCTCACATCTTTGACGGAATGGCCAAACTTGCTTCTGGGGCTGCATGTCTTTGTGCCGGAGTGACAGTTCCGCATCTATCTACAAGTGTGATTTGCAGCCGAACACCTGTAAAGGTGGGGGGGTGTGAGTATTTCAGAGAGGAGAAGAAACGAGCAGACAAAAAGCATGGCTAAACCCCTGCAACTCTCTGGCACTTAAATCCTGAATGATGTCAAAACTGGGGGGTGGGGAGAGAGGATCTTTGTGTTAATATTGGTAATTGCAGATTGAAGAAGAATTGCAGATTTATACCCCGCCCTGCTCTCTGAATCACAGGCTCAAGAGTGGCTTACAATCTCCTTTGTCTTCCTCCCTCACAACAGACACTCTGTGAGGTGGGTGGGGCTGAGAGGGCTCTCACAGTGACGGCCCTTCCAAGGACAACCTCTGCCAGAGCTATGGCTAACCCAAGGCCATTCTAGCAGGTGCAAGTGGAGGAATGGGGAATCAAACCCAGTTCTCCCACATAAGAGCCATTCTAGCAGGTGCAAGTGGAGGAATGGGGAATCAAACCCAGTTCTCCCACATAAGAGTCCGCACACTTAACGGCTTCACCAGACTGGTTCTCAAACCGAAAAACTGAAAAGCATTAATTTTTAAAAAATGTGTTCTGGGTGAAGGGGAAATGACCTGGGGGAGGGCTGTAGGAAACAAATCAGTTAAAGGGGGAGGGGTCAGGATCCTGTTATGTCATTGGTAGGTAGGACTGCCAACTCCAAGTCTGGAAATGCCTGGAGATTTGAAGGTGGAGCCTGCAGGAGTGGAAGGGACCTCTGTATGGTATAACTCCATGCAGGCCGCCTTCCAAAGCAGCCATTTTCTAAAAGTTTTAGCTAAATAATAAATAGGCGATTTATGTAGTCTGGCAATCAGTTGCAATGTCAAGAGATCTCTAGCCCTCTCCTGGAGGCTGTGCAACCAAAAAGAGAATTGTGACAAAAAGATAGAGATAAAGGCACAAGCTACTGTGAAATCCAGCCCAAAACTCCAAATCATTATATATATACACACTGTGGCTAATAGCCACTGATGGACCTCTGCTCCATATTTTTATCCAATCCCCTCTTGAAGCTGGCTATGCTTGTAGCCGCCACCACCTCCTGTGGCAGTGAATTCCACATGTTAATCATCTTTTAGGTGAAGAAGTACTTCCTTTTATCCATTCTAACCCGATGGCTCAGCAATTTCATTGAATGCCCACGAGTTCTTGTATTATGAGAAAGGGAGAAAAGTACTTCTTTCTCTACTTTCTCCATCCCATGCATAATTTTGTAAACCTCTATCATGTCACCCCGCAGTTGACGTTTCTCCAAGCTAAAGAGCTCCAAGCGTTTTAACCTTTCTTCATAGAGAAAGTGTTCCAACCCTTTAATCATTCTAGTTGCCCTTTTCTGGACTGTTTCCAATGCTATAATATTCTTTTTGAAGTGCGGTGACCAGAATTGCACATAGTATTCCAAATGAGACCACACCATCGATTTATACAGGGGCATTATGATACTGGCTGATTTGTTTTCAGTTCCCTTCCTAATAATTCCCAGCATGGTGTTAGCCTTTTTTATTGCAATCGCACAGTGTCTTGACATTTTCAGTGAGTTATCAACCACAACCCCAAGATCTCTCTCTTGGTCAGTCTCTGCCAGTTCACAACCCATCAACTTGTATTTGTAGCTGGGATTCTTGGCCTCAATGTGCATTACTTTGCACTTGGCCACACTGAACCTCATCTGCCACATTGACGCCCACTCACCCAACCTCAACAGATCCCTTTGGAGTTCCTCACAATCCTCTCTGGTTCTCACTACCCTGAACAATTTAGTGTCATCTGCAAGCTTGGCCACTTCACTGCTTACTCTCAACTCCAAATCATTTATGAACAAGTTAAAGAGCATGGGACCCAGTACTGAGCCCTGTGGCACTCCACTGCTTATTGCCCTCCACTGCGAAGACTGCCCATTTAAACTCACTCTCTGCTTCCTATTAATTAGCCAGTTTTTGATCCACAAGAGGACGTGTCCTTTTACTCCATGACTCTCGAGCTTACTAAGGGGCCTTTGATGAGGAACTTTATCAAAAGCTTTCTGGAAGTCAAGGTAAACAATATCTATCAGGTCTCCTTTGTCCACATGTTTGTTCACCCCCTCAAAGAAATGTAACAGGTTAGTGAGGCAAGATCTTCCCTTACAGAACCCATGCTGAGTCTTCCTCAATAACTCGTGTTCATCAATGTGCCTACTCATTCTGTCCTTGATAATGGTTTCTACCAACTTTCCCGGTATTGAAGTCAGACTGACTGGCCTGTAGTTTCCCGGATCTCCTCTGGAACCCTTTTTAAAGATGGGGGTGACATTTGCTACCTTCCAGTCCTCAGGAACGGAGGCAGATTTCAATGAAAGATTACATATTTTTGTTAGAAGATCCACAAGTTCAACTTTGAGTTCTTTCAGAACTCTTGGATGTATGCCATCCAGACCTGGTGACTTATTAGTTTTTAATTCGTCTATCAGTTGTAGTATCTCCTCTCTTGTCACCTCAGTCTGACTCAGGTCTTTCAACACCCCTTCCAAAATAAGTGGTTCTAGAGTAGGCAAACACTCCTCATCTTCTACAGTGAAGACGGAGGCAAAAAATGCATTCAGCTTCTCAGCCATTTCCCTATCCTCCTTCAGTAATCCTTTGACCCCTTGGTCATCCAAGGGCCCCACTGCCTCCCTGGCTGATTTCCTGCTTCTAATATATTTGAAGAAATTTTTATTGTTGGTCTTTATGTTTTTTGCAATATGCTCCTCATAGTCCCTTTTTGCCTGCCTGATCACAGTCTTGCATTTGATTTGCCACATCCTGTGTTCTCTTTTATTAATCTCATTTGGACTAGCTTTCCACCGCTTAAAGGAGTCCTTCTTACCTTTTACAGCTTTCATTACTTTATTTGTTAACCATGCAGGCCTTTTTTTGTACCTGTTTATGCCTTTCCTAACTTGTGGTATATATTTTATCTGAGCTTCTAGGATTGTAGTTTTAAATAGCCTCCAGGCTTCCCCAACGGTTTTGACTGTATTTACCTTTCCTTTTAGTTTCCTCTTCTCATGCCTCCTCATCCCCGACAATTTACCCCTTTTAAAGTTAAACGTGGTTGTGGCGGTCTTTTGGGGCAACACCCTATTTATACAAATGGTGAAATCAATAACGTTATGGTAATTGCTCCCAAGCGGTGCAATCACTTTTACATCTCTCACCAAGTTTTGGGTGCTACTTAGGACCAAATCCAGGATCGTCCCACCCCTGGTAGGTTCTGTGACCATCTGTTCCATAGCACAATCACATAGAGAAGTCTAGAAACTCAATCTCTTTCTCTTGACCTGAACATATATTGACCCAATCACCTATTACGACACAGTTTTTACGTTTAGCTGCTATCTTTAATCCTTCCATTATATTATAATCATCATATTATAATCTTTTTGATTTGGTGGGCGATAACAAACTCCCATAGTTATATTTCCTTTTGGGCCTTCTATTTCGACCCAAACCATTTCTAGAAGGGAATCTAATTCTTTGACCTCAGTCTTACTGGACTGTATATCCTCTCTGACGTACAGAGCCACCCCACCTCCAACCCTTCCCTCCCTATCCTTTCGATATAACTTATATCCGGAAATCACCATGTCCCACTGATTCACCTCATTCTACCAAGTTTCTGAAATTCCCACAATGTCTATGTTTTCCCCCAACACTAAACATTCCAATTCACCAATTTTACTTTGAACACTTCTAGCATTTGTATACAAACATCTATAATTTCCCAGGCAAGTTAGGCCCACAACCTTCCTCCTGCTGCCTCGAGACTTTGGCAGACACTCCATACTGTTTGTCACCATCTCAGTGGACAATTCTGATCCATTACCCAGTAGAAAAATAACAGCTAACCCTTCATCTCTTTGAGATGAGTCCTCCCAAACCAGAGACATTTAATCTCCTGTCAGTTTCCCCCCAAGATTTAGTTTAAAACCGCTCTGCCACCTTTTTGATTTTAAGTGCCAGCAGCCTGGTTCCATCTGGGGACAAGTGGAGACCGTCTCTTTTGTACACCTCCCGCTTGTTCCAGAAAGCATCCCAGTGCCTAACAAACTTAAACCCTTCTTCCTTACACCATCGTCTCATCCACACATTGAGACTTCTAATTTGTGCCTGTCTCTCCAGCGCTGCACATGGAACAGGTAGCACTTCTGAGAAGGCTACCTTGGAGGTCCTGGCCTTAAGTCTCCTGCCTAGCAGCCTAAATTTTTCCTCCAGGACCTCACGACTGCATTTCACCACATCATTGGTGCCAACATGCACAATGACCACTGGCTCCTCCCCAGCACTGTCTATCAGCCTATCCACAACATGCATAATGTCCGCTACCTTCACACCAGGCAGGCAAGTCACCATATGGTCAGTATGCGGTTTTGCCACCCAGCTGTCTACTTGCCTAAGGATTGAATCACCAACTACCAAGGCCCTCCCTCTCTCCCTACCAAGGGATGGTTCCTTGGCGTGAAAGGATACCCGCTTACCAACTGAAGAAGAGGTCCATTCTGAGGGTGCATTCCCCTTATTCTCAGCACGGTGCCCTGTTCCCTCTCAACCCTCATGCTCCCTGGCAGCAACAGGGCTGCCATGTTCAGAGTGGGGCTCATCTAATACGTCCCCAAGAGTCTTCTCCAAGTGCCTTACTGACTGTCTCTGCCTCTCCAGGTCAGTCACCTCGGCCTCAAGGAAACGAACTTGTTCCCTGAGGAATAGGAGCTCCTTGCATCGAGCACACACCCAAGACTTCTGTCCTGTGGACAGATAGTCATACATGTGACACTCAGTGCAAAACACTGGAAAGCCCCCACCCCCCTACTGGCATTCTACCTTCATGATAGCTTTTTAAAAATATACAGTCCCCTTTTAAATCCTGTTTGTTTATGTGGCTCTCCTTCTGGAGGGTCTACTTATCTTATTGGGAACACAAGAAAAATAGGGATTTGGGTTCCTGGTCCTTACACAGCCCCCAGGCTAAGAGCCAAATGCCAAGAGCCCTTTAGCTCTCACCTTTCGGCTTGCACCAAAGGCTCGCACCTCTGGCAAGGCGCAGCTTAATAATGCAAAGAGGGTGGGGCCTCAGTCTGGCCCAGGAACACAGCCACTCCTAACCAATCAACAACAATCACCTTCAGCTCACTCAAACCAAACAAACAGCAGTTCCCCAGCAACCACAAACTCAAAATTTTCAGCAATCACATAGTCACACAAACTCAGAAATTCTCAGCAACTTCCTTAGCTGTTTAGAAAGCCAAACCTCACCCTTATAGCACTTCTTATCTGCTCTCTCTCAGAGCCCTCTGAAGTGAAATAAATAATACAATAATTAGAAATATCTTATATATTAAATTCCACACAGTATATAAACTCTTATACAGTCCAAGAAACGTTTGCACCAGAATGCCAGTGCCTCCTTTTACCGCAACTGAAGGTCGTAGCTCTTCTGGGAAAGTCCCAGTGAAATTGACAATTGTTCAACACGTTCAGTATTCTTAATTCTGTGCAGCCAACAATTCATAAGGCTGTGCAGCCAGCAGTCCATAAAGCAACAGGTTTGTACCAGTTCCCCTGTTTCACATTCGCTTCTTCAAGCTTCTCATAAAGAATTTCAAACACCAGGTAAGAACGCCTTCACCTTTGCTCATTGAATAACCATTGAAACCCTACATGTGGTTTCATCCTTTTACAGTCCCATCTGTCAAATGTTATGCCCCCTGCCTCCTAAAAAGCAGATTGCTGCATACATGGCTCTCCTTTTTTTTTTAATCCTCACAACAATCCTGTAAAGTAGATGTAAGTAAAGGTTAAGATGCAAGTAAACGACTGGGCCAAAGCTGTACAAAAGGCAACTTCCATGGCAGAGCAGAGATTTGAACCCAGGTCTCCCTAATCCTAGTCTGACACTTTAACCACTATACCAGGGGTGGCCAGACTTGCTTAACGTAAGAGCCACATAGAATAAACATCAGACTTTTGAGAACTGTAAGACATGAGCATCAGATGTTTGAGGGAAGGAATAGATGGGGAGAGAGGAGGGGGAGAGATGGGGAGAGAGGAGGGGGAGAGAGGTTAAAAGAAAGCAACTTTAAATGCATTATCCAAGCCACTGGCTTAACTTGGAGAACTGATTTAAAGAGAGAAATGCTTTCTCCAAGCCGGCCGGCAAGGTGATGAGGGCTTTCACACAATATGTGGAGGAGGACAGAATTTCCCCCCTGCAAGCTTTCCTCATTCTGTTGATCTTCTCCATGTCTATGAAAACTCATTAACATATCTAATTGCTGTCTCTGGTGTCCTGATTTGTACTGATTGCTTATTGGCGTTCGGTGCTTTGTGGTGCTTTGTCAAGGAAATGTCGCTCAAACATCAAATGTATAGTTATAAAAAGAGAAAATCCACAACTCTTTGCATTGAAAGAGAAGCGCTTTCCGATGGTTAAATCATCAGAGCAAGTCCCGGGTTTGCTCAATTTGCAGAATTCACCTGCCGGTAAAAGACTCTGAATTGGTTTCACTCGAAACGTTGCACAACTGCGAAGAATTTATCGAGCCTCTTTCCTTTTAAGGACTGCAGCGCTCTTTGGATTTTGGCAGAGATTTCTTTGCACATCAAAAAAAAAAAGCACCCGTAGATAGCGAATGTATGGTCTTTGAGAGAGAGCCAGCAGCCGGATAAAAATCTCCGTTGCTTCCAAAACTGAAAAGCAAGCCAGGGTGTGATTGACTTGCAGCTAGGAGCAGCGAGGAATATCTGGCCCACTTGGCTTTCGTGCAGAAAAATGTAAGTTACTGTCGCCGCCCGTTGGCCTGTGGCGGGAGAGGCAAAGGGTCATGCCCCATTATGTGCACAGCCTGGCTTTTAAAATCCACTCTCAGTGCTGGAATTGGCCCGCCGGTCATGGAGTGCTCTCAATCTCTGAGCTTCCCAGAGACCTGGAAGGCCCACTTTGCGTCCTCGCGAGAGCCATCTATCCCTGCATCCCGGGGGAGGTTTTTCTCAAGACGCATCACCTTCAATTAAGGAGGCTTTTTAGCATTCCTGAGGCATGTGACGTGGCCTCTGGTGTTGGCGGCGCGATGTGCTCTGTGTGTCTAATCTTGGCCAAGGGCACCCGGATTGTGCATGGTTTCTTTCTTTCCATTCGTTTGTTCTGCTGTTTTGTCGTTGGGGATAATTTATTCTGCTTTTGCAAGGCCAGGAATATCTAGGACTGCCAAGTTCCCACCAGGGGCGGGGGATCCCCCGGTTTGGGGGGCCCCAACCCGCTGGCACAGAGCAGGCTGCCCCCGGATCCCTGCCTCCAAAGGGCCCAGTCGTCATGCAGCGTGCCCTGCACAATGACATCATCCGGAAGTGCGCAGGGCACGTTGCACCGAGGATACACTAGGATTTGTAGTAAAACTCTATGGTACCAGAGAGTTTTACCATGGATCCTAGAGTGTCCCCGGCACAATGTGCCCTACACAATGATGTCACTTCCAATCTGGAGCTGACAACGCTCCCCCCCCCCAAGCAATCAGAAGGGACCTGGGAACCCCCATGTGATTCAGCCCCACCAGCTGCTACAAGGGCCAGGGACTTGGGGCCTTTAAAAGGAAAACTGAAGAACTTTGGGAAATGTACTCTGCTGGGAATACTATGGCCTTCATTCTTTTTCCTCCTGGGTTTACTTGCTGGAATTTGGAGGGCAACCCAGGGCAAGGGAGCTGACTGCAATAAAGCCCTGCACTCTGCTCATGTGCAGAGGTACCCTTTATCATTCTTTTCTATGTTCCTCAGTCCCATTCTGAGGCTCGTGAACCCTGAGCTAAAAAATTAACCCTGGGTGTATCTCACGCTGCCTGGCTTCCTGTGGTTTATCTGTCTGTCTCTCCTTTCCATGTGAATATTGTTCCAACCATCTTCCTTAGGGATGTTTCTAGAATTCTCTGGAATCAAACAACCTAGCGTCTCTTTCCAACAGACATTAGGAATACGTTGTGTATGCGGACCTTAGTGAAGACTTATTGGGTGTTCCTGCAAAGCTCATGTTAGCCTACAGTACTGAGCTTGGGGACTCACGAATAATGGACAGTAGGATCCAAATCCCTGCTGCCCTGGTCCAATCACAGGCCCCCTGCTGGTTCAAATGGTCCAATACCGCCCCTGCGCAGGAACCCTGAGTTGTATCATGTGGGCCCTTGAGTGTAGCCCTATACTATGCTGTACCCAATAAAGAGCTGATGGTCTCTACCGCCTTGCCTCTCCATTGCATTGAACCCACTATATGATAGAATATATATTTAATGTTTTAAAAAACACACTTCGGCAGTGCAGGTTTCAGTTAACTTTTGTTGTGCCCTTCCCTCTGTGCTGCCTGAGCACCACTGAACGTCCATCTTGATGTGTGATCGTACGCTAGGCTATGTTGAGCTCCTAAATATGGGTTGCCAACCCCAGCTGGTAGCTGGGGATCTCCTGGGATTACAAGTGATCGCCAGGTGACAGTTCACCGGGAGAAAATGGCTGTTCTGGAAGGTGAGCTCTGTGGCTTTATACTCCGTTGAAGTCCCTCCCCTTCACATATCTCCGCCCTCCTCAGGCTTCATCCCCTAGACCTCGAGGTATTTCCCAACCCGGCGCTGGCAGCCCTATTTCCTTTGGGTATGGTGGTTTCACGATGTGTGGGAGCGCGTGGGAGCATCAGGGAGAAACACCAAACAAAGGAATCCTGATTCAGTCACATCCAGATTGCCTGCTGAGTTTGTTTTGCAGTGCTCTAACCATGAGCCTCTGCGCAACTGTAATTGGGCAGGGGTGGGTGGGATACAAACGGCGCATGATCAAGTTCCAGAATGAATTTCTGAAGTTAAATCAGAATTAAGGCTTCGTGCAGTGTAACACGTTTGAAACAGTAGCAGGGCTTTTTTTTGAGCAGGAATGCAGTTCCGGCTAGCTTGGCTTTGGAGGGTGTGGCCTACTATACAAATGAGTTCCTGCTGAGCTTTTTCTACCCAAAAAAAAAAGCCCTGTGTGAAACAATGGTGATGTCAGGGGGTGTGTCTGTCAGACCTTGTAACTGTTTAGATGGTATAGTTTTTAAATATATGCTCTTGACATGATTAACGCCATTTTGTTTGCTATTACTAACCTTGGGATTAAGAGATGTGCATTTCAAACAGAAAGAGACCGTTGTAAAACTCATGGGAGGAATTTCTCACTTGGCATTCTCAGGCGCTTTAAAGCCTTTGAAGATGGCATGCCTCAAGGTAACCAGCAGGGAGCCTTCCTGGGAATGAGATAAGGGAGTATGGGAACAGACAACTGTCTCTCTGAGTGTGAGTTATGTTACATGTATCTACAAAAAGGCCCGAGTAACCTTGGAATGTATCAAACTCAATCTGCTTCTACCCCAGACCGCTTGTTCTCAAATAAATGGATTAATTTTGAAACAGAATGATTCGTTCTTATTTGACGTTCCAAAGTCTGACAGTGGCCTACTATGCAAATGAGTTCCTGCTGGGCTTTTTCTACAAAAAAGCCCTGTGCGAAACAATGGTGATGTCAGGGGGTGTGGCCTAATATGCAAATATGTTCCGGCTGGGCTTTTTCTCCCCCCCAAAAAGCCCTGAGTACAAGAAATGAAAGAAGTGGGAAATCCAGCTTGGACCTGCATTCTGCAAACCCAGGTGGCTTCCTCTTCCTCCCACTCTCTCCTTTCCCCCTCTGATTGCCAAGGGAAGGGAGCTGCTCCCTGGCCCCCATTGTTAGCTGTCACAGATGCAGCCCCCTGACCCTCCACCCCCCTCTCTTGGGTCTTCAGGACAGGGACCTTGGTAACCCTATTCCTCAATGGAGGCCAAATTCTTCTGACATCACCAACAGCGGGGCCGGAAAACTGGAGCCGGCTATGCAACACCGGCAGCTGCCAGGAGGGAAGGGCTTGAGTTACAGGGTGACATCAGTTCTGTCTGCTCACCTGTTGCAGAGGAGGATGGAGGGGCACCACTGTAGCAGCTAAGGAACAGCTGTGCCATCCGTGTATGTGCCCCCCCCTTCCTCTTCCCATCCCAGGAGATTGGACAATCCGGTAATAATTTTTTTTGCTTGATTCCTAGGGCTGCCAATCCCCAGGTTTGGAGACTCTCCCCCTGCTTCAGGGTAATCAGAGAGTGGGGGGGGGAGGAAAATGTTTGCTGGGCACTCCATTATTCCCAGTGGAGATCGAGTCCCATAAGGTATAATGGACAATTGATCTGTGGGTATTTGGGGCTCAGGGGGACTATTTTATGAGGTAGAGAAACCAAATTTTCAGCATAGCATCCGATGCCTCTCTTCAAAATACCTTCCAAGTTTCAAAAAGATTGGACCAGGGGGTCCAATTCTTTGAGCCCAAAAAGAAGGTGCCCTTATCCTTCGTTATTTCCAGTGGAGGGAAGGCATTTAAAAGGTGTGCGGTACCTTCAGATGTGATACCAGAACTCCCTTTGGTGTTCAATTATGCTTGTCAGAACCTTGCTCCTGACTCCACCCCCAGTATCTCCCGGCTCCACCCCCAAAGTCCCCAGATATTTCTTGAGTTAGACTTGGCAACCCTATTGATTCCACTAGCAAAGTTTCTGAAAAAATTTTCCTGCCTAATCGGGGGGGGGGTGCTCCCCCCACCCCGGAAGCTCATGCTGAAACCCACTCTCTTTCTTATGCCTGAAAGGGTTCCCTTCAAAAGCATGTAAGGGAATAGATTGCTTGCCTTTGGGAGCACTGCCTGACTTACATTAGCAAGGCCAATTCATGCAGAGATGCAACAGTTAGCCTCTTTGGAGACTCAGTCATTCCGGTACACCTCCATATTGTGTGCAGTTGCATGATCTAACTGCAACCAATGAAGCACCATCATTTGCCCCTGGAGAAGGCTCATAAGAAGGAGGCAAGCCAGAGCAGGAAATCATGCAGAGGTCCGGCGGGCAGCTTCCTTTGAAGGCAATTCAGCTGTAATGCTGAACAGGATGGGAAAGAGCTCATTGTGCATAATGGAGAGATGTATCAGAATTAATTCTCTGCTGAGGCTTTGGACGGGAAGCAAAGCCAGAGTTGTAAATCATGTAGAGATGCAACAGGCAACCTCTTCTAAGAAAAAAAAGACATTGGATAAAGAACCGGTGTCACACATATTGCACTGCAGGAGGCATCATCTTTATTTGATAGTGTTAGTCTATTGTGAGGGGATTTTTTAAAAGCTCCAGTGCTATTTTAAAGACTAACAAATTTATTGCAGCACAAGCTTTTGTGGGCTAGAGTCCACATCAGCAGGCCCATGAAATGTTTTCCCCACTTGGCAGAGGGGTAGAGGCGACCGTTAATATTTTCCTTTGTCAAACTGATTAAATAAGTGAACATTCCCTGTTATGGCAATCCACCACCAGAACAGAACTAGCTTTGGCTGAGAAACAAGTTCAAAACTCGAGTTGCCAGATCCTGCTTAGGAAAATTGTGGGAGTTTGGAGTCAGAGCTTGGGGAGAGCAGAGTCTGTGGAGGGAAGGGAGATGTGATCCCCACGTTTGCCCTCTGGAAGCAAATAGGGCTCTGAAGATCCGCCATAATTCTGGGAGATCTTCAGGCCTAGGGTTGCCAGGTCCAATTCAAGAAAGATCTGGGGACTTTGGGGGTGAGCCAGGAGCAAGGCTGTGACAAGCATCATTGAACACCAAAGGAAGTTCTGGCCATTGCATTTAAAGGGACCACACACCTTTTAAATGCCTTCACTTCGTTGGAAATAATGAAGGTTTTTTGGGGTACCTTTTTGGGGGACTCATAGAATTAGACCCCTGGTCTAATCCTTTTGAAATTTTGAAGGGTGCTTTGAGGCACTGAATGCTATGCTGCAAATTTGGTGCTTCTATCTCAAAAAACATCCCCCTCAGAGTGCCAGATACCGTGGATCAGTTCTCCATTATACCTATGGGAATCGGTTTCCTTTGGGAATAATGGAGTGCCTAGCAGAAATCCCCTCCCCGCTTTTTGATGACCCTGAAGCAGGGGGAGGACCTCCAAACCAGGGGATCCCCTGCCCCCATTTGGGGACTGGCAACCCTATTCAAGCCCTACTTGGATGGTGGTAATGCTAAATCAAGATTCATCTGTACAGTTTTAGAAGACGTTTGGTTATGAACTTAGTGTGTGCTATTATTGTTTCTAGAATGCATGGAGGCTAAGGAGCTTCAGCAAAGGATTTGGGGAATGGATCCAGTTATAATCTGAAATTGAATTATTAGTTGTCTTAATGCACCAGTGCTTTTTGTTTAAGGGGAGGAGCCTGGATGACATTTCTTTGAAGTTTGCAAGACCTGGAGGAGTGTGCAAGCTTCCATTGGCACTGGCCAAGGGAACGACTAGGGTTACCAGCCTCCAGGTGACACCTGGAGATCTCCTGCTCTTATAATTGATCTCCAGATGACCAGGATCAGTTCACCGGGAGAAAACGGCTGCTTCCCCAAACCTGCCCTCCCCAGGGTCCACCCCCCCAAAAAAAATTTCCAGTATTTCCCAACCCAGAGCTGGCGACCTTAGAACACTCTGATTTCTTTATTTTTCTCTTGGTTGATATTCTTGAGAGCGGTTCAGGGTTTGGTTTTAGTTGCTGGTTTTATAGATCTGTTTGCGTTGAGCACATACACTGAATGTTTGTTGGTCTTTTTACACGCCTGATAAGGTATTTATGCAGGCAACATACCCCATTTATAGACATAATATAATGGTAATTTGTTGACAAGCTAATAACATTGAAAAATGCCTTGCTGGGGAAATTCAGTGCTAGGCAATAAAACAGTCTCCAAATAGTGAAGCCCAAGGTCCATTTGCACAATTTTAAAGCAAAATCAAAATGAGGATTTTAGGGTCGAAATGGCATAGACTGTTTCCCTTCCCCTAATATGGGAACCTTGGAAATGATCGAAAATATTGTTTATTTTGTTAATGTTGCCATTGTGAACCTGTTTATTTTGTGTGTCTTTAGAGGAGGGGCAGGACTTTTTTGTTGGGGAAAACCGGATTGAATCCATTTGCATATTATGCCATACCCCCTGATGTCACCATTGTTTCACATGCTTTTTGTAGGGGGGGGAATCCCAGCAGGAACTCATTTGCATATTAGACCACACCCCCAATGACAAGCCAGCCAAAACTGCATTCCTGTGCGTTCCTGCTCAAAACAAGCCCTGAGATTGGCACACTGACTGAGCATCTGCCTTGAATACACATGATCCCGGGTTCAATCCCCATTATCTCCAGTTAAAAGATCTGGCAGTCAGTGAGAGCCAGTTTGGTGTAGTGGTTAAGTGCGTGGACTCTTATCTGGAAGAACCGGGTTTGATTCCCCACTCCTCCACTTGCACCTGCTAGCATGGCCTTGGATCAGCCATAGCTCTGGCAGAGGTTGCCCTTGAAAGGGCAGCTGCTGTGAGAGCCCTCTCCAGCCCCACCCACCTCACAGGGTGTCTGTTGTGGGGGAGGAAGGGAAAGGAGATTGTGAGCTGCTCTGAGACTCTTCAGAGTGGAGGGTGGGATATAAATCCAATATCTTCTTCTTCTTCTTCTATATGAAAGACTTCTGCCTGAGACCCTGGAGAGCTGCTGCCAGTCTGAGTAGACAATACCAACTTTGATGGGCCAAGGGTCTGATTCAATATAAGGCAGCTTCGTGTGTGTCTTCCAAGCACTTCTTTCCTCACTACTGATATAAAATCAACATTAAAAAATGGCCTACATTTAACTGGAAAGAAATTGTGTGAAGAACCAGCAGCAGGCATGAAAATACACATGGGTTTGATTCACAAAAGGAGAAACCAGTGAGGTAGAGGGGAAAGGGTTAGACTAGTAAGCCCTGGGTTCAAACCCCCACTCAAGTGTGAAGCTTACTAGAGTGACCTTGGGCCGATCACACCCTCTCAGCTGCACGTATTTTGCTGGGCTTTTGTGAGGATAAAGCGAAGGGGGAGGGGATATTGTGCACCATCTTCAGCTCCTTTAGAAAGACACTGGATAAAAACAGTGTAGGTGGAAGGGAGACTGAAACAGGGAATTCTGAGGCAAATGTGATGGGTTTGTGAAATTTAATAACATTCCTGCTGAACTTCTTTTGAAACTCTGTGTGTGTGTGTGTGTGTGTGAGTGTGTGTGAAAGAGAGTTCTAAGAAAGGGGTGGCCAAACTGTGGCTTGGGAGCCACATGTGGCTCTTTCTCACATATTGTGTGACTGTTGAAGCCCTCATCACCCTGGAAGCCCCCATCGCCTTGGAAAAGGCATTTCCCTCTTTGGAAAAGGCTTTCCCTCTTTAAATCACTTCACCAAGCCAGCTGGAGGCTTGGAGAATGCATTTAAAGGTAAAGCTGCTTTCTTTTCACCTTTCCCTCCCTCCCTTCCTTCCTTCCCTCCCTCCCTCAAACATCTGATGTTTCTTCTGTGTGGCTCTTACATTAAGCAAGTTTAGCCGCCCCGTTCTAAGACACTATTTTAACTTAGGCAGGGTGACTCTGGTAAGGGTTGGGAACTCCAGATTGGAAAATTCCTGGAGATTTAGGAGTGGAGCCTGGGGGCAGGGTGTGGGGAGGGGAAGGAGCTCAGTGGGATATAAAGCCATAGAGTCTGCCCTCCAAAGCAGCCATTTCCTCCAGTGGAACTGATCTCTGTAGTCTGGAGATCAGTTGTAGTTCCAGGAGCTCTCCAGACCTCACATAGAGGCTAGCACCCTTGGAGACAGCGAAACCAGCACCCTGCACAAATTGAGCATACCTCCCCAAACATATTCCAGAATCCTTTGCCACAAACAGGCACAGGTTCCAGAATAGATTCCCTGAGGGGAAAAGCGTTGAAAAAAAACTCAACTGAACAAATCTATGAATGGCCAAGGCCTCATAGGGTTACCAGTGTTGAGAAATACCTAGAAATTTGGGGGGCGGGGTGGAGCCTCAGGAAGGTGGGGTTTGAGGAAGGGAGGGACTTCAATGGGGTATAATGTCATAGATTCCACCTTCCAAAGCAGCCGTTTTCTCTAGGGGAACAGATGGCTATTATCTGGAGATGAGTTGTAATAGCGAGATCTCCGGATTCCATCTGGAGGCTGACAATCATAACTTAAAATCTCGATCCCACAATAAAGGCCCTGTCCACTAGCAGTTGATGGGCTCACAATTGAATTTGGTCTCTATGGTCCACTTCGCCCTACAGGGTCCCGAGGCCTTGACTCTCTGTGGCATTAAGGGCTGACAGTGTCGCCTAGCGGTGTTGTACAGAAGGATGCTCGATTCTCTCTAGCGCTGGGTCCTCTCCCAACAACTGTCCTGGGGGAGGAGAGAGATGGTGGAGCTGCTGAGACCGGTAACTCCATCCCACCAGTAGAAAGAGTGTCCTTCCCCCAAGGGGGGTGCCCTGTGAAACTTCAGGACTGTGGGGGGGGGGAGCAAAGGGCCTTGCTTTTAACATGAGAGAATGGGGGTGGTAACTTGAGTCGGTTTATTGTGTGTGCGAGAAAGAAGAGAGAACTTGGGGAGAGGAGGTGGAACAACTGGCCAGGGAAGGAAGGGCTGACCCAGCGGGAGGGGGGGGGGGATCAAGTGGCAGAAAGTGACACAGTTTTTTCAAGAGGATTCTATTCACCATTGAGGAGAAGAGATTAAAAAGGATTGCCGGTGGGGAAGGTGAAGGCCGAGGAGGAGAAGACGGAGACGGTTTGGGATTGGCAGAGGTGAGAGCAAGCGGCAGGGGTCTGGGGGGGGCGCGGCGAGGCAGGGGGACCGAACGAATGCGGGGTTACCGATGGAGTGGCAGTCGGAAGCAGCCAGCTGGATGCTTGCAAGCAGTGTTCCCTCTAAGTTGTGTTAGTGTGAGCTGGCTCACAGTTTTTTAGCATCTGGCTCACACCTATTTGTCTTCGCTCAGGAAAAACGGCCCCAGAGCAAACTAATTTATGCAGTAGTTCACAATGGTAATGGCCAACAGCTCACAAAGTAGAATTTTTGCTCACAAGACTCCACAGCTTAGAGTGAGTATTGCTCGCAAGCAAGAAATACTCATCTCTACAAAAAGGCACCCTGTTTGCTAGAGGTATACATGAAGCTGCATTACACTGAATCAGACCGCTAGCCCATCCAGGTCAGTATTGTCTATTCAGACCAGCAGCAGCTCTCCAGGGTCTCAGGATGAGGTCTTTCTCAGCATCTACTGCCTGGTTCTTTTAACTGGAGGTGCTGGGGGCTGAACCTGGGACCTTCTGCTCACCAAGCAGAGGCTCTGCCACCGAGCCACAGCCCCTCCTCTCCTTCTCAAGGTAAGATATGATTGGATGGGGTAGCAAGGCCTTTTTGGTGGTTGCCTCGGGCTTTATCTCAGGGAATCCCTTTGTTTCTGATTGCTAGGATTTCCCTAAAATGACACTTCTTATCTAGAAAGGCTGTTGGGAGAGTATTTTAGAAGTTTATTCTTTTTTTTCCCCTCTCCTGGCCAATCTTTGCTCTCTCCCCTAATAAGATTTTTTTTTTTTTTGCTAGACCAGGCCCGGGGAAATCTGGGCTCAAAACTCTACCCTGCCATAAAGCCCATTGGGTGATCTTGGAGCATTTGCTCTCTGTGTTTCTCAGCCTAACCTGCCTTGCAAGGTTGTTGTGAGGATCAAATTTGGGGGAGGTGTTTGTGAGTTTCCTGCATTGTGCAGGGGGTTGGACTAGATGACCCTAGAGGTCCCTTCCAACTCTATGATTCTATGAAATGCGGGAGGGAACAACTCCCCCTGAAAGAAGAGCGGACTAGAAATCAGATGGCGATTCCATCTTCAATTTGAAGTCAGCTAATGGCTGGTCTTGTGGGGTTTGGAATGCTGCTCTGGAAGCGCTGCTAAGCTATAAACGTTCAAATCTCGCCTCTGCCGTGATGGTATTGAGCGAATCTCTCGCTCCCGACTCAGTGGTTATATGAGAATAAAAATACAGCCCCTAGTTGTCGCTGTTCAGAGTGAGCATCATTGGAATAGTGTACGTGAACACCTTGAACGTTATAAAATCCTAGGGCTGCTATTTAAAAAGGGAGATTCACCTAATAAGCCGATGTCCCCCACCCCAGGGTCTAGCCCTCAGAGACAGATTACCTCTGTGCATGAAGGCTCCATTTAAGTATTGTGGCTGATAACAGGCCATAAACTTTGTCTAATCCCGTGTCAAGACCCATGCTTTAAATTGCATTTGCCACGGACGACCCTCGACAAATTTTCCTGCTCCCTTTCGATTACAATGGCTGAGCTATTCTATCTTTGCCCAGTACAGAGTTCAAATGTGGAGAGTTCTCCCTTCCTGCTTTTTATTCTCACAACAATGCCACTAGGTAGATCAGGCAGGGGAAGGCAGACGGTGTCTCAAGGTCACCCCGTGAGCTTCATGACTGAACAGAGATTCAGGCCTGGGTCTTTCTGATCCAAGTCATCGCTTTTACCATTGTGCGATGCTGTCTCGGCAGTCCTCAGCCGACTGCAGCTGTGACCATTAGAGAAAGAGAGAACAGCTAATTAAATTGCCTTTTTGCACCACTTTGGAAGAGAGGGAGGTACTAGTAAATCCTGGTTGTGATTCTGTAGACGTTCAGCCTTCCCGGAAATCTCCACCCCCTTACCTTCTCCTGTGCTATTAACGCATTAATTTATTAATCTATGCTCTAATGTATTAATTTATGCATCCAGCTTCCCTCTTGCTAAGGAAAGCGGTTTCTTTCTGTTCGCTGCTCTCTGCACCAGTCAAGATTTTCTTCACTGTGTCCGGCACCTTTCTCTGATCCAGGTTGTGTGTTTCTTGCATGGATGTCTGCCCCCACCCACCCATTTGCTTTCCAAAATTCTGGTACTTTCAGACTGCTTGCCGTGAAACACACGCAGAATGCTTTTTCCCTGAGCCAAAGCAGAATCTGTTTGAGAATCAAAGGGACCTAACACAGGTTGAGTGTTCCTGAGCATATGCAGCGTTCCTTTGCTTTATGAGGCTGTTTGCAGAATGAATGTAGGCCTAGACCAGAGGTGACCAAACTGCAGCTCTTTCACACATATTGTGTGGCTCTCGAAGCCCCCACTGCCCCATCAGCTAGCCTGGAGAAGGCATTTCTCTCCTTAAATAACTTCTCCAAGTCAAGCCAGGCTTTAACTTTATGCATAAAGAATAGTCAGGCAATCTTACGACTGTCTGGCACCCAGAATTTTTAGCTCCTTTAGAGGTGTTTTTTTCCACCTCTTCCTCTCTCCCCATCTATTTTCCTCCCTCCCTCCCTCCCTCCCTTCCTTCCTTCCTTCCTTCCTTCCTTCCTTCCTTCCTTCCTTCCTTCCTTCCTTCCTTCCTTCCTTCCTTCCTTCCTTCCTTCCTTCCTTCCTTCCTTCCTTCCTTCTGGCTCTCTGACATCTGACGTTCATGTCTAATGGCTCTCAAACATCTGATGTGTATTCTATGTGGCTCTTACATTAAGCAAGTTCAGCCACCCCTGCCGAGACAGTGGAACTGGAGACGCAGATACTGCTTAGTTCCCAGCGGCAGCAGCAATCGATGCACCCAATTGTGCCTAGTCGGGAAAGGGCTTTTCCAGATTCGGCAGCCAGCAATGCTTTGCTAAAGTTTGCTCGGCACATCTGCCACGTGTGGCACAGAAGAGACTGTTCCAGAGCTAGCAGCCACCATGTTGAATCCAGCAGTGGCTGGCTCAGAAGAGACTCTTCGAAAGCTGGCCGCCTGCAGCACTTCCCTGAGGCGCGCACGGTGCTCCAGCCATTCTTAGCAAGGGTTTTTCCCCAAGCTGGTAGACATCGCTGCTTTGCTGAGCTTAGGCACGCATTGTCTCCAGCTATGCAAGGGGGCTATTCCAAAGCTGGAAGCCCAGAGTGTTGTACTGCGGTGCGCAGGGTGTTCCAGCCGTGCACAGCCCAGAAAGGATTTCTTCCAAAACGGGTAGCCAGCTGAGCTTTTGCTGAAGTTAGATCTGTCGACGCCAACTATCAATTAACTGACATGACGTTGCCTATTGGTGCTAATTAACTGCGGGGCTGTTCATTGGGGTTGCCGGGCTCCCTCGCTTCTTTATCGAGTGCACATTGAATTCCTATCAGGGCCTGAGCAGCCTCCTCTTCCCATTAGTGAGATGTTCTGGCTTTCACCTCGTTCCCCCCTCCCCTTGGCTCTCTTGGCTGTCCTTGTAACCCTGGCAAAAAAAAAAAAAAACTACCCAGCCATCTTTCCTCGATTGCTTTCGGTCTGGCTTTGTAGATGCGAATCGCTTGTAATTCGTGCCCGTCTCCTCCTCTTCCGAAATTTCTCTGACCACGAGGGCTAGGAACTTGACTCTCGAGAGAAAATAAATGATCATCGAAAGATCCTCAGGAGATTTTATCTCCATCGCAAGCTGTATCTATTGTGAGCAGAAGCCAGGCTGTTCATCTTCCTGTCTATCCAGGAGGAACGCGGCTAAAATTCTGCGGTGTGTGCTAGGTGCTGTACAGAAGGGGGAGATGGCAGGATTCCCCGCCCACATTGCTTGTGGCCTGCCGTGATTGGATAAGAAAGTACTGGGGGAGGGAAGAAGTCAGAGATTGGAGAAAGGGGAGACAGGCAATTAGGTAGAAATTGCTGATCCAGTAGCTAGGTTAACAACTCCGAGTTGGAGAATTCCTGGAGATTTGGGGGTGGAGCTTGGGGAAGGCGGGGTTTGGGGAGGGGAGGGAGCTCAGGGATATGATGCAATAGAGTCCAACCTCCAAAGCAGCCTTTTTCCAGGGCAACTGATCTCTGTAATCTGGAGATAAATTGTAATTCTAGGAGAACAACTCACTGGCAGCATTCGCTGAGGTTTGCGGAATGCGCCTTTCCCCAGGAATAGGAAGGAAGAGAAAAGAACTGGTATCATTATGGAATAGGGTTGCCAGGCCTGTGTTGGAAAATACCTGGAGTCTTTGGGGGTGGATCCAGGACAGGGTGGGGTTTGGGGAGGGGCCTCGGCATGGTACAGTGTCATGGAGTCCTTCCTTCAAAGAAGCCATTTTCTCCAGGGAAGCTGATCTCAGCCAGCTGGAGATCAGTTGTAAAAGCAGGAGATCTCTAGGCCCCACCTGGAGGCTGGCAATTCTTTGGAGTTTAGAGTGTCAGCTAAAAGCCTTCCAAGTCCTAGGTTTGAATCTTCCCAAGTGCTCTTTGCCAGATCTCTCTCTCTAACCTTCAGCTTCTGTTTGGTACCATGAAGGTCATAAAACTTGGCCTGATTTCCCAGGTGGTTGTGATTTCTAGCTGAAATGTACGGGGCCTTAATGATCACTCTCAGAGGCATTGAGCAAACGTGCTCCGAGATTAGAGTTGCCAACCTCAAGGTGGGGCCTGGAGATCTCCCACAATTACAAATGGTCTCCAGACTGCAGAGATCAGTTCCTCCAGGGAAAAAAATGGCTGCTGTGGATGATAGCCTCTAAGGCAGGGGTGGCCAAAGTGACTTGGGAGCCACATGTGGCTCTTTCACACATATTGTGTGGCTCTCAAAGCCCCCACCGCCCCATTGGCCAGCTTGGAGAAGGCATTTTTCTCTCAGAGAATACATTTAAAGTTAAAGTTGCTTTCTTTCCCTCCCTTCCTTCCAGTTCTCAACTGCAGTGCAAAGGCAAGTATTAGTGTCTCCCAATCCCTTGCTAGGCACACACTGTCAGTCTGAGTCAGGGAAGAACTGTTCCCCCTTCTTTCCTCCTTTCCTCTTCCTCTTCTCTCTGGCACATTTAACAAGCTGCAGCTTCTGCTTGTGGAAATCAGGTGGGTGGGGAGAAGAATCCCTCTCACAGGTGCCTGCCTCTCCACCCCCGTTCCCCTTCCCCCAACTCATACAGCGTTGGCTACATCTGACACACTGTGCTGTGTCATTTGCCTTGGGAATAGCAGTCCTCTTAGTAGGACTGATACTAAGTGGTCAGAAAGGCTGAGAACTACATTTCCCAGAATGCATACACACACACACACACACACAGCAGCTTGGTCATTGCTGAAACAGCTGCCTAGGTGCCAGGGAAAGTTGAAGGCAGAAAGTTCCCCTGACTCACCCCCTGCCAAATTCAACTGCTGGCATCTCCCCACATGTTGCCCCAGTAGTATCACTGGTACCAGGGGCTGCCCTAGACTGTCTGGCATAGGGTTGCCAAGTCCAATTCAGGAAATATCTGGGGACTTTGGGGGTGGAGCCAGGAGACATTGGGGCGGAGCCAGGAGCAACGGTGTGACAAGCATCATTGAACTCCAAGGGAGTTCTGGCCATCACATTTAAAGGGACCGCACACCTTTTCAATGTCTTCCTACCATAGGAAATCATGAAGGATAGGGGCACCTTCTTTTGGGGCTCATAGAATTGGACCCCCTGGTCCAATCTTTTTGAAACTTGGGGGGTATTTCGGGGGGAGGCACTAGATGCTATACTGAAAATTTGGTGCCTCTACCCCAAAAAACAGCCCCCCCCCCCCAGAGCCCCAGATACCCACAGATCAATTCTCCATGATTTCCTATGGGAATAAATCTCCATAGGGAATAATAGAGTTCCCAGCAGACATTTCCCTCCCCTCCCCCTGCTTTCTGATGACCCTGAAGCGGGGGGAGGGCCTCCAAACTGGGGGAATCCCCTGCCCCCACCTGGGGATTGGCAACCTTAGTCTGGCATCCTAGGCAAGGCTAACTTCTGGCACCCCCCCCCCCCCATTTGGTACCCCAAGAAGGCCAGCACCCTAAGCAATCACCTAGTTTGCCTAGTTGGCAGGGCTGGCCCCGACTGGTACAGTAACTGGGGTTGGAGGATAGAGAAAGGAGGGTTATTTCCAAGCCATTTTGAGTTTGGTATCGGCACTGGGGGATTAACAGACTATTTGGCAAATAGTTCAATCCCCCCTTTTCCCTCGAACGTGCTATAAGGCACAATCAAGGTCTTAGTTTTTTTTCTGCTCCTGAGTAGCATTATTAACTGGGAGCTTCCTTTGCTGGGTTAACATAACAGGAATGGATAGATCATGGTTCCTGCCCCTCCCCCCCCCCCGCCTTGGATTTGAAAAGGCGCTTTTTTTGTTGCAGGATCCTGCAGCAGTAGTTTAACGAGCATCTTCATGCACCCTAAGCCTTATTTACTCATTTCTTTCAAAAGTTTGCCTACCTTATTCATGGAACCATAGAGCTGGAAGTAGGGTTGCCAATCCCCAGGTGGGGGCAGGGGATCTCCCGGTTTGGAGGCCCTCCCCCCGCTTCAGGGTCGTCAGAAAGCGGGGGGGGGGGAGAGGGGAGGGAAATGTCTGCTGGGAACTCTTTTATTCCCTCGGGAGATTTATCCCCATAGAAAATCATGGAGAATTGATCTGCGGGTATCTGGGGCTCTGGGGGGGGGCTGTTTAAGTTAGGCTATACCAAATATTCCGTATAGCATCTAGTGCCTCTCCCCAAAATACCCCCCAAGTTTCAAAAAGATTGGACCAGGGGGTCCAATTCTATGAGACCCCAAAGAAGGTGCCCCTATCCTTCATTATTTCCTATGGAAGGAAGGCATTGAAAAGGTGTGCCATCCCTTTAAATTTGATGGCCAGAACTCCCTTTGGAGTTCAATTATGCTTGTCATAGCCTTGATCTTGGCTCCACCCCTAATGTCTCCTGGCTCCACCCCCAAAGTCTCCTGGCTCCACCCCCAAAGTCCCCAGATATTTCTTAAATTGGACTTGGCAACCCTAGTTGGAAGGGACCTCTAGGGTCATCTAGTCCAACCGCCTGCACAATGCAGGAAACTCACAAAGACCGCCCCCTAAATTCACAGGCTCTTCATTTTTAAACAGAGGCCATCTAGCCTCTGTTTAAAAACCTCCAAGGAAGGAGAGCCCACCATCTCCCGAGGAAGCCTGTTCCACTTAGGAACCGCTCTAACGGTCAGGAAGTTCTTCCTAACTCTTCTGATTTAATTTCAACCCATTGGTTCTGGTCCTATCTTCCAGGGCCACAGAAAACAATTCCACACCATTCTCCATATGACAGCCCTTCGAATACTTGAAGATGGTGATCCTATTATATTATTGTGTAGATAGATCCAGGCGGGCAGCTGTGTTTTGCCATCTGATCCTAACTTTGTATCACTTTGCATTCTTCACCACTACCCACCAGCTATATGTAAATTCTGCTCACTGTACTCCATTCCCTTATCTGAAGAAGTGCGCACGCATGCAAAAGCTTACGTTCTGAATAAAACTTTGTTGGTCTTAAAAGTGCAGCTGGACTCCTACCTTATTGTGTGTTAGAGGTTCTTAAAGAAGCAATATCCTTGTCAAGTATCATTGAGCGAGTCTTGTGATGAAAAAGTTAACAAAATGAATTATTGCTTCATTCCGTTTGGAATCCTAACAATGGATTGTTATCAATATTATTTAGAAAGCGTCTTTATTGACAATAGGCCTTACAGAAATAGGATTGCTGGCTCTGGGTTGGGAAATACTGTTGAGAGGGCGGGGCTTAGAGAGGGTGGGGTTTGGGGAGGGGCCTCAGCAGGGTATTATCCCATAGTGTCCCCCCTCCACAGCAGCCATTTTCTCCAGGGGAGGTGACCTGCCAGCTAGAGATCAGCTGGAAATCCACAGGACCTGCATGGAGGTTGGCGACCCAATATAGAAAGCAAAAAATAGTGAACCGTGTTTTGGCATCAAGTCATTCAATCATTTTCTACACAGTGAGTCAACAGAATGAACTGGGTTCAGAAGAACTTCCTGTTTTACCTCTGCAAGATAGGATTGCCAAGTCCAATTCAAGAAATATCTGGGGACTTTGGGGGTGGGGCCAGGAGAAAGGTTGTAACAAGCATAATTGAACTCCAAAGGGAGTTCTGGCCATCACATTTAAAGGGACCGCACACCTTTTAAATGCCTTCTCTTCATTGGGAATAATGAAGGATAGGGGCACCTTCTTTTGGGGCTCATAGGATTGGACCCCTGTGTCCAATCTTTTTGAAACTTGAAGGGTGTTTTGCAGAGCGACACTGGATGCTATGCTGAAAATTTAGTGCCTCTGCCTAAAAAAACAGCCCCCCTCCCCCAGAACCCCAGATACCCATGAAACAATTCTCCATTATACCCTGTGGGAATCGGTCTCCACAGGGAATAATGGAATCTGCAGCAGTCATCCCCCCCTCCCTGCTTTCTGATGACCCTGAAGCAGGGGGAGGGCCTCCAAACCAGGGGATCCTCTGCCCCCACCTGGGGATTGGCAACCCTACTGCAAGAGTCACTCCTCTGGGTTGGCCTCCTTCCAACCAGGGAGCAAAAATGTTTAGGTCACTGCACCCCTGAGTTACAGGCTAATTTTTGAGGTTGTCAGAGGAGAGACATCGGATCAAACACCCCTCAGACTAGGCAGCATTCAATGCACAAGACTTTAGGTCATTCAGAGGAGGGGAGGCAAGAGGACATTTCCATTGGTCCAAGGAAAATCAGTCACTTGCCGCCAAAAGCCTCTTTATCAAAAGGTGCTTTGGAAAAAGCAATTAAGAAGAGCCAAAAAGTGGAGGCGTGGACGTCTGTGAGGCATTTCAGAAGAGCCCGGTAGGGGATCCCGGGACACAAAGAGGTGGCTGGTCGTGATGGCTGATTTATGGGGACTGCAGACGCCTCCGGCACGGGCCTTCACAAAAGACCGATTTGGAAGGCTGAGAGGGAGAGAGGCTCTTGAGCGGTTAAGTGGAGGCCGAGCAGAAGGCTGGGTGGTCGGAAACTGACTTCTGACCAGCTTGTGGAGCAGGTCATTGTTACAAAACCTTCTCTGTTTCTATGTCCTCTAAGTATCATAGCTGACTTTTTGAAATCACGTATGCAGATTGTAGGTAACATGGAAGACAGGGTCGTGGGACATTATTTACTGATTTTATTTCTGCCCCACCTTTCTCTCCAATGGAGACTCAGAGAGCACTGAGGTCAGCAGGGAAGAACCTGCTGACTATCCCCGGGCCAAAAGAGGTAAAACTTCAAAGTACCCATACCCGGGCTTTCTCTGTTATGGCTCCACAATTATGGAATCAACTTCCAGAAGAAATGCGGGCCCTGCGGGACTTTGAACAATTCCACAGAGCCTGCAAGACCATCTTGTTTCGAATGGCCTTCACTGACTAGAACTGCTAAGTAAGTTCGCCATCTAGGTAATAGCACAAAATATTAATTTTATCGTTTTTAGAATTTTAATAGATTTTAATTAATTGTAGTTTAAAACGTTGTACTGTACAATGTATATTGAACTTTGTTGTTAGCCGCCCTGAGCCTGCTTCGGCGGGGAGGGCGGGATATAAATAAAAGGTGATTGATTGATTGATTGATTGATTGATTGATTGATCAAAGAGAAGTAGTAGAACGAAGAGTCGGATTTATACCCTGCCCTTCACTTAGAGTCTCAGAGCGGCTTACAATCCTTAAGCTGTATGGAAATTAGCACCAAATTGCTTTAATTTTTTTTAAATCTAATGTTTAATTTAAATGTGTTGTTATTTTATTATGAAGTTGTGAGCCTGGTTCAGTGGGGAGGGCGGGATATAAATAAAATAAACATAACATAACCATCTCCTTCCCTTCCTCTCTTCACAACACACACTGTCTGGCCTAGTGACTCGATGGCCTAGAACTACCAGCTGAACTTTGGCAACCATCAGGAGGCTTGGGGGCAGAGAAATTAAAATTGATGGCATTCCAATGATGACATCACTTCTGGCGCAACCTCAGAAGTGGCATCATCCTGTCAGGGCAACATTCTAGAATTCCAGAGATTCTAGAGCGTCACCCTGATATGATCAGGTCACTTGCAGGGTTGTGCAGGAAGTGATGTCATAGTGACAGGGATTTTCCTCAGCATCCTCCTGGACAGCAGCAGGGTGTTGCGGGCTGCCAGCAAACCTGGCAGCAAAGCCTGATGGTGGAAGATTGTGGAAACTTTTATAACAGACTCTGTGGGGTCATCTGACTATGAGGAGAATTGTGGTCTTTAGAGTTTCTAGCTCAGCTTGGAATGCCTGTGCCTCTGAGATCTTACTGAACTGACCAGCCCAGTTTTTAGACCAGTCCTTGGATGTCTGCCCAGGTTTGGGGGCTGGGTCAGAACAACTACCCTGTTTTCTAATAGGTCAATAGCTTTTCACTATATTTCTGTAGACTCCTATCCTCTGGTAGATTCTGGTTCTGCAAATTCAACATTTCTTGGGCTTTCCTCTTCCTTTCCTGGCCAATAGCTGCCGAGGCAAAACCCCTCCAGGCGTTCTTGCTATGCAGAAGAAACCTGTCTTTCAAAGGACGTTCGCTCTGTGTTCAAACACCCTTCTTTTCATTCTATTTCTTCCATTTGCGAGAAACAAATCCACGCAAGTCTTAATTTCGGAGATTTTTCCAATCTCCCGCTGCCTTTTTTGTTTCTGTTGAAGCAAACGCACCGATTCGACGTCTCTCGCATTCGTTGTGCTTTAGGAATAGCGCAACCAGATCACGTTCCTAAAAATGGCATGTAAGAATGTTCGGTGGCAAGAATTAAATGGAAGTCAGCCAGAACGGAGGACGATGACAACACGGGGAATCCCAGAGGACTGAAAAGCACCATTCTGTCACATCATTAGTTGTATCTGTTGAAACCTGCCACCCCTCCCCAGAAATGTTTTTTATTCCTACGAGTCCCCCTCCCTTGGTAGGAAACAGACTACAGAATGACACTGAAGTAATTGCGCAGAAAGAGTTGAGACCTAGCAAACCGATCCACGTTGGCTCCGCTCGGGAAAATATCGATCGAGTCCGAGACAGGCGCTGTGCAGGACCCAGGGGGGTTTCCGCGGCTTATTTTTGTAACGAGGTGGTTACATTTGGGGTCTGCTTGTGTTGTATTGCTCTGCCGTTTCCCCGAGGAATAGAAATCCCAAGGCGAGTCAACGGGGTGATTTGCACATGGCAGGTCGGTTTCCAAGTGGCGTGTTTCGGGTGGTTTGGACATGCTTGTTGGCACTCTAGGTCAGCTGGTATCCTCACACCCCACCAGCACCGCTGGTCCTGGCACCCTCGGAGCCCCGCACTGCCTTGAAGGAGGGAGAGAGTCCAACCTGGCAGTGATGGAGTTAGCAACTTCCTGCTCTTTGTCTCTCCTCCTTGGGGGAAATGAGGCCAGAATAGGGTTGTCAGGTCCCCTCGCCCGTCCAGCAGGGAGATTTGGGGGACATTCTCCTGGAAGTGGCATCATCGTGTCAGGGACATTCCACGGCGACCTGCTGGTGTTTGGGCAAAACTCTATCGTTTTGTCACCCTCAAACCCATAGAGTCTGCCCAAATGCCAGAGCGTCCCTGCATGATATCTCTGGCACAGTGACATCACCCAGAAATGATGCTATTGCATTGGGAACACCTGTTTGGGGATGGGGTTTCCCCCACCAGGCAGCTGGCTGGTGGCTGTTTGGAGCCCCCCAAAAATGAGGGAACCCCTACTGGAACCTGGGGACTGCCCACTCTAAGCCAGAAGGAGGGGGCAGAGGCCAGGTGGCCTGCTCCTCTTCTCTCCCCCCTTGGTGGCAATGTGATGTGAGGAGAGGGAAGGGATTTGGGCGGGGAAGAGATCATAATGCCATAGGGTCCACCTTCCAAAGGGATCTTTTCTCCAGAGGAAATTGATATTGTGTGGAGATCAGTTGGAATCCCAGGAGATCCTCAGCTACCACCTGGAGGTTGGCAACCCTCGCTCCCCCACCAGCCTCTAAACACTCTAAATTCGGAGTCCCCCCACCTTTGCCACCCTGGCCCAAAGCCACCAACTCCACTTCCCTGGGCTGGGCTGGGATGCTCCTTCCCGCGCCGAGCAAAATGAAACTTCTCCCCACGGCCCCAAATTGGAATTATTTCTGCTTGGGCCGCTCTTTCAAAAAGCCATTAAGGATTTAATTGCAATAATTAAAGACTGGGTATCGCCTCCCCGGGCGGCTCTTTGGCGTGCGCACCACCTGTGCTGAGTTACAGCCCTTTCGTCTGGATGGCTCCCATGGGATCCCTGGCAGCAGATTTTCCATCTACCTGCCACCTTTTACAGGCTGCCTGGGAGGGCTCGGCTGGAAATGGCAGCAGAGTGAGGCCTCCCTGCCCCCTCCCAGTCGGGACTGCCCTTGAATCCTGCCAAGGGCAAAAGCCTCCAGCTTTTTTCCATCCTTCCCACAAACACTAGTCCTTCCTTACACCAGGAACGCCATCCCCTCCTCCCGTTTCTCTTTCCTCCTGTTCTCTCCTCCCCCCGCCTCTGGTGATGGAGGGGCTTGAGATGAGCAATGTTCCCTCTAAGCTGTGGAGTCTTGTGGGCAAAAATGCTGCTTTGTGAGCTACTGGCATTGAAGTTGTGAGCTACAGCATCGATTAGTTTGCTCTGGGGCCATTTTTCCTGAGCTAAGACAAAAACATGTGAGCTGGGAGCTAAAAAAACTGTGAGCTAGCTCGCACTAACTCCATTTAGAGGAGAGCCGAGGAAATGGGAATGAGTGCTGAGAAATTAGCAATGCCCTTAAATTGAAATACTCGATCAAAATTCAGATACAGGTGTTGCCAGGAAGAAACAAAACTAAAACAAGAGCGTTCGACCTGAATTTTCAGGCTTGCGAAATTTCTGCTCCGGCTTCCAGGGACTGCATAGTTAACACCTCGTTGTGAATCAGTCAGCATTTGGAAGATCATTTCTAATAGGGTTGCCAGTCCCCAGCTGGGAGCAGGGCATCCCCTGGTTTGGAGGCCTGCCCCCCATCTGGGGCTTGGGGGGGCTGTTTTTTGAGGTAGAAGCACCAGATTATCAGCATTCCATCTGGTGCCTCTCTTCAACCCCCCCCCCCCCAAATTTTCAAAAAGATTGGACTAGGGGAGTCCAAATTCTATGAGACCCAAAAGATGGTGCCCCCATCCTCCATTATTTCCAAATGGAGGGAAGGCATTTAAAAGGCTCACGGTCCCTTTAAATGTGTTGGCCAGAACTCCCTTCAGAGTTCAATTGTGCTTGTCACAACCTTGCTCCTGGCTCCACCCCCAAAGTCCCCAGATATTTCTCGAGTCAGACCTGGCAAACCTATTTCCAAAGGGCCTAGCAGATTTAGACCTCTGAGTCCAGTAGCAGGTGCTTCTAAATCCAGGGTCTCCAACCTTTTTGAGCCTGTGAGCATGTTTGAAATTCTGACATGGTCCGGTGGGAGCAGACACAAAATGGCTGCCCCTGGGAGTGGAGCCAGGGAGTGCCCCTGGGTGTGGAGCCAGCCGTGAAACGATTGCCACAACTTCAGAAACATTGTGTAGATCCCCTTACCTGGATAGCCCCTGATCTCATCTGATCTTGGAAGCTAAGCAAGTGCTTGGGAGGGAGACCTCCAAGGAATACCAGGGTTGGGGCGCAAAGTCAGGCAAGCAAGCCACCTCTCTGAAACGACCAAGCCCCACTAGGGGTCACCAGAAGTCAACCATGACTTCCAGGCACGCATGTGCAGGCACACACATATACTAATATATAGTAATGATAATAATAGGATCTCCCCATTCCAGCCGAGGCCAGGCTCTGAACGATGTACAACAATAAAAACGCATTGATTTAAAACGTTAAAATATTCCGAATAAAATCCTATGGACTCCCCGACAACAGTGTAGATCCCTTCTCCTGTGGGGGCAGCTGCTGCCAAAGCCAGATTTTAAAAAGTCAGCACGGCCAATCAAATCTCCAGGGGTCAATCAGAAGCTTTGCTGGGCAAAAGCCCTGGCTGGCCCCACCCACTTCCTGAAGCACTTCTTTGGCAACAGAATAGGTATCGGTGGACGTTACGGCTCCCATGGGCACAACGTTGGGGACAGGTGAGGGCCAGTTCTTTGCCCCAGAGGTAGCCTGCACCTGTGTGAATTAGTCAGCTACGCCAAAATAATCTTGACACAGCTGTACGAAGATGCGGTCTTATTCCAATTGCTCTTTTGCAGCATCTTTCCAATGCGTGCATAAGTCACCGGGCTGAGGGGAGAGATGTAGGTGAACCTGGATGTACAATTACATTGGGACTACTGCTCTGTGGTGCTCTAGTGATGTGCACCCGTCGATTAGTGACTAGGGTTGCCAATCCCCAGGTGGGGGCAGGGGATCCTCTGGTTTGGAGACCCTCCCCCCGCTTCAGGGTCGTCAGAAAGCAGGGGGAGGGGAGGGAAATGTCCGCTGGGAACTCTGTTATTCCCTATGGAGATTTATTTCCATAGAAAAGCATGGAGAATTGATCTGCGGGTATCTGAGGCTCTGGGGGGGGCTATTTTGGGGGGTAGAGGCACCAAATTTTCAGATTAACATCTAATGTCTCTCCCCAAAATACCCCCCAAGTTTCAAAAAGATTGGACCAGGGGGTCCAATTCTATAAGCCCCCAAAGAAGGTGCCCCTATCCTTCATTATTTCCTATGGAAGGAAGGAATTGAAAAGGTGTGCCGTCCCTTTAAATGTGATGGCCAGAACTCCCTTGGAGTTCATATATGCTTGTCCCAGCCTTGATATTGGCTCCACCCCTAGTGTCTCCTGGCTCCACCCCGAAAGTCCCCAGATATTTCTTGAATTGGACTTGGCAACCCTATTAGTGACACAAAGATGGGTGTGTGTGGAAGGCTGCATTCTGGAATCACTTTTTACAAATTTCCATTGCTGCACAGCAGTGCAAGAAAACTGGGCTGCAATGTGAAAATCCTAGCCAAGGGTGAACTGAGATGCAAAACAGCACTCAAAAAGGGCTCCGACCCCAGACATAGGAGGGGGCAGGGCTTTTTTTTAGCAGGAACTCCTTTGCATATTAGACCGCACCCCCTGGTGTAGCCAATCTTCCTGGAGCTTAGAGTAGGCCCTGTACTAAGAGCCCTGAAAGCTCTTGGAGGATTGGCTACATCAGAGGTGTGTGGCCTAATATGCAAAGGAGTTCCTGCTACAAAAAAAGCCCTGGGAGGGGAGAGAAGAAGACTGGAGGGGGGAGCAGGTTTGCCAGGGCTCCTGCCTAGCTGACACCTTCCTGCCTTATTTGGGAAGGCCACTCCCACCTGTCTTTCATGACCAAGGGTTCCTCTGTGCTTTGAGCATCATGGTGGCTGTCAGCCCCAGGGTGGAGGGCGCCCCCAGGCAACTTTCCCCCAGAGGCCTTAACGGCCACTCTGCCCCTGGACCCTAACAGAGGGTCAAAAGTTGTCGAAGAAAGGCCAAATGCACACAGATTGAAACAAAGCAGATTGAAACAGAGTCCTGCGCAAGGGACCAAAACTAGAGCTGCAAATTGATGTAGTGTGGCGGGAGGGGGGGGGGAATGTTAAAAACTCTTCTGAAGACCACCGATTGTGTCAGCAGAAAAGCAACAGCGTCAATTTTCTGTGGGAGTTTTAAGCACTCTTAAAACCACTGTGTAGAACAGGGGTGGCCAAACTGTGGCTCAGTAGCCACATGTGGCTCTTTCATACGTATTGTGTGGCTCTCGAAGCCCCCACTGCTCTGTTGGCTGGCTTGGATAAGACATTTGTCTCTTTAAACCATTTCTCTAAGTCAAGCCAGCTGGTGGCTTGGAGCATGCATGTAAAGTTAAAGTTGTTTTTTTCACCTCTCCCTCCTCCCTCTCCCTATCTAATCTTCCTTCCTTCCTTCCTTCCTTCCTTCCTTCCTTCCTTCCTTCCTTCCTTCCTTCCTTCCTTCCTTCCTTCCTTCCTTCCTTCCTTCCTTCCTTCCTTCCTTCCTTCCTTCCTTCCTTCCTTCCGGCTCTCAAACATCCGATGTTCATGTCTTGCAGCTCTCAGACATCTGACATTTATTCTACGTGGCTCTTACATTAAGCAAGTTTGGCCACCCCTGGTATAGAATCTACAGATGTGGCTATTCAGTGAACATTTGGATGGTGAGGTCACACAAGGAAGGGGCTTGGAGAAACTACATAATAGTTTGCACGGGAATCAGCAAGCTGTTAAGAGTGTTGGCCTAGGATCTGGGAGTCCCAGGTGCAAATCCCACCTCCGCCATGGAAGCTTGCTGGGTGACCTTGGGCCCTTCGTACATTCTTATTCTCACCTACCTCACAGGGTGGTTGTAGAAATAAAATGGAGGGGGAGGAGAATGATGTAAGTTGCTTTAAGTCCCCATTGGGGAGAAAGGCAGGGTATCAGAGAAGTGAAGAGAGCAGTTTGGTGTAGTGGTTAATTGTGTGGACTCTTATCTGGGAGAACTGGGTTTGATTCCCCACTCCTCCACTTGCAGCTGCTATCACAGAAGTTGTCCTTGAAAGGGCAGCTGCTGTGAGAGTCCTCTCAGCTCCACCCACCTCACAGGATGTCTGTTGTGGGGGGAGAAGATATAGGAGATTATAAACCGCTCTGAGTCTCTGATTCAGAGAGAAGGGCGGGGTATGAATCTGCAGTCATCGTCGTCTTCTTCTAAATCAGGCAAATTAACTCTGGAGAGCGAACGGTGAACAAAGTGGGTGTGAAGTTGGCATGGTGTTGGTCCTGCAACTGGTCACCTATCTGCCCCTCCCACCCTAGTTAGCCACTTGTTATGCTGAGCTCCCAATGTGAGCACATCCCAGTTGTGTAATTTCCATGTAATGAAAGTAGAGATTAGCGCCGACGTTTATGAGCCTGAAACAACGGCTGGAAGATTTCGAGGGGGACAGTGATGCCCACTTTCTCATTCTAGTCCCCCTCCCCAAAGAAACGATAGGATTGGTTGATGCTGCATCTACACTTTGTTTGTTTGTTTTGCAGTCAAGGGGAAGCCCACTTATGGCCACTTCGTAGGGTTTTCAGGGCAAGAAGTGTTGAGAGGGGGGTTGCTATTGCCACCTCCTGCGTAGCTACCTACCCTCGACTTCCTTGGTGGTCTCCTATCCCAGTACTAACCAGGGCTGACCCTGCTTAGCTTCTGGGATCTGACAGGATCAGGCTAGCCTGGGCTAGCCAGGTCAAGGTGCATCTACAGTGCAAAAATGGGGGGGAGCTCTGAAAAGAGCCAAAGTGGGGAGAGTGCAAAACTTAGCACTGTCCCTATTGAAGGTCGATCTTTGCTGTGCTCCCCTTCCAGTTGATTCAGGGTCTTCCTGAATTCCCTGCAGGAGGAAATATCCCCATGTGGAACAGCCCAGGCCACAGAAATGCTTGGTTCTTTTTCAAACTTTTCTTCTTCCGTCGAGGACTAGAAGCTTGCCCCTCATCTTTTAACTGGAATCCAGTTTCTCACACACACAAGATACCCTATACTGAATAAAAGCCTCAGTCCATTGGTGTCATTCTTGTCTGCTCAGAGGGATAGTGGCTCTCTAGGGTCTCAGGTCTTTTGTGTAACCTCCTTTCCAATGAGAGCCAGTGTGGTGTAGTGATAAGAGCAGGTTTGACTCCCCACTTCTCCACATGCAGCCAGCCAGGTGACCTTGGACCAGTCAAGAGTTCTCTCAGAGCTGTCCTCTCAAAAGAGCTCTCTCAGCCTCACCTACCTCACAAGAAGGTATCTGTTGTGGGGTGAGGAAGGGATGGAGATTGTAAGCCGCTCTGAGATGCCAAGTGAAGGGTGGGGGTATAAATCCAACTCTTCTTCTTCTGATCCAGTCATTATTAATTCTCCAAATCCAGTCATCAGTTAAGCCAGCCTCTTATCATCTGTAGATCATCTCTGTCTTTCTCCTCCTCCTTCTGCCACCCTGAAGAAGTGGTTTCCAGAGCTGTCTGGACAAACTTTGCCTTTTCCAGATCTAAGCAGATTCTGGCTGCAATTCAGCAGACGGGGCTCTCGGTCAGAGAGGCTTGAATACCAAGGCTGTTGTCTCTGCCTGCCATCTTGGATCCCGCAGCCAAGCTAGTTAATTAAAACCTGATCCCCTGTCAACAGAGCAGCTCTGGCTGTCTTTCCTCCTCCATCTTCCCACAAACATAGTGGGCTGAACAGGAGAACTCTTGACTACAGGGATTAGAAAGATGACATTCAGCCACCCCTGAACGCTGAAGATACCGAACTGGTTCGGTTGTCTGCTGGCTCTTTATATGAAGCTGCCATACTGAATCAGCCTATGAAAGCTGCCTGGTCCAGCATCTTGTTTAACAAGTGACCAGCCAAATGCCCTGAGGAGGCCAACAGTGAAGAAGACGAAGAAGAAGACAAAGACGACGACATTGGATTTATATTCCGCCCTCCACTCAGAGTCTCAGAGAGGCCTGAAGGCCCAGACTCTACCTCTTGTTGTGACTGAGATGCAGGCCTCATTTTGGGCAGGAGCTCACAGGAACGGGGCTCCGGAACCTCTAAATTTTATCATGCACATTCTTTCTTACCCCCCCTCCAAAAAAACCCCCCCTTGCTTCTGGGTTCCATTGTTCAAACCCCATGTGAGAGTTTTGTTGAACTCTAAGATTTGGCAAACATTCTGATATTTTTACCCACAAAAACATATAAAGCAGACGGATGGAAATCTTCATCATGCCACTGTGGCCACACAGGAGAAAGTAATTTTAGAAGTATGATGGGAGTAAGGTTTTATTTTGACAGTGATCATTCAAGAAGCATTTTAAGGTAGATGCTGAGCTGATATAATTTAGCATACCTTATTATGATGTCAGGGGTATGTGCCATATACAAATGAATTGTGCTGATGAGCTCCAGCACCTCTTTTTCTACGAAATGATCCCTGGTGAGATGTATGCAGAGGGATACTGTCTCTGAACACAGAGGTTCCATTTAATTGACATGGCTAATAGCTTTCGGTGGACCTATGATCCATGACTTTATCCAACCCCCATTTAAAGTGAACTAAACAGGACGGTCTTCACTATATCTAGGGGCTGCAACTTTCACAAGTTATTTCCAGTTATATTGGAGGGGACTAGTGAACCAGTCTTCAAAATGATAATAAAACGGAAGGGCCATTTTAATTTTGAAAAACAGGCGAAACAGTAAATATTGTACATGTTCTTAAACCATTTCCTGTATAAGGAAGAGAGTGCAATAACAGAAGTAAAACTCACCTCACAACTGAAAATGTTTTCTAGGAAACAGCATCCCCAAAACACTAGTTACCAAAATACTAGAACTTGAATTCTCAAAATACAACTTAGGGCCGTCCAATGAAGCTGATGGGCAGCAGCTTCAGTATGGACAAAAGGAAATACTTCTTTACACAGCGGGTGATTACAATGTGGGAGGACATCATGATGGCCACAGGTGCAGGCAGCTTTAAAAGGGGATTAGACAGATTCATGGAGGAGAAGTCGATCAATGACTACTAGCCATGGTGGCTGAGGGGGAACCTCACATTCAGAGGCAGTCAACTTCTGAATCCCAGAGCCAAGAGGCAACGTCAGGGGGAGGCCTTGGCCTCTCTGCCTTGTTGTTGGCTATCCAGAGGAACTGGTTGGTGTGAGACAGGATGCTGGACTAGATGGACCACTGGTCTGGTCCAGCAGGGCTCTTCTTATGTTCTCATGAAGGCCTCAGCCTCTATGCCCTGTTGTTGGCTATCCAGAGGAACTGGTTGGTGTGAGACAGGATGCTGGACTAGATGGACCACTGGTCTGGTCCAGCAGGGCTCTTCTTATGTTCTCATGAAGGCCTCAGCCTCTATGCCCTGTTGTTGGCTATCCAGAGGAACTGGTTGGTGTGAGACAGGATGCTGGACTAGATGGACCACTGGTCTGGTCCAGCAGGGCTCTTCTTATGTTCTCATGAAGGCCTCAGCCTCTATGCCCTGTTGTTGGCCATCCAGAGGAACTGGTTGGCCACTGTGTGAGACAGGATGCTGGACTAGACAGACTATTGGTCTGATCCAACAGGGCTCTTCTTATGCTCTCATGGAGGCCTCAGCCTCTATTCCCTGTTGTTGGCCATCCAGAGGAACTAGTTGGCCTCCATGTGAGACAGGATGCTGGACTAAATGGACCCCTGGTCTGATCCAGCAAGACTCTTACGTTCTTAAGAAGGCCTTGGCCTCTTATGCCCTGTCCGTGGTTTTCCAGAGGAACTGGTTGGCTGCTGTGTGAGACAGGATGCTGGATTAGATGGACCACTGGTCTGATCCCATAGGACTCTTCTGATGTTCCTATGTTCTTATTTACAAAACCTTGCCAAATAGCACCACAAAATCATATTAACTCATTATAATTTCAAAGCTTTTGATATGGAAATAGGCTACTGGTGTTTCTTGAGGGGGGGAGTGCTGACTATGAAAAGAAAAACTCAACCCATGATATTCCAGCAACTGTCCACTCACTTCTCTCTGAATCTCATCCCAAGGACAGCCCTGTTCCCCGCTTCTCCTTAACCTTTACGTGCTGACAGCTATTTAAACTTCTGAGTAGTTGGAATGTTTCTGAGCATTCCATAATGCCTCTCCAGCTCACCAGGACTCATCCCTTGAACACCAGAGCTGCTATAGCCAGGGGCTAGAGAGATTTTGAAGGCTGCCAACTGCAGGCTTTTCTTCTTAAGACAAATTTTCCTGTGGATGGGGTAACGAGGAGCAAAAATTCCGGCAAAGCTGCGCTTGTTCGTTTGAGATCTTTTCTCTGCAAACACAGTGAGGGCCTGAGCAGATTATCTGAAGCTGGCTTTAACTTAGAAAATAGATCTAGAGAATAAATCTCTCTGGCCTTGTGTTGATACGTGCAAACGGAACATCTCCAAGGACATGTTCTACCTTGCGTTACAAGACAGTCTAGTTAAAAGGAACTCGCTCTCCCCTCCCTCTTCTCTCCCCCCCCCCTCTCTTTCTTTCTTTAAAGACAGCCCCTCTTCTCTGCTCTCTGTTTCCTCTTCTTCGCAAGAAAACCTCAGAGAGTCATAGCCCCAGGGAGCTGGGGTGTGTGTGTGTGTGCAAGGCTGTCTTGTCAATCACATAGACAGTGTCATTATCCTTATCTCTCTCATTATCTCTGTCATTAACCTTTCCCAAACGGGGCACACTTGGGAGGGTTGAGAAATAAATTAAATAAAATTACGGGGGACCACACGGTACCCTCAGCTCAGTGGTTAGAGAGTATCTGTTAGCATGCAAAAGGATTCAGTCTCCAGTTCCCGAGATCTCTCAAGTAGAAGACGCTGTTTATCTGCCAACCAATCTTTATCTGGCCCTTCCTCCAACGAGTAATTATTCTCGAAGGAGAGATGCTTCAGAGCACCCAGACTCAAAGGAGGCTTCCTGTTCTGCCTCTGCATGAGTCACTGTTCTGCGCTTGCTTTCTTCTGATCAAAATGTAGAGGTGGCTCATCCTCAGAGGCAAACCAAATCTGACTATGGAATAGGGGTCCCCAACTTTTTTTTTGTATTTTTTTGTGTATGTCTGTACCTGGAAGTCATGTCACCCTCTGGCAGCTGACCCCTACTGGGGACCTGGAGGATATTGAGAGAGCTGACTGCTCCTGCCCACCCAGCTCTGGTATTCCAAGGAGGTCTCCCATCCAAGTACTAACCAATGCTCCCTCTAAGCTGTGGAGTCTTGTGAGCAAAAACTCTATTTTGTGAGTTACTGATATTAAAGTTGTGCGCTGCTGCATAAATTAGTTTGCTCTGGGGCCATCTTTCCTGAGCTAAGACAGAAATGTGTGAGCCAGAGCCTTAAAAACTGTGAGCTAGCTCAGCTTAGAGGGAACACTGGTACTAATCACAATCCACCCTGCTTAGCTTCCAAGATCTGATGAGAACAGGGCGTCTGCTGCCTTTTTGAGCCTGTGGGAACCTTGGGAATTCCGACACAGCAAGGTGAGCACAGCTACAAAATGGCTGCTGTAGGAGGTGGAGCCAGTCACAAAATGGCTGCTGGGGCTTACCTTCAGAGACACAGTGAAGACCCATGTACTGTGGTGACAGCTGCTGTCAAAGTAATGATTTTTAAAAATCTATCCATCAAAATCAAATCACCAGTAGCCAATCAGAAGTCATGCTGGGCAAAAGCCCTGCCTGGCACCTCCTACTTTCTAAAACACTTGGCAGAAAGCAGGAAAGGTGTCATTGGGTGCCCCAGTGCCCAAGGATGCCATGTCGGAGAGCACTGCTCTAGAAGTGTATACCATTTTGGAGCATAAGAATGAAGTGAGCCTCCCAGTTTAATTCAGAGAAGAGCCCATCAGTCGAAAGTTCAAAAAAAACATTGCTCTGAATCGTTCCAAAAATGGCTTCTCCTCCCCAGCCAGCATCTGTGACCTGAAATTTCTTTTTGGAGCACAACAGATGGTCTCTCTCATCAGAGAACCCCTCTGGGGTTCAAAGCAAGAAGTGGTTTCAGCTGGAAGTCAATAACCATGTTCCCCAGACACATTCCGTACGGGATATCCTAAAATGGAGTTTTGGGGGTGGGTGAGAAGAGAACATAAAATCAACCACCAGCAAAGGGAGCAGCTCTCTCCAACATGAGAGATTTAATTTTGCTCCTGTCGTTTATTTTTAATTTGCCAGCTTGAAATAGCATCGTGACTATCCTTGTGTGATGAAGACGGGAATCTTCATTGTTGTTAACGTTCCGGGGTACACTTTCCCTAATCTCTTTCTCTTTCCCTGGGGCCAGTTCACCACCCAAATGACCCAAGCCACCGTTTGGGAAGGTACAATGTGGCAAGGGGGTCAGTGCCAGGACTCTTTTTGTAGCAGGAACTCCTCTGCATATTAGGCCACGCCCCTCTGATGTAGCCAGTCCTCCAAGAGCTTACAGGGCTCTTAGTACAGGGTCTACTGTAAGCTCCTGGAGGATTGGCTGCATCAGGGGTATGTGGCCCAATATGCAAAGGAGTTCCTGCTACAAAAAAAGCCCTGATCAGCACACTGCTGGGACATGGGAAGAGACTATTGATGTGTCTTCTTCCTGTCGCCCCCCCCCCCCAGTTGTGCTGCCTCTGGAGCATGGAAAGGGACCGGAAGGTCTGCCAAGTACACATATTGCCTCCTCCACCATTGCTTGTGGATGAGCAAAATACCTCAATTCAGAGGTGCTTCTGGTCAGCATCTTTCTTCTGTGGTGTGAGGACAGAAGAAAAGGTTAGCCAAAGCCAGCTGTCATGGCCAGAAACCGTGCCACCTCCTCTAGTCCAGGGCTGGCCAACTATGCTTAATGTAAGAACCACATAGAATGAATGTCAGATGTTTGAGAGCCACGAGACATGAAAATATATCACACGCATATCTTTCTTAAAACTCTTAATGCTTTTTTTTTTTTGCACAGAAAGATAAAATACATATGTATACACTTTACAACATGACCATGCTAGAAGGAGGCTTTTTAAAAAATAAAAGCTGGGAATAACAGTCTTCCTAAAACCAGCATTGGGAAAGGTTAGGGAATTATTTTTTGGCACCATTGGGAGAAGGAAACACACATGTACCATATAAATCACTAACCAAAATTTGCATCATTATGCATTGCTCTTTGCCTTGACAACAAGGTTGGTAAATACAGCTCCTGCAAGAGCTATGAAACTAAGGGGGATCCCTGTGCTGCCCTCTTTAATTCCGCCGTTCCTTCCAGATTGGCTACATCGGGGGGTGCGGCCTAATATGCAAAGGAGTTCCTGCTACAAAAAAAAGCCCTGGCTGGGTCAATGCTCACTGCCAACATAAAGCGGGAATTATCCACATGGCAGCGAAGGATTTGAGAGCTGTGTGCTTTAAATTTGGAGCTCGTTTTAGACAAAAATCCCAGCAAGAGCTTATTTGCATATTAGGCCACACCCCAAGATGCCAAGCCATCCGGAACTGTGTTCCCGTGCATTCCTGTTCCAAAAAGAAAACGCCCTGGTTTTCGGTTTTATCTTAGTTAAATTGCATTCAGGAAAAGCAGACCTTGGAGCCAAGCAAAATGCTGGAGGAAAATGGAGAAACCAAGCAGAGGAAATCCACTCATGCTTCATTTTGGAAAATCAGTGTCACATTCCCACAGTGAGATCTGCATCAGTTCTTTGCAGTGACCTCCAAAGCCTGGAACAAATAGATATGAGTCATGCTGATCTTTTTTTTTTTTTTTTAATGGTAATTTCAAGTCTGCGAGCTGGAGTGTGTGATATGTGTTGTACGAGGGATGACTAATGTGCAGTCCTAAAAAGATTATTTGGCAGATTAAGATCCTCCTTCTAAGTCTGTAGAACCTCTCCCTGAAGGAGGCTACCCTGTTGTATCTCTGCATGAATCTCTGTTCTGGTCTGGACGATTGACTCATATCGTATCAGTAAGGCTTAAGTAATATTATTGTGTTTGAAGCTTGTAACGTTTAGTGGCCCTCCTTGAGCCCTACTAAACCTTTACCTGACATTCCATCCCAGGCTATGCTGTTTATTGCCATTTCCAAAACAATGACTTCTCTCTCTCTTGCTGCCATTCGCTCTTACCTGTTCACTCAGTGTTCCTCTACTTACCTTTCTTCCCTATCAAAACTCATTTTTGAAGAATGTAGTTTCATAATATTGGATGCAGATATTGTCTCAGACAAAGGAGGAATCACCTCCAAACCTGCAGCTTAGCTGGATCTCTTAAAACCAGAGTTCTTGTACCACTTGAACCCTGCAAAATTAGTAGCTGCAGTACCACCTCTTGCCATCAACTGTGGTGGTGCTAAAGATCAGGGCCAGCAGGTCCATCCTTCAGCCAGCACCTGTAGTGGTGCAGAGAATTAGGTGCCTACATGTCCCATGATGCCTTGTGCCAAGCAGCTAATCTTATCAGATGGACTATTCTGTCGCCACATGCCCATAGCTGAGGCTTGTGTACTCTGTGCCTGCCACTATCACCAGCTCCTACACAATGTAGGACAAGGCTGCCCAACCTTTAGGTGCCTGTGGGCACCCTGGAAATTCTGCCACAGCATGGTGGGCATGGCCACAAAATGGACACTGCAAGAGGCGGAGCAAACCACAAAATGGTTGCCACAGTTTTTCCTCAGTCACACAGTGATGATCCTTGTGCTGTGGTGGCAGCTGTTACCAAAGGAATATTTGTAAAAATCTGCACAGCCTGTAAAATCTCCAGTAGCCAATCAGGAGTCTTGTTAGGCCAATAGCCAATCAGAAATCCTGCTAGTCTCCACCTGCTTTCAAAAGCACCTAGCGGGCAACAGGAAGGATGTTGCTGGGAGCCATTATGCCCAAGGGCACCAAATTGCAGGCCCCGCTCTAGGATTTGGAGGGACAGCTTTCCATCTCCCAAGTGCCTGGCTTCTCAGTTTTAAACCCTAACGTGGTTTATTTCTAGAAATGAAGCCATTCTGCAGATGAGATTTAAGAAGTGACCAAAAGAGCATCTTGTGATCAAACAGCCTAATGTTATTACGGGAGTCTAAGGCAAGCCTCTGAATGCTGTTACCTAAATCTGAAACACAGCTGGATCTGGAATACTGCGTGCCATTGTGGTTAACCCATCGCAGAAAGGAAATCGTAACGCTGGGAAGAGTGCAGAAAAGGATGGCCCCAAATGATCCGGAGGCTGGAGTTCCTTCTTTGTTAGGAAAAGCAAAAGCGTTCGGGACGTTTTAGCTTTGTGGAGGGGGGCGGTAGTGGCAACTATTAAAATGGCACTCACGTCTGTTCAGCTCAGGTGAAAAACTCTGCTGATTGGGGGAGCGGGCAGAGAGAGAAAAATAAAATTATGCATTGCCTGGAGAAAGTGAATGAGGCTGCTAATTTATTTAACTATCACCATCCTTCTGCTTCACACTTTCCAGAGTTCAAGGAGAGGGGTCTGTCTCCCCCAAGGAGTTTGCAGTGGAGGATTTGCCATAATGGGAACCACAAAGAGAAGAGGGAGAATGTGGGTTCATGTGTGTGTGTGGGGGGGGGGGCGTGATTATAAAGAGAATATCCGGTGAGATTGGCTCCAACTTGGCTTAGAGAACTCTTTCTCCTATTCTCCTGTATGTTTCTAGGCCACTCTGCGAAATTGATGGGAGGCCAGGAAAACTAAATTTGTACTACTTAACCTGTAGAACTCACAGCCACAAGCCCCAGTGCAGATGGATTTCAAAGGAGGGTAAAGAAATTAGCATTCTGTTAAATGCAGGGATTATTTAGTAGAAAAAGAGATGCTGGAACTCATTAGCATAACTCATTTGCATAATTCATTTGCCTATACCACACACCACTGACATTACCAGAAGGTGTATTAAATTCTATCAACTCAGCATCTTAACTTAAAATGCTTCTTGAATTAGAATTGTCATAAGAAAACCTTATTCCCATCGCACTTTTTAAATGACTTTCTCCTATGTGGCATGAGGAAGATTTCCATCTGTCTGCTTTATATGTTTTGGTTATTTTCCCTTTTTTTTTTTTTGTGGGAAAAATATTAGAAAGTTTGTCAAATTCTCACAGGGGGGTTGAACAATGGAACCCAGAAGCAAGTAATCTTTTGGGAGGGGAGGTAAGAAAGAAAGAGCACAATAAAATTTAGAGGTTCCAGAGCTCCACTCCGGTGAGCTCCTGCCCAAAATGACGCCTGGTTAAAGGCCAGTAACCTGCACAGACAGGGCAGATCCTCCATGTTCATAGGCAGTTAATCTCAGTGGTTTCCACATCTCCATCATGCCTTCATTGCACAACTCAGTTTAAGGAACTCATTGCCATTAGATGCAATTTAGGTGACTTTCAGAGGAGGCTGGACAAGTTCATGGCTTGAAAACAGGTGGGGAGTTGTAATGAGCAAATAGAACCTCCATATTCAGAGGCAGGCTACCTCTTCAGTTTCCAAAATCATAGGCAAGCTTCCACTGTACGCCGCCATTGCAGGCTTCCTGGTCGGTTGTTCTTGGGACTTGTCTAGCCATTTGGATAACACTGGACTTAAAATCTCCTGATTCACGGTTGTTTTGGTTTTGGTTTGTTTCTTTTGGATGGAGCCATGTTGCTAATTCTCAGCGGTTCTCACACCCCTTTCTAGCTCCAGTGGTTTCCTTCAAACCAGATGTTTTTCTTCTCCTGGGATCTTGGCACCAACAAGATATCTTTTGGCACTTAGTGACTTGGGGCCAGCCGCTCTATCGTCATCGTCTCCAGATGCCAGAGAGCGATTTCTCAGCGTGACAAAGTGTGATTTCCCACCCGTTTTGTTGTGAAAACCCCCCTCCTTTTGAAAAAAAACAAAACAAATTACTTTCTTTCCCCAGCCCTAAGGTTGTTTTTTCTTTCTGTCCTTTTTAGAAGGCTGTTTTACTGATAACTGCTCCATTTCGATGTAGCTTTAAGTTAAGGGCTTTTTTTGTAGCCGGAACTCCTTTGCATATTAGGCCATACCCCCCTGCTGTAGCCATGCCTCCTGGAGCTTACACGGCTCTTAATACAGGGCCTAATGTAAGCTTCAGGAGGATTGGCTACAACAGAGGCGTGTGGCCTAATATGCAAAAGAGTTCCTGCTACAAAAGAAGCCCTGGCTTTAACACAGGAGTGGCCAAACTGTGGCTTGGGAGCCACACGAAGCTCTTTCACATGTATTCTGTGGCTCTCAAAGCCCCCACCACCCCACTGGCCAGCTTGAGAAGGCATTTCTCTCTTTAAATCTCCTTAACTTAAAATGGATTTTAAGTTGCTTTATTTTCACCTCTCTCTCCCTCAGCCCTCCCCCATATATTTGCCTGCCTTCCTTCCTGTCTTGCGGCTCTCAAACAGCTGACATTTATGTGCGACACAGAGTGTTGGACTGGATGGGCCATTGGCCTGATCCAACATGGCTTCTCTTATGGTCTTATGGCCACCCCTGTTCTAACAGCACCGAGTTCTCAGTTGAGCCCACCCTTGCAGTAAGAAGGACTCTCTGTTATCCATTTCTTCATCTGGCAAACTAAGGCCAACATCTGGAAATAGGGTTGCCAATCCCCAGGTGGAGGCAGGGGATCCCCCGGTTTGGAGACCCTCCCCCTGCTTCAGGGTTGTCAGAAAGCGGGGGGAGGGGAGGGAAATGTCTGCTGGGAACTCTGTTATTCCCTATGGAGATTTTTTCCCATAGAAAATCATGGACAATTGATCCACGGGTATCTGAGGCTCGGGGGGGGCTGTTGTTAGGGGTAGAGACACCAAATTTTCAGTTTAGCATCTAGTGCCTCTCCCCAAAATAACCCCAAGTTTCAAAAATATTGGACCAGGGGGTCCGATTCTATGAGCCCCAAAAGAAGGTGCCCCTATCCTTCATTATTTCCTAAGGAAGGAAGGGATTGAAAAGATGTGCCGTCCCTTTAAATGTGATGGCCAGAACTCCCTTTGGAGTTCAATTATGCTTATCACAGCCTTGATCATGGCTCCACCCCAATGTCTCCTGGCTCCACCCCCAAAGTCTCCTGGCTCCACCCCCAAAGTCTCCTGGCTCCACCCCCAAAGTCCCCAGGTATTTCTTAAATTGGACTTGGCAACCCTATCTGGGAAACTTTCTCTATCAAATGCCCCTGGGTTGAAATAGGGCCTTGCTCCAAAGCAGGGGGAGGACCGTCTCAGTCCCCAAATTAAAATACAAAGAAAACAATCTTGACTGCAGTGAAGGATCTTTCTCTCTCGTTACAGAAAGTTTCAGGGTGTGTGCTTGTACGGCGAGGGAGGGGTGTTGAACCAGCTATTTGCGCAGTGTGAATGGGGGAGGAAGCTTAAAATGAATCAAGACCCCCAACATTCAGCACTGAACATTTAGGGCTGCATCTGACATTTAACTTCCATGGAGGTCATTTGAAGTGGGAGTTTGCACGATTGAATGCTGTTCCATTCAGAAAGCATTCCCTGCATATAGAAAACTAGCATGTCAGGGAGAAAACCAGACCAGACCCATTCCTAGTCAGAAAACACAATACTGAGCAAGATGGACCATGTTGATAATACTGATATAATGGTTTCAGTGGTCCAAGCACTTAATATATGTGATCTTTCTACAATACTTACGACAACGGTAAGCAATATTTTCCCCGTCTTGCGGCTCTCAAGCATCTGATGTTATGTCTTGTGGCTCTCAAACATCTGATGTTTATTCTATGTGGCTCCTCCATTAAGCAAGTTTGGCCACCCGGTATAGCCCGTCTTTAAATACATACTCAACTCCAGCATAAAAGAACAAAATATAATAATGGTCCTGAAAGCACAGTCAGAAGAAACAAAATTAATAGCAAATCAAGCCGGTGTTACCAAATATATTTTACCACTTAATTTACCAAATGCCTTCTGGAAGAAGAGCAGAATTCGAGTTCAGAAGAACAAGATTCCGTATCTGATGAAGGGGCTTTGATTCTCAAAATCTTATACCCTGGAACTCTTACTGGTTTTTAACGTGCTTGATGTTGTTTCTGGACTCAAACGTTGCTCGTCTACTGCAGTCCAACATGACGACTCCCCTGAAAATAGCTTCGGGGAGAAAACTGTATTTGCCCACTGTCTCAAGTCCCCCAGCTAAAGGGGCAGAGGAAAATCCTCTGAGGAAGAAGGGAGTGCCATGATTTTGGGTGCAACAGCAGAAAAGACTCTGTCCCATGTAGTCTTCCTTGACATTGAAGAGTTGGGGGAAGATCTCAAGAATGGGATAGTTCAGGTGGAAGGAAGCTAGTGTTTCCAGCCTCCATGTGGGGCCTAATTATCTCCCGCTATTCCAACTGATCTCTGGACAATAGAGATCCATTCTCTGGAGAAAAACGCTAGGGTGAACTGTATGGCATTGTATCCTGCTGAGGTGCCTCTAGTCCTCAAGCCCCTCCCCTCCCCAGGCTCTACTCTTTAAATTTCCAGGTATTTCTCATCCTAGAGCTGCAGAGTTACTAAGTCTAACTCAGAAAATATCTGGGGGCTTTGCGGGTAGAGCCAGGAGGCTTTTACATTCCCTTAAATAAATTAGAATACAGCAGTGCAGTTCCCCTGAATACAGTCTTCATTTCTTCATCCCCCAGCAGCTGCACGTCCCACCCCCCTCTCTCTTACACACACACACACGGAACAGCCAAAACACTTTTGTGATCTTACTGGAGCAATTTACTCATAGAATTGTTGAATGTAACCATCTGTTGTATATTCAATCAAGTTCTTCAGACTAACACAGAGCAACCAAAGGTTTTAGTTTACTCTTTACTCTCTATTTTACTGTGCAAACAGCTTCTGAAAGGAACCACCCTCTGTTTGTTGTGCTGGTTTCCTCTTCCTTTCTAGCAGTTCACTGGGAGCAGCCATGTTGTTCTGCTGACTTACCCTGCCCCCATTCAGCCTGACTCCTACAGATTTAAAGGCACACACACCTTCTAAAAAGCAAGCAGTTTCTAGCCTTCCGTCGTGGAAAGGCACATGGTGACTGTTGGGGCAGGGCTTCCCCCCTCCCGGCCAGATGACTGGGGGTGGGAAGGAGCCTGCAAAACCAGGGGATCCCCCACTGGGAACTGGGGATTGTGAAGCCTATTGACCTGGCAAACCTAGTCCTGGAGGAACCCTGGACCCATTTAGTTATAAGCAACCCAGAAGGAGGCCGAATGAAAGGAGAACAAGATTGATTTTCTATGGCCAGAGTCTCCAGGAAGGAGGAAGTCTAACAGTCCCAATTTATGCCTTGTGTAGTCCTGCACATTTTCCCACATTGGTGGATGGCTGTGGTAAAACCCCTTGGAAAAGCAGACCTGTCTTTACCTTTTTGCTTCATATCCTGGTGGAGTAGGCTTGCCAATCCCCAGGTCCCAACGGGGGTTCTTCCACTTTCCCAGGCTCCTTCCTGCCCCCAGTCAGCTGGCCAGCAGGGGGAAGCCCTGCCCCCAGAGTACCATGTGCCTTTCCAGCTCCCGGAGGCTTCAGTCTCTACTTGAGAAAGGCTTCCTCTTGGGATGGTGTGTCTGTGTTACTTTGAAGAAGTTGGCAGCAACTTGTAAGTAGAGATGCCAATCCCTCGCTTCAGAGTCGCCAGAAATGGAGGGAAACGTTTGCTGAGCACTTCATTATTCCCTATGTGGAGATCGATTCTCATAGGGTTTAATGGGGAATTGATCTGGAGGTTTCGGGGGCTCTGGGGGAGCTGTTTTTTTAGTTAGAGGCACCAAATTTTCAATATAGTATCTAGTGCCTCTCCCCAAAGTACCCCCCAAGTATCAAAACGATTGAACCGGGGGGTCCAATTCTATGAGCCCCAAAAGAAGGTGCCCCTATCCTTCATTATTTCCTATGGAAGGAAGGCATTTAAAAAGGTGTGTTGTCCCTTTAAATGTGATGGCCAGAACTCCCTTGGAGTTCAATTATGCTTGTCACACCTTTGTTCCTGGCTCTGCCCCCAATGTCTCCTGGCTCCACCCCCAAAGTCTCCTGGCTCCACCCCCAGAGTCCCCAGATATTTCTTGAATTGGATTTGGCAACCCTATGGTGGAGGATCAATCAATCTAGTACATGCTTTTTCTACCTGCCCATCCTCTGAGATGGCTTAACATGGTTCTTTATTCAGACGTTTATTGTCACTGTAACTTTAAGTGGCAGGTTAGGCTGAGATCAACTGGCTGGCCCACAGTCATCCCATGTGAGCTGCCCTGAGCCTGCTTTGGCGGGGAGGGCAGGATAGAAATCAAATTAAATAAGTAAATAAATGTCCTGAAGTCAGGGTTGCCAACCCCCGGTGGGAGCGGGGGAAAGCGGGGGGACATCCCACCCCAACTGACCTTTTTGGGCCTGCTTCCGGTTTCAGACCTACTTCCAGTTGGGGGTAACACTCTGTTTTTAAGGCAAAACTCTTTGATTTGAAGCTGAATTTATCATAGAGCTTTGCCAAAAAAAACACCCCAAAACAGTGTCACCCCCAACCAGAAGTAGGCCCCAAATGCTCAACATCATTTCTGGTCTCCCAGAAGGATGTCCTGCTGGCCAGGTAACTTGAGCTGTCAACCCTAGCTGAAGTACAGTTGCCAACCACCAGGATGTGGCTGGAAATCTCCCCAAATTACAACTAATGTCCCAGTGACAGAGATCAGTTCATCAAGGGGTCCCTAACCCCTGGGCCGTGGACCAGTACTGGTCCGTGGTCTGTTAGCAACCAGGCCGAGTTGTATAATTATTGTATTATATATTACAATGTAGTAGTAATAATAGTAATAATACATTGGATTTATATCCTGCCCTCCACTCTGAATCTCAGAGTCTCAGAGCAGTTCACAATCTCCTTTACCTTCCCCCCGCCACCCACAACAGACACCCTGTGAGGTGGGTGGGGCTGACCCAAGGCCATTCCAGCAGCTGCAAGTGGAGGAGGGGGGAATCAAACTCGGTTCTCCCAGGTAAGAGTCCACGCACTTAACCACTACACCAAACTAATAGAAATAAAGTGCACAATTGTATCATCCCAAAACCATCACCCCCCTCCCCGTTCCGTGGAAAAATTGTCTTCCACAAAACCGGTCCCTGGTGCCAAAAAGATTGGAGACTGCTGATCTAGAGAAAGTGGCCGCTTTGGAACATGAACTCTATGGCATTATACCCCCTTGAAGTTCCTCCCCAAACCCCACCCCCCTCAAGCTCCACCCCAAAATCTCCAGCCATTTCCCAACCCTTTGTTGAAGGAAGATTTGAACCCAGATCCCATGCTGTAAGCACAACACCATTGCTTGCCTATATTTAGTGTGGGGACATTACCAAACTGATTAAAAAAAACCCTTTTGGAAATGTTGTTTTTTCTTGCTTGGACAAACAGCAATCACATATTGTTCCCCCCACCCGTGCCCATATTAAGGAAATCTGATGCTGTGACTTCCGTTCAACTCAGCCCCTGCATGTGCATCAGTTGTGACAAAATGACATCTAATGTGCTGTGAAAGAAATTCACAAATCAAGGCCCACCGTCGACAAAATTCAGCAAAATAAATAAGCTTGCGACGGCCGCCTACAGAAGGGAAAAGAAATTAAAGCAGGCCGATTGGTACCTCGGAAGTTAAGACTTTTTATAATGTGATGACTCCTTTATCTCCTCTTGCTTTTCTTCCTCCCTGCCCTCACGCTTGTGTGCATAAACACTCCTGACATTATCACCTGAAGTTCTTTGCCAGCTAAAGGTGAGAATTAGGGTTGATAACACCTCTTCTCCGCAAAGGAAGGATGAGGGCATAGTTATTGCTCTTTTTTTGAAAAAAAAAAAAAAAACCACACACAAACTGTTAATTTACTTCAGAAGTTGAGAACTTAGTCTGCTTGTGAGACTGAGCATTAAAGCACTGGCCCTGTGCATGGAAGAAGGCGGGCAAAACAAAGCAAGCCGAGACCAGAAGTGGGACTGAAAGTATGTCAGATACCTGGTGGGACACTGTTGCGCCTAAGGCTTTTTTTGTAGCAGGAACTCCTTTCCATATTAGGCCACACACCCCTGATGTAGCCAGTCCTCCTGGAACTTATAGTGGGCCCTGTACTAAGAGCCCTGTAAGCTCCTGGAGGATTGGCTACATCAGGGAGGTGTGGCCTAATATGCAAAGGCGTTCCTGCTGCAAAAAAAGCCCTGATTGCAGCATAGCATCTGATGCCTTTCTTCAAAACACCCTCCAAGTTTCAAAAGGATTGGACCAGGGGATCCAATTCTATGAACCCCCAAAGAAAGTGCCCCTTTCCTTCATTATTTCTAATGGAGGGAAGACATTGAAAAGGTGTGCAGTCCCTTTCAATGTGATGGCCAGAACTCCCTTTGGAGTTCAGTTGTACTTGTTCCAACCTTGCTCATGACTCCACCCCCAATGTTTCCTGGTCCCACCCCCCCAAAGTCTTCTGGCTCCACCCCCAAAGTCCCCAGATATTTCTTGAATTGGACTTGGCAACCCTAGATGTGGAGGATCTCTAGTTAACCAACCAAGCAAGAGGTCAGTTCCTGGAAATCTATCCAAACATGGGGTCAGATCTCTGGCTCGACAACCCAGGCAATTGCCTGGGGCACTGCAGCAAGAAAAAAGTCCTCTTGTTTCTCTGAGCCTGAGATTTCTCCCAGTCAGTGGCAGTTAAGGTGCCAGCCTCCAGGTGGTGCCTGTAGATCTCCTGGAATTACAAATGGCCTCCAGACTGCAGAGATCAGCTCCCCTGGAGAAAAGTGGGACACTAAGAGATTAAAAACTCCACCCACGTCTTCACCAAGGCTATTTTGAAGAGGCTGTTATTCTTTAAAGACTGTTGAGAGACTGTGTGGGAAAATTTCTAGTATTGAGTATTTGGTGTTCCTTACTTCTGTTTTTATTTCGCTTGCACTAAAAGACGCATATTTACACGCTTGGCATGAGAGTTTCATTGTTTCCGGTAGTGATTATAGCTCATTATTGACACCGGGTCCAGTTGTATTTATCATCATCCCTGGAGAAAAGGGCTGTTTTGGAGGATGGATCGTATGATGTTATGCCTCGCTGAAGTCCCTCCCCAGTCCTACCGTCCTCTGGCTGTACCCACAAATACCTAGGAATTTCCAAGCCAAAGTTTTGTAACCATAGTGACAGTGCAGGAAGAGAAGGTAGGCATGGCTTCAACCTATTATGGTTCCCTGGACTCCTAACACTACCAGACAGTGTGAAATAAGCATCTGTGGCTTATGGCCATTGTCGCTTTCTAAACCCATGCTGCCATCTTCTGACCCCAAGGTAGCTTCCTCCTGTCCTTGGCTCCTGGACCCGCATCACTACAGTTGGGGTAGAGCTAAGACCCTGCAGTGTGTCTAGCGGTCCCAGGACTCAGCTTGTTTCCTTGGAAGGAGCCAACGCGTGACAGCCTTTACATTAGCCTTGGGTAAGCAAGCAAGGCAAGATAGAGGCTGGCCCAGCAGAGGAGCAGGGATAGAACCAGGCTGGATCATCCAGCAGAGGAGCAAGAAGGAGACGTGACATTGAAGTGAGACTGCGGGATTTCTGGCAAACGTGGCTTAAAGCAGGGGTGTCAAACATGCAGCCCAGGGGCCGAATCAAGCCCTCGGAGGGCTCCTATCTGGCCCCCAAGCAACTGGCTGTCATCTGCTTCCTTCACCCTCTCTGTTGCTTCCTACTGCAGCACAGCTTGCTTTGCAAGGCTTGCTCTGTCACACAGGAGCTACAGAGCAAAGCCTCTATTTTCTCCACTGGCTGAGGCTCCTCCATTTGGGAGGAGGGGGGAGGGATAGCTTGCTTTGCCAGCCTCTCTCAATTGCAAAGCAGAGCTACTGAGCCCAGGCTCTCTTCCTTCTTTTGGCTGAGGCTCCTCCCCCTCCTGGTCCCCTGGGGAAGGAAGGAAAGAGCCAGAGCTTCCTTTGCCCAGTTCCCTGGATCGTTCAGGTGAGAGACAAAGAAAGCACCTTTAAGACCAACAAGTGCTAATGTTTTAAGCACGCTTTATTTTAAGCTTTTCAAAAATCTTGTTTGTCTCTGTCCCTTATGAAGTTTATGTTTCCACCACCTGGCATTACATTTTATGACATGCATGGCCCGGCCGAACAAGGTCTCATTTATATCACACCCATCCCTCATAACAAATGAGTTTGACATCCCTGTCTTAAAGCATGTATGTGCCCTGAAACAAATAATAGGGAAATGTGCCAAAACGTTCCCATTTTTACCTCTCCCACTGAATGCAAAATGTTGCCTTCAGGAATTTATTTTTTTATTTCTGTTAGTTTATGCCCCGCTTCTACCGTGAACGGCTCAGGAATACCTGAGACACATTGTTTGATCGTTGCTGAGACCTGGTGCTGTCATATAGAGGATGGTGTGGAATTGTTTTCTGTGGCCCTTGAAGGTAGGACTAGAACCAATGGGTTGAAATTAAATCAGAAGAGTTTCCGGCTCAACATTAGGAAGAACTTCCTGACCGTTACATTGATTCTTTAGTGGAACAGGCTTCCATAGGAGGTGGTGGGCTCTCCTTCCTTGGAGGTTCTTAAACAGAGGCTGGATGGCCATCTGACAGCAATGAAGATCCTGTGAATTTAGGGGGAAGTGTTTGTGAGTTTCCTGCATTGTGCAGGGGGTTGGACTAGATGACCCTAGAGGTCCCTTCTAACTCTATGATTCTATGATCTATCGGACATCAGTCGTACTAAGCTTCTTTGGATCGCATCTGCCAAATTGCAGCCTGAAAATTTAGTACCGTTATGTGCAACATGGGAAAGAGCTTTTGCGCACCAAATAGCAGAACACATTACGGCTAACCGATGTCTCTACATGGATTCTAAATTGTGTGATAAACACAATTCTGTGTATTTTCAACCTACTGATCGTATCAGCCGGCCCTATCTTATCTTCTGATGCAGCAAGAGAGAGAATGAGTTTGACTTATTGCAGGACCATTCACAATGTTCTAAACCAGCAGTCCCCAACCTTTTTGGCACCAGGGACCGGTTTTGTGGAAGACTATTTTTCCACAAACCAGGGGGGGGGGATGGTTTTGGGATGATACAATTGTGCACTTTATTTCTATTCATTTGCTGTAGTGGTTAAGTGTGCAGACTCTTATCTGGGAGAACTGGGTTTGATTCCCCTCTCCTCCACTTGTAGCTGCTGGAATGGCCTTGGGTCAGCCCCACCCACCTCACAGGGTGTCTGTTGTGGGGGAGGAAGGTAAAGGAGATTGTGAGCTGCTCTGAGATTCTGAGATTCAGAGTGGCGGGCAGGATGCAAATCCAATGTATCATTATTATTATTACTACTACTACAACTACATTATTGTAATATATAATAAAATAATTATACAACTCACAGCCCAGTTGCTAACAGGCCACTGACTGGTACTGGTCGACAGCCTGGGGGTTGGGGACCCCTGTTCTAAACTACTATTCCGTCCTTTGTTATGGTCTCCCTGTTTTCTAAACCATTCTAAATCATTCTATAGCGGGAAGCATCCAGGAAACACCTATCCTATGAAACGCTGATTCCCTTGAGGGATTTTATGGCCTGGGAGAGATCAGGACATTCTGAAAAGGCATTCCTTGTAACCTAACGGACAGTTGGCTGACTTTTTGTCTCTCAACAACTGGGGTGTGTGGAGAGGTGGGGGGGGGAAGAGACTTCCCTCATCAGCCCCCTCTTGTCAGCAGGAAACCTGAGCCAGACCCCCATTGTATCCGCACATGATGGTGCAGAACAGGTGTTTTGGTGGACATCCTTGAAACCAGAGCATTGGCAAGTTTCCTTCGCATGTGTGTGTGTGCATGTGTGGAGGCATTTAGAAGGGGGTATAAAGGATGAATTATCATTTAATTCGGCTTCCCGGCGACACCTGGTTTGCTACATTTGTGCAAAACGTGGTGACCCAAGGACCAGTTGCAGAGAAAAATAAATGCCACCCATTGTGCATTTTTTTCCCGGGGGGGGTCAATATCTCCTCCAAGTCAAAATACACCGTCCGTCCTAGTTCTGAGATTTCCCACCCCTTCCGCAGAGAACAGCAGGGCACAACTGATGCAAGGTACAAATGTCCTCAGTTATGTTTCACAGAGGGGTCCTGCCCAGAATTTCTACCAAACCGGGGTGGAGAGAGGACTTCTTACCAAATCCTCCACACGCAGCAGACCTCTGATTCCCCACCAGGCTATTCCTGGGAGCAGCATTTGGGGGAGTGTTTTGAGCTGCAGCCAGAGTGTGGAGGCTGGGAAGTTTTGCTTCCAGGGACGGAGATCCTTCCGACTGTGGAAACCATAGGTGGGATCTGGAGGCCTTGCCGAGCTTCACAGCACCACTTCGGGGGCTCTGCCTTTTGTTCTCGCTTTTGTAGATGCGATATGTATCTCAGGCTGAGAAGGTTTCTACGCCATTGTATTTACCTGTACACACTGCGAGTCCTTTCTGCATACATGCATGACACTGATTTATTGAAGCTGAAAAAAGGCGTGTGTCTCGCAAGGGGATGCCATGCAAGGAGACTGAAATTTGCACAAAAGAATTGCAGGTTTGATTCGCATGAAATGGAAATAGGGATTTCAGGTGGGATGAGAAATCCTCTCCAGAGTGTCTCCTATCACTCTTACTGTTTCCATACAAATTGCTGGGGCATAAATCTGTGACCCTATATTGGACAGGGCGTTTTTTGAGCAGGAACGCAGTTCCGCCTGGCGTAAGGAGATGTGGCCTAATATGCAAATGAGTTCCTGCTTGCCTTTTTGTTGAAAAACAATGCGCAAAATGATGGTGACATCAGGAGGTGTGTCCTAATATACAAATGAGTTCCTGTTGGGCTTTTTCTACCAAAAAAAGTCCTGCTAATGGCTAAATGCCATACACACACACACAAAGGCTCCAAGGAAAAACTGGGTCTTAATTCTCTTGACTTGAACCCTATAGGTTTGACGGGCCCTCCTCATGGAAACCATGACCCTGCCATTTATCCCACTTGTCCTGCTATTGCTGCTGGAGAGGACAACCCACGCCTTGTTCCCCGAAGAACCTGGACCCATCAGCGTGGCCCTTGAAGATTGTAAGTACTTTGGGACTGAGGGACATGGGTTGGGAATTTACAGTGGAAGCACCGGTTTGGGGAAAGCAGATGAGTTGTTTTCACCCCAAGACTACTCTAGTTGCAGTGGTTGGCATGGGGCAGGGGGCCCTAACGGTGGGGCATCTGGTTTGCATGCAGAAGGTCCCAGGTTCAGTTTCCAGCATCTTCATTTAAAGGGATCAGATAGCGGACTCTGTGAAAGACCTCCGCCTGAGACCCTGGAGAGCTACTGACAGTCTCAGTAGACAATACTGACTTTGATGGGCTAAATGGTCTGGTTCAGTTTAAGGCAGCTTGATGCCCTTCTTAATCTCCACTCTACTGATGTCACAAGTGCTAGCCACTTGGCACTGCCCACTGCCACCTAATACAGGTAGGATTTCATTCCTTCCATTATGAATCTGCTGCACTGCTATCCTATCTTTCTTTTAAGGCCATGTAATTTTCCCCACATGGTGTTGTTAAAATGACCCTGTAGGGTAGGCTGTGTTGACACAAAAGACGTAGGTTTTTTGTAGGGTTTTCAGGTTGGATGATCCTCCTGGCGGGGAGTGAGAGGGAGTTTTCTGGGAGGGGGGGGGGGACCCAATGTGATGACATCACATGGAAGTGACATCATCACACCAAGGATGTTGCACAGTGACACTCAGCTATTTTGGGCAAAACTCTATGGTTACCATAGAGTTTTGCCCAAAATTCCACTGTGCACTGCCCCTGGCGTGATGATGTCACTTATATGTGACATCATCACATTGGGGACATTGCGCTGGGTAGCGACTGTTGGGGGCGGGGCTTTCTCCAGCTGGCCAGCAGTGGGCAGGAACCTGCATAATCAGGGGATTCCTCTGCTCCCGCTGCGGGGCTGGCAACCCTGTTTCTTGGCCAAGTAGAGATTTGAACTGGATCTCTCCATTCAGAGCTGATATTCTGCCAGTTCCCATGCCCAAGCCAGACAGACTCGACAGCCGTTCAATTTAAGAAGCGCTCAGAACTACCCACCATCTTTCTTCACCTTCCCACAGCTGTGAAGCAGTATTCGGTCTTTGTGGGCAATGGCATGGGTCGGTACTCCAGCCAAGATGGCGGGGCAGAGAGGCTCAGCATTCAGCGGATGGTGACAATCAACAGGACCTTGTACATTGGGGACAGGTAACCTTGGTTCATCAATGGCACAAGATGCATGCAAAATGGAAAACAGATGGGAATGGAATCACTTATTTCACACAAACATTCGTTTTTTGATGACCATCATCAGGGCTTTTTTTTGTAGCAGGAACTCCTTTGCATATCAGGCCACACGCCCTTGATATAGCCAATTCTCGAAGAGTTTACAGGGCTCTTAGTGCAGGGCCTACTGGAAGCTCCAGGAGGATTGGCTACACCAGGGGTGTGTGGCCTAATAGGCAAAGGAGGTCCTGCTAGAATTCCTTACAGGGCTCTTTGTACAGGGCCTACTGGAAGCTCCAGGAGGATTGGCTACATCAGGGGGTGTGGCCTAATATGCAAAGGAGGTCCTGCTAGAATTCCTTACAGGGCTCTTTGTACAGGGCCTACTGGAAGCTCCAGGAGGATTGGCTACATCAGGGGTGTGTGGCCTAATATGCAAAGGAGGTCCTGCTAGAATTCCTTACAGGGCTCTTTGTACAGGGCCTACTGTCACCTCCAGGAGGATTGGCTACATCAAGGGTGTGTGGCCTAATATGCAAAGGAGGTCCTGCTAGAATTCCTTACAGGGCTCTTTGTACAGGGCCTACTGTCACCTCCAGGAGGATTGGCTACATCAAGGGTGTGTGGCCTAATATGCAAAGGAGGTCCTGCTAGAATTCCTTACAGGGCTCTTTGTACAGGGCCTACTGTACGCTCCAGGAGGACTGGCTAACATCAGGGGGGTGTGGCCTAATGTGCAGAGGAGTTCCTGCTACAAAAAAAAGCTCTGACGACTATGCTGGATTAAACCAGTTGTCTGTCAAGTCCAGGGGGTCCTCAAAGGTGTCTTTGGGCACCTTCAGAATTTTAACAAAGGGCGGTGGGTACAGTCACAAAATGGCCACCACAGGAGGGGGAGCTGCTGTAGGCGCGGCTAACCACAAAGCATAAGGGATCGAAGTTATATACAACTCTTAATAGTAACTCCCCAATTTTTCAGGCAGACATTCTGTTGAACAGGCTTTTTAAGAATCCGCACAGCCAATCGGAAGCCCTGCTGGGGAAAAGCCACACCGAGGCCTTCCCACTTTCCAAAAAGGAGTTGGCAAGTGCCAGGAAAGGACTTGACAGGTGCCACATCGGGAACCTGTGACCTTGACAAACTTCCTGTTTGCTATATCATCCCTTTGCGAAGCTTCTCCAAAATAGGGATAACTACACTGTTGCTTTGTTTTCTAGGGAATACTGCCTTTGATGGTGGAGGCTCTACATGTTCTTTATTGCACTTGCAGTGTTGAAGCCTCACTCAGTGTCGATTGGTTGAAGCAGAGTGGTTATGGAATGTTTGTGAACATTCTGTTCTGTTTGTGAACACTCAGGGGATGAACCCAACCAGGGGTGGAATTCTAGCAGGAGCTCCTTTGCATATTAGGCCACACACCCCTGATGTAGCCAATCCTCCAAGAGCTTACAGGGCTCTTTTTTTGTAAGCTCTTGGATGATTGGCTACATCAGGAATGAATGGCCTAATATGCAAGGAGCTCCTGCTAGAATTCCACTCCTGAACTCAACCCATTAGAACGGTTGTAGCCCAGCTTATTTGCGGAAAGGAAAAATTGGGAGGTGGCAGCAAAGAGAGGGAATCGGTTCCTCTTCTGTTTTTCTTGATTCCTTCTCCAGCCTCTGTGATTTGTTTTGTTCGTGACCCTCAAAGAGGATTTTCAGTGCAAATGGCAGGCTGCAGGAAGAGGTGGGGGGAGGAGATCCACATCACAAACTCTTTCAATGAGCTTCTCCACAGGAACTGACCCTCTGGGTCAATAAATGGAGCGTTTGCACTAAACTTGTCCAAATAAACACCGGTTTCATTACCAATTGCTGTGCTGACTCCAGATAATACAAAAACAGGCAAGAGGTGTCCAAACAGGCCAACAAAAGTTTGACTTTCGCTTAAATCCCAAAGCTTGTACGCGAAAACTCCACGTCCGCATCCTGACCTCAATAGCCCTGACAAACCCAATCTTCTCAGATCTCAGAAGCTAAGTAGGGTCAACTCTGGCAAGTACTTGGATGGGAGACCTCCTTGGAATACCAGAGCCAGAAGGCAGGGGCAGGCTTTATTCAGCTGCCTGAATATCTTCCAGGCCTTCAATAGGGGTCAGTCACCAGAGGTTGCCATGGCTTACATGTGCACACATACTCACACTCACACATGCACATAAAAATACTCAAAAAAACCCTCTCCATGTTTGCTTAGGATAGTGTTAAGCATTTCCGCCCTCCAGAAGAGAGCCAGTTTGGTGTAGTGGTTAAGTGCGCAGACTGTTATCTGGGAGAACCGGGTTTGATTGCCTGTTGAGCTTCCTGCTCTCCTGAGGATCTGTCCCAACATTTCCAGAGCTGGCTACCCCTAACCTGCTTTGAGGTCCCATTTTCTCTTGAGTTGAGCTTTGCATATGACCAATCTGTTCCCCCACCCACTGCCAGCGCGTCCATTAGACAACCTAAGGCCTGGAGCGTGGCTAGGCTTCCCAACCCTCCCGCCCTGGCGGGGGACTCCAGGATTTCCACCCTCTTCCCCCGCTCCCCATAAAAACAGAAGCGGGGGGAGGGGGGGAAATGGCGAGCCGCCCCGCCGCTGCCGCCCCCTGCTCCTTCTGCGGGCCGGTCTTGTCCAGCGCTGCCCGGCCCGCACCCCCTCCGCCTGCCGCCGCCGCTGCACCAGTCATCCCAGCCAAAGCCGCAGCTGCCCTTCCCTCCCTCCCTCCCGCCAGTCGGCCCGGCCTTTCCCATGTTGCGTGATTACAGGTCTCCAGTCGCTCGCCCGCCTCTATACACTCACTCGCCCGGTCTTTCCGCTCGGTCTCTCTGCTCGCCCGCCACACGCCGCTCGTCTGCACTGGGCGTGGGCGTCCCAGCTATCCCAGCAGCTCCGCTCCGTTCCACACTCTCTCCGCCCGTCGGCCACTCTTCTCGCCGGTCAACCCTATCCGGCCAGCGGCGCGGCCAGCAGCGCAGCCCAGCCCGGCGTCTCAGCCTCCTCCGTACTCGCTCCCAGGCCCCACCTCGCCCCGCAAGCCAGTAACAGCTCTGGCAGCTCCGCGGGACCCTTCGGCACCATACCAGTCTCTCATGCTCTGAGGTGGGATATCTTATTGCTTGCACTTGATGTTTTGAGCCCAGCTAAGTGCAAATCAAGTTGTTTCTGAGTTGTTTCTGGGGTATTTCAAGGGAGCTCTAGCACCCAAGCTCTAGCACCCAAGGGAGCTCTAGCACCCAGTTCAGACAGCATCTAGTGCCTCCCCCCGAACCCCAAAAGAAAGTGCCCCTATCCTTCATTATTTCCTATGGAAGGAAGGCACTGAAATGTGATGGCCAGAACTCCCTTTGGAGTTCAATTATGCTTGTCACAGCCTTGATCTTGGCTCCACCCCTAATGTCTCCTGGCTCCACCCCCACTGGCTCCACCCCCAAAGTCCCCAGATATTTCTTAAATTAGACTTGGCAACCCTAAGCGTGGCCCAATGGGGAGGGCGCCATTTTCAGCCATCCCTCCCACCCTCACCCCGGTGAGGGAAATTCGGGAGCTTGGCGGCAGCGGCATTTGCACAGCATGCCCCGCCTCCTGTGCTGTAGGTCCGCCTCCTGTGCTTTGTCTGTGCTTCCAGAAGCACAGCTGCACAGGAGATGGAGCTACAGCGGTCGGTGGTAGGGCACGCTGTGCGAACGTTGCTGCCAAGCTCGCCCTCATCGGGGGCAAGGGTGGGAGGAGGAGGAGTGCACCGGGCAGGGAAGGGTGCTGTGCCTGGGGCACTGGCCTTGTGCCGGCACTCTAGCGCTGGCACTGCCCCCACCTAAAGCAAGCAATATGTTGGGAGCGGACCTGTGTCTGCATCTTTGGTGGCATTCAACACTGGGTCGGCGGGGCGTGCTGTGCAAATGTCGCCCCCAAGCTCCTAAATTTCAGGGTGAGGGTGGGAGGGACGGCCTCCAGGTGGGACCTGAGGATCCTGTGGAACAATAGCTGTTCTCCAGACTACAGAGACCAGTTCCGCAGAGAACATGGCTGCTTTGGAGGGTGGGTTGTAGGGCATTGTACCCCACTGAGGTCCTTGTCCTCCCCAGGCTCCATCTCCAGATCTCCAAGAGTTTCCCAGCCTGGTTCTGGCAACCCTACCCCACCATTCCCCACCAGTGGCCGGAGGGGGGGGGGAACCTGGCAACCTTAACAGCTAGGTGGGTGGCTGGTAGCTACTGTTGGAGCATGCTCAGAATTCACGGGGTCACTCAGGAGGATGGGAACTGTAGTTTATAGCGGGCCATCTGTTTCAGTTTGGGAGGCTGCAGAAATTAACGATTCCTATCACGCTGGCAGGAAATCAGAGTGGGGAAGATTGAAGTGGCTTATGGGGGCAAGGGGGACAGGCATCTTTGTGCTGGTATCCCCCCGTGTGCATTCGTTTTGCAAGCATCTTGACAAACCCTCATTAGTACATACTGAGTGATTATCAAGTGTTCCGGAGGGACATTCTCAAAAATCACACATATGTTTGGATTAAGTGCAGGGGTGTTTGCCCATCGCCACTAATAAAGTTTTGATTTCTCCGATGACCAATCAGGGGCCTCCTCTCACCCCTGACAAGGCTTCTCTCCTTTCCCCCTCCCTTTCCCCCCTGGGATGTCTGGTTGTAAGATAAATGGACTTTGCACGTGGTCACTACCTCATCAATTCCAGAGCTGAGCTGTATCATTTAATATAAGTACTGGGGACAGAACCCTGTTGAGATTAAAGACTGCATGGGGGTCAGAGGATGGTGATCCCCAGAAGATAACTCAACATCAGTCTTCCTCTCTCCCTCCAAAATAGTGATTTATTTATGGATGTAATAGCAGTCAGGCTGGCTCAGCCCAGCAATCCACCTTGTCCAGCGATCAGCTTCACTTAGTGGTCGTCCGGATGCCCCCAGAAGATCGTCAAGCAGGGCACAGAAGCTGGACCCTTGTTGTTGCCATCTCTCCCAGCGCTGATATTCAGAAATACTTTCTTTGAACATGGAGGTTTCATCATGACAGCATAGTTATCAACAGTGTTCCCTCTAAGCAGAGTTGGTGTGAGCTAACTCGCAGGTTTTTTTAGCCTCTCGCTCACACATTAGCTCAGGAAGGATGTCCCCAGAGCAAACTAATAGCCAGAGCAAACTAATAAGCAATAGCCAAATTGCTTGTTCACGACTTTAATGCCAGTAGCTCACAAAGTAGAATTTTTGTTCACAAGACTCCACAGCTTAGAGCTGGAGTATCAAACGTGGCCCAGGGGCCAGATCAAGCCCCCAGAGGGCTCCTATCAGGCCCCTGACCAAACGGCTGTCATCTGCTTCCTTCTCCCTCTCTCTTGCTTCTTTCTACATCACAGCTTGCTCAATGGCACAAAAGCTACAGAGCAAAACCTATATTTTCTCCATTGGCTGAGGCTCCTTCCTTGGGGAGGAAGTAGGGGGAGGGATAGCCTACTTTGCTGGGCTCTCTCAGTTACACAGCAGAGCTACTAAGCAATGCCTCTCTTCCTTCTATTGGCTGAGGCTCCCCCCCCACTCCTGGGAAAGGAAGGAAAGAGTCAGACCTTCCTTTGCCCAGTTCCCTGGATCACATGGGAGAGATATAAAGAAAGCACCTTTTAAGACCAACAAGTGCTAATGTTTTAAGCATGTTTTAATTGTGCTACTCTGTGTCCTTTATAAAATCTATATATTCGCTAGCTGGCGTTACATTTTGTGACACACACAGCCAGGCTCAGCAAAGTCACATTTATGTCAGATCTGGCCCACATAACAGATGTGTTTGGCAGTCCTGGCTTAGAGGGAGCACGGGTTATCACCGGGCCTCTCCTCCAGGAATTTAAGTCCCTTACTAGCAGCCAGTGGCTGAGAGTTCCGCAAGCCATTTGCAACCTTTGAAGCACAGAAATGTGTGAGATCTCTAATTCCTGGGATTCCCGTGGCCCCATCCAGGGAAGAAAATGGGGCCCTGCCCATGTTCAAAGGGATTCTGTCCTCTTTTCACCACTCCCCTGTCCAACTGTTACGACTCGTAAAAGCGAAGCCATTCCTGCATCTTTAGGAGCAGTATTTCATCTATAATAAAAGGAATAAAGTGATGGGGAGGGGGGGGAAGGGAGGCTTGACTACAAAGGGGGCTCAGTGCTGCCCGAATCCCTGGCATGCGGACTGCGGCACGGCTGAGCTCGTGGCCTGCTGCGTCGCCATGGCAACCTGCAATGTGCGGAAAGAGCTAAAGAGGAAAGTGAGATAAATTAGCAATGGCGGCCAAGTTGTGGGGGGGGGGCACGACACTGAGGCCCCCTCCCCAGGTGGTAGATATGAGTGTGCTTTGGATAAGCCTTGTTGCCGAATGGGTAGAAGGATCGGCTCCTTCCTTTCTCAGACAGGGCACAGCCTGTTCTGGATGAGGACTAGTGGCTCGGTCTCCTCCCTTATACCTATTGCCCCATCCAGACACAAAATAAGACAGAAGTCCAGTTGCACGTCTAAGATTAGCAAAAGCTTCTGGGAGTGCAACAGATCCATTGAGCCAGTTTGGTGTAGTAGTTAAGTATGCGGACTCTTATCTGAGAGAACCAGGTTTGATTCCCCACTCCTCCACTTGCAGCTGCTGGAATGGCCTTGGGTCAGCCATAGCTTTCGTAGGAGTTGTCCTTGAAAGGGCAGCTTCTGGGAGAACTCTTTCAGTCCCACCTACCTCACAGGGTGGCTGTTGGAGGGGGGGAGGTAAAGGAGATAGTGACCGCTTTGAGACTCTGAGATTCAGACTATAGGGTGGGATATAAATCCAATATCTTCTTCTTCCATGTAAGGAAGACCATAGCTCTCTCAGAGTTGTCCTTGAATGGGCAGCTTCTGGGAGAGCTCTCTCAGCCCCACCCACCTCACTGGGTGTCTGTTGTGGGAAAGGAAGGTAAAGGAGATTGTAGGCCTCTCTGAGACTCTGTCCTTGAAAGGGCAGTTTCTGTGAGTTCTCTTTCAGCCCCACCCACCTCACAGGGTGTCTGTTGTGGGGGAGGAAGGTAAAGGAGATTGTGAGCTGCTCTGAGACTCTGAGATTTGGAGTGGAGAGCGTGATATAAATCCAATATCATCATCAACCCTTCCGGCTTTTGACGGTGTACCGCTGAAAGCGGCCCATAGAGTCAGGAGCTTGGGAGTTCTTCTGGAGCCTTCATTATCAATGGAGGCACAGATAGCGGCCACTGCCAAGTCCGCGTTTTTTCATCTTCGACGGGCGAAGCAGCTGGCCCCCTTCCTTGGGCGCCAGGACCTAGCAACGGTGATCCATGCTACGGTCACCTCAAGACTGGACTACTGTAACGCCCTCTACATGGGGCTGCCCCTGTGCCGAACTTGGCGGCTGCAGCTGGTGCAGAACGCAGCGGCTAGGCTGCTGTTGGGGCTCCCAAGATGGGAGCCCATACAGCCGGGGCTACGCGAACTGCACTGGCTGCCGGTGGCATACCGAGTTCGTTACAAGGTGCTGGTTATTACCTTTAAAGCCCTATATGGCCGAGGACCTGTCTACTTGAGGGACCGTCTCTCCCCGCATGAACCCCAGAGAGCGCTGAGGTCAGCTGGAAAGAACCAGCTGAATATCCCTGGGCCAAAGGAGGCCAGATTGAAGTCCACCCGGGATCGGGCCTTCTCTGTAGCGGCCCCCCTACTGTGGAACCAACTCCCGGAGGAGGTACGGGCCCTGCGATGCTTAGATCAATTCCGCACGGCCTGTAAGACCCACCTCTTTAAAACAGCCTCACATAAACCGAGCCAAGAAAGTCCTGTTGGATATGCTCTATGTTTATGTTTTAATCACTGGATTTTATGAAAGATCTTAATTACAGCACCATAATCTTAAGTTTAATGTAATTTTAATGATTTTAAGGATGATTTTATATTGAAATTGTATATGCATTTATAATAGATTGCACATGGTTTTATTGTATACTGTATTCACATGTTGTGAGCCGCCCTGAGCCTGCTTGCGGGGAGGGCGGGATACAAATAAAAAGTTGTTATTATTATTATTATTATCATTGAAGTGAGCATTGACTCACAAAGGCTTCTGCTGGAATAAATTTTGTTGGTATTTAAGATACCTCCCAGACTCCTGTTCAGTTTTTCTCCAGCTACGGTTGCCATTCCCAGGTGGGGGTGGGGGATCCCCCATTTTTGAGGGCTACTGTCTGCTGGTGGCCAACTGGCCAGCAGGAGGAAACTTCCTCACCCATCCTCCAAACAGCGATGTCATACATACGTGCGGATGTCACATGGAAGTGATGTAGTCACATTTGTGATGTTTAAGGGGTTACGTTCTAGGTTTTGGACAAAACTATCGTTTGAGAGCGATTTTACCATAGAGTTTTGCCCAAATACTAGAGCATCTCCCTCGATGTCACCGGGGTGCCTACATCACTTCTAGGTGACATATGCACACTGCATGACGTCCCCACCAACTCCAGAATGCCTCACTGATCAGAACTGGCAACCCTAGCTCCAGGGGACTAACATTACTGCCTCTCTGGAATGCTCAGGGACTAGCTATCCAGTCCCAGCTAGCAGGGACTGGATAAGTGCCAGTAAGGTGGGCCCAGGACATCCACAGAGTTACAACAGATCTCCAGACAACAGAAATCAGTTTGCTTGGAGAAATTGCCACTTTGGAGGAGGAGGAGAAGAAGAAGAAGAATGCAGATTTATACCCCACCCTTCTCTCTGAATCAGAGACTCAGAGCAGCTTACAATCTCCTATATCTTCTCCCCCCACAACAGACACCCTGTGAGCAATGCTTCCTCTAAGCTGCAGTCTTTTGAGCAAACATTCTACTTTGTGAGCCGCTGGTATTAAAATTGCGAGCTACTGGCATTAAAGTTGTGAGCTACTGCATAAATTATTGTGCTCTGAGGTCATCCCTCCTAAGCTAAGACAAAAAATGTGTGAGCTGGAGGCTAAAAATCTGTGAGTCAGCTCATGCTAGCTCAGTTTTGAGGGAACACTGCCTGTGAGGTGGGTGGGGCTTAGAGAACTCTCATAGAAGCTGCCCTTTCAAGGACAACTCCTGCGACAACTATGTCTAACCCAAGGCAATTCCAGCAGATGCAAGTGGAGGTGTGGGGAATCAAACCCGGTTCTCCCAGATAAGAGTCCGCACACTTAACCACTACACCAAACTGGCTCTAATGGGCACCAAATGGGCTCTGTGGCATCACAGCCTTGTTGTAGCTCATTCCCTCCCCAAACTCTGCCCTCACCATACTCCCCCCCCAAAATCTCCAGATATCTCCCATCCTGGAGCTGGCAACTCTAGGCCTGGAGATCTCCCAGGCAACAGAACTCAGTTCCCCTGAAGAAAATGGCTGCTTTGGAGGATGGACTCTGTGACACTATGCCCTGTGCTCTCCAAACCCCTCCCTCTGCAGGCTACGCGCACAAACCTTACCAGCTATATTTGCTCCCCCCCCCTCCAGACTTTAGCTTCCTTCTGCCATGTGTTTTAGCCTCCAAATAAAGCCTGCCTCTGCCCTTCTTCCCTCAGTGTGTCACCTCAGGTTGCCAGCTCTGGGTTGGGAAATACCTGGTGTTTTTGGTGGGGTGGAGCCTGGGGAGGGGAGGAAACCTTAACAGGGTACAATGCCATGGAGTCCACCCCACAAAATCAGCCATTTTCCTCCAGAGAAGCTAATCTCTGTAGTCTGGAAATCGATTGTAATAGCAGGAGATTTCCAGGCCAACCTGGAGGTTGGCAACCCTGGTGCCATCTCCCCAATCTCTCCCCCCCTTAAAATACTGCCAATGACAGAGTGTCTCTGAGCATGGGCAGTGAGCAAAAAGAATGCTGTCAAAATGCCTCAAAGATTCTGAGCCCCTGGCTTATGTACGGATTTCTCTTCCGATTCTCTTCCCCCCACCGCCAGCAGGCTCTGAACATCATAAATCCCGTTCTGGGTACATAATTTTTATCTATTTATGTTTTTAATGGGACTTTTAAACTCCAGGCTACGCGCATCGGATGGCGGGGTAATGAAGCGGGGCTGCGCCATTTGTAAACAGTGTTGGAGTTCAGTGGGCCCGCAGCTTCCAGTAGCTGAGCAGAAGAGCTGTTTGAGCTTCCCTTTGTTGGGCTAAGTGAACATTTAGCTGCCTGCATCGGGTTGCCAACTTCCAGTTGGGGCCTGGCAGTCTCCTGTAATTACAGCTGATCTCCAGTCAACAGTGATCAGGACAAAATGGCTACTTTCGAAGGTGGACTCCAGGTGGGACTTGGGGATTGCCAAAATTACGGCTCATCTCCTGGCTACAGAGATCAGTTCCCCCCGGAGAAAAATGGATGCTTTGGGGGACGGGCTCTATATGGCATTGTACCCCACAGAGGTCCCTGTCCTCCCCAGGCTCCATCCCCAAATCTCCAGGAGCCTCCCAGTCTGGATCTGGCAACCCTACCCCCCATTCCCACCAATGAACAACAGAACCTGGCACCCCTAATCACACTTTACTGAGGACCAGGGTTGAATTCTAGCAGGAGCCCCTTTGCATATTAGGCCACACACCCTGATATAGCCAATCCTCCAAGAGCTTACAAAAAAAGGGGCCTTGTAAGCTCTTGGAGGATTGGCTACATCAGGGGTGTGTGGGCCTAATATGCAAAGGAGCAACTGCTAGAATTCTACCTCTGCTGAGGCCCCTCTTCCTCCCAAATCTGACCCTCTCTAGGCTCCACCATCAAAGTCTCCAGGAACTTCCTAACCCAGACTTGGCAAGCTCGCTGTTTAGTGGGGAGTTTTCAGTTTGGTGCCTGACCTTCAAAAGCTCAAAATGTTGAAGGTGTACGATTTTATTTTCATATATTTTAAAGCATCGGTATGCACTATTCAATTCCTGGCTCTTCATTTTTTCTTGTCTAGTTTGGTTGATGGTTTTAATAGATAGCTGCATTTAATAGATCCAGTAGGAGAAATTGGGGGGGGGGGGGGGGGGGGCGGGACAATCTCCTCCATGTCATGCCAGCAAATGACACCGCTTCCAGGACAAAACCAGAAGTGATGTCATTGCACCGGGGGCAATGCTTTCAGAGTTGCAGCGACATTCATCCACCTGTATGGTTATCGTACAGCTTGGGTGAATCCTTGCCCTGGCATGATAATATCACTTCTGGTTTCACACCAGAAGCAATGTCGTGGTGTTGGCGCAACATCAAGGAAATTGTCGTATTTTCCCCCAGTCAGCCTTTCAAGCGGTGGGGGGTGGGGGGGACGAGAGACCAAGGGCAGAAGGGTCCCTCGCTGTAGCCGGAGATCTGACCTCCTTGGATTCTTCCTTGAAAATTAGAGAGGAGATAAAATGTTCCAGTTTTATAGGCGAGTAATGGCAAAATATAGGGAAGCTAATGACATTTCTTCATTTATATTCCCATTTCTTTTCATTGTCCCAGTGAAAATAACAAATGGATTTAGGTTTTATTTTTTTTTTCCATTAGTGTGTTGAAACTAATGCTCATTTTCACAAGAAATGCCAAGCCGGTTGTTAACATCAGTAATGGTCCTCCAGGGCTGGTCCAGGATCTATTTTCAAAGCCTAGTTTTAGACTTCAATTGGTAGAAGAAAGGCAGGGCCTCAGAGCACGTACAGAGCGGCCCCTCCTCCCCGTTAAAGAACCAGAGGGTTGAGACAGATGCAGTGTTTCTGGTGGGGCTGTTCTCTATTTTATTTTTATAGACTTCATTTGGGTTGCCAAGTCCAGTTCAAGAAATATCTGGGGACTTTGGGGGTGGAGCCAGGAGAGTTTGGGGGTGGAGCCAGGAGACATTAGGGGTGGAGCCAAGTTCAAGGCTGTGACAAGCATAATGGAACTCTAAAGGGAGTTCTGGTCCTCACATTTAAAGGAACGGCACACCTTTTCAATGCCTTCCTTCCATAGGAAATAATGAAGGATAGGGGCACCTTCTTTTGAAGCTCATAGAATTGGACCCCCTGGTCCAATTGCTTTGAAACTTGGGGGGGGGATTTTGGGGAGAGGCACTAGATGCTATACTGAAAATTCAGTGCCTCTACCCCCAAAAACAGGCCCCCCAGAGCCCCAGATACCTGCGGATCAATTCTCCATGATTTTCTATGGGAATAAATCTCCATAGGGAATAATAGAGTTCCCAGCAGACATTTCCCTCTCCTCCCCCCGCTTTCTGACGGCCCTGAAGCGGGGGGAGGGCCTCCAAACCGGGGGATCCCTTGCCCCCACCTGGGGATTGGCAACCCTAACCTCATCCAGGAATATTTTTGTAGCAGGACCTCCTTTGCATATTAGGCCACACCCTCCTATTGCAGCCAATCCTCCTGGAGCTTCCAGTAGGCCCTGTACTAAGAGCCCTGTAAGGAATTCTAGCAGGACCTCCTTTGCATATTAGGCCACACACCCCTGATGTAGCCAATCCTCCTGGAGCCAGGGCCGGATCTAGGGAGGAGCAGAGGGGGTGCTTGCCCAGGGCGCTGCCAGAGGGGGGGCACCGAATTGGGTATGGAGTCCATTCTATTCTGTGGGCCCATAAAATAGAATGGGCCCATAAGGGGAGTGTCATTTTTTAATTTTGCCCCCCCCCCCTCAAAAAACATGTAGATCCGGTCCTGCCAGGAGCTTACAGGATTCTTAGTACAGGGCCTGCTGTACTATTGCACACACAAAAAAGCCCTGGTTACACCTTTCTCCCCAATGGGGACTCAAAACAGCTGACGTCATTCTCCTCCCCTCCATTTTATCTTCCCAACAACCCTGTGAAGTAGCATGGCCCAAGGTTACCCAGGGATCGTCCACATCAGAGTAGGGGTGTGAACACGAGTCGCCAGAGACTCTAACTAATCGCTACAATATGCTGCTGCCAAGATATTTCCCACAAAAGACAAGCGTGTTTTCCTTCTGAACATTAGAGCGGTTCCTCAGTGGAGCAGGCTTCCTCGGGAGGTGGAGGGTGCGCCTTCTTTGGAGGTTTTCAAACAAAGCCTAGATGGCCATCTGACAGCAATACTGATTCTGTGAACTCAGGCAGATCACAGGAAGGAGGACAGGAACGTAAGAACATAAGAGAAGCCATGTTGGATCAGGCCAATGGCCCATCCAGTCCAAAGCTCTGTCACACAGTGGCCAAAATACACACACACACACACACACTGTGTCTAATAGCCACTGATGGACCTCTGCTCCATATTTTTATCCAATCCCCTCTTGAAGCTGGCTATGCTTGTAGCCGCCACCATTTCCTGTGGCAGTGAATTCCACATGTTAATCACCCTTTGGGTGAAGAAGTACTTCCTTTTATCTGTTTTAACCTGACTGCTCAGCAATTTCATCGAATGCCCACGAGTTCTTGTATTGTGAGAAAGGGAGAAAAGTGCTTCTCTCTCTACCCTCTCCATCCCATGCATAATCTTGTAACCCTCTATCATGTCACCCCTCAGTCGACGTTTCTCCAAGCCAAAGAGCCCCATGCGTTTTAACCTTTCTTCATATGGAAAGTGTTCCAACCCTTTAATTATTCTAGTTGCCCTTTTCTGGACTTTTTCCAATGCTATAATATCCTTTTTGAGGTGCAGTGACCAGAATTGTACACAGTATTCCAAATGAGACCGCACCATCGATTTATAAAGGGGCATTATGATACTGGCTGATTTGCTTTCAGTTCCCTTCCTAATAATTCCCCGCATGGCGTTGGCCTTTTTTAATGCAATTGCACACTGTCTTGACATTTGACATTTTCAGTGAGTTATCTACCACAACCACAAGATCTCTCTCTTGGTCAGTCTCTGCCAGTTCACACCCCATCAACTTGTATTTGTAGCTGGGACTCTTGGCTCCAATGTGCATTACTTTGCACTTGGCCACATTGAACCTCATCTGCCACATTGACGCCCACTCACCCAGCCTCAACAGATCCCTTTGGAGTGCCTCACAATCCTCTCTGGTTCTCACCACCCTGAACAATTTAGTGTCATCTGCAAACTTAGCCACTTCACAGCTTACTCCCAACTCCAAATCATGTATGAACAAGTTAAAGAGCTTGGGACCCAGTACTGAGCCCTGTGGCACCCCACTGCTTACCGTCCTCCAATGCGAAGACTGCCCATTTATATTCACTCTCTGCTTCCTATTAATTAGCCAGTTTTTGATCCACAAGAGGACCTGTCCTTTTACTCCATGACTCTCGAGCTTACTAAGGAGCCTTTGATGAGGAACTTTATCAAAAGCTTTCTGGAAGTCAAGGTAAACAACATCTGTTGGGTCTCCTTTGTCCACATGCTTGTTCACCCCCTCGAAGAACTGTGACAGGTTAGTGAGGCAAGATCTTCCCTTACAGAACCCATGCTGACTCTTCCTCAATAACTTGTGTTCATCAACGTGCCTACTCATTCTGTCCTTGATAATTGTTTCTGCCAACTTTCCCGGTATTGAAGTCAGACTGACTGGCCTGTAATTTCCCGGATCTCCTCTGGAACCCTTTTTAAAGATGGGGGTGACATTTGCTACCTTCCAGTCCTCGGGAACGGAGGCAGATTTCAATGAAAGATTACATATTTTTGTCGGGAGACCCACAAGTTCAACTTTGAGTTCTTTCAGAACTCTCGGAGGTATGCCATCCAGACCTGGTGACTTATTAGTTTTTAATTCGTCAATCAGTTGTAGGACCTCCTCTCTTGTCACCTCAATCTGACTCAGGAAGGGTTGCATCAGGGCTTCATTCTTGTGGCCCCTTCTTACACGCCACTTTGACGTCAGGCCAATTTTGCCAGGGCTCCTGGAGAGGTTTTCCTTCCTCTTTTTTTTGCCATCTCCTGGGCTTGGAGTAGGTGTCACTGGGGGGAGTGTGTGTTGCGGGGAGGTTATTCGGAATTTCCTGCATTGTGTGTATGTGGGGGGGGGGGGGGCGGGAGTGGTTGGACTAGATGAGATCCCTTCCAACTCTATGATTCTATGATCCTGGTCTTCCTTCCTTCCTTGCAATCTTCTGGGCTTGGAGCAGGAGTCATTGGAGGGGGGAGTGTGTGTAGTGGGGAGGTTCTTGTGAATTTCCTGCATTGCGCTGATAGGTTGGACTAGATGAGGTCCCTTCCAATTCTATGATTCTACAATTCCTTCCGTGTAGCAGTGTTTGTCTCTTCGTCGAGACAATTGCTGGGTCAGCTCATACATTTTATCCTTGTTCTCAGGGCTTCAGGCTGTCTTCCCATCTTTATCTTAAATCATCACAAATTCTTTTCAGAGCTCATCCATCATTGTTATTTTTTTTTCCTGCAACAAAACACGCCGTTTGATGCAAAGCTGTATCCAAGATGGAAGAAAGGGTGACGTTACAGGTGCTAGCCAATCAGTGCTGCCCATTACCAGCTTTTGCTGTGTACTGGAAGAATTATTTCCTTCTATGCATTCAGTTCTGAGAAGAAAAATATCTCTTTTCAAGGGAAGCCACCAGCACTTGCCCATTAGAAAATACCTTTAAATGACTAAATCAATATCTTAAGCAAGCAGGCTGGAAATAAGCTACTTGAGCTCCTTTTGGATAGTGCCCAAATTAGCTCAGGCTTATTTTGAGCTCCACGTCTGATTGCGCTCCTGATCATATTGCTGGAAACTAGAGTTGCCAATCTCTAGGTGGGGGCAGGGGATACCCCAGTCTGGAGGCTCTCCCCCCGCTTCAGGGCCATCAGAAAGTGGGGGGATGTCTGCTGGGCACTCCATTATACTCTGTGGAGACCAATTCCCATAGGGTACAATGGAGGATTGGTCTGTGTGTATCTGGGGCTCTGTGAGGGGGCTGTTATTTGAGATAGAGGCACCAAATTTTCAGCATAGTATCCAATGCTTCTCCTCAAAAGACTCTCCAAGTTTCAAAAGGATTGGACCAGGGAGTCCAATTCTGTGAGCCCCCGAAGAAGGTGCTCGTATTCATTATTTTTAATGGAGGGAAGGCATTTAAAAGGTGTGTGGTCCCTTTAAATGTGATGGCCAGAACTCCCTTTGGAGTTCAATTATGCTTGTCACAACCTTGCTCCTGGCCATCACGTTTAAAGGAATCAGACACCTTTTAAATGCCTTCTCTCCATTTGGAATAATGAAGGATAGGGGCACCTTCTTTTGGGGCTCATAGAATTGGACCCCCAAGTCCAATCCATTTGAAACTTGGGGGGTATTTTGAGGAAAGGCACCAGATGCTCTGCTGAAAATTTGGTGCCTCTACCAAATTTGGTGCCTTCCATCCTTCTGAGGTCGGTAAAATGAGTACCCAGCTTGCTGGGGGGAAAGCGTAGATGACTGGGGAAGGCAGTGGCAAATCACGCTGTGAAAAAGACTGCCGTGAAAATGTCGTGATGCGAAGTCACCCCAGAGTCAGAAACGACTGGTGATTGCACAGGGGACTACTCTTACCTTTTACCCCTCTTTCTGATGATCCCGAAGCAGGGGAGGGCCTGCAAACCAGGGGATCCCCTGCCTCCAACTGGGGATTGGCAATCCCACAACACTCTGATTTTTGGGCAAACTCTATGGTTTTGAAGCAAAAAAAACCCCCAACAACCATAGAGTTTTTACCCCAAACCAGAGCATTGTCACACAACATTCTCCTCACCCCTGGAACACCCCCCCCCCAAAAAAAAAACCCTGCCGCGAGCGGCAAAGGGACCCGGCAATCTTGCTCAGAGCTGATCGTTTTAAATGCAGTTTTCCACATTCTATTGTTCTTCTGAGGTCATTGAAAATGTGCCGTGCCCTTAGCTAGAACCCAGAGGCACTGGGGAACTGCATTTCCCAGGAGTCTTTTAGTTTCGTCAAGGCCTAAGGAAGGTCACTGCTCCTGGCTAAGTTTCAGCAGAAAGGGGGCAGCTGCAACGATGGGGGGGAAGGCCCAGGACAAGGTTATTACAAGTTGAGCCTGAACTCCAGAGAGGCCCAGAGTTGGCTGGTAATTATCCTCCAAACTGAGAAAGCTGGAGCACCCCCTCCTGGCCAATAGCTGCTAACGCTGGTGTGTCGCAAACAAATGACCTAATGTGAGGCAAGCAAATAGAAGTGTTGAAGCTTGAAGAAGAGGACAACTTTCACCCCTGCCCCCAAAGCCCAGGTCATTAAACAAGCTGTACCAGCTTCAAATGTGCCAGTTGGTAAACATGAGCATATAGAGAAGCTAGCTGGACCATCCCAAAGACTCAGCAGATTCAGTGTTCTTATGGGGATGATCTGAGAACCGGGGTTTTTTTTGTAGCAGGAACTCCTTTGCATATTAGGCCACACACACCAATGTATCCAATCCTTCTGGAGCTTACAGGGCTCTTCTTACAGGGCCTACTGTAAGCTCCAGGTGGATTGGCTACATCAGGGGTGTGTGGCCTAATATGCAAAGGGAGTTCCTGCTACAAAAAAATGTCCTGCTGAGAACTCTGCTGATGCACAAATAAAGCACAAAACTTAATATCCCTCTCCCCCTCTGTCCAGTTACTTTGCTTCTGAATATTGCTTCTGAATATGGAAGTTCCATTTAGCTGTCGTGGCTAATAGGCTTCACTTCTTTAAATCCAATGTGGATCAGACCAAAGGTCTAGCCATACCTTTTCTGGCAGTGGCTAACATGATTCCCACAATTGTGACAGTGAGAGAGGGAGACTCACATTTCTAACATTGTAATGTTAAATGATTTTTCTAAGAGCCAGTTTGGTGTAGCGGTGAAGTGCATGGACTCTTATCTGGGAGAACCGGGTTTGATTCCCCACTCCTCCACTCGCAGCTGCTGGAGTAGCCTTGGGTCAGCCTTAGCTCTTGCAGAGATGTCCTTGAAAGGGCAGCTTCTGGGAGAGCTCTCTCAGCCCTACCTACCTCACAGGGTGTCTGTTGTGGGGGAGGATGATAAAGGAGATTGTAATCTGCTCTGAGACTCTGATTCAGAGAGAAGGGTGGGGTATAAATCTACTGTCTTCTTCTTCCAAATAAGGACAGGTTCATGGAGGATAGGTTGAACAATAGCCAAATGATAGCTAAATGAAACCTCCAGGTTCAGTAGAGTCTATCTCCAAATAACCTGCTATTGGCATTCTGTTAATCTTCTGTTGCCCCAGAACAGGAAGGAAGGCAGGAAGGAAGGAAGGAAGGAAGGAAGGAAGGAAGGAAGGAAGGAAGGAAGGAAGGAGAGAAAGAAAGAAAGAAAAGAAAGAAAGAAAGAAAGAAAGAAAGAAAGAAAGAAAGAAAGAAAGAAAGAAGAAAGAAAGAAAGAAAGAAAGAAAGAAAGGGGGAGGGAGGGGGAGGGAGGAGGAAGGAGGGAAGGAAGGAAGGAAGGAAGGAAGGAAGGAAGGAAGGAAGAAGAGAGAAGAAAGAAAGAAAGAAAGAAAGAAAGAAAGAAAGAAAGAAAGAAAGAAAGAAAGAAAGAAAGAAAGAAAGGGGGAGGGAGGGGGGAGGGAGGAAGGAGGAAGGAAGGAAGGAAGGAAGGAAGGAAGGAAGGAAGGAAGGAAGGAAGGAAGGAAGGAAGGAAGGAAAATAGATGGGGATGGAGAGAGGGCAAGAAAGCAATTTTAACTTTAAATGCATCCTCCAAGCCACTTGCTGGCTTGGCTTGATGAAGTGATTTAAAGAAACAAATGCCTTCTCCAAGCTGGCCGATGGGGCAGTGATTCAAGAGCCATGCCACATGTGTGAAAGAACCACAGTTTGGCCATCCCTGCCCCAGAACATCAGAGCAGAACCAACAGGTTGAAATTAAATCAAAAGAGTTTTCAGCTAAACATTAGGAAGAACTTCCTGACAGAGAAGTTCCTCAGTGGTGGGTTCTCCTTTGTTGGAGGTTTTTAAACAGAGGCTAGCTGGCTGTCTGACAGCAATGCAGATCATGAGAGGGCAGGAAGGGCTGCATCAGGGCTTCGTTCTCATGGCCCCTTCTTACATGCCCAGGGAAATACCAATCACCACTTCGGGGCCAAGCAGTAATTTTTCTGCAGGCCAGTTTGGCTAGGGATCCTAGTGGGGGGAGGATTTGCCTCCTTCTGGGCATGGATTTTATTATTTTAGATTGTCCTTCCTTATTACTATTATTTTATTATTTTAGATTGTCCTTAGATTTTATTATTTTAGATTGTCCTTCCTTCCTTCCTTCCTTCCTTCCTTCCTTCCTTCCTTCCTTCCTTCCTTCCTACCTACCTACCTACCTAAATCTGACTGTATTTTATTAACTGCATTTTATTATGAATTGTATTTATTGTAATCATGGTACACTCCATGTCTTGTGAGCCGCCCTAAGCCTGCCTTGGCGGGGAGGGCAGGATATAAATAAAAGTTTATTATTATTATGGAGCAGGAGTCTTCCCCGTGTGTGTGTGGGGGGGGGTTTTCTGAATTTCCTGCATTGTGCAGGGGGGGTTGGACTAGATGACCGTGGAGGTCCCTTCCAGCCCTATGATTCTTTGATATATTTTTATCTCATCTTTTTTCCGAGGAGCCCAGAGCAACATCCGTGGTCCCCCCCCCCCATTTTTTGAGTGGGGGCGGTTGCTTCTCTTCTTGCGAGTCTTTTCCATAAGGCAGGCTTATAAATATTTTGGTCAATCCATCAGTAAAAATAAAACTCTGAACTGCTATTGCTCAACGGAACCTCTGAGTTCAGGGGCAGTCTACCTCCGACGACCCAACGCTGCGGATGCGGAAGAGAAAAGGGTTTTTCACCTTCGAGCCCAGCTTACGGGCTTCCCGAAAGCAACTGCTAGATTCAGGATGATTAAACAGACTCTGAGGCGGATCTGTTTGGATGTTCTTGTGATGTAGAATTGGGGGAGAAGGTCAGAAGCAGAGCCCGCTCCCCTGTCAGACTGCCGGCTAATTTTGGGTGGCACCGATTGCGGACGGCCACGGCTCGAGACTCTTCCGACGCTTTGCACGAGAGAACAGCAGCTCCGTGTCCCGATGAGTCATGCCAGAACCGTTCGGAGCTTCTGAGTCGGCACTCTTGCGTTGCCAATTTAAAAGCCATCAGCCGACCGCAGGGATCTGCGTACGGAACCTGGAGCGCGCACAAATAAAGTCAGGCCACCCTCGGCTTTGTAATCCAAGAAGGAAGCTGCTCCCCGTCTTCTTCTCTCGCTCTGAATTTTGGTTTTTTGTCTTTCCTCCCCCTTCCAGGGATAACTTGTACCGTATAAGCCTGGAGCCTTCTACAGCTGGAGAGATGCGCTATCATCAGGTGAGTGCTGAGCGCTGCAGATGGCGCTCCCTGTGCCCCCAGCCCCTCCCACCATACACACACACATGGTTGTTTGCAGGGCTTTTTTTGTAGCAGGGACTCCTTTGCATATTAGCTTACAGCCCCCCCCCCCGACATAGCCAATCCTCCTGGAGCTGACAGTAGGCCCTGTACTAAGAGCCTTGTAAGCTCTTGGAGGATTGGCTACATCAGGGGTGTGTGGCCTGATATGCAAAGGAGTTCCTGCTACAAAAAAAAAGCCCTGGTTGTTTGGTGGGGCAAGCTTTTCTGATAAAGTGCGATTTTTAAAGTGTTCAGAAAAAAGTCTGTCCTCCAACAGCCCAGCGCAGCGAGGCAGGGCAGTCAGAGAGAGAGAGAGAGCAGCTGGTCCAAGATTGCCCAGCCGCAAAGAGGAATTGAGCCACAAACAGGAATTGAATCTCCCCAGTCAAGGCTGCAGCCACTATGCCAGCTGGAACTGCATTCCTGTGTGTTCCTGCTCAAAAAAAGCCCCTGCCTTGAATAAAGCGTTGTTGGTCTTTAAGGTGCCACTGGACTCAAACTTTGAAAAGAAGAGAGAAAAACTTATGGCAGGGGTTTGTCGGGAGTGGCGGATCGCACATGCGCCAATCCCAAAATGGATTTTCGGAAACATATCAACCTGGGTTGGGATACTTATCCTTCTGGAGATGTTACAGAAGTGTGGATTGCCAAATGTAGCTACAGTATTGTAAGCATGCCCATAGTGTGTGCATCATGCATTGAGCTGCACAAAGTTCACAGTAGTCTGTGCGGGGGGTGGTGGCAATACATGTTGGACCAATTTGGCTCCTTTTCCAAGCAGCACAGGCCGCCACGTGTATCAAAGACATAGAAAATATGTGCCCGAATACGTATCATGCGCACAGCCACACAAAGTTCCTGGGACTCGGGGGGGGGGGGGGGTGTCATTGGAAGGACAGGGACTCGAATTCGAAGCTACAGACCCTGGTAGAACGAGTGACATTTATCCAGCCCGAGCTAGAATGATCGGATAATTGGCTGCGTGTTTTTCAAGGCTGTGCGTTCAGTGCCTCGTTCTCCTTGACTCATCTCCCATTGTCTGGTTTTCATGCAGAAGCTGACGTGGAGGTCAAATCAGCATGATATCAACATCTGCCGCATGAAAGGAAAGCACGAGGTAAGCGCAGGTTAAGGCACCGGCTTGCAGCTGCCGAGGGAGGAGGGTGCCAGGGACGGCGTTCCAATTTTGCATATCCTCTGGTCGCAGTTTTGGGTTTATAAAAGAAACGACTCCCGAGGCATTTTGATTTTGCTCCAAGCAAAGGTGGGCGATGCAGCCTGAATACATTTTGCTCGTTCTGCAAACTTGGCCCTTTGGCGTCCTCAGGCCTGCCTCTTTGGCTGCAACCAGGGATGGGATTCTAGCTGGAGCTCCTTTGCATATTAGGCCGCACACCCCTGATGTAGCCAATCCTTCAGTAGCTTACGAGGTTCTTTTTTTGTAAGCTCTTGGAGGATTGGCTACATCAGGGGTGTATGTTGTCTAATATGCAAAGGAGCCCCTGCTAGAATTCCACCCCTGGCTTGCAATAGTTCTGTTGGTGCAAAACCTCTCAAGTTCTCCCTCCCCCCCAAAAAAGAAAGCAGTAGAAATCTTATTCAGTCCTCTCTCTGTCTCGGAGGGGAGGGGGTTGTTTCTGATGTTATGGAACCCACCCTCAGCCTGCTTGCAGAATGGGCGGGATATAAATTTAATAAAATAAAAATAAATGTGCCTCTATACTTGCAGCCTCAGGCCTGTAGCGATAAGCACTTGGAAGAATCTTTTTTTTAAAAAAAAATGCAGAGATGCTCTGCTGTACTTGGCAAGGGATTCAGCCAAGGATTCTGGCTGCTCTTTTTTGGGATGTGTGTGTGTGTGCACATGCTCATGTGACTGGAAGTCATGGCAACTTCTGGCAACCCTTAATGGGGCTCGGAGGTTTCAGAGAGGTGGCTTGCTTGCCTGCCTTTGCCTCCCAATCCTTGGAAGTCTCCCATCCAAGTACTTGGCCAGGGTCAGCCCTGTTTAGCTTCCAGGATCTGACAAGACCGGGCTTGCCTGGACTATCCAGGGCAGAGCAGGATTCCAGCTGATCTTGATGGTATGTTCCAAACAGGAGCTATGTTTAAATGAATGGTAGACCCTTCCTTCTAAGAACTCTGGGTAATGAATGGGGGTTCGCTCCCCCTCTCTTTTATCTTCGCAGCAATCCTAGATGGTAGGCTAGACAATTGACCCACGGTCGCCCCTTGAGGTTCATGGCCAACTGGGATTTGAACTCAGCTTTCCTCAAGCCTAGTCCAACACCCTCATGGCTATGCCACCCAGCTCAGCCCGCCTCCTAACATCATGATGCTCACCGTTTCCCCCTGGTGGCAGCAGGTGGCGATGCATGGCTGTCCACAGCTCTTCGCTCCTTTCATTCGTTTTCATCGTTGTTGCCCTTTCGCGCTGACCCAAATGCACTGATTGAATGCTGCCGAAAGAAAAATCCGTCTGCATGCAATGCTACATGCCGTTGTGTTCAAAATTATCTGTGCGATCTTTCGATCAGCGAGCAGGAATGCACGTGCGCATCAGTGAAACAACATTTTCATACTGTGTGTGTGTGTAATTGTACCCTTCAAACTTGCTCTTGAGAGCCAGCTTAATTATGTGCGCGGACTCTTTTCTGGGAGAACCAGGTTTGATTCTCCACTCCTCCACTTGCAGCTGCTGGAATGGCCTTGGGTCAAGGAGTTGTCCTTGAAAGGGCAGCTTCTGGGAGAGCTCTCTCAGCACCACCTACCTCACAGGATGTCTGTTGTGGGAGGGGGGAAGGTAAAGGAGAGTGCGACGGCTCTGAGACTCTTGAGATTCAGAGTATAGGGCGGGATATAAATCCAGTATCTTCTCCTCCTCCTCCTTTTGCTGTTTTTATTGGTGTGTGTAGAAGGGAGAAAATATGAAAAAGGCTGAGCTAAAATCAGTTTGAGAACTCATTGTTAGGCCATAATTAACAGAAAGAGCCAACTCTACTGCCAGAGTAATAAAGGAAGTGAACCAGGGATATCACCGGGAATGGGTTGGGGGGTTGCTGGCTGCTCCTAGAGATCTTTCTTCCAAGGGCAGGTTGTCACCCTGCCCCCAAGGTAATCTGCAGCTGATCTTCATGTCTGTGTGGTCCTGATCCACATGCTTCTTTGTAGTCCCACTCAGGGCTTTTTTTGTAGCAGGAACTCCTTTGCATATTAATCCACACCAGGCCCATAGCTACGGGGAGGCTAGGAAGGGCAGGCCACTCTGGTGTGGCCCTCGGGGATTGCTGGGCCAAACCAAGCCATGTGGCAGCCTCTCTGGGGCCTGGCTGGCCAGCAAGGATCGTGGGGCCCAGCCAGGCAGCCTCCCCAGGGCCAGGCAGGGATCACAGGCCCCAGATGGTCATGATAGATAACTCACTGAAAGTGTCAAGACAGTGTGCGTTTGCAATAAAAAAGGCCAATGCCATGCTGGGAATTATTAGGAAGGGAATTGAAAACAAATCAGCCAGTATCATAATGCCCCTGTATAAATCGATGGTGCGGTCTCATTTGGAGTACTGTGTGCAGTTCTGGTCGCCGCACCTCAAAAAGGATATTATAGCTTTAGAGAAGGTGCAGAGAAGGGCAACTAGAATGATTAAAGGGCTGGAGCACTTTCCCTATGAAGAAAGGTTGAAACGCTTGGGACTCTTTAGCTTGGAGAAACGTCGACTGCGGGGTGACATGATAGAGGTTTACAAGATAATGCATGGAATGGAGAAAGTAGAGAAAGAAGTACTTTTCTCCCTTTTTCACAATACAAGAACTCGTGGGCATTCGATGAAATTGCTGAGCAGACAGGTTAAGACGGATAAAAGGAAGTACTTCTTCACCCAAAGGGTGATTAACATGTGGAATTCACTGCCACAGGAGGTGGTGGCGGCCACAAGTATAGCCACCTTCAAGAGGGGTTTAGATAAAAATATGGAGCACAGGTCCATCAGTGGCTATTAGCCACAGTGTATGGAGCACAGGTCCATCAGTGGCTATTAGCCACAGTGTATGTGTGTATATAACATTTTTTGCCACTGTGTGACACAGAGTGTTGGACTTGATGGGCCGTTGGCCTGATCCAACATGGCTTCTCTTATGTTCTTATGTTCTTATGATGTACTGTGCGGCAGCCTCCCTGGAGCCTGGCTGGCCGGCCAGAATTGCTGCAGGGCCTGGAAAAGCTACTGTCACAGTTCAGTTTGCACTTGATTATCCCAGATGGTGTGGCCTAATATGCTAATATCAGGGGATGTGGTCTAATATGCTACTGAGTTCCTGCTGGGCTTTTTGTACAAAAAAGCCCTGGACGTAGGCATTTGCCTAGGGCGGTGGGCCGCGTGTGTGTGTCAGGTTAGGCTCTCCCCACATGACTTCAAATAGAAAAACAATTATTTGCATTAATTTTGCTGGCCTGAATCATTCTCCCTCGGCGGAGCACTGTTTTTTACGTTGATAATTTTTTATGGCCCGCGGATGATGTTATAAATATCCATATTTATTTATGGCCCTTGGCAGAAAAAAGGTTCCCCACCCCTGCTCTAGGAGGATTGGCTACATCAGGGGGTGTGTGGCTTAATATGCAAAGGGGTTCCTGCTACAGGAAAAAGCCCTGGTCGCACTGGATTGCAACCAAAGATTGAGAACAGCTTTTGTGGATCTCGCTCTGGAGTTTGCAAAGAAGCCCAAATCTTGAATTGATTTCGCATTTCTCTTTCTCTGCACTTATAGCCTATAGCCCGCTTCGGTTTTGCTTCTCTCTTGCACAGATTGGATCCATAATTCTTTATTTTTACACCCACTATTCGGTTTCCTCTCATCAATCCCCCCTCGCCATAGCACGCATGCCTTTTTTTCAAAGTTGCGTCAGCATTCTGCACACACACAGCGTCTCGATCACATCCATTTCATATACACCGTATGAATTGCATGCATGGGACATTAACAAGAATCGAAAAGCAGAGAAGCAAAATTTGGGGTAAAACTCTGCGCAAATCTGCCAAGACTAGAGACCTAGTAAGGAATGTTTGCTCATCTCAGCACGACGTGCGCTTCCTGCAGGTGCGAGGTGTCTGCACACATGACTCCCCAGCTGCAAACACCAGCCCCCTGAGATCCCGGGATCTTTTCGGCTCAGGTCCCGAGTCCCACCAGCCCCCCTGGGGAGCCCGGAGTGTTGCCACGCTCGCAGTCCGGGGAGGCGTTAATAGAATCTGGAAATTGGATTTCTCACCGATTATGAGATGTGTCTGTTCCGATCAACAGACCGGAAATAATTAATTACAAAACCAATTATACCAGCCTCCTAATAAATCACATTTGATATAAAATGTTTGCTGGGAGTTGAAAGGAGGGGAGCATGTGAAGCGTTGCTCGCAACTCCCAGCGGGGGGCCAGTGTGGACCACCCGGCAAAGTTCCCTGGGAAGAGGGGGACGGATGGGAGGGAAACAGAGCAGAGCTTAATTTGCAAAAGCACCCGCGCCCATGATTGACTGGCAGCCTTTCCTCCCATCGAAGGCGAATTGAGGATGGCTGCAGCGACTCAGTGACAAGTGTGCAGGGCTTTTTTTGTAGCAGGAGCTCCTTTGCATATTAGGCCACACCCCACTGATGTAGCCAATCCTCCAAAAGCTTACAGTGCTCTTAGTACAGGGTCTACTGTAACCTCCAGGAGGATTGGCTACATCAGTGGGGTGTGGTCTAATATGCAAAGGAATCCCTGCTACAAAAAAAACATGTGCTCAAAGCCCCCGTTTTCACTGTTATTGCTCTTGAATAATGGCCCCAAGGCCAATGCAGAACTTACTTGCACCACGGCTTTTTTAGTAGCAGGAACTCCTTTGCCTATTAGGCCAAACACCCCTGATGTAGCCAATCCTCCTGGAGCTTTACAATAGGCCCTGTATGAAGAGCCCTGTAAGCTCTTGGAAGATTGGCTACATCAGGGGTGTATGGCCTAATATGCAAAGGAGTTCCTTCTACAAAAAAAGCCCTATTTGCACCATTTCCCTTGGAGGCCCAAGACAAGGCCAAATATGTGTATTTTGGGGCTGCTTTGCTTTCCCTCTTGTTCCAAGGTTTGTCTTTTTGGGGGGGGGGGGGGCGGGTTATTGGAAATAAAAGCCAAAAAAATGGTACCAATGCACCAGCCAACTGGAGTGGCCCCAATGGAGGCGAGCATTTAGTAAGCATTTGGCTATTTGGCCTAGAGTTGCCAAGTTCCCAGCTTCCCATAGCGGGGGACTTTTGCGCGCACTTCACAATGACGTCGCCCAGAAGTGACGTCATCAAAATGGTGGCACCCGTGCGGGGCCACGCTAGGCATTTCCGGGAAAACTCTATGGTTTTCCCGGAAACACCTAGAGCAGCCCCACACAGGCGCTGCCATTTTGATGACGTCACTTCCGGGTGATGTCATCGTGCCAGCGATGTAGGGGGAGGTTCCCCCCTGCTGGCCCAATGTGGGCCGGCAAGTTGGGAACCTTCCGGGTGGGAGATTCCCCGCCTGGACCAGGGACTTGGCAGCCCTAATTTGGCCTTCCCCGAAACGTTCAGACATCGCACATATTTGCAAAAGGACCTTTGTAAACATACATGATTGATTTGACAGATTAAGCTACTCGATCATCTCTCCCCAGCATAGCAACCATGGGTGCTATGGCGCCCCCCTGCACCTTTCCAGATGCCCACAACATTTTTTTTAGAAAGTGAGTGCAGCCAGCTGGGGCTTCTGCCCAGCAGGGCTTTTGATTGGCTGTTGGAGATCTGATGGGCTGCACAAATTAAGACCAGGGCTTTTTTTCATAGCAGGAACTCCTTTGCATATTAGGCCACACACACACACACCCCTGATGTAGCCAATCCTCCAAGAGCTTGCAGGGCTCTTAGTCCAGGGCTTACTGTAAACTCCAGGAGGATTGGTTGCATCAGGGGGTGTGGCCTAATAAGCAAAGGAGTTCCTGCTAAGAAAAAAGTCCTATTAAAACGACATTGTTACAGCAGAAGCTGCCCCTACAGCATTTGTTTTATTCCCTTTCACACTCCTCTTTACTAATGTATTTTTTTAAAAAAAATATTCCTTATGTCCCCTGCCTGTGTGTGTGTGTGTGTGAGACTTTGCTTCCTGTCCTGTGTCAGCCCGTTTTGTGGCTGGCTTTGCCTCCGAATCCTCAGCCAGCTATTTTGTGGCATCTCTCACCACACATGTCAGAATCCCAACAGTGCCCACAAGAGCCGAAAGGCTGGAGACTTTGGTGCGGAGTTCTTTTCTGTTGCCTCGGAAAGTCAGACCAGAACCGATGGGTTGAAATTAAATCACAAGAGTTTTCAGCTAAACGTTAGAAAGACCTTTTTGACAGAGCGGTTCCTCGGTGGAACAGGCTTCCTCGGGAGGTGGTGGGCTCTCCTCCTTTGGAGGTTTTAAGCAGAGGCTAGATGGCCACCTGACAGCAATGCTGATTCTGTGAACTCAGGCAGATCATGAGAAGGAGGGCAGGAAGGGCTGCATCAAAGCTTAGTTCTCACAGCCTCTTCTTATATGCCCAGGGAAATGCTGATGGCCACTTTGGGGATCAGGAGGCATATTTTCTCCAGGCCAGTTTGGCCAGGGGTCCTGGAGGGTTTCTGCCATCTTCTGGGCATGGAGCAGGGGGGGTTACTGAGGATGTGGGGAGGAGTTATTTGTGAATTCCCTGGATTGTGCAGGGGGTTGGACTAGATGACCCTGGAGGCTCCAACTCTATGGTCGTTTTCACACTTAGCGTTTGCTACCGGTTTTCGCCATTATTCTAAATGAACAAGTTAAAAACCAAAAATTAACTTGGTGAGGATGAGTTTAGGATTTTCCTTTTTGCCATTGGTTGGAATGGTATAATCAGGGCTTTTTTTGTAGAAAAAGCCCAGCAGGAACTCATTTGCCTACTAGGCCACACCCCCTCATGCATCCCTCTGCATTCCTGCTCAAAAAAAGCCCTGGTTATAATGATTATTTCTGAAGCCGGAAATAGCCAGGGAATTTGCCTTCTGGGTGGTTTCCTCCCATTTAACCTCTCCTGCCCCTAATTCCTCTGGGAGGTTCAAGTCCAAAAAAAGCTAGTTTCACTTTCCAGACAACCACCACGCACTTGGCATGGCTGAATTCCCTGTTCTCTACAACAGGGCTAAGTCCTGGTGCCTCTTTTATTAGCAATGTGTTTGGGGATTGTTGCTTGCGTCATTGTTGTTGTTGTTTAAGCAAACAAATGCTGGCTATGGTTGCCAAAAACGAGGGTATCAGAAGGAAAAGAAAGGCAGCTACAGAGAATTTAAAAAACATTCAACCTCGCTCCCCCCCCCTTTCTCTGGCCTGCTCAGAAACCATGGAAACCATCTTGGGGGGGGGACTCAATTCTTGGATAGGAGTGGAGGAAGCCCAACAATAGCAACACAAAGGCCTGTTCTAGAGCAAGCGTGGGGGGGAGAAAGGGTGGCAGGTCCTTGTGCAGAGACGGCCTTGATCCAAACCTCATGGGTGGGTAGTACATGTGAAGGCATTTTTGCTGATGATGCAGGATAGGGGGTGGGGAGGTTATATGCTTTCCCCCTGCTCCCACCTGCACATTATTAGAGAGCTAATTGAGCCAGAGGTGATCCAGACGCTGCCCTTAGAAAAGAGGGATTCTACCACAAATTTGCACCTTTTTGCACGAGTGTTTTCACTGGCTTGGGAATGAAGTCTGGGAAAGTTTGGGGCCTGCAAATGTATACTAGCTTCCCAGCCAGGTTGTACCCACAGATTTGCAAAGGAGCCGATTTGCAAAAGCTGGTCGCCCAGAGCAGATGCCAGTTTGGGGTAGTGGTTAAGTGCGCAGACTCTTATCTGGGAGACACAGGTTTGATTCCCCACCCCTCCACTTGCTGCTGCTGGAATGGCTTTGGGTAGCCATAGCTATCGCAGGAGTTGTCCTTGAAAGGGCAGCTGCTCTGAGAGCCCTCTCAACCCCACCCACCTCACAGGGTGTCTATGGTAGGAGGAAAAGATAGAGGAGATTGTAAGCTGCTCTGAGTCTCTGATTCAGAGAGAAGGACAGGATATAAATCTGCAGTCTTCTTCTTCTTCTCTGCTCACCCGCAGCAAGCAGCCAATTGCCAGCTTCTTCTGGTTAAGGGGGAGGGGGGAGAAGGAAGCAGTATGGGATCTGAAAGTGTTGAATCCTTGAAATCAAGCAGCCCCAGTTTTCCCGCCATCCACCCTGCCATCCTAGCAGCTCTTGTAATAAACAGATCCACACAAACATAGCAGCAGCCTAGTTACCGAAATCCAGCTGTTGTTCTCAGGAGGCGAGAAAGTCCCTGGTTCGGATCTTACCACGCGCACGAGTTCATCACCACTTTTAAGCAAGTCCGCTTTAACCTTCTCATTGGCCAATCAGGGCTAAGAAGAGCAGCCTTTATATGCGTTCCGTTTTTAAACGTGTTATGGGTTGTTTTCGTCTCACCAGGAAAACACCAAGACAAGGGGTGGTCAGCAACAAGCAGGTTTATTTGGAATACATGATTGCAAGCATGGAGAGAAGGCACCCAAGATAGGTGCGGTCTCTGAGGTCTGGGATGCAACCCAGCTCAATTTAACGCTCCCGACACCACGTCCCCTATCTGTCCCTCTGACCAATCAGGCCCAACACGGAGGGCTCCCAATCTTAACCTATGACCGACGTTGTTTTCTTATTCTACCCTTATATGGACATTTCCCCCCCTGCGCCATGCATGGTTAATATACGCTGAAAAAGAAAAAATAGTCTTATTTGCAGACATAGCTTTTTAGCAAGATTTGGTACTTTCCGGTTGTTATAGATGAGCAATTGCTGGCAAGGCATTTTTACAGCCTAATCTGAGTACTTGCTGACATGGTCTGTATTATAGTCTTGGGCTTTTCTAAGGGACTTTCCTTAGGTGTGGTGCACAAGAGGCCTGTATTTACCCGTATCAAACGTATGCGGGAAGCACTTGCATCACTCCAAACTGCTGTATAAATTGCTGTTGCTGTTGAGAGCTGGTTCAGCAAAACAACACAAGAGTTCCGAGCGAGTTCACATCTCAGTCTATCAGCAACATGGGGGTAAATAGCACTGGCCAACCATACAAGGCTGTTGTAAGAGTTCCTCGAATACGGGCAGGCCCAACACATGGAAGTAGGCCATGTAGGCCTACAGGGCACAGCTAGGCGCCCCCTCCCCACACACCAGCTGGCGCAGCTCTGTCTCTTTCCCCCATCCGAGACTTGGGCGGATGAAAGAGGCGGCTCGGCCCTGCTCCCGGGCTGCCTTCCCTGCAGGAAAGGCAGCCTGAGAGCGAGGACGAGGCCCTGTGCCCATTCTTTTCCCTGTCCGGGATTCAGGCGGAGGAAAGAGGCCACACTGCACCACCCCCTCCCCACCATTTAAAGACCCCCGCCCATCAGCTAAGAGATGGTGGTCTTTAAATTGGAGAGGGGAGGCAGTTCGGCTGAAGCAGCTCCACCTCCCCCCCTCTTTTAAAGGGCACAGGGACGGGGGCGCGGGTGGGGCGGCCACCTGGGGCAGCAAAAACCCCAGCGCTGCCCCTGAATACAGGAGTTGGCTCCTACAGTCTTTTTCTATCAGGACAAGGGCATATCTGCCAGTGGAGAGGAGAGTCATGTTTGCCATTTCCACCTTCCCACTACCGGCACCAGACTGGAACCTTGCTATCTCTTGTAGCATTTAAGGGGATATAGGGTTTGCAGGGGGATGGCAGAAAAGTATCATACCACTGGAGGGTCCACTTGGAGATACACCAATCGAGTGTATGGACTCTCAACTCAACTCATGTTTGCCATTTCTGCCTTCCCACTACAGCACCAGACAGCAACCTTGGTATCTCCTGTAGCATTTAGGGGGATGTAGGGGATGCGGGGGGAAGGCAGAAAACTATCATACCATCAGAGGGCTTACTTGGAGATACACCAGGGACGGTGGCTGAGTGGTAGAGCATCTGCTTGGTAAGCAGAAGGTCCCAGGTTCAATCCCTGGCATCTCCAAAAAAGGGTCCAGGCAAATAGGTGTGAAAAACCTCAGCTTGAGACCCTGGAGAGCCGCTGCCAGTCTGAGTAGACAAGACTGACTTTGATGGACCAAGGGTCTGATTCAGTAGAAGGCAGCTTCATATGTCATATGTCCATGACCAGTCGAGTGTATGGACAGTCAACTCATGTATAAATGCTACAAATTTATCTATAAATTCAGAGAGCCACTGTGGTATCGCCATTCAAACAGGAGTCCCCAGCCTTCTGGAGGCTGTGGGCATCTCCGGGATTTTTAAGAGGGGGTGGTGAACACGACCTCAAAATGGCTGCCTTCAGATGAACAGCCAAACACAATTCCTCCCTTCTCGTACCTCCTGTGAACAAAGAAACCCTAAAGAGGAAATGGAGCCCCACACTAAGGAAGGCCCAGTCGCTTTCCAGCCCTCCTAGTCCTGCGGTGGAAAATCCTTTCATTTGAGTGGAGGAAAGCAATAAGAACATAAGAGAAGCCATGTTGGATCAGGTCAGTGGCCCATCCAGTCCAACACTCTGTGTCACACAGTGGCCAAAAAACTCAAGTGCCATCAGGAGGCCCACCAGTGAGGCCAGGACACTAGAAGTCCTCACACTGTTGTCCCTCCCAAGCACCAAGAATACAGAGCATCACTTGCTTCAATCAGAGAGTTCCAACGATAATAAGTCATGACTTACAATGGCACCATCTACCTTCTGAAAAGCTTGGCAAGCACCAAAGGAAGTACTGGCAAGCACCATGGTACCCATGGGCACTACCCTGGGGAGCACTGGGTTGGAGTGTTGGGAAAGGACCTTGCAGACCTGAGTTTGAATCCCTTCTCAGTCGCAAAGCTCACTGGTTGATCTTGGGCCGGTTGCATTCTTTGAGCCCAAAATAACTCACAGGGACTTCATGGGATGTGGAAACCTTGTCAGCTGACCCAGGGCTTCTTTTTTTTAAGAACAAGCCCAGTGAGAACTCATTTGCATAGTTGGCCACACCCCCTGATGTCACCATTGTTTCACACAAGGCTTTTTTGTAAACAAAGCCTGGCAGGAACTCATTTGCATATTAGGGCACACCTCCTTATGCCAAGCCAGCTGGAACTGTGTTCCTGTGTGTTCCAGCTCAAAAAAACCCCTGAGCTTACCTATACTTTTCTAGAGGAGCATTGGGATAAGAGTGTCTACGGCGTTTCTGCGTTCTCATTTTCCTGTCTTGTAAGTCCTTGTTTCTTTGATAGTTTTCTCCTGTTCTGCATGTGTTTTGTTCCATCTGATGGCCAATTCAATATTACACTGGTTTGTGTCTGGCCTAAAACCCTGCAGTTTAAATCTGCAAGGAGATATGCTGGACATAAATGAGTGTAATATTGAATTGACCACCAGAGGGAGCAAAACATGTGTAGAACAGGAAAAACCCATCAAAGAAACAGGAACTTACAACAGAGGAAAATGGGAATGCAAAAAAGCCCATGGCTAGGAGAACGGTGGCCTGATTTATGGAGTGAAGAAAGATCAGGAAGGTGTTATCTGAGTTAGGGGCAGAATTTCTTGAAGGTCCTCTCTGTTCCAGACCTGGGTTCAAGAGACAGCAGCATATCATCTCTGCAGAAGAGTATCCCCTTGCTTTCTGGTTCTCATTGCTTGTCTTCTCCTTCCCAGGCAGAATGTCGGAATTTTATCAAAGTTCTCCTCCTCCGCAATGACAACATGCTTTTTGTGTGTGGCACCAATGCCTTCAACCCAGTCTGTGCCAACTATAGTGTGAGTACCTGAATCTCACCCACACTGGCTCACTCAGCATTGAAATTTTTCAGACAAGGAAAGGAATTAAATGGGGCAAAAATTCAGCTTCCTAATATAAGACCAGAGCAGAGACTCATACAGGTGTGCAGCAGGGCAGCTTCCTTTGAGAGCTAGCAATTCAGCCACCCCATGAATGACTGAAGCATCCAGTCACACACTAAAAAAACTGGAAAAAAACAGCTGAATGTCCCTGGGCCAAGGGAGGCCAGATTGAAGGCCACCCGGGATCGGGCCTTCTCTGTCGCAGCTCCACTGCTGTGGAATCAACTCCCTGAGGAGGTGAGGGCCCTACGATGCTTAGATCAATTCCGTAGGGCCTGTAAGACCCACCTTTTCAAGATAGCCTTCAACTAATGACAAGCTAGGAAATGCTGCTGAAAATGCTTTTAGTTACTGAATTCCACTGAAGATCTAATGTTTATAACGCCACATTGTTAATGTTAATTTTAATAATTTGTAATTTGTTTTAACCATGATTTATAAGTATAATTGATGTACAGTGTATTTTATGTTGTGAGCCACCCTGAGCCTGCCTCGGCGGGGAGGGCGGGATAGAAATAAAAAATTATTATTATTATTATTATTATTATTATTATTATTATTATTATTATTATTATTATTATTATTACTACTACTACTATGCAACAGAATTATCCCACTCACAGTGGAGGTTAGCCCAGATCTGTGACTCATGCAGAGATGCAGCAGGCAGCCTCCTTTGTGGATATTTAAGATGCTTTGGAAAATTAGGGTTTTTCTGCATTCTCATTTTCCTCACTTCTAAGTTCTTGTTTCTGGGAGGGGGGTGGTGTTCCACAAGCTTTTTGCTCCCTCTGCAGGCCGATTCAATATTATACCAGTTTATGTCTGCAGGGAGATATGCTAAACAGGTGTAATATCAACAAAGGGAGCAAAACATATGCAGAATGGGAGGGAGGGATCTCGAAGCAAAGAAAATGAGAATGCCCCAAAGCCCCTATTTTTAGATGCAAAAAAAAAGTCTATTCATATTTGAGTAATCAGAATATCATGATTTCTGCATGCACCAAATTTAAGTTTATGGTTGGGGTTGGACACACCTGTCAAGCAGAGGTGATATCTGAGCACCTACAGGGATTGCAAGCACACTTAGGATTGTTCCATGGTATTGCCTTCCCCAGGGGTGAAATTCTAGCAGGAGCTCCTTTGCATATTAGGCCACAGCCCCCTGATGTAGCCAGTCCTCCAAGAGCCTACAAAAAAGGACTGGTTACATCAGGGATGTGTGGCCTAATATGCGAAGAAGCGCCTGTTAGAATTCCACCCCTACTTTACTAACTAGCCTCTCTTTCCATCAGATGGACAAGCTAGAACCCATTGGGGACAACATCAGCGGCATGGCCCGGTGCCCTTATGACCCCAAGCATGCCAATGTGGCCCTCTTTACAGGTCAGTAGTGCCTTCAGAGGGGGTGGGGGTGAATGCTTTGGTCTTGAATATGGGCACTTCCAAGACCATAACCTCCTTTCCTGCATTCCGACGGTGATGTCATGGGCTGTGCATAGTTGGGAAGTAGAGTCCAGGTCCAGTCTGAAGTCATAGCCAGGAGAGTCAGAACAAGAGCTGAGTCAGGAAGCCAAGAGTTGAATCAAGGGTCTGAACATAAGAGAAGCCATGTTGGATCAGGCCAGTGGCCCATCCAGTCCAACACTCTGTGTCACACAATGGCCAAAAAAACCCAGGTGCCATCAGGAGGTCCACCAGTGGGGCCAGGACACTAGAAGCCCTCCCACTGTTGTCCCTCCCCTCAAGCACCAAGAATACTGCCCCATCACTGCCCCAGACAGAGAGTTCCAACAATATGCTGTGGCTAAATAAGAAAGAGAGTCTAAGAGCATGGTCGTCTGAAGCAGGAGGTCTGGGAGCCAAAAGAACCAAGCAGAGACGAGGTCCGAAAACAGGAGCTGGGGGTGGACGTTGAGGTTGCCATGGATGCAACTTGTTGCTTCCATGGAAAGCCCAGCCCCAAGCAGGGGCTCTCTGGGACTCCAGCGATGCTTCAATTAAGCAATCGGTGGAGCTCCTGTTAATGCTCGGGGCTCAGCAGCCGCCTTCCCCGCAAGCGTGCATCTCCGCAGCGGGTTGCTAAGTCCTGGCAGAGTCGCTCTCTCAGCCGAGCCGCCGCAGAGCTGAGTCAGGTGGGCTGTCTGGTTGCACCTGGGCCTCATCAGCTGCCTGGCCAGGTGCAGGGAAAGCTGGCTGCAGCAAGCTGTCACTTCCCAAGGCATCGGAGGGGCCGGCTGCATGCTCCGGTGACGCTGCCAACCCAGGCAGGGGCTCAACGTCACCCATGACAGGTGATCAGGAAGATGGTTGGAGCTTGATTTTGGGGTCCAGATGATGTGATGTGTGTTTTAGGGTTGCCATCCTCCAGGTGGGGCCTGGGGATCACCCCGAAATACAACTGATTTCCAGACTACAAAAATCGGTTCCCCCAGATAATTCCCTTTAGCAATCATTTGCAGATAGGAAAATCCAGTTGCAAACTTATCACTAAAGTGCATTGAGAAGTGCATTATCCAGTGTGCATGAAAGTAGTCTAAAGGTTCACCTATCCAGTTATCTGTCTCCCAGCTGTGGTATAGAACCAGCGTGGTGTAGTGGCTAAGAGTGGCAGGCTCTAATCTGGAGAACTGAGTTCGATTTCCCACTCCTCCACATGCAGCCAGCTGGTTGACCTCGGGTCAGTCACAGTTTTCTCAAAGCCCTCTTAGCCCCCCAAAATGTCTAGCTCACCAGCTAGTGGTGCATAATGCTCAAAGGAGCTAATACTTAAGGCAGCCAGACAATCTTTGGATCTCCTGGCTGTACCACGCATGACACCATATGATAAGTAATAAGCTATGGCCAGGGGTGGAATTCTAACAGGAGCTCCTTTGCCTATTAGGCCACACCCACCTGATGTAGCCAATCCTCCAAGAGCTTAGAGGGCTCTTCTTGCAGGGCCTACTGTAAGCTCCAGGAGGATTGGCTACATCAGGAGGGTGTGGCCTAATATGCAAAGGAGTTCTTACTAAAAAAAAAAGCCGGCAGTGGCAATGAATTCACGCATCCACTGGGGGAAGAAGCCTTTTCCTTTAACCTGCCTTGCTTTCTCTGGGTGGCAAGAACAACCTTGAGAGCAAGTTTGGTGTAGTGGTTAAGTGTGCGGACTCTTATCTGGGAGAACCAGGTTTGATTCCCCACTTCTCCACTTGCACCTGCTAGCATGGCCTTGGGTCAGCCATAGCTCTGGCAGAGGTTGTCCTTGAAAGGGCAGCTGCTGTGAGAGCCCTCTCCAGCCCCACCCACCTCACAGGGTGTCTGTTGTGGGGGAGGAAGGGAAAGGAGATTGTGAGCCGCTCTGAGACTCTTCGGAGTGGAGGGCGGGATATAAATCCAATATCTTCTTCTTCTTCTTCTTGATGGCTTCCAGCCGTCCTGAAGGATCCGGCTTCCCTCATGAGATGCATGGGCTGTCAAATGGTATCCCTCTTGTTCACCGCACTGCAAAGGGTCGGGTGAGCATCCACGCGAGGGGCAGAAAGCTGCAACCACTGCACCAGCCTCCCCTCGGCTGCCAAAAGGAAACCGTGCGGTTGATCCAGGGCTTTTTTTTTGCATGTTCGGCCACACACCCCTGATGTAGCCAATCCTCCAAGAGCTTGCAGGGCTCTTAGTACAGGGCCTACTGTAAGCTCCAGGAGGATTGGCTACATCAGAGGGGCCTAATATGCAAAGAGGAGCCTAGTATGCAAAGGAGTCTCTGCTACAAAAAAAGCCCTCGCCGGTACCATTCACGTCTATGCTTGGCCAAAGGATCTGGCAGCTGAAGCCAGCTCCCCCATGCAGAGGGAGATAGGAAGGCCAGAGAGTGGCAGATGCTTTTAACCTGGGAAGAGGGTGCCTGATCCCCCTGCTCAGCAAGGGACCAGAGTGCCCCGGAATTCTCAATCTAGCTCTGTCTCTTTCCAGTCTAGCCTTTGCCTTCTCCTTTGCACCCTTCACGCGCTCTCCCTCCTTATCCTTCTCTCTCTCTCTCTCTTTCTCTCGGCTCTTCTCTCCGCTTTCTGCAGCAGCCTCAGCCCCACCGGGCATTATTAACGACATCCCCAATCCATCCTTCTTCTTTGTCTCCCCTTGACAGGAGGGATGCTCTTCACCGCCACAGTGACTGATTTCCTGGCCATCGATGCCGTGATTTACCGCAGTCTGGGAGACAGCCCGACCCTGCGCACCGTCAAGCATGACTCCAAGTGGTTCAAAGGTAAGTTTTCTGGCTGGGCCCCCTGTCTCTGACAGGGGTATGTGCTTGCGGCTGGGCAAACATGGGCAAAAGCTGACATCACATCCCATCCAAAGCCCTTGTGTGCCCCCAGGGGTGGAATTCTAGCAGGAGCTCCTTTGCGTATTAGGCTACGCCCCCTGATGTAGCCAATCCTCCAAGAGCTGACAAAAAAGAGCCTTGTAAGCTCCCGGAGGATTGGCTGCATCACTGGGGTGTGGCCTAATATGCAAAGGAGCTCCTGCTAGAATTCCACCCGTGTGCTCCTTAAGTTCGGTTTCTTTGAAGCAGTGAATGTGGTTATGTTGGTGCAAAGGGTGCAAAAGAAACAGCTGAACATCCCAATTTTAAATTCAGATTAACACTTCTGGAAATTAGAAATGAGAGCCAGAGTGGCATAGTAGTTAAAATGCAGAATTAGGCTCTGGGAAATCTAGGTTCAAATCCCCACTCGTGCCATGGAAGCCTGCTGGGTGTCTTTGAGTCGGTCACTTTCAGCCTCATCTACCTCACAGAGCTGTTGTGAGGATAAAATGGAGGACAGGAGAATCACACCAGGGCTTTTTTTGTGGCAGGAACTCCTTTGCATATTAGGCCCCACATCCCTGATGTAGCCAATCTTCCTGGAGCTTACAGGGTTCTTCTTACAGTGCCCACTGTAAGCTCTTGAAGGATTGGCTACATCACGTGTGTGGCCTAATATGCAAAGGAGCTCATGCCACCTAAATAGCCCTGCATAAGCCACTTTGAGTCAGGTCTGTAGCCAGCAGGGGGCACTGGGGGCAGTGCCCCCTATAGAACCTGCAGCAGGGGTGCTGCAGATTCTAAAGGGGGCACTGCCCCCACTGCCCTCTGCTGACTTTGGCCCTGCTTTGAGTCCTCCACTAGAAGAAGTGGGATAAAAATAAAGGGGCCATGGCTCAGTGGAAGAGGGCATGCAGAAGGTCCTAGGTTCAATCCCTGGCATCTCCAGTAAAAAGGACCAGGTGATGGGAAAGACCTCTGCCTGAGACTCTGGGGAGCCGCTTGCAGTCTGAGTAGAGAAGACTGACCTGAATGGACCAAGTGTTTGATTCAGTAGAAGGCACCTTCATTTAAATAAGTAACTAGTAAAGGTAATCCCCTGTGCAAGCACCAGTCGCTTCCAACTCTGGGGTGACGTCGCATCATGTTTTCGCAGCAGACGTTTTGTTTACGGGGTGGTTTGCCATTGCCTTCCCCAGTCATCTACACTCTCCCCCCCAGCAAGCTGGGTACTCATTTTACCGACCTCGGAAGGATGGAAGGCTAAGTCTACCTGGAGCTGGCTACCTGAACCCAGCTTCCGCTGGGATCAAACTCAGGTCGTGAGCAGAGAGTTTGACTGCAGTACTGCAGCTTTACCACTCTGCGCCAAAGGGCTCTTTTAAATAAGTAACTAGATCAATACAATTCATATGATAGAAGCAAATTTTTACTGTTCCAGAGTACAGGAACTTCAAAAGATGCTCTGCTTTTGGATGACGGGCAGAATTGTGGAAACCCCCAAGATGTCTGGAAGATGTCTAGAGCAGGAATGTCAAACATAAGGCCTGGGGGCTGGAACCGGCCCATCCAAGGCTCTTATGTGGCCCGCGGGCCACTGGTGCAAGGGAGGGAGTGCTGGGGCACAAGACCGACCCTGCCACTAGGCAAACTAGGTGATTGCCTAGGGTGCTGTCCTTCTGGGGGCATCCAAATTGGGCACTCCCGCATGTGACTCAGTGACGTTATCAGTGCGAGGGGGGGCACCAGAAGTTAACCTTGCCTAGGGTGCCAGATGGTCTACTGGAGCAGAATGGGCAGAGCCTCTCCATCGTGGCTTCAGCATGGCAGAACAACCTTGTTTGCAGCAGTCAAGTATCGTGGGAGCATCTGCCCGGCACTGCCCTGCTGCCTCTCTTCAGCACTCCTCCCTCGCAGCCCATGAGGCCTTGCAGTGAGGATACATCAACAGCAGCTGTCCTTTATACAGTTTCTATCTCCGGCCAGGGGTGGAATTCTAGCAGGAGCTCCTTTGCATATTAGGCCACACCCCCATGATGCAGCCAATCCTCCAAGAGCTTACAAGGCTCTTTTTTGCAAGCTCTTGGCGGATTGGCTACATCAGGGGGTGTGGGCTAATATGCGGAGGAGCTCCTGCTAGAATCCCACCCCTGGCTATGGCCAGCCAGATGGCCCAGAAGGTCCGTAAGCAGGGACAGAGAGGCCAAAATGTCCCTCTATCGCTATCCTCCCTCCAGCCATTGCCATTCAGAAGTAATAATGATTCCATTTGCAGAAAACATGGCCTGGCCCGACAAAGTGACCTTGATGTCATAGCAAATTATGACATCGTAACAAATTAGTTTGCCTCTAGGCTAAAACCTGAAGCTCTGCTGACCTGTTTTGCTTCCTCCCTCACCCCACATCTGCGCAGAGCCGTATTTCGTGCACGCTGTAGAGTGGAAGAGCCACGTGTATTTCTTCTTCAGGGAGATCGCCATTGAGTTCAACTACCTCGAAAAGGTAAGCCGGCCGGTGCGGAAGATGGGCTGCGTGGGGCTGTGAGTGCTGAACATTTTGGAGGATCAGAACAAAGCAGGAGTCCAGTTGCACCTTTAAGACCAATGAAGTTTTATTCAGAATGTCAGCTTTTGTATGCAGACGAAGGAATGGGGAACAGTGAACAGAGCTACATGTAGCTGTTGAGCAGTGGTCAAGAATGCAAAGTGGTACAAAGTTAGAATCCAGTGGCATTGGATTTGTACCACTTTGCATTCTTAACCACTGCCCATGTAGCTGCAATGCCATTGGATTCTGCTTTGTGAGCTACTGGCAGGGCTTTTTTTTTTTGTAGCAGGAACTCCTTTGCATATTAGGCCACACACCCCTGGTGTAGCCAGTCCTCCAAGAGCTTACAGGGCTCTTCTTACAGGAGGACTGGCTTCTTACAGGAGGACTGGCTACATCAGGGTGGGTGGGGGGTGGCCTCAACTGGCAGAGACTGACCAAGAGAGAGATCTTGGGGTTGTGATAGATAACGCACTGAAAATGTCAAGACAGTGTGCGACTGCAATAAAAAAGGCCAACGCCATGCTGGGAATTATTAGGAAGGGAATTGAAAACAAATCAGCCAGTATCATAATGCCCCTGTATAAATCAATGGTGTGGTCTCATTTGGAGTACTGTGTGCAGTTCTGGTCACCGCACCTCAAAAAGGATATTATGGCATTGGAAAAAGTGTAGAAAAGGGCAACTAGAATGATTAAAGGTTTGGATCACTTTCCCTATGAAGAAAGGTTAAAATGCTTGGGGCTCTTTAGCTTGGACTGCGGGGTGACATGATAGTTTACAAGATTATGCATGGGATGGAGAAAGTAGAGAAAGAAGTCCTTTTGTCCCTTTCTCACAATACAAGAACTCAATGAAATTGCTGAGCAGTCAGGTTAAAACGGATAAAAGGAAGTACTTCTTCACGCAAAGGGTGATTAACATGTGGAATTCACTGCCACAGGAGGTGGTGGCAGGTACAAACATATCCAGCTTCAAGAGGGGATTGGATAAAAATATGGAGCAGAGGTCCATCAGTGGCTATTAGCCACAGTGTGTGTGTGTATTGGCCACTGTGTGACACAGAGTGTTGGACTGGATGGGCCATTGGCCTGACCCAACATGGCTTCTCTTATGTTCTTATGTGACACAGAGTGTTGGACTGGATGGGCCATTGGCCTGATCCAACATGGCTTCTCTTATATTCTTATGTTCTTAATATGCAATATGCTACAAAAAAGCCCTGCCCATCACCACTCCACTATGCACTGATGGAGGATGGGTAACACCAGCAGGGGGATTCCCCTACAAGCATTGAGTATCTAACAAGCCCCTACCGCTCTCCCACCAGAGCAAGTGGAGCAGCTACAGGGGGCCCCAGATGGCCCTAGTGGGGTCCAGCTGCTTCCAAGGATTCTGGTCGTTGTAGCTGGCCCAAAATGCAAGTCTTAGATTTAGGTTGGAGGAGATAGACAGTGGATCCCAAAGGTAGAACTCCATGTTCAGCAGAGACTCAGGTTTTTTTTTAAAATGGCAAAGGACAGTTAAAGGTGTCAGGCACAGAACTTTCAACCATATCTCCCCATCATATGGCGAATACATTTCTAGAATCCAAATGGGGAAGGTATGGCTGCCTGGGGGTAAAGTATCCCCTTCCCGCCCACCATGTCCTTGACAAATGACAGTGTCTCTCCCACTGCTTGCAGCTGGAGACTTGAATTCTATATCTGAACGTTTTTTGCCACGTGAGCCAAGCTGAGTTTTAACCAGGACTTTTTATGTAGCAGGAACTCCTTTGCATATTAGGCCACACCCCCATGACATAGCCAATCCTCCAAGAGCTTACAGGGCTCTTCTTACAGGGCCTACTGTAAGCTCTTGGAGGATTGGCTACATAAGGGGTGTGTGGCCTAATATGCGAAGGCATTTCTGCTACAAAAAAAAGCCCTGTCATTCAGGAACTTGGGGGACCATTTGTGGGGGCATTCCAGCCTGTTCTTTGTGCGCATTTAAATTTATCTTTCACTCGTTTCTATACATCTGAATTAATAAAATCAGTCTGAAATATCCTGTATGGGTTCGATTTGCCCAGCACCTACATCTTCAGCGCCATCTGCGGAGGTCATCTCTGTGTTTTTCAGGCCCCTCGGGGTTAGCCACACTTGCTGGCTGTTAGGTTTCTTCCTGGCCTAGCAGAAGAAGGGGCACAGCAGGCTAGTGGGATGACCCGAGCACCAACTTTGTATTGGGAAATAAGTGGAGTTTTTGTAGTTGGAGCCTGAGGAGGGTGGGGTTTGGGGAGGGGAGGGGCCTCAGTAGGGTACAAGGCCATAAAGCCTGCACCCCCCACCCAAAGCAGCCATTTTCTCCAAGGAAACTGATCTCTATATTCTGGAGATCAGTTGTGATAGCAGGAGATCTTCAGGGGGCCCCTGGAGATTGGCAACCCTACAAGCAAGACATAGGCCAACTTGGTACACGTTATCTGTATACAAGTTAATTACCAACAGGGCTTTTGTGTAGCAGGAACTCATTTGCATATTAGGTCACACCCCCTGGTGTGGCAAATCCTTCTGGAGCTTACAGTAGGCGCTGTACTAAGAGCCCTGTAAGCTCCAGGACGATTGGCTACATCAGATGGGTGTGGCCTAATATGCAAAAGAGTTCCTGCTTAAAAAAAAAAGCCCTGATTTCCAAAATGCAGTCTACTGATATTTTTTTTTGGAAATCAAGTGGGACGTTTTTCACTGATGACTTGTGAATGGAATCGAGTAGAGGAACTCACATTGCCAAGTTTGTATGAAGTGGAGACAGCCAATGTTTGGGTCCTGGGTTGTGGGTACAGATGTTTACTCCTCCCACTCCTGCTTCTTTTCCCCACGGAGGTGGTGGTTTCACGAGTGGCACGGGTGTGTAAGAACGACATGGGCGGCTCCCAGCGGGTGCTGGAGAAACAGTGGACGTCCTTCCTGAAGGCGCGGCTCAACTGCTCAGTTCCGGGAGATTCCCATTTCTACTTCAATGTCATCCAGTCGGTCACAGACGTTTTCCAGCTGGACGGCCGGCCCGTGGTCCTGGCGGTCTTCTCCACACCTACTAACAGGTGAGGGTCAAGAGAAGGGTCTGGGGTGAGACATAACCCCTTAGGGCCAGCCCCCAGATCTGTTTTCAAGAAGCAGCCTAGAAATACCTGTGATGAGTAGCCAGACTTGTTTAATGTAGAAGCCACATAGAATAAATGTCAGAAGTTTGAGAGCTGCAAGACATGAACATCAGATGTTGGAGGGAGGGAGGGAGGAAGGAAATAGGTGGGAGAGGAGGAGATGGGAGAGGTGGAAAGAAAGCCCTGCAGATATATCCAGCCGCCAAACTCACTGAGGAAAACACCTGAGATGTAGCACCATAAATGTTAATTTTAATTGTAAATGATGGTTTTAAATATGATGGTTTTTACTTAATGAATTATTTACTAAATTGTACTGATGTTTCGCTGTAAACTGAAATTGATATGTTGCGAGCCGCCCTGAGCCTGCTTCGGCGGGGAGGGCGGGATATAAATAAAATGTATTATTATTATTATTATTATTATTATTATTATTAAAGCAACTTTAACTTTAAATGCATTCTGCAAGCCTGGCTTGACTTGGCAAAGTGATTTAAAGAGACAAATGCCTTCTCCGCACATGGCTTCCAAGCCACGGATTGACCACCCCTGCTCTGTACACTTGCTATGGTTGTATTTTTTTTGTAGAAAAAGCCCAGCAGGAACTCATCTGCATACTAGGCCATACCCCCTGACATCACCATTGTTTCACACCGGGCTCTTTGTGTGGGGAAAGCCCAGCAGGAGTTCATTTGCATATCAGGCCACACCCCCTGACATCAAGCCAGCTGGAGCTGTGTTCCTGGGCGTTCCTGCTCCAAAGAAAGCTCTGATGGCTATGAGTTTTATTCTGGGCTACTGAGGCCACTGCCGTTGCTTGCTTCTTGATTCCCACCAGGAATGGGCGACTGAGCACTGCAATATTGCAGGGACTTCTGGAGCCACCTCCCATTTCTGATTGGGAGGTGAGCCTAGAGCGGGGCTTTTTTTGTAGCAGGAACTCCTTTGCATATTAGGCCACACACCCCTGATGCAGCCAATCCTCCTGGAGCTTACAGTACGCCCTGCACTAACAGCCCTGTAAGCCCTTGGGGGATTGGCTACATCAGGGGGTGTGGCAAAAAAAAAAAAGTCCCGGCCTAGAGGGAACTTGACAGTCTCATGTTCTTTTTTAGCCCTGCTGTTGTTTCCAGTGGGGTGCAAGAGAGTGTAGAAAAGTCATCTCCATCCTTCTCCCGTTGGGTGCTCACACTGGAGAGTCTGTGGCAGGGAAATGACAACGGGTCATCCACTAGATGGCTTTTTCCTTCATTTCCTCCCACCCGTTGGTCTAGCAAGTAGTGGCAGGGGTCATAGAGTTTCTAGGGTTCCTGCTATGGTAAGAGACTTCCCAGCAGTAATCCTGACCCCCCCACCAACCTAGCAGAACAGCAGGGGGTAATGAAGGGGAAAAATCTAATTGCATATAAATTTATCTATAATGACAGCCCATGTTGTGTAGTGATTAAGAGCAGTGGACTCCGTTCAGGGCTTTTTTTTGTAGCAGGAGCTCCTTTGCATATTAGGCCACACACCCCTGATGTAGCGAATCCTCCAAGAGCTTACAGGGCTCTTCTTACAGGGCCCACTCCAGGAGGGTTGGCTACATTAGGAGAACCAGGTTTGATTCCCCACTCCTCTACATGCAGCCAGCTGGGTGACCTTGGGTCACTGACAGTTCTCGCAAAGCTGTTCTCTCCAGAGCAGTCCTCTCAGAGCTCTCTCAGCCCCACCTGCCTCACAGGCTGTCTTGTTGTGGGGAGAGGAAGGGAAGGAGACTGTAAGCCACTCTGAGACTCTGAGTAAAGGGTGGGGTGTAAATCCAATCTATTGTTGCTTTTGTTGTTATCATCATCACCACAGTGCAGAAATAGAATGAAAACAAATTTAGAATATCAATGTATGAGGAAGATTTTGAACAAAAATATCTGTCATTTTTATCTAATATGTTTTATTTATTTATTTTATTATATTTGTATCCCGCCCTCCCCTGACAAGCGCAGGGTGGTTAACAACAATTAAAACAGCATGAAATTAAATTATTACAATATAATCACAATAAGTTATTTAAACATCTCAAACATTTACAATTTTAATCCCCATATGAGATATGGGGATTAAGCTTGGTGTATTAAAAATTATAGCTAGCATATAGAAACAGTGAAATATGCAGGGCTTTATTTGTAGAAAAAAGCCCAACAGGAGCTCATTTACATATTAGGCCACACCTTTTGTCATCACGATTGTTTCACACAGGAGTTTTTTTGGCAGAAGAATCCCAGCAGGAACTCATTTGCATATTAGGCCACACACCCTGATGTCACCATTGTCGCACACAGGCCTTTTTGTAGAAAAGGCCCGGCGGGAATTAATTTGCATATTAGGTCACACCCCTGACACCAAGCCAGCCAGAACTGTGTTCCTGGGCATCCCTGCTTTTTAAAAAACCCTGCTACTTAACCATTGCAGGATGTTCCGGATCAGCTCTGGGCCAGGGCTGGCAGTGATGCGAGAATAACACTTTGAAGCTTGAGCTCGAAGTTACAGAGCTAGAATTTTGCAGTGCAATTTAGTGGATGTCTTTATCTGTTTATCACTCCCAATGTAGACAGAACGTTCCCCGGGGCGAGGGTAATCTACTCTTCATGCGTCCACAGTTAAAGCAGTTTAGCCATTATTCCATCACCCCAGTGGCTCCTGGGAACTGTAGTTCTCGTGGAGGGGGAGGGAGTCTCCTTCCCAAGGAGGAGGTGCAAAAGCTGGAAGGTTGTCTGTGGCCTGCAGGTTCATCCCATATCATAAGCCTTTCCATTTAAAGTGCTTCTGGAGGTTCAAAGCGTATGGCGCATCTAATCTTTACAATAACCCTGTAAGGTAAGCCTTTCTAATTGTCCCTGTGTCATGTCCTGACCTGGGTAGCCCAGGCAAGCCCCATCTCATCAGATCTCAGAAGCTAAGCAGGGTGGCTCTGGGAAGTACTTGGATGGGAGACCTCCTTGGAATACCAGCAGTTGGGAAAAAACAGGGGCAGGCTTTATTCAGCCACCTATCCTCCAGGCCCCCAGTAGGGGTCAGTCACCAGAAGTCACCATGATTTCTAGGTGCACACACACACACAAACGTAAAAATACAAAAATACCTCCCCCCCCCCCCCCATTATCCCTGTATTATGAAGGACTGAATGGCTCTGGTGTGTGATAAATTTGTGCTGGAGGCATCATTAGAGCTGGGGACATCTGGATTACAGCTCAGGGTCTCGGTCTGTCTGCAGCACTGGTTTCAAAACTCACCACTGATCTGTTCAGCTGATATACTGATGGGTCTCTGGGACACGTTTCCCTTCAAATACGACATCCCTTCCCTGTCTTTCGCAGCATCCCCGGCTCTGCTGTCTGTGCCTTCGATATGGCCCAAATATCCTCGGTCTTTGAGGGGCGCTTCCGGGAGCAGAAATCCCCTGAATCCATTTGGACCCCGGTTCCGGAGGAATTGGTACCAAAGCCACGGTGAGAAAAGAATTCTTTTAAATCAGCCATTCACCATGATGGGTAAATAAGATCATCAAATGGCCAGGTCAAACAGCATGGAGAAAGCTGGCCACTGTTGGAAAGGGGGATGGATTGGGCCTTGATGGATTGGGGTCTGATCAGTGATGCTGCTACTTCACCCTGACTCCTTTTCACTTCCTAGGCCCGGAGGCTGTGCCACCCCTGGGATGCGCTACAATTCCTCCAGCTTCTTTCCGGACGAGATCCTCAATTTTGTCAAGACGCATCCGCTGATGGATGAGTCGGTGCCGTCTCTGGGCAACACCCCCTGGATCATCCGGACCATGACTCGGTAAGAGAGCGGCAAAAATGTCAACCGTTAATCCACATCCCGCACAAATGCAGCGAGGGAAACGTGGCTATTTGCAAAATGCGATTGTCTTACCAGGCGAGGACTGCAAATTGTGACAGGCGGTGTTAGTTGCAGGCAGGGGTGGGATTCTAGCAGGAGCTCCTTTGCATATTAGGCCACATACCCCTGATGTAGCCAATCCTCCAAGAGCTTACAAGACTCTTTTTTGTCAGCTCATGGAGGATTGGCTATGTCAGGTGGTTCCTGCTAGAATTCCACCCCTGGTTGCAGGGCGGTTTATTTGGATACCGATCTCACCACTGTGATCTCTATAACTTGGAAATTTAGGATGCCAATCAGCCCTCCAAGTACTCCCAAGGGTACGTCCTCCTTGTTCTGAGTTTCCATAAGAATCTGTCACTAAAACCTCACCTTTCAAAACATATTTGCTTCATACTGAGCCTCCTAGCAGGCATTTGGAAGGATATCTGTGTAATTCAATTCATTTGCTTACAACCACAAAATATTACGATCCCAAATGTTTGATAAAAGGGCGGGGGGGTGTCTCAGGTGAGCTTGGCTACATTGCCTGGAATTACAACCTGTAGGATTCCCAATCCCCAGGTGGGGGCAGGGGATCCCCTGGTTTGGAGGCCCTCCCCCCACTTCAGGCTCATCAGAAAGTGGGGGGGATGTCTTCTGGGGACTCCATTATTCTCTATGGAGACTGCTTTCCATAGGGTATAATGGAGAATTGATCTGAGGGTATCTGGGGCTCTGGGGGAGGCTGTTTTTAGAGGTAGAGGCACAAAAATTACAGCATAGCATCCAGTGCCTCTCATTAAAACACCCTCCAAGTTTCAAAAAGATTGGACTGGGGGGGGTCCAATTTTATTAGCCCCCGAAGAAGGTGCCCCTATCCTTCATTATTTCCAATGGAGGGAAAGCATTTAAAAATTATGGTCCTTTTAAATATGATGGCCAGAATTCCCTTTGGAGTTCAATGATGCTTGTCCCAACCTTGCTCCTGGCTCCCCCCCCCCCCAAGGTCTCCTGGCTCCACCCCCAAAGTCCCCAAATTTTTCTTGAATTGGACCTAACCTGAAGTGAAATTTCTGGTTATTCCAAATGTTTGAGAACTGTAGGAAAATGTCTTAGGAACTGTAGGAAAATTTACTGTACGGCATGCCTGAATTCATTGAGGCTCTGGAAACTGGAGATTCGTCGCAGTTCCCTGGGTCATTTCTGGCATGTTTTAGAAGAGGATAAATTGAAATATTCATTCATTCACTCATTAATTCATTCATTAAGGGGGTGCTTATAGATAATATTCCTGAAATGGTTCTTTTAGAATATTTGCCTGCCCTACAACTAGATAAAATAGATTTGGAAAGGCTGGCAATACTGTTAGCAGCTGCTAAACGTTTCCTTGCAGCAAAGTGGAAATTCTCTTCAATCCTCACGATTGAACAACGGACCATTAAATGATGGGACCTTTTTTTAATGGCAAAAAAATTACTAATGCATCAACTCCTATTGAGTTTGGTAGACAACAGACATTTATTACATTCTGGTCTCCTATTGCTGACTGCTTGTCTGCTGCAAAGATTTTCCCCTCTAATCCTTTCTTTCATTAAATGTGTTATCTGTAATAGACCTCTGTATGCAAAATGTTTTATATCCTTGGATGATGATATGTTTTGAGTATGTAGGTAGGGTTTTTTTTAATTTTTTAGTAATAAAAAATTTAAAAAGAACATAAGAGAAGCCATGTTGGATCAGGCCAATGGCCCATCCAGTCCAACACTCTGTGTCACATAGTGGCCAAAATTTTTATATCTATGGGTGAAGAAGTACTTCCTTTTATCCGTTTTAACCCGACTGCTCAGCAATTTCATTGAATGCCCACGAGTTCTTCTATTGTGAGAAAGGGAGAAAAGTACTTATTTCTCTACTTTCTCCATTCCATGCATAATCTTGTAAACCTTTATCATGTCACCCCACAGTCGACGTTTCTCCAAGCTAAAGAGCCCCAAGCGTTTTAACCTTTCTTCATAGGGAAAGTGTTCCAACCCTTTAATCATTCTAGTTGCCCTTTTCTGGACTTTTTCCAATGCTATAACATCCTTTTTGAGGTGCGGTGACCAGAATTGCACACAGTATTCCAAATAAGACCGCACCATCAATTTTTACAGGGGCATTATGATACTGGCTGATTTGTTTTCAGTTCCCTTCCTAATAATTCCCAGCATGGCATTGGCCTCTTTTATTGCAGTCGCACACTGTCTTGACATTTTCCGTGAGTTATCTACCACGACCCCAAGTTCTCTCTCTTGGTCAGTCTCTGCCAGTTAACACCCCATCAACTTGTATTTGTAGCTGGGATTTTTGGCCCCAATGTGCATTACTTTGCACTTGGCCACATTGAACCTCATCTGCCACGTTGACGCCCACTCACCCAGCCTCAACAGATCCCTTTGGTGTTCCTCACAATCCTCTCTGGTTCTCACTACCCTGAACAATTTAGTGTCATCCGCAAACTTGGCCACTTCACTGCTTACTCTCAACTCCAAATCATTTATGAACAAGTTAAAGAGCATGGGACCCAGTACTGAGCCCTGCGGCATTCCACTGCTTGCCGTCCTCCACTGCGAAGATTGCCCATTTATACTCACTCTCTGCTTCCTATTAATTAGCCAGTTTTTGATCCACAAGAGGACCTGTCCTTTTACTCCATGAGGTTAGTGAGGCAAGATCTTCCCTTACAGAACCCATGCTGAGTCTTCCTCAATAACTCGTGTTCATCAATGTGCCTACTCATTCTGTCCTTGATAATGGTTTCTACCAACTTTCCTGGTATTGAAGTCAGACTGACTGGCCTGTAGTTTCCTGGATCTCCTCTGGAACCCTTTTTAAAGATGGGGGTGACATTTGCTACCTTCCAGTCCTCAGGAACGGAGGCAGATTTCAATGAAAGATTACATATTTTTGTCAGAAGATCCACAAGTTCAACTTTGAGTTCTTTCAGAAATCTTGGATGTATGCCATCCGGACCTGGTGACTTATTAGTTTTTAATTCGTCTATCAGTTGTAGGACCTCCTCATTTGTCACCTCAATCTGACTCAGGTCTTTCAACACCGCTTCCAAAATGTGGTTCTGGAGCAGGCAAACACTTCTCATCTTCCACAGTGAAGACGGAGGCAAAAAATGCATTCAGCTTCTCAGCCATTTCCCTATCCTCCTTCAGTAATCCTTTGACCCCTTGTCATCCAAGGGCCCCACTGCCTCCCTGGCTGGTTTCCTGCTTCTAATATATTTGAAGAAATTTTTATTGTTGGTCTTTATGTTTTTTGCAATATGCTCCTCATAGTCCCTTTTTGCCTGCCTGATCACAGTCTTGCATTTGATTTGCCACATCCTGTGTTCCCTTTTATTAATCTCATTTGGACTAGCTTTCCACCGCTTAAAGGAGTCCTTCTTACCTTTTACAGCTTCCATTACTCTGTTTGTTAACCATGCAGGCCTTTTCTTATGCCTGTTTGTGCCTTTCCTAACGTGGTATATATTTTATCTGAGCTTCTAGGATTGTAGTTTTAAATAGCCTCCAAGCTTCCCCAAGAGTTTTGACTGTATTTACCTTTCCTTTCAGCTTCCTCTTCACATGCCTCCTCATCTCAGAGAATTTACCCCTTTTAAAGTTAATCATGGTTGTGGCGGTCTTTTGGGGCAACTCTCTATTTATACAAACGGTGAAATCAATAATGTTATGATAGATAGATAAATTTATTGTCATTGTTCTCAAAAAAGAAAATGAGAGCAACGAAATGAGGTGCTCTTCCACAAACATACCAACACATCAACACCCCCCCCAAAAGGACATATACATAGACCATTTAAATGCATCTGAAAACAAATAACCATTCATAACCCTGCATTTAGCCTAACCACGGCACTTGGATAGAAGCTGCCCCTGAATCTATTTGTCTTAGCCTTCAACACTCTATATCGCCTACCAGACGGTAAGATCTCAAATAGCAAGTGGCCCGGATGTGAAGGGTCCCTTAAGATCATTTGTATCTTCCTTTTACATCCCATATTATACAGATCCACCAATGAGGGGAGAGAACATCCACAAATCTTCTGTGCTCTTACCATCACTCTTTGGAGCACCCTTCTCTCTGCTTCCGTGCAGCTCCCAAACCACACGCAGAGGCAATAAGATAAAATGCTCTCAATGGAACTACGATAAAAGGCAACCAGCAGACTCCCTGACAGTTGTTGTGATCTTAAGAGTCTTAAATAGTATAGTCGTTGCTGGGCCTTTTTCTCTAGAGCTAAAGTATTTGCCCCCCATGTTAGATCATAGTAGATCATAGAATTTCATAATAATTCCCAAAAACTTCCATTCTGTCACCTGTTCTACCATAACACCATCAATAAACAACGGCTGAATGTCCAGACTACTCTTCCTATAATCCACTATAATTTCCTTCGTCTTATTTACATTAAAAATAAGATTATTTTCTTTACTCCAGAGGGACAGCTGATGAACTTCCCTCCTATACGCAGACTCATCATTCTCAGAGATGAGCCCCACTAACGTTGTATCATCTGCATACTTAATGATTTTGTTACTCAGACTACTAGAAACACAATCAGACGTGTAAATAGTGAAAAGAAGTGGACTCAAGGCACATCCCTGAGGAGTGCCAGTATTTAAGATCGTCACGGAAGAAGTATATCCGTCCATTTTAACCCTTTGTGAACGACCTGATAAAAAGTTCAAAATCCACTCACATATAGAGTCCGACAGCTTCAAATCCTTAAGCTTAAACAACAATCTATGGGGTGATATTGTATTAAAAGCAGAGCTAAAATCCACAAACAACATTCTAACATACGTCCCCCTTTTATCCAAATGCGATAAGGCAGTATAAAGGACAGTATTAACAGCATCCTCAGTAGATCTATTTTTCCTGTAAGCAAACTGATGTTCGTCAAAAGTAACAGGAAGGCAGGAAATAATATATTTTTGAACTAATTGCTCAAAACACTTCATTATCACAGAAGTCAAGGCCACTGGCCTATAGTCATTTAAAACTTTTGCTGGCGTCCTCTTTGGTATTGGGACAATAAGAGAAGCCTTCAAACAAGTGGGAACAATAGATTGTGACAAAGAACGATTGAAAATCTCAGTCCACACCCCAGCTAACTGCCCTGCACATTCCTTTACTACACAACTAGGGATATTAGCGGGACCTGCAGCCTTTCTAGAATTTACTGCTTTCATTATACACCTAACATCGTGCTCCCTCACAACGAAAGGAGCACCTTGCTCAGTCCCCAGCGGAGATGTTTCTAGTAATTCCGCTTCCTTTCGATCCACTTCGAACCGGGCATAGAAAGTGTTTAACTCCTCTGCCAGCTCCTGCTTTCCATTCATACTAGCCTTTAGCGCCTCGAAATTAGTTAACTGCTGAATCCCCTGCCAAGCTTGTCTCAAGTTATTCTGAGAAAGCCATTCTTCTATCCTGCCCTTATATGCAACTTTGGCCTGTTTGATACCCCGCTTCAAATTTGCTCTAGCCACGCTGTAAAGTGAGGCATCCCCAGACTTAAAAGCCTTATATCTCCTATGCAAAAGGGACCTAACAGTGCCAGTCATCCATGGCACTGCTCCCAAGCGGGTACGATCACTTTTACATCTCTCACCAAGCCTTGGGCATTACTTAGGACCAAATCCAGGATCGCCCAACCCCTGGTAGGTTCAGAGACCATCTGCTCCATAGCACAGTCATTGAGAGCATCTAAAAACCCAATCTCTTTCTCTCGACCAGAACACATATTGACCCAATCAATCTGCGGGTAGTTAAAATCACCTATGATGTCACAGTTTTTACATCTAGCCACTATCTTTAAGCCTTCCATCATATTATAATCATCCTCTTATCTTTTGATTTGGTAGGCGATAACAAACTCCCATAGTTAAATTTCCTTTTGGGCCCTCTATTTCAACACAAAGCATTTCTAGAAGGGAAACTAATTCTCTGACCTCAGTCTTACTGGACTGTATATTCTCTCTGACATACAGAGCCACCCCCTCCAACCCTTCCCTCCGTATCCTTCTGATACAACTTATATCCAGGAATCACCGTGTCCCACTGATTCTCCTCATTCCACCAAGTTTCTGAAATTACCACAATGTCTGTTTTCTGCCAACACTAAACATTCCAACTCACCAATTTTACTTTGAACACTTCTAGCATTTGTGTACAAACATCTATAACTTCCCAGGCAAGCTTGACCCGCCGCCTTCCTCCTGCCGCCTCGAAACTCTGGCAGGCAGTCCATACTGTTTGTCACCATATCAGTGGACAACTCTGATCCATTACCCGGTAGAAAAGTAACAGCTAACCCTTAATCTCTTTGAGATGAGTCCTCCCGAACCAGAGACATTTCATCTCCTGACAGCTTTCCCCCAAGATTTAGTTTAAAAACTGCTCTGCCACCTTTTTAATTTTAAGTGCCAGCAGCTTGGTTCCATCTGGGGCAAGTGGAGACTGTCTCTTTCGTACAGCTTCCGCTTGTTCCAGAAAGCATCCCAGTGCCTAACAAACTTAACCCCTTCCTCCTTACACCATCATCTCATCCACACATTGAGACTTCTGATTTGTGCCTGTCTCTCCAGCCCTGCACGTGGAACAGGTAGCACTTCTGAGAAGGCTACCTTGGAGGTCCTGGCCTTAAGTCTCCTGCCTAGCAGCCTAAATTTTTCCTCCAGGACCTCACGACTGCATTTTCCCACATCGTTGGTGCCAGCATGCACCATGACCACTGGCTCCTCCCCAGCACTGTCTATCAGCCTATCTACTACACGCGTAATGCCTGCTACCTTCGCACCAGGCAGGCAAGTCACCATACGGTCAGTACACGGTTTTGCCACCCAGCTGTCTACTTGCCTAAGGATCGAATCACCAACTACCAAGACCGCCCCCCCTCCCTGCCCAGGGATGGTTCCTTGGCGTGAAAGGATTCTCGCTCACCAACTGAAGAAGAGGTCCCTTCTGAGGGCGCATTCCCCTTATCCTCAGGCTGGTGCCATGTTCCCTCTCGACTCGCATGCTCCCTGGCAGTAATGGGGCTGCCACGTTCAGAGCAGGGCTCATCTAACACGTCCCTGAGAGTCTTCTCCGAGTGCTTCTGCTTCTCCAGGTCAGTCACCTTGGCCTCAAGGGTACAAACTCGTTCCCTGAGGATCAGGAGCTCCTTGCATCGAGAACACACCCAAGACTTCTATCCTGTGGGCAGATAGTCATACTTGTGACACTCAATGCAAAACAGTGGAAAGCCCCCAACCCCCAGCTGGCATTCTACCTTCATGATAGGTTTTTAAAAATATACAGTCCCCTTTTAAACCCTGTTAGTTTATGTGGCTCTCCATCTGGAGAGTCTACTTACATTATTGGGAACACAAGGAATCTGGGTTCCTGGTCCTTACAGAGCCCACAGGCCAAGAGCCCTGTAGCTCTCATCCTTCGGCTCGCGCCTCTGGCAAGGCGCAGCTTAATAATGCAAAGAGGGTGGGGAACACAGCCACTCCTAATCAATCAGCAACAATCACCTTCAATCACCTTCACCTTCAGCCCTTCGCACAAACTCAGAAGTCTTCAGCAACTTCCGCAGCTGCTGAGCCATAAACCTCACCCTAGTAGCACTTCTCTGCTCTATCCCAGAGCTCTCTCTGAAAATCATTCATTAAAACACTTAGGTCCCACCTTTCCTCATGGTACAAGGAGGCTTATAATCACGACTTTTTTTGTAGCAGGAACTCCTTTGCATATTAGGCCACACACCCTTGATGTAGCCAATCCTCCAAGAGGTTACAGGGGCCTTCTTACAGGGCCTATTGTAAGCTCCAGGAGGACTGGCTACATCAGAGGGGTGTGTTCTAATATGAAAAGGTGTTCCTGCTACAAAAAATGCCCTGCTCTCAATTAACACTGCAAAATGGGTACATTTTACAGGGGAAATGTGTGAGCAGACAAAGAACGACATTATAGTAAAGAACAAAGTTTGAGTCCAGTGGCACCTCTAAAACCAACAAAGTTTTATTCTGGATATAAGCCTTCGTGTGCAGTGATACCCAGAATAAAGCTTTGTTGGTCTTTAAAGGTCTCCCCGGATCAAACTGTGTCTTGCTGCTTCAGACGAATGCAGCTGCGTGCCTGGCTCTGTGATAATAAAGAGCTGAGCAATTTGCACAGGGAAGGAACAAAACCAAAATGCAGGATTCTTTAGGCGGAAAGAGCAGGGAGCAGAACTTTGACTGCTTTGGAAAGATCCAGGTGGGCGGCCGTTTTGGTCTGAAGCGGTAAAACAAAGTAGGAGTCCAGTAGTACCTTTAAGACCAACCAAGTTTTATTCAGAATGTGAACTTTTGTAGGCTATTTTTGCCACTGAATCCTAACTTTGTACCACTTTGCATTCTTAACCACTGTCCATCGGCTGTAAGTAGCTCTGCTCACTGTGCCCCATTCCATTGTCTGATGAAGTCTGCATGCGTACGAAAGCTTACAGTCTGAATAAAACTTTGAGTGATTCCTCGCTGGCATTTTCCCCGCCCCCGCACTTCTCCTTGCATCAGCACAAGCCATCGATTCCCCACCAGTAGCTCCACAGCACCTCTTGCTTCAGGGCTACTTCTGATTCCCATCGCGGCAACTAGAACTCCAAAAAACCAGCATCCTGTTGCTGCAACAGTAATAGAAGTAGGCGTGATGTAAGAGGCACCTGCGGAGCAGCTATCAATCAATCAATGGCTTGAGCTGGTGCAGGGAGAAGAGCAGGGGCGGAGCAAATACCGGTGAGGAATCACTCTGAGTTGACTTAAAGGTGCAACTGGACTCCTACTTTGTTTTACTTTGGAAAGAGAAGGCGAAATGGATTTAGCACCACCTGAAGCTTGCCTGGGGATAAGACTGAAAAATCTGTGCAGTGGGAAATCAGCCCAGTCCTGCGTGAAATATGCAAATTGAATGGCCATGATTAGCATAACATGCCTTGTTTTGCATACTTCCCTTCTCTTACCTCATTTATCCCGCACAAAACAGCCAGCGTTAGTGTGTCAGATTTCCCTCTTGGGAGACCGAAGTTCAAACTTCTATTCATTGGGTGACCTTCGACCAATCATTTCCTCTTAGCCTGACCTACCTCGCAGGCATTAAAGATGACGAACGGAAAGCCATCCTCTATGCCAGTGGTCCCCAACCTTTTCTGCCCTGGACCAGCCCCAGGGCCAGCAGGGTGGGGGCACCCAATTCAGCGTCCCACCCTGCCCCCGCGGCATTTCCTCCTCTCTCCTTTGCCCCCATGCAGCCTCACCACCTCCTCCCCCTGTTTTCACCATTTTAAAGCCGGGGAAGGGGCTGTGAAGTGCCTCCCAGGCCGACCCCCCCCCCACACCGCCAATCAGCTGGTGGGCGGGAAAACCGCCGCAGCAGCAGCAGTGAGCAACACTGCCCTTGCCTCCTTCCCTTCCCAAGCCTTAAAATCGTGAAAACGGGGGAAGAGGAGGTGCCATGGGGGGGGGGGCAGTGAGGCTGTGCGGCCCATTTCAAACAGGTCGCGGCCCAGTACCGGTCCCCAGCCCGGAGGTTGGGAACCCCTGCTCTACGCAATTTGGAGAAAGAACTGGGAAGAGTAGAGTTCTACTCCTCCACACCCTCCCCTGGGAAGCCGTTCCACCCCCTCTTCTGCCTGCAGAGATTCTGCCAGGCACTGTTCATCTGCTGTCAACAGCGATGAGGACTACCAACTTACTTTTTAATTTTGATTCCATGGCAAATTACTCAGAAGCAGGCCTCATTTTGGGAAGGAGCTCACAGGAGCAGAGCTCCAGAACCTCTAAATTTAATTGTGATCTTTCTTTCTTACCACCACCACCACCACCACCACCACCCCCCCCAAAAAATACTTGCTTCTGGGCTCCATAGTTCAAACCCCCTGAGAAACTTTTGCTGAACTTTTGAGTTTCCGGCTCAACATTAGGAAGAACTTCCTGACCATTAGAGCGATTCTTCAGTGGAACAGGCTTTCTCAGGAGGTGATGGACTCTCCTTCCTTGGAGGTTTTTAAACAGAAGCTAGATGGCCATCTGACAGCAATGAGGATCCTGTGAATTTAGGAGGAGGTGTTTGTGAGTTTCCTGCATTGTGCAGGGGGTTGGACTAGATGACCCTAGATGTCCCTTCCAACCCTATGATTCTATGATCAACTCTAAGATTTGACAAACTTTCTAATATTTCCCCCCACAAAAAATAAGGAAAGAACCAAAACCTATAAAGCAGACAGATGGAAATCTTCCTCCTGCCACTGCGGCCACATAAGGGAAAGAAATTTTAAAAATATGATGGGAGTAAGGTTTTATTATGACAATTATAGTTCAAGAAGCATTTTAAAGTAGATGCGGAGCTGATATAATTTAGTACTCCTTCCAGTGAAGTCAGGGGTGTGTGGCATATGCAAATGAGTTGTGCTAATGAGCTCCAGCACCTCTTTTTCCATGAAATAACCCATTCTCAGAAGCTGTGGAAAGCTTGTGTCCGGGGTAGTTGCCAGCTCTGGATTGGGAGATACTGGGAGATTTGGGGTGGCGGAGTCTGGGAAGGGGGGTTGGGGGAGGGACAAACCTCAGAAGAGTACGATGCCATAGAGCCCTCCTTCCAAGGCAGCCATTTTCTCCAGGGCAACTGGTCGTCTGGAAAACAACTGCAATAGCCGGATGTCTCCAGGCACAACCTGGAGATGGGCATCCCTAGCTGGATACTGGCATGCATCACCTCGCCTAAATTATCTTGCCCTCCTATTGAAGTAAAACAACTTTTAGAGAGAGTAACATGTTCTTGCAAACCCCTCTGTATCTGTTCGGCATGCGAGTCGATGTGAGCCAGGCTTTTCTCCGGCTCACAGTATCTTGCACACTACTGGAGTTTTTAAAAACGTTCCGCAGGAAAAAAAGCCTATTTCTTGCACACTTCTCAGCGTGTGAATCTGCAAGCGTGCAGAATCGTGACTGCACAGACGGGGCCAGACTGGCAAACGCATCCATTTTCCCGAAGCACCGCCACCAAGACGATCTGGTTCTAATTAAATCTGCCTTAATTGCTGTTTTATGTGAAATTAATCAAGCATCATTTCTGTGGCGTCTCAAGCCGGAAATGCACACCAGGAGATATGGGGTTGTGGGGTTTTAGACTGGGCTGTAGGCACCGTTGCTCCCCAGGGTTTTGCACGAGCAGCCCCTTGCGAAACCCCAGGAAGGACTGACGCAGTTTGCAGATGTGATCACAAGTGTTTCTGCGGTTGTGTAACCGTGCGAGGCACGATTAAGGAGTCTGTGAGTTGAAACACCTCCGCCTCTGGCATTCAACCCCCCCCCCCCCCCCCCCCGGCCATCTCTGAACCCTCAGCTGCACATACAAAATAGCCAGAATTAATTGGTGGAGATAATTACAGCTTTAATGAGACAACAGAAAACTTTTCTCTAATTGACTTTGGGGGAGGCTCTTTCCAAAAGGGGGTAGAGCAGGCCAGGCTTTGTTGTTCTTAATGTGTTTTTAAAAGCTATCATGTGCTTTTAAGGGTCCCAGACATTTTTCTGTTCTGCAAATTTGGGTTCCCAGCACCAGGTTGGAAAATACCGGGAGATTTTGGGGCAGCGTCTAGGAAGAGTATGGTTTAGGGAAGGACCTCAGAGGGTACAATGCCCTAGAGTCCACCCTCCAAAGCAGCCATTTTCTCCATGTGAACTGATCTCTATTATCTGGAGACCTCCAGGTCCCACCTGGAAGTTGGCAACCCTAGGCTGCATTAACATCCTTGGCTCCATTTTCTGAGAGCCAGTTTGGTGTAGCAGTTACCGGTAAGCATGCGGACTCTTATCTGGGAGAACCGGGTTTGATTCCCCAAACACCCTGTGAGGTAGGTGGAGCTGAGAGAGCTCTCCCAGAAGTTGCACTTTCAAAGACAGAGTCTGAGTGGCCTACAATATCCTACAAAGGCCTACAGAGTGTCCTTTACCTTCCTCCCCCACAACAGACACCCTGTGAGGTAGGTGGGGCTGAGGGAGCTCTCCCAGAAGCTGCCCTTTCAAGGACAACTCTGCGAGAACTATGGCTGGCCCAAGGCCATTCCAGCAGCTGCAAGTGGAGGAGTGGGGAATCAAGCCCAGTTCTCCCTGATAAGAGTCCACACCCTTAACCATTATACTTAGCCAAACTGGAAGCAGAATGGGCCTCTCTCGACCGCTCAGGGGGCCTGGGAAGACCAGGAATAAAAATGAAACATATTTGCTTATATTTTGGCCATCTGTCCCAGCTCTCCTCGCTTCAGTGTTGGTTTTATAGATGTGTTTGCTTTGTAGAGTATGAATATGTAACGTGTACAGGATTTTGATTTATGGCACACAATATTTAAGCATCTAATTTACATTTAATGTAGAGTTATTAATACACATTTAACACTGAAATCTGGGAGAATGCTTTCTATCTAGGCTTCCCCCCCCTCCCCTCGCCACTGTTCTTCCAAGAGATCAGGGCCTTTACAGAGGGCTGCTCACCTCTGGCTTCGGAAATTCCTGGAGATTGGGATGTACAGCCTTGGAAGTTCCAGGTCTGGGAAAGGGAGGGAGCTTCGTAGGTTATAATGCCGTAGAGCCCTCCCTCCAAGCCAGCCATTTCCTCCAGAGGAACCGACCGACCTCTGTAATTTGGAGACCAATTGTAGTTCTGAGAGAACTCCAGGCCCTACCCTAAATTTGGTCAGCCTCTGTCCCCATGGTTCTTCCCCTCCACTCATTTTCCTCATCACAACAACCCTCCTGAGGTAGGTTATACTGAGAAAGAATGACTTGTGTAACATTATGACCGAGCAGGGATTTGAAGGTGGCTCTGCCAGAGGCTGATGGGAGGAAACAGAATGTGAGGCAAAATGAAGAACTGTGGAGCTGAGTCACGCAGAGAGAGAAGTGAAATCAAAACCGGAACGTGAGGGTCCAGAGCAGGGGTCCTCAACCTTTTTAAATAGGGGGCCAGTTCACTGTCCCTCAGACTGTTGGAGGGCCGGACTGCCGTTACTGTACAAGGCCGCGGGCCGTCAGTTCTCCGTCTTCTGCATCTCTCTCCCTTCCCCACACCACACACCCCGGCCTGGGAACTCACCTCACCTCGGTATCACCTCACACTCTGTCTCCGCCACCTCAGCCCAGTGCCGGAAGTGTGCGTTGCTAACGCAAGTTTAGGTCGAACGTCACTTCCGGTCTGATAACCCGGCGGGCCGCATAAACATCCTCAGCGGGCCGCATCTGGCCCACGGGCCGTAGGTTGAGGACCCCTGGTCCAGAGACTGCGAAATTTGAAATTGTTCTCCCCGCCCCCCAAGAAAGATAGTAGGTTATATCTTAGGAGGTCTACTTAGGTACAGAGGGGAACTCTCCTGCCTCCCCCTCCCCCTATGGCCCACTGAGACCACCCCATTGTCTTCCCATGACTCAGTTGGGTTGCCAACTTCCAGGTGGCACCTGGAGATCTGCTATTACTGTTAGGGTTTCCAGCCTCCTGCTGGGGGTGGGGGTTCCCCTGGTTTTGGGACCTCCAACCCACCGGCACAGAGCTGGCTAGCACGATGATCCCCATCCCCAAGGAACTCCATCGGCGCCTGACAAGCCCACCACGATGATGTCATCCAGAAGTGATGTAATTCTGCCTGGCATGTCGTGCGGGGGATGCTCTAGCATTCGGGTAAAAACTCGATGGCACCATAGAGTTTTGTTTTAACCAAGTGCTAGAGCGTCCCCCATGCAACATGCCCTGATGCAATGATGTCAACTTCTGGGTGCCGCCATCGAGCCCCGTGTGCTTTGCATGCGTGAGGATCAGCCCCCACCTGGAGCCAGGTAGGACCTGGCAACCCTAATTACAATTGATTTCCAAAGGACCAAGATCAGTTCCCCTGGAGAAAATGGCTGCTTTGGAGGGTGGACTCTAGGGCATTATACTCTGCTGTGGTTCCTTCCCAAACCCTGCCCCCACCTCCAAAATTCCAGGTATTTCCCAACCCAGAACAGGCAATTTTAGGCTCAGTGGACCCTCAGGAGCTGCATAGGGGGCACAGTAGGGAGTCTGTAAAGGGGCTATAATCTACCTTCCTTCTCCAATGTGAATTAGCGGAGTGGAAGAAGGGCTGGTAGCATGTTTTGGTTCTCTCTTCCTTGCATTTCAAAATGCTCATTTTGAGTGAATGCCGAAGATAAGATAAACTAACTTTTCTCTTTCCCTTCTCCTGGGCAGGTATCAGTTGCGTAAAATTGTGGTGGACCCCGCAGCAGGGCCCGGGAAGAACCACACTGTGGTGTTTCTGGGGTCCGACACCGGCACCGTCCTCAAGTTTCTGATCTGGGCTAACGTTAGCGCCACCCTGACGACAGTGCGGGCCAGCATCCAGAGTGTGTTTCTAGAGGAGTTTGAGACATATCCCAGCGAAAAGTAAGTTGCAGCCGACAGTCCCTCTGGCTCCTGGGTGCTAAGTGCAGGGCCTTTTCTGAGCAGGAATGCAAAGGAACGCCGTTTCAGCTGGCTTGGTATCAGGGGGTGTGGCCTAATATGCAAATGAGTTCTTGCTGGGCTTTTTCAACAAAAAAAGCCCTGGATAAGTGGAATTTGAATGAATGACTTAAAGAGTTGCCACGTCCGGGAGATTTTGTGGATTGAGCCTGGGGAGGGAAGGGGGGCAAGTGCCATACAGTGAAGGCTTTTTTGGTAGCAGGAACTCCTTTGCATATTAGACTACACCCTCCCTCTTGATGTAGCCAATCCTCCAAGAGCTTACAGGACTCTTCTTACAGAGCCTACTGTAAGCTCTTGGAGGATTGGCTACATCAGGGGTGTGTGGTCTAATATGCAAAGGAGCTCCTGCTACAAAAAAAAGCCCTGCATACAAACATCCAAAGTTGCCGTTTGCTTCATGGGAACTAATATGTTGATGTTGAAGATCTAAGATGTTGATATTGTTATGTTAATTTTAATAATTTGTAAATTATTTTAACTGTGATTTTATAAGCAAATTGATGTATAATGTATTTTATGTTGTGAGCCGCCCTGAGCCTGCCCCAGCGGGGAGGGCGGGATAGAAATAAAAAGTTAAAAAGTTAAAGTTAATATCCGTAGTCTGGAGATTAGTTGAAATTCCAAGAGAACTCCAAGTCCCATCTGAAGACTGGCAGCCGTACAAACAAGTGACATAGAGTGTTTTCCACATTTCATTTTCCTTACTTGTAAGTTCGGGGAGGGGCGGTTTGGAGAGGATCTGTTTCCCATGCGTTTTGCTGCCCCCAGTGGTCATTTCACTATTACATCTTTTATGTCAGGCATATCATCCTGCAGACTTAAACAGCACATTTTCAAGCTGGATGTAAACTGATTTAATAGCAAATCAACCAGAGGAAGCAAAACACGTGCAGAATGGAGGGGAGGGGGACCCAGAAGAAAGAGAAACTTACAAGGGAGGGAAATGAGGATACAGAAAAGCTCCATGCTGGGTTTTTGCTCCAGCTTGCTTTCTTAAATGATGGTGTTTCCCTTTTCTTACGCATACTATATTTTTGCTCCCCACCCTTCCCCCACTGCCCAAACTTTTCCTGTGTTTTTTTTCAGACTACTGTAAAAGTGGCCTGAAAAAATTATGGGAAAAACTGGATTTAAAAAATGGGAGCGGAACCATGAAACTGTTATTTTCTCTCAAAATTCTCCATTTTGGCTTTTCGGTTCAGGTGCGGCAAGGACAGTGTGGATGAGAGGAAGCTTCTGGGAATGGAGCTCGATAAAGCCACTGGATCGTTGCTGCTGGCATTCCCCCCTTGCGTGGTGCGGGCCCCTGTGGCAAGATGCCACCAGCATTCAGGCTGCATGAAGTGAGTCCCTTGTTTCTGCCCCACTGCCTTTGGCCCTGAGAAAAGCCTTGGAGAGGTGGAGTTTGTCCCTTTCACGGTGGGGAAATATCCGGGGCTCTTTTGGAGCAGGAACGCAGTTCCAGCTGGCTTGGCATCGGGGTGTGTGGCCTAATATGCAAATGAATTCCTGCTGGGCTTTTTCTACAAAAAAGCCCTGTGTGGATCAATGGTGATGCCAGGGGGTGTGGCCTAATGTGCAAATGAGTTCCTGCTGGGCTTTTTCTTCAAAAAAGCCCTGTGTGGATCAATGGTGATGTCAGGGGGTGTGGCCTAATGTGCAAATGAGTTCCTGCTGGGCTTTTTCTTCAAAAAAGCCCTGTGTGGATCAATGGTGATGTCAGGGGGTATGGCCTAATGTGCAAATGAGTTCCTGCTGGGCTTTTTCTACAAAAAAGCCCTGTGTGGATCAATGGTGATGCCAGGGGGTGTGGCCTAATGTGCAAATGAGTTCCTGCTGGGCTTTTTCCTACAAAAAAAGCCCTGTGTGGATCAATGGTGATGTCAGGGGGTGTGGCCTAATGTACAAATGAGTTCCTGCTGGGCTTTTTCTACAAAAAAAGCCCTGTGTGAATCAATGGTGATGCCAGGGGGTGTGGCCTAATGTGCAAATGAGTTCCTGCTGGGCTTTTTCCTACAAAAAAAGCCCTGTGTGGATCAATGGTGATGCCAGGGGGTGTGGCCTAATGTGCAAATGAGTTCCTGCTGGGCTTTTTCCTACAAAAAAAGCCCTGTGTGGATCAATGGTGATGCCAGGGGGTGTGGCCTAATGTGCAAATGAATTCCTGCTGGGCTTTTTCTACAGAAAAAGTTCTGGAAATAGCCAAACTCAGGATGTGATCCATTCTTAAATGGGTACAAAGATTGTGGCAATTCCCCAGCATGTTAGCTTCAGAAATAGACTGCCTCTGTGCAAGGAGGTTCTCTTTAGTTCCCACCGATCCTCCATTAACTTACCTTAGTTCCTGGTGGGGGAAACCCATGTAATCCACTCTGTGTTATAAGATCAGGTTATTAGGGTGTTTAATAATAATAACGAAAGGATAATGCCTTGAAAAAACTCACCAATGGCCTCTACGCCCTTGGACATTTCCTGCATGTTCTATGAGGCTGCCTGAGTTTTGGGGACAGAGCGAGGTGTGCTTCTGTGTGTGATGTGAGCACATTCCCATCAAAGGCTGCAGGCGATCCCTCCACAAACCGATATTAAGACCGTTTGTCACCCGCCACGGGGGCTGCCACCCCGCTGCCGCCCTGACGACATCTCCTTGCCTAATTGCCGCAGATGGAAAGTCAATTATTCACAACTCCTCGGCTTAATACCTGCCCTCCCCACAGGAGGGATTGGCAGCAAAATTTAAAACGCAGCTGAAACACAGAGCTGAGATTTTCACAGAACAAAAGGTCGCAGCCCGGAGGGTCGGGAGATGGTAACAGCCAATGGATCATTGGAACGAGATGCGGAAAGCGGAGAGTGTTGATTTTCAATTTCTCCCAGCGGAGTGCTTTTACGGATACTTGCTTGCGGGAGAGTAAAGTAGCACGAGGGTAGTCTGTGCTGGATATCTGTGTTGGTGGGCGAGAACAGAACTGCTCAGAGAAAACCCGGCTGGCCACACCCATCGGTCAGCACAAAAGTCTTCTTCCTCCTCTATTCCATTGCCTTGTTCCAGTTCCCTGGAGCAAATGAAGGCGTTTTCAAATTTTCTACTTTCATTTCAGTTTCATGTTGCTCCAGTACATTTAGAACTGCAGGATTTGAAGTTCTAAAGGGCGGGGGGAGAGAATGGAGTCTGGTCAAGCCAGAAGCCTCTGAGAGAGGATAGTCGTGTCCCTCCTGGCTGGCGGCAGGGGATGAGAGTGTGAGGTTGCCAGATCCAGGTTGAGGAATTCCTGTAGGTAAGGGGATGTTGCCTAGAAGGGACAGGGACTTCAGCTGGGTACAATGCCATAGAGTCCATCCTCCAAAGCATCCATCCTTCTCCATGGGAACTGATGCCTGTAGTCTGGAGATGAGCTGTAACTCCACAGGCTCCCCAGGTCTCATCTGGAGGCTGGCATCCCTATTCCAGGCCGAAATCCAATCCGCTATCCATGCAGATCTGGGGTCATTGCAGGTACTTAACAGCCAGTTTGGTGTAGTGGTTAAGTGTGCCGAGTCTTATCTGGGAGAACCAGGTTTGATTCCCCACTCCTCCACTTGCAGCTGCTGGAATGGCCTTGGGTCAGCCAGAGCTCTCTTATCTGGGAGAACCGGGTTTGATTCCCCACTCCTCTACTTGCAGCTGCTGGAATGGCCTTGGGTCAGCCAGAGCTCTCTTATCTGGGAGAACCGGGTTTGATTCCCCACTCCTCCACTTGCAGCTGCTGGAATGGCCTTGGGTCAGCCATAGCTCTGGCAGAGGTTGTCCTTGAAAGGGCAGCTTCTGGGGGGAGCTTTCTCAGTCCCGCCTGCCTCACAAAGTGTCTGTTGTGGGGGGAGAAGATGAAGGAGATTGTAAGCCGCTCTGAGACTCTGATTCAGAGAGAAGGGTGGGGTATAAATCTATGGTCTTCTTCTTTTCTGGTTTTGCAGGTCCAAACCAGTGAGAGAATCAGGAAAGGTATTCAGTGTCTGATGGATTTGTCAGATTAACGTGACGTAAAGGCTTGAATTCACCTACAGACCCCCACATGTGCTAGGATCCTTGTAGAAGTAGAAGTGGGCGGGGGGGACCTTTGCACTGAATTAAACATAGCATATTACATGCCATTTTTCCACTTGAGCAACACATATAAGCAATTTCTGAACACTTTTAGAAATGAAAGCACTAGGTGTTGCAGAAAGATCTTGCGCAAGCGGAACTGTGCTAAATCTGTTTCCACTTGTGCATTGCTGGATCCGAGCTTGATATTCATAACAATGCATCAGAAATTCTCATTCAAACTTTTGTCTGGATTTCAGAGTTCCAGAAGACCCAGCCTCGTTTCTGAATGCAAACTAACACATTAAAATTCACTAGTGCGCTGACCTGGATAGCCCAGGCAAGCTCGATCTTGTCAGATCTCAGAAGCTAAGCAGGGTTGACTCTGGCAAGTACTTGGATGGGAGACCTCCTTGGAATACCAGAGCCGGAAGGCAGGGGTAGGTTTTATTCAACCACCTCCCTGAATATACACATTTTGCACCCCTATTGACAAAAACCTCCAAGATCTCTGGCCAAGCTGGCCTGGAGAAAAATTGCTGATGGACCCCAGATTGGCAATCAGCATTTCCCTGGGCATGTAAGAAAGGAACACAAGAATTAAGCACTAAAGCAACCCTTCCTGCCCCCCTTCTCATTAGATTTCTTTCCTTTTCTTTCCTTTTTTCCTTTTCTTTTTTTGGTATATTTGCATTCTGTGTGTGTGTGCGTGCGCTCACACACACCCGCGTGCACGCTTGCACCCATACCTGGAAGTCATGGCGACTTCTGGCGACTCCTACTGGGGGCATGGAGGATATGCAGGGAGGTGGCTGAATAAAGCCTGCCCCTGCCCTCAACTTCTGGTATTCCAAGGAGGTCTCCCATCCAAGGACTTGCTAGAATCAACTCTTCTTCGCTTCTGAGATCTGATGAGATCAGGCTTGCCTGGGCTACCTACCCAGGTCAGGGCATTCAGATTTCTAGTGGGCTTATGTTTTTCCTCAGTTGTGTAATCGATCTATTGCCTAACCAAAGGTATTTACCGGAATTGGTTGTGGGTTTTGGTTTTGGACCCACAGTGCTGCAAATAACTTATTTCCAAATAAACATGACCTGGATTACGAGGACCATGTCCTAGGTTTTGGGGAGGTTTTACTCCTGACTTTCACCCCAGCTACAGGTTTCCCTAACCAAACTCTTTTTTCCTTTTGATGTGGTCTTTGCCCAAATTTTTCTAATTCTCTTTCCCCTTGTTTTCTGCCCCTTAGGAATTGTCTGGGGAGCCGTGACCCTTATTGCGGCTGGACCCCCGAAGGCTCCTGTATTTTCGTGGACTTGAGCACCAGGTATTTGTTGGCAAATGTGCCTCTGTGGTTATTTGGGCGGGAAATTGAGGGGAGGGAGACCTTTCGTGTCTTTTGAAAAATTCCTCTGTAAGGCCTAGAATCCTTACAGAGACTGTTGTGGTAGGCAACAGATCTTCAGGCAGGGGGAAATTTCTGAACTCTGATACCTGAAACGGTTTAACTGGAGATGCTGTAGACTGAACCTGGGAGCTTCGGCCTGCAAAGAAGGTACTCTGCTATGGGGAAGGGTAGGGATGCTAACCTCCAGGTGGGGCCTGCGAAGCTCCAGGAATTTCAACTCATCTGCAGACTACAAAGAGCAGTTCCCCTGAAGAAAATTGATATTTTGGAGGGTAGGATCTATGTTGTTGTACCCAACTGAGGTCCTGACCTCCCCAGCAACTCTGGGGAGGGGGGAATTATCCCCTTGTTCAGTTAATAGAAGATGATATTGAATTTATATCCCACCCTCCACTCTGAATCTCAGAGTCTAAGAATGGTCACAATCTCCTTTACCTCCCCCTCCACAACAGACACCCTGTGTGGTGGGTGGAACTGAGAGAGCCCTTGCAGCAGCTGCCCTTTCAAGGACAATTCCTGCGATAGCTATGGCTGACCCAAGGCCATTCCAGCAGCTGCAAGTGGAGGAGTGGGGAATCAAACCCAGTTCTCCCAGATAAGAGTCCGCGCACTTAACCACTACACCAAACTGGCTCATAGAACTGCATTGGCACTGTTTTATGAACATACAGTCCTCTCTTGGTGGTGGGAAATGCCATCATGTCACAGCGTGGTGGTGTAGTAGTTGAGAGTGGTGGGCTTTAATCTGGTGAACTGGGTTTGATCCCCCACTCCCCCACTTAAAAGGGTGACTTGGGCCAGTCACATTTCTCTCAGAGCTCTCTCGGCCCCACCTGCCTCACAAGGTGCTTGTTGTGGGGAGAGGAAGGGAAGGCAATTGTAAGCCCCTTTGAGACACCTTAGGGAAGAGAAAAGTAGGGTATAAACCCAACTCTTCTTCTTCTTGTTGACTCAGTAGGGATTTTGAGACAAGAGGCAAACAGAGTTGGTTTGCCATTACTGCCTCTGTTTCGTAGCCCTGGACTCCCTTGGTGGTCTCACCAAGGGCCGATCCTGCTTAGCTTACGAGATCTGACAAGATGGAGTTAACCTGGGATGTCCAGCTCAGAGAATATCCTCCTTTACATCCTCTCTTATACCAAGTCAAACCAATTGGCCTCAGGCCTTTACTCATCCCAGCTACTTTTGATTTAGCTTCCGAGAATCTGACAAGACTTTGGCTAGCTTGGACAGGGACAATCCTCTCTTACACCTAGTCAATCGATTGGTCTCTGTACCCAAGTATTGTCCCCTCTGACCAGCCACTACCAGATACCTTTAATTAGAGATGTCCACGGCTTTTTTTTTTTGGTAGCAGGAACTCCTTTGCCTATTAGGCCACACATACCCTGATGTAGCCAATCCTCCTGGAGCTTACAGGGCTCTTCATACAGGGCCTTCTGTAAACTCTTGGAGGATTGACTACATTAGGGGGTGTGGCCTAATAGGCAAAGGAGTTCCTGCTACAAAAAAAAGCCCTGGATGTCAGGATCCAGTTTGGTGTAGTGGTTAAGTGTGCGGACTCTTACCTGGGAGAACCGGGTTTGATTCCCCACTCCTCCACTTGCACCTGCTGGAATGGCCTTGGGTCAGCCATAGCTCTGGCAGAGGTTGTCCTTGAAAGGGCAGCTGCTGTGAGAGCCCTCTCCAGCCCCACCCACCTCACAGGGTGTCTGTTGTGGGGGAGGAAGGGAAAGGAGATTGTGAGCCGCTCTGAGACTCTTTGGAGTGGAGGGCGGGATATAAATCCAATATCTTCTTCTTCTTAAACTAGGGCCATCCACAAAGCATGTTCCATGATTGAGGACTGGAAAACATTGGGGTAAAAGGTCTTCAGAGATCCTCTAGCTATTTCTCCATTTTGCAGACCAATCCCACTTGCCAAATCCATTCCTTTCTCCGATGTTGGCCCTCAGTCTCCATAACTTTCTCTCTTTTTCTCTATCTGCCTGCAGGGTCACGTTTGATCAAGACATTGCAGGTGGGAAGACGTCTCATCTCGGTGACTGTGAAGGTGTGTGTGTGTTCTCCATCAGTGTTGGCTAACAAAGAATCCCCTTTCTCGTGGAGCATCCACATGTGCAAGGGAGGGGGGAATGATGCTCTTGCCATTGGTGGATGCAACCGGTACTGTGTCCATGCATTGCTGGATATTGCACTGTTGTTCTGTTATAATGATAGTTTGCAATGGGGTTGGCTTGTCCACGTGGGATAACCCAGTTGCAAATTATTGCTCTGGCACAAGAGCCGTGTACTAAACAATGATGCAGAATAACTAGATATGAGTCCAGTAGCACCTTCAAGACCAATAAGATTTTCAGGGAATGAGCTTTCAAGAGTTAAAAGTCCCTTCATCAGATACTTTGACAGCTTTGACTCTCTCGAAAGTGTTGACTCTCAAAAGCTCATACCCCAGAAATCTTATGTCTGCAAGATGCTACTGGACCCGAATCTAGCTTTTCAACTGCTGACCAATGCAGCCACCCACTGAAGTTACCCAATGATGTGTGGATGTAGCCAGGGTTTATTTAAAGATATATCAGGGGTGACCGGATCAATGGGCTGTGATCTTGGATATCTATACTGGGTGTCATACCAAAGTATGACCTGGGTTTTCTCAGTGACAGCATCAGAGTTGTGGAGCACCCCCCCCCCTCCTTGAAACTCAGCTGGCACCTACTGGGTTAGTTCTTAGGCTGCAGGGATATATTTTTTAGAATATTTCTTTTTGCCCCGGATAGATAGATGGGTGGGTAGGTAGGTAGGTAGGTAGGTAGGTAGGTAGATAGATAGATAGATAGATAGATAGATAGATAGATAGATAGATAGATAGATAGATAGATAGATAGATAGATAGATAGGTAAGGGGGAGAGAGAGAAATTCATTTTAGGACAGGCAGATTATATATATATATATATAGAGAGAGAGAGAGAGAGAGAGAGATTCATTTTAAGACAGACAGACAGATAGATAGATAGATTTAAATCCACTCTGAAGTGTTTTTTTAAAAAATTTGAACTGCTGATTTTACTGAGGGCTGTTTTACTGCTGAGAATGTCATTATTGGTACTTCATCAATCGTTTAAGTGGTTCTAAATGAATTGTTTCTTGTAGCCACCTCAGACAAGGATTTTGGAGAAGGGGTGGGGGACGTTCTGAATAAATAAAGAGGAAAAGAAAAGGAGAGGTCCCCTGTGCAAGCACCAGTCGTTTCTGACTCTGGGGTGATGTCGCTTTCACATTTTCCCGGCAGACTTTTTGCGGGGTGATTTGTCATTGCCTTCCCCAGTCATCTACACTTTCCCCCCAGCAAGCTGGGTACTCATTTTACCGACCTCAGAAGGATGAGTCAACCTTGGGCCGGCTACCTGAATCCAGCTTCCTCCGGAATCGAACTCAGGTCGTGAGCAGAGAGTTCAGACCACAGCACTGCAGTACTGCTGCTTTACCACTCTGCGCCACGGGGTGGGGATAAACTGGAGGCTTTGAGAAGGGACCGTATGGCTTGATCTGGGCAGTGCCTAGCACTTGGTTAGAACCAAAAAGTAGTAGACGTAGGAACGCTCTAAGGTTGCTGGGTGGGGGATGAACCTCAGACAATGATAGCCTGAGCTACTGTATTGTCACAGAGAAGTGCAGAGCAACCAAGATGACTGCCATTGAACAGGCTGGTCAGATTCTAAAAGGGAGTCGGGTCGAAAGGCAGGCAGAGAGGAAGAAAGTCATCATTGGCTACTAGGTGTGGTGACTGAAGCAAGCCTTCACATACAGAAGCAATCGATCTCTGAATCCCGCTGCCAAGAGGCAAGGAAGGCCTCAGCCTATATGCCCTGTTCTTGGCTCTTCAGCCAATGTGAGAGATGGGATGCTAGACTAGGTGAACCACTGGTCTGATCCAGAGGAGCTCTTCTTATAATAATAATACTTTTTATTTATATCCCGCCCTCCCCGCAAAGCAGGCTCAGGGCGGCTCACAACACGTAAATACAATGTACAATAAAACCATATACAATAATTACAATTTCAGTTATAAAATCATCCTTAAAATCATTAAAACTGACATTAAGATTAACATTATGGTGCTATAGTTAAGATCTTCCATAAAATCCAGCGACTAGAACGTAAAACGTATCCAGCAGGACTTTCTTGGCTCGGTATGAAGTGAAGGCTGTTTTAAAGAGGTGGGTCTTGCAGGCCCTGCGGAATTGGTCTAAACATCGCAGGGCCCGTACCTCCTCCGGGAGTTGGTTCCACAGTAGTGGAGCTGCAATAGAGAAGGCCCGGTCCCGAGTAGTCTTCAATCTGGCCTCCCTTGGCCCAGGGATATTCAGCTGGTTCTTTCCAGCTGACCTCAGCGCTCTCTGGGGTTCAGCTGGTGCATCAAACCAGATTTTGTTAGCCAACATGGCCCAGTGCTCTGATTCTGATTCTTCTTCTTTTTCCTCCTCCTCCTCCCCACCAGGGCTGGTGACTGAAAGCTTTGTGGACGAACCGGATGGGCTGGTGTCGGTGAACCTTCTGGTAATCTCCTCGGTAGCGGCCTTCGTCATCGGGGCTGTTATCTCGGGCTTCAGCGTGTGCTGGTTTATCGGGCACCGCGACCGGAAGGAGATGGCCCGGCGCAAAGACAAGGAGAACATCCTATCCCACAGCGAGTCAGTGGTGAGCGTCAGCCGGCTGGGCGAACGACACGCTCGAGGCCCCGGTGGGCAGCCCGAGAACCTGCTGGCGCCGCTTATGCAGAATGGGTGGCCCAAAGGACTCATCAAGGTTAGCCAGCACGACCTGGATTCAGGAGTTCTCCCTACCCCAGAGCAGACCCCGTTGCAGCAGAAGCGATGCCCGAAACCCTGCAGCTGGGAGTACAGCCACAACCTCATCAACGCTTCAATGCGGGGCGGGGACCCCCCATCCTCCGTCATTCTGCTCCATGCCGGCCACACTCCAGTGCCCCCCCACCACTTGTCTTCTGGCCGTGTTATCCCCATCTCCTGCCACTCCATGCTGATGGACCAGGAGCTGGAAAGCGAATCGGGTGACCTCTCGCTGGACATGCGTTATCTGCCGATCAGTGGCGGAGAAGGACCCCGGGGAGTCCAGCAACAGCTGCAGCAAGCTCCAACTTCCCACCGACCCAGCGGGACGCGAAGCTCCTACGGTGGCGAGATGCCGATCACTCCGCACGACAGCCCCGACCGGCGACGGGTGGTGTCGGCCCCGAGCGGGGAGACGGGGGATTCCACTCAATGGAACCCCGACAAGCTGAACTCCAATAGTAACAATGCAGCCAGCAAGGCGAACGCACATCTCAAACGCACCCACACTTTCAACAGTGGGGAAGGCCAGGTGGCTTACACCCGGGCGCAGAGGGCGCCCACGCTGGGCTCTCAGCACACCCTCACAGACTTTAGCCACCTCCTGAAATACGGTGGCATCGAGCGGACTGCCTCCTCTGTCAAATAGGGAGCCAACCGGGACGCGTGGTCTGGCTCGGTAACCTCCCTCCTCGTGGAAGGGGCGGGGTTTCATGACAGAAAGGAGGAGGGGCAGAGCAGGAAAACGAAAAAACCTAGATACCCTGGATCCCACTTTGGGAGGGACAGTGGGAGGAGGAGACCTGGACCCTCCCCCTTCCCAGCATGTGGATCGTTGGGGAGAGGGGTCACCAGAGAGGCAAAAGGGGGACCTCTTGTGTGTGTGTGTGTTTGGGGTTCTTGTCCTGGCGCTTCCTCGTTGGACTCTTCCTGGCCTTTGCGATGCTCCTCCTTCTTTTTGAAAGGCGGTGGGGCGGGGCCTGTGGGGATGGTTGCCCCTCCTCCTCCTGCCCCAGGGTGGAGAGTCAAAGATTGCAGGACGGGATTTTAGCTAAGATTGCGAAATAATAGCAGAAACAAAACAAAAAACAGAAAGAAATTGGTTGCTGGGATGGTTTTGGAAAGGCTGTGCGCAAGATCTGGAAAGGATTCAGGGTTGACCCTCCACCTGGCTTTACCCTCTTTTCTTCGTACTGTAACAGCTGATACTCGAGGGGTGGTCTCATGCGGTGGGTTTTTTCCCATCCCCGGCCCCAGAAAACGTCCTCCATCTTGTTTGGATGATTCTGGGATGTTACGTCCTCAAACCTCCCATCCCTCTGCACACACGCACATCCCCAGACTGCTCAGGCGCACCCAGAAGTGGAAGGTGCTCACAAGCTGAGCAAAGGCACCGTTCCACAGGAATGGGTCCAAGGGAAAATCTTTCCTTGCAGAACATATCAGAGGCTCTCTGTTTTCTCACAGCACCCACAGCAGGGAAAGTAACAACTGGGGTTTGTGTCTCCCCGGCCAACATTTAAACCATTTGGAAGCGATCTGCTTTTCTGCAAAGACTTCTGGGAATTCACGCCCCCTATAGACTCCTTGGAGAAGTTCAATTCCTAGGTTTGCAGCACCGTTGGCTTAAAAACAAAACAACAGCTTCAAATGGGTTTAAATGTGTAATGCAGACGCAAGGAGGTTCATTCAGAACAGACTTTCCTTTAAGGAAGTACAGGCAACCTCCAAACTAGGACTATAAATGGAGTGGGGGATTCGTTTCCTGTTTGTCTCTTTTCCCTGTGGGTTGGACCTTCTGTATTTATGACCTTCCGTCCCCTTTCTTGGAGAAAGTAGAGGGTAACTCGAGCACATCAGGAACAGATTGGTAGCAGGGATGGAGAGAGTTAAGGTTAGAACATGGCACTTTTGCTGAACTGGAGTCCCATCCAACCTGATAGTGGCACCCGTCTATGGGTCCACAGAAATCATTTGCGCAGAATCAGAGGTGGAGTTGGTAAATTGTCTGCCCATACAGTCAAGGGAAATGTTCCCAACACTTCTGGCTTCTAAAGGTATAGGGTCCACAAATTAAAATTGTTGAAACACGTCAGTCTTGCAGCCAAAACAGTTTGCTTTTTGAGTAGGAGGTGACCTTGTGCATTTCTGTATGAGTCACTTTGCACAAGCATGCCTCCTGAAGGGAAGAAGGCGACCCCAGACTCATGCAGAGTTGCAATAGCCACACTTCTGAAGACAGGAAATTCCTCCGAGTTTCCGCATCTGGGGTGATGGAATGATCCAAACACGGGAATAAGTCTAAATAACCCCACCCTCCTAGGAAGGCTGGTTGCAACCAGATCAGCTATTCACACAGAGGCACAACTGCAATTATGTCTGTTGCCACTCTGAATTGGAAAGGCTGAAGTATTCCAAAGGCATATAATGCACTGATGCTATAAAATGGCCCCACACACATGCACAATAGGATCTGACAGGGAGGAGGTTAGGACAGGGCGAGGAGTTTTGCAGAGATGCAGCGGGGAACCTCTGTGGACTGGTGCTTGGGAATCCCAGGAGACTTTAAATTATTTAAATCCCTTTGGGAGGGCAACATACAGTGTGGGAATTTTGGATCTGGAGTCACAAACACTGATTTTATTGGTCCCCATGAGGAGTTCCAAAATTCTTTTATCGGCTTGGTGGAGAGAGCAGGACCATGGAAGACTCCAAGACCCAGCCCAAAACTGAACTTGGAGACTGAACCATACGTGACCTCTGAATGGCTTTGGGGGTCCAAAATGTTGCAACCCCAGAGGCATGCGCCCCCTCACCCTGCACAACACACAAATCCACAAATTCTCTTGACTATTCCTCAGTAACAATAATACAAGTTATTAAAACAAGGCTTCCCACATTTCATTAGATGAACTGAAATGATTTATTTACACTACAAACTCCTATTTGTTTTCCGGCTGGTTCGGTGTCAATAGCTTCTCCCGAGGCATTCTGGGAAGGGTAGTTTGCTGTAGTTTTTTGCAAGGCCAGAAATGTCTTTTTTTTTCCCCAGAGGAAGAGGTTAGGGCCCTTGCTTTCAGTCTCCCCTCTGCTGTAAGATGCATTGAAACCATTTCACCATCCCGTCATCCCCTCTGTTTGCAATATAGGTGTGGTGAGCTTTCTGATTTATCCCGCGGTGTTGTTATAAAAGATTACAGGTGTCTGAGTAGACCTGAGAAAAACTCAAAAATGACGTTCACTGGACCAAACTAGAATATCATAACATGGGGAGTAAGCTTTCGACTTCCATTTAAATCTTTCGCAGGCTGGATGTTGTGAACAAAAAGAGGAGAACGGGGGGGAAAAAAAAGATGTTTGGGGGCCCCAGCCTGCATTCCGTAGAGTCTGAACGTTGTTTTATTCCCCTCTTTTTCCTTGTAGGGAGTTCTCTGCTGTGAGGAATGTTCCACACAAATGTCCTTGTCCACCTGCAGTCTTTAGTGGTACTGTCCATTCTATCCCCCTTTCTAAACATCACCACCACCCCGCATGTGTGAATGAGGCCTTAATCGGCTGCACCGCAGAGGTCAAGATGCTTCGAAGATGCAACGAAGCAGCCTCTTAAAGTTCCTCTTAAAATGGCCCTTCTCCTTTTGAGAATATAAAAGCCAGTAGCGTGTTGGATGTCCATCCTGTTCAAATGCAACATGGGCAAGTCCTTTGTAAGGCGCTGAAGAGACGCAACCAGTCCATTTGAAAGTGCTACAAAATGCCAGGTTTTGTGATATATGCAGCGCAGGTAACCTTTCCTCTGTTGCCTCCGACTCATTGGTAGAGTTGCCAACTCTAGCTTGGGAACTTCCTGGAGATTTGGGGACACCACCTAGAAAGGGCAGAGCCTGGAAAAAGGAGATAATTTGATGAGGATGCGATGTCGCTCTAGGACTTCCATTTCTCCTAGACTTGGTGATGTACCATAGAGTCGGCCCTCCAAAGTGGCCATTTTCCCTAGAGGGAATTATCTCTTGTCTGTCATACAGAGATCAGTTGTAATCTGAGGAGCACTCAAAACCCCACGAGGTTGGTAATGCCTCAGTATAAGAAAAAAAAAGTAAACTTTCCACTTACACACACACCCTGAGAACTATATTTCCCAGGATTCATTGGGTTTGCCTGGGTTACACTGAGTAATAAACAAGCAAATGCTTCTTATACCACTTTAAATGTAGCCCTCGTTCTGGAAAGCATTTTGCCTACATTTAATAGAGAGAAACTGATAGGTAGATTAAATTGGATTGAAGGGTCCTCCTCTTTGAAAGTGGATTGACAACTTTCCATTTTTAACCCCACATTGCCTCTGTTTTTCCAGAGCGAGTCCCAGATATTTCACACCAATTTCTCCCAGTCAGAATGATACAGAAACAGAAGGTATCTCGGTTGCCTTTGGAGTTTTGGGAAATGCAATTGTCCTTCCAGACTGGTAGCAACAGGTTCAGAATCCTCCACAGTCCCGTTTTTGGTTTCGGTCTGAATTTTGAACAGTGCGCTGTGCATGAGCTCTCGGCCACATCATTCCTTCACGAGGGGGTGTGGGTTAGCAGGAATGCACAAGAACACAGTTCTGGCTGGCTTAGCATCAGGGATGTGGCCTAATATGCAAATGAGTTCCTGCTGGGGTATTTCTACAAATGAAGCCCTGTGTGAAACAATCGTTATGTCAGTGGGGTGCCTAATATGCAATGAATCTCTGCTGGAATTTTTCTACAAAAAAGGAAAAGCTGTGTCTTCATGCATTTTCCCTCTCTGCATTCATACACTCAAGTGCATTGATAAAGCATGCAAGAAAGCAACATTGACATATATATAGATAGGACCGCACTGAGATTATTCTCGGTGCTTTGAACAGTTAATAAACCACTCCTCCCAAAAGAATCTTAATAACAGGACAGAATCAGTGTTGCTTTTCTGATTGTTTTATCAGTGGGGTGAGGGCACATAAATCTGCACAGGGCTTTTTTTGTAGCAGAAGCTCCTTTGCATATTAGGCCACACCCCTCTGATGCAGCCAATTCTCCTTTAGCTTACAGTAGGCCCTGTACTAAGAGCCCTGTAAGCTCTTGGAGGATTGGCTACATCAAGGGTGTGCGGCCTAATATGCAAAGGAGTTCCTGCAACAATAAAAAAAAAAGCCCTGAGTGTGCAGAGGGAGAATCAGGGTATGAATGAATGCAATCTTATGGCTTGTACAGAGTTTTGTCCAAAATTCAGAACCGGGAAACTGCTGCATGGATGATTCCAAATGCATTTGTATCACACTGGGAATGAAATGGGCTTTAGGAGTCCTAAAAATCTGGCAAGAATCTGCGGGCTTAATCAAGACCCTTGGAAACGGCACAAGATTCTTTGTCGTTTGTGCTGCCACGAATCCACCTTCTGGAACAGCAATGTGTGTTCATCGTTTCTTTACATTTGAATCCCAACTCATCTCATTGTTCAGTGTCCTGTTACAACTAGCTTGGGTAAGCGTGGGGCTAAGATCCTCCCCCAAGATTTTAAATGCAGTTTTTAACCACAGGAATGATCTTCTGACTGAGTTGCAGCCAAGAGATTTTAGCAGGGAGGACGCTAGGAGAGCGTTACGGAGAGAGACACGGATAGCGTAGCCAGGGCTTTGGGGACAGGAGAAGGCTGTGAATTCTGCTACTGCAAGAAGCACAGTTTTTATCCTAACCCTTTGCCCCGTGCTGGGGAAGAGGGAAGGGAAGAAAGCTTTTGGGAGCACTGTGTGTGTGTGTTCTTGTTTGGCTCGTGTGCAGGAGTGCCGAATATCCTAACCTTCCCTTCTAGTTTCAGTTCTCTGTTTTTACACCTTTTTTCTTTTTGCTTGCTTGTTGGATCCCTCTGTCTGCCCTTCTCTTAGCTGCGGTAGTGCAGTGGAGCCTCCATGTTGGGAATAGGGTTGCCAAGTCCAATTCAAGGAATATCTGGGGACTTTGGGGGTGAAGCCAGGAGACATTGGGGGTGGAGCCAAGATCAAGGCTGTGACAAGCATAATTGAACTCCAAAGGGAGTTCTGGCCATCACATTGAAAGGGACAGCACACCTTTTCAATGCCTTCCTTCCATAGGAAATAATGAAGGATAGGGGCACCTTTTGGGGGGGCACATAGAATTGGACCCCCTGGTCCAATCTTTTTGAAACTTGGGGGGTATTTTGGGGAGAGGCACTAGATGCTATACTGAAAATTTGGTGCCTCTACCCCAAAAAACAGCCCCCCCAGAGCCCCAGATACTCACGGATCAATTCTCCATGATTTTCTATGGGAATAAATCTCCATAGGGAATAATAGAGTTCCCAGCAAACATTTCCCTCCCCTCCCCCCCCCCCCCCCGTTTTCTGACGACCCTGAAGCGGGGGGAGGGTCTCCAAACTGGGGGATCCCCTGCCCCCACCTGGGGATTGGCAACCCTAGTTGGGAAGCAAGCTACCTCTGTCTGCCAGCTGTGGGGAGGGGAGGGCAAAGAACAGGAAAGGGCTTTGTGCCTTGCTTGTGAGCATCCCCGACCGGTTACTGTGGGGGAAAGGATCCTGAATCAGCTTGAACCTAGGGTTGGATCCAGCAGGGCTTTTTTTGTTTAAGGGGAAAGTGGATTAGACACATTCTCAAAGGAAAGGTCAATCAGCAGTTGTGGCAAAATGGAGCTTCCAGGTTCAGGAGCATTCTATCTGTGTGTGCTGGATTTGGAGGGGGGGAACGAACAGCAAAGGCATCATGCTCGCTTGAAGGATTCCTGGAAGCATCTAGCTGTTATTGGGAACACTGGCTCTTCTAAATGACCTTAATTTGATCAAGCAAACTCTTTCCCTCCCTATTATATATCCAGGGGTGGAATTCTAGCAGAAGCTCCTTTGCATATTAGGCCACACACCCCTGATGTAGCCAATCCTCCAAGAGCTTACAAAAAAGAGCCTTAGAACAAAGTAGGAGTCAAGTGGCACCTTTAAGGTCAACAAAGTTTTATTCAGAATATAAGCTTTCATGTGCTCTAAGCACACTTCATCAGATGAGGAATCGGGTACGGTGAGCAGAGCTACATATAGCTGGTAGGCAGTGGTTTAGAATGCAAAATGGCGCACATTTAAGATCCAATGAGAGAACAGCAAAATCAACAAATTGAGCAAACCTTTGATCTGAGTAGCATGAGCGTGAGAAACCAATAAAACAGTAACGCGTCAAAATGTGAGGATGTCTCTTAATCACTCCATTGTGATTAAAGAACTTTATAAGCTCTTGGAGGATTGGCTACATTATGAGTGTGCCTAATACGCAAAGGAGCTCTTGCTAGAATTCTGCTCCTGAATATATCACTATTCTTGCCCCAATTCTACGACAGAGGATAGCCTGGGGCTTCACATCTTTGTATGTCAATGATCCCTGGTTTGATGCCCCAATGTCTCCTGTTCTAGGATTTTAGGTGACAGGGCAGGCACTTCTCTGTCTGAAAGCTACCCTCGGCCAAAAGAAACAATCAAGGGTAGGGATAGGCGCACGAACTGGGAAAATTCAGTTTCTGGCTCGTGGCATGCCCAGTTTACAAACCATCACAAACTTTTAGCTGCCAAATGAACCGATTCATGGAGTTCACGATGCAGTAGAATGCCCCCCCCGCCCCCCCCCCCCGCAAGACACCAAACTCACAGGGGATCTCCGGCTAACTCTCCTCTACTTGCTCTCCAAATTTGGTGAGGATTGGATTTACGGGGGCCAAGTTACAGCCCCCCCAAAGAAGCTGCCCTTCGTAATGGGCCTCCTGGGGAAATGACAGGCACAGGTTCAAGAGTGTATGGACCAATGTTCCCTCTAAGCTGCAGAGTCTTGTGAGCAAAAATTCTACTTTGTGAGCTACTGGCATTAAAGTTGTGAGGTACTACATAAATTGTGCTCTGGGGCCATCCTTCCTGAGCTAAGAGAAAAACGTGTGAGCTGGATGATAAAAATCAGTGAGCTAGCTCACGTTAACTCAGCTTAGAGGGAACACTGGTATAGACCAGGGGTGGCCAAACTTGCTTACTATAAGAGCAACATAGAATAAATGTCAGATGTTTGAGAGCCTCAAGACAGGAAGGAAGGAAGGAAGGTGGAAAGCAAGCAAATAGAGGGAGGGAGAGGTGGGAAAAAAACAATGTTAAATGCATTGTCCAAGCCACTGGCTAGCTTGGCTTAGAGAAGTGGTTTAAAGACAGAAATGCCTTCTCCAAGCTGGCCAACGGGATGGTGGGGGCTTTGAGAGCCACACAATAAGGGTGAAAGAGCCATATGTGGCTCCCAAACCGCAGTTTGCCCCCCCCCACCCCATGCTAGATTGTCCCCTTCATGTTCTGCATTGAAATGCAAACTTGGGTCATATCCCATAACTGTTCTTTTTTTTCCCTGCCAACATACCTGTAGCTTTTAAAAGCATGTGCATAAATGAGAATCAGTTCAACAGGCAATTTTTGGCCGATTTAAAAAAAAATGAATTTGATTTTTAGATCGATTTTTAATGATGCGTTTAGGGACATCCGGGCGGCCTGTGTTTTGCTCCTTTTTTGTTTTGAAATGTTGTGTGCTGGATTCCTCCTGAATTCCAGTTCAGTTCTGCATATCTTTAACGTTACTTCTGGCTTTGGATCGTGTGTGATTTTGCCAGAGATTTCTGCTCCTTTGCGACATGAGCATTCCCACCCCCACCCCCGTCCTGCGCATCTTGTTTTCCCTCATGAGCATTGATAAAGCACTGCAAAACAAAAAAGCAACCCTGAAAGGACTGCAAGCGTGATTGTGTCGAGATTCTTCTTGAATGGTGCGCACACATTTCCACGCATTGCAAAAACTATCCTTTAAAAGAATCCTTACGCTGCTATGCATTTGGGTTTTTTCCCCCAGAGCTTCATCAGTGTACTTACATGCATCGGGAACAAAGAGGGGAGGAAAATCTGCAAATGTACGGAAGGAACTATGGCCATGCCCCATGCACAGAGCGCTGTAGGAAATGTAGGCAACAGTAGGGAGGCAATAGAGCAGGGGTGTCAAACATGCAGCCAGGGAACCAAATCAGGCCTCTGGGGGGCTCCTATCAGGCCCCCAAGCAACTGGCTGTCGTCTGCTTCCTTCTCCCTCTCTCTTGCTTCCTTCTGCATCACAACTTGCTTTGCAAGGCTTGCTCAGTCACACAGGAGCCACAAAGCAAAACCTCTATTTTCTCCATTGGCTGAGATTCCTCCTTTGGGGAGGAAGGGGGAGAAGCAATAGCTTTCTTTGCCAGGCTCTCTCAATCGTACAGCAAAGCTAGTGAGCCAAGCCTCTCCTCCTTCTATTGACTGAGGATCCCACCCACCCCCAGTCCCCTGGGGAAGGAAGGAAAGAGCCAGAGCTTCCTTTGTCCAGCTCCCTGGATCCCAAGGGAGAGATACAAAGAAAGCATCTTTAAGACCAATGAGTGCTAATGTTTTAATCATCTTTTGTTTTAAGTTTTTAAAACATCTTTAAGTGTGTTTGTATTTGTCCTTTATAAAGTTTATAACTCTGCTACCTGGCGTTACATTTTATGACCCACATGGCCCGCCTGGCATGGTCCCCTTTATGTGAGATTCAGCCCTCATGAGTTTGACACCGCTGCAATAGAGGATTCCTAAGACATGCTTCACTTCAGGAGCAAACCAGATCCATTTGGAACACCAGAAACCCATGAAGCGATTCCAACACGGAACATTTCTAAAAGTGTAATTCAAGGCAAAGGTGAAAAGTACAAGAGCCTGGCTAGCAGAGAAAGTTGGCGACCTAATTTCAGCCATCCTAATTCGGTGCCTTTTCCCCACAGTGAAAATTTGGAAATAGCAGCCGAGAGGGAGATCAAAGTCCATGTTTTGAAGGAACTTGTCTTGAATTAGCCATTTTTCTTTCTTGCTGTTCATGGCACAAAACCCCTGTGGAGAAAAGGTGTCCATTCTACCAAAAGGTCAGGATGGGTGCCTTTGGACCCCTTCACACAAACCAAGCTCCGCTTGATTCCTGTCTCCATGGCAGAGGCAAATATCCACAAGGCAGAAGGGTGTGTGTGTTGGAATCCATCCTTCCAGGGCTCTTTTTGTAGCAGGAACTCCTTTGCATATTAGGCCCCACCCCCAATCCTCGTGGAGGTTACAGTAGGCCCTATACTAAGAGCCCTGTAAGCTCTTGGAGAATTGGCTACATCAAGGGGTGTGGCCTAATATGCAAAGGAGTTCCTGATACAAAAAAAGTCCTGCATCCTTCAAAGCAGTCAGATGATTATCGGTTTCAAATAGAGAGAATCAAGATAATATCCAAGCAGAATGGGTGTATAGGGGTGTGGCTAAGAGGCAAAGCAAGGAGTGTGAAAAGCCCCAGTTTGAATCCCACCTCTGATACAGATTCGCTATAGTCTCTGCAGTGGAGATAATACTGACCTCCCTGACAGGGTTGTCGTGTGGAATACCAAGATAAAGTATGTGAAGCACTTTGAGGGGAAATCAAATGCAATCTTTAAATGTTAACTAATATTATTATTTGGTCAGGGAAACTTGATAGGTTCTTACGTAAGTTCTGCACTCTCTGTTTAAACCCATGACAAACTCGTAAAAAGTCTGCCAAGAAAACGTGATGTGACATCACCCCATGGGTCGGTAACGACTTGGTCCTTGCACAGGGGACTACCTTTACCTTTTACAAATTTGTCATCTCGTGGGAATCCTGGGAATTGTAGTTCTGTGATAGATTTCTCTGCCATCTCAGCAAACTCCTGGTTCCCAGGATTCTTTCGGGGCAGGGGGGAATGACAGATGAGTGTGAAACCAGCTTAAAATTGTGTTGATGTTGGATGACGGAACCTGTCGCTCAGCCAGATTCTGCCGTCTCGGATAGATCCTCCGTGGGGTGAGCTCCATTTTTCTTTAGCTGAATGGAGCCTCCATGTTCAGAGGTAGTCTACCTCTGAATACCAAATTACAGGGGCAGGCTTTCAGACCAAGCTTCTAGTTTCCAGTTTGGGCGCCGGAGATTAGTTGGACCTCTAGCGTGGGTTTGTAGACCGTGTGGGTTTGTGGGGGAAATCATAAGATGCCCCCCCAAAAAAAGTAGGGATGCCAGGCTTCAGGTGGGGGACTCTTCTAATCATAGAGTTTTTTCCTAAGTGATAGAGTGTTCCCCTGGCAATGTGCTCGGCGCAGTAACATCACTTGTGGGTGACATCATCATGGAGGCACGTCATGGCACATCAATGCTCTTCGAGGTGGGGCTCACCCTGGTGGCCAGCTGTGTGGTGGCGGATTGGGTCCCCCGAAATAGGGGGAAACACCATCCTCAGTTGGAAGCTGGGAGGCCTACCCAAAAGTATTCAACTTCTGTGTTGGTTGCGCCTCCCTCTCCCCCTGCAACAAATGCATTGGACGTCCTAAAGCGATGAATGTGGCAGGTATTGGGGGGGCAGAGAGTCTGGGGAGGTCGGTTGGCAACCAGTGTGTGACACCAGAGAGGTCTGGGGAAAGATTAGTTGCAGGGAGGGGGTGGGAGACCCTTTTCCCGGAGCAACGCCTCCTACTCCCCCCCTGCCCGGGGAGGAAAAGCACACTGTAAATAGAAGTGTGGGGAGCATGTTGTCCTCGGGGGTCCCCCGTGGCCTACCACCACGGCACAAGTTCTCTCGTGACCTTTGCCCCCCCCACCCCGTGACCTTTCACCTTTTGACATACGCGCAGGTCCTGCATGCTACAGCAGTTAACAGTTTCTCTGTATCACTCTGGAGACAATGCAAAATATCTCCCTTCCAATAAACTTTGTTTACAATGGTCGTATCTCTCTCTTTTTTTTTTCACCTCCCTCCTTCCACTAATCCTCCTTCCCCCCCCCCCCAATTTCTAAAAGGAGCAGAATTCCACAAGAATTTGGCTGGTGGGGGGAGGGACCCAGGTGCAGTTTTCACACTGAGAGCCAGTTTGAAGTACTGGCTAAGAGCGGTGGACTCTAATCTGGAGAACTGGGTTTGATTCCCCACTCCTCGACTTGCAGCTGCTGGGTGACCTTGGGCAAGCCACAGTTCTCTTAGAGCTGTTCTCTTGAGAGCGGTTCTCTCAGAGCTTTTTCAGCCCCTTTTACCTCACAGGGTGTCTGTGGTGGGGAGAGAAAGGGAAGAAAATTGTAAGCTGCTCTGAGACATCGAGTGAAGGGTGGGATATAAATCCAATCTCCCCCTCCTCCTCCTCTTCTTTGTCTTCTTCTTCTTCTTCTTCTCCTCACAAAGCCTTTCTCCTGAGGACTATTGGAAAGCACAGCAGCCTGTGTTTGTGGGCTGGGATCCCCCCTCTGCCATGGAAGCCAGTCACACTCAGACTCTTTGGGGAGAAAAGTGATATATAGGGTTGCCAAGTCCAATTCAAGAAATATCTGGGGACTTTGGGGTGAGTCCAGGAGACATTAGGGGCGGTGCCAGGAGCAAGGGTGTGACAAGCTTGATTGAACGCCAAAGAGAGTTCTGGCCATCGCATTTAAAGGGACCACACACCTTTTAAATGCTTTCTTTCCATTGGAAATAATGGATAGGGGCACCTTCTTTTGGGGCTCATAGAATTGGACCTCCTGGACCAGTACTTTTATTTGGTGCCACTACGTCAAAAAAACAAAAAAGCCCCCTCCCCGGAGCCCCAGATACTTGTGGATTAATTCTCCATTATACTCTATGGGAATCGGTTTGCATAGAGAATCATGGAGTGCCCAGGAGACATTTTCCTCCCCCCCCCCCGCCCTGCTTTCTGATGACCCTAAAGTGGGGGGAGGGCCTCCAAGCTGGCGGATCCCCCACCCCCCCCGGGGATTGGCAACCCTATATATAAATGAAGTAAATAAATAAATGTTGTAACAATTTCCGCCAATTCCCCCTGGCCTCTGCAGGTTCCTACTAGGCTATGGCTGATGGCCCGCTCTCCCTTTCTCTGGCTGAATGGTGTAGGCCGCACACAAGGATCAGGACTTGGAAGAACCTAGGCTTCCCAATCCCCAGGTCCCAGCGGGGGATCCCCTGGTTTTACAGGTCTCCCCCCTCCCCCAGCCAGCTGGCTGGCGGGGGAAGCTCCACCCCCACAGCCATTATGCACCTCCAGGAACGATTCCCATAGGGAATGATGGGGAATTGATCCGTGGGTGTCAGGAGCTCTGGGGGGGCTGTTTTTTGGGGTAGAGGTGCCAAATTTTCCGTATAGCATCTAGTGCCTCTCCCCAAAATGCCTCCCAAGTTTCAAAAGGATTGGACCAGGGGGTCCAATTCTATGAGCCCCAAAAGAAGGTGCCCCTATCCTTCATTATTTTCTATGGAAGGAAGGCATTCTAAAAGGTGTGCTGTCCCTTTAAATGTGACGGCCAGAACTCCCTTGGAGTTCAATTATGCTTGTCACGCCCTTGCTCCTGGCTCCGCCCCCAATGTCTCCTGGCTCCACCCCCAAAGTCTCCTGGCTCCACCCCCAAAGTCCCCAGATATTTCTTGAATTGGACTTGGCAGCCCTAGAAGAACCCCCCAAGAAGAAGAAGAGATCGGATTTATACCCCACCCTTCACTGAGACTCCAAGAGGCTTACAATCGCCTTCCCTTCCACTCCCCACCACAGACACCCTGTGAGGTAGGCGGGGCTGAGAGAGATCTGGGACTGATCCAGGGTCACACCGAGAAAGTACCAGTCCTCAGTAACCAGTGACTAGCGCCACCATAAAGTTGTGACAAAATTGTTTAGGGAACTCACAATACCGCAGTGTGCGTGTGAAGTGCAGTCAAGTCACAGCAGACTTGTGGCAACCCCATCCGAGGGGCTTTCAAGGCAAGTGAGAAGCAGCGACGGCTGGCCATGGCCTTCCTCTGCAGAGTCTTCCTCCTCAGCGGTATTCCTTCCAAGTACTGACCCTGCTTAGCTGACAAAACCAGCCTTCCCTCCCACACAGCCACTAATAATTGCTGATTCCAAGCCGGAGAAGAACTGGGGGGAAGGGAGGGATTTCTCCTTGATTTCATAATGCAGCCTGTCCTTCTGAGCTGGACAAAATCTGTATTCTAAACCAGGTCACGATCAACTGAAACTGCATCAAACCCTCAAATGAGAAACTTGAATAGGCCTTGCTTGTAAGCCTAACGAGGTTTGCTCTGTTGCCGAATTTGCAGAACAGTCGTTAGCGTTTGGCATGTAGCGCTTGTTTTACTCAAAAAAATTGGGCTGCGGGAGGCTTGCAGGGCCTCCTTTCACTTTTCAAAGAGTACCCACCCCACACACACTCACACTCCTAGTTGGCTAAAGCAAATTTACCGAGGAGTTATCTGCCGCATTCCCAAAGATGGTTGGTTTCCCTGAGATTGTGTCCCGGATATAGGAAGGGGCAGGGTTTGGGTCATTGGGTTGCCCCACCTGTAGGAGAGATCGGGAGATCTCCTGGAATCACAGCTGATCTGTGATGTTTTGTGATGTTATGATGTCATAACATCACTGCACAAACAAAAAAGGGGATGTTCCATCACTGACAAAGTGCATGATGACATATTTAACATACTTCATAATCAGGGCTTTTTTTGTAGAAGGAACTTTTGCATATTAGGCCATGCCTCCCTGATGTAACCAACCCTCCAAGAGCTTGCATGGCTCTTAGTTCAGGGCCTACTGTAAGCTCCAGGAGGATTGGCTACATCAGGAAGGTGTAGCCAAATATGCAAAGGAGTTCCTGCTACAGAAAAGCCCCTGTTCATAATTATTGAATACCAGTGTCATATATTAAGTTTTAGTCTAGCGGCACCTTTAAGACCAGCAAAGTTTTATTCAAGTATTAGCTTTTGTGTGCATGCACACTTCCTCAGATACAATGAAATGGAAGATAACCATTCAAGCTTCTAGACCAACAAGGCTGAACAGCCAATTAGCATATAACGTTATGAAGATATTTTAAGACAAAACAGGACTAACAAGCCTATAGGGTCAACAGCTGAAAGGATTTAATTAAGGGAGAACAACAGTTGAAGCAGTAAATATATCAAAATAGGAGATAAATGTGTAAGAGAATCTTTTCTAATTATGGGAAGTTAACTAAGGGTGCGGTCACACACTCCTTTAGTTCCATCTTACCTGCAGTTCCCATTTGGATTTTATGAGCATGTCCAGACACCCACATCTGTCCCTTGAATGCAACTCGTCAGCATCCTGACTTGCCCCAGTTTGATGTCAGCATTATTTGACTCCGGAGAAAGTTCGGCCATTTTTCTCAGAAGCAGCACAAATTCAGGTTATTTCTGTTTGGACAGCGCATGCACGATACTGCCCCTTGGGATGTTTGGCACCTGCCTCCCCACCACCACCTTTGGAGGAAAAAAGCAGACATACACATGACCAGATCATCGGGAATCTGAGGTGAGGTTTCTGCTTCTCCAATCAACACAGGGTCCACAAGAGCATTATCCTACTATTCAGAAAGAGGGAGGTGGGACTTTTTTCAATATGAAAGATTTCCAGATATCCAGAAAAGTAGTTCCTGGCTGGCCCCTGGTTTGAATCGGCAATGTTAATTCCCGGAACTCACACACACCTCTGAAGCAACATTGGATTTTCCACTTCCCAATGGTTGGAATCACCATCCGATTACTCAGCAACTGAATGAGAGCGAGAGTAATCCTCAGATTCCCAATGATCTGGTCATACGCCACTGAGGATGTATTCCGCAGCTGACAACAAAACGTCTGGAAGGAAAACTTTCTCCAGTAGAACACGGCACTTGAGCCCAAAAGATTCTACAAACCCTAACTTTGGATCTGCTTGATCGGTTGTGCGCATGTTCCAAGGAAAGAGCGTGATAGCATTCAATGTCTGATCATTCAACAACAGGATGATATCAGGGTGAGTCACATTTTGGGATGCTTGTCTGATCGGCCCTGCGTCAAATCAATATTCGCTATTCAAATTTGAGCACTGCACACCCGCTTTTAATGTGACATGTGACCACACCCTAAGAATTCTTTTGATTTAAGTTGAACCAATGGGTTGAAATTAAATCAAAAGAGTTTCTGGCTCAACATTAGGAAGAACTTCCTGACCGTTAGAGCGATTCCTCAGTGGAACAGGCTTCCTCGGGAGGTGGTGCGCTCTCCTTCCTTGGAGGTTTTTAAACAGAGGCTAGATGGCCATCTGACAGCAATGACGATCCTGTGAATTGGTGTATCCAGTTCAACGATCACCAGCCATTTTGTTAGTTGTTGACAAAGGAGGAATGTGTGGCCTTTGAAATGGCAGCAACCATGCTGTTCCCCATGCAACATCCAGCCTTTTAAAAATATGATGTTGGCTTCCGGTTTTGGATTCATGGAGGACTGATGTGCTTCTAAGTGAGGAGCAGACCAGACCCTCTGTTCTGGGCAGAGAAGGTGTTTTAATGCCTGCTGTCCACATCTTCTAGACGAGAAGGTGGCCAAGACATGCTTATAAAATTCTGAGGAGATTTACTTTGGCTGACAAGGAATCCCACAGGGGTTTCTTTTTGGCTTTGAAGAGTCTCTGGAGAAGAATCGCATTCCAACGTCTACAGAGGATATCTGGAGTTATTAAATTGACTTAAATTCATCATGAGCCAAAACTTCTTTGGGATTAATTAATATCTAATGGAATTTGACCTGGGCTTTTTGAAGGATCACGTCTTAAAAAGGCAAAGATCTTTATCTATTGCTCCAGGACTAAACTAAGATTTATTTGGAAGGAAAATAAAGGTCTGGATACTAATATAAGACACTAAAACAAAGAAGAAGGAGGTGGGGGGAAATTGGAACTGAGAAAATTAAAGCAAATGCTAAAAAAGGGAAAAATTGGAATTGTTGTACATACCTGTGATCAGTTACCCCCTCCGATATTAGAAGAGAACTGCAGAACAACAAGATGTCACAGGAAGTGACATCATAGAAATATCACACGACTTCTATACCATAGAGAATGAGACTTTGTGGCAAGAAAGGAAAGTGGTGGCCATTGAAAGAAGGGAAAAAATAAGCCTCCTAAGCCTCTCTAGGACTGTAACCATAGAGAAACATCAGCGGCCATTATAAGAAGGTAATTTTTTGTAAAAAAATTTTTTAAAAGAACGGGACAGTTAAAAAGAGTGGAGTCAATAAATATCAACATTTGAAGGTTAAATATACTGGACTATGTGATTCAAAGCTATCTGGGAGCAATCTATAAGAAAAAGAATTTTTTTTTTGAAAAATAAAGGGAAAATCACACGGCCACCATTTTGGAAATTTTAAAACTTTAAAAATTAATATCTTGGCTTTGGAGCTTAGGAGGACAGCGAATTTGGGCTTATCTGAAAGGGCATGCCCTAATCTATAAGACTGTAAAGTTTCAAAAGTTTTGATGACATCAATTTTAGTGCCTATATTTACAATGGGAAGGCAGTAATGTCAGCCCAAAAGCCAGGGAAACCGATATAGACAAGAGCCAAGACACTAGAAGAAGTTAAAAAATCTGAAAAAAGAACAAATGGATGCCATGGAAGCAAGACTGGTGAAGGTGGTTAAAGAATCTGTAAGTGAAAGCAAGAAGGAATTAAAAAAAGATATAGAAGCACTCACTAAAGAAGTTAAAGAAATATCAAAAAGAATTCAAGATGTTGAAGATAAAGTGACAGACCATGATGTAAAAATTAACTCAGTGGATTCCACTATTAAAAAAATGCAGGAAAAAGAAGTACTGCAAGATTGAAAATTAATGGAGAACCAGATACATTTGAGAGGGGTACCTGAAAAAGATGGTATGAACAAGAACATACATAATAAGGATTATTGCTGAATTTGTTGGTGATGACCCTGAAGAGACTAACTATTTCTATGACTATATTTACAGGGTCAATTCAGAGTATACAAGGAAAAATAAACTACCAAGGGATGTGGTAGTAAGATGTGTAACAAGAGACCTGGCGGGTAGAATTTTAGGTAAACAATATAATGGTAATTTGGTGGGCAGTGAAGTCAGAATAATGGAAGAATTACCAAGAAAAGTTCTAAGTGACTGAAAACTATATAAAAAACTGACAGATCAATTGAGAAAGAGTGAACTGACAAAACTGACAGATCAATTGAGAAAGAGTGAACTGACAAAACTGACAGATCAATTGAGAAAGAGTGAACTGAGATATAGGTGGATTCTTCCAGAAGGTGTGGGTTTTGAATACAAAGGGAAGAGATGTACCATCACAAGTGTGCAAGAGATGGAGAAATTTCTGATGGAAAATAAAGAATTTGGGGGTACAGATTAAAACCAGAAAATCACGATGGATTACAAATTATTATCTTGGAATGTAAATGGACTTAATTCACCACAAAAAAGAAGGGCAACTTTTCATTGGATTGGGAAGCAAAAATGTAACATTATTTGTTTGCAAGAAGTACATATTAAACAATTGGATTACAAATTTTTATGGAATAAGCAATTAGGTTGGGAATTTTTTTCACTGGCCAAGGAGAAAAAAAAGAGGCGTTTTTTTTATGTGAAGCAGGATTTAGAACCAAAATTGATCTTTAAAGACGATAATGGTAGGTTTATTGCAGTAGAAGTGATGTTAAACAACAAAAGAACTTTGTTATTGGGATTGTATGCTCCTAATGGAGCTGAAGGCTCTTTCTTTAAGGACATTATGCAACAACTTGACCAAGTGACATATGAGCAAATTATGATAATGGGAGACTTTAATGGAACAAAGATTTCAGGTTTTCATGGCTGGCATCATCATTAGGGTTTGTAGAATCTTTCGGGCTCAAGTGCCATGTTCTACTGGATCAATGCACAGCAGCCAAGAAGGTCAGAACGCCTGCTCCGGCTGCAACGCCACTGAGGATGTTCTCCGCAGCTGAGAACGAAACATCTGGAAGAAAAACTTTCTCCAGTAGAACACGGCACTTGAGCCCGAAAGATTCTACAAACTTTAATGGAACAGTTAAGAATATTTGGACAGATCTGGGGGAAAAAATAAAGAAGGGAAATTGCCAAAATCTTTTTTTGAACTAGATAAACAAGAAAACTGTGTGGATATTTGGAGAGAAATGAACCCTACAGTGCGAGACTATACGTTCTTTTCAGCAAGACATAACTCTTTCTCAAGGATTGATATGTTATGGATTACAAAAAAATTGGGGTTGATAACAAAAAAAATAGAGATTCTTCCTAAAATAAGTGCATATCACAACCCAATAATGTGGTTTGCGAAGGATACTAAAAAGACTTTGAGATGGCAGATAAATAAAGACTTACTGCAGAAAAAAGAGGTAGTGGGGGCTCTGGAGAAGGAGACCAAAGCTTTCTTCCAAGTAAATGAAAATAATGATGTCCAATACCAAACGGTGTGGGATGCATACAAAGCAATAATGAGAGGCATTTTAATCACACTGAATAATAAGGACCAAAAAAGCTAAAGAAAAACAAATGATGGATTTACAAAAAGAAATTGGAAAGAGAGAGAGAGAACTCAAAAAAAGGCCAGGAAAAAAGAAAATCTCAAAGGAAATTACAATTCTACAAGAACAACTAAGACATTTATTAAACAAAGAAGTAAAATGGAATTTAAAAAGGCTTCAACAAAAATCTTTTGAGAGTGCTAACAAACTGGGAAAATACTTGGCCTGGCAAATGAAACGAAAAAGGGAAAATAAAACTATCAATAAAATAATTTCGGGGGATAAAGAAATTGTGGATCAGGGAGGAATTAAAAGAGAATTTTATAAATATTATGCAAAATTATTTAAAAGCCACGTGGTGGATAAAGGAAAAATGGAGACATTTTTACAGAAAATAAATGTAAAACCTTTAACTGAAAATATGAAGAAAATGTTAAATGACCCGGTTGAAAAAGAAGAAATGGAGGCGGCAATTAATTCAATGAAATTGGGGAAAGCTCCTGGTCCAGATGGATTTACAGCAAAGTATTATAAAGTTTTGAAGGAGACTCTACTTCCAAAGCTTCTGAAATTGATGAACATTATAAGAGTTGAGGGGAAGCTACCTAATACCTGGAAAGAAGCAGTAATCTCATTAATTCCGAAAGAAGACAGAGATGCCACAAATGTAAAAAATTATAACCAATTTCATTACTTAATAATGATTATAAAATATATGCTAGTATACTAGCAGAACGCCTGAAGCAGCATTTGAATAACTTTATTAAAGAAGAGCCAAGCAGGGTTTCTTCCCAGAAGGCAGATCAGAGACAATATTAGAATTGTAATTGATATAATTGAATACTATGATAAACATCCAGAAAAAGAAGTGGCTTTGTTTTTTGCAGATGCAGAGAAAGCTTTTGACAATGTACATTGGGAATTTATGTTTGCAGTAATGGAGAAATTGAGATTGGGTGAAGACTTTGAGCAAATGGTAAAAGCGATATATACTGACGAACAAGCAGAACTTTGTATTAATGCAGATTTGACAGAGAAAATGGCAATCAGTAAAGGAACAAGACAAGGATGCCGTCTATCCCCATTGATGTTTATAATGACTTTAGAGATATTGATTACACAAGTCCAAGAAGATAAGGAGATAGAGGGTCTGAAATTGAAAGGCTGTTCTTACAAATACAGAGCCTTTGCATATGATGTTATGTTTATAAATGAAAACCCGACTCAAGTTACACCGTTGTTGCTTCAAAAAATCAAAGAATATGATGAACTGGCAGGCTTTTATGTGAACAAAGAAAAGTAAAAAAAAATGTGTAAAAATATGTCAAAGAGTAAACAGGCAGAATTACAAAATTTAACAAATTGTGAAGTGGTTTCTAAAGTAAAATATCTTAGAGTAGAAATCATAACAAAAATATTGACTTATACAAGAAAAATTATGAAAAGCTCTGGCAGAAAATTGATGGAGATTTATTAAAATGGAATAGGTTGAACCTGTCTATACTGGGTAGAATATCGGCTATTAAGATGATTGTATTACCAAGGATCATGTTCTTATTCCAGACAATTCCAATAGTGAAAGAAGATAGACAATTTAATAAATGGCAGAGGAAACTTTCAGAATTCATATGGGCTGGCAAGAAACCAAGAATTAAAATGAAGATCTTGACGGATGCAAAAGAAAGGGGAGGTTTTCAAGTGCCGGATTTAAAATTATATCATGACGCAGTTTGTTTGGTGTGGGTAAAGGACTGGATAATGTTATTAAATAAAAAATTATTAACATTAGAAGCCCATGGAAATACTTTTGGTTGGCATGCATACTTATGCTATGGGAAAAGTAAGATGGATGGTTTTTTCTCACATCATTATATAAGAAGTAATTTGTTAAAGACATGGTTGAAATACAAAAAATATGGTGATGAGAGGAAACCGCTTTGGATTGTGCTGACAGAAGTAATAAAGTTATATTCTAATACTGAGGAAGGAAAACGGATAACATACGAACAATTGCTAAAAATATAAGGCGGCAAGGTGGAATTAAAATCAGTGGAAGAACTGGATTATAAGTATAATTGTTTTCAATTGCAACAAATTAAAAGTCTGCTTGAACAGGATATTAGGAATGAAGGAATAAGACAAGACCAAACTGAACTGGAAAGAATGCTGTTTGGCGATAACGAAAAAATAATTTCAAAGGTATATAAATTATTATTGAAATGGTCTACAGAGGATGAAGTGATTAAATCTCAAATGATAAAGTGGGCAATTAACATAAATAAAGATATTCAGATGGAACAATGGGAATATCTATGGAAGAACGCTATGAAAATATCGACATGTCAAGAAAACTGTTTTAAAATGTTATACAGATGGTATATGACTCCTAAGAAACTTTCGAAAATAAACAACCAGATGTCTGATCGATGCTGGAAATGTAAAAAACATGAAGGATCTTTCTATCATATGTGGTGGACTTGTGAAAAGGCTATACAATTTTGGCAAATGATTAAGCAAGAAATTTCAAAGATTTTGGACTACAATATAAAGCAAGCACCTGAAATCTTTTTGCTGGGATTACAAAGGGAACATTTTCCAAAACAAAAGACAGAACATTGCTTTGGTACATGCTTTTGGCTGCACAGACATTATATGCGCAGTTGTGGAAGCAAAATAAATTACCAGAAAAATAGGACTGGATTATGAAAGTTATGCATTTGGAGCCAAATGGACAAACTTACTAGAACTTTAAAAGAACTTGATATAGATATAGGGAATGGGAGAAATTTCAAAAGTATGTTGAAAAACAGTGGAAGGTGAAAGGACATTTGGTGATTTTTAATAATGGTTAACTTTTTTCTTTCTTTTTTTTAGTGTAAAATGTCAACTACAGATAAAGTAAAATTATGGAAATATAGTGTTTTTTGCATATGAGGGTGGAGATTTATAGATAACAATTAAGATAGATAACACCAAAAATTAAGTATAGTAATATTATAAGACTATTAATTAAGATAAAAAATAATAGTAATAAGTAATTTTATTCTTATTTGTATTTTATTATAGTTATACGTTTTTAGAAGATTCTTAATAGGTTAATATTACTTTTTATTCTTTTTGTATTTTAAGTTGAATGCACCGGGGAAGTCATAAAAAGGGGGGAGGGAGATGGGGAATGTGATGCAATATGTTTGATGTTTATTTTTGGATGATTATTGATTAATGTTGCTGAATAATAAAAATTGTTTCACAAAAAAAAAATCATGATGTTGTAATGTTATTGCATGTGCAGGAGGATTGGTCACTGACGAAGTGCATGACACAGCCACACAATCCTTTTCAAAGGAAGCGCAAAACACACGGGGAGGGCTGGATCCAAATTCAAGAAAAAAATTCCCTGAAATAAATGCCCTTTTGTGGAAGGGGTTGTCACAAAAGTCGAAGCATTAGAGAGGGATTCAACTCACTGGGAAACTGTGGCAACCAGGGCTCTTTTTTTTTGAGCAGGAATGCACAGGAATGCAGTTCCAGCTGGCTGGGCATCGGGGTGTGTGGCCTAATATGCAAATGAGTTCCTTCTGGGCTTTTTCTACAAAAAAGCCCTGTGTGAAACAATGGTGCTGTTAGGGGGTGTGGCCTAATATGCAAATGATTTCCTGCTGGGCTTTTTCTACAAAAAAAGTCCTGGTGGCAACACTGAGGTTCCGAAAAGGTCTTGGAGACCACAGTGATCAGTTCCCTTGATATCAGCTTTCTGGCACATCTTCTTTTCTCAAATTCTAATAATCCAGATGCCTCTAGTACAAGGGGCCCAACTTTTCACATCCCCCCTTTCTTATGGAACAAACCAGCTGTTGCATTACGTGGTAATATTCCAAGCTGGTTTTAAAGTGTGTGTGTGGGGGGGGGGATAGGGTTACCCAGGGCTCTTTTTCTAGCAGGAGCTCCTCTGCATATTAGGCCATGCCCCCTGATGTAGCCAATCCTCCTGGAGCTTTCAGTAGGCCCTATAAGAAGATATTGGATTTATATCCCGCCCTCCACTCCAAAGAGTCTCAGAGCAGCTCACAATCTCCTTTACCTTCCTCCCCCACGACAGACACCCTGTGAGGTAGGTGGGGCTGGAGAGGGCTCTCACAGCAGCTGCCCTTTCAAGGACAACCTCTTCCAGAGCTATGACTGACCCAAGGCCATGCTAGCAGGTGCAGGTGGAGGAGTGGGGAATCAAACCCAGTTCTCCCAGATAAGAGTCTGCACACTAAACCACTACACCAAACTGGCCCTCTAAGCTCTTGGAGGATTGGCTACATCAGGGGTGTGTGGCCTAATATTCAGAGGAGCTCCTGCTAGAAAAAGAGCCCTGGGGTTACCAATCCCCAGGTGGAGATGGGCATCCCCCAGTTTGGAGGCCCTCCCCCTTCTTCAGGGTGATCAGAAAGCGGGGTGGGGAAAATGTCTGCTGGGCACTCCATTATTCCCTATGGAGACTGATTCCCATAGGGTATAATGGAGAATTGATCTGCAGGTATCTGGGGCTCAGGGGGCCCCTGTTTTTTGAGGTAATTTTCAGCAAAGCATCCCATTCTTCTCCTCAAAAGACCCTCCAAGTTTCAAAAAGATTGGACCAGAGAGTCCAATTCTGTGAGCCCCTGAAGAAGGTGCCCCTATCTTTCATGATTTCCAGTGGAGGGAAGGCATTTAAAAGGTGTGCGGTCCCTTGAAATGTGATGGCCAGAACTCCCTTTGGAGTTCAATGATGCTTGTCACAACCTTGCTCCTGGCTCCACCCCCAATGTCTCCTGGCTCCACCCCCAAAATCCCCGGATATTTCTTGAATTGGACTTGGCAACCCTAGTGAGACAGAACAAAAGGGAGGCTGTCATCACTGCAACTCCGCAGCCTACAAACTGAAACCGCAGGCGGGATGCAACTATCCAGCCTGGAAGGCAGTCAGGACACCAGGCTTAAAACCAGCATCTCCGGTTGCACACACCTTCCTTTCTCGCCCTTTGCCGGACACACTCATGGGGAGGAGGGGAGTGGCCTGGGTGAGTCATCTGCTCCTTGCCTCTCTGAGGCCCTTGGGGAGGGACGGTGGCTCAGTGGTAGAGCATCTGCTTGGGAAGCAGAAGGTCCCAGGTTCAATCCCCGGCATCTCCAAAAAAGGGTCCAGGCAAATAGGTGTGAAAAACCTCAGCTTGAGACCTGGAGAGCCGCTGCCAGTCTGAGAAGGCAATACTGACTTTGATGGACCGAGGGTCTGATTAGGGTGGCCAGACCATCCCGGTCTCCCGGGACTTTCCCGGTTCTGGCCACCCAATCCCGGCTCCCGGGCTACCTATACCGGGACCATTACAGGTCATAGAGTGTTTCGAGCCCGTCCCTGTGGCATCGGTCCCATCGTTGTGGGGCCCAGGGGGCCGGCGCAGTGGCACGCTGAAGCAGCCTGTCGGTCACTTCCGGGTTCCTGTCCTGCATCTCGACCTGTGACAGGCTGCTTCGGCGTGATGCTGCGCCGGCCCCCTGGGTCCCACAACGATGGGACCGATGCCACAGGGACGGGCTCGAAACACTCTATAACCCCTCAAAAGAACAGCAGTCTAGCTCGCTTCCCCCGAGCCCTGCCGCCATAAGCCTCAAGGGGGCTCATTTTGCGGCATCTCCTGGCGGGAGGGTGGCTTCGCGCGCGCGCACCCCTACCTTCCACCCCCTCCCCCAAGGTGTCCCTGGCTGGCCTTCAGACATTATGGTATACCTGGCGCTTTGGGGGGCTGGAACCTGGGGAGGGCAGAGTTTAGGTTTTCCTGACAGGAGCTCTCCGGGGGCCTGAGCCAGCCTTCGGGCCTCATGTTTGACACCCCTGTCATAGGGTTTTCAAGACAAGAGATGTTCAGAGGTGGTTTGCCATCGCCTGCCTCTGCGTTGCACAGCTGGAACACTCGAAAGACAAGCCACGCAGCTTTCTCCACTCCTTTAGATTTAAAAAAAAATAAAATTAAACCTGTTTTTTTATTTCTTTTGGAATGCATCACAAAGACGTCAGCTAAGGAATGGGGAAAGTGGAAGGAGGCCTTGCCTGCTCAGTGCAGGAACAATCCAATTTGGAATGTTCGAAAAACAGGCGGATGCCGTTTCGAGCACTCAAGGGCTCCGCTTGTAATCTGAAAGCAGAAGGCCGTCCAGACACACAGGTGTTCCTGTCTCAGCACCAAGGAATTATTTAGCCAGCCGCTTTCTCCACAGTAAGAGCCAAGAGTGGGGAGAGGTTGCCAACTGACCCCCTCCCTGGTCAATTGGCACCACTCCCTGTTCCCTTCGCTTCACGACCACAGCTTGCCTTCCTCTAAAGTAGTCTAAAGAAGAACCCGTCCTATTAACCAGAGGTGCACTCCTTTTTTGTTCCCCTCCATTCTGAAATTGCCAATTAACTATCCCAAAGTCACCGCCAAGATCCAGGGCTTAGATCAAATCTACCTGGAGAGACCAATTTAAATAATGAAGAGCAAAAGAGAGAGAGAGAACAGAATAAGTAGACTGAGCGTGGGTTAGATGGAAGTTGAAGGAAAAGAAGAACAAATTGTGGATTTTTTTTTCACAAAGAACCGGTAGGCTGAAAATATCTCACGGAGAGATGCCTTGTGGAGGGTTTTTTAATTTGTCCTGAGCTGACAAGTTGCAAAAGAGAGAAAGGGAAAGACAGGAAGGAGATGCTTTGGGGGCTGCTTTGAGACATCTCCCCTGATCTTAGGATGGATGCTAAAATAAGCCAGTGGGCCAGCCGAGGTGAAGTTCCAACTGAACATGCCCTAATCAGGTGTTTTGAGTCTCTTTGCTTGCTCCTGACTGTGTCTTACCAAATTCTTTCCGTGTCCAGTATTTTAGCATGCCCAATATTTTAGCGTGTTATAGAATTGTTCAATTTCAACTGCATGGAATTGTTTTATGAGTGTTGTTACTCTCCCTGAGCCGAGGGAGGAAGGGAGGGAGGAAGGAAGATCTCGCACCACAATTTTCCAGCAGCAATGAAAATGGTCTGGCTGTTCATTTTCTTTCCAGCTGGTTCACCACCCTATCAGTGACAGCCAGGAACAATGGAAGAAAAATGAGATGCAATCTGGAGATGCATTTTTAAACAATTCCTTTCAAAATCTCCGTTCTGAGACCAGGAATGAAAAAATACATTTGGGAGAAGTCTCAAGTCACAAGCGCCTCCCTGCGAAAAATCCAAGATCTAGCTTCATAGTCCCCCCCTTCCAGCACATCCCGGAACAAACTGCTCACCAGCAATCCCACCCCCCCATATCTTTGGAATCCAACATTAACTGGGGAGGTAATAAATGTAGTGAACACAACGATGGCAATGAGCCCTGTGTGTTGAAAACATCATTGAGCATCTGGCTGCAGTTCTGCCATATTGAAACTGAGAACATTACAGTCTATTAGAGCCCTGGATGACAGTACAATGAGGCTGCGGATGCCTCTTTCGCCGGCAGACAAGCAGGTTGCGCGATCAGCTAATAAGCCGCTTCCCATTTCTGTGCTCTGCTTTAATCTCTGCTCTGGGGCAGCCCCTTTGCCCACGCATTCGCACAAGATCTTTGGAAGGTGTTACATCAGCATCGTTCATCTTAGCTCAGAGCCAAAAGGGGGGATCCAAATAGGTTGATAGCAGAAGCTCAGCTGTCCGCAGCTGGAAATGGGTTTGCCGGGATTTCTTCACCATCTCCCGGAGTGCCTCGTGGAAAGTAGATTTTTGTGATACTGATGGGTATTGAACTTTTATTTTTTTGCAGCGAGTTTAAAGCTCTGCTGGAAGAAGAAGAAGAAGAAGAGGAGGAGGTTGGATTTAAACCCCACCTTTCGTTACCCGAAGGAGAGCGGCTCACAATCTCCTTTCCATTCCTCTCCTGAAAACAGACACTCTGTGAGGTAGGTGGGCCTGAGAGAGCTCTGATAGAAACTGCTCCTGAGCAGGACAGCTCTGAGTTATGACTGACCCAAGGTCACTCCAGCAGATGCATGTGGAGGAGTGGGGTATCAAACCCAGTTCTCCCAGATAAGAGTCTGCGCACTTAACCATTACGCCAAACTGGCTCTCATAACCATAATAGGGGATACTTTCCACTGTCAATTTCAGTAACAAACAAAATATGAAATTAGCCTTTCCTTCTAACAATGAATACTTGCAATGGAGCAGCCGTGCTAGATCAGACTGGGGTCTATATCATCTGGCATCCAGCTTCACACAGTGGGCAACCAGATGCTCCCAGAAGGTCACAAACAGGACCAGGAGACCCCCAGCCAGTGGCATTCAGAGGTGTGCTGTCTCCGTCCACAGAGGTTCTGTTTATCAGGGCTTCTTTTATAGCAGGAACTCCTTTGCATATTAGGCCACAGCCCCCTGATGTAGCCAATCCTCCAGGAGCTTACAGTGGACCCCGTAATAAGAGCCCTGTAAGCTCCAGAAGGATTGGCTACATCATGGGGGTATGGCCTAATATGCAAAGGAGTTCCTGCTACAAGAAAAGCCCTGTTAATCATTATGCCAAATAGCTCTGGATGGACCTCTCTGCCTTGAATTTCTCAGCAAAAGAGTCAGTTTCCTGAGAATTGTCAAAACAGCATTGTTTAAGGTGTCTCGGTGTGCCAGTTGTCTGCCTTGGAATTGATCAACCAATCCATCCAATTTCAGGTCATTTGCAGAATGTAAGATGGCCAGATCCTTGATCTAGCTGCTACTTGTGTGCACAGGGGAGGGCAGTTTAAAAGTCTAATTCAGAAATAAATACTCCCCCCCCCCTTAGGCTGCTGAAGAATTGAGACTTCATACAAGCCAAAGCCTCCACTCACAAGGTCGAAAACCACCTTTCATCTTTCTCTTGTAGCCCTAGAACAGGGGTAGCCAAATTTGCTTAACGTAAGAGCCACATAGAATAAACTTCAGATGTCTGAGAGAAGGAAGGAAGGAAGGAAGGAAGGAAGGAAGGAAGGAAGGAAGGAAGGAAGGAAGGAAGGAAGGAAGGAAGGAAGGAAGGAAGGAAGGAAGGAAGGAAGGAAGGAAGGAAGGAGGTGGAAAGAAAGCAACTTTAAAGGCATTCTCCAAGCTGCTAGCTGGCTTGGCGAAGTGATTTAGAGAGAGAAATGCTGCAAGAAATAAGGACGTTCACTAATCAAAGCCCAGTTACCCACCACCACCCCCGCCGCCTCCCAAGAAGAGGTTGGCTGTTGTGTCTCTGTATGATATACTTTTCTGCATAAGTTTTACCCACCCCTGCAGTGGGTTTGAATGGATTGTTCAATTAGCTGGAATGAAAGGACACAGAACAATTTACCAGTGTGTAAAAGAGGCTTCTTGCTAGGTCTCTGTTTGATTGCCACTGTCTCATTTCAGTCAGGCTGTTCTGAGGTCGAGTTCTTTGGTCGTATCTCTGTCCCCGTGCAAAAGGAGCATTCATTCCATCCACCTTCAGAGACACAAGAGAGGTGACCTTCACTGCCGGTAAATCTTTGTGCGTGTCCTTGTTCCGGAGCTCTTTTCTTCCAAACCGAGGCGTTTGCCTGGAATGGGGATTCATGCAGAAACACAGAGCTCTACTGTCAATGAGGTATTCATTCCTGTCTCTGGTTTGATAGAGCATACCAGGTAAGTAGCTTAGTAATCTTTGAAGGGGGTGGGGAGAGAAGGAGGAGGAGATTAGGTATATACCCTGCCTTTCACTCAGAGTCACTCAGAGAGGTTCAGTTCAGTTCAGTTTATTATTACAGTCATTGACCGGAACATTTTAGTAATCTAGATTCTAGAACAACTTTAAAAGTACCTTATAAAAAGTCCCACAAAGTGGTTTCCCTTCCTCTCCCCACAACGGACACCCTGTGAGGTAGGTGGGGTTGGGAGAGCTCTGAGAGAACTGTGACTGACCCAAGGTCACCCAGTTGGCTGCATGTGAAGGAATGGAGAATCAAATCTAGTTCTCCAGATTAGAGTCCACCGCTCTTAACCACGACACCAAACTGGCTCACTACATCAAACTGGCTCCCTCATGAGGGAGGCCGGTACTTTGCACATGGTGGCCAGAATTCGAACTGGGGCTTCTCCATTTGTTGGCTGGCATCAGTTGTTACTAATTAAGGAGCCCCACACTCCTTCAAATACGATCAGTCACTCAGTGGCCAGAAAGTTAACCAGTTGATCACCCTGGAGACACCGTGCACCAATGCACCGGCTGGCCCATGATGTGCAGTGTGTCATCCCCCCCTCTCCCCCCATTGCTCTGCCTCAAGGTCAAAGAAAGATTTCACTGCCCAGGCAGCTGTCTGCGTGAAAATGGATTTGCTCCGTATCTGGGCGAGATTGAATTTGTGTTTCTGAGCAGGCCTCTCCCCCTGATCGCCGGCTATGGATGGCTCACTTAAGCAGGGAAGGCGATTGTGCGGCTGGCCTATAAATCTCCGTCCGCATTGCTCCCTCGGAACCGGTAAAGAAAAAGGGGGGGGGACAATATTGCAAAGGCAATGAAATGCTTGATAGAGGAGTCGGCCCCCTGTGGGGAGGGGAGGGGAGGATACTTGGAGAAGAGGGCTCTCTGTCTCCCTCGCTGCATGGGGGGGCACAGCACTCAGGGAAATGGATCCTTTTGTTTGGGCCCCTTTGCCGCTGGCATCACATGTGCCAACATTGCCAGCCTGCGTAGGATTGCCAGGTCCAATTCAAGACTTTGGGGGTGGAGCCAGGAGACACTGGGGACTTTGGGGGTGGACACCGGGGACTTTGGGGGTGGAGCCAGGAGACACTGTGGGTGGAGCCAGGAGCAGGGGTGTGACAAGCATAATTGCACTCCAAAAGGAGTTCTGGCCATCACATTGAAAGGGACTGCACACCTTTTAAATGCCCTCCCTCTGTTAAAAATAATGAAGGCTAGGGGCACCTTCTTTTGGAGCTCATACATTTGGACCCCCCCAGTTCAATCTTTTTGAAACTTGGAGGGTATTATGGGGAGAGGCACTGGATGGTATGCTGACAATTTGGTGCCTCTACCTCCAGAGGCCCAGATACCCACAGATCAATTCTCCATTATACCCTATGGAATCGGTCTCCATAATGGAGTGTCCAGAAGACATTTCCCTCGCACCCTTCCACTTTCGGATGGCCCTGAAGCGGAAGGAGGGTCTCCAAACCCCTGCCCCCGCCTGGGGATTGGCAACCCTAAGCCTAGGTTCTATTCAGACCTGCCAGCTTTGGGGATAACGCCCTCTCTCTGTTTTTCTCCTTCTTCTGGTTTGCTTGGAAGCAACCAGCAAATTTAAAATCAGCTTTGTGCAACTTCCTTTTGCCCAGACAAAGTGGAAACATTCAGGCACTACTGCCCCCCCCCCCCCCAAAAAAAGTTCCTCTATAGAGAAAGAGTGGAATGTAAAAAGACATTGGACAATTTTTTAATAATGAGTATGAGAAAAGGGAGAAATTGAACTTTGATTGGTTAAGGGTACCTTTATAAGTGAACTCAAGTATATAACTTCGGCAGGAGTCTAGTAACGGAGGGAGGGGGGATTAGAGGGATCATACGGGTTAGGGATAGTAATGATATAAACAGACATTGTTACCATATGTTATTAATAAAATTGTTCTTATACTGCCACAGGAGGTGGTGGCGGCCACAAGCATAGCCACCTTCAAGAGGGGTTTAGATAAAAATATGGAGCACAGGTCCATCAGTGGCTATTAGCCACAGTGTGTGTGTATATATAAAAATTTTTGCCACTGTGTGACACAGTGTGTTGGACTGGATGGGCCGTTGGCCTGATCCAGCATGGCTTCTCTTATGTTCTTATGTTTAAACCAGAAAAAAAGTTCCTCTCAAAGCTGGTGTCCCCCCTCCCGAGCAATAGACCAGAAGTCCCCAGTGTGGTGCCCATCAAACCCTTTCCTGCCACCCACTGACTGTTTTGAGCAGGGCTTTCTTTGTAGCAGGAACTCCTTTGTATATTACCCCTGGTGTAGCCAGTCCTCCAAGAGCTTACAGGGCTCTTAGTACAGGCCATACTGGAGGAGGAGGAGGAGAAGAAGAAGAGTCGGTTTTTATACCCCACTTTTCTCTTCCCTAAGGGTCTCCAAGTGGCTTCCAGTCTCAAACCAACTTCCCTTCCTCTCCCCGCAAGAGGCACTTGTGAGGTAGGTGGGACTGAGAGCGCTCTGGGAGAACTGTGACTGGCCCAAGGTCACTCAGCGGACTTCCTGTGGAGGAGCAGGGAAGCAAACCCAGTTCTCCAGATTAGGGTCTGCTGCTCTTAACACTAGACCACGTCGGCAGGGTTTTGTACGTTTGCAGGGTTTGTTTGCCCTGACGCGGATGGCCCAGGGTAGCCTGATCTGGTCAGATCTCGGGAGCTAATCAAGGTCAGCCCTGGTTAGTATTTGGAAGGGAAACCACCAAGGAAGCCCAGGGTCTCTACACAGAGGCAGGCAATGGCAAAACCACCTCTGAACATCTCGTGCCTCAAAAACCCTACAGGGTCGCCTGAAGTCAGCTGGGACTCCAGGGCGCTTCACCCCCCCCCCCCCCAGCCTGTAAAGGCAGTGACAAGCCTGCCACCTGGTGGCCACAGAACTCAGAGCACCAGAAGCAAACCAAAACCGTCCTTATTTCGGGGAACCAATAAGATTAACAAGCAGCTGAGAAAATAATGACCTCCTCCCCTCTGCTCGGCACAGACTCACAGTGGGTCTTTCTAGGATAAGGATTGCGGTTAGCTGGGAGTCAGAAAAGAAGGCCAGGGAGCCTGGGAAGAGAAATGCATCAGAAGGGGATTCAATTAAAGCAGTTGGTGTTATTTCAGCTGCCGGCTGACCTTCTGTTGGCGGATTGTGGATTAATAGGGCCCCTGAGGGTCAGCAGACTTTTGTCAGTGGGAGGTCATGATTAGGAGAGAGAGTCCTGACAACTGGGAATCTTTCACAGTCAGGGCTTTTTTTTGTAGCAGGATATTCTTTGCATATTAGGCTACCCACCCCTCCCTCCTGGAGCTTACAGTAGGCCCTGCACGAAGAGCCCTGTAAGCTCCTGAAGGATCGGCTACATCAGGGGTGTGTGGCCTGATATGCAAAGGAGTTCCTGCTACAAAAAAAAAGCCCTGTCCACAGTGCTTCTGCATGGGAGATAATGCAATGCTTCTGCATGGAAAAGGGACTCCTGTTAGCTGGGGATCTCTCTGTGCCTTGTTAGAATGAGATATCCTCAGAGCAGGAAGAAGGTAACGACAGAGAGAGAGAGAGAGCAGGCGTCAGAGTTTAGTCATTTTGAAATTGCTTTTGCATACCCTGAATGCACTTTCAATCCGATTGTAATGGACTTCAGGAATTATTTGCAAGTAGATTTTGCCATTTCACACAGTAAGGGCTTTTCAGAATTCTCATTTCTCCTCGCTTGTAAATTCCTGTTTCTTTGGGGGGGAGGGGGGGAGTGTTTCCGTTCCACATGTGTTCTTCTCCCTCTAGTGGTCGATTTGATATTACACGGGTTATGTCTGGCGTTATCTCCCTGCATATTTAAATGGCATGTTTTTATGTAGGCAATAAACTGGTGTAATATCGAATTGACCACTAGAGGGAGCAAAACAGATGGGGAACAAAAAGAAACCCCCCCACACACACAGAGAAACAGGATTTACAAGCAAGGAAAATGAGGCACAAAGTGCATTGGAGTAGATTGAAAATGCATTATTCAATGTGTGTGAAAGCAAGAGAGGATGAAAGTATTTTGCTACGGTTTGCTGAAACTTGGAGTGTAGCCCTGGGGAAAGGTCCGCGGGGGATGCGTATGTTGGTGTCTGGTGGATCCTCCATCTCCATTTCTGCTCTTTGTGTACATTTTGCAAATTCCACAAGATGCGAAGCCCCACCAGCTCTCTCTTCCAACTTGAAATGGAAACATTTAGAACTCACCACTTGGCGAGCATGCAATAAAGCTAGTGGCAAAGGTGAACTTAGTCTGACCATCCTGAAACGCACGTCAGCGTTATTTACACCCAATGCGGAAGAAAGTACACCAAGCATGTGCAGAGTGCTTTGCCATTGTTTCCTGAGGAACTATCGAGGAACAGACCAACTGGTGGGCTGAACCTACCACCTGGCAGCTAAGTGTGATTGGCATTGTGATTTGGAAAGCGAGATGCGCTGGGGCCAAATCAGTTTGCAAGTCTAACCCTGAAAACCCAGGGGTGGGATTCTAGCAGGAGCTCCTTTACATATTAGGCCACACACCCCTGATGTAGCCAATCCTCCAAGAGCTAACAAGGCTCTATTTTGTAAACTCTTGGAGGACTGGTTACATCAGGGGTGTGCGGCCTAATATGCAAAGGAGTGCCTGCTAGAATTCCACCTCTGTGGAAACCCATATCCTGAATTCCAGGCAGGCGGAGATGAGACGTTACAATACTTGGGATCAAAAAAGTGAATGGGAATATTGGGGGCGGGGGAGAGAAGGTGGCATGATATTGCCCGATCTTGTTAGATCTCAGAAGCTAAGGAAGGCCAGTACTTGGAAGGGAGACCTCCAGGAAAAGCCCTGCAGAGGAAGGCCATGGCCAACCACCTCTGCTCCTCACTGGCCATGAAAGCCCCTTGCTGGGGTGGCCAGAAGTCAACTGCAATTTGACTGTGTCAAGATCGACTGATTCTGACTCAAGACTGGGGGGATCTTGGTCTGTTGCATCAGGCTTAGTTAAAATCATAATGGATCCACTGCGGCTAACGTTTTACCCTCTAGTTGTTCCCCCCCCCCTTTTCTTATTTTGATTGCAACTGGTGCGAAGGAAGTAGTCGGCGCCTTCTCAGGGCCTAAGATGGGAAAAGAGAGAAAGGATTAAGAAAGATGAAATGTGTGACTGACATGGAAGGTCTCCAGTCATCACAGCGGGGATGCAAGCAGAGGATAGGGAACTGATATGTACACTTTCCAACCAGCACTGTTTAACAGCCCTTGCAACAAAGAGAATTATGCCAACAGGTCCACCTTTCCTCGATTTTTCCACTGAACATTGTTGGCTTGAGCACTCAAGGAGGTGCTTTCTGATTATATATCCGCAGGAATGGCTATAATGTTAAAACACTTTTTAAAATTGGGGGGAGGGTCCTTTTCTGTCAGTGCAGGGATGTTGCAGCATGAAAGCCAGTTTGGTGTAGTGGCTAAGAGGGGCAAACTCTAATCTGGAGAACTGGATTGGATTCCCCATTTCTCCACATGCAGCTGCTGGAGTGACCTTGGGTCAGTCACAGTTCTCTCAGAGCTGTTCTCTCCACACCGGTTCTCAAAAGAGCTCTCTCAGCCCCACCTATCTCATAGGGTGCCTTTTGTGGGGAGAAGAATGGAGAGAGATTGTAAGCCACTCTGAGACTCCGAGTGAAGGATGGGGAATAAATCCAACTTCTTCTAGTACCCAGCAGCATTAAAAAATATTCTTTGCAGTGAAAACCAGTTTGATTGTGAGAAGACAAGGGTGTGAACATGAACAAAACTTTGGAAATGTAAAACAAAAGTCTTTTGCACCTCATAGAATAATATACTTGGAATATACCCCAAGGTCATCTAGCCCATCCTCCTGCACAATCCAGGAAATTCACAAATACCTTCCCCTAAATTCACAGGATCTGCATGGCTGTAAAATGGCCATCCAGCCTCTGTTTAAAAACCTCCAAGGAAGGAGAGCCCACCACCTCCCGAGGAAGCCTGTTCCACTGAGGAACTGCTCTAATGGACAGGAAGTTCTTCCTGATGTTGAGCTGGAAACTCTTTTGATGTAATTTCAGCCCACTGGTTCTGGTTCTACCTTCCGGGGCCACAGAAAACAATTCCACACCATTCTCTAGATGACAGCCCTTCAAGTACTTGAAGATGGTGATCATATCACCTCTCAGCCGCCGCCTCTCCAGGCAAAACATCCCCAGCTCTTTCAACCTTTCCTCATAGGACTTGGTCTCCAGACCCCTCACCATCTTTGTCACCCTCCTCCGGACCTTGAATGGCAACTGGGTCTGGTTGTTCAAGGCAGGGAGGGATGAGCCATTGTTTGGCACGGGTTCAAAGGCCATCTTTTAATATCTGGTGTGCAAAAACAGGTTTCAGGCTTCAATTCTAGCCTCCTGCAGAAGCTCCGTTGAAAGGAGACAGCTGTTGCTCCCCAAAATAGCTCTCCAGACGGGCAAATGCAAGGAACAGGCCCTGTCTGGGATGGAACTGGTTAATCAACCCTGCGGCCACAGAAGACAAAAGGGCCATTCAGACAGTCCAGCTGCTTGCCTCAGCTTCCTAACTCCATCAGCCAGAGACAAATACATTCCCAGTGCAGAGGAGTCAACACAGCAAAGGGAGATGGGAGGGGGGGGAGAAGACAAAGATTCTGGGCAAGGAAGGGGCTGTCTTGTAGAGTGGCCAAATTTCCAAATGGCATTCTGGGGTAGGACTTCTTCCTGCAGATTTCCCCAGGGCTTGTTTTGTAGCAGAGACTCCTTTGCATATTAGGCCACACACACACACACGATGTAGCCAATCCTCCAAGAGCTTACAGGGCTCTCAGTACAGGGCCTACTGTAAGCTCCAGGAGGATTGGCTCCATCTGGGGTGTGTGGCCTAATAGGCAAAGGAGTTACAAAAAAAGCCCTGCCAGGAACTGATGAAATTGACTATCATCAAGGAGAGGTGAAATTGACTGTCTCATGGTGGCATGCAGGGCTTTTTTTGTAACAGGAACTCCGTTGCATATTAGGCCACGTACCCCTGATGTAGCCAATCCTCCTGGAGCTTACAGTAGGCCCTGTACTAAGAGCCCTGTAAGAAGAAGATATTGGATTTATATCCCGCCCTATACTCTGAATCTCAGAGTGGCTTACTTACAACCTCCTTTTCCTCCCCCACCCCCAACAACAGACACCTTGTGAGGTAGGTAAGGGGCTGAGAGAGCTCTCCCAGAAGCTGCCCTTTCAAGGACAACTCCTGTGATAGCTATGGCTGACCCAAGGCCATTCCAGCAGGTGCAAGTGGGGGAGTGGGGAATCAAACCCGGTTCTCCCCGATAAGAGTCTGCGCACTTAAGCACTACATTCAAACTGGCTCTTGGAGGATTGGCTACATCAGGAGTGTGTGGCCTAATATGCAAAGGAGTTCCAGCAACAGAAAAAGCCTTGGACCTTGAGTGCTCACAGACATCACTAGACCCATTTCCCTGGAGTTTAGATTCAAAAAGATTTCCATTTCCTCCTCTCTGTAGTCCAAAACAGAATGTCTGGTTTCAGTCTTTCTAATCCTACCTGCAAACAAACCACATTGCTTTTGTTTCCATGCCATTCTCTGTCTCCTTGGGCCAATTCTCCCCCCCTCCTCCATAAATTTTGTGCATCAATAAATCACCGTTATCCATTATGCAGATAACTGTATTATAAATACTCTGCAAATGGTACATTAAAAACACATGACAGTATTATTTTATGAAAAGACGATTACATTGTATAGTGATGACTTTGTATCTATAAACCATATAAACTGCAAATAACAGCCCTAAGAGCGATGTGCGCAACACAAACAAGTCTCCAAATCAGCAGAGGGGGAAAGAAACAGAGAACTGATAAAGATAGCAACTATAACAAGAGAAACAAATCAAGGATAATTTCACTCCACCCCAATTTAGCTTAGCCGGGTTTTTTCTTTTGTAGCAGGGACTCCTTTGCATATTAGGTCGCCACACACCCCTGATGTAGGCCCTGGACTAAGAGCCTTACAGGGCTCTTAGTCCAGGGCCTACTGTAAACTCCAGGAGGATTGGCTACTACATCAGGGTGTGTGGCCTAATATGAAAAAAAGTTCCTGCTACAAAGAAGCCCTCAGTCTCTTTATAAGGGGGGGGGGGGGAGAATCAACCACAAATCATGGAAGATAGTTTGATCATGATAGCTAAATGCAACCTCCATATCCAGAGGAAGTCTACCTAAAGGCAGGATGTTGGGGTGGTGGGAGAGTGGCAGGGATCATTCTGTAGAAAAATAGGTGGCGGAGCCTATTAGCATAATTTGTTAGCATATGCTGCCCCCCCCCCCAACCAAAAGCAACCCGATGCAAGAAAGCAGAGCCCCAGGCAAGCGAGGCCTGCTTGGGCTGGCTAGAGATCCAGCCAGCACAAGCAGGCCTCACTCTCCTGGGGCTCCCTTGGGCTGCCCTCCCCCCCCGCCAGTCAAAAGGCCAGCAAGCCACCCACCATCCAAAATTATATAAGAAGTGGAGAAAGGGTTGTGCGGGCTTCTCCAGGGGTACCTATTGTACCGTAGAGTTTTCCCTCCCAAATGGCTACAGCATCTGGGAAAACCAGAGTTTCCCCAGAAACACCTAGAGCAGCTGCTGCACGCTGTCACGGCGCGATGATGTAACTTCCAGGTGACATCATCATGCCGGCGACGTAGGGGGAGGTTCCTTCCACCGGCCCAATGTGGGCTGGCAGGTCGGAAACCTCTTGAGTGGGGGAAGTCCCTCCCAGACCAGGGGTTTGGCAGCCCTAATGAGAGCTGCTAGAGGCGTGGCAAAGCCCCTGGTGGCTGGCTGGCTGCCCACTCTCCTAATCCAGGGATTGTTATGCAGCTGCACCTACTATTTAATGGACAAGGTAGGTGAGGAGAAGGGAGGGCATCAGAAAGGTTCAGGAGCTGTGCTCCTTTGCGCCTGCTGAATCTGAGGCCTGGGGAGCAGCAAAGAGAAAGCTGTAACTTACATTATATTCACAAGTGATGGATCTTAAATTGCAATTAATTAATTATTGCAATTAATTAATTATAATTATAAATCTATAATTTATAGAGGAGGAGGAGAAAGCCCAAGCTCTTCAGCTAAGCAGGACCGGTTCTGGCTTAATAGGGTTGCCAGGTCTGTGTTGGAAAATACCTGGAGATTTTGGGGGTGAATCCAGGAGTGGGTGGGGCTTAGGGAGGGGAGGGGCCTCAGCATGGTGCAATGCCCTAGAGTCCACCCTTCCAAGCAGCCATTTCCTCCAGGGGAAGCAAGCAGAAAAGAGAATCACGGGAAAAGACAGAAGAAAGAAAAGATCCGTAATAAATAACTAAGTACTTTGTCAACGTGAGAACTAACTGTGAGCTCATTGTCACTTGCAAATGGTGTTTGTTTGCTTATATGACCTGGCCGCTTTTCATATGCTTATACACATTTACACCGAGTCTTATATATAAATTGTCTAGAAGTAGTATTCAATTTGTATTCGTTATTTATTGCAGATCTTTCCTCGCTTTGTTTGTTTTCTCCAGGGGAGCTGATCTCTGCCAGCTGGAGATCAGTTGTAAAAGTGGAAGATCTCCAGGCCCCACCTGGAGGCTGGCAACCCTAGGTTAGTATTTAGGGGAGAGATCACCAAGGAAGTCTAGGGTCCACTATGCAGAGGCAATGGCAAACCCCCTCTGTTCATCTCTGGTCTTGAAAACCCTGCACAGTTAATACAAGTCAGCTGCGATTTGAAGGCACTTCTGAGACAGGGAAAAAAATATCTGGAGGCCTAACTTTCCCCCTCCCCTCCCGATAGGATATCTAAATTGTTAAAGTCTTTTGTCTGATCTTTATTGTCTTTTTCTGAGTTCTTTCCTAGAAGAGACTAAAGGTAAAGTAAAGGTAGTCCCCTGTGCAAACACCAGTCGTTTCTGACTCTGAGGTGACATCGCATCACGACATTTTCATGGCAGACTTTTCTACGGGGTGGTTTGCCATTGCCTTCCCCAGTCATCTACACTTTCCCCCAAGCAAGCTGGGGACTCATTTTACCGACCTTGGAAGGATGGAAGGCTGAGTCGACCTTGAGCCAGCTACCTGAACCCAGCTTCTGCTGAGATCGAACTCAGGAGATGAGCAGAGCTCAAATTGCAGGACTGCAGCTTTACCACCCTGCACCACAGGGCTGCTTTAGAAGAGATTAGGGGAAGGGTTAATTGTTGAAGGTTTTTCCCCCTTGGTCCCTTCCTAGAACAGCTTAGAGGAAGAGTTTTAGACGATACAGGGAAAGAATGTCAAAATCCAGATGTTCTTTGGACAGAAAGTTGGCTCTTCCTCTCCAAAAGTTTATACAGAGCTGGTTTCTCAACCAGGTGGCGTAACCAGGACGTGACCTCATGATGCCAGTTTCCAGAAGGGCAGGTTTCCGTGCCCAGTCCCTCCCCTGAACAGTGCTAAGATTCGTTCAGAAGACCTGTAGCCAGACACCAAATCCAAGGAGGTAAGAGGAAGCTGCAAGCTGCAAGTAAGTACCCTTGGGGGGAGGCGGGGGGGGGGGCAGATTCCGTAGACATCATCTGGCAGCAATTTGTACAAGGGCCTCTTGATTTCAGCTTGGGAGATTCGGCATTGGAGGGGAGAGCTGCTTTGTGACTAGATTGAGCAGAGGTAAGGGACCACCATGAATGGGGGGTGGGGTTTCTCCCCAATGAATTTTATTAAATGGGTTTTAAAACACAGAGATAAAGAACAACCAGAAAATATTAAGAGAAAATAAAAGAGATGCAAAACTAAACAGTAAAGCAAGAAGAATCGGGGGGGGGGGGGGGGATATAAAGAAATGACTTCTGGTTTTCTCCACAAGTGCAAGCAAAATTACAAACTTAACACTCTCTTAGTACCAAAGAAATAGCTTTTTCTTTTTTTTTTCCTACCCTCTAATCTTTTTGTCACCCTCAATCCTCAAACCCACATCTCATTAGTTCATTTGATTCCGTTTCCTGCAAAAAGTCTTTAAAGGGTTTCCAATTAGTGATAAATGTAGATAATGTCCTTTCTTTAATCAAGGAAGGAAGCTTAGCCACCTCTGCAAACTCCACCATCTTCATCAACCATTCCCCCTGTAGTGGGTAATGTTGAACTTCCCCATTTTTGTGCATAGATTCATCTCCCCGCCGTCATTGCGTATTTTTTAAAAAGGGCCCTTCCCTCCCCCAGCTGTCTGTCAATTAGTTCCAAAAGAAATGCCTCTGGTCTCATTTGAACATTAGCAACCACCACCATGAATGGGTGATGTTCAAAATCGAAAGCATGGAAACTCCTTGCTTGCACCCTGATCTGGATACCCCAGGCAAGCCCGACCTTGTCAGATCGTGGAAGCTAAGCAGGGTGAACTGTAGTTAGTACTTGGACAGGAGACTGTCCTTGAAATACCCAGTTAGGAGGGCGGAGCAGGCTCTATTCAGCCAGCTCACTGAATATCCTCCAGCCCACCAGTAGGAGTCTGTCATCAGAGGTCGCCATGACTTCCCGGCACAGATACACACACACACCTAAAATACACCAAAACAAAAACAAAAAAAGAAACTCCTTGTTTGCCACATCACTGCACCACAGAAAAATCAGCTGACAAGTCCAGCCTGCCTTAATCCAAGTTCCTAGTCCATATGCCTGCGTTTCTCCAGCAACGGGAGGGCACCGCTGAAACTGGCAATGCACAGGCGTGGTTCAAGAGAGCATCCACCTCCCCCAAAATAATTTCCTAATCAATGGTAGAATCTCTCTCTCTCTGCCTTCTCTGCCTCTCATCATTCCCTGATTTATGTATTTTGCCACCACACTCAGTGCACATACAAGAAAAACCTTCTGTCTGAACTTAGGACAGTGGAGAAAATGTGTGGGAATGGAAAGAGCCGTCAGTTGCAGCCAATTTACTGCAACCCCATAAGGTTTTCAAGATAAGAGGCAGTCGGAGGTGGCTTGCTATCCCCTGCCTCTGCATCGTGATCCGCAGACTTCCTTGGTGGTCTCCCATTCAAGTGCTCCCCAGGGCTGAGCCTGCTTAGCTTCTTGAGATCTGACAGTATCAGGTTACCCTGGGCTATCCCACTTGGGGGAGGAAAAAACAGAAATATGCGTCTTTGTTTCCAGTGTTGTGTTGGTGCCAGGGTGATTTAGATCCAGGGCCGACTCATCCACTAGAGGCCTGGGAGGGGAGTGTTGAACTGGGCTGCCCTCCCATCCCCATCCCCAAGACAAATGCCTAGTTTTCTCTGAGTGTGTGGGGGGCGGCAGCAGAGCGCTGCAGAAGGGAAGGGGGGAGAAAGGGGGCGGTGGTGGTGGCCCGGCCTGGGGTGTGCATGTGCCTAGGGTCCCCAGGGGTGCAGGGCAGTGGACAGTGAGTCTGCCTGGGGCGCCATGCACCCTGGGGCCAGCCCTGTTTAGATCCAGGGGAGAGGGGGATACCAATAAAAAATGCACCTTCTCCTTGACTGTTTTTCTGTAAGAATACAAAATGGTGTTATCTTCCATATGGCACAGAGCTTGGGTTGTCAACTTCCAGGGGGGGTCTGGAGATCTCCCAGAACTGCAGTCGCTCTCCAAACAACCAAGATCGGTTCCCCTGAAGAAAACCAAGATGGGCAGCTGTGCTAGTCTGTCTGTAGCAGTAGAAAACAGTAGGCGTCCAGGAGCACCTTAAAGACTAACAGAATTTGTGGCAGGATACGAACTTTCATGAGTCACTGTGCTCACATCTTCAGCTCTAAAGACGTGAGCCGTGACTCGTGAAAGTTCATACCTTGCCACAAATATTGTTACTCTTGAAGGTGCTCCTGGACTCTTACTCTTTTCTGCTCCAGAGAGCCAATTTGGTGTAGTGGTTAAGAACAACGGACTCTAATCTGGGAGAACTGGGTTTGATTCCCCACTTCTCTCCTCCAGATGCACCTGCTGATGTGACCTTGAGTCAGTCACAAGTTCTTGCAGAGCTGTTCCTCTCAAGAGCAGTTTCTGTCAGCGCTCTCTCAGCCCCACCTACTTCACAGGGTGTCTGTTGTGGGGAGGGGGAGGGGAAGGAGATTGTAAACCGCTCTGAGACTCCTTTGGGTAGTGAAGGGCGGGGTATAAATCCAATGTTTCTTCCTCTTCTTCTTCCTGCTGCTTTGGGGAGGTGGATTATATGGTATTATACTCTGCAGAGATCCTTCCCTTTCCCAAAATGTGCCCTCCCAAAACTCCACTATCCCCCCCCAAAAAAAAAAAAAATCTCAAGAAATTTCCCAACCCAGGGTTGGCAAACCTACACAGAGCTTAACCTTCAGAAGCTAGAAGAGGGAGGGTGCAAAAGGAGGGTGAAATCTGACTCTTTCTGTTGTTAGATGTTGTTCGGTTGGTCCCAATAAAAGGTACTGCCCTAACCCGGATGGCCCAGGCTTGCCTAATCCTGTCGGATCTTGGAAACTAAGCCGGGTTGGCTCTAGTTAGTGTTTCAGACAGTACCAAGGAAGTCCAGGTTGCTACGCAGTGGCAGCAGGCAATGGCAGGCCAGTGAAAGAGAAGGGTTCAAGGGCACTAGAGGAGCTTGAAAACTTCATGTTTCCAAAGTTTCTATTGCCTATGACTGGGGGGCGGGGGGAATGTGCTTTGAAAGCATACAGACTGTGGCTTGTCACATTGCAGTAGACAGAGGAGGTTATCAGGGAGTAGGATTGCCAGGTCTGTGTTGAGAAATACCTGGAGACTTTGCGGGGGGTGGAGTCAGGAGAGGGTGGGGTTTGGGGAGGGGAGGGGCCTCAGAAGGCTCCAGTGCCCTAGAGTCCACCCTTCAAGGCAGCCATTTTCTCCAGGGGAGCTGATCTCTGCAGGAGTTCTCCAGGCCCCACCTGGAGGCTGGCGACCCTACGACAGGGAGGGGAAGTAGTTAAGTCATCCTTGCCTCCCGTGCCATTCATCTACTCACACTGGCAATCTCCAAAAACTGCTTTTGCTAGATGAGGGAACGAATCGCTCAGCTGATCGCCAGATGTCGTTTGGGGCCTCGGAACCAGGGGTTTCAATTATTTAACCAACTAAGATATTTTTACCTCCCCCATTCTCAGAGGAGCACAATGAGGTTCCGTTGTATCTTCACAACAAGGCAGGTTAGAGCCTGAGAGAATGAATGGGCTGAGCTGCAAAGTGGGGGGTGGGGGGGAAGGATCTGAACCCCTGCCTCCCAGCTCCTCATCTGCCACTCTAGCCCACTATGCCACGCTGACCCCTCAAGCTTGCGTAGCCTAGTGGTTAAGGGACTGAGCCACAAATCTGGATGTCACTGGTTCGAATCTCACAACCGCCATCCCTTCAGTAGCCCTATTTGAGGCCTCACCACACATACACTCATCTGCAGGTCACCAATCCCCAGGTGGGGGGCTGGGGATCCCCCATTTTGAGGCCCTTCACGCATTTCAAGATTATCAGAAAGTGGGGGGAGAGGGGAGGGAAATGTCTGTTGGGCACTCAATTATACCTTATGGAGACCGGTCCCCATAGGGTATAATGGAGAATTGATCCATGGGTATCTGGGGCTCTGGGGGGGCTGTTGTTTGAGGTAGAGACACCAACTTTTCAGCATAGCATCTGGTGCCTCTCCTCAAAACACCCTCCAAGTTTCAAAAAGGTTGGACCAGAGGGTCCAGTTCTGTGAGTCCCAAAAGAAGGCGCCCCTATCCTTCATTATTTCCAATGAAGGGAAGGCATTTAAAAGGCGTGCAGTCCTTTTAAATGTGATGGCCAGAACTCCCTTCGGATTTTAATCGTGTTTGTCACACCCTTGCTCCTGGCACAACTCCCAAAGTCCCCAGATATTTCTTGAGTCAGACATAGCGACTCTATCCACAGTACAGGGAATAATAATGCTGTCCTACCATACAAGACGGTTAGGGTTGCCAAGTCCAATTCAAGAAATATCTGGGGACTTTGGGGGTGGAGCCAGGAGACATTGGGGGCGGAGGCAGGAACAAGGGTGTGACAACCATAATTGAACTCCAAGGGAGTTCTGGCCATCGCATTTAGGGTTGCCAAGTCCAATTCAAGAAATATCTGGGGACGTTGGGGGTGGAGCCAGGATACTTTGGGGGTGGAGCCAGGAGACATTGGGGGCGGAGCCAGGAACAAGGGTGTGACAAGCATAATTGAACTCCTAGAGAGTTCTGGCCATCACATTTAAAGGGACAGCACACCTTTTAAAATGTCTTCCTTCCATAGGAAATAATGGATAGGGGCACCTTCTTTTGGGGTCATAGAATTGGACCCCCTGGTCCAATCGTTTTGAAACTTGGGGAGTACTTTGGGGAGAGGCACTAGATACTATATTGAAAATTTGGTGACTCTACCTCAAAAAACAGCTCTCCCAGAGCCCCCAAAACCTCCAGAACAATTCCCCATTATACCCTATGAGAATCTATCTCCACATAGGGATTAATGAAGACATTTCCCTCTCCCCCCCCGCCCCCCGTTTCTGGCGAGTCTGAAGCAGGGGATTGGCCTCTCTACTCACCAGTTGCTGCCAGCTTCTTCATAGCAACACAGACACACCGTCCCAAATTGAAGCCTTTCAAGTCAAGCCTCCAGAGGTGCAAAGGCACATGGTCCTGGGGCTTCCCCCCCCCCCCCCGCCATACAGCTGACTGGGAGTGGGAAGCAGCCTGGGAAAACGGAAGAAAGGCTGCTGCGATCGGGGCTGGGTGGGAAGGGAAGGGCAAGGAGAAGCTGCTGGGATGGGGGCTGGGTGGGAAGGGCCGCCATTCCCCCCCCCCCCCGCTTTCTGGATTTTTGGCGAGCGGGGAGGGGAGGCTCCAAATCGGGGGTCCCCTGCCCAGGCGGGGGATTTGGGAAGCCTAAAGACAGTTGTTAACATTATGATACTGTGTGTAAAGCACTTTGAAGAACACAGAGTGTTGTTCAGCTGAATTTCTCTCTCCAGAGTCAGGCAGTACAGGAACATTTAGTCAGTCTCCTAAAAGTAGCAAACAATGAGGCCAGGGGCAACTACCAAAAAGGCCCCGCCAGCTTGGTAGTCATAGCCAGTTCTTCCAACCACAGCACGTAATCTCTGTCTCTTCCTTCTCACAGCTATAGGAAACTCTGCAATGGCTTATCAGGTCACAGCTCTTTCCCTAGCTTGCATGATGACTCTCCTTCATGGCCTCCAGGCCTCCCTATGCCCTCCGCTGCCCATGCCGAACAATGCCACCGAGTTCTCCTGCTCCTCCCCTTCTCTTCAGGAGTTCCCAACAGGCTTCCCCAATGAGACTCTGCTCATCTCTGTGGAGTTCACAAACATCTCCAAGATTGGCGCAGATGCTCTCGTGGGCCTCAGCAAACTGCAGGAGCTTCACCTGTCCAGTAACAAACTGAGATCTCTTCCCGACGGCCTCTTCCATGACCTTCCAGAGTTGGCCACTTTGGATCTCACTCGCAACCTCCTGGAAGACCTGCCACCAGGGATCTTCAGGAACTCCAGCGTCTTGACTCAACTGAGTCTCCATGGAAACCAGCTGGCCACCCTGCGGCCATCTTGGTTTCACCCCTTGCGTCACCTCGCCATGCTCGATCTCTCTCATAACCAGTTCACGGAGGTGCCCCCCTTTTGCTTCAGCAAGCTGGAGAACCTGACAGATCTGGACCTCTCCTTCAATTTTCTCCACACCTTGACTCCCCAGATACTAGAAGGACTACTCCATCTAGAGAAGCTGAACCTAGAAGGCAACCAGCTCCAGTCCATTGCAGATGGGACTTTCCAACGTACACCGAGCCTGAAGTTTCTCTTCCTCCGAAACAACACCTTGGCCAGTCTCTCAGCTGGGATCTTTGAGCCGTTGAACCTTCTGGAACTGTTGGATGTCTCCTACAACAAGCTCACCTCTCTCGTGCCTAAGTTTTCAAGTCAGGCAATGAAACTCAGTCTTGATCTATCAGGCAATCCCTGGGCATGCAAATGTCACATGAGTGCCCTGGTGGCCTGGCTGAAGGAACATTCTATCTTTCTGTGGGCTGAGCAACAAACCATCTGTGCCACCCCAAAGTACCTGGAAGGGCAGATGATAACATCTCTCGCCCCTGGCAAGTTTGGCGCCTGCTGAAACATAAGAACATAAGAAGAGCCCTGCTGGATCAGACCTGTGGTCCATAGGGCAATACCAGGCTTTGTAAGATGGTTTATCTTAAATTGTTTTTGTTGATTTTAAACTTATGTATCCCTATATGATGTACATCGCCTAGAGCCTGGCATTGCCAGGATGGGGCTATTAATTAAGCCAAATAAATCATGATAATAATTCAGACCAGCATCCTGTCTCATATAGTGGCCAACCAGTTCCTCTGGATGGCCACCAACAGGGCAGAGAGGCTGAAGCCCTCATAAGAATATAAGAGCCCTGCTGGATCAGACCAGTGGTCCATCTATCCAACATCCTCTCTCACACAGTGGCCAACCAGTTCCTCTGGAGGGCCAACAACAGCGCATAGAGGCCGAGGCTTTCCTTGATAAGATCCTAAGAAGAGCCCTGCTGGATCAGGCCAATGGTCCATCTAGTCCAGCATCCTGTCTCACACAGTGGCCAACCAGCTCCTCTGGAGGGCCAACAGCACGGCAGAGAGGCCAAGACCTTCCTTGATAAGAATGTAAGAGCCCTGCTGGATCAGACCAGTTGGTTCATCTCGTCCCGCATCCTTTCTCACACAGTGGCCAACCAGTTCTTCTGGATGGCCAACAACAGGGCATAGAGGCTGAGGCCTTCCTCTGATGTTACCTCCTGGCACTGGAATTCAGAGGTTGACTGCCTCTGACTGTGGAGGTTCCCCTCAGTCACCATGGTGAGTAGCCACTGATAAACCTGTCTTCCATGAATCTCTCTAATCCCCTTTAAAACTGCCTGTTTCTGTGGCGGTCACTACATCCCCTTGCAGGGAATTCCACATTTTAATCCCTCTCTGTGTAAAGCAGGATTTCCTTAAAATATATTTTTATCTGATTCCTCCTCCCCCCACTAGAACATGCACGTCATTCTCATCAAACCAACTTCTGCCAACCCCAGTGAAGGGCTTTCAAGGCCAGTGAGAAGCAGAGATGGGTTCACCATTGCCTTTCTCTGCAGAGTCTTCTTTAATGGTCTCCCCTCCGAGTACCGCCCCTGCTCAGCTTCCAAGATCAGGCTAACAGCCGTGCCACCTTCCCCTTCCCCCAACTAGAACAGCGGTGTGAACTATCGCAAAATGTCCACAAGTTTTGAAGGCGGCATTCAATTTGAACAAGCTGCAAGCAAATTCACCTTAACAGTTAGATGAGGTCAAAATTTTACTCCCCCCCCCCCCCCCAGCACTGTGCATTTCAGCAATGGCTTAGTTCAGGGCCTTTAAGTCAAAACTTCATTTTAGCAAAGCAATGGGATTTCATAGAATCATAGAGTTGGAAGGGACCTCCAGGGTCATCTAGTCCAACCTCCTGCACAGTGCAGGAAACTCACAAAGACCTCCCCCTAAATTCACAGGATCCGCATGGCTGTCAGATGGCCATCTAGCCTGTTTAGAAACCTCCAAGGAATGAGATTTGTCCATTTGAAATGCACACATAGGGTTTAGCAGGGCTTTTTTTTTGAGCAGGAACACACAGGAACGGAGTTCCGGCTGACTTGGCATCAGAGGGTGTGGCCTAATATGCAAATGTGTTCCTGCTGGGTGTTTTCACCAAAAAAAGTCCTGGGTCTTAGACCCATTCCACTGATTACAAAACAGGCAACTGTGCTCACGAGAGGGTGCAGATGAAGCAGAAGGCTATGAAATCTGAGGCAAACCAAGAATGCTTTTGAGTAAAACAGGAACGAGGAGGAACCTCTACGGCTAACCGAGTTTATTTCGGTGCGAGATTTCAGGGGTCAGCCTTCGCTGCTCCAGAGAGCTTTAAACAGACATTTCTGCAGAAGCATTTCTAACCTGAATTGCAGGGGGGAGGGCAGAGGGGAGAGGAATGGCTGTGCCAGAGAGAGAGCTGTTATAAATCATTCAAGTATGAGTCCCCAGCGTAAGGGATCAGAACAGACATGGTTGGTACACTCGATGACAGCTGCGAGAGATCACAGGTTCTAGCCTGCCATGGAGTTCTCTTTGGGAACTAATTTTTGAAATGGTCCGAGTGGTGTTCAAGATCTGGAAGAGTGGAATTGAGGCTACGGATGCCAGCCTCCAGGTGGGACCTGGAGATCCCCTGGAATTACAGCTCATCTCCAGGCTACAGAGAGCAGTTCCCCTGGAGAAAGTGGTTGCTTTGGAGGGTGGACTCTATGGCATTGTATCCCACTGAGGTCCCTGTCCTCCCCAGACGCCATCCCCAAATCTCCAGGAGTTTCTCAACCTGGATCTGGCAACCCTATACCCCATCCTCCACCGATGGCCGGGGGGGAGACTCGGCAACCCTAAATTGAGCACAGAGTTATCAACCTCCAAATATGACTTGGATTTAGGGTTGCCAGTCCCCAGGTGGGGGCAGGGGATCTCCTGGTTTGGAGGCCCTCCCCCCCCCCCGCTTCAGGGTCATCAGAAAGCAGGAGGGGGGAGAGGGAAATGTCTGCTGGGCACTCCATTATTCCCTATGGCGACCAATTCCCATAGGGCAGGGGTGGCCAACGGTGGCTCTCCAGATTTTTTTTTTGCCTACAACTCCCATCAGCCTCAGCCATTGGCCATGCTGGCTGGGGCTGATGGGAGTTGTAGGCAAAGGCCACCCCTGCCATAGGATATAGCAGAGAATTGATCTGTGGGTATCTGGGGCTCTGTGGGGGAGGGGGTGCTGGGAACCAAATTTGCAGCATAGCATCCGATGTCTCTCCTCAAAACACCTTCCATGTTTCAAAAGAATTGGACCCATGGGGTCCAATTCTATGAGCCCCGAAAGAAGGTGCCCCTATCCTTCATTATTTCCAAAGGAGGGAAAGCATTTAAAAGGTGTGTGGTGCCTAAGTGTGATAGCCAGAACTCTCTTTGGAGTTCAATTACGTTTGTCACAACCTTGCTCCTGGCTCCACCCCCAATGTCTCCTGGCTCCACCTCCAAAGTCCCCAGATATTTCTTGAATTGGACCTGGCAACCCTATCTGGATTCCTCCTGCAAGTAGAGTTTATCTCTGGATTTTGGCCACTGTGTGACGCAGAGTGTTGGACTGGATGGGCCATTGGCCTGATTCAACATGGCTTCTCAGGTTCTTGTGTTCACCCTCCACCCTCAAATCTCCATGAATTTCCTCACCTGGAGTTGGCAACCCTAGTTCCCCTAGAGAAAATGGCTGCTTTGAAGGATATACTCTATGGCATTATAGTCTGCTAAGGTCTCTCCTCTCCCCAGACTTTACCCTCAAATTTCCAGGAATTTCTCAGCCCAGAGTTGGTAACCTTCTCTGGACCCCATTCTTGGGGATTTGGGCACCCCTTAAATACCATCCTGGGATGCACTGTCAGCTCAAGCTAGATCAGTCCCTGGATCTCTGCTTGGCATGTTTGTGCTCGTGTTCACGAGATGAGGATATATTAACGCTATATTAATTGCTTCCACAATCAGCATGGGTTGTTTTCCTTTCTTTATTTCCCCCCGTTTTTTAATTGGGAACAAAACGACATTCTCTGCCGCTGCGGTCTCTCGCCTGGAAATTTATGGCCCAGCCATCCTCCCCGTGGAAGTTTTAAATTAAACCCAATTGCTTAAAGCTGCTGAGCAACTGGCTGTGATTTAACAAAGCAATAAAAATAAAATTCGGAAAGTAAAATCACATTTGCAAAGCCAAAACGGGTGTCCGGATTGTTCTTTTCCCTTTTTTTCCCTTCCTCCCCCCTCTTCTGCCCCCGCACCCACTTCTTGCTTTTAAATAATTATAACCGTGGCTATAAACAGAAAAGAATAAAATTAAGCATTGGGTAGTATAAAGGGAGAAGGGAGCTGAAATGGGGAGGGAGGCGAGGGAGTTGTTCAGGAAGAACATGGTTGAAAACAGGGCTTTTTTGATGTAGCCAATCCTCCTGGAGCTCACAGTAGGCTCTGTACAAAGAGCTCACTAAGTTCTTGGAGGATTGGCTACATCGGGGGTGTGTGGCCTAATATGCAAAGGAGTTCCCGTCACAAATAAAAAACCCTGGTTGAAAAGTCCTGGATTGGGGCAGGAATTGGGGTCAGCAACGCTGGGCATCAGCCAGGGCTCACTAACCCAAAGCCAGCATGGTGCAGTGGCGAAAGAGTCAGCTTAATCTCCAGGAGACCTGGATTCGAATCCCCACTGATGCCATAAAAGCTGGCTGGGAGACCTTGGGTCAGTCACACATGCTCAGCCTAACCTACCTCGCAGCTGCAGTATAAATGAAGCAAACAAATAAATCCAAAACTGGTTAATCTCCCCTAGATCTGGGGTGGCCAAACTGCAGCTCGGGAGCCCCATGTGGCTCTTTCACATATAATTGTGTGGCTCTTGAAATCCCCTCTGCCCCATTGGCTGGCTTGGAGAAGGCACTTCTCTCTTTAAATCACTTATCCAAGCCAAGCTAGCTGGAGGCTTGAAGAATGCATTTAAAGTTAAAGTTACTTTCTTCCAACCTCTCCCTCCCTCTTCCATCCCTCATCTATTTTTTCCTTCCTTCCTTCCTTCCTTCCTTCCTTCCTTCCTTCCTTCCTTCCTTCCTTCCTTCCTTCCTTCCTTCCTTCCTTCCTCTTTATTCTAATTTATTCTATGTGGCGCTTAAGTTAAGCAAGTTTGGCCACCCCTGGCTTAGGCTTTCATTTCAAATCTGACGTTCATGTCTTGCAGCTCTCAACCCTCTGGTGTTTATTCTATGCGGCTCTTCCGTTAAGCAAGTTTGGCCACCCCTGCCCTAGACTGAGTCTTACAGGAGAGGGAGAAAAAGTTCTCTCTCTTCACCTCATCACCAGATGCCAAGTTTAACAAAACTCCATCACTTCCCTCTCTTCCCACACTTGTCGTTTCTCCTGTGTGATTCTCCTGTGCAGCGTGCACATCTCTGAACTGACCGCTGATGGCAGGCGCAATCACAGACACACACACCCCTTCCTCCCAGGTGACTTCAGTGATCAGAGGTTAAGTCCAGCAAACACCAAGGGGCACCATTCAAGCTAAAAGGTAAAGGTAGTCCCCTGTGCAAGCACCAGTCATTTTCGACTCTGGGGTGACGTTGCTTTCACAATGTTTTCACGGCAGACTTTTTATGGGGTGGTTTGCCATTGCCTTCCCCAGTTATCTACACTCTCCCCCCAGCAAGCTGGGTACTCATTTTACCGACCTCGGAAGGATGGAAGGCTGAGTCAACCTGGAGCCAGCTACCTGAACCAGCTTCCACTGGGATCGAACTCAGGTCGTGAGCAGAGGGCTCTGACTGCAGAACTGCAGTTTTACCACTCTGCGCCACGGGGCTCTTACCAGTTACCATTCAAGCTAACCATGTATTTTTCAACACAAGTAGGGTTGCCAAGTCCAAGAAATATCTGAGGACTTTAGGGGTGGAGCCAGGAGACACTGGGATGGAGCCAGGAGCAAGGGTGTGACAAGCATAACTGAACTCCAAAGGGAGTTCTGGCAATCACATTTAAAGGGACCGCACACCTTTTAGATGCCTTCCCTCCATTGGAAATAACGAAGGATAGAGGCACCTTCTTTGGGGGCTCATAGAATTGAAAACCCTGGTCCAATCCTTTTGAAACTTGGAAGGTGTTTTGGGGCGAGGCATCAGATGCTATGCTGAAAATTTGGTGCCTCTATCGCAGAAAACAGCCCCCCCCCCAAGTCCCAGATACCCACGGATCAATTCTCCATTATACCCTATGGGAATTGGTCACCATAGGGAATAATGGAGTGCCCTGCAGACATTTCCCTCCCCCTCCGCCTGCTTTCTTATGATCCTGAAGTGGGGTGAGGGCCTCCAAACTGGGGGACCCCCTGCCTGCACCTGAGGATTGGCAACCCTAAACACCAGCTTTCATGGGTCAGACTTCATGTCCCTACTTAGTCATCTCTTTAATAAACATTGCAGATGTCCATCACTCAGAGCCTTGGCTGGGATGGGGCGATTAATCAAACCTTAACAACAGCAATAACAACAACAATAATAGTCCCAACCTCTTTATTATTTATTTATTTACTTTGGATTTATATCCCGCCCTCTCCGCGAACGGACTCAGGGCAGCTGATCGACCAGAATTTACAGGATTAAATTAAAATATTAAAAACAATAAGCTTAAGCAATATTAAAATCAATTAAAACAACATTGTCGTGCTAGTCAACGGAAACTAAATAGGCAGGATCACAGCCTTCTTGGGCAATTTGGTTCATATTGCTTTCATAGTTATTTTAACTATGCCAGTTTGGCGTAGTGGTTAAGTGTGCGGACTCTTATCTGGGAGAACCGGGTTTGATTCCCCACTCCTCCACTTGCACCTGCTGGAATGGCCTTGGGTCAGCCATAGCTCTGACAGAGGTTGTCCTTGAAAGGGCAGCTGCTGTGAGAGCCCTCTCAGCCCCACCCATCTCACAGGGTGTTTGTTGTCGGGGAGGAAGGTAAAGGAGATTGTGAGCCGCTCTGAGACTCTTTGGAGTGGAGGGTGGGATATAAATCCAATATCTTCTTCTTCTTCTTCTTTAATCTGACCATGGTCCTTATGATGGTCTCCAATTCCTCATAGCTAGTGTTGCTCAGCCTCTATTCAAGCGGCAGTCCTCTCCCATTTAGATATTATAGGCCAATCAAAATAATTCTGTTTCGCAGGTCCTGAAGAATTGGGAAAGATCCCGCAAGGCCCTTACGGCCTCCAGGAGGGTGTTCCACATCATCAGCACTACCACTGAGAAGGCCCTGGCCCTTGTGGAACTCAGTCTGGCCTCCCTTGGTCCAGAGATAGAGAGCAGATTTTGAGCTCCCAAACGCAGTGCTCTCTGGGGAACATATGAGGAAAGGTGGTTCCGTAGATAGACAGGCCCCCCGCCATATAGGACTTTAAAGATTAATACCAGCACCTCAAAATGAATTCGGAACGCAACGGGCAGCCAGTGCAGCTCGTTCAGTTGATTGTGCTCCCATCTTCCACCTTCCCTCACAGAATATGTGCTCCAACCCCAAGATGCAGCTTGGTGAGTTCTGACAATGCCTCTGAACATGAGCAAAGGGAGAGCTGGGGAGAGGATGATTCTCCCCAGCCTGCAGAGATTCTGGGTTTCCATGTCCCAAGCAGCAGAACTGACAGCTCACATATAAAATCAGGTTTCAAACAACAGGCCCTAAATATTGGCACTCCGTTTCAGTATAGAGTTGGCACTTCCAGGTTGGGAAATTCCAGAAGATTTGAGGGTGGAGCCTGGGAAAGGAGCAGTTTGCAGTGGGGAAGGGCCTCAGCAGGGTATAATGCCATAGAGTCCATCCTCCACAGCACTCATTTCCTCCAAGAGAACTGATCTCTGTAGTAGGGTTGCCAAGTCCAATTCAATAAAAATCTGGGGACTTTGGGGGTGGAGCCAGGAGACTTTGGGGGTGGAGCCAAGATCAAGGCTGTGACAAGCATAATTGAACTCCAAAGGGAGTTCTGGCCATCACATTTAAAGGGACGGCACACCTTTCCAATTCTTTCCTTCCATAGGAAATAATGAAGGATAGGGGCACCTTCTTTTGAGCCGCATAGAATTGGACCCCCTGGTCCAATATTTTTGAAACTTGGGGGGTATTTTGGGGAGAGGCACTGGATGCTATGCTGCAAATTTGGTGCATCTATCCCAAAAAACAGCCCCCCCAGAGCCCCAGATACCCGCAGATCAATTCTCCATGGTTTTCTATGGGAATAAATCTCCATAGGGAATAATAGAGTTCCCAGCAAACATTTCTCTCTCCTCCCCCCGCTTTCTGACGACTCTGAAGCGAGGGGAGGGCCTCCAAACCGGGGGATCCCCTGCCCCCACCTGGGGATTGGCAACCCTACTCTGTAGCCTGGAGACCAGCTGTAATTCCCAGAGATCTCCAGGCCCCATCTAGTGGTTGGCAACCCTTATTTCAATGTACACCAAAGGCTGGAGACAGATCATATTGTTTTAGAAAGCTGGATGTGCTCTGAAAGGGAGAACACTGCTCTGGGTGTGTCCTTGTCCTGGCGTCTCCTCTGGTTGAACAGCATCAACAGGTTTTTGAGGTTTTGCCAAAACCTGCCAAACCAGAGATGAACAGGGCAACTTGAAGAGTAATAAACCTCCTTTGGATCGAGGAGTCCAGGCGGATGGTCAAGTGAGGCCTGTTGGTTGTCTTCATCTCTGCAGGCTGTTCTCTGCTTCCAGTATATATGCAAGGGGGTGTTCCAATGAACTAGCCAGCCACAGAGAACATACATTTCCTGCTTCTATGCTGCGGCCACAGATGCAAGCCAGTTCAGTGCGTCAAACAGGAGGAGAGACAGTGTCATTTGCCACAGACCCCTGTCCCTTGCAGTCTGGCGTATCCCTGTGTTTGACATTCCCCAAGTCTGTCAGCATCATCGGCATCCTGTCCCCACAAAAAGACCTTCTGCTTACCAAGCAGATGCTCTACCACTGAGCCACCATCCCTCCCCAGCCAAGCAATTAAGAGAGCCATTTTCAGTACTGAGAAAACAACAGCTACCCACAATCTCCCTAACAAAGGATTGGTGGGCCAGTAGATACAGTAGCCAGCCCACCAGAGGGCAACAGCAATACCAGATTCTTGTGAGTCTGATATCCCAAACAAAAGCAGGCCTTATTGTTTAGAAGCAAACAAAATCATTACTTAGAAATACAAAAGGGCAGACCTCATTTTGGGCAGGAGCTCACAAGAGCGCAGCTCCAGAACCTCCAAATTTTATTGTACTCATTCTCCCCCCACCACCACCACCACACACACACACACAAATACTTGCTTCTGGGCTCCATTGTTCAAACACCCTGTGAGAAATTTGCTGAACTCTAAGATCAGACAAACTTTCTAATAGTTTCCCCCACAACAAAATAGGAAAATAACCGAGACATATAAAGCAGACAGATGGAAATCTTCATCATGCCATCTTGGCCGTCTAGGAGAAAGTAATTTAAAAAGTACGATGGGAGTAAAGTTTTTATGATGACAATTATAATTCAAGAAGCCTTTTAAGGTAGATGCTGAGCTGATCTAATTTAGTACTCCTTCTGGTGATGTCAGGGTGTGTGTGGCATATGCAAATGAGTTGTGCTAATGAGCTCCGGCACCTCTTTTTCTATGAAATGACCCTCGCGAAAAGGGTTTATAAAACTGTGTCAGATGTCAAGAATACAGAGAGACCTTTTCTTCCCTCCCTTCTCCCTTAATATTATAATTCAGGGCTATCCAACTGATCAGTGGGGGATTTGGGGTAAAATCAGTGGGGGATCTGGGGTAATTAAACGAACAAAAAAAAAATCCTTCCTTGCATAATGCATAATTAGCTTGCAGAATGCACTGCCCCAGGTTACAGCAATGGTCATCAATTTAGATGGTTTTGAATGGAGATTAGCCAGATTAACTAGGGGAGAAGTCTTATTCATCATGGTTGAATGGAACCTCCACATTCAGGAATAGCAGGGTTTTTCTTTGTAGCAGGAACTCCTTTGCATATTAGGCCACACACCCCTGATGTAGCCAATCCTTCAAGAGCTTACAGGGCACTTAGTCCGGGGCCTACTGTAAACTCCAGGTGGACTAGCTACATCAGGAGTGGGTGGCCTAATATGCAAAAGAGTTCCTACTACTAGAACAGCCCTGAGGAGCAGTGTGTATTTAAGCACTGTTGCTTGAAGGCAGAAGTGAGGTAGAACTGTCCTCAAAGCACTCCGTTTGGTCAGTCTTGAACCCAGAAAACAGGTCTAGAACAGAAGTCGCCAATCTTTTTGAGCCTGTGGAGACATTTGGAATTTTGACATGGCATGGTAGACGCAGCAACAAAACCTGCACAGCCAATTAAATCCCCAGTTGTCAATCACAAGCTCTGACTGGCCCCAACTCACTTCCTAAAAACACTCGGCAGGTGCTGAAAAAGGTGTCAGCAGGGGTTGCCAGCCTCCAGGTGGGGCCTTGAGATCGTCCACCTTTACAACTGATATCCAGCTGGCAAGAGCAGCTCCCCTGGAGAAAATGGCTGCTTGGAAGGGTGGACTCTGTGGCACTGCGCCATGTTGAGGCCCCTCCCCTCCCCAAACCCCGCCCTCTCCCAGTTCCAACCCCCAAAGTCTCCAGGTATTTTCCAACACAGACCTGGTAACCCTAGGCATGGCGCTCCCAAGACCATCACGTTGGGAACCCCCCATCTGGACAAGAATACATAAGGTTGCCAAGTCCAGTTCAAGAAATATCTGAGGACTTTGAGGGTGGAGCCAGGAGCAAGAGTGTGGGAAGCACAATTGAACTCCAAAGGGAGTTCTGGCCACCACATTGAAAGGGACTGCACACTTTTAAATGCCTTCCATCCACTGGAAATAATGAAAGATAGGGGCACCTTCTTTTCGGGCGGCTCATAGAATTAGACCCCCTAGTCCAATCTTTTTTGAATCTTGAAGGGTATTTTGAGGAGAGGCACCAGATGCTATTTGGTGCTTCTACCTCAAAAAACAGCCCCCCCCCGAACCCTAGATACCTGCAGATCAATTCTCCATTATATCCTATGGGAATAAGTCTCCATAAGGAATAAGGAGTGCCCAGCAGACATTTCCCTCCCACTCCCGCTTTCTGATGACCCTGAAGTGGGGGAAGGGCCTCCAAACCGGGAGATCCCCTGCCCCCACTTGAGGATTGGCAAGCCTAAGAACATAAGAGAAGCCATGTTGGATCAGGCCAATGGCCCATGCAGTCCAACACTCTGTGTCACACAGTGGCCAAAAAAACCCAGGTGCCATCAGGAAGTCCATCAGTGGGGCCAGGACACTAGAAGTCATCACACTGTTGCCCCTCCCAAGTACCAAGAATACAGAGCATCACTTGCCCCAGACAAAACGTTCCAACAAGCCTTCAGTCTGCTCCATTTGTACTCTTATATGTCGCAGAGACCCATTTGTTATTATCCTTTAATCAAGGGGACCAGAAAAGCCTGCTAAAGGACATCAACAAGGGATATTTAAACCAGCATCCAACTTTTTTGTTCTCCCAGGAACCCAGGCAAGTGTAAATCTACGAAGGAATTTTAATTTTCTGAACCTCTCTGGAGCACAACACTCCAAAAGGAGGACTGGTTCTCTCAGCAGAATCACCTTCCAGAGTGCTTGAGCAAAGGGAGGGGGTTGCTATGGTAACCCCAGAGCGCATAGCACATGGCAACTGTGGTTCAAAAGCCTCCTGCCGTTGCCATAGACACAACACCGGCCTACATTCCAGTTGCAAGAAAAGCAATTTTCAGATTTTCACATTAATTTACCAGGATCATTGCTGGGGCGGGGGGAAGAAAAGCAAGGAGATATCAACAAAATTCGGAGCTCGTCTTGGGACACTGAGTTTCTCCACTCTGCGTGAACCAAAATGTTTGAATTCATTATCTCCAATTTCTGCCCAACTTGTCTCCCCAGTGGGGACAGAGTAGCTTATAATGTGATTCCCTTCTTCATTTTACCCATGTGAAAACCCACCCATGGCTTCGGCACACAATCCATGCACAGCAGGTGCGTCTCTGTGGGCTGCTCTGAATGGTATCCAAAGGGGGTATTTGCAGCACGCATTCATCTCCTGTGGAATTCCAGCTTTCCACCATGGGAAGCCGGTTCACACACATACACACACGCGTGCGTGTGCAAAACAATCCACTGCTGAGTGTCTAGCTCCTGGCCAGCTGCAAATCTAATGTCAGCGACAGAACTTCTCTGATCACTTCGGTTTAGGGCTAAGCCAGAGAACGGCCAGGCCAGGGCTCTTCTCTCCTTCCGACAATCTGCCTGCCCATCAATCAGCCAATGAGAACCAGTAAAATGTAGTTCAAGGCAAATTAGAACTTGGGAGACCCAGGTTCAAATCCTCACTCAGGCACAGAGCTAAGGATGGGCTGTCAGCTAGTTGCTCTCTCAGGCTAACTGACCTCACAGGGTTCTCGTGAAGTTAAAATGGAGACAGGAGAGACAAATCCATTGCCCTCAGGTTCTTGATAACAAGGTTCTAGGTAGGTGGGATAACTACAGCCCAGGAGGGGCCAAACTTGCTTAACAACAGCCATATTGAATAAACATCAGATGTTTGAGAGCCATAAGACATGAATGTCAGATATTTGAGAGCAGGCAGGCAGGCAGGAAGGAAATATATGGGGGAGGGGGAAAGAAAGCAACTTTAACTTTAAGGCTGGCTTGGCTTGAAGAAATGCTTTAAAGAGACAAATGCCTTCTCCAAGTCAGCCGATGGGGTGTTGGGGGCTTCACAAACCACACAATATGTATGAAAGAGCCACATGTGGTTCCCAAGATGCAGTTTGGTCATCCCTGCTAGAGACAAACATTTGATTCCAGTGAAATCTTCAAGACAAACAAATTTAATTCTGGGTATCAACTTTTGTGCATACAAAAGCTGATACCCAGAATTAAACTTCCTTGGTCTTGAAGGTGCCATTGGACTCGAACTTTGTTCTGTTATTCACACCAACATGGCTGGATCAATGTTCTAGATAATCTACGTAGCATCTAAGTTTATCCCTAAGTAGCCATCAAGAAGATGCATTTCCATTAGATAGGTTTACATGTTCTCTGACTCCTGGTAAGTAGGACACTTCGTTTCTTGTCCCAATAATGAAAAGCGGGGCTTTTTTTTATAGCAGGAATGCACAGGAATGCAGTTCTGGCTGGCATGGCACAAGGAGGTGTGGCCTAGTATGCAAATGAGTTCCTGCAAAACAATGGTGATATCGGGGGTATGGCTTAATATGCAAATGAGTTCCTGCTGGGCTTTTTCTACAAAAAAGCCCTGATGAAAAGCAAACATGGGGTATTGGGGTGGGGGGAGGGATATGAAAGTTCTGTCTGGAGCTGTTCTTCAGTGACCCTGAAAATGGGTTACCAACCTCCAGGTGGAGCCTGGAGATCTCTTGGAATTACAACTGACTGAGATTAGTTCCCCTGGAGAAAATGGCTGCTTTGGGAGGTGGATTCAATGGCATTATGATCCCTTCCCAAACCCTGCACTCTCAACACTCTACCCCCACCCCCAGTCTCAAAGAATTTTTCAATTTGGTGTGAGAGCCATTTTGATGAGCAGCAGACTCTAATCTGGAGAACCAGGTTTGATTCCCCACTCCTCCTCCACATGGCCTTGGGCCAATCCCAGTTGTCTCAGAGCTGTTCTCTCAAAATCAGTTCTCTCAGAGCTCTCTCAGGCCCACCTACCTTACAGGGTGTTTGTTGTGAGGACAGGAAAAGGGAATGTAAGGTGTTCGGAGACTCCTTTGAGTAGTGAAAAGCAGAATATAACAACCAACATTTCTTCTTCTGCCAGAAGGTGACAACACTAGCTCATCCACACATGCAAACTGTGGTTCTATTTAGCAACCTAATGCAAGGTTCCCAACTCTAGAGTTACAACGTTCCTGGAGATTTGGGAATGGAGCCGGGGGGGGGGGGCGGTATAGATATAATGCCACAGAGCCCACCCTCCAAAGCCCCCCTTTTATCTCTGTCATCTGTAGATCGGTTGTAATCCACTCTCCTCACCAGGAGGCTGGCAACCCATCCAAATGCTTGTGGATCAGAAGAGCGATTAAAAAAAAACCAAACATAGCAATTCAAAATGAAAGTCTTTGCCTCGAAGACCAAATCACAAGCTTGTGCACAGAGAAAAGGAAAGCCGATACCTGAAGGAAGCTTTTATAGAGTTGTTGATCTCGAAGGTGTTGCTGGATTCACTGTTCATGTGCTCAAACACACCCTTCTTCCAAACCTCTTCTTTTCTTCCAGCCCCACTTAACTTTTGACTCTTAGCTTTGCTTCCGATTAAGTCGTGGTCAGCAGTACAAGAACCGAACCAAAGGCAGGCAGGCAGGCTGGTTCAACCTCACAGACATGCATTCCCACGCTCATACCCAAAAGCACTTGTATTACAAGTGCACAGGAAAGCTTACACCTTCAATAAAACTTTGTTGGTCTTAAAGGTGCCTCTTAGGGTTGCCAATCCCCAGGTGGGGCCAGGGAATCCCCCGCGTTGGAGGCTCTCCCCCAGCTTCAGGGTCATCAGAAAGTGGGGGTGGGGAGGGAAATGTCTGCTGGACACTCTATTATTCCCTATGGAGACCAATTCCCGTAGCGTATAACAGAGAATTGATCTGAAGGTATCTGGGGCTTGGGGGGGGGGTCTGTTTTTTTGAGATAGAGGCACCAAATCTGCAGCATAGCATCCAGTGGCTCTCCTCAAAATACCCTCCATGTGTCAAAACGATTGGGTGAGAGGGTCCAGTTCTATAAGCCCCAAAAGAAGATGCCCCTATCCTTCATTATTTCCAATGGAGGGGAGCCATTTAAAAGGACTGTGGTGCCTTTAAATGTGATGGCCAGAACTCCCCTTGGGAGTTCAATTATGCTTGTCACAACCTTTCTCCTGGCTCCACCCCCAAAGTCCCCAGATATTTCTTGAATTGGACCTGGCAACCCTAGCGCCTCTCGGGCTCCAGCTTCGTTCTGCTGCTTCAGACAAACACAGGAACTCGCCCTATTAATTTATCTTTGTGTAACAAGTTCTAATCGCAAAGTTCCCGGCCTTTGGCACTCCGTCGCTCCCTATTGGCTGGAGCCGAGCCCTCGCTTCACCGGATTGGTCCTGACGCACTGAAATGCAGCGAGGCAGTCTACTTCTCGCCACGGCGATTTTTGTTACTCCAGAATCGATTGTTGCCAGTGGCGCGGCTGGGCTCCGGAGCGAAATAGTTACACCCGCGGGGTAAGTGGAAAGTTCGGTTTGCGATTGCAGGCGTGTTGCTAAATTAATTACGCTTCCAGACAAAGTTCTCGGCGCTGGGAGAGGAACGTTGCTTAACTTCCACTTTGAGGCTGGATTGGTTGGTGGCTAAAATGGAGTGTTTGTAGCCCCAGCTCGGAGGGGGAGTTTTAAAAGGCGTGGCTGAAATTTGCTTTTTTTTTTAAGAATTGCAACTTCGCTCCTATCGGTTTCTTTCCTTCCCCACCCCCTTCCCTCCACCCCAAAATTCCAGCTGGCGCGCGTCTTTCTCCTGCCCTCCTGCAAACAAAGTTTAAAAAAAACTTCCAAAACCCCTTAGTTTCTTGCAAAAATGTATTTATTTGACTCCTAAACGCTATCGAAGTGTCGGTTGGTTTGGTTTTCAGGTGGGGCTTTTAAGTCTGTTTTTAAATTCTTGTTGCAAGCCTCATTGAAACTTGCTGGTACCTCGTTGCGTTTCTTAGCGTTCTTTGGCACCTTTAAATATCTGTGAGTTCTAGTGGGTTAACTTTCCTCATCAAAGCAGTTATTTGAAAGGGAACTTAGTTTTGGAAAGGAATTCCTATGCGGGAGAAAGTTGGGATTTGGAGTGTATACGTTATCACTGAGTAAATATTTTGATAAAGGTTTAAAATTCAAACAGGTATGCAGTCCATTAGTATCTGCTGGGAAACAAGCTTTGGCTTTGACGGTTCCAGCGTGGTTTAGTGATTAAAGTGTCGGACTAGGATCTGGGTTCAAATCCTGTACTCATTCTAGGGAAGCTCACTGGATGACATTGGGCCAGTCACACACTCTTAGCCTAACCCACATCGCAGGGTTGTTGTGAGGATAAAATAGAGGAGAGGGGAATGTAAGTCACTTGGGGTCCCCATTGGAGTGAATGGGGGGTACAAAAGAAGTTAATAAAATCTAAAATGCAACCAGGTTGAGCTGGATCATACTTCCTGTTTAGTTATTAAGTGAATAGCTGTAGCCTTTTGTAATTGCTTTCATCCTGGTGACTTTGTTTCTAATTTTTAAAATTGCAGCTATGTGTGTATATATATCTGCAGGGTGGTGTTGGATAAGATCTGAGTTCGAATTCATGCTTATTTATTTGCTTCATTTGTGTATCACCTTTCTCCCTAAAGTGGCTCGCATTGTTCTGCTCTCCTCCAGTTCATCCTCACCACAGCCCTATGGGGCAGGTTAGGCTGTGACTGACTCAAGGTCACCTAGCAGGTTTCCATGGCTTACTGGGGACTCGAACCTGATCTCCTAATTCCTAGTCCTGCACTATACCACACTGGCTCTCACAAAGCTCTGCTGTTCAGCTTTCTGAATGATGGTGGATCAGCCTGTGAGTCTCAATCTAGCCTACCTCACAGGGTGACTGTGAGGCTGCAAAAAGGGAGGAGGTGTATATGCTGTCCAAAATGCATGAGGGGGGGTGGGGCTAAATTACTTACATAAGTACCTGCATAAAAGCACTCTGGGGCGTTGGGAAAAGATGACCGGAATCATCTCAAGGCCACAATCCTGTATATACTTCTAGCCAGGGGTGGCCAACCTGTGGTTCAGGAGCCACATGTGGCTCTTTCACACATATTGTGTGGCTCTCAGAGCCCCCACTGCCCCCATCAGCCAGCTTGGAGAAGACATTTGTCTCTTTAAATCACTTCTCCAAACCAGTCATCAACTTGGAGAAGACGTTTAAAGTTGATTTCTTTCCCCCTCTCCCCATCTGTTTGCCTTCCTTCCTTGTCTTACAGCTCTCAAATACCTGATGTTTATTTTGTGTGGCTTTTACATTAAGCAGGTTTGGCCATCCTTGCTTCCAAGCTCTTTGGGGCTAGCTGTGAGTTATGGGACTTCAGTAGATCTCTGGAACTGCTCTGCCACTGGTTCACATAGCTCCAGATTCAGGGCTCCGCCCACAAAGGGCTTACAGTCTGAATTTGGGCGGGTGAAGTAAATATTGGGGTGAGGTGGAATGGAGAAAGAAACTGCTTGTGTTGGTGCCTTGATTTTGCTTAAGATCTTTCAAGTCATTATTGTTAATTTCTTGCTCTGTTTTCTTTGTCTGGGTCAGGTGCATGTGATTAATGGGGCGGATCCGCTTTGGCAGAACTGTGTGGTGTAGAGTGTTTCATCATGTTCCCAGGGCTGGGACACACAATCTCTTCCATTTTCAGCTACAAAAGTGGCATTCTTAGAGTTTCCAGCTCCTGGATGAAAAATTCCTGGATGTTTTTGGAGGGAAGGGGTGGCAGAATCTGAGCATAGCAGCATTTGAAGAAGAAGATGATGATATTGGATTTATATCCCGCCCTCCACTCCGAAGAGTCTCAGAGCGGCTCACAATCTCCTTTACCTTCCTCCCCCACAACAGTCACCCTGTGAGGTGGGTAGGGCTGGAGAGGGCTCTCACAGCAGCTGCCCTTTCAAGGACAACCTCTGCCAGAGCTATGGCTGACCCAAGGCCATGCTAGCAGGTGCAAGTGGAGAAGTGGGGAATCAAACCCGGTTCTCCCAGATAAGAGTCTGCACACTTAACCACTACACCTCAGTGAAATATACTGTCATGTCCATCCTCCAAAGCAGCCATGTTCTTCAAGGGATCTGATCTCTGTTGGCAGGAAAACAGTTGTAGTTCCAGGAGATCTCCAGGCCACGTCTGGAGATTGGCAACCCCGTGTGGCTTGCTGGGGGGGAGAAATGATGCCTTTACTATCAAAAGTATGGGGTAACTAGCGAAACTCCCTCTAAGCTATGGAGTCTTGTGAGCAATAAATTCTACTTTGTGAGCTACTGGCGTTAATGTGAGCGAGTGATTGGGCTACTGCAAATCAGTTTGCTCTAGGGCCATCCTTCCTGTGAGCCAGAGGTTAAAACACTGTGAGCCAGAGGTTAAACTGTGAGCTAGCTCACACTAACTCACCTTAGAGGGAGCACTGGTAACTAGTCCTTACGTTATATCTTGCTCCTCCTCTTTTCCAGTGTTCCCTCTGAGGATGAGAAACCTGTGTTATTGATTTATTTTTTTAAAAGCAACTCTGCTATGCGAAACGTGACCTATGACTTGGATGGTCTTTCCTCCATATTGGAGGTATTGTGCCCCTGGGTAATCTTGCCTCTTGCCGAGTCATTCCCAGTGGTGTGGTGTCTCCTTACTTACTCTCTGGTTGCAACATTTGGAAGGATTCTTGTGGAAAGCACACGTTGCATGACTAACTTGTGCTGCAGTGAGTAATTTCATGTTGCGGCGTGTGTCCCCGAGGTTGACCTTCTCCTGAATGAGTGTTGAAAGGACTCCCGCAGTTTCTAAATGAGTAAGCTCAGGTTGAGCCTGCCGGCAGCTGACCCAGTAGGGCAGAGTTGAGACACTACACAAACACAACCCGCTTCCCTGTCGCACAAAGGGCAGGGGCCCCTTCTGCCTCCAGGGCTCCCTTTTTACCTTTCTGTTTCCTCCTCGCACTGGCCCCGAAGATGGCTTAAGACAGTGATAATTACTAGTTTTAAAATGGAACTGGCATTCTTCTAGTCCTCATGGGTGTATCTGGTTCTAAAAGATGGCAGGTGATATTTTAATACTGCAAAAATATATTACAGCTAGCCATCAATGGCTTGTGTGGGCTACTGCAAATCAGTTTGCTCTGGAGCCATCCTTCCTGTGAGCCTACCTGTCTTTTGACACGTCGAAGGATGACCACATGTTTTTATGGCACTAAGCCTCCGGGGCTTTCCTTTGTTCCTCCGTTTGTCTTTTTTTTTTTAACTTAAAATGTTTATTTTACCTTAAACTCATATAGTACATTCTGTCGGTAAACCTTTGAATTTACAATTACCAAGAACCCCAGGGATGTTAAATAATAACCCGGGATCATGTTAAATAACCACCAGATCCCTCAATCGAATTTCTTAACTTTTGTCTTAGGCATGCCACCCACATTGCTTCGGTTTCCTATTTCTCAGACACCATGCAATTTCTGGATTCAGAGTGTAGTTGCATTCAAAAACAGAGGCAAATCCTTTATTATAGTTTTCAGGAATTTCCTTTTACACAACTGGAGTCAACTACATTTCCCACTCAGGATCCTGCACTCTCATTCTCCCACCCCCCCACCCCCAATTTGGAGAAGACAATAATGTTGGGAAAATGAGGATGTTATAAGGATGCTCCCTTCCTCTGTTATTAGAGTTGCCAATTTCCAGGGGGGCAAAAGAACAATGGCAGCACAATATATAGAATACAAAAATATCAAAAAATATTGTGCAAGAACACACACTCTTGACTAGTATATACAAAATTAAGAAAATTGTATTATCATGTAGTAACCAACCTACAAAAGTAGGCATACATTCCTATTCCTCCAGTAGAAATTAAAGACAAACAAGAGTCTCACATACAGTATTACAGGGAGGACCCCACACAGTCTCTTAATTTTCCAAACAGAGTACTAAGACTCAGCAATAAAGTTCCACAGGAGTCCCTCCGTTGCTTGCTGACTTCTGAAGGAGAAATTCTTCCCTTCACGCAAACTCCGGCTTTGATTGCGTTCCGCTGCTCCTGCAGCTTCCCTCGTAAGCCAACTGAAAGTTCCAGCCAAGTTCTCTCTCAAACGCCCATTTTGGTATCTTAATTAGCGGCTTTCTCCCTTGGAGAAAATGGCTATTTTGGAGGGTGGACTCCATGGCACTGTAGCCTGCTAAAGTTTCTGCCCTCCCTAGGCCGCACCCCCAGAATCTCTCCAGGTATTTCCCAACCCACACGTGTTAATCCTCCCTGTTACCCGTACCTTGGCCAGTCCCACATTCTCAGCCTAACATGAAATGAGAGAATGTGAGCACTTCTGAGTCCCATTTGGGGAGAAAGGTTCAGAGATGTTAAACTCATTTGTTATGAGGGCCGAATATGACATAAATGAGACCTTGTCGGGCTGGGCCATGTGTGTCATAAAATGTAATGCCAGGTAACAGAAATATAAACTTTATAGAGAACACAAACACTATTAAATATATATAGAAACTTAAAATAAAACATGCTTAAAACATTTGCACTTGTTGGTCTTAATGGTGCTTTTTTTGTAACGCTCTTGTGATCCAGGGAACTGGGCAAAGGAAGCTCTGGCTCTTTCCTTCCTTCCTCAGGGGACCAGGAAGGGGAGGAGCCTCAGCCAATAGATGAAAGAGAGGCTTAGGTCATTAGCTCTGCTGTGCAATTGCGAGAGCCTGGCAAAGGAAGCTGTCTCTCCCCCCCCCTCCCCAAGATAGGAGCCTCAGCCACTGGAGAAAGTAGAGGCCTTGCTCTGTAGCTCCTGTGTGATTGAGCAAGCCTGACAAAGCAAACTGTGATGCAGAAGGAAACGAGAGAGGGAGAAGGAAGATAACAGCTCAGAAGCTTGATAGCAGCCCTCCAGGGCCCCAGTTTGTCCCCCAGGCCGCACCCCAGGGGAACAAATCCCCAGGGATTTGACACCCCTGGTAGAGATTGACTAAATTTTTTTTAAAATATATATTTTCCATTGAGACTCCAATGGTGTTAAATGAAAGCGAGGGGAATTGGGTATGTATTTGATATTTCTATACTGCTGCTCTTGACTGTTCAGAACATATTCCTTTTTCATTTCTCTCTGAACTCTTACCAAAGGGGTGCTCAAGGCATCCAACGGAAGCTTTAAAGCAGTTTTTAAAAAAAAAAAATCATTGCATATTAAATCGGGGGCCATAAAACAGACACGGCTTGCGTTAAATCAGCAGCAGTAACATTTTTTTAGCAGCCACAGGGTGGTATTAGTATGGAAGTGAAACTAAAAATGCCAATAAAATGTTAAAAATAACTGGTGCCAGGAATAATCGCCGGCAACTGTTTTGAAACAGTGACGTGATGTTCAAAGACAAGAGCGTGAAGTTTGTTAAATTTGCAAGGAAGTTAAATAACACACATAACATGCAGTTGGCCAGGCCTTCCTACACTAATGTATATCTAACTGGTGCTGGGAACTTGGCACACTTCGGGAGGATGTTCCACAGTCGAGGGGCCACCACAGGAAAAGCCCTGCCTTGTGTGGCCAACCATCAATTGAGAGAAACTTTGGAGGAGGACAGTTCTGTGATCCGCAGGACCCACCTTCTGCAAGGAGCCTGTCATGGCAGATATGGCCATGTGCTGAAATTTTAAGAAGCCTGCCAGCCTCTTGTCCAGCGCAGGAACATAATAATAATAATAATAATAATAATTTTATTTATATCCCGCCCTCCCCACCTTGGCAGGCTCAGGGCGGCTAACAACATTTTATAAAAACATACAGTAGTTAAAAGCCTTTAAATTTAACAATATAAAACAGTGAACACTAACTTAACAACATTAGAACAATCCAGTAAGTACAATTATTCAGCGGTATAGGTCTTCGAACCGCATTGGCGGATCCTTAATTGCCGATCTTCTTAGCAGTCCAAGTGTGCAAGCTTAAACAAGGTGGTCTTGCAGGCCCTGCGGAACTGATCAAGGTTCCGCAGGGCCCGCACCTCCTCGGGGAGTCAGTTCCATAGGGTAGGGGCCGCGATTGAGAATGCCCGTACCCTAGTGTTCTGGTATTTAGTCTCCTTTGGCCCAGGGATGGTCATTAGATTTTTCCCAACTGACCTCAGTGCTCTCTGGGGTTCATACGGGGAAAGACGGTCCCTCAGGTAGACAGGTCCTCGGCCATATAAGGCTTTAAAGGTAATGACCAACACTTTGTACTGTACCCGGTATATGATCGGCAGCCAGTGCAGTTCACGTAGCCCCGGCCGTATATGTTCCCGTTTTGGGAGTCCCAACAACAGCCTGGCCGCCGCATTCTGCACTAGCTGCCATCTCCGAGTTCGGCACAGAGGTAGCCCCAAGTAGAGGGCATTACAGTAGTCCAATCTTGAGGTGACCGTTGCGTGGATCACTGTTGCGAGGTCCCGGCGCTCAAGGAAAGGGGCCAACTGCCTTGCCCGCTTCAGATGGAAGAATGCTGACTTGGCAGTGGCTGCTATCTGGGCCTCCATCGATAATGAAGGCTCCAGTAAAACACCCAGGCTCTTTACCTGGTGCGCTGCTTTCAATGGCGCACCATCAAAGGCCGAGAGAGCTATTTCCCTTCCCAGAGCGCCGCGACCCACGCAAAGGACCTCTGTCTTCGCTGGGTTCAACTTCAGCCCACTCAGCCTGAGCCATGTCGCAACAGCCTGTAAGGCCCGGTCGAGATTCCCTGGTGCGGGGTCGGGCCAGCCGTCCATTAGTAGATAGAGCTGGGTGTCATCTGCATATTGATGGCAACCCAGCCCAAACCGCCGGGCAATCTGGGCGAGGGGGCGCATATAGATGTTGAACAACATCGGAGAGAGCACTGCTCCCTGGGGCACCCCACAGTCCAGTGTGCGCCTCCGGGACCGTTCACTCCCGATAGCCACCCTCTGTCCCCGACCCAGGAGAAAGGAGGAAAGCCATTGCAAGGCCGACCCCTCAACCCCAATGTCGGCGAGGCGGCGCGTCAGTAGCCGATGGTCGACTGTATCAAATGCAGCCGACAGATCTAACAGCATCAGCACCACAACGCCGCCTCGATCCAGTTGCCGTTGGAGGTCATCTACCAAGGCGACCAGCACCGTCTCTGTTCCATGGCCCGACCGGAAGCCAGACTGACATGGGTCTAGGACAGAAGCGTCATCCAGAAACCTCTGAAGCTGCGACGCCACGGCCCTCTCAGTTGCTGATGTGGTGTGCAAGAACACACTGGGGTTCTCTTGTTCTTTCCACAGCTGCTATCCAAAGCAGGGGACTGGGGCCTTCTATAGGCTGCTACCACTCTGGTATCGGTCTGTCTGGGGGGGTCTCAGAACCCACCTGACTGCTGTCTTCTCAGCAGGCATCTTTTATCTGAAGAGGTGTGCAGACCCAAGCAGTATAACGAGTTTATTGTAAATGCTCAAAAGCAAACAAGCGGGTTGTAACTTTTAGTACAGTAGTGAACTTGGGAAAACGGCAAAGGTGGTACAAAGCAACAAAAGCCCTGATGTAACAATGTGTCCCGTTCCTCAATTGACTCGCCACTCTAGATCAGGGAACTCTCCTGTTGCAGCCCACTCTCCAACTCAGCCTTTCCAGAGAGAACAACCTTCCCTCTCTAGCTGGGCCTTTTATTACCTCCCTTCCAGGTCCCACCCTTCCGGTATCCTCTGGACAACTTTTTCTCTCCAAAAACGTGGGTGCTGCTCACCCAATCAGAGGGGCAGGAGGGAGCCTGGGAAATGTAGGTTCTGTAGCTACTCTAATACTGGCTTCCCTTGAGCATGTAGGCCTCACTAGGCCTAGGATCATGACAGCTGCCTAGATCTGACCTTCTCTCACCTTATGGATCCCCTTTCTCTAGCAACAATCTTGTGACCATTCACTGACAACACAGCAGCCTAGTGCCTGTTTCGGGGTAGTAGGGTCAATCTAGTTGTTTGTCAAAAGCAAGCCGGATCTTCAAGATGGAAACAAAGCAGGCCGCAGCCAGGTTTTTTCAGTTGCCAAGCTTCTTTGGAGCCTGATAATTGGAAGGAAGCCAATTTGTAAGAAAAATGGCATAGTTTCAGGTGTTTTGCGTTAGGGAGCAGTTCAGTACTGTGGGGGGAATCTTAATTTGTTTCCTTGGGCTCCCATTTCTAAAAGCTGACTCGCTTCTGGTTTCAAGGCATTGTTTCTCATAGTTTAAATTTTGGCACAGGGCACAAAGATGTTTAGTAGATGCAATGCAGTGGGTGTATTTGAAATGAGTAAAAATAGTCCATGCCCAGAGGAGCGTTGCAGTTGGAGGGTGTCCAGAGAATACTATCCATGCAGGCGGCTCTAGCTTGCTGTTGTATGGGTATGGAGGTGTGGAAATGAAATGCTGAAACTCTGCCAAACTTAATTCTGCCCCCACCTCCCAAAACTATCTCAGTTGGGCTTCAGGATGGGAAACAAAGCCTCAGTGAGTACAGAGCCTTTATAGTGGTTAAGACTGTTTGGCCAAGATTGAGGAGATACGAGTTCAAATCCAACAGTGGCATAAAGCTCACCAGGGGCCAGTCATGTGGTCTTTGTGAGGATAATATTTATCTGCTTTTCTCTCCCAATGGAGGGCTAAAGCCACCTTTATCATTCTTTGTCCTTACAACAGACTTGTGAGGTAGCTTAGATTGACTGGCTCAAGGTCACCCAGCAAGCTTAAATGGCGGAGTAGGGATTTGAACCTGGGCCTGGACTCATTGAGATCTGTGGAGTAAGTTTAATGGGATAAAAATGTACATGACAGAAAGACCCTGGGGGCTGGGTATTCTTGGAAAGGGAACAGCTCATAAAACCTGCCCCCACCTCCATGGGGTGGTTTGCCATTGGCTTCGCCATCATCTACACTTTCCCCCCAGCAAGCTGGGTACTCATTTTACCAAGCGTGGAAGGATGGAAGGCTGAGTCAACCATCAGCTGGCTACCTGAACCCTGCCTCCTCTGGGATCAAACTCAGGTCATGAGCAGAGCTTGAACTGCAGTACTGCAGTTTTACCACTCTGCATGCAGGGCTCTATACTATACCTTGTGACTAATAACCGCTGATGGACCTCTGCTCTGTATATTTATCCAGTCCCCTCTTGAAGTTGTCTATGCATATAGCTGTCGTAACTTCCTGTGTTAATTACTCCTTAAGTGAAGAAGTACTTTTATCTGTTCTAAACCTATGGCTCCTTAATTTCTCTGAGTGCCCACGAATTGTTGTATTGTGAGAAAAGGGGGGGGGGGGTAGAGTACTTCTTTCTTGACCTTCTGTATCCCATGCAAACGTATTGGGTTTTGCTTTTAAAAGTAGCAGAGTTAGCAAAATAAATAGAGCACGCACAGTGTATTTTGAGCTTAAAAAGAAATCTTAACTTCACTAGGGGAAAAAAGGTAGGGGAGTTACATTTGGAAAAAAAGTAAAGAAAACAGACTTGGCCATTCTGACTACATGTTTACAGTTAAGAGGTAAAAGGTTAAAGGCTGCTGCTTCTTGCTCACAGACAAAGAATGGAAAAGGTACAATAAAAGGTTGTAAATAGATGTATGCAGGATCAAAGCATTTCTTCTAATCTATTGATGGCTGATAAGAGATGTTACAGACCATTTCATTGGAATGAACTACACCCATAGTTTTCCCAAGCTAGCTAAACTCAGCTTTAATTGAACAAATTTTGAGTCCAGTGGCATCTTGAAGACCAAACAAAAGTTTATTCGGGGCGCTGCTAGACGCCAGATTTGTTCTACTGCTTCAGACCAATACGGCTGCCCTCTTGGATCAGGTTTAATGATTACAGATCAGTTATGTAATTCTCTGCTTATTAAGAACAAGTTAACTCTACAGTGAGTGGAAGTGGAAGCAACTTGAACAGATCCCAACAGTAATTTTGTAAACCTCTGTCATGTCACCTCTCAGTTGCCATTTCTCCATGCTGAAGAGCCCTACCTCTTGAGCTTTTCTTTATAGAGGGATTCTTCCATCCCCTTAATCACCTTAGTTGCTCTTTTCTGCTCCTTTTTCAGTGCTAGAATATCTTTTTGGAGGTGTGGTGTCCAGAATTGAACGCAGTATTCCAAATGAGACCTCACCGTAGATTTATACAGGGGCATTATTCTCTGGTGGGGGATTTGGGGAGCTGAGATGTTCAGTTGCAGGGAAGGCTAAATGTGTCTTAGATTGCGTGCTTGCCTTATTCACTGTGCTGGGTTACCTAAACATTTGTGTCTGCCCCATTTGTAACCTGGGAGTATTAGAATGCCAGGAGTTCTATGGCAGATAAATTCATAGATGGATGATTCTCTCGAGTAGTTTCAGGAAGGGTTAGGATTTTTTAGCAATGGCAAAGGGTTTTTTTTACTTGCACTCTGAAAAGTGGCACAAATGTTCAGAGAAAGGGAGGAGGGAGATGGTTAGTACACTCTCTACACATGTTCCGTAACCATCACTCTGATAGCTCAATAGTTTCATAAAAACATCTCTTAAGGTTCGACAAATTGCCCTGTAGGTGTGGGCTAGCAGTCAAATTGCCCTGTAGGTGTGGGCTAGCAGTCATACCAGGAGGGCATGAAAGCAACAGCCTTCACTGGCACATAAAAGTAGACTAATGATTCCTTTGGGTGTTGTCATGAGGAGTTGGTTTAAGAATGTCTTGTTGGATCCAACAGAAGGTCAACCTAGAATGCTTCTCAACAATAGCCAACCACATGGGTTCCTAGCCTCCACTTTTGAGCACCTTGGCAACAGCCCCACCCCTTTTGGTTCCCCAGTGTCTGGTATACGGTTCCTGTACATGGAGGCTCCACTGAGGCCTCCACTCGTTCTTGGTTTCTGATGAACTACTTTGTTCTTACCTGACATGTTAAGCTGGTAGTCCTTGCACTGATGTTTGTGCCTGAAAGTTCCAGAACTGGGTTGGTCAAGCCAGTTTGATGTAGTGATGAAGAGCAGAGAACTTTTATCTGGAGAGCTGGGTTTGATTCCCCCCCTCCCTCCTCCACATGAAGCCAGCTGAGTGATCTTGGATCTGTCATAGTTCACTCAAAGCTGTTCTCTCAGGAGCAGTTTCTGTCAGAGCTCTTGCAGCCCCACCCACCTCACAGGGCGTCCGTTGTAGGGAGAGGAAGCTGATTATAAACTGCTCTGAGACTCCTTCAGGTAGTAAAGGCAGGCTATAAAACCAGCTCTCCTTCTTGAAGAAATATTGATTCTTTCTCTTCTCTCTCTTCTAGCTGCATCATGCCATCAGAAGATAATATCTCAAACGAGACCGCTGGTGAAAACAAGGAGGTGGACCTACAGGTAACTGAAGGCCAGCAGCAGCCCACCTTTGACCTAAATTGACTCTTCTCCCACAGAATTCTACTGCACTGTTGCAGAGGCTGGAGGGAGACCCATTGGCCTGTCTGCTTTTGGCAGGGGAAATCCGGATACCTTCCAAGATCCTTGTGCTTCTCCTGTGTCATTCATGTCTGTCACCGCCAGAAACATGGCTATAGATATCTTCTGAGTCACATCTGTGATCCTACATTGGTTCCCCTACAAGAAGATTGTGGAATCTTTTACCCTGTTTGCTTGCATTTTCCAAGGTTATTCAAAAGAAGGGGGGAATCTGTTGTTCTGTCAGAGTCAACCCTAAACTGAAGTTCCTTGGGGACCCTTCGGTGGTCTCCGCCCTCAAACTGTGGTGGGCTTTTATGAATGGTTGGCAGTGCCCTAGTGGTGTGGGTACAGCGGCCTATAATTCTGTTTATTCAAAATATTTATAAATCTGCTTTTCTCCTGACAACCAGGGGTGGGGAGCAAAGGTGGGTCTCCTGATTCTGCCCCTAAAAGCCCAAACAGGAGGGGGGCTATTGTGGGGGGCAGTTTGCTTGTCCTAAGAACATAAGAGAAGCCGTGTTGGATCAGGCCAATGGCCCATCCAGTCCAGCACTCTGTCACACAGTGGCCACTTTTTCAGGTGCCATGGCACCCGTGGGCACTGTGTTGAAGACCCCTGATTGTAAGTGAATCAGAAAACTTTGTACCTTAAAGCTAAGAGTTCTGATTTCAAGAACAGAATCATAACTGCCCCCTTAACTTTTCCCCCTCCTCTCTTCCTAGAATGTGGTCACTCGAGTTGCCAACTTGCCTCTTGTGAGTTCAGCCTATGACATGGTCTCCTCAGCTTATGCCTCCACAAAAGAGACCCACCCCTACCTCAAGTCTGTCTGCAATGTGGCGGAGAAGAGCGTGAAGACCCTCACAGCAGCTGCTGTGAGTGGGGCCCAGCCCCTCTTGAACAAGCTGGAACCTCAGAGTAGGTGACTTAGCTCAATGTATGTAGGTGGATTGGGCCAGTTCTGATAACTAGGTCATGTATGTTTGTAAGGCCTAGAGTTCTTGCTTCTCTGTGAGGTAATGGTGTCACTTTACTCTGCTCTGGTAAGACCTCACCTTGGAGTATTGTGTTCAGTTTTGGGCACCACATTTTAAGAAGGATATAGACAAGCTGGAACGGGTCCAGAGGAGGGCGATAAAGATGTTGAGGGGTCTGGAGACCAAGTCCTTTGAAGAAAGGCTGAAGGAGCTGGGCATGTTTAGCCTGGAGAGGAGGCGGCTGAGAGGTGATATGATCACCATCTTCAAGTACTTGAAGGGCTGTCATATAGAGGATGGTGTGGAATTGTTTTCTGTGGCCCCAGAAGGTAGGACCAGAACTAATGGATCTAAATTAAATCAAAGGATTTTCCGGTTCAACATTAGGAAGAACTTCCTGACCATTAGAGCAGTTCCTCAGTGGAACAGGCTTCCTCGGGAGGTGGTGGGCTCTCCTTCCGCGGAGGTTTTTAAACAGAGGCTAGATGACCCTCTGACACCAATGAAGATCCTGTGAATTTAGGGGGAGGTATTTGTGAGTTTCCTGCATTGTGCAGGGGGTTGGACTAGATGACTCCGGAAGTCCTTTCGAACTCTGATTCTCGGGGGCTTGTAGTTCACCCAGCGTCTATAAGACATTGCGTGTCACAGCCTGCATTAAAATTACATGAAAGGCTAGGATTTCTCACTCGAAATGAGCTCTGTGTTTTGTCGGCTTGGTAGTCATAGTAACAGGAGCGGAGGAGCTGCAGGGTGGCAGCCGTAGGGTTGCCAACTCCAGATTGAGGAATACCTGGAGAATTGGGAGGTGGATCCTGAGGAAGGGGCAGGGTTTGGGGAGAGACTTCCGTGGGGTATAACGCCATAGATCCCACCTTGCAAAGCAGCCATTTTCTCCAGGTGAACTGACCCGTGTAACCTGAAGCTCAGTTGAACCCCAGGAGATTGCTCGCTACCTTTGGGAGGTTGGCAACTCTAGTGGCATGGCAGTCTCTGGGTTGGTGGGTTCAGCCTAGACGTGCAGTGGCTAGGGTCTGGTAGTCTCTGTCCCCATAAGGACACAAACTTGGCAAAGCATGTTGTCTAGGGCAGGGGTGGCCAAACTTGCTTAACATAAGAGCCACGTAGGATAAATGTCAGATGTTTGAGAGTCACAAGACATGAACATCAGATGTTTGAGAGTCACCAGGCAGGAAGGGAAGGCAAATAGATTGGAGGGGGAGGTGAAAAGAAAGCAACTTTAAATGCCTTTTCTTAGATGGCTGATGGGGTGGGGGCGGTTTTGAGAGCCACACAATATGTGTGAAAGAGCCACTTGTGGCTCCCGAGCCACAGTTTGGCCACCCCTGGTCTAGGGCGTCGTCCAGAAATGTGGGATGCTCCTCTCCCCCCCCCACACTCCAAAATTCCCTGTGTGCTCTTCCCTGCCCTCCTTTCATAGAAAAGGAATGTTGCTGATTCTGTGTGCCAAAGGGTGGAGGGTCTCCATTTTTTAAAATTTGAGTTTTCCCAGTTATTTTTAAGTGCCGTAAGCCTCCTTGGAGGCTGCATGTTTTGGAAAATAGTAAAAAATCCAGTAGCACCTTTAAGACCAACAAATTTTATTGTAGCACAAACCTTAGAGAATCCAGTTCTCTTTGTCAGATGCATCTGACGAAGAGAGCTGTGTTCCTCGAAAGCTTATGCTACAATAAAATGTGTTGGTCTTAAAGGCGCTACTGGACTCTGTTTTGCAGCAACAGACTAACACGGGTAACTCCTCTGGATCTGTGTTTTGGAAAGCAAGCCTACCAATATTGTACCCAAGGACACGGCTCTTGCCATTGTGAGGACTAGCAGCTTGGGGGGAAAGTGAACTCTTTGGCTCTCGGGACCACATGTAACAATCTCTCTTATCTCCCTGTAGTTGCAACAGCCAATGAGTATGCATGCAAGAGCTTGGATAAATTGGAAGAAAAACTACCCATTTTGCAACAGCCATCGGAGAAAGTCAGTATCTCTCTTTTCCCCAGTCCTAATAAAGTGTAAATTCAGGGTCCTGCTAAGAAGCGGTCCAGCATCCTATTGATCCATTTCTACGCTTGGTGCTGTACAAGCCGCTCTTGGGTGTGACTCACTACGAATCTGTATGTGGAAGGCTTGCACAATTGAGCATACAAAACCTCCCTGCACTGAGAGCCAGTTTGGTATAGTGGTTAAGTGCACGGACTGTTATCTGGGAGAACCAGGTTTGATTCTCCACTCCTCCACTTGCACCTGCTGGAATGACCTTGGGATAGCCATAGCTTTCACAGGAGTTGTCCTTGAATGGGCAGCTGCTGTAAAAAGTTCTCTCAGCCCCAACTACCTCACAGGGTGACTGTTGTGGGGGGTGGGGAGGTAGAAGAGATTGTGACCGTTCTGAGATTCAGAGTATAGGGTGGGATATAAATCCAATATCATCTTCTTAGAAGTCTTGCAAGTCAAGTTCCTGGTGCTGTTGCAACTTTTAGAATCTTCCTGGGTACAATGTCAGTATTTTTAAAACTGTTGGGAAGAAACAGGTTAGATAGAATGCTTTGGTACTGACTTGCTAGTTATGTGCAAGAGGGTTTTTTTTTGGGGGGGGGTGGAATTTTGGTATACTTGTATGCCTGTGCAATCAGGGTAGTACAGGGTAGATTTACAGTCTGTGATTTCAATGGAAATGAATGCTTGCCAGCAAGAGATAGCATCCAATTACCTAGAAGTAGTTCATGGTTTGATTATGGACACAAATACTCTTCAGTGTATTTCACGGATATCATAAACATTCGTGGGCCATAGCTCATAAAAAAATTGAAAGTTTGTAAGTCCTGTTCATCACCGGTATAATAAACTTATCCAGTCCAATAAAGTGCTTGTGTAGAATCTCTTCTCATATAATGGTGCAAAATCCTCAATCTTATACAGGACCCCCCCAAGACCACCTCTTAGGTTGGTTGCTAGCTGGTCAGTGCATTTCAGTCAAACCTTCCTCATGGAGGGGTTGAAAAGTTGTCCAAATTTTTATAAGTTCCCAACCACTTCAGTACACTCACAACTGACATCAAGCACAGAAATTTCTTCAATGGCTCCATTGACAATTTTTCAACCCCACCATGAGGAAAGTTTGACTGAAACATGCTGAGCAGGTAGCGAGCAATGTAGGAGGTGATCTTGGGATGCCCCATATAAGATTCCAGATCTTGCACTGTTATTTGAGAAGAGATTCTACACAAGCACTTTATTGGGCGGGATACGTTTATTATACCAGTGAACAGGACTTACAAACTTTTGATTTTTGTATGGACTATGCATGTTTGATATTTATGGAATACATTGAAGAGTACTTGTGTCAATCAAACCATGGTCTACTTTTGTGTAATTGGATATCTATTCTGTGGTTCTCTCCAGCAAGGAACAGCTGCTCTGTTCGATTGCAACAGCTTCCAAAGAACGGCTGCCTTTCCTCATTTCCCCCTGGGCATCTAATGTGCAGGAAATGCCTTGGTGGGATTCTACTCGCTGGATGGTTTATCATGTGATTGTAGTCGTTTGAAGCCTGGCTTTTTTGAGGTCTAGAAACCAGAAGACATTATGAGACTTCTCTATATATGTATTTTTAGATCCAAAGACAGGAAAAGGAAAGATTATATAATCCTTTCCTTCAAAAGGGCAGGGCAGGGCCTCAATAAGCTGTTCACATGGATGGTCCTGACAGTAGGCCGTTCTGAAGTGGCATTTGCCTTCCATGTTTGATTTGTGACATTACCTAACCATTATAGTTTTGCAATGAGGGGCTAAAATCTTCAAAGGTCCCTATGCCTTCTGAAATGAAGTGCGTGGCAAACCAGGGGCAGGGCTTTCTTGGTGGAGGCACCTAGACTTGGATCTATTCACTAGATAAAGCTCTTTCATTCCCCCCACACACAAATTGTGTGCTGGGCCTTTTTGGTGGCGGCAGCTTGATGCTGAAAACTCTCCTCCACAGTACCCTGCTTGAGTCTGGTCACCAGATGAAGCTTTTTCATTCCCCACTACCAGCTTTCAGTGGTTTTTGTATTTTTCTAACTGTTGATTTTTGGGGGTGGGGGTGGGGTACCTGTCATAAAATCACTTTTTGTGATAAGGAGTTTTTTGTGCCGGGGGTTGGAAGGAACAGTTCCCTTTTTTCTCTCCATCTTGAAATGTGAACCTCACCTTCCAGGTTGTTGCCAGCACTAAGGAAGTGGTCTCGAGCACCGTCAACGGGGCGAAGAATGCTGTGGCCAGCGGTGTGAGCGGGGTGGTGGACATGACCAAATCGATGGTGTTGGGCAGCGTGAATACCGTCATGGGGTCCAGAGTGAGCCAGATGGTTGCCGACGGCATGGAGGCTGTCCTGGATATGTCAGACGACCTTGTGGATCATTACCTCCCTACAACACAGCAAGAGCTTAGTAGGTATAGGGTAAGGCATAGGGTAGCACCCTGTATTGACAGCAGAGTCTAGAACAGGGGTCCCTTCGTGGTGCCTATGGGCACCCACCAACACTTTCCCAGTGCCCACCAAATCATTTTAGAAAGTGAGTGGGGCTACGGTGGCACTTATGCCCAGTAGGGCTTCTGGTTAGCTGTATAGGTCAGGGGTGGTCAACGGTAGCTCTCCAAATGTTTTTTTGCTTACAACTCCCATCAGCCCCAGCGATTGGCCATGCTGGCTGGGGCTGATGGGAGTTGTAGGCAAAAAACATCTGGCGAGCTACCGTTGACCACCTCTGGTATAGATTAAAAGGCGTCCTGTTAAAAGGGAAATATATCCTGTTAAACGGAGTAATAGATCAATTCAATTCCTGACATCCAGTCATTGGCTCCACTTCCTGCAGTTTCTATTTTGTGACTGTTTCCACTGCTCTGAGTCAGAATTCTAAAGAAGCTTGCAGGCTCAGAGAAGTTGGGGACCCCTGGGCTGGAAACTTGGTGTTTCTTTGTTTTCACGTTCTACTAGTGGGAGTTGCAAAACTGGTACTTAAAAGCAGTTTACTAAGAACCACCAGCCTATTGTAAATTCTGTGATTGTGTTAAGGACTGTGGTTTGATAGAGGGAAGTATGTGGAGTCTAAGATGACCCCCAGTGCAAGAGAAAAAAGAGATGAAAAAATGGGGAAAATGAATGAGGCGGGGGGGAATACAATGTTGAACGCCTCCATATTTTGGCATAAAGCACTACTTGAAATTGCCATATCGGGGTCACATGGCCCCCAGTGTTTTGAGTATGTGCTATGTTCTTATCTATCAGATCAACTTGAGTACATTGTAAAAAATAATAATAATAATGGGAGCCACTTGGAACTGTTTAAATTATGACAGATCTCTCAGCAGTGTTCCAAGGAAACAAATATTTAGACACAACTTAGCAGTAGACCAGATCTTGTATCTCCTGGCGGCTTGGAGGATGCATTTAAAGTTAAGAGTTGCTTTCTTTTCCATCCTCCCTGCCCTCATCTATTTTTTCCTTCCCTCCCTCCCTCCTCTTACATTAAGCAAGTTTGGCCACCTCTGCTCTGTAGAGACTTCAGGGTGCTAAGCGGTGGCTGACGGCAAGTGCATCAAATCTCAGCCAACTTATGGTTTATGGTTTTCAAAGCAAGACACATTCAGAAGCGATGTGCTGTTGCCCGTCTCCGTGTAGCTACCGTGGACTTCCTGGCTGGTGTCCCACCCAAGTACTAGCCAGGGCCAGCTCTGCTTAGCTTCCTGGATATGACAAGAGCGAGCTAGCCTGATCCATCCAGATCAGGGCAAGGGGGGTGGGTACAGCTGTGCAATTTGGTAGAAATCTCAAATGAAATGGGTGTGTCTTTACTTTGGAAGCTGGGTGCGTTAGGAACTGATGAAGTTTTTCTGAGAGTTTAGGGAAGAGCCAGAACAGATCAGCCACTGGGCTTCTTATTGTCTTGCTCCAGGCAGGGCATTTTGCCTGCAGGGTGAGGTAATTCAAGGATAGACAATCCCTAAATGAGAACTTTCCACTTAGCAACATGGCCAAGAGCTGCCGAGCCTTAGAATTTTGGTTCCTGCCCTCGCTCTACCTTGTAGCGGTGATTTCTACAAACTAATTTGGGATCATATGTGCCAGGGAAGGTCCTAGCAGCAGGCTGAAATAGGGTTGCCAGTTTGAGGTTGAGAAATACCTGGAGATTTTGGAGGTGTGACCTGAAGAGGCTGGGGTTTGGGGAGAGGTGGGGCTTTGATGGGGACATAATGCCACTTTCCGAAGCAGCTGTTTTCTCTGTCGCTTGGTGATCAGCTGTAATCCCAGGAGATCTCCATCCACCCTATGGGATTGAAGCAAAGCAAGTCAAATGTATCTTTGCTCCACATTCCTGTTGCTTCTAAACCTTGTGAGACTCTCAGGTGTGGCTCTTGCCGCTGCCCTCTTCCAGCCTCACCCCTTCCTTTGTAATACAGGTGATACTAGTCCACCTTAGAGAGGGGTTGTGGAGGACATAAACAATGATTACGAGAAGAGGAAATGGGTATGGGGTTCTAGGAAGCTGTGTATTCTAGCCCTAGATTGAAAGAATCCTTTTCGTTTCGCTTTTAACGGTGCAGCTAGCAAGCCCCAAAAGAGTTCTAGGCCTACAACTCCCAGCTGGTGAAGGCCAAAATGATGGAAGAGATGGATGAACTCCATAGAGATTCTAGCCTCTGGGGATCCCCCAGAATTACAGCTCACCTTCAGTCTACAGAGATCAGTTCCCTTGGAGAAAATGGCTGCTTTGGAGGGTGGACTCTGTGGACCCTTGTTCCCCACTGAGGTCCCTGTCCTCCCTAGGCTCCATCCCCAAATCTCCAGAAGTTTCCCAACCTGGATGTGGCCACCCAGTGGCCGGGGGGGGGGAATCTGGCAACTGTATGCCCCCCCCATATGCTTCCCTGAGTCCCCTGAAAGAAAGGGCAGGGCAAAAATATGACTAGCCGGCTGGCAGTTTCTTGAGTTTGCCTGTTGAAGGCCAGAAACCTTCTTGTTTTCTTTCTTCCAGTTGAAATGGCTGAGTTATTGGATACCTCTGATACGGGTTTCTCTGTGCTGGCCCCCTTAATGCCGCCAAGTGAGCAGGAGAGTTATTTTGTTCGCTTGGGATTTCTCTCGAGCAAAGTCCGTCGCCGGGCCTACCACCATTCTGTGAACAAGCTGTGGAACATCAAGAAGGCCACAGAAGGCCCCTTCACCCAACTCTACCAGATGATCGTGCTGGTAAGAATGCCCTGATGAGGTTTCTGAAGCGTCCTCTTGGGCCACTGTGGTTATTCACTCTGCTGTTCTGTCTGCAACCTGCCTTTGCTTTGCTGCGTTGCTGTGATGCTGCTGAATGTTCTCAAACATTCAGACCGCTGAGGGGTGAAGGTGTGTTCAACAGAACAGTGGCAGCTTCGCCCTGAACTGGATAGCCCAGGCACGCCTGATCTCATCAGATCTCAGAAGCCAAGGAGGGTCAACTCCATTCAAGTATTTGGATGGGAGACCTCCTTGGAATACCAGCAGCCAGGAGGTGGGGACAGGCTTTATTCATCCACCTTCCTGAATATCCTCTAGGCCCCTAGTAGAGGTCACCATGACTTCCCGATGCAGACACACACACATGGCTCTTTTTGAGCAGGAACGCAGCTCCAGCTGGCTTGGCTTCGGGGTGTGTGGCCTGATATGCAAATGAGTTTCTGCTGGGCTTTCACTACAAAAAAGCCCTCTGCAAAACAATGGTGATGTCAGGGGGTGTGACCTAATATGCAAACGAATTCCTGTTGGGTTTTTTCTCTACAAAAAAGCCCTGTGTGAAGCAATGGTGATATCAGGGGGTGTGACCTAATACACAAATGAGTTACTGCTGTGCTTTTTCTACGAAAAAGGCCCTGTGTGCACACATATATTAAACACAAAATTCCCCCCCACCACCACCCAAAAAAAAGGAGAAAAAGAAAAGAACAGTGGCAGCTTCTTTGAGGCAAGCAAGGGGTCAGTTTGAATTGGAGAAACAACCTCAGAACCATCTGCCATTCAGGATTTGGGAAGGAGAGAAGGTTCAGAGATGGAAGGATGATGGAGATGAGGTTGAAGGAAGAGGAGGAGCTGGGTATAAATCCTAACATAGAACCAATGTTCCTTCTAAGTTGTGGAGTCTTGTGAGCAGAAATTCTACTTCGTGGGCTACTGGCCTTTTAAGTTGTGAGCTATTGGCATTAAAAGTTGTGAGCTACTGCATAAATTAGTTTGCTCTAGAGCCATTTTTCCTGAGCTGAGACAAAAACGTATGAGCTGGAGGCTAAAAAATTGTGAACTAGCTCACACTAACTCAGCTTAGAGGGAACACTGCATATAACTATGGTCGAGCCAGGGAAGGAGCTGGCAAGGGAATTTGGCTGAGGGCAGGCAACCAAGCAGCAGCAAAGGAAATGCCATGGTGGTTTAAGCGAACAAAGCTCAAGCTGTGTAGTGTTCCATGCTGCTACCTTCCAGTAGTAGCAACTGAGTTGATTTAGTTACATTCGGGATTGTTTCCCTGAACACTCACAGTGTTAATAAATAACTGTGTGGGTATTACACAGGAATAAACTTAACTCTTTTTGCATTGTGAAAAGGTGTTGGCGTGAATCACTCTGGGGAAAGGGGAGGGGAAAAGTAGTAGAAATTACCTCATAACAGGAATCTGAGGTAATTTCTACTTTCTCCCCTACTTCTTCTGGTGTGAGTTACACAGAACACCTTTTCACAATTACCCCTCCCCCAAAAATAATAGTTTATTGTATTTTCTTTAGAAGGGCTCAGCGTTTAAGTGGTTTGGTGGGTAAGGCAAGGAAGGTAGTGAGTTATTAGATTTTCTACAGCAAGGGATAGAATTTCTGCCTTAAAACAATTGCAGTTTCATATACTTGCGACCTTTTACTGAACTGACAGTTCAGTTTTCCCAGAAAGACCTGTCCTTAAACTTAAGAATCTCAGCATATTGAAATAGGGCAGGGGTGGCCAACGGTAGCTCTCCAGATGTTTTTGGCTAGGGCTGATGGGAGTTGTAGGCAAAAAACATCTGGAGAGCTACTGTTGGCCACCTCTGAAATAGGGCTAGCTTTTCTCTTGGGGTATTTCTCTCAACCCCCTCACCAGTCTCTACCCTACTATTTCCCTTAGGTAACACAGAATATGTGCTCTATTCTTGCCTGTCAGCTCTAGAGTCCTGTATACCTATTGTATAGATAATGGAGTATTTTTCTCTCACTGGGCAAAGCCTAACTATTCTCCTGGCAGTCCCCCCCCCCCCCAATTTCTCTGTTGCTTCCCCCCCAAAAAATCTGAGGCAATGCTCAATATCCCCTCCACCTAACTCTCCCCTCCAAAGGTTCTACAGCCTCTCATTGGCGGATGCCAATTAGCATTGGCCTACACACACACCAAAGGCAGGAATTTGCTGGGATGGGATGCCCTGAGGGTGGAACTAGAGCCTGTCTAACACTGGTGTGGCAGTAGTCTCAGCCCAGGTGTGAATCAAGTTGAGTTGGAATTGTTGCTCTTTGGTATTGGTGGTGGTGGGGCCTCTCTGAGCCAGTTTGGTGGTGTAGTTAAGTGCACAGACTCTTATCTGGGAGAATTGGGTTTGATTTCCAGGTCTCCACATGCACCTGCTGATGTGACCTTGAGTCAGTCCCAAGTTCTTGCAGAGCTGTTCATCTCAAGAACAGTTTCTGTCAGAGCTCTCTCAGCCCCACCCACCTCACAGGGTGTCTGTTGTGGGGAAGGGAAAGAAGATTGTGAACCACTCTGAGACTTCTTCAAGTAGTGAAGGGCAGGGTATAAATCCAAACTTTTCTTCTTCTTCTTCTGGTGCATGGGGGCTATGTTTGTAACTAGGAGAAAGCATGGCTGCCCCCTCTTAACCCTACCCCTGAACCCTTTGGCTGTCTCGGTAGGTGGAAAACGTCAAGGCGGGTGTTGGCCATAGGCTTCAAGAAGGCCAGGAGAAGCTACACCAGATGTGGTTGGAATGGAGCAAGAAGCAAACAGGGAACGGAGAACTGATGGACTCTTCGGGACAGCCGGAGGTTAGCTTGTTTGTGGTGCCTGCCCCTGGGCAATGGAGCTGTTCTTTCTGGATTGGTTCTAGAAGCCTGGTATGACCCATCTGAAGGGTTCCGATTGAAGGCGCCTCTAGTCCACCCTCTTCTCCCTGATGTATCTGAAGAAGTGAACAGTGACTCATGAAAACTCATACCCTGCTCCAATTTGTGTTAATCTTTAAAGTGCTGCTCGACTCTGGCTCTCTACCACTTCCGCTTGTTAACTTCCAAGCTTCTGATAACTCATGTGCCTCTGAACATGGGAGGTTTTTTTGTGACTGCTTAATGTCCATTGGGTTCCTCACAGGCTTATTTTTGTAGCAGGAACTCCTTTGCATATTAGGCCACACACCCCGATGTAGCCAGTCCTCCCAAGAGCTTACAGGGCCCTTCTTACAGGGCCCACTGTAAGCTCTTGGAGGACTGGCTACATCAAGGGGTGTGACCTAATATGCAAAGGAGCTCCTGCTACAAAAAAAAAGCCCTGGATTTTTCCAGCCCTTTCGGAAAGCCTTCAAAGCCTGGGCTTGACTTGCCACAGGAAAAGGTGACTGAGTGCAAAGACGGTGAAACAGACTGTATTGTTTCAGTTGTTGGTGACAGATTGTATTTTGCCCTTATTTGCCTATTTAAAAATTCCCCGAATGTGGGATAACTGGCAAACCATTCAAGAAGCTAAGCTTAGGAGTTTCTTCCTGATTTCTAGGATGGCAATAAAGAGGTGATAGGCACCCCTCTAGTGTTAAGTAGTACAGTCCACCTGGAAATGCAGGCAGTTGCCCTGCATCAGCGGCCCCTGTCTTCTGAGATTAAGTTGGTAGCAACCTGAGAAAGGGCATTCAGTATTTGCAGCACTAAACCTCGAATTCTGTTCCCAGAGAGGACCAAACCATCTCCCTTCTGCTGCTGTCTTTTGCTAGAGCAGGGGTGGCCAAACTTGCTTAACAGAAGAGCTGCATAGAATAAACATCAGAGGTTTGAGAGAGGAAGGAAGGAAAATAAGTGCAGGAGGGAGAGGTGGAAAGAAAGCAACTTTAACTTTGAATGCATTCTCCAAGCTGCCAGCTGGTTTAGCTTGGAGAACTGATTTAAAGAGAGAAATGCCATCTCTTAGCCAGCTGACAGGGCACTGGGGACTTTGAGAGCTTCATAATACATGTGAAAGAGCCACAAATGGCTCCTAGGCCACAGTTCCCCCCCCCCCCCCGTGCTAGACGATGAAGGCCTTTTTGTTTTGCCTGGCATTCCCTCAGCAATCCCTCTTTCCTACCTCATGTATTTTATTTTTTACCTTGTGTTCTTACTGCTAATTTTAGCTTGGGTTTTAATTGTGTGTGTTTTGTTGGAATGGTTTTAAAGATGTGTTCTTATTTTTTTAATCCGTTTGCTGCCTCTCTGGCCCTGATGAGGGCAGGGGGCAAATTTTGCTAAGGATAATAACAGAATCAAGGTCTTCCCCCTTTTCAGGTTGAGTCGCAGACCCTGACCATGTTCCGGGGCCTGACTCAGCAGCTGCAGGGCTCCTGCTCAACCCTCATCTCCAGTGTCCGAGGCCTTCCGGTTTCTATCCAGGACAAAGTCCAACACCTCCGCCACACAGTGGAGGACCTCCACACGTCCTTCTCAACAGCCCATTCCTTCCAGGACATTTCAGCCACCATCCTGGCCCAGAGCCGCGAGAGTGTCTCCTGGGCAAACGAGGCGATGGAGGACGTGCTCGACTATGTGGTCTCGCACGTTCCCCTCCCATGGGTGGTGGGGCCTTTCGCCCCCAACTTGGTGGAGCTTCCGGAAGATGCCTGCGCAGATGCAGAAGATTCTGTCCGGGCCTGTGTAGGGTCGAAGGAGAAGCTGGACAGCCCACAGAAGGACCCCTCTGAACCTGAAAAGTTGGACAGCCCGCAAACTGAGATAAAGAAAGACGTCTAGGTTTTTGTTGCAGGTTTCCAAAATGTCTAATGTGGCTTTTGTGCAAAAACTTCTGGGAATTCTGTTGGAAGGACTTTGGCAAAACTACAGTTCCTAGGTATTAGGAGCGCTAACTCTGCTAATGTTGCTGCAGAAATCCCTCTCGATCTGTGATGTTTCAGGTGTGCCTTCTAAAAATTAGAATAGATGTAAATGACTTACGACAAAGGTCAGCTGGCTTGTTAAGAATAGAGTGGCTAGAATTGTATTAGTTTTACCTCTGGGTGACTAGATTTCCGCAGGATCTCTTTGCCAGTATCCCTAAGAGCAAGCTGTTTCAGTGTTTTGAGACAGTATCTTACTTGACTCACGTAGCACAGTGCCTACCTGTTTTCCAGAATCCACACATTAAGCTTCTTTTAGATGTCTAGAAAAACATTATTTTTCTTCCTTCCCAATCTACTTTAAGGGCATTAGCAGCACCCAGAAATAGTTTTCAGCTAGAAAATGGTGAAAGTTCAATCAGCAAATAAATGGATTGCTAGATCTTCTGGATTTGGGGGTGGGGGGGTGGGGGGGGAAGCTAAGGTCTTCAACTGGTCAGTAGGAACTCTGCAGCCCTACCTTTTGTGACTCTTCGTAGGGCATCTTAAGGAAAACCAAGATGTCCAGTGCCTTAAGTGTTCCCGGAACATCCTGTCCTTCATTCCATCCTCACTCCACTTCAGATCTTCTGACATCTTCCCTTTCCTCGACAGAATTGCACCTTTAACCCGTAGGGGCAAGCCTCGAGATCTGTATGCTGCGTTTGTCTTTTGGGTCTTACCTCTTGCTGTAGTAGATACTTGGGCTGGTGCCCTTGTAGCATTGAATCTTGATAACAGATAAATGTAATGAAACTAATGCATGTGTTTTTTTTGTACAGTGTCCTAAAAATTAAAACTTTTCTGATTGGCATTAATTGTGCTTGTATGACTTATTTTTTTTCTGTGAAAGCTAGGGGTGCACAACAAAAGTATCAGCTTCCTCAGATTCCAAGTATCAATATGGTATTCAGATATGCTTTTTTTTTCCTGGGGTGGAGCAATTTCTATGGGGCTGGGGTATGTTTTTGAAGGTACTGGCACCAAAATTTCAGGAGAGCTGCTAGGACCCACCTTTTAGATAAAACCCAAATTTTAGGTGAAGTGAACCAAAGGGTTCAGTCCTATGGACTCCTGAACAAAGTGCCCCCAGCCATCTTCCATTGTTTCTTATTGTGGGGGTGGGGGCAAAAATGTAAAACGAGAGAACCCTCCCCCATAAGAACACTCTTGAAGTCATTGCTTATGTAAAACATGAGAATCTGAAACTATGGCATGCATAAATCTCAACCTATGAATCTTAAAAGTAAAAGACAACAATCTGCAAGAAGACTACAAACTACTTGGAACAAAAAACAAACTTGAAAAGTGACAGAATCTTTCCTAAAGCTGCCTGGCAAACTGTGATGCCAAGCCCTTTGGGACATAGTGACATCAGGCGAAAGGGCAAGGGGAGGAAGGAAAAAACAGTCCAGGGAGCCTGCAGATATTTCTGGGATTTCCCTTTTTACCCTGATATCCCACAGTTCCAGTAGTGGGGCCAGATTCTGTGGGAAATCTATACAGCAGCCAAAGGCTTTTTCCTCTGTTCCCCTCTTTCACCAACAGGGTAGGGAGGGGTTCATCGTTATCTGTCTCTCCGGTTCTCCAAGTTCCCGGTTTTCAGGGCATTTTTTGAAAGTTAAGTTGTTTTGGACATGCTATATCTATATAACAAAGATGCAGACCTCGGATTCAGCGGGAGCTCATAGGAGCACAGCTCCTGAACCTTTCTGACAGTTCCACCTCCTTCCCACCTTGTCCAATGAATAGTAGGTGCGGCTGCATAACAATCCCTGGATGAGCACCACGGCCTTAATTTCTACGAAACGACCCCTGCAAAGGTGTTTTTACAACAATGTCAATCTTCAGAAGTTGGAAGACAGTTTTATTTAGGCCTTCATTTTGATTTTAGCTTTTGGTTATTGGGCAGTGTTTTTAAACTGCCACTTTTATGGATTTCGTGAGTTTGTTTTTATTGTTTTACATAATGTTTTGTTTAGATTGTAAGCCACCTTGAGTTCCCCAAGGGAAAAAGGCTGCAAATAGATGTTTCAAATAGATATTATTGACCTCTTCCAGTTGGTGTCCAGAGAGAAATACTGCCTCCAAACATGGAGGTTCCAATTAACCATCATGTCCAGTAATGAACAGGTCATGGATTGGCTTAATCAGGCCTTTTTTTTGTAGCAGGATCTCCTTTGCATATTAGGTCACACACCCCTGATGCAGCGAATCCTCCTGGAGCTTCCAGTAGGCCCTGTACAAAGAGCCCTGTAAGGAATTCTAGCAGGACCTCCTTTGCATATTAGGCCACACACCCCTGATGTAGCCAATCCTCCTGGAGCTTACAGTAGGCCCTGTACAAAGAGCCCTGTAAGGAATTCTAGCAAGACCTCCTTTGCATATTAGGCCACACACCCCTGATGTAGCCAATCCTCCTGGAGCTTCCAGTAGGCCCTGTACAAAGAGCCCTGTAAGGAATTCTAGCAGGATCTCCTTTGCATATTAGGCCACACACCCCTGATGTAGCCAATCCTCCTGGAGCTTCCAGTAGGCCCTGTACAAAGAGCCCTGTAAGGAATTCTAACAGGACCTCCTTTGCATATTAGGCCACACACCCCTGATGTAGCCAATCCTCCTGGAGCTTCCAGTAGGCCCTGTACAAAGAGCCCTGTAAGGAATTCTAGCAGGATCTCCTTTGCATATTAGGTCACACACACCTGATGCAGCGAATCCTCCTGGAGCTTACAGCAGGCCCTGTACTGAGAGTCCTGTAAACTCTTGGAGGATTGGCTACATCAGGGGTGTGTGGCCTAATATGCAGAGGAGTTCCTGCTACAAAAAAAAAGCCATGGGCCCTTTGAAAGCCGCTTAGGTGAGCGGCTATCCTTGCATCTTGTGATGAGTACCTTAGGACGCATTTTGTGAAGTACTACCTGCTGGTCATTTGAAACAGTCTGCCTTTCAACTTCATTGGGTGCTCCTTTCATCTAGAATGACCCAAGGAAACATGAATCTTTTTCACCGCTTGTCAACAACTGAGCAATAAAAGAAAAATCCATCTCTGGCCATGTGCTGTAGCTTCAAAAGGCACCTGCATCTTCGACCTGAGCCAGGCCGTTTCTCCGGGTGTCCCTGTCTCTTTTTGTTGTTCAGTCGCACAGCTGAATCCGACTCTTTGTGACCCCATGGACCAAGTCACGCCAGGGCCTCTCTTCCACCATCCTCCGAAGTCACTGCAAATAGAACCTCAGCTGCTGCTGCTGCTAACCAGAGATTCTAGCCTTGGGTTTTCCCTGACAAGCTACCTTTCTATATGCAGGGCTATTTCTTTTTGGTATAGTCTATTACAGGGACACTCTGTGGTCTGAACTGCTGAAACAGGAGCACGGACTGGAGCCTTCAGAGCTTTGCCACTTCCTTTCCATTGCATGGGCCACTCAGCCTCTGCTGTTTTATCTTTTCAGAGCTCCACCCTGTGGAGAACGCCAAACCTAAATCGAAGACTCCTGCTGTTCCCTTTGGTGAAGCCAGAGGGAGCCACAGTCCAAGATTTGCAGTGAAAGCCAAGCGAACCCTGCTTCTTGGTAGCCGCTTGGATTTGTGTGTTTTTCCTTAAAGCTCTCCTTCCAGCGTCAAGTGTGAAAGAGGGGAAAAGTCTGAAAAGAGTAGCTTTGAAGCTCAGGTGGTTTTTCAAGTCAAATGCCCACTGGCCCATCATTTGTTGTTTGTTGAAAACCTGTGCAGTAAAAAAAAATAGATTCATGTGTTGGTCTGAAGCAACAGAATAACGTTTGAGCCCTACACCAAAGGATAAATGGGCACAAATCCAACACCAAGAATCACAAGATTTATCACTTCCTCCAACCATTTAAGAAAATATGTTCTGGTTGAAACTGGATATTAATGCCAGTTACAGGTTGCATGTGGTGTAAAATATCTAGCCAGAAAGGCTGTTCGGTGGTCACTTCATCCAGCAGTGAAGATAGGATCCTATTCCTCCATAGATAGGAGAAGCTGTTTGGAAAGGTGAGCGCTCTGTTTTGGAGTCAAATGCCAAAGAGACAGTATTGTGAAGCTTTGAATTTTGATTTCTGCAATATTAGACACGAAAGGGAAGCATCCAGGATCTTTCCAAAGCTCCTCACTGTTGTTGCCAGAATCAGAGGCACCCCACTAAGGGCTGGAAATTGGAGTCCCACACCCATCCCCCCCATGACTCAGGAACAGGACCGCCATCTTACCTGGATTAAGTTTTAGCCAGCTCTGTTGTAAACAGTCAGCCACAGCCCCTAAAGCCCTAGCCAAGATGTCCGGGGCGGAGTCCAGCCAGCCTTCCATGAGAACGTAAGTGAAGCCATGTCACCAACACTCTGTCACACATTGGCCAAAAACCCAGGTGCCATCTATGCTTGTAAACACCACCATGTCCTGTGGCAGTGACGGCTATGTTTTAATCACCCTTTGGGTGAAGAAGTACTTCCTTTTATGTTCTAATCCAACTGCTCAGCAATTTCATTCAGTGCCCACGTATTGTGACAAAGGGAGAAAAGGACTTCTTTTTCTGTCATCTCTATCCCATACATAATCTTGTAAACCTCTATCATTTCACCTCCTCAGTCGACGTTTCTCCAAGCTAAAGAGCCCCAAGCGCTTTAACTGTTCTTCCTAGGGAAAGCATTCCAGCCCTTTAATCATTCTAGTTGCCCTTTTCTGCCCTTTTTCTGATGCTATATCTTTTCTGAGATGTGGTGACCAGAATTGTACACAGTATTCAAATGAAGCTGCACCATTGTACACGGGCCTTATGATACTGGCTGATTTGTTTTCAATTCCCTTGAAATTCCATCAACAGATATAGCTGGGTGTCATCAGCATACTGGTGGGAACTCAGCCCAAACCCCCAGATTAACTGGGTGAGGGGGCACATATAGATGTCGAATAGCATCGGAGAAAAGATTACCACTTGTGGGATGCCACATACCATAGGGCAGGGGTGTCAAACATGCGGCCTGGGGGCCAAATCAGGCCCTCAGAGGGTTTCTATGAGGCCCCCAAGCAACTGGCTGTCATCTAGACTGCTATTGGGCCTACCTCGGTGGGAACATGTGCAGGCTGGGCTGCGAGAGCTGCATTGGCTGCCAGTTATTTACCGAGTTCGTTACAAGGTGCTGGTTATTACCTTTAAAGCCCTACATGGCCGAGGACCTGTTTACCTTAGGGACCGCCTCTCTCCATATGTTCCCCAGAGAGCACTGCGATCCAGCTCACAAAACCTTCTGGAAGTACCTGGGCCAAAGGAGGCCAAACTAAAAACAACTAGAGAACAGGCCTTCTCTATAAAAGCACCCCAATGGTGGAACCAGCTGCCGGAAGAGGTGCGGGCCCTACGGGATATTAACCAATTCCGTAGGGCCTGCAAAACCACCCTCTTCCGGCTAGCCTTCCAAGATGGAACCTGAAATGAACACCATGCCATCACTAACATCAGCAATCGAGATAGGAAAATGATGAGATGATTTTAGACTTTATATTATGTAAATTGAATGGTAAATTTTAAATGCTATTGAAATGTATAACTGTTTAATAGGTACAAGAAGAAGAAGAAGATATTGGATTTATATCCCGCCCTCCACTCCGAAGAGTCTCAGAGCGGCTCACAATCTCCTTTCCCTTCCTCCCCCACAACAGACACCCTGTGAGGTGGGTGGGGCTGGAGAGGGCTCTCACAGCAGCTGCCCTTTCAAGGACAACCTCTGCCAGAGCTATGACTGACCCAAGGCCATGCCAGCAGGTGCAAGTGGAGGAGTGGGGAATCAAACCCGGTTCTCCCAGATAAGAGTCCAGACACTTAACCACTACACTACACCACACGTAGCCCAGCCCGACACAGTCTCATTTATGTCCAATCCGGCCCTCATAACAAACAAGTTGAACACCCCTGCCATAAGGGTAACATGGCAAAACCCTCTTGCTAAGTGCCACCCTCTGTCCCCAACCATGGAGAAAGGAGGACAGCCACAGCAAGCAGGGCCAGCCCCCGACTATCTGGCACCCTAGGCGAGACTAACTTCTGGCCCCTCCACACTCCCCTGCGCTGATAACCAGTTTTCAAAAAACAGATGAATCGTGGGCAAAATGAAAAGTCACACGGGGGAGCCCAATTCAGTATCCCCAAAAGGCCAGCGCCCTAGGCAGTCACCTAGTTTTCCCAGGGGCAGGGCCAGGTCTGCAAGGCAGTTCCCTGTATACCCATGTCTGTGAGGTGGTGAGTCAGAATTAGGGTTGCCAAGTCCAATTCAAGAAATATCTGGGGACTTTGGGGGTGGAGCCAGGAGACTTGGGGGGTGGAGTAAGGGTGTGGCAAGCACATTTGAACTCTGAAGGGAGGTCTGGGCATCACATTTAAAGGGACCACACTCCTTTTAAATGCCTTCCTTTTAAGAGCCAGTTCGGTGTAGTGGTTAAGTGTGCGGACTCTTATCTGGGAGAACCGGGTTTGATTCCCCACTCCTCCACTTGCACCTGCTGGAATGGCCTTGGGTCAGCCATAGCTCTGGCAGAGGTTGTCCTTGAAAGGGCAGCTGCTGTGAGAGCCCTCTCCAGCCCCACCCACCTCACAGGGTGTCTGTTGTGGGGGGAGAAGACATAGGAGATTGTAAGCCGCTCTGAGTCTCTGATTCAGAGAGAAGGGCGGGGTATAAATCTGCAATTCTTCTTCTTCTTCTTCTTCTTCCCTCCATTGGAAATCATGAAGGACACGGGCACCTTCTTTGGGGGCTCATAGAATTGGACTTCCCAGTCCAATCTTTTTGAAACTTGGGTGGTGTTTTGAGGAGAGGTATCAGGTTCTATGCTGAAAATTTGATACCTCTACCTTAAAAAAAGCCCCCCCCCCCAGAGCCCCAGATGCCCACAGATCAATTTTCCATTATACCCTATGAGAATCAGTCTCCACAGGGAATAATGGAGGGCCCAGCAGACATTCCTTCCCCCCCCCCCCCGTTTTCTGATTACCCTGAAGCGGGGGAAGGGCCTCCAAACCAGGGAATCCCCTGCCCCCACCTGGGGATTGGCAACCCTAGTCAGAATGCGTCTTGACTCTACTTAGCCCTTCCTGGCAACTAACCACCACCACCACCACCACCACCACCCCCCCCCCCACACACACCTGTATGTAACACTTGAGGAAAACTGTTTCAATCTGGAAAAGTGTGTATCTACGAATGCTAAGCCTCTCAGCTATTGCTTATATCAAGAAGCAAACTTTGTTGGAGCTGCCAGTGGTCTCAAACTCAGTTCTCACATCTGTTTTTTGACTCTTGTGTTTATATGCTAATTTGCTGCCACTCATAGGCCTTACCAACTGCTTTAATCTGATCTCAGCTATACTTATCACCAGGGCTTTTTTCATAGCAGGAACTCCTTTGCATATTAGGCCACCCCTCCTTGATGTAGCCAATCCTCCTGGAGCTTACAGTAGGCCCTGCGCTAAGAGCCCTGTATGTCAAGCATCAGTATTTTGAATAAACAAGCTGTTATTTGATACAAAGACTCATTTTATTGATAATCCGTTGTTGGCTCAAGGTATGGTACCTTGAGAGTGATACAGAGTTTCACACAACATAGTGTTTTAAGGGCTACATCAAAGGAAATAGAAAAGATAGCTTCAAGCCATAACATGCATATGTGAATTGCTACAAATATTTTTGTAGCTGGTTCCACCTCCTGCGGTAGCCATTTTGTGGCTGCGCCTACCATGCTGTGTCAGGCTTCCAAAGGTGCCCACAAGCTCGAAAGTCTTGCAACCTTCTCCCCAGGTGGTGGAGTGCTGTATTGACGGTCTTCTTCCCGAGGTGGAATGGACACAGTCCAATGATCCAAGTTTTGTTTCACAACCTTCTGCATGTATACTTAGTGAAAACTTTCACCCCCTTTCAGCCCATTGGAAACATGCACACCCCAGGACCAATGGGCTGCATTCCTCCCCTGAGATACTGGCTTTTCACAATCTTGATGAGATAATGTGCAGAGCTGTGTCCAAATTATTGCGAAGCACATCAGCGGAACAGTCAGCCCAAACAATGGTGATGTGGTCTTGCATATGATGGGTCAATATTGCTCTTGCACAATTTTTTTCCCTATGCACAATTGTGCCTGGTTATGCCCAATTACAAGATTATGCATGGAATAGAGAAGGCAGAGAAAGAAGTACTTTTCTCCCTTTCTCACAATACGAGAACTCATGGATATTCAATGAACATTCTAAGCAGTCAGGTTAGAATGAATAAAAGGAAGTACTTCTTCACCCAAAGGGTGATTAATACATGGAATTCACTGCCACAGGAGGTGGCAGTGGCTACAAGCATAGATAGCTTCAAGAGGAGATTGGATAAGCATATAGAGCAGAGGTCCATCAGTGGCTATTAGCCACAGCTTATCGTTGGAATTCTCTTTTGGGGGCAGTGAAGCTCTGTATACTGGGTGCTTGGGGGGGCACAGTGGGAGGACTTCTAGTGTCCTGGCCCCATTGGTGGACCTCCTGATGGCACCTGGGTTTTTTGGCCACTGTGTGACACAGAGTGTTGGACTGGATGGGCCATTGGCCTGATCCAATATGGCTTCTCTCATGTTCTTATGCCGAGGCCACCCCAAATTCTGGAATCAGGAAATTCTCTTAATTCAAGGGACATTAACAACATGGAAAGTGCTGCATACGTTGCTTCCAACACTGCTCCTAGATGCTGTAGTTAGGGTTGCCAGCCTCCAGGTGAGGCCTGGAGATCTACCACTTTTACAACTGATCTTCAGCTGCCGGAGATCAGCTCCCCTGGAGAGAATGTCAAACAGACTCCCACTGAAGAATAAATATATTAATATATGGATAGAGTATACACATGATCAAATGCACATATATGCGATCAAATACACAATTATACGTAATATCAAATACACAGTGCGTGCACACAAGCAACAATATAATAACTGCCTCCCACAGACAGAAGAATTATGCAAGAAGGATCTCAATGTCCTTGACAACAACGATGGTGAAATCACTGACCTCAAGCCAGACATCCTGGAGTGTGAAGTCAAATGGGCCTTAGAAAACATTACTAACAACAAAGCGAGCGGAGATGACGGTATCCCAGTTGAGCTATTCAAAGTTCTAAAAGATGACGCTGTTAAAGTGATGCACACATTATGTCAACAAATTTGGAAAACTCAACAGTGGCCACAGGATTGGAAAAAGTCAGTTTATATTCCAGTCCCAAAGAAGGGTAATGCCAAAGAATGTTCATACTATCGCTCCATTGCACTCATTTCACATGCCAGCAAAATCATGTTAAAGATCCTACAAGCTAGGCTTCAGCAGTATGTAGATCGGGAACTACCAAAAGTTCAAGCTGGGTTTCGGAGAGGTAGAGGAACTAGAGATCAAATTGCCAACATTCGATGGATTACGGAGAAAGCACGGGAGTATCAGAAAAATGTCTATTTCTGTTTCATTGACTACGCTAAAGCCTTTGATTGTGTGGATCACAACAAATTGTGGCAAGTCCTTAAAGAGATGGGAGTACCAGACCACCTCACATGTCTCCTGAGAAACCTGTATAAGAGTCTACAAGCAACTGTCAGAACGGGATATGGAACAACTGATTGGTTTAGAATAGGAAAGGGAGCTCGACAAGGATGTATATTGTCACCCTGCTTATTTACATCATGTACATCATGCGGAATGCTAGCCTAGGTGAAGCACAAACCGGAATTAAGATTGCCGGGAAAAAACATCAACAACCTCAGATATGCAGATGACATCACTCTAATGGCAGAAAGTGAGGAGGACCTAAAGAACCTCTTGTTGAGGGTGAAAGAGGAGAGCACAAAAGTAGGCTTGAAACTCAACATCAACAAAACTAATATCATGGCATTCGGCCCTGTCACACCTTAGCAAATAGAAGGGGAAGACATGGAAGTAGTGACAGACTTCACATTACTGGGATCCAAGATCACTGCAGATGGTGACTGTAGCCATGAAATTAAAAGACGTTTGCTCCTTGGGAGGACAGCTATGGCGAACCTGGCAGTATAATAAAAAGCAGAGACATCACCCTGCCAACAAAAGTCCGTATAGTCAAAGCGATGGTATTCCCAGTAGTAATGTATGGCTGTGAGAGCTGGACCATAAGGAAGGCTGAGTGCAGAAGAATAGATGCTTTTGAGGTGTGGTGCTGGAGAAGACTCTTGAGAGTCCGTTGGATTGCAAGATCAAATCAGTCAGTCCTAAGGGAAATCAACCCAGACTGTTCCCGTTTTAAATAAAACTTGGTTGGTCTTATAGGTGTTACTTGACTCCTGCTTTGTTTCCTGTAAGGTCAGATGCTGAAGCTGAAGCTCAAATACTTTGGCCACCAAATGAGAAGCGAGCACTCCCTGGAGAAGATCCTGATGCTGGGAAAGACAGAAGGCAAAAGAAGAAGGGGACGGCAAAAGATGAGATGGCTGGACAGCGTTACTGATGCAACAAACACACATTTGAGTAGACTTCGGAGGATGGTGGAAGACAGGAGGGCCTGGCGTGACTTTGTCCATGGGATTGCAAAGAGTCGGACTTGACTGTGCGACTGAACAACAACTAAAATTTTGAAATGAGTCTTCAGTTGGATCCACATAGCTTTTTCTTCCTTATAAATAGCCCCGGAAACATTATTAAAAGTAAAAGTATAGAAGATAACATGAGAGAAGATGCACCAGGAAATCCACGGTACGTTCACCACAAAAGAGAGATAAATGGAACAGGAACACAGTTCCTGCTGGCTTGGTGTCAGGGGGTGTGGCCTAATATGCAAATGAGTTCCTGCTATGCTTTTTCTACCAAGCAAACCTTAATCTTCACATTCAGATCAACGCATGCGTGCTTCCACTCTCTGAACCCAGCTTGGCACAGACCTGGCATATAATCTTTCTACTGCTTGGCACATCCAGATATTGGGAAAAGGGGATTTTTACATTCCCCAGAACTCTGCTGGACTGTGAACCAAGCTTGTGTGGAGCTGGACTTTGCTCAGTGGAGGCGTCATACTCTTCTTCAGATGTTTTACCTCATTAGGTGCCAAAGGTCTCTCTCTCTTTCCTGTTTGGTGTAGTGGTTAAGTGTGCGGACTCTTATCTGGGAGAACCCAGCTGCTGGAATGACCTTGGGACAGCCATAGGTATCGTAGGAGTTGTCCTTGAAAGAGCAGCTTCTGGGAGAGCTCTCTCAGCCTCACCCACCTCACAGAGTGTCTGTTGTGGGGGAAGGAGATAAAGGAGATTGTAAGCCTCTCTAAGAGGCTCTGAGAGGTTCTGTGACTGTAAATTAAATGAAAACTGTGAGCTAGCTCACACTAACCCGGCTTAGAGGGAACACTGGAGTTGATCTCTGCCAGCTGGAGATCAGTTGTAAAAGCAGGAGATCTCCAGGCCCCACCTGGGGACTGGCAACCCTAGACAAACTCACCAGCTGTTTATGACTATCAGGCATGATAGTTAAATGGAACCTACCTCTGAACACCAGTTCAGAAGGAGATAAAGGAGAATGTAAGCTGATTCAGAGAGAAGGGTGGGGTATAAATCTGCGGCCTTCTTCTTCTCTCTGGTTGCCAGTCCTGGGTAGGGAAATGGGTAGGAGATTTTGGGGGCAGAGCCTGGGGAGGGCATGATTTGGGGAGAGGAGGGGAGGGACCTTAGCAAGGTGTAATGCCACAGAAGCCACCTTCCAAAGCAATTTTTTTTCTCCAGGGGGACTGATCTCTGCCACCTGGAGATCAGCTCAGGGCTTTTTTTTGTAGCAGGAACTCCTTTGCATATTAGGTCACACCCACCTGATGTAGCCAATCCTCCTGGAGCTGACAGTAGGCCCTGTACTTAGAGCCCTGTAAGCTCTTGGAGAATTGGTTACATCAGGGGGTGTGACCTAATATGCAAAGGAGTTCTTGCGACTTGCTGCAACCTCTCCCCCTTGTCATTCCTGGAGATCTCCAGCTACCACCTGGAGGTCAGCAACCCTACTTGGGTCCCTATTGTGGTTGCATTTGGAATCTCCAGGTCCAGGTAAACTTGTATATTTGGGAGAAAGGTGCAGTGCAAGGTGTAACTCAAGCAATCATCTTCCCAAAACAAAAGGACAGCCAAAATAGAGTGCCCACAAAGCCATGTGTGAGCTTTGGTGTTCTCTAGACTCTGCTTTTGAAGAGTCTATGAATAAGGGGGAAAATAAATGGGTTTTATTAGAAGGCCTGGAGGCAAGCATCTGCTGTTGGCAGGCTTTAAAAGTGGACTCCATTAGGAGTTTAGGGGCATAGCTAATTCTTCCCTTAGCTTGGACCAGGGGTGGCCAAACTGCGGCTCGGGAACCTCATGAGGCTCTTTCGCACATATTGTGTGGCTCTCAAAGCCCCCACTGCCTCGTCAGCTGGTTTAGAGAAGGCATTTGTCTCTTTATATCACTTCTCCAAGCCAGCTGATGACCTGGAGAATGCATTTAAAGTTGCTTTCTTTCTACCTCCCACCTCCCTCTCTTCCATCTATTTTCCTTCCTTCCTTCTTCTGGCTCTCAAACACCTGATGTTTATTCTATGTGGCTACATAGAATATTCTGTGTGGCTACTCCTGCCCTGGACAAATTTGTGTCCAGGGAGGCAAAGAGAGTGGTCTATCACTTATGCCAAACTTGCCATCTGGCTCCCTAACTGTCTCCCTCTGACCTTGCTACTGTGAGCCATGCAATAGGCATCTCCAGATTAGACTACTGCAATATGCTCTACATACATCTGCCTTTGAAGACCCTTTGGACATTTTGGACATGCAGAAATAGTTCTGCATATATAACATCAATATTTTGATACCCTGCACTGGCTTCTGGTGCAAATTCAAAGAGCCAGTTTTGACTTATAAAACCATAACCCTCTGGGCCCATCCTACCTACAGGACTGCCTCTCCCTGTATGCCCCCCCCTCACCTCCTTAGATCATCACCGCAGTTGCCTGGCTCATCAATTGCCCACTGTCAAAAACCAGGGCAAGGGCATTTCAGTGGTGGCCCCTTCTCTCTGGAATAATCTTCCCTAGGGAAATTCACACCCTGAGGGATCTTTCAGCATTCCATAAGCACGTATTCCATAGGACTGGTTTATTCTGTGCAGTTTTTGACTAATGTTACAAACTGGGGGAAAGGAAGGTCCCCTGTGAAAGCACCAGTCGTTTCCGACTCTGGGGTGAAGTTGCTTTCACAACGTTTTCACGGCAGACTTTTTACAGGGTGGTTTGCCATTGCCTTCCCCAGACTTTTACACTTTCCCCCCAGCAAGCTGGGTACTTATTTTACCAACCTTGGAAAAATGGAAAGCTGAGTCAACCTTGGGCCGGCTACCTGAATCCAGCTTCCACCGGAATCAAACTCAGGTCGTGAGCAGAAAGTTCAGACCACAGTACTACAGTACTGCTGCTTTACCACTCTGCGCCATGGGGCCGCTACAAACTGGAGAGCCAGCCACTTAATTAATTGCCCAAGAAATTAAGTAGCATTATATTTAGCAGAATAACAAAGGCATCCGGAAGTGAGTATTCATTTTTTAAAAAAGCTTCACTATATCAAGGAGGAAAAAGAGTTACCTTGGACGTAGAATAACAAGCATCCTGTCTAACTAGTTCTAAGCGCCATGTTGACTGGATGCTAAATTTCCTGTGTGAGAGAACAAAGGGAATTAAGTTTCCCAACAGTCCCCCCACTTCCTGTGTGACTAAACAGACACAGCACCCCAATAAAACTCTGTCTGCCAACAGACATTCTACTCTTCATTAGGAATACTGAAGTTCTCTTCATTAGGAATATTGTCACCTTCTCTCTGGCTGGAAACTGTGTGTGCGAAGATCTAAATGGCCCTAAACTAAATAGCTAATATTAGCTTGCATACATAACAAGTTAACTATTTCATGCCTGAAGGATGAGCTTGCCAACTCCAGCAATTAGGAAGTCAGCATTTTGATTGGTTTTATTGTTCTGCCTATTGCTTGCATTTGGATTTTATTGCTTTTTCAAATGTTGTCAGCTTCTTCGCATCCCCTGCAGGGTACAAATTAATTAAATAAGTAAAGAGGTTGGGCTGCCAGGTCTGTGTGGGAAAATACCTGGAGACTTTGGATGTGGAGTTGGGAGAGGGCAGGATAGGGCTGACAAGTCCAATTCAAGAAATATCTGGGGGCTTTGGGGGTGGAGCCAGGAGACTTTGGGGGTGGACCCAGGAGACATGGGGGGGGGAGCCAGGAGCAAGGGTGTGACAAGCTTAATTGAACTCCAAGGGAGTTCTGGTCATCACATTTAAAGGGATCGCACACCATTTTAAATGCCTTCCTTCCATAGGAAATAATGAAGGATAGGGGCACCTTCTTTTGGGACTCATAGAATTGGACCCCCTGGTCCAAACTTTTTGAAACTTGGGGGGTATTTGGGGGAGAGGCTCTGGATGCTATGTTGCAGATTTGGTGCCTCTACCTCAAAAAACAGCCCCCCAGAGCCCCAGAAACCCACAAATCAATTCTCCATTATTTCTTATGGGAATAAGTCTCCATAGGGAATAATAGAGTTCCCAGTAGCCATTTCCCTCCCCTCTCCCCGCTTTCTGATGACCCTGAAGTGGGGGGAGGGCCTCCAAACCAGGAGATCCCTTGCCCTCACCTGGGGATTAGCAAACACTAGAAATAAACCACTGCGTTTTTACGATGCAAATAAATGCTTAAGCAATTTCTTTCATAATGATGCAATTATATTATTATTATCACAAACCAAAATTCAGTAAATGTCCATGGAAAAAAGTTATTTCACACCACTCTTGTAAGGTAGTCCCTTCAAAATCAAGATGTTATTTCACATCACTCTTGTAAGGTAGTCCCTTCAAAATCAGAAGGTTACTTCACATCACTCTTGTAAGGTAGTCCCTTCAAAATCAGATGGTTACTTCACATCACTCTTGTAAGGTAGTCCCTTCAAAATCAGAAGGTTACTTCACACCACTCTTGTAAGGTAGTCCCTTCAAAATCAGAAGGTTACTTCACATCACTCTTGTAAGGTAGTACTTTACAGTCCACTGTCTCAGTTCTCGTTTGCTTGAAAGACGTAGACGGTACCACGCTTGTATATGATTCCTCACTTGTATATGATTCCCAAAGGAGGAATCATATACAAGTATAGTACTGTCTACATCTTTCAAGCAAAGGAGAATTGAGACAGTGGACTGTAAAGTACTACCTTACAAGAGTGATGTGAAGTAACCTTCTGATTTTGAAAGTACTACCTTACAAGAGTGGTGTGAAATAACTCTTTGATTTTTCTATGGACATTTACTGAATTTTGGTTTGTGATGATAATAATATAATTGCATCATTATGAAAGAAATTGCTTAAGCATTTATTTGCATCATAAAAACGCAGTGGTTTATTTCCAGTGTTTGCTAAACAGTACACTGCAGTTTCCGGTTTGCCCACCTGGGGACTCGCAACCCTGGGGCGGGATTTGAGGAGAGGAGGAGCCTCAGCAGAGTACAATGCCACAGAGTCCTCCCTTCAAAGCAGCCATTTTCTCCATGTTCCCTCTAAGCTGTGGAATCTTGGGAGCAAAAATTCTACTTCGTGGACTATTCGTGGACTACGGGCATTAAAAATGTGAGCTTCTGTATAAATTAGTTTGCTCTGGGGCCATTTTCCCCGAGCTAGGACAAATAGCTGGAAGCTACTGTGTGGCTGTTGTACTGATTACTGCCGTACTGATTACTGCTCTCGAATCTGATCGACATTTTTGTGGCGATGATGATGTATTTGAAGTGATACATTTTAATGTTGTTTTATTGTTGTAAGCCGCCCTGAGCCTGCTCGTGGGATAGGGCGGTGTATGAATTGAAAAATTAAATTAAATTCCTTCCTTCTGCCATGTTATACAGGAGGTTTTAAAAAATACCATTCTTAGATAGGCTATGTCCCTGTGAGCTGAAGGAAACTGAAGGAACAGACCATGTACTTTTATCCTGTAGATTCTACTGTTATTTACATGCATCTTATCTGGATCCTATATTGTAATCCCTGGAGGGTAAATCTGATTAAAGCAAGATAGTAAACTTACTAGCCTCAAATAAGGCTGAAACCATCGAAATGGTGGCAAACTTTCTTTACTGTGCTTATGAGAAGTCTGTTTAGAGAATGTTTAATTAGCCACCTTTTTTTCCTGCTTCCTTGATCTGATACTGCTGTTGCTATGCCAATAAAGGTTCTGTGACTGTAAATTAAATGAAAACTGTGAGCTAGCTCACACTAACTCGGCTTAGAGGGAACCCTGGAGCTGATCTCCGCCAGCTGGAGATCAGTTGTAAAAGCAGGAGATCTCCAGGCCCCACCTGGGGGCTGGCAACCCTGGACAAACTCACCATCTGTTTATGACTATCAGGCATGATAGTTAAACGGAACCTACCTCTGAACACCAGTTTCAACAATGGGGGGGATACTTTGGCCTCCATGCTGAGCTTGTGAAGCATCTTAACTAGATGCCCCTTTGAGTCAAACCTCCATATCGCTCCAAAGCATGATTCAACCTGTGAGGTCCAGGCTGCTGTTTGCGATGATTATTCTGGTGAAGCCAGGGTTGCCAATCCCCAGGTGTGGGCAGGGGATCCCCTGGTTTGGAGAAGATGACCTCCCCTTGCTTCAGGGTCATCAGAAAGGGGGGGGGAGGGGAGAGGGAAATGCCCGCTGAGCACTAATTTATTCCCTATGGCAACTGATTCCCATAGGGTATAATGGAGAATTGATCCATGGGTATCTGGGGCTCGGGGGGGGGGCGTGTTTTATGAAGTAGAGGCACCAAATTTGCAGCATAGCATCTGGTGCCTCTCCTCAAAACGCCCTCCAGGTTTCAAAGAGATTGGACCAGGGGGCGATAGGATAGTTTCAAGAGGGGATTGGTCGCCGCACCTCAAAAAGGATATTATAGCATTGGAGAAAGTCCAGAAAAGGGCAACTAGAATGATTAAAGGGCTGGAACACTTTCCCTATGAAGAAAGGTTGAAACGCTTGGGACTCTTTAGCTTGGAGAAATGTCGACTGCAAGGTGACATGATAGAGGTTTACAAGATAATGCATGGGATGGAGAAAGCAGAGAAAGAAGTACTTTTCTCCCTTTCTCACAATACAAGAACTCGTGGGCATTCAATGAAATTGCTGAGCAGACAGGTTAAAACGGATAAAAGGAGGTACTTCTTCACCCAAAGGGTGATTAACATGTGGAATTCACTGCCACAGGAGGTGGTGGCAGCCACAAGCATAGCCACCTTCAAGAGGGTTTTAGATAAAAATATGGAGCAGAGGTCCATCAGTATATATATATATATATAAAATTTATATACCATATATATATATATATATAAAATTTGGGGGGGGGGGCCACTGTGTGACACAGAGTGTTGGACTGGATGGGCCATTGGCCTGATTTAACATGGCTTCTCTTATGTTCTTATGAATAAGCAAATGGACCAGAGGTCCATCAGTGGCTATTAGCCACAGCATATTGATGGAACTCTCTGACTGGGGCAAGTGATGCTCTGTATTCTAGGTGCTTTTATTTATTTATTTTGATTTATATCCTGCCCTCCCCGCCGGACCAGGCTCAGGGCGGCTTGTGGGGGGGGGGCAACAAAAGGAGGGCTTCTAGTGTCCGGGCCCCACTGATGGACCTCCTGATGGCGCCTGGGTTTTTTGGCCACTGTGTGACACAGAGTGTTGGACTGGATGGGCCATTGGCCTGACCCAACATGGCTTCTCTTATGTTCTTACGTCCAATTCTATGAGCCTCAAAAGAAAGGTGCCCCTATCCTTCATTATTTCCAATGGAGGGAAGGCATTTTAAAGGTGTGCGGTCACTTTAAATGTGACTTTAAACCAGAACTCCCTTCGGAGTTCAATCATGCTTGTCACACCCTGGCTCCTGGCCCCACCCCCAAAGTCCCCAGATATTTCTTGGACTTGACAACCCTAGATGGAGCTCCAGTTGTGAACTTTAACCGAGTAACTGATATAGCACATAACAGAGTGAATAGGAAATGCACCTATGTCTTATAATCCTGTATTATTCCACAGCCTTGAATGAAACAATTGCCTTGCATGGCAGCTGCACTGGAAGGACAAAAAGGATTATAGCAAAACAATTTGAGTCCAACATGACTCAAGGCTATCTGAGAGTTCACTAACGGTCAGCCATGGAAAGGCAAATGTTGGCAGCTGTCTTGGCAGCTCAGACTTCAGGCTGTAGCATTCCTTTTTTTTCCTGCCTGGATTTGGACACATGATTCCTGGGCAGTGCATTGCCTGTGATTAGGCAGCCGTGTGTCAAAAGCTTATGATCCTTTGGCACAAGGTGAGGATTTCTTTGTAGGGTTTTTTAAAACTAGACTTTGGGTCTCTGGGTGGGGCTCATGCAGAACAGTCACCTGAGCAGTAGAGCAGAGTATAATTTAGGGTTCCCAATCTCAAGTTTTGAGGCCCTCCCTTCATTTCAGTGTCATCAGAAAGTGGGGGGGGGGGGAATGTCTGCTGGGCACTCATTACTCCCTATGGAGACCAATTTCCATAGGATATAATGGAAAATTGATCTGTGGGTATCTGGGACTCAGTGGGGGGCTGTTTTTTGAGGTAGAGACACCATATTTTCAGCATAGCATCTGGTGCCTCTTCTAAAAGAAACCCCCAAGTTTCAAAAAGATTGGACCAGGGAGTCCGATTCTATGAGCCCCCAAAGAAAGTGTCCCTGTCCTTCATTATTCCAAATGGAGGGAAGGCATTTAAAAGGAGCGTGGTCCCTTTAAATGTGATGGCCAGAACGACCCTTGGAGTTCAATCATGCTTGTCACACCCTTGCTCCTGGCTTCACCCCGAAAGTCCCCAGATATTTCTTGAGTTGGACCTAGCAACCCTAGTATAATTGAAGGTGTTCAAAAAGTTGCATGTTGGTTCATTATTCTCTATTATTCCCATTATGCCCATTTTTCAGATAGCTACAACTGAAGCCAAGTGTTTGAATGGGTTTGAACCAGGGGTGGTCAAACTTACATAAGAGCCACATAGAATAAATGTCAGATGTTTGAGAGCCACCAGACATGAACATCAGATGTTTGAGAGCCGCGAGGCAGGCAGGCAGGCAGGAAGGAAAATAGAGGGAGGAGGGAGAAAAAAGAGAGAGGTGGAAATAAAGCAACTTTAACTTCAAATACATTCTCCAAGTCCCCCTGCTGGCTTGGCTTGGAGAAGTGATTTAAAGTGAGAAATGCATTCTCCGAGCCAGCTGACGGGGCAGTGCGGGCCTCAAGAGCCACACAATATGTGTGAAAGAGTCACATGTGGCTCCTGAGCCACAGTTTGGCCACGCCTGGTTTGAACCAAGAATGTCCCATCTCAAACTTTTGCAAAAATACTTTAACGTGGGTTTTTTTTTAATCTTTTTTTAGGCTGTAGCCTGTGAGAAAATAGATAAAGCCACCAGCAGACTCTAAACAGTTAAAAGCCTAGGGGTGCTCTTGGATCCTTCTTTAACAATGGAGGCCCAAGTAGCTGCCACTGCCAGGTCAGCCTTTTACCATCTGCGGATGGCAAGGCAGTTGGTCCCCTTTCTGGAACGCGACGACTTGGCAACAGTGATCCATGTTATGGTCACCTCGAGACTGGATTACTGTAATGCTCTCTACATGGGGCTGCCCTTGTCCCAAATCCAGCAACTCCAACTAGTGCAGAATGCTACAGCCAGGCTGCTTATGGGAGTTCCTTATGGGAACACATTCAGCCTATGCTGAAAGTGCTGCACTGGCTACCGATAATGTACTGGATTCGCTTCAAGGTGCTGGTTATTACCTTTAAAGCCCTATATGGCCAGGGTCCTGCATACCGCCTTTCCCTGCGCATGCCTCAGCGAGCACTTCGGTCCGGGTCTCAAAACCTGTTGACAGTTCCCAGCATCAGAGAAGCAAAGCTCAAAACAACGAGAGCCAGGGCCTTTTCTGTTGCTGCCCCTAGCTGGTGGAATGAGCTGCCGGTAGAGGTTAGGGCCCTGCGTGAGCTCTTACAGTTTCGCAGGGCGTGGAAAACGGCACTCTTCCACCAGGCATTTACATGAATGGTAACATCTGCAGCAATGGGACTGGCCCATAAGAACACCACCAATGGCCTACTTCACTGCGCTATGGCGATCCTGAGACCTCTGAGTATAGCTAACCACCAGAATGCAAACCGCTGCCTGAAATTATGATTGTAGCACATGCAATTGTTTTAAATCGTTTTTATTGTTGTTTTATTGTATCGGTCAAACTAATCTGTCGACTAGGGTTGCCAATCCCCAGGTGGGGGCAGGGGATCCCCCGATTTGGAGGCCCTCCCCCCGCTTCAGGGTCGTCAGAAAACGGGGGGAGGGGAGGGAAATGTCTGCTGGGAACTCTATTATTCCCTATGGAGATTTATTCCCATAAAAAATAATGCAGAATTGATCCGCGGTTATCTGGGGCTCTGAGGGGGACTGTTTCTTAAGGTAGAGGCACCAAATTTTCAGTATAGCATCTAGTGCCTCTCCCCAAAATACCCCCAAAGTTTCAAAAAGATTGGACCAGGGGGTCCAATTCTATGAGCCCCAAAAGAAGGTGCCCCTATCCTTCATTATTTCCTATGGAAGGAAGGCATTGAAAAGGTGTGCCGTCCCTTTAAATGTGATGGCCAGAACTCCCTTGGAGTTCAATTATGCTTGTCACAGCCTTGATCTTGGCTCCGCCCCGATGTCTCCTGGCTCCACCCCCAAAGTCCCCAGATATTTCTTAAATTGGACTTGGCAACCCTACTGTCGACCCTTGGTTTGTGAGCCTTTGGCGGGGAGGGCAGGATGTAAATAAACAAACCAACCTTCTTAACAGACTGCTCTCCATCTGGTGACGACTTTCCCTGTTGAATGTATGTCCTGTGATGAAAGACACCTCGCCCCAAGAGAGAAATGTGGCAGTTCTGTAAAAGAAGCGATGCTGAGAGAATCGGTCCCCAAATTCACCCGCTGAGCTTTGTGGTGAAAGCAAGAATCAAACTGAGGTCTCTCACAAACGTGGGTTGTATGCAATCCAAGATTTAACCATGGAACTTCCTTCCACTTTACTTAAACATTTGGCTGTGGGTAGTGGTGGTGGGGCTTGAGCAGGAACACACAGGAACGCAGTTCTGACTGGCTTGGGTCAGGGGTGTGTGGCCTAATATGTAAATGAGTTCATGTTGGGTTTTCTCTACAAAAAAAAGCCCTGAATAAACTTTTGATTTTTTAAAAAAATGCACTATGGAGAGTGTCTCTGGGCATGTCCAGAGCAGTGATCCCTCTAAGCTGAGTTAGTGTGAGCTAGCGCACAGTTATTTAGCCTCTGGCTCACACATTTTCATCTGAGCTCAGGAAAAATAGCCCCAGAGCAAACTAATTTATGCTGTAGCTCACAATGTTAATGCCAGTAGCTCATGGAGGAGAACCTGGAGATCTCCCGCTTTTACAACTGATCTGCAGCTGGCAGAGATCAGCTCCCCTTGGAAAAGCGACTGCTCTACGGTGGACTCTACGGCATTGTCCGCTGCTGAGGCCCCTCCTCAAACCCCACCCTCTCCCGGATCCACCCCCGAAGCCTCCAAGTATTTTCCAGCACAGACCTGGCAACCCTACCAACAGGAAATGGATGGAGAAATCCAAAGGGCACTTTTCAAGGAGGGACAAGAACTTAAGAACATAAGAGAAGCCATGTTAGATCAGGCCAATGGCCCATCCAGTCCAACATTCTGTGTCACACAGCGGCCAAATATATATATATATATATATATATATATATATATATATATATATATATATATATATATATATATATATATATATATATATACACACACACACACACTGTGGGTAATTGCCACTGATGGACCTCTGCTCCATATTTTTATCTAACCCCCTCTTGAAGCTGGCTATGCTTGTGGCCGCCACCACCTCCTGTGGCAGTGAATTCCACATGTTAATCACCCTTTGGGTGAAGAAGTACTTCCTTTTATCCGTTTTAACTTGGATTTCCTCTTCAAGGCCGGGCACGGGATGAAAATGCACAACTTTTAACCGATGTATCTTAAAAAAGGCATTTCCAAGATGCTTTTTATGGGCCGTCGAAATGAACTTCCAGTTGCGTTTCAGCACTAAGGAGGGGTGGAGTCCGGTCATTTTCAGGAACTGGAGAGCTGTCACGTGATCCTTCCGGGGACTGCTCCGGCTTCTTTAGCATTTTGGTTTCCCCACCCTCCACCCCTTCCCGCTCTGGCCCCACCCACCGCCGGAGACTTCCAAGGACTGCACTTTTCTCGGGGCTTCCTTTAAGGAAAGTGGAGTCACTCCGGAGTACCGTATATAAGGGCTGAGCTGGAAGCCGGGAGGGTCGCGCTTTGTGGATTTCAGTTTGTGATTGAGGTGAGTCGGACTGGTTTGGGGGTGTCCTGGAAGTAAAAGCCCTTTATCCTATCAGACGTCTAAGTCTCTTTAGGGTTGTAGCTAGGTTTTGGAAGTGTGTTAAAAGAAAGTGGATGAATGGATGCTAATTCGAATACCTTGCCTCCTATGCATCTTTGCTTGGAAGTATATCTCATTGGTCATTATTCGAATGCGCTTGCTTCTGCAAAACAAAAGGGGAAGAAACGCATGGTTTGCGTCCCGCCCGTTTTGCCCTGAGTGCTGGAGAGCCTCCAGCAATAAGAGCAGTCTCTCCTGTACTGTATTTCATGGTTAGGTGACACCATTTGTAGCCTTTAAATGGAGGTTTTGGGTTGTCCTGGTTCGAAATGGGTAAGAGTCACTTATCCTTAAAAGAAGTTTAAGACTTATCCTTAAAAGAAGTTTAAGAAGTTTAAGACTCTTCGAGGCTGTAGCTAGGTTCTGGAGGTGTGTTATATGAAAGTGGAGGAATCGATGCGAATTCGGACACCTTTTCTCCTATGCATCTTTGTTTGGAAGTCACTTGCCTTGATTTGAATGTGCCCGCTTCTGAAAAACAAAAGGGAAAGAAATGCATGGTTTGCGTCATGCCCGTGAGTGCTGGAGAGCCTCCGGCAATAAGAGCAGTCTATCCTGTACTAGCTGTACTACTGTATTTCATGGATAGGTGACACCATCTGTAGCCTGTAAATGGATTCTAGGCCTTAGAAGTTAGTGATTGAGGTGAGTCAGAGAGGTTTTGGGGTGTCCTGGTTCGAAACGGGTAAGAGTCACTTATCCTTAAAAGAAGTTTAAGATTCTTCAGGGTTGTAGCTAGGTTTTGGAGGTGTGTTATATGCAAGTGGAGGAATGGATATTAATTTGGAAAACTTCTCTCCTATGCAGGTAGATCCAGGTGGGCAGCCGTGTTGGTGGGAAGCAATAGAACAAAGTAGGAGTCCAGAAGCACCTTTAAGACCAACACAGTTTTATTCAGAATGTAAGCTTTTCTATGCATTCTGAATAAAACTTCGTTGGTCTTACTGGACTCCTACTTTTTCCTCCAAAGCGTCATAGTTTGGCAGTCACTTGCCATCATTCGAACGTACTCGCTTCTGAAAAACAAAAAGGGAACGAAATGCATGGTTTGCGGTGAGTGCTGGAGAGCCTCCAGCAATAAGAGCAGTCTAACCTGTAGTACTGTTTTTCACGGTTGGGTGACACCCTCTCTAGCCTGTAAATGGATTCTAGGCCTTAGAAGTTTTCGCTACAAGAAATCCTCGGTTGGGGTGGAGGGATTGTGATAAAATAACTGCTCTGTTGTACAAGTGTATGCTTGAAGTGTCCCAGTTTTCCCGTAAAGGTTACATTCTAATGCATCTCTAAAAAACTGCTGCCCTTATTTGAGGTGTGATGCCTATTTCAAATTGTGTTAGTATGAATTGGTGCCGTGTATTTCTGAGTTGAGGGTGATGGTGGCTTGTCTCTCATGCGCACCCATGTACAGAAGTGTGCACTGGTGTTCTGCCTGCTAGTCCACACACTGGATCAAGCTTAAGGTTACACTAGAGAAGCAAGACAAGCAAAGGACAGAACCCCGACTTGGTGGTTTTTCCCCTCCAAGTTTTACCTTAAAAGTTAGAGTCCAGTAGCACCTTTAAGACCAACGACGTTTTATTCAAGGTATAAGCTTTTATACCTTGGATAAAACTTGTTAGTCTTAAAGCTGCTGCTGGGCTCTTTCTTTATTCTGTCGCTCCTACATCCTTTTTTTTAGCCTAGTGGCAGCTTCCTCGGATGAAAGCTCCCGCCTTGAATAAAACTCTGTTGGTCTTAAAGGTATCACTGGACTCAAAATTTGTTCTTCTGCTTTAGACCAATGCAGCTGCCCACCTGGATCTATCTTCCCCTGATGCTGTATCTAGCAGTTAGTATTCAGGGGTATACTGCCCTGTGACGTGGAGGTTCCATTTAGTTATCCTGCCCAACAGCTGTTGATGGACCTACGATCCTTCACAGATGTGCCCCATTCCCCTTCTGAAGCTAAGATGGCGTCTATCACCACATCCTCTGGCAGTGAGTTCTGCAATCTAAAGTTAGAGACTGATGCTCAAATGGAGTTTGGAGAGCCAATTTGGTGTAGTGGTTAAGTGCGCGGTCTCTTATCTGGGAGAACCGGGTTTGATTCCCCACTCCTCCACTTGCACCTGCTGGAATGGTCTTGGGTCAGCCATAGCTCTCACATGAGTTGTCCTTGAAAGGACAGCTTCTGGGAGAGCTCTCTCAGCCCCACCCACCTCACAGTCTGTACATATGAGGCAGAGGTTGATCACCAGTCTGTACATATGAGGCAGAGGTTGTTGTGAGGGAGGAAGATAAAGGAGATATTGTGTGCCACTCAGATTCAGAGTGGAGGGCAGGATATAAATCCAATATCTTCTTCTTCTCCAATCACTGCTTTGACATCTGGATTTCTGTAGCTAGGCACCCCAGTACATGCGTAGAGGCACTCTTGTCCAGTGGGTCATTCTGTTCACTGTCACATGCAGTCCTTTGCCGTGAAAAAAAAAATGAGCTCTGAAGGTCTTAAATGTGGTGAAGTCTTGGACAGCTCTTTTGCAGAGAGAGAGAGAGAGAGAGAGAGAGAAGCTGCAATCTTAAGGCTTAATGTGAGCGGTTCAGTATGTTCGGATATAGCTGAGACGTTTCCTTATCCCTGCAAAGGGGTGAGGAGCAAATTCTGACAAGAGATGATGAAATGAACACAGGAGCAAATGTGAGGGAAAGGTCCACCGTTGACTCACCCCTGTGGCGGAGGATTGGAGGGCAGCAGCCGGCTTGCGAAACAAGGGTTGGGTGAAAGGGGGGAAGGCCTCTGCCCCAGAATGGGTGAAAGGGGGGAAGGTCTCTATCCCAGATATGTAGCAAGAAAAGCGGGTGATGTGAATATTTTGCTTTGCACGTCAGCCAGAGCTTGTGTAACATGGAGCATGGAATCCCTAAATCAGTGAAGAAACTTCGTTATTTCTCTGTCACTTCCATAAGCCCTGCCTAAGAGTCTAGACCTCAAAGGGTGTGGAAGGGATGCTTGCCTAGGGGTTTTTTTGTAACAGGAACTCCTTTGCATATTAGGCCACACACACCCCTGATGTAGCCAATCCTCCAAGAGCTTACAATAGGCCCTGTACTAAAAGCCCTGTAAGCTCTTGGAGGATTGGCTGCATCATGGGGGTGTGGCCTAAAATGCAAAGGAGTTCCTGCTACCAAAAAAGCCCTGGTGGTGGCAACAGAGCAAAATGGGAGTCCAGTGGCACCTTTAAGACTAACAAACTTATTCAAAGCCTGAGCTTTCATGTGCACCCCCACTTCCTCAAACAAAATGAAATTAAACTCACCAGTCTGTACATATGAGGCAGAGGTTGAACAGCAAATTAGCATATACAAGGATAGGTAAAAGGTAAAGGTAGTCCCCCGTACAAGCACCAGTCGTTTCCGACTCTGGGGTGATGTTGCTTTCACAACATTTTCACGGCAAGCTTTCTACAAGGTAGTTTGCCATTGCCTTCCCCAGTCATCTACACTTCTCCCTCCCAGCAAGCTCAGTACTCATTTTACTGACTTTGGAAGGCTGAGTCAACCTCAAGCCAGCTATCTGAACCCAGCTTCTTTCAGGATTGAACTCAGGTTGGGAGCAGGGCTTAGGACTGCAGTACTGCAGCTTAACCACTCTGCATGCAATATAATATATGTTCCCCAGAGAGCACTGAGATCTAGCTCCCAAAACCTCTTAAAAATCCCTGGCCCAAGAGAGGCTAGACTGAAGACAACCAGGGAGCAAGCCTTTTCAGCAATGGCCCCTCGATGGTGGAATCAACTTCCAGAGATGGTGCGAGCCCTGCGGGACCTGAACCAGTTCCGCAGGGCTTGCAAAACCTCTCTGTTTCAGCTTGCCTTTGGGACAGAACCTGGTTAAACGGATCTGTAGCCATCCCGCCATCCTGTACATGATCGCGATCTATTGCACTTTATAGCACCGTTTTGTCCATCTAATTAACTATGTGATTGAATTTGTAACTGAATTGTATTTTAAAATTGTTTGTTTTTATATTGTATTTTATTTATATCACGGTGTTCCGTGTCTGTGAGCCGCCCTGAGCCCGCCATTGGCGGGGGAGGGTGGGATATAAAAATAAATTTATCTTATCTTATCTTATAATACAGTATAATATACAAGCATACAATATAATTAAATGTTTAAATAGATGCAAACAGGAATAACAAGCTGAGTTTATAAAGTCATCTGGAGATGGATGGAGCATGACAGCAGGGTGAGATGATTGCTCTTAACCCTCCACAATTAAGAAGGCTATATTTACACATCTGTTGCCAGTTCTGACATTTATTTGTTATTGTTTTCCTCCGGAATTGAATCAAAACAGTGATAACCGTATAAACTTAGCTTGTTTATTCCTGTTTGCATCTCTTAAAGCATTTCATTATACTGTATGCTAATTTATTGTTCAACCCTCTGTCTCATAGGTATGGACTAGTGCGTTTCATTTCACTTTGTCTGAGGAAGTCTGAGGAAGTGTGGGTGCACAGGAAAGCTCACACGTTGAACAAAAGTTTGTTGAGCCCCTGGACTCCCACTTTGTTCTATTGTTTCAGACCAACACAGACCAACACAGCCGCCCACCTGGATCTTTATTTAGTGGCAGTTTAGAATTGTGTGTGGGCGCGCAAATTAGAGCTCCAGTATCTGGCCCATCTTGTGTTGGCCTGAAACCAACTTTGTATCACATCCCTAGATCTGAACTTTTCAACAGATCTAGAGGAAGTTCTTCCTCACCCGGGAAATCATAATATGTGGGACTCACTGCCAAAGGACAGAATGACCACTACCACTTTAGTTGCGTTTGTGTGATTTTTTAAGGGACTGGGCAAATTTGCTGAGCAGAGATCCATCAAGCATGTATCTCTGAGTAGTTATCCTTGCAATGGTTGAGGAAGGTGTCAAGCATGCGGGTTCAATGACGAGTTGAAGTTGATACAAAGACTACGTTTATTGATAGACCAATACTTTGGTGTAACAGGTTCTTGAGAGTAATACTTCTAATACATTGAAACAATACTTTTAAGGCTTACTTCAAAAGGATTCCAAGGGAGGGAGTTGCGGGGTAGCATTCACACATAAACTATCATAAATGTCTACTTTCCCATAGTGTTATCAGGACTCCGTCCTTGCTTCTCCAGATGTCTCGTACTCCCTTGCAAGAATGTATGCGAAAGTGCTGATTACTTGGTTTCTTTCTCACTACTTCTAATTACAAGCCATAAAGCAGGACGGGGGAAGGGAAAGAATAACAAGCTAACAAAGTTAGGTCCACCATGACACTTCCCAGACCAGGCTTAGGCAGGACCCTCAAACAATCAATTATCAATTTTACCGTGCTTGACAGAAGGCTTTCGTTTTCTAGGATCGCCTGGTTAGTGGCTGTATGAAATGGGATGTGGGATTAGAGAGACACGGTGCCATGGCATGGGTTTCCTGGCACCAGCCAAGTGCTTTTAGAAAGTGGGCGGGGCCCAACGAGCTTCTTATTGGCCACGGGATACTTGATAGGCCTTGCAGATTTTTAAAAATGTTGCTTTGGCAGCAACTGCCACCACACCACCAGGCTCTTCACTGTGTGACTGAAAGAAAACTCACGGCAGCCATTTTGTGGCTAGCCCTGCCTCCCATGGCAACCATTTTGTTGCTATGGCCGCCATGCTGTGTCAAAATTCCAATGGTGCCTACAGACTTAAAAAGGGTAGGGACCACTGAGATAGACCATTGGTCTGGTCCAGCATAGCTGCTGTTATGTTCTTAGTCCATCCTGTCAATTTAACTATCACAGCTTTATCCCTAAGAATGATGGGAATTCTCCACACATACCCCCTTTAGCATAGTACTCTAGAGAGGCTAAACCAACAGGTAGATGAACTCTCTCTCTCCCAAGAGTGATAGATCCAAGAGGGCAACATGTTGGTCTGAAGCAGTAGAATAATGTTCTGCTTTGTTGGTCTTAAAGGTGCCACTGGACATAAACTTTGTTCAGAGGTTGTCAGAAACTAAAGTGTAAGGAACTCTGGCCCAGTCTCATTAGATCTTGTAAGCTAAGCAGGGTCAGCCCTGTTTAGTAATTGGATGGGAGCAGGGCTTTTTTTGCAGCAGGAGCTCCTTTGCATATTAAGCCACACACCTTTGATGTAGCCAATCCTCCTGGAGCTTACAGTAGGCCCTGTACTAAGAGCCCTGTAAGCTCTTGGAGGATTGGCTACACAAGAGGGGTGTGGCCTGATATGCAAAGGAGTTCCTGCTATAAAAAAGCCCTAAATGGGAGACTGCCAAGGAAGTCCAGGGTTGCTACACAGAAGAGGGCAATGGCAGATCACCTCTGAGTATTACTTGCCTTTAAAATCTCATGGGGTTGCCATAAGACAGCTGTGACTTGATAGCAAAAAAAAAAAAAAATTGAAATGTGCGAAGTTAAACTAATAAACATCCATGTGCATTGTGCCTCATCAGCAAGGTATGGTCTTTGTTTGCTGTTAGAAGAAGAAGATGAAGATATTGGATTTATATCCCGCCCTCCACTCCGAAGAGTCTCAGAGCGGCTCACAATCTCCTTTACCTTCCTCCCCCACAACAGACACCCTGTGAGGTGGGTGGGGCTGGAGAGGGCTCTCACAGCAGCTGCCCTTTCAAGGACAACCTCTGCCAGAGCTATAGCTGACCCAAGGCCATTCCAGCAGGTGCAAGTGGAGGAGTGGGGAATCAAACCCGGTTCTCCCAGATAAGAGTCCGCACACTTAACCACTACACCAAACTGGCAAATGTTTGTGACATGATGTCCAGGATTCATCTCTTCCACTGATCTCCAGATGCAAAATCTCTGAATGGCAGTGCCGGGTTCAAATTCACTGCCTATTGATGTCTAGGCATGTATTCACACACAGCCATATCTGCCTTCCATCTTATTGGAAAACACAGCGTAGCTGCAATTCAAATACATTCAGGGCTTTTCTTGAGCAGGAACACACAGGAGCGCAGTTCTGGCTGGTTTGGCATCAGGAGGTGTGGCCTAATATACAAATATGTTCCTGCTGTGTGAAACAATGGTGACATCAGGGGTGTGGCCTAATATGCAAATGATTCCTGCTGGGCTTGTTCTACCCAAAAAGCTCTGGTGGCACTTATTATTCACAGGAAGTGGTTTGCCCAACCCACCAGGCACTAGGAGGCCACTAAGAGGAATTCCTGAACGGCAAGAAGAAGAGATTGGATTTATACCCTGCCTTTCACTCGGAGTCTCAGGGTAGCTTACCATCTCCTTCCCTTCCTCTCCCCACAACAGACACCTTGTGAGGTAGGTGATGCTGAGAGAGCTGTAACAGAACTGCTCTTGAGAGAATACCTCTCTTGAGAACTGTGACTGACCCAAGGTCACCCCAGCAGCTGCATGCGAAAGCGTGGGGAATCAAACCCGGTTCTCCCAGATTAGAATCCACACACATAACCATTGTACCAACCTGGCAAAAACTAGCTGTTGAGGAATATAGCCTGATCGCTCCCTTTGACCTGGATTAGCTGCTGGTTTTCTCAGGGGGGGGACAAAGTACGGGTGGGGCAGCTCTTCGCCTTCCAGCCTTGGCTTACTCTGAAATCAGGCCTGCAAGGAATCTAGCTGCTAACCAGTGCTGTACCTTGCTGCTTCTTATCTCCCAACCTCTGATCGGGAGCTCTCGAGTCACCCTGGAGTTTACCCCAAGCTTATCTTAGTATGACTTGGAGTTTCTCTTTCTCTGTTTCAGTTGCCTCGAACCTCAGCATGGCTTCCACTGACGATGCTGCCGCCGCCTCAGCTGCTTCAACAGCAGAACAAGATCCAAAAGTAAGTCCCTCCAGGATATTTGCTTTCTTTTACACTGTTTGATTTACTTTTATAGATGGTCTACCTCAAGGGTGGCCAAACTTGTTTAACGTAAGAGCCACACAGAATAAACATCAGATGTTTGAGAGTCACAAGACACGAACATCGGGTGTTTGAGGGAAGGGAGGGAGGAAATAAAGGAGGAAGAGATGGAACGAAATCAACTTTAACTTTAAATGCATTCTCCAAGCCGCTGGCTGGCTTGGCTTGGAGAATTGATTTAAAGAAACAACTGCCTTTTCTGGCAGGGGCTTTGAGAGCCACACAATATGTGTGAAAGAGCCACATGTGGCTCCCAAGCTACATTTTGGCCACCCCTGGTCTACCTGATCATGCTTGGTACAAAGCAGTAACAGCAGCCATCTTCATATTATGGTCGAGGACCTGCCTACCTTAGGGACCGCCTCTCCCCATATGTTCCTCAGAGAGCACTGAGATCCAGTTCACAAAATCTTTTAAAAGTCCCTGGACCAAGGGAGGTTAGATTGAAAACAACGAGGGAGCAAGCTTTCTCAGCAATGGCTCCCCAATGGTGGAATCAACTACCAGAAGAGGTGCAAGCCCTGCGAGACCTAAATCAGTTTCGCAGGGCTTGCAAAACTGCCGTCTTTCAGCTCGCATTAAGATGAAACCCAGGAAATGTCATCTAGCCATCTTATACATAGCCTGAACTGTAGTACCGGAACTTATAATTTATAATGGTCTATTCTGTTTATCTAAGTTTAACTTAATTTATCTATTTTATCTATTTTAATTGTTTAATTGTTCTGTAGTAATATTGTATTTTATTGTAATCATGGTGTATACCGTGTCGTGTTAGCCGCCCTGAGCCTGCCTTTGGCGGGGGAGGGCGGGATATAAAAATAAATTTATTATTATTATTATTATTAGGCTAATGGCCCATCTAGTCCAGGGCCTTGTTTGCACTTAGGCCAGGCATCTGCCCCTTGGAAGATCTACAGGTGAGGCCTAAGTCTCTCCCTGTTATAATTGCCATTCAAAAATATACTGCCATACATGTTTGAGAAAGTAAACAATAAAATAAAAAGATATACTGCCTCTGAATATGGAGGTTTCACTTACTCCTTGTATTTTCAGTTGCTCCCCAATCAGACCTTTCCCACAGGAATGTGATTAATCCCTTTTTAAAGTTATTGTTGCTACATCCTGTAGCAGGAAGTTAAGCAAGCTGATTCCTCTTTGGACGAAGTACTTTCCCACCCTGGAACTTATTTGGCCATCGTAGCATTTAAATTAAAGGGTGTGCATCTGGAGATTTCCAAGCTGAAAACAGTGTCCAGAAATTCCTCTTTGGTTTCAGACTGGAAATACCCAAATGTGCACCCTAATTCGGACTTAACACAGTGAATCCTACAAACTTGCAATAGAGAGAAAAGCCTGGGTCTTATGCCTGCCTGCCGGCTTTGTCTGTCATACTTCTATCCTGCTCTTATTCTGCTCAGGGTGACATCGGTCATTTTTCCAGCCTCAGTTTTATCCGTAACCCAAGCCGCTTCACAGGGTTGTTGTGAGAGCCTCTGTCTAAAATTTGCCCAGTGAGTTTCAGGGGGACATTTGAACCCAGCCCTTGCAGATCTAACCACTACACTAGCCCGTCTCTTGCGGCAGAGGTCTTATACGGGCTGAGGTGGGTCTTCACCTGGGATGATGGTGGCTATATACTGGTGGTGGTGTTGCCCCCTCCTTTATAGGGCAAAGCAGGCCTGGAAGAGGGGTATGAAGTTCATGGAGGGCTAAGAAGTCCAAGATGGGGAGCACCTCCTGCCTTTATCAGCCAGGGCCTTGGGATGTCCCTTGTTTGAAGACTTTGACTAATCCACACTGGGGGGGGGGGGGGCTGCCCTGAAGACCAGAGAGCTTCCACACATACTAAATAATGCACTTTCAATCCACTTTGCAACTGGATTTTACGGTGTGAAATGGCAAAATTCACTTGCAGACGGTCGCTGAAGTGGATTGAGAAACTGCATTATTTAGCATGTGTGAATGCACCAATCTCTAAATTGGTGTTTAATGGCATACGAATTACAGTAACTTACAGGCAGGCCTCATCTTGGGCAGGAGCTCACAGGAGCAGAGCTTCAAAACCTCTAAATTTTATTGGGACGGTGGCTCAGTGGTAGAGCATCTGCTTGGGAAGCATAAGGTCCCAGGTTCAATCCCTGGCATCTCCCAAAAAGGGTCCAGGCAAATAGGTGTGAAAAACCTCAGCTTGGGACCCTGGAGAGCCGCTGCCAGTCTGAGAAGACAATACTGACTTTGATGGACCAAGGGTCTGATTCAGTATAAGGCAGCTTCATATGTTCAATAGTACCCCCCTTCCCCCCCTCAATAAAAAAAATACTTGCTTCTGGGCTCCGTCGTTCAAACCCCCTGTGAGAATTTTGCTGAACTCTAAAGATTTGACAAACTTTCTAATATTTCCCCCCACAAAAAATGTGAAAAGTATCAAAATATATAAAGCAGACAGATGGACATTTGCATCATGCCACTGTGGCCACAGAGGAGAAAGTCATTTAAAAATTATGATAGGAGTAAGGCTTTGTTATCACTATTGTAATGCAAGAAGCATTTTAAGGTAGATGCTGAGCTGATATAATCTAGTACCCCTTCCGGTGATGTCAGGAGTGTGTGGCATATGCAAATGAAGTATGCAAATGAGTTCTGCCAATGAGCCCCGCCACCTCTTTATCTACGAAATGACCTCTGGGACAGGAGAGAAGGGTCTTGTTCTTACTCTCCCAGTCCACTGGCACTTGCCTGCCGTACCATCCGTATGCAAGCTTCATAGTCTCCTCTGGAGCAGGTTTCTCTTGCTGGTTGATGGGAAGTGTGCGTGAGAAGATGGGTCCAAAGTTCAGGGGAGCACTTTCTAAACCTGAGGCAAGCTTCTAATCTTGTGCTATTCATTGTGGGGAAATAGAGCCCAGGATCTGTTTGCTGTGTCTTGCTGGATTAAATGTTGTGCAAGATCTGATAGCGTGGCACATTTCCCTCATGCGCTGTCCTCGCTCAGAAGCGTGCCTAAGGTCAGGCTGCGGTCCTTGCAAGCTGGCCAGCCTTGCAAAGCCGATAGCTAGAAAGATGACAGAATGGGTTGTCGTTGCTTACCCAAGCAAATTCTGACCAGGACTTTTTTGTTGTTGCAGGAACTATGGGCCTCTGGGCCCTCACACCTTTAGGGGCCCTGGGCCAGCTCACCCCCACAGCTTCCCCCCTGCTTGCAGCCCTCCCAGCCTGCACACGCAGCCAGCAACTGAGCCGCTCTTTGCCTGGTGTGGCTGCTGCCTCTCCCCCACAGCTTTGTCGAAGGGGCTTTAGAGAAGGCGCCTGCAGGCTGCAGCTGGGACCACAGGCAGCGGGGTGGCAGCTCCAACTGAGATAATTGTGAGGCCCCCCCCCCCGAGATTTTGACTGCCTAGGGGCCTCCGCAGGGTTTATACCGGCACTCGTGTGTGGCCTAATATGTAAAGGAGTTCCTGCTACAAAAAAAGCCCTGGTTCTACCCCACCCACACACTCTGACCACTGGGGGTGGGGGTGGTGGAAGGGAAGACTTTTATTCTGGCAGAGCATCTGGTGGGTATTTTTTAATTTCCCCCTTTCTTAAAAGCTGTATTTGTCTGTTTTATCCTTGCAAGCACTCCTATGAGATAGGCAAGGCTCAGAGAGACTGGCAGACCATCACCGTGTAAGCTCCATAAAAGGGTCAGAATTTGAACCTGTGTCTTCCAGGTTCTAGTCCAGTGTTCTAACCCTGGTACATTATTATTATTATTATTGCTCCTGGGAGAAGTATTTACGATGCTTTATTGCACTGCCTTGCAATGACCCTTTGAGGTCAGTGGTGGAGAGACACAAATGAAGCTGAGACACAGAGGCCTCAGATAGACCTCTAATTTGAGCAGCAAAACCCTCTTAGAATTCTTGTTGGAAGAAACAGCTTTCTTTCCAGGCAGGGGTGGCCAAACTGTGGCTTGGGAGCTACAAATGGCTCCTTCATACATATATTGTGTGGCTGTCGAAGCCCTCAACACCCTGTTGACCAACTTGGAGAATGCATTTGAAGTTAAAGTTGCTTTCTTTCCATCTCTCCCTCCCCCCTTTCTATTTACCTTCCTTCCCTCCTTCCTTCCTGCCCTCCCTCCTGGCTTTCAAACATCTGACATTCATGTCTTGCAGCTCTAAAACATATTATGTTTACTCTTGTGTGTCTTTTATGTTAAGCATGTTTGGCCACCTCTGTTTCTAGGTTTGGTCAAAAGATGTCTGCTAGTGTCAGAAGCTGGCTGTGCACAGCACAGCACTGATTGGCTTGGCTCTGTGTTGTCAAGGGTGGACTTTCCTACCCCCTAAAAAGTGATCATGTTTCCCTGCCTAGATTTTGACTCCCTGTTGGTGCAGGGAGGCGGGTGGAATGACAACACTGTATTCCGTGTAGAATACACATTTGGATACATCTGTAGTGGTTTCTTCCACAACCATCTCCTGACCTTGCAACTGAGTGATAAGACGTAACAGTGTTCTACAGAGGAGACCTGGATTCAAATCATTACATAATCAGGAAGCATGCTAATCTTGGGCCAGTCACTGTCTCTGATTCTCGCCCACCTTAATGGGTTGAGATGGTCGAATGGGAAATTCCTGAAGGGGCTGATCAGGGTTCTAGAATGTTGATAAATAATACTTGGGGCTTGTGGTGTGGTAAACTTGTTTTCATGAATACTTTCTTTTTTAAAAAAGTGTGTGTGTGTGTGTGTGTTCGCTCCTGCATGCCTGAAAGTCATTGTGACTTACGGCGACCCCTAGTGGAGCTAGGACATTTTTCAGAGAAACTTGTATTGCCAGCCTCTGCATCCCAGCCCTGGTATTCCTTGGAGGTCACCCTTCCAAGCAGGGCCAGCCCTAGACTGTCTGGCACCCTAGGCAAGGCTAACTTCTGGCATACTCCCCCTGCACTAATAACATCACCGAGTCACATGGGGGGGGTGCCCTATTTGGTGCCCCCAGAAGGCTGGCGCCCTAGGCAATTGCCTAGTTTGCCTAGTGGCAGGGCTGGCCCTGCTTCCAAGTACTTGCTGGGGTTGGCCCTGCTTAGGCTCTGAGATCAGGCTTTCCTGGGCATCATGAGTACTTTCAAGTTCTGAGCCCTTATGAAATAGTCCCATTAGTTGCTGTGTCTCTCTGAGCCTGTGCCTAATTGCCTTTCTTTTCCCTCCCCCTTTACATCAGGGTGTAACGGAAAGGGTCGCTAACCTACCGCTGGTCAGCTCTGCCTACGACATGGTCTCCTCGGCTTATGCCTCTACTAAAGAGAGCCACCCTTACGTGAAATTGGTCTGTGATGCGGCAGAGTCAGGGGTGAAAACCATTGCTGCAGCTGCTGTCAGTGGGGCCCAGCCCATCCTGAATAAGCTGGAGCCACAGAGTAAGTATCTTTTCTACCTCCGGCTGCATGCAGAAAGCAAGAGAGGCTAGCAGTGCAGAGAAACAGAGCTCTGTATTCAAATCCTGAAGAGTTAGACCAGGGTTTCTTGAAACTTTCTCCTGTTGCAAGAGATCTCCACTGGAGTAATGTGGCTTGAATGTCGTTACAGATATTATTAAATGTCAAGGACTCGCCGTTGTGCAGTAACTAAATAAAACCCCTTGTTGAATATTCTGTGCTCTTATCAATATAGTTGTTGCTAGTTTGAATTGGAAAAATTAAATCTCTTGTGGAAATGAGGAAAGGTTGTTGAGCCTTGGTATCCTGATGCCTTTCTGATACTCTTTTAGTTTGAGGGAGAGGAAAAAAATGGCAAATGATAGGGGTGACTGACCAGCACATGGACCAACCAATAGCATATACCAATTTGGCCACCAGAGAGTACCTAGTTCCTTCTTAAAGTATCTTTAAGATAGTCTGTGACTCATACTTGGTGAAGTTGATGGCAGGGCTGCCAACCAAACCTGGTATGGAAATAACTCTCAGGGCTGCCAGATCCATGCCACCCCCCCTTCCCCCCAATTATCCTGGAAATGGAGTTCCCTGGAGTTTAGTCTCCTCCCTTGGTTGGCCTGATATCATTTATTTATTTTATCAAATTGATACCCTCTTCACTCCTTGACAAACAAGGCTTAGGGTGGCATACATTGAAATAAACTACAATTCAATAAATCGTCTTAGGCAATAATAATGACAGACATACAGCACAATTTAAAATCAGCTATATAAATCTCCTGTTGAGTAGGGCTGCATCCAGCAACAAGCCAGCAGCAAAATGGTCTGGTGGAAACAGTACAAGAATCGCAAGATATGTGCAGTTAATTCATTAAAAGTCTGTTTGAAGAGCTCTGTCTTGAAAACTTTGTGGAAGTTAACAAGGTCCCATAAGTCACATATCCTCTGATAAAGCATTCCACCAGGCCGTGGCCACCACAGAGAAGGCTCTGTCCCTGGTAGAGGAGAAAGAATGGTGGGAGACCTTGTATACCAGGAGTCCTCAGCGTGGTGCCCGTAAGTGCTATGGTGCCCACCAACACCTCTCCTGGTGCCTGCCAAGGGCGGGGTCAGATGGGGCTTTTGCCCAACAGAAGTCCTGACTAGTCATTGCAGATTTGAATGGCTATACAGATTTTTTTTTTTAAAGAAAAGCTGTGGAGCAGCTGCCACCACAGCACATCACTCTGTGACTGAAGCTAAGTTACGGTAGCCATTTTGTGGCCGGCTCCATCTCGTGGGGCAGCCATTTTTGTGGCTATGGCCACCACCCTGCATCAGAATTCCAAAGGTTTGCACAGGCTCAAAAAAGCTGAGGACCCCATTGTATACATTCCCAGGGATAAGCAGGATTTCAACTCTGGTATGTCCTGTTTTATGAATGTTTATCCGTTTTAGATGTATTTAAATGGTTTTAATGGTTTAAATGGTTTAATGGTTTTAGATGTATTTAAATGGTTTATGAATATGTGTGTTTGATGTGTTGGTATGTTTGTGGAAGAGCACCTCATTTCGTTGCTCTCTTTTTGTTGAGAACAATGACAATAAATTCATCTATCTATCTATCTATCTATCTATCTATCTAATCTGACTGGAGATCTTTTCTCTGCAGTCTCAAGTGCCAACGAATATGTGAGCAGGGGCCTGGATAAACTGGAGGAGAAGCTGCCAATCCTTCAACAGCCGACTGATAAGGTACTTGGTCAACCTTAACTCGGCGAGCTGCTTAATATAAGGCTGCAATCTTTCTCTGCCCCCCCCCAAATGGTTTTTGCAAGTTAAAGGGGGGGGGGGACTGTGAATGTGCTATATTTATTGTGTATATGTATGCAAGGCTTTTTTTTTGAGCAGGAACACAGTTCCAGCTGGCTTGGTGTCAGGGGGTGTGGCCTAATATGCAAATGAGTTCCTGCTGGGCTTTTTCTACAGAAAAAAAAGCCCTGCGTGTATGTAATGGAACAGTCTTCTCCTCTCCTAATATCTGTGTGATTTAGTTTGGTCCTGTTGGGTGGAGCACTGGTTTCAGTTTCCAGTTTTGTATGTCAGTTGAAGTTGGTTGTCAGCGTTGTCTCCTTGCAAATAAATGGCTGGTGTTTTGAGCCAGCTTGTCTCTGCTGATTGGATCTGAGAATAGTCCGTTCAGTCCATTCAACCTGAGTGAGTAGCTGGGAACCCACAGCCAAAGGGGGACATTACAGTGGATGCACCGAGAAACTGAGTAATGGATGCTTAAATCTGTCGCCAGAAGAAGACGACTGCAGATTTATACCCCGCTCTTCTCTCTGAATCAGAGTCTCAGAGCAGCTTACAATCTCCTTTATCTCCTCCCCCCACAACAGACACCCTGTGAGGTGAGTGGGGTTGAGAGAGCTCTCCCAGAAGCTGCCCTTTCAAGGACAACTCCTATGAGATCTATGGCTAACCCAAGGCTATTCTAGCAGGTGCAAGTGGAGGAGTGGGGAGTCAAACCTGGTTCCCCCAGATAAGAGTCTGTGCACTTAACCACTACACCAAACTGGCTCTTTGGTGTCTTAGTGAACTAAATGCCCACTGATCTTCTGCAGGTTAGATTTATGCACATCTCTGATGCCAGTCTTGCTTCATGCCTTCAAGTCCCTCCTACGACCCTTCTAAAGTTGACTCTGGATAGTGAATTCATCCAAAACACACACTTCTGAATAAACAACTGCAGGGACGGTGTATGTAATTAAGATTGTAAATAATTTAAATTTGAATGTGTTAATGATAAGAGTTTTTGACTTCTATTAACTTGTAAGTTGCTGTGATTGTAACGGCCAATGGCTTTACGCAATAAATTTTACTAATTGTCGGTCTTTTTAGATCTTTTCAGATACCAAAGAGCTGGTGACTTCCACAGTGTCAGGGGCCAAAGATGCCCTCAGCAACACTGTCACGGGGGCCAGGGATGCAGTCACCAGCACAGTGACTGGAGTGGTTGATAAGACCAAGGAGGCGGTTCAAGGGGGTGTGGAAATGACCAGATCAGCAGTGGCCACAAGTGTCAACACGGTGGGCCAAATGATGGCCAGCGGTGTGGACACCGTGTTGGGGAAGTCTGAAGACCTGATTGAACACTACCTTCCAATAACGGAGCAGGAACTGGGTGAGTCGAAAGGTGGCCTTGTCTCTGGAGAATGACTTTTATTGGTGCCTTTATCTTGGAGAATGACTTTGGTTGGTTGGTGCCCTTTGAATCAGTGTGGTATACTGGTGAAGAGCAGCAGACTCTTAATCTGGAGAACCGAGTTTGATTCCCCACTCCTCCACATGACGCCAGCTGGGTGACCTTGGGTCAGTCACAGTCTTCTCAGAGCTGTTCTCTCAGAGCTCTTTCAGCCCCACCTGCCTCACAGGGTGTCTGCTGTGGGGAGAGGAAGGGAAAGGTGAGAGCGGCAGGGCAGCGCATGCTCTCCTTAGAGCCCACCTTCCCTTGTAAGTCCAGCACTTCCACTCCTTCCTGCAAGGCAATGGCATCATTGAAATTCTTAGCATCATCTTTGTTAGGCTGGAACGGTGGCTCATTGTTTTAAAGTTTTTATTTTATTTATTTATTTAATTATATTTATATCCCGCCCTCCCCTTTTAATATAGATTGTATCTTTCTTTATATTGTACACCACCCCGAGCCTTGCCTTGGCAGGGAAGGACTGTTTAAAATCTAATTAATAAATTATAAATGGAAACAGCTCTGATTTGTGAGCCAAACTACACTGAAGAGGGTGGAGGACCACAGCCAGCGGTCTGGTCGTCTACTTGTGGGCTGCAGTGTAGATTGAATGATGACTGTACTCAAAAGAGTTTCCGGCTCAACATTAGGAAGAACTTCCTGAACGTTAGAGCGGTTCCTCAGTGGAACAGGCTTCCTCGGGAGGTGGTGGGCTCTCCTTCTTTGGAGGTTTTTAAACAGAGGCTAGGTGGCCATCTGACAGCAATGAAGATCCTGTGAATTTAGGGGGAGGTGTTTGTGAGTTCCCTGCATTGTGCAGGGAGTTGGACTAGATGACTCTAGAGGTCCCTTCCAACTCTATGATTCTATGACTGATTGCCACAACGCTATGAACAAAACCCCTCGCCCCAATCTTCCATTAACACCCCTACAAACTTGGACATATTGAGTCTCTGTAGCAGTTCTGAGCAGTTGCGTATGCAGCCCATGCACGATGCCAAAGGCAAAAAAAAGCAATCATCCAGGACTTTTTTTGAGCAGAAGCACAGAGCCGCCCTGAGCCTGCTTCGGCAGGGAGGGCAGGATATAAATACGAAAAATAAATAAATAGAGAAACACAGTTCTGGCTGGCTTGGCATCAGGGGGTGTGGCCTAATATGCAAATGAGTTCCTGCTGGGCTTTTTCTGCAAAAAAAATTCCTTGCGGAGATCATTTCTGAAATGTTTGTCTCCTTCCCCTTTTGAGCTCCTTCTTTCTGGCTTTTCTAGCTCAACTGGCCACCTCCATGGAAGGGTTTGACATGGCCTCCGTGGAGCAGCAGAAAGAGCAGCAGAGCTATTTTGTCCGCCTGGGGTCTCTCTCATGCAAAGTCCGCCACCGGGCCTACCAGCACTCCCTGGGCAAGCTGAGGAATGCCAGGCAGGGCACTCAAGATGTCCTTTCTCAGCTCTCCCAGACAATTGAACTGGTAAGAAAACAACCTGGATTTTGGATGGTCGTCAGTGTCTGAAGACGTCTTCCTGCAGCTGCACACAATTCTCCAATCTCTTACTTGTCAGCTTAGCATGGGTGTTGCCAAAAGATGGGAGGTTCTGTTCTGCTTTGCAAGACCTGAGCTGCTATGCTGATCCCAGTTGCTAGGCAAGAACATAGCTCCGTGGGAGCTTTAAAAGTTTGCGAGTGCTAAACTATCTGATCCAATGTTTGAGAGATGTTAGGGTGTTTCTGTTTAGAGGTCCCAGAGCTCTGCTCCTCGGAGCTCCTGCCCAACATGAGACCTGATTTTAACTATATAACGAGGCTTACGTTGGGCCCTGCTATGCTTTTAAGTGTCTTTGTTAGGGGTTAGTGGGGCCATGGCTTCCATTGGAACTACACTGGGGACCCCTGATCTAGAAGATCTGTACAGATTTTAAAAGAAATGAGGAGAAGCTTGCTATGAAAAACTTTAGTTTTGCTGACTGAATGTTGCTGAGGAGCAATGTTCCCTCTAAGCTGCAGAGTCTTATGAGTAAAAATTCTACTCTGTGAGCTGCTGGCATTAAAGTTGTGAGCTGCTGCATGAATTATTGCGCTCTGGGGCCATCCTTCCTGAGCTTAGACAAAATGTGTGAGCTGGAGGCTAGCTCAAGCTAACTCAGCTTAGAGGGAACACTCCTGAGGAGCCTTCCTTTGTGATTCCCCTCAGATCGAGCACATCAAACAAGGGGTTGACCAGACAGTTCAGAGTGCCCAAGAGAAACTGCACCAGATGTGGCTGGAGTGGAATCCGAAGTCGTTGCCTGAGGCCAGCCAGAAAGATGTTCCTCAGCCAGAGGTAGGTGGTTCTTTGTTTCTGGAGACACCATTTCTCAGGAATCCCTTTGAGGCTTTGTCTAACCCAGAGGCGTCAAACTCATTTGTTATGAGGGCCAGATCTGATAAATGAGACCTTGTCAGGCTGGGCTGTGTTGGGCCGGGCCATGTGTGTGTACCTATTTAAGATTAGGTATTAGAGATATAAACTTTATAAAGCACACAGACAAACACAAAGATTTTTTTTAAAAAAAATGCTTAAAACAGCACTCATTGGTCTTAAAGTTGTTTTCGCCCATGGATCCAGGGAACTGGGCAAAGGAAACTCTGGCTCTTTCCTTCCTTCCCCAGAGGACCAAGAGGGGGAGGAGCCTCAGCCAATAGAAGGAAGAGAGGCTTGGCTCAGTAGCTCTGCTGTACGATTGAGAGAGCCTGGCAAAGCAAGCTCTGCCTCTCCCCTTTTGCTCCCCATGAGAGGAGCCTCAGCCAATGGAGAAAATAGAAATTTTGCTCTGTAGCTCCTGTGCAATTCAGCAAGCCTTGCAAGTCAAGCTGTTATGTAGAAGGAACAAGAGAGAGGGAGGAGGAAGTAGATGACAGCCAGTTGCTCGGGGTCCTGATAGAAGCCCTCTAGAGGGCTGATTCGGCCCCCAGGCCGCATGTTTGACACCCCTAGTCTAACCCTCTTGACCCATCCCTCTTTTCCCAGCAGATTGAGTCTCTAGCTTTAGAGGTTTCCCATGGCATCGCTCAGCAGCTACACTCTTCCACTGCAGCTCTGGTCTCCAACCTCCAAGGCCTCCCTGAAGGCATCCAGGAGAAAGTGAACCTCGTCCGTCAAAATGTCGACGAACTCCGGACATCGTTCTTATCTGCCAAATCCTTCCAGGACTTGACTGCCTCCATCTTGGCCCAGAGCAGGGAGAGGGTCACCCAGGCCCGAGAGCTGACAGATGAGTTGCTGGAGCATGTTACCCATAATACCCCTCTCTCTTGGCTGGTGGGGCCCTTCACCCCATCTGGCAAGCTGGAAAGGGAGGAAATAGAAATGCAGTAGAACTTGGAAAGTTTTCTTGTGGGCTGGTCGAAATCTAGGCTGTCCTGAGTATTGCCTTGCGCATGGAATGACCTGTTGGCCCAAACTGGAAATTGAACTAAGTCCCCTTCTTCACCTTGGAGCACTAGTCTAAAAATATAGCAGAAAATGCTGTGGGAAGGAAGGCCTGGGAGTGTCGTGGCAGTAGAAATCAGAGCCACGGCCTCCTACATGAGGCAGGCTTCGGTCTGCAGGCTTTGGCAGCCGTTTGGCTGTCCTTAGCACAAGCAAAATGTACTAGCTGTCTGTCCTGCTGTGGCAATTGTTGGCCAATTAAAAATTAGGCTTGATATTTAGGGTGCTGAAATCTTGTTCTTCTTCCCTCTCCCCTTCCAAAATGCAAGCAAACTGTTTTTCAAGACGGTAAAGGAAACTTGCAATGCTTTGGGGGATTGTTCCAGCCGGGGCTTTTTGTGTAGAGCAGCAGGAGCTTATTTGCATATTAGGCCACACCCCGTGACACCACCATTGTTTAACACAGGACTCTTTTTTAAAAGAAAAGGCCCAGTAGGAACTCATTTGCATATTAGGCCACACCTGCTGGTGTCAAGCCAGCTGGAATTGCATTCCTGTGCGTTCTTGCTCAAAAAAAGCCCTAGTTCTAGCACTTTGGTAGGGAAAAGTCCCCTGGAAAACTTTTTGTGCAGGAGTGTTCTTGCTTGCAAACACTCCTGGTGATGAAATTGAAGAATTAGGCACAAATGTTGAATGTAATGAATAAACACTAGAGAAAAATACAAAGTGTCTTTTCTCCTCTTGCATAAAGGCCTCTTTCTGTAGTGAAGCAGTAATGTGAAATGGAATATCTACAAGGTGACTTTTAAACCATTTGACCCTCAAGTTTCTTGGCTGAGGGTTCTAGATTCCTGAATTCTAAAGCTACTAGTAAAAAGCGGAGGGGTCGGGAGGACTAAATGAGCTATTTTTTCCTCTAACTGGAAAAGGAATATTTTCTGAAACATGTTCGTAGCTGTAAGTTTAAGTCTGTAGGTTAAGGAAAGTTCTGCTTTCCCAAGGCTATTTCCTTGCCCCACGCTGATTATGTAACCCATATGTGTGCCTTGATTTAATCAATAAAAGTTATCCCAATATGGATGTCTTGTGTATGGGGGGACCAGTTAAGAATCTAGCCCAGGAGTGGCTGGAACTCACTTAACATGAGAGTCACATGGAATAAACATCAAATGTTTGAGAACCATGAGGTATGAACATCAGATGTCTGAGGGGAGGAAGGGAGGAAAGAAGGAAGGAAGGAAGGAAAATAGATGGAGGGAGATGGAAAGAAAGCAACTTTAAATTAAAATGCATTTTACAAGCTGCCAGGTGCCTTGGCTTGGAGAAGTCATATAAAGAGAGAAATGCTTTTCCAAGTTGGCCAATGGGACAGTGGGGACTTAGAGAGCCACACAATGTGTGTGAAAGAGCCACATGTGGTGCCCTAGCCGCAGTTTGGCCACCCCTGATTGGGTGTTGAATAATATTGAGAAGGACCTATACGACCTATACATGTTAACAGCTGAAACAGTGAAACTTATTTTTGAAGCAATGAGTGAGATTAGACTTAACCCTGCGCATCTTACAAGAAGAATTGCAGATTTATACCCCGCCCTTCTCTCTGAATCAGAGACTCACAGCGGTTTACAATCTCCTATTTTCTTCCCCCACAACAGACACCCTGTGAGGTGGGTGGGGCTGGAGAGGGCTCTCACAGCAGCTGCCCTTTCAAGGACAACCTCTGCCAGAGCTATGGCTAACTCAAGGCCATTCCAGCAGGTGCAAGTGGAGGAGTGGGGAATCAAACCCGGGTCTCCCAGATAAGAGCCCACACACTTAAACCACTACATCAAAAGCAACAGCTGCTTTAATGAAATCAACAAACACCAGTGCTACAGTGGCTAGAGAAGATTGCCTCCTTTCTGCCTCAGCTCCAAAAGGATAATTTGGGTTCAGGTCAGAGGCAGATGCAGACATATTATTCAACACCCGTTCAGGGGTGGCCAAACTGTGGCTCAGGAGCCACGTGTGGCCAACTTGGGAAGGAATTTTATAATTTAACTTTGCAACTTCATAAGATATGTCTTACAGTGTGTCCCTATAAAGGCAGGATGCCTATTTGGAAGACTACAAAACAAGCTGTTTCTCATCTGAGATTACTTTTTCCGAAGTATAAAGCTCCAATAGACTTCACTAGAAACACTAACCAACGCCAACCAACACAGAAACTTAATTCTGAATTTCAAAAGTGCCAAAATCCCTGCATTGATAACTGCGACAGAAGGCTTTCTTGGCAACAAAAGGAAATCTTTCGAACCAGAGTTTTTACTACTATTATTGCTCCCTTGCTTCCTAATATGCAGCATGCAAGTACTATTAACTTAGTTAAGAAGGATTCTGCATCACAATCATCAGTAATGACAACATGAACTAAAAACAGTATTACACATAAAGATACTTAATGTGACAGTGGACCTTCTTATCTTGAGAATGGATTTGAAAAGGACTTAATTAAATCCTTCTTGAGCTTACCAGAAGAGGAGCAATCAGAAATAATAAGACTGGACTGGTTCAAAACTGAGCTTTTAAAAACCAAGGAGGCTGAGGCTCTTCAAACGTTCCCCTCCTGTTCAGAAAACAATTCAAAGGCAATTCAAACTTGGCTACAACACCAGCAAATTCTCCAACTAGGAACACAGAGGACAATTCTGAAGCCCCACCCCCCAGAGACCAGCCAGTCATTGAGGCTGGTGGACCCAATCAAGATGGTGATTGAGGCTGCGATCCATCCTTACATGGCCCAGGATAGTCCTGTACAACCTTGGGCACCTAATTCAGTCAACCTCTGCCTGGTATAGATTCTGGCTTGAACATAGAATCATAGAGTTGGAAGGGACCTCTAAGGTCATCTAGTCCAACCCCCTGCACAATGCAGGAAACTCACAAACACCTCCCCCTAAATTCACAAGATCTTCATTGCTGTCAGAGGGCCTCTGTTCAAAAACCTCCAAAGGAGAGCCCGCCACCTCCCGAGGAAGCCTGTCCCACTGAGGGACCGCTCTAACAATCAGGAAGTTCTTCCTAATGTTGAGTCGGAAACTCTTGATTTAATTTCAACCCACTGGTTCTAGTCCTACCTTCTGGGGCCACAGAAGACAATTCCACACCATCTCCTAGACAACAGCAATTCAAGTACTTGAAGATGGTGATCGTATCACCTCTCAGCTGCCTCTCCAAGCTAAACATCATCAATGGCTGCATTAACCTTGATATGAACAATTCCCTGCATCAACTATTCAAGACTGATCGACAGTCAAGGAAATCTCATTGTCCAACCGTGAAGCTTTTATCACGGAACATAGCTGGATGGGGCAATAAGAAAACGGACCAAGATTTTTGCTCCTACTTGAGATAATTTGAGATTGTCCAAGAAACCTGGACAGACTCCATAATTTTCCTCAATGGTTTCTCAGCACATTCCCTGCCCGGGTTCAAGGGTATTTCCCGGGGCCATTTCCGAGCTGGCTTAACTCTCTTATTCTGCATGTAATCCTAATGTACATGCCTTTCATTTTAACTTTCTTGTTTTTATCATTGTCAATGTTTCTTTACTTCCCTCAACTGATAAAACATCCCTAGATTCCCTTTGGGATCGTTTGGTCTTATATTCTGAATACTCGGCCACCACTGATCTAATCCTATCCAAAGTAAAACCAGGGCTTTTTTTGTAGCAGGAACTCTTTTGCATATTAGGCCACACCCCTCTGATGTAGCCAATCCTCATGGAGCTTACATTCGGCCCTGTCCTTAGAGCCCTGTAAACTCTTGGAGGATTGGCTACATTGAGGTGTGCAGCCTAATATGCAAAGGAATCCCTGCTACAAAAAAAGCCCTGATTTTAAAGCTCTTCATCTTCTTGGGAGGAGGGTGTTAGGACTGCCAGCTCTCAGTTGGGAGATACCTGGAGATTTTTTTTTGGAGGGGGGATAGAGGCTGGAGAAGACAGGGTGTGGGAAGGGGAGGGACCTCAGAAGGATATAATGTCATAAGAGCCCACCCCCCGAAGGAGGCATTTTCTCCAATGGATAACTGATCTCCATAGTCTGAGGAGCAATTGTAAAAGCAGTACTTCAGGCTCCACCTGGAGGCTGGCAACCATAATCTTGTACTTATTGGCACCTCAGAAAAGGTGAGGACTAGTGCCTTGAGGAGACTGTTTCCACATCCTTGCATCAGAAAGGACCGTTGTTGGGCCTCCAATCTTAGATGTCCTTGAAATGCAGGCTTTTGTTAAAGAAGCTGAACAAGGTCTATATGGAGCAGGGGTTCCCAGCCTTTTTGAGCTTGTGGATTCCTTTGGAGTGCTTAACACAGCTTGATGGATGCAGACACAAAATGTCTGCCACAATATAGCTGCCACAAGAGGCACAGCCAGCAATAACATGGCTGCCGCAGCTTACCTTCATTCACATGGTGAGGATCTTTGTGCTGTGGTGGAAGTTGATGCCAAAGCAATATTTTTAAAAATTGGCGTAGCCAGTCAGAAGAGCCAGTATGGTGTAGTGGTTAAGAGCACAGAATCTCAACAGAAGTCTCTCAGATTCATCTACCTGACAGGGTTAAATGCGTGGACTCTTATCTGGGAGAACCAGGTTTGATTCCCCACTCCTCCACTTGCAGCCACTGGAATGGCCTTGCAGAGTTGTTCTTGAAAGGGCAACTTCTGGGAGAGTGCTCTCACCCCCACCTACCTCACAGGGTGTCTGTCATGGGAGAGGAAGGTAAAGGAGATTGTAAGCCGCTCTGAGATTCAGAGTGAAGGGTGGGATAGAAGGGCTGGATAGAAATCCAATATCATCATCTTCTTGTGGGGAGAGGAAGGGAAGGAGATCAGAAGCCGCTCTGAGACTCCAAGCGAAGGGCGGGGTATAAATCCAACCTCTTCACATTCTTGCTGTCCAAAGGTCCCCTGGCCTCAGCCACTTTCAAAAAACACTTGGTGGGCACCAGGAAAGGTTTGGTGGGTGTTATGGTGCCCTTGGGCAATCGTGTTGGGGTCCCCTAGACTGGAGAAATGGGCCCCAGTTTAGCTTCCATCCATTTTTTCACTTCCTTTTTCCTAGTGTATTTTGGGAACTGTTGGTTTCCGGAATGTTTTTCTTGAAGATGAAGTGAGGTACAGGTGTTGAACTCTCGAACCTTATAGAAGCAGGGAAGAGCAGAGGCGTCTGCCGGTCGCAGGTCTTGAAGGTGCTGCCAGGCTTAATTTACATGACTATAACATCTAGCGTCAGCTTTCATAGGTTATCCACTTCATCCGGTGCATGAAAGCAATCCTCCTTACGCAGATGTGGATATTAATAATCATGACAATTGAGCGAACAGAAAAACAAGTTTCAAACAGCAGAGGCAGAAGGGCATAAAATGTAGGTGTGTAATAGGTGAGATGTAATAGTCCAAACTTCAAATTGAAATCGGCTAAAGTTCAGAATAGTGTCAAACTCCCAAATAACAGCTGAAGAGTCTGAAGTCTTTGGAAGATATTAAACTCTGGTGTGTGTGTGTTTTTGTATTTTTTAATGTGCATGCCTGTGTGCACCTGGAAGTCATGGTGTCCTCTGGTGACTGACCCCTACTGAATATGGAGGATATTGAGAGTGGTGGCTGAATAAAGCTTGCCCCTGCCTCCCGACTGCTGGTATTCCAAGGAGGTCTCCCATCCAAGTATATGCAAGAGTCGACCCTGCTTAGCTTCTGAGATTTGATAAGATGAAGCTTGCCTGGGCTATCCAGGTCAGGGCTGAAGATGTGAAACTTACTGATGCATTCCAGTTCAGAATGGGCCAGCTTAGCTGAAGCTCATCAGAACTTGGAAAGCTAAGCATGGTCAGCCCTGGTTAGCACTTAGAGGAGACCACCAAGGGAGGCCTGAACTTGGAAAGCTAAGCGAGGTCAGCTCTGGTTAATACTTAGAAAAGACCACCAAGGAAGGTCTGAATTTGGATAGCTAAACAGGGTCAGACCTGGTTAGCACTTTGAGAAGACCACCAAGGAAGTCCTGAACTTGGAAAGCTGAGCCAGGTCATTCGTGGTTAGAAGATATTGGATTTATATCCCGCCCTCCACTCCGAAAAGTCTCAGAGCGGCTCACAATCTCCTTTACCTTCCTCCCCCACAGCAGACACCCTGTGATGTGGGTGGGGCTGGAGAGGGCTCTCACAGCAGCTGCCCTTTCAAGGACAACCTCTGCCAGAGCTAAGGACTTAGCGGAGACCACTAAGGAAGTCCAGGAGTCACTATGTGGAGTCAGGCAATGGCAACTCACTGCTGAATGTCTCTTGTCTTGGACGTGGGGTTGCCATAAGTCAGCCATAACTTGATGGCGGGGGAGTCTCTTTCCAAAGCTTCATCATCACCGGAGAGGAATGACTTTTCTCTTTCCCAGGTCATGACTGCTGATCTAAATGTTCTCCCTCTGGTTTCTGAATGCTGATTCAGGGTTGCCAGCTATGAATTAGGAAATTGGGGAGGCGGGGTGGAGTCTGGGGATGGGAGGGACTTCAGCAGGGTATAGCACTTTGGAGACCACCTTCCAAAGCATCCGTTTTCTCCAGAGGAACTGATCTCTGTCATTTGGAAACAAGTCATAGTTTAGGGACATCTCCAGCCACCACCTTGAGGCTGAAACATAAATAATCACCGAAGAGCAACTTGAACGAGATGCAAATCTTTTCTAAAGCAGGGGTGTCAAACATGCGGCCTGGGGGCCAAATCAGGCCTCCAGAGGGCTCCTATCAACCCCCCCAAGCAACTGGCTATCACCTGCTTCCTTCTCCCTCTCTCTTGCTTCTGCTGCATAACAGCTTGCCTTGCCAGGCTTGTTCAATCGCACAGGAGCTACAGAACAAAACCTCTTTTTAAATTGTTAATTAAATCATTAATTAAATGTATGAATTGTCCAATCTCAGCTACAGCAGAGCTCTGGGCAATGCATATAAGAGTGGTGTGGTGGTTCAGATGTCTCACTAGAACTTGGAAGACCTGCATTCAAATCAGCATATCTAGGTTGGCTTTGAGACAGTCCTTTTCCCCAGTTTCTTGTGAGGATGGAATAGCGAAGGGAGATAGCCACCTTCCCCTACCATGAGTTCCTACAAGGAATGGCCTGTCTGTTGTCAAAGACTTTCGCGGCCAGAGTCCATTGGCTGTTGTAGATTGTTCGGGCTGTGTGGCCGTGGTCTTGGCATTGTGAGACCTGACGTTTCACCAGCAACTGTGATTGGCATCCTAAGAGGTGTAACCCAGAAAACTGGAGTTCTCTCTGGGTCAAATTGAGAAGAAAATTATAGGCGAGTAATTTATATCTACTCAGGCAGGTGGGGTAGGGCTAAGTCATTGACTTGTGGGAGCTTCCTGGGCTGTGACACGCTCATGGAGGAGCTAGGGTTGCCAAGTCAAATTCAAGAAATATCTGGGGACTTTGGGGGTGGAGCCAGGAGACGTTGGGGGTGGAGCCAGGAGCAAGGGTGTGACAAGCATGACTGAACTCCAAAGGGATTTCTAGCCATCACACCTGTTAAATGCCTTCCTACCATAGGAAATAATGAAAGATAGGGCCACCTTCTTTTGGGGCTCATAGAATTGGACCCCCTGGTCCAGTCTTTTTGAAACTCGGGGATTATTTTGGGGAGAGGCACCGAATGCTATATAAAGAAAACTGGGGGCCTCTGCCTCAAAAAACAATCCCCCCCCCCCGAGCCCCAGATACCTGCGGATCAATTCTCCATTATTTCCTATGGGAATAAGTCTCCATAGGGAATAATGGAGTGCCCATCAGACATTTCCCTCCCCTCTCCCCACTTTCTGATGACCCTGAAGCAGGGGAAGAGCCTCCAATCCGGGGGATCCCCTACCCCCACCTGGGGTCTGGCAACCCTAGGAGGAGCTTACCTGAGAAGGTTACCATACCATACCATAGACCTTTATTGGCATTAATACAAGAATACAGTATACTTTAAAACCAACAGTGACACTATAGAATATAATAAAACCTTAAAAAACCAGCAAAAGTTAAATGACATAAAATAGCAGTAGGCTATGCATGAGTAAAAGCCTCTCTGATTTGGATCGCAACCTGTAAAAAGCAAGCAACGTGACTAGTGACAAAGTTGTGTTTCCCGTAGAGTAAAAAACGAACCTTGGCATTGTCAGAAAGGTCTTGATGGTCAGAAAGCAGTGCATCTAGATATCTTGCACGTGGACTGCTATAAAAAGGGCAGTCCAAAAGAACATGAGGGACCGTTTCGATGACTCCTTGACTACAAGGGCAACGTCTAAGATTGCGGGGGATTCTGTGGTATCTTCCGAAAAGGACGGCCGATGGTAATGCATTAAATCTAGCCAGCATGAATGCTCTTCTTTGGTGAGGATCAGTTAAAAAGAGGAAATAGGGAGTTAAAAGCCCAGGAATCTGGGATAAACCCAGATAGTTTGGGGAGCAAGTTTTCCGAGCTGCCTCAGTTGGACGTTGCAACTGGATATCTAGTAGTCTACATTTGATGGATTGAAATACCGCAGAAGCAGAGGATAGATAAAATGCATCCAAGGAAATTCCTTTCTTTTGGATCAGGGTCAACCATTTGGATGCATGATGGTCCATCAGCATCAAAAAGGTGAAAGAATTCTGATCAGAATTAAATAAAAGGCGCAGCCAAAACTTAAAGGTCAAAAGCCAGGCGCGGGTTTCCAGCAGCAACAGTCCAGTTTCCATGCAAATTGCAGCATAAGGAACACAGTTGGGTAGTCCCAGAATTTTCCTCAAAAAGAAGGATTGTAGGCCTTCAGTGGTGTGATCAAAGGCACTGATCCATATAGGGGCACCATATAAAAGTTGGGGGCTAGATTTTGCATTAAAAGCTCTTAGGGCCAAAGGGACATATCAGTTCCCTTTCAAATAAAAGAAACAGGCAATAGCCAAGGCACTAGTTCTTGCCACTGTTAGAGCGCACTTGCGATGGGTTGCCCAGCTCCGATTATAGGAAAAATTAATCCCCAGATATTTGGTAGTTTTGACCTGTTCAATAGGGTTTCCCTGGACTGACTATAATAATTGCTTCCAAGATTTAGAGAAAACTAAAATCTTTGTTTTCCCATAATTCAGGGTTAACTCGTTATTGAGATAGGTCATAACTTGGTATAATAGACGCCTCAATCCAATTTGGGAACATGACAATAAGACGGCATCATCCTCATATAAAAGGATGGGAACGTGACGGTGAGCAATTTTAGGGGCATGCCCATCGATTGCATATAAAACAGGGGCTAGATCATTTAAAAAAAGATTAAAAAGTGCTGGGGCAAGGATACAGCCCTGTTTCACACCCTTACAAATTGGAATTTCCGAAGTTAGATTTCCCTGGAGGTTGTACTTAACTTGACGGCTGGTGCATGTATACAGTTTTTTAATCAAGGTAAGCAATCTGGGATCCATTTTCATCCTGGCCAGCTTAACCCAGAGCAACTCTCTAGGAACTGAGTCAAATGCCGCCTTGAGGTCTAAAAAGGCAGCGAAGAGTTTGTTGCCAGATTTCCCACTGTATTTGGAAACTAGGTGTGATAAAACGACACAGTGGTCAAGGGTGGATTTACCATGGCGAAACCCTATTTGTTCTGGGCCTGGTATGTTGTTTGTTGTCAGCCAGTTTTCTAGTTTCACTAGGAGGTGTTTGGCATAAAGCTTGCCGACAACTGATAGGAGGCTAATTGGCCGATAGTTCTCAGGTAATGAGGGATTGCCCTTTTTTATGGATGGGGACACTGATTATGTTGGTCCATGTCCTGGGCATTATTCCAGTGTTATTTATCATAGTAAACAGGGCAGCCAGGGGTGGAGCCCACCATTCTGGGTGGAACTTCAATAGCTCTGGAATGATTGCGTCAGGGCCAGGGGCCTTTTTGGACTTAAGTTGCGAAATCAGGGTAATGATGTCCTCCGGGGACACAGGTGGCCACTCAGGATGTTCACTGATGTCAGTTTCAAGGGAAATGGGGAAATTTGCCCCATCGTTTCCAAAAAGATTTAAAAAGTATGAGTGCCAAGCTTGGGAAGGAATTGTTATTGTAGAGTAAGGTTTCCCCTGCAGGTCCCCAGAGATTAAAGCCCAAAATTTCCCACTATCGTTGGACCTGAGAAGGTTCTTTTGCATATGGATTGGCTGTTGAAATTCTAATGTTATCTGTAGTGCTGTTGTAAACTGTAGGGCATTTTGTGGTTTTTCAGGACTGGAAGCCATGCCCTATTCATTTTTAAATTTCTTTCCTTCCTGTTGAAAGTGTGTGGGACCATACAACGTAGCATCCAGACAAGAATAAAAGAACATGAAAGACACTGCAGACTTGGCCAACCTGAAAAATCAGCAGTGGCTGAACACAGCCTAATTCAAACAGGACACAGTGTCTTATTCCAGGACACTGTAATGCTGGACAACACGTCCGATTACCACGTTGGATCACACAGAGAAGCCACTGAAATCCATAAACACAAACAATTTCAACAGGAAGGACGGAAGTTTTAACAACAACCCATGGCCTGTCTGTTTAAAGATGAGCCTTACAAAAGTAATCCCAGAATCCTCTGGGGCACACAGCAGGTTTGTGCAGTAGAAACCTGTCCAAAGAAGCCAGAGAGTGAAAAATGTAGCGATTAGGGAGAACAGAACTCCATCTCATCAAAAGATTTCTCAAGGAAATGTCAGACTCATTCACTAGGACAGTCTTTTCATTTTCTTTCACAATTTTCAAAAAGCGGCTGCCGCCGCCCCCAAATGGGGTAATGGCTACTGTCCCAGATGGCTTTAAAGACAAGGCAAATTCCTTGTCTTTAAAGAACACCTACCAGGCTAAATGGAGCCCGCCCAGCTTTAGCACAACACTTATTTAGAGAAGAAATATATATGCTGCCTCCCCAGGGAACCTACTAAAATTATAGAACAACCATTAACACTGCTAGCTGCAGCAGAGAACATTCATCATCTCCAAATAATTCTTATGAAACAGTCCTTGGACCTGACGGAGACTGTAAAACTGACTTTAAAAGCACAGCCCTCTAATTAAAAGGCTTGGTACAAAGAGATGAGTGGGATGAACGTCTAAAAGAGAGTCAGGCGTAGGGACCGGGTGAGCCACAAAGAGAAGGATATGCAACAGAAAATGTATTGGTCTGCCTGGATTTGGGAGATGAATTGGATATTTCCATCATGTGATTACTTGAGTTATGGATGATGCTTTCTAGTTGGTTCGGAATGGCTAAAAGGGGTGTCAAACATGTGGCCCAGAGGGCTCCTATCAGACCCCCGGGCAATTGGCTGTCATTTGCTTCCTTTTCCCTCTCTCTTGCTTCCTGCTGCATCACAGCTTGCCTTGCCAAGCTTGCTCAATCGCACAGGTGCTACAGAGCAAAGCCTCTATTTTCTCCATTGGCTGAGGCTCCTCCCCTTGGGGAGGACGGGGCAGAGGCAGAGCTTGCTTTGCCAGGCTCTCTCAGTTGTACAGCAGAGCTACTGAGCCAAGCCTCTCTTCCTTCTATTGGCTGAGGCTCCTCCCCCTCCTGGTTCCCTGGGGAAGGAAGAAAGGAAAGAGTCAGAGCTTCCTTTGCCCAGTCCCCTGGATTGCATGGGAGAGGTCCAAAGTAAACACCTTTAAGACCAACAAGTGCTAAAGTTTTAAGCATGTTTTATATTTTTTTTCAATCTTTAATTGTGTTTGTCTGTGTCCTTTATAAAGTTTACATTTCTGCTACCTGCCATTACATTTTATGACACACATGGCCTAGCCCAACAAGGTCACATGTATCTGGTCCTCATAACAAATGAGTTGAAACCCCTGGGCTAAAGGTTCAAGTAGTCAAGGGCAGAAATGAGCAGGCTTATGAAAAGTAGGCTCAGGAAAAAAGGGATCTGGCCTGTTTACTCATAAAGTTTCAAAATGGAAAAGCCCTTCTAAACCTACTCAGTCACATTGACTCCTGAAAATTTGGGATGTACTAGTGACTGATAAATTAGCTTCTCAGATCATCCAACAAAAAGTTCCCACTATGCAAAAACACTTTTATAGAGCGTTGGTTTTCTTTTTTTGAATATATTGAACACTCTAATAAAGAATATTGTAAAGTATCTGAAAAATACAAAAATTTTATGTTTTATTGGTTAGAAAGGAGAGACTTAATACTTCTATTAATCACTATCTATATGTATTTATAAATAAGTATATGACCCTTAGACAGCACAGTTGTTAATTATGCTTTAACAGTCGTAATTCTTTTACTTTGCATTGATTGGTTATAGTAATGTTATGCTTATTGAATGATTTAAATAAACAGTTTAAAAAAATGAAAAGTAGGGTTCCTAGCCTCTCGCTGAAGGCTGGGTTCCCCAGGTTTGGGGTCTCCAACCTGCCATCACAGAACTGGCCAGCAGGGGGAATCCCACCCCCAAAGAGCTCAGTCAGCGTCTATCATGCCTAGTGCGATGATGCCACCTGGAAATGACATTATCATGCTGGGCATATCATGTGAGGGATGCTCTAGCATTTTGACAAACACTCTATAGAGGTTTATTTTTACCCAATGCTAGAGTGTCCCCCACACGACACGCCTGGCATGATGATGGCACTTCTGGGTGACATCATCATGCCATGTGTGCAAAGCACACCTGAGAAGCATCCTTCTCCAGCAGCCAAGTAAGACCTGGCAACCCTAAGAAAAGGCTGGTGATGAGAGAAAAAGGAGGGAGAGGAAGAGGGGAGAGTTGGATTTATACCCCACCCTTCACTCGGAGTCTCAGAGCAGCTTACAAATCTCCTTCCCTTCCCCTCCCATAACAGACACCCTGTGAGGGCTGAGAGAGCTCTGAGAGAACTGTTCTGGAAAGAACTGCTCTGAGAGAACTGGAACTGACCCAAGGTCACCCAGCTGGCTGCATGTGAAGGAGCGGGGAATAAAATCCAGTTCCCCAAATTAAAGTCCACTGCTCTTCACCACTACACCAAAATGGCTCTGGGAAGGGGCCATGACTCAGTGGAAGAGCCTCTGCTTTGCATGCAGAAAGTCCCAGGTTCACTCCTTAGAGCCTCCAGTTTAGAAAGGACAAGGCAGTAGGTGATGTGAAAGACCTCTGCCTGAAACCCTGGAAAGCTGGTAGCAGATGGAGTAGACTGGAGTCCTATGAGGCTTGGCTGTCCCAGTCCCACAGGAATCTTGTACAGATGGTAGGCCAGGTCTACCCATAGGAAACAAAGCAGCCACTCTTTACTGTGGATAGACCTGACCACTCCACCACCTGAGTTGACTTTGACAAGTCAATGATCTGATTCATTAAAAGACAGCTTCCTGGGCCTGAATCTTCTCCATGAAACAGCTTCTCTGTCTTGCCATTCTTTTCTTTGGGGAAGACCACATGACTGCCGTGCGACCTGTGACATCACGCCACATCACAAGGGCTGAATGGAATCATGGAAATATCTCTACGTAGGGCTGGAAGGTTCCAGGGACCGACTTGGATGGGAAACGATGATGCCACACTTCAGAGCCTAGCAGACACCTGGCTTCCTTAGCTGTGGCCATGTCAAATCGTGAGTAGCCAGGCAGCCTGAGCCGCCGTTCCTTCCTAGGGCGATAGGATCTTGGTGTTCTCCTGGGCCGTGGGTGGAGCAGTTACAGCTGGAGCCTGGAGCAGTTACAGCTGGAGCCTGGAACAGCCCCACCTGGTTTTTAATTTAACTTTTCCTGTGCTTTTTGTCTCCCAAATCCTTTTGCTCACTTGGGCACGTCTACAAACTCTATGGCTCCCCACTCACCATCCAGTTGACCAAATCCATTCAGTTACACAAACACTAGAGCAGGGGTGGTGAAATTTTGGCTCGGGAGCCACATATGGCTCTTGCACACATATTGTGTGGCTCTCAAGGCCCCCATCGGCCCATTGGCTGACACAGAGAAGGTATTTCTCTCTTTAAATCACTTTTCCAAGTCAAGTCACCAAGTGGCTTGGAGAATGCATTTAAAGTTCAACTTGCTTTCTTTCCACCTCTCTCTCCCTCCTTCCTCTATTTGCTTTCCTTCCTCTCTCCCTCAAACATCTGATGTTCATGTCTTTTGTGACTCTCAAACATCTAACATTTATTCTATGTAGCTCTTACATTAAGCAAGGTTGGCCACCCCTGCACTAGAGGGTGGCTGACTAGATCACATTCAATTCTCCGATAATCAAAATACCACCTTTTTGTTATCAACCTAACTCTTGAGGTGTTGGAGTAAAATCTTGCAGAATCTGCTCCGCTTCTGTTCGATACTCAGTTACACAAAGAGGTGGACCAGAACTTGTATTGATTTGAGCCAAAACTGAAACACACATGTGGGGGTTTTTTACATGCTTTTGTTGCTTTTGAAATGCAACTTTGATTGCTCTTAAACACGCCAATGTCAATCAACTCTCTTGACCGACAGTTGCCTAATCGGTTTAATTTGTGCGTTATTCTTCTGCGCGCATAATGAGATCGCAAAGGGAGACACACAAAAATCTAAATCGGAGTGGTCCAAATGCCTGCAGCAATACTGACGGAGAGGGAGGCGATATCGAAGCCACCTCTCTGAAACATCCTCGCCCACTGGGGGTCACCAGAAGCCACCACAACTTCCAGGCCCACAAGCACGCAAACACACACACAAATATTAAAAACAAGAGAGATTGCTTTTGCGCAGTATTTAAGTAATCAGGCATATCAGCAAAATGCCACGACCAGAGCCAGGGCCTTTTCAGCTCTGGCCCCCAAGCTTTGGAACGATCTGCCAGAGGAGATTAGGGTCCTGCAGGAGTGATCTAGCTCTCCTACTGGTGATGCTATTGTGAGGAAATCTATGCTGATCTCTGTCACATGGCCACTGTTGTGGACTGCAGTCTGTAGAATGCTGATGGCTGTTATTATGTTTATGATTTTAATAAGGTTTTATTATATTTATGCTATTGTAATTTTTATGACATTTTAATGTCATTATAGTTATTATTGCTGGAAGCCACCCCAAGCGGGAGGGGTGGGGTATAAATTAACAGAAATAATTAATAAATAAATAAAAGAAATAAATATGTCGAAACTCTTTGCCCTGACCTGGTTGGCCCAGATTAGCCCAATCTCATCTGGTTTTAGAAGTTAAGCAGGATCAGCCCTGGTTTGTGTTTGGATGGGAGACCACCAAGAAAGTCCAGGATTGCGACATAGAGGCAGGCGTGGATGTCTTGAAAGGTGTGGTCAAAAGCATATGCAAAAGGCACTGTCAAACTTTGGGATTTTTTAAAAAGAAAGGTTTGAGAAATGGGAGCAGGGAGGGCGGGGCCTTCCACTAGGCAAACAAGGCACTTGCCTAGGGCGCCAGCCTCCGGGGGTGCCGAATTTGGTGCCCCCCCCCCATGTGACTCGGTGAATTTATCCGTTCCGGGGGGGTGGCATGTCAGAAGTTAGCTCGCCTAGGATGTCAGACAGTCTAAGGCCAACCCTGGGAGCAGGTAATGGAGGACTCGAAAATCTGGGGAGAAATAAACATCAGGACAATTTAGGAAACATCTCTAGTGAAAATTCCTGGGTTGTTTTGGGTTTTTTTTGTCCTACAGTGCTGAAATCACTGTTTTGTTTTATGCTTTGGGTCTAGTTTCCCCACCTGATGATGGCGATGGGGCTTCGATCTCTTCAGACCTTCAAGTGGAGGGATCTTATTCTGTACGTAGTCAGGTTTGTACAGTCCAGTGCTTAGATCCCCTCTTGGGAGCGTTGTTCCCAATGTCTGGGTATCTACAAGACCATTCGCAAAAACAGGACCATGGATGTGCCAGTAGGGCTTTTTTATGGCCGGAACTCCTTTGCGTATTATGCGTCACACCCCTGATGTAGCCAATCCTCCAAGAGCTTACAGGATTCTTCGTACAGGGCCTACTGTAAGCTCCAGGAGGATTGGCTACATCAGGGGGTGTGGCCCAAAATGCAAAGGAGTTTCTGCTACAAAAAAAAAAAAAAAAAACCTGTGTGCCAGCAATGGTCACACAAGCCGCTGACATCCTCAGCCTTCCCATCTGCAGAATGGGCTTTTGAACTTTTAAAAGATAAGGGCCAGAAACTTCAGTTTAAAAAATATAGGAAGATTCCTAGGTTATAGAATCATAGAATCGTAGAGTTGAAAGGGATCTCCAGGGTCATCTAGTCCAACCCCCTGCACAATGCAAGTAATTCCCAGGATCCTCATTGCTGTCAGATGGCCATCCAGCCTCTGTTTAAAAGCCTCCAAGGAAGGAGAGCCCACCACCTCCTGAGGAAGCCTGTTCCACTGAGGAATCGCTCTAACGGTCAGGAAGTTCTTCCTAATGTTCTTCCTGAGGTCCTGCAACAGCCCACTATATTTCTCCATTAACCTTTGAAATGGGCATAGGCAGGGCTTTTTTTGTAGCAGGAACTCCTTTGCCTATTAGGCCACACACCTCTGATGTAGTCAGTCCTCCTGGAGCTTATGGTAGGCCATGTACTAAAAGCCATGTGAGCTCTTGGAGGATTGGCTATAGCAAGGGAGTGTTTGTGGCCTATTATACAAACAAAGCTACAAAAAAAGCTCTGGGCATAGATTTCTTGGAATCTGATGATAGCCCCAATCCTGTGCAGGTTAACTGAGAAGAAAGCCCTATTGAGGTCAATGAGGTGTTATATCAACTGAAGCATCTGCAGTCTCAATCTGATATGGATTTGAAACAGAATAATAGAGTTGAAAGGAACCTCCAGGGTCATCTAGTCCAACCCCCTGCACAATCAGCCACAGGGGGCAGGGTGGCCTCCCCACCCAACCCCCCTTCGACTTTTATGGCCCCTCCTTTCCTTGCCACTTTGGCAGCCCCTGCTCTCTCCTGTGCCACTTCTCTGGCAGCCCCAATCCGACCCCCCCAGGCTCTGGCAGCCTCCGCCCCCCTCCGTGGCGCCTCCCCCTCCCTCCCACCCACTCACCCACTCAGTGAAGCGCCAGCTCCTGGGGCTCTTTCAAGGCGCCACTGCTGCGGGGAGATCAGGGCCGCCAGAGAAGTGGCGGTGGAGAGAGTGGGGGCTGCCAGAGGGGGGCCCTACATCCAGAATTTTTTCCCGTCGACACCCCCCCAACTAAAATTTTCTGGCTACGGGCCTGTGCCAGTTTGGTGTAGTGGTTAAGTGTGCGGACTCTTGTCTGGGAGAACCGGGTTTGATTCTCCACTCCTCCACTTGCACCTGCTGGAATGGCCTTGGGTCAGCCATAGCTCTGGCAGAGGTTGTCCTTGAAAGGGCAGCTGCTGTGAGAGCCCTCTCCAGCCCCACCCACCTCACAGGGTGTCTGTTGTGGGGGAGGAAGGTGAAGGAGATTGTGAGCCGCTCTGAGACTCTGTCCTTGAAAGGGCAGCTGCAGTGAGAGCCCTCTCCAGCCCCACTCACCTCACAGGGTGTCTGTTGTGGGGGAGGAAGGGAAAGGAGATTGTAGGCCGCTCTGAGCCTCTGTCCTTGAAAGGGCAGCTGCTGTGAGAGCCCTCTCCAGCCCCACCCACCTCACAGGGTGTCTGTTGTGGGGGAGGAAGGGAAAGGAGATTGTAGGCCGCTCTGAGCCTCTGTCCTTGAAAGGGCAGCTGCTGTGAGAGCCTTCTCCAGCCCCACCCACCTCACAGGGTGTCTGTTGTGGGGGAGGAAGGTAAAGGAGATTGTGAGCCGCTCTGAGACTCTTCGGAGTGGAGGGCGGGATATAAATCCAATATCTTCTTCTTCTTCACAATGCAGGAAATTCACAATTACCTCCTCCACACACACCCCCAGTGACCCCCTGCTCCATACCAAGAACTGGTTTGGAGAAAAATTGCTTCCTGACCCCAAAGTGTCAATCAGCATTTCCCTGGGCGTGTAAACACGGGAAACTAAAGCAACTAAACTCTGATGCAACCCTTCCCGCCCTCCTCCTCATGATCTGCCTGAGTTCACAGAATCAGCATTGCCGTCAGATGGCCATTTAGGCTCTGCTTAAACCCCTCCAAAGAAGGAGAGCCCACCCACCTCCCAAGGAAGCCTTTTCCACCCTGAGTCTCAAAGCAGGGGCAGGCGAGATGGTCAACAATAACTAATTCATCAGATTGGTGTCAGGCTCAGCTCAGATTCTGTATCTTTCCTGAGACTCAAAGCTTCTCAAACTTCCAACGCCCATGAAATACAATGGGGAGGTATTTTGCTCTTCCACCACAGAAGTTTTAATTAAAGAATATGACAAAAGATTTGTCTAGACTGCTTTAAATTAAGGGCAGGAAGGTACCATCTAGAGTTGTTCAACAGTGCAATCAGCTGTCCAGGGAGATGGTAAGCTCCCTTTCACCGGCAGTCTTTAAGTAGCAGCTGGACAAACACTTTCCAGGGATGCTCTGGGCCAGAGGTGGCCAAACTGTGGCTCTTTTACACATATTGTGTGGCTCTTGAAGCCCCCACCATCCTGTGGGTTTAATTCCCCTCTCCTCCACTTGCAGCTGCTGGAATGGCCTTGGGTTAGCCATAGCTCTCTCAGGAGTTGTCCTTAAAAGGGCAGCTGCTGGGAGAGCCCTCTCAGCCCCACCCACCTCACAGGGTGTCTGTTGTGAGGGGAGAAGATACAGGAGATTGTAAGCCACTCTGAGCCTCTGATTCAGAGAGAAGGGTGGTGTATAAATCTACAGTCTTTTTCTTCTTTTGTTGGCCAGCCTGTAGAAGGCATTTCTCTCTTTAAATCACTTCTTTAAGCCAAGAGTTGGAGAACGCATTTAAAGCTCAAGTTGCTTTCTTTCCACCTCTCCCTCCCTCCTGCTTCCTCCATCTATTTGCTTCCCTCCTTCCCTCCCTCCCTTCCTTCTTGTTTTGTAGCTCTCAAACATCTAACATTCTTGTCTTGCGGCTCTCAAATATCGGATGTGTATTCGATGTGGCTCTTACATTCAGCAAGTTTGGCCCCCCCTGCTCTAGGCTGATTCTGAGGCAGGACTGACTCTACATGTTTTTTGAGGGGGGGGAGGGGGTAAAATTTTAAAAATGACGCCCCCTTATGGGCCATTCTATCTTATTATTATTATTTATTATTATTATTTATTATTTATTACATTTGATTTATATCCCGCCCTCTCCGCAAGCGGACTCAGGGCGGCTCACAGTATCTACACAATTAAACCAGTACAATATATAAAACCATAATTTAACATTTTCAGTTTAAAAAACATATTACAATTAAAATTATTAAAACCATTTTAAAGTGCTGAATCCCTACATTATAGCGGCATTAGAATTCCAAACAGCGATCACCGGCGTTCTGTGTGATGTCAAGCATCGAAGGCCTGCTTGAACAACTCGGTCTTACAGGCCCTGCGGAACGCAGACAGATCCCGCAGGGCCCGTATGGCTTCTGGAAGAGCATTCCAGAGCTCTGGTGCTGCCACCGAAAAAGCCCTAGATCTTGTCACGCATAGCCTGGCTTCTTTTGGTCCGGGGACCGAGAGTAGGTTTTTTGCCCCTGAACGCAGTGGTCCCATAGAATACAATGGTCCCATAGAATACAATGGACTCCATACTCTTACATTCAGCAAGTTTGGGCCCCCCTGCTCTAGGCTGATTCTGAGGAAGGACTGAATCTACATGTTTCATACTCCATACTCCATACTCTGCCCCCCCCGCCCCGATCCAGCCATGTTCTGAGGATTGGGTATAGTCAATAAAGTAGGAAGAAGCAGATATTTAGTGGCTCAGGCTACAAAAACAGCTAGTCAGGCCTTGGCCTGTGAAATAAGAAACGGACTCTGAGCATGCACAGAGCCCTTACCGAACTTTAGAGTTTGATGTCCATAAATATTTGAGGGCTGTACTCTTTAGGAGTCCTTTAGGAATTAACCAAAAATTGTTTCTGCTCCATGATCCGGTGACCCCCACCCCTAGATTACTGTGAACAGGCTGATCAGTGTTCCACGGATGTACCGCACGATAAACCCCACTGCTGAAATCAGGAACACAGAGAGCTCTGCTGCAGGGTCACCGTCGGAAGGGAATTCATCTGACCCAGCTGGCGGGGGAACTTCCTTTCAACCCAGGAGTGACGTTCCATATATTCAGCTTAATTTTAAACCTCTGAGTAAGTACGGGGGCGGGGCAAAAGAGGCGAAAGGTCACCTGAGGTGGAGAGGGGACAGGGCTTGATTTGTGAATGTGTCCCTCCGTAGCCACAGAGTCTCAAATCAAAGAGAGGATCATGGAGGAAGTTAGCCACAGAGTCTCAAATCAAAGAGAGGATCATGGAGGAAGTGGAGGAAAATGATGAGGTGTCCACATTAACAGAGCAGGAACTGTCTGAAGAGAGGAACGGTGGAGTTGAGGCAGAGCTGGACAGAGAGACAAGAATCCTTTCTCAAGCGTCGGAGCAGGAGGCAATAGTGATTGTCTTGTCCTCAACAAGGATGCCAACAGCCCTTCAAGAAGCCCCTGAGAAGGTATCTGTGGTATATTTACTGTATGTATGTATGGAACAGTCTGCTCCTCCCCTAACATACTGTATGTATGCATGGAACAGTCTGCTCCTAACATCTGTGTGATTTAGTTTGGTCCTATTGGGTGGAGCTCTGGCTTCAGTTTCCAGTTTTGTATGTCAGCTGAAGTTGCTGGTTGCTGGAGTTGTCTCCTTGCAAATAGATGGCTGAGGTTTTGAGCTGCCTTGTCTCTGCTGAATGGAGCAACTTACCCTACAAACATCACCATGGGTGGCATGCACTGAAAAAAACATTTGGGTAAGGTTTGATGATCACACACCAACCTTCTCAGGCCATGTCAAGCTGCAGCTTCCAGTCTTTCTCTCAAACTAGCCTACCTTGCAGGGTTGTTGCGAGGACACATATGCAATTTGCAAAGGAATCTTGTTGCTTGTGAAAATTTAAGACTCTGTAGGCCCAGGGCCTATCATGAGAGAGTGGCTACTGAGAAATTAAAAGGACTCCTGAAGTGTTCTGGTGTTCGATAGGCTGCATCTTTGAAGCTTAGGGTTGCCAGTTCCGGGTTGGGAAATAACTGGTAATTTTGTGGGTGGGAGGAGCCTAAGGAAGGCAGGGTTTGGAGAGAGGAGGGACTTCAGTGGGGTATAATACCATAGACTCCACCTTCCAAAGCAACCATTTTCTTCAGGTGAATGGATCACCATCACCTGGAGATCAGTTGTAATAGCAGGAGATCTCCAGTCACCACCTGGGGGTTGGCAACCCTATCTGGTCTGGAAATTCTCCATTCTTCAATGTTTAAAGTGTTTGTTTATTTTAGGAGGGGAAGGAGGATGAAATGACACCAGCCCCACTATTGGCAGACAAGAAAGAGTCTGTGGTCCCACAGCTCCCAAAAGAAGAGGAGTCACCAGAAAAAAAACCCTCAGTTCCACAGCCTCTGCCAGAAAATGAAGAGAAGATCCCTCAACTGTCTGTGGAAACACTGCCCTCGCTCCCCTGCTCATCACTAGAAATGAAGCCCTCACTTCCCCAGCCACTGCCAGAAAGTGAGCAGAATGTCCCTCAATTGGCAGTAGAAATGGAGCCTTCACTACTCAAAAGGGAGCCATCAGTCCCTCATTCACAAGTGTTTAAGGAACTATCTCTATCTCAGACATCATCAGAGACAGAACCGCCAGTCCCTCATCCAGAAGTGTTTAAGGAACCATCTCTTCCTCGGACATCATCAGAGATGGAACCGCCAGTCCCTCATCCTCAAGTGTTTAAGGAACCATCTTTATCTCAGACATCATCAAAGACAGAACCGCCAGTCCCTCATCCACAAGTGTTTAAGGAACCATCTCTATCTCAGACATCATCAGAGACAGAACCACCAGTCCCTCATCCACAAGTGTTTAAGGAACCATCTCTATCTCAGACATCATCAGAGACAGAACCACCAGTCCCTCATCCACAAGTGTTTAAGGAACCATCTCTATCTCAGACATCATCAAAGACAGAACCACCAGTCCCTCATCCACAAGTGTTTAAGGAACCATCTCTTCCTCGGACAACATCAGAGACAGAACCACCAGTACCTCATCCACAAGTGTTTAAGGAACCATCTCTATCTCAGACATCATCAAAGACAGAACCACCAGTCCCTCATCCACAAGTGTTTAAGGAACCATCTCTATCTCAGAAATCATCAAAGACAGAACCACCAGTCCCTCATCCACAAGTGTTTAAGGAACCATCTCTTCCTCAGACAACATCAGAGACAGAACTGCCAGTCCCTCATCCTCAAGTGTTTAAGGAACCATCTCTTCCTCGAACAGCATCAAAGACAGAACAGCCAGTCCCTCATCCACGAGTATTTAAGGAGCCATCTCTTTCTCGAACAACATCAGAGATGGTACCACCAGTCCCTCGTGTGCTTAAGGAGACATCTTCCCATTCACTACCTCCATTCCGGGAGCTCATAACTCCTCGGCCTCCATCAGTAAAGGAGTTCCTGGCACCACAGTCTCTCTCAGAGAAGGTATCTCTCTTTTTGCATGTTCTGTTTGGGAAGAGAGGGCCCAATCTGTTTTTCTTCCCAGTAACTCCCATCTTGGGATTGGAGAAGATGGGGCAGCAATGAAAGGTTTCTCCTGTTTCCAGAATTAGTATCTCTGACACTGTTGTGAATGAAGAGATCATGGTGGCAGTGGAAATGTTGGTTGCTCATGGTTCCAGGGCGTCCTTTTATTTGTTAACTTCTTTGACCGATGGTCTTAAGCGCAAAATAAAACAAGACAGTAAATAGAAAACAAAATACAAATAATTTAAAACCAAAACAGACTAACCACAAGAGGGAAAACCAAAAATCATAATCACAAAACATAATTATATATCAAAGATTTCAGGTTTTCACGGCTGGTAACATCATTAGGGTTTGTAGAATCTTTTGGGCTCAAGTGCCGTGTTCTACTGGAGAAAGTTTTCCTTCCAGACGTTTCGTTCTCAGCTGCGGAGAACATTCTCAGTGGCGTTGCAGCCGGAGCAGGCGCTCTGACCTTCTTGGCTGCTGTGCATTGAGTGAATGGGCAGAGAGGCTGAGAGGCCCACTCAATGCACAGCAGCCAAGAAGGTCAGAGTGCCTGCTCCGGCTGCAACGCCACTGAGGATGTTCTCCGCAGCTGAGAATGAAACGTCTGGAAGGAAAACGTTCTCCAGTAGAACACGGCACTTGATCCCGAAAGATTCTACAAACCCTAATCATAATTATATAATCTGAAAGACTACCTAATATTAATATAAAATCCTGTAGAACTGTTTAATATTATAAAACATTATAACAATAAAAAATTAGAGTTAAACTCTTAGTACATATTAGCAGCACAACCAGGTCTTCGTTTTAGAGAGAGCACTATTGACAAATATTTTGCCACCGATGAGTTATTTCAGGGTCCACATCTGCCAGCAGTAGGGTTGTCACCCAAGATTCCACAGGAAGTCGATGTTTATGTAAGATAGGGGTAATCCAAAAGGATTTGGGCGCAGTCCACTGATGGCAGAATAACGTAAGGTGATCTAGTGTCTTTGTTATACCTGATTCACAGTCACACAATCGGTCTGAGTATGGAACTTTAGCAAAACATCCCCTTAGCTCTGCAGTTGGAAAAACATTCAGCCTAGCTAGCGTGAAGTTCCAGGGTGTGAGGTTTGTCAAGTAACAATCAGATAGACTTCCTTTATATATATATATATTGTTTTGATCATTTACATCGAGCTTATCCTTTTTCTCATAGAAAGTATACATCTAAATCTCTATCCCCCTTTACGAGGTATTCTTGCTCGGTCCTTTTAGTCTAAATGTTCTTATATCAGTCCATATTGAGGCCTTCTCGCTTTCAAGTAGTACAGTCGCTCTTTGGTCTTCTTCCCCTTCTAGGCCTTATTAAGTCCATTTTCTCTTTCACCTTCTTATTCTTGTCACTTCCGAGCTTTTCCTGTCCTAACGGTAGGGATGAGAATGTTTTAGTACATAGGATTTTATTTCCTATTACAATCATCAATCTATTTTTCTTCCTTAATCCCTCCCTCCCTCCCTCCCTTGAATACTCAACTTTCTAGCCAGGGGCACAAATTAAGAAGCTTCCACTGAATGTCCCGCCGTTGACCTTCTAGTGACCACTTTAAATATGGATACCATTTCTCCTTTATCCTTTTTGTTTTTGACCCCCATTGCTCATCTGTTTTTGACCCCCATTGCTCATCAGATAGACTTCCTCTATAGCTGAAGCTTTATTGAGTTGCAACAGATGCACAGCCTTCCTCATTTCAAAGACATTGCTACAGGTGGTCCTAAATAACTCCAGGTCCCAAACTCCCCCCTCCCAGACCCTTCTAACATCTGTCAAAAAAGCAGTAACTTTCTAATTAGGATTGCCAGCCTCCAGGTGGGACCTGGAGATCTCCCACTTTTTCAACTGGTCTCCAGCTGGCAGAGATCATATGAACATATGAGGCTGCCTTATACTGAATCAGACCCTCGGTCCATCAAAGTCAGTATTGCCTACTCAGAATACCAGTGGCTCTCCAGGGTCTCAAGCTGAGGTTTTTCATGCCTAGTTGCCTGAACCCTTTTTAGTTGGAGATGCCAGGGATTGAACGTGGGACTTCCTGCTTACCAAGCAGATGCTCTACCACTGAGCCATCGTCCCCTCCAGCTCCAACTCAACTCCCCTGGAGAAAATGGCTGCTTGGAAGGGTAGACTCTATGGCATTATACCAGGCTGAGACCCCTCCTGTCCCTAAACCCCACCATCTCCTGGCTCCACCCTCAAAGCCGCCAGGTATTTTCCAACACAGACCTGGCAACCCTATTTCTAATGTAAACAGAGCAGAATATATTTCAGAGAAATCACAAAGTGTTATCAAAGGATGCATCTCTCCTTTTCCTTAGATGGTGCAATTCATCATCTAATTAGGGGGAGCAATTCACAAGATGGCGTTCCCAGGTCCAGTCCCCAGGGCCATTCACAAAAGAATGCTTTCATGTCGCTTCCCAACCATTCCCAAGGACATGACATGTAACGATTCAGGATTCAGACAACACAAGGCTAAACCTAAAACAAATGAAAAAGTGTGGCAGAAGACACGGTACGGATTTTGACACAGGGCTGCTTCTGCAGTTATCTGGATTTCCAATTCTGGAATTCTAAAGAACACAGTCTGGTGTCTACAGTGGAATGCACAAGCAAGGAATTCTCCATCATACTTGTGTTAGGGTTGCCAGCCTCCAGGTGGGGCCTGGAGATCTCCCGTTTTTACAGCTGAACTCCAGCTGGCGGAGATCAGCTCCCCTGGAGAAAATGAGCTTTGTAAGAAAATCACCAGAGACACTAAAACTTTCACACAAAACGTGTATAAATGCGTTTTAGTACAAACTAAACCAAACAAAACTAAGGAACTCTGAACATTCAATTCATGAAATTTCCCCACAGTCTTTCAATAGCCTTAAAATTAGGCTTCCTCAAGATAGACACAACAGCGGGTAAGCACTTTTCTCTTCAGTGTTCGACTCCCAACGGTGCAGAGAGGATAAAGAAGGAACTGCTTATGAAAGGACTACTCACGGTTTTGATCAACTTCATCAGCCTCCTTCCTCTGACATTGCATGGAGCCTCAGCTTAAATCTTTTTACATGGGTCTATTGGACCAGGGGGTCCAATTCTACGAGCCCCAAAAGAAGGTGCCCCTATCCTTCATTATTTTCTATGGAAGGAAGGCATTTTAAAAGGTGTGCTGTCCCTTTAAATGTGATGGCCAGAACTCCCTTGGAATTCAATTCTGCTTGTCACACCCGTGCTCCTGGCTCCGCCCCCAATGTCTCCTGGCTCCACCCCCAAAGTCTCCTGGCCCCACCCCCAAAGTCCCCAGATATTTCTTGAATTGGACTCGGCAACCCTACCCAGTGGTCCTCAGCCCGAGAGAGATCCGGCTGTCCTCAACCAGGGCCTGGCCCTTGCCTAGTGGAACTCTCCGCCAGAGAACATCCGGGCCCTGCAGAATCTGCTGCCCTTCTGCAGGACTTGCAAGGCAGAGATGTTCCACCAGGGGACAGCAATGAGTCAATAAATACTCAGGTGTTATCAGGTTCCCCAGTCCCCCTTACCTGCCCCCAGGAGTTAGGTACATCTAATTTTGCAGGGCTTTTTTTGTAGCAGGAACTCCTTTGCATATTAGGCCACACACCCCTGATGTAGCCAATCCTTCTGGAGCCTACAGGGCTCTTCTTACTGGGCTTACTTGAAGCTCTTGGAGGACTGACTACCTTAGGGGGGGGGGGGGTTATACACAAAGGAATTCCTTCTACAAAAAAAAGCCCTGGGAATGAGTGGTACATATGTGAGCCCTTAGCACCTCGTCATGAATCTTACCTTTTCTTGGTTTCTCTCTCTCAGTATGTGTAATCTAATCCTTTTTTTAAATTTTAGAATTATTTTTCCCAGTCTATGGCAGCCAAGGAACACTTCGCTCTGCGGGGAGCGTCACCCAAGCGGTTCGAAAGACCCGCCTCCCAGGAAGAAAAGGAGACCGTGACCCAATCCGAAACTAAGGTAGATCTTGCCCTCTTTCCTGCCTTGTAGGTTGCCAGAACAACACGCAGACCCAGGCACCCCCTGAGCTGTGTCAATACTTTAAAAAAATGTCCAGACTTGATGTTGAGAAGACCATCCTACAATCCCTGACTCTGATCCCAGATGCTGAATATTCAACACGTGCTCTCTGAAAATCTCCCATGAGATCAGTTTTGCTATTTGATGTGGGTGGCTTGCAATAGTTGACACACTGTGGTATTTCATAGTAGCGTTTAGCAACAGCGATATTTAGAAAGATACACATTGGTGCTGCTGATCTGGCAATATTCGATGTAATGAGCCACAAGGATATTTACAGCAGCCAGGGCTTCTTTTGAGCAGGAATGCAGTTCCAGCAGGCTTGGCATCAGGGGGTGTGGCCTAATATGCAAATGAATCCCTGCGGGGCTTTTTCTAAAAAGAAAGCCCCGTGTGAAACAATGGCGATGCCAGGGGGTGTGGCCTAATATGCAAATGAGTCCCTGCCGGGCTTTTTCTACTAAAAAAGCCATTATAGGGACAGACAGGATTTGACAGATGACAAAAATGGGATCAGCCAGTCAGGCTTTGCTAAATGACAGCTTATGGGTTTCCAGCTCAAGGCTGAGAAATACCTGGAGATTTGAAGGGCAGAGCCTGAGGAGGGCAGAGTTTGAGGAGAGGAGGAACCTCAACAGGGTATAATGCCGTGGAGTCCACCTTCCAAAACAGCCCTTTTCTTCAAGTGAACTGATCTCTGCTGCCTGGAGATCAGTGGTAATCCCAGGAGATCTTCAGCCACCGCCTGGAAGTTGGCAACCCTATCTGAAGCCACCTATTTTGTTTGTGCCAAAACTGAAGTGCACTGGGAAACTGAAAAACACATACGATGGCTTCTCTAACACCTGTGCAAAACATGGCATCAGAACACTGTCAGCTATACAACGTCCTCAAGACTGCTTTTTTTTCCTCCACTGTTCCATCAAATGAAAACAGTCGCAAACCGGACGTGTATAGCACTGTGCACAAAATTCAGAAACAAAAGAATGGAAGAAATATAATGCATCTAGAAATGAGAACTGAACTCTTACTCAAGGCAAGGGTTTAGATAAATATATGGAGCACAGGTCCATCAGTGGCTATTAGCCACAATGTATGTGTGTATATAAATTTTTTTGCCACTGTGTGACACAGAGTGTTGGACTTGATGGGCCGTTGGCCTGATCCAACATGGCTTCTCTTATGTTCTTATGTTCAAGGCTTTTTTTTGTAGAAAAAGTCCAGAAGGAAATTATTTCCATATTAGGTCACACCAGGGCTTTTTCGTAGCAGGAACTCCTTTGCATATTAGGCACACAACCCTCATGTAGCCAATCCTCCAAAAGTTTACAGGGCTCTGAGTACAGCTCTCTGAAAGCTCCAGGAGGATTGGCTACATCAGGGCAGGGCTGGATCTAGGGGGGTCAGAGGGGGAGTGCTTGCCCCAGTTGCCGATAGAAGGGGGGCGCCAAATTGGGTATGGAGTCCGTCGTATTCTATGGGAACATAAAACAGAATGGCCCATAAGAGGGTGTCATTTTTTAATTTTGCCCCCCCCTCAAAAAACATGTAGATTCGGTCCTGCGTTAAGGTTGCGTGGCCTAATATGCAAAGGAGTTCATTTGCATATTAGGCCACTCCCCCTGGTGTCGAGCCAGCCAGAACTGCATTCCTGTGCGTTTCTGCTGGGAAAAAGCCCTCTTCCTAGGTGAAATCAATGGAAGAGGAATTCAGAAGCAACTCTAGTAAATGTCTATTAATCACAATATACTTTGGCTCAGTTTCAGACTCCCAACCTTTACTGCCTGACAGGGTTGTTGTAAGTATAAGAAAGGAGCCACAGTTTGGCCATGGCAGTCCTAGGCCAACACTCTAAACGACTGTACCGCACATGCTCTCTGCCAGCCATTCCTTCAAATCATAGGTGATTCCCAGTCTACAAGTTGTGTTAGGCACATGATGTATTAATATACTTTCTTTTTTTCTTCCTGATATCACCCACTTTTGTTACTTACTTGTACATTTATTTGATACCATTTCTACTCCACTGATACACAAATTAAATCAACAGACTGGGAGCTGGCTTGGTGTAGTGGTTAAGAGCAGCAGACTCTAATCTGGAGAACTGGGTTTGATTCCCCACTTGAAGTCAGCTGGGTGACCCTGGGCAAGTCACAGCACTCTTAGCCTACAGATAAGATTAGCTCGCCACCTAGTGGTGCCAAAAAGGAGCTACAGCTTCAGGCAGCCAATCAGTCCTTCGGGATCTACTGGCTATTCCACACACAATGACATACAATAATTTGTGTATTATTACAGACTGCTCAAATTTACTGGTGACAAACTACAAGGAAAAGTTGAGAAAACAAAGATTTGATTTGATATGATTTGCAGAAGAACAAAGCAGAAATAGGACAGAGACAAAACCTCATGGCTAGTGTCAGAATAACCGAGCATTATGCATTGATCAATAATGGCAAAAAGCAGGGCTTTTTTGTAGCAGGAACTCCTTTGCATATTAGGTCATTCCCCCGATGTAGTCAATCCTTCTGTACTAAGAACCCTGTAAGCTCTTGGAGGATTGGCTACATCAGAGGTGTGTGGCCTAATATGCAAAGGAGTTCCTGCTACAAAAAAAAGCCCTGGCAAAAAGGGACCTTGTGGTTTCGCCATCTTCTGAGGCCACACCACATCTCTCTCATGCATGCTTTTTGATTTTCTAGGCCTGGCCCAAGGAAGACGATACCCCGACTTCTGTTCTGGCCCCTCCCAAGGCAACACCAGCTGCAGCGCTCCCTGGAGGAAAGGGTCCCTCTTTCAATGACACCGTGGAAGACCTTGCAGCTCATCTGAGGGAAGTTGGCCATGCCTCGAAATCAGCAATGGCCAGCAGCATCTCTTCGTTCGTGGCTTCCCCAGTCGGCCAGGTGTTTGCCCACACCATTGACCGAGCCCTGGAAAAATCGGAGGAATGGCTGGACTATTATCTTCCTGTGGTGGAGACCGATGTTGGTGAGAAAGGGGTAAAAGCAGAACAAAATTCAGAGCCGATCTTTTTTTTTTTTAAAGCAAAGTTGTGTATTTAAATATCTCTGAACATTTCAGGGTTCGTTGAATATTTCGTAGGAGTCTTTGCTATTTGAGTTTGACATTCTCATAATTATGGCTGAGTCATCATATCTGTGAGGGGGAAAAAAACACCAGAAAAAGAATGTTCTCTGCTCCTCTGGAGAGCCAGTTTGGTGTAGTGGTTAAGTGTGCGGACTCTTATCTGGGAGAACCGGGTTTGATTCCCCACTCCTCCACTCGCACCTGCTGGAATGGCCTTGGGTCAGCCATAGCTCTGGCAGAAATTGTCCTTGAAAGGGCAGCTGCTGGGAGAGCCCTCTCCAGCCCCACCCACCTCACAGGGTGTTTGTTGTGGGGGAGGAAGGTAAAGGAGATTGTAAGCCGCTCTGAGACTCTTCGGAGTGGAGGGCGGGATATAAATCCAATATCTTCATCTACCTCACAGGGTGTCTGTTGTGGGGGAGGAAGGGAAAGGAGATTGTGAGCCGCTCTGGCACTCTTCGGAGTGGAGGGCGGGATAGAAATCCAATATCTTCATCTACCTCACAGGGTGTCTGTTGTGGGGGAGGAAGGTAAAGGAGATTGTGACCCGCTCTGAGACTCTTCGGAGTGGAGGGCGGGATATAAATCCAATATCTTCTTATCTTCTTCTTCTTCTGTTTTATTGTAACAACAACCCTGCAAGGTAAGTTAGGCTGAGATAAAAGAGAAACCAATTCCCTACTAGGCTTGTTCCGTCATTGGAGCTCTTTTCCCCCCAACACTTCCACCCGATTTCGCACAAGCGGCTGCGGGGCTGCATCCAATAAAGCTGATGGGCAGCAGACTCAGGACAGGCAAAAGGAAATAGAGGTTTATACAGGGCTTTTTTTTGTAGCAGTAGCTCCTTTGCATATTAGGCCACACACCTCCTGATCTAGCCAATCATCTTGGAGCTTACAGTAAGCCCTGTACTAAGAGCCCTGTAAGCTCCAGGAGGATTGGCTACATCCGGGGTGCATGGACTAATATGCGAAGGAGTTCCTGCTACAAAAAAAAAAAACCCTGGGTTTATAAAATTAAGAACAGGATGAAAAGAACTGAACAAAGAAAAATGTTCTCCCTTGCCCAAAATACCGGAACTCCAGGGGCATTCAGTGAAGCTGATGGGCAGTGGATTCAGGATGGACAAAAGGAAACATTTCTTAATCGCAGCTAGTGATTAAAATGTGGAAGTCGCTGTCAGAGGATGTAGTGATGGCCGCAGGCATAGAAAGCTTGAAAAGAGGATTAGACAGATTTCATGGAGGAGCGGTCTATCAGTAGCCATGCTGACTAAAGGGAACCTCTTCAGTTCAGAGACACTAATACTCTGAATCCCAGAGCCAAGAGGCAACTTTAGGGCCTTAATCTCCATGCCCTGCTGTTGGCCCTCAAGAAGAACTGAATGACTGATCTGAGGAATTTCCCACCCTGGAGATGGAAGTTCTAAGTGACAGCCAAGTTTGCTGATGTCTTGTGCGTATCTCTGTGTATTCTCTAGAGTCCTCCACCGCAGCCGAGGAAGAGCCTGGTACTACCTCCGAGGACCTCTCCAAAGAGGGCTGCTTTGTGCGAATCAGTGCCCTCTCGACCAAACTACGCAACAGGGCCTTCCAACTGGCGTTGCACCAGCTGAAACTGACCCGGCAGTCTACCGGGGAGACCCTACCAGTGCTGGATCAAACGCTAGACGTGGTACGTAGAAATTGCATTCACTCCCGGAAGCTCCCCTTTACATTCTCCTCTCCAAATCTTTGATGACAAATGTTCTCTGGATGGTTCCTGGGTCCCCGAATATTCACAAAGTGTTTGATGCCGGTATTTCACATTCTGTGGCATTTGAATAAAATTAAGAGTCCAGTGCAGGGATGGCCAGACTTGCTTAATGTAAGAGCCAGAGAGAATAAACGTCAGATGTTTGAGAGCCGCAGGACATGAATGTCAAATGTTTGAGGGCAGGCAGGCAGGCAGGAAGGAAGGCAGGAAGGAAGGAAAGAAAGAAAATGGGGGGGAGAGTGGAGGTGAAGCGAAAGCAGCTTTAACTTTAAATGCATTCTCCAAGCCACTGGCTGGCTTGGCTTGGAGAAGTGATTTAAAGAGACAGATGCCTTCTCCAAGCTGGCTGACAGAGTGGTGGGGGCTTCAGGAGCCACACAATATGTGTGAAAGAGCCACATGTGGTTCCCGAGTCACAGTCTGGCCACCCCTGGTCCAGTGGCTCCATTAAGACCAATAAAGTTTTATTCACATACACTTCTTCAGATACAATGAAACTGAAGTTACCAGTCCATACATATAGCTAGAGGGTGAGAAGCAAATTAGCATACAACATAATGAAGCTGTTTAGCGGATACAAGTAACAAACTAAGTTTATATGGTCACCATTTGTTTGGATTTGATTTCAGGGAAAACATGGCGAAGGAAATAAATCTATCAAAATTGGAGAGGAATGTGTAAATGTTTCCTTCTTAATCATGGGAAGCTAGTTAGATGTGAAATTTGTGTATCCAGAACTCTTTTTGTAGAAAAAGCCCAGCAGGAATTCATTTGCTTATTGGGCCACACCCCCTGATGCCAGGCTAGCTGAAACTGCCCTGTGTGTATCCGTATTCTACCTATCAAACTTACATGACATTCTCTGATAAAGACACCCTACACATTACACTGGAGCCCATACTCCACAGAGAACTCCTCCCTGCTCTGCTGTTTGTCAAGTCGGCAGATTCAATAATGAGTCGTTGTTGATACAAAGAAACTAGTTTATTGATACTGTTACTTGAGGTTAGTCCAAGATTGAAAGACTGAAGAGCATACAGTAGATACAAGCATATATGGGACACTTCAAAGGGATTCCTACGGGGGTGGTCTATGCAGGGAACATTCACACATTGATGTTACCATTTCGTTCTCAGGCCTACTTTGGCCTTGATCGCAAACGGCTCCTGACTCCCTTCTGAGCCAGGCTTGAGAAAGCGCAGATAAGGCTTTCACATCTTTCCATTTCAAAGCAAAACTACATAACAAAAGGAAGGGGGGAATGGAGAGTTTAGCCAGCAGCATTTGAATACACTTTGGTTCTACCCAGAATGCTCGTTGACTGAGCCAGAGTTATACACAGACTTGACACTGTTTGCATTCTATTTTAGCTGACACTTGCAGGGGTGGAATTTTAGCAGGAGCTCCTTTGCATATTATGCCACACACCACTGATGTAGCCAATCCTCCAAGAGCTTACAGGGCTCTTTTTTGTAAGCTCTTGGAGAACTGGCTACATCAGGAGTGTGTGGCCTAATATGGTGCTCCAGGTAGAATTCCACCCCTGGACACTTGTATTCATTACACATAGCCATAAATAAGCCACATTAGAATGCAGATTTTTGCTGAAAAACAGGGTTTTAAAAATGCTGAGATTTTCCCCCTGCAACCAAACTTTTCACTTCCTTTACATCAACTGTACTGCTTCTCAGTGTTCTGTGGCTCACCGTTCTTGGTTTGCAGTTGGGATGTTTACGAATATTCTGTGACAACACAATCACACTTTAACCCTGCCCATCTTCCAAAGAGCTCAAGGTGGCATCCAGGGCTTTTTTGTAGTAAAAGCCCAGCAGGAACTCTTTTGCATATTAGGCCACACACCCCTAACACCAAGCCAGCTGGAACTGTGTTCCTGCTCAAAAAAAAAGACCTGGTGTCATCCACGGTTCACCTCCATTTTTATCCCAACAAAAACCCTATGCAGTAGTTTAGGCTGAGAGAGAGTGGCTGATGGGCAAGTGGGCATTTGAACCTGGCTCCCCCAAGACCTAGTACAAACTCTATCGCTGTACCAGATTATAGCCAGGGCTTTTTTTTTGTAGCAGGAACTGCTTTGCATATTAGGCTACACCTTGATGTAGCCAATCCTCCAAGAGCTTACAATAGGCCCTTGTAAGAAGAGCCCTGTAAGCTCTTGGAGGATTAGCTACATCAGGGGGGCGTGGCCTAATATACAAAGGAGTTCCTGCTACCAAAAAAAAAAAAGCCCTGGCTGAACCAAAGGCTGCCGTTGATTGTCAAGGGTCTAGCCTGCTTGGAGAAACTAGGTCCACAAAATTCAGGAAAGTGTCTTGTGTTTGTTATAACGGTATGTAGGTCTTTTAAATATATATATTTTTCTGTCCTCCAGTTAGACCGTACCCGTGGCCAAAATCTTCCGAATATTGCAAGCGTCCCTGAGCCACTGCAAAGCCTGAGGACACAAAGGGGAGCAAAACAAGATCCATCAAAGGGCACAAAGAGGTTGGGAACGTCCACCAAAATGGCTCCATCTATCGTGTCTGAGGTATCTTGATGAAGGATGGGTATCATGAAGGGGCAGGGGCTAGAGAGCAAACAGCCTTCCGTTAGAGAAGCCAGTTACTTTTGAACGGATCTAGTCCTCATCTGAACAACAATAAAAAGTCCTCATTGTACTGCCCCTAGTGGCATGTGGTATAATTATGCCTGCAAAGCCTCCAGAGCCTGAGATGCAGGGAGGAAAATGGGGGTCTACATAAGAACATCAAAAGAGCCCTGCTAGGTCAGACCAGTGGTTCATCTAGTCCAGCATCCTGTCTCACACAGTCCAATTCAAGAAATATCTGGGGACTTTGGGTGTGGAGCCAGGAGACATTGGGGGTGGGGCCAGGAGCAAGGGTGTGACAAACATAATTGAACTCCAAGGGAGTTCTGGCCATCACATTTAATGAGACTGCACATCTTTTAATTGCCTTCCCTCCATTGGAAATAATGAAGGATAAGGGCACCTTCTTTTTGGGCTCATAGAATTGGACCCCCTGGTCCAATCCTTTTGAAACTTAGGGGGTATTTTGGGAAGAGGCCCTGGACGCTATGCTGAAAAATTGGTGCCTCTACCTCAAAAAACAGCCCCCCCCGAGCCCCAGATACCTGTGCTTAACATAGCAGCCACATAGAATAAACGTCAGATTTTTCAGAGCTGCAAAAGACATGAACATCAGATGTTTGAGGGAAAGGAAGAAGGGAGGAAGGGAGGGAGGAAGGAAGGAAGGAAGGAAGGAAGGAAGGAAGGAAGGAAGGAAGGAAGGAAGGAAGGAAGGAAGGAAGGAAGGAGAGAATAGTTGGGGGAAGGAGAAGTGGAAAGAGAGCAATTTTAACTTAAAATGCATTCTCTAAGCCACAGGAATTTTTTTGCAGAACAAGCCCAGCAGGAACTAATTTGCATATTAGGCCACACACCCCTGACACCAATCCAGCCAGAACTGCATTCATGTGTGTTCCTGCTCAAAAAAGGCCCTGTGTATATGTCTGTCCTCTAATGGAAAAGGAAGATCCAGTTTGTTCTGGCATTCTCGATCCCAATTATTGAACTGTGGATTAAAAATAGGTGGCTTGGGGGTGGAGCTTTCACTCCAGGTGGGTGTGGCCTTCCATTTCAGGGGGTGTGGTTTCTGTAGTCTCAGCCTGGCAGGAATATTAGAACAGGAGAACCAGTGCTAGACTTGGATTTGTAGACTTAGGGTTGCCAGCCTCCAGTTGGGGCCTGGAGACCTGCTTTTACCACTGATCTCCAGCTGGAAAAGATCAGCTCCCTTGGAGAAAATGGCTGCTTTGAAAGGTGGACTCTATGGCATTGTACCATGCTGAGGCCCCCACACCAAACCCCGCCCTCTCCTGGATCCACCCCCAAAGTCTCCAGGTATTTTCCAACAGAGACCTGGCAACCCTATGAAGACTTGTGTTTGGATCCACCCTCTGCCACAAAGCCAACTGGTGAGCTTGGATGAGTTGTATTCTCTTCGCCAAACCTGCCTCACAGGGTGGTCATGAGGATACAACGAGCAGGATAAATTTTAGAGAAAGAATGGGATAAAAAATATGCCAGGTAAATAAATTTCTCTTTTCAAAAAGACCCTCTCTGCCTTTTTAGCAGCTGGAGTTGAAAGCACTGGATCTGACCCGAACTTTGGCTCTGCAGCTGTACGTCACATACCACAGTCTCCTGCCCCACATCACCAACCTACCCGTCCACCTCCAGCAAAATGTGATCCGGGTCTACGAGAACATGGAAGAGCTCCATTCTCATTTCAGGTCCTCCCCCTCCCTCCAGAATTTGCCCTCCAGCCTCGTTATCCAGAGCCGGCAAAAGATAACCGCGGCCCGGGAAAATTTGGACGAAATCCTGGATTTTCTGGCGCAGAACCCGGCAGTGAATTGGCTGTCCAAGCCAGCCTCTTCCACAAAGAGCAAGCAGCCTATGTCGACTGCAGCAGAGAAGCAGCCGAGGGGGAGAAGCCCTGAAGGGAAAGGCAGGGAAGAGACATCCACAGAGAAGCAGCCGAGGCAGAGAAGTCCTGAAGGGAAAGCTGGGGAAGAAAGCTCCACAGCCAGGCGGCCTCCGTCTCCGCCCCGTCTCTAGTCTTTTGCAGTTAGACCCAAAAGCCAGATAGACTCCAAGGAAGTTCTGTCTCTGCTGTCTTATCTCTCCACCATGTGGCCAGTTACATGCTAAAAGAAGGCAGGGAGGAATGCCATTTTGTGGGGGGTTTTCTCCATCCAATGTGGATAGCTGACTTAAAACTCTGTTCCCAAATAAAGTCCCCTCCAAATAAGGTTATTGGTATGATGACAGTTTCAGAAGGCAGCCGTGTTTGTTGTTGTAGCAGAATAGTTCCAATTTGAATCCAGAAGCACCTGAGAGCCAGTCTGGTGTAGTGGTTAAGTGTGCGGACTCTTATCTGGAAGCACCGGGTTTGATTCCCCGCTCTTCCTCGTGCAGCTGCTGGTGTGAACTTGGGTCAGTCACAAGTTCTCTCAGAGCTGTTCTGCACAAGAGCAGTTTCTGTCAGAGCTCTCTCAGCATTCTACCTCACAGAGTGCCTGTTGTGGAGAGGGGGAGGGAAGGGAGATTGTTAATCTGCTCCGAGACTCCTTTGGATAGTGAAGGTATGGTATAAAAACAAACTCTTGTCTTCTTTTTCATCAAGAGTTTCAGGGAATGACAAAGCTCCCTTTGTCAGACACAAGTAGGAAAGGAGTAGGAGCTGAGATGATGGTTAATTTATTATTGTAGCACCATTAATGTGCTTGAAAGGGCTGGATGTTGGAGCTGCTGTGGGAGGACACCTGAGCCTGGCAGCAGCCTACCTGTGGTGGGAATTGAGGGGTGCATCTAGTGCTCGGGGATGTAGGGATGCCAGACCCCCTAGTGGGGTGGGGGGTCTCCCAGTTTCAGGCCCCACCTCTCTGCCACTTTCCCAAACTGGGAAGGATACTGAAATTGCGACGTGCCTACATGACCCAGAAGTGACATAGGCACTTCAGGGATGCGGGGGGTGGGGGAGCAACAATCGGAGTTTGGGACAAAACTTAGGGTTGCCAGGTCTGATGAAGAATTTGGAGAACTAACCAGAGGAATTTGGAGAACTGATCTTGAAGAAGAAGAAGAAATTATTGGATTTATATCCCGCCCTCCACCCCAAAGAGTCTCAGAGTGGCTCACAATCTCCTTTACTTTCCTCCCCCACAACAGACACCCTGTGAGGTGGGTGGGGCTGAGAGGGCTCTCACAGCGGCTGCCCTTTCAAGGACAACCTCTGCCAGAGCTATGGCTGACCCAAGGCCATTCCAGCAGGTGCAAGTGGAGGAGTGGGGAATCAAACCCGGTTCTCCCAGATAAGAGTCTGCACACTTAACCACTACACCAAACTGGCTCTTGGAACATTGACCATACTTGGAAAAGCAGTTCGGTGTAGTGGTTAAGTGTGCGGACCCTTATCTGAAAGAACCAGGTTTGATTCCTCACTCCTCCGCTTGCACCTGCTGGAATGGCCTTGGGTCAGCCATTCCAGCTTCTGGCAGAGGTTGTCCTTGAAACGGCAGCTGCTGTGAGAGTCCTCTCAGCCCCACCTACCTCACAGGATGTCTGTTGTGGGGGAGGAAGATAAAGGAGATTGTGAGCCGCTCTGAGACTGAGATTCAAAGTGGAGGGTGGGATATAGATCCAATATCTATTTTCTTCACACACAAAACAGAGGACATCTTTCCCCCGCTGACTACTTCAAATAAGCAACTGCTATGACAAATCTCATTTTAAATACCTCAACTATTTATTCTTGGCCTTCTGGGAGTTCTGGGAGTTTCTGGTATTTTTGTATTATTTTGTGCACATGTGTGTGTGAATGTGCGTGGAATTCATGGAAACCTCTGGTAACTGGTTCCCTACTGGGGGCCTGGAGGATATTTAGGGAGGTGGCTGAATAAAGCCTGCCCCTGCCTCCCGACTGCTGGTATTCCAAGGAGGTCTCCCATCCAAGGACTTGCCAGAGTCGACCCTGCTTAGCTTCCAAGATCTGATGAGATTGGGCTTGCCCGGCTATCCTGATCAGAGCCTTCTGGGAGTTCTTGACCTGGAGACCGAAGACTGAACCAACTTTATTCTTCCCTCACCCTGACTTTGGGACGTTGGGATATATTTTAGTATTAACCTTGGTTTGTCCCACCCTTCCCATTATATACCTTGTTTTCCCTGCCTGTCAATAAAGTCAGTTTAAGCCAGTGTTCAGTTTTTGAACCCACAGCTCTTTGCTCATAAGAAGAAGATAGAAGATGAAGAAGAAGATATTGGATTTATATCCCGCCCTACACTCTGAAGAATCTCAGAGCGGCTCACAATCTCCTTTATCTTCCTCCCCCACAACAGACACCCTGTGAGGTGGGTGGGGCTGGAGAGGGCTCTCACAGCAGCTGTCCTTTCAAGGACAACCTCTGCCAGAGCTATGGCTGACCCAATGCCATTCCAGCAGGTGCAAGTGGAGGAGTGGGTTGGTGGCAGGAGGACTTGGGGAGGGTGAAGGGCTTTTGTTTTTTAGCAGGAATGCTGTTCCGGCTTGCTTGGTGTCAGGGGGTGTGGCCTAATATGCAAATGAGTTCCTGCTGGGTTTTTCCTACCAAAAAAAGCTACGGCGAGGACAATTTCTTCAGCATCGTGCCAATGCCACAAACCTGGAAGTGATGTCATCAAATCAGGACAATGCTCTTAAGATTTGCCCCAAACTTTATGTTTGCATTGTGGCGTTTTGGACATATCCCAGGCTGCTTCCTAGGATTTGGAGTTGATGTCCCTTCTTGTTTTGTAGCAAAAACAAAAGAGACCATGGGAGACAGATTAAACTACTGTAAATATAACAAAGGCAGTTATCAAAAGTCAATACAAAATATTCAACAATATATCATAGTAGAAACAATCCATAGTAGTCCTGCTATCAGTATAATCAGAGCTTTTAATGTAGAAAAGGCCCAGCAGGAACTCATTTGTATATTAGGCCACATCCCTGCCATCACCATTGTTCCACACAGTGCTTTTTTTTTGGTAGAAATAGCCCAGCAGGAAGTCATTTGTGTATTAAGCCACAGCTCCTGACACCAAGTCAGCCGGAACTGTGTTCCTGTGTGTTCCTGCTCAAAAAAAGCCCTGAGTATAATCAAATGTAACAATAGTCAACAATCTTCCACAACATCCATTCCAGCCAACAGAAGTAAGTCACCAAGAGTAGGTCTTCATAAAAGTCCTAGGTACTCGCTGCAGATTTCTTCCAGTATTTCTTTTAGGTCCTGATTTGTGCTGGAAGTGACATCACGCATCGACACGATGCTGAGGAAATCATTTTCATCATGGCTTTTTAAAAACTGCTTTTTAAAAAATTGCATTGATTTTAATTGCTTTGTAAATACCTTCAATCAGGGCTTTTTTTTTTCTTTTTCTTTTTTTTTTTTTAAGCAGGAACGCACAGGAACGCAGTTCCGGCTGGTTTGGTGTCAAGAGGTGTGGCTTAATATGCAAATGAGTTCTTACTGGGCTTTCCCCTACAAAAACAGCCCTGTGCGGAGCAATGGTGATGGCAGGGGTATGGCATAGTATGCGAATGAGTTCCTGCTGGGCCTTTTCTACATTAAAAAACCTCTGCTTTCAATCATAAATGAAGGGGGAAAACAAGTTTTTAGAAATGCTCAAATTAAGTTCCTTAATCGTTGGTGCCAGTGAAGACTAATCATCTCCCAAGATCTGTGGGCTACAAAGACTTTGAAAATATTAAGAGCAGCAACAGCAACCCAAAATGTGATTCTGTATCCTTGGCGGGTAAAAGTTGTTTTGATATGAATACTGCAAATAGCTATGATGGGGTGGGGGATGTTCTAATGGTTCACATGAGGACCGTCTTCCCCGCATGTTCCCCAGAGAGTACTGAGGTCGGGAACACAAAATCTCCTTACTGTCCCTGGGCCGAAAGAAGCCCGCTTGAAATCCACCAGAGAAAGGGCTTTCTCTGTTATGGCCCCTACATGGTGGAATCAGCTGCCGGAAGAGGTGAGGGCCCTGCGGGACCTTGTCCAGTTCCGCAGGGCCTGCAAGATGACCCTCTTCCGGCTAGCCTATACCTAGCTTGAGAACTTAACGTACTTGCCAGATCTCTTTTATATACATATGGATTATTTATTAATTTTAAGGTTTTATCTGTTTTTATCTGTTTTAAATGTTTAACCCTTTACATGCCTAAATATTGTTTAATTTTTATGTTGGATTTATTATTGGAAGCCGCCCTGAGCCATTCGTGGGAAGGGCGGGATATAAATTCTAAATAAATAAATAAATAAAATGAGGAAGGGCTGAACTCTGAAAGGATGTACTGCAATTCAAATTTGCGATGGACGTTAGTTTCCAGGTCCCTCCTGGCCACCAGAAGGCAAGAGGGTTGGCAGCTCCAGGCTGGGAAACTCTTGGAGATTTGGGTATGGAGTAGGGGGTCCCAACCTGCCACGTGGAGCAGGCCACCAGGGGGACCCCTGCCTCCAAAGAGCCCTGTCATCACGTGACATGCCCGGTGTGATGACATCACCCCGAAGTGACATCATCACACTGGGCCTGTCACGCCAGGGACGCTCTAGGATTCGCTGTAAAACTCTATGGTGCCATAGAGCTTTTACCACAAATCCTAAAGCATCCTCGGCACAACAGGTCTGGTGTGGTGATGTCACGTCCAGGTGGCATCATCGTGCAGGACATGCTTTGCATGCGAGAGAGGAGTCCCCCACCACAGTGGCAGAGGGACCTGGCAAGCCTAGGATGGAGTCTAGGGAAGACAGAAACCTCAGTGGGGCACAATGCTACAGAGTCCACCCTCCAAAGCATCCCTCTTCTTCAGGGGAACTGATCTCTGTGGTCCTGATTTGAGCTGTAACTTTGGGGGATCCCCAGGTCTCACCTGGAGGCTGGCATCCCTAACTCTCTTTGGTAAAGCCTTTGTAGTGAAAAGTTCATACACACAAAAATCAAGGCTTTTTTGTAGCAGGAACTCCTTTGCATATTAGCCACACCCTCTGATGTAGCCGATCCTCCGAGAGCTTGCAGGGCTGTTAGTACAGGGCCTATGTAAGCCCCAGGAGGATTGGCTACATCAGCGGTGTGTGGCCTAATATGCAAAGGAGTTCATGCTACAAAAAAAGCCCTACTGGCATGCCCATGATCCTGTTTTTGCGTATGGTGTTGTAGATACCCAGACACTGGGAACTGTGCTCCCAAGGAGGAATCTAAGCACCCAGCTGTACAAACCTGCCTATGGTGTCTCTATGAATTAATTACCTCCAGAATCTTCTGTCATTAACAGCCAGGTTTGCCAGCTTCAGGTTGGGAGATCTGGGGGGGGGGGGGGGGGAATGTGGGGTTTGGGGAGAGAGGGAGGAATTTCAATAGGGTTTAATCCCATAGAGTCTACCTCCCAAAGCAGCCATTTTCTCCAGGTAAACTGTCTCTGTCTCCTGGAGACCAGGTGCTAAAATAGACAGAGGACTTCTGGTGTAAACAAACCTAGGCAGATTAAGTGAGGGAGGAATCAGTGTGGCAACCAGGAAAGTATCTCTATTTGCAGAATAGAAACTATATACACACACACACACACACACACACACACAATTCTGGTGTGTTTATTCAAAGAACCTCTCCTGAGAATAAGCCCTGACCCTTCCATCCTCTCCGGGGCTTCTGGGAGATGACAGTGATGTAACACTTGCCTCTCTGTGACGTCATTGTTTTTCACAAAGGCTGCGCGGAATACTGTGAGTGTCTCTGAGACAGTCCCTGTGGAATGAGAGGCGATGTTGTCGTGAGGCAAAGGCTGTTTTTGGACACCTCCCACCGAGCCAGTGTGTGGAGATCATGGCTCAAGGTGAGCGGGAAGGAGATTCTGATGAGGCCTCAGCAATTTGGTTTGAATAGGGAGAAGACCTCCCCAACATGGGGACTTTGGCCCTGCCGTCTTGGTGTGAGAATGTCATTTTGAAAAACCACCCCATCTGCACATCCTGAGCGGGTTTAGGGACAGTGTCCAGGTTAGAGAGACTGGGCATGATGTGAGTCCTGGGGACGCAAGGAAACCCTCACACATACCCCCAAGAATGTTTAGGCAGATTAAAACAGTAACATTACCATAGTACAGAGGTGGCCAACGGTAGCTCTCCAGATGTTTTTTGCCTACAACTCCCATCAGCCCCAGCCATTGGCCATGCTGGCTGGGGCTGATGGGAGTTGTAGGCAAAAAACATCTGGAGAGCTACCAGTGGCCACCCCTGCCATAGTATATTCCCCTCTTTCAAAGATTACCTTGATATTAATAGAAGATATAAAAGGCAGGAGATAAAATCCTGAAAAAATAAATGCCCAGCACATAACCAACCATTTCAGCTTTCAAAGGGGGTGGTGTTTTCATGTATATATCATGCATATTGGCATCACTGCACCCCTATAATGTAGGCTAGTGTTACAATCTCTCAGAGTACAGATGTGCGCTTGAAGAGAACATGAAAGAAGAGGATTATGATCACACATTCAATTGAGTAAAAAAAAAATGGTGTCATGTTTTATTGATGTGCAAGGGTGCATGGTAAAACACCACACAGCAAGCATCTTGGTGCGAGTATGTGGCAGGAGGGGGGGAGTCACATTGCTTTCTTACAGTGTTTTATGGATGCGCATCCAGTGTCCCAAAGGGGGGGGGGCAAGAAAAGTGGACGGAAGGAAGGAAGGAAGGAAGGAAGGAAGGAAGGAAGGAAGGAAGGAAGGAAGGAGGGGGGAGGGGGAGAGAGGGGTACATTGCAGCCTAAGATGCCTGCTGTACTTTTGGGATTAATTCTAGGAATTCACTGATATTAAATAAATTAAAATGGAAAACTGGAATTCAATACATTAATCTGAAATGAAGGCGGCATTGAAGACAATAGCGCATGAAATTCCAGAATGATTAGCGCATGAAATTCCAGAATGATGTAGGAATGCAATGGGGGAAACCACTCAGCCCTTGTCTAAGTGTGCGTGTGGAGGAGTTAAAAGGGGAGAGCTCACCATTCCTCTTCTTTATTTCTTGTGCTTCTTTTAAACAACCAACTAGGATAAATAGCTCCTGGGGAGGGGCCGTGGCTCAGCGGCAGAGCATCTGCTTGGCATGAAGAAGGTCCCAGGTTTAATCCCAGCCCGGGCATCTCCAGTTAAAAGATCTGGCAGTAGGAGATGTGAAAGACTTGTTTGAGAGCCGCTATCAGCCTGAGTAGACAATACTGACTGTGATTGACCAAGAGTCCGATACAGTATGAGGCAGCTTCATGCATATGTTGGGGAGGAACAGCGGTCACCCATCAAGGGCTAGTCCAAGGTTTTTTTTGTGCCTAGGCAAACTATTACCGTGGCACCCCTCTGACAGAGGAAAGGGCAGAGGGCGGTCATTACAGAGGGCTGACTTGCGACCCACTTTCAGAGGTTCTGTGACCCACTTTGGGAATCTCCCAACCCAAAGGTTGGGAATGCTGTACTCTAGATAGCTGTTAGGAGGAACCCTGACCAATCCAGAGATTCTCTGATCTCACAGCTCTGCTGTTGGACTTCCTTCCCACCCTGTCTCTCAGATTCAAACCTCACCCTGATCGCAAATGACATTCTACAAGCGGATGCTTCCAAGGAGACCTTGAAAGACCAGGTAAGTAATGGGGGGGGGGGGGAGTGGAACAAAGAAACAGGAGGGTTAGAAAAGAGCAAGAATCCAATAGCACCTTAAAGACTAACACGATTTGTGCCAAGGTATGCGTTTTCATAAGTCACTGCTCATTTCAGTGACTCTTGAAAGTTCATACCCTGCCACAAATGCTGTTAGACTTTAATGTGCTACTGGACTCTTGCTCTTTTCTGCTGATAGAGAGAGCCAGTTTGGTGTAGTGGTTAAGTGTGCGGACTCTTATCTGGGAGAACCGGGTTTGATTCCCCACTCCTCCACTTGCACCTGCTGGCATGGCCTTGGGTCAGCCATAGCTCTGGCAGAGGTTGTCCTTGAAAGGGCAGCTGCTGTGAGAGCCCTCTCCAGCCCCACCCACCTCACAGGGTGTCTGTTGTGGGGGAGGAAGATAAAGGAGATGGGCGCTCTGAGACTCTTCGGAGTGGAGGGCGGGATAGAAATCCAATATCTTCATCTACCTCACAGGGTGTCTGTTGTGGGGGAGGAAGGGAAAGGAGATTGTGAGCCGCTCTGAGACTCTTCGGAGTGGAGGGCGGGATAGAAATCCAATATCTTCATCTACCTCACAGGGTGTCTGTTGTGGGGGAGGAAGATAAAGGAGATTGTGAGCCGCTCTGAGACTCTTCGGAGTGGAGGGCAGGATATAAATCCAATATCTTCATCTACCTCACAGGGTATCTGTTGTGGGGGAGGAAGATAAAGGAGATTGTGAGCCGCTCTGAGACTCTTCGGAGTGGAGGGCAGGATATAAATCCAATATCTTTATCTACCTCACAGGGTGTCTGTTGTGGGGGAGGAAGGTAAAGGAGAATGTGAGCCGCTCTGAGACTCTTCGGAGTGGAGGGCAGGATATAAATCCAATATCTTCATCTACCTCACAGGGTGTCTGTTGTGGGGGAGGAAGGTAAAGGAGATTGTGAGCCGCTCTGAGACTCTTCGGAGTGGAGGGCGGAATATAAATCCAATATCTTCTTCATCTTCTTCTTATCTGATACAGACAGGCTAACACAGCTACCCATCTCAAACAGAAGGGTTGTGAGCAGTGTTCTCTCTAAGCTGAGTTAGCGTGAGCTAGCTCACAGATTTATAGTCTCCAGCTCACACATTTTCGCCTTAGCTCAGGAAAAATGGCCCCAGAGCACAATAATTTATGCAGGAGCTCACAACTCTAATGCCACCAGCTCGCAATCTTAATGCCAGTAGCTCACAAAGTAGAATTTTTGCTCACAAGATTCTGCAGCTTAGCGGGAACACAGGTTGTGAGAAGAGCTTTTTGGGGGGCCGGAGCTCCACCTGGGCTGGCCAGGGTTCTGGCTGGTTCGACCTGCCATGTTGCATCCACGTATTCCCAGGCCAGGCAGTATGGCCTAATATGCAAGTGAGCTCCCGCTGGGCTTTTTCTACAAAAAAAGCACTGGTTGTGAGTGAGAGCTTCAAGAGCTTACAGGGCTCTTTGTACAGGGCCTACTGTAAGCTCCAGGAAGATTGAGTACATCAGGAGTGCATGACCTAATATGCAAAGGAATTCCTGCTACAAAAAAGGCCCTTCTAAGTCTTGTTCATTAGCATAACAAACTTATCCAGTCCAATAAAGTGCTTCTCAAATAATGGTGCAAAATCCAGAAGCCTGCATAGCATTATACCCAGGGCTGTTTTTGCAGTGGGAACTCCTTTGCATATTAGGCCACACACTCCTGATATAGCCAATTCTCCAAGAGCTTGCAGGGCTCTTCTTACAGGGCGTACTGTAAGCTCCAGGAGGATTGGCTACATCAGGGTGGTGTGGACGAATATGATACAAAAAAAGCCCTGCTGTTATCACAAGCCTGCTTGGATAAATGATCATGACTCGTGGTCTTTTAGGATTCTATGATGTAATTTCTGTACCACTTAACATGACACATTAACACTTATGCTCTGCTCCTGTTTGTTCTGGTGGTTTCCAGTCTTCTAATCCTAATGCATTTATTATTGAATGTCTCATCTTGTTGACTGTAACGGTTCACTCTGTGTCATCTGACTTGGGGCCATGTGAGAAAGGCAGACTATTAATCATGTCAATAAATAAAGCTATGATTAAATTAGTTTATTGTGGAAGGCTGAGAGGATGCACAGAATCATAGAATCATAGAGTTGGAAGGGACCTCCAGGGTCATCTAGTTCAACCCGCTGCACAATGCAGGAAATTCACAAATGCCGTCCCCTAAATTCACAGGATCCACATTGCTGTCAGATAGCCGTCTCGCCTCTGTTTAAAACTTCCAAGGAAGGAGAACCCACCACCTTCCAAGGAAGCCTGTTCCACTGAGGAACCACTCTAACAGTTGGGAAGTCCTTCCTAATGTTGAACCAGAAACTCTTTTGATTTAATTTCAACCCACTGGTTCTGGTCCTACCTTCTGGGGCCACAGAAAACAATTCTGCGCCATCCTCTATAACAGGGGTGGCTAACGGTAGCTTTCCAGATGTTTTTGCCTACAACTCCCATCAGCCCCAGCCATCATGGCCAATGGCTGGGGGTGATGGGAGTTGTAGGCAAAAAAACATCTGGAGAGCTACCGTTGGCCACCCCTGCTCTATATGAAAGCCCTTCAAATGACCCCAACATTGTACAGTTTGTAGAACGCAATGAGCATCTTCAAATCTCATTAGGCAGTTGTGGGGCTAGGAAGTCTTCTTGGTCTAATTTACAAACTAATTTGGGGGGGAGAGAATTTTGTGGGTGATTTCGGGTGACTGTTCCATTGAAAGACTATGGAAGCTGCTATTATAAGACTTTTCCAAGGCTGATTTTAGCACCAGCCGGTTGAACGATCATTCCATAGTTTTGAACAGTTTCATATAGGAGGTTGAAATTGATTTGAATTTGGCCATGTAGCCAAATAAAGCGCCAGTTTTGTGGCAGTGAATTCCACAATTGATTATCTCTGTTAGGTTAGCTTAAAGCAGGACGACAACATCTCTGAGCATGGCGTCCCTTCCGTTCCTTCAGGAGAGAAAGAGCTACATGGTGAGTACGAGGTAATGTAGGGTTGCCAATCCCCAGGTTTAGGCAGGGGATCCCCCAGTTTAGAGGGCCTCCCCCCCACTTTAGGGTCATCAGAAAGCAGGGTGGGGGAGGAGAGGGAAATGTCTGCTGGGAACTCTATTATTCCCTATGGAGACATTCCCTTAGGAAATAATGGAGAATTAATCTGCGGGTATCTGGGGCTCTGGGGGGGAGCTGTTTTTTGAGATAGAGGCACCAAAGTTTCAGCATAGCATCCAGTATCTCTCCCCAAAGTACCCCCCATGTTTCAAAAAGATTGGGGCAGGGGGTCCAATTTTATGAGCCCCAAAAGAAGGTGCCCCTATCCTTCATTATTTCCTATGGAAGGAAGACATTTAAAAAGGTGTGCGGTTCCTTTAAATGTGATGGCCAGAACTCCCTTTGGAGTTCAATTATGCTTGTCACACCCTTGCTCCTGGCTCCACCCCCAATGTCTCCTGGCTCCACTCCCAAAGTCCCTAGATATCTCTTGAATTGGACTTGGCAACTCTAAGGCAATGGGATCAAACAGAAGATGGGAATAGCTTAGGGATAGAACTGTAGAAGAAGAAGATATTGGATTTATATCCCGCCCTCCACTCCGAAGAGTCTCAGAGCGGCCTACAATCTCCTTGACCTTCCTCCCCCACAACAGACACCCTGTGAGGTGTGTGGGGCTGGAGAGGGCTCTCACAGTAGCTGCCCTTTCAAGGACAACCTCTGCCAGAGCTATGGCTGACCCAAGGCCATGCTAGCAGGTGCAAGTGGAGGAGTGGGGAATCAAACCCGGTTCTCCCAGATAAGAGTCCGCACACTTAACCACTACACCAAACCGGTAGGGGCTTCCTGAATGCCTGGTGCTATCTAAAGCTACAATGCAGGACATAATACAGTTCTGCAGGGCCTGCAAGGCAGAGATGTTCTGCCTGGCTTTGAGCTAAGGCACGATGAGTACCATCTCATGCGGCCCTCTCTCCCCCTTCCCCCTGCTTCCTCTCTACCTTGCCCGCGAGATAATGCCACAATCTGGAATCCTGAAGCTTAGTGCCCCTTGAGAAGGTTTTAATTCTGTACTATTTAAATGGTTTGCATTGTTTGATCTTATCCAGATGACCTTCCACAGCCGGCTGCTTCCAAGGAGACCCTGAAAGACCAGGTAGGTGGAGTGGTGGTGGGGGAAACGAGAAAACAGGAGGGTTAGAAAAGTGCAAGAATCCAGTAACACCTGAAGCCCTATTAAGTAATCGGGGTATTTTAGACCTCGGAGGTCATGGAAAAAAATTGGGTTACCCATTTAAAGCTTTCTACAGGCACAAAAATCTTGCTATTCCTTCTCCCCACTGAACTGCTGTGTCCTGAAGTCCCTCTCTTCCCTCCCCAATGCCTTTCTTTTTTTTAAGTCTGAGTTTTATCAAGAAGGTAAATGGGTCATTCTGACCCCAGTCATCTTGGCTTGAAAATGAAAGTACTATGCATAATCATGATTGGGGGGTTCTATGACCTCAACAAAAATTGAAAAGATGATTTCAGCACTGTTCCCATGTATTAATAGATGGACCAACAACCAGGGCTTTTTTTGTAGCAGGAACTCCTTTGCATATTAGGCCACACACCCCTGATGCAGCCAATCCTCCAAGAGCTTACAGGGCTCTTCTTGCAGGGTCTACTGTAAACTTATGGAGGATTGGCTACATCAGGGGTGTGTGGCCTAATACGCAAAGGAGTTCCTGCTACAAAAAAAGCCCTGCCGACAACTATTATCTTCATTTTATAGGAAGGTGGAAAAAACAATGAAAGCTAAAATATCTCTCCTGATTTATAGCTATAGACATTTTTTGGCTTTGAGATTTTACACCACTTTTGAAATTGGGGGTTGAAATGACCAGCGTTTGCAACCTAAGTTGTTGAGTTATATAATGGAAGCCAGTAAAAGCCCTGTGTTTATGCTCTGTCAAAGCTACCATTATGTTTTTAGACACATGGAAAAGCACCAATCGAATTGTATTGCAGTTTTGGAAATGGGGTCATTCTATACCCCATTGCAAGACAACCCATTTTTTTGGAATCTGTATTCCCACAATGCAACATTAAGTTTCAGTATTATATAGGGTTGCCAAGTCCAATTCAAGAAATATCTGGGGACTTTGGGGGTGGAGCCAAGAGACATTGGGTGGAGCCAGGAGCAAGGGTGTGACAAGCATAATTGAACTCCAAGGGAGTTCTGGCCATCACGTTTAAAGGGACAGCACACCTTTTTAAATGCCTTCCTTCCATCGGAAAAAATGAAGGATAGGGGCACCTTCTTTTGGGGCTCATAGAATTTGACCCCCCCTGGTCCAATCTTTTTGAAACTTGGGGGGTATTTTGGGGAGAGGCACTAGATGCTATACTGAAAATTTGGTGCCTCTATCTCAAAAAACAGCCCCCCCAGAGCCCCCAATACCTCCATATCAATACCCCATTATACCCTATGAGAATCGATCTCCACATAGGGAATAATGAAGTGCCCAGCAGACATTTCCCTCCCCCGGTTTCTGGCGACTCTGAAGCGAGGGATTGGCATCTCTACTCACGAGTTGCTGCCAACTTCTTCAAAGTGACACAGACACACCATCCAAGAGGAAGCCTTTCCAATCGGAGACTGAAGCCTCCGGAGCTGGAAAGTCACATGGTGGCTGTGGGGGTGGGGCTTCCCCCCCGCCAACCAGCTGACTGGGAACAGGAAGGAGCCTGGGAAAGCGGAAGAACCTCCAGTGAGACCTGGGGATTGGCAAGCCTAGTATTATAACAGTTAAAATTATCACTTTCTTAACAATAATAATAATAATAATAAATTTTATTTATACCCCGCCCTCCCCGCCTTATACTTTAAAAAATGGTACATATGAACATATGAAGCTGCCTTATACTGAATCAGACCCTTGGTCCATCAAAGTCAGTATTGTCTTCTCAGACTGGCAGCGGCTCTCCAGGGTCTCAAGCTGAGGTTTTTCACACCTGTTTGCCTGGACCCTTTTTTGGAGATGCCAGGGATTGAACCTGGGACCTTCTGCTTCCCAAGCAGATGCTCTACCACTGAGCCACTCCATTTTTGATTCAGATTCCAAATTTTATTCTTCTTCATCCTGCATTTCTGAAGAAAGTTATTCTTGAGGCCTGATTTTTCTTCTTCGTAGCCAATGCCATGATCGAGAGAGCTATCAGGTTTCCATTACTTTCTGCTGTAATACTGGGTCACTTTGACCCCGATGCAAAAGTCGGAAAGGGGGATCTCTTGCGTATGCTAAACCTCTGACTTTGTGGGTTATCTCAGGCTCAGGGGACCGTTGAATCTGCTATTCTAGTGCTTTTCCCAGTCTGATCTTAGCATCAGCTGGGTGACCTTCATTCCAGTTCTAACCAGCGTTGGATGTAGGAGGTTGAAATTGGTTTGCATGTGCCACGTTTTACAGCCGTGAATTATACAATTGATTTTCTGTGTTAGGTCAGCTTAATGCAGGACAGTGGCATCTCTGAGAATGGAGTACCTTCCGTTCCTTCAGGAGAGAAAGAGCTACACAGTAAGTATGAGGCAATGGGATGAAGCAGACCTTTGGCATAGTTTAGTGACAGATTTTTGTAGGATCTTTCTGAATGCCCAGTGTAAGCAGCTATCCAAAGCTACTGTCTGGGCCTGATACAGTTGTGCAGGGCCTGCAAAGCAGAGATGTTCTGCCAGGCTTTAGGTTAAGAACAGTGAGGGGTACTCTCTTATATGACATTCCCTCCCCCTCCCCCTGCTTCTTCTCAACCTCGCCTGCATGATAGCAGCACAATCTGGAATCCCAAAGTTTAGCACCACTTGAGAATGATTTGATTCTGTACTATTTAAATTGCTTGCATCTTATGAGCGGGTTCAGGGCTTTTTTTTGTAGCAGAAACTCCATTGCATATTGGACCACACACCCCTGATGTAGCCAATCCTCCAAGAGCTTACAGGAGGCCCTGGAAGCTCTTGGAGGATTGGCTACATAAGAGGGGTGTGGCTTAATATGTGAAGGAGTTCCTGCTTAGGGTTGCCAAGTCTAATTTAGAAAATATCCAGGGACTTTGGGGGTGGAGCTGGGGGGCTTTGGGGGTGGAACTAGGAGACTTTGGGGGGAGCCAGACTTTCCCATTCCCAAAATAAATACATAAAAATACAGCAGCACAGTTCACCTGAATAGTCATCATTTTCTCATCACCCAATAGCTACAGTTCTAGTAAATGAAAGTGAATACACACAAAGCAGCCAAAATGCACAGAGTTTCCAAGCTCACATTTCACTGGGGCTTTACTCACAGGAACCGCTGTTCTTTAGACTAACATTGGCAAACAACAACAACAACAATAATAATAACTTTAATTTTATATCCCACCCTCCCCCGCCAAAGGCGGGCTCAGGGCGGCTCACAGACATGGAATTCCATGATTCAATAAAACAATATAAACAACAATATAAACAACAAAAAGAGAAAGGTGGAGTTTTCCTTCATCCCATAAACAGGTTCCTATACAAAGACTCTGAAAACAATGCAAAACAAGCACAGAGACACACACCCTCTTACTGGCTCTATAAAGACTTCTGAAAAGTACAGGGGCTGTGCTGCTCTCTCTCTCTCTCTCACACACACACACTTAAGTGGCTCTGGTTCCTTCATAATGAGGTCTGAAAAGTACAGGGGCTATGCTGCTCTCTTTCACACACACACACATACTTACTTGCTCTGAAACGAAAGCAAAACACACTGAGGGACTGCTCTGACAAGGCTCTGCTGCTGACCCTTCCCCATGAAGTACTTCCTGCTCTTTTTTAAAGGGACACACACACACATTTTAAAACGGGGCCTGTTTTCAGGTTTCTAAACCTGCCAGAGATCTAGAGGTACTGTGGGGGGTGGGGCTTTCCCCCTCTGGCCAGCTGACTGGCGATGGGGTGAAACCTATAAAACCGGGGGATCCCCCGCTGGGACCTGGGGATTGGGAAGCCTATTCCTGCAACAAAAAAAAGCCCTGAGCATGGTTACTGCTGTTCACCACCTTGAGTCGTGTGTACTCAGGGGAGGGTGGTCTATGACTTTAATTAATAAATTAATTAATTGGTTTATCACGTTTTTATCCCATCCTTCCTCCATGGAGTTCAGGGTAGCATTCATGCCTCTCCTTTCCCCCCATTTTATCTGTACAATAACCCTGTGAGGTAGGTTAGGCTGAGAGAGAGTGGCTAGCCCAAGATCAGTTAGTCAGCTTCATGGAAGGTTGGAGATTTCTCAACAAACCTCCCCAGTCTTTGTCTCACATTCTAACCACGTTGGCTCAAACATCTGAAAAACGAGCGGATTTGAAATGTCGGTGTTATTTTGAGTGCTGAAGAAGTATAACCAAGGGTTTTTTTTTGAGCTGTACAATTGAGAGAGCCTGGCAAAGCAAGCTCTCCCTCCTCCCCTTCCTCCCCAAAGGAGGAGCCTCAACCAATGGAGAAAATAGAGGCTTTGCTCTGTAGCTCCTGTGTAATTGAGCAAGCCTGGCAAAGCAAGCTGTGAGGCAGAAGGAAGCAAGAGAGGGAGCGGAGACTTGCTCACGAGCCTGATAGGAACCCTCCAGGGGCCTAATCCTACCCTCAAGCTGCACATTTGACACCCCTGCTCTAGTAGCCATTCAGACATGTTTCACTTGATCAACATGCACACTCGCTAAAGAAAACGTATCAACTGATATGTGACATGGAAAATACTGTTTGCAGAGTTGGATCTTGCTTTCCAAAACGCAAAAGAGAGCAGCGGAAACGGCAGAGATGGTCATTACAGAGGGCTGGCTCGTGACCCCTCTCAGACGTTCTGTGACCCACTCGGGATATCGGTTGGGAATACTCAGTGCCGGATTAAACCCTGTGGAGGCCCCTAGGCAGCTGAAATCTTGGGAAGGCCTTCACCAATTATCTCCTAATATCTCCTGCAGGCACCTTTTCAAAAGCCCTTTTGGCAAAGCTGCAGGGGAGAGGCAGAGAGAGGCAAACTGGCCCAGGGCCCCTGAAGGTGTGGGGGCACATAGGCCGGTGCCTACTTGGCCTAATTGTTAATCCAACCCAGGGAATACTGTACTAGATGGCTGTTAGCAATAGCAGGGACCCTGACTAGTCCAGAGATTCTCTGATCTCACAGCTCTGCTGTTGGACTTCCTTCCCACCCTGTCTCTTAGGTTCAAAGGTCTCCCTGATCTCAGGTGGCCTTCCACAGACGAGTGCTTCCAAGGAGACCCTGAAAGACCAGGTATGCTGTGAAAGGCGGGGGGGGGGGGGGGGACAAATAAACAGGAGGTTAGAAAAGAGCAAGAATCCAATTGCACTTTAAAGGCTAACATAATTTGTGGCAGGGTGTGAGCTTTCGTGAGTCACTGCTCATTTCTGTGAACTGATTACAGTTTGTAAAAGGCAATGAGCATCATCAAACCTCATCGAGCAATCACGGGGGCTAGAAAGTCATCTTGGTCTAAACTAATTTTGGGGGGGATCTCTTGCATATGCTGAAGCTCTGATTTTGCGGGTTATTTCAGACTCAGGGACCACTGAATCTCTATTCTAAGGCTGATTTTTCTGAGGCTGATTTCAGCACCGACCGGGTGACTGTCATTCCATAGTTTTGAAGAGTGTTTCATATAGGAGGTTGAAACTGGTTTGAATTTGGCCACGTTGCCACACAAAGCGCCACGTTTCGTGGCACTGAATTCCACAACTGATTCTGTCTGTCAGGCCAGCTTAAAGCAGGACAGCGGTGTCTCTGAGCCTGGTGTACCTTCCGTTCCTTCAGGAGAGAAAGAGCAAGAGCTACACGGTAAGTATGAGGGAATGGGGCCAAACAGTGCATGGGAATAGTTTAGTGACAGATTGGTAGGATCTTCCAGGACTCCCAGTGTTAAGTAGCTGTCCAAAGCTACCGTGCGCGACCTAATGCAGTTCTGCAGGGCTTTCATCAAGGCAGAGATGTTCTGCCAGGCTTTGGGTTGAGGCAGGGCTTTTTTGGTAGCAGGAATCCCTTTGCATATTAGGCCACACCCCTGATGTAGCCAGTCCTCTAAGAGCTTACAGGGCTCTTAGTACAGGGCCTACTGTAAGCTCCAGGAGGATTGGCTACATCAGGGGATGTGGTCTAATATGCAAAGGAGTTCCTGCTACAAAAGAAGCCCTGGGTTGAGGACAGTGATGGGTACCCTCTTATCTGGCACTCCGCCCCCCCCCCCCCCCGCCCTTCTTTGCTCATGAGACAATGGCGCAATCTGGAATCCTGAAGTTTGGCACCGCTTGAGAAAATTTTAGTTCTGTACCATTTAAATTCTTCGCTCTGTTTTATCTTATGAGCATCTTTACTGTTGTTTATCCACCCTGAGCTGTATGTACTCAGGGGAGGGTCCTCGTCTAGGGTCCTCCTCTATTGTGTACTCAGGGGAGGGTCCTCTCTCTAGTAGCCACTCAGACCTGTTTTACTCGTGGTCAGTTCATGGAAAAAGAGGTGCCGGAGCTCATTAGCACAATTCATTTGCATCACTCTTTGCCACACACCCCTGACATCACTGGAAGGTATACTAAATTATCTGCACTCAGCATCTACCTTAAAATGTTTGCTGGATTGTAACCATCATAATAAAACCTTACTCCCATCATACTTTTTAAATTACTTTCTCCTATGCAGCCGCAGTGGCATGAGGAAGATTTCCACCTATCTGCTTGATATGTTTTGGTTATTTTCCCATTTTTTTGTGGGGAAAACTGTTAGAAAGTTTGTCAAATCTTAGAGTTCAGCAAAATTCTCACAGGGGTTTTGAACAACGGAGCCAAAAGCAAGTATTTGGGAGGGAGGAGGGTTTAAGAAAGAAAGAACACCATACAATTTAGAGGGTCCGAAGCTCCGCTCTTGAGTTCTTGCCCAAAATGAGGCCTGGTTTTACTTGATCCGTATGTATATGCCCTGAAGAAAAGGTATCCACTGATGTATGACATGGAAAATACTGTTTTCAGAACTGGATCTTGCTTTCCAGGGGATTTTTTTGTAGCAGGAACTCCTTTGCATATTAGGCCACACATCCCCTGATGCAGCCTATCTTCTTGGAGCTTACAGTAGGCCCCGTAATAAGAGCCTTGTAAACTCCTAGAGGATCGGCTACATCAGGGGTGTGTGCCTAATATGCAAAGGAGTTCCTGTTACAAAAAAAGCCCTGATTGCTACCCAAAATATGAACGAGAACAGCAGAAAGAACGGGGCAGTCATTACAGAGGGCTGGCTTGCGACCCTCTTTCAGTGGTTGGGAACACTGTGCTAGCTGACTGTTAGGACCCTGATTAGTGCAGAGATTCTCTGATCTCACTGCTCTGCTGTTGGACTTCCCTCCCACCCTGTCTTTCAGATTCAAAGATCTCCCTGATCTCAGGTGGCCTTCCACAGACGGCTGCTTCAAAGGAGACCCTGAAAGACCAGGTAAGGGGAGGGGGAGAGAGACAGACAGAAAAACACAGACGTTAGAAAAGAGCAAGAGTCCAGTAGCTCCTTAAAGACTAACCAAATTTGTGGCAGGGTATGAGCTTTCGTGAGCCACTTCTCACTCCAGGGACTCATGAAAGCTCATCATCATGTTGTTAGCCTTCAGCAGGGGTGGCCAAACTGCAACTTGGGAGCCGCGTGCGGCTCTTTTACACATATCGAGTGGCTCTCGAAGCCCCCACTGCCCCATCTCGGAGAAGGGATATCTCACTTTAAATCACTTCTCCAAGCCAAGTCAGTCAGAGGCTTGGAGAATGCGTTTAAAGTTAAAGTTGCTTTCTTTCCACCTCTCCCTCCCCCATCTATTTCCTTCCTTCCTGCCTGCCTGCTTTCAACCATCTGATGTTCATGTCTTCCGGATCTCATACGCCTGATGTTCATTCTGTGTGGCTGTTACATTAAGCAAGTTTGGCCACCCCTGATCTTTAGGGTGCTGCTGGAATTGTGCTCTTTTCTACAGCTACAGACAGGCTAATACAGCTACTCCTCTCAAGCAGGAGGGTTGCGAGTGAGAAAACCAAGACGGTGAGCTTTTTCACAGAGCATCCTATTGTCCTGACAACAAATCCTCACAGATTTTTTAGCGTAGCACTGTGCTTGAACCACAGAGTAAAACTGACAGCCTCAATATTTCATCTAAGGCAAAGGCAAGAGGTTTGTTGCTGCTGTTCTGATAGTCTCCTGGCATCAGGGCCACAATCCATCCCCTTCGTGGACGCTATTGGCGTTTTCTTTAAAAATGCAGGAGATCTGACAGCTGATCGATTCCCTTTTACTTTGTTCTTCAAGTGATTACACCCCACAAGCTTGGAAACTCAGTAATGAAGGCAATGAGCATCTTCAAGCCTCATCAGCCAGTATCATAATGCCCCTGTATAAATCGATGGTGCGGTCTCATTTGGTGTACTGTGTGCAGTTCTGGTTGCCGCACCTCAAAAAGGATATTATAGCATTGGAGAAAGTCCAGAAAAGGGCAACTAGAATGATTAAAGGGCTGGAACACTTTCCCTATGAAGAAAGGTTGAAACGCTTAGGGCTCTTGAGCTTGGAGAAACGTCGACTGCGGGGTGACATGATAGAGGTTTACAAGATAATGCATGGGATGGAGAAAGTAGAGAAAGAAGTACTTTTCTCCCTTTCTCACAATACAAGAACTCATGAGCATTCGATGAAATTGCTGAGCAGACAGGTTAAAACGGATAAAAGGAAGTACTTCTTCACCCAAAGGGTGATTAACATGTGGAATTCACTGCCACAGGAGGTGGTGGCGGCCACAAGCATGGCCACCTTCAAGAGGGGTTTAGATAAAATATGGAGCAGAGGTCCATCAGTGGCTATTAGCCACAGTGTGTGTGTGTGTGTGTGTGTGTGTGTATATATATATATATTTGGCCGCTGTGTGACACAGAATGTTGGACTGGATGGGCCATTGGCCTGATCTAACATGGCTTCTCTTATGTTCTTATCAGGCAGTCATGGGGCCTAGGAAGTCTTCTTGATCTAATTTACAAACTGGTGGGATTTTTATTTTTTTTTTGGGTGGGGGGAGAGGAATCTCTTGAGTATGCCAAACCTCTGACTCGGTGGGTTATCTGAGGTAAAAAGGTAAAGGTGCAAGCACCTGCCGAGTGACCCGTGTTCCATAGTTCTGAACAGTGTTGGATGTAGCAGGTTGACATTGGTTGGAATGCGGCCATGTAGGCGCATGAAATGCCGTATTTTGTGGCAGCAAATTCCACAACTGATTCTGTCTGTTAGGTTAGCTTAAAGCAGCATGACAGCCTCTCTGTGCACAGTGGTCCTTCCGTTCCTTCAGGAGAGAAAGAGCAAGAGCTATCTGGTGAGTATGAGGCAATGGAACGGGAATTATTTATTACGTACAATTTCTGACCTTCCCCTCCCTGTGTAGCAGAGCTCCATGAAAGATAGCTTAGATCAGGGGTGTCAAACGTTAATTATGAGGGTCGGATCTGACATGAATGAGACCTTGTCAGGCCGGGCCATGTGTGTCATGAACCGTAATGCTAGGTAGCGGACACAGACACACACAATTAAAGATTTTTTTAAAACTTAAAATGCTAGCACGCTTGCAATGTTTTGTTTATTTAACAGTCTGATAACTGACACCTCTTGATCTGGATTATTGCATCAAAAACCTGAGACCATGTCTGTGCTGCAGCAATCCTGAGTATGCTGTTCAGGTGTGCACCTGTAAGTTGCAAACCTACTTCTGATTTGCTCACAGGCCTCATAGGACCCCTCTGGGGACCTGATCTGGCCCCTGGGCCACATGTTTGACACCCCTGGCTTAGATAGCATAGCTTAATAACAGAATAGTGACAGAATAGCTTAGGGACAGATTTGTAGGGTTCTCCTGAACACTGAATGGGACTAGCTATCCAAAGCTACTATTGGTTGTCCACATTTTTATCCCATCCTTCCTCCAAAGCCCTCAGGGTAGTGTACATGCCTCTCCTTTCCCCCGTTTTATTGGCACAACAACCCCGTGAGGTAGGTTAGGTTGACAGAGAGAGTGGCTAGCCCAAGTTTGCCAAGTCACCTTCACGGCAGGTTGGATATTTCTCAAACCTCCCCAAGTCTTGGCCTGACAGTTGAACCCTGGTGGCTCAAATATTTGAAAAACTGGCGCATTTTAAATATCAGCATTATCTTGAGAGCCGAAGAAGTACAATATGGATGCAGAAGACCTAGGCAGGACTGCTAGCCAGCAAATTTATTTTATTGCTTCACTTGGGGAACTCACTGCCATGAGATGTATTGATGACCATGAGCTTAGATGGCTCAAATGAGGACTGGAACAAGCCAGGGAGGGCAACTCCATGGATCACAGTTAGCCAGCCCACAATGGGTGTAGGGCTACCAAGCCCCTAGTCCAGGCGAGGCTTCCCCTGCCCAGCAGGTTCCCAATCTTCCAGCCCACATCGGGCTGATGAGGGGGACCTCCCCCAACATCGCTGGTGCGATGATGTCACCTGGAAGTGACGTCGCGCTGGCAACGGTGCGCGGCGACCACTCTAGGCATTTCTGGGAAAACTCTAGCCATTTGGGAGGGGAAACTCTACGGTACAATAGGTACCGTAGAGTTTCCCCCTCCCAAATGGCTACAGCGTCCAGGGAAAACCATAGAGTTTTCCTGGAAATGCCTAGAGAGGCCGTGAGCAGAGGCACGGTGTGATGACATCACTTCCGGGTGACATCACTGCATTTCGCGCGCGCTTTGTGCGCACACGAAAGTCCTCCACCAGGGAGCAGAGGGGACTTGGCAACCCTAAATGGGTATGCTGAGGCAGCATTTTTCATGAACCCCAATTACGAAGAAGGGAGAGCTGCTCAGCGAATGTCTTCCTGCCCTACTTTTGGGCTTCCTAGGAGCAGGGCGTTTTTGTAGCAAGAACTCCTTTGCATATTAGGCCACACCCAATGATGTAGTCAATCCTCTTGGAGCTTCCAGGAGGCCCTGTACTAAGAGCCCTGAAAGCTCCTGGAGGATTGGCTACATCAGGGGGTGTGGCCTAATATGCAAGGAGTTCCTGCTACAAAAAAAAAGCCCTGCCTAGAAGCTTCTGATTAGCCACTGTGGGGAAGCAGCTAGATTAAGATGGACCTTTACTGAGGAGGAGAAGCTAGTCTTGGTCATAACAAGATCCTCCGTGTACAGAGAGACTACACCTGAGGGCAAATGGCGTGAGGGGTGGGGTCCAAACTGACAGGGCTATTCTCATATTTTATACTACAAGATGTCTGGATCTCAAACATGGGCTTCTCTTCCATTCCTGTAGCTGCAGAGAGCAAAGAGGATACAAGTAAAAAATGCATCATCCCTCCAGTGTTGGTGGTCCCAGCCCCATCCCTGGCGACACTGTCCTCTGATGACTCATTCAAGAGTGTGAAGGAATCGGAGGATGCTGCTGAAAAGGTATTTGGTTCGAAATGCATAAACTGGTCCCTTGTGAATTCTTCTGCAGTTTTGTAATCCTCAAGAGTTCCCACTTCATCTCTTCCTGAGTACTTCTTCCATACATCTAGTTTTCTATGCAGGTGTTTGCTAGTTTTTAAATTAGCTGTCTGATTCAAAAAATCTGAGGTATTTAATGAAGGAGAAGGAGGAGGGGAGGGGAGGGGAAGGGGAGAGGGAGGAGGAGAGGGTTTTTATACCTCAGTTTTCACTACCCAAGGGAGTCTCAGGGCAGCTTACAATCTCCTTCCCAGGGGTTTTTTTTACCAAAAAAAAGCCCAGCAGGGACTCATTTGTATATTAGGCCATATCCCTGATGTCACCATTGTTTCACACATGGCTTTTTGTAGAAAAAGCCCAGCAGGATCTCATTTGCATATTAGGCCACACACCCCTGATGCCAAGCCAGCCAGAACTGCGTTCCTGCTCAAAAAAAGCCCTGCTCCTTCCCTTCCTCTCCTCACAATGGACACTATGTGAGGTAGGTGGGGCTGAGAGAGCTCTGAAAGAACTGGGACTGACCCAAGGTCTCCTAGCTAGCTTCATGTGAAGGATCAAACCTGGCTTTCCAATGTAGAGTCTACTACTATTAATCACTACACAACACTGCATTAAAATTTATTCTGCTTTTCATGCAGTCATCCTGCACTTATTTCCCTCGCTATGGTAAACTATGAATGTTAATCTCTCCTTTGGAAATCAAGAGGACTTGAAAGGTCCTTCCTTCCTTCCTTCCTTCCTTCCTTCCTTCCTTCCTTCCTTCCTTCCTTCCTTCCTTCCTTCCTTCCTTCCTTCCTTCCTTCCTTCCTTCCTTCCTTCCTTCCTTCCTTCCTCCCTTCCATCTTCATCAACGTCTTTTTAGGCACCAAAGGATTTTAAATGATGAGCACGCCCTGATCAATTTGCTCTTTCTTGGTGCACGCAAAAGGCCTTCCCTCCTTCCTTCACCTGGAAAATGTTACTTCCTCCAAGCTCCTGCAGACGTGTAAAGAGAACCATTCAAGAGCTTGAGTGGCCACTGAGAAGCCGTCAAGCCAACCCTTCTGAGGGTCAAGCTAACAGAAGCATGGCTTGGCAACTTCTGCGGCCAACCTCGTGCCACCACAAAAAAAGGCCTCATCACTGATAGCCAGCCCCTGGACTTCTAGCTATTCACAGAGGCGGCGACTGCAAAACGTAATATGCGGGAGTTTTGTGCCAGTGTGTTTTCTTCAGACCATTATCTGCTTCCATCAGTGGGGGGAAGGTGCTGCTGAGTTGCAGCAGCCAGTTTATGGCAGGGTTTTTGAGGCAAGAGACATTCAGAGAGGGCTTGCCATTGCCTGCCTCTGCTTAGCAACACTGGCCATCCCTGGTGATCTCCCATCCAAGTACTAATCAGGGCTGGCCCAGGGCAGGCCCTAGACTGTCTTGCACCCTAGGCAAGGCTAGCACCACCACCCCACATCACATGGGGGGCACCCAATGTGGAACCCCCAGAAGGCCAGCGCCCTAAGCAATCACCTAGTTTGCCTGGTGGTAAGGCTAGCCCTGGGCTGACCGTGCTTAGCTTCCGAGAGCTAATGGGATTGAGTTAGCCTGGGCTGTCCAAGTCAGAGCAGTGCTTTCATCAACTGGTGCTTTCTCTAGGGTCTGGGAGGAACGACACCACCTGTCTTGATTGAGCCCGAGTTGGAAGCACCTAACCTTGGGGAGGAAGAGGCCAGCCACGCTGCCTCGGAGAACGATACCCCGGACAAATTGCACAGCCTCTTGAACTGTCAGGTCTGCCAGCTCTTTGTGCGCACAGTGGACAGACTTCTGGACAAAACAGAGGAAGCCATGGATCATTTCATGCCCCTGACTGAGGAGGAGATAAGTAAGTAAAATGGGAAGGAGGAGCCAGGCAGAAGGTGAGAGGATCAGTAAGGATTCAAAGCACCTTTTCAGTCCTGGCCCAGAACTGATGGAACTGTCTGCCAAATACCAACAGGGCCCTACTGGAACTTATGCAGTTCCACAGGGCCTGTAAGGCAGAGTTGTTCCGCCAGGCTTATGGCTGAGAACAGCAGCGGCTCCCAACTTGGCTGGCACTAGGGTTGCCAAGTCCCCTCAGTCTCCAGCGGGGGACTTTGAACGTGTGCTTTGTGTACGCGGCGCAATGACGTCACTCGGAAGTGATGTCATCACACTGGCAATGTTGTACGCCGGACACTCTAGCAATTTGGGAGGGAAAACTCTATGTACCAAATTGCTAGAGCATCTGGGAAAACCATAGAGTTTTCCCAGACACTCCTAGAGTAGCCAGCGTGTGACGTCACCAGTGCGATGACGTCACTTCCGAGTGACTTTGGTTGTTTTTACACTGACAGTTTGTGACTCTCTATCACTGCATTGGAAACTCACCTTTTACACTACCTAACGTTCTCACAACAGTTTTGCATCGTTGCTGCCTGAAGCATCTACATTTGTTTCGGTGAGATGGGTTCTGGCGCTGCTGCTACATTTTTTTCTACAGGCGTTTCAAACTTGTATTGTAGAAGTTTTCATGCGTTTTAAAAGACTCCTCGCCAACAGTAATTTGCATGAGAACTGACAGCACTTGTAATTTTTACATATCATTGCTTGCCTCATCTTGTAGGCAAAGGAGTTCCTGTTACACAAAAAAACCCCCCAACCCTGCTGGCACCTTTTGTTCATTCTCCAGAGTTGTTCTGTTCCTCTTCTTCCCTTCCCACAAGGTGGCCGGGCAGCCCAGAATGGAAAGTAATGAGTAGTTGTGCCATTTGGATTATTTTAGATCTCTGTATTAGTGCTGTTTATGTATTCTATTTTATGGTTTGTCTATGTTTTTATCAGTAGCAGTAGCAAGGATTTGGGCGATTCAGAAATATAACAACAACAACACAAGCATCAATCTATCAGCAACTTGGTCCAGTGCCTGGGAGGTTATTTACGTAGAATGAACAGCCAAACCAAAATCTGTATTAGGGTTGCCAATCCCCAGGTAGGGGCAGGGGATCCTCCAGTTTGGAGGCCCTCCCCCCGCTTCAGAGTAATCAGAAAGCAGGGGGAGGAATGTCTGCTGGACATTATTCCCTACGGAGACTGATTCCCATAGGGTATAATGGAGAATTGATCCCTGGGTATCTGGGGCTCAGGAGGGAGCTGTTTTCTGAGGTAGATGCACCAGATTTGCAACATAACATCTGGTGTTTCTCCTCAAAGCACCCTCCAAATTTCAAAAAGATAGGGAGTCCAATTCTATGAGCCCCAAAAGAAGGTGCCCCTATCGTTCATTATTTCCAATGGAGGGGAGGCATTTAAAAGGTGTGCGGTCCCTTTCTATGTGGTGGCCTGAACTCCCTTTGGAGTTCAATTATGTTTGTCAAAACCTGGCTCCTGGCTCCACCCCCAAAGTCCCCAGATACTTCTTGAATTGGACCTGGCAACTCTAATCTGTATGGGGTGGGGACAGGGAATCTCTACTAGTTCCTCTTATTTTTCTGTTGTAAAATAGAATACATAAAAGCCACAATACCACCTCTGGCCACCAATTGTGGTGGCGCTGTGGAGCAGCTGGGACCATGTCAGCAGTTCCCTTTGCTTGCTAGTTACCTAAGTAGCATGTAAACCAAGTTGCCTATGCCCTGTTCTGGAAACCCTTAGGTCAAGATTTCTGATCCTCTACTGTGAGAAAATATTGACCGTCAGCGTAAAACAAACAAATTTCAGGAAAGTTCATTTTTGTTATTTAATTTCGGAAAGAAACAATGCGGATTATTCAACAGAATGGGATGGAAAAAACATAGGAGCAACTATAAAAAAGGAGTTATAATTATTGATATTTCATATGTCAGTTGTTATTGACAGGCGCAAAGTCTGTGGAGATAGCTAACATCAGTGTCCTTTTTTTGAAAAGACACAGATCACATATGAACAATAGGGTGGGGCCTTTTTCAAAAATCTTTCCGTCGATTACTTTATAGTCCCTGTGAAATGAGTTATGGTTTCTACAGCCCTCTCCCTTTTAAAGTTTCAATCTGTAAATTGTCAAAAACTTGCTATGTCGGGAGCAAGGTCCATTGCTTTCTTCCCAACATTGAAGAGTAGGTCTTTATGCCCTGCTTTTCTCTACCCAAAGGAATCTGAAAGCTGCTTACAATCACCTTTCCCTTCCTTGTCCCCGCAACAGTCTCTTTGTGAGGTAGGTGAGGCTAAGAGAGCTCTGAGAGGACTGCAACTCACTACCCAGCAGACTTCAGGTAGAGGAGCAGGGAATCCAATCCTGTTCTCCGGATTAAGTCTGCCACTCTTAACCCTACACCATACTGGTTCCCAGAACCCAGGGCTTTTTTCCTAGGGGAACTTGGCAGAATGGAGTTCTGGAACCTCTTTGTCATGGCTGGCACGTGGGAGTAGGCCATGTAGGCAGCTGCCTGGTCTACAGTGCCCCGCTAGGTGCCCCCTCCGATGCCACCCAGTGGCTTGCTGCCCCTTCTGCCCAGCCAAGGCTTAGGCAGACAAAAGAGGTGGTGCGGCCTGGCTCCAAGCCTGCCTCCCCTGCGAGGAAATGCAGCCTCGGAGCGAGGCAGAGGCACTGCACTACCTCTTTCACCTGCCCGGGACTGGGCAGACAAAAGAGGCAATGCCGCACCTACCCGCCATTTCGATACCCTCACCGATCAGCTGATCGGCGGGGGTCTTTAAATGGGAGGGGGGAGAGATTAGCTGCTTCTGCCACTTCTCCGCCTAGTGGGGAGGCGGCAGAAGTAGCGGCACCTCCCCCTCATTTAAAGACCCCCCAGGGGGCCAGGGACGGGGATGGTGCAGGTGGGTCAGTGGCCTGGGGCAGCAAAACCCCCAGCACCGCCCCTGCTTTGTGGAAACGAAATTCTCAAAAAATGTTTAAAAGTTTATGCGTTTCTTCTTCATTTCCCTCTTGAGAGGTCTGGCACCTCTTTCCCCAGGAAAAAAAAGCCGTGCTTGAACCCATGTAGGGTTGCCAAGTCCAATTCAATAAATATCTGGGGACTTTGGGGGTGGAGCCAGGAGACTTTGGGGGTGGAGCCAGGGGACATTAGGGGTGGAGCCGAGATCGAGGCTGTGACAAGGATAATTGAACTCCAAAGGGAGTTCTGGCCATCACATTGAAAGGGACGGCACACCTTTTCAATGCCTTCCTTCCAAAAGAAATAATGAAGGATAGGGGCACCTTCTTTTGGGGCTCATAGAATTGGACCCCCTGGTCCAACCTTTTTGAAACTTGGGGGGCATTTTGGGGAGAGGCAGTAGATGCTATACTAAAAATTTGGTGCCTCTACCCCAAAAAACAGCCTCCCCATTGCCCCAGATACCCGCAGAGCAATTCTCCATGATTTTCTATGGGAATAAATCTCCATAGGGAATAACAGAGTTCCCAGCAGACATTTCCCTCCCCTCCCCCCGCTTTCTGACGACCCTGAAGCGGGGGGAGGGCCTCCAAACCGGGGGATCCCCTGTCCCCACCTGGGGATTGGCAACCCTAAACCCATGTCTATCAATCGCTGTGCCTACCTACCGATTGCATTTACGTCTTTTGCCGTTCTTCCAAAGAGCTGTGGACAGGGCTGTTTGTGATTTCCCTCTCCTCTGTTTTAGTCTCACAAACAGGGCTCTTTGGGGAGAAAAAGCCCAGCAGAAACTCATTTGCATTTTAGACCACACCCCCTTGATGTCACCGTTGTTTAACTGTAGGGTTTCGTGTAGAAAAAGCCCAGCAGGAATTCATTAACATACTAAGCCGCACCGTCTGATGCCAAGCCAGCCAGAACTGTGTTTTAGCTAAAAAAAAAAACCCTGCTCACAGACAATCACCTTGTGAGTTAAACATAGGCTGAGAGAGACAACCTGGCCCCAAAGTCACCTGGCAAATTTAACAGTAGAATGAAGATTTCAACTTAGGTCTCCTCAGTCCTTCCCTGCCTCAATGGCTCAGTCTGGGCACTCCTCTCATCCCCAGGGATTTTTTTTTTTTGTAGCAGGAACTTCTCTGCATATTAGGCCACAACCCCATGATGTAGCCAACCCTCTTGGAGCTTACAATAGGCCCTGTAAGAAGAGCCCTGTAAGCTCTCGGAGGATTGGCTACATCGGGGAGGTGTGGCCTAATAGGCAAAGGAGTTCCTGCTACAATAAAAGCCCTGCTTCACCTCCTCATGCAGGCAATTTGAAGCAAGCAGTCGAAGATATGGACACTTCCCCAGACGACCGCCAGAAGAAGGACTGCCTCGAAAGGATCACGGCTTTGTCTTCCCGCCTCCGTCAACAGGCTTACATGATGGCCTTGGGCAAGCTCCGGCTGGCCAGACGCAGTACTCAGAGTAACCTCTCCCATCTCCATCTGACTATTGACCTGGTAGGTCCGGCCTGGAGCAGATCTGCGTGTCACAGGGATCCTTGGAGGGGTGTGTGCGTACACGCACTGCATCTCAGAGATGTATTGACAGGGCTGGGCATCTCCAGCTTGGGAAATTCCTGAGGATTTGGGGGTTGCCTGGGGAAAGCAGATTGGAGCCCAGGAGGCCAGCCGGGGCGCGATGCCACAGAATCTGCCTTCTGAAGCTGCCATTTCCTCCTGGGGAACTGAGCTCTGTAGCCTGGAGCAGTGTTACCTCCAAGCTGTGGACTCTTCTGAGCAGGGCCTTTTATGTAGAGGCGCTCCTTTGCATATTAGGCCACACTCCCCCGATGTAGCCAATTCTCCTGGAGCTTCCAGTAGGCCCTGTACAAAGAGCCCTGTAAGGAATTCTAGCAGGACCTCCTTTGCAAATTAGGCCACACACCCCTGATGTAGTCAATTCTCCTGGAGCTTCCAGTAGGCCCTGTCCAAAGAGCCCTGTAAGGAATTCTAGCAGGAGCTCCTTTGCCTATTAGGCCACACACCCCTGATGTAGTCAATTCTCCTGGAGCTTCCAGCAGGCCCTGTACAAAGAGCCCTGTAAGGAATTCTAGCAAGAGCTCCTTTGCCTATTAGGCCACACCCCCCTGATGTAGTCAATTCTCCTGGAGCTGACAGTAGGCCCTGTACGGAATTCTAGCAGGACCTCCTTTGCATATTAGGCCACACTCCCCTGATGTAGCCAATCCTCCTGGAGCTTCCAGTAGGCCCTGTACAAAGAGCCCTGTAAGGAATTCTAGCAGGACCTCCTTTGCATATTAGGCCACACCCCCCTGATGTAGCCAATCCTCCTGGAGCTTCCAGTAGGCCCTGTACAAAGAGCCCTGTAAGGAATTCTAGCAGGAGCTCCTTTGCCTATTAGGCCACACCCCCCTGATGTAGTCAATTCTCCTGGAGCTTCCAGTAGGCCCTGTACAAAGAGCCCTGTAAGGAATTCTAGCAAGAGCTCCTTTGCCTATTAGGCCACACCCCCCTGATGTAGTCAGTTCTCCTGGAGCTTACAGTAGGCACTGTACAAAGAGCCCTGTAAGGAATTCTAGCAGGACCTCCTTTGCATATTAGGCCACACTCCCCTGATGTAGCCAATCCTCCTGGAGCTGACAGTAGGCCCTGTGCTAAGAGCCCTGTAAGCTCTTGGAGGACTGGCTACATCAGGGGGGTGAGGCCTACTATGCAAAGGAGGTCCTGCTACAAAAAAAAAAGCCCTGCTTGTGAGCAAAAATTCTACTTTGTGAGCTACTGGCATTAAAGTTGTGAGTGAGCAATTTGGCTGCTGCATAAATTCGTTTGCTCAGGGGCCATTTTTCCCGAGCAGGGACAAAAATGTGTGAGTTGGAGGCTAAAAAACTGTGCGCTGACTCGCAATAACTTGGCTCTTAGAGGGAACACTGGTCTTCATTGCCAAGTGGACAACCAGCTGGAATTTGTTGCCAGAGGATGCAGTGATGGCCACGGGCATAGACTGCTTCAAAAGGGGATTAGACAGATACATGGAGAAGTCTGTCAGTGGCTACTAGCCGTTGTGCCTAAAGGGAACCTCCATGTTCAGGGGCACTAATCCTCTGAATAACAGTGTTGGGAAGCAGGAGAAGGCCCTCTGGAAGCTGGCCCCCGTGTGAGACAGGATGCTAAGAACATAAGAGAAGCCATGTTGGATCAGGCCAACGTAGGGTTGCCAAGTCCAATTCAAGAAATATCTGGGGACTTTGGGGGTAGAGCCAGGAGACTTTGGGGGCGGAGCCAGGAGCAAGGTTGTGACAAGCATTATTGAACTCCAAGGGAGTTCTGGCCATCACATTTAAAGGGACAGCACACCTTTTAGAATGCCTTCCTTCCATAGAAAATAATGAAGGATAGGGGCACCTTCTTTTGGGGCTCATAGAATTGGACCCCCTGGTCCAATCCTTTTGAAACATGGGAGGTATTTTGAGGAGAGGCACTAGATGCTATACAGAAAATTTGGCACCTCTACCTCAAAAAACAGCCCCCCCAGAGCCCCTGACACCCGCGGATCAATTCCCCATCATTCCCTATGGGAATCGTTCCTGGAGGTGCATAATGGCTGTGGGGGTGGAGCTTCCCCCGCTGGCCAGCTGGCTGGGGGAGGGGGGAAGCCTGTAAAACCAGGGGATCCCCTGCTGGGACCTGGGGATTGGGAAGCCTAGGCCAACGTCCCATCCAGTCCAACACTCTGTGTCACACAATGGCCAAAAACAAAACCCAAGTGCCATCAGGAGGTTCATAAGTGGGGCTAGAAGCCCTTCCACTTTGCCCACCCCCCCTGGCTGCACTTAGATGGACCACTGGTCTGATCCCAACAGGGCTTTTCTTATGTTCTAATGAAGGCCTCGGCCTCTATGCCCTGATGTTGGTCCTCCAGAGGAACTGCTTGGCCACTGTGTGAGACAGGATGCTGGGCTAGAGGGACCACTGGTCTGATGCTGCAGGACTCTTCTGATGTCCTTATGAAGGCCTCGGCCTCTCTTCCCTGTTCTTGGCCCTCCAGAAGAACTGGTTGCCCACTGTGTGAGACAGGATGCTGGGCTAGATGGACCACTGGTCTGACCCAGCAAGCTTCTTCTTATGTTCTTAAGTCCCCTCCATGAAAACAAGTAAGGAGAAAGAGCCCCACCAGGAGGCTTGTAACCCTGTGCCACGTGTCCCATGAAGGCCACTTATGAATGGGGGTGGGGAAAAAGAAGAAGTAACTGTGGTTGGTACATCACAGGGACCTTGGTGGGGGGTACCAGGTATCTTAGGGCACCCTGCTCACAGAGACACATTGCATACTTCCTACCCATTCATCCCAGTCTGGAGATTGGCCCCTTCTGATCCAATCTAACTTCCAAAGAGGATATAGTGTTCTTTCTATGTGCACACCTGCCACAGCTTTAATCTCCTTCCTGCCAATGTGTGTTTCGCTTTGTTACTGATGCACATGTGGGCGTTGCTAAAACAGACTCTGGTCACGGACTTGAGATTATTTTTACCCTGCCCTTCTCTCTGAATCAGAGTCCCAGAATGGCTTACAATCTCCTTTATCTTCCCCCACAACAGACACCCCGTGAGGTGGATGGGGCTGAGAGAGCTCTCACAGAAGCTGCCGTTTCAAGGATAACTCTTGCGAGCGGAGGTAGAATTCTAGCAGGAGCTCCTTTGCGTATTAGGCCACACACCCCTGATGTAGCCAATTCTCCAAGAGCTTCCAGGGCTCTTCTTACAGGGCCTACCATAAGCTCCAGGAGGATTGGCTACATCAGGGGGTGTGGCCTAATATGCAAAGGAGCTCCTGCTAGAATTCCACCCCTGCTTGTGAGAGCTCTGGCTGACCCAAGGCCATTCCAGGAGCTGCAAGTGAAGGAGTGGGGAATCAAACCTGGTTCTTCCAAATAAGAGTCCGCACACTCAACCACTACACTAAACTGGCTCGCAACAGGCCCCTTTTGAAGCAGGTGGGGCTGAGAGAGCTCTGAGAGAACGGGGATTGGCCCAAGGTCACCCAGCAGGCTCTTTGTGGTGGAGGATCCAATTAAGACCTTCAGATTAGAGTCCTTCAGTCTTCAACACCATGCCAGCTCACAATAATGCGAAAGCAATTCAGGAAACGTGAACGCAAACAGGTGACCTCGGTGCCACATTTGTGACGCCACATCTTGATCTCTTGTTTTCTTCTGTTGTCCCCTCCCCGCCCCCCCCAAATGTGGCCAATATCAGATTGAGCACGCACAGCAAGATGCAGAGCCAGAAGTCAAGAGAAGCCACGTAATGCTGAACGAGATATGTGCCCGCTGGAGTCAGGAAAGAGAGAGCACCGGAGATCTCCAGCCAAGCAAACAAGAAGAAAGACAGAGCGCCGAAGAGCTTCCACCAAAGAAAGAAGAGGAAAGAGAGAGCGTCAAAGAGCTTCCGCCAGAGAAAGAAGAGGAAAAACAGAGCGCCGAAGAGCTTCCGCCAGACAAAGAAGAGGAAAGAGAGAGTGTCAAAGATCTTCCATCGGACAAAGAGGAGGAAAGAGAGAGTGTCAAAGACCTTCCATCGGACAAAGAGGAGGAAAGAGAGAGTGTCAAAGACCTTCCATCGGACAAAGAGGAGGAAAGAGAGAGTGTCAAAGACCTTCCATCAGCCAAAGAGGAGGAAAGAGAGAGTGTCAAAGACCTTCCATCGGCCAAAGAGGAGGAAAGAGAGAGTGTCAAAGACCTTCTGCCAGACAAAGAAGAGGAAAAACAGAGCGCTGAAGAGCTTCCACCAGACAAAGAAGAGGAAAGAGAGAGCGTTGAAGAGCTTCCGCCAGACAAAGAGGAAGAACAGAGAGTTGAAGAGCTTCCGCCAGACAAAGAAGAGGAAAGACAGAGTGCTGGAGAGCTTCCGCCATACGAACAGGAGGAAGTTTCGGCCTTAAGTGGTGGCCAGATTGAAGCTGCTGCACCTCTCCCAGTGGCCAAAAGTGCTGTGGAGGCCGAGGTGCGTAAGGATGAAATTGCAACAGAGGCTGGCATATCTCCTCTTGCTGCACAGAAAAGGCCAATGGAGTCTGATGAGTCTTCTGACGAGGATTACCTCAGCGACGATGCTCTAATGATTATGACCGTACCTGGCTGTAGAGAAGAACACGGCTTCCGTACTCCCGAAGTACCTTTTCCTTCCCTGTTTTGCATCCTTAAAGTCCTCTGGGGAATCCCTAAACTGGTTGCTGTGGCCCACTAGTGTGAGAGACATCCATTAAATAATTCAAGGCCCCCACAAGGTCCTGGGGAGGGTTGGGGTGAGGAGGCTGCCTGCCGCAGCTCTGTATGAAGAGTTACTCTGGGTGGCCAAACTTGCTTAATGTAAGAGCCACACAGAGTAAATATCAGATTTTTGAGAGCCGCAAGGATGGATGGAAGGAAGGAAAATAAATGGAGGGGAGGGAAGGGAAGGGATGTGGGAGGGAGAGGTGGAAAGAAAACAACTTTAACTTTGAATGCATCCTCCAAGCCGCCAGTTGGCTTGGCTTGGAGAAGTGATTTGAAGAGAGAAATGCCTTTTCCAAATAGGTAGACAGGGCTGTGCGGGCTTCGAGAGCCACACAATGTGTGTGAACAAGCCACGTGTGGCTCCTGAGCCGCAGTTTAGTCACCCCTGCTCTGAAAGTACCCCTATGTTGGGAAATGTGGACTGGGATCTCCACGCCAGTTGCAGTTCAAAGATTTGGTCACTCCCAACAGCAGCAGAATCATTGATTCTCTAAAGATGACCCCTGTTGTGTCTCTGTGAATCACTGTTTGGGGCTTCCAATCACGAGTGTTGACTCAGCTGCAGGGACTCATGAAAAGTGTGTGGGGCTCTGTGGTAGAGCATCTGCTTTGCAGAAGGCCCTGAATTCACTCTTCAGCAGCACAGGCCATAGTTAGGTGATGTCTAATTCCTCTACCCGAGAAGCACTGCTAGAAGAGACAGTACCAGGGCTTTTTTTGTAGCAGAAACTCCTACATTGGCCGCACCCCCCTGATGTAGCCAGTCCTCCTGGAGCTTACAGTAGGCCCTGTACTAAGAGCCCTGTAAGCTCTTGGAGGATTGGCTACATAAGAGGGGTGTGGTCTATTATGCAAAGGAGTTCCTGCTACAAAATAAAAGCCCTGGACGGTACTGATCTTAAAAGTCCAGTAATCTGACTCAATATCAGGCAGCTTTGTGTGTTCAATCTCAGTGTGCTGAGGAGGTTCTTCAAGGGATCCTGCTGAGTAAAAGGAACCTCCGAGGGTCGGCGGCCCCAAGGTGGGAGTGGGGAATTGCTTGATAGTGTGGGCTCTGCCCCCAGTGGCCAGGACCCCACGTGACATCTCCAGCATCATGATGTCACGTGGAAGTGATAGGGTTGCCATGTCCGACTCAAGAAAGGACTTTGTGGGTGGAGCCAGGAGACTTTGGGTTTGGAGCCTGGAGCAAGGTGGTGACAAACGTGATTGAACTCCAACGGGATTCTGGCCATCACATTTAAAGGGACCACACACCTTTTCAATGCCTTCCCTCCATTTGGAAACAATGAAGGATAGGGGCACCTTCTTTGGGGGCTCATAGAATTGGAACCCCTGCTCCAATCTTTTTGAAACTTGGGGGGTGTTTTGAGGAGAGGCACCGGAGGCTATGCTGAAAATTTGGTGCCTCTACCACAAAAACAGGCCCCCTCAGGTCTCCTAATGCCCACAATATGATTCTCCATTTATTTAAAGTTTAAAGAAAGCAGACAATATGGCTCGAAGTGCGAGAGGGCTGGCCCACTACACGACCACCCACACGCCTCGACTTGAGCGTCTTTCTCCAATCACCTGCAGGAATAGCTGCGCCCACTGCCTGCACACCCTTTCCCTGATGGTGCTGGGTGCAGTTAGGAGTGCTGCTGCCACAGCCCAATGTTTCCCACACCACCTGCACGGCCTCCAGCAGTGCTACGCAGCAGGGAACACAAAAAATGACAAAGCCCTCACAAGCAAGCCTGGGAAGGATGCTTTTGCAGCCTCAGAGGAGATCTGTGACTAGGGAGTCAGCCTCAGGGGGTCCCACAGAAGCCACAGACCCTCGCAGTTTCAGCAAATGCTGATGTTAGCCCTGCCGGGTAGGGCAGAAACTAGGGTTGCCAAATACAATTCAAGAAATATCTGGAGATTTTTGGGGGTGGAGCCAGGAAGCAGAAGAAGAAGAAGAAGATGATGATATTGGATTTATATCCCGCCCTCCACTCCGAAGAGTCTCAGAGCGGCTCACAATCTCCTTTACCTTCCTCCCCCACAACAGACACCCTGTGAGGTGGGTGGGGCTGGAGAGGGCTCTCCCAGCAGCTGCCCTTTCAAGGACAACCTCTGCCAGAGCTATGGCTGACCCAAGGCCATTCCAGCAGGTGCAAGTGGAGGAGTGGGGAATCAAACCCGGTTCTCCCAGATAAGAGTCCGCATACTTAACCACTACACCAAACTGGCTCTCGGAGGTGGAGCCAGGAGCAAGGTTGTGACAAGCATAACTGAACTCCAAAGGATGGCCATCACATCTCAAGGGACTGCACACCTTTTAAATGCCTTCCCTCCACTGGAAATAATGAAGGATGAAGTACCTTCTTTGGGGGCTCATAGAATCGGACCCCAGGGTCCAATCTTTTTGAAACTTGGCAGGTATTTTGAGGAAGCATCAGATGCTATGCTGCAGATTTGGTGCCTCTATCTAAAAAGAAAAAAAAAACAGCCCCCCCAGAGCCCAAGATACCCATGGATCGATTCTGCATTATACCCTATGGGAATTGGTCTTCATAGGGAATAATGGAGTACCCAGCAGACATTTCCCTCCCCACCCCACTTCCTGATGACCCTGAAGCAGGGGGAGGGCCTCCAAACTGGTGGATCCCCTGCTCCCACCTGGGGATTGGCAGCCCTACCAGAAATTTTTGTTATGCATTCCAACTTTTTGGGATAGGGTTACCAATCCCATTGAGGATGGGATTCCCTGGTTTGGAGGCCCTCCCCCACCTCATGGTTATCAGAAAAGGGGAGGGTGAATGTCCTCTGGGCATTATACCATAGGGCAGGGCTTTTTTTTTAACAAGAACTCCTTTGCATATTAGGCTACACCCCCTGATGTAGCCAATCCTCCTGGAGCTGACAGTAGGCCCTGTACTAAGAGCCCTGTAAGCGCTTGGAGGATTGGCTACATCAGGGGTGGGTGGCCTAATAAGCAAAGGAGTTCCTGCTACAAAAAAAGCTCTGCCATAGTGTATAATAGAGAATTGACCTGTGGGGCTCTGGAGGGACTGTTTATAAGGTTGAGGTGCTAGATTTAAGGCACAGTATCTGGTGCCTCTCCTCAAGAACACCCCCAAGTTTCAAAAAGGTTGGACCTGAGGGTCCAATTCTATGAGCCTCAAAAGAAGGGGCCTCTATTCTCCATTATTTCCAAGGTAGGGAAGGCATTTAAAAGCATGGTCCCTTTAAATGTGATGGCCAGAACTCCCTTGGAGTTCAATCGTGCTTGTCTCTCCCTTGCCCCTGGCTCCGCCCCCAAAGTTCCCAGATATTTCCTGAGTCGGACCAGGCAACCCTATTTTGGGGGAGGTATTTGTGAATTTCATGCATTGTGCAAGGGGTTGGACTAGATGACCCTGGAGGGTCCCTTCCAAATCTATGTTTCTAATAAATGGATGCTTTTTTTCCTTCTGCCAGGTAGAATCTAAGACCTTGGAAATGTCCCGCACCGTGACCCTCGACCTCCTGAGCACCTATAAGAACCTCTTGGCCACTCTGAAAGACCTGCCGCTCAACCTCAAGCGCAAGCTGAACCAAAGTTACCAGCACATGGCAGAGCTGCATGCGAGATTCAGCATGGCCCGCTCCTTCGCCGACATCCCGGGCAGCATCTTGGCGAAGGGCTTGGAGATCATGGTTCAAGCGCAGGAGTCTATGGACGAAGTGATGGAGTTTGCCTTCCAACACCCCTTAAGCTTGTTGGGCCAAGATCAACCCCTAGCGACGGCAACACCTTCTGCCCAGGAGAAGGAAGAAACGGACATCCTGAAAATCCAAGCCGCCTATGATCCCAAAGGTTGTGAGGACAAGTTCTAATAGGTCTCTGTGGGAGTCATGGATGGACTGGAGGAGCAAGTTTATGGTACCAAGAGGGAGACTTCTGATAATCTTGTGCCGGTCGGCGACTATGAATTCAGCTGTCAAAGGCTTTGCCTGCAAAGGACATCTTTGGATCCTGATAACTGAAATAAAAGAAGCCATTGGGTGCAGAAATCTCAACCTGTTGTCCAGCTTTGCTTGTGCTGAGGGCTGGAAGAAGTTTCCATCAGATCCTATTGGCCAGTTACTGTGATGTCTGCGGATGGGTAATGCCCTGTTGTTGGCTGTCCAGAGAAACTGATTGGCCACATGTGATGGGATGCTGGAGTAGACTTTCCAATTTCCTGAGGGGTGCTAGGGCTGGCCCAAGAGTGTTGCTATGCTATGTCCTTAAAAGAACTGGACCCAGTGACATCAGAGGGAGGAGCCAGTGACATCACAGGGAGGGGCCTTCATTGACACTATCTACAAAGGCAGGGCCATGGGGGATTTAGGGAGGGGCTCCACAGAAATTTAAGGGGGCTTGGGCATCCCCCTAACAACACCCCCAGACTGGGCCAAACCTAGGAAAAGGTGGGAATTGGCCAGTGGTTATCCTGGTATCTCGGCGATCTCCTGCTATGTCCTGTTTTTGAAAATCACTTTCAGAAGTCACTTTAAGATCTGCAAATATATATACCATGTCCCTAGGACAAACTAATGATCACAAATTTGACACCAAGAAAGACAACACAGAAAAGTCCTTAGGGCAGGGGTGGCCAAACTTGCTTAATGTAAGAGCCACGTAGAGTAAACATCAAATGTTTGAGAGCCGCAAGACGGGAGGGAGGGAGATGGGAAGGGAAGGAGAGATTGAAAGAAAGCCACTAACTTTAAATGTATTTTCCAAGCTGCCAGCTGGCTTGACTTGGAGAAGTGATTTAAAGAGAGAAATGCCTTCTCCAAGCTGGCCTATGGGGCGGTGGGGGTTTTAAGAACCACACATACATGTGGAACAGCCACACATGGGAACTTTAAAGTTTAGGGGAACTTTTAAAAAGTTTTCCTGGACATTCATTTACAGGAGTCTTGTTTCTGCCTTATTTAGTACTGAAATTTACCAAATTATGGCATCATAGAGATTGGCAAATGCCTGGCTGAAGTCTCTGAGCCAGGGCAGAATACAAAACAGTTGCTGAGCACACTCCATTTCTGAACAATGTGCAGCGTTCAGACCGGTAGTAATCTTCTCACTTCAAACTTGTGCCCTACAAATGAACGAAGTTGCATCCAGTGGCACCTTTAAGACTAGCAAAGTTTTATTCAAGGGTAGAAGCTTTCATGTGCACACACACTGCTTCAGATACAGAGCTTTAGTCCAGCCTGAACCTCCCCCAACCCTGGGCATATGCAACTAGGGTTGCCAGGTCTGTGTTGAAAAATATCTGGAGACTTTGGGGGTGGATCCAGGAGAGGGCGGGGTTTGGGGAGGGGCCTCAGCATGGCACAGTGCCCTAGAGTCCACCCTTCAAAGCAGCCATTTTCTCCAGAGCAGCTAATCTCTGCAAGCTGGGGATCAGTTGTAAAAGCGGGAGATCTCCAGGCCCCACCTGGAGGCTGGCAACCCTATTTGCAACAAGGAATGTTGGCCTTTCCATGGCTAAGAGTACCTGTCCAAGCAACGGCTGGGCCCGATCTCATCCATAAGCACGCCACCACCTTAGGGACACTAGCTACTAGCATCAGAAGCATTCTAGAGCTGAGAGAGATTCCTGTCTCACCACCACCTGTGTCAGGCTGAGGTTCAGAGGCAGAGAAGCTCCCTTCCAGCCATAGGATCTATAGCAACAAGCTCTGATAAAGAGGAAGGGGAAACGGTCAGGAAATTCTCCTAAGCCTATCCTGCCAAAACATTTCTGGAGGATTAAAAAGGTGCCCCCCTCCCCGTTATCTACCGATTGGATACAAAACCTGGGTCATCATCTTCAGCCAGTTCAGATACTTGATGTCCTAAGGGATCATCTAAAGCAGGGGTCCTCAAACTACGGCCCGCGGGCCAGATGCGGCCCACTGAGGACGTTTATGCGGCCCGCCGGGTTATGGCAAAATCAGACCGGAAGTGACGTTCGACCTAAACTCGCGTTAGCAACGCACACTTCCGGCACTGGGCTGAGGCGGCGGAGACAGAGTGTGAGGTGATACCGAGGTGAGTTGAGTTCCCAGGCCGGGGTGTGTGGTGTGGGGAAGGGAGAGAGATGCAGATGGAGAACTGACGGCCCGCGGCCTTGTACAGTAACGGCAGTCTGGCCCTCCAACAGTCTGAGGGACAGTGAACTGGCCCCCTATTTAAAAAGTTTGAGGACCCCTGATCTAAAGGGTTCTCAGTTGGTCTGTTCCCTGGATTATTTGATTACGCGCTAAAGGCAGCGTGGGCAGTTCCAGATGCCGCCACTTAATTACCGGCATTAAAAAAGAAAAAGGTAGCCCTGACCTGGATAGCCCAGACAAGCCTGATCTTGTCATATCTCAGAAACTAAGCAGGGACAAGTGTGGCTAATACTTGGTTGGGAGACTCTCCTTGAAATACCCAGTCGGAAGGCAGGGGCAGGCTTACGCAGCCACCTCCATGAATATCCTCCAGGACCCCAGTAGCAGTCAGTCACCAGAGGTTGACATGACTTGCAGGTGTAGACACACACAATACAAAAATACCAAAAAAGAGAAAAAGGGGGGGGGGAGATGATGATGATGATGACACTGGATTTATATCCCACCCTTCACTCTGAAACTCAGAGTGGTTCACAATCTCCTTTACCTTCCTCCCCCACAACAGACACCCTGTGAAGTGGGTGGGACTAAGAGAGCTCTCCCAGAAGGTTTCTAGGACAGAGTCTCAGAACGGCTTACAATCTCCTTTACCTTCCTCGCCCTCAACAGACACCCAGTGAGGTAAGTGAAGCTGAGAGAGCTCTCACAGAAGCTGCCCTTCCAAGGACAGAATCTCAGAGTGGCCTACAACCTCCTTTACCTCCCCCCACCACTCCCACAATAGGCACCCTGTGAGGTAGATAGGGCTGAGAGAGCTCTCAGAAACGTTTCAAAGGATTCAGAGGATGATAATATTCAGGGGCTTTTTCTACCACAGGAACTCATTTGCATATTAGGTCACACCCCCTGATTTCACATAGGACGTTTTAAAGAAAACGCCCAGCGGGCATTCATTTACATATTAGGCCACACCCCTGGCACCAAGCCAGCCGGAACTGTGTTCCTGCTCAAAAAAAGCCTGAATGATGAAACAGCCCTAGGGAATCCCCTGAAGCAGCCTCTCTGACAACCTGAGGCCCCCTACCATGCTCTCAAATTTCACCAAGGCCCTCTTGGTTTGGGCTGATAACCTCCTTCAATAGCTAGACATTGATCCCTTCACACTGAGGAGAGTCATCCTATAGATTAAGGACACAGTGACAGCACAGCAACTATTAACCACAACAAAATAGAAACTGGACATCTCTCCGCGTTTAGAAGAATGGGAAGATAAATTTGCCGAACATGCAGTGATACGCAAAGTTAACAACCTATTTGAGAAACAAAGTCCATTATAAAATCTGAGAAGAGATGGAGCCTGTATTATGCTAGCAAGAAACACTGAAGAGAAAATATCATATACGAGTGTCTGGTAATGAAATCTAAGTAGAATTGGTTGGAAGACCCCCAAGAGAATGAACTGGCTGGAACTTGGGAAAATCAAACTAACATCGGAGCTTACTTGAAGGTCTCTTCTCTTCCGTGGGGGCAAAGTCATCCACACCCCACTGGGGGGGGGGGGAATCTAGTCATACACCAATTTTAACCCTCATTTTAACCCAGAGCTAACATTACAACACTCTCATTTATTGCACTTCACACCCAGGATACAAATTAGATTTGGTACATGAACATCAATCTACTATTCCAACTTCTTGTTTCCGCCCAGTTAACATAAACTAACATACACCAGATCTCAACTTGTGACTCTTTTCATCTGCTAAAAAACACTTCCATGACTCTGCATACTAACTCACTGCCCACTTTCTCTATATTTAGGACTGCCTGCCATTCCATACTTTTGTCTGAAGTGTGCTTCTAGCACACAAAAGCTTACATTCCAAATAAAACTGTTGGTCTTAAAGGTGCCACTTGCTTTGTTATACACAAAATCTGTTATAGAGCTGGCCTATATTAAGACCAGGGGGCCAGCCTCACTCTGCGCCAACACAGTCATCTCAAATTTCCATTGCCCTGCCTGGAACGAAAGGTGGTGCGACCTAACCAGTTTGGATCACTTCACCCCATTGAAGAGAAGGAACCTTCAGTTAAGCTCCAACGTTTCATCTGAGAATACTAAGGAGACGTCGCGGCTCAGTGGTAGAGCATCTGCTTGACCCACAGAAGGTCCCAGGTTCAGTCCCCGGCATCTCCAGGTAAAAGTTGATCTGAAAGACTCAAAACCCTGGAGTCACAGCTATGCAGTCGATAGGACCAACTTTAATAGACTGATGAGCTTATTCAGTATAAGGCAGTTTCATGCACTCGATTCACATGTACAACCACTGCAACTGGGATGGTAATGACGCTCGAGAAGCAGAAAGCCAGCACTGCAAGCCCAAGGTGGCAGCTTTGTTGTAAACTAGATTTCTACTTGCAGAGAATTTGTCCCCCCAAAAGGAATATTCCAAGGTGGGCTCCACCATCTGTAGTCCATGCAGCAGTCTATTCTACTGCAGCAGGGGTTTGGCCCCTTTATTTTCCTGCATGAGTGAAAATGACTTTTTTTTTAACTGCTCATTAACATACATGGAGATTGAACACCTTGGTCAAAATCCAGCTAAGTCAGCTCTCCTGTTCGCAGGGAGAGTTTCAAAAGGGTTTGCGTGAGTTATTTGTACTTTTGTGGCGCAGTAATCTACATGGAAAAATGCTTAGCCCTGACTTGGATGGCCCAGGCTACCCCCGTCTCTCCAGATCTCAGAAGCTAAGCAGGGTCGGCTCCAATGTTCCCTCTAAGCTGAGTTAGCGTGAGCTAGCTCACAGATTTTTAGCCTCCAGCTCACATTTTTGTCTTAGCTCAGGAAGGATGACCCCAGAGCACACTAATTGATTCAGTAGCTCACAACTTTAATGCCAGTAGCTCACAAAGTAGAATTTTTCCTCATAAGACTCTGCAGCTTAGAGGGAACATTGGTGCTCTGGTCAATATTTGCTTGGGAGAAGAAGAAGAAGATGATATTGGATTTATATCCCGCCCTCCACTCCGAAGAGTCTCAGAGCGGCACACAATCTCCTTTACCTTCCTCCCCCACAACAGACACCCTGTGAGGTAGATGAAGATATTGGATTTATATCCCGCCCTCCACTCTGAAGAGTCTCAGAGCGGCTCACAATCTCCTTTACCTTCCTCCCCCACAACAGACACCCTGTGAGGTAGATGAAGATATTGGATTTATATCCCGCCCTCCACTCCGAAGAGTCTCAGAGCGGCACACAATCTCCTTTACCTTCCTCCCCCACAACAGACACCCTGTGAGGTGGGTGGGGCTGGAGAGGGCTCTCACAGCAGCTGCCCTTTCAAGGACAGAGGCTCAGAGCGGCCTACAATCTCCTTTCCCTTCCTCCCCCACAACAGACACCCTGTGAGGTGAGTGGGGCTGGAGAGGGCTCTCACAGCAGCTGCCCTTTCAAGGACAACCTCTGCTAGAGCTATGGCTTACCCAAGGCCACACTAGCAGGTGCAAGTGGAGGAGTGGGGAATCAAACCCAGTTCTCCCAGATAAGAGTCCGCACACTTAACCACTACACCAAACTGGCTCTCAGGAGACCACCAGGGAAGTCCAGGGTCACAAAGCAGAAGTAGGGAATGGCCAATAACCTCTGAATGTATCTTGCCTTGAAAACCTTACAGGAGTTGCCCTAAGTAAGCTGTGACTTAATGGCGAAAGAAGAAATGCATAAAAGCTCACTTAGGTACTGATCTATGTTTGCTTTTTATTTTTTAGCTCCTCACTGGAAATTGCTTTCACCCTCCTCCACTTTATCCTCACAACAAGTACCTGAGCGTATGGGACCCCAGGTTGCCTGGCAAGTTTTCATGGTCAAACATGGGATTAAGAACAGGGGTGGCCAAACTGTGGCTTGGGAGCCACATGTGGCTCTTTCACACACTGTGCAGCTCTTGAAGCCCCCAATGTTTCGTCGGCTGGCTCGGAGAATGCATTTGAAGTTATAGTTGCTTTCTTTCCACCTCCCCCTTTCCATCTATTTTCCTTCCTTCCCCCCTCAAACATCTTGACGTTCACGTCTTGTGGCTCTTGAACACCTCACATTTATTCAACGCGGCTCTAACATTAAGCAAATTTGGCCGCCCCTGGGTTAGAGGTGGGGTTCAGTTTAAAATTTGGTAGTTTTTTTTAGGATTGAAGAAAGCTGGGGCAACAAACATCTGACATCCTTGTCTTGCAGCTCTCAAATATCTGATGTTTCTTCTATGTGGCTCTTACGTTAAGCAAGCTTGGCCACCCCTGGTATATCCCATTAGCAATGAATTCCACAAGTTCTTTCTTTGAGAGAAATTCCATCAGACCCTTCTAAATCTCTTGCCCAGCTAAGTCCCAAAACTGACAGTCAAAAACACTCTTCCTTGCCAGATAGGAACGTCTTTATTCCACATTTACCAAAAAAAAAAAAAAGAGAGAGAAAAGGTAAAAAAGGCAACGTTGAGATCCTTCCACCGATACTACTGATCCTTTGCCACTTGTCCGGCTTTCGAAGAGAAGGAACTATTCTGCTTCGATGTGAAAAAGGCAAAAATCCACTTAGGGTTCCCCCTGCCACGTTGCCATAAGCAAGCCCCGCCCCTCTCACTCCAGAGTTTTCTTTTCAAAACGCAAAGCAGCCAATTGCCATTCGAGGAGCACCGCGCTGCATTCTGGGAGCTCCAAGGACAGGAGAAAATCCGGCAGGCCTGAAACAGGAAGACCGAGGTGATGGCCGAGAAACATTCCAGCAGTACACGAAACATGGAGTCACCTTGCCATTTACAACCAGTGTCTAATTCTAAACCAAGCTGGCTGAGAGTTCAGCTGCCACCCTCCAAAGATACGAGCCTTTCGGAGCTGGCCCAGAAGGCGCAGGTGAACAAAAGCACCGTGGCATTTCTCAAGATTCCAGGGGTGCGGGGAGAGAAGCATCTGGCTTGCCTTGCTGCACCAGGATCCAGACAAGGGTAGACTGGCAAATAAACTTTGGATACCAGTTTTAAAATAAGCCTTTGCGAGCAGAAAACTAGCTCTGACTGGCTGCCATACCTTGCAGAAATTATTTTCTACCTGCGGGGAGGCTCTTGTGTACACGATAAAACAAGCTGAACCTATTCTACTGTCGGAAGTAGTATAGTAGTTTCTACCAGCAGGGAATTCTAGCACCTCACCCTTCATTGTTTCCAGTCCAGACCTGCTTTAGAAGAACAAGGTTGGACAAGCTACTACATGTGACTTTGCGAGTGCTCCCTACTAAAGGCTGGACTTTTCAGGCAGCAGGAGCTCCTTTGCATTTTAGGCCACACACTCCTGATGTAGCCAATCCTCCAAGAGCTTACAGGGCTCTTAGAAAAGGCCTACTGTAAGCTCCAGGAGGACTGGCTACATCAGGGGTGTGTGGCCTAATATGTGAAGGAGTTCCTGCTACAAAAAAAGCCCTGACTAAGGGTATCTGGAAAAAGGGCAAACCGAGCCCTTCTTTCTTTAGAAACATTCATCGCAAAATGGAAAGGGAGCATTCAATATACAGCCCTTCTAAATGGGACTATGGCAGACCAAGACAGTGGACACCGTAACTTTTGGTGCAGCCAGGGATCTCTGCGTTTTCTTCTCTTGTCGGAAGCCCTGAAGCTCCCTCACAAGCTGCTGAGGTAATGCTGGAGCTCCAGATGCCCACAAGAAGTAGCAAAGCTGCTGCTATCTATTTGGGCATTCTACCCCCTTGCCAGGCCAGGATTAGGGGGGCCAGTCCTGGGGTAACGAAGTGCAGATCTCCTCCAAAACTTTGGGCTTTTGACAGCAGGAAAAGGAGCTACGCCACTGATGTTCTGTCAAAAGCGTCTTGTGTGGCGGGACAGGAAGGGCCAGAGAGCTGAAAACCTGACAATGGGCCACGTAACACTGGGACTCTGGGTGTGCCAAACAAACCAAAGGGTGATCGTGAACACGCTGGAGACCCTTACTTGCCCGAGAAAAGAAACCAAGGCGGATTATGGACCGAAATGAACAATTCTGACAACAAGCAGCCTTCCAACACAAACGGGTTTTTGAACGTCCGATACCCTGAACTCTGGACCTCAAGGACGAACCCCGGCTGGGAGGGGCAGCCCCTCCTTTGGGTCCTTGAACACAATCTTTGTGGTTTTCTTCCTTGCCCAGAGAAAAATTCATAAAGAAGTCTGACAAAGATAAATGGGGCCTTTTCATTAAAAAAACCAACCTTTTATATATTCATTTTATGTCTGTTTGAAATCACACGAGTAAAGGAAAGGGGAGAAGGGGGGGGGGGGGGGCGGCAGATCAGGAGAAGGGGAGGAAAAATAAACTGAACAAAAAAAAAAAGCAGGAGAGATACAAAGAAAACAGCAGCATGAGGTTGCCCCAAAAGTTCATTATTCTCTAAGGGAGGGGGGCAATAGAGGGGGGGGCAGGAAAGAGCACAGGAGGGTGAAGTGGGGAGGAGACTTGGGAGGGGGGAGGGCCTAAAATGTCATCTATCGCGTGGCTTGAAAAAGCATTTCTGGAACACAAGGTGAGGCAAGAGGCCAAGTTTCCGGGCACCGCAGGATCGCGGCAACCTGAGCGAGGGGGGGTCCCTCCTGGCGGTTTCAGCTCTCGTTGTCCTCGTCGGCAGAGTCTGACTCGGCGTGGGACCTCTCCCGCTCGGCGGCTGGCCGGTCCAGCTCGGGATAGTCTTGCGCTCTGAAAGGGAGAAGGGGAGGGAGAAGAGAGAGACAGGATGATCTTCCACGGCAAAGGCAGGAAATGATGTTGTGGAGCAACGTCAAGTAAGCTGGAAGGTGCAACACAGCCCCCTATACAGCTGAGACGCAGATCCCATCTACCTCACTCCTATTTCGTGTCGCTTCCAGGATCCAAGATGGAGAAAAGTGCAGTGCAGTGCCCAAAATCTTTTAACAGGAGATTCTGGGCACTGAATATTCTGCACACAAAGCATATCTGTGATCAACAATCTACAATGCCTCTAAACACACACACATAGGAACACACACACACACAAAATGCAAGGATGGTTCAGGCCAAGGGTGGCCAAACTTGCTTCATGTAAAAGGCACATAGAATAACTCAGCAGATGTTTGAGAGTTGCAAGACATGAACGTCAAGATGTTTGAGAGCTGCAAGACAGGAGGGAGCAAGGGAAGGAAGGAGGGTGGGAAGACGGTGGGAGGGAGAGATGCAGAGAAAGCAACTTTAACTTTAAATGCATTCTCCAAGCTGCCAACTGGCTTTGCTTGGAGAAGTGATTTAAAGAGAGAAATGCCTTCTCCAAGCTGGCTGACGGGGGCTTTGAGAGTCACAGAATATGTGTTAAAGAGTCACACATGGCTCCTGAACCACAGTTTGGCCACCCCGGCGAAGACCAAGCCATTTTGAACTGTCTGCCTTTCAGCATGGATGAAGTGTCGGATGCCTTCCCGTCGGCACAATTACCAGGAAGCCAAACCAAGTCCCAACCTGCAGCCAATCCTTACTCATTGCGGGTGTCTTCGGGGGACGCCCCTCTCTTGGGGTCCCCAGAAGTCCAGTCTTCGTCTCTGTCCTTGTTCTCTGTTGCGCCGTCTCCTTTCTGGGCTGCCGACTCCCCATTAACAGGTGCTGGGACATCTGAGAAGGGAAAGTGACGTTAAATTAAATACAGAGAAGGAGAGAACCAACAAGGAAAGGAAATCCCAGAAGAAGAAAAAAGATGACGGGAAGAGGAGAAAAAAGGAGAAAGGAGAAGGAAGAAGAAAGAAGAGTATTTTCCTCACTTTGCTAGCATTACACCTCACTCCTCCCACTGCCCTCCTCCCCCTTTTTGGAGGCAGCCACGAGGGTACATATGAACATATGAAGCTGCCTTATACTGAATCAGACCCTTGGTCCATCAAAGTCAGTATTGTCTTCTCAGACTGGCAGCGGCTCTCCAGGATCTCAAGCTGAGGTTTTTCACACCTATTTGCCTGGACCCTTTTTTGAAGATGCCAGGGATTGAACCTGGGACCTTCTGCTTCCCAAGCAGATGCTCTACCACTGAGCCACCGTCCGTCACCTGACAGGAGTGGCTCTCCAGGGTCTCAAGCTGAGGTTTTTCACACCTATTTGCCTGGACCCTTTTTTAGAGATGCCAGGGATTGAACCTGGGACCTTCTGCTTCCCAAGCAGATGCTCTACCACTGAGCCACCGTCCCTCACCTGACTGGAGCGGCTCTCCAGGGTCTCGAGCTGAGGTTTTCCACACCTATTTGCCTGGACCCCTTTTAGTTGGAGATGCCAGGGATTGAACCTGGGACCTTCCACTTCCCAAGCAGACGCTCTACCACTGAGCCACCGTCCCTCCCCAGTGAGGGAGGGTATCAGTGAGGTTCCTGGTTGTCCTGCCTGAGCCAAAGAAGAGGAGTTGGTTTTTTTATACCCTCTTTTTTCTCTACCTTAAAGGAGTTTCAAAGTGGCTTACAGTCACCTTCCCTTCCTCTCCCCGCAACAGGCACCCTGTGAGGTGGGTGAGGCTGAGAGAGCTCTGAGAGAACTGCTCTGGAGAGAACAGCTCCGAGAGAGCTGTGACTGACCCAAGATCACCCCAGCTGGTTCCATGTGGAGAAGTGGGGAATCGAACCCGGTTCTCCCAGAAGAGAGTCCGCTGCTCTTCACCACTACACCACGCTGGCTCTCATTCAGCTCTTCCCCTTTCCCAACTGCCTCCACTAGGTTGCCCCAGAAGGGAAAACGGAGCCAGTGGGGTGGCTCCTGTCCCACAGCTGTATGCTGCAGCTTATTATTTCCACAATGATTCTACATTTTTCTCCTCCATCCATGTACGTTTATCTATAGTTATAAAAGCCACTGTGCTGCAAACCAGTCATGCCAGAAGAGACTAAATAGGGGATATGAGGAATGGACAGGGCTTTTTCTGCAGCAGGAGCTCCTTTGCATATTAGGCCACCCCCCCCCCGATGTAGCCAATCCTCCTGGAGCTTACAAAGAGCCCTGCAAGCTCTTGGAGGATTGGCTACATCAGGGGTGTGTGGTCTAACTGCAAGAGAGTTCCTGCTACCAAAAAAGCTCTGAGAACAGACATTGCTTTTACAAGGTCCAGGCCTGTACACAGTATATTTTCTTTTCCTTTGCTCGCATTATTTAAAACAAGAATCCAAAAATTTTCCAATTCATGTTTTCCTGGAAGACTTGTAGCAGCGTCTCCTCCTCCCTACCTCTCAGGTACTGTATACCAGACCACAAAAATGGTAACTGCTTGGGGCAGGGTGGGCAGGAAAAAACACAAACTTAACATGTGGACTCAACCTGTTCTGCCAGGGGTAGCACTTCGAGTCTCTGGCATCAGCGGAATAACTAAGGTTCAGCGGTCCCAAGCAATGCTCCCTCTACGCTGTGGGGTCTTGTGAGCAAAAATTCTACTTTGTGAGTGACTGGCATTAAAGCTGTGAGCTGCTGCATCAATTAGTTTACTCTGGGGCTGTTTTTCTAGAACTAAGGCAAAAATGTGTGAGACAGAGGCTAAAACACCGAGCTGGCTCACACTAATTGAGCTTAGAGGGAACACTGGACCCAAGTCGGAAACCAACAAGATTTTCAGAGTATAAGCATCTGAGAGTCAAAGCTCTCTTGGTCAGACAGCTTACACCTGGTTGGTCTCTAAGGCTGGTCGGCAGCAGACCGTCACAGCCACCGTTCTCGAACTATCTTCATACGTAAGGGGAGGATCCTTATGCCAGAGGAAACCACTCCTGAGGAAACCACAGCTCCCCATTGGCTCTTGATAATTTGAGGATTACCCACTACTGAAAAAATGAGAAAACCCCAAGATGTCTCTCCGGTCTTACTGAGGCCACCCCACATACAATCTGACCATGGCAGACCAAGCCTACCCACCCAGCCCCGCCCCCTTACTGGAACTCTTCTCTTCATCCTCTCTCTCGTTCTGCGTTTCTCCTTCTGGCAGCTTCTCTTTGTCTTTGTTGTCGCCTTCTCCTCCCTTGTCCTTTTCGGGGTCGGTTTTGTTGACCTTCTGGTTTGCCCCAACCTTCGGCCCCAGGACACGGGACTTCAGGCACGTGTACACCTCCGCCGCTTTCTCCATCACGTCCTTGTTGGCCTTGTAGCGGCGGATCTTGAGAGGTGCACAGAAGGCAAGAATGAGCATGCAGCGTTCAAGCTTCACAAAGTCTGCATCTACTGAGACATGCCCATTCCAAGTAATGAATGGAAGGAACATATGAACATCTGAAGCTGCCTTATACTGAATCAGACTCTTAGCTCATCAAAGTCAGTATTGCCTACTCAGACTGGCAGCGGCTCTCCAGGGTCTCAAGCTGAGGTTTTTCACACCTATTTGCCTGGACCCCTTTTAGTTGGAGATGCCAGGGATTGAACCTGGGACCTTCTGCTTCCCAAGCAGATGCTCTACCACTGAGCCACCGTCCCTCACCTGACTGGAGCGGCTCTCCAGGGTCTCGAGCTGAGGTTTTTCACACCTATTTGCCTGGACCCCTTTTAGTTGGAGATGCCAGGGATTGAACCTGGGACCTTCTGCTTCCCAAGCAGATGCTCTACCACTGAGCCACCGTCCCTCACCTGACTGGAGCGGCTCTCCAGGGTCTCGAGCTGAGGTTTTTCACACCTATTTGCCTGGACCCCTTTTAGTTGGAGATGCCAGGGATTGAACCTGGGACCTTCTGCTTCCCAAGCAGATGCTCTACCACTGAGCCACCGTCCCTCACCTGACTGGAGCGGCTCTCCAGGGTCTCAAGCTGTGGTTTTCCACACCTATTTGCCTGGACCCTTTTTTGGAGATGCCGGGGATTGAACCTGGGACCTTCTGCTTCCCAAGCAGATGTTCTACCACTGAGCCGCCGTCCCTCCCTAAGTAGGGAGGAGGCAGCAGCTGCTCTTTCAGGGGCTTGCTGGTCCTTCCTGCTGCTGTTGGGCTGCCCCCTCAACCCAGCACTGACAGTGAGCGCGCCAGAGGGCCAGCATAGGAGCCAGGAGCCTCCAGCACAGTTTTACCCATCGATTAGTTGATTGGCGGGGGGAGGGGAGGGGCCCTTTAAATAGCCCGGGAGTGCGGCACTTGACTGCCCATTCCTGGGCACTGAAATAGACCTGCTGGGGAAGGGAGGGAGGGAGGAGGGGCGGCGGGACTGTGGAAGGGGCGGCAGGCTGCAAGTTTGCCTAGGGCACCATGCGCCCTAGGGCCAGTCCTGACAACTTGCCCATTCACTGACACTAATGGGCAGCATGTGTGCAGCGAGGAGTGCCGCTTCCATGACCACTCAGAGTGCTGCCGCTACTAGGCGCTATCAGCATGCTGTTCCTTGGTGGCATTCTGCAGAACATTCAAGCCAGGGGTACAGGAGGAGAGCTTGGGAGGGGAAGGGGAAGGACATGTAGGAGGATGGGCAGAGAAATGTTGGCAAGAGGGTCAGCAGCTGTGGGCCCTGGCAGATGCCCCACCTCAGGGCATGCTGACAGCAGCCCTTGCCAGGTGGAAGGGAGGGAAAAGAAGATATTGGGTTTATATCCCACCCTCCACTCTGAATCTCAGAGTCTCAGAGCGGCCTACAATCTCCTTTACCTTTCTCCCCCAGAACAGATACTCTGTGAGGCAGGTGGGGCTGAGACAGCTCTCTCAGAAGCTACCCTTTCAAGGACACCAGAGCTATGGGTGACCCAAGGCCATTCCAGCAGCTGCAAGTGGAGAAGTGGGGAATCAAACCCGGTTCTCCCAGATAACAAATTCACGCACTTAACCGCTACACCGAACTGGCTCTCAACTGGAGTGAAGAAAAAGAGCGGACAAAGAACCAACGCAATGAGAAGGCGCAGTGCTATGAACCCAAAGGATATGAGCAAGCGCAGATCAGGATAACCTACGAGTGGAAACACTGGGAGAGAGATAAGCAGCACTAGAAACCTGGGAAAGGACTTGGGCTCTGAAGGGAAAGGGGTTAGACAGAAATGCAGGATCAACAAAAGCAGGTTCAGCCGGGAAAGATGCTGAGCTGACTGCACTGCATCTGGTAACATGACAGTGAGGGGAGGCGTGCACTCTGGTCAAGACCCTCTTACCTTTTTCAGTGTGGCGACCACGTCCGTGTGTTTCTGGAGGATCTGAGAGGTGACCTGCAGGCTCCCCAGTTCTTCTAGGGCGCTCAAGCACCTCTTGATGTCCTAACAGGAAGAGAAACCGTGGTTACCGTCTCCGCACACCCCATTTCACCCAAGTCAAGTTGAGCCAAGGACTTCCTTGGACTTTGTACGCGGAGGGGGCTGCGTTGATTGCCTTTGATGTTTCCGCTGTGCTTTACAAAAGCGACAAAAACATAAGATTCAGGCGAGGTAGCCGTGTTGGCCTGAAGCAGCAAAGTTTGAGTCCAGGGTCACCTTTAAGACCGTCAAAGTTTTATTCTGGGTATACCCAGGACAGGGCTGCCAGCTCTGGGTTGGGAAATACCTGGAGATTTTGGGGCGTGGAGCCCGGGGAAAGGAGGGGCTTCAGCAGGGTGTGATGCCACAGAATCCATCATTCAAAGCAGCTGTTTTGTCACCTGCAGGTCACCTGAAATCCCAGGAGATCTCCAGCCACCACCTTGAGACTACTATGGTCTTCTTCATAGGCCCTGATCTGGGTGCCCCTGCCTTCTCAGATTAGGTGGGTGACGCCAGAACTTTGGCACTCTTCCCCCAGGGACAGTCATCTGTCTGTCTCCTGTTGTGGTTCCACCACCAGATAAGGGCTTTTTAGTTCATTAGGGTTTGTAGAACCTTTCGGGCTCAAGTGCCGTTTTCTACTGGAGAAAGTTTTCCTTCCAGACGTTTCGTTCTCGGCTGCAGAGAACATCCTCAGTGGCGTTGCAGCCGGAGCAGGCGCTCTGATCTTCTTGGCTGCTGTGCATTGAGTGGCACAGCAGCCAAGAAGTGGCCACTCAATGCATTGAGTGGCCACTCAATGCACAGCAGCCAAGAAGGTCTGAGCGCCTGCTCCAGCTGCAACGCCACTGAGGATGTTCTCTGCAGCCGAGAACGAAACGTCTGGAAGAAAAACTTTCTCCAGTAGAACACGGCACTTGAGCCCGAAAGATTCTACAAACCCTAATGATGTTACCAGCCGTGAAAACCTGAAAGCTTTTTAGTTCATCTGGCATTCCCTCCTTCCTAACCAATGTTTTAATAGCTGCTTCGCTTGTATGTGTTTTCCATTGTTTTAGTTATCTGTGTTGGGGAAAAGGGTTGATTGTAACAGTTTTTAAAATGCAATTGTTATCATGTAGGTTTTCAATTGCTTTACCGTATGGCTTAAAATGTATCCACGCATGTTTCCAACTGGTAGCCACCTTACTGGCCCTCGTTAAGGGGTAGAAAGGCAGAATATAAATTTTGTAAATGTATAAGATCATCGATTGCAGAGGTGCACTGGGGGGGGGCATAAAGACACTTCGGCTTTTTTGTTTTCAGTACAAAAAAAATCTAGCGTCTGCTAAGAGATGCTTGAATGGCAGCCCATCTCTCTGACAGGCCTAGAATGCACACAAATTCAGGAAGGATATCGGTTCAGTTAGAAACCTGCCCAGAGGGCTTCCCAAACCAAAGTCCAATCTGACAAGACTCTTTCTTACTGGGTTATCGACTTTGAGAGCAAACTTGATCTCACTGTGCAGTTTTTGAAGTTTCTCTTCAATTGTCAACTCTGCAAAACAGACAGCCAAAAAAGGATTAATTAAGCAAACCTCATAACAAATATAAGTTTAAAAAAACCTCTTAAAATGAGTTTTAATTCTCCATAAATCATACATACACAATAAATAAAACTGCTCTACTACATATATGCTGTTAGTCAAAGAAGATGACGTAACAGAAAACACTAAATGCGTTTCTGCTAACCGCCTTCTTTGGTGGTTGGTGCAATAAAACAACTTCTGGGGAATATAAAGGCAACTGCCACATACGAATGTATTTATCTCATATATCCGTAAGGCTCCCTATGACTTGCAATCAAGTTGGAAGCCAGAAGAATCCTTATAGTTTACATCAGGGCTTTTTTTGTAGCAGGGACTCCTTTGCATTTTAGGCCACACACTCCTGATGTAGCCAATCCTCCAAGAGCTTACAGGGCTCTTATTACATGGCCTACTGTGAACTCTTGGCAGATTGGCTACATCAGGGATGTGCCGCCTATTATCCAAAGGAGTTCCTGCTACAAAAAACGCCCTGATCCACATTCATGAGAAGACTGCTTTGAAGCCACATAGCCTGAACAAAAAATGGGTAGGGTTAACAATTGTATGAGCATCCAACAGCATTGAAGGCCAACTGGGAAAACGGCGCAAAATAATAATAATCCTACAGTAAAAACTTTAAAGATCACACATACCTGGTGCAGCTTCAGAGAAAAGTCGAGGAGTGGTTCAGCACAAAAAGAAAATGAGGTATCCCAAACACGGCAAGAATCAAGCAAGCAATCGTGAAGGCTCTACTGAAAGGCCATCAGCCCCTGAACAAGTTTAAACCATGGCTGACGGGACTGGAGTAACCAAACCCAGAGCAAAAAGCAAGAAGTTTGTCCCCTTCTATCGTTCTAAACCCAGGGTTGGATTTTCTACGCTTAATCCTTTAATAGATCAAATTGGCCTTACCGAGACAGCCAGGATCTTTGCGCCCCCAAACAATTTCAAACTGAACAATGGCCCTTATTTAAAGGAACAACCAACATGACCACCCAAATAGGTTACATGCATTGGGGCCAAAACACAATTGCCTGTTACCATGAGGTCCCATTTTCAAAAAGGATGGAGTACAGGGAATGCAATGTATTGGTTGACTGGACAGTGCTCTGATCAGGCCTGTAGCCAGAAAATTTTAGGTAGGGGGGCCCAGGGGAGAAAATTTTAGGTGGGGGTGGTGGTGGCTGCAGGATCCAAAATGTCATCTGACTTTGAGGGCTATGAGCAGGACTTTGCTGTACTCACTGCTGAGATCACAAACTGGATTCACCGATGTGCCACACTTTCACAGAGAATGCAAAATTAACGAATCACAGAAAAAGCTAATAAAAAAAGAAATTCACTGTGAAAACTTACTAGCTGCAGTTCATATACTAGAATGAATATAGAGCCAAACAATTTTTGTTATTTAAGTGCAATGATTTCTAATACTAATACTTGTACTGGTCCTTTTGAAAACAAAGTTTGAATTTCTGTAGCAGGAATGGATTTCTAAGCGATACCAGCTTTGATGAAAGAGAAATCCTGAAATGGAGTCTTTACAAGTTACCCCTTTGTCAGCTGGACTTGCATGGAATCTCTATTTTAAAAAGCTAAAGGTGCAAGCACCAGTCATTTCTGACTCTGGGGTGATGTCGCATCAAGACGTTTTCATGGCAAACTTTTTTTTTTTAATGGGGTGGTTTGCCATTGCCTTCCCCAGTCATCTACACTTTCCCCCCAGCAAGCTGGGTACTCATTTTACCGACCTCGAAAGGATGGAAGGCTGAGTCAGCCTGGAGCTGGCTACCTAAACCCAGCTTCTGCTGCGATTGAACTCAGGTTATGAGCAGAAAGTTTGACTGCAGTACTCCAGAGCTTCTTTTAATTTGAGAGAAACCCTTGAACGGAATGGTGGAACAGCACTTTACTAAGACTTGTTACCAGATATCTGTTCAAATATCTTTACAGAGGTGTACTGGAATCTTTGAAGAGCCCCGTGGCGCAGAATGGTAAGCTGCAGTACTGCAGTCTGAGCTCTCTGCTCATGACCTGAGTTCGATCCTGGCGGAAGCTGGGTTCAGGTAGCCGGCTCGAGGTTGACTCAGCCTTCCATCCTTCCGAGGTCGGTAAAATGAGCACCCAGCTTGCTGGAGGGGGGCGGGAAGTGTAGATGACTGGGGAAGGCAATGGCAAACCACCCCGTAAAAAGTCTGCTGTGAAAACGTCGTGATGCGACGTCACCCCAGAGTCAGAAACGACTGGTGCTTGCACAGGGGACTACCCTTTTTTTTAATTGGAATCTTTAGTCTTTGTATTCTATGTGTATTAGAAATTACTGCACACACAGAACAAAAATTGTTATTATAGTATGGTATGAACGACAACTAGTAAGATTTCACAGTCAATTTCCTTTTTGTTAGCACTTTCACAGAGCATGTGGACACAGTACACACAACAGGGCACAGCCTTAGAAGTTCTGTCCCTGCCCCTATCTAGTCCTCCCCCATAAAGTACCCCCACAATTCAACTTCCTGCTTAGGCTCTCCTTATCCTCTCCCCTCTCACCTTTTTTCTTTTCCGGCCGTCTCTCGGGGACCAGATCAGGTTTTTTCCTGCCTCGTTCTCCTCGCAGCCCTCTATGGAAGGGGGTTAAAAAAAGAGAAGTTATAGCAGGGGTGTCAAAACTCATTTTGTTATGAGGACCGGATCAGACATAAACTTTATAAAGGACACAGACAAACACAATTAAGGAATTAAAACATGCTTTAAAGATGAGCACCCTTACAATATAAAGCACCATGCTTTGAAGACTAGTACCCTTGTTTATTTAACAGTTTCTGATAACACCACTTCCTCTGAATTATTGCATCAAAATCTGGAGACAATGTCTGTGCTGTAGCACTCTTGAGTATGCTGTTCAGGTGGGTGTCTGTAAGCTGCAAACCTACTTTTGATTTATTGACATTCATTACCGTAATCTCATGGTCAAAGCTTTGAGCCTAAGACCCGCGTCACTAGCTTTTGTATGTAAGTTGCTTCATGTGCTCGTCAGCCAATGAAAAAAACAGAGGCTTTTCTCTGTAGCTCCTATGCAACTGAGCAAGCCTGGCAGAGCAAACGGTGATGCAGAAGGAAGTAACGTAGAGAGAAGGAAGCAGATGACAGTGAGTTGCTTGTGGGCCTGATAGGAGCCCTCTAGGGGCCTGATTCAGTCCTCGGTCTGCATGTTTGACACCTCTGGGTAATATATAGAGTCTCTCTGCACAGGGATGAAGGGGGAAAAAGAACCGCAGGCTGGATGCTACAGGCAGGGACATCTGGAGTGAACACAGTAAGAAACTGGGCCAGCAAAACTCTCTTTCCTCCCCCAAGCTGGAACCACCATAAATTATCCTGCAAAAGTTATTCTTTTTGCAAGCATGGTCCTGTTTTGCTGCTCAGGAAGAAGCGATATAGGTCACTGAAACTCTGCCCCACATAGCCCTGAGGTTCTCGCCTAAATTCTGAGACTGCAGCAAGTGATCCCCCCGCCCCCCTCATTTTTTACACCTCTTGGGAAGCCTGTAAATACTCGAATCTCACCACCAGCAAGGAAAGCATGTTTCAGTGCCCTACATATTGCATGCTGTGTTATAGTTTTAAGTTTTCATGCAAAAGCATAAGGGTGAAAAGCACAAGAAACAGGGGGGGTATGTCCCCTCCTGCCGCAAAAGGGGAAGCGAAAAAGCTCAGAAGGTCTGTGTGATAAAAGCCACCATCTCCTTGCAGCAGCTGGGACGACAGGACAGGAGTTTGGGCAGGAAGAAGAGCAGGCTTATAAGCAACTGTGTGGGGGGGAGACTCACCTGTTCCGCGGCTTCTCGTCTCCCTGGATCCTCTTCTCCTTCGGCTTCCTCGACAGCTCTGAAGGCGGTTTCTTTGGCTGCTTCTTCACCTAAGAGGCGGGGGAGGACAGTCAGTTCGAGAGAAACCCTTCCCTGTTCTTTCCCAGGATGCACTGGGCATCTTTGCATCCCTGATGCTGTCTGGAGAAGGGGCATCAGACAGCAGATTGGCCTCGACGGAGCAAAGGCTCTGCTCCATACAAGGCATGCCTGAGGTTTACATGAATACAGAAAGCCTTTGCGGGTTCAGTCCTTGCAGGGCTTTGTTGTACCGAAAGCCTTCTAAGCTTTTGGAGGACTGGCTACATCAGGGGGGTGTGGCCTAATATGCAAAGGAGTTCCTGCTACACAAAAAGCCCTGAGTCCTTGCAATATTTTCATTTTGCAGGGGGCTGGGGAAAGACCTCTCTTCCTTCTGGAAGCCAACGTAAGCAAGCTGGACTGATGCTAAGAATCCGTAGAAAGCAGCTTCAGAAGAGCTTCAAGTCCGTATTGGAGAATGGAGGAGCCTTTGAAGGATCCCCCCCCCCGGAATATTTGCAGCCAATCAGCAGAGGAGGCGGTACAGGCAAGTCTAAGCCAGGAGACAGAAATCAGTCAATATAGCTGGCTGGCACAAACCGTGCCAATGTCTCCTGTCCTCTGTTCTTTATGCAATGTTCAGCGGCAAGTTCATGCCTGATCTGGCTGCCAAAACGAGCCCAGGAGCTTTCTTATAGATCTGGGGGGTGCTCACCACACCCTGTTGTTTTATGCTGATAGCTCCAACTGAAAATGCAAAAACTAAAACGAGAGATAAAGGGGAGGGGGCTGACTTAGCCCAAACTGAACTGAAAACCTAAAGGCTACTGAGATCTAAACGTAGAGGCACAATAATTCTGTCAGTCAAAGTAAAATATTAAATATTGGTAGATGTATAAAAATATTACACGTGTTTATTACAAAATAATTTAAAAAGCAGATATTGGCCCTCGTAGCAGCCTCAATGAAGAATCAAATTATACAGTGACTCCCAGTTTCAGCACACACCGAGGTTGATCATGCCTACGGACTCGGTTATTGCATCAAATTACGTTCTTGAGTTCTGAGAAAGAACTGATGGTTCTACATAATGTAAAAATGATTACTAAATTAAAACAAAAAACAAAAATGCAAATGGAAGCATAGAAACTTTGCTCTTTGAAATTGGGTAGGGGCAAGGGGGCAGATGGCCCCCTGAAATACTTCTTTGAATGGCCTGGTATGCACAACACCCCTCCCCCAACCCATCCATCCCACCCTGCAAACCCACCTCTTTCTCCACTTCCGAATCTGAGGACGATGGAGCCTTGGGCCGCCCCTTTTTGTTCTTCTTTGGGACCTCACTGTCCACGCTGCCATCGCTATCCGAGTGCTCCACCTCTGCCTTCTCTATCCGCTCCTTCTTCCTCTCCTTCTCCTCCCGTTCCTGCTCCCGCAGCCGGCGCAGCTCCTCCTCCTGCTCACGTTTCCGCTTCTCCTCCAGCTCCCGCTGGCGCTCCTCATCGCGCCGTTTCCACTCGCTGATGCGGTCCACATCATCACTATCACTGGGAAAGGGACAGGAAATGAGAACGTGAGCTGAGGGAAAACGCAGGACGGGACTGCCTGACAAGTTTACTTTTCTCTTTGGAGGTAGGGGGAACTGTTTCCCGTATTCTGTGTTATGGAACTGCGGTTTCAAGGACCCGAGGTCTCACCACCCTTCTTGCTATCTGCGTTCAGAAACAGGCATTAATTCGTCTAGCCACAAAGCTGTCAAAAGCCCTCTGTGAAAACATAAGAAAAGTCTTGCTGGACCAGACTTAAAGTCCATCTAAACCAGAATCCTATTTAACACAGGGACAAACCAGATGCCTCTAAATTTTAAAGGTTTTTATTAGTTTTCTAGAAGCTGAGGGTAAAGAGTAAGGGGGGATGAGAAATTAAAGTTACACATCAATCTTAGTCTGCATATAAAATATTTTCATGAAATACAAGTCTGCATCTACTATACTTTCTTAAAATACATAAATTGTCACATATCTCTTAACTTTACATCATCAACATTTTGATAGTTTTGTATTGTAAATCTTCTTGTTATAATACCTGTTCAATTTGACATTTCCAACAAAAGCAATCTTATAGTACAAAATACAGGAGAAAGGAGACATAAGTTCACACCAGAGAGTCTTGAGTATCTAACCAAGTAAAGCATTTCAACCAATGTTTTCTTGCTTCTTCCTTAGATTTCCCAGCTAACAGCTGGGATAAGTAGTCCAACTCCACTGTTTCCAGAATTTTTTCCACCAAGTCCATTCTCGTGGGAGTTTCCTGAAGTTTCCATCTCTGTGCCAAAAGAATCCTGGCTGCTGTGCTAAAATGCGCCAACAAATATCTCTTTGGAGTAGTCCTCAGGAAATATAGTCAATAAAAATAGTTCTGGTTTGAATTGAATCTGTGTCTTCATAATCTTCTGTAATAATTTGTGAACCATTTTCCAATAGTCCTTCACTGTCTCACATGTCCACCACATATGATAAAAAGAACCCACCTGTTTAGCACATTTCCAACATTTGTTAGACATATTAGTATACATCTTACACAATTTCTGTGGAGTCATGTACCATCTGTAAAACATCTTATACAATCTTTCTTTAAAGGTTACTGACCTGGTTAATATTGAATTTCCACAATCTCTCCCATTCTTCTAACATAATATTATGACCCAAGTTTTTCGCCCATTGGACCATACTACCTCAACTTGCATCTTCATCTGCAGTATATATATGTATATATTTTATATATAATATATATACGTATATGTATATAACGTATGTATATAATTTAGAGATTAGCTTTTCTTGAAGACCTAGAAAGATTTTATCAAATGGATATTGCTCTGTGTTAAAGCCTACCTAGATTCAACTTGCATTCTCAACCACCAAATCATTTTAATGTCCATGTTTTCTAACCCTTCTCTCGTTTTCAGTTGATTGTCTTTTCCCAACAGGTCATCATATCTATAACTCTGGTTAGGTTTTAAAAGATTTGGATGAGTGGATGCTTCCACTGGGGATACCCATCTTGGAATTTTCTGGTAAATTCTCGTTTTTAACCATGACCATGTGTGATACAAAGATTTCTGGAACCAATGATTCTTAAAATAAGAATGTCCTTCAAGTCTTTGATACCATAGGTATGCATGCCAGCCCAAATTAAGATCATGTCCCTCTAAGAGCAACTGTCTCTTATCATTCAATAGTATCCAGTCTCTTACCCACAAGAGCACAGAAGCTTTATAATACAATTGCCAATCTGGAAGGCCCATACCTGCTCTCAATTTAGAATCTTGCAGTAACTTTAGTTTAATTCTTGGTTTTTTGCCTTGCCAAATATATTTAGAAACCACCTTTTTCAATTCTTGAAAAAACCCACTATTTAAGAGTATTGGGATAGTTTGAAATAGAAATAATAGTCTTGGCAGGATATACATCTTTATTGAGGCTATTCTTCCCATTAAGGATAAATTCAAATCATGCCATTTTTCCAAGTCTTTTTTAATTTCTTTGAGTAATTTATCATAACTGTCCATTTTTAAACCACAGCTTTTGTTTGAGATAAGTACACCTAGATATTTGATTCTTTTCTCATACAAAAACCCTGATTTTTGTTGAAGAGACTGAATTTGTTCTATCGTCATATTCTTTGTCAAAATTTTTGTTTTATGGTAGCTGATCTTCAGTCCTGCCCAGTAACCAAATTGAGTGATCTTGTTTACAAGGCAGTCACAATTGAATCTATTGGTTGCTCTAATATAAAAACCAGGTCATCTGTGAAAGCTCTCAATTTGTATTGTTCACCTTTTACCACCACTCCCTTGATATATGTATCTTCTCTTATCTGGTTATTCAACATCTCTAAACATAAAATAAAAAGGAGTGGTGACAATGGGCAACCTTGTCTTGCACCCTTTTGAATATCAATTGTTAGTTCACCGTTCACCATCACCCTTGCTCTTTGGGAAGAGTATATTGATTCTATTGCTCTCAAGAAATTTTCATCACATTCCATACCTTTCAGTTGTATTATCAAAGGCCTTCTCAGCATCCAGACAAATTAGTGCCAGTTGTTTCTCTGGATGGGTCTCAAAATATTCCAATATATTACAAACTGTTCTAACACTGTCTTTCAAATATCTTCTAGGAAGGAATCCAGCCTGGTCTTGATGTATTGTGGACTGTAGAACTTTCTTCAAATATTGTGCCAATATTGCTGCAAAGATTTTACAATCCACATTTAAAAGAGAGATTGGACGGTAGTTTTTTCTATCTTTCAAATCTGTACCTTCTTTTGGAATTAAGGATATTGTAGCTTCTTGCCATGGTATTTGGGCTTCGTCTTGAATCCTTTCGTTTGAACGGTAACAGTAATGACTCCTCATAAGCTTTGTAGAATTCCGCAGGCAATCCATCTGGACCCAGGGCTTTACCATTCTTTTGAGATGCCATTGCGTATCCAAGTTCCCTTATTGTTATTGGTTCATTTAAAATTTTTTGTTGTTCTTCTGTAAATTTATTCAGATTATTTTGGTTAATATATTCTTCTAAATCTGTCTTGTGAACGTGTTTATCTTCATATAATTTTTTATAAAATTGTTCCGCAATTTGGCATATCTCCTGTTTTTGAACTTTCTCTTTGTTATTCTCGTCTTTCAAGACCGATATTATTCTTTTGGCATTCTCTTTTCTCATTCTATAGGCCAACCACCTTCCAGGTTTATTAGCATGTTCAAAAAAATTTTGTCTAGCAAATCTCAATTTTATCTCCATCTCCTCTATGAGTAATAAATTAAGTTGATGTTGTGTTTCTTTAACCTTATTCTGGAACTCCTGTCTTGTCGGTTGGACTTTTAAATTCTTTTCAGCTTCTCCTGCTTGCAACATTAATTTTTGAAAGTTTTCAGTTCTTTCTTTCTTCTTTGCACTGTATCTGATTGCAAGGCCCCTGAAATATGCTTTAGCAGTATCCCAAACTACTTGCATCTTTACATCTTGTGTTATGTTCTGTTTGAAAAAGGAATCCATTTCAACCTATAAATAAATCTTTATCTTTCAAGAGAGGTATTTAACCTCCATGATCTTCTCATTCGTGTGCCTTTGAGCTTTACCATTACAAGACTATGGTCTGATATGACTCTTGTTTGGATTTCTGTTTCAACTATATCTTTAACCAAATTTGTAGAGAGCCAACACATATCAATTCTTGACCACGTTTGACGTCTAAAAGAATAGTAAGTAAAGTTTTTGGAGTTTGGGTATCTTGTTCTCCATACATCAACCAGATCCAGTTCTTCTGCAAGCTTCCAAAACCTTATTGGTAATAGAAGACTTTTGCTTTTAGTATGTTTATGTAATTTTTTTGTCCAATTGTCTATCAGAAATTGCATTAAAATCTCCTACTATGCAGTATTCCACATATTCCAAATTTGATAACTTAAGGTGTAAATCTTGAAAGAATTTCTCTTGATGATCATTTGGGGCATAAATATTTGCCAGTAGGATTTTTTTATTGTCCACCATGACTTCCACTAGGAGGATTCTTCCATCTTCAGAAGGGTACTATAATTGTGGGTTACATTTATCCTTAACATAAATTGCCACTCCCCTTTTCTTTTTATTGATGTCTGTTGCTGAAAATCAACTGCCAAGTTTCTTATTTTTCAAAAGGTGTTGATCTTTAACTAAAATATGGGTTTCTTGTAAACAAATTATGTCCATTTCCAATTTTGTCAGGTATCTAAAGGTCTTCCTCCTTTTAACAGGGGAACTGAGTTCATTCACGTTAATAGAGATTATTGATGCCATTATGGATTTTTCTTATCACTATCTTTTTTAGTCTGTAGTCTTGTCAGGTATTTCTATGGTTCATTTGGATCCTCTTCACCAGAGCTTTTTTCTTTCTCTTCATCATCCTTCTTTTCCTTCCCCTCTTTTTCTTTCACTCTATGCAAAAAATTCTGAGCTTTAAAAATGGAATTTATCCTATACCTGCTCTCTTTGTAAGTAAAAAGAAGGCCTTCCGGCATTAGCCACGTGTAGGGTATTTCTCTTTCTCTCAGGAAGCTTGTCAAGGTTTGATATTCTCTCTTCTTTTGTCTCACTGGCCATGGTACCTCTCTCAAAATTTTCACCATATTTCCAGCTATTATCATTGGTTTCTCTTGCTTGCTTCAAAATGTCTCTTCTTTTCAACCAGCGATTCTGCATCCATTGGACAAGCTGCATCATTACTATGAAGGTTGTAAAATATCGTCTCTGGTCCTCTTTCGTGTAAGTTTCAAGTGAACTTCGCTGGGCAATTTATTCCATCTCGTAAAGCTTGATGGCACTCAACTTGATCAAACTTTTCTTCCATCTTTTGAGGAGTCACCTGTAGAATTTCAGCCAAGGCCTCACTTAGTATTTTCTGTAAATCTTCAGTTTTCTCTTCTGGTACGTTTTGGAACCTCAGCATATAGGCAGCTCTATCTAAAAGCAATGCTTCAGGATTCAGTATTAGAAAGAAAGGAAATTTACAACCTTCATAGTAATGATGCAGCTTGTCCAATGGATGCAGAATTGCTGGTTGAAAAGAAGAAGAGAAGAAGTCCGGCAGTCAACCCCCGTGCCATTTAAAAATGGCTATCGGGACAGTGAGGCTTGCAGCGAGCCGGGATTAGGGAGCAGCCGCCGCTGTCACCCCCGTTCCACCGCTCGAGCTGTTTGCCTTCCAGGACACCTCCTGGGTCCCAGAATCGAGTCTCCCAACGGGGGAGACCCCTCCACTGTCAGATTTAGGAACGGCTCTTAACGCACCGATCCGAGCTGCTCCTAACGACGGGTTGCCGAAACCAGAAGTTCCCCATGATGTCCCTAAAGACTCTACAAGCAAGGCGAGGAGGCCATGTCTTCCTGTGTTGACACTTCTAGTATTCAGATGTAGACTGTCTCTGGTCAGGCAGGTTCCACTTACTCATGGTGGTGAAGTCTTCCTCCATCAATATATCCCAGAGATGTGGCTCTTCCATACATCTTGTGTGGCTCTTGAAGCCCCCACCGCCCCATCGGTCAGCTTGGAGAAGGCATCTGTCTCTTTAAATCACTTCTCCAAGCCAGGCCAGCTGGCTACCTGGAGAATGCACTTACACAGTTTAAGTTGCTTTCTTTCCACCTCTCCCGTTTGTTTGCTTGCCTGTCTGTTTTGCAGCTTTCAAATATCTGACGCTCATGTCTTTCAGCTCTCAAAACATCTGACGTTTATTCTATGTGGCTCGTACGTTAAACCAGTTTGGCCACCACTGATATCCAATACCTTTTTAAAGGCCCAGTAAACTAGCAGCCATTACTACATCCCGTGGCAGTGAGTTCAGCAGTTCAATTCTTGGAATGAAGAAATGCTTTTTTTTTTGGTCTGTCCTGAAGCTACTGCCCGTCAACTTTGTTTGCAGCTCACGGATTCTGGCGTTATGGCAAAGGGAGGGAGAAAAAGTTCCCTCTGCCTCTGTCTGAAAAGGTAGCTGGCCTACCTAACAAGGGTGTTTGATACAAAGGGTCACCAAACTCATATAACTCCACTGAGATTTTAAAAGAATGTACTATAGAAGTGAACGGAAGTTGCCTAAAGACAGATCTCTCTTTTATTCATTCCAGCTGCTCCCACACTCACGCTAACACTTGGCAACAAGCTCTCCTGCTCTGGCTAGTAAGTGGCCATTCTTAAATTCCTGAAGGAAAGGAAGAATTGACTGCAGGTGCCCTGAGAGGTGAGCAAAACGGGAACTGGCGAAGCCAATAGGCTAAGCTCAAGTTACTGCAGGCCTGTCTGTGCTCTGGGAAACGATTGCTCCGCCCCATTCCCTGTCTGGCTTCCGGCTATTCTGTGAACCATGTGGCGCCTCCATTCTCTCACCTGTCACTGCTGGAGCTGCTGGGAAGCCTCTCAGGCTTCGGTTTCCTCCCACGAGGCTTCGGAGGGGGCTTTTCCGCAGCTGTAGGGGGGAGCAGGAGAGGAAAACAAGAGAGCAGAGATTTAGCCAGGTGAGACATAGGCAAGCAAACCACACCAGAGAACACACATGCATACAAACTAAGTCAGATTCTCACAGTGACTGGTCAGAGAGGTCATCCATCCAATCCAGCATTTTAAGAGGTCAGTTTCTAAAGGAAACCAACAGCCCTTCTTTATCTATCTGCTTCCTTTATGCCCTGCACTTCTCCCCAATGGGGACCCCAAAGGAGTTCCCCATCATTCTTGTGTTCAGTTTTGGGCACCACATTTTAAGAAGGATACAGACAAGCTGGAACGGTTCCAGAGGGCAACAAAGATGGTGGAGACCAAGTCCTATGAAGAAAGGTTGAAGGAGCTGGGCATGTTTAGCCTGGAGAGGAGGCGGCTGAGAGGTGATATGATCAGCATCTTCAAGTACCTGAAGGGCTGTCATATAGAGGATGGTGTGGAATTGTTTTCTGTGGCCCCAGAAAGTAGGACCAGAACCAATGGGTTGAAATAAAATCAAAAGAGTTTCTGGCTCAACATTAGGAAGAACTTCCTGACAGCTAGAGCAATTCCTCAGTGGAGCAGGCTTCCTTGGGAGGTGGTGGGCTCTCCTTCCTTGGAGGTTTTTAAACAGAGGCTGGATGGCCATCTGACAGCGATGAAGATCCTGTGAATTTAGGGGGAGGTATTTGTGAGTTCCCAGCATTGTGCAGGAGGCTAGACTAGATGACCCTGGAGGTCCATTTCAACTCTATGATTCCCCTCTTCTATTTTAGTCTCCCAATAATGCTGAGAAGTAGGTTAAGCTGAGAGCCTGCTAGGAGAGCCAGTCCAACATAGTGGTTAAGAGCGGTAGACTCTACTCTGGAGAACCAGGTTTGATTCACTTCTCTACATACAACCAGCTGGGTGACCTTGGGTCAGTCCCAGTTCTCTCAGAGAACACCATGTACCTCACAGGGGGTGTCTGCTGTGGGGAGAGGAAGGGAAGGTAACTGTAAGCCACTCTGAGACTGTCAAGCATGCGGGTTCAATGACAAGTCGAGGTGGATACAAAGACTACGTTTATTGATAGACCGATACTTTGGCTGAAGCCATTTCTTGAGAAGAATGAAACTGATACATTGATACAATAGTTTTAAGGCTTACTTCAAAAGGATTCCAAAGGGGGGGGGGGACGTGGGAGAGCGTTCACACATAAAATATCAAACTGTCTACATTCCCAGGGCGTTATCAGACATTCGTCCTTGTTATGCCCAGATGTCTCATCCTCCCGCAGGAGGATTCATGGGAAGGTGCTGATTGCTTTGTTCCCTTCTCACTACTTCTAAATTACTAGCCATAAAGAGAGGAATTCAGGAAAGAATAACAAACTAACAACATTTGGTTCTCCAGGACAATTCCCAGACCAGCCTCTGGCAGGACCCTAAAACAATTAATTATTGATCAGAATTATCCATGCTTAACAGACTCCAAATGAAGGGCAGGGTATAAATCCATTCTTCTTCTTCCTCCTCCATTTCAAGGTCACCCAGCAAACCTACCCGGAAGAGTGGAAATTTGAAATGGGTTTCCCAGATTGCAGTCTGTGATTTAAACCACTACAACACACTAGCTCTCATTTCTCTGGAGATGTGGGACAGATATTTTTGTGAGGCTTCATCTTCCTTCATCTTCATATTCCATCTCTAAAGGTTCACCGTTTTGTAAAACTCACAACCACAAACTGCTGCTGTTGCCAATACAGTATCAGGGAAGCCTGGTAGGTTCAAAGTTGCATATAACGTGTCGCTAGGAGTGGTGCAACAGGACACGTCTATTTCACGGATTTGTAAAGTAGGGGTGCTAATGCACAAATAGACCCAATCTGGGGGTGGGGAATTATGTTATGAATTCACCTGATTGACTAAGTGAGTCCAATCAAAACCAGTACTGAAACTCTTTATTTATATGCCTCCTTGCATGTGGCAGAACAGATATTGTGCTCCCCAATCCAGTAGGGAACTCACAAATAATGCAGGTGATGCCATGAAAGTGACAGAGAAAGCAAGGGGCCAATTACCGTATTTATTTGAAAGGAAAACAACCCTAAATGTACCCCACTAATGTTGTGTGTGCGAAGCGCTGCCAGGGTGACCAAACTGTGGATCAGGAGCCACATGTGGCTCTTTCGCACAACTGTGTGGCTCTTGAAGCCCTCACCACCCTGTCAGTTGGCTTAAAGAGGGCACTTGTGTCTTTTACCTCACTTCTCCAAGCCAGTTGGCAGCTTAAAGAATGCATTTACAGTTAAAGTTGCTTTATTTCCACCTCTCCCTCCCCCATCTATATGCCCTCCTTCCTTCCTTCCTCCCTCCCACATTCGTATCTTGTGGCTCTCTCTCATCTGATGTTTATTCTATGTGGCTCTTACATTAAGCAAGTTTAAGTATGGCCACCCCTAACCTAGGGTGATCCTATAAATTAATGTCCTCTGGAACGTTCTGTCAGTGACAGCCTTGCAAACTGAGGGCTGTGGTTTCCTTGACTGAGTCAATCCAGCACATGCTGGGTCGTCTTCTTTTCCTGCTGCCTTCAAATTTTCCCAGTGTCTCATCTTCTCATAATCCAGAGGGGTTAGCTGTGTTGCTGCAAAAATAGTAAAGAGCCCAGTAGCACGTTTAAGGCTATCAAATGCATCTGACAAAGAGAGCTGTGTTTCTCAAAAGCTTATGCTACAATAAAATTTGATAGCCTTAAACGTGCTACTGGACTCTTTACTATCTTCTCATAATGTGATCAAAGTACAACAGCCTCGGTTCAGTCATTTCAGCTTCTAGGAAAGAGTTCACATTTATTACTGGACGCACTTCCCACTTGTACACTAATGTAAGACAAACCCACCCCCCACCCCCAACTTTTGACGATGTATCTGGGTGGGGGGGGGGAGGAAACCTAATTTTCCATTTAAGTAAATACCATAAATTCTGTTAAAACAGACAACTCCATCAAGGCTATACCATGCCCAGTTATCCAGGCATGTTACAATTGTAATGCTCTCCTAAACAGTTACACCTGTTTAAGCCCATTGTAGTCAGTAGGTTTAGAAGGGTGTAACTTCTCTTAGGCTTGCACGATTAGCGTGTTAATAGTTTCCAGTTAATACTGGCTTTTTCCTTAATTTAAAACATTGTACGGAAAAACAACCTAACCTGACGACAAAATATCAATACGAGAAAATTTCAATTTAAAAAATCCTATGGATTTCTTTGAACATTTAAGCCATACTTGATGGATCCCCGCCCCCCTCCCCCCCAATCAAACATTTTTATTCCAGCACTGGTTGCTTTTGGGATGCAAGAGTAACATGGATTACTTTTTAAGTTCTGGAGGGATAGCCACACTCGGCTGCTGTAGCAGAATGACACAAAGGGTCTGGTAGCATTGCAAAGACTAAAATTTCAGCATGAGCTTTCACAATTCAGATCTCATTTCCTGAATGCACATGTGCTGGCCCTGGTTAAATCCCCAGCCGGGTTTGGTGGTGGTAGAGAACATTACAAAGAGCCTGGTATAAAGCGAGATGGGATCAAAAAAAAAAGGAATCCAACTGACCCAGAGAGGGTGTGAGACCATTCCCGCCAACAGCAGCAAAGTCAACTAACCGTCAAAGCTAACGGCAGAATGCAATGAGACAGTGGAACAAATGAATACACCGTGAGGGGTGTGCTGTCTAGTAAATGCCAAACAAACATATAAAACCATACTACGCTCTAATTTTTGACATCAGGGAATTTTCCAGAGTAAATTCTTCTGGAAAACTCATGTCTCTGCTTCCTTTCATCTGTCCCCAAGGCAGACAGCTTCTAACTGTGAAAGTTCCAACTTCCGACATTGTCTCTGTTCTCTTCAAGCACTATATTCTCTTTTCTCTTCCCTGTTAAAGCTCCTTTTAAAGAGGGGGGCCAATGCTTCAGCTTTAGGCTTTCCACACCCCTCCACTTGAAGAACACATCGCTTGAGAGAGCAAAGGATTAGTCAAAACCAGCTATTCTGTAAACAAACCAATCCCACCCCTCCCTTTGGGTTGTATAAGCTCACTCCTTATGGGGGGAAAAAAGAGGAACTGCACACAAATCCATTAACAGCATCAGCTACAGAAACACAAGCCAGGGCACCTACCCGGCTTCCGGCCCCGGGATGGCTTTTTGACAGACTCATCTGAGTCGGAGTCAGAATCCGATTTCGGTGCTGGAGCCCTGGCGTTCTCTCTGTCTTCCTCGTCTTCCTCCTCCTCCTCCGAATCCGGCTTGGACTCCGAGTCAGAACCTGATTCTACTTTCTGCTGATGAGTCAAAAAAATGGTGTTAGGCCAGAAATCTGGCATCCAAAGACAGACTTCTGGGGAAAGGAGGCTCTGTTCAGCTGTTTGTGAGTTTTAGCACGCAAATAGACACCCCCACCCCAAGTACTGCACGCCTGAGAAACTGCAGCAGTCTAGGGTGCTTAGGACATCAGGAAGCTGTCCACACCCGTCCATCAACCAGCAACTGGAGTGTCACATTTGGCCCAAGCGTCAAAATTAGTTCAGTTAACTGTGATCTGCAAAAACTGAAGGTATGCCCTTGTTCCACCCCTGTTGGGGAATAGGGGGCTGGGGAGGAGAGACAACCTAACATTAGCTAGCTCAAGATGTCCCCAAAATGCTGTTTCTTGGGGGGAGGGGGAAAGCAAAAAGGGGATCCCTCCCCCAGGAACATAATGAGAAGGAGTCTGCTCCAGGCAGGGGGGGAATCGATTTAAAGCTATGGTATACTGCTAGGCTTCTCCCAGCTTGTGCTGGGCTACCCTCTGGGTTTTCTAGACGTGCTTCTGATCGACTGTTGTCCACTGAGCACCTGTATCTGGCTGTTAGTCTGGCTTTTCTGAAGTCAAGAATCCCCATGTGTGGGGACGGAGGGCAGCTAAAAGGTAAAGGTAGACCCCCCTGTGCAAACACCACATTGTTACCGACCCATGGGGAGGTGTCACATCATGACGTTCCCACAGCAGACTTTTTACGGGGTGGTTTGCCATTGCCTTCCCCAGTCATCTATGCTTTCCCCCCAGCAAGTTGGGTACTCATTTTACCGACCTCGGCAGGATGGAAGGCTGAGTCAACCTTGAGCTGGCTACCTGAACCCAGCTTCCACCAGGACTGAACTCAGATTGTGAGCAGAGTTTGGACTGCGTTACTGCAGCTTCTGCGCCATCGGGCAGCTACCATTTTTAAAAATCTCATGGCACAACCTGGGAGAAACCTAGCAAAATACCATAGTTGGGACAGGCACGAACCTAAATTCCTAACGAATGTTACTAGTTTGTGGCTCGCGAACCAGAGATTTGTGCCTATCCTTGTCCATGGCCCTCCATGTGGTTCATAGGTTCATGATGGGAAGCAGGGGATGGGGAGTGAGGGGGATCAGTGAAATGACTTCTATCCATTTCAGCCTCAGTGCGGGCTGGTGCACCCATAAGATGTTAGGAGGAAACCATTGCACGTCATTACAAGGACCCCTTTCGCTCCTCCCTGCACTTTCAAGCGTTTCCTTTAAATGGCTTTTGCAAGCTGCCCACAAGTCCAAATGGCAATTTCACCTCCTTTCATTCTGCTGCAAGCAGAAAGGAGGAAGGGAAGATCTTCTCCCTCTTCTATTCTGGTCTCGGGAAGCAGCTCCCAGCAAAAAAGTTCATTAAATGGGAAAATTCATGGTTTGTGTGACTTCACGAACCACGACAAAACTCCATTTTCCTGGTTCTTGCCCCAGGGTGGGTTTTTTTGTAGCAGGAATCTTTTGCATATTAGGCCACACACCCCTGATGTAGCCAATCCTCAAAGAGCTTACAGGGCTCTTAGTACAGGGCCTACAATAAGCTCCATGAGGATTGGCTACATCAGGGGTGTGTGGCCTAATATGCAAAGGAGTTTCCTACTACAAAAAAGCCCTGTCCATAGTTCTCTTTACCAGTTATTAATGCAGAAAGTTCAGGCTTGATTTTTTTAAAAAAGTTGTTTTGCATTACAACTTGAGCTTGCTTTGGTGGGGAGGGCAGGATATAAATCAAATAAAATACATAAATAAATTAATCCCTGATCTCTTGTTTCAAAACTGTAGGCTGATGTTTCAGGACAATGTACCAAAACAGAGAGGAACAGTTTGGTAAATGGCTCACATTTATAGAAACCTAACTTAGCAACGTTAACAGCTGTAAAGGTCATTATCATTTCCACCACTATGGTGAAAGAGTTTTTATAACCAGCCAATGAGTAATAAATCTTTTTCTTGCTGTTCTAAATTAAATTTATGCTTTAAAAATACTCGGCTGGTGAACTGCCTGAACTTTCCTCAAGTGGACCGATGCCCAAGACTGACTCAGCTGAAGCAGCTTCCTAACTTGTGAGCATTCCAGATGGCAAAGAGTTAAGCAGTGGGGGCACAGACACAGATGGGAGGAGTCAGAAGAGGGCAGGGACTCCACAAGCCGCTCCCCCTTACCTTTTTCTTCCATCCACCTGCAGGTGCCCTCCGGGTAGCCCGGGGCGGTGGCTTCTTCTCCGGAGTGAAATCCTAGCGGAGGAGAAAAAGTGCTCATTTACAAGGATGTCCCTCCCCCTTGATCCCTCAAAGGAAGCGGTGGTGCAAACTCTGCATCTTTACTAGCAACAGGATCTTTCATGTAAACTCTCCAGCCGCTTCTCATGAGCGTGGTGAGAGTTTCTAGAACTCAGTCATATTCTTGTGCATTGTATTTTTGCTATCTGTCGGGGTCAGTCTCTACAGATAGGGATTTCATTAAACCATCTAGTTATCTGCAGATACGGTTGCCAGCTCTGGGGTCGGAAATGGCAGGAGATTTTGGGGGCAGAGCCTAGAGAGGGTGAGGTCTGAGGAAGGGAGAGTTATAATGCTAGAGAGTTCTCCTTCCAAAGCCGCCATTTTCTCCGGGGGAAATTTTGTTTTAAATATACCACCTGCAGAATAGCAATACTGACCATCGGTGTGTCTGATTCCGTGAAAGCTATCAAAGGAAAACACAGCAAATTCCATAAGATAACCCTGCGCTACATGAAGGAGAACCTCCTTTTACCTGTCCACTGTCTCTGCCCAAAAACCCCATTAGGTAAACGCAAGCCTGGCGTTTGAGGGAGGAGAACCCTTCTCTATCCGCTGCCTCAAAAGAGAGAGCCAGTTTGGTGTAGTGGTTAAGTGTGCGGACTCTTATCTGGGAGAACCAGGTTTAATTCCCCACTCCTCCACTTGCACCTGCTGGAATGGCCTTGGGTCAGTCATAGCTCTGGCAGAGGTTGTCCTTGAAAGGGCCGCTACTGTGAGAGTCCTCTCAGCCCCACCCACCTCACAGGGGGGGTCTGTTATGGGGGAGGAAGATAAAGGAGATTGTGAGCCGCTCTGAGACTCTGATATTCGGAGTGGAGGGCGGGATATAAATCCAATATCATCATCATCATCATCATCAACACTAGACATAATTTTGTTAAGTCTCCCCTTAAAAGAAAACCTGCTCCCCCCCCCCCCCCAATTCAAAAGCTGGAGCCATCATGTGGATGCCTCTGATGGGTCGACTCACTTGGTCGCTGTATTTCTCTGATTCAGAAGAGCTTTCAGAATTCTCCTCCGAGGGAGATGGGCTCGCCTGGTCAAGATCACTTGAAGATTTCCGGGGCCGTTTTGCCGCCGGCATCTAAAGACAAACAGTCACACAAAGAAAGATGTTTATATCTTGGGTGAGAGAAGGATGAGGTCTTCTACTGCCCAACAGTCTTCTGAAAAATTGCCTACATTATTTTTACAATGGTGCGGGGGTCCAGGAATGCTTGGGAGAAAGACAGGTATATAATAAGAAAGAGCAGTCCAGTTGACTATATGGTGTAAAAACGAGCTGCAGATCAAATGGCTGGAGCAATTGCTGGAGACCCCATTTGTGAGGCTGGAATGTGGTCAAAACTGTCGGCTGGGCCCCATCTACTTCAGGCAAACCACACCCACCCCAGCATACGGAGCATGCACTGCCTTCTTCCAAAACTCACTTTCATGGCTAATGGTTTCCGCTTCACGCCACTGTGGTCGCTTCCCTTCTCGGACTCGTCATCGCTTTCCAACTTCTCCGTGGCCCCTCCCTCAGCCCCGACTGCCACCGCTGGCTCCTCTTCCTCTGCGACATCACTTCCTCCACCGACGGGGTCGATGTCGGCAATTTCGCTGTCGGAGGAGCTCACTGGCTGTTGCAATGGGGACAAGGAGGGAAGAAGGGAAATGAATGACTGGAAGTTTGGTGCATACAGACTCATTAACATATCCCCCAATCTCACCTCATGAAAAATGCAGGTGGGAAGAAGACCAAAAGGAGCAAAGTTAAGAAGGAAAGCTTAGGCTACAAGAAGATAGGTAGTGGAGGGAAGAGAACAGGAACCTAAATCTACATCAAGGGTTGATGCAGCATGATGGAGAACTCGTTAAGATTTTTCCACGAGGGAAGACACAAGTTCAGATTTCTTCTTGGCCAAGACAAATCCCATCTCTCCATGCAAGCTATGCCACACGATGTCTTTGTAGCAAAATGGGAAACCCCCTGCCCATGCAAAACACTCAAAGATCCTTGGCGGAAGGATGAGCTGTGAATGTCAAGCATCCCATCCATAAGACCTCAATATTATTTTAAAAGATGATGCAAAATACACTCCGAATCCCATGGATTATGTTTGGCAACCTCCTATGACGCTCGCATGGCTAACTTCCTTCTTTGTCACAGGCAGGGATAAAGTGATACGCAAAACACTAAAGTACAGCATGGTACGATCCACGCACTTAAACCTCCTGAATGCAAGGCACGGGCTTCTCTCTAAAAGAATATAATTCCTCTGTTCAAAGACAGTCAACTTTTGCTCACACACATGAAGATGACTTCTTGCCCAGCTGACCAGCCTCTGTGGCTCAAGATCCCTTAGAACAGGGGTTGTCAACATTTCCAAGGCTATGGGCACCTTTGGAATTCTGACACAGGGTGGTGGGCACAACCGCAGAAATGACTGCCACAGAAAGAAGGCCCAAGTGTAGGAGACAAGCGATTACACACGCACGGAAAAAGAGAATAAAATCAATGCTGCAGTGGGAGCTGCCACCAAAACAGTGTTTTGTTTTGAATTCATGCATGTGTGTGTCTGCACCAGGAAGTCATGGCGACCTCTGATGACTGACCCCTACTGGGGGGCTGGAGGATATTCAGAGAGGTGGCTGAACGGAGCTGCCCCGCCTAGTCAACTGGGTATTTCAAGGACAGTCTCTCATCCAAGTACTAACCACAGTCGACCCCTGCTTAGCTTCCAAGATGTGACGAGATCGGGCTTGCCTGGGCTATCCAGGTCAGGGCTCACCAAATCAATGTTGCTTTAATCTGCACAGCCCATCGGATCTCCAGTGTCCAATCAGAAGCCCAGATGGTGGGTGCCAGGAATGATGTCAGCAGACACCATACTGGGGATCCCTGGCCTTAGAACTCAGGGATCATGACTAACTCTGGGATCATCAGTGCAAAGGGACAGCCACTAAGGCAGGAGTGGCCAAACTGTGGCTCTTTCACACATCCTGCGTGGCTCTTGAAGCCCCCACTGCTCCATAGCCCACCTTGAAGAAGGCATTTCTCTCGTTAAATCACTTCTCCAAGCCAAGCCATCCAGCAGCTTGGAGAATACATTTAGTTAAAGTTGCTTTCTTTCCATCTCTCCTTCCCTTCCCCATCTTATTTTTTTCCTTCCTTCCTTGTCTTACAGCTCTCAAACGTCTGATGTTTATTCTGTGTGGCTCTTACATCAAGCAAGTTTGGCCAGCCCTGCAATGACATGGGTCATCGCCTCCCTCCTCCTACCACATCAAGATTATTAATTATTATTTTAAAAGAGCCTGTTCTTTGCTCTCAATGCTCACCGGAGGTGCACTGTAGCTGGCGTGTGGGTTGTTCTGGATCTCCCACAGTCCTTCATTGAAGCCTTTCCGCTTGTTGGGCTTGCCGTATTTGTCCTTGTATTTCTCATAAGGGAAGAGGTCCTTTGGTCCCAAGAAGGCCCTGAGGGGAAAGAAGAAAACACATACCGTTCAAGATCAGCAATGGAGAGGCTAATGGCAAAAAAGGAGCCTCTCCCTCCAGAGACTGGAACTCACGTCTCGTGGGTGCCAAAGAAGAAAATGGGGTATTTGTTGGGCGGAGGCTTCACGGCGCCGTCAATGATATCATCGATCTGAAAGCAAGAGAGTAAGAGGAAGAATGGTTAGAGGTGATGGCCCCAAGGGTTTGGAAACGAGCTCAGCGTTCAAACCCACTGCCAGCTGGCTGCAAACAGGAGGTTCACTACCCCTGGTATCCTGTGGATGGGCTCCGGAAGGGGAGGCAAGCAACAGAATAAAGCAAGGCTTTTTTTTTTTGTAGCAGGAACTCCTTGGCATATTAGGCCACACACCCCTGATGTAGCCAATCCTCCAAGAGCTTACAGGGCTCTTCGTACAGGGCCTACTGTGAGCTCCAGGAAGATTGGCTACATCAGGGTGGGGTGTCCTAATATGCAAAAGAGTTCCTGCTATAAAGTTCCTGTGGAATTCACTGCCACAGGAGGTGGTGGCAGCCACAAGCATAGCCACCTTCAAGAGGGGGTTAGATAAAATATGGAGCAGAGGTCCATCAGTGGCTATTAGCCACAGTGTGTGTGTGTGTGTGTGTGTATTTATATTTTGGCCACTGTGTGACACAGAGTGTTCGACTGGATGGGCCATTGGCCTGATCTAACATGGCTTCTCTTATGTCCTTAAAAAAAAAGCCCTGGAATATAGGATTTCTAACTGCTGTTTTTCATTTGGGATCTTTGCCTCACCTGACCATGTTTCTGAAACAGGCTTGCGCATCCAAAGGAGCCAAGGCAGAAAAATAGGAAGCCTCTTTCGAGTTCAGTAAAAGGCTGAGGAGACCCCACAGCTGTTAAAAACACCTCTGCTGACAAGACAGGCAGCTAGAAGTGCATCTGGGAGTCTGCCGGCAACTGACTTCTGCAGAGAGCCAAGATTTTCCGCCCCGCCCCCATCCCGTGCTTCCAAGCTTGGCTGCTCTTTCCACTTCTTCTGGATTAGAAGGCTAGGCGGCATCACACCAGGTGACGTTGGATTCCCTTTGGAAGCCTTTAGTCGCCGACCCCTAAGGTAGATACCCGCTACCCAATCAAGCAACTCCCAATGGAACAACTTAGCAAGCACTGCTTATCAGTGCCAGCATGATTTATTTTTTGTCCTTGCCTACTTCCTTCCAATCAGCCTCTAACTGGGACAGATATGTGTGCACTGGATGTAACTGGGTTCCCCAGCAACAAACTGCCTGACCTTCCGCATTTGTCTCTGTAAAAAGTTACCGTCCCACAGGCAGATACCTGCTCCAAACAGTATCCCTCAGAAGCACGTGAGGCAGAATAACTTCTAAAGCAGGGATCCCCAACAGGATGCCCAGTGACAACTGTTTTTGGTACCCGCCTGGTGTTTTTTTGAAAGTGGGCGGGGCCAAGCAGAGCTCTTGCCCAGCAGGGCTTCTGATTGGCTGCTGAGCTTAAAATGACATTATTTCCGTGGCAGCTCTGCCACCACAGTGTTTTGTTACAGCCAGTTTGGTGTAGTGGTTAAGTGCATGGACTCTTATCTGGGAGAACCAGGTTTGATTCAGGACTCCTCCACTTGCACCTGCTGGAATGCATTGAGTCAGCCATAGCTCTCGTAGGAGTTTTTCCTTGAAAGGGCAGCTGCTGTAAGAACTCTCTCAGCCCCACTTACCTCACAGGGTGTCTGTTGGGGGGGGGGGAAGGTAGAGGAGATTGTGACCACTCTGAGACTGATTCAGAGTATAGAGTGGAATATAAATCCAATATCTTCTTCCTCCTCCTCCTCTTCCCCAGTGTATTTTTAAATTACTCCTCTTCTCCCCTGACCTTGGGTTTCCTCTGTGTTTGAGGCTCCGTCTCCTATGGCAGCCATTTCATGGCTGCACCCACCCCACTGTGTCAGAATTCCAAAGGCGCCTGAAGACTCAAAAAGGTTGGGGAACCCTGTTCTAGAGGGTGCATGAGAATTAACTGTCTTGTCTTGTAGCAGGCCTTCAATCTGAATTTGGAAAATAGCATCTTGGCTGTTCAAAGATTTTCGAGAACTGGTTCTTAATAAGCTCCATTTTTCGCCTATATCCTCCATTTGGAACGCAAAGAAGCGGGAGGAATAGGGTTGTTCTCACACGCATACATGTCATCTCAGAAGCAGCAAACGACTGACTTATATATCGGTGGGCTGTAAAGTCCATCTTTCCAAGCGTGAATACACATAACCGGCCTTTCCAAATCTCTCCACAAAGAGGACTGGGGGCTGAATTAACCAGCCACACAACTCAGTGCATCTGTGAAAGAGGCTTGCAAGACTGCCCCCGCCCCATCATCTAATTCAGAAGCAAGACCCTCAGAATTGTAGGAATGAAGAAGAAGATGAAGAAGATATTGGATTTATATCCCGCCCTCCACTTCAAAGAGCCTCAGAGCGGCTCACAATTTCCTTTACCTTCCTCCCCCACAACAGACACCCTGTGAGGTAGATGAAAATATTGGATTTATATCCCGCCCTCCACTCCGAAGAGTCTCAGAGCGGCTCACAATCTCCTTTCCCTTCCTCCCCCACAACAGACACCCTGTGAGGTAGATGAAGATATTGGATTTATATCCCACCCTCCACTCCAAAGAGTCTCAGAGCGGCTCACAATCTCCTTTCCCTTCCTCCCCCACAACAGACACCCTGTGAGGTAGATGAAGATATTGGATTTATATCCCGCCCTCCACTCCGAAGAGTCTCAGAGCGGCTCACAATCTCCTTTACCTTCCTCCCCCACAACAGACACCCTGTGAGGTAGATGAAGATATTGGATTTATATCCCGCCCTCCACTCCGAAGAGTCTCAGAGCGGCTCACAATCTCCTTTCCCTTCCTCCCCCACAACAGACACCCTGTGAGGTAGATGAAGATATTGGATTTATATCCCGCCCTCCACTCCGAAGAGTCTCAGAGCGGCTCACAATCTCCTTTCCCTTCCTCCCCCACAACAGACACCCTCTGAGGTAGATGAAGATATTGGATTTATATCCCGCCCTCCACTCCGAAGAGTCTCAGAGCGGCTCACCATCTCCTTTACCTTCCTCCCCCACAACAGACACCCTGTGAGGTAGATGAAGATATTGGATTTATATCCCGCCCTCCACTCCGAAGAGTCTCAGAGCGGCTCACCATCTCCTTTACCTTCCTTCCCCACAACAGACACCCTGTGAGGTGGGTGGGGCTGGAGAGGGCTCTCCCAGCAGCTGCCCTTTCAAGGACAACCTCTGCCAGAGCTATGGCTGACCCAAGGCCATGCCAGCAGGTGCAAGTGGAGGAGTGGGGAATCAAACCCGGTTCTCCCAGATAAGAGTCCGCACACTTCACCACTACACCAAACTGGCTCTCCACACCAAACTGGTGCGGGGCTCTGCAAATGACAGGATGCAGAAGGGCAGGAGTGTCAAACTCATTTGTTATGACGGCTGGATAAATGAGACCTTGTTGGGTCGGGCCACGTGTGTCATAAAATGTAATGCCAGGTAGCAGACACAGACAAACACAATTAAATATTTTTTAAAAAAACTTAAAATAAAACATGCTTAAAACATTTATCGCTCTTGTGATATTTTGTTCATTTATCAGTCTCTGATAACTGACACCTCTTATTCTGAAATACTGCGTCAAAAACAAGCAACAATGTCTGTACTGTAGCAATCTGGAGTGTGCTGTTCAGGTGTATATCTGTAAGTTGCAAACCTACTTTTGATTTGCTTGAGGGCCTGACAGGGCCTCTGATCTGGGCCCCGGGCTGCATGTTTAATACCCCTGCAGTTACACATAGTGCAAAGTTACAGGTGCCTGGAAGTACTCAATGCTACATTAACCCTCTATGGTTTAGGAGCACAAATGCAGAAGATTTGCGGTCCACCACTGCTTGGGTTGAGAGGGGTCGATCCCATTGTTGCCAAGTCTCCATCAGCAGCACTTTAGGCTGCATAAAGGGAACCCCAGCCTGTAAAAACACACATGGAGTCCAAGTCTATAGCTGAAGAAAATTAGCTATACCAATACAAGATAGCTCTGATCAGAATGGCTCAGGCTAGCCCAGTCTCACCAGATTTCAGGTGTTAAGCAGGTTTGGCCCTGGCTAGTATTAGCATGAAAAAACACCAACGAAGTCCAAGGTTGGTACAAAGAAGCAGGCACCTCTGGTCATCTCTTGCCTTGAAATCCCTACGGGGTTGCTATAAGTATAAATCATTTTCCTGTCTTGAAGATAATATCACAGATGCTTGGTTTTGCAGCTCTCAAATTTATGAATTTGTGTCTGCAGAGAGAACATGCCTCTTCTTCACAACAAAAATGTAACAAATTAACTTAAGAGAGTTTAGAAACCCCAGTCTTACTGGTCCTTTGCAAATCTACACACTCAGAATCAACCCCTTCTTAATTGCTAAACTGCAAGCTGGTCAATGAATATAACATTGTTTGGGTGGAATAAAAAGTAAAGCACCAGTGCAAGCACCAGTCGTTTTCGACTCTGGGGTGACGTTGCTTTCACAATCTTTTCACGGCAGACTTTTTACGGAGTGGTTTGCCATTGCCTTCCCCAGTCTACACTCCCCCCCCCCGCCCCCAGCAAGCTGGGTGGACAAGGAAGAGTTATTAAGACCTATGCGTGAGGAGGGAGGGACAAGCGGTACAAATGAAAGTGAAACTTTTTGAGCAGAATACTCCAGAAATCTTGAGATCTTTATGAATGTCTCCTCATGGAAGGGTAAGCAAACTCAAGAATTCACGTGCTATATCATGTTATTGTTTTGGTTAAAATAAAAGAATTTAAATGATTATCGTTAATGATTATTTTTATCCCTCTAGTAAAGTACAGCAGAAAAGTTGTCCAAATATGAATGATTAACCTATTAAACTGGAGATGGTCCACCTTGCAGTGATTTCGTAACTATCTATATAATTAAAACTAACCTGAAAAGTTGCTATACTAAAATGAAACCATCATCTGGGTTGTAAATATTAAGAACAGCAAGAATAAGTCTTTCTGTAGTAAACTATGATTTAAATCGAGTCTTACTGACTAGTGATTTAAATTATGATTTAAATCAGTTTAATTCAAATCAAATGCACCCTGCTTCAGACTTACGAAAGCTCCTATCCTGCCACAAATTTTGTTAGTGTTTAAGGTGTTTTTGGACTCTTTGCTCGATAAGAATAACCATCTTGATCTGCCTACACAGAAGCAAGGTGCCAACTATTATATGAGAAGGAAGAAGCTTTCCAGAATAGTCAGTTTACAGGCTCAACTCCATGCAAAACCCCATGGTGGGGGGCTGGATAAATTCCCCCCTCCCTTTTATTCTCAGAAACCAAAAAGCTACCTTCAATGATGAGAGGAAGAGATGTCGCCTTACAGCAAGAGTTACTGGCAGCCCGTTCTGTACCGAAAAAATGTCCCCCAACCACAGAATTGGAGGATCTGGAAACCAAAATGTTCCAACATTCCCATTCTAAAACTCTGAGGGTGTGAAAGGATCTGTCATTACAACTATAGATATCCACATATAGGGGGAGATTGGCCCACACAGAGCCAACCCCCCCTTCTACAAGCTTTTGGGGGGGGGGGGAAGCAGAAATATGCAACTTCTTTCCTCTCTTCATGCCCCCATAAACATGATCTTCCCTAATATGGAGGAGGGGAGGTACAGGGGGCAGATATGTGCAATATTTCTGCACCCCCCCCACAGGCCTCCTAGATTCAGATGAAAGTACCTACATTCTTGTCCATAATGATTTCAGAGATGCAACATGCCTATTGCCCAAAGGGTAAATATGCAGAGCTAATCACAAGTTAAATCCAGTAAACTCCACTTCCCAACTTTGGACCATGGAGCACATGCATGAGCTATTAATACAGCTTCCCAGTCCTTCAGCTTTACTCAGTCCAGGCACCCACACCCACAACATGGTGATGGTGAGATACCAAACAGAGTAGGTGCAGCTTCCACCCTTGGTACTGTTAAAGAAGGCTGAAGAAGAACTCACATGGAAGTGTTTGCATATTGAAAGGAAGACTATGGTTTCCTCTTCCCCCACAATGCCGTGAAGAAAGTGAGGGGGACCTCTCAAATTCATAGGACAGGTCGTAGTTATAAACAGCAATACAATTTGTGCATGGGTGCTTTGGTGGCTGTCTTACATTCAGGGTCTCAGGGTCAATATGGTACACAGAAGGGCTCAATCCACAATCTCCATCTCTTGCAACTGCAAAGTTGTGGAGGTTGGGAAAACAAACTGCAAGAAAGCTCACTACTCACAAATATACATACAAGGACACATGAGCCTGCCTTAGTACAGGATCGGACCACTGGTTTATCACAGTCAGTATTGTCTACTCAGACTGGCAGAGGCTCTCCAGTGTCTCAGGATACGTCTTTCACATCTCCTCCTCCCTGGATCTTTTCAGCTGGAGATTGAACCTGAGACGTTCTGCATTCTAAGCGGATGCTCTACCACTTAGCCACTGATCTTCCGGAAATAAATGACTATGGCTGAACAGTTTGGGGCACAGAGGAGTAGCCTTCCTGATGACAGGCAGATGCAAAAACTGCAAAACCTCACCGTGCAGACTGCAGAGAAATGCTCTTCTTTTCTTCCACCACCAAGGTGCTAATGGAGCAGCACAGCATAGGCTTCTGCAGTGCATAATTTTGTGGGGTTTGTGGGCAGCGGGGCTCAACTCTTTCAAAACAAAAACTGGAAATACCTCCCCACCAGTGCTCCATCTAAACTGAAGAGCAAAGTAGGAAAGTTTTAGTCAGAATGTAAGCTTTCATGTGCTCTAAGCACACTTCATCAGACGAGGAATCAGGTACAGAGCTGAGTTAGTGTGTGCTAGCTCAAAGTTTTTTAGCCTTTAGCTCACACATTTTTGTCTTAGCTCATGAAAAATAGCCTCAGAGCAAACTAATTCATGCAGTAGGTCACAATTTTAATGCCAGTAGCTCACAAAGTAGAATGTTTGCTCACAGGACTCCACAGCTTAGAGCAGGGGTGTCAAACATGCAGTCCGGGGGCCAAATCTGGCCCCCGGAGGGCTCCTATCAGGCTCCCGAGCAACTGGCTGTCATCTGCTTCCTTCTCCTACTCTCTTGCTTTCTTCTGCATCACAGCTTGCTTTGCAAGGCTTGCTCAACTGCACAGGAGCTACAGAGCAAAACCTCTCTTTTCTCCACTGGCTGAAACTCCTCCCTTGGGGAGGAAGAATGGGTTTTTCTAGGCTCTCTCAATTGTACAGCAAAGCTACCGAGCCAAGTCTCTCTTCCTTCTATTGACTGAGGGTCTTCTCTCCCCCCCCCCCCCCCAGTCCTCTGGGGAAGGAAGAAAAGAGCCAGAGTTTCCTTTGCCCAGTTCCCTGGATCCCATGGGAGAAATACAAAGAAACACCTTTAAGACCAACGAGTGCTAACATTTTAAGCATGTTTTAAGTTTTTAAAAATATTTGTGTTTGTCTGTATCCTTTATAAAGTTTATGTCTCTGCTAACTAATCTTAAATAGGTACATACATGACCCAGCCTGACATGGCTCAGCCGAACCTCATTTATGTCAAATCTGGCCCTTATAACAAATGAGTTCAACACCCCTGGCTTAGAGGGAGTATTGCTCCTCCCCCACACACATAAATCACAAAATCAAACGGAGAAAGAAACTGCATACTGCAGCTGTGCAGTTAAGAGGGCCCAGGCACCTACAAAGCAAGACCTTGGGTACAGAAGAAGACAAAACCAGATCATTGAATTTCAGAAAAAGGGATTCCACCACTACGTGATGGGACATATACGGCCAATACCGTGCAAAACCTCACCGTATGGAAAATGCATTTCCAATTCATAAGGTGTGGCCAATGCTCCATCAATACTGCCAATCTCATAAAACTCAGAATGATGAGAGAGCAGGAAGACGAACCCCTCAAAAATGCTGGACCAGAGACAGGGCATGTAAGGTCAGCCCCCGCGTGAAGTTGAAAAATAAAACCGGTACCCATCTTGTAAGGTGATCCATTTCAATTTCCCCTAACTGTTCCAGCTCGGGGCAGGATGATCTGCCCTACAAAACAACGCTAAGCAGCAGCACACAGAAGCGATATCTGTGAAAGAACAATGTTAGCAAGTGCAACATACGTTTAGGAGGGCAGGAAGGGCTCAGCAGCCAAGTCAACAATCAAACCTCATGCAAATCTCAACAGCTCAGCCCAACCAATCTTCCTTTTCTCTAACGTACAGACGCAACACCAACAATAATGCATTCTTTTGGTGAACGCAAAAGCTCGCATCCTATCCAAGATAACAGATATATACTAAGCAGCCCCATCGAAGGCCATGGCCAATTGCAAAACGCAGGTGGGATATCCCCAAATGCAGTACCTTTTAACTGCACTACCCTGAGACATGCAAGAGAACCCCTTTCCTCAAAAATAACGGCACATGTACCGGTGCAAGCCCATGCAACATCTAAGAATGCAAAAAACCCCAAAATGCAACCGCGCCACTTTCCCTCCAACACAAAATACAGGTACAAGGTCACCAAACCCGCCGTTATGGCAACGGCCTGTGGGCTGGATGCAAGAGGACTCCCTTCCACCCCAAAAAAAGAACCTTTGCAAAACCTACAGGACCAACCGCGTGCAAAATTTCACAGTGCAACACCACTTTCTCCCATAACAAGATATATAGGGAACAGCTGCAAAAAAAATGTTGGGGGGGGGCGCGGCAGGGGGGACCCCATTCTATGCACTCCCATGCAGCCGCTCCCCAGCTCCTCCCCTGCAGAGCCTTGCCGGGTGCAATCAAAGGGGGTTCACGGGGGAGGGGCGCAGTTGCTGAGTGACTCCCTCCCCGAGTTTCTCACCCACCCGGGCCGGCCAGTGCGGGTATCCCTTCATCTTGGCGAAGACGAGGTCCCCGGCTTTGAAGCCGTGCGGCATCTCGGCGTCGGCGGCAGCGGCAAGAGGCGAGCAGGCCCCAGCCAGGCCTCAGGCTTCGCCAGGCAACGGCGGAGGGGGCGTGGCCGCCGGGCAGAGGGAAGGCCCGAGGGGGAGGGAGCCTGGCGGCTGACCATTTGCCGGCGCGCTCGCCCCGCCTTCAGAAACTCCAGAGTTGATTGGCCGATAGGTTAGTCGCTCGCACAGTCCCCAATCGGAATGCGGGGAGGAAGGGAGAGGAAGGACGGGATTGGGTGGCAGCGCGTGAAGCGGGGAAGAGGGCGTGACCGAGAGGCAGGCGTGAGGGGACGGGGCCAGGGAGGCCTTTGACGTTAGTCTGAGGGGGCCGCTAAGCACATGCGCAGAAGGACTATGGCTTTTTGAGGCCTTTTACGTTCACCCCCAATAAAACTCTGCACATGCTCTAAGGCACCTGTTTAGGGTTTTTTTTTTTAGTATCTTGCTTTTTTAGTATCCTGCGTCCCTTCAAAAAGCACTTAAATCATCAACCTGTTTACTGCAAAGGAACTTCAAGAACAGAATGGAGAGGGAAATCGCTGAATTACAAATTATTATGAAACTTGGAACACCTCCCCAAGATTAAACAGGGATATTGTTTTTCAACTCATTGCATATGCTAAATCCACTTTTACCAAGTAGGGCTATATATCCACAGTATTCCAATGTATTTCTTTTAGAATAGCGTATCAGAATGTTTTTGTATTGACAAACAAGGGATATTGGCTGTTTATCTTCTTACATATACTAAACCCATCTTCCACCATATTTTAATGTATTTTTTTCTAACAGCAAACTAGAATGATGTATATATTTATGTTACATATTAAAAGGTAAATTAGTTGGACAGAAAAACCTGGGAAAGAAATGCCCTTATTTTGACCCAGGCTTATTAGCAATATCATCATCATCACATTTTATTTATATTCCGCCCTCCCCCGCCATGGCAGGCTCAGGGCGGCTAATAATAGAATAATTAACAGACATTCTCACATTCTGACATGTTACTGTTTTATTGGTTTCCCATGCTAATAGAACCCAGATCAAAGGTTTTCTACATTTGTTAATTTTACTATTCTGCTATTGGATTTTAACTATGTACCACTTTGCGTTCTAAACCCCACAAGCTATATGTCGCTCTGTTTACTGTACCTCATCCCTCTTCTGATGAAGTGTGCATGGACACGAAAGCTTACCTGAATAAAAGTTTGTTGGTCTTAACGGTGCTACTTGACGCCTGCTTTGTTCTAATATTTTTCCTCAGAGAGAAAGACACCACCCAAGACAACACAGAGCTTTTGAGATCTGTTTCAGTTTAAGGCACTGTATTTGGTAAAGAGACAAGGGGAGCCAAATCATGTTATTTTACATAGTGGAGAACAGGTGGTCACTTCTCTAGCAAATTCTCTTTGGCAAATCAGTTTTCCTGGAGCTGAAGGTTCCTTCTCTTTGGCAGCTAAATTTAGAATTTCCCCACTATTCCGTTGACTTCAGCTAGGCTGACACCTAACTTCCAATTTTGGTAGTATGACATTTCTCTTGCTGCCTCTTCCCAGAGAGTGACATGTTTTGTGATAGGAAAACACTGCACTAAATGTTCAACACTCCCAGTGCCATTTTGTTGCCCTTTCCTTTGTTCTATGACTTTGTCGAACAACTTTTTTGTTCTACAGATTTCACACTTGGCAACGTCTCTATCACTCCGGTTTAATCTGTGGTGCTTATGTTATTCCATCATAAATGCGCAGTTTGTGTTTGACCACCATGCTTGGAAACAATTTTATCCCTTCCCTGAGGTTTTTGCGGAGCCTGGGGAAGACAGGAATCTTTGTTGGGTACAATGTCAGAAAGTCCACCCTCGATAGCATCCATTTCCTCCAGGAAAACTGATTTCTGTAGTTGAGATGAGCTGTAATTCCAGGGAAATCCAGAGATCCCACCTGGAGGCTGGCATCCCTAGGTGACAACCTAGGGCTGCCAAGTCCAATTCAAGAAATATCTGGGGACTTTGGAGGTGAAGCCAGGGTGTGTCTTTCAAATATCTTTTCTCCATTTAGAAACAATTAAAGATAGGGGCACCTTATTTGGGGGCTCATAGAATTGGACCACCGGTCTAATCTTTTTGAAACTTGGAGGGTCTTCTGAAGAGAGGCATTGAATGCTATGCTGAACATTTGGTGCCTCTACCTCAAAAAACAGGCTCCTCAGAGCCCTAAATACCTGCAGATCAATTCTTCATTAAACCCTATGGGAATCATTCTCCATAGGGAATACTGGAGTGCCCAGCAAACATTTCCCTCCCCTCACCCCGCTTTCAGATGACCCTGAAAGCCAAACCAGGGTATCCCCTGCCCACCTGGAGACTGGCAACCCTATGGCAACCTGCAAAAGTGTCTTTTCCGTTGTGGCATCAAAACTTTGGAACTTCCTCCCCAGGGAATCTTGTCTGTCTCCCTCTATCAGAGTCTTTCGCCAGCAGGTGAAAACTTTTAAAATTTCATCTGTGTTGCGTATGTGGACTAATGTATCAGTTAGCAGTGGAGTTCCTGCCTGGCTCATTGGAGCCTGTAAGACTGAGCTTGGGGACTCAGGAACAAGGGGCAGTAGGATCCAAATCCCTGCTGCCCTGCTCCAATCACGGGCCCCCTGCTGGTTTGAATGAACCAATGGCATCCTAGCACGGGAACACATCGCAGTCAGTCTTTTAGTTCAACCATTACCCTGCTGTAACTAATTAGGGTTGTCAATCCCCAGGTGGAGGCAGGGGATCCCCCGGTTTGGAAGCCCTCCCCCCGCTTCAGGGTCATCAGAAAGCGGGAGGAGGGGAGGGAAATGTCTGCTGGGAACTCTGTTATTCCCTATGGAGATTTATTCCCATAGAAAATCATGGAGAATTGATTCGCAGGTATCTGGGGCTCTGGGGGGGGCTGTTTTTTGGGGGTAGAGGCACCAAATTTTCAGTATAGCATCTAGTGCCTCTCCTCAAAATACCCCCCAAGTTTCAAAAAGATTGGACCAGGGGGTCCAATTCTATGAGCCCCAAAAGAAGGTGCCCCTATCCTTCATTATTTCCTATGGAAGGAAGGAATGGAAAAGGTGCCGCCCCTTTAAATGTGATGGCCAGAACTCCCTTTGGAGTTCAATTATGCTTGTCACAGCCTTGATCTTGGCTCCACCCCTAATGTCTCCTGGCTCCACCCCCAAAGTCTCCTGGCTCCACCCCCAAAGTCCCCAGATATTTCTTGAATTGGACTTGGCAACCCTATAACTAATAAACAGGCTGTGATCACTGCAACCTTGTCTCCTCCATGCTTCGAACCCACTATATTATAATCTGACATTCCCCCAATAACATTTTTGGCCATCCTAGTGTGAAGTGTCTTTAATTGAATTTATTATTTATAAATGTAACAGTAATTTTTAATTCTCTACAAAATGTTGTTAACATTCGCAGGCTTGCAGACACCGATTGGGTGGGAAAGTGGCATGAAAATGTAAACAAATCAATATTTTGGTTGGCCCCGAAAATAAATGGCTTGATTTTTGCCTGTGAGAGTGAAAGAAAAATGGTAAGTCCTGCACATCCGATGTATGCAAATGCCATTCAGCTCCATGGGTGTGATGCTCTAGCAGCTGCTGGCTCTCTGCTTATGAGAGGGTCTGACTCACTTTCCCCTTTTGCTTGAGGCCCCAAAATTGCTGCCATGCAGGCCTCTGCTTGCATAGTACGCCTCCAGCTTCAACGGGCAAAGGTGTTTTCACACCTGAGATTCAAATGAATGACACAAACCCTCATTTGCATGACAAATGTCAACCTGTCCGCTTTCTCATTGGACAGATTTTAAATCTGAAGAAAACCCTCCGGGATTTATTCCCTCCCTGGATCTCTGACAGTGATGCTATATTGGTTGTTCAGAAGCTGCATTTGCAATTTTACTAAACCACATCGGAGAAAGTAGGTCTTACATTATGAGGTTCAGCCTTGTGACTAGGATTGCCAACTGCAAGTTGGAAAATTCTTGGAGGTTCGTTCTGGCCTTCTCTCTAGAGGCTAAATTCAAGGCCTATATTTCAAAATCTGTATTTATTTATTTAGGCTTATATCCTGCCCTTTCCGCAAGAAGGCTCAGGGCAGATCACATCAAAAGTCAAGCAATTAAAACAGTAAAAAGCCAATTGCAGTTACAAGAACAGCAAAAGTCAAGCAAAACATCAAAAGTCAAGCAATTAAAACAGTAAAAAGCCAATTGCAGTTACAAGAACAGCAACTACAAACAGAAAATTTTAAAACCAAATTTAAAACCAGACTTTAAAACTCTGCTTAGACAGTGATCTGAAGGCCCATTGGATCCCGAATTGTGGGAATGAAAGGGGGGAGGCCCGGGGCTTTTTTGGTAGAAAAAGCCCAGCAGGAACTCATTTGCATATTAGGCCACACCCCGATGTCACCATTGTTTCCCACAGATCTTTTTTGTAGAAAGCCCCCAGCAGGCTTATTTGCATATTAAGCCATACCCCCGGATGCCAAACTAGCTGGAACTGCGTTCCTGTGCGTTCCTGCTTTAAAAAAAAAAAAAAAAAGCCTCTGGGGAGGCTTAATGGCAAGTGTGTACTTCTATTTTAAGTGCATTTGTCTAATAACATTGAGTTGTTTTGTTTAATTAATCTTTATATTGTTTCTGCTCAACCTAATTCAGTTTTTCTGTTGGGTTTCCCTCCATTTTGGGGTGTGGATTTGGGGGTGGAGCCTGGGGAAGGAGGGATTTGGGTAGAGGAGGGACCTCGATGGCGTATAATGCTATAGAATCCACCTTCCAAAGCAGCTCTATAGTCCAGAGGAATAGCTCTCTGTCATCTGAAGCTTAGTCATCATTCCTGGAACTTGGCAATCATAGGTAGGACATAGGGGTAACTGGGAGAAACCACCACAGTTCCTTCACTTGAATCTCCTGGGAGAAGGGTTCCCAGCTCTGAGTCACAAAATACCTGGAGATTTTGGGGGTGGAGAGATACGTCAGGGTTTGGAGAGGGGAGGGACATCAGCAGGGTATAATACCATAGAGTCAGCGTTGGATCTAGGGGGGACAGAGGGAGGTGCTTGCCCCAGGCGCCAATGGAGGGAGGGACGCCAAATTGGGCATGGAGTCCATTGTATTCTACAGAACCATAAGACAGAATGGTTCATAAGGGGGAGATTTTTTTTTTATTTTGCCCCCCCCCCTCAAAAAACATGTAGATCCGGTCCTGCCTAGAGTCGACCCTCCAAAACAAACATTTTCTCCAGGGGAGGTCAGTTGCAATAAGAGATCTCCAGATGCCACCTGGAGACTGGCAACACTACAACAGCCTCATGCACACCTCTGCGCTGAAGTCGATGATGTGGAGTCAAAACCATTGATCTCTAAGTGCTTTCCTCCTCCTCAGCTCGCTAGACTGCTTCCCAGGCCTGCTGAAAAATCTTTTCTCCGACGGTGCTGTGGATCAGTCCTGGGACTTCGGGCTTGCAGAGCACGGACCACCGTCTTGTGGCTCTTCCTGCACTAAGTCAAGACCCAGTTATTGCATACATGTGCAGCCCCTCACAGGCTTTGAGCAATCTGCCTGAGGAGTTCGTAAGAACCTGGACTTAGCAAACACAGACATCAACCAGCTTAGCAAAACTTAGGAAGACTGTGTCCTCTCATAACATAAAAAGAGTCCTGCTGGATCAGAGCAGTGGTCCATCAAGTCCAGCATCCTTTCTCACACAGTAGCCAACAAGTTCCTGTGAGGTCCAAGTAGAGTTGCCAGGTCCCCCTTGGCCACCAGCAGGGGAAGGGGGAGGGGTGTAGAGTTGCCAGATCCAAGCTGAGGAACTCCTGGGGATTTGGGGATGGAGCCTGGGGAGGAAGAAGAAGAAAAAGAATTGCAGATTTATACCCTACCCTTCTCTCTGAATCAGAGACTCAGAGCGGCTTACAATCTTCTTTATCTTCTCCCCCCACAACAGACACCCTGTGAGGTGGGTGGGGCTGGAGAGGGCTCTCACAGCAGCTGCTCTTTCAAGGACACCTCCTGCAATAGCTATGGCTGACCCAAGGTCATGCTAGCAGCTGCAAGTGGAGGAGTAGGGAATCAAACCCGGTTCTCCCAGATAAGAGTCCGCACACTTAACCACTACACCAAACTGGCTCTCTCTGAGGACAGGGACCTCAGTGCAGTCCAAGGTCAAAGAGCCCACCCTCCAAAGCATCCACCCTCTAGGGAAACTGATCTTTGTAGCCAGGAGATGAGCTGTAATTCCAGGGATCCCCAGGTCCCACTTGGTGGGTGGCATCCCTTGGTCCTATAACAGAGCTGAGATGCCAAGGCCATCCTCCGAGGTTGTCTCCTGGCACTGCAAAACAGAGGTTTAGCCACCCTTTAGTAACCCTGGCTAGTAACCACTGATTTCTCTTCCATGAATCCGTTTCATCCCCTTTTAAAGCTGTTTGTGCTCATGGCCATCACTACATCTTCTGGCAACAAATTCCACATTTTAGTCACTCGTATTGAAGAAGTATTTTATTTATTGCTCTCAGCTGCTAGGACATTGTATGCGCAGCTGTGGAAACAAGAAAAAATACCAGAGAAATGGATTATGAAAGTTTTATTGTGGAGTGAGATGGACAAACTAACTAGAACTCTAAGAGACTATGATCTAGATATATTCAAAAAGGAGTGGAAGAAATTTAAAGGATATATGGAGAAAGAGTCGAATGTAAAAAGACATTGGACAATTTTTTAGTATTGATGAGGGGGAAAAAAATATTGAACGTTGATCAGTTAGTGGTACCTTTAGTATTGAACTTAAATATATAACTTCGGGGAAGTCAAACAAGGGAGGGAGGGGGGATTGAAATATCATATGGGTTAGTACAGGAAATTTATAATTAAGTTTTGTAACCATATGTTATCAATAAATTGTTAAAACACAAAGAAAAAGTATTTTATTTGGTCTGTTCTGAATCTACTGCCCATCTCTAATGACTGGTTGCAATTTCCCCACCTAAGACAGCTTCTGAACCAGCCACAGCGGGCTTCTGAACACAGATAGAAACTCAGGGATCAGACCCTGCTACAAAACCAGTTCAGGGTGGTGCTGGGATTACAATATCTCCGGGCAACAGAGATCAGTTCCCCTGAAGAAAATGGTCGACTGAGGGGTGACTTGGTAGAGGTTTACAAGATTATGCATGGAAAAGAGAAGGTAGAGAAAGAAGTGCTTTTCTCCCTTTCTCACAATACGAGAACTTGTGGACACTCAATGAAATTGCTGAGCAGTCAGGTTAGAACTGATAAAAGGAGGTACTTCTTCACCCAAAGGGTGATGTTGTATAGTGGGTTCTATGCACCGATGAGTCGTGGTATGAGTGATAATAACTTTATTTGGTACAGCATGGTATAGGGTTGCACAATCAAGACTGAGAACTAGGCCAGCGAGGCCAAACTTATATACATCTCTGGGTTCTCATGCAAGCACATTATTGGGTCATTCAAACCATCGGGGGCTTGTGATTGGTCCTGGGTGGCAGAGATTTGGATCCTGCAGCCCATTGTTCCCAGGTCCCCAAGCCCAGTTCATATGGCTCCAATGAGCCAGGCAGGAACACCCAAAGTGTTCACTTGAGTCCACATACATAACAAGCGATTAACACATGGAATTCACTGCCACAGGAGGTGGCGGCAGCTACAAGCATAGACAGCTTCAAGAGGGGATTGGATAAGCATATGGCGCAGAGGTCCATCAGTGGCTATTAGCCACAGCTTATCATTGGAACTCTCTGTCTGGGGCAGTGATGCTCTGTATTCTTGGTGCTTCGAGGGGGGGGGGCACCGTGAGAGGGCTTCTAGTGTCCTGGCCCCATGGGTGGACCTCCTGATGGCACTTATTTTTTTTGGCCACTGTGTGACACAGAGTGTTGGATTGGATGGGCCATTGGCCTGATCCAACATGGCTTCTCTTATGTTCTTATGACTCTATGGCATTACATTCTATTGAATTCTCTTCCCTTCCCAAGCCCCATTCATTCCAACATATATCAGTTCACCTGAAGAAAATAGCAACTTCAGAAGGTGGACTGTATGGCATTATATCCAATGGAAGTTCCTCCCCTCCACAGGTTCCACCCCCCCCCCCAAAAAAAATCTACAGGTATTTCTCAACTAGGGTTGCCAAGTCCAGTTCAAAAAATATCTGGGGACTTTGAGGGTGGAGCCAGTAGACATTGGGGGTGGAGCCAGGAGCAAGGTTGTTTGTGACAAGCATAATTGAACTCCAAAGGGAGGTCCAAAGGGAGATAGAGGAGGGACGATGGCTCAGTGGTAGAGCATCTGCTTGGTAAGCAGAAGGTCCCAGGTTCAGTCCCCAGCATCTCCAACTAAAAAGGGTCCAAGCAAGTTGGCATGAAAAACCTCAGCTTGAGACCCTGGAGAGCCGCTGCCAGTCTGAGTAGACAAGACTGACTTTGATGGACCAAGGGTCTGATTCAGTATAAGGCGGCTTCATATGTTCATGTGGCCATCATATTTAAAGGGACCACACACCTTTTAAAGGCCTTTCCTCCACTGGAAATAATGGATAGGGGCACCTTCTTTTGGGGCTCATAGAATTGCACCCCCTGGTCCAATCGTTTGGATGTGATGTGATGCTGAAAATTTGGGGCCTCTGCCTCAAAAAACACCCCCCCCCCGAACCCCAGATACCTGCAGATCAATTCTCCATTATACCCTATAGGAATCAGTCTCCATAGGAAATAATAGAGTGCCCAGCAGACATTTCCCTCCCCCCGCCTCGCTTTCTGATAACCCTGAAGCAAGGAGAGGGCCTCCAAACTGGATGATCCCGTCCAAACCAGGGGGTTGGCAACCCTATTCTCAACTGAGCTGCCAACCCTAAAGGTAGGGCTACAAACTCTGGGTTGGGAAATTCCTGGAGATTTGGGAGTGGAGCACAGTGAGGGTGGGGTTCAGGGAGAGGAGTGACAGTTGTGAAGTATAGTGCCATTTTCTCCAGGCAAACCAATCCCCATTGTCTGGAGATCAGTTGTAATAGTGGAGAATCTTATTGGAGAATGGCAGTTCTAGCTCTCTCCTAGAATCTAAAGGCGCATTTTCCCTTCAATACAGACACCCATTTGCCAGTGTCCTTCAGCTAGATGGGAGACTCACCTCTTCCAGCCATCATGGCCACTTGAACCAAACCTTTTCCTGACATTCAAGCCCTATTGAGAGGGTTAAAAAGTATTACCATTTCCCTTGTTCAGGGCTCTGATTTCCCCAAGGCATACCTCTTTAAGCCAAACCTATAAGACAGAAGCAGCCGTAAATGCCATTCTCCTTACAGAATTGCTATGGAAACTTTCAAGAGCCTGCTTTGTCCAATGTGATATCTGGCTGAATCTGAGATAATCTCTATTTTACAAATTAAAACTGGGACTTAAAAAGAAAATCAGGACATTTCATGAAAGAAAACTGGGATTCTCCTCATTTAGCCTCCAGGAATCTCTGCTCATTGCTCCCTGTTAGTCATGACTGATTGCAATCTAGAAAATTACCCATTACCTTTCCCTTTTGAAGAAATCTTTGTTATTTTGACCTGCCTTTTCAGTGTTGTAAAAATTGATCTTGAAACAGATCAAACTCCACGCAAGGTTCTGGTAGAATTGTTTGTTCATCTTCAAGGTGCTGTTTGTTTTTGCTGCTCCTCCAGAATGAGACTGGCACCACTCAAAATGCATTTAACATCATCTGCTATCCAGACAAGCACTGAGGGGAACATAAGAGCCCAGCTGGATCAGACCTGTGGTCCATCTAGTCCAGCATCCCATCCAATAACAGGGCATAAATGCCAAGGCTTTCCCCTGATGTTGCTTCCTGGCAATGATATTCAATGTTGGATCATGTGTGATTTTTTTCCCTCAGGCAGATCTGAACAAGCTCTCTTTCTCTACTCACTGGCCGCAACATCCAATGGAGTTTCCCCAGTCTAATGGCTCACTTTTAACTCTCCATATCATCTCATCAGTGACTGTTGTTAAAAACCATGAAATGTGTCTCTGAGGGATGCATGCAAGGTCAAAAGTGCTCATCGGTTATGATGGGCAACTCTTTCATCAGGATTGCCACCATGGGCACAACTTCACTGCAAGGTGTTAGAGGCTACAAAAGCTTTTTGAATACCTTTTTTTTGGCATTTGGGTTTGCAATATTCTTTGTGAATATCGTGCGGTTTGCTTCTGTAGAAAAGTCCAGCTGATTCTCAAAGGCAGCAACTGCTTGGGAAACATGCAACAGGGATAATCTCAATAAGCTATTTGAACCATTTAATAAAAAGATATGAGGGGAAGCAACATTAAAACACAATAACTAATGAATTACAGTAAGACTACAGCAGGAGGGTAGGGAGGGTTGTGTCAGTGCTCAGCCCTTTATTACACGCCCAGGGAAATGCTGTTTGTCACTTTGGGATCAGGGAGCAATTTTTCTCCAAGCCAGTGATCCTGGAGGGTTTTTTTTGGGGGGGGGGGCATCTTTTGGATATGGAGCAGGGGTCACTAAGTGTGGGAGAGAAGGTATTTGTGAATTTCCTGCATTGTACAGAGGGCTAGACTAGATGGTCCTGGAGGTCCCTTCCCACTCTATGATCTTGCTTTTATTGCAACCAAAGATAACAAGAAAGGAGCATAGCACAATTTTGATTCTTTAACACCTGGGTGTCACTTTGAAGGACCTTTTGGATATGGAGGTTCCTCAGCCACCTGTCCTCCATGAAACTCCTTAATTCCCTTTTAAAATTATCTATGCCTGTGGCCATTATTACACCCCCTGGCAGCTATGAGCGAGATTTGAGTCCAGTATCAACTTAAGAGACTAGCAAGTCTTCCAGGACATAAAATTTCTACACTCAAAGTTTCCTTTTTATCTGTACCACAGAGAAGCTGGCATGCCTAGAGCGGTCATCCAGCCCTTTAATACTACTACTTCTCCTCCCCTATACAATACCTGCAGAGCCAGAAAATGTCTGGTTCTGTGTCACTTACTTGTCATACTGTCTTATTTTAATCTTATCTTAATTTATTATTCCATCTCTGGGCCTACTTTTGTATTGATGTATATAATGTGCCCAAGTGGAAACTGCCGCCTGTGACATATATGTTGTTTGTTTTATTGTATCCTATGGTTTTGGCTTGTAGTTTTTAATCGTTCTGACTTTTATTGTTATCCACCCTGAGCCCACTCGTGGGAAAGGGCGGGATCTAAATTAACAAAAATAAAAATAAGTAAATAGAATCGATATAACAGAAATAGGGAGAAATATAATAGGGTGGAGAGAAAACGTCCCGCCGTCTGAACTTCTTAATAAAATCACGAGAGTTTCCAACAGTACTTAACTCCTCAGGCGCGTAAGGATGTTTCGCTATCCTCTTCGGCCTTTATGGCAAGACTTTTAAAAACCGTAACACTAATTTCCGCTTTAAACCGGAAGTGGTCTTAAGGAGTAGGCCGCCGTTCCTCTCTATGCTCCTTTCTGACCGGGAATGCCGCCCGTGACACAACATGGCGGCGTCACGTGACCGGAAGCTCCCGGTCGTTGATGCAGCCGGAAAGGCCGGGCGCGTTGTTTTGTTTTGCCTTATGTGGGCTAATTGGGGGACAGGGATTGGGCGCGCGGAACTGCCAGTCGCGGCGCCGCCATGAAGAAATTCTTCCAGGAGCTCAAAGCAGACTTGCAGTTCCGGACGGCCGGGCCGGGCCAGAAGCTCACCGAGTCGCCTAGGTAACCGCGCCTGGGACCAGAAAGCTTCGAGGGGGAGAGGGAGGAGGGAAATGCCTGTGGGGGTGGGAATGTAGGGGTGATAAGGTATGTGGTAAGGTGGGAATGTAGGGGTGATAAGATACAAAGGGAGAGCAGGCTTGGGACCTGTGCAAGAAAGGGAAGAGAGATGGAGTTGGGGGGCTGTGGGGTGAGTAAAGGAGAAGGGCTGGGAGTGGCGGGGGGAAGGGAGAATAGTACCACCAGGAGACTAAATTATTGGAGTGGTGTAGGGAGTGTGGGAGAAAGGCAGGGACTGTAGCGTTTATTTGCTTTATTTATATCTCACTTTTCTCCCCAGAGGGGCTTATATCACTCTCCTCCCTTCTGTTTTATTTTCGGAATAATACTGTGAGGTGGGTTAGGCTGAGAGGGTGTGACTGGTTTAGATAGCTTCCCTGGCTGATGGGATTTGAATGTGAATTGCCCTCGTCTGGCTCTTTGAATGCCTCTACCTGTCTGGTGAAATAATAGAGCATCTTCTTGGCAGGCAGACGGTCCCAGGTTTAGGCTGTAGTTTCTCCAGTCAAAAGGGAAACGCCTCTGACCCTGGAGAGCTGCTGCCAGTCTGAGTTGTGGTCTGATTTGGTATGACAGTTTTGAATGTTCATGAACTTTTTTTCTTCTTGTGATTCCTGGGCCGAAGGATGTCTGTCTGGCTTCGATGAGGGCCAGGGCCTTTTCAGTCTGCGTCTCTACCTGGTGGAATGAGCTCCTCTTGGAGATTTGGGCCCTGTGGGACCTCTCCAAGTTCTGCAGGGCCTGTAAGACGGAGCTCTTCCACCAGGCTTTTACTTGATCCAACAGACATCCTATGAAGTCATTGCTCCCTTAGTACTCAAGCATAGGTGCTCAAGCTATGTTAAAAGCTTCCAGCCTACATGATGTTGTGTGGTTTATTATACCGTTTACTGTTCTCGAATCTGATCGACATATCTGTGGTTATGATGTTTTTGAAGTGATTCATTTTAATGTTGTAAGCCGCCCTGCGCCCGCTTGCGCAATAGAGCGGGATATAAATGGAAAAATTAAATTAAATTAAACTGCCTCTCTTCTTGGTCTGTCTTTACATTTCAATCCTAGCCGTCTTCAGAGCTGGGCTAGCATACGTGGGTTTTCTTTTCCTGTTTTTATCCTCTCAGCAACTCTGTGGAGAAGACTAGATGGAGATGACAGGGGCTGGCCCAAGATCAGTCATTGAGCTTCCATGGCAGCATGGAGTTTTGGACCTTGGTCTCCCAGAACCTACTGTGACCACTATGCAGCACTTGTTCTTAGTTTTGAAACTCCAAGGGACAATGAACATTTGTAGTGGTCGGTGGAGTGGGAGAGTGATGAAAAGGTGGGGAAATAAATTAAAGCGGTTTTGAAGTAAGCAGTTTTGAAAGATAATATGGTAGAGAAGTTCTGAGAGACTGCCCATATGTTGGTAGTAAGGATTATGGTTATGCGGTATGGAAAAGGGAATTAGTGGCTGTGGGATGAAAGAAGACAGAATGAAAGGCATCTGGTCGTAGTAAGGACAGAAGGTGGGAGCATGGGAAGAAAATTCTACTGATGGGGCAGTGGCTGGGGAGGAATAAATTGTGCTTTGGCAGAAGGCGGTGACTTTCCATGAGATGGAATGGCAGGCCAGAGAGATCCAACTGGCAGCAAGGATAAAAAAATGTGAGGACCAAAGAAGGAAGGAAGGAAGGAAGCAAGGAGTGTGGCTTCCTGGGGTTTCCCCCCCCTCCTTGCATGATTGTCTTGTGAGAGTGGCTTGGTGGAGAAACAGTAACTATCTTCAGTTAGTCCTGTGTCTTTCCTAGCACAACAGGAAAACTGAACACAGATTTTGTCGGCCATTCTCTCTGTCCAGCAGGTAGGAGTATGAGCTAGAAAGGCTTGATAGGCTGAACCTGAGATAGGGAGTAATGGAGACACTGGGAGTTAGTGAGGCAGGTGAGGTATGGAGGACATTTGTCTGCATTTTATCCTGCTGTTCCTGTAAGAAGCTGAAGGCAGCATCCATGATTCTGTCCATCTCTGTATAGCTTCCACCATAACTCTGTGTGAGGTAGACTCATCTGAGAGAAAGTGACTCTTTTGAGGTTGCCCAGCCAAATGTCATGGTCAAGTGGAGATTTGAAACTGGGTGTCCCAGTCCAGCGCTTAAAGCACACAAAAGAGGATGGTTAAGGAATGAAGGAATGTTTGCAGATCTGTGGTTGTGCACGTAGAGTAGAACATTGCTGCGGGTGGGAAACAGAGTGGATGGAAACCAAACGGTCAGTCTAGAGCCCCTTTCTCTCCCACCAGAAGAAAGTGATCTGCGCACCAGGGCCCTAACTTATGTCTGCTCGCCATCCAAGCCATAGCATGTATCTATGAGGTGTGTTTCAGAAGAGTGGTTCCACATCGCTCTTGTGAGTGAGCCAAGTGTGGGTTAAGGTGACTTGAGGGGGTCACTGGCTAATCTGATGCCTGCTGTTCCTTCCTGACCTGGAATGCAGTGGCCAGTCGGGCCTCAATAGCAAAGCAGAAACATTTTGCTTTCCTTCTCAAGCCACCCCTCCTCCATCTCCAGCCACGATAAATCTCTTAATACAATTTACTTACGTAAGAACGATCAGCCAATCCCAGCAGAGGCCTTCAAGATGGCTTACATAACCTTAAAAGATACTTGGCAAAGGCCATTAGAGCACCTGTTTTTGGAATCCTGAGAGGCATGTTGGAAAACTACAATCACAAAATCTTTTAGGGTTCCTCTCCTCCAGATTTCAGTCCATCCAAGTTCCTGGGCTGCTAAGAAGTTGAAGATTCCCCCTCCCTCTTTCATGGCAGTGGGTCACCTCTGACCCCTTTGTGATGCTGAGGGAGGGAGAGGTTGTGACATTCTTGGGGGCCCTGGTGGCTGGGGAGGGCCCCACACTGTACTGGCTGCTTTGCTCAACCTAAGTTTAGCCCCAGAATGAGCTGAGTGCACTCCATTGATATATATGCCGCCCTGTCCTGATTCCTGGGTACTGTCTTGTAGTTTTCCTTGGAACAGCTTGCTCTATATGAACAGGTTTGTAGCTCTCTTGGGGGAATGACAAAGGAGACCAGGAATTAATCTTATCTGTAAGCACCGATCCCTGCTCAGCCTGGTGTTTTCTGAGGGGGAGAGGATCCTGGCCAAGTTGGCCCAGGCATTTGAATAGTTGGTTGCCTGCTCACTTAGGGTGGTCGTTGCTTGGCTCTAGTGGAGCAGGGGAGGAACCTTTCCTAAAGTTGTTTTGTCTTTGTGTTCTGTTTTCCCTTTCAAATCACAAGTGACTTAGATCCATGTAGTGCTGGCTATCTAATAAAGCCTTGTTTGAGGCAATAGAATAATGTAGGAGTCAAGTAGCACCTTTAAGACCAACAGAGTTTTATTCAGAACATAAGCTTTCATGTGCTAGAAGCACACTTCATCAGACAATAGGCTGGAATGGCAAATAGTCCTTAATATAGAGAGAGTGGGCAGTGAGTTAGTATACAAAATCATGGGAATGTTTGTTAGCAGATTAAGAGGGTCTGGTGATTGTTGGTTTATGTTAACTGGGCTGCATCAATGAGTGGGCAATAAAAGACAGGATAGCAGATTGATGTCTATGTGAAGTGTCATAAATAAGATAGACATCAATCTGCGGTTCTGACTTTTATTGCCCCCTTGTTGATTCTGACTTTTATTGCCGCCTTGTTCCCGTCCTCTCCCCACAACAGACACCCTGTGAGGTAGGTGGGGCTGAGAGAGCTCTCCCTTGAGCAGAACAGCTCTGAGAGAACACGTGGCTGACCCATCAGAAGCTTCATGTGGAGGAGGGGGGAGTCAAATCCGCTTCTCTCAGATAAGAGTCTGTGCATTTAACCACTACACCAAACTAGCTAGTGCTCAGTACATGTTAAGTTATTCTTTCCTGGCAGATCATGGGATCAGTTATTAGGGATCTCCTGATTTTTAATTGCCATCCCCCCTTGCCAGTCACATTCTTACGTTCATAGAAGTTGGAAGAGGCCTCCAGGATCACCTAGCCCTACCTCCTGCACAGTGCAGGGAATCCACAAATACCTCCCCCCACATACACACACATCCCCAGTGACCTCTGCTCCATGCCCAGAAGATGGCAAAAACTCCAGGATTCCTTGCCAAACTGGCCTGGAGAAAAATGTTGTTCATTCTCAAGTATGATTTTTCCTCTCCTCTAGGGAAAGAGCTCCCAAAGAGAAACCCAAAGCTGCAGAATCCCCCAAACCTCGACAAGGGCCCACTAATGAAGCCCAGATGGCAGCTGCTGCAGCGTTGGCCCGGCTGGAGCAGAAGCCCAAACCTCGGGCACCATCGTCTCACGATGCAATCAGGAATCAGGGTAAGGAGGGGGGTAACCTATGGAGTTCTGCCTTGGGATGGTGGTGTTGACATTGGTGTTAACACTGCAGTTCGGTGGAAAGCCAGAAGGTGCAGGATCTGGCTTTCTGCCATAAGAATGCAAGAAGAACCCTGCTGGATCTGATTAAAAGTCTGTCAAAGTTGAGCTTCCATTTCTAACAGCATCTTAGTGAAATTTGCAAGCAGACCTGAATGGCAAGTGGCTTACCCCAGAGTGTTTGTCCTTGGCAGTCCTTCTAATATTATGAACAGATAGGCTGTGGGCAGCCATGTTGGTCTGAAGCAGTTGAACAAAGTAGGAGTCAAGTTTCACCTTTAAGACCAACCGAGTTTCATTCAGAAGGTAAGCTTTCACGTGCTCTCTAAGCACACGTCATCAGATGAGGGGATCAGGTATAGTGTGCTGAAATACATGCAGTTTGTTGATTAAGAGGGCAAACTGACTGTGGATCACATGGTAAAACAGTGTGGCTTGGCCATTTGGTCTGCCATAAAATAAAGTAATAAATATTTTATGTATTCTTGTTTTCTAACTAGAATGATGTTTATAACGTATAGATTGATGTTGATAAGTAAATTAGGTGGACTACAACTAGGAAATATGTGTCCTTTTGTGATTTACCTAGATTTGCAAAAACACTCACGGGCAGGAAACTTTATTACCTTTTATGGCTATCCAGACCAAATGTCCAAGCCACGCTATTTTACCATGTGATCACAGTCACTTTGCCCTCTTAATCAACAAACTGCATGTATTTCAGCACGATATACCTGAAGTGTGCTTAGAGAGCACACGAAAGCTTACGTTCTGAATAAAGGTGCCACTTGACTCCTGCTTTATTATGAGCAGAGTTCTGCCCACCACCACACGTGCATTTTCTATGTATCATGCATAATTTTATGCACCCTTGTGTGTAAGGTTTGCCAAGGGAGGCTCAGATAGACTTCAATTGTATAATGAAGCTTTCTTGATTTGCCTCCAGGGCAAGCTATTGCTCCTTAGCAAAGCTTGCCAGAACTGAGTAGTTAGTCCCTCCCCACAGCTGCTCTAACCCAAACAATCTATAGCTAGTCCTCCACTACCATAAACATGCCAATGTGCTATGCAAAGGATACAACTCTTATCTACAGACGCTGAAGGCCATTTGGCCCCATCTCTAAGGGAAAGGGAGGTATTGTGGAAGGAAGGAAGAAGTTCTCGGGCTCCGCGGAGATTGCGGAGGGGGGGGGGGGGAAGGAAGGATGAAAGGAATCTTCATGTTGTGGAAGACATATAACAGTACACAGAATCACAAGTAGTGAGGGTTACCATCGGACCGGAGTAGGGTTGTCAGCCTCCAGGTGGTCCTGGAGATCTCCCACTTTTACAACTGATCTCTAGCTGGCAGAGATCAGCTCCCCCGGAGAAAATAGCTGCTTTGAAGGGTGGGCTCTGGTGTTGTGCCATGCCTTCCCTTCCCTCTCCAAACCCCACCCTCTCCCAGATCCACCCTCAAAGTCTCCAGGTGTTTTCCAACACAGACCTTGCAACCCTAGACAGGAGACTGAGGCGGGAGGAAGCCGTGGCAGGAGGCCATGCAGGACCAAAGGACAGACAGGAGACAGAGGCAGGAGATGTATGCATTCAGAAGTATGCACCTAACCTTATTATGAGATATTTTTTTTGCGTCTGTTTGTGTGGTGGTTCTAAATTGAAAGTTTCACTTTTACTTAATGGATAGACGAAAGCAGAAGGGAAGCAATTTAAAATGCAATGCAAGCGATAAGACATTCCACAGCCTCCCAATGTGTGGTAGAGTAAAAAGTGCACCTTAATGTAAGGAAACAGGTATGTAAGGAGAAGAGGTAACAAGGGCTGGTGGAAGATGGATCCTCAGTGGGAGGGACTTGGCTTCTTCCCACTGGTGAATTCCAGTCTGGGATGGACTTGGTGAAATTAGAGATAGTTTATATGTCAAGAAAGACATTGCAGAGCACTGACACCTTAGAAAGACAATAAAACTGCTCTGTCTCTCTGCTTGTTCTTTGATTCAAGGCTGTTTGGTGATCCTCCTAACACTTAGAGTTCCGGTAGAACAAAGTAGGAGTCCAGTAGTACCTTTAAGACCAACAAAGTTTTATTCAGAATGTAAGCTTTCGTATGCATGCATGCTTCTTCAGACAAGGGAATGGGATACAGTGTACAGAACCTACATATAGCTGGTGGGCAGTGGTTAAGAATACAAAGTGATACAAAGTTGGGATCCAATGGCAAAATAGGGTAATAAGCAAATTGAAAGACCATTTGGTCTGGATAGCATTTGTGTTGGAAACCAATAAAAGGTAATAAAAGTGGCCTGTTAATTGCTCTTAACTACAAGTTAATTGCTCTTAACTACAAGTCTACAAAAGGACATGTATTTCCTAGTGATGTTCTTGTTCACCTGATTTACTTTTTAATATGTAACATATGTTATAAACATGATTCTATTAGCACAGGGGTCCCCAGCCCCCAGGCCACGGACAGGTACTGGTCTGCAGCCTGTTAACAACTGGACTTTGCAGGGCTTTGCCGCCCCCCCCCCCCCAGCTGTTATAGGTCCCAAAGTCAGCTGAAAGCAAGCCGGAAGAGTGTGGTCTTACAGGCCTTGCCTAACTGGGCGAAGTCCTGCAAGGCCCTAGTCAGCTTGCAGGCACCAAAAAACCAGACATCAGTCTTAAATTATGCCTTTTCCCTATTGAAATGTGCCAAAATGTGTGTCATTGCAGATTGATAACTATCATCCTCCCACTAGACTAAATTGTCCTGTGTCTGGGAGAAGTGTGATCTTTATTGCGTTGCTAAGAGATCCAGGAAGGACATTTGGCAGGAGTGGAATGCGGTTTCAGTTTCCTAGCCATGTGAAGCCTCTAAAGAAAAATACTTTTAAAATGCACTATTTACCTAGCTTCTATATTTTGTGTATTGCTAATTCTAATGATTTCATTAATACTGACATCAGATTGTCATAGCTGATCAATAGGTAGTGCTAAGAAATGTCAAAATGTGCTGGGCCTATCTGACAGTGACCAACTGGATTTAAAGGGGTATGAGTTTCCTGGAGTCAAAGCTCCCTTTGACAGACTCTTAAAAGCTCATAACTCTGGAAAATTTTGTTAGTCTCCAAAGTGTTTACTGGTCTCAAATCTACTGATCATAAAAGGATCACTTAAGGCTCTCTTGGCCTTGCCATGATGGCGTCTGAGCTGCTCTGTACCAGTGTCTTCAGAGACACAAAAGTGTATTTTTCGATAATTCCTATCCAATACTCCCTCTAAGCTGTGGAGTCCTGTGAGCAGAAATTTCACTTTGTGAGCTACTGGCATTGAAGTTGTGAGTCAGCCATTTGGCTACTGCATAAATTAGTCTGCTCTGGGGCCATCCTTCCTGAGCTAAGACAAAAATGTGTGAGCCGGGGGCTAAAAAAACTGAGCTAGCTCACACTATCTCATCTTAGAGGGAACACTGCTCCTATCTTGTCCTCCTCCTTAGTTATCTTTCACAAACTTGGAAACCCTCAAGTCATTCAGCTTTTCCTCCAAGGAGGGGAACTCCAGCCCCTTGATCACTTGGGCTGCCCCTTTTTGCTCCTTTTTCAGCTCAGCCATATCCTTTTTTGAGATGGGGAGAACGGAACTGTGTATGGTCTCCTAAATGTGGCTGCATCATAGGCCTATGCAAAGATATGTGCCAACAGCAAGAAAAAACAACATATTTCTAGTCCTCGTGGAGGAGAACATGTGTAAGAAAGTGTCCACTGTCTGCTGAAATTGCGGAAGGTAGAAGAGGGCCACATACCGTTCTGAATGGTTAGATAGCTGCTTGGTGACTAGAAAAATTGGGATAAATTATACACAGGGATGAAGGTAATAAACTGGCTTGGCATTTTAATTTTTTTAAACGTACAGCTTGCTTATGCATCCTGATTACAACTTTGCCCCTCCCCTTACAAATGTCGGTTCACTGTTACATCTATTGTCTTTTTCTCTCTCGTTAGTGAAAAAGGAGCTAATGAACGAAGCTGCTGCAAATGACAAGGAAGCGCCTTTGGATCAAAAGGTAGAATGGATGCAGAGAGAAACATAGATCTGGAAGGGACCTTTAAGATTCATCTAGTCCAGCTCTCTGCACAATGCAGGAAATTCACAACTGCCTTCTCCCCACTTACCCAGTGACCCCTGCTCTGTGCCCAGAGGAAGGCAAAAAACCTCCAGGATCCCTGGGCCAATCAGGCCTGGAGCGAAATGCCTTTCTGACCCCAGAGTGGCAATTGGTATTACCCTCGGCTTATAAGAAAGGGCCACAAGAGCTGAGCCCTGGAGTTCAAAATATAGGAGAGTAAATTCAAGGCTGTTAATTAAGTTTTGTTCCTTCGTTAGTCTTAACATTCTTCTCCATTGCAAAATCCATGCAGTTTTGTCTGCTCAGTCTGCCGCTTGGTACAGAACTGACCTGACAAGGAGTATAATCTGGCCCCAAAACAGATATGAAATTTCTAGCAAGTTTTTTCCCAGGGCTCTATATATCAGGTGACCTTGGTCTCCATTGCGTCTCGGCCCACTCTAGCTCGCTGGGTCGTTCTTTGAATGAAATGAGAAGAGGACATCACACACATACTGTTCAGAGGAATGGTGTTACTGTAAAAATGTGCCACCGGCCTAGCCAGTGCTGTGTAGTTGGTTAGACTGTCAGATTAGATTCGGGAGACCCAGGTTCGAATCCTCACCCTGCTAGAAGAGCTCACTAGGTGACCTTGGGCCCATCCATACTCTCAGCCTAGCTTACCTCGCAGGGCTGTTGTGGATAAGTAGAACACAATGCAATCCACTTTGGTTCTCCACTGAGGAGAGAGGTTGGATATAGATGAAGTAAATAAATATTTCTATATTAAGAGGTATGGCTTGCAGGGAAGCCCCAGAGGTGTTTCATGGTAACTCAGAATTATATTTGACAATCCCAGTTAGTAACTTTCCTGTGTTTAATTTGGGTGGGGTGGGGTTGCAAGCTGAATATCACAAATCCCTGCTCTTTCTCTAGCATTCCTTGCCTGCTGTGAAGGAAGACCCGGCCACCTTCTCTGTCTCTGGCGTCTACTTCATTTGCCCGTTAACGGGGTCCTCTGTCCGGAAAGACAAAAAGGATGCCCACATCCGGGAAGCCATCCAGCAGGTCAGTTTAAGGAAGCTGGAGGCCACCACCACCCTCCCAGGCATAGCACTTGTCCGGAGGTGGCCAAACTTGCTTAACATAAGAGCCACATAGAATAAACATCAGATGGTTGAGAGCCGCAAGACAGGAAGGAAGGAAGATAGGGAGGGAGAGGTGGAAAGAAAGCAACTTTCTTTAAATGCCTTCTCCAAGCTGGCTGATGGGGTGGCAGGGGCTTTGACAGCCACACAATGTGTGTGAATGAGCCACAGTTTGGCCACTCCTGCACTTGTCTGTTATTTTTTTTTCTTGATGGGCCTTTCCTTTCCTCCAGCACGCTTCCCAAGACCCCGTGGGCGCTTCCATCATGGAGATCCACACTTTCAATCGGGACAGGGAGAAGGTCAAGCTCGGGGTGGAGACCATTGCCAAGTAGGTGCCTGCTGTCAGGTCTAGACATAGTTCACGGCGTTCCTCAGAGCTTTTTTTTTGTGGCAGGAACTCCTTTGCGTATTAGACCACATCCCCTTGATGCAGCCAGTTCTCCAAGAGCTTACAGGTAATTTCGTACAGGGCCTACTGTAAGCTCCTGGGGGATTGGCTACATTAGGGGTGTGTGGTCTGATATGCAAAGGAGGTCCTGCTACAAAAAAAGTCCCGGCGGCCCTTAACCTGGAATGCGCGCATGGAGAAAGCCAAAGGGGGAGAATCAGTAGCTCTTTGGGCGGGTAGTTCATATCCAGCCTGTCATCGTGTGCTGCTGGACTAACTTTCTCCTTTTCAGGCTGTGGTTTCCATTCCCAAAGAGTTCTATCCATTGCCGGTTCCCTGTTGGTGGTGAATATAAGCTGCTCTTCTGATTTCCACTTAAGATGGAAATAATCAAATGATCTGACTCCCAAACATGTGATTAGTTTATTGCTGTCTGTGTATGCACGTGTGCCAGTAGATTTATCTCCAACACAGTTAGATAACTAAAAGCACAGTTTTGTGTAAGCCATGTTCATACCAGCCCTTCTTGAGAGCCAGTTTGGTGTAGTGGTTAAGTGTGCGGGTGCTTATCTGAGAGAACTGGATTTGATTCCCCACTCCTCCACCTGCACCTGCAGATGTGACCTTGGGTCTGCCACAGGTTCTCTCAAGTCTGTTCTGCTCGAGCAGTTCTGGGAGAGCTCTCTCAGCCCCAGGGTGTCTGTTGTGGGGAGGGGAAAGAAGAAGATGACGACATTGGATTTATATTCCGCCCTCCACTCAAGAGTCTCAGAGCGGATCACAATCTCCTTTATCTCCCTCCCCCACAACAGACACCCTGTGGGGACTCTCACAGCAGCTGCCCTTTCAAGGATAACCTCTGCCAGAGCTATGGCTGACCCAAGGCCATGCCAGCAGGTGCAAGTGGAGGAGTGGGGAATCAAACCTGGTTTTCCCAGATAAGAGTCCGCATTCTTAACCACTACACCAAACTGGCTCTCTGGAAAGGAGATTTGTAGATCACTCGGAGACTCCTTTGGGTAGCGAAAGGTGGGATATAAATCCAGTCTTCTCTTCTCCTTTGGGGTTGTGGTAATATTTATCAATAATGGATATTTTATATTTTACCACTAACAATGGCTCATCATAATGCACGGGGAATGGAACTGTAACACCCACTTCCTGGCAAACAGATCCTGTTGAAATCCCCATGAGTCTTCCTTCAAAGTAAACGCACATCAGGTCAGACTGCAGTAACATGCAAGAGGCTACATCACACCAATTTCTTCTTCCTCGCCAGGTACCTTGATAACATCCACCTCCACCCCGAGGAAGAGAAATATCAGAAAATCAAACTTCAGAACAAAGTGTTCCAGGTGGGTCTCCTTTGTGGGGAGGGCTGGCCATTGCTCTTCAAAGGCATGCCAAAGCAGGAAGCCTGAACTGGTTTAATCCACACAGCTGCTCTCCCTGCCCCCCGCCCCCCAAGAATCCTTGGAATTGTAGTTTAAGGAGAGTATTCTCTCCTTGAATACAGAAAGTGATTTACACTGGGTCAAAAGAAAACCGCAACTTTAAATATAGGCTAATGGGGTCTGAACTTGCTGAGACTGAGAGGGGAAAAGATCTTGGGTTTATAGCGAATAGCTCGGTGGAAGTGTCGAGGCAGTGTGCTGCAGCAGTGAGAAAAAGGCAAACTCTTTGTTAGGATTATTAGGAAAAGGATTGAGAGTGAAACAGCTGCTATTGTCCTTTATAGATCTATGGTGTAGCTTAATTTAGAATACTGTGTACAGTTTTGGGCACTGTATCTCCGAAAGGACATTGCAGAGCTAGAAAAAGCACAGAGGATGACGACCAAGATGTTCAGGGGGTTGGAGCACCTGCCCTATGAGGAAGAGCTGAAGAGTCTGCGACTTTTCAGTTTAGAAAAGAGACAGGGGGGGGGGGGGGCATGAGAGAGGTTTATAAAAAGTATGTGTGGGGTGGAGAGAGTTGACAAAGAGAAATTTTTCTCCCTCTCCCAAAATGCTAGAATGTGGAATTCACTGCCAGAGGATGTGGTAATTGCCAAAGGAGTAAACAGCTTTAAAGGGGATTAGATAGATTCATGGAGGATAGATCTGTCAGTGCCTCCTAGCCATGGTGACCGAGGAAACCTCCACATTCAGAATTACTAAGCCTCTGAATCCCAGAGCCAGGAGGCAACCTCGGTGGAAGGCCTCGGCCTCTGTGCCCTGTTGTTGGCCCTCCAGAGGAGCTGGTTGGCCACTGTATGGGACAGGATGCTGGACTAGATGGACCACTGGTCTGATCCAGCAGGGCTCCTCTTATGTTCTAATGCTGCAATCCCTGGTGCTTAAAGTCCATAGCCCCTGTTCTTATGTAGCTGCTGTCTGCGCTCCTCATGCAAAGGCATCCAAGACCCTTCAGAACAAGACAGGTGTCAGTTCCCAGTGCTATGCAGGACACAATCTAATCCACCTTTCTCCAAAATTGGTAAAATTGGCAAGGGGTGGGTGGGTTGTTTGCATGAATTTTTCTTGTGTTTTAACAATTTATTGATAACATATGGTTACAAAACTTAATTATAAATTTCCTGTATTAACCCATATGATATTTCAATCTCCCCTCCCTCCCTTGTTTGACTTCCCCGAAGTTATATATTTAAGTTCAATACTAAAGGTACCACTAACTGATCAAAGTTCAATATTTTTTTTTCCCTCATCAATACTAAAAAATTGTCCAGTGTCTTTTTACATTCCACTCTTTCTCCATATATCCTTTAAATTTCTTCCACTCCTTTTTGAATATATCTAGATCATAGTCTCTTAGAGTTCTAGTTAGTTTGTCCATCTCACTCCACGATAAAACTTTCATAAGCCAGTCCCATTTCTCTGGTATTTTTTCTTGTTTCCACAGCTGCGCATACAATGTCCTAGCAGCTGAGAGCAAGTACCAAATTAATGTCCTGTCTTCCTTTGGAAATTTTTCTAATTGTAATCCAAGCAAAAAAGTCTCTGCAGTTTTTTTAAAGTCATAACCCAAAATTTTGGAGATTTCTTGTTGTATCATCATCCAGAATTCTTTTGCTTTTTCACAAGTCCACCACATGTGAAAAAAAGAACCTTCATGTTTTTTACATTTCCAACATCTATCAGACATTTTCTTACTCATCCTAGCCAGTTTTTTCGGAGTCATATACCACCTATACATCATCTTAAAACAGTTCTCTTTGATACTCTGACAAGTTGAAATCTTCATGGAGTTCTTCCAAAGGTGCTCCCACGTATCCATTTGTATATCTCTATTCACATTGATTGACCATTTGAGACTTTACTACTTCTTCTTCTGTAGACCATTTCAATAATTTATATACTTTTGATATCAATTTTTCATTATCTCCTAGCAGGACTCTTTCTAATTCTGTTTGCTCACGTCTAATTCCGTCCGATTTGATATCATTTTTCATCAAGCTTTTAATTTGTTGCATTTGAAACCAATCATACTTATTATTTAACTCTTCTGAAGATTTTAATTCAATTTTGTCTCCTTGAATCTTGAGCAGTTGATTATATGACATCGCTCTTTCTTCATCGGATTCAGCTGTTATTTTTATTACTTCTGCTGGCACTATCCACAGCGGTTTTCTCTCGTCTCCATATTTTTTATATTTTATCGAAGTATTTAATAAACTGTTTCTAATATAATGGTGAGAGAAAAAGCCGTCCATTTTATTCTTCCCATAAGATAAATACGCGTGCTAGCTGAATTTATTCCCATGAGCTTCTAACCATAAAGGTTTTTTGTCTAACAGCATTATCCAATCTTTAATCCATGTCAAACAAACCGCATCATGATACAATCTTAAATCCGGGAGTTGAAGACCACCTCTCTCTTTAGCATCTATTAAAATCTTCATCTTAATCCTTGGTTTCTTTCCGGCCCATACAAAATCAGAAATCTTCCTTTGCCATTTGTTAAATTGTTTGGTATCTTTTACAATCGGAATAGTTTGGAACAAATTATTGTTTGTTCTAGAGCCATGCAGCCTGAAATTGAGCCCACCTCAGTGGGGTAGGGTGGGATATAAATCGAATAAAATAAATAAATAAAAATACATTATTCTTCGCAAGATATTCATCTTAATTGCAGCTATCCTGCCCAATAAGGACAGGTTAAGTCTATTCCATTTCATCAAATCTTTCTCCATCTTACACCACAATTTTTCATAATTATTTTTGAATAGATCAATATTCTTCATGGTTATCTCTATTCCAAGGCACTTAACTTTAGTAGTAACCTCACAGCCCGTCACCCTTTGCAATTCTTTAATTTTATTTGGTTGCATATTTTTGCATAGAAATTTCAATTTCTCTTTATTTATATATAGTCCTGCTAACTCTCCATATTCTTTTATCTTGGATAACAGCAATGGTGACACTTGGGTCGGATTCTCTATTATGAACACAATATCATCTGCAAATGCTTTATATTTGTAAGAGTATCCTCTGATTTTTAATCCCTCTATTTCTTTATCATTTTGTATTTGTTGTAATAAAATTTCAAGAGTCATTATAAACAGCAATGGTGATAACGGACACCCTTGTCTTGTACCTTTGCTTACTTTCAATTCTTTAGTAAGATCTGCATTTATGCACAATTTTGCTTGTTGTTCCATATATAGTGCTCTCGTCATTTTTATAAAATGTTCCCCTAAGTTAATTTTTTCCATTACCGCAAACATAAAGTCCCAATTCAAATTGGCTTTTTCTGCATCTACAAAGAATAAGGCCGCTTCCTTTTCTGGATGTTTCTCATAGTATTCCACAGCATGAATTTTTCAAGGCATGCCCATGCTCGCATGCGCACACACAAACACAGCACAGCTCTGTTCACATACCAACCTGATCCAGATGTTGGTCTGGGACCCATAAAGCGTGCTAGAGCCATGCAGCCTGAATTCATCTATGTGCCATTGACCTCAGTGAAGCGACCAAATACAACTGTGCCCCCCAAAAATCAAACACGTAATTACACTACGAAAACTATTTCATTCTACAAGTGCATGAGCATCAACAAGTTTTTACAACAGTATCAAAATGGTTAAAAGGGAAAGTCCCACTAATAATATGTCCATTCCGCTGGGTGACTGAAGAAATTTTCAATCTTTAATGGGGGTATTACTCCAAATTCATCTTGCAGTGCAGAGTCCAACCTCAGATATCGGCTTCCAAGGAAAAAATTCACCTTCACACGATCGCCAGCTTTATATCACGTTTCACTGATTACAGATAAAGGAGGTGGGATAGTGGTTCTTAATAAACAGGACTGCTGTGAAATGGTTGAAACTCAGCTAGCTGATTTTTTGGGGGGCACAGTTTTTGGTTGCTTAGCTATACTGTGCTGCCACTGTTTTTTCATACATATTCATCTCAGTGAGGCATATTAAATACATGTTTAAATCAATGCTCCCTCAGTTCCCTCCCCCCCTACTGAGCAGAGCAGTTCACATCTTGAGCAGAACAGAACTGCTGTAATCTTCAGATGGGCAGTGCAAGACCCTCCGCGACCCCAGAATGCTGCTGAGTGCGGCTTCCTGGGTTAATGAGCGGCCACTCACGTGCACAGCTTAGAGGGAGCACATCCTCATATACACCCCGCTCCCCCAACTGAAGTGAATCAGACTCCAGAATATTAAATTATTCCACTCAGCTCATTTCTTTTTTTAAAATGAGAACCGGCCTTCTCGCAAGAGGTGCTCTTCTGGGGTTCCATCTTTGAATTCTGCTCCGGTATTTACCATATGTTGTGGATACTGAAGCCTCATCTAAACACATAGCCTATATGGTGAGAATGTCAACAGTAGAGCCGTGGTTAGTGTGGACTGTTTTATAAGAACATCAGCAGAGCCCTGCTGTATCAGACCAGTGGTCCATCTATTCCAGCATCCTGTCTCACGTGGTGGCCAACTGGTTCCTCTGGAGGGGCAACAACAGGGCGGAGAGGTGAAGGCCTTCATAAGAACATCAGACAAGCAGTCCATCTAGTCCAGCATCCTGTCTCACACACTGGCCAACCAGTTGCTCTGGAGGGGCAACAACAGGGCATAGAGGCCAAGGCCTTCCTAAGAAGATCAGAAGAGCCCTGCTGGATCAGACCAGTGGTCCATCTCATCCAGCATCCTGTCTCACACAGTGGCCAACCACCTTCCTCTGGATGGCCAACAGGAAGGCACAGAGGCCTAGGCCTTCCTCTGACGTTGCCCCCTGCTCTGGGATTCAGAGGATTAGTGCCTCTGAATGTGAAGGTTCCCCTCAGTCACTGTGGCTAGTAACCACTGATAGGCTTATCCTCCATGAATCTCTCTAATCGCTATTTATTTCTGTGGCCATCACTACATCCTCTGGCAGCAAATCCCACATTTTAATCACTGTATAAAGTAACACTACTTTTCCATTTCAACAAAGAGGAAGTTATATTTTTAATGCTGTCATGGATACCGTGCACATGATACATTTTTAAGTACAGGGGCTCTGTTTAATTTTACTGCTTTGTTCTTATTCATTCTCTCCATTTCAACCTTTGCTAAATGTTTTTGGGTCCAATCTTGTATTGCAATCATAGGTTTCTCAGCTGCCTTTCAGGCCTTCTTGGTATGCCAAGAATCTTTGACCCCCCCCCCCTTGGGCTGTTATTCTGGGATGCCAGGAAGATGCTACAGTGGAATGAACAAACTGCATTTAATCTCTTTGAATTTTTGCCCCCCAGGAAAGAATTCACCCTCTGGAGGGGGCAGACCGGTTTTTCCAAGCTGTAGGATTTGAGAAGATGACCTTGAGCGTTCCAGGGCAAGGTAAGCTGAAGGAACTGAAAGAATGAACAATGAATTGGGAAGCCCCCAGTTTGACTCTCGCCTTGGCAACAAGCTCACTCAACCTTTGGCAAGCCAGTCTCCTGTCCCCTTCCCCAAATCTGGGGACAGTGGCATCATATTACCACATTTATGAAGGTTGCCACATGCACACAGTACTTCAAACACTGCTAAATGAATGCTGAGTGTTGTTAAGAAATTTGCCTAGGATTAGGTACTTAAAGGTGAGGTGGTATCTGTCAGGGGGTGTTTGATGAAACACCCAAGTTCTTTCGCTATTGACTGTCTTCCTAACCCTGATCTTTCCACCCCATTTGAAGAGCATTTAAAAAAAAAAAAATCTGATCCCACTGCTGCCACTTTGTGTAGGGGTGGCTAAACTGCGGCTCAGGAGCCAAATGTGTCTTTTTAACACACATTGTGTAGAAGCCCCTGTCAGCCAGCTTGGAGAAGGCATTTATCTCTTTAAATCACTTCTCCAAGCAAAGCCAGCTGGCAGCTTAAAGGATATAAAGTTAAAAGTTGCTTTCTTTCCATATCTGTTTCCTTCCTTCCTCCCAACATCTGATATTCACATCTTGCGATTCTCAAACATTTGATGTTTATTCTATGTGGCTCTTACGTTAAGCAAGTTTGGCCACCCCTGGTAGGAGGTTCACCCTGACCTCGTGAGACCTTTGACTCCTTTATCCCTGTGGGTGCAAAAGGGCATCTGCTCGTTCTCGCTGGAGCTCAGCCAGGCAAGGTGGTGAATGGAGTAAAAAAACGGAGCTGCCATGATGCTCCAGAGGCTTAGAGGACTAGGGACTCTGCTCCTATAGCCAGTTACACTCCGCAAATTGAGTAGGTAATGGCAGTGCCTGAGGAAGCAACTGATCTAGGAGTATAAGGAAGTTGGTATGTCACCAGTGGTGTCTTGGGGCAGCCATGAAGCTTCCGAACTCCCAACCAGGAACAACAACAACAACAAATTTTATTTGTATCCCGCCCTCCCCGCCGGAGCAGGCTCAGGGCAGCTAACAACATAGTTCAAGGTTGATTATACAAATGGATAAAATTACATTAAACAGTATAAGTGTTTAATTAAAATCTGGTTAAGTTTTAAAATTAAGTTAATTAAATTGGTAAAAATGCTAATGCTATGTTTACTTTTTCTGATGGCGGTTTCCTTCGCAATTTCCATTTTCATCAGCGAAAGCCAGTCTGAAGAGGAAGGTCTTGCAGGCCCTGCGGAACTGTTCTAAGTCCCGCAGGGCCCGCATTTCCTCTGGAAGTTGGTTCCATAGGCTCGGGGCTATAGAGGAGAAGGCCCCGTTACGGGTGCTTTGCAACTTCACCTCTCTCGGTCCGGGGATAGTCAGCAAGTTTTTCCCGGCTGACCTCAGTGCTCTCTGGGGTTCATATGGGGAGAGACGGTCCCTAAGGTAGACAGGTCCTCGACCATATAGGGCTTTAAAGGTAATGACCAGCACTTTGTAACGAACCCGGTATGTAACTGGCAGCCAGTGCAGTTCGCGCAGCCCAGGCTGTATGTGCTCCCATTTAGGGAGTCCCAGCAGCAGTCTAGCTGCCGCGTTCTGCACCAGCTGCAGCTTCCGGGTTCGGTACAGAGGCAGCCCCATGTAGAGGGCATTACAGTAATCCAGTCTCGAGGATTTGGGCAGGAAGGTGGCCGATGCCTAAGCGAGGATCAGTGACTTCATATTTACCATTCCCTCAACCCCGCACCTGAAGTTGCGAGCACTTTTTGTACGATGGTCTTGGACATGCCACATTTGCAGTGAAACCATGCAGAGGCTGGCATGTTGACAAAGTTGCCTTAGTTTAGGTAGTGGTATCTTAGAGCCTGGCTGAGCAGGATGCGAGTTTGGATCCATCCAGATGTTGTTGCCATTCACTATCCCTTCTACAGGGCGGAAGAGGGGAGCTGGGTCTCGTAATGGTAACAGAGGGCAGTGGAAGATGAGTTATCTTCTCTTTTCATCTCCCCACTTTTCTGAAAGCCGTATAGTCCCAGAGCCCCAGGGACCTAATTTCCTAGGAATCCCAGACAATATTTGAGCATGCCAAGGGGAAGCTGGTATCTAGGCCTTCAAGGTGCGACCCGGATGCCATCCACACCAGCCCCTTTCTCTTGCTGAGCGCTGAAACTGCAACCTTGCGCTCCTCTCTGCCATTTACTCCGCAGAGGATCCGGAGGACTTTTACGTGCTGAAGGAAGAAGCCCTGGAGAAACTGGACGACCTCAAGCAGTACAAGGAGCAGCTGCTGAACGCCGAGCCGGTGAGGGCCCAGCTGAATCGCCAGCTTCGCGTTTTCAAGCCAACCCCCCGGGCCTCCCACTTCGAGCTGCCCAGCGACTTCTTCAACCTCACCACGGAGGAGCTGATGCGGGAAAAACAACTCCGGTAAGCGGTCAACTTGCCTGGGACCAAGAGCCTGAAGTGGAGCAGGGAGGGATGGCATGGCTGTGGGATTTGGGCAGCTTGGGCTTTCAAAACGCGCAGAGTTTTTTGTTTAGCTAGCTGCTTGCAGCAAGACCAGGCTCAGCCCCCTGCTTCACCAGTGAAAGGGATCTGCAGTAGCAGCCATCAAAAAAAAGTCTTTGCCGGAACAGGCCAGAATAAAGCTGGAAGGCAGCTTCCTTTGGCAGTCTGGTTAGGATGAATACCATTAATGTCGCTGGTTGTGTTAAATGTTTTTTTTAATTTTAAAAGGTCTTTTTCTGTTCCCAACTTTAATGGTCTTGTCTTGTGCCATGTGGAGAAGCAGGCGACAACAGTTTGATGAAGTTAAGAAGGGCTTTTGCCTCTTAAGTATTTAGAGCAAGATCCAAGGCCGGTAGCAACATTAGACCAGCCAACTTTACAGGGTATAAGCCAGGGGTGGCCAAATTTGCTTAATATAAGACCCACGTAGAATAAACATTGGATGTTTCAGAGCTGTTAAACAAGGAAGGAAGGCAAATAGATGGGGGAGAGGTAGAAAGCGAGCAACTTCAAATGCATTCTGCAAGCCACTGGCTGGTGATGTAAGGAGAGAAATACCTTCTCCAAGCTGGCTGATGGGGTGGAGGGGGTTTTGAGAGCCACGCAATATCTGTGAAAGGGCCACGTGTGGCTCCCGGGCTGCAGTTTCGTCACTACTGGTAAAAACTTTCAAGACTCAAAGCTCCCTTTGTCAGATACAGGACCGATGAAGTATTCAGTGATACACGTTGGGGCTATTTTTTTTTCCTTGTGAATTTTTTAAAAACGCTGTACAAATATCACCTGCTTTTGAGCTTTCAGGAAAGGAGAGGTCAACTACTCAGCTGCACCAGAAGACCCTTAATAGCAGCATCTGTGTTGTAATGTGCTATGCAATGTTGTAATGTGCTATGTCCAGATGTTTTGCAGGGAGGGGAGCAGAGATGAAGCCTCTGCTGTTGGTTGGCTGAGCCTCTGTGTCATCACAGGGGGCAGCCAATACATTCGTCCAGTTCCTTTGAGAGGGATAATTGTATGGGCCTAAGAAAAAAGGAGCAGATTTGGAAATAGGGAACTTGGAGGCTTGGGAAATAAGGTGTGGGATTAGGTGCGGAGAGTAGCTAGAGAGGGGGATTGCACATGGCCAGGGGTTGCAGGGATGAGACTCTGGGTCCCTAGCATTTTTGGCTGCAGGTCTCTCTCCCAGGTACAATGGTCTTGTTGCTGCCAATTGGTCTCTCCAAATGTGAATGCTATAAAAGGTGGAATGAATATAGAAGGCATTCCTCCTTCGTGTTGGGAGGACTCGTTTAATGTCTTGCTCCGGTTTGGAATATTTTTTTATTTCTCTTTCCTCTTGTCTCTCCCCCACCCTTTATTGGTGTGTTCTACTTTCCCCATCCCCACCCCCTTGCCTCTGAAGGGCAGAAGCTGTTGAGAAGGCCTCCATGCTGCGAACGAAGGCCATGCGGGAGAAAGAAGGGCAAAGAGAGATGAAGAAATACAACTACACGCTGCTTCGGGTCCGTTTCCCTGATGGGTACATCCTGCAAGGTAAACGGGGCAGCCGGGCGATCTTGCTAACTGCAGAGCTGAGCCGGACCCATTTTCAGACACAGGAGCTGATCCAAGGAGGAGTTACTTATGCAGAGAGAGGAGTGGGCTTCCTGCATCTGAGAATTCGACTTGAGTTTCCTCTCCTTGGAAGAGGCCTGTTTTTCCTACGCTCCCACAGAAACTTACTGGCAGCAGCAGAAGCGCATTGCCAAAGATACACTCTCCCTTTGTGGGTGTCCTTTGGATCACACGTCAGCCAACCGATCAACTGGCTCCCGCTCATTGGTTGTTTGTGTGATTGGCTAGGTAGGGTGCTAGGGTTGAGATGTGGGTGTTGGAGAAAGGGTGGCAGCCAGGTTCCACCCACAGCATCAGCAGTTTATGGCAGAAGCCAGTTGTTATCCAAGACGAATTTGAAACAGGTGGGGATGGGGAGTGATTCCTGGATCTCCGCATAGCCTTGTACTTGCAGCGTTCTTCTCAGTTGTTCAAGTCCGGGACTCAAATTTAGGACATGACTGTAGCCAGGCATCCCATCACAGGATCTGGATTCAGCCACAACAGAAAAGGATAAAAATTGTGGGGGAGGACTGGAAGCCAGGGGACGATAACCAAAGGAAGAGCAACCCACTAATAGCTTACCTGTATCTCTAAAAATAATGGTTGTGGGCCAGTTTAGGTTATAGGTCAAGACCACCAAATGAAGACCAGTATTCTTTCCAGTCTGTCCCTAAAGTTTACAGTACTCTTCTCTCCCCCAATGCTGCTTTCATTTGTAGACATCAGACAACCTGCCTCGAGACCCCTGTCAAGCATCAAGGGATTCTCTGGTTTTGCCCTCCATTCTCACTCTCTCGCAATCAATAGCCGCTCCCTGGAGGGAAAGCCTTCCTGGTTAGAAGCTATATAGTAACCCATGTCAGCTTGAAATTTCCACTTGTTTATAATGTTTCAGTGTCACTGAATGCTAACTGAGCTTAACGGCTTCACGCATCAGCCAGGGTGACCCTGGAAGCTTCTGCCATGTGGCAGAAATCTTTTTTTGCTGTTCTGCCTGCAGCGGACTAAACTTGGCTGGTTTGTTTACATTGTCTCCTTCCCACCAGCACAGGTTGAGTCGTCTCGCTCAGCTTCTTTGTACACTAGGTTTCAAAGGGGAAAAGTCCTGTTTTTGCTCATCCATTTTAATATGGAAGCTGGGGAGACCAGGTGAGGCATAATGCTTCCCAACTTACTCAAAGAACTTGAAGAAAAGTTAGGCTGCCTGTTTGGTTCTGTTGCAGGGACATTCTATGCCCGGGAGCCCGTCTCGGCCCTTTTCCAGTTTGTGCAGGAGGCTCTGCAGGTTGACTGGCTGCCTTTTGAACTACTGGCCCCTGGCGCCCAGAAACTGACAGACATGAACGTGGCATTCAATGAGTGTGGGCTGGTAAGTTTGGCCCTTCGTGCTGCATTCGTTTCCTGCATGGGAAAGGGAGGTGGAATTTTTTGACTTTTTGTTTCCTCTGCTGTCCTTTAGGGCAAATCCGCCCATTCTGGTTTTAACCGTAGTCTTCTCAGAAACGGCATGGGCATGGGGAACATGTCCTATGCACAAAGGACAGGATGGCTGGAGTTTAAACTACAGTTAACTAGATTTGTGGATTCGGGGTCAAATCTCTTGTGGGAGCAAAGTGCCTTGAAAGCAAGTGTGATTGTAATTTCCTTCCTTGATGGTCTTCAAGTTTAGGTATAAGAACTCCAGTTGCAAGACAGGTGGGAGGAGGGAGAGCTGGGACTCTCTAGACCAGGGGTCCTCAAACTACGGCCCGCGGGCCAGATGCGGCCCGCCGGGTTATGGCAAAATCAGACCAGAAGTGACGTTTTACCTAAACTCGCGTTAGCAATGCACACTTCCGGCATTGGGCTGAGGCGGCAGAGACAGAGTGTGAGGCGATGGTGAGGTGAGTTCCCAGGCTGGGGTGTGTGGTGTGGGGAAGGGGGAGAGATGCAGAAGACGGAGAACTGACGGCCCGCGGCCTTGTACAGTAACGGCAGTCCGGCCCTCCAACAGTCTGAGGGACAGTGAACTGGCCCCCTATTTAAAAAGTTTGAGGACCCCTGCTCTAGACTATGGGTGGCCAAACTTGCTTAATGTTAGAGCCACAAAGAATAATTGTCACATGCTTAAGAGCCACAAGGAAGGAAGGTTCAAGAAACTTTTAGCTGCATTCAGACCTCTTGCTTAGTGTAAACACTGGTTTATTGAACTAATCAGTCTGTGTAACAGATGGTTGAAACAAACTAGTTTAAGTGAAAGTCTTTGGCTGCCAGCATGAGCCAGAGGCAGCCAGAAGGAAGGGGTGTTTTCCCTGGGAGTGCATCACAAGTGAACAAGCCAGGATTAAGCTGCAAGCCCTGCATTTAGATACAGTGACTAAGCCCAGCCTGGGATTCCCAAGCAGGGATGCACCTGGGTTTGAGAGTTCCTGTTTGTGTCCATCTTCCTAACTGGGTGAGCAGGCTGGCCACCATTTGTATGTCATGGTAAACTAGAGTTTATTATTAAACCATGGTTCATTGAGACATACTAATGCTTTTGTAAATAGGGGATAAAGATCTGACAGTTTTTGATTCCCACTGCTTGAGTCAGTAGGATGGACCTTATAAGGGATCAATCAAATAAGGTTAACACCCCCCCTCCAATGTTGCACCAGTAATAATCTATTTTAAATGTTCCGTTCTCTACAGGTGCCTTCTGCGCTTCTGACATTGACAGGAGATGAAGACATCTTGGCTGACGTAAAAGAGCAGACGGGCTGCTTGCTAAAACTGGACCTCCTCTCGGAGGTACAGATCCTGTCCTGAAAATAAAGTGGGCCCCATTCCGTTGTGTGTGGGTTCCCTTCTCCCCTCCTGTGTCTAATGAAAAGCTGCTTCAGCCACTTCTGTATCTCTTTTGTCTCGTGAAAAACAGCAAGAGAAATAACTGACCTATTTAGTGCTTGTTGGTAAGAAGCTGGACTCAGAGCAGCCTTTGGGTGAACAGTGCAACAAACCCTATGGGAACAGGTTGAGCTGATTTGCACATGGCTTTTGGAGATCTTTTTATAGTGCTGCTCTCCCTCCTCCTCGCCTATTTATAACCCTACCTGTATCTGATAACTGCTCTCAAGGAGGTCTTCAGCTCCTTAGGGGGCCCCAAACAAAAGCACTACTGGGGTGGGAGGGAAGATCAAATGCCTAAATCCTGCACAATGGGAGTGTGATGCAGCTTAGCCTAGTTGCAACCTTTTCCATATTTGTTTCTGCTTTACAAAAGGCTGCCTGCTGGAGCTTTGACGTGCCTCTTGTCAACAGGAGAAACTATTAGGCTTATTAAAAGAAAGTATCAGTGGCTGCTGTACTGGGCCTCTGGGTTCTTTTGTCTTCTTCGATGGGTGCAGCAGGCATGAAATCTGTGGCATCTTTCCATACCTGGTTTTGAATCTAGAAATGTAAGAGGACTGATATTTCCTAGCAGTAGAGTTTAGGGCACTAGCTTGGGTTGTGTTTCTGTATATGCTGTTCCCTGTGGGGATGAACATGTACAAAATAAGTCACAGATTTCCCCCTGGAAGAGTCAGAACAGCTCATTTCACTCAAGCACCCTCTCAGTCAGCTTCTTCTGTAAAGGCAAACCTGGACGGGTCATTTTACCATCACCCCTGAGGCCAGTTCTGGGCAGAGCTTGCAGGCTGGCTTCTTCCCTTCCTCTTCAGAAGGGGAGAGGGTAACGCTCTGGATTACATAGCTTTAAGGGATATGTAACCCATAGACTTGCTTCGGGGTAGAGAAAGGAAAAGCTTCCCATAATGGGTGTCACAGCCTCACGTGAATATTAGATGGCTTCTAAAAGGGACACTGCACTCCTGGGAATGTGACTGGCAACTTTTAGAAATATGATACACTAGGTGGACCCTTTTGCAAAACAGAGGACCTCAATAACAGCCACAGCAATTCTCCAGATTGTACATGTGCTAAAAACATGCTTGGCAATGGAAGTGAGAGATGAACATCCCCACTGGAGTAGGCCAATGGTCCCACTAACCCAGCATCCTGGAAAGCCATTAAACAAGGCTTGGAGACCCTAGTGTTCAGAGCTGGCGCATGGGAGTACGCAGGGTTGGCGGCTGCCTGCAGAGCGCTCCACAGTGCACTGACCTCTTTAGAAGTGGGAAGGCACAGCTCAGCTGCTTTTAACCCAAAAGCAGCTGGGCACTGCTAAAACAGTGCACTCTTTAGAGGCTTCCTAAGAGCGTACTGTAGGGAAAGTGGCGGCACGGTAGTACTCTTCCCACCCTGTGTGATGTCACTTTAGGCACAGAAGTGATATCATTGTGCACACACATAACAGGATTTCCCTTAAAGAAGTTTGCAGGGGGAGGAGGCGCTGCACAGGGGTCTGCCTGGAGTGGCAGAACCCCTAGTTCCGGGGCTGCTTCCTGGCACTGGTATTCAGAGACTTACTGCCCCTGCAGGTCCCCCCTTCATGCAGCAGGGCTTCAGTAACCATTGACACACCTCTGTCCTGTGGCTCTGTCTGAACCCCTTTTAAAGCCTGTGCTCATGGCCACTGCTACATTCACTGCCAGTGAATTCCACAACTTGGGAAGGGCGGGATATAAATCATAAATAAAAAAAAATAAAACTTAATTAGTAGCATTTCTTTTCCTGGGGGGGGGAGTTCTCTGTCCATTTTCTCCACCCCATATATAATTTTATGAACTTCCTCCATGCTTCCCAAGCCTTTAACTTTTAACATCCTGGACTTTAGTCTGTCCTCATTCAAAAGGTTTTCAAACCCCTTAATCTTGGTTGCTGCTTTTTGAGATAGTGAACAGGCCTGTACACAGTATTCCAAATGACGGCACACTGCAGATTTATAAAGGGCGTTACAGCACTGGCCATTTTATTTTTAGTCCCTGTCCTATTAATCCTGAGCATGGAGCTTGTTTTCACCACTGCTACACCATTTCAAATACTGTCACAGCATATACTATTTAGAATGTTTTTGTTCTAATGTGTATCACCTTAAGCTTACACGAGGCCACACTTGCACTGAACTTCATTTGCCATGCTGTTGCACACTCACCTGTTTAGAGAGATCCTCCCACAGTTTTCAGAATGCATTTGACCAATATTGTAGACCATCTGTATAGAGCTACGGTGCTGCAGGGCTCTTATGTTTTTATGGATTATCACCATCTTCAATGATGTGATGTCATCTGCAAACTGGGCCATTTCATCGCTCACCCCCAATTCCAAATAATTTATAAATAAACAGTACTAGTTCTCACTTCCCTTGCAAGAGCTGTCCCTTTATTTCTGCTTTCTATAGTTTAACCAATTTCAACCCATAACAAAGATACTGGCTTCGGAAAAGAGGGGAGGCTAGATTTTTTAAAAAAAATTAAAGGTCACTGTTCTGTAAAAAGAAAGACAAAGAGCACACACACCCAAATTTAGAGTTTCTAGAAGGAATCTAAAAACTTCCACTTTAGCTTTACAGAAAAGAGACACACCACACATCTAATTAGCTTTTGTATGGGGCCCTCCCATCCAAAAGTTCAATAATGCTTTTATTAAAGAGATTATGTGTAGTACTTAACTAAAAAAAAAACCCCAAAGAGCTAAGCATCTAAAAATACATCTTGAGCTTCCACTGATCTGAAGCAGTACAAAGTGCTGTCTTCTCTTTACAAGGAATACAGAGTATGTTCAAGTATCTTGTACAAAAAAAAAAGATACAAGAGTTTTTAAAAATATTCTAAAGGATTCTACATACATACAGAGCAGAAAAGTTAGTGGAATGTCAAGTTGACAGTGTCTTGTTCCAGAGTTGGATCCTCCGCTGTCTCCCCTTCCATCTCTGCTGTGACGACGGGGGCCTTCGATGCAGGCTCTGTGGAGACATGACCTTTTTCGTGGTGTTGCAGCACAAGTAATCCTGCAGCTTTGCTGCTCTTCAGCTTCATGGCAAAGCAAAAAGTCTCTCAAGTGGAGACTAAACCTACTTTTCTAACAGCTGCACCTGGCCATAATAATTCCTAGGTAAGATGCTTGGAAGGAGTCTCTGGTTTTTCCTTTGCCAACAGAGCTCCTGCTGCCCACCTCCCCTATCCACAAAGATTACTTTTCATAGAATCATAGAGTTGGAAGGGACCTCCAGGGTCATCTAGTCCAACCCCCTGCACAATGCAGGAAACTCACAGGATCTTCATTGCTGTCAGATGGCCATCTAGCCTCTGTTTAAAAATCTCCAAGGAAGGAGAGCCCACCACCTCCCATGGAAGCCTGTTCCATTGATGAACTGCTGTAACGGTCAGGAAGTTCTTCCTAATGTTGAGACGGAAACTCTTTTGATTTAATTTCAACCCATTGGTTCTGGTCCTACCTTCTGGGGTCACAGAAAACAATTCCACACCATCCTCTAGATGACAGCCCTTCAAGTACTTGGTGATCCTATCACCTCTCAGCCACCTCTTCTCCAGGCTAAACATCCCCAGCTCCTTCAACCTTTCTTCGTAGGACTTGGTCTCCAGACCCCTCACGATCTTCATTGCCCTCCTCTGGACCCGTTCCAGCTTGTCTATATCCTTCTTAAAATGTGGTGCCCAAAACTGAACACAATACTCCAGGTGAGGTCTTAGCAGAATAAAGTGATACCATCACTTCATGTGATCTGGACACTATACTTCTGTTGATTGCATTTGCCTTTTTTGCCACCACATCACACTGTTGACTCATGTTCAGTGTATGGTCCACTAAGACCCCTAGATCCTTTTCGCACATACTACTGCTGCTAAGACAAGTCTCCCCCATCCAATACTCTTGGTCCATCCAGCTGAACATAGTCTCTGGCTACCTATGACAGTTCAGACTGGCAGCAGCTCTCTGGAGATGCCAGGAACTGAACCTGCATGCCAAGCAGGCACTTCCCCACTGAGAAGGCAAGCCAGCAAAGGGACAGAATAAAACCCCAGAGAGAGAGAAAGGTCCTGGACGGACCCAACAAGAAGACCCTTCCCTAACCTGGATAGCCCGATCTTGTCAGATCATGGAAGCTAAGCAGAGCCAGCTCTGGCAAGTAACTGAATGGAAGACCTCCTTGGAATAACAGCAGTCAGGAGGGCAGGGGCAGGCTTTATTCAGCCATATTCCTCAGGGCCCCAGTAGGGATCAATCAGCAGAGGTCGACATGACTTCCAGGTGTGCACACACACGAAATACAAAAATACCAAAGAAGTCAACCCTTTGATATCCCAGTTCACAGGCAGAGCCAAGGAGGTGTGTGCATGAGTAGAATACACATGGTTTGGCTGTTCCAAGGGGCTGAAGCTAAAACTGGTGGTGTCTGAGAGAAAATAATAGTGGCCAGGGAACTCACCTCTGCCACAGACTCAACAGGCAGCCATGGGCAAGCCACCCCCAGCGCTGGTTGTGCCCCAGTCAGCATTTAAGGCAACAGTAACAGTGAGTTGTCTCACAGGGCGGTTGCTAAGATAACAGAATGTACATGAAGGGCTTCGGCTACATTAAAGCATTCTTGAGAATGCGAAGTACCACTGCTGTTCATTCAGCACTCACCAGAGGCCCAATGAGAAGCTGAGCCCTCCTCCCCCTTAGAAGAACCTATCCACTGAACTGAGAACTATCCCACACCATCCATCCTCTTCTTATAACTGTGTCTATTGACAGTTGTCCAGGAATTGCAGAGAAGGAGGCTTTGTCCAGGGGGATTCTGGGTAGCTGTCCCACCTCCATCCTGGCCTCAACCAAACACAAAAACCTTATCAACTTCATTTGTTTCCTTGGTGTGCCTCTGGAGTTGAGAAGAGAGCCTCAGGGGGCACTTTTACATGCACTTTGCAATTGGATACACCCACGTGTGTCTTAACTAGAGCCATGCACAGAATCTATGTAAGATGATGATATTGGATTTATACCTCACCCTATACTCTGAATCTCAGAGTGCCTTACAATCTTTTACCTTCCCTACCCCCCATATACAACAGACACCCTGTAAGGTGGGTGGGGCTGAGAGAACTCTCACAGAAGTTGCCTTTTCAAGGACAACCTCTGCGAGAGCTATGGCTAATCCAAGGCCATACCAGCAGGTGTAAGCAGAGGAGTGGGGAATCAAACTCGGTTCTCCCAGATAAGAGTTGGTGCACTTAACCACTACACGAAACTGCACTACAAGGCATGAGGAAAAAGAAGGCTCAGCTTGTGCCGGTTCTCTCACCTGCGCTCTGCTGTGCATCCACAAGGATGCATTCGTCCTCATCTTCTTCCTCAGTGTCTGCCTGAAATCCATCCATCTCCATGGTTTCAGCCTTTGAAGTAGAAAGAGATACTGTCCAATAATGAGGTTAACTGAAACATGTTAGCATCAAGCATGATCAGGGGTTGTTTTGTAGAAAAATAGGGGGTGGAGCTCATCCAGGGATTATGCAGCTGTACATACTGTTCAATGGACGAGGCAGAACTCTCAAAGGTTCAAGAGCTGTGCTCCTGTGAGCTCCCACTGAATTTGAGGCCTGAGCATGATTATACTGGGGAGACCAGGCTGAAGAGTAAGAATCAAAACAAATCATTCCCCTTACTTCACAAAGGCAGTAGGGCAGGCTATGTGTGTATGTTCTGAGTGAAGCAACAAAACTGCCAGGCATTACTGTTGACTTCAACCATGGGATTAGGGTAGGGAGGTGGAAGAGTTGAAGGTTGTATAACCAGGTCATTCTCCTGGGCCTCTCAACAGCTTTTAGCATTAACAAACATGGTATCCTACTGGACTGACTTCTTGAGATTATTGCTTTGTGGAAGTTTAAATTAAAATTAAACCAAATTAAGAGTTTCTGGCTAAACATGAGGAAGAACTTCATAATAGAGTGGTTCCTCCGTGGAACAGGCTTCCTTGGGAGGTGGTCGTGGGCTCTCCTTCCTCGGAGGTTTTCAGAGGTTAGATGGCTTTGCGAGGCTTGCTCAATTGCACAGGAGCTACAGCGCAAAACCTCTATTTTCTCCACTGGCTGAGGCTCCTCCCTTGGGGAGGAAGGGGGGGACGGATAGTTTGCTCTCTGTCGAGCTGCTGAGTCAAGCCTCTCTTCTATTGGCTGAGGCTCCTCCCCCTCCTGGTTCCCTGGGGAAGGAAGGAAAGAGCCAGAGCTTCCTTTGCCCAGCTCCCTGGATCTCATGGGAGAAATACAACGAAAGCAGCTTTAGGACCAAGTGCTAATGTTATAAGGGTTTTTTAAAAAAATATGTTTTTCTGTGTCCTTTATAAAGTTTATATCTTGACTACCTAATCTTAAATAGGTACACACATGATATGGCCCGGTCCAACCCAACATGGCTCGGCCTGACAAGGTCTCATTCATGTCAGATCTGGCCCTCATAACAAATGAGTTCGACACCCCTGAGTTAGCCAAAGTGCACACAAGCAACTATCTGAACAGCAGGAGATTATATTGCAGGACCTCACCTGTCCGGTGCCCCGAGGCCTCTTCATGAACTTGGTGATGGACATGCTTCCCATCGGCTTCCTTTTTGCAGAGACTGGAGTGATCTGTGTCGCCACCACTCCTGGCGAGTTTCCCCCTTCCTCCCTGGTCACCGAAGGGATCTGGGTGATGTAGTTCCACTGACTAGGGACGGGCAGGTCCTCCTTTCCGAAGCTCTTCAGGACCTCTGGGTGGACATACCAACACATCCGGTGCTCGGGCCTCTTCTCGTACACAGAGTTTTCAGAGATGATCCGCTTCAGCCTGGCTTTGGAAGGGATGCCATCCCCCTCGTGGACAGGAGTCTGGGCCCGGGAGGTGTTGGGGCTCAGAGGGCTGTTCTCTGTGCTGCTGGAAGTGGTGACAGCACCGTTGCTGCCTGACAGCAGCCCCAGGCGACAGCAATCCTGGAATTCTTGGATGATCACTCTGCTTCCATTAATATTCCCATGGAGCAGTGGGAGCAGCTGTCTCAAGACTACAGCAGAGCAAAAATGGTTTTAGGCAGTTCTAGTACATCTACAGTCCAGCAACTCAAATTACAGGACCCAGTGTAAACCTCTGGCTGGGGCTTTGTTCCCAAATGCTGCATTAGCAGTGGTGCTTTTCTCTGACACAGGGAACCCTTCCCTGATGCAGGACTCCTGTGCCTGAAGGAAGGCCCCCCTGCCCAGCTAATGAAGCAAATCCATGGGATCCAACACATTATGGATAATACTGGCTATAACAGGGGTGTCAAACATGCAGCTCGGGGGCCAAATCAGGCCCCTGGAGGGGTCCTATCAGGCCTCTGAGAAACTGGCTATCATCTGCTTCCTTCTCTTGCTTCCTTCTGCATCACAGCTTGCTTTGCCAGGCTTGCTCAATCGCACAGCAGAACTACAGAGCAAAGCCTCTATTTTCTCCATTGGCTGAGGCTCCTTCCTTGGGGAGGAGGAGGGGAGGATAGCTTGCCTTGCAAGGCTCTCTCAATCACACAGCAAAACTACTGAGCAAAGCCTCTTTTCCTTCTGTTGGCTGAGGACTCCCTCCTGGTCCCCTGGGGAAGGAAGGAAAGAGCCAGGGCTTCCATTGCCCAGTTCCCTGGATCACACAGGAGAGATACAAACAAAGCACCTTTAAGACCAATGATTCCTAATATTTTAAGATTGTTTTAAGGATTTTTAAAAATCTTTGTTTGGCTGTGTGCTTTATAAAGTTCATCTCTCTGCTACCTGGCATGACATTTTATGACACACATGGCCTGGCCCAACAAGGTCTCATTTATGTCAGATCTAGCCCTCATAACAAATGAATTTGACACCCCTGGGCTACAACATGCATTATAACTCAGTATCCTGAGTCCCTTCTTTGCAACACCCCTCCCATCTTCTGACTGGGATACAAAGACTCAGATTCTCCATTCCAACTTTTATCTGATGAAGGCAACTTACAATCAACCCCTTAAAAGGCAGAAGAAAATGATTGGTGCAGAAACAAGAGAAGACTGTCTTGATTTTGAAAAAATTATCAATGGTTAATTAGCAGGTCAGCATTGGGGGCAGGGAGAATAGCTGTATGGGGAGTGTGGTAGGGAAAGCTCTGCTTTGCTGGGCCAAGGTTCAAATCCTGGCATCCTGAGTTAACAGGGTTGATGGCAACAGGTGTTTCGAAAGACTCCGGAGAACTGTTACCAGCCAAGAGATGGACCAATCATTTTGCTTAGCACGTGGTGTGAGATGTAAGTTTCATAGATGTACATAAGGTTGTCAGTGAAAGGAGTATGCTTGTTACCAGGGGTCGTTTTGTAGAAAAATGAGTGGTGGAGCTCATCCAGGGATTGTTATGCAGCTGCACCCACTATTCAATGGACAAGGCGGGAAGGAGGAGGTGGAACTCTCAGAAAGGTTCAGGAGCTGTGCTCCTGTGAGCTCCCACTGAATCCGAGGCCTGCTTGTTACCCTTGAAATAGCGAGAGCCACTGAGAGTGAAGGGAAGATGTGGGGAGAAGAAAACACAAGCCTGTAACCATATCACAAAGGTACAGATGAAAATGTGGGAAATTTCCAGCTGTTTATCCCCTCTTGCCAATATATAATTTCTAAGCCTACAGTTTCTGTGCCAGCATGCATTTGCAAGAGGTCAAAGCGTTCTGAGCTCTTGGCTGTTTTAAAGACAAACATGCCATTCCCTCCTCCAAACCCCGCCCCCCAATTATATCCTAATTACACTTCTGGTCAAAGGCTCCTTCGCTGAGTTCAAGGGGCAGGTTTTGTTAGCACCTTCTTCCACCCCCCTTACTTTGCTGGTCTTTTGTCTTCTTTTTATCACTCTTCTCTGCTTGCTCCTCGTCGCCAAGGCTCGTGTCCAGGATGGAAGCCTGGAACTGATGAAGGAGCTTCAGATCTGAGCAGCTACTGCTCTCCTGGCCTTCCCAGACACACCCAATCTTCACAGGCTGCAGGACTCGGAGCCGCATCCCCTTGGCGATCAGCTCATCCCATTCTTTGGCCTTCAGCTTTTGGCGAACCTTCTGGTTCTCGGGGTCGCATTCCTGCCAAGGAGAAGAGAAAACGTGGCTTTCTGAACATCAGCAAATAATACAAAAATGGCCATTTCTAAACAAAGGCAGATGTGTCGAACATGCGGCCCAGGGGCCAAATCAGGCCCCCGGAGGGCTCCTATCAGACTGGCTGTCATCTGCTTCCTTCTTCCTCTCTTGCTTCCTTTGCCAGGCTTGCTCAATTGCACAGGAGCTACAGAGCAAAGCCTCTATTTTTTCCATTGGCTAAGGTTCCTCCATTGGAGAAGAAGGGGGGAGGAATAGCTTGCTCTGCCAGGCTCTCTCAATCGTGCAGCAGAGCTACTGAGCCAAACCTCTCTTCCTTCTATTGGTTGAGGCTCTTCCCCCTCCTTGTCCCCTGGAGAAGGAAGGAAAGAGTCAGAGCTTCCTTTGCCAAGTTTACTGGATCCTATGGGAGAAATACAAAGAAACTGCCTTTAAGACCAACGAGTACTAATGTTTTAAGTATTTTATTTTTTCTTTAAAAATCTTTTAATTGTGATGGTCTGTGTCCTTTACAAAGTTTATATCTCTGCTACTGAATCTTAAATAGGAACACAAATGGCCCAGCCTGACATGGCCCGGCCCAACAACATCTCATTGATGTCAGACCCGGCCCTCATAACAAATGAGTTTGACACCCCTGGACTAAGATGTGAAAAGCAAAAGACAACATCCAGACTTGAGTTTGCAACGGTGTTTAGGCTAAGAGCACCTCCAAGTCTACACTTTTTTTTTAACACAAAGTTTTTTCAGGTTCCAGCATACATATAAGGACCAAACAATTTAAGATTAATTACCAAGGTAATCTAGAGGTATCAATGGGCATGTTATGAATCTCCTATAGGAGATATTAGGCACATACATACAGATTAAAGATATGTCATGGTTTGTAACATGCAGTGAATGAGACAAATTTGGGAAGTTGTCAGAAAATGCATTCAACCACATAGACCACTTGCTCATTAAGCCAGGGATGTCGAACTCACTTGTTATGAGGGCCAGATCTGACATAAATGAGACCTTATTGGGCTGGTCCATATAATAATGCCTGAAAGCAGAGATACAAACTTTACAAAGGACACAGAGGTGCTTCCTTTTTTAAAAAAAGAGGTGCTTTCTTTCTATCTCTTGTGGGATTGAGAGAACTGGGCAAAGGAAGCTCTTGCTCTTTCCCTCCCTCCCTCCCCAGGGGACGGGGAGGAGCCTCAGCCCGTCACACATGGAGGCATTTATGTGGGGGGACGCACATACCAACTTGTAATCCCTCACGTGCATTCTTAAGTTGTATGGCCCAGAGGCCCAATGCGGAAAGCCCAGGCTAGCCCAATCTCATCAGACCTCAAAAATGAAGCAGGGTCAGCCCTAGTCAGTATTTGGATGGGAGACCCCCCAACAAAATCTAGGGTCACTACAGAGGCAGGCAACAGCAACCCACCTTGCCTCTTGCCTTGAAAAACCTACAGGATTGTCATGATTTGGTTGCCACTAGATGGCACTTTCAACCATCACCATGTATTCCACATGCTTTGAACATAATGTTCAGGTCCACCCTGAGAGAGCAGTAAGAGAAACATGGGTTTTGCCTGAAAGACACACACTCCTAAGCTACTGTATGTAAACATTACCACAAACCCTTCATGAGCTTAGGCCCAGTCAAAGCATCCTGCCTGTCTCTCTCGGTCAATAAAACACTGTGTTCCAACAATCAATAACCTTCAACAAAGTTGATTTTAATTTGTTTCAGTTTTTGTATTCTATTCTTGGAAGGACATTTGTATGTTGAGTGTTACGGACTGCACTTACAAGGAACACACGTATAAAAGCCTAGAAGTGTTATTGTAAAAATATATGGATGTGTTGCTTTACGTAGAATACAAAAATTGAAACAAGACATTGAAATCAATATTGTTGAAGTCTATTGATAGAGAGACTGTTGTAACACAGTGTTTCATTGTTTTGGAAAACCTTCACATTTTGGTTCCCCCTGTTGTTTCTCTTTAGGTCATCATCACAAGCGATCCATGCTCTGAGTGCCCAACCAGGTAAGGCCGGGCAGCGCTGTTTTGGGGGGAAGTAATATGCCTTCCACAAGCAGGCTGCTTACAGGTTTCTTGGCTGGTGGCCTCCATGTCACACTCAGGGTTGTGCTGCAACCCAGGATGTCCAAATATAGAACATGAACATGTAGATTAAGGGTATTCCTCCTTCCTGAAAAAGCCGTAGGACTGTTAGGTGAAAATCAGATAGCAAATGAAAGAAGGGAACTGTAAACATTAGTTAAAACCCAACAGTCAGGGGTTAATCTGAAGTCCTCCAGGAGTTAAAATCCCCGAAAAATAGCACCTGTAAGCTTGCTAAGGGAGGCAAGCAGTCCTTGCCTCCAAGGTCAGTCTTGGAGGAAGAAGATATTATTTTATGTTGATTGGCTAGTGAGTTATGAGGCCACATTCACAATCCTATAACTTCGTAAAAATAGCTTTAGTGTTCCCCTTTTGGCAATTTTTTCAATCCATCACTTTGTTCATTGGGGGAAAGCTTGAAGGCAGTACTTATGTCTAGAGAACAGAAGTTGGTAAGGAGTTTTGTTTATTTTTATCTAAGACTACTCAGTTAATGTTTTGCTTGTCATGTAGATAAAGGGTGGCTGCACTGTTGTTCACTGAAGAGTTTTTTCTGGTCTATCTGGAACTAACTAAAGAACTTTTAACAAAGAATTACTTTGTTATATTTTTAAAAAAAATTGTGCCTAGCTTGGTCTTTGAGAGAGAATAGGTAACTGGGGAGGGGGGGACAGAGCATTGCTTCAAAGAATAGGTAACCCAAGCGAACCCAGTGTTGAGAGGACTAGTCTGATTCTGTCTTGCGAGTGTTTTCTTTCAGAAGGGGAACTATGCCAGTTTGCAGGACTGGATAGCCTGCTTTGCATGTCTATATGCCCTGGTGAGTTAAGCACTACCTACGGACTAGCAGGAAAATCTGCCTTGGGTAGGCGATACAGGAATTTTCCAGCCATATGCATTCTGGCTGATGCCAAGGCTTACTTCAGTCACGCCTTCGTCCTCTGAAAGATAGCCATGGGGCACAAAGAACCCATCATCTTCATCTTCCTCCTCCCCTCCATCCTCATCATCATCCTGCAAAATTTAAGACAAGATTTAAGAAAGAAACAACAGAAGCTAGAAAACAAATCAAGCCAAACATATGGGGGGGGGGGCAGCACAGAGCTACAGGGTGGGATCCAAAATGTACCACTGCAAGCGTGACAGAGGCAGTTTTGCTGTTCTGTGTTTTTGCTCTGCTGGTGTTCAGCATGCTGGATAGATGGGGAGGGTATGCATTGGTTCAGTTCTGAAATCATGTGACCCCTCCCGCCAATTTTTCTGTAGAAGGCCAAAATGCAAGACAACAAATGTATTCAATGCTATACGTTCCACTTTAAAAACATCCACATTTTTATAACACACACCAAATCTCAAGCACATATCACAAGCAGGTTTGTGATGCACTTCAAGAAAATTCAGGCTCACTCTGCCTGCATCCTTGCTATCCCCAAAATAAGAGGCTGTTATGAAAGGGAAAAGGAGAGGCAGAGATGAGAGGGTCAGAGATTCAGGGAAAGCAGTGTGTGAGAGAGAAATGGCATCTGCCCACGCTACATTTTATCATAACTGGTGGCTATGCCCTATAATCCAACACTTCTAGGTCCAAATTGCTAACAAAGTTCACAATATTACTGGTAGATTACCAATTACCCCACAATTGTTTTTATTTGACAATTGGGAAAGTGTCCATATTTGTAAGACACGGCGAGTTTTAATTTCAATTATGTTCACTGCTGCTAAGTTTGTTATAGCACTTAAATGGAGATCGGCGGACTCGCCAACACTTAATGCATGGCCAAACAAGCTTTGGGAATACTTTATATTGGAGAAAATGACTGAGACTAAAAAGCAATACGAAGACCCTGAATACGCTTCAAAATTTTCTGAAACTTCGATGCCTTATTTAACATGGAAATTAGAATCTCCAATTAATCCATCCTCTCTCACAGTGCAGGAATGCATATCACTAGTTGCTCTTTCGTAACCAAGGAAAAGGTATTTTTTGATTTTAAACCGCTCAAGGTGTTTTTTGTTACTTATTATCTGAACTATGTCAGCTTGCAGAATAAATTATAGTTTTATCTTGAGAATAGTAGGGCAATATTTGCAGTATGAAAAACATAAATAACTTGTGGATTCGATAGGGAAGGGGAGGATAAGAAATGTATATCTGTATATTTGTTTGACGCAACAAAGTTAGCTGTGTATACTGCTACCGTCTGTATTTTGTAAATCTCCATGAATCTCAATAAAAGTTGAAACTTCAAAAATAAAAAAGCTTGTTTACCAAAAAAAGAAATGGCATCAATTGCCTCCAACTTGTGGTGACCGTATAGATTAATATTCAAAATGTCCTTTTATTAGTAGTCCTGCTCAAGTCTTGCAAAATGAGGACTGTGGCTTGTGTATTGATTGATTTATTTCATTTATACCTGCCACTCTCCCAATGGGGACCCAAAGAGGCTTACATCATTCTCTCCTCTATTTTATCCTCAAGAGATTCAAACCTGGAGTCTCCCAGACCCTAGCCTGACACTCTAACCACTATGCCACACTAATTCCCAGTTTTCAGATGCTGGTTAAATGTTTGTGGGGAAGGAGAGGTGCTGGTATCGGGAGCTGGAGTTCCATAGAATGAAGGGGGAAGGGCAGAGGCAAGAAATAACCTGATGTCTAGCAGTTGTAAGCAGAGAAGAGAAAGCAAACAAAGAAACAGAGAAGGTACATGAGGAAGGAGAAATATTTAAAAATAAGCATTGTAAAGTTGATCTGATAAGTGAACAACAGCCAATGAAGGTTTTGGTCTGCAGCAAGCAAGTTAGGCACCAAATATGGATCGCCTAGCCCCAGTATTTTGTTTGGAGGGATAGAGGGCTCTGGAAATGTACATCCCACCTGTGATGACAACCCAGTTCAGCCTTACCCCTTCGCTGTGAGAGAGAGACTCGCCTGGCTCCTCTTCCTCCCACTCCTCATCACTCTCTACTTCATAGTCCAGGAGTGTCTGCAAAGAAAATCGGCACATTCTTATCAAAAAGGTGTTTTGGTTTAGAAGCACTGAGTGTTGTGTAAAGGACATTGGATAAGCCTGAGGAGAGGCTAACGGGATCAGAGTGCACATAGCTTAGAGGAAAAGATAACAGAGGATGGCCTACTTCCTCAATATTCCTGGAAGGCAGATGCACCCATATCCAAAAGCCTTCTAGTGAATGCCTAGAAATGGTCTGGCATAGCTGCCTGCTTATTCTGCCGCTACAGTTCTGAGGGAAGATAATAAGACATGTCATCACATCCTGTTTCCCAGGAAACTTAGATCTGAGAGCTTCTGATATGGCCTTAGCCTAAACAGCAGTGCAATGACTGGCACTTGTAACATTTGTACATTATTTCCAACTGCGGGGAAATGAACACCTTGGGATAAGTTTTCAGATATGTTTTTTTTTTTTTTAAACCCACTGAAGAGGAAAGACAAACCAGTTAAGAAACTAGGCTTATCATTTCTCTGCCTTTTGGCTAAGATCAAGAGAAAAAACTGAAAGAATTAGGCTGGAGGTGCAGCAAAACCAAAGTTAGATCACATGTTTGTAAAAACTTGCATTGTGTTTTATTTGTTTTGCAAATTAATTTTTGCTCTGTTAGCCTGCTGGAGTTTGAAATAAGGGAAAACATAAATACTTAAAATAGTTTACAGATACAACATCACCAGTTACAGTTTATACAGATACAATACCACCATATTCTGGGCAGAATAAAAGTCACTCACGGCATCTTTCGACCAAGGGTTCCTTGGCTTTATGAAAGAGGATTTCTTGTTCCATGTGCCCCAGTAGGCAGGCCTGTGATTCTCGCAGAACTGCAGAAGTTTCATCCGGCCAAACTTCTTCCTTTCAGAGACATCTCCCACTTGGCTGCTACCCACTATGACCACATCACTGTTGAACAAAAATCTACTCTCAGTAATTGATGAGGCCCACCAGGGTTCCGAGGTGTCGAGAGAAAGACCTCTGGCATGTTGCTGAGGATTTGAATGACCCCCACATACACACTTTCAATTAAAAGGGCTCTTGAACAATCCTAAAGTGGCAATGCAAGACTGAAAACAAAAGGGCTTTTATACCCATTAACGTCTTCAATTATACTAAACCAACTCCAGTTATGAAGCAGTTAAAGTGTATACTGAAATTTTAAAAAATTCTGTTATGCAGACAATACAAAAGTTGGGGGCGGGGGGAGAATGAACTAAGGCTTTTCTATGCTGCATTCTCAGGCACCCTGCGGAGTACGATTTTGAGAAAGAGGGGCACAGATTACTGCACGACAATATGCAGTTTCCTGCCAGCAGCAATTCAAATGAAAACAGATCTGCCCTTCAGGTGATCTATGCAAGACATGGCTTCATACCAGTCCCAGCACAGCCTTAGAACTTTCCAAGCTCAGCTCTGGAGTACACAAAGCAGGAATTTTTTAAAAGGCACCACTTCTGAATATGCACAGAGTGCATTGCCACAAACATTGAGTAATCAGAGCCCAAGAAAGGGGGAGATTTTTACAAGCAGACTTTATCCCCAGCCCCTTTCATTTAGGAACATGAAGAAGAACTGGCACTAATCCTTTGCCAAGAGCATGTTTTCAAATGCCTGGAAGGGAGACAGGAAAGAACTTTCTCCCCCAGTTCTGATCAGAAGAGCCCCCCTAGATCAATTCAGAGGCCCATCTAACCATTTAATCTCAGTCTCCCTGCGGGATCAAATCAGCATCCAATCTAACCATGTTATCTCTTTCTCCCATAATCCCTTGCAGATGTTCCTAGAAGGCTTAGAAAGTGACACAGAGGCCCAAACCTTCCCCACTGGTGCCCTGCAACAACTAATCATCAGAGGGCCAACTGCTTTGAATGCAGAGCCATCGTGGTTGACAGCTGTCGACAGAACTGTGCTCCACTTAAACCTGTCAAAGGAGAAAAGTTGCCACCCCTGACAAATCAGTAGAGAAACAGTCCACATTTATTGAACGACTGTAATGAAAAAATCCAAGATAAGACTGCACCCTATGGGAATTTGGGTGAGATTATAAATCTTAAGGTTGCTTTGTTACTGTATGATTAATAATGATATCTGATTGGAATCTCAAACACAAATTGTATAGTGATTTTTTTAGTACTTCATGTAATTATGATCGAAAATAATATTTTAAAAAAGAAGATTTTATTTAGTTATTTACTCCAATTATGTGAGAGCCAGCATGGTGCAGAGGTTAAAATGTTGGGCTCAGATCTGGGTAAACCCAGGTTCAAAACCCATGCCATGGAAGCTTGCTGGGTGACCTTGGATCAATCATACACTCTCACCCTAAGTTACCTCACAGGATCGTTTTGAGGATAAAAAGGAGGAGAGAAAAATGATGTAGGCTTCTTTGGTTCCCCATTGGGGTAAAAGGCAGGATATACATAAAGTAAAAAATGCAGTAAATAAATTTATACCCCATCTCTCCCTAATGGGGACCCAGGGAGACTTACATAATTCTCCTCTCTTCCACTTTATCCTCACCACAACCACCCTGTGAGGTAGGTTAGGCTGAAAGTGCATGACTAGCCCAAAATCATTCAGCAATATTCCATGAGAGCCAGCATGGTATAGTGGTTAAGAGCAGCAGACTCTAATCTGGAGAATTGGGTTCAATTCTGCACTCCTCCACATGAAGCCAGCTGGGTGACCTTGGGCCAGTCACAGCTCTTTCAGACCCTTCTCAGCCCCAAAACAGGTCTAACTCACCTCCTAGTGGTATGTAATGCTAAAAGAGCTAGAACTTTAGGCTACCAGACAATCTTAGGGTCTCCTGGTTATACTACATACAATGCCATATGATGATGATGGTAATTATTCCATGGCAGAGCGGAGACCCAAACCTGGTTTTCCCAGATCCTAGTCTGACACTCTTATCTGCTACACCACTCTGTCTTTCTCTCTACAAAGTCATATGCATAATTTCACAAACCTCTTATTTCATTTCACCTCCCTCCCACCCCGTCTTTTCTGCTAGTGGTGGTACACTCCCTGATCCAACCATGGAAAGATCTCTTTGGCTTCAATTCAACCTGTTGCCTTTTTTTCTTTCTTAACGAAAAAGCCCCAGGCTCTTCAGCCTTTCTTTTTGAGGAATGGGCCACCGCCCCTTGTCCTAAGCAAAGCAACCAACCTGTTGACGTCAACACTGGTGGCGCTGCTGCGGACAAGTGTAGCTCCAGATTTGCCCGGCTCTCGGCCTTTCAGTTCTTTCAAGAGTGAAGCATCGCAGTTCTGAGCTTGCAGGAGGCAGTCTAACTGATCCATGAGATCCTGGTCAAAGGCCACGCGGCAGAGCGGGGAAAGGACCATGTTCTCCTTGATTTCAAAAGGAGCAAATTTCCCACACCAGCCAGCAAGAGTCTGGAAGAGCAAGAGAGAACGATTCAGTCCCATTTCTTAAGGTACATTTTGGGCTGACCTTTAGTCAACATTACAAGTGTGCTTGACCACCCATATCAGTTTCCTATTGTCAGCGCAGAATCATTCAAAGTGCTGGTTTCGACCTACAAAACCCAGGAAACCTTTATTTCTCAATCACTACAATTTCCACAACTGGACTAAAGAAGTCTCTGACTGCCACCCAAATTCAAATAAAGTGAACTATGAAATGTGAATATATATAATGTGAATTATGATATGAATTTGTAATGTGATATTTCTTCATGGTGATAATACATATTTGTTCCATAGTGTTTAACTTTCCTCCACCAGTATCTGAGTTTGTTTTGGATTTTCCATACACCATGGGAGCCTGTGTTTATTTTTTCTGATATATCTTGGAAGCAACAGAACTATTTTGATTGGGAGGGCTTAAGACCATGATGGCGAACCTATGACACGCGTGTCACTGGTGACACGCGAGGCAATTTGGCTGACACACTGGAAACCAAGGAGCGTGGCGAGCCGCGAGTCCTTCGGAGGCTGCTGAGCCCATCTCGGAGGAGCAGCAGCTGCTAAGGTGAAGGCAAGAAGAGGTGGCAGCAGCGCAGCGGGCCGCCGCCGCCACCTCTTTCCCCGGCTCCAAGCCGGGGGTGAGGGTGGGAGGGAAGGTTGGCCGATGCTGCCAGCACCTCGCCTTGACCTGGGGGTGGGAGGAGACAGCCTCCTGGCGCAACCCGTCCCCCACCCAAAGCAGAGGCAGCCAAACGCGCCTCCTCCTCCTCGCAACAGGGCCGAGCTTTGCAACCCCCTTTTCCCGCCCTCCCCGGGGCCTGAGAAAATAGGTGGGTACAGCAAGGAAGAAAAAAAGAGCATTGCAAAAAAAGAGGTGGGGGGGAAGAAGTGCCCTCCTCGGCGGGTCGCGCCTTTGCAATGCCAGGGCTTTGCAAATGCAGGAGCAAGGCAGGCGTGTTTTTTTCCGTTTGTTTGCACGGAGCGGCTGGGGGGGGGGGGGGGGAAGGCAGAGATGGCATTGCAGCAGTGTGTGTGGGGTGCAATTCCCGAGAGGGCGTCGCTCTTGGGCCTGTTGTGGGGCTGCCCCCCCTCCTCCTCCTCCACCCGGTCCTGGTTTTTTTTTTTGCAACCAACATGATCTTTCTCACTTTGCTCTCTCGCTCTTTCTCATGGCCGCCTGCCGGAGGCGGGGTTTCAGATTTAAAGGACAAGCTGCCCTTTTCAGCTTGGAAGAGGAGGAAGGGGGTGGGCGATGGGGGCTGTGTGTGGGTTGCAAAAGAGCAAGGGGAGGGGAGCACTGGGTCGCCCCCCTTGGCTTCCCTTGGCAAGCGCTGGAGGAGAAAAGGCGGGAAGAAAAAAAGATACACCCTTTCCCGCAGGGTTACCAATCCTGTGGGGGCAGGGGATCCCCCTCTCCCCAAAATACCCCCCCAAGTTTCAAAATGATTGGACCAGGGGGTCCAATTCTATGAGCCCCAAAAGATGGTGCCCCTATCCTTCATTATTTCCTATGGAAGAAAGGCATTTTAAAAGGTGTGCTGTCCCTTTAAATGTGATGGCCAGAACTCCCTTGGAGTTCAATTATGCTTGTCACACCCTTGTTCCTGGCTCCACCCCAATGTCTCCTGGCTCCACCCCCAAAGTCTCCTGGCTCCGCCCCCAAAGCCCCCAGATATTTCTTGAATTGGACTTGGCAACCCTAGTCTGACCTAGGCTGCAAATATCATCAAATTATTTATATTTCTTGAAGTGACACGGTGAAGTGACACACGACCCGAGGAAGACTACACTTTTTCCCGATTTTCGACACACCAAGCTGAAAAGGTTAGCCATCACTGGCTTAAGACATATTTGAAAAAAATATATACATACCACCTTCTTAGGTCTATTGCTACAGTTAACATCAACAATTAAAAAAATTACAAAGCCAGTAATATTTATCAGCAAAACAAACACAAGACACACTCAAAACTAATTTCTCAGAAAAATTCAACAGTCAACAGAATCCTGGAAGAACAACAAATCCAATCACTTAGCTGTTTTGTGGGGTGAATGATGCTTTTGTGTGTGTTTACTGCCCAGACTTGGATGGCCCAGGCTAGCCTGAGCTTGTCATGTCTCAGAAGCTAAGCAACGCTGACTCTAGTTAGTACCTGGCTCTGATTAGAACCACCAAAGCTCAAGGTTGCTATTCGGCAGCAGGCAATGGCAAACCTCTATTCATCTCTTGCCTTCTAAACTCGATGGTGTCACCATAACTTGGTTGCAACCAGCGTTCCCTCTAAGCAGAGACAGTGTGAGCTAACTCACAGTTTTTTAGCCTCCAGCTCACAGATTTTTGTCTTAGCTCAGGAAAAATAGCCCCAGAGCAAACTAATTTATGCAGTAACTCACAACTTTAAAGCCAGTAACTCACAAAGTAGAATTTTTGCTCCCAAGACTTCACAGCTTAGAGGGAGTACCGGTTGCAACTTGATCATACTTTTTATCACCACCATTCCCCATTCTCTTGCTCCTCACCCTTTGGTTCCAGTCTCAGAAAATGATGGCTATGTGGTCAACTTTTCACAGATATACCATAGAGTAGCTATTGTTATCACAGCTGTTGTCACTTTAATGTCTGCCTCTGAATATTAGGGGTGGGATAGTAGGAGGAAAGCAGCAAGGAAGGTCTGTCACTTTCTTGTCATGCTTGTGGGGCTTCCCAGAGGAATCTTACTAGCCACTGCTGGAAATAGAATGGTGGAGCGGATGGACTTTTGGTCTGTTCCAGCAGGATCCCCTCTAATGTAAGCAGATTTTTAATAATATGTGTCTTAATAGATTCTTTAGCAAGATTTCATATTTGTTTTTGGAACCTGTACTTTTTGTCCTACAATAAGGGCAAGGGAAAAAAAACCTGAAAGTATTGTGAGCTGGGTGTTAAGCTGGTGGAAAGTGGCATCAAGTCACAGTCAAGTTACTGTGACCTCTCATGGGAGTCTCAAGGCAATAGATTAACAGAGATGGTTTGCCACTGCCTACCTCTGCATGGAAGCTCCGGACTTCCTTGGCGGCCTCCCATCTAAATACTAACCGGGGTCAACTGTGCTCAGCTTCTTAGATCTGATGAGATCAGGCTAGCCTGGTCCATCCCAGTAGTAATTACAAGTTCAACTTCAGCTTCTTTCTCTCCTCCACCCCATTCAATCCCTTGCCTTCTCTATCAGCTTTCCAATGATGCCTCTCTCAGTCAGATTGGCAAATCGGATTAGAGGAAGAAGGTACATGGAGAGACTAGTAAGTCTGTGACTTGCAGGAAAAAAATGTTTTAGGTTTGTGAACAGTGTTATGTCCTGCTGCTGAAATCTGTAAAAAAAACCTCAACATTCTGTCTATATGGACTCACATGCATGATTCACACATTCCAGGGTGAAGTGGTGAAAACCTATGTACGCAGAATACAGTATTTAAAAGTGATAACTACAAACTTTAAGGGAAAAACACAAAAAGCGATAGTACAACAGAGTGTACTGAACGGATTTAAATGATACTGAAAAGGCAGCAGATAGAAAGTGATGTGCATCAGTAACAGCCTCACCTTCGGAGCAGGTGGGGTCTTTGGTTTTTGGAAGAACCGAGTGATTTCCGCTTTCTCTGCTTTGATGCGCTACAAATAAAGTTAAGAAGATTGACATAGGACCTTTAAGCACAACTCTTATTTCTGTGCAAGGGAATGTGCACCCCCCCAATCCATTGCAAATTCTAACCTCAAAGAGAAAAAAAATCATCATTACCTTCTCCTCCTCTTTCAACCGTTTCTCCTCCTCTTTCTTCCTTTTCTCTTCAAGTTTTGCCCTTTGAAATAAAGCCCATTTTCAAGAAAAGACACACAAACAACACTCCAGCAAAATTTGTGAACCCGGCAGATTGGTGCAGGGGGAGGCAGCCAGATGTTTGGAGGTGGTGCTTTGAAGACATGAAGATGGCTATGATGGGAAAGGTAGTCAAAAGCTGTTCTGCACCCACAAGACTGAGAGATAAGGCAGGCCTTAAATCTTAAGTGACAAACAAAATTAACAAATGCAACGTCTCCAAACCCAGCATAACATGGCAGTTAGGGCATTCTTGATACAGACAAGGAGCCAGGAAACAGGAGTTCGAATCCCACATGTGCCAGGATTCCCCAACATGTGGCCACTGTAAGGCTAGGCTTATTACCAGCTTTCATTCAAATGAAAAGGTTTTCAAGGCTGAAAATGAAGGATCACAAGGACCTTTAGTTCCATTCCCCCTTGAAGCTTTCCTTCTTTTTTTTTTTAATTCCCTGTTTTCTTTCTCTCTTCATCCCCCTGAACTTTCATTTCTTTGTATTCCCCCTTCTGTGATTCTTTTCACAAAATAAAGCTCTTTTGGCTTCGCATCCTGAAGAGGGTGCTCAACACCCCCACTCAAAATCCCCAGAAGTGCCACAGGCTCAAACATGTTGGGGATGCCGAACCTATGCTGCCCTTTGTCTCCTTGGAGGAAGGGTAGGATTTAAAAATGTATTATTTTATACATTACACTCAATAGACAATCTGCTTCAAGATAAAAGAATCAAGACCATGATGGTTGGGGGGGGGGGGGGATGATCCTCTTTTCAGCTTATGAGAAGGGAACTTGAAAACTTCTCATCCTATGCTCAAAGAAGACCAACTTACTCCAGTGCTTCCTGCCTCTCCTTCCTTTTTTCTTCTTTTGCTCGTAACTTTTCAGCCTTCTCTCGCTCATCTTTTTCCTTTTTCTCCCTCCTCTCCTTCTCCTTCAGTTCCTTCTCTTCTTCTTTTTTCCTCTTTGCCTCCTCCCGGGAGCGTTCTTTGGCAGCTCTCGCCTCCTCTTTCAGCCTTCCCTTCTCTTCTCGCTCAGCCTGCAGCTTCTGAAGTTTATCTGCACGTTCTTGATCCTGGGTTGCCAGAGAGAGCAGGACTTGGTCAACCCCCTTCCAAATAAAAATGTCACACAAAGAGGGGGCCAAACAGGTATATAACTCAAAGAACGGGGGAGAGAGGAAGTAGAAGTAAGACAAACAGTTTGGACAATTGACTACATCAGACCAGTGATATGTGTTTAGAAGCATTCAGGGCTTTTTTTTTTGTAGAAAAAGCCCAGCGGGAACTTATTTGCATATTAGGTCACACTCCCTGGCCTCACCATTGTTTCACACAGGAGCACAGAAAAGCAGAGTCATCTACATCTGGTAGGTACTGCTAAGGAAGTGTAAACAATTTCTTTTTTTGTCACCAGAAAAAGCCTTACTTTCTGCAGTCTCAGCTTCTCCTTTTCTGCAGCACTCCTCTGACTTTTCTGATTCATCTGGAAATGAGAAACACAGATGTATATACAACACTGGTGTTTGTTTCCTTACAACAACCAAATTGCTCGTGCATACCACTGAGACAGAGGGGGAAAGCTGGGGCACTCAAGTGAGCATGATGAAGCTTTAAACCAAAATCTGGAGGTGGAAAAAAGGGGGAGCAGGAGATAGACCTGTAAGCTCAAGTGCAAAATATACCCACATATCAACATAAGATACTAGAGAAAAACAATGTGATGGATGGAATATCTGATTTGGTGTTGAAATCATCATTTGGCCACGGAGTTTAGCGGGTGACCTTGGATCAGTGACTCACTCTCAGCCTTATCTACTGGACAGTGTTGTTGGGAGGATAAAATAGAGAATGCTTTATGCTGATCCAAACTCCTTGGAGGAAGGACAGGACACAAATGTGATAAATTAAGATGAATCCATCAGTGCTATAATCAAGACTTATAGAGTTCTTCATTGGCTGCCTCTTGTAATAGCAAATCACCTCTGGGCAGAGAGCTTTCATAAATGAGGTGAGAGAGTGGTTTCCTTTGGGGGTATCAGCAGGGCTTTTTTGAGCAGGAATGCAGTCCCGCTTGGCTTGGCATCAGGGGGTGTGGCCTAATATGCAAATGAGTTCCTGCTGGGCTTTCTCTGCAAAAAAGCCTTGTGTGAAACAATGATGCCAAGGGGTGTGACCTAATATGCAAATGAGTTTGTTGGGCTTTTTCTACAAAAAAAGCCCTGGGAATCAGTGTGGTGTTAATAGCTAGCACAGGTCTATGGAGATGTAAAAGCCCACTCACTTGCTTATTCTGTCAAATGGAAACATTGGAGATGGGGGGAGGGGGAATGAATCTTACTTTTTAAAAAATCCCTGCCCTTTTTCTCCTAGAGGATGAGGCACTGCACATAATTGTCTTCTTTTCCACTTTATCCTCACAACAGCTCTACGAGGTAGGATAGACCCAAAGGGAGCAATTGGCCTAAAGTCACCCACTGAGCTTACTAAGGGTTTGAACCTGAGTCCCCTCAATCCTAATTAGCACTAGCCACTGTGTCACAGTGGCGCTAAAAGAAAATTGTGTTAATTCTGTGGCAATCGCCAGTTACTCTTGTGTGATATTTTTGCTTTTGCAGCATATGATGCAGCCAGTTTGTAGCACTACAAATCCTTTAGATCCAAGATTTCAAAACAACTGTGTTGACAATACTTTCGCTACTATTGCATTTGACATATTGAATAATGAAAGAAACAACACTCTTGTGTTGAGACTGGAAAAGTTCTTATGCTTTCAGGTACTTGATACAGGAGTTTAGTTTGAGAGGTACTCTCACAAAACAGCTTCTGACACCTCTTGCTTCACACCTGTTTCAGATGCCTTCTTCTGTAGCATCTTGATGCAGAATGCTGATGAGTGTTATAAAGACAAAATTAAGGGACAAAGATGTGAGAAGAACAGGGAAGCTTATTTCAGCTGCAAAAAAGCTTCAGTTCTTTGATGTTAATGAAACTCAAAGTGAAAGTCCGAAATAAGCAGCTGTGGATTTTGAAGAAACCAACTTTTATTAGAGCAATAAAATCATGTCATGCTATTATTTCCCTCAAAACATTTTATTCAGTAGAACAGGGCCAGCTATTAATCTAACGGGCAAAACAAACCATCCCCTTTTTATGTACCACAATACCTGCAGCTTGCAACCATACATGTTTACTGAGAAACATGGAATTTAAATCCCAGGTGAGAGGTCACGGGACTGAAGCACTACCAAAGCATGACTCCACAACACTGCACTTTTCAATAGTAACTAGATAACCCAAATTTTTCACTTCTTTATTCAAGTTATCATGGATATGTTCAAATTGTCATGGATATTATTTCTTTGCCTGTTTTCAAGTTGCTATTTCTGACTGTTTTTACTACTGTTTCTTTTTGCTTTAAATTCTCTATCCAACTTCCTTCTCAACTCTGCATTTGTATGTCAAGTTTACTGCATGCGGATGTTCAGACTCAATTTTACCGATGGTTTGTAACCTTATTATGCTGCTCACTGTTTCAGTTCTGTATACTTTGATGAATATATTCATTTCTATTGAAAATCTATAATATTATTTAATTAAATAAAAAATCTGATTGATTATTGTCAGTTGCAACCAACTCTGGGCAGATTGTTAAAGAAACTAAGATATAATCCAAATGAATAAACAAACAAACAAAAAGATTTATGTATCAGATCTATTTGATTCACCTACATCTTCATTTGCCCTGAGCTGGATGGGCTAGATATTAGCCTGATATCATCAAATCTTGGAATCTCAGAAGGGAGACCACTGAGGACATCCAGGGCCACTATACAAAGGCAACAATGGCAAACCACCTTTGAATGTTTCTTGCCTTGAAATCCTAGGGGTCACCATGAGTGGGCTGTGACTCAATGGCATTATCCACCACCACATCTTTATTCTGTCTTTCTTTCATCATGAATTTTAAGGTAACACACATAAGGAGAGGGAAGAGGAAAAGTCCCAGAAGATTGACAATGAACACGCTCAAAGGCGCTCAGCTGAACAATAGCCCAGCTGTGAACCCTAGATCACACTTTGAGATCTGTTCTATTTCAACTTGTCATTTTTTCTTAAAACAGCTTAGGAGGAAGCTGCTGACAGCACCGTCTCTAACTCTTGATGCATTTGTACAGTGGAAATGCTTCTGGTTCCCTGCCACTAAAGTTTCACCAAATATGTTGCATTTTCATAGAGAGTTTGTACCATCTGCCTTTAGCTATTTAGGCAGAACAAAATAGTGAAATGGATCTAACCTCAACAGCAGCAATCACCTGTCCAAACAGCCCTGGCTTTGCCCCTGAATGTTACTTGATTTGTGAACCAGACAAGACATTAACACAATGCAGGATGTTTAGTGCAACCCCTAAGAAGAAATTTACTCCAGACTGAGTCCAATAAAACAGAAATGGCTCTGCAGAGGATTCTGCTGTAAACCATGCTAGATCCATTACATTATCCTAAATCTGCTGCAAGAATAGAGTTGTTCTTAAATTTACGTACATTTTGGTCTCTCTTCAAGGAGCAGCCTTGTACATGAGAGATTATCTCAAAATTGTAACAACTCCATGAGGTAAGCCAGGCTGAGAACACAGGTGCTAGCTGTAGATATACACACCTCACCCCTCTGAAGCAGGAACATAAGAGAAGCTGCACCCCTTCCACAAAGCAATGCTTTAGTGCCAGCCCTTTGGTATACTCTTGCATTAAAAACACTGTTCAAAAGCAAACTGTCCAACTGCTTAAAGATGCTCCCTATCAGCCACAAGGTTTTCAATCAAATTAATTGAAGCAACTAATCAAATCAGTTGAAGCGATTAATCAACAAATCCGTGTTTCCGAGCCTGAGTGTCAGGACCCAAAAGTGGGTCAAGGGCCAGCCAGCACTTAATGGCTGCCTTTTCCTTTTCCTCACCTCCCTTTTGTGTTTTGGAAATCAAGATCTGACCCTGGAAGTAGTATTTTCCATGTCATTTCTTAGTTGGTATTTTCCCTTCAATGCATGTACATGTGGATCAAGTAAAACATGTCCTGATAACTACTTTAATGAGGATCTCAGGGGGGATTAGATGGCAAAATAGAAAAGGAGAGGGTGGATGAAGGCTGGATTGTAACTTCCATATGAAAATACTGTATATGTCAGAATGCCACTTGCCTGGGGTTTATAGTGCGGGCAGCTGTGCCCTTTGTAAGATATATGTTGGTTTTTAAAGAACCAGGCCACTGTGGAAAATAGAATGCTGAACTAGGTGGGTGCCAATGTCATAGTTTGTCAAGGGTCCCCAAACCTTGGGCCAGCCAAAGTAAATTTGAATTTGTGGATCACCGTATCAAAAAAAGTTAGGATAGGAACCACTGATTTTAATGATACAGACCTCATCTGTGGACTCCCCCCTTGCCCATTCCTCAGCAAGAAACACAGTCAAAGATCCTCACTAAGCACACAAGCACAAAATCTTTTGACAATTGGTGGGATACACAATAATCAATGGGACCCATCAGGCTGTGTTCAAGAGACCATTTCTCCTTGTGATATTTTCAATAATGTGGTGAGTGACCCTTGTGAAGGTAGAAAGGCAAGATACAAACTTTGTAAAATAAATACATAGCGCACTACAGGAAAATGAGCCCTAAAGCAATCATGTTAAAATTGGTTATTATTCAGCATTCCTGAAGCCTTCCTAAACCTGAAGGAGAGATTGCTGCTTTATAGCTCAGGCACCTGTCTCCAAAAAATGCCCATTCATTTCCAAAGCATGCCATCACCTAGTTATTTTAGTCCCACTCCAACAGCAACCTAAACCACATCCTTCCTCTCCTGGGACTAAAGGTCACTCAATTGGAAGCCTACAGGTGCAATTACCTGAGCCTTTAAAGAAAGGAGACACCCATTTTCTGTCAGACTTTCCCCTTTTGTTTGAATAGCTGGCAGCACCCTGCAACACAAGAAGCTCTGTATTCTTGGCTTGGAATTGAGCCAGATGATAAATGACAGCTTAGCCAGAACACCAGGGATGACCAATTGGCTGCCTGTTAAACAATTTTACCTGTACCCCTGCTGGCAGCTCTCCAAAATCATAAGCACAGTTCGAATGTCTGCGCATCAGTTTGACTCATGAAGCAAATAGTGTAAAAAGAAAGCTAAGTATTTTGAACTTTGATCACCACCTGCCTTTTTAGGTTTTGTTTGGCTCCTGCTTGACAAAATGTGTTTCCTATTACAAAGATAATTTACACTGACTTTAGGACAAAATATGTGAAGATCAGAAAGAAACTCCAGGAAAAAACATTCTTTCCCCTCAAGTTCTCCCCCACCCCAGTTTTTTGGAAAAGCTGGAAACTTTGGGGAGCACTGGAAAAACTCTAGACATATTTTCCGTTAAAAGAATTTTACTCAAAAGAAGTCTTGCATGCTTAAAATGTACAATATAAGAAGATATTGGATTTGTATCCCGCCCTCCACTCCGAAGAGTCTCAGAGCGGCTCACAATCTCCTTTTCCTTCCTCTCCCACAACAGACACCCTGTGAGGTGGGTGGGGCTGAGAGAGCTCTCACAGCAGCTGCCTTTTCAAGGACAACCTCTGCCAGAGCTATGGCTGACCCAAGGCCATGCTAGCAGGTGCAAGTGGAGGAGTGGGGAATCAAACCCGGGTCTCCCAGATAAGAGTCCGCACACTTAACCACTACACCAAACTGGCTCTCAGAATATAGAGATTTCTGTGTAAGAATGTACAGCATTTGAAGAAGCTGGATGGCCCAGACTAGTCTGATCTTGTCAGATCTCAAATGTTAAGCATGTTAGTACTTGAATAGGAGACCATTAAGGAAGACCAGGATTGTGACCGAGAGGTAGGTAATGCCTCTTTCCTTGAAAACTCTATAAGGTTGCCATTAAGTCAGCTGCAACTGAACAGCAGTTTCTACCATCACCACACGTATGTGTTTGTGCACACAAACATGGACAATACACTAAAAACCAAGATAAATCTGTCCATTAAAGAGGCTGTTTCTGGCTTCAAGAGGAGAGCAGACATCAGTGCTAGCTTGTCTATGGTGACTTGTCTATGGCCCTGAATCCACTGTCCTAGTCAGACAGTCAGCATGGTGTTATGGTTAGGAGTGCCAGACTCTAATCTGGAAAACTAGGTTTACTTCCTGAAGCTCCACAAGAAGCCTGCTGGATGATCTTGAGCCAGTTACAGTTCTCTCAGAGCTCTCTCAGCCTCACTAACCTTACAAGGTGCCTGTTGTGGGAAAACAAAGGGAAAGGTGATTGTAAGCCAATTGGGATTCCTTAAGGCAGAGAAAGGTGGGGTAGGAAAACCTTCTCCTCCTCTTCTTTTCCACCTCAAAGGACTGAGACACAAATGCAGTCAGGGAAACACACCTGATGACTTATTGCCCTGGCTTGCTGACAGCATCATTAGCATTTTCAAAGGTGCGTTTTTGTAAAAGGGGTGAGAATGGTTTCCTTTGTGTTTTTCTTGACGTGACTGATTTAGTTCATAGTTAATTTGTAATAGTGTATATAATAGAATACTGAAAGAGTTTTATGATGCAATGGTATAACACAAGTTACATTGTGACTAAATGTTTCTACTTAAATAATACACTTTTTATAATAGACAAAAGAATTTGGGCCTTCTATTTCCAACTTTTATTTTGCCCTGCCTCTCAAATGTCAAAAACTGAGACACATATGACTCGAGAAAGGTACTACAGGGTATAAAAATATGCATCTCTCTCTAGCACCGGGTGTTTTTGACATTTCACTTGTAGAAAATTAAGGCTTTTGATATTTTTAAATTTTATAAATATGCCAACTAGTACAATCATCTATGCATTCTATATTGTCAAAACAGTAAAATAGTTTTTGGCTAGATAAGAAGGTACTGTACATATTTCAACTTTTTCATCAAATTCCCATTTCCCCCTTTCAAAAGCAACCCCTCCCCCCCCACCCATAGCTACAAAATTTCAGGACATCTCTATATAGGAGATAAGTCTGAGCATGGGGCTGGGCTGCATGCACCCAGGGCTTTTTTTGTAGCGGGAATTCCTTTGCATATTAAGCTACACACTCCTGATGTAGCCAATCCTCCAAGAACTAACAGGGCTCTTCTTACAGGGTCTACTGTAAGCTCTTGGGGGGGGGGGGGGGACTGGCTACATCAGGGGTGTGTGGCCTAATATGCAAAGGATTCCTGCTACAAAAAAATGCCCTGCATGCAACAATACACTTTTGGCTGCAAGGCACCCACCAGGCAAACAAAGCACCAGCTGGGCCTAATACACATTGTGACAAATGGCCAGTTTATAGATCCAAGTAGGCAGCCTGCTGGTCTGAAGCAACAGAACAAAGCAGTAGACAAGTTGCAACTTTAAGACCAACTAAGTTTTATTTAGAATGTAAGCTTTCGAATGCTCTAAGTAGACTTCATCAGACAAAAAATGGTCAGTTTATGCCATTAAGGAGTAGAATACTCTGCCAGGAATTCCCAGAAATGGCAGACAAGGAATATGCAAGCACTGCGTCTGAGAAACATGGGGCAACAATAGTGCTGAAGACAAGACCCCTGAGAGATGGAAAAAGGATAAAGCAGCCAATGCAAGGGAATGGAAACAGAACGGATCAATTCTGCACCTTCAACAGAATCAAAAGTTCTCCAAGCCACCAAACACATTTCTACTACCTTTGCCAATTTTTGTAACAGATACTAACCTTTTGGACAGGCGTTGAAGAGGCTAATGGACTGGGATCTCTAGTTTGCTCATGGGCAGGCAGACTCTCAGGTGAGCTGGTAGAAGAGAGAGAACTGAAGGAGGAATCTGTGCATGTAGAGTTCTCTACATGACAAGACCCACTTGTGTCGTTTCCGGAAGGCAGGCTTCTTTCCAAAGGTGCAACTTGGAGGGGTCTGACTGCCATGATATCCTCCAAGAGAACCACTGGCATTTTTCTCTGAAACAGAACATTCTTGAGTTCACCTTTCTTGGCCCTACTGACTTCTGTCTCCACAAGCGACAAATCTGATAATTCACTTTTATGTGCTGCAGCTGGGGAAAGAGAATCAGTTTCTGCCAGAACATCCACTTGGCTACTGCAAACAGGTTTTTGTGAACTGGGTTTGCTTACAATCTCCTCTTTAGCTTTCTCTGTCAATACATCTTCTGCTTTTGATGTGCCATGATCTCCCTTATCACTTGGTCCATCGCTAGAATCCTCTGTCAAGTCTATTGAGGGTAAAGACAGACTTATATTGTTTTTCTGCACAAAGCTATCTAGTGGACCCTTCCCATTAACAAGTTTTGGAATAAACTGTGTTTCGGTTTCCACCTGGCAACTGTTCTCTGCATCATCCGGTGACAGATGAGATGAACTGGGACACTGAGCGTTGTTCTGATCAAGAACATTTTGAGAGTTCCTTGATTTTTTGACTCCAGAGTCTGCATCGAGTTTCTCCTTCGGCACAGGATTCAAACGCTTGAAAGGCAGTCGAGCTGAAACAGCAAGGAGTCACAGTTAAGAGAAGTATTAAATACCTGAAGGGAAGGGGCTCTATTTCAGTAGAGGAGCACCAGCTTTTCATACACAAGGCCCAGGTTTAAATTCCTATTGTGCCCAATTTAAGGTAGCAGGGCTAGGAAAGACTCTCATGTATATGAGTTCCCTGAGAGCTTCCGTTAATAACAGCAAACAGTTCTGAGCTACACAGAACCATAGTCTGACTCAAAATGCCTCACTGCTCAGTAGTTGCTTTTCAGGCAGTAAACACCAGGTTCAACCTCTTGACCTCTCTGGTTATATGATCATAGGTATTGTTTATTAAGATTATGTTCACATACTAGAGGTTACACAGTTTATGTACAAGTCAGCAGAAACCTACTTGAACTATGCTTTTCATTCTCAAGCATAGCCCTCACCCCCTCTGAATAATATGTTGACATGGGCAGAGTTGATTCAAGAAGATTCAGGTTTAAATCCCTAATAAACTACAAAGCTCAGAGCATACATTTAGGCCAATAATAATCTTTCAGTATAACCTACTTCACATGGTGGAGGAATGTATGATATTGTGCAAATATACTATTATCTAAAATACTAATTTGTGTGTGTGTGTTAACAGCCATAAAGTCTTATGAGAATCCTATGAATGACCTCCAAAACTCATGAACAGCCGTAAAATCATAGAATTGGAAGGGTCCTCCAGGGTCATCTAGTCCAACCCCCTGCACAGTGCAGGAACTTCACAAATACCTCCTTCCCTCACACACATCCCCAGTGAGCCCTACTCCATACCCAGAGGATGGCAAAAACCTCCAGGATCCCTTGCCAAACTGGCCTGGAGAAAAATTGCTGCCTGACCCCAAAGTGGCAATCAGCATTTCCCTGGGCATGGAAGAAAGGGCCATGGGAATGATCCCATTCTCGTGATCTACCTAATTCACAGATCACAGAGCTTGCTCAGGTCTTGCAAACTGAGGGCCATGATTTCCTTTATTAAAAAGCAGGTCAAATATTTAGGTACCAGAAACGGTTAAAAACAAACTAGGGCTCACCTTCTGGTTTTAGTATTCAATTATAAAAGACACACACCCCCCACTGCCATGCCTATATTCAGGGCAGGTTTCCCCCCGATTGTCATTACCATTTTTTGCCTTGATAACCTTGAAAAGATAAGAGTACTCTCCCTCATCCTGTTAACATGGACAACGTTGTGTCACCACTGTTTCATCCTGCCCTCTCTACCCAGAATCCCATCAGTATAAGTGAATCAATTAGAGTAGCAGCATCCATACCAGCACACCAAGGCTTGAAAATAACAGTGAGCAAACAGCACTTGTGTGTAATATAACCATAAGATGCAAGGAAAATAACTGTCCGTAAGGAAAATAATTTAGCATGACAATGCTGAGTGTGAAGTGCATTAAACATCAAATAACTTTACCCCACCCCTTCCATGAGCAGGTTTACCTTGTATGAGTTTCCTGGCTGGTGTTGCTGACTTAGCTCGACACTCCATAGCTGCAAAGAGCAAAAGGGACGTAATTAGTATCCCAATCAAAATTCTGCACATAAGACTACTAAGATTAAATACGAATGTAGACACCAAGTGGAGCCACAGTTTTAATGGAAGTTCTAATGGAACCCCCCAACCCAACTTTATTCAGTAAACATTCTGAATAAAACTTGGCTGGTCTTAAAGGTGCTACTGGACTCCAACTTTGCTCTATTGCTTCAGACCAACATGGCTGCCCACCTGAATCTCGCTCTAGAATGATCAACATCTCCTCGTCAGCAGGGCTGGCCATGCACAAGTATAAGCATGGTGTACTATCCCAGACTTTGGCATGAATACAGACTCTGCCTCAAACCTCTAAACTCAAGCAGATCTCCCATAGGAGAACCCCCACCTCACCATCCACTATGCCGCCCACAGGCCCCTACGCTTTCTTCCCCCTAACTCTTGACACCTCCCTCTCAGGAGGTTGTCCCCAAAGCCTTCCCCACCACTCTCGTCATCCCATTCAATGCCAATCTCCAACCCAGCCCTCTCTTAACCCCCCACCCCACTCTTAACCCTTCCAACCCCCCCTCTTTCCTCCGCCCTATCGCCACCCCCCAATCCCTCAGATCTGATTTACATTTAACTCCCTTCAACCGGAGTTAACCCTTTATGAGCATGGGGGAGGAGCTATCCTTCCCCCACTGAACATATGGGCAAGAGAATCAAAATTTAAAAGTCAGGGAAGGCAAATTGAAGGGGACAAACTGACTGGAGGGGAAGCCACCCGAAAAGGACTTCGATTCAAACCAAACCCGTGGGGGAGGCAAAATTCTCGAGGGGGCCCCCCTTCTTCCTCCTTGGGCTTTTTTTGTAGCAGGAGCTCCTTTGCATATTAAATCCTGATGTAGCCAATCCTCCTGGAGCTTACAGTAGGGCCTGTAATGACCCCTATAAGCTCTTGGAGGATGGGCTACATTAGTGGGGTGTGGCCTAATACGCAAAGGAGTTCCTGCTACAAAAAAAAGCCCATTGGGGAAAGGAATTACCCTGCCCCTCCCGTACAGATATCATTTCCAATGACCAGTTTCAGCGGGCAGAATAGCTGAGGGAAGGAATCCTGGGTCTTTCCCCCGCACCCTTCCTACCGGCCACTCGTCCTCCTTCGCCGCCTGAGAGGAAACCGCGCGCGGGGAAGAGCCGCCACCGGGCCCCCCTCGGGCCTTTCACCTCCCAAATGACATAACCGGGAGCCTGAGGGGGGTGGGGAGAGAGGCGAGTGCGCGCGCGTCCCCGGCGGGCCGCTTTTCCCTCCTGCTCCCCGTGACGGCTCTCCCTGCCCCCTCCCCCGCTCGCGCTTGTATTTGGCGGGAGTTTGAGCCACCTTCGCGCTCCTCTGCCCTGATTGGGCAGGACCGAGGCCACTCGCTGACGAAACACGCAAGCGCAATACGCCCCCACAAACACTTCGTTTCCCCCCCCCCTCTAGAAGCTCTCGCGAGAGTCATGGTTCAAAGGAACGAGAAGATCTTCCGAGAGACCATAGAGACGGGGGTCGGTTAGAAGGGTATATTTTGTTAATCAGATGTAGGAGGTGGGAAATTGTGGAATTGCGCGAGGAATGTTGTATTCATAAAGAGGTTTTGTGCGTTAACAAAATCTGCGTCCTGCATATGAGCTGAACTTCAAGGGAGCTTACATTCTGAGTAAAACTTAGTTGGTGTTAAAGGTGGCAGTTGTCTACTGCTTTGTTCCGTTGCTTCAGACCAACACGGCTGCCCGCTTGGATCAATTTTCAAGGGAGTTATCTGCTTCGGCTATAGTATAGAGACTGCTGACCCAGTGTCTAACATCAACTCAATTTCATGACTCTTCCCCCGAGGGACTAACAGTTATCTTAACAGTACACATAATTCTTTTTGCCTCAGAGATATTTCTATTCCCATTCCCATTCAAAACATTTACATCAGGTACTTGGATTGCATGCACCTGATGATTATTCTGGCGGCTATAACAAGTCTTAAAAAAAGTCCAAATTTTTTGCAATGACTACATCGTACTCCTTTTGCAGGGCACTTAGGATCATTTGCCAGGTGTTTTATAGAGCCACAACGGAAACATGTTTCTATTGGCATTCTGTGCCTCTGGTTTCCTGGCTTTCCAACCTGTTCCTTCAGTTCTTTTACAGAGTCTTGAATTTGTCTTGGCACTTTCTGCAACAGTTCCACTTCTTTTATTCCACCTCCAGTGCCCAAACTTATCAACTTAGTTTCATTCAAAGCTACTTCGGTTTGGGTTGCTATCGCTATAGCTTTATCCAAAGAAAGTTCTGGTTCCAAAAGTAGCCGCTCCCTTATGCAAGGTACAGCTGTCTTTTCAACCAGCTGATCTCTGATCATCTCATCAGCCAACACTCTAAACTCACAGGGGCCAATTAAGTCTGCTTAATTAAGTTTAGATAGTCTGCTTAATTAAGTTTAGATTGTAGAAAAAGCCCAGCAGGAACTTATTTGCATAAGTTCCCCCTGATAGCACCGTTGTTCAGCAGGAACTCATTTGCATATTAGGTAACACCCCTGATGCCAAGCCAGCCGGAACTGTGCGTTTCTGCTCAAAAAAGCCCTGCCTATAGGTAGAGCAGCAAATTAGCACACAGCATAATGAAGATGTTTAACAGACACATTTGTTTGGGTTTATTGGGGTGTGTGTGTCATAAGTGGAACAAATATCAGAACTGGAGACTGATGTGCAACCGAACCTTTCATAGCAGGAGTCAAGTTGCACCTTTAAGACCAACGAAGTTATATTCAGAATGTTAAGCTTTTGTGTGCTAGAAACACACTTCATCAAACAATTGGCTAACGAAGCTTACATTCTGAATAAAACTTTGTTGGTCTTAAAGTACAACTTGACTCCTGCTGTGTTCTACTGCTTCAGACCAACACGGCTGTCCACCTGGATCTATGTACTTTTCATAATTGTGGAATGATGTGAGACTAATTAACTGAGACCCTGTTGTGGAAAGCTGAGAGTAATTAACTGAGACCCTGTTGTAGAATGCTGAGAATGAGTAACTGAGAGCCTACTGGGCAGCCGTGTTGGTCTGAAGGTAGGTTCCTGTTTTATCTTTATCATGTTGCACATGCCAATTTGTTGCTCACCCTCTACCTATATGTATGAACTGGTAAATTCCATTTAATTGTTTCTGAGAAACAATGCTTGTATAAAACTTCACGAAAGCTTGTATAAAATGTCATTGGTCTTAAATTTGCCCCTTTCTAACTGAAACTTGCTGTTACACTACATAAGGGGTGGCCAAATTTGTTTGATGTAAAAAGCCACATAGAATAAACATCAGGTGTTTGAGAGCTGCAAGACATGAACATCAGATGTTGGCAGGCAGGCGAATAGAGGGAGGAGGAGGGAGAGAGAGGTGGAAAGAAAGAAACTTGAAATGCATTCTCCAAGCTGCCAGTTGGCTTGGTTTGGAGAAGTGATTTAGAGAGACAAACGTCTTCTCCAAGCCAGCGGGGTGGATAGCGCGGGCTTGGAGAGCCGCGCAATAAGTATGAAAGAACCAAATGTGACCCTCAAGTCTCAATTTGGCCACCCTTAACTATACTGTTCGCTACTCCCTGGTTGCTGTTAAATGGGCCCACCCATTTTCTCCACGTCAGTCACAACAGTAATAGGATCCACCTCAATGGGCGGGCAGTATGGAGAGCGACCAATAGAAAAGGCTCTGGGTCGAAATTTAAACGCTGGAACAGAAGCTCTGCCCAAGGGAGGGAGGGTGGGAGAGCCGGCGAAATGGCGGACGAGGGGGCTGTGACGGTCTGCGTGAGGGTGCGGCCGCTTATCGAAAGGTGCCTTTCTGGTTGTCACGGGGGGTGGGTCTCTTTGTGTGTGTGTTCTGTGAGGCTGTCTCTTGAAAGCCATTCTGGTGCGCTTATTTGGGATTAAGCCCCACTGTGGTCAATGGGGGTAGAGCCGGGTGGGCAGCTGTGTTGGTCTGAAGCATCAGAACAAAGCCAGTTTGGTGTAGTGGTTAAGTGCGCCGACTCTTATCTGGGAGAACCGGGTTTGATTCACCTCTCCTTCATTTGCAGCTGCTGGAATGGCCTTGGGTCAGCCATAGCTCTGGCAGAGGTTGTCCTTGAAAGGGCAGCTACTGTCCGAACTCTCTCAGCCCTGCCTACCTCACAGGGTGTCTGTTGGGGGGGAGGGTAAAGGAGACTGTGACTGCTCTGCGGCTCTGAGATTCAGAGTATAGGAAAGGTCCCTTGTGCAAGCACCAGTTGTTTCCAATTCTGAGGTGATGTTGTTCTCACATTTTCACTGCAGACTTTTTATGGGGTGGTTTGCTATTGCCTTCCCCAGTCATCTACACTTTCCCCCCAGCAAGCACGGTACTCATTTGACCAACCTCGGAAGGATGGAAGGCTGAGTCAACCTCGAGCCGGCTACCTGAAAACCCAGCTTCCGCCAGGGATCGAACTCAGGTCATGAGCTTAGGACTGCAGTACTGCAGCTTTAAATCTGATATCTTCTCAAAGCTAGAATCCAGTAGCACCTTTAAGGCCAACAACATTTAGAAGAAGATATTGGATTTATATCCTGCCCTCCTCTCTGAAGAGTCTCAGAGCGGCTCACAATCTTTTACCTTCCTCCCCCACAACAGACACCCTGTGAGGTGGGTGGGGCTGAAGAGGGCTCTCACAGCAGCTGCCCTTTCAAGGACAACCTTTGCCAGAGCTATGGCTGACCCAAGGCCATTCCAGCAGGTGCAATTGGAGGAGTGGGGAATCAAACCCGGTTCTCCCAGATAAGAGAGCTATGGCTGACCCAAGGCCATTCCAGCAGGTGCAAGTGGAGGAGTGGGGAATCAAACCCGGTTCTCCCAGATAAGAGAGCTCTGGCTGACCCAAGGCCATTCCAGCAGGTGCAAGTGGAGGAGTGGGGAATCAAACCCGGTTCTCCCAGATAAGAGAGCTATGGCTGACCCAAGGCCATTCCAGCAGGTGCAAGTGGAGGAGTGGGGAATCAAACCCGGTTCTCCCCGATAAGAGTCCACACACTTCACCACTACACCAAACTGGCTTATTCAAGGTGTAAGCTTTTGTGTGCATGTGCATTTTTCAGATACAATGAAATGTTGCATGTTAATTTGCTGTTTACCCATATAGAAACTGGTAGCTTGGAGAATTCATTAAAAGTTCAAGTTGCTTTCTTTCCACTTTCTTCCCCATCTTCCTTCCTTCCTTCCTTCCAACATCTGACATTCATGTCTTGCAGCTCTCAACACCTGATGTTTATTCTGTGTGGCTCTTAGTTAAGCAAGTGTGGCCACCCCAAACACACATGCACCCTGATGCTCCTTCTAAGCTGTGGAGTCTTGTGATAAAAAAAAAAATCTACTTTGTTAGCTATTGGCATTGCAGTTGTGAGCGAGCAATTTGACTGCAGCATAAACTAGTTTTCTGTGAGCCATCCTTCTCGAGCTAAGACAAAAATGTGTGAGCCGAGGCTAAAAAACTATGAGCTGTCTCACACTAAGTTTAGAGGGAGCACTGTGTACACACACACACACACACGGATGCATACTGTTAACTTCCATTTCTATGTATCTGAGGCAGTGTGCCTGCATATGAAAGCTCATACCTTGAATAAACTATTGTTGGTCTTAAAGGTGTCAATAGACTCAAAATATGGTCCATGGGGTTAGCTCTTGGTTAGGGCATAGGGCTATGACTGAGGAAAGGAGGTGGTTCTCTTTATGCTTTGGAGCGTTAGTCTTCCACCACCACCACCACCACCACCCCCATCTCTCTCATAGGCTGTTTTGGGTGCCCCTTTTTAAAGCTTGTCCAGCTTGTAGAAATCTGCCCACTTGCATTTGTTTTATTCTCTTCAGTGTTCAGCTTACATGTCCTCATGCTCCTTGGAGATCTGGAAAACGGGTGGAGTGGGAGAGAAGAGGAAAGAGGGTATAAAAAAGGAATTCTGTTAGCAGAATAAATGGATAGAAACTTCAGATGACATTCTTTGTGTGTTTTAATGTGAGGGTGAAATGGGGGGTTATTTGTAAGACTGGACTGCAGGGCTGTTGGGATATTGGAAAAAGGGAAATGAAATATCACTGGCTAAAATGCTCCACTGCTAAGATTCCCAACCTCTAGGTGGTTGCTGGTGATCTCCTGGGATTACAACTGATTTCCAGATGACCTGAAGAGAATGGCCACTCTGGAAGGTTGGACTCTATGGCTTTGTACCCCTGAGCCTGCTTCGGCGGGGAGGGCGGGATACAAATCAAATTAAAAAAAAATTAAGAATGAAGTCCTGTCCCAAGTTTCCACACTGAGAAGATGATGATGATACTGGATTTATATCCTGCCCTCCACTCCAAATCTCAGAGCGGTCACAATCTTCTCTATCTCCCCCACCACAACAGACACCCCTGTAAGGTAAGTTAGGCTGAGAGAGCTCTTAAAGCAGCTGCTGTTTCAAGGACAACTCCTGTGAAAGCTATGACTGACACAAGGCCATTCCAGCAGCTGCCAGTGGAGGAGTGGGGAATCAAACCCAGTTCTTGCAGATAAGAGTCCACACACTTACCTACTACACCATACTGGCTCTCTATTCTCCTAAGGCTCCACCCCACCAACAAAAAGAATCTCCAGCTGTTTCCCAACGTGAAGCTGGTAACCCTATACGTTGCTGTGTCTTCTAGATCTCTGTGAAGGGCAAATGTGTATCTAATGGTATTAACCCAAATTGGTATTCTCTGAGGACCAGAACTGTTTGTGCGTGCTCATAAATAGTTAATCTGAATTAACTTTTTTGTTCATTATGGTTTATCAACATTTTTACCTAAGAAGAATGCTTTGTGTATGGTTAGAGATGCTCTGTCCCTTGTTAGTTCGTAAGCCAAGGTAAATTGAGTGATTCCATATTCCCTGAATATTCATTGTTGACAGATTTCACCTGTATGGTGTGTTATCAGAGGGGCTGTGGGTCATAAGGAGAGCATCTACTTGGCATGCAAAAGGTGCCAGGTTCAATCCCCAGTATCTAAAGATAATCAAGCTGTTTAAAAAAAAAGGTAAAAGTAGTCCCCTGTACAAGCACCAGTCATTTCCAACTCTCGGTGACGTTGCATCGCGACGTTTTCACAGCAGACTTTTTACAGGGTGGTTTGCCATTGTCTTCCCCAGTTATCTACACTTTCCCGCTTGACATGAAAGATCTCTACCTAAGACTGTGGAGAGCTGCTGTCAGTCTGAATGGACAGCAACAACCATTCTGGACTAAGGATCCGATTCATTATGAGGTGATTTCATGTGTAGTCATGAAATTTGCCATCAATATTGTATATTCTTTGGTCTGAGCAGCCAAAAGATACATTGAGTCTTTCCCCACCCTTACTACTGAAATCACATAATGACTGTAATTTGTCTGTTCCTTAAGAGAGAATGCAGAGCTGGGAAGTAAAGAAGCTATTGCCTGGAAAAGTGAGAAATGCAACATCTCTCAGGTGGATGGAACAAAGTCCTTCACATTCGGTAAGCTCTTGGCGGACATTAAAACATCCAAACCACTGGCAGGTAGGAGAAAGGTAATCTGTAAGGGTAAGCAGGATGATGCTTTGTCACTGGTTTGCCTTTCCGACACCTTCCCCCGCCTCATTCAAGTGGAAAGGGAAAGGGTCAGAATTAGGGTTGCCAAGTCCAATTCAAAAAATATCTGGGGACTTTGGGGGTGGAGCCAGGAACAAGGGTGTGACAAGCATAATTGAACTCCAAGAGAGTTCTGGCCATCACATTTAAAGGGACAGCACATCTTTTTAAATGTCTTCCTTCCTTAGGAAATAATGAAGGATAGGGGCACCTATTGGGGCTCATAGAATTGGACCCCTGGTACAATTGTTTTGAAACTTGGGGGGTACTATGGGGAGAGGCACTAGATACTATACTGAAACTTTGGTGCCTCTACTTCGAAAAACAGCTCCCCCAGAGCCCCCGAAACCTCCAGATCAATTCCCCATTATACCCTATGAGAATCGATCTCCACATAGGGAATAATGAAGTGATCAGCGGACGTTTCCCTCCCCCCCCCCCCTTTCTGGCGAGTCTGAAGCAGGGGATTGGCCTCTATACTCACGAGTTCTTCATAGCAACACAGACACACCATCCCAAGAGGAAGCTTTTCAATCGGAGACTGAAGCCTCCAGAGGTGCAAAGGCACATGGTCCTCTGGGGGCGGGGCTTCCCCCCACTGCCCAGCTGACTGGGGGCGGGAAAGAGCCTGGGAAAGCGGAAGAACCCCCACTGGGACCTGGGGATTGGTAAGCCTAGTCAGGATCCGGCCAACGATAAGGGATGATAAAGGCTTTCTGTGTAGAATTTTTTTTGTTGAATTATCCCTAATTTGTCATTCCCAATAATATCCATCATAGAATGATAGAGTTGGAAGGGACCTCCAGGGTCATCTAGTCCAACCCCCTGCACAATGCAGGAAACCAACAAATACCTACCCCAAATTCACAGGATCTTTATCTCTGTCAGATGGCTATCTAGCCTCTGTTGAAAAACCTTCAAGGAAGGAGAGCCCACCACCTGTTCCACTGAGGAATTGCTCTAACGGTCAGGAAGTTCTTCCTAATGTTGAGTTGGAACATGCTTGGCTGGTTCTTCCTTGTCCTTCTGGAACCAGCCAAGCAGTTCAGCAGGTCTCATTCAGCAATATAGTGTTGGAGTGTCCTTCCTGGTAGAATAAGCTTTCTCAGGAGGTGGTGGGCTCTCCTTCCTTTGAGGTTTTTAGGCAGAGTCTGGATGGCCATCTGACAGCAATGTGGATCCTGTAAATTTAGGGGGAGGTATTTGTGAGTTTCCTGCATTGTGCAGGGGGTTGGACTAGATGACCCTGGAGATCCCTTCCAACTCTATGATTCTATGTTCTTAAGTTTGGTTCTGCCGGGAGCTGGGGGAGCATTATAGTCCTGCTCTTTGTAGAAGAAGAGTTAGATATTGGATTTATACCCACCCTTTCACTACCCAAAGGCATCTCAGAGTAGCTTACAATCTCCTTTCCCTTCCCCTTCCCCTCCCCACAACAGACACCCTGTGAAGGTGGGACTGAGAGAGCTCTCCAAGAACCGCTCTTGAACAGAAGAGCTATGAGATATGGCTGACCCGAGGTCACTCCAGCAGTTGCATGAGGAGGAGTAGGGGATCAAACCCGGTTCTCCCAGATAAGGGTCTGCACACTTAACCACTGCACCAAGCTGTATTAGAAGCAGAGACACTAGCATTGCTCCCTTCCCTTTCAGTTCCCAGCATTCTTTTAGGGGTGTTTTCAGCTGAGACAGAGCAGGATACACCTGCATCTGTCGGTGTGCTTCTATAGGAAGCTGACATGACGCTGTTTATAAGGTTGTGGACTTCCTATACAAACTGGAGCAAATCCTGTTTGCCTCTATGTGGTGGTTTTGCTGCTGCTCTTCTAGTGGTGCCGTGTGCCCATGTGGTGTTGAATTAGACTTGGCGTCTTGCATTTGTATTTAGCTTATCCGATGACATAGCAGCCCCGTGGTGCAGAGTGGTAAAGCTGCAGTACTGCAGTCTGAGGTCTCTGCTCACAACCTGAGTTCGATCCCGGCGGAAGCTGGGTTCAGTAGCTGGCTCAAGGTTGACTTAGCCTTCCAACCTTCCGAGGTCAGTTAAATGAATACCCAGCTTGCTGGGGGGAAAGTGTAGATGACTGGAGAAGGCAATGGCAAACCACTCCGTAAAAAAAGTCTGCCTTGAAAATGTGATGCAACATCACTCCAGAGTCAGAAATGACTGGTGCTTGCACAGGGGACTACCTTCACCTTTTACCTTTTTAACCTACCTCATGACAAAGCTAGCTGAGAAGGCAGCCTGATGCATAGATCAACCTTGGCTAAGGCCATAGCTCCACTGGTCAGTGGTAGGCATTTCTCATGCAGATGATTGGAGGCTCAGTAGCCCCGAGCCATTTATCCTTTGGCCTCTGTTGAGCAGTCCGTGCTGAGATGCCTTTCTCTGCCTGAGATGCTGCAGAGCTACTGCCAATCAGGATAGACAGTACTGAGAAGGATGGTTTGACTAGCCGTGTAAATGCAATAAAAGTAGTAAATGTGATAAACTAGTAAATGCAATAAAAGCCAGTCCTTTTGGCCTTGAAGCATCAGGTAGGGGGTTGTAACATTCTTAGCCCATATTGGTGTCTTACAAAGTTAACATCTTGTAACCAGAAGATACGCTTAGCTGGAACTGATCTTTACCAATTTGGTGTAGTGGTTAAGTGTGCGGACTCTTATCTGGGAGCACCGGGTTTGATTTCCCACTCCTCCACTTGCACCTGCTAGAATGGCCTTGGGTCAGCCATAGCTCTGGCAGGAGTTGTCCTTGAAAGGGCAGCTGCTGTAAGAGCTCTCTCAGCCCCACCTACCTCACAGGGTGTCTGTTGTGGGGGTGGGGAGGAAGGTAAAGGAGATTGTGACTGCTCTGAGATTCAGAGTATAGGGCGGGATATAAATCCAATATCTTATTATTGATTGGCTATGAGAGAGACTACTTGTATAAAGAATAGCTGTCCGTACTTTAAAATCTTGTAAAATCAAAATAAGTGGCTTTACTGTGTCTAAGGTACAACAGAAAGCCAGTATGGTGTAGTAGTTTGTCAGACTAGGATCTAGAAGAGCCAGGTTTGAATCCCCGCTGTTGCATGGATGTTTACTGGGTGGCCTTAGACCAGATATGCAATCTCAGCCTAACCTGCCTCAACTGGGTTATTAGGCTAAAACGAAGGGAAAAAACAGTGATACAAGCTGTTTGGAGTCCCCACTGGGGAGACAGGCAGGGTATAAATTAAGTAAATAATAATAGAGATTGGATTTATACCCTGTCATTCACTACCAGAAGGAGTCTAAGAGTGGCTCACAATCTCTTTTCCCTTCCCCTCCCCACAACAGATGGCCTATGAGGTAGGCGGGGCTGAGAGAGCTCTCCCATAACTGCTCTTGAGCAGAACAGCTCTGTGACAACTCATGACTGACTCAAGGTCTCATCAGCAGTTGAATGTTAAGGAGTGGGAAATCAAAATCCAGTTCTCCCGGATAAGAGTCCGCACACTGAACCACTACACCAGACTGGCTCTCTAAACAATAACAGGGTTGGCAACTTAGCTGATCAAGGATAGAATCTTACTTTCTTTGAGCTAATTCTTTGTCTCTTTCTTTCTCTCGAAGATCGAGTATTTCATTCAGAAGAAAGTACCAGTGAAGTTTATAAAGAGGTGGCTGATCCGATTATAAAATCTGCTGTTCAAGGATATAATGGTAATCTTCTAGATATCTGTTCATGTGCATAATTGCAGTCTATGCGAGTATCGGTCTGCACTAACTGTCATGAATCCTCCGTAGGCACTATTTTTGCGTACGGCCAGACTGCTTCAGGCAAAACCTATACGATGCTGGGAACGAAAAGTTCTCCAGGAATTTTACCCCTGGCGATTGAAGATGTCTTCAAAACAATCTGTGGAGTAAGTCCATCTGCTACATCTAATCTTTCAGGTACCAAAATCACATTGCAAAGCTAGGCAAGGGTAGTTAGTGTTCATTTACACAGCCGTTCGTTCCAATTGCTTTAGGGTGATTAACATGTGGAATTCACTGCCACAGGAGGTGGTGGCGGCCACAAGTATAGCCACCTTCAAGAGGGGTTTAGATAAAAATATGGAGCAGAGGTCCATCAGTGGCTATTAGCCACAGTGTGTGTGTGTATATAAATTTTTTTGCCACTGTGTGACACAGAGTGTTGGACTGGATAGGCCGTTGGCCTGATCCAACATGGCTTTTCTTATGTTCTTAGGGTTTCCTCCTGGGTTTTGCTATGGAGCACCTTTCCAGCCTGCTGCTTACTTTTCTTCTCTTTTGTCTTCCCACTCCTAAGTGAGATGGAAGCTGTTATTAGGCTTGGTTGTTTCCTTAAAACAAACTTGAGAACCAAGGAATTCAAAACCAAAGTTGGAGATGAAAAGGCAGGTGGGGCGTTTCAGTGATGGTCTTGTTGAGGCCTGTTGAACATCCCAGAAGTAGAGTTTGAAGACTGCATACTGGTCCATGCCTTCTTAATTTCTTTTCTTTTTGTTCTTTTAGTTTCCAGATAGGGAGTTCTTACTCCGTATCTCATACATGGAAATTCACAACGAGACAATTAAAGACCTGCTGTGTAGCAGCATCAGGAAGAAAAAGCCTCTCGTAGTTCGGGAAGACATCAATGTAAGTGAATGAAGTTGCATAATTCATTGGTTATGAGAAAATCATTTATGTTTTTAAAGGTCTTTGTAAGTTGGAAGGCAAAATGTTGATCCTGTACTGCTGTGCATCTTTCACTCTGACCAGACCATGCTTCTGCACTTGAAACTCCTAGTGGTCTTAAAAATTACAGGACTGTCCCATTGGTGTTCTCCAAGTCATACAAATGCTTGTTCTGTATGGCATAGAATGAACTGCTGCTACACTTAGTCGCCTGAAGTGATATTAATAGGATTAGCCAGGAGTGGAATTCTAGAAGGAGCTCCTTTGTATATTAGGCCACACGCCCCTGATGTAGCCAATCCCCCAAGAGCTCACAAAAAAGAGCCTTGTAAGCTCTTGGAGGATTGGCTACATCAGGGGTGTGTGGCCTAATATGCAGAGGGGCTCCTGCTAGGATTCCACCCCTGCGTATTTGATTTGCACTTTGTGACTAGCACAGAATGCTAGTTTGTTGAAAAGAAGGAGGCAGTAGGACTGCATTTTTCAGAGCAGCAGTACCTCATGCCACGGGGCAAACTTCACTTGGGGATGGAGCTATTTTTCAAAGGAAGAGGGTTTATTTTTGTCCCAGTGGGCATGCCCAAAGCAGTTCTTCCAGATCCCAGTATCAATTCTCGTTCTTTTCCTAGCAAAGTTTCCTTCAAAGTTATCTGTTGCCAAACATCAGGTCCCACGATTTCAAAAAAGACACACTTCCCTGACATTGCAGCAACCTTGCTACTTGCTGCAAAAACTGATAAAGCAATAGTGAAAATTGTCTACGTGTAATATAAGAATATTCTGACTTCAAAATTGTCTTGTAGAGGAACATCTATGTGGAAGATCTGATTGAAGAGGTGGTGGTTTCTCCAGAGCAGGTTGTGACCTGGCTACAAAAAGGCGAAAGTAAGATTTCACATCTCAGGTGGCTGAACATGGTTCTGAAAACCATTCATACAAACTTTTGTGCCTTATACTAATTAGTATATCTATTGCTACGTGTAATTTTCTTTCTTTTTAAACAGAAAACAGACACTATGGGGAGACAAAGATGAATGCGAGAAGCAGCCGTTCCCATGCTATCTTCAGAATGGTAATCTATCCTAGTGACTGTTTAGCACTAATTTTTTTTAAATTTTTAATTTTCTTAATTTTTTTTCTAAGTGGAAATTAAGTTCAGGGGGTATAGACTGGGTTGGGCCTCAGTGGTTCCCATTGAATTCACGAGCTGACCAAAAAGTAATACTCCGCCCTTGTTCCTGATTCTCTACAGGGTGACCTCACTCCGACATTTTGTGGTTGCACCCACCACTCTGTCAGGTGTTTAAAGGTTTCTACAGGCTCCAAAGGTTGGGGACCCCTGCTCTGGGGTGCGTGAGAAGCATGGCTGAACACAGCCTGTGTAATGTGCTGCAATTTGATCATGGGTGGTGGGAGACAGTGCTGTGCTGAGTGTCCCAGTGATTTTCAGTCAGGGCTGATTAGGCAGCCCTAGGTGGCTGCCTAGGGCGTGACCCCGGGGGGGGTGCTGAGTTGGGCCCTCCCCACCCACCTCCTTGGCCAGGGAAATGGGCGAGCATTGTGGCACCTGTGCTTCGTAGCATGCACGTTGCCCACCCACCGTCACTCAGCCTGGCTGCCATTGCTTCTGGAAGTGATGGCGGGCAGCACACCCTCTCTGAGACACAGGTGCCGCACTGCCACCATGGCACTCACCCCTGGTGAGGGAGAAAGAGTGTGGGCAGTGGGGCCTTGCCTCAGTCGCCAGACATCATGAGACTGGCCCCGCTTTCAGTGGGGAGTTTGGGGAGAGGATGTATACACATATAACAGTTCTTGCAATATATAGACCCTCGCTCCCACCTATGCTTTCATAACTGTAGGTGTTCTGCTAAGTTACCCCGAGTCACTGCTTAGTTTTTTTTTCTTTTGAAGATAATCGAAAGCAAAGAAAAGACTGATGCTTCCAATTCAAACTGTGATGGTGCTGTCATGGTCTCTCACTTGGTGAGTTTTTTGAAAGACAGTGTTAAAATTTGAAGTGGGCTTGGGGTATGGCAGTGGGTAGTAATTTGTATGTTATGAAAGATCCCAGTCTGCCTCATTTTGAATTTGGTCTTGGGCAGTCAGAGCCCAACATCTGCTTCAAGCACAGAAGCGGGTGGGGGGGGGATCTATGAACTGCCATAGCGTAAGCTAGTGATGGTTCAATCATGAATCGTGCAGGTATCTATGAACGTTGCACGAGGCTATTGTCAGTCTGACACAACAGTCCTAAGTATGTTTACTGTGGAAAAAGTTCTAACATCACAGGTGTGCCTAAGAGTGCAAACACATCAACTTCTCAAGGGTTGTGTGTTGCAGAATGCACATCACCTTTGCCTGGGTGATTAACATGCGGAATTCACTGCCACAGGAGGTGGCGGCGGCTACAAGCATAGCCAGCTTCATGAGGTGGTTAGATAAAAGTATGGAGCAGAGGTCCATCAGGAGAGCCAGTTTGGTGTAGTGGTTAAGTGTGCAGACTCTTATCTGGGACAACCAGGTTTGATTCCCCGCTCCTCCACTTGCATCTGCTGGCATGGCCTTGGGTCAGTCAGAGCTCTGGCAGAGGTTGTCCTTGAAAGGGCAGCTGCTGTGAGAGCCCTCCCCAGCCCCACCTACCTCACAGGGTGTCTGTTGTGGCGGAGGAAGATAAAAGAGATTGTGAGCTGCCCTGAGACTCTTGGAGTGGAGGGCGGGATATAAATCCAATATCTTCTTCTTATCAGTGGCTATTAGCCACAGTGTGTGTGTGTGTGTGTATATATGTGTGTGTGATTTTTGGCCATTGTGTGATACACAGTGTTGGACTGGATGGGCCATTGGCCTGATCCAACATGGCTTCTCTTATGTTCTTATGCAAACTGAAGTCGTACTATCAAAATAAGCAGAATGCTGGTCTCTCCACTTCTTCCTAAAAACCTGGTCTTTCCTTGCAGTCCTCCTATGTCTGAAACGGAGTCTTGCTAAAGTCTGCCTTCTTTTCTTCCGTCCTGGTTTTTAGATATTCTATGTCATGGTGCAGGGGGTGGGATTCTTGTATTTCAAATAGCAAAATGAATGACTAGAACGATACAGCTTTCCTTTCTATTTACGCTCATCCCCGGCTCACACTGCTGGTTCCTTGTTGAGTAAAAAGGGGTGGTGGTGCCTAGATATAGGTCAGCTGAACAGGGGTGCGAAGGACCTTGGAGGAAGCCTCTGAACTGCTCAAAGAATCAGAAAAAGGCCAGCATCACAACCTGAACTTCTGGAACTCAATTGTAAGCCACCATTAGCTATTACCTGTGAATGCCCAGTGATATCTCTCTGTATAATGAAATACTGTGCCTTGAAATATGGAGTGAACTCCAATTCTATTATATACTAAAGCCAGCTGTGATGGTTGCATTTGGATTCTACCTTATTGGTGCCTTTCGGCCAATAAGGGCTGAGCTGTTGGGCCCTAGCAGCCAGTCAGTATGTGTTTCTGGCTAGCACTCTTGAGGTGGTCTGGAAGGTAGGTCATTGCCAGTGGTGACAGCCCTCTAAGTTCTTGCCCTTTAAAAGAGGGAAGCAGATTCTGTCCCCTTCCCTTGAGTTGAAGTGCCCCTGTCTCCAATCCTAGGGGGGGAAGGGCTGCTTTTCATGTTAGCCAGATGCTCTCTGTCCTTACAAAAGGGTGTAGAAGACCGTAGATTTATACCCCGCCTTTCTCTCTGAATCAGAGTCTCCAAGTGGCTTGCAATCTCCTTTATCTTCTTCCCCCACAACAGACACCCTGTGAGGTAGGTGGGGCTGAGAGGGCTCTCTCCGAAGCTACCCTTTCAAGGACAACTTTTGCGAGAGCTATGGCTGACCCAAGGCCATTCCAACAGCTGCAAGTAGAGGTTCTGCCAGATTAGAGGCTGCACACCTAACCACTGCACCAATCTGGCTCTCAAATCCCCAGGAGTCTCCAGAACCCAGTTTGAAAAAACTGCGCTTCTGTATAATTTCTTTGGTTTGATTTATCTCATTCTGCTGCCACTGTCTGATATGTATTTGAACTGTCCAGAAAGCCGCTGCGGGTCTGAGTAGACAATACAGACTGATGGGCCAAGGGTCTGATTCAGTATAAAGTAACTTCATGTGTTCATCTGTAGCTAACAGTCACAAATGTCTTTGCAGAATTTGGTAGACTTGGCAGGAAGTGAGCGAGCTAGCCAAACAGGCACTGATGGTATGTACCTGCTGTTGAACCAGCTTATTTTGAAAGTTTGTATCCATTCCATGTTTGCTAAATAACTTAATGTAGGCCTATGAAAATTTTGGAATCACAGCATCGGAAGAGATCACCAGGGTCATTAGTCCAAACCGCTGCACAATGCAGGAAATTCACAAATACCTATCTGTCTGTCTCATAATTCCGTTATTGTTATCAAAAGTTTCATGAATTCAATATTGCACCTAATACAGAAGGCTACTGGTTAAATGAAATAACCCACCACTGCTGAATAGTGTAAAGATAAGGTAACGTACAAACAAGCAATGGCTAGAACTTGCACATTTATTTTTATGTCACAACAAAATGTTCTGAATTCTGATGCAAAGTGATAAACTTCGGGTTGTAGCCAGCCAGCTTTTTTGCCTATTTTCAGCCTATTCCTCTCCTTTGTTATAGCTGCTGTTCTACATTGCATTGTTAGTGCAGGGTCTCATGATCCTGAACATATATATTTCAGTGATCAAAGTCCCCTCCCCTCTTCTTTTTTGCCAGAGGAAAAGCTGGTTGGATCCAATCTGTAGTATTTTAGAACTCATGAGTTACACTACAATAAAATCATTGCTTAAAATATTAGGTGCCACAATGAAATTTTTAGGCAGCGGGGTGATCAGGTACCTGGGATTTGTTGAGCCCTGGCTTAATTATTACATTTGAATTCCACTGTTTTCAAGGAGTTCTGGGTTCCATTTCAAGTCTGTTATCTTCTAAGTTTGCAATGAATCTGGGGATAGAGAGGGTGGTGTTGTGTCACACAGCTTCACTGCCATGGTAGATTGACAGTGGTAAATCATTATGCTGTTCCTAAACAAATGGATGTTGCTTGGAATTCTAAAATAATAAACCTCTAGGGGTTGCATGTTGAAGTTATGACTTTGTGTCGCAATAGTAAAATGAGTTTGAGGGGAGCTGCAGTCAATACCACTTGAGACTAGTAACGTTTTAATTCCTAGGTGTTCGACTTAAAGAAGGCTGCAATATAAACCGGAGCTTATTCATCTTGGGTCAGGTCATCAAGAAACTTTGTGATGATCAGTTTGGGTAAGCGCAAGAATAATCTCTTTTGCTGTTTTGTAGACCTAACCAAGTGGCTTTTTAAATGGTTTGGCCATTGCTAACAAACTTGAATTCCTTACTCCTGTGTCCTGTCATTTTCTTTAAAAAACCAGCGGCTTCATAAATTATAGAGACAGCAAACTTACAAGAATTTTACAGAACTCACTTGGTGGGAATGCTAAAACTGCTATCATCTGTACAGTTACACCAGTATCTTTGGAGGAGACGTTAAGCACCCTTCAGGTAACCCTGGTTTGGAAACAGTTCTCAAATTTGTTTATTTAGGAAATTTCTGTTCTTTGTCTCTGCACAAGCCACCCTTATAATATCTTGTCTTAGAAGTGTTCAGGGATCATTTTGCAGAAAGAGGTGCCAGAGCTCATTAGGGCAACTCATTTGCATAACCCACACACCTCTGACATCACCGGAAGGTGTACTAAATTATATCAGCTCAGCGTCTACCTTAAAATGCTTCTTGCATTACAATTGTCATAATAAAACCTTACTCCCATCATACTACTTAAATGACTTCCTCCTCTGTAGCCACAGTGGCATGATGAAGATTTCCATCTGTCTGCTTTATATGTTTTGGTTATTTTCCCATTTTTTTGTGGGGAAAGGTATTAGAAAGTTTGTCAAATCTTAGAGTTCAGGAAAATTCTCCCAGGGGGGTTGAACAATGGAGCCCAGAAGCAAGTATTTTTGGGGGGAAGGGTTAAGAAAGAAAGAGCACAATAAAATTTAGCGGTTCTGGAGCTCCACTCCTGTGAGCGCCTGCCCAACATGAGGCCTGGAACTGTCCGTCTCCATTTGGCATCTGTCTTGCTTGCTGCTTCCACTAAACCCATCAGCCCTGACCAATCTGATCTGCAGTCATTCAGACCATGAGACTTAAGGGGGCAATAAAATGGAGGTGGGATTCTACTGCCCCTGCTTTGTTTGTGTCTTCTTGTTTGTGACCCAGAGAGGGAGGGTAGTATGCAGAAGGGTTCGTGGGGGAGGGCGGTTGCAGAAGGGTTCGTGGGGGAGGGCGGTTTCTGCTATTAAGGCTTGCTGATCTTGCTTTGTCTGGTTTTTTTTCCTCTTCTAGTTTGCTAGTACAGCAAAGGAGATGAAAAACAGCCCTAAGGTCAACGAAGTTCTAGATGACGATGCCCTCTTAAAGAGGTACCGAAGAGAAATAGAAGACTTAAAGCGGCGCCTCGAAGAGGTACATGTCAGCTCTTTCCAGAATTCTAAAAACTGAAGTTCCCAAGCTTCAGAGAAAGGTTGGAGGAAGCAATAATAGTCTCAGAACAAACTATGTTCCCAAGCATTCTTAGCATGAAGTGTTACTTTTCACACAGCGCTTTTCGCTTATCTGTCTGTGGTTCTTGATCTCACGGGCATGGCTAGGCTGCCATTCCCGGAGGCGTTTTATCTTCAAAGGGGAATTGCCTTTGTTAGTTCTTGGGACAGGAATTCCCAAGGTTAGTAAGTGCTATGTTTCTACTTTGATATGCAAGGTCGTTTCTCATGCATATTGCAAAAAACATAAAGACCAACAATAAAAATTTCTTCAAATATATTAGAAGTAGGAAACCAGCCAGGGAAGCAGTGGGGCCCTTGGATGACCATGGGGTAAAAGGATTACTGAAGGAGGATGGGGAAATGGCTGAGAAGCTGAACGCATTTTTTGCCTCCGTCTTCACCGTGGAAGATGAGAAGTGTTTGCCCGCCCCAGAACCACTAATATTGGAAGGGGTGTTGAAAGACCTGAGTCAGATTGAGGTGACAAGAGAGGAGGTCCTACAACTGATAGACAAATTAAAAACTAATAAGTCACCGGGTCCGGATGGCATACATCCGAGAGTTCTGAAAGAACTCAAAGTTGAACTTGTGGATCTTCTAACAAAAATCTGTAATCTTTCATTGAAATCTGCCTCCGTTCCTGAGGACTGGAAGGTAGCAAATGTCACCCCCATCTTTAAAAAGGGTTCCAGAGGAGATCCGGGAAATTACAGGCCAGTCAGTCTGACTTCAATACCGGGAAAGTTGGTAGAAACCATTATCAAGGACAGAATGAGTAGGCACATTGATGAACACGGGTTATTGAGGAAGACTCAGCATGGGTTCTGCAAGGGAAGATCTTGCCTCACTAACCTGTTGCATTTCTTTGAGGGGGTGAACAAACATGTGGACAAAGGAGACCCGATAGATGTTGTTTACCTTGACTTCCAGAAAGCTTTTGATAAAGTTCCTCATCAAAGGCTCCTTAGAAAGCTTGAGAGTCATGGAGTAAAAGGACAGGTCCTCTTGTGGATCAAAAACTGGCTGAGTAATAGGAAGCAGAGAGTGAGTATAAATGGGCAGTCTTCGCAGTGGAGGACAGTAAGCAGTGGGGTGCCGCAGGGCTCGGTACTGGGTCCCATCCTCTTTAACTTGTTCATAAATGATTTAGAGTTGGGAGTGAGCAGTGAAGTGGCCAAATTTGCAGATGACACTAAATTGTTCAGGGTGGTGAGAACCAGAGAGGATTGTGAGGAACTCCAAAGGGATCTGTTGAGGCTGGGTGAGTGGGCGTCAACGTGGCAGATGAGGTTGAATGTGGCCAAGTGCAAAGTAATGCACATTGGGGCCAAGAATCCCAGCTACAAATACAAGTTGATGGGGTGTGAACTGGCAGAGACAGACCAAGAGAGAGATCTTGGGGTCATGGTAGATAATTCACTGAAAATGTCAAGACAGTGTGCGTTTGCAATAAAAAAGGCCAACGCCATGCTGGGAATTATTAGGAAGGGAATTGAAAACAAATCAGCCAGTATCATAATGCCTCTGTATAAATCGATGGTGCGGTCTCATTTGGAGTACTGTGTGCAGTTCTGGTCGCCGCACCTCAAAAAGGATATTATAGCATTGGAGAAAGTTCAGAAAAGGGCAACTAAAATGATTAAAGGGCTGGAACACCTTCCCTATGAAGAAAGGTTGAAACGCTTAGGGCTCTTTAGCTTGGAGAAACGTCGACTGAGGGGTGACATGATAGAAGTTTACAAGATAATGCATGGGATGGAGAAAGTAGAGAAAGAAGTACTTTTCTCCCTTTCTCACAATACAAGAACTCGTGGGCATTCGATGAAATTGCTGAGCAGACAGGTTAAAACGGATAAAAGGAAGTACTTCTTCACCCAAAGGGTGATTAACATGTGGAATTCACTGCCACAGGAGGTGGTGGCGTCCACAAGCATAGCCACCTTCAAGAAGGGGTTAGATAAAAATATGGAGCAGAGGTCCATCAGTGGCTATTAGCCACAGTGTGTGTGTGTGTGTGTGTGTGTATATATATATATATATATTTGGCCACTGTGTGACACAATGTTGGACTGGATGGGCCATTGGCCTGATCTAACATGGCTTCTCTTATGTTCTTATGTTCTTATGGTTGTTAGAAAATGGAGTCAGTTGAGCTAAGCATTTCATTACATTCAGTTAATCAAAGCATTTTAATAATAGTTTTCCAGAGTCTGACACTCCTAAGGTCTTGAATCTCCATGTCAATTAATCTCTGTTTAATCATGACAAAAGCATGCTTCTCCGAAAAAAAGGGTCAGATCATCAATGCTAAGCCCAGGAAGCAATAATACAGTGTTATACTGGGATGAACAACCAATTTGCATAACAATGAACAGGTTTTCGAGTCCCCTGGAAATCTTCACAACGCTTTGGGGTTCAGTGAAAAAAGGGAGAGATGGTTTCTGGGCATGGTGGTGTTAACCCATTACTCTGCAGCAAAGGCAACTGAGAGACAGAAAAAAGGTCCCTTTCCTTTGAGTATATAAAAGCCAGCAGGTGTCTTACTGGCACTAGTTGGAACACGGGTTCTTCGTAAGGCAGAACATGGTAGAGCTGGCAACTAAAAGCCAAGCTTGATGGTACTGATCATATTGCCACATGGTTCAAAATGTAGGTAAGGATGCTTACATAAGAAGCTGTCTGATACTGAATCAGACCCTCAGTCCATCAAAGTCAGTATTGTCTACTCAGACTAGCAGCAGCTCTCCAAGGTCTCAAGCTGAGGTTTTTCACACCTATTTGCCTGGACTCTTTTTAGTTGGAGGTGCCGGGGATTGAACCTGGGACCTTCTGCTTACCAAGCAGATACTCTACCACTGAGCCACCATCCCTCCCATGCTTCACCCCCTCCTCCCATTTCTCCTTCCCCTCGTATACATGCAGGGTCCCAATAAGCACACATAACTTTAAAGCTTATCCTGCGTTAGTGGAGTAACCTTTCGTCTGCAGCTTGTAGTATTTTAAGCTGGAATACGGGATACGATGCAGCTTGTTGATGCCATTTTGTGGCTAGCAGTGCCAGTTGTCTTCACCTCAGTGCAAGTTGGGAGTCTTCCTGATCCATCAGTGTGAGGTGCCTCCCCATACAGATCAAGGACAGCTTAACCGTGGCAGACAGGCAGACATGATATCTTAATTCTAATGGAAGGTTGTATCAATACCTGCCAATAAAGGCTATCAATAATACCTATCAATACCTGCCAAAAAAGGCTGCCAATAACATTCCGAGTCCGGTACAAGGTGTTGGTCATTACCTTTAAAGCCCTATATGGCCTAGGACCTGCCTACCTTAGGGACCGTCTCTCCCCACACGTTCCCCAGAGAGTACTACGATCGGGTTCACAAAACCTGTTAGTAATCCCCGGGCCAAAGGAGGCCCGCCTGAAATCCACCAGGGATCGGGCCTTCTCGGTAACGGCGCCTTACTGGTGGAACCAGCTGCCGGAAGAGGTGAGGGCCCTGCGGGACCTAGGGCAGTTGCGCAGGGCCTGTAAGACAGCCCTCTTCCGGCAGGCCTACAACAACTAACTAATACTGAGAAATTTTTTGGATGGAACTAGAATGCATTTAATAGACCGCTGGTTTTTATGTCTTATTGTTTTAATCCTTATTATGTAAATGTTTTTAAGCTAAATTTATGTAAGTTTACTATGTTGTAAGCTGCCCTGATCCACTTCGGTGGGAAGGGCGGGATATAAGTAAAAATATAAATAAATAAATCGGATTAATCCAGGAATGTGATACGACGACACTGCCCTTTGGGGGAGTGCAAATAGACGTTGAAAGTTTTTGGTGGGGTTAGTTTTTAAAGTCCAGCATTTTGAATGGATTGAGCCACACGGTTATATACAAGGGTCGTTTTGTAGAAAAATAGGTGGCAGAGCTCATTAGCATAATTCATTAGCATATGCCACCCCCCCTTCATCCAAAAGCAACCTTTTGCAAGAAAAGAGAGCCCTGGGTGAGCGAGGCCTGCTTGGGATGGCTAGAAATCCAGCCAGCCCAAGCAGGTCTCGCTCTTCTGGGCCAACCGCCACTCCCCCCACCACTCAAAAGGCCAGCCAGCCACCCGCTGCCCAAAATCACAGAAGTGGAGAAAGGGTGGTGTGGGCTTCTCCAGGGGTTCATGAGGGTTGCTGGGGGCATGGCAAAGCTCCTGGCTGGCTGGCTGCCCGCTCTCCTAATCCAGGGATTGTTATGCGGCTGCATTTACTATTCAATGGACAAGGTAGGTGGGGAGGAAGAGGGGGAACCCTCAGAAAGGTTTAGGAGCTGCGCTCCTGTGAGCTCCTGCTGAATCTGAGGCCTGGTTATATATATTGCCTCATTTAAATGCACATTTTTAGCATACACATATACAGTGCTTTTTTTGTAGCAGGAACTCTTTTGCATATTAGGCTATACCCCTCCCCCCCCCCGATGTAGCCAATGCTCCAAGAGTTTAGGGCTCTTAGTACAGGGCCAACTGTATGCTCTTGGAGGACTGGCTACATCAGGGGTGTGTGGCCTATCATGCAAAGGGAGTTCCTGCTACCAAAAAAAAAGCCCTGACTGTACTGTATGTATTAATTTACAGGTTTCTTCAGTCAGCCACACCAGAGATGAAGAGAAAGACCAGCTCGCCCAGCTCTTGGAGGAGAAGAACTCTTTGCAAAAGCAGCAGGAGGACAGGATAAGAACCTTGGCCGAGATGGTGGTCACTTCGTCATCTTTTTTGCAAGAGCAAGAGTCAAAAGTGAGCCTGAAAAATTTGGTTATTACAAGGGCCTCAATAAAGCGGGTGGCTACAATGGCTACGCTTTGCGGTGTCATCCTGAGAGCACTTTCCTGGGAGGAAGCTCCACTGGATAGACCTGAGTAGGATTCTGAATGGAAGTGCTTAGGATCGATCTCTTCAAGACTAAAATTCTCAGTTTTCACGTGAACACAGACAAATGTTAAAAAACTGAAATAGGATGTCCCATATGGGGTTGAGCAAAAGCATTCTACTGAGAAGAAGCTATAAAGGGATGAAACGACAGTAAAATCTTTCAGTGAACTTTCTGGAGCTTTTGTACGGTAGGCTGCATTGCATGCAAACACAGCGGCTATGAGCGATTGCCATATACAGAATCAGGTCACTGAGCTTTGGAACAGACCCTGAACTAGCAGCTTAAGACCTCTAGTGTGCCAGGGCCAGGGAACTGTGGCCTCTGCTTTCAAGGCAATCAGAACTTAAATCTGCCATAGAGCCCTGTCGAGGGGAGGGACGGTGGCTCAGTGGTAGAGCATCTGCTTGGGAAGCAGAAGGTCCCAGGTTCAATCCCTGGCATCTCCAAAAAAGGGTCCAGGCAAATAGGTGTGAAAAACCTCAGCTTGAGACCCTGGAGAGCCGCTGCCAGTCTGAGTAGACAATACTGACTTTAATGGACCAAGGGTCTGATTCAGTATAAGGCTGCTTCACATGTTCACATGAAAGTCTTGCTGTCTTGGTTCTGTGGTCCTTGACTCTGTTCTTATTGTCGGTGGTGCAATTTTGCATTTCAGGCTAGAAAGAAGAGGAGAGTAACCTGGGCCCCTGGTGAAATAAGCCGCAACAGGGAAATATTTTCAGAAGACTTCCCTGAAAGGAGCAAAAGATTTAAAGCCTCTCTTTCGGCCTTATCGGAGATGGAGGAATGTAAGTGTGCTTTCCGGGGAAAATATGGATAGGGCAGTATTCTGAACGAGTGGGCAAGCTATTGCATGCGTGTCTAGTTGAGAAGAAATTTAGAAATCTGTAATATGGGTAATGAATAGATTACATTGGGGGTGACCAACGGTAGCTCTCCAGATGTTTTTTGCCTACAACTCCCATCAGCCCCAGCCATTGGCCATGCTGGCTGGGGCTGATGGGAGTTGTAGGCAAAAAAACATCTGGAGAGCTACCGTTGGCCACCCCTGGATTACCTGATAAATAACAGGTGCTCAATTGCCTGAGGCATAGCTGCAGTTAAATTGGTGCTGCTAATTCAAAGTTTTCTAGCTCTTGGTTATTGCATAGTTACATTAGAACTACAGGGTTAGAGGAAGGTGTGGATCCTTGGCTAGCTTGGATGCCTAACTTCTCGGTTCATGCCATCCCACCCTTTCAAACCGTGGTCTCTTTAAATGTCTTCTCCAAACCGCACCATTGTTATGGCATGGTTTGCAAAAACCATTTAAAGGTAATGTTCCCTTTAAACGGCATTTGCAAGCAGGTGCGGGATGACAGTGAAGTCCAAGCAGTGAATTCACCTGAAAGTGGTGAATTGGCCGTTTGAGTCCACTCCCATGCAGTGCCCACATGCAAAAGCCATTTGAAGGGAACATTCCTTTTAAATGGAGTTTGAAAGATTTCCCCTCACCCTCCGTTCTGCTGGCCATGGTGAGGGGAGAAAGAAGGGAGGGAAGATCCACAAACCTTGTTGACCCGAAGTAGTTTGCAGGTTGGGGAGGTTTGTCCTGGTTCGTGGGACCTCACAAATTGGTACGAACCTCCATTTTCTCAGTTCATGCCCGTCCCTAGTCTTGACAGTGATCCCCAAGTGCTTGGTTGAGCTAAGCTATGTGCAAATGTTAGCTTGATGCTGGTCCAGCAGGCTGTCTCTGGTTCCTCCTTTATCTCTTCTACAATGTAAACATCTCAGGTTCCAAGTATCTGAAAGAATGCTTACAGCTCTTGAGCACTCTAGGACAGTTGCACGCTGCCTTCATGTTAAGTTTGCAGACTTTTTTGTTGTCCTGTATCGGTAAAAAGTCTGGATTTTGTGTGTGTAGCTGTGTCTTCAGAATTCTCAGAATTCGGTGATCCCTGCCTGGCTGTCAGTACTACAGTTCCGGAAGAGGAGTGGATTCCGGGACCTGATATAAGTCTGGTAAGCAAGCCTGGAAATTTGCTTATTAAAAGAGATGGGGTTCTGTTCTCTGCGGTAGCATCTATGGACAGCTTTAGGTAATGTCAACTTCTGAGCTACCAGTATTGGATCCAGACAGCTTTTTCACGCACTCCCCTAATTCCCCTCCTTAGTACAGTTCTTATCTCATATGGCTTTTGAGCATTCCAGTCCCATGATTCCCAAAAATAGACAGGACAGGAGGTCCTTTTTTCAACAGCAGAGTGGTTGGATCCCACTCAGTATTCCTGACATACACAGGTTTAGTACGGAACGGAGTCTAATTGGGATGAGGGGGGAAGAGACAGAATTAAGTGGCTCATATTAAGTAATTTTCTAATTCTAGATCCGTCAAGATTTTGCGGATTCTGTCATCCTCTGTGAAACTCTTGCAGCAGAAAGGGTAAGTCAGCTTAGTGTTGTCTAGGGATTGATCTAGTGCCCAAATGAAAATCTTTTACTCTAGTTTTTTTTTTAAACTGTGTAGGACACTGCCGTAACTAAACAACAAGCTACCCAAGCCGAGCTGGAGACCTTGCAGGTAGAAAAAGAACAGCTGTCGCACGAAGTCAGGGAACTGACAGAGAAAATAGAAACAGATGAATTTATGGTTCTTGAAAAGAAAACCTTACAGGAACATGAGGTAAGAAGATGGAATAAGACCTGGTGAGACTCTTACAGTTTAAAAGTTTCATCTAGAAATGTCTGCCTTCTCTGAAAACTTAGCACAGATTTTTCAGCAGCAGTGCTTGTTTCAACATGACTCCACAGTAGATGCATACTAGAAGTCTTGAATGTGCAAAACAAAATTGTTTCAGAGATCCTGATTCTTCCCCCCCACTCCATTCTAACTTATGGGACCATTATAGTCAACAGGGAATCTGTCTGTGGGTATCCAGGAAGCTGCGGGGGGGGGTGTTTTTTGAGGCAAAGGCACCAAAATTTCAGTGTAGCTTCTGGTGCCTCTCCTCAAAAAACAAAAAAACCCCTACAAGTTTCAAAATGATTGGACCAGGGGGTCCATTTCTGTGGGTCCTCAAAGAAGGTGCCTTCATCCTCCATTGCTTCCAGTGGTGGGAAAAAAACAGGGACTGATGTCAAACCAGAGAGCAGTAGAAACTGAAGGTAGTGGCCAGCAGAAGCAGTGCCACTGTGGCACTGTGCTAGTTCAAGAGATCCAAGCAAGGAGAGGTTGCAAGCCCATCATAACCAGCATATGTACAGCTTGCCCAGCAGAACCAGAGCATGTACAGAGTGCCAAAAAAGATGCCCCCATCCTCCACTGAAAACAAGAAAACGTTTAAGGAACGACACTGGGTTTTGCTGGGCACTAGTACATTGATTGCATTGGTACTGCTCGACACTCTGCATGTGTACTGGCTATGCTGAGCTAGGAACCCCTCCTTGCTTGGATTTGTTGAGCTGGGACTGCAAAAATGCTCTCCCCCCCCCCCCCCCCTTTAGTTTCTACTTCAGTGATTCTCTGGTTTGACATCAGTCCCCTTTTCTGATTTTGTTTTGTTGTTTTTTCCCCTTCATTGGAAATAATGGAGGATGGGGGCACCTTCTTTGAGGGCCCATAGAATTAGACCCCTGGTCCAACCTTTCTCAAACTTTGGTTTCCTAGCACTCCTTTCCTCTGCGGGCTGTCTTTTCCTGTAGCTGAAGCTTCGTTCCTTTTTTAGTTTTCTAACGGCTCGGTGGATCTGTGCAGAATTTCCTTGCTTTTGGGGTGAGGTGGACCGCTGGAAGGGGGCTTTCTAACGGCGTGTACAATTTTGCTTCAATTGCTCCACAGATGCAACTAATGCATGAAATTTCCAACCTAAAGGCTGTAATTGCAAATGCTGAAGGGTACAATCAAGATCTCCAGGTGAGTTGCTAGCATCAGCCTTGCATGTAACACAACAAAACACTGAGCAATGCTACTCTTCTGTTCTCCCCCCATCCCCATTGGCTAGGAAAACACCCTAGTCTGTTTCAGTTTTCACATTACATTAGATAGACCATAAGATACCACCTTCAGCTTTCTGGTTTTAACTGTTTCCCATGTCTGTTTCTTAGCATTTGTTGTCACTCTTTCCTTGCTTTTCAGAATGATTTGAACTCAAAAGAGTTACAGCTCAAGGAAAGAGAAAGCAAAATAACAGCACTGGAAAAACAAATAATTGGGCTAAATAACCTTTTGGAAGAATCTCAGAAGACAGGCTATGGGAACAGAGATGCATCCCCATTGGTAAGCTGGAATTATTAGCTGAATGAACTGAAAAATCTGCATTGGATCTGGGTATTTAGAACTAGCTTTTCACCTGGCGGGGGGGGGGACAGCTTAGACTTGAGATTCCCCAAAGAATAACTGTTTTCAAAGTACCTGCCTTCTGGGAACCCCTTCCTTGTTGGCATGTCTAAGAGTAATTCTGCGTGGGGCTTTCTTTGGCTAGGCCTTTGGGGGCTTCACTGTTGCCCTGTTTTAACCAAGAGCATTCAGCCCTCCCCCATTGGCAAATGGGTGGCTGAGGAATATCAGCTGCGATTTCACAGCTTTCTGTGTCCCCCCCCCCCCCCCACTCAATCATTTGTTTTCTTCAATCATATTTTAATGCTGCTGCCCTCTCACTGAAGAATCTTGACTGGCTGTGGTATTGCACCAGGTTTGCCCAAAATCTAGCTGGAAAACCGACACAGGACAGTCTTCATAGGTACCTAAAATGAACAAATAAAACCTTAAGTTGAAAAATATTTCACTCGTGCCTCAAGATTAAGTTTCATTAGTTTTTTTCAGTGCTATTCAAAACAGTCATCCAGGGAGGGGGGAGTATATTTCTAGTTTCTTCTGGCCAAGCAACCGCCTCTCTAAGTAGTTCTTCTCTCTTGAACAATATTTACAGCAACACATGATTCTTTAGCTGTGAAAAATGTGCTTAGATCTAAGGCAGGTTGTCAAACATATGGCCCACAGGCCAGATCAGCCCCGCAGAGGGCTCCAATCAGGCCCTCCAGCAACTGACTGTCATCTGCTTCATTTTCCTTTGCCTGCTTTTTTCGGTCAACATTTTGTGTTTCTCCCTGGATAAGCCAGAGCAGCAAAGCAGCCTTTCCCTCTCCCCATTCCCTTTTCACACAAAGGGAGGAGGAGAGAGGAGCAGCCTCAGCCAGTGAGGGAGCTTAGCTCTATAGCTCTGCTGGTTGATTAAGTTTGCCAGGCTCAATTAATCACTCTGCAGAGCTACTGAGACTAGCCTCTCTTCCTTCTAATGAATAGCTGAGGCTCCTCCCCCTCCTCCTGCCATGGGGAAGGAAAGAAAGAGCCAGAGCTTCCTTTGTCCAGTTCCCACCATCAGGAGAGCTACAAAGAATGCTTTTAAGACTAACAACGTTTAGAAGGGTCAAAAGTATTTTAAAAACCACTTAATCCGTAAAACACTTTATGACTGCTGGATAAAGATAAAAAGAAAAATATATAACAAAACACCAAGGTGGCTATCTCCTGAAGAAGCTTCAGTACAACCGCAACTATGGAATGTTCATAGGGTGATCAGATACCAGAATTTACTAGACGTAAAGGATAAATTGAGAAAGGAGGATTTGGAAGCTATAGGGATAAAAATAGATTGGTGGGTGATGACCCAGATTGTGACAAAGTATAATAAAGATAAAGTAATAGGATTTACAAAAGTTAATTTTGATTTTGATAAAATACTATCTATAAAGGAAGATAAAGTAATTAAAAGGGTTTATAATTATATGATTCAAATAACGTTGGAAGAAGAAACAGTGAAAGAATCCATGATTAGATGGTCTAAAAACCAGGAAAAGAATATTAATTTAGAACAGTGGTCTCTCTTTTGGAAAGTTAATTATAAGATTATTAAACCTTAACTTTCTCTGTTAACTTCAGAGAAAACTTTTTAAAACTCTTCCATAGATGGTATATTACTCCGCTTCAATTGACAAAAATTAATCAAGCAATATCACCTAAGTGTTGGAAATGTGGGATATCGATGGGTTCTTTTTACCACCTCTGGTGGCTGTGTAAAATATCTAAAAAATTCTGGGTAAAAATTCATGGTATGCTAAAAGGGATACTAAATATAGATATAGAATTCAAACCTGAGATGTTATTATCATTAGTTAGAAATGAAATCCCACAAGAGGATGAATATTTAACAGTTTACATTCTCACGGCGGCAAGAATTGTATTCGCCAAACATTGGAGACAAAAATGCCCAGATCAAGAGGAGGTTGTCGATAAAACCCTACAAGCCGCAGAGATGGATATTTTAACCAATTTGGTGAAAGGGGTGTCAAAAAATGCAGCTGCAAAAAAATGGGAAAAATTTTATAATTGGTTAAAAAAAATTAATTGGTGGGTTTAGAAATACATTGATATATTATTGTTTAAATATAGTGTTATAATTTCTATAACTCAAATAAGATAATTTATCTTAAATTTTGGTTTGGCCACATTCAATCTTTTTTTGTATAAATACTAAGATGATTATTGATGTTCCTATTTTTTGTATTATTGATATAATTTGTTGGAGAAACTGAATGGAGTAATACAATATTATGAAACTGAAAAAAAAAGACTAACGTTTTAGTGAAAGTATGAACTTTTTGCCTTGCTACAGAGAGAGAGAGAGAGTTTTGTTGGGCTCGTAACTGGGTTCCCCTCCTCTTTTTCACTGTACTCATGCCCTCCAGTCTTTCTCAATAGGAAAGCATGTGAACTATTTAGAAGAGAAATATCAGAATTAGGCTGAGAGTGTGTTCCACCCCAGATTTACCCAGCAAATTTTCTTTATTTTTTCTTTCACATTTTCCTTTGATTGGGGGTCTTAAATTTAGACTTCCCAGATAGTAGGCTGACACTGACCACTGTACATGGCTATCTCTCTGTTCTTGTAGTTTTTTGGGGGGAATTTTTTTTTTAGTTTTAGTCATTTTTCAGGGGAAAATTATAGTTTTGTAGACAAGCACATAGCCCTCAGTCTGTGCCATGGTGCCTTCACATGTTCTTGACTAGCAAGTGAAACAACTTCTGTACAAAAGCTCACAATGCCCAGCTACTTCATGTTCCTCTGGGTCTTAGGCTCAAAGCATTGACCATGAGATGTCTGTAATGTATGCCAATAAATCAGAAGTAGGTTTGCAACTTACGGATGTGCACACCTGAACAGCACATATTCAAGACTGGTGCAGCACAGACATTGTCTGCAGTTTTTGATGCAATAAGTCATAGCAAGAGGTGACATCAGAGATGGTAAAACAAAATATTGCAAGCAAACTAATATTTTAAGCATGTTTTATTTTAAGCCAAAAAAAAAACTTTAATTGTGTGTCTGTGCCCTTTATAAAGTTTATATGTCCACTACCTGGCATGACATTTTATGATACACATGGCCCGGCCCAACAAGGTCTCATTTATGTCAAATCCGACCCTCATAACAAATGAGTTTGACACCCCTGATCTAAGGCCTGCTGAACTCACAATCTTTTTTTTAACCAGTTTAATTCATTCTCCTTGATTCCTGGAGGTTTTGTATGTGAAGATGTATCTTTAAGCACTTTTTTTTACAACATATTTTTATTAACATATAATTCAAAATTACAAATATATTTATAGTACAATATATCTTGGGGACTTAAGGAAATATACTTTTTGAGCCATTAATATATAATCAAAATATCTTAAATCATATTACTTAGTTCAATAAAGATGTAACACATCTATAATATTTGGTATCTCAGTCTGGACATGTAAATGTTCTAATATTGGTAACTAAATTGCTATAAAATTGGTTTGATTTGCCATATTAGTTATTGGTTTCATTTGATCGTTCAATGTAGCCATGATCTATATATTCCAAATGGTTTTATACCAGAGGTTGGTTGATAGTGTTTTTTCATTTTTCCAATTACTCGCTATTACTGATCTAGCTGCAAATATAAGTAACATTATATGTTTTTGAATAACATTACATGCTTTAACTTCCATTCTGAGATTTAATAATAGTGATTCAGGTGATAGATTTTTTGTCCTGTCATTAAATGAATTCCTTTTATTACTGTGTGCCAAAAAGGAAGAATTTTCAGGCATTCTAGCCAACAGTGTATGTAATCCTTAAGTACTTTTTAATTCTTTCAGGGAACTTCAAGTCAAGTGGTGGATGAACTGAAACGGTCTCTCGGTGATGCTGAAATTGTAGCCATGGATGCCAAGAAAGAATCTGCTTTCCTCCGGAGTGAAAATCTAGCACTAAAAGAGAGAATGGTGAGTTCTCTAGCAGCACTTCATTACTGTATATACGAATGTATTAAAGTCTACTCGCTTTACATCAGAAGAAGAAACCTCGCCTGGGACTGGAGGGAAATGTCTTCTTTACTGTGTTCCTTCATATTGAATTTGGGGAAGAACAGGACAGTTCTGGTCTTCTGCAAAGTACTTAATATATGTATAGAGGAACACAAAGCACTGGAAGTAGGTTTTTTTTATTAAAATCTTTATGCCCCAGCTTTCCACGCAAGTCAGATGAGAGTTTGCCTTTTGTCTGTTTTGGAGTGCAGTCATCAAGTGGGACGGTGCCAAACCAAGGCTGAGAAGAGTAACCTTGGCACTTGCTTACAAGGTTGCTGTCGTCTAAGCCATTGGTTCCCAACATTTTATTATGAGGACCCCTTTTTAATATTGGAAAAAATTCTGTGGACCTCTGAATGGTGGTAGTTGTAGTATTAGCAGGAACTCCTTTGGCTATGAGGCCACAAATCCCTGATTTAGCCAACTCTCCTGGAGCTTACTAGGCCTACCGTAAGCTCCAGAGGCATTGGCTACATCAAGGGGGTATGGCCTAATATGCAAAGGAGTTCCTGCTACAAAAAAGCCCTGAGTATTAGTAGCAATTGATCTAGAATGTGAGGCTCCAGTGTGGTGCTTCTGGGAGCCACAGCTCCAACCAACACCTTTTCTGGTGCCTTCCAAGTGTTTTTAGAAAGTGGGTGGGGTCAGGTGAGTTTTTTTTCCCCCAGCAAGGCTTCTTATTATTCGCTGGAGACCTGATTGGCTGTGCAGATGCCTTAAAATGTTGCTTCGGCAGCGGCTGCCGCTACAGTACAAGGATTGTCCCTGTAACTGAAGGTAAGCTGCAGCAGCCGTTTTGAGGCCGGCTGTGCCTCCTGCAGCAGCTGTTGTGTGGCCACCTGCGCTCACTGCTCCCTGTCAGAATTCCAAAGGTGCCTGCAGGCTCAAAAAGGTTGGGGACTTCTGATCTAGAAAATGTGCGCTAACGAAAAGCTGCTATGAATTCAGCAACACCTTCAAGTGAATTTGTGTGAATCGCAACAGCAACTGCACAAACAGTAATACTACATATATGCATGCGATGTATTATTCAGTCTACAGAGGGTGTGTTTGCTTAGCCAACAAACTGGCTGGAGCTGTTCTGCAGTTTTTAGAATGAAAGTCTGGTTGAAGGGCGGACAGTATAGACCAATGCCTGATGTAATATAAGAAAGCATTGTATATTTGGAGTTACTGGTCTAGCTGCCTAGATAGACATTTAGATTTCTGCAGTCCTAAGCCTGTTACACAGCTTATTGGATGTTGCATGCTGTCGATTGTATTAACCAGGGCTTTTTTTGTAGCAGGAACACCTTTGCATATTAGGCCACACACCCCTGATGTAAGCAGTCCTCCAAGAGCTTACATTAGGCTCTGTACTAAGAGCCCTGTAAGCTCTTGGAGGATTGGCTATGTAAGAGGAGTGTGGCCTAATATGTAAAGGAATTCTTGCTGCAAAAAAAAAAAGCCCTGCTATTAACTTACACTGTGTGATCTGCCATGAGTTTCAGGGAGAAAGACTGACTATAAATAAAACATGTAGCAGTTAGTCTGTGATTTGTTTGGATGCACAATGAGCTTTCAGTCCTTGACAGAACAATTGGTGAATGCTTCTTTATTTTGATTTTAACCCTGTTTTTCACCAGTAAATTGGCTCCCAAAGGAGATCAGTTGTCAGGAAAAGGAAAGGTCCCCTGTGCAAGCACCAGTCGTTTCCGACTCTGGGGTGACATTGCTTTCACAACGTTTTCACAGACTTTTTACGGGGTGTTTTGACATTGCCTTCCCCAGTCATCTGCACTTTCTCCCCAGCAAGCTGGGTACTCATTTTACCAACCTTGGAAGGATGGAAGGCTGAGTCAACCTTGAGCCAGCTACCTGAAAACCCAGCTTCCACCGGGGATTGAACTCAGGTCGTGAGCAGAGTTTAGGATTGCAGTACTGCAGCTTTAACACTCTGCACCACGGGGCTCTTTGTCAGACTCTACCACAAATAACGACTGAACTGCAATGCAAAACGTTCCTTGTGGAGAGAATTCTCAGTTTTGCTAGATCTGGCCATGATCAAGGCATGCCTGGCTATTCTCCCCTCTCTGTCCCCCACACAGGCAATGATTTTAGTGATGACACTTGGGTTTATCTGTTTAGTTTACAAAATGGTATACCCTGCTTTCCTGACCTCATCAGGGCCTCCAACATGGCTAACCGATTAAAAACATGCCCCTTGAAAGCAAGTCTTTAAAATGATTGAAACCGAAGCAAAACATTAACGCAGCAATGCAAACATAGGGCAAAAAGGGAGGGATCACCAGACGAAGCAATAGATGTCAAAAGTTGGAGGAGGTGCGACTTCCATCTCCAGAATATGCTGTCAGATCTCTGGGCCATATGAGTTGAGCACATGAGGTATTTTTCACAGCTAGGAAGGTAGTGATTACCAATCTAGGTGATAAAATAAGTTAAGTCAGGCATCAACTTACTGAGTAGCAAATTTTATTCCAACATAAGCTATCTTGAGTCAAGGCTCACTTCAGATGCATGAATTTGGGGGCTCTCCTGGGGTGGCCAAGCGCCATGTCCCAGTGATACTTCTAGCCCCTGACTGCTGTCTGATGCAGCCTGGTCCTCCTTAGGTTGGCAGAGATGTGGGAGGGGCCGAGGAAGCCGACTGATGGGCCCCCAAGGAAGCAGTCAGCCAAACTGCAGTTTCTAAAGGTCTGCAGCTCATGCCTCCTCTCAAGCCCCTGGGCATTTCCATCTGTCACCGGTGATGGGAATCGGTGGGCGAAGGGAGCTAATATGCCCCATCAAGCCTGTGATGAGGAGTGGTGCTCTTTCTGCATAGGCAAGCAGCCCTCACTGCCTACTGCAGACGGCCCAGCACCACCTGCCTGGAAGGGATATTGAAGCTGCCAGATTCAGTAGGGGTGGAGCAGCTGTGCAGTGGCCAGCCATTGGGCAGATAAACCCCAGCCAGCACCTGGCCTGACACGGAAGGGGGTGTGTGGCCACCATGGATGTGAGCCTGGGAGGGAAGGCACAGGTGGAGGAAGGTGGAAACCTGCCCAAGTTGGATAGATTTGTGGGCCCCTTGTGATAATTCCAGGCTACAGGGTGGCAGCCACTGATCTAAGCAAATGATCCTCACTGTGACATGCGGAAGCACTATGGCTTCCATTACTGTGTTTCCTAGTTGAACAAAGTAGGAGTCAAGTTTCAGCAAAGTTTTATTCAAGACCAGCAAAGTTTTATTCAGAATGTAAGCTTTTGTGTGCTCTAAGCACACTTCATCAGACAAGGAATCGGGGACAGTGAGCGGAGCTACATATAGCTGGCCTGGTAGGCAGTGGTTTAGAATGCAAAATGGTACAAATTTAAGATCCAATGACAGAATAGTAAAATTAACAAATTGAGCAAACCTTTGATTTGGGTAGCAAGAGCATGAGAAAGCAATAAAACAGTAACATGTCAAGATGTGAAAATGTCTGTTAATCACTCTATTGTTATAAGCAAGTTTGGGCCAAATTGAGGGCATTCCTTTCTCAGTTTTTCCCATCCAACTAATTTCCCTTTTAACATGTAAAAGGGTGAGGGACAGTGGCTCAGTGGTAGTGCATCTGCTTGGGAAGCAGAAGGTCCCAGGTTCAATCCCTGGCATCTCCAACTAAAAAGGGTCCAGGCAAATAGGTGTGAAAAACCTCAGCTTGAGACCATGGAGAGCCGCTGCCAGTCTGAGAAGACAATACTGACTTTGATGGACCAAGGGTCTGATTCAGTATAAGGCAGCTTCATATGTTCATGTAACATACACATAGTTTGCCATTAGAAGAAAAATACATAAAAATATAGTGGAAGATGAGTTTAGTATATGTAGTGAGATAAACAGCCAATATCCTTATTTGAGTACGTCAGTATAGCTAAAAGAGAAATACATTGGATAATGATGATCTTGTCCACCTAATTTACTTTTTAACGTAAACATCATTCTAGTTTGCCATTAGAAAAAAGAATACAATAAAATATAGCGAAAATGGGTTAAGTATATGCAATGAGATAAACAACCGATATCCCTATTTTGAGTATGTCAGTACAAAAAATTATTCTGATACACTATTCTAAAAGAGAAATACATTGGAATACTGTGGATGTATAACTGTACTCAATGAGAGTGGGTTTAGCATCTGTAATGAGATGAAAAAACCAATATCCCTGTTCAGTCCTGGGGAGGTGTTTGTTCAAAGTTTCACAATAATTTGTAATGCAGCAATTTCTCCATTCTGTTTATTTCTGGGAATCAAAGCCAAAGGATCTTGACTGCCTGACTTACTAGCTGGGCAGGTGCTTCCTCTACATAATTCCTTATGTCATTGGGCCTGGCAGCTTCTCCCTATGGCTGCAGAGGGAGCAAACCCTCCCATTTCCTTGGAAAATGAAATCAGACCATGCCTCTTTCCCCAGAGCAAGGAGCTGGTTTCTGCTTATTTTCACTGTTTCAATGTAGGAGGTGCTTCTCAAAGCTCAGAAGGCATCGCATTGTGTTTGCAGTGGTCGGTCTGTGTTGTAGGCCCGAAGCAGAGTTACCCTCTCCCAGTCTTTGTGGCCACCTCTTTGCAGTAGCCCCATCTTAAAATGACGGAAGTACCTGCAGTATCGACAAGCATTGTTGCGTCTAAGGATTGTTTCGGGATATAAATGCATGGAGTAATGGAATTTTAATTTGTTCCCATGTAGGACCAACTTTTGGATGATTACAACCGCATGAAGAAAGATGTTGAGTGTTACAGGAGCCAGTTAGAAGCAGGCAAAATCACGTACAAAAAAATGCAGTCTGACTTGCAGAAAGAACTGCAATATTACTTTCAAGAAAATACCAAGCTAACTTCTCTCCTGGAGGGTAAAGTTCCAGAAGGTAGCGTCAACGATACTTGCTGTGTCGTGTTTGTAACATATTAAAAAAGGTAGTCCCCTGTGTTTCTGACTCGAGGGTGACATCACATCACGACGTTTTCACGGCAGACTTTTTATGGGGTGGTTTGACATTGCCTTCCCCGGTCATCTACACTCCCCCCCCCCCCCCCAGCAAGCTGGGTACTCATTTTACTGACTTCAGAAGCATGAAAGGCTGAGTCAACCTTGAGCGGGCTACCTGAACCCAGCTTCCTCTGGGATCGAACTCAGGTCGTGAGCAGAGAGCTCGAACTTCAGTACTGTAGCTTTACCACTCTGCACCACAGGGCTGCTACCTGTAACATATTGCCTCCCCTGACTATTGTCTCCCCCAGCTCTAAAACTGGGCACACAATTCCCCAAAAGAGGCAGACAAGGACAGCTTCTGGCCCCACCCCCATGCCGCTGCAAGAGCCGGTGTTTCCACCCACCGTGATCCCTCAGAATTACCTACTTTAGTAGAGTCTGGGCATCCAGAATGTCAGGGTCATTCAGCTATTCATCAACCAATGCAAAGATGCTGCAGATTTTCCTTCCAGCTACTTTTCTAGGTCGTCCACCAGAGACTGATCACAGAAAGATCGCACAGCTAGGGCCACACAGACTTTTTGGGAGCCGCCTCTGTGGGCCAGGAGGTCAAGGGTCACGAGACCATGTAATCCATTTTATTTTTTTTGAATGTATGTAGCCTTTCAGAGAACCTAAAAGCATGTTACGGTAAAATCTTGTACAACAAGTGAGACAAGCGCTTCAAATTCTCCTGGAAGCCATAAGGGATTAGGAGGTAAGAGGGCAATCTTGGAAACTAAGCAGGGCTGACTCTGGCAAGTACTTGGATGAGAGACCTCCAAGGAATACCAGGGGCAAGCAACAGTAAGCCAGGTCTCCGGATGTCCAAGCCCCAGTAGGGGTCCCCAGAAATCAGCCACGACTTCCAGGCACGCACACGACACACATACAAAATACTAAAAATAAAAGCTTTTCTGTATCTCTTTCATCATCCTGATTTGTTGAAGTCTTTTTTTTTTCCTTCAATAGATAACCAGTCATCTCTGGAGTTGGATGAAAAAATAGTGCAGTTAAGAAATGAACTGAATAAAGCTCTCGGAGAGAACATTTCTTTAAAAAAAGAAGTTGCTGCACTGTCAGAAACTAGCTCGAAACCTGACCTTGAAATCTTGCGCGAGGAGGTAAAGAATATACAATCAACACTGAAGTAGTAAAGCTGTTTCCCATGGCAGGGCTTTCTGTAGTTAAGTGTATACTTTCTGGGAAACTTTTGCTGATGCATTCATGTTCTTAGCTCCAGCACGAACTTCCGGAAATGCAAACAGTTGCTCCCTAGCCTAACATTCTTCAGTAATTTCTAGAATATTGCTATATCGCAACTTCTTTTTAGGAATGTAAATTAGAATGGGATATTTATTGGGCAGAGCAGATTTGAGTGCTCCTACCTTCTGAAAACAAGACTGACTTGCTTTCAGCATAGGGGGGGGGGGCATGAAGGAGTAAAACCAACAGTGATTGGGGGTGACTTGGACTAAAGAGATCTGGGTTCAAATCCTTCTTTGGCCATGGAACCTCTGTGGGCCCATCACCATCTCTCTGCCTGACCTGCCTTAAAGTGCCATTTTCAGTATTAAAAATATTAATGCTTTCTAAAGTTTTGCTTTTGGAGAAAGATGAGGTGTATGTCATAGAATCATAGAGTTGGAAGGGACCTCCAGGGTCATCTAGTCCAACCCCCTGCACAATGTAGTAATATTGCATGTGTACTTGTAAAATTGAAATATGGATTGTTTTTTACACGTGTATGCTTTCTTTCCCCATTCCCTTTTATTTTACTCTTTATCTTAATACTTTTTATAATGCTAATAAAGGAAATTGCTGTGTGTGTGTACTTGTAAAGGGTATCTAGTCATTGGAAGGGTATCTAGCCTTCCATTTCCAGCATAGACACATGAACTGAATTTGAAAGGCTAAACAAACCTTTGCCTCCTTTCGTTGCTTAGCTTAGAATGCATCTTGAACAGTGGTTGAGAAGGAAATTGCTTTTTAAAATATGGGTTTGTTCCACTGACAGATTCTTGAAAAATCCGAGACCATCGCTTCCTTAACCTCTGAAAGGGAGACCCTGTTGTCTCAAGTCGCTGAGAAGGAACAAAGGCTCCTTGAAACGACAAATGCCCTGAAATCCAAAGAGGATTTTACCAACGCTGAAGCAGTGAGAGAAAATGAAGCTGTCCAAGAGCTGAAAGATCATTGTCGTGAACTGAGGCAGGAACTAGCCACTGTATCAGAAGAAAACAAACGGATGCAAGGCCAGTTAGAAAGCTTATCTGGTGAGAACCTCAAACTCAACGTCACCATCAATGAGATGGTAGAAGAGGTGAGTCCGTCTTTCTCCTCTCCTCTCCCCCTACTGCTTTTAATACAGTAACTATTGGTCGTGGAGCCCCTTGGAAAGACTGGTGGTTTTTGTTTTGTTTACGTGAGTGTGTGTGTGTACCTGGAAGTCATGGCAACCTCTGGTGACTGACCCCTACTGGGGGCCTGGAGGATATTCAGAGAGGGGGCTGAATAAATCCTGCCCCTGCCTCCCACCTCTGTTATTCCAAGGAGGTCTCCCATCCCAAGTACTTGCCAGAGTCAACCCTGCTTAGCTTCCGATGGGGATTATGAGGATGATATTGGATTTCTATCCCACCCTCCACTCCAAATCTCAGAGCGGCTCACAATCTCCTTTACCTTCCTCCCCCACAACAGACACCCTGTGAGGTGGGTGGGGCTGGAGAGGGCTCTCCCAGCAGCTGCCCTTTCAAGGACAACCTCTGCCAGACCTATGGCTGACCTAAGGCCATTCCAGCAGGTGCAAGTGGAGGAGTGGGGAATCAAACCCGGTTCTCCAGGTGAGAGTCCGCACACTTAACCACTACACCAAACTGGCTCTCGATGTTGCTTCTCAAAAGATCTGATGAGACTGAGTTTACCTGGGCTATCCAAGCCAGGGCTTTTTTGGGAAGACTTTTGAGAAGCAACATTGCAGACTGTATTGCCTTTTGTGGCATCCTTAATAGCTCAGTAGCCCAATATCATCAGACCCTTGAAGCTAAGCAGGTTTGGTACTTGGATGGGAGACTATCAAAGAAGACTGGGGCCTCTATGCAAAGGACAGCATTGGCAATTCACCTCTGCTCGTCTTTTGCCTGGGATGCCCCAGGGATGGCGGTTGCCATGAGCTGGTTGCAACTCATTGGTGCATTGCCTCTCAGAGAGGGGGTGGGATGGTGTTCTGAAGTGTGTATGTGACAGAATGTAGGTAGCCATGTTGGTCCATGTTAAAACTCTAAAACAGGAGTGTCAAACTCATTTGTTATGAGGGCCGGATCTGGCATAAATGAGACCAGGTTGGGCCGGGACATGTGTGTACCTATTTAAGATAGTAGAGATATAAACTTTATAAAGGACACAGACAAACACAAAGAATTTTTAAAAAAACCCTTAAACTAATAACATGCTTAAAACATTAGCAGTCATTGGTCTTAAAAGTGCTTTCTTTGTATTTTTCCCGTGGGATCCAGGGAACTGGGCAAAGGAAACTCTGGCTTTTTCCCTCCCTCCCTAGGGGATCAGGAGGGGAAAAAAGAGAGGCTTGCCTCAGTAGCTCTGCTGTGCGATTGAAAGAGCCTGACAAAGCAACCTCTGCTTCTCCCCGCAAGGGAGGAGCCTCAGCCGATGGAAAACTTAGAGGTTTGGTTCTGTGGCTCCTGTGTGATTGAGCAAGCCTTGCAAAGCAAGCTGTTATGCAGAAGGAAGCGAGAGAGAGGGAGAAGGAAGCAGATGACAGCCAGTTGCTTGGGGGCCTGATAGGAGCTTTCTGAGGGCCTGATTTGGCCCCCAGACCGTGTGTTTGACACCCCTGCTCTAAAACATATATAAGTTGCCTAATAGCCCTCTGTAATGCTAAGTGTTTGCTGCTGGATGTTTCAAGCTGTCCAGCAAGGTCCAGGAACTGCAAGCGAAGGACCTGGAACAGGAGAAGCTTCTCCGTATGGAAGAAGAGCTCAGCCGTGTCCGTCAGGAGCCGAACATCGTGGAGCAGCTCAAAGATCAGTTGAAGGCTTGGGAGGCTAAAGCGGAGGCTGGGGAGGTGGAAAGGCTGGCCGTAGTTCAGCGACTTCAGGGCAGAGAAGAAGAAATTAGAGCCCTGGCCCAGGAAAGAGAGGAGCTGAAGCAAAAGCTGGAGACGGTTCAGAGAGAGAGAGATCAAATTAAAGGTGACATAGAAGACACAGTGGCCATGGTAAGTGAGCCAAGAGGCATAAAATGGGGGGAAGGGACCAGTCGGCAGCCAAGACGGACTTACAGCAGCATTGCAAGAAACCCTGAGAGCCAGTTCGGTGTAGTGGTTAAGTGTGCGGACTCTCATCTGGGAGAACCGGGTTTGATTCCCCACTCCTCCACTTGCACCTGCTGGCATGGCCTTGGGTCAGCTATAGCTCTCGTAGGAATTGTCTTTGAAAGGGCAGCTGCTGGGAGAGCCCTCTCAGCCCCACCTACCTCATAGGGTGTCCGTTGTGTGGGGGGGAGTTAGAGGAGATTGTGAGCCTCTCTGAGACTCTGATTCAGAGAGAAGGGCTGGGTATAAATCTGCAGTCGTCGTCTTGTACATCACGTAAACCCGTGTGTGTGTGTGTTCTAATTTTTGCATGTAAAAGAACATTGAAGCACAGAATGAACTGAGGAGTTCCCAAATGTCTCTGAAGCAGTGTCAAAAAGATATCAAGGAGCTGCAGGCAACAGTTTTGAAGAAAGAATCCCAGACTGCAAGTATTAAAGAAACTTTGGAGGCTGCCCTCAATGAACAGAAGCTACAGGTAAGATGCTGATATTGCTCCCATTGAGTGAAGTTCTGGAGGTTCCCCTCAGTCACCACGGCTGGTGGCTACTGATAGACTTATCCTCCATGAAGTTATCTAATCCCCCTTTAAAGGTGCTTATTCCTGTGATGTACTCTTTCATGTTTATCCATCAGCATGATATCCTAAGCCATTTTTGGGCTGTAGACATGGATGAGTAGATTTGTTATTAAAGCAGTAGATTCGTTGTTAACAGTTTAATTGTAAGTTGAACGTCTCACACAGATAAAAATTATCTCACACAGTAGCGCAATCAAAGGCTAACCTGGCCCCACAATTGCTTAAATAAAAATGGAAATGGTAAAAATGGAAAGATCATCCATGTACATACGTGCAGAATTTGTTCTTCTGTAAAGCTGCAGTACTGCAGTCCGAGCCCTCGGCTCATGACCTGCGTTCGATTCCAGCGGGAGCTGGTTCAGGTAGCCGGCTCGAGGTTGACTCAGCCTTCCGTCTTTCCGAGGTCGGTAAAATGAGTACCCGGCTTGCTGGGGGGAAAGTGTAATGACCGGGGAAGACAATGGCAAACCACCCCGTAAAAAGTTCTGCCGTGAAAACGTTGTGAAAGCAGCGTCACCCCAGAGTCGGAAACAACTGGTGCTTGCACAGGGAATATTTCCTTTCCTTGATATAATGCAACCAGAGATTAGGGAGGATAAACTGCTGCTGCTTTGGAGGCAGGTAAATTAAATTCGAAGTTTCAGCATACACAAATGACCTGTTATTTTTACAGATATTGAAATTAACCGAAGATTTGGAGCAGGCCACCCTAGAGAAAAATCAATTTAGCGGAAGAGAGGCTACACCGGAAGGAAATGAAATTCTGTTAATGAGAGGACAAATTTTCTGTCTTGAAGAAGAGAAGACAAAGTTACAGCAACAGCTGGAAACTTTGCAAGAGGAGAAGCGTCTAAGCCGTGAAAGCCATCAGCTGGTAAATGCCAAAACTTGTAGATGGATCGGTCAAAGTCAGGGGTCAGCTATTCACAAGCGCCAGTGATGAACTGGATTATTCTTGTGCATTTAGGAAGGAATGAAATACCAGCAATCACTGCAGTATTTCAGGGCATGGCCACCATGACTGGACCTTTAGTTAGAACTTCATTAACTTTTACACAGTGTCCCATGCATGGATACATATCGGATGAGGCCTTTGACTAAATGGGTTAAAAAAACAACAACCCTCCCCTCCTCCACTACTATAGAAGCCACTTTGTCTTATTTAAAATGCAAACTGTCTCACCTTGTCCATTCAGAGACAACAGTTTAGTGCAGGGGTGCCAAACCGTGGCTCGAGGGCCACATGTGGCTCTTTCACACAAATTGTTTTAGCAAACAGTGGGAAAGGCCCCTCTCTTCTTGTCTTTCCCTCTCCCAAAGACCGCTGAAGACCTATGGTTCCTTTTTAAATTTTACCTGCTCTGCAAGCTGTAATATCCCCCACCCCACCCCCATGATCAGATTCAGGTCAGGATCTGGTCTTCCTTTCCTCCTCTTTTTCTTCTGCTCTTTAAAAACTTCATCATGGGAAATCAGGTATTTATCCTATTTAATTCAATTTTATTTCATAGGGTCAGTGGCCACTACAAGAGGTTAATGCTAAAACAAATCACAGAATAAAATACAGTACTGTGAGACTGAGTTTTTTAAAAAAAAACTATACAACTACATTTTAAAACTTGTTAACAGAAAGGAATGACTCCCAGCAACTGACCTATACTGATGCTAGCTTGGCCCAAATTTTCTTTGCCACTAAGGCAAAAAGGACAACCTTATATAAGACCTCTGGTTCCACATTTACAAGTAAGAATATAACTTGTTCCATTACAGTGTTAAAGCCTAAATTGGCCAAGATTGTACCTAAAAATTTATTTCTTGGAGCAGAATAAAGTGGACAGGTCTGCAGATAATGGCACGGGTCTTTGGGATCTGGACCTCCACTTATACAAATGGTCTCGGTCTGGAAAAACATCAAATGACAAGGCATTGCAAGTTTCTCCACCCCCACCCCCCGCCTCGGGTCTACTCAGATTATCAGTGGCTCTCCAGTGTAGTATCCCTCACCATGGAAACACAAAGTTGCAAGGAAAATGTGGAGTGGATTTTCTGTTCACATCTGCTCTGAAGCCTGAAAGAAAATCCATTCCGCATTTTCTTTGCAACTTTGCTTTGCCTCTGCAAAGAGAAGGCAGAACGAGCTGGGAACACCACCTCGGAGCTTCACAGGGTGAGGACAGGAGGGGGGAGAGGAGAGCCCCACGAGCCTGATTGAAGCCCTGGGCGGGCCGGTTTGACACCCTTGCTTTAAGTAGAGTAAAATTAACTCTCTTTCTCTCTCTCTTTCTCTCTCTCTCTCTCTTTCTCTCTCTCTTTCTCTCTCTCTCTCTCTTTCGCTCGCTCGCTTTCTCGCGCTCTTGCGTGCGCATGCTCTCTCTTTCTCTCGCACTCGCGCTCTCTTGCTCGCTCTTTCTCACACTCGCGCTCTCTTGCTCGCTCGCTTGCCTGCCTTCTTGCCTTCCTTCCCTTTTTCCCTTTTCTTTTCCCCTCCCTTCCCTTTGATGAGCTAAAGACCTCCAGTTGGATGGTTCTATTTAATAGTCTTTAGTTGCATCCCTCAACGCATGGCAGCCAGATGCTCTGTAAAACTTTTGGCTTACGATGTTACCAGAAGCTTTCTCATTTTCCATGAACGTCATCTAAGGTAGAATTCTTGGTTTAGGTCTGAACAAGCTGGAAGGCGGGGGATATAAAGCAGTACCTAGAGAGCATTGGTCTTGAACCAGCAAGCGTTGGTTCTAAGTGGTTCTTTATCCCCTTCAAGCTGTCCAGCAAGATCCAAGAGCTGCAAGACAAAGAGAAGGGACGAGAAGAGTTTCTCCAAATGACGAAAGAACAGCACTCTGGGGGAGCCCAACAGAATAAGAACGAAATTGGCCACCTGGAGTCCAAGCTTGAGGCTAAAGAGATAGAGAAGCTGGAAATGGCTGAGAGACTTCAGCAGGGTGAAGAAGAGAGAAAAGCTCTTGCCCTGGAAAGAGATGACTTGGAGCAGAAGTGGGATGCTGTCCAAACAGAGAAAGAGAAGCTGAAAGAGCTGCTAGAAGACACCGCCTTAAAGGTAAGCAAGAACACGCTGCCAAGTGGAAGGTCACGACTGCCCACAGTCCATAAGATTGGTTAATTGAATGTAGTGGGAAACACTTTATGAACCCCCAGTGGCCACCTTTGCCTTGAAGGTTAATATCCTTGAGGATGGGGAAGTCACTCTGAGGGAGATTGTGGGGGAGGGAGTGATGTATCGGGCGTTCTAAATCTCATGAAGCCATCAGAGCAGCTTCAGGGTTTTCATTTAGAAGCTGGGGCTTCCAAGTCCCACGATGCCATTAGAATAGCTTCAGGCACTTCAATTTAGAATCCGGGGCTCCCCTTCTCTGAGAAATAGACTCCCCCTCACCCTGCCCAGCCATTATCAGACCAAGAAAGAGCTTCATAAACTTCATAAACCAATAGCCAGAACAAAGTTCATCCTACATACAAAGCGGCTGTGAGCACCGCTGCTATCGAGACTCACTCCATCTACTGAATGGAATGGGTTTTCAGAGTGCACACAGTGATTCTTCATTTGAGATGTGTCAGATGTTTGAGAGCTGCAAGACAGGGAGGGAGGAAAATAAATGGGGAGAGAGGTGGAAAGAAAGCAACTTTAACTTTGAAGGCATTCTCCAAGCTGCTGGCTGGCTTGGCTTGGAGAAGTGATGTAAAGAGACAAATGCCTTCTCCAAGTTGGCAGTGGGGTCTTTGAGAGCCACACAGTATGTGTGAAAGAGCCACATGTGGCTCCCGAGCCAAAATTTGGCCACCCCTGTGCTAGAAGAACATGGAAACACGAGGTATAGGTACATTGATAAAGAACAATTTGATGTATCTGCTAGGTATGATTGTGCCATTCAGCACTGAAGACTTTTGAGGTAAAGCCAGTGGCTTTCATACTGAACCCCTAAGTGAGGAGTGTCCGTGTCCTGGAGACTGCTGCATGTTAACCAATAATGAGTGGGATGGGAGGGGTGTATGTTGGGATTCTGTTGGATCTAAAACCTGGCCGTACAAGAAGGTAAACAGGTAGGAGATTCAAGGGACTCCTCAAATATAACTTCAGCCCCAAGATTCCACCAGTAACGAGGCCACGAAGAGGCTTCTAGTTTGTGCATGCTTCTTCAGAGTGCCACAGAAAGAGGAGAAGGAAGGGCAGATTTTTGGTGCCTTTTTCTAGACGTCATCCCAGCAAGAACTCTGGATCTGTATAAACTCAGAAGGGTCTAATTCAGGTGTGTTGAACTCATTGCTTTGAGGCCAGATCTGATATAAATGAGACCTTGTCAGGCCAGGCCACGTCGGGCCGGGCCATGTGTGTACCTATTTAAGATTAGGTAGCAGAGATACAAATTTTATAAAGAACGCAGACAATGCAAATATATATATTTTTAAAAAGCTTAAAACATGCTTAAAACGTTAAAACACATTTAAAGTGTTAGCACTCATCGTCTTAAAGATGCTTTCTTTGTATTTCTCCCATGGGATCCAGAGAACTGGGCAAAGGAAGCTCTGGCTCGTTCCTTCCTTCCCCAGGGGACTGGAGGGAAGCCTCAGCCAATAGAAGGAAGAGATGCTTGGCTCAGTGGCTCCAATATGTAATTGAGAGAGCTTGGCAAAGCAAGCTATTCCTGCCCAAAGGAAGAGCCTCAGCCAATGGAGAAAATAGAGGTTTTGCGCTGTAGCTCCTGTATGTTGCAACTGAGCAAGCCTTGCAAAACATGCTGTTCTGCAGAAGGAAGCAAGATATATAGGGAGAAGGAAGCAAATGACAGCCAGTTGCTTGGGGGCCTGATAGGAGCCCTTCCGGGGGTCTGATTTGGCCCCTGAACTGCATGCTTGACACCCCTGGTCTAATTGGCCTTGAATTACCACAGAACAACTTACCATTGCATTAATTTTTCTTAACCCATTAAAGTTATCAAGCAAGATTCAAGAGTTAGAAGTCATGGAAACAGAGATGCTCCAAATGAAAGGACAGTTCCGTGACCAAACCCAACAGAATCAGAGTGAGATGGAAGGACTGAGAGAACACCTGAGGACTCTAGAATCCAAGCTTGAGGGTAAAAAGAGAGAAGAATTGGAAATGGCTAAGAGGCTTCAGGATGGTGAGGAAGAGAGAAGATCCCTAGTCCTCCAAAGGGATGACTTGAAGCAAAAATGGGAGACTGTCCAAATTGAGAAAGAGAAGCTGAAAGAGCTACTAGAAGGCAACACTTTAAAGGTAAGCGAGTAACTAATGGTAAGTTTATTAGGGGCATGAAGAATGCCCTGAATCTCATTGTGCAAAACTGTTGCGCATTAAAAAGTTAGAGATTTATATTTAAAATGCAAATTTTAAATACAGCCAGTTTGGTGTAGTGGTTAAGTGTGCGGACTCTTATCTGGGAGAACTGGGTTTGATTCCCCACTCCTCCACTTGCAGCTGCTGGAATGGCCTTGGGTCAGCCATAGCTCTGGCAGAGGTTGTCCTTGAAAGGGCAGCTGCTGTGAGAGTCCTCTCAGCCCCACCCCACCCCCAAGTGTCTGTTGTGGGGGAGAAAGATAAAGGAGATTGTAAGCCACTCTGAGATTTGGAGTGGAGGGTGGGATTATAAATCCAATATCATCATCTTATTCTTATTCAAATTCTGGTTATCATATGCTGAGTCGTGTTCTCCATGGTGCTGTATTTGCTAGCAAATTCAGACTGGGAAGCTTGAAGAAAGAAAACTCTTTCTCTTTGGGGCACATATCCGCCATTTCCTCAGATAACTGCCACAGGCACTCGAAGTCAGTTTGAAAATGAGAAAACAGTTAAATAATAAAACTACCAATCTAAAACTGGCAGATGGTAAGTAAACACAGTGGCAACCCTATGAATATCTGCACATGGATTAACGAAGCTGCTGCGTACTAGAAAATCTAAATCAGAAATACACTGCTCCAGGCACAAAATCACAACATTAAGAGTAATTTAGCAGTAGCCAGTCATACACACTAATTCACTAACACTAGGGGAGGGACGGTGGCTCGGTGGTAGAGCATTTGCTTGGGAAGCAGAAGGTCCCAGGTTCAATCCCCGCCATCTCCAAAAAAAGGGTCCAGGCAAATAGGCGTGAAAAACCTCAGCTTGAGACCCTGGAGAGCCGCTGCCAGTCTAAGAAGACAATACTGACTTTGATGGACCGAGGGTCTGATTCAGTATAAGGCAGCTTCATATGTTCATTTCAGATATATACTCCAAATATATGGAAATGCAAATTCCAGAAATGAATTCCAAATATATGGACAATGGTGGATCGATCCAAAATGCACCATTTCAGATCTTCATCAGGTCCAAGTCTTGTTATCACTTTGAAATGGGACCTTTAACTTGGACTCCAGAGAGTTTACAATCGTAATGATTGTTAACGGTTTGGGAGTGGGGCCAAAGCAGGCTCCAGAGAGCTTGCAATCTTATATACAAGAACTTGCATTTGTATGGGAATCACTGCAAACATTCACCCGTAGCTTGCAAGAATTACACAGGGAAGCAATTTTGGAATGGGTGTGTTTTGTTGTGTATGATTGGCTACCGCTAAATTAGTTATTGTTGAGTTTTTGTGCGTGGAGCAGTGTATTTTTTCAATTAAATAAGAAATTTTTTTGAAAATCTAGTTATACCATACAATACAGCATAGGAGGTATCACATAAAATGCTAGAGCAAATGATACAGACATATAAGTGGAACCTTAATTAATTAAAATGTAAAGCCAAACAGCATTTCAAAACAAGCTGGATGATCTCTCTATTGGTATTGTTCAGGAAAAGCGTTCAGTCAATCTGCAACTTAGTAAATGAGATTTAAAATAGTTAAGAGAAAAGAGAAAGGACAGAGAAGGAGGATAAGAGGAAAAATTAAAGGAAGTTAAAATATACAGAATTGTAGATACCCACTCCTGCGCTTGGAAAGACAGATTGAGATGGATGGTGATAAATAAGAAAGCTAAGAAGGTGCGAAGAGAAACTAGAAGTAGATCATAGCTGTCTATGAGGGATTGTAAGGAGGAAGTTCCTGTGAAGTGACATAATCAACGAAAGGAAACCATTTGTCTGTAAAGTGTGATTGTGTGTGAGGTGAGGAAGAGCAGTGTATTTTTGATTTGGATTCTCCACACTGCAGTCCATTGTTTTGAGTACTAGAAAGTGGCAGAGCAACTCAAAAACACTGTTAGATTTAATGAAATAGTAAAGTGAGTCAGGCGCTGAAGCATCTTGTAACCTCAGGATAAAGCAGAATTGCCTGAGTTTACAATCTCTTAACTAACAAACCTGTGCCCTTTTTTTTCTTAAAAAAAGCTGACCGGCAGCTTAGAAGCGAGGCGCATTCAAGAGGAGGCATTTGTCATGGTGAAAGAAGAACTCAGCCAAGCTCTTCAGAAACTGTGTGAAATGGAAGAGCTCCAAGAGCAACTTAAAGCCAGCGAGTGCAGAACGGAAGCAGACAAGTTGGCGGCTGCTCAGAAACTTCATGAGTGTGAAGAAGCAGTGAGAGCTGTAGTCCAGGAAAGAGACGACTTGAGACTTCAGCGGGATGCGCTCCAGCTACAGAGGGACCAAGGCCAAGAAGAGATGAGAGCAACTCAATCCATGGTAAAGCAGAATTTGGTGCTTTGTAGAGCAGCACTAGACAGAGAAAAATGGCATACCGTCTGTGACTAAAGCAGTTCAGCCAGTTTGGGGTAGTGGTTAGGTGTGCTGACTCTTATCTGGGAGAACAGGGTTTGATCCCCCACTTCTCCACTTGCAGCTGCTGGAATGGCCTTGGGTTAGTCATAGCTCTCACAGAGTTGTCCTTGAAAGGGCAGCTTCTGGGAGAGCTGTCTCAGACCCACCCACCTCACAAGGGTGTCTGTTGTGGGGGAGAAAGGTAAAGGAGATTGTGAGACTCTGAGTTCGGAGTGGAAGGCACAGTACAAATCCAATTTCGTCATCAAACCACGTTAGTTCCTTTTATTCAGAAGAATGCTGAAGTATAGAAAGAGTTGAGAGCAGAGTTGGGCACGAACCTAAAAATTTCAGTTTGTCTGATTTGCTTCCGTCCCTCCTGTCCCCCTGCTTTGAAGTGAGGAGGAGCAAAATTGACAGGCTTAATGGCTCACAGCCATTTCAGCGATCCGTTTTGCTTCCCCCCACTTCCAGGCAGGGGGAAACTAAACCCACTGCAGAAGTGGCTCACAGCCATTTAAACCTAACAGGTGAGCAGCAGACCTGCGCCACTCAGCAGTTCGGTTTAGGTGGCCCAGACAGCCAAACCTAACAGAAGTCTGGTGAATGTTCAGGGAAGGCCCCTTCAGTCGCTCCTGGAGACTGGCGGCTGCTCCTGCCACACCTCTGGCATGCTGGGAATGGAAGGTGGGGGGAGGTGCCAAAGGCCTGAGGTGGGCAGCCTCACCCAGAAGTCGAAGAAATAAACAGTGATCACTTTTTAAAGAGATGCTAGAAGACTACAGAAGACTACAGAAACACTAGAGGTATAAGTATATTGACAAGCCTAATCTCATCAGATCTCGGAGGCTAAGCAGGGTCAACCGTGGCAAGTTCTTGGAAGGGAGACCTCCTTGTAATACCGGAAGTCAGGAGATGGAGGCAGCCTTTATTCTGTCCCCTCTCTGAATATCCTCCAGGCCCCCAGTAGCGGTCAGTCACCAGAGGTTGTCACGATTCCACATGCGCACGCACACACATTTAAAAGATAAGATGTGCTGCGATGTGCCTGCTAATTGTGTCATTCAGAGTGGAAGACTTTTGAAGGGGAGGGAGGCAAGCCAGGTTATTTACTGAAGCCCTGAGTATGGTGTCTGTTTCCCAGAGACTGCAGCGGATTAATAAATAATGAATAGGATGGGAGGGAGAGTTGAAATTCTGCTGGATTAAAAACCTGATTGTACAAACAGGTCGTTCAGGATTCTGTCAGTGATGAGGCCTTGAGAAGGCGTCTAGCTCATGCATTTTTCTTCCATGATAAGTGTGTGTGACCTTCATGCCACAGTGAGAGGAGAGGAAAGGACAGAATTTGGGGTCTTTCTCTAGATGTCATCCTAGGTACAGTTCTGGGTCTGAACAAGCCCAAAAGACACTGAACTGCCACAGGAACAAACTCTTAATTTTGCATAAACATTGTTGTTCTTTTTTTTAAAAAACATACTATAGTTGTCAAGCAAGATTCAAGAGTTAGAAGTCGCAGAAAGAGAGTTCCTCCAAATGAAAGAACAGCTCTGTAGTGAAGCCCAACAGAATCAATCTGAAATTGAAAGACTGACAGAGCAACTGAGGACTCTAGAATCCAAGCTGGAGGCTGAAGAGAGAGAGAAATTGGAAATGGCCGAGAGACTCCAGGATGCTGAAGAGGAGAGAAAAGCCTTAGTCCTGGAGAGGGATGAGTTGAAGCAGACGTGGGATGCTCTCCAAAGCGAGAAAGAGAAACTCAAAGAGCTACTCGAAGAAACCACCACAAAGGTAAGCAAGAGCATGCAGCAAAATGAAAGGCTGTAACTGCAGTCCCCAAGCTTTGTGAACTGAACATTGTGGGAAGTGCCGATATTTTAATGACCAGGATCACTTATTTTAACCCTCCAACTCGCAAACTCTTACCCAAAGTTACAAACTTCAGAACACAGAAGTCCCCTGTGTGTTGAATTTTTGTGCTGATTGAGCAGTGTGCCTGCTTGTCCTATTACTGAAGTATAAACAGGCAATGGAAGCAAATGTTTAGCACCTGACTTGCTGTATAACTGTGTTGCATTTCTCTACAAATTTGTGAATGGTGGTGAAGACTGTATGTGAATTTTAATATGGCTAGAATTTAGTGCGGTAGTTTAACTTCAACTTGTTAAGAAGAAGACGACTGCAGATTTATACCCCGCCCTTCTCTCTGAATCAGAGACTCAGAACGGCTTAAAATCTCCTATATCTTCTCCCCCCACAACAGACACCCTGTGAGATGGGTGGGGCTGAGAGGGCTCTCACAGCAGCTGCCCTTTCAAGGACAACTCTGTGAGAGCTATGGCTGACCCAAGGCCATTCCAGCAGCTGCAAGTGGAGGAGTGGGGAATCAAACCCGGTTCCCCCAGATAAGAGTCTACGCGCTTAACCACTCTCCAAACTTAAGTAGCCTTAAGTGTTGCTGTCTTGTCCCACAATGACTTCAAGGATTTCTCCCTCCTGCTCATGCTTCTGTGCCTTCAAAAGGACTATATCTACCTTTCCTGCTGGGGAATTTATTTCCTGGTCGTTAGTTTGTAAAAGTCTTCAGTAAAGGATGTACTACCTCTTGTGAGCATTCCCAGTAAGGAAGTTGTGCCAGGATGCCAGCATTCATTTTCTTTAAAAGTCTATTAATGTATTCTGCCTATACTTGGCATCTTCCTTTAAGCAGATCTGATATGGGGTTAGAAGAGCTGTGTGTGTGTGGGGGGGGGGGGTGATGGTACTGCAAGACCTGTATGTGGTCTCTGCCCCAAAACAGAAGGAATCTAAAGCAGAAGAATCTACATTTTCCAGCCAAATTCCCATCCGGCAGCCAAGAAAAAGGACTTAGGGGTGTTATAAAGGAGAACAGGGCTCTTGGGTTTGGCACACACCCTTGTTTTTATTTCCTTTTCTCATTCTGGAAGCCTTGTTCATGAACAAGAACCAGTTTGTGTAGTTCATGGCCCTGCAAGCCCTGTTTTTTAAAAATAATTTTTTATTAATTTTTCAAACAAAAAACAGAAGAAAAGCAACCACCGCTCAAGACAAGCAAACAACAGCAAAAAAAAAAAACCCTTTCTAATTGACAAACATATACTGCAATCTTTTTAAACAAGGTTTGCAGAAAGTCCAAAAAACAACTGACTGGCATGGAGGTTCCCCACTGCTCATCTGTTTCAGGTTGTATTGTGCAGTTCCTTTAAACTTTAAAACGACTGCTGATAACAAAAGCTACACTTGATCTTAGCCAAAAGGCTGAGAAGTGATGGGAAGAAAAAAGACGGTCATGAACTAGCTTGGTTACAGCTGGGGCAGGCTGCAAGATCTAAAAATTCACTATTCTACCTCCCAGGTAACTAATGCAGTTTTACCAGAAGTGTGGGGAAATTATTATAAGGTCTTGTATGGAACATTGGAGGAAACAATCTATTGGAGGATCTAGAGCAGGGTCCCCAACCCCTGGGCTGCAGACTGGTACTGGGCCATGGCCCGTTAGCAACTGGGCCGCACAGCCTCGCCACAGAAGGAAGTCTGAAGGAGGCAAGGGTGGCGTCACTTTTTCATTGGGTCAGTCACCGCTGCTGCCCTGGTTTTCCCCACCAATCAGCTGATAGCCGGGAGATCAGCCTTTAAAGAGCCTGGGAGGCACTTCACTGACCCTTCCCGGGCATTAAAATTGTGAAAACAGAGGGAAGAGGAGGCACCGGTGGGGGGGGGGGCGGTGAATTCAGTGCCCCCACCCTGCCAGCCCTGAGACCAGTCCCTCGTGCCAAAAAGGCTAGGGACCACTGATCTAGAGCAGGGATCCCCAATCCCCGGGCCTTGGACCAGTACCGGTCAGTGGCCTGTTAGCAACTGGGCCGTGAGTTGTATAATTATTTCATTATATATTACAATGTAATAAGATGACAACATTGGATTTATATCCTGCCTGCCACTCGGAATCTCAGAGTGGCCCACATTCTCCTTAATCTTCTTCCCCCACAACAGACCCCCTGTGAGGTGGGTGAGGTTCCTAGAGCTCTCCCAGAAGCTGCCCTTTCAAGGACAGCTCTCTGCAAGAGCTATAGCTGACCCAAGGCCATTCCAGCAGTTGCAAATGGAGGAGTGGGGAGTCAAGTCAAGTTGGCCTTTATTGGCATAAAATATATAGATGTATATATCAAAGCAAATTGGTTTAAAAAAAAGATAAAATGGAAAGATTGCATACATATACATCAGGAAAAGCATAAACATAAACTATTTCTATGAGGTCCTCTGACGTGCCTTTAAAACAGAATAAAGAAACTTAGCCACTTTCTCAGTGAGACTAGATGAAGTATCGTTCAAAAGATTATAGAGCTTAAGTGCATCAGAACAATCAACCATGCTAATTAAAAGAGGATGTAAATACTTGTGACGAAGATCTGAATACAAATTACAATAAAGAAGAATATGAATAACTGACTCCACACATTTTTGCTTACAGAGACAGTATCTGACTGAGTAGGCTGTCTTGTTAAATCTGCCATAAAGAATGGCAGAGGGCATGGCGTTGCATCTGGCAAGGGAAAAAGCTCAATAGAGTGGGGAATCAAACCCAGTTCTCTCAGATAAGGGTCTGCACACTTAACCACCACACCAAAATAAAGTGCACAATCGTATCATTCCAAAACCAGCACACCCCCCACAATTTTTGTGGAAAAATTGTCTTCCACAAAACCAGTCCCTGGTGCTAAAAAGGTTGGGGACCAGTGATCTAGAGGATACACCAGAGTGGTCGCCCTTGAGCCTTTCAAAGTAAGATCCTTAATTGATGCCCTGAAGCTAAAAAAAAAAAGCTCCGGGATGTGATTGAATGCCTGCTGAACTAATCAAAGAAAATGCAGATTCGTGGGCTCCATTGCTCGCCAGACTATTCACTGAAATAGTTTTGATACTTGGAAGTTGGGATACCAGAGTTAAAGTACCCATACATAAGAAAGGAGACATAAATGACCCCAATAATTACGGACTGCAGATGACAGTGAAAAGCAGATGTGTGGTGGGGAGGCACTCCCTGCTGCAAAGCTCTTTTCAAGGAGTTGCTCAGCTGTTTTTGTGGCTTTTGCGGGGAACTGGGAGGGTTTAAACTCTTTAAACTCATGCTTTCTCTTCCAGCCACAAACTGCCTTTATAAGTTCGTGGAGGTTCATGACAGTAAACCTATCATGAACTTCTTGTTCCTGAATCACAAGCAGGGTAAAACTCGCCACAGGTTTTGCTTTGTGATTCTTGTCATGTCTGTCCCTACTAGTAACCGTCTGGTTTTTAGGTATCTCTGGACAGTATCAAAAGATTATTTGAAAGCAGTTTTAAATGGCTTCAGCTTCAAACTTTTGAGATGCGGTTGATGCCTAACTTTTAGTAACAAAATTGCAAGATGAGCATTCTGTGACTATTTGAAGTAATAACTGTACTAAGACTAATGCAAAGTTGGCTTCATCCTATCACTTTTTTCAAAATGGTGCTGGTTGGTATAGTAATTGGCTTATTCTGGCCATCTCTGTAGCCTTATATTATACATTGTATTATATTATACATTGTATAATCTTCTGAATTGTGTGGGAAAGACCGGACTAGAGCACCCCTCTGCAAAGAAAGTTGCAGTCGCCTTTCCATTTCTTGAACTTTTCTAATAAGTTTTGGAGGTGCAGTCCCTCTCTGAAAAAGAGTAATAGTTCCCCAGTAAGCAAGTCAATTTGGGCTGCAGCTCTGCTACCATGTTGTCTGAAAAGCAGTGAATTGAAATGAGTGAAGAATCCAGCTTAAACGCTTGCAGTCACTCCCAGTGATATAGGCCATCAAATAGTGTTCCCACTTGTATTCTCAGAGGTGTTTTTTCAAATGTGCGACTGACACAAAATGGAGATACAAACGTACACGTGTGTTGCAACCTGTCTGCTTCAACTATGAGCGATTTCGCACTCACCTTGCACCGCTCTCACGTTCGTCTTCCTTCCGATTTCACTCTATCTGCTCCGGCACTGCAGCAAGCATCGAGGTTTTCACACAGCAAACAGAAACCGCTAAAAACCAGTTTCTGTTTGCTGCACAAAAACGCCAATCCTCGCTGCAGCCCTGGGGCAGATAGTGTGAAATCGGAAGGAAACTGCACGGAAAAGACAAACGAGAGAGCAGCGTAAGGTGAGTGAGAAATTGGTCTATGTCTCTGTCCTTTTTAATACACATTCTGTGTTTTTAGTTCTCCAAAACAAATGCAAAACTGGAGCAGGATCTGTGTGAACTGAGGCAGCAACTGGAAGCAGCCCTTCAAGAAAAGACACCGGAAAGCGAAGAACGAGACGATTATGAAAAACTTCAAGCAAAAATCTCTAAAATAACGGTGAATAGCAGTAACATTCATAAAGAGGCTTCACATATACACTGAGCTCCATTTATTACACAGTCTGTTTTTTTCTCATTAATAGGTTGTTTAATAAGAGTTGAGCTTACATGGTTTTCAGGTCGCTTTTAAAGAGCTTATTGCAGTAGGAAGATGAATCAGTTTTTCCAAATTCTCAAGAATTTCATTTCCTTGACTCAAAATCAGCAGGTTCTTTGTTTTTGTTATTTTTAAAACCAATCTGATCCAGTGCTTTTATTTCTTGTACGGAAGTTTCCATTTTTATTTTCAACACGTACAAGTTTCTGACAGCTATCCATCTCTCTCTCTCTCGGCTTGGCTTCGCGAACGAAGATTTAAGAAGGGTGCAATAGTCCACGTCTGCTGCAGGCTCGCTGGTGGCTGACAAGACCAATGCGGGACAGGCAGGTCCGGCCACAGTGGCTGACAGCTATCCATACTAGAAGCAAAACAGCCAAAGGGTCAAAGAGCACATGAGAAAACTGCCAGGCTTGGGGGGTTTTTTTGTTGGAAGGTAAAATCAAATATAGGACACAAATTTTCAAGATTAGCAACTAATCAGAATCATCCATAAGTACAACAGAAAGTGAGCAGTACATTTTCTCTACAGGCAACTACGGTACTTAAACTGGAGGCAGAAATTTACATAGCATTTCACAGAGGGTGATAATTTACCATCAAACATACATATTTGTGTATCTGATAGCAGGTTTGCTGCTCTGTGTATCAGATAAGCAATTTGATGAGGTGTCCAGGACACTAATATACACAGCTGAGGGTGGACATCACTTGTGGATACAATCTACCTTTATAACCTGAAAGCGTTCTGAGGTACAAGAGAGCATTTATTTTGCACTACAGATATATGCTAGGAGATGCCTTTCTTACTGATGCCCGCTGCAATCCTATCTGATGTGATTCTGAGAGGGAGGTTCGCTGTTTCGTTGCCATTTCTAGATCTGCTCTTTGGGTTGTTTACTTCAACCACTGTTCACATCTTCTGATCAAAGTGATGGGAAGCCCTTTTTTGCAGCTGCATCAGTTTGCTTCTCCAGCAATAAAACTGGATCCAGAACAGCCCTCGCCTTTGTGAGCGGTCAAGGGGAGACCACCTCCCCACCTTGTTCCTCTGTCGCCAGCAGAAGAGGCTGGATGGATCCAGCCCGTTATTCGTAACTAACCCTATGCTGTTGCTCTTATTTTAGGAGGCTCTGCAGAAACTCCCAATGATAGAACAAAGATACGAGTATCTCAGAAGAATTTCTCTTAATCTGAAGATGGAAGCCAACAGCCAAAAAGAGCTAGCGACCAAAATTCTCAAAGATGTTTCCTGCGAGAAGGCAAAACAGATCAGAAGGCTCCAAATGGAGCATGAGGTTGCAAGCGATAATCTCTGCAGACTGCTGAACAAACTGCAGGTACCCATTTTTTAAAACTTCGTGTACGTTCCGTCAAATTTTTCTCTCTGCGATCTCTGACGTGAAGTATAAACTCGAAGGGTGGGGAATCTTTCTGTATGGTTTTATAATGCACAAAATTGTAGCTGCACACGAAGTGTCGGTTGGTGCTTTCTGCCTTCATTGCATCTCTGTTTTTTGCCCGGCTGCCCTGGAAGCCTTCTGAAAGTGCTGCTGTGTTGCAGAGGTTTCTGGGGAAGAGTTCTAAGGCCCATTCCCGTTCTTCAAGGACAGCCAGTTTGGTGTGGTGGTTAAGAGCGCGGACTCTAATCTGAGAGGACCAGGTTTGATTCCCCTCTTCCTCCTCCACACGCAGCTGCTGGAGTGACCAGGGTCAATCACAGTCCTCTCAGTGCTGTTCTCTCAAGAGCAGTTCTCAAAAGAGCTTTCTCAGCCCCACCTACCTCACAGGGTGTCTGTTGCGGGGAGGGGAAGGGAAAGGAAGATTGTAAGCCACTCTGAGTGAAGAGTGAGGTATAAAATCCAATCTCTTCCCTCCCTTTCCCCCCCTGGTGTCAGATTTGAGGTGAAACAAGGCAGGGACCCAGCATTTTTTGTTATATAGAGCTCCACATAAATTGAATGTTCTATATGTGTAAAATGTAATGTATTTATTTATTAGCCCAGGCAAGCCCAGTCTCATCAGATCTCGGACATTAAGCAGGGCCAACCCTGGCAAATACTTGGAAGGGAGACCTCCAAGGAATACCAGGGCCGGGAGGTAATTCTAAGAAGCCTATTATAATTACCAGCACGAGGATAGGGTTGGAGTGGAGGAAGGAAGGAAGAAGATGATACTGGATTTATATCCCGCCCTCCACTCCAAAGAGTCTCAGAGCGGCTCACAATCTCCTTTACCTTCCTCCCCCACAACAGACACCCTGTGAGGTGGGTGGGGCTGAGAGGACTCTCACAGCAGCTGCCCTTTCAAGGACAACCTCTGCCAGAGCTATGGCTGACCCAAGACCATGCCAGCAGGTGCAAGTGGAGGAGTGGGGAATCAAACCCGGTTCTCCCAGATAAGAGTCCGCACACTTAACCACTACACCATAGGAAGGACAATGGTTTTTATTTTTTGCACCAATTCAAATTGAGGGCCTTCCTTATGTCTCTCATTCTTGATGACTCAAGACTGAAGCTGTGCTGCAAAACCAGCACCTGACTAAAATGCCTTTTTGCATGTTCTCAGTAACAACCTTTCCATTTCTCACAGTTCCTTTTAACCCGCCTGTGCAAGAAGAGGGGTGAATACTATGTTAACATCAGCAACTACGCAACGGAGCTGCTCGGTGAGAGGAGAAAACAACAGGAGCTGCTGACTCGAATGCAAAGTCTTAAGGAGCCTTGCTGGAACTCGCATGCAGCTGTGTCTCAGCAGCTCCATATCCCTGAACTGAACCAGAACTTGGATTTGTATGTAGAGGTGAGTATCTTGATGAAACTCCTTGCCTGCAGCCCAGTTCTTGGGTTAAGATGTCCCTTTTTGAAAATGTAATTTTAAAAGGAAAAGGCTTCTAGTTGGTCATTGCTGCCTTAACGCAAGTGTCCCAAGCAAGTCTCTACTCATGGTTTGATTTTTATCTACAGTAAAAATACTAAACAAATTAAGCAAGTTGACGGCCATAGTTGGTGGAACATATGAAGCTGCTTGCTACTGAATCAGACCCTTGGTCCATCAGTATTGTCTATTCAGACTGGCAGCGGCTCTCCAGGGTCTCAAGCTGAGGTTTTTCACACCTCCTTGCCTGGACCGTTATTTGGAGATGCCAGGGATTGAACCTGGGACCTTCTGCTTACCAAGCGGATGCTCTACCACTGAGCCACTGTCCCTCCTTGGAGTGCCAAGCTTCTGCATCTCCCTTAAGCTATGCAATTTAGTACTCTTTCTGTTACTGAGTTTGGCTTGGATCCCTCTGATCGTGTCTGTTGACACAGGAAGTTCCATCAGTGGAAATAGTTTCTACCCAGAAGCGTTCCCTGGCAGCATTCAGGCGAGTGCCCTGGCATGGATAGCCCAGAAGCTAAGCGGGGTCAGTCTTGGCTAGTATTTGGAAGGGCGACCTCTTATCTTCTTCTGCCTCTATAGATCCAGCTGATAATATCCCAACCTGTTAGGAAGCATTCCAGATTCCCAGTATTGGCTTGTTAACTTAGCTAGGACAGCCCTGATGTGGATAGTCCAAGCTAGCCTGATCTTGGAAGCTAAACAGGGTCAGCCTTGGCTATTATTTGAAGGGTGACCTCCAAGGAATACCAGGTCGTGAGGCAGGCAATGGCAAACCACCTCTGAAATGTCTCTTGCCTTACAAACAAGTCTAGCTCGCCACCTAGTGGTGTGTAATGCTAAAAGAGCTAGAGCTTCTGGCTGCCAGGCAATCTTAGGATCTCCTGCCTATTCTTCACACAATGCCATGTCTTAATTAAATCAGGGGGTGTTAAGGGGGGACCCCCTCAGAAGTAGCATGAGGGAGGTCAGAGGAACAGCGGGAATAGAGACTTGGTTCTCCTTCCCTTAGCAGAATGTTACTGCCATATTCAGCTCCGTGGGTACAACCACAATGCTTTATATTAACATGGTGACATGTTCTACTTTGATTACCAGATATAATGAGAGTGGAATCAATTGGCCAGCAGCCAGAGAATCATGATACTGGTTCCATATGGGTCAGGTAGTTTGGACCTTGTCTTTCTCAGCCAGCCAGCTTGCAAACAGCTTTTGAACTGATGGCATTCAAAAGCCCTCCGCTAATGGGGTGGAAGTCTCCTGTTCAAGGAACCTGCTGGCTATGCCCAAGATTTTGGCCCTAGTATGCAACAGCTGGTATAAGTAAGTCTATTTATCACAGACAAGCAGGGATTGACTCTTTGAAGAAAGAGGAGTAATGCCACAAAATACATTATTTGAGCCAATTTGGTGTAGTGGTTAAGTTTGCAGACTCTTATCTGGGAGAATCAGGCTTGTGTCCCCGGGAGCTCCTCCACTTGCAGCTGCTGGAATGGCCTTGGGTCAGCCATATCTCTTGCAGAGCTGTCCTTGAAAGAGAGAGCTCTCCCAGAGAGCTCTCTCAGCCCCACCTACCTCACAAGTTGTCTGTTGTGGGAGAGGAAGGCAAAGGAGATTGTGAGCTGCTCTGAGATTCTGCCCTGAAAAGGCAGCTTCTGGGAGAGCTCTCTCAGCCCCATCCACCTCACAGGGTGTTTGTTGTGGGGGAGGAGGGTAAAGGAGATTGTAAGCTGCGTTGAGACTCTTGTCCTTGAAAAGGCAGCTTCTGGGAAAGCTCTCTCAGCCCCACCTACCTCACAGAGTGTTGTGGGGAAGAAAGGTAAAGGAGATTGTAAACTGCTCTGAGAGTCTTGAGATTCAGAGCGAAGGGCGGGGTATAAATCCAATATCATCACCTTATTATTATTGCCAAGGTAATTGTGAATTATGGGGGTGGAGTGCAAGAAAGGTGAAATGTATATTTGAGTGACTGTCTACATACTGAGAATTCAGGTAAAGGTATACTAGATAGGCAGCCATTGGAACCATTATCAGTCTTGTAACGGTAACAAGTGTTGCTTTCAGACTTTTTACCTGGCCACAAGGACCAGAAGCTTGAAGTGAGTACATGGAGGACTAGAAATGAAATTCCCGACTACATTCTGTGCTGCAGAGTATGCGAAAAATGCCAAGACTCGCCTTGAGAGTTGTCTGGTAGCTGGATTAGCGCGGCCGTTACCTTAACGTTGTTTTTTTCCTCTTCCGATGCAGCAAATATGGAAAGACGTGTCACAAATGGATGAAGACATCTGCAGTCTGGAAGTGATGCTGCAGCAACTGGAAGGCACCGGCGGAAAAGTTAAAGAGTATTCTGTTCCTTTTGATGTACAAGACTTTGAGACGGGGATAAAGCAAGACAGCGCAAGGCTGTGGCCTGTGGTTCAGCTCTTGAAACCTAAGCCCCAGGTGCTCATGGAAACGAGAGAGGAGCTAGAATCCAGAAATGCTAATTACTGCAAAGAGACTGAAGCCACTCTGAAAACATGCAGAGAGAGGACGAGCGAATTGCTGCAAGCACTTACCCTTAAGGAACAGCAGGCGCCTAGCAGCCGTGCTGACCTTATCCTAGAAGAAGAGAATTATAGACTTGAGAGTAAATTAAAAACCCAGGATCAAGACATACAGGTGCGATATGTTCACGTGTTTGGGGCACCAGAATAAAGCACAAACACCCTGACCCGGATAGGCTGGGCAAGCCTGATCATGGAAGCTAAGCAGGGTTGATTCTGGCAAGTACTTGGATTGGAGACCTCCATGGAATACCAGCAGTCAAGAGGGCAGGGGCAGGCTTTATTCAGCCACCTCTCTGAATATCCTCCAGGCCCCCAGTAGGGGTCAGTCAACAGAAGTCCCCATTTCTAGATACACACACCCATGCACATAAAAATACAAACAAAAAAATACCCCCCCCCCCCAAATAAGAATAAGGCACAAGCATCCACGCATGTTGTCTCACGTTGGCTGTTCAGACGCATTGGTGAGAGAGGTTTTTATTTAGTCATAAGCCTCGTGGGGCTTTCAGGTCTATCACTGCATGGAAACACTAAGCAGATCTTCTTCGTGGTCTCTGTGCAGTCCCACACATGGGTCTTGCCGCAGGCAACGGATCCGTACCTCAGAGTCTCTAATAGCTCGCCTAGAGAGGTTTTTGGCGCGCTTCCCTCTCGCTCTGGGGAGCAGGCATCAACTGCGCATGCCTGGAGCGAAGGGGAGGCGCCCTTCCCACTCAGTTTCTTCCCTTCTGCCGCCCGGACAACACCTACCTTGTTGCGTTCTTCCTCTGGCTCGTCTCTTCTGTTCTTGGTATCGTACTGCCTTTTCTGTCTGGGGGGATCCCATAGGATAGATACTTGCCCTCATTGCGCCAGCTTCGGGAAACAGGCGCGAAAAAACCGAGCGGCTAGACTTCGTAGTTTTCTTCTGGAAAAGTCTCTTCGGGCTATGCCCACTTCGGACTCGCCGCCTCCCCCACAACGAGCGGGAGATTCTTAAAGATGATGGTCTGGATTACTGGTACCAGATGTTATGGTTGTTGCATAGTCCCTGCTGAAAACAGTGGTGTCAAGCAATGTTTGAGATCCACTTGCTTGATAAGTAGTCCTGAGTCTTTTCTCCCTGTTGAAACCTACTGATGAAATATGCTTGGTTTCCCTGCTTTATTCTGTTTTGTTGTTATGAGGGTGGGGTGCCAAGTGCCACACTGCCTAGTTAGCTTACTGTTAGGCAACTTGAAGACACCGTAGATGGGGTGAAGGGGACTTAGGCTGTGAGCCACGGTGATAGAGCTGTCTCCAACAGCAAAAACACACAGATTCCACCGGCATCTCTGGTTGTTTTCGATGATGCAAACTTCAGGTGGTTTGATAACAGCTATTCGAATAACCACACACACTCTTTCAAAGGGTCTGAAGCTAAAAATCCAAGAACTGGAGAATGCAGCAAACAGAGCCAGAGATAAGCTTCTGGAAAAGGAGAAAAGAATAGCAGTGCTGGAAATGGAGCTTAAAGTGAGAGCATCCAAGAGCGAAGTTTGCCGACTTCGGGCTGCATTGGAGGAGAAGGAGAACTGCCTAACTAGTACACTAGTGGAGAACCAGACTCTCAAGGTACGTGCAACCTTGTTAATCTGCCTTCCTACTTCCCATTCAGGACAGGTGACAGATATTCTCAAAGAACCTAATATTTGCAAAGCCGCATGGTACAGGAGGAGGAATAGTACATGAGCTTGCAGAGCGATAGGTTACCCTTACACTTTCAGGTCCCCATTCATGTGAGATTCCCTCATTGCTGTGGCTGTGGTTTAAGTGTGTGTGTGTGTGTGTACGTCAGTTGTTTTTATACTTCATATTTTTAAAAGCTTGTTTCAGTGTTTTGGATTGTTTGCTGCTTCGGGTAGCCTATGCTCTGTGAAAGGCAGCAAAAAAAATTCTTTTGGATGTAGACCAAAGTGAGGCTTTCTAGCGTTAATTTACTGAATCAAGTATTCAGCAGGCCTAGGAATGTTTTTTCTGCTTTGTGCTTTAAAAATCCCAGCCTTTAAAAACTGCTTAACCGTTCTCTTGGGGAGTATTCTGCACAGAGGAATAAACAGCAGGATTTTCCTCCCACGTGTCTTCTTTCTCCTCTTTGCCCCTGTCTAGGCCCAGCTTAACAAAGGCGCCGAACTGTACAAGGAAGAGATTGAGGACCTCAAAATGCAACTTGCTAGAGCTGATATGGCACTAACGAAACAGTCCAAACGTTTTGACTGGGAGTAAGTTTCACTTTTCTCGCTGATGGCTTTTCCAAAATTTTGCTAGCTGAGATTCCAGAAATAGGTTCAGTGCAGTGTTACCTTGGAAGACCTGGAATTAGGATGGCTCCCAGGTGCTTTTGCCAGCTCCCATCTTGCAGCGAGTGTGTTGCACAGCACACGGTGACAACACTTTCACCTGTCCCCTTTTTTATTTCACCAGTTATTTACAGAAGAGGCATGTCTTTAAAAATCCACAGCATACATCATATTTACATACAGCTTAAATGCCCCATGGTGCAGAGTGGTAAGCTGCAGTACTGCAGTCCAAGCTCTGCTCACGACCTGAGTTCGATCCCAGTGGAAGCTGGGTTCGGGTAGCTGGCTCGAGGTGGACTCAGCCTTCCATCCTTCCGAAGTCGGAAAAATGAGTACCCAGCTGGGGAAGGCAATGGCAAGCCACCCCATAAAAAGTCTGCCAAGAAAACGTCATGATGTGATGTCATCCCATGAGTTGGTAACAACTTGGTGCTTGCACAGGGGACTGACTACCTTTACCCTTTTAATGTTAGTATACCAGCTTATGCAGGACTAAATAAACAGGGAACTAGGGTGGGCCTTTCTCTGTTGTAGATGCATGGAGGGATGTGTCACCTCCTATAGGCCTTTCTTCTGTGACCAATTGGTGCAATTCCAAACCCTTTGAAACCAGAGGGCTTAGAACAGGGATGGCCAAACTGCAGCTCGGGAGCCTCATGTGGCTCTTTTACACACATTGCGTGGCTCTCACAGCCTCCACTACCCCATCAGTCGACTTGGAGAAGGCATTTGTTTCTTTAAATCTCTTCCATGATCCAAGCTAGCCAGCAGCTTGGAGAATGCATTTAAAGTTAAAGGTTGCTTTCTTTCCACCTCTCCCTGCCTCATCTATTTCCTGCCTTCCTTCTCTCCAACATCTGACATTCATGTTTTGCGGCTCTCAAGCATCTGGCATTTATTCTATGTGGCTCTTACGTTAAGCAAGTTTGTCCACCCTTGGCTTAGAAGAATGCATATCTGCTTAGAATTGTGTGGTTGATTTAGGCAGACTCCAGGTTTAATAACGAATTATTTAATAGGCATTTTTAGATCCAGGTGGAAGTAAGTACTTAGATAAAAGCAGCTATTTGGAGCAGACCATGCAGTTCTGGTCACTGTATCTCAAAAACGACATTTCAGAGCTGGAAAAAGTACAGAAGAGGGCAACCAAGATGACACCGGGGCTGGGACACCATTCCTATGAGTAAGACCTGAAGAGTCTGGGACTTTTCAGTTTAGGAAGGATGACAAGGGGGGACATGAATAGAGGTTTATAAAATTATACATGGGGTAGAGAGAGTGGACAGAGAGGACTTTTCTTCCCTTTCCCATAATGCTAGAACTCAGGGGCAGCTAAGTGAAGTTGATGGGTTATAGATTCAGGGTGGGTGAAAGGAAATACTACTACACTCAACTGGAGCCAGTTTGGTGTAGTGGTTAAGTGCACAGACTCTTATCTGGGAGAACAGAGTTTGATTCCCCACTCCTCCACTTGCAGCTGCTGGAATGGTCTTGGGTCAGCCATGGCTCTTGCAGAGCTGCCTCTGAAAGGGCAGCTTCTGGGAGAGCTCTCCCAGCCCCACCTACCTCACAGGGTGTCTGTTGTGGGGGGATAAGGTAAAGGAGATTGTAAGCCACTCTGAGACTGAGATTCAGAGTGGAGGATGGGGTATAAATCCGGTATCATCATCATGTTCAAGTAGTTGCAAAATTCACTGTCAGTGGACATACTGCATGTTTTGAAGCAGGGGTCCCCAACCCCAAGTCCGTGGCCTGTTAGCATTTGGGCCGTGAGTTGTATAATTATTTCATTATATATTACAATGTACTACTACTAATAACAGTAAGATGACATTGGATTTATATCCTGCCCTCCACTCCGAATTTCAGAGTCTCAGAGCAGCTCACAATCTCCTTTGCCTTCCTCCCCTACAACAGACACCCTGTGAGGTGAGTGGGGCCGAGAGAGGACAATTCCTGTGAGAACTGTGGCTGACCCAAGGCCATTCCAGCAGCTGCAAATGGAAGAGTGGTTCTCCAATATAATCAAACCCGGTTCTCCAACATAAGAGTCCGCACACTTAACCACTACCCCAAACTAATAGAAATAAAGTACACAATTGTATCATCCCGAAACCATCCCCCCCCCCACCCCACCCTTGGGTCTGTGAAAAAATTGTCTTCCACAAAATTGGTCCCTGGTGCCAAAAAGGTTGGGGACCACTGTTTTGGAGCATGGATAGGTTTTTCAAGGCGGTTACACAGACTTCTGGAGGACAGGTCCACCAATGGTGACTGAAGGGGGACCTCCGTATTCAGAGGCAGAAAGCCTTTTTTTATATCAGTACTAGGGGGACACGTCAAAGGATTTTTAATGTATTTTATTAATATTCTAAGCTACCTTGAGCTCCATAAGAAAGAAAGGCAGCTAATAAATAGTTTAAATAAAAAAGGAAGGAAGGTGTCGGCCCTCCAGGGTCGGCCACTGGGCGGAACAAGTAGCTATACCGGATAGACCACTGGTATGATCCAGCAGGGCTGCTCTTAACATCTGTATGAAACTTTTAAGTATTGAATGAGGATGGTAAATCACGCTAAGACTGGTATTTCTTACTAGAATGGCAAACGCAAAAGCTCTCGCAGATCACAGGGACGAACAGTTAAGAAAACTAAAGGAAGACCTGCGCAAGGCGCAACGTGAGCAGGACATGACAAGTGAGTACAACATCAGCATCTAGGCCTATCAAACGGCACAAAGTGTGGGGTTTTGCCAAGAATATGATGGGACTTTCAAGTGGGCAACTGAAAGAAGAGAACTGACTGGAAAATAGAGACTTTCAATTTAATATGCACAGAATAAGCAGGGTTCTTGAACAAATCCCTGCCTCTGCACTCAAGGTCCTGGTGGCTCCGTAAAGCCATCTGATGAAGTTCCCATCTGAAATTGTGGAGCTTTTTTCGTTATATCCTCTGGGTTGGTCCTTGTGATGGCATCAAAACTGATCTGTGGTTTTTACAGAAGCCTTTTTCAAAATTTGAAGATCTAGAACAAGGGTGTCAAACTCATTTGTTATAAGGGCCGGAACTGACGTAAAAGAGACCTGTTGGGCCAGGCCATGTGTGTACATATTTAAGATTAGATAGCAGATATATAAATTTTATAAAGAACACAAATATATATATTTTAAAAAACTTAAAACATGCTTAAAACGTTAGCACTCATTGGTCTTAAAGGTGCTTTCTTTGTATTTCTCCCATAGGATCCAGGGAACTGGGCAAAAGAAGCTCTGGCTCTTTCCCTCCTTCCCCAGGGACTGTGGGGGGGGGGGGAGCCTCAGTCAATAGAAGGAATAGAGTCTTGGCTCAGTAGTTCTGCTGTGTCATTGAGAGAGCCTGGCAAAGCAAGCTCTGCCTCCCCGCCCCTTCCTCCCCAAGACAAGAGCCTCAGCCAATGGAGAAAATAGAAGAACTGCAGATTTATACCCCACCCTTCTCTCTGAATCGGAGACTCAGAGCGACTTATAATCTTTTTTATCTTCCTCCCCGACAACAGACACCCTGTGAGGTGGGTGGGGCTGAGAGGGCTCTCACAGCAGCTGCCCTTTCAAGGCTTTGCTTTATAGCTCCCGTGCAATTGAGCAAGCCTTGCAAAGCAAGCTGTTATGCAGAAGGAAGCAAGAGAGAGGGAGAAGGAAGCAGATGACAGGCAGTTGCTCGGGGGCCTGACAGGAGCCCTCCGGGGGCCTGATTCGGCCCCTGAACTGCATGTTTGACACCCCTGGTCTAGAATGCTCTGATTAAAATTCCGGCCCTGCAGTCTTGAATGTGCGCATTCGTGATTTAGTTTAAAAAGTGAAACCAAGACACACCTGTGTACTTTGGGAACAACGAGCGGCCTTCAGCATTTGAGATAGTCCTGTTCCCAATCTACTGTGTCACTTACACATGCTGGGAGGCTGGCATATTTCCTCACCGTTCCTGTTTATCGATGAAAATATTTATATTCCACCTTACCTTGTAGGTCAAGCTGGCTTACAATAATGCTTAAGACTCTTTTGGTTTTTAAAAAGAAATCAGAAATAAGATAACAGAGCCCGAATCTCACACACCCCTCCAGCTCTTAAAAGATGCCTGCCAATTCAAACTCCCCTAGAAGCCCTGGGTAAGCAGGCAGGGCTTGCAGTGCCTCCTGAGGATCGCCAAGGCGGGGACCCCCTCACCTCTTCAGGGAGTTTGTTCCACGGAGCCGGAGCCACCATGGGAAAGGCCTGGGCTCTGGTCTATGCCAGACAGGCCACCCTGAGTGGCGGAATGGCCAACAGATAGCTGCCCAGGACTTTTTTTGTAGCAGGAATTCATTTGCATATTAGGCCACACATCCCTGATGTAGTCAATCCTCCTGGAACTTACAGTAGGCCCTGTAAGAAGAGCCCTGTAAGTTCTTGGAGGATTGGTGACATGGAATCATAGAGTTGAAAGGGACCTCCAGGGTCATCTAGTCCAACCCGCTGCACAATGCAGGAAACTCACAAATGCCTCCCCCTGAATTCACAGGATCTTCATTGCTGTCAGATGGCCATCTGGCCTTTGTTTAAAAACCTCCAAGGAAGGAGACCCCACCACCTCCCGAGGAAGCCTGTTCCACTGAAGAATCGCTCTAACTGTCAGGAAGTTCTTCCTAACGTTGAGCTGGAAACTCTTTTGATTTAATTTCAGCCCACTGGTTCTGGTCCTACCTTCTAGGGCCACAGAAAACAATTCTACACCATCCTCTATATATGACAGCCCTTCAAGTATTTGACGATGGCGATCATATCACCTCTCAGCCGCCTCCTCTCCAGGCTAAACATCCCCAGCTCCTTCAACCTTTCCTCACAGGACTTGGTCTCCAGACCCCTCACCATCTTCATTGCCCTCCTCTAGTCCAACCCCCTGCACAATGCAGGAGACTCACAAATACCTCCCCCTAAATTCGCAGGATCTTCATTCCTGTCAGATGGACATCTAGCTTTTGTTTAAAATGCAAAGAAGTTCCTGCTGCCTGAAAAGCCCTGTAGCTTCCTGATGATTGTAGTTGGCTAGGCAATTGTCTAGGGTGTCAGCCTTCTGGGGGTGCCAGATTGGGCATGCCCATATGACTCAGTGACATTAGTGGGGTGGGGAGGGGGAGCAGAAATTTGCCTCGTCTAGGGAGCCAGACAATCTAGGGTCAGCCCTGGTTGCTCATCAGAGGCAGCTGCTCTGCTGTGGTGCAGTTTAGATTTCTGTTTCTCATAGAGCCTCTGCTGAATTGTTTTCCAGTCATGTGCAGCCAAGACATTCCTCAGCCACCCCTGTCAATAACTTGCGGTGGCGGAAGCGGAATTGTACAAAACACTCAGATGCTTGTGCTAAAATCGGAGCACGTTAAACTGCAGCGGGAGCTTGGCCAACTCAAGAAAGAACGCGAACTGGAGCTAAAGTGAGTCTTAAAAATGATCTGGGGTCTTTGTTTCCATTTATCGTTGCCTGCCTGTTTGAAGCTTAGGTTGTGTTGTTTTTTTCCCCTCTGGGGTGGTTTCTATACCAAGAAGAAAGGGTTTCCACAAGAAGGTATGACTGGATTCATTTGAGTAAAGTATTTGTTTGGCTGCCACTCTTAGACTACAGAGTGAGCAGGGCAGGCCCTAGCAAGCAACATCGAGGCCTAGATCCGACAGATCTGTTCCACTATTGGGGATGTCTTCCTCTGGCGTGAAGTGACTTCCCTGATGCAAAAGCCAAGCAGAAGCGGCTCCTTACACTGGAGAAAGACACTGCTGTCTTTCTCCAGATCCTCTGAGGCCAGCCTTATGCTGGTTCACCTTTCTTTTAAATTGGATGAGGTTGGCTGTTGGCCTGAGCTTTTGTGGAGGCGGGGCGGTAATTGTTTTATATCTTGGCAACCTTGTTTTACTTTTATCTGTTTCTTCCATTTGTTTTTATTCATTTAGTTTAGTTCATTCGATTTGTATCTTCCTGCTTGTTCTATTGCTGCTGTCCTTACAAAGTATTTTAACTATTTATTGCTGCTGGTCGTTTTTACTCTTCTCGCTCTGACTTTTAGTGTAAAACCCTTTTTTTCCTCTTTCTAAAAATAATGGTCTTTGTAGAGTTCACCTGAACTTTGAATGCTTACACACTTGTGTCTGCCTCTTTAAGAAACGAGCTCCATTTGAAAGAGGAAGTTAAGAAATGGAAGGAGCGAGCTCTGAAGATGAGAGAGAAATCAACAGTCACAAGCGAAGAGCCAAGGTTAAAATCTCCAAGGAAAACGGCACCTCCTTCATTAACAGAGCTGCCTTCGTCTCCTTCTAAGGAATGCTCCTTCCAGCCAGCCCTGGCATTGGATACACCAACTGCACAGTTGAATTGTCCAACAATGTTTTTTGATAATTCACGCTTGGGGACCTTTAACGGTAGGTAACTTAGGATGCGCTTTGAGCATACTTGGCTTCATCGGAGCCTTTCCTTGCATATTGTCCATATTTAGATTTATCCCCTAATTACAGGCGACTTGAACGGCGCTCTTTAAGACCGAACCGCATGGAGCTTTTCTGGATTGACCCGTACGAAACTTGTTCGCGAGTTACTTGAACGCTCCATTTCCTTGGTGGTTGATCAGTTTCTCACATCAAGATTGTAGCTCTGGCCGTGGCCTGGATAGCCCAGGCAAGCCCGATCTCATGAGATCTCGGAAGCTAAGCAGGGCTGACAAGTACTTGGATGGGAAAGACCGCCTTGGAATACCAGGGCTGGAAGGCAGGGGCAGGCTGTATCAAGCCACTTTTCTGAATGTCCACCATGCCCCAGTAGGGGTCCACCAGAAGCTGCCATGACTTCCAGGCATGCATGCATACACACACAATACAAAAATACTTAAAAATAAAAAAGACTGTGGCTCTGAAAGCTCCTGTGCAACAAGACAGCAGTGGTACTTTTGTTTTCCAGTTCAGTGAGTTTTTGGGCCTAACCCTTCTTTCTTGCCTCTGAGTGGGTAAAATTACAGCCTTAATAGGCATACCAAAAGGTAAAGGCCAAACAAAACTAACCTTTGAGTGCAAGGTTGGCTGAATAATAATAATACTTTTTATTTATATCCCGCCCTCCCCGCACAAGCAGGCTCAGGGCAGCTCACAACATACAAATGCAATACAATAAAATCATAAGTAGCAATAAAGTCATCATAAATCAATTTACAGATTATATTAAAATTAACATTATGGTGCTATAATAGGTCTTTCATAAGTTCAATGGCAGAAAAAAACATATCCAGCGGCACTTTCTTAGCTCGGTATCAGGCGAAGGCTATTTTGAAGAGGTAGGTCTTACAGGCCCTGCGGAATTGGTGTATACATCGCAGGGCCCGTACCTCCTCCGGGAGTTGATTCCACAGCAGTGGAGCCGCAATGGAGAAGGCCCGGTCCCGGGTGGTCTTCAATCTGGCCTCCCTTGGCCCAGGGATATTCAGCTGGTTCTTTCCAGCTGACCTCAGCGCTCTCTGGGCCTCATACTGCCATGCGGCTTCTTGGAGCTCTCTAGTTTCAAGTCCAGGCTGTTTCTGGTCCTCTAACTGCACTGCACCTGTTGATAATGAAACGCAATTAGGAGTGCATTCTTTAAAATAAAGTACAACACCCTTGGGGTAGGTGGCATGTTCACGTGTTTGGGAGACCCGGGCTCTGAATTGTCTTGATTTTTTGTTGTCGTCGAATAGGGGTGCTCGTTCAGCATAACCTCCAAAATGCCTTTTTAAACCGAGGCGCAAGAGGAGCCAGCCCAGGACCGGCTGGGGAGGCTGGAGCTGACAGCTTCATGCGTGCCCCACCTAAACCTTTCTTGCAGCAAGCTTGGAGAAAGTGTTTAAAAAGATTGCCTTCTCTTTCCTTAAGGGTGAACTTGCCCCTTTGGAGTTCACTTGCAGCACGGCTTGCAAAAGGCGTTTAAAGGGATTGTGTTCCTTTTAAATGCCTCCCCCCCCCTGCATTGGAAGCAACGGAGGATGAGGGCACCTTCTTCTGGGGCCCATAGAACTGGATCCCCTGGTCCAATGTTTTTCAAACTTGGGGGGGGGGGGGTGGTTAGAGCAGAGGCACCAGCAGCTATGCTGCAGATTTGGTGGCTCTACCTCCAAAAAAGCCTGCCCCAGCTACCCCTGGCTTGATTCCCCATAATAGCCTGACCAGAATGGTCCCCCTTGGGTATAAAGGAGCTGAAAATATTCAGAAATCCCAAATACCATACCAGTGTTGAGATTTAGGAATATTGGGAAATACTGATATTTTCCGAGTTCAGTATACCTGAACCCAGAAAATGTTGATTTCTTAAAAAAAAAAAAAAACCCACCCTACTCTATCGTTAAAGTGTTTTTAAAACCTTGGGGAAAGGGCTATTGCTCAGTGGTAGAGTGTCCGTTTGGCAAGCAGAAGGTCCCAGGTTCAATTCCTGGCATCCAGGCCCGTAGCCACGGGGGGGGGGGGGGCACGGCCCCCCCACCCAACCCCCCCCTGGACCTTTGTTGCCCCTCCTTTCCCCAGCCCCCACTCTCTCTGCCGCCACTTTTGTCCCCGCGGCTCTGGCAGCCCCACCCCCCTCCACGCGAAACCTCTTCCTCCCACCCACCCAGTGGGCAAAAGAGTAAAGAGCAGGCTCCGGGGGCTCCTGCAAGGCACCCCCCCCCCTTGCCGATCGGCAGAAAAAGCCACTCCGAAGCTGGCTTTCCAGAGCAATCAGCAAGTTCAGCTCTGGTATCCAGTCCTTGCTATCTGATTCATTGAGGGCATGCTATTAGTTAGCAAAGTCATACCATCCTATCGGAGCTTCTGATCTTCAGAGCACCTCTGTCTTAGATCATTTTAACTTTAGGGGCATGTGACTGAGATGAATACAAATGATAAATGTGGTCTCCAAATATTTGGAGGAAAAAAAAATGTTTGAAAGAATAATTGTAGGCCCAGCGTCCTCGGGAGGGGGGGGGGGCGGTGCAGGGAAGGGAAGGCAAGGAACATTAACAACCATCATCAATAGCCATCCTTACAGTTACCTTTGGATTAAAATTGGCCACAATTTCATTGGTTGCAGCTGCAAGAAGCCTTGGTACAGCATGAGTCAAACAGATCCCAGCATCAACTGACCCACCCGCTAGTCAATGAACTCCAGCGCCACCCCAGCCCCCTTACTAATGTGGGGGAAACCATGGGATAGTAGGATCGCTCGATTCCACAGGGACGACTGCCCCTGTGTGTGGTATCCCCTTCCACTGGGAGTGGGTAACCCCGACAGCCCGACTGGATGCGTCACTTGATAGCCCTCCCCTCTGCAAATCCCTTAAGGGGACCCCCAGAAGAGTGGGTTTTCCTAAAATGGATCCGACCTCATGCTGATACGACCCCTAGACCAGGTGAGACCCGGATGGTGCGAAAGTGCCTTTTTAACTGCCTGCCGGCACTCAACTCCTCCCTCGGTCCTGCTGACTGGGGCTTGACCCCAGGAAAGGGCTGGTCAATGACCCTCTAGTGCCACAGCCCCTCAGCCGACCACGGAGCCAAGCCCAACATTGCTGGATAAAGCCAGCTGACAGATGCTTAGCTGCAGTCTTCCCTCCCCTCCCCCCTCATGCGCCTGCCAACAGGGCCCCTGGTGATAAGTCCGTGGTCTTGGCACGTAGCGGGAGTGTCGTGATCAGAAGCTTCCAGATCCAAGAGACAGCAGACTTAAAATATTTTCCTCTTACACAGACCTTGCAGCTTGTTTGCGATCCTTGTCTGCCTGCCTTGGCACCATAAATCTCTTGATCGTGCCTGCCCAGAACAGCTCTTAGGCATCCCATTGCAAAATGTAGTTTAGTCCTCAGCTGCACACAGTTAACGGTGCAATTGCATACTGTACTTGACAGGGCTTTTGTGACCTACCGTATTGATGAAGTTCTTGCCTTTTTTCTACTGATAACAGTTTATAAATGGACGAATAATACTGTGCTGTATGAACCTTAGGGTCAAAGTCTAAGAGGCCTGGGCGCGTCTGCCACAGGTGGCTATTTTCTGAACAACTTTTTGTTGTTTTCTAATACTACAAGTAATTTTAGGGAATATATTAGATTACAGATTTTTAAATTATTAGTTAAAGTAATTGCTGCACTTTTTTTTTTTATCTCCCAACAGACGTAAGGTTTGCCAGTAGTGAGTCCACAGAAACAGCATCTTCAGAAGACACTTTTAAAAGCTGGGTGGCAAAAGCGAAAAAAGACCCCCCCGCCGAGTGCAAGACACAATAACACCCTGCTTCTTTTCGTAGCTCGTTCGTTGCTTTTGTGGACTGTAATCTTTCAGGTTATCCAGGAACTTCATTTTCTCCAGCACCGAGCAAATAGGCAGCCCTATCAGTCACATTTGGTGGGTTTATCTTTGTGTGTGTTTGGATTTTTTTGGCTCTTTACCACTTGTATGTCCATATTTGTATTTTTTTATAGCTCTGAATAAAGTTCAAATAACTGTTTTGTGCAAGAACTTGGGTTATTTATTGAATTGAAATATTTACATCCCACTTTTTCCCGAGCTAGCCTTTCTCAAGTGTGTCTCTGAAATCTAGGATGATTCTTTTAGTTGTTTCTATTGCAGTTAAGTCCTCATGTTTCCCCGCTAAAGAACAATACCCAATGCTAACAATAGAGGGCCCTCGCAGTTACCTCATTCCTTAATTGACTTTGAGTGGGCATAGAATCAGTGTCACGACTCAGGGGGCTATTACCAATTGCTGTCACCACTCTGGGTTAAGAGCTCCCCTTGAGGGAAGGCCCAGAGTACCCTCCCAAGCCCTTCAGGCCTCCTGTAGCTTAGGCCAAATAATAGGCGTGAGGACCAGGCAGAGTAAACAACAACGGCGAAAAGGTTTATTTTAGTGCAATATAAATTAACAAGGTGCATAAAACAGTAAAAGAGTGAAGAGAAAATAAACAAATGCCCTAATGCTTCTATCTATACAGTCCCTACTTAATACCCACATTTACCCCCTTCCAGCTCAATCTTCCAAGGAAAGAACACCCACTTCCTGGGCTTGGCCTTTATATATTCTCTTCCCAGGCCCCACCCCTCTCTGGGCCTGTTTCCCTCCAAAACCCTCGCTACCCAATCAGGACAGGGGATCCTGGGAGATGTAGGCTTTCCCCAGTAACTCCTAAGCAGGCTTCCCTAGGCCCAGGATCATGACAGACAGAAAACATGCAAAGGTAATGTTAATAACAGTGCAATCCTGAGTTGCATCTTTCTAAACTAGTTTACTTCAATTGACTTAGAAGGGTATAACTCTGTAGAATTGCACTGTAAAACTCCCCAAGTACATTGCATGTATTAACTCTGATGAACGGAACTTCGACACTCAAAAACACACACCTGGGAAAACTTGTAGGTCTTTAAGGTGCTACTGGACTTGAATCTTGCTCTAATATTAAGTCTGAACAACTAATCAACACTTTGTCTATGTAAATAATATGTAAAGGAAATCCGGTCAGAAAACATAATTACGAATTAACCAAACTGCAAATTTAACATGTTTGAAATATTTATCCAGATTAAATGGGCAATCCCTCTTTGAAAGACAATGTGAAGAAATGGTTTTTGACTTCAGAGTTCGGGTTTGGTAACAGTGAAATTGTCACCTTGTACCTTAGCTGGAATTTAGCACCTAAAAAGGACACAGCATCTTGGGCAGTGAGAGAAGGTAGATTTGATCTTTTAGGAGACATCAGGGGGAAATTCTTTGATCCACAAGGGACGGGCAAACAGAATAAAATCTTTTGATATGGAGGGAGCAGGTCCATTTTGGCTGACTCCAGCTGGAAGGAGGAATTCTCACACCTGAGTTCCTGCTGATGAACAGACAAAGTGTTCCCTGGACAAAAGACCATGGTAATGGGAAGCTTTAGATCACTATTAAGTTAGTCAAGTCAAGTTTGTTATAATCCAAGGTAGGGCCATAACTAGGTGGGATCCTGGAGGCAGTGCCCCCTCCCAAGTACGCCGGACACACCCTCTCCCGATCCCCCAACCCCTTCTACTGTTTATGCTTCACTAATTAAATTACTGTTGCCAGCACCCCCTTGAGGAAAAGAAAACCCAGATACGGGCCTGATCTGAGATCAGAATTCAGAGTCAAAGTCAGCAAACATTTACATTGGTTCCATATCTTAAATACACTAGATAACTCTAAACCTAAAAATGCAATACTGGGTTAAAATATTAAGACTGGGTCATATGCGGCTTCTGTCTAATTAAGCATGCCTGAGCACAAAATCTGGCTACTTTAAGGGTCATTTTGTTACAACAATCTCCAAGGAGAGAAATATAAAACTGATTAGTTCTGCCTGGGAAATTGGATAAAATTGGAGTAATAAATATTTTGAATATTCTGGTAAAATGACAGTTATAATAAAACATGCTCAATTTACCATATCTGAGTGGCACAAGCAGAGACGTTTCTCATACAGAGCAGGATATTCAATTGGGTAAGGGTGAAGGTTCTGCAGTGTCCAGGGTATTCTAGCATAAAGAGGTAAGCGGGTGAGGTAAAATTCTGATTGCGTTTCTCAACAACTCGCACAAGATGGGCTTTAACTGTCCAACTGAAGGAAGGTATCTCATAATCTCTGCTTGATTATAGTTTTAGCTCCTTGATAGCCAAGAGATGCAAGTGAGCTATGCTGGAAGAACCTAAACATTGAAGTTTGTCCCCTATTGCCTCTGATCACCTTGAATGAAAACCATCTACCAGAATTACAGAAGTTAAACTAGAAGGGTGAAGATTTAGCTTGCGTCCAAACCTGTGATTTGAGGTTACCAAGCCTGCTTCTAGTCGGAGCATGGCATTGGATACACATCAAGGTACTCCAAAAGGATCTTAAAATTTCAGGCGGAAACAGCATTTTCGATTATCTCTATGTAAACAGACTTGTAATCCGTACAAAAGTTGGGGCACAACCTTGCCCTGAAAAACTTTGAATGCATGAGGGATGGGAGAGCCTCCTTTTATGTGGAAAAATCTTCAGGTTGCTAAAGCTGATTTTTGAGTAGATTCCCAAACCTTAGAAATTGGAGCAGCCCATGTGCTGGAGGATTGAAAGGCAACACCTAGACAGCTGAACACTTTTCTTGGTCAGTCTTGTGACCATTGATCTATGTCTAGTGGATTTTTTTAGCAAACACAAGTATTTTTGCTTTAGAAATGTTAACTTCTAAGCCAGGGCTGAGGCTGATGGGATTTGTAGGCAAAAAACATCTGGAGAGCTACCGTTGGCCACCCTTGTTCTAAGCTAAAGAGTCCACCTTAGAATAAGACCAGCTAGCCCCTGTATAGAAGAAGGGTAAGGAGAACTGAATGTTTATACCTTTCTTTTACGTTCCTTGCTCAATCCATTGCTATGCTGAGAAAATGTGTGTGTGAAATGGCCTTTTAATAACTTCTTATACTATTTTGAATGTTGGTAGTTAGAGAGCACAAAAGTAGGCTTGAAACTCAACATAAAAAAAACTAAGATCATGGCATCCGGCCCCATCACACCCTAGTAAACAGAAGGGAAAGACATGAAAGTCATGACAGACTTCACATTTCTGGGATCCAAGATCACTGCAGATGGTGACTGTAGTCATGAAATTAAAAGATGTTTGCTCCTTGGGAGGACAGCTGTGGCAAACCTGGGCAGTATAATAAAAAGTAGAGACATCATCCTGCCAACAAAAGTCCATATAATCAAAGCTATGGTATTCCCAGTAGTAAGGAAGGCCGAGCGCAGAAGAATAGATCAGGGGTGGCCAACGGTAGCTCTCCAGATTTTTTTTTATCTACAACCCCCATTGTTTTTTACCTACAACCCCCATTGGCCATGCTGGCTGGGGCTGATGGGAGTTGTAGGCAAAAACCTCTGGAGAACTACTGTTGGCCACTCCTGGAATAGATGCTTTTGAGCTGTGGTGCTGGAGAAGAATGTTGAGAGTCCCTTGGACTGCAAGAAGATCAAATCAATCAGTCCTAAGGGAAATCAACCCTGACTGTTCCCTGGAAGGTCAGGTGCTGAAGCTGAAGCTCAAATACTTTGATCACCAAACGAGAAGGCAGCACTCACTGGAGAAGATCCTGATGCTGGGAAAGACAGAAGGCAAAAGAAGAAGGGGACGGCAAAAGATGAGATGGCTGGACAGCGTTACTGATGTAACTAGCACGAATTTGAGCAGACTTCAGAGGATGGTGGAAGACAGGAGGGCCTAGTGTGACTTGGTCCATGGGATCGCAAAGAGTTGGACTCAACTGTGCGACTGAACAACAACCAAGTTGTTTTCCGTACCATGTAGACCTCTACGGTGTGAACAGGCTATTCAAAACAGGTGCTGGCGGAAGACAGGCCAGTTAACTAAACTGCTCCTTCCCTGAGAGTGTACAAGTGCTATAAGATATCCCTATAGTAACCTGTCACTGTGAAGTGACAGATTTAGGCACTAGGAGGAGTTTTAGAATGACAATATCCTAGGAAAGTGGGAATATTGGCCCTTTGGCAGGTAACTCCTAAAATGACCAGGTGGTGGCAGTAACATTGAAAGAGCAAGAGAAAACGCTGTATAAAATTCTGGTCATCACCACACCTCAAAAAAGATATTATAGCACTGGGAAAAGTGCAGAAAGGGGCAATTAGAATGATTAAATGGTTGGAACACTTTCCCTAGGAAGAAAGGTTAAAGCGCTTGGGCTCTTTAGCTTGAAGAAAACGATGACTGAAGAGTGACATTGATAGACGTTTACAAGATTATACATGAGATCTTTGGAGATCTGGTCTTTGGAGGAGATAAGGATGGCCAAAGTTAATGAACAACTTGAAGCCATGGGGGCCAGACTGGTCAAAGTGATGAAAGAATCAATAACTAAAAATATTAAAGAATTGAGAAAAGACATTAAATCAAGTGCAGAAGCAGTGAAGACAAATTAAAAAAGAAATTGAGGATCTCCGAAAAGACTCACAAGCAACGCTAAATAAAATGCATGTAGCTGAAAATAAAGTAAAAGATCAAGATTCCATGATTACTAAGTTGCAGGAGAAAGTAGTTCTGCAAGACTGTAAGATAATGGAGAACCAGGTACATCTGAGAGGAGTTCCTGAAAATGAAGAATTCTCAGAGCGGCTCACAATCTCCTTTACCTTCCTCCCCCACAACAGACACCCTGTGAGGTGGGTGGGGCTGGAGACACCCTGTGAGGTGGGTGGGGCAGCAGCTGCCCTTTCAAGAGCTATGGCTGACCCAAGGCCATGCTAGCAGGTGCAAGTGGAGGAGTGGGGAATCAAACCCGGTTTGATGCCTAGCATCCAGACAAATCCCTGTAGAATTTCCCACCTGAAACCCAGGAGACTCTTGTCTGTGTACAGCCCAGTTGTTGTAACAAGAAAGAGCTAGCATGGTATAGTGGTTCAGAGAGGCAGATTCTAATCTGGAGAACCGGGTTCGATTCTGCACTCCTCCATATGAAGCCAGCTGAGTGACCTTGGATCAATCACAGATTGCTCAGAACTCTCAGCTAAAAACCCCAAGTCTAGCTCACTACCTGGCGGTGCATAATGCTGAGAGCCAGTTTGGTATAGTGGTCAAGAGCATAGACTCTAATCTGGGGAAATTGGGCTTGGGTCCCTACTCTTCCTCCACATGCAGCTGCTGGGTGACCTTGGATCAGTCACAGTTCTCACAGAGCTGTTGTCTCAAGAGCAGTTCTTGAAGAGCTCTCTCAGCCTCACCTACCTCACAGCGTGTCTTTTGTAGGGAGAGGAAGGGAAAGGAGATTGTGAGCCATTCTGGGACTCCAAGTGAAGGGGGAAAGGAAAGGTGCCCTGTGCAAGCACTAGTCGTTTCCAACTCTGGGGTGACGTTGCTTTCACAATGTTTTCACAGCAAACTTTTTACGGGGTGGGTTGCCATTGCCTTCCCCAGTCATCTACACTTTCCTCCCAGCAAGCTGGGTACTCATTTTACCGACCTCGGAAGGATGGAAGGCTGAGTCAACCTCAAGCCGGCTACCTGAAAACTCAGCTTCCACTGGGGATCGAACTCAGGTTGTGAGCAGAGCTTAGGACTGCAATACTGCAGCTTTAACACTCTGCGCCACAGGGCTCTAAGTGAAGAGTGGGGTATAAATCCAATCTTCTTGCTGTTCTTCTGCTCCTTCTCCTTCTCCTCTGCCAGTCAATCTTAGGGTCTCCGGGCTATACTACACACAATGCCATATGATAATAATAATTATAACAAGGATCCCAACCTGAGATCCTAAATCTGCATAAGAGAAGGCTCTTCACTGCCTGTTCAGTGCCCCGTTTTCTCTTTCTCTTCTGCCTGGCCACTCTGTGCGCGTGTGCATGTGATGGCAAACTAACCATTTCCTGCTCTTAAAAGCCGAACAATGTTTAATCTCACAATGGATCTGGTTGTGCTCATGATAAGAGCAGCAATGACTCAGAAGCAGTCAGTTCCGTTTCCTATCTTGAAAGATGGTTATGGGATGCTGGGCGAAGTCAACCAAAGGTCCCTTGGCTACAAGTGACTATTTTCAGAAAGGTATCAACAAAGACCTCCCAAAGAGGGAAAGAGGAAGAAAAACTGATGAAGAAAAGAGGACCGGAGGGGTGGGGGTGGGGCGGAAACGAAGGGGAGATTGTTTTATGGTTTTTCCACAGGATTGTTTTGATATGAATTATCAACAAAGGAAGTACATCTTTGTCCCAACAAAAGAACACGGCTCTGGCTTTTTCTTTGCAAAGATCCAGATGTCTTTCTTCAAGACAAATCTTTTGTATACAAAACTGCACATTTAAGCAAATATTTTGTTCCTGAGAAAAGAACCTGCAGCTCTCTCCCCAGCTAGTACTTTGGTAGGGTTGCCAATCCCCAGGTGGGGGCAGGGAACCCCCCGGTTTGGAGGCCCTCCCCCCGCTTCAGGGTCATCAGAAAATGGGGGGGGGGAATGTTTGCTGGGCACTCCATTATTCCCTATGGAGACTGATTCCCATAGAGTATAATGGAAAATTGATACATGAGTATCTGCGGCTCTTGGGGATGGGCTGTTTTTTTAGGCAGAGGCACCAAATTTGCAGCACCTGGTACCCCTCCTCAGGGGGTCCAATTCTATGAGCCCCCAAAGAAGGTGCCCTTATCCTTCATTATTTCCAATGGAGGGAAGGCATTTAAAAGGTGTATGGTCCGTTTAAATGTGATGGCCAGAACTCCTTTTGAAGTTCAATCAAGCTTGTCACATTCTTGCTCCTGGTTCTGTTCCCAAGGTCTCCTGGCTCCACCCCCAAAGTCCCCAGATATTCCTTGAATTGGACCTGGCCACCCTATATTCTTAAGGTGCGCCTTGCCAGAGGCTGACCACATTTCAGAGAGCTCTGAGAGAAAGCAGAGAATAAGTGATATAAGGGTGAGGTTTGGCTTTCTAAGCAGCTGGGGAAGTTGCTGAGAATTTCTGAGTTTGTGTGACTGCTGAAAATTCTGAGTTTGTGGTTGCTGGGGAACTGCTGTCTGTTTGGTTTGAGGGGGCTGCAGGTGATTGAAGGTGATTGTTGTTGATTGATTAGGAGTGGCTGTGTTCCCCACCCTCTTTGCATTATTAAGCTGCGCCTTGCCAGAGGCTGAGCACATATCAGAGAACTCTGAGAGACAGCAGAGAAGAAGTGCTATAAGAGTGAGGTTTGTCTTTCTAAACAGCTGGGGAAGTTGCTGAGAATTTCTGAGTTTGTGTGACTGTGTGATTGCTGAAAATTCTGAGTTTGTGGTTGCTGGGGAACTGCTGTTTGTTTGGTTTGAGTGGGCTGAAGGTGATTGTTGCTGATTGATTAGGAGTGGCTGTGTTCCCCACCCTCTTTGCATTATTAAGCTGCGCCTTGCCAGAGGTGCGAGCCTTTGGCGCGAACTAAAGGGCTCTTGGCCTGTGGCTCTTGGTCTGTGGCTGGGGGCTGTGTAAGGACCAGGAATCCAGATCCCTATTTCCTTGTGTTCCCAATAAGGTAAGTTGACCCTCGAGAAGGGGAGCCACATAAACAAACAGGATTTAAAAGGGGACTGTATATTTTTTAAAAAGCTATCATGAAGGTAAAATGCCAGCAGGGGGTGGGTGCTTTCCAGTGTTTTGCACTGAGTGTCACTTGGGTGTGTTCTCGATGCAAGGAGCTCCTGGTCCTCAGGGAATGAGTTCGTACCCTTGAGGCCGAGGTGACTGACCTGGAGAAGCAGAGACAGTCAGTTAGGCACTCGGAGAAGACTCTTGGGGACATATTAATGAGCCCCACTCTGAACGTGGCAGCCCTGTTGCTACCAGGGAGCATGAGGGTTGAGAGGGAACAGGGCACCGTGCTGAGGATAAGGGGAATGCTCCCTCAGAAGGAACCTCTTCTTCAGTTGGTGAGCGGGTATCCTTTTGCACCAAGGAACCATCCCTGGGCAGGGAGAGAGAGGGGGGTCTTGGTAGTTGGCGATTTAATCCTTAAGCAAGTAGACAGCTGGGTGGCAAAACCGCGTACTGACCATATGGTGACTTGCCTGCCTGGTGTGAAGGTAGCGGACATTACACATGTTGTAGATAGGCTGATAGATAGTGCTGGGGAGGAGCCAGTGGTCATGGTGCATGTTGGCACCAATGATGTGGGGAAATGCAGTCGTGAGGTCCTGGAGGAAAAATTTAGGCTGCTAGGCGGGAGACTTAAGGCTAGGATATCCAAGGTAGCCTTCTCAGAAGTGCTACCTGTTCCACGTGCAGGACTGGAGAGACAGGCACAAATTAGAAGTCTCAATGTGTGGATGAGACGATGATGTAGGGAGGAAGGGTTTAAGTTTGTTAGGCACTGGGATGCTTTCTGGAACAAGTGAGAGCTGTACAAAAGAGATGGTCCCCACTTGTCCCCAGACGGAACCAGGCTGTTGGCGCTTAAAATCAAAAAGGTGGCAGAGCAGTTTTTAAACTAAATCTTGGGGGAAAGCCGACAGGAGATTAAATGTCTCTGGTTTGGCAGGACTCATCTCAAAGAGATGAAGGGTTAGCTGTTACTTTTCTACCGGGTAATGGATCAGAGTTGTCCACTGAGATGGTGACAAACAGTATGGAGTGTCTGCCAAAGTCTCGAGGCAGCAGGAGGAAGGTTGCGGGCCTAGCTTGCCTGGGAAATTATAGATGTTTGTATACAAATGCTAGAAGTGTTCAAAGTAAAATTGGTGAGCTGGAAGGTTTAGTGTTGGGAGAAAACATAGACATTGTGGGAATTTCAGAAACTTGGTGGGATGAGCAGAATCAGTGGGACACGGTGATTCCTAGATATAAGTTATATTGGAAGGAAAGGGAGGGAAGGGTTGGAGGTGGGGTGGCTCTGTATGTCAGAGAGGGTATATGGTCCAGTAAGACTGAGGTCAGAGAATTAGATTCCCTTCTAGAAATGCTTTGGGTCGAAATAGAGGGCCCAAAAGGAAATTTAACTATGGGAGTTTGTTATCGCCCAACAAATCAATAGATAGAGGACGATTATAATATGATGGAAAGATTAAAGATAGCGGCTAAACATAAAAATTGTGTCGTAATAGGTGATTTTAACTACTCGCAGATTGATTGGGTCAATATGTGTTCTGGTCGAGAGAAAGAGATTGAGTTTCTAGATGCTCTCAATGACTGCTATGGAGCAGATGGTCTCAGAACATACCAGGGGTGGGGCGATCCTGGATTTGGTCCTAAGTAATGCCGAAGACTTGGTGAGAGATGTAAAAGTGATCACACTGCTTGGGAGCAGTGACCATAACATTGATTTCACCGTTTGTATAAATAGAGAGTTGCCCCAAACCACCAGCACAACCACATTTAACTTTAAAAGGGGTAAATTCTCTGAGATGAGGAGGCATGTGAAGAGGAAACTGAAAGGAAAGGTAAATACAGTTAAAACCCTTGGGGAAGCTTGGAGGCTATTTAAAACTACAATCCTAGAAGCAAAGATAAAATATATACCACAAGTTAGGAAAGGCACAAACAGGTATAAGAAAAGGTCTGCATGGTTAACAAACAAAGTAATTGAAGCTGTAAAAGGTAAAAGGACTCCTTTAAGTAGTGGAAAGCTAGTCCAAGTGAGATTAATAAAAGGGAACACAGGCTGTGGCAAATCAAATGCAAGACTGTGATCAGGCAGGCAAAAATGGACCATGAGGAGCATATTGCAAAAAACATAAAGACCAACAATAAAATTTTCTTCAAGTATATTAGAAGCAGGAAACCAGCCAGGGAGGCAGTGGAGCCCTTGGATGACCAAGGGGTAAAAGCATTTCTGAAGGAGGATAGGGAAATGGCTGAGAAGCTGAATGCATTTTTTGCCTCCGTCTTCACTGTGGAAGATGAGAAGTGTTTGCCTGCTCCAGAACCACTTATTTTGGAAGGGGTGTTGAAAGACCTGAGTCAGATTGAGGTGACAAGAGAGGAAGTTCTACAACTGATAGATGAATTAAAAACTAATAAGTCACCAGGTCCGGATGGCATACATCCAAGAGTTCTGAAAGAACTCAAAGTGGAACTTGTGGATCTCCTGACAAAAATCTGTAATCTTTTATTGAAATCTGCCTCCGTTCCTGAGGACTGGAAGGTAGCAAATGTCACCCCCATATTTAAAAAATGTTCCACAGGAGATCCGGGAAATTAGAGGCCAGACAAGTCTGACTTCAATACCAGGAAAGTTGGTAGAAACCACTATCAAGGACAGAATGAGTAGGCATATTGATAAACACAAATTATTGAGGAAGACTCAGCATGGGTTCTGTAAGGGAAGATCTTGCCTCGCCTCACTAACCTTTTACATTTCTTTGAGGGGATGAACAAACATGTGGACAAACAGGAAACCCAATAGATGTTGTTTACCTTGACTTCCTGAAAGCTTTTGTTAAAGTTCCTCATCAAAGTCTCCTTAGTAAGTCATAGAGTAAAAGGAAAGGTCCTCTTGTGGATAAAAAACTGGCTAATTAATAGGAAGCAGAGAGTGAGTATAAATGGGCAGTCTTTGCAGTGGAGGACGGTAAGCAGTGGTGTGCCGCAGGGCTCAGTACTGGGTCCCATGCTCTTTAACTTGTTCATAAATAATTTGGAGTTGGGAGTGAGCAGTGAAGTGGCCAAGTTTGCAGATGACACTAAATTATTCAGGGTGGTGAGAACCAGAGAGGATTGTGAGGCACTCCAAAGGGATCTGTTGAGGCTGGGTGAGTGGGCGCCAATGTGACAGATGAGGTTCAATGTGGCCAAGTGCAAAGTAATGCACATTGGGGCCAAGAATCCCAGCTACAAATACAAGTTGATGGGGTGTGAACTGGCAGAGACTGACCAATAGAGAGATCTTGGAGTTGTGGTAGATAACTCACTGAAAATGTCAAGACAGTGTGCGATTGCAATAAAAAAGGCCAACGCCATGCTGGGAATTATTAGGAAGGGAATTGAAAACAAATCAGCCAGTATCATAATGCCCCTATATAAATCGATGGTGCGGTCTCACTTGGAATACTGTGTACAATTCTGGTCACCGCACCTCCAAAAGGATATTATAGCATTGGAAAAAGTCCAGGAAAGGGCAACTAGAATGATTAAAGGGTTAGAACACTTTCCCTATGAAGAAAGGTTAAAATGCTTGGGGCTCTTTAGCTTGGAGAAATGTTTCAAGTCTATTTAAGTTTATATCCCGCCCTTCCCACCCGAGGTGGCTCAGGGCGCTCACAACACATAAAAATCTAACATAATTTGAATTTAAAACATCTTACACAGTTAAAACAGTAAAATAATAAAACATATAGCAGCGGACTATCAAAACTACACTAAGCTTCCAGTGCCAGTTAATTATAAGCCAGCCGGAAGAGGGCTGTCTTACAGGCCCTGCGGAAATGGGCAAGGTCCCGCAGGGCCCTCACCTCTTCCAACAGTTGGTTCCACCAGAAAGGAGCCATTACAGAGAAGGCCCTGTCCCTGGTGGATTGCAGGCGGGCCTCCTTTGGCCCAGGGATAACAAGCCAAACGTCGACTGTGGGGTGACATGATAGACAAGATTATGCATGCGATGGAGAAAGTAAAGAAGGAAGTACTTTTCTCCCTTTCTCACAATACAAGAACACGTGGAAATTCAATGAAATTGCGGAGCAGTCAGGTTAAAACGGATAGAAGGAAGTACTTCTTTACCCAAAGTTTGATTAACATGTGGAATTCACTGCCACAGGAGGTGGTGGTGGCTACAAGCATAGCCAGCTTCAAGAGAGGGTTAGATAAAAATATGGAGCAGAGGTCCATCAGTGGCTATTAGTCACAGCGTGTGTGTATTTATTGGCCACTGTGTGACACAGAGTGTTGGACTGGATGGGCTATTGGCGTGTTCCAACATGGCTTCTCTTATGTTTAGGCTTCCCAACCCTCCCGCCCTGGCAGGGGATCCCAGAATTTCCACCCTCTTCCCCCGCTCCCCAAAAAACGGAAGCGGGGGGAGGGGGGAAACGGCGCCGGGGAGCATGACGAGCCGCCCCATCCCGGAGCGGGCGAGGCCGCCATGCCGCTGCCGCCCCCTCCCCGCCCACCGCAGCTGCTCCTCCGAAATGGGTCCAGGCTGAGCCCATCTTGGAGGAGCAGCCAAGAGGCGGCAGCAGCGCAGGGGAGGGCGAGGCAGGCCAGGAGCATGGCGAACCGCGAGTCCGGGCCCTTCTAGGACCCAGACTCGTGGCTCGCCATGCCCCCGGCCCGCCTCCACCCCCCCTCCGATTCCACCCCAGAGGCGGAGCGGAGCGGGCGAGGCCGCTGCGCCGCTGCCGCCTCTTCTCCGCTCGCCGTGGCTGCTCCTCCGAGATGGGCCACGCTCCCCGGTGCCGTTTCCCCCCCTCCCCCCTAACTCCACCCCAGTGTCTCCTGGCTCCACCCCCAAAGTCCCAGATATTTCTGGGGTTGGACTTGGCAACCCTACTTATGTTCTTATGTTATACTTTGGGCAGCCCCATCCTGAATAACCAAAAGCAGCAGTGCCCTGATGCCACATGTCAGCATCATATGGCCATTCTGCAGAGGGGGAATGAGTGACACACCTCCCTCTGAAAGCTGAACACTTAATGTGTGCACTGGAACCCCCTGGCTATCCTGGGCTCACTCATCAATCAAGGTGTGCTATGCTGCTGAACTCCTCCATGAATAGCACACGCACATGGGTGCAGGAAAGGAAAGGTCCCCTATGCAAGCACCAGTCATTTTTGACACTGGGGTGACGTTGCTTTCACAGCGTTTTCACAGCAGACTTTTTACGGGGTGGTTTGCCATTGCTTTCCCCAGTCATCTACACTTTCCCCCCAGCAAGCTGGGTACTCATTTTACCGACCTCGGAAGGATGGAAGGCTGAGTCAACCTTGAGCCGGCTACCAGAAAACTCAGCTTCTGCTGGGGATCAAACTCAGGTCGTGAGCAGAGCTTAGGATTGTAGTACTGCAGCTTTAACACTCTGCGCCACAGGGCCACTAACACGGGTATAGCCAACCACTAAATTAGGGTTGCCAGCCTCCAGGTGGGTGGCAGAGATACAAAGCAACGCTTCCATGTATAAAGTAGTCTCACTTGTGCTTCTGCAAGCTAACACAAATGAAGTTACTCTAACACAAAAATATAACTGGCCTTATCAACGTATATTTATAGCAAACGAAATATCAGCAGGAGAGAGCCAAACGCCCAATGACATTTTTTAAAAAATGACATTTTAAAAAAGTCCATAGAGGCAATTTCCCTTTTCTTAAGTCAATTGCATAGAAGGTGCGTGTTCAGTCTTCCATGAAGCAAACAGAACGAAGGACCACTTTAAGAACGCCAACGGGAATGGACGAATCTTGGCTGGTCAATGTAGATTCTTAGAAGCGCAAGAAATTTCTATTTTTACTGCCTAAGACCTAAATGAGGTATCTGGAAATTCAGAACCCATTTTCACCTTCCAGGCTTTCTCTAAACTCCAGTCATGCTGGCACTTCTCACTAAGATCCATAGCCTCAGTTTTTTACAGTTCCAGATACGTCAAGCTTCAAACACAGTCAAATAATAAATGTCATTGCACATCAACTACCAAGCACGGTCAGGTTTTGAAATATCAGAACTAGATATCAAACACTGAAACATCATGTTGAGCACCTCCCTCAAATATCTAAGGAGCATTTGGCAAACCAGTGTGGTGTAGTGGTTAAGAGAGCAGGACTAGTATCTTAGAGACCCAGGTTCGAATCCTCACTCATGGCATGGAAGCGCAGTGGGCGACCTTGGGACAGTCACACGCTCTCAGCCTAACCTACCTCACAGAATTGTTGTGCGGATAAAATGAAAAAGGAAAGAATTATGACCCATTGGGGGGGGAAGTGGGGCATAAAGGAGGGGGTAGCAGAAACACACAGGAATGCAGTTCCAGCTGGCTTGGCACCAGGGGGTGGGGCCTAATATGCAAATGAGTTCCTGCTGGGCTTTTAAGCTCTGGGTATAAATGTATTAAATTGGGGAGAAAGGCAGGATATAAATGTATTAAATAAACAAACAAATGTCATGGTATTCACCAAATATACAGCCAATAATAAGTGGGGTGTCAACTCACAATCCCTCATGGAGTTTTTAAACCAAGGGAGGAGCAGAGTTTGTTAGCCATCTCCTTTGCCTAACAACCCTTGGTCTCCCATCCAAGTCCTAACCACGACCAATCCTGCTAAGCTTCAAAGTTTAGGCTCTTCTTGGCTAGTCAGGCTGCTGTGGTGAATAATACACATTTAAAAAAAAAATCACCAAGGAGACATTTTTGGAAGTGCTCTTTGTATGGGGATGGAACTTCCACAGGAACTTGCCCAGATGTTCGGAGCAAAGCTGCACAGCTGTGCCACAGAACAAAGAGGGGACTAAATGGAGGGCTCAGAGATGGGAAGGTGAAAGGTGAAGGGCCTTGCGGAGCTTGAGAAGCGTGAACGGGGACTGAATAGCGGGATTGTCTGTCCCAAATTGCACCCCTTTCTACGGTCACATGGGCAAGAAAGAGTCTTTGATAATGTGCAGCGTGCTGGTCTTTAGAGGTCTCTAAATGGAGTGTTCTCTGCCTTTCCCAGACTCACTCAAGGCTTCTGGCTCAGTTCCCTGGCTGGGGAAGAGAAGGGGTGTTCTCTGTTGCAAACCAAACAGGCTGTTTGTGGTCAGTCTGAAATGTCAAAGGGACATTCTGGTGTGAAGGATGAGATAATGGGGGGAGCGGGGAGACTTGCCTCAAGATGGCTCAGGCCCTTTCCTAGCAGTTGAGCTGCTGCGACTGAGTTGGGGAAGGGGGAGACGTGCGGGTGGGTCCCAAAGGGAACAGGCGAAGCACTAGAAACACAACGGTTATTTTATGTATGTATAAACTCAGGGGTTAGTTTGTAGAAAAAGAGGTGCTGGAGCTCATTAGAAGACAAGAAGATGATATTGGATTTATATCCTGCCCTATACTCAGAGTCTCAGAGCGGTCACAATCTCCACCCCCCCCCCCCAACAACAGACACCCATAAGAATATAAGAGAAGCCATGTTGGATCAGGCCAATGGCCCATCCAGTCCAACACTCTGTGTCACACAGTGGTCAAAAAAACAAACACCCAAGTGCCACCAGGAGGTTCACAAGTGGGGCTAGAAGCTCTTCCACTTTGCCACCTCCCCCCCCCCAAGCACCAAGAATACAGAGCATCACTGCCCCAGACAGAGAGTTTCAACAATACGTTGTGGCTAATATCCACTGATGGACCTCTGCTCCATATTTTTATCCAATCTCCTCTTGAAGCTGGCTATGCTTGCAGCCACCACCTCCTGCAGCAGTGAGGCTGAGGCTGAGAGAGCTCTTACAGCAGCTGCCTTTCAAGGACAACCCCTACGAAAGCTATGGCTGACCCAAGGTCATTCTAGCAGGTGCAAGTGAAGGAGTGGGGAATCAAACCCAGTTCTCCCAGATAAGAGTCCGTGCACTTAACCACTACACTCAACTGGCTCTTAGCACAACACATTTGCATATGCCACACATCCTGTACTAAATTATATCAACTCAGCATCTACCTTAAAATGCTTCTTGAATGATAACTGTCCTAATCAAACCTTACTCCCATCATACTTTTTAAATTACTTTCTTCCATGCGGCCACAGTCGCACCAGGAAGATTTCCATTTGTCTGCTTTATATGTTTTGGTTATTTCCCCTTTTTTGTGTGGGGAAAAATATTAGAAAGTTTGTCAAATCTTAAGAGTTCAGCAAAATTCTCACATGCGGGTTGAACAATGGAGCCCAGAAGCAAGTATTTGGGGGGTGGGGTAAGAAAGAAAGAACACAATCAAATTTAGAGGGTCCAGAGCTCTGTTCCTGTGAGGGCCTGCTGAAAATGAGGCCTGTATATCCTGCTTTTCTCCACAGTGGCGATCCAAAGTGGCTTCCATAATACTCCTCTCCTTCATTTTATCTTCACAACAACCCTGTGAGGCAGGTTAGGCTGAGAGTGAGGGACTGGCTCAATGTTGCTCCATACGCTTTCATGACAGAGTGGAGATTTGAACCTGTGTCTTCCAGATCCTAGTCCAACATTTTAACCCCGACTCCATGCTGGCTCTCAAGAGCTGACACCTTGGTGACCAAAAGGTCCAGTGGGCCACCAAAAAGTACTCGACCTGATATCCTAACATCACTAGCACAGCATCGTCTTCCTAGATCCCCATCATTTTAAAATATGTTGCTTACCCCCCTATCATCTAAAAATATTTTGCCCCCTCTACCTAAAGGGTTCAAAACAGTCCTTCCTGCCAGTAAAAGGGAGATTGATGTCTTAACTGTAAGTGGCTGTCTGAGATTCAAATATTTTGAAAGAGTGAATAATTTGTTCAACTCATGATTTTACAAGCTTCCAGCCTTTACAACTGATCTCCAGCTGGGAGAAAATGGCTGCTTTGGAGGGTGGATTCTATAGGCACTGTGCCATGCTGAGGCCCCTCCCCTCCCCAAACCCCGCCCTCATCTGGCTCCACCCCCAAAGTCTCCAGGTATTTTTCCACACAGATCTGGCAACCCTAGTAAGGACTGAATGAATGTAGCATATGCAATGAGCTAAGAAACCAATCTCCCTTACAGCAAAGCACTCTTGCATGAGCTCCGGAGTGGCCTTTTTCTCTAGATGTGGGGAAAGTGACTTTAACTATAGTAAATTAAGTACTAAGGGCAAATCCCTGGCCTTGAAACCGGATCCGGGCGGAGCTTTGGCCAGAGCGAGGTGGGATAGGAGGAGCCAGTCTCCGCCCCCCTTTCTGTGAACCTCCCTCCCGGCCGGGCTCCTCCCTTCCATTGTTAATTGGCCAGATGTTCACTGGGGAAAAACGTTTCGGCGTTTGCAAGAGGCGCGGCGTGGCTAATCCGGAGTGACTCCGGAGACAAGAGATGCATTGGTCCGAGGGGAGAGTGGAGCAGAAGGTAGGCTGCGGGGGAAAGGGGGAAAGTAGGCGTTAAATTAGATCTCTGTAGCCACATTTTTGCAATTCCAAGGGAGGGGGAGTCAGAAGGGGGGGGGCGAGTAAACCCCCCATGTGGTCCCGCGGGTCCAGATTCGTCTTCAGGCTGCGATCCTCTGTGCGCTGACTTGACAGCAACCCCCCTCCCCTTAAACTCCTCTGGGACTTACTTCTGAGTAAAGCACACGCTGCACAACTGGGATCCTCTGCATTAACTTGGAAGTAAACCTCTCTGAAGTCAGTGCGGCTGACTTCTGTATGAGTAATCACGCCTGCCATCAAGCTGTGATCCTCAACGCTGTTAGGTGGGGAGGGAAAGCCGCGCTTTCGTTTGCTCAGCCTCTCCAAATCGTTGTGGGATTGCAAAAATCCAGTTGGAAAGTGCACCGAGAGTGGATTGAAAGTGTATTATAGATGTGATCGCGTCCTGGGTCCCCAGAACTGATAGTGAAGCCCTCAGCCTACTCCAAACTAGGGTTCCCAAGTCTGTGTTAGAAATTACCTGGAGACTTTGGGGGTGGATCCAGGAGAGGGTGGAATTTGAGGCAGGGAGGGGCCTCAGCAGGGTACAATGCCATAGAGTCCGCCCTTCCAAGCAGTCGTTTTCTCCAGGGGAGCTGATCTCTGCCAGCTGGAGATCAGTTGCAAAAGCGGGAGATCTCCAGGCCTCACCTGGAGGCTGGTAGCCCTACTCAAGACCCTTCTCAGAAGGGCTTACTCTCAGGGAAGTGGCTGGAGGATTGCACCATGAGTTGTTGAACTCGTCCTCTGGGAATTTCCACCCCTCGCACCCAGACAGCTTCCTAACTGGGGTGTGTTGTCTTCTCCTCTCCCTTCTTTTTCCGTTGGGGTTGCAAAATCTTTTGACCAAGTCCCTGTAGCTGTGTGTCTTGTAGTGCAGGAATGAGCAGGTGGTAGGGCTGAGTGGCATTCCACAAAAAAAAGCACTGTTGCTGGCTTTTAGGGCTGCTGGGGAGGGCCCCACAACAAACCAGGCTAATTGTCCCTTCTGCCCCCCTGAGCCATTGGCACCCCTACTTTTCAGGAGGTGCTTAGCTTGGCAGAACTTGGAAGCTAAATGGGGTCGGCCACAGTTAGTACTTGGCAGGGTTTTTTTGTAGCAGGAACTCATTTGTATATTAGGCCACACCTCCCTGATGTAGCCAATCCTCCTGGAGCTTACAGTAGGCCCTGCATTAAGAACCCTGTAAGCTCTTTGAGGATTGGCTGCGTCAGGGGTGTGTGGCCTAATATGCAAAGGAGTTCCTGCTGCTGCTGCTGCAAAAAAGCCCTGATGGGAGACCACCAAGGAAGACCAGGGTTGCTATGCAGAAGCAGGCAATGGCAAACCTGTTTGTCTCTTGGCTTTAACACCCCATGAATGGGGTCGGCTGTGAGTCCCACCCACATTCTTCTTTTTCTGGGGCGGGGAGGGGATTTAGACCCTTGGAATCAGGACTTTTCTTGTAGAAAAAGCCCAGCAGCAACTCATTTGCATATCAGGCCCCACACCCTGACTCCAGGCCAGCCGGATGTGCGTTGCTGCTCCAAAAAAACCCCTGCTGGAAATGATTCTGAGCACAGAGCCGGTGACTGTTATTCCCAAGGGGTTTTTTTGTAGCAGGAACTCCTTTGCATATTAGGCCACTCCTCCCTGATGTAGCCAATCCTCCTGGAGCTTACAGGAGGCCCTGTACAAAGAGCCCTGTAAGCTTTTGGAGGATTGGCTACATCAAGGGGTGTGGCCTAATATGCAAAGGAGTTCCTGCTACAAAAGAAGCCGTGTCAAATCAAGTGATGTGGCTCATCAGGGTGATGAGCATCGGGGGGAGTCTGCCATCGCTTGGGGCAGTGGTTCCCAACCTTTTTGGTATGGTGACTCACAACTCCAAATTTACCTAGCATTGTGACCCTTGTAGGGCTGGGGAGGGACGGTGGCTCAGTGGTAGAGCATCTGCTTGGGAAGCAGAAGGTCCCAGGTTCAATCCCCGTCATCTCCAAAAAAGGGTCCAGGCAAATAGGTGTGAAAAACCACAGCTTGAGACCCTGGAGAGCCGCTGCCAGTCTGAGAAGACAATACTGACTTTGATGGACCAAAGGTCTGATTCAGTATAAGGGCAGCTTCATATATCCATAGGGCTGGCCTAAGATTGTTCGGTGCTCTAAAGAAACCATGGCCTTAGCCCCCATCTAGTTCAACATTCCATTTTTCTACAGTGCCTAACCAGATGTTTGAGAAACCCACAAGCATCCCTCAAGAGATGCAGGTGTTCCCCCACCCCCGTATGAACCTCATGCGAATGGCATTCCAACATACACAGCCTTTGCATGTGGAGGTGACATTCCAGCCTTTGACACCCCACCCCCCACTCCTTCTCTTGTTACTTCCTTTAATCCCCCCCCCCCCACCTAATATCCTGAGAAACTTACTCCAATAACCATCAGGGCACGTTTTGCTTGATCAACATACATATGTAGTGAAGAAAAAAAATACCAACAACTAATGCATGACATGGAAGATACTCTTTTATTTATTTATTTTATTCGATTTATATCCCGCCCTACCCCACCGAGGTGGGCTCAGGGCGGCTCAGGGGTGCCAGCCTCCAGGTGGGACCTAGAGATCTTCTGGAATTACAGCTCATCTCCAGACTACAGAGATCAGTTCCCCTGGAGGACATGGATGGTGTGGAGGGTGGGCTCTATGGTCTTGTACCCCACTGAGGTCCCTGTCCTCCCCAGGCTCCATCCCTAAATCTCCAGGAGTTTCCCAACCTGGATCTGGCAACCCTATACCCCTCCCCCCATTTCCTGCTAGTGGGCTGGGGGGGGTCTAGCAACCCCAAACCCTTTTCAGGGTCAAATCTGGGTTTCCAAAACACAAAAGAGAGCAATGGAAGGGCAAGGGAGGGCTGGCCCACACCCCGGTTTCAGAGGCTTGGTGGGCCGGTTTTCGTTCCCAGCCCACAGAATTGGAAATACTGACCTAGCAAAATGAACACTTTTTTGGTGCCCTTTTTTGCTCAGAGCAGGAGGCTCAGGGCCCAAACAGCATGTCTCGTTGCAAAATGCAATACAGAAAGAGTGACAAGAGGCTAACCGCTTGCCCAGGAGAGGTTTGTTCTCCAGTCTTCAGTAACCTTCTAAAATGTTAGCAGAGGAATTTTTCTTTGCCCAGAGATGAGAAGATGGGAGGGGAGGGCTTTCAAGTGCTGTTAAGAGAACTGGTGACTGGGCTGGAAGACAGTAGGTTCGCCTGGAAAATGGTGCATTCCTGGTAACGAATGTGGCTCTGAGCATGCACAGAAGGTATAGTACAAGGGTGGCCACACTGTGGCTCGGGAGCTGACAATTTGGGCAATGCACTGGAAGCAAGTTCAGTATCAAAACGACATTTGTAAAACAAACATTTTATTTTATTTACTTTAGTTATTTATAGCCTGTCTTTCACCCCTTATGGGGACCCAAAGCAGCTTACACCATTCACCTTTCCTCTGCTTAATTCTCACAACAACCCTGTGAGGTAGACTTGGCTAAGAGTGTACCTGGCAAGCGTCCACGGCAGGGGTGGCCAAACTGAGGCTCGGGAGCCCACACATGGCTCTTTCACACATATTGTGTGGCTCTCGAAGCCCCCACTACCCCATTGGCCGGCTTGGAGAAAGCATTTCTCTCTTTAAATCACTTCTCCAAGCCAGCCAGCGGCTTGGAGAATGCATTTAAAGTTAAAGTTGCTTTCTTTCCACCTCTGCCTCCCTCTATCTTTTCCTTCCACCCTTGCAGCTCTCAAACATCTGACATTCATGTCTTGCTGCTCTCAAACATCTGATGTTTATTCTATGTGGCTCTTACATTAAAAAAGTTTGGCCACCCCGGTATAGTCACTCAGCACAAGCCAATGCTCCACATCCAACGTTAGGAGTCCAGGCTGCCAGCTTAGAGACAGATAACAACCACCAGCATCTTTTCCCTTCCCTAAATTATATCTGCTGTCAAGGAGATCAGGATGACATCCGAAAGTCTTATCTCGTTTATTCTTTTTCCTGCGGTAACTAGCCAGATGCCTTGGGGCTCCCATAAGCAGGGTGTGAAGGACATTTTCCTTTGTCCGGTTTTGCTAGTCACCGATATTCAGAAGTACATGGCCTCTGGACATTTACTTTACCACCTTGGCTGATAGGTGATGATAGACCTCCCCCACCGAATGAGGCGTTGGGCTTAATCCTCTTTTAGAACCATCTAAAACCAGCAAACTTCGTGATGTTGGAAGTGAGTTCTGTACATCCATTACGTGTTAGAGCAAAGTCAGAGTCCAAGGGCACTTTTAAAACCAGCGAAGTTTTATTCAGGGTGTGAGCTTTTGCGTGCATGCACGCTTCATTAAGAAGTGTGCATGGACATGAAAGCTCATACCTTGAATAAAAATTGGGTGGTCTTAAAGGTGCCACCAGGGCCGGCCCTGCCACTAGGCAAACTAGCCAATTGCCTAGGGTGCCAGCCTTCTGGGGGCGCTGAATTGGGCACCCCCCATGTGACTTGGTGACATTATCAGTGCAGGGGGGGCACCAGAAGTTAGCCTTGCCAAGGGTGCCAGACAGTCTAAGGCCAGCCCTGGGTGCCCCTGGACTCGAACTTGGTTCTATTGCTTCAGTCTTCCTTCTCCTGAACCAGTCTGCTTTCAATAGCTATTGGAAGGCTGAGATAGACAGGCTGCGATCCCACACGCTAGATAACAATAGAGGGGTCAATTACACCTTCAAGACCAACTCGGTTTTATTCGGAACGTAAGCTTTCGTGCGCTCTAAGCACACTTCATCCGACGAGGAATCCGGCACAGTGAGCAGAGCCACACATAGCTGGTAGGCAGTGGCTCAGAATGCAAAATGGTACAGACATCATTGGATCTTAAATCTGTACCATTTTGCATTCTGAGCCATTGCCTACCAGCTATGTGTGGCTCTGCTCACTGCGCCGGATTCCTCGTCGGATGAAGTGTGCTTAGAGCACACGAAAGCTTATGTTCTGAATAAAACTCAGTTGGTCTTAAAGGTGCAGCTTGACTCCTATTTTGTTCTACTTCAGACCAACACAGCTGCCTACTTGGATCTACACGCTAGATAATGCACTTTCAATCCCCTTTCCAACTGGGTTTTGCAAATTCACACAGTAAAATCCAGTTGTAAAGTGCACTGAAAGTGGATTGAAAGTGCATTATTTAGTGTGTGTGATCACAGCCACAGACAGACAGATACACAGATAGATGATAGTGAGAGAGAGACTTTCACATCAGCAACAATGACTCAGATCCCTTGTCTTCCTTTCAGACCTATTTGCATGCATAGCAACCAACTGTGCTCTTCTTAACAGGCTTCTTGCTAACAGACTGGCAGAATGCGCTACCAGTGAATGGAACCGAGAGACAAGGGAAGGAGTGACCAGCCAGATGCCCTGGAGTTGAAGGGCTGAGAATGATTAGAAGCGGAGCTGTTAAGGTAGCGATAAAACAGTGGCAGACTGGAAACAAATTGCTTAGATTTCTTCCCCTCCCACCCCCCCCCCCAAAAAAGAAATCTCACATATGTATTGGACCCTACAAGTAACTTGTGACTGTTTATGTAGGCTGCCTCCTGTGTTATCCTCACAACAACCCTGCTAGGGATGCTGTGTCAATACAGAGCGACTCTTCTATATGGGCGTTTTCGCACTCACCTTCAGCCGGCGCGACCCCCCTCTTCACCACGCAGGATCTGCGCGGATTTCGCACTAAATGCCGCGGAGCAGCCGGAAGAGCCGGAAACTCCCGTCGCAAAAGCCGCGCAAACAGAAACTGCTTTTTGGCAGTTTACGTTTGAGCGGCTTTTGCGACGGGAGTTTCCGGCTCTTCCGGCTGCTCCGCAGCATTTAGTGCGAAATCCGCGCAGATCCTGCGTGGTGAAGAGGGGGGTCACGCCGGCTGAAGGTGAGTGCGAAAACACCCTATGTGTTTTTGTCAGCTGATCGGCGTTTTGCTGATTAGGTTTAATTCTAAAGGGTATCTTCTGAAGTTCTTTCTGATAAGAAGAGAAGAGCTCTGCGGGATCACACTGGTCCATCTAGGCCAGCATCCTGTTCTACATGGAGGTCCACCAGATGCCCTGGAGGGCCAGTAAACAAGGCACATAGGCCACGGCCTTCCCCTGATGCTGCATCCCAACACTGGTATTTCGAAGTCTGCTGCCATGGCACAGAGTAGTAAGCTGCGGTACTGCAGTCCAAGCTCTGCCCATGACCCAAGTTCGATCCTGGTGGAAGCTGGGTTCAGGTAGTCAGCTCAAGGTTGACTCAGCCTTCCATCCTTCCGAGGTCGGTTACCCCCAGATTGCTGGGGGTAAAGTATAGATGAATGGGGAAGGCAATGGCAAACCCCTCCATTAAAAAAAGTCTGCCAAAAAATCGTTGTGATGTGATGGTCACCCCTTCAGTCAGTAACAACTCAGTTCTTGCACAGTACTTTACCTTTAGAAGAAGATGATGATATTGGATTTACATCCTGCTCTTCATTCTGAATCTCAGAGCAGTCACAATCTCCTTTACCTCCCCCCCACCCACAACAGACACCCTGTGAGGTAGGTGGGGCTGAGAGAACTCTCCCAGAAGCTGCCCTTTCAAGAACAGAGTCTCAGAGCGGCCTACAATCTTCTAGACTCCCCCCCCCCAAACAACAGATACCCTGTGAGTAGGTGGGGCTGAGAGAACTCCCAGAAGCTGCACTTTCAAGGACAATTCCTACGAGAGCTATGGCTGACTCAAGGCCATTCCAGCAGCTTCAAGTGGATGAGTGGGGAATCAAACCCGGTTCTCCCAGATAAGAGTCCACACACTTAACCACTACACCAGACTGGCTCTAGCTATCGAGATTTGTCTTTGGTCACCAAGGCTGGTAGCCATTGATGGAGCTGACCTTCATGGATCTTTCTGCTCCTCTGGTAACTGGCTGTGGTTCCCTAGGACTGAAATTACCATCCTAGAAGTATACATCTTAACAGGGCTTTTTTGTAGCAGGAACTCCTTTGCATATTAGTCACTCCTCCCTGGTGTAGTCAATCCTCCTGGAGCTTACAGTAGGCCCTGTATGAAGAGCCTTGTAAAATCTTGAGGACTGGCTACATCAGGGAGGGGTGGCTCCTGCCACACTAATATGTAAAGGAATTCCTGCCACAAAAAAAGCCCCGTATCTCAGTGCCTCCTTTTCCAAGAAAGCACCTTCCTTTTCAGACCATGAGCCAGTGATCCCCAGCTTGGCATCTCTGGGTGCCATGATGGCCCGCCAACATCTTTCCTGGTGCTCACGAATGGCGTGGGGCTTTTGCCCAGCAAGGCTTTTGATGGCTTCACAGAGTTTAAAAGCATTACTTTGGTAGCAACTACTTCCACAGCACAAGGATCTTCACAGTGTGACTGAAGTAAGGCGTGGCAGCCATTTTGTGGCAGGCTTTGCTTCCTGTGGCAGCCATTTTGTGGCTGTGCCCACCACACTGTCAGAATTCCGAAGTTGCCCACAGGTTCTAAAATGCTGAAGATTCCTGCCATAAGTAAAAAGGAGTTTGAAGAACAGATGGCCTTCGTCTTTAGGAACTGAGCCATACTATATTACTAGGGCTGCTAGGTCTCCCCCTCACCAGGTAGGGTTGCCAGATTCTGGTTGAGAAACTCCTGGAGATTTGTGGATGGAGCCTGGGAAGGACAAGGACAACAGTGGGGTACAGTGCCATAGAGCCCACCCTCCAAAGCATCCATTTCCTTCAAGAACTGATCTCAGTAGTCTGGAGATGAACTGTAATTCTGGGGGATCTCCAGGTTCAGCCAGAAGGCTGGCATTTCATCCTATGTATTACCGTGGAAGGTGTATTTTTAGAAATAGTCTTATTCCCCCCTCCATGCGGTTGTTCCTCTGAGGTACCAGAGGCTGCCCAGCAGGATATAATTGCCTTGGCAGATCTCCGCTATCATTTTTGCCTTCTCATTAGAAAAGGAAACAGAGATTTCCTGTCAACCTTGGAAATCCCCAGTCCTCTTGGCTGATAAATCAGGATTTATTATCATTCTCTCCTAGTGCCACAGGAAGCAAAAGGAAGGGGGTTGGTGGAACAAAGCGAGTCTAAGATAAATCTGTTTCTATCATCACTCTGGGCCTCGTGATCTCTGTGATGCCACCAGATTGGCATCAGAGCTTGGCGGTTGACGATACTGAGCACAGATTGTCCGATAGTGCTCACAGTAATTAAAAAAGAAGTTCTAAAAGGAAAAGATGCTCATTAGGATAAGGTTTGCAGGAGCGAAGGATCTTGCTCTGTTGAAGCCAGAGTTGAAGGGAACTTGTAAGTTCTTAAAATCAATTTCTGACTTGCCAAACGCTTCACAATTTATTGCTTTTAAACTTTGCTTGCTGATCTTAAGTGGATGGCGGGGAGGGAACAACATGCTCACAGGGAGAGAGAGTCAACAGAAATCTAGAACGAGCGAAGCTTTGAACGTTCTCTTCAGTTGAATCTTCTCCCTAGATTTTAGAAGATCGAATGACCTGGTCTTGTTTCCAAAGCGGCACCAACGCTCTCAGAGTCTTCTGGTGGTTTGTTTTGGTATTTTTTTAAAAAAAGAAAAATCTGGATAATGGGGTGGATAATCTGGATAATGGGTACTACCTCTGTGGTCTCCCATCCAAATATTAACCAGGGCTGACCCTGCTTAGCTTCCAAAATCTGAAGAGATAGGGCTAACCTGGGCTATCCAGGTGAGGGCATCGTTAGCAGTCACTGGGGGTTTTTTTGTGGCAGGAACTGTTTTGTATATTAGGCCACACCCCTTGATGTAGCCAATCCTCCAAGAGCTTAGGGCTCTTCTTACAGGGCCTATTGTAAGCTCTTGGGGGATTGGCTATATCAGGGGTGTGTGGCCTAATATGCAAAGGAGTTCCTGCTACAAAAAAAGCCCTGAATGATCTCTCTAAGCTGTAGAGTCTTGTGAGCAAAAATTCTACCACGTGAGCTGCTGGCATTAAAGTTGCGAGTGAGCGATTTGGCTACTGCATGAATCAGTTTGCTCTAGGGCCAATGTTCCTGAGCTGAAACAAAAATGTGCGAGCCAGAGGCTAGAAAAGCCAGTGAGCTAGCTCACACTAACTCAGTTTAGCGGGAACACTGGAGGTCACCCTTATTAATTAATTGGAAAAGGCATATGCTGCATTTCCAGAGAACCTGCTTGAAGCAACTTGCCAAGTAAAACAGGATAAAACCTTCATACCGCACAATAGAGTTAAATGTTAACAAAATGTTACGTACTCAGCCGTGGCATAAAAACACAAACACTCTGTGGCCTGAAACGAGTCTCATGCAACCGTTCTCATGTTCGAAGCAGACTGTCAAGAATAATTTTTGAAAGATAAACACTCGAATGAAAAGCTTTGGGGGGAAAGCAACACTTTTGGCCTGGTGCCTTAAAGAGAAAAGGGAAGGTTTCTGGTGAGCCTCAAAAGGGAAGGGCATTCCACTGGCGAAGGGCCATGACTGAAAAGACTACGATTGCCAGATCTAGGGTTGCCAGTCCTCAGTTGGGGGCAGGAGATCCCCTGGCTCAGAGTCCCAAAATCTGGGGGGGGTCAAGTAACGGAGGGAGCGGTGGGGGGAAAGTAAGATATGGGGTAGAAAGATCTTTCTTTTACTTTAAGCTTTTATAAGTTGTAGATATAGTTCTGCTACCATGTGTTACTAATAAAATTGTTTATAACGTGGAAAAAAAAAGAGTCCCTCCCCCCGCTTCAGTGTTATCAGAAAGGGGAGGGGGTTGAATGTTCTCTGGGCACTCTGTTATACCCTATGGAGGCTGATCCCCGTAGGGTATAATGGAGAATTGATCTGTGGGTATCTCGGGCTCTGGGGGGACTGTTGTTTGAGGCAGAGGCACCAAATTTTCAGCACCACATCTGGTGCCTCTCCTTAAAAACACCCCCAAGTTTAAAAAAGATTGGACCAGGAGGTCTGATTCTGTGAGCCCCCAAAAGAAGGTGCCCCATCCTCCATTATTTCCAATGCAGGGAAGGCATTTAAAAGGAGCGTGTTCCTTTAAATGTGAAGGCTAGAACTCCCTTTGGAGTTCAATCGTGCTTGTCACACCCTTGCTCCTGGCTCCACGCCAAATTCTCCTGGCTGCATCCCAAAGTCCCCAGATATTTTTTGAGTAGGACCTGGCAAGCCTAGTCAGGTAGCCTCTGGGTACGGTTGCCAGTTCCAGGTTGGAGAACTCCTAGAGAACAGGGACCTCAGTGAGGTGGTACAATGCCACAGAAAATGCATCCATTTTCTCTGGGGAACTGATCTCTGTAGTCTGGAGATGAGCTGTAATTCTGGGGGTCCCCAGGTCTCACGTGGAGGCTGGCGTCCCTAGCCCTGGTCTCTGTCTTCCATCCACTTCTCATGGCAGGGGCCCAAAAAGTTGTGAGGAGGGTCTTCTCTTGGGCCTCGATGGTACAGGAGGAGATGGTCTTCATTTCCACAGCCCCCAGCCTCAAGCAGTTTCAGGCCTCAAAGCTAAAAACAAAGCACTCTGGATTGTGCCCAGAAACCGACAGACAGCCAGCGCCTATCATTCTACACCAAAGTGATAAGATCCCTGTGTCTCACCCTTGACTGTAGCCTGGCTGCTGTGTTTTGGACCAGTGGAAGTCTCCAGACAGTTTTCAAAGGCAGCCCGTTGTGGAGTGCATTACAGCAACCTAGCCCCACCCCACTGTGATCAGAGCACTGGAGCCACCTTCGTTTGATACGAGGAGTTTTCCCTTATCGCTTTGAGGCCTCCTGGTTCTGGAGGAAAGCCCCGCTGCTCAGGCAGAATAGATCCACGTGATCCGGCCCTTTGAACAGAACATCGTGCAGGTGTGGTTGGCCTCAGGTGTTCAATTCCTGCAGCTCATTTGTGTTTCCCCCCTCCCACACCTCCGTGCATTGATTTAAAAAAAAAAATAGAACAGTGGTCTTGATGTGATCATTTTCCAGTTGTAGCAAGATGAGGCATGGGATAGAGAAGGTAGAGAAAGAAGTACTTCTCTCCCTTTCTCACAATACAAGAACTCATGGGCAGTCAATGAAATTGCTGAGCAGTCGGGTTAGAACAGATAAAAGGAAGTCCTTCGTCACCCAAAGGTGATTAACATGTTTAATTCACTGCCACAACAGGTGGTGGTGGCTGCAAGCATAGATGGCTTCAAGAGGGAATTGGATAAACATATGGAGCAGAGGTCCATCAGTGGCTATTAGCCACAGGATATTGATGGAACTCTCTGTCTGGGGCAGCGATGCTCTGTATTCTTGGTGCTTGGGGGTGGGGCAACAGTGGGAGGGCTTCTAGTGTCTTGGCCCCACTGATGGATCTCCTGATGGCATCTGGCTTTTGGCCACTGTGTGACAGAGTGTTGGACTGGATGGGCCATTGCCCTGATCCAACATGGCTTCTCTTATGTTCTTATTGCTTTTTGTGTGTGATCCATGCACAAGATCCTGTATCAGTGAAATGCCTCTCAGAAAAGATCACACACATGATTACTTCAACGCTGTGTTTTCCTTTTTTGTTTTGGAGGGACAGTGTTTTATTGGTGCACATGTACGTGCTGGTCAATAATAGATCAAAATGGCTACCTGTGTTATGTCTGTCTGTAGCGGAAGAAAAGAGTAAGATAAGAGTCCAGTAGCATCTTCATGAAGAACAAAATTTGTGGTGGGGTTATGAGCTTTCATGAGTCACTGCTCGCTTTCCAATATAGAGGACAGATGGACCGCCGTTCTAGCTGTATCTGAAGAAGTGAGAAGTGACTCACAAAAGGTCATAACCTTCCCACAAAATTTGTTAGTCTTTAAGGCGCTACTGGACTCTTACTCTTTTCTACTGGTTGATAACGTAGTTAGAGAAGAGATGTAAAGGATCAGATAGTTGTGGCAAAAAGCATGGGCTCTGATTTCAGAAGTAATTTCAGAAATTCTCCCAGTTAAACCAGAATTAACACATTGTGAAAGAGCAGCCTAGAAACAATAATGGAGTGGGATCTCTCAACTTCAGGGCCAACTTTCTAGCCCTCCATCCAATATAGTAGTTTCAAGGGAGGAGGAGATTGGATATATGCCTCACCCTTCACTACCCGAAGGAGTCTCAGAGGGGCTTATGATCTCCTTCCCCTCGCCACAACAGACACCCTGTGAGGTAGATGGAGCTGAGAGAGCTCTGACAGAAAATGCCCTTTGCAGAACAATCTCTGACAGAGTTAGCATAGCAGCAACTCTATGTAGTCTAGTTCTCTTTTCAGTCGTCTTCTACAAAATGTAAATTGGCATATATGGAAAGTAGGGTTGCCAGGTCTGTGTTGGAAAACATCTGGAGACTTTAGGGGTGGAGCTGAGTTTTGGGGAAGGGAGGGATCTTAGCATGGTCCAATGGCATAGAGTCCACCCTTCAAAGCAGCCATTTTGCCTGGGGGAGCTGATCTCTGCCAGCTGAAGATCAGATGTAAAAGCGGGAGATCTCCAAGCCCCACCTGGAGGCTGGCAAGCCTAATAGAAAGGGTTGCCACCCTCCAGATAGGCCCTGGAGAGCTCTTAGAATTATGCTTGGTCTCTAGTCAGCAGATAAGTTCCCCTGGAGAAAATGGCTTCTTTGGAGGGTGGAGGAAGAAGAAGAATTTATACCCTGCCCTTCTCTCTGAATCAAAGTCTCAGAGTGGTTTACAATCTCCTTTATCCTCTTCCCCCACAATAGACACCCAGTGAGGTAGGTGGGGCTGAGAGAGCTCTCCCAGAAGCTGCCCCTTCAAGGACAACTCTTGCAAGAGCTATGGCTGACCCAAGGTCATTCCAGCAGCTGCAAGTGGAGGAGTGGGGAATCAAACCTGGTTCTCCCAGTTAAGAGTTAACACTTAACCACTACACCAAACTGGCTCTCCAGTTTGCCTTATACCTTGCCGAAGTCCCTCCTCTCCTGCCCTCCCCAGGCTCTACCCCAAAACCGCTAGAAATTTCCCCATCCTGGAGTTGGCAAGCCTGTATAGAGAGATTATTTATTCCCTCACAACAACCCTCTGAGGTAAACTGCAAACTAGTGACTGCGCCCAAGTCATCTGATATGTTTCACAGAAGAATGAGGACTTGAATACAGGGCTCAATGATCCAAATTGACAAGTGTGTTTTGAATTCTAGATATGCGAAACCAACATTCAAATCCCTGAGTTTGGTGTAATGGTTAAGTGCGCGGACTCTTATCTGAGAGAACCAGGTTTGATTCACATTTCCTCCTCCACATGCACCTGCTGATGTGCCCTTGAGTCAGTCACAGGTTCTCGCAGAGCTGTTCCTCGCCAGAGCAGTTTCTGTCACAGCTCTCTCAGCTCCACCTACCTCACAGGGTGTCTGTTGTGGGGAGGGGAAGGGAAAGGAGATTGTAAACTGCTCTGAGACTCCTTTGGGTAGTGAAGGGCAGGGTATAAATCCAATATTTTCTTCTTCTGTTCTGTTGGGTTACTTCAGGAAAGTCTATTTTCCCCCCAGCCATCTTACAGAGTTCATGGGGATATTACACTGGAAAGGTTTAAAAAAACCCAGTGGCCCAGTTGTAAATATATTCAAGTGTAAATCGCTACCCTGAAGGAGCACATTTTACAAGTATTTGAGATGGCAGCTTTTACACTTTGTTTATGCCAGAGACAGATGTACTCTTGAGGAGTGGCATCATACAGTCTGAACCATGGGAAGTGGGGCAGTGCCCTCTTTACATGGCACCCCCAAAAACGAGGACTCGATGTACTCTGATCGGAGCTCCTGGCAAGGAAGACTGGATTTAGACACGACCCATGAAGGAGTGCAAATAAACATCTGTCGCCTCAGGACCGGAGACGTCACCCGTCTCTGAAATGACCGACTTGAGGAAAGTGGCCGAGCCTTAAATTCTTGGCAGCGCCTGAGTGTTGCTTGCCAAAACAGGGGTGACCGTATTTCTGCACTTGTAAGAACTCGTTGGGCTTTTCAGCTCTGGGTGGTGCCCCTCGAGAAGGCTCTTGGCATGCTGAGGAAGGAGTTTGAGGAGAGCCACAAAGATGAGAGGCTTGCAAAAGCAAATCTGCAGGGAGGGGAAAGTTAAGCGCGTATTTCCGTGGCGCTCTCTATTTGTGGCCTGCTGTGTTCGCGTATATCCAGAAGGAAGTGGAATGTGTGCAAAGGAAAGCCTGTTTTGAGTGAAATGATGTGGTTCTTTCCTCCTTGGGGGTCCTTGCTGCTACCTGTGCAGCAACTCCCATATTGAGGGATGCTGGCCTCCAGGTGGGACCTGGGGATCCACTGGAATTACAGCTGATTTCCAAACTAAATAGATCAGTTCCTCTGGAGAAAATGGATGCTTTGGAAGTTGGACCCCATGGCCTTATACCCCACTGAGGTCTTGTCCTCACCAGGCTGCATGCCCAAATCTCCAGGAGTTTCCTAACCTCAGGGCTTTTTTTTGTAGCAGGAACTCCTTTGCATATTAGGCCACACACCTCTGATGTAGCCAATCCTCCTGGAGCTGACAGTAAGCCCTGTAAGCTCTTGAAGGATTGGCTACATCAGGGATATGCGGCCTAATATGCAAAGGAGTTCCTGCTACAAAAAAAGCCCTGCTTAGATCAGGCAACCCAATCCCCCCATTCCCCTCTGGTGAAGGGGACCTGGCAACCCATGTCTGCTGTGTGAACAAGTGGAGGAAGCAGCATAGACCAAGGGCGGCCAAACTTGCTTACTGTAAGAGCCACATAGAATAAATGCCAGATGTCTGAGAACCGCAAGACATGAACTTCAGATGTTTGTGAGAGGAAGGAAGGAAAATAGATGGGGGAGGGAGAGGTGGAAAGAAAGCAACTTTAACTTTAAATGCATTCTCCAAGATGCCAGCTGATTTAAAGAGAGAAATGCCTTTTCCAAACCGGCTGACAGGGCAGTGGGGGCTTCAAGAGCCACACAATATGTGTAAAAAAGCCACATGTGACTCCTGAGCAGCAGTTTGGCCACCCCTGGCATAGATATTTTGTGGCTTTAGCTGTCAGGCTCATGGAATGAACACACCCAAGATGAATTTTTTAGTTTATTCTCTTCCGCATCTCGTTGCCCTGGAATTTAATCCACACGTGTGCGTTTTTTTCATACCGTCGTGTCTTTCTTTGAATTGTTGTTTTAAGTTTCCTAGCAAATAGTGCTGCATTGGCACGATTACACCTCGGCGTGCCTGTGTAAGCACTTAAAAAATCAGAGGTGCATTGTACCTAAAGGACGTGCTAAGGAATATCAGAGCCCTGTGGGTGGCCCGGAGGTCACGTAATGAGGGGAAAAGTTTGCCTGTTTAATTTCTGATATATTGGGCTATGTTTAAAATCACAAAAACAGAGCCAGTTTTTTTAAAACCTGAAAAACAAAAAGTTGCAAGCTTATGGGGCCTCTTCTCTCTCTGTCCTGAAATTCAGCCAAAAGCAGAAGGCCCAGAGGGAACAGCTGCAGAATTCAGTGCCCTTAAAATATCAGCTTATTGTGTTTTTTTAAAAAAGTATGTTGTTAGGGTTGGGGAGATAGGCATGAAATAGGGTTGTCAACCTCCCTGTGGCTAATCAAAAACACAACCGCAAGGTCATAGTGACAATTAACTAACAAATGTATCATTAACCATAAACACATAAGAACATAAGAACATAAGAGAAGCCATGTTAGATCAGGCCAATGGCCCATCCAGTCCAACATTCTGTGTCACACAGCGGCCAAATATATATATATATATATATATATATATATATATATATATATATATATATATATATATATATATATATATATATATATATATATATATATATATATATATATATATATATACACACACACACACATACACACTGTGGCTAATAGCCACTGATGGACCTCTGCTCCATATTTTTATCTAACCCCTCTTGAAGGTGGCCATGCTTGTGGCCGCCACCACCTCCTGTGGCAGTGAATTCCACATGTTAATCACCCTTTGGGTGAAGAAGTACTTCCTTTTATCCATTTTAACCTGTCTGCTCAGCAATTTCATCGAATGCCCACGAGTTCTCGTATTGTGAGAAAGGGAGAAAAGTACTTCTTTCTCTACTTTCTCCATCCCATGCATTATCTTGTAAACCTCTATCATGTCACCCCTCAGTCGACGTTTCTCCAAGCTAAAGAGCCCTAAGCGTTTCAACCTTTCTTCATAGGGAAGGTGTTCCAGCCCTTTAATCATTTTAAACACAAAGAAACGTAAGTCCCTAATAAAGTCCTTAGAGTAGATACATCTGGAAAAAGTCCAACATGAGAACGTCGTCTTCACGTAGTGATTTCTTCAGTGATATTTTCTTCAATGAAATATGGATTTCCAAATGTTGCTTGAAAATCACTAATAAGGACCATAGTCTCCATAAAAACCTTCGCTTATGGCAATTGTTCAAAAGGCTCTAAGACTCTCACCGAAGAAATCACTACGTAAAGACGACGTTCGTTCTCATGTTGGACTTTTTTCCAGATGTATCTACTCTAAGGACTTTATTAGGGACTTACGTTTCTTTGTGTTTATGGTTAAGAATACATTTGTTAGTTAATTGTCACTATAACCTTGTGGTTGTGTTTTTGATTATCTCCATAGTGACTTCTTTCTTAGTTCGACAAACCTCTCTGTGGTGGCTGGAGATCCCCTTGGATTTCAGCTGTTCTCCAGAGATCAGTTTCCCTGGAGAAAATGACTATCTTGGAAGGTGGACTCTATGGCATGATGCCTTGTAGGAGGTCCCTCCCTTCCCCAGACCCTGCCCCCCCCAGCTCCACCCCCAAAATCTCCAGCTGTTTCCCAACTCAGAGCTGTCAACCTTAGCTTGAAAGTTCCTGGGCGGTGTTTGCAAATCCTCTGAAGCCAGAAGGGTGGCCAAATAACTTTGGCAAAGGACGGGTTCTTGTATAATCTGTATTGCTTTCCCCAGGATTAGCAAAATAGGGAATAAATCTTTGCAAATTCTGGAATAGTATGAGAAATAGTTTTGCATGCAGTGGTGGAGAAGGGGGATGGGTTGCATTGGGCAGAAAAATGTAGTGGGGGAGGTGTGGGGGAGGGGATTAGGGTTGCCACCCCTGGTTCGGGAAATGCCTGGAGATTGGAGGCTGGAGGGGGGGAAGGTGGAGCCTGGGAAGGCCAGGCCTGGGGAGTGCAGAGACCTCAGCGGGGCACAATGCCAGAGAATCCACCCTTCAAAGCAGCCATTTTCTCCAGGGGAACTGATGTCTTTTGGCTGGAGATCAATCGCAATGCCAGGGTATCTCCAGGCCCAACCTGGAGGTTGGCAACTTCAGTGGCCGTGGACCCCACCAGAAATCCTAGGCCTTGCAGCTGCTCTACTTTAACATATGCTAGGGTTGAGAAATACATGGGGATTTGGAGGGTGGATCTGGGAAAGGGCGGGGTTTGGGGAGGGGAGGGGCCTCAGCAGGGAACAATGCCCTAGACTCTGCCCTTCCAAGCAGCCATTTTCTCCAAGGGAGCTGATTTCTGCCCACTGGAGATCAGTTGTCAAAGCGGGAGATCCCCAGGCCCCACCTGGAGGCTGGCAACCCTAAGTCCAGTGCTGGAGATTTGAACCTGGGACCTTCTGTATGCCAAGCAGGTGCTCTTCCACTGAGATTGCCTGGGTACTAGTCAGCTCTTGGAACCTCGAGGGTGGGGGGTGTTAAAAAAGGGGCAGAAAACCTGAGTCTCCGTACACGTGGCCGATGGTAGAAGTGCAACCCTCTGGGTTTAGACTCCCTCTCTGGTTCAGTGGTTTGTTTTATCCTCTGGTGCTCTTCAGGAAGTCTGTGATGGAACCCAGGCGGCTGTTCTTGGCAGGCTGGCCGGAGCAGGACAATGGTCCTCTCTCCCAGCGGATGGGAGCTTCTCTGTAATTTCCCTTCCCTCGAGGAAGCTGGATAATTGGTTCCAGCAAGGCTGGTTTCCCGCTCACTCCTGGCCCCCTCTTCCTTTGGCCTGAGTTTATTTTCTCTGTCCTCCTGCTAGGAAGCCCATCCTGTCGGGAAGGGGGAAACGAAACCGGTGGGCAGGTTTGACACGAGTCCTGCTTTGGACTGGTTTCTTGGGGCCTGAGCTTCCAGGGGCAATGGCTACCTTATAATCGGGGCAGGAACTGTGTTGCAAAAAGGGTTGCCAACTTCCAGGTGACACCTGGAGAACTCCTGGGATTCCAACTCCAGGTGGCAGAGATCAGTTCCCCTGGAGAAAATGGCCACTTTGTGAGGCGGGCTCTACGGCATTTTGTTGTTGTTGTTCAGTCGCACAGTCGAGTCCAACTCTTTGCGACCCCATGGACAAAGTCACACCAGGCCCTCCTGTCCTCCACCATCCTCCAAAGTCCGCTCAAATTCGTGTTTGTTACATCAGTAACACTGTCCAGCCATCCCATCTTTTGCTGTCCCCTTCTTCTTTTGCCTTGTCTTTCCTAGCATCAGGATCTTCTCCAGGGAGTGCTTCATTCTCATTTGGTGGCCAAAGTATTTGAGCTTCAGGGAACAATCTGGGTTGATTTACCTTAGGACTGACTGATTGGATCTTCTTGCAGTCCAAGGGACTTCTCCAGCACCACATCTCAAAAGCATCTATTCTTCTGTGCTCCGCCTTCCTTATGGTCCAGCTCTCACAGCCATACATTACTACTGGGAATACCATCGCTTTGACTATACGGACTTTTGTTGGCAGGGTGATGTCTCTACTTTTTATTATACTGCCCAGGTTCGCTATAGCTGTCCTCCCAAGGAGCAAACATCTTTTAATTTCATGGCTACTGTCACCATCTGCAGTGATCTTGGATCCCAGAAATGTGAAGTCTGTCACTACTTCCATGTCTTCCCCTTCTATTTGCCAAGGTGTGATGGGGCCAGATGCCATGATCTTAGTATTTTGATGTTGAGTTTCAAGCCTACTTTTGTGCACTCTTTCACCCTCAACAAGAGGTTCTTTAGGTCCTCCTCACTTTCTGCCATTAGAGTAGTTGCATATCTGAGATTGTTGATGTTTTTCCCGGCAATCTTAATTCCGGCTTGTGCTTCATCCAGGCCAGCATTCCACATGATGTACTCTGCATATAAATTAAATAAGCAGGGTGACAATATACATCCTTGTTGAACTCCTTTGCCTTTTCTAAGCCAATCAGTTGTTCCATATCCTGTTCTGACAGTTGCTTCTTGACCCTTATACAGGTTTCTCAGGAGACATGTGAGGTGGTCTGGTACTTCCATCTCTTGAAGGACTTGCCACAGTTTGTTGTGATCCACACAATCAAAGGCTTTAGCATAGTCAATGAAGCAGAAATAGACACTTTTCTGATACTCTTTCTTTCTCCATAATCCATCAAATGTTGGCAGTTTGATCTCTAGTTCCTCTACCTCTCCGAAACCTAGCTTGAGCTTCTGGTAGTTCCTGATTTACATACTGCTGAAGCCTAGTTTGTAGAATCTTTAACATGACCTTGCTGGCATGTGAAATGAATGCAATGGTGTGATAGTTTGAACATTCCTTGGCATTACCCTTCTTTGGGATTAGAATATAAACTGATCTTTTCCAATCCTGTGGCCACTTTTTGTCTTTTCCAAATTTGTTGATACAATGTGTGCATCACTTTAACAGCATCATCTTTTAGGACTTTGACTAGCTCAACTGGGATACCGTCATCTCCGCTCACTTTGTTGTTAGTAATGTTTTCTAAAGCCCATTTGACTTCGCACTCCAGGATGTCTGGCTCAAGGTCATTGATTTCACTGTCATGGTTGTCCAGGACATTGAGATCCTTCTTGTATAATTCTTCTGTGTATTCTTGCCACCTCTTCCTGATCTCTTCTGCTTCTGTTAGGTCCCTACTATTTTTGTCCCTTATCATGGCCATCTTTGCACGAAACGTTCCCTTGATTTCTCCAATTTTCTTGAATAGATCTCTTGTCCTTCCCATTCTATTATTTTCCTCTATTGCTTTGCATTGTTCCTTCAGGAAGGCCTCCTTATTTCTCCTTGCTGTTCTCTGGAAATCTGCATTCAGTTGGGTGAATCTTTCCTTTTCACCTTTGCCTTTCACTTTCCTTCTTTCCTCAGCTATTTGTAAAGCCTCAGCAGACAGCCACTTTGCTTTCTTGCATTTCTTTTTCTTTGGGAGGGTGCTGATTGCTGCCTTCTGTACAATGTCATGACCTCCGTCCATAGTTCTTCAGGCACTCTGTTTATCAGCTCTAGTTCCTTAAACCTATTCTTCACCTCCACTGTATATTCATAAGGGATGTGATCAAGGTCAAACCTGAATGGCTTCCCCAGTTTTCTTCAGTTTATGCCTGAATTTTGTGATGAGTAGCTCTTGATCTGAGCCACAGTTTTGCTGACTGTAAGGAGCTTCTCCATCTTTGACTGCGGAGTATATAATCAATCTGATTTCTGTGTTGCCTATCAGGTGATGACCATGTGTAGAGTCGCCTTTTAGGTTGTTGGAAGAGGGTGTTCGCTATGACCAGCTTGTTCTCTTGACAAAACTCTATTAGCCTTTGCCTGGCTTTATTTTGTTCTCCAAGGCCAAACTTATCAGTTGTTCCGGTCACCTTTTGACTTCCTACTTTGGCATTCCAGTCCCCTATGATGAGGAGGACATCTTTTTTTGGTGTTAATTCTAGAAGGTGTTGTAGATCTTCATAGAACTGATCCACTTCAGCCTCTTCTGCATCAGTGGTTGGGGCATAGACTTGGATTACTGTGATATTGAATGGCTTGCCTTGGATACGGACCGAGATCATTCTGTCATTTTTGAGATTGTATCCCATTACTGCATTCCTCACTCTCTTGTTAACTATAAAGGCCACACCATTTCTTCTACGGGACTCTTGGCCACAATAAAAGATGTAGTGATCCTCTGAGTTAAATTCACCCATTCTCGTCCATTTTAGTTCACTGATTCCCAAGATGTCGATGTTCAGTCTTGCCATCTCTTGTTTGACCACATCTAGCTTACCTTGATTCATAGATCTTACATTCCACGTTCGAATACAGTATTGTTCTTTGTAGCATCAGACTGTTCTTTCACCATCAGACACATCCACAGCTGAGCGTCCTTTCGGCTTTGGCCCAGCCGCTTCACTCTTTCTGTGGTTATTTGAATGCTCTTCCCCAGTAGCATATTGAGCACCTTCTGACCCGAGGGGCTCATCTTCCAGCGCCATATCTTTTAGCCTTTTGTTTCTGTTCATGGGGTTTTCTTGGCAAGGATACTGAAGTGGTTTGCCGTTTCCTTCTCCAGTGGATCACATTTAGTCTGGGTTCTCAGCTGGGGCCTGTCCATCTTGGATGACCTTACATGGCATAGCCCACAGCCTCATTGAACCACGCAAGCCCTCTCCACTGCCCCATCCCCAAACCTGCCTTTCTCAGGCTCCACCTCCCCAATCTCTAGGTCTTTCCCAACCCAGAGCTGGCGACCAGTGTTCCCTCTAAGCTGAGTTAGTGTGAGTTAGCTCACTGTTTTTTAGCCTCCAGCTCACACATTTTTGCCTTAGCTCAGGAAGGATAGCTCCAGAGCAAACTAATTTTAAGAAGGATATAGCCAAGCTGGAAGTTTTAAGAAGGATATAGACAAGCTGGAACAGGTCCAGAGGAGGGCGACGAAGATGGTGAGGGGTCTGGAGACCAAGTCCTATGAGGAAAGGTTGAAGGAGCTGGGGATGTTTAGCCTGGAGAGGAGGTGGCTGAGAGGTGATAGGATCACCATCTTCAAGTACTTGAAAGGCTGTCATATAGAGGATGGTGTGGAATTGTTTTCTGTGGCCCCAGAAGGTAGGACCAGAACCAATAGGTTGAAATTAAATCAAAAGAGTTTCCGGCTCAACATTAGGAAGAACTTCCTGACCGTTAGACCGGTTCCTCAGTGGAACAGGCTTCCTCGGGAGGTGGTGGGCTCTCCTTCCTTGGAGGTTTTTAAACAGAGGCTAGATGGCCATCTGACAGCAATGAATATCCTGTGAATTTAGGGGGAGGTGTTTGTGAGTTTCCTGCATTGTGCAGGAGGTTGGAGTAGATGGCCCTGGAGGTCCCTTCCAACTCTATAATTCTATGATTCTAATGTATGCAGTAGCCAAATGGCTCACTCCCAGCTTTAAAGCCAGTAGCTCATAAAGTAGAATTTTTGCTCAGAAAACTCCACAGCTTAGAGAGAGCATTGCTGGCAATCCCAGTGGCACAGGGTAGGTGGGTGTGTATGCAGGATTCCAGAACTTAAAGGGACTAGGATGTGAAGTTGATCAAGATTGTCCCCTGCACATTCTGGGTAAACCAACTGAGACAAACAACAGTGTACCTAGAATACCCCAATCTGGATAGGCCAGGCAAGCCCACTCTCGGAAGCTAAGCAGGGTAGACACTGGCAAGTACTTGGGTGGGAGACCTCCTTGGAATACCAGCAGTCGGGAAACTTAATTCAGCCACCTCTCTGAATGTCCTCCAGGCCCCCAGTAAGGGTCAGTCACCAGAAGTTGCCATGACTTCCAGGTGCAGACATGCACACACACACAAAATACAAAAATACGCCCCCCCCCCCAAAAAAAAAAAAAGAAAATGAGCAAGAGCTTTGGGGTTAGATCCCATGGATCTGTTCTGGTAGTTGCCAAATGGGAGCCACATGTGGATCTTTCACACGTATTATGCGGCTCTCGAAGTCTGCCAGCCAGCTTGGAGAAGCCATTTGTCTTTAAATTAATTCGCCAAGCCAAATGGTGGCGTGGAGAATGCTTTTAAAGTAAATGTTGCTTTCTTTCCACCTCTCCCTCCTCCTATTTATTTTCCTTCTTTCCTTCCTTCCTGTTTTGTGGCTCTCAAACATCTGAAGTTCATGTCTTGAGGCTCTCAACCATCTGATGTTTATTCTGTGTGGTTCTTACGTTAAGCAAGTTTGGCCACCCCTGCCCTAGAGGAAAGTGCTAGTGGAGTGGATCTGCGAGAGCCAGCCATTTCTTTTGAGTTGTGTGTTTCTTCTCTTTTCCTCCAGTATCGTCCCCTTTGGCTGGAGCTCTCACATTATGCAACTTCGTCTAAATAAAACCCATTGTGTGAGTCATTCCTTATACCTGGCGAGACACCTGAACTGTATTTCATACATTTATGTATTCTTGTACCATGTGGGATATTCCAGGTCTCTGCCCTGAGGATCTTTTAATCCTAATTTTAGGAAATAGAAGCAGACAAAGAGGCAGGCAGTTGAGAAATGTGTGTGACTCAGTGCTAAGTGAGGTGTTAAAATACCATGAAGGCCTGTCATGTCTACACTTGAAGACTTGGTTTCCCAGTTGTTTCAACTCCAGAAAACTGCAATTGGGGGAGGCCGACTTCCCCACAGAAAAATATGACCTCAAACTACAGCTCCCACAATTCTTTGGGAGAGGAGAGCAAGGACAGTTAGGTTTGTGATCAGTGTTCCCTCTAAGCTGTGAAGTCTTATGAGCAAAAATTCTACTTTGTGAACTACCGGCATCAAAGTTGTGAGCTACTGGTATTAAAGTTGTGAGCTGTTATATAAATGAGTTTGCTCTGGGGCCATTTTTCCTGAGTTAAGACAAATATGTGTGAACTGGAGACAAAAAAACCCTGTGAGCTAGCTCTCACTAACTCAGCTTAGAGGGAACACTGTTTGTGATAGAGATGCACTTTCTAGCACAGGGGTGGCCAAACTTGCATTGAATAAATGTGAGATGTTCAAGAGCCACAAGACATGAATGTCAAGATGTTTGAGAGTGGAAGGAAGGGAGGGAGGGAGGGAGGAAAATAGATGGAGGGAGTTGGAAAGAAAGCAACTTTAACTTTAAATGCATTCTCCAAGCCGCCAGCTGGCTTGGCTTGAAGAAGTGATTTAAAGAGAGAAATGCCTTCTCCAAGCCAACCAACGAGGTGATGGGGGCTTCAAGAGCCACACAACATGTGCGGAAAGAGGCACATCTGGCTCCCGAGCCACAGTTTGGCCGCCCCAACCAGCAGATAATGAGTGGCCCAGGACCATTGGCTGATCTGCCCTGGGAGAAAATTCTTCCTTGCCCCCCTTCCCGGGAACCCCCTAATCTTGCAGGCACCAAAGGAGTGTGGAAGGACGGGCTGGCGGGAATGAGATAACCGCTCCACATCTCCGTCCAGGGCTTGCTGCCTCAATGGCACAGGATCTGGCCTCCGCCCGTGTTTTGATTGGCCGGGAGGCTGCTGGCGAGGGATCCGTTCAATCTGATAAGGCGGGAATGTTTGACAGCTGGTTTGTGTCAGACCCCCACCCTCTTCCCCTTGGCTCCCCATGCCAGAGATGAGTCCGTTTCCCACCAGTTCTTTCCCATGGAAAGAACCTTTACTTGTGTTTTTTTCCCCCTGGGGGTCTGGGGCAAAGGTCTGGCAGGTGTTCCAGCTGGGTCAGGCCTGAACAATTAAGTCCTTTTGCCCCTCTGTTGGTTAGTGAAGTCATTTCCTGGAGGATTTCCAATGCTGGGCTCCTACTCCCTTTGGTTTCCTGCAGTTACGGCAAACCTCCGTGCTCAGAAGTTGGATTTAGCCCTCGTTACATTCTCTTGAGTGAGGCTGCTTTTCTCCTTTTGCCTCCTCCTTCAAAGTCCCTTCTTTGTAAACTACTCTCCTCCAGAATCCAGCCACCCAGCCAAACGGTCTTTCCATTCTCTCCCAGAAATTACGCTGTTTCCGCTGACGCTTTCCCCCTGAGCAGTTTGAATGTTTGTAAACATTCATGCCATGTCATAGTAAATGAGTTAGTGGCTGTTCCTGGAGTACACAGGTGAGGGAAGGCAGTGTCAATTAGGGTTGCCAATCTCCAGGTGGGGATAGGGGATCCCCCGGTTTGGAGGCCCTCCCCCTGCTTCAGGGTCTTTAGAAAGCGGGGGGGGGGGGAATGTCTGCTGGGCACTCCATTATTCCCTATGGAGACCAATTCCCATAGGGCAAGGGTGGAGGACCGTATGTGGCCCTCGAGGTCACTTGGTGTGGTCCTCGGGGATTGCTGGGCCGAACCAAGCCATGTGGCAGCCTTTCTGGGGCCTGGCTGGCCAGCGAGGATCATGGGGCCCAGCCAGGCAGCCTCCCCAGGGCCAGGCAGGGATCACAGGGCCCAGATGTACTGTACGGCAGCCTCCCCAGGGCCTGGCCGGCCGGCCAGATTTACTGCAGGGCCTGGAAAAGTGACTGTCACAGTTCAGTTTGCACTTGATTATCCCAGATGGTGTGGCCTAATATGCTAATAAGTGTGTGACCTAACATGCTAATATCAGGGGATGTGGTCTAATATGCTAATGAGTTCCTGCTGGGCTTTTTGTAGGCATTTGCCTAGGGTGGCAGGCTGGGTGTGTGCATGCCAGATTAGGCTCTCCCCACATGATTTCAAATAGAAAAACTATTATTTGCATTAATTTTGCCGGCCTGAATCATTCTCCCTTGGCGGAGCACTGCTTTTTACGTTGATAATTTTTTATGGCCCACAAATGATGTTATAAATATCCATATGGCCCTTGGCAGAAAAAAGGTTCCCCACCTCTGCCATAGGGTATAATGCAGAATTGATCTGCAGGTATCTGGGGCTTGGGGGGGGCTTTCTTTTAGGTAGAGGCACCAAATTTGCAGCATAGCATCAGATGCCTCTCTTCAAAACACCATCCAAGTTTGAAAAGGATTGGACCAGGGGATCGAATTCTATGAGCCCCCAAAAATGTGCCCCTATCCTTCATTATTTCCAATAGAGAGAAGGCATCTAAAAGGTTTGCAGTCCCTTTAAATGTGATGGACAGAATTCCTTTTGGAGTTCAATTATGCTTGTTACAACCTTGCTCCTGCCTCCACTCCCCAATGTCTCCTGGCTCCACCCCCAAAGTCCCCAGATATGTCTTCAATTGGACGTGGCAACCCTAGTGTCAATTTTTAAAAAAATACAGCTTCCTACCAGCAAAGTCAGACTGAAATCCCATAGAAGTAACTGTGGAGAATCTGCAAAGGTGTTTTTTTTCCCTTTAAAAAAGCAGCCAGTTTTTGGAAGACAGGAACAAGTACTGCTCTGGCAGCCCGGACAGGATTCATTACTTCATTTATGCCCTGCCTTTTTTGGCTAGGGGGGTGCAAAGTGGCTGCCATCATTCTTCTCTGCATTTTATCCTCAGAACAACCCTGCGGGGCAGGCTAGGCTGAGAGTGCGTGACTGGCCGAAGCTCACCCAATGAGCTTCCACAGCAGATTAAGGATTCGAAATTGGGTGTCCCAGATCCTGGGCGGGCACTCTTAACTATTATACAACACTTAGGGTTGCCAGTCCCCAGGTGGGTGCAAACCAAGAAAAATGTGTTCTTTGAAAATTAATCACAACACCTAAAGAAGACTTTTAAATTCACTAATGTTATTTATGAAATGAAAATTACTTAAAGAGCTAAACCACTCTTTCAATAGAGCACTGAAGTATATGGATCAGAAGAAGTTATTAATCGAAACACGAAATTTTACCTGGGAATCGTGTTATTAATAGTACTTCTCTTCAATATCTGAATCTTTTCTACAGAACATTCATCGCATCATTGAATATCCTATCTATTATTGCAAGGAGAAGTCTGCGTGTCAAAAAACTACTTTTGAGTAGTGCATCCTTATGGACTCTTATGTGATGGACTTTTCTACCTTATACTGAATTCTTTATTGTTGTTTTGTTTATATATATGTATTTGTTTTGTGATTAACTTTAAGTGCTCTATTGAAAGAGTGGTTTAGCTCTCTAAGTAATATTCATTTCATAAATAAGATGAGTGAATTTGAAAGTCATCTTTAAGTGTTGTGACTAATTTTCAAAGAACACATTTTTATTGGTTTGCAACTACCTGTGTTCTTCTCTTGTGGTTCACAAATCCCCAGGTGGGGCAGAGGATCTCCCGGTTTAGAGGCCCTATCCTTGCTTCAAGATCATCAGAAAGTGGAGGGGAAATGTGTGCTGGGCATTCCGTTATTCCCTATGGAGACCGATTCCCGTACAGTATAATGGAGAATTGATCTGCGGGTATTTGGGGCTCTGGAGGGGCTGTTTTTTGAAGCAGAGGCACCATTGCCTCTCCTCAAAACACCCTCCAAGTTTCAAAAGGATTGGACCAGGGGGTCCAATTCTATGAGCCCCCAAAGAAGGTGCCGCTATCCTTCATTATTTCCAATGGAGGGGAGGCATTTAAAAGGGTTGCAGTCCCTTTAAATGTGATGGCCAGAACTCCCTTTGGAGTCCAGTTGTGCTTGTCACAACCTTGCTGCTGGCCCCCCCACAAGTCTCCTGGCCCCACCCCCAAAGTCCTGAGTCATTTCTTTAATTGGACCTGACAACACTGCCTTTTGTGTAGCTCCTGTGTTAAAGTATATGGCTAGCCAAAAGTCATCCAGCAAGGTTCCATGGTAGAATGGGGATTCGAACCTGGTCCAAGTCTGATGCTCTGACCACTGCATCACATTGGCTAGATCTGGAGAAGCATTTTGAACTGAACTCTGTTAGCTTTTTGTTTCCCAAGGGGCCCATTTTTGGCTGCGTGTAATGGAGAGCCACTCTGAACTCCTCACAGGAATCAAAATAGCCAGTCTTTTCCCTAAAGAGCTTAAGGCTAGTAAAGGCCTCAATGCAGAGACCCCAGGTCATCTTGGTTTGCTACGTTAACTCTTGGCAGGGATTTTAAATCATTCTCAACACTTCATCTGCTCTTTGGCCCAAGAGGGGAAAGCCTGTGTTCGTCGGTTCTCTCCTCCTTCCAGGGCCTAGTATGGCTTTTCTCCATGGGCGACAAGCTAATTTTAGAACGTGTGATTGATCGAGCTCGCCTCCTGCCCAGATGGAGGCGGTGAAATGGTCCCGGCGTGCAAGGAGAGCAGTCCCAAACCTGCTTTGCGCTGGAGTCCCAAACACGTCCGTTTCTCTGATTCATGCGGGGAGCATGTTTGAAAAAAATCCCCGTCTTGTCTTCTGCTCACTACAACTCCCCACCCTCTTAGCCGCATTCTCATAGCTGAGCTCTGATTGTTCTCAGCCGGAAAAAGAAAAGAAAAAAAAAAAAAGCTTGGGGAATTTGTACCATTAGTGGGCTAAATTGAAATCCCGCAAGGCAGAACGGGTGGAATCAGAGGCTGTTAAAAACCCTGTACTATTGAGAGATTGTTCTGGGGCAGAAGTAAAGCCGAAAGGCAGACATCTGGGATATGAGCCAGTTTCCTTCCAATCCAAGGAGGAGAAAAGGAATGTAGCATTATCTGGAGCAGGCAAGTGGCGAAGGAAGGAATGTTCAGCGGTCGGTTTTTCATATGAGGGGTTCTGAGTCTACCTTCCTGTAAGTGTCGCGCATCTCCCGTCTTCTCCCAGAAATCGCTGACGGTTGTGATTCCTCTGCCCAAAGGGAGGGACAGTCGACAAGTGTTCAGAGACAATTCCATTCCTAGGGGAGAAGAATTGTAAAAGGTCTGGCATTGATCAGGGCAGGCAATACCCCCTCTAAGCTGTGGAGCCCGTGCGCAAAAAGTCTACTTTGTGAGTTACTAGCAATAAAGTTGTGAGCTAGTGCATACGTTAGTTAGCTCCGAGGCTTGCGCTGTAAAGATTTCTTCCATTTCTGCAATCTTTCAAGTGTTTTTATTCACTGCAAGAGAAGAGACGGATGCTCCCGTTCCTCCTCTAACAGCATACGTTGGCCTCTGGAGACAGTTTCTTCTAGGCTAGAAGAGGAGGGATGGGACCCTCCAGAACTTCTCTTGCAGTGAATAAAACTACTTGAAAGATTGCAGAAATAGTTAAAAAAATCTTTTTCTTTGCAGCACAAACACTTTGTTGCGAAAACCAGCAAAAGCACTTCAATCCCCCTTGGCTGGGACAGAGACTGGACTATTGAAAGTTTTTTGCGGATCATGGATTTTTCTATTGATTGCATACATATGTATGAATGGTGTTATATATGAAAAATATAGAAAACTGATGGTTGGATTATAAATACTGTACTGATGTTTTTTTTTAATTATTATTCACAATGTTTGATATCTTTTGGTTTAATCTTTTTTTCTGGGAGTCTCTCTTCTGTTCGAAATGCAGGCAGCATCCGCATGAATAGTCTGTTCTTTTGGGATGGGGAAACAAAGCTTGCAAGATGGCGTGGTGCAGGAGCCAGACTTAGTCCTGGGTTGAAAGCCCTGCTCATCAGCTGCCAGGATTATTGAATGGCTCGCCCACGGTTGCTATCTCCCCCCTCCCCCAAGCTGCCTCGCAGGGTTGTTGTGAGGATAACGAGTGCTGGAGAATGATGTTTGCTATTGTGTGCTCCTTGGGGGGAAAGGTAACGCAAAATGAGATACAGCTAGTGGCCGCATTAGCAATCTTAAGCAAAGGATCTCAATGTATAGAATAATCAGGTCAGTGGCGCTTGGCCAGTCTCCATTCCGTCGTCACTCAACGTCTCTAGCTGTGGCCTCCCTTTCAAGCTATAGCCGTGGGACCTCTAAGTATGGACAGGCTGCCTGTTTTGCAGCCCCAAATACCCCACCCCTGCAACCAAGTTATGTGCTCAACATTTGGAGTCTCTTTTCTTTTCCTGGGCTGTTAAAGAATTTAACAAGGGAAGTTTTTTTTCCTCAGCACAGAGATGAAGCTTGTGTAGGAAAATTTCACCTGCTGAATTTCCAAACCCTGTTGGAGGCACAGCTGCACTGCTGGGTGAAAAGGCAGCTACCACCAGGGCTTTTTGGGTAGAAAAAGCCCAGCAGGAACTCATTTGCATATTAGGCCACGCCCCCTGATGCCAAGCCAGTTGGCACTGCATTCGTGCTCAAAAAAAGCCCTGGCTACCGCAGGTCCTGAATGAAGAAGAGATCCTTTTAAAGCAGGTGTGCGATAGAGACAAGATGGGCAGGGAAGAACCTTATCATGTGGAAGTAATATTATCACAAGGGCAGCACTGCGTGGTGACGCTCTGCTTTTGGGGCAGAAATCTATGGTAAAATTGCCCTCAAACCATAGAGTTTTGCCCAAAAAAGCAGATCGCTAATACGATGATGTTGCTACGGCATGATATCAGCACATCACTTTGGGGGTGGGATTTCCCCCCAACAACCAGCTAGTCGGTGGCAGGCAGGAGCCCCCCAAAAAATGGGATCTGTCACCCCCAACTGGGGAACGGAATTCCTAGGAATTATCAACCCCCTTTTGGGTACTTTCACATATGTGTTTTGTTGTTTTTGTTTTCCCTCCAAGATATATGCTGTCTTTGTTGGTGGCTTCAGGACGTCCTAGCAAAAGAGAATGGCCCAGCCGACACACCTGAACCGGAATCTCCCAGGTGATGAGAAATGTGCAGGTGACCTCTTGCGGGATCCATCTCTGAATATAAAAGACTGGAAATGGAGTGGTGACTTAGGGTGGGTGGGAAGATGACGACTGCATTTTGCAGCCTCAGAACATGTTCTGAATACTAAAGCTCATATTGTGTTACCTCCAATTCCTCTTTCATATGCTTTTGTTGTGTGTGTGGCTTGGATTCCAGATTTGGGTGGCCCATTCTTATACCGCAACCAGGACCGGGATGGAGAGAAGGCCTCCTACTCCTTGGAGACTCCCTATGGCTTCCTGTTGGATCTAGATTTCCTCAAGTACGTAGATGATATTGAGAGTGGCCAAACCTTCCGGAAGATTCCGTTGAACCGGAAGGCCAGGGGGCCTAAGCAGGCCCTGGGCTCTTCTCGTAGTCAAACTGGTGGCTGGACGTCCACTGAGTCTCTCTCCTCCACAACCAGCGAAGATGGCAAACCTGTGTTCTCCCCAAGGCCCAGAATATGGGGCAGTTCTTCAGAGCCTGCAAGCAAACAGGCCTCTCTCCCTATGTCCCCACCACCAGTCATCCATCTTCTCCCACCTCCATCTCCCAAATCCCTTACGAGAAACACACGGGTGGAGAAAACTTTGTTGGAGACCAGCAAGCGCTTAGAACAAGAGCACCTTGGTTTACTCAATGAGGGAACTGCTGTAACCACCACCAGGGCTCCTGAGAGCCCATCTAAAGTTGCTTCGTCCCCCTCATTTTCACAAAACATCTCTCCTTTCTCTGTCCCACTGACAGGGGAAAGCCAAGTTGACTTCAGCCTGCCTCTCACAGGTCCTGTAAAAATGAGCCCCTCCAATTCAGGCAGGAGTACTCCAGCCACGGCAGTCAGCCCTGCACACCTCCACCATGTCCGTGACCAGATGGCAGCTGCCCTCAGGCAACTAAAGGAGCTGGAAGAGCAAGTGAAGACAATCCCCGTCCTCAAAATGAAGATCTGCCGGTTGAAGAAAGAGAAGGAGCAACTGGTGGCTGGCTTGTGGGAGAAATCTCAGTTGGGTGAGGCCTTCACCTTTGATTTCCCGCCAAAATCTCCCAGCATGGAGACCACCATTAATGCAAGCTTGGAGGACAGCCGTGAGGCGACAGACAGCGAGCCTTCGAAAGGAAGGTCAAGTAAAATTGCTGAGTTAAAGAAACTAACGGAGAAATTGTCGGTTTCGGAGAAGGCCGTGAAGGTGAACAAGGGAACAGCACCGCTTTTGAGAGCTGAAGAGCACACCCGCAGATCAGTTGGGGTCGGGGAGGAGATCAACATGGATGAGGCGATTTTCTACTACCGCAGCCAAAGGCCATGTCGTGAGGTGGCTGTCGGGTGGGAGACAGAGACCAAAGACGCTGAGGTGTGGGTCATGGAGTCCTTGCTTGGGTTGTCAGCTGAGACAGAGCGGGAAATTGAGCTCCTTCAGCAGACGGTTCAGCATCAGCGTGAGGTGATCTCTATGCTGGAGGGACACCTGAAAGAAGCCACGGAGGAACTGGAGGAGTTGAGAGTTGCCGTTTGTTTAAGGATGCCAAAAAGCCTGATCAGCAAAGAAACCATGGCCCAGCCAGAGACTGTGGAAGTGTCTACGGAGGCCGTTCCCACCACCCAATGCCAGGCTGTGGGAGGCCACGTAGAAACAGCAGAGAAGGGTGTCCTCTTCTCTCCTCAGGTGGCTTGTGTTGGAGTTGGCTGCTGTTTAAATCAAGAAGACCTCATGCCTATCAGAAGCAGAAGTAAAGCCACACAGGTGGATCTGGAGGTGGACAGCAAAGCCCCACGTCAGAACGATGTCTCCACCATGGTGGAACCAGATGGAAAGGAAGATGTGCCTATGCTAGAAGATGCAAACGTTAGCAAATCGGCAGTCACCGAGGTGCATGAAGTGCCTTCCCCAGAGGCAGAGATTAGGGGAATGGATCCAGAATCGCATTTGCAACTTGCTGCAGTGGAAGAGGAGAATGTGCAAAGGTCGTCTGACAAGAGTTCCTTAGGAAGAACAGAAACTGGTAAGCGGTGCTTGCTGTAGTCACAACTCAAATGCTGTGAACAGCCAAAATCAGGGCTTGATCCCATTTCTGGTACTTTACATTACGTAATCTGAGCAAAGGCTTTTCCAAGGTATATTTTCATTTTCTCTGAGATTCCCTCATCACTGTGAACCACCAGCGCAGATTTGGGGATTAGAGGGGAAAGCTTCAGGAGTGCTCAGTGTGGCTTGGAGATCTTTCTCCCCCCCCCACACACACACTTTTTCTCTTGTTTTTAAGAGCTCCCCAGCACCTGCATTCAACATGCCTGTGTGATAATGACTGCTCTAAAAGCCTAAAGTTGAAAACAAGCCCTGCAGTTCAGTCCATCCGAGCGCTGTTCACTTTAATGCATTGTGAACGGTGCCGTGGAGTTTGTCTGCTAAATTGGTTCTGGAGGAGGGTGTGCATAAGACTGTTGAGGAGCCTTCGTGAGACATAAAATCCCTGCAGGGCCCAGAACAATTCTTATCCCAGGAAAGGAAAGGTCCCCTGTGCAAGCACCAGTCGTTTCTGACTCTGGGGTGACATTGCTTTCACAACGTTTTATTGGCAGACTTTTTACAGTGTGGTTTGCCATTGCCTTCCCCAGTCATTCACGCTTCCCCACCAGCAAGCTGGGTACTCATTTGACCGACCGCGGAAGGATGGAAGGCTGAGTCAACCTTGAGCCGGCTACCTGAAAAGCCAGATACTGCTGGGGATTGAACGCAGGTCATGAGCAGAGCTTAGGACTGCAGTACTGCAGCTTTAACACTCTGCGCCACAGGGCTCTTTCTTGTCCCAGAGTTGACCATAAATGTTTAATATAGGCCTGCTGAGAGCGAAAGAACCCAGCACCCATTTTCTTATATGTTGCCCTTTTTTTGGTGGTGTTAGAGACTTGACGGACCAGACCGAGGAGGGCCCATTTAGTCCAGCATCCTGTTTCACATAGTGGTCCAACCGATGCTTCCATGGGGTTGCCAGATCCCTCCCAAGGAAGTGATGTCATCACACTAGTAATGTCCAGGCGACGCTTTGGTATTCGGGCAGGAACTCTATGGTGAAACCGGCTTTTGCCATAGTTTTTGCTCAAATATGTGGATGTCACTGGTGTGATGCGATCTTTCTCTTTCCTCAGGTAAGTCCCCTTGCCAACCATCTGATTGGCAGCTGGGAGGAAAGGCCTGGTGGTGGTGGGGGGGGCACTGCTTCCACCAGGGGGGTCTGGCAACTGTGCTTTTAGGAAGCCCACAAGCAGGGTCAAAGCAGCTCCCCCTAAAGGTATACTGCCTCTGAACATGGAGGTTCCATTTAGTCATCATGGCCATTGATAGACTATCCTCCCTACAAAGAGCCCTGCTGGGCCACAGAGGAAGTCTGCCTAGTCCAGCATCCTGTTTCCATCAGATGCCAGTAAAGGCTGTAGAAAACCCATAGGGAGGTCATAGAGTCTGCATCTTTTCCTTTTTTGTTTCCCTCTCAGCAGGGCTTTTTTTGTAGCAGGAACTCCTTTGCATATTAGGCCACACACCCCTGATGCAGCCAATCCTCCAAGAGCTTACAAGGTTCTTAGTACTGGGCCTACTGTAAGCTCCTGGAGGACTGGCTACCTCAGTGCTGTGTGGCCTAATATGCAAAGGCGTTCCTGCTACAGAAAAAGCCCTGCAGGCACAGGATCCCCATTTCACCGCTCTGGAAACAGGCATTTTTAAAGTATCCGATGACAGCAGTCCTTCTCTTGTGTTCCTTCCAGGAGCCCTCAAATCAATCATGAAGAAGCGAGATGGCATCTCCAAGGCTGAGGCAGGAATTGGCAGGAAGAGTCTCCAGTTTGTGGGAGTACTGAATGGCGAGTACGAAATCTTTCCACTTCTTTTCATGGGGTGGAGCGTGTGTCTGTGCAGTGGGGTGTTCCATTTACCAGCTGGAACTTTATTGGTCTATAACAGGCTTTAGAGAGTCTTGGGTTGGGGGTATTACTGTTTTCGCCCGCTTTATTTGAAGGTTATTGGAGGAGCTTGGTAGGTTTAGCCTGGAGAAGAGACAACTGAGAGGTGATATGATCACCATCTTCAAGTACTTGAGGGGCTGTCATATAGAGGATGGTGTAGAGTTGTTTTCTGTTGCCCAGAACCAACAGGTTGAAATTAAATCAAAAGAGTTTCTGGCTTGACATTAAGAAGAACTTCCTGGCAGTTAGAGTGGTTCCTCGGCGGAACAAGCTTCCTCGTGAGGTGGTGGGCTCTCCTTCCTTGGAGATTTTTAAGCACAGACTAGATGGCCATCTGACAGCAATGCGGATCCTGTGAACTTGGGAAATTCATGGGAAGGAGGGCAGGAAAGACTGCATCAGTGCTTAGTTCTTGTGACCCTTTCTTTCATGCCCAGGAAATGTCGATCACCACATTGGAGTCAGGCTGTCACGTTCTCAGGGTGCAAGCAGGTAGGAATCCAAAGCCAGTCCAAGGTCAAAGTCCAGGAAGTCATGCAGGAGCCAAGTCACCAATCCAGAATCACAAACTGGAATCAGAAGTCAATGTCCAAAAGCCAAAAGGTCAGGGTGCCAAGGAAATCAAACAGGTCAGGATCAGGAAGGAGTGTGGATGCAAGCCAGAGAATAGACTTGTTGCTTCCACAAGGTTACCAGGTCCTGGGTGGGAGTTATATCGGAGGCTCAATCAGCCTGCTCCCTGGATGGCAGTGACTCTGCTAGAACTCAGGGCTGAGAGATTTGAAGCATCGGCATGCTTCACGTCTTCGCTCTGAAAGTTCTTTCTGGAGCCTGCTTCGAATTCTTGAGATGGGAGGAGGAGAGCTTGGAGGAGATTGATCATCAACAGCTGACACTGGTGCCTGGAGAGTGATTGATGGGCCAGCTGCTGTTTGTTCAGCTGAGGAAGTGGCTGACAACTCTTCCAGGTCTGTTAACCCTTCCAGCTCCTCCTCGTCAGGGCTCATGACACTATCCCCCCCCAAAGGACCCTCCCCCCCAGATGGGCCAGGCCAATCAGGGTAGGCCATGTGGAACTGCTGCACGAGGTCAGGGATGTGTAGGTTGTCTGCGGGTTCCCATGAATGGTGGTCGGGGCCATAGCCTTCCCAGTCCACAAGGTACTGGAGGTGCCCGCGGTGGATTCGGGAGTCCAGGAGCTGGTGGACCTCGTATTCCTCCTCGTCATCGACCAGGACAGGTGGAGCCGGCGCTGGAGGCGGTGGTCAGATGGGATCCAGTGGTGTAGCAGGAACTAGGAGGGACCGGTGAAAGACCCAGTGGATATGGAGGGTGGCCAGAAGCTGTAGCCAGAAAGCAGCAGGATTGATTTGGTCCGTGATCAGGTAAGGCCCCGCGAAGCGAGGGTCCAGCTTGCGAGACCGGCCAGGCCGACCCAGGTAACTGGTGGAGAGCCAGACATGGTCCCTGGGTTTCAGTGGGGGCCCCACCTGTAGCTTTTGATCGGCGGCTATCTTGTAGGCCACTTTAGCCTGTTGGAGCTGCTCTCAGAGCAAGTCCTGGAGAGCCCGGAGTTCCTGCAGGTGTGCATCAGCAGCAGAGACTGCTGTGGGGGGGCAGGACTGTGGGGAGGAAGCGAGGGTGGTACCCATAGGTGGCTGCAAATGGGGTCTGTTGTGTGGACGCATGTACGGCGTTGTAGGCAAACTCGGCCAGGGGTAGCAAGGCAGTCCAGTCATCCTGCTGGTAGCTGGTGTAACAACAGAGGTATTGTTCCAGTGTGGCATTGGTGCGTTCGGTCTGCCCATCCATTTGCAGATGGTACGCTGAGGACCAGTGCACCTGGGTGCCTAAGCTGAAGTGCAGGGCTTGCCAGAATCGAGAGGTGAACTGGGGGCCTCGGTCTGAGATCGTGTGCCGGGAGCCCATGCAGGCGAAAGACGTGCTGGAGGTAGAGCTGGGCTGTTTCAGGAGCCATGTGTCAAGCATCGATATTTCAAATAATCAAGCTTTTGTTTAAATCAAAGACTCGTTTTATTGATAATCCAATACTTGCTCCAAGGAATGAAACCTTGGAAGTGATACAGAATTTCACACAGCATAGAATCTTAAAGGCTACTTCAAAGGCAAAGTTGTAGAAAACTTCAAAAGCATAACATACAGATGTGAATTGCATGGAGAGTTCAAAGAGTACTATCAACTATTAATTTGGTCACTACAACATCTCCTGGTTCCCACACATTCGTAGTTTACTGATAAGGCATATGGATGGAAACTCAGGGGAAAGCCATTTTGCTTTACAATGACAAGGTTACTTGTATATCCTGAATCATTGAGAGTTACCAGGTGGGGGGAGCTTTGAAGAGGAGTTTTAATGTGGGAAAGGAAGAGCGGGGGAAGGTTGAGCATAGAATACGTATTGATTCAGTAATCAGAAATATCATGCTTGACACCGTGGATGCCTTGGGATATGGAACAAAGTGAGCCATCTTGGTGAAGAGGTCCACCATCACCAGGATGCAAGTGTGCCCCTTGGACCTGGGGAGCTCGGTGATAAAGTCCAGGGAGACGGTGTCCCAGGGGGGTGCAGGCGTGGGAAGGGAATGCAAAAACCCCGGGGGCTTGGCTGGTACATCCTTGGCCCGCTGGTAGAACTCACAGGAACCGACACAGCGGGCCACGTCGGCACAGACGCGAGGCCAGCAGAACTCCCACATGAGCAGGTGCAGGGTCTTGTGTTGGCCGAAGTGCCCCACAGGAGGGGAGTCGTGGGTCAGGTGGAGCACATCTGCCCAGAGGGGCCCCGGAGGCACATATAGGCGCCACAGTGCAGGAGGAGACCTTGGTGGGTAGAGAGATCCTCGGCCAGGCCGTCTTGCACTTCCAGGAGGCGTGCACTTCTGTGTCGCTCTTGAAGCCACCACCACCCTGTCAGCCAGCTTGGAGAAGGCATTTGTCTCTTTAAAGCACTTCTCCAAGCCAAGGCAGTTGGCGGCTTGGAGAATGTATTTAAAGTTGTTTTCTTTGCATCTCTGTTCTCCCTCATCTATTTTCCTTCCTTCCTTCCTTCCTTCCTTCCTTCCTTCCTTCCTTCCTTCCTTCCTTCCTTCCTTCCTTCCTTCCTTCCTTCCTTCCTTCCTTCCTTCCTTCCTTCCTTCCTTCCTTCCTTCCTTCCTTCCTTCCTTCCTTCCCTCCCTCCCTCCCTCCCTCCCTCCCTCCCTCCCTCCCTCCCCTCCCCTCCCCTCCCCTCCCCCTGCTTCCTCCCTCCCTCCCTCAAACATCTGACATTCATGTCTTGCAGCTCTCAAACATCTGATGTTTATTCTATGTCGCTCTTACGCTGAACAAGTTTAGCCACCCCTGGCCTAAGATTTGCTGCGGCCTGTCTGTGAGCTCTCTATTGGATCCTTAAAAGGAACTGGACAAATTCATGGAGAAAGACAAGAGAGAGAATAGTAGCCGTATTAGTCTGTCACAGTGAAAATAAACAGGAGCCCTCTGGCATGTTACAGACTAACAAGACTTCATTGCAGCTGCAGCGTTAGTGGGCTGAGGGTTGCCTGGCCACTGGCAGAAGAGGAGTGGGTAGGGTTGCCAGATGCAAGTGGAGAAACTTCTGGAGATTTGGGGATGGAGCCTTGGAGAGCCAGTTTGGTGTTGTGAAGTGTGCACACTCTTATCTGGGAGAACTGGATTTGATTCCCCACTCCTCCACTTGCAGCTGCTGGAATGGCCTTGGGTCAGCCACAACTCTTGCAGAGTTGTCCTTGAAAAGATAGCTTCTAGGAGAGCTCTCTCAGCCCCACTCACCTCACAGTGGGAGGAAGACAAAGGAGACTGTGAGTCGCTCTGAGATTCGGAGTGGAGGGCAGGATATAAATCCAATATCTTCTTCTTGGGAGGACAGGGACCTCAGTGGGGTACACTGTCACAGAAGCCACTCTCCAAATCGTTAATTTTCTCCAAGGAACTGATCTCTGTAGTCTGGAGATGAGCTATAATTTCAGGGGATCTCCTGGTCCCGCTTGGAGGTTGGCATCCCTAAGCGGGCTAGATGTGATGAGTGGATCCCCATTCAACTGACATTCTAGGTAGGAGAGATGTGTGTGTGTGGGAGAAACAAACAGGTTGTTCAAGCTACACTGAAATGCATCCTTTGTATGCAGGGAAATGTTAATTATGCAAAATCCAACCAAGAAAATTACGCAGACGGTGTGCTCATTTTTCTAAGTGAGTGGACATACCTGTGAGGAATGCCAAGTTTTGCTAAACTAGTTCTCACTCACAGTGAGATTAACAAAAAAAACAAACCTAAACCCCTGTTCAGACCAGGGTGGTGGGGGAGAGGTTGCGTGAAACCGCTTAATGAATCCCTCTTTCCGCAGTTTCATGTTGGAGCTTCCTTTTGAGGCTCTTTATTGAAGGATGGTTATTTTCAGGTCTTTAGCAGCATGTGCTGGAAAACTGAAATGTTTCCCTATTGATTTTTAAAAAAAAAATATCAATTTTTTTGCTCATTTATCGGGATTGATGTGTTTGTCCTTTTGGAAAAATCAGAAGGGCTTTTAAAATACATTTTATACTTGATGACATATATCATATTGTAAGATGAGCAAATGAGTGAACCCCAAATGGTATGGCTGAGGTCAAGAAGAAGAAGATATTGGATTTATATCCCGCCCTCCTCTCCGAAGAGTCTCAGAGCGGCTCACAATCTCTTTTACCTTCCTCCCCCACAACATACACCCTGTGAGGTGGGTGGGGCTGGAGAGGGTTCTCCCAGCAGCTGCGCTTTCAAGGACAACCTCTGCCAGAGCTATGGCTGACCCAAGGCCATGCTAGCAGGTGCAAGTGGAGGAGTGGGGAATGAAACCCGGTTCTCCCAGATAAGAGTCCGCACACTTAACCACTACACCAAACTGGCTCTCCTGTGGTAATAAGCATGTGGGGATGAGCTGGCACCTAGGTATGTTGCAGGGTCTGGTCCCTGGGTGAAGGTATGTTAGGGTTGCCAGTCTCCAGGTGGTGGCTGGAGATCTCCCGGAGTGACAACTATTCTCCAGGTTACACAGATCAGTTCCCCCAAGGCTCTTTTTGTAGCAGGAACTCCTTTGCTTATTAGGCCACATACCCCTGATGTAGCCAATCCTCCAAGAGTTTACAGGGCTCTTAGCACAGGGCCTACTGTCAGCTCCAGGACTGGCTACATCAGACGTGTGTGGCCTAATATGCAAAGGAGCTCCTGCTACCAAAAAAGCCTTGAGTTCCCCTGGAGAAAATGGCCACTTTGGAAAGTTGACTCTATGGCATTAGACCCTTCTGAGCTCCCTCCCCTCCCCAAACTCCATCCTTCCCAGGCATTCCCCACCCCCAAATATCCAGGATTTTCCTATCCCAGAGCTGGCAATTCTAGGGTGTGTGTGTATGTGTGTCAGAAGGCCCACTGTCGTTGGTAGAAGTTCGTTTATATTAGCAGGCTGCCTGTAAGCAGAGAAAGCCCTACCAGCCACGGTTTATCAACTCTTGTAACTAAACAGAACCTCCCAGTCTGTCTCTGAATGCTAGAAGCTGAGGGATTGCTATTTCTATCATAGCCTGCTCATAGGATTCCTCTTGCAATATCTGGCTGACCACCGTCGGAATCAGGAGGCTGAGCTAGAGAGACATTTGTTCTGATCACAATCTGGCAGGTTCTTCTGTTGTTCTTTAATGTTGGCATTCCCAAGCAGAAAGAGAATCAACCTCAGGGTTTAAAGGCTGCTGTTGTAAGCATCCCAAGAAAAACCACCCCTACACGCCCTCAGTGTAGTCTGTAAGAGAAACCTGTTGATGAACATAAGAGAAGCCATGTTGGATCAGGCCAATGGCCCATCCAGTCCAACACTCTGTGTCACACAGTGGCCAAAAAAACCCAGGTGCCATCGGGAGGTGCAGCAGTGGGGCCAGGACACTAGAAGCCCTCCCACTGTCCCCCCCCCCCCACTCAAGCACCAAGAATACAGAGCATCACTTGCCCCAGATAGAGTTCCATCTATACCTTTTGGCTAATAACCACCGATGGACCTCTGCTCCATATGTTTATCCAATCCCCTCCTGAAGCTGTCTATGCTTGTAGCCGCCACCACCTCCTGTGGCAGCGAATTCCGTGTGTTAATCACCCTTTGGGTGAAGAAGTACTTTTTTTTATCTGTTCTAATCTGACTGCTCGGCAATCGGGGGCCATGTGGACCCCCACATCAGGCACTGCAGTGACTCATTCAAGTCTGCAGGGCCTGTAAGACAGAGTTGTTCCACCAGGCATTCAACTGAGGCAGTGGACATTTTCTTAGTCTGTGACCTCTCTGCTGCAGAGGCCCCGATGAAATAACTCTGTCGACCCATTTATCTTATACCAGCTGGAGGATGTACGGAAGGAGTGGAAGCAACTGATACCACCAACTGCAGAAATGGAGTCTGTTTTTAGACTGTTATATTGTTTTTAGATAGTATATTGTTTTATTATATGTATCTAATTATAACCTTGTATTATTGACTGTTGTTACCCCATCAGAGCCCGTTCGGGAAAGGGTGGGCTATAAATAAAAAATAATAAAGAAATAAAGTCTGACCCCCTCCCCCCAATGATCTGTCACAGCAGGTATGAGAGCACATCCAGTGAGGAGGAGGAGGATCAGTCCCCCGAAAAGGGCTCTCCGCTCAGTTCCGACAGTGACGCAGCTGCCAGCACAGACACGTCGGATGAGGAGGTTGTGGCCAACCTTGAGGACAGTGACCCGGAGAGTCCCCTTCCAGTGGTGGCAGCGCGGGTTAAGGCACAGCAGCGTCATGAGCGAGAGAAGACGGAAGAAGAAAATGTTGCCCTGGAAGTGAAAGAGAAGTAAGCTGGGAGCAGACGGTGGTGGGGAAAATTGGTGTGCCCTCCTTGCCAGAGCTATTTTTGAGCGGGAACACAGTTCCGGCTGGCTTGGCATCAGGGGGTGCAGCCTAATATGCAAATATGTTCCTGCTGGGCTTTTTCTACAAAAAAGCCCTGCGTGAAACAATGGTGATGTCAGGGAGTGTGGCCTAACATGCAAATGAGTTCCTTCTGGGCCTTTTCTATTCAAAAGCCCTGCATGAAACAATGGTGACAGCAGGGGGTGTGGCCTAATATGCAAATAAGTTCCTGCTGGGCTTCCTTGTATTAAAAAAGCCCTGCCCCTTGCTATTCAGGCCCCACAAGAGCACCCAGTGAGTGGAGCACAAGGTCGTTGCAAAGAGCTGTGGGGTTTGGTCTCTTCACCTCCCCTCTACATACTATGGATGTGCCTCCATTTCTTGAATCTGTAAAATGGGCCCATAGTTGCAGAGCAGGGGGCTGAGCGTTTGAACCAGAATAGAGAAGAGAAGCCAGTTTAAAAGGGCAGAATCAAAACAAGGCTTGTTCAAACTGAGGTAGTCAACCAGCATTTGGGCTGTGCAGACCCCTGGTAGCATAATGGTATAAATAATAAATACTGAAAAATCCATGCTTCTAGAAAATTAGCATGATGGGCAGAAGTCTAGGCTTGAACTTTCCTGCCCGATTCCCTAGTTTCCCACAGGCAGAAATTGGTTGTGTTGGTGTTTTTTTAAAACAGAGCTGCATCCTCGCACATAGAAATCTAGCAAGCCAGGGAGAATGCTGGTAGAGCCTTTCCCTTGGCATGCTAGTATTTTTACTTATGGGGAACTTTGGGCGTTTGGAGGAGAGCCAGTTTGGTGTAAGAAAGCCAGTTTGCTGTAGTGATTAAGTGCATGGACTCTTACCTCGGAGAACTGGATTTGACTCCCCACTGCTCTGCTTGCAACTGCTGGAATGGCCTTAGGTCAGCCATAGCTTTCGCAGAGTTGTCCTTGAAAGGGCAGCTTCTGAGAGAGTTCTTTCAGCCCCACCTCACAGGGAGAGGAGGGTAAAGGAGATTGTGAGCTGCTCTGAGATTCAGAGTGAAGGGCGGGATACAAATCCAATATCATCATCATCATCATCTTCATTCCATCAAGTCATTTTTACAGCTGCTGTCTGACAAAAAGCCCATTACTATCGCCACAAAAACCAGACCTCATTTTCAGCATCACAGAGACTGTAGTTTTCAAACACAGCCGTGTCTCTGCTCCATGTTCTTGGGTCCCTTCCAAGGGCTGTTCCAGCACATCTTGATCTGGGGCTAGAGGTCGGTAGGTGACTCTTTGTCTGGATGCCCTCCTCCCCAGTCGTTCCATGAAGCTAACCAAACAGCCTGTGCCACTCCCACTGGGCCTGGAAAGCGATGTGGACCAAACACAACTTGGCAACTGTGCCAGAGTGACTCAGTGTGTGGCAGCAGTAGAAAGGGCATATTCCTGGCGAGGTATTATGAGGAGAGGAATGGAAAATGAAAACACCGGCATAACAACACATCCTTAATCTGGCCTCATTTGGAGGCCTGTGTACTCCAGTACTCTTAACCAGGGCCTTTTCCAAGCAGGAATGCACAGGAACGCAATTCTGGCTAACTTGGCATCAGGGGGTGTGGCCTAATATGCAAATGAGTTCTACCAAAAAGCCGCGTGAAACAATGGTGATGTCGGGGTATGTGGCCAAATATGTGAATGAGTTCCTGCAGGGTCTTTTCTTTTAAAAAGCTCTGTGTAAAACAATGGTGATGTCAGGGGGTGTGGCCTAGTATGCAAATGACTTCCTGCAGGGCTTTTTCTACCCCAAAAGCCCTGCTCTTAACCATGACACCACACTGGCTCTCATTCTGCACTGACAAAATGATTTGGAGTGCCTGCCCTGCAAGGCAAAATCATGTGTAGCTTTTTCAGTTTCGCTCCCCCCCCTCCCCCGAAAAAAGACTGAGAAGGAATGTGAATGAGAATTGTGAAGCTCTCTATGGGTGAAGGAAGGGGACAGAGAGAGGGTTAAACTGGAGCTTGGGGGCACCAAACTAAACTGACCGGGAGTTGATCCGAGACAGAGAAAAGGAAGAACCTGTGGAATTGACTGCAACAGAATATAACAATAGCAGCTTGAGGGAAAACACCTGTGTGTAATAGTTATGATAGCTAAATGGAAGCTTCGGGGTCAAAAGCAGACAATCTCTGAATTATAGCGGGGTATATTGCAGGGGGTGTGCCGTGGCCTTTTGTGTTCATTCATTCAGAGTATTCTTATGGTACCTTGCCTACCCGACTTGGAGTCCCCGAGGTGGGGAACCAGCAGCACCATTAAAAGAGTTTTAAAAAAAATATGTATTGTGAAACCAATAAAACAAAGTGTGCAAATAATTAAAACTCATAAGCAAGAAGGACGTTCAAGTGAGGGAATGACAAATGAAACAGAAGAGTTTTTACCCCCTGGCAGAAGACGATGACCGAAGGGAGGGAGTTGCCAAATTTTGGTGCCACTAATGAGAAGGCCCTTTCTCAAGTTGCCACTAAGGTTCCCTCTAAGCTGAGTTAGTGTGAGTTAGCTCACAGTTTTTTAACCTCTGGCTCACACATTGCTGTCTTAGCTCAGGAAAAATGGCTCCAGAGCAAACTAATTTATGCAGTAGCTCACAGCTTTAATGCCAGTAGCTCACAAAGTAAAATTTTTGCACACAACACACCACAGCTTAGAGGGAGTACTGGTTGCCACCCATCTTGCTTCAGATGGAGAGGGCCCCTGAAGATAGAATCAGAGAGTTGGAAGGGACCTCCAGGGTCATCTAGTCCAACCCCCTGCACAATGCAGGAAGCTCACAAACACCTCCCCCTAAATTCACAGGATCTTCATCGCTGTCAGATGGCCATCTAGCCTCTGTTTAAAAACCTCCATGGAAGGAGAGCCCACCACCTCCCGAGGAAGCCTGTTCCACTGAGGAATCGCTCTAATGGTCAGGAAGTTCTTCCTAATGTTGAGCCAGAAACTCTTTTGATTTAATTTCAACCTACTGGTTCTAGTCCTACTTTCCGGGGCCACAGAAAACAATTCCACACCATCCTCTATATGACAGCCCTTCAAGTACTTGAAGATTGTGATCATATCACCTCTCAGCCGCCTCCTCTCCAGGCTAAACATCCCTAGCTCCTTCAACCTTTCTTCATAGGACTTGGTCTCCAGACCCCTCACCATCTTCATCGCCCTCCTCTGGACCCGTTCCAGCTTGTCTATATCCTTTGTAAAATGTGGTGCCCAAAACTGAACACAATGCTCCAGGTGAGGTCTTACCAGAGCAGAGTAAAGCGGTACCATCACTTCACGTGATCTGGACACTATACTTCTGTTGATACAGCCCAAAATTGCATTTGCCTTTTTAGCCACCGCATCACACTGTTGGCTCATGTTCAGCATATGATCCACTAAGACCCCTAGATCCTTTTCGCACATACTACTGCTAAGACAAGTCTCCCTCATCCTATAACCATGCATTGGATTTTTCCTACCTAAATGCAGAACTTTACATTTATCCCCGTTAAAATTCATTTTATTGGTTTTAGCCCAGTTTTCCAGCCTGTCAAGGTCTTCCTGTATCCTATTTCTGTCTTCTACTGTGTTTGCAACCCCTCCCACTTTTAGTATCATCAGCAAATTTAATAAGCATTCCCTCTGTTCCTTCATCCAATCATTTATAAAGATGTTGAAAAAAACAGGTCCCAGGACAGATCCTTGAGGCACTTACTTGTCACTCCTCTCCAAGAGGATGAGGAACCATTCACAAGTCTTTGGGTGCAATCTGTCAACCAGTTACAGATTCACCTAATGGTAACAGGATCCAAACCACATTTTACCAACTTGTCAACAAGGATAGTATGTAGAACCTTATCAAAAGCCTTACTGAAATCAAGATAAACGATGTCTACGGCATTCCCCTGATCCAGTAAGGTAGTCACTTTCTCAAAAAAAGAGATCAGGTTAGTCTGACATGACTTGTTCTTGAGAAAACCATGTTGGCTCTTAGTAATCACATCCATTCTTTCTAAATGCTCCAGGACCGACTGTTTGATGATTTGTTCTAAAACTTTTCCAGGTATAGACATCAAGCTGATGGGTAGGTAGTTACCCGGATCCTCTTTTTTCCACTTCTTGAAGATTGGAACAACATTCGCCCACCTCCAATCTTCTAGCACCTCTCCTGTTCTCCAAGAATTCTCAAAAATAATACCCAGAGGCTCAGCAATTATATCCGCAAGCTCTTTTAGAGCCCTTGGATGCAGTTCATCTAGCCCTGAGGAGTTTCATTTAAAGAAACTAGGTGTTTATGTACTACCCCTATGCTGATCCTAGGTTGGAACTTCATACCCTCCTTATATGTTCTGTTTTTGCAATGTTGAGCACCGTTTCCCTCAGAAGAGAAGACTGAAGAAAAGTAGGAACTGAGCAGTTCCGCTCTCTCTTCATTACTTGTTACAATTTCACTTTCCTGCCCTCGCAATGGGCCCACCATGTCCTTGCTCTTTTTCTTACTCTGAACATAAGAAAAGAACCCTTTTTTTGTTGTTTTTAGCATCTTTGGCCAGCCTAAGCTCATACTTCGCTTCAACAGGGAGGGTGGGGTATAAATGGAATTAAATAAATAAATAAATACTGAGCTTTAGCTTTCCTAACTTTTTCTCTACAAGCACCGGTGATTTGTTTATATTCATCCTTGGTTATAAGGCCCTCCTTCCAATTCCTGAAGGAGTCTTTTTTATTTCTCAAGTCTTTAGAGAGCTGTTTATGGAGCCAACTCAGCTTCTTTAGGCTTCTTCCATTTTTTCTTCTCATAGGAATCGTCTGTGATTGCACTTTCCGTATTTCACTTTTAAGAAACTCCCACCCCTCCTGAACCCCCTTCTTCCTAAGTATTTCTGACCATGGGGTTTTACCCAGCATAGTTCTAAGTTTATCGAAGTTTGCCTTTCTGAAGTCCAACCTATAAGTCTGACTACGTATAGCTTTTCCCTTCCCTAAGACTGTAAATTCCAAAATCACATGGTCACTACTGCCCAGGGTGCCCACTATTTCCACTTCTTCAATCAATTCTTCCTTGTTGGTGAGAATCAAATCCAAGATAGCAGATCCCCTTGTTTCCTTCTTCACTTTCTGGAAAGGGAAGTTGTCAGCAAGACAAGTCAGGAATCTATTTGACTTTTCATTTTTAGCAGATGACTGGAGTGAGGAGGTAGGTTCATATGGGAGTAGGCTGGCCTCAATGTGTTTTACTTGCATATGTGTTTTTACTTCATGCCTTGCTTTGTGGGCTTCTGAGAAGTAGCTGACTGAAGAGAAATCCTGGTTTTGATCCAGCTGGGCTCTTCTTTTGTCCCTGTTTAGATTTGAGCTGAGCCCCCGGATGAGAGAGGCCTGCCTGGTGGTAAGGAGCCATCTTGGCCATGGTGGAGGTGGAGTAAAGACCAGAGAAGTGGTGAGTAGAGATGTGGGGGCCATATTTGACTGTTATGGAGAGGGAAACCACGCAACTCTAAATATATTCCAGAATTCTTTCCAGACAGAGAAGCAGAAACAGCTAGGTAGGACTGTCAGAAGAAAATTCAGATTCCAATATTGACTCAGTCACAAAAACGAACCAAATGCCCATGAATTAGGTCCCAACACAACACAGTAGGGCTTCATGTGAGTCCAGCTGAACCTGCTATCAGAATCTAGCTTCAGCAGAGGGACTCTCAACGTTTTCCTCCTTCCTTGATGCCAGTTTATAGGTTTTTAAAGATCAGGGGTTGATTTCTGCTCTGAAAATGCAGTCATAAGAAGAGCCCTGCTGGATCAGACCAGTGGTCCATCTAGTCCAGCATCCTGTCTCACACAAAGGCCATCCAGTTCCTTTGGAGGGGCAGCAACAGGGCATAGAGGCTGAGGACTTCATAAGAACATAAGAAGAGCCCTACTGGATCAGACCAGTGATCTCTCTAGTCCAGAATCCTGTCTCAACAGTGGCCAACCACTTCCTCTGCAGGGCCAACAATGGCATAGAGGCTGAGGCCTTCATAAGAACATAAGAAGAGCCCTGCTGGATCAGACCAGTGATCTCTCTAGTCCAGCATCCTGTCTCACACAGTAGCCAACCATTTCCTCCAGATAGTCAACAAGAGGGCAGAGAGGCCAAGACCTTCTCCTATGGTCGCCTCCTGGCTCTGCGATTCAGAGGATTGATGTCTCTGGATGTGGAGGTTCCCCTCAAGTCACCATGGCTAGTAGTCACTGATAGACTTATCCTCCATGAATCTGTTCAATCCCGCTTTAAACCTGTTTATTCCTCTGGCCATCACGACAGCCTCTGGCAGCAAATTCCACATTTTAATCATTCTCTGTGTAAAGAAGTATTTCCTTTTGTCTGTCCTGAACCTACTGCCTTCCACTTTGTTGGATGCTCTTGAGTTCTAGTATTTGGGAGAGGGAGAAACATTTCTCTTTGTCAACTCTCTCCCCCCCACGCATAAGGTTATAAACCTCTCTCATGTTCTCCCTCAGTTGTCTCTTTTGTAAACCAAAAAGTCCCAGGCTCTTCACTATTTCCTCATAGGGAAAGTGCTGCAACCCTCTAATATTCCCTCTAAGCTGCGGAGACAGCAAAAATTCTACTTTGTGAGCTATTGGCATTAAAGTTGTGAGCGTCTGCAGAAATTAATTTGCTCTGGGGCCATTTTCCCTGAGCTGAGACAAAAATGTGTGAGATGGAGGCTAAAAAAACTGTGAGCTAGCTCACACTAACTCGGCTTTGAGGGAACACTGTCCCTAATCGTGTTGGTTGCCCTCCTCTGTACTTTATCCAGTCCTGATGGGATTGCTCACTTTATGAGATGAGTGTCTTCCTGGGCTCTTTGTTGGAAATAAAGTTGGAGACGGGATGGGACCAGGGAGGTGGGTATGATTTTGAGGGCCTGTGTTATGAGGGCCACAATCTGTATGATGTCTACTGACAGCAGCTCACCAGCTTGTATTGTCCCCCGCCTGGTGTGCAGCGAACTTCCTCTTCTCCTTTCTCAAGGCACCAAAATGAGTCCACCATATGCATTTTGGTAACATGCCTTCATATCTTTGACCCCAGACATCTTACCAACGGCCGCATTGCCTATGACCCATAGTGCTCTGCTGCTGCTGACTTTGGCTCCATTTTGGCTTCTAGGTGATCAGCACCAGCCTCATCCTGCAGGAGTGGTTCCGTGTGTCCAGCCAAAAATTCTCCTTGGCCAGCCAGGTGGCCGATCACCTGCTGGCCTTTTCCGAAATCTCACCGGCGATTCTGGCCCATGTCGTCAACCTGTCAGATGGGAACGGGAACACGGCTCTGCACTACAGTGTCTCTCATTCCAACTTTGACATTGTCCAGCTTCTACTCAACACAGGTGAGTGGGAGAGCCCTGCTGTGTTTTGGGGGGTCCTTGGCACTCGTCCCAGAAGAAGGGGCTGGGATGACAGGAACTATGAAGCACTCGGCCTCTACAGACCACAGAGCAAGGGTTTGTCACTGGCAGCTGTAGAGCCGGTTCTGGTCCAATGAAGACTGACTGTTGGTTCCCTTCTCTTATCCCTGTTTGAAATCGGGCTCAGGTAGGGTCGCTAGGCCTCCCACCAATTGCTGCTCACTGCCACCAGCATCCTTTGTGCCAGTACATCACTTCTGGGTTATACCATAGAGGTCCCTGGAATTCCTAGAGTTGTTAATGAAAGGATGTTTTGGAGGACATTAATTCATAGGGTGACCGTAAGTCAGAAGTTACTCCGCAGCATTTAACACACACACAACCCAGTGGGCCATTGCGGGACCTTGCGGCAGCAAGTTTTGTAGTTTACTGGGCATCTCCTTCTTGGGTGACCCGAAGTCTAATTTTACAGGAGGAAGACTGTCCTTACATTGCCCTTTAGTCATCTCTTTTTTTCTAAACAGAAAACCACCATGTATTTCAGTGGGCCCCCTTGGAGAAGCTGCTTCAGCCCCTTCCTGGTAGCGTAAAATGAGAGCAGAAGGGTTAGGGTCAGTATCTTAATTTCTCTTCCTCCCTACAGGAGTAAGCAACGTCAACCATCAGAACAAAGCCGGCTACACGGCCCTCATGTTGGCTGCCTTGGCGGCTGTGGAGCGGGAAGAAGACATGGCTGTCGTCCGGAGACTGTTTGCCCTGGGCAATGTTAATGCCAAAGCCAGCCAAGTATGTTAGTAGGGTGGCCATAATGTCTGAAGGCCAGCCAGGGACACCTTGGGGGGGGGGAAGGCAGGAGTGCGCGCGCGCGAAGCGTGTGCGCCGCCGGAAACAGGAAGTGACGTCACTTCCGGCGACGTCACTTCCGGCGACGTCATACCACCGCCGGAAACAGGAAGTGACATCACTTCCTGTGACATCATTTCCCCCGCGCCACCTGCCGGAAACGGGAAGTGACATCACTTCCTGTGACATCATTTCCCCCGCGCCACCTGCCGGAAGCAGGAAGTGACATCACTTCCTGTGACATCATTTCCCCCAAATGGCATCATTTCCCCCAAATGCCACTGCCGGAAACAGGAAGTGACTTCACAGCACTTCCTGTGACGTCCCCAAAAATCCCCCAAATATCACCGCCGGAAACAATTTTGTTCTCAAATCCTGTATATACTTCATCAGTATATGGGATAAGGCACTTTCTCAACTGTGCTGCATAATGCAGCCTATTTATTTTGTCCTGTTGGCTCTGTTGGCTCTATCTGCGCCACCTTCATCACTTTCGGGGTGTGGATCCCCCAGTGGGGTGGGCTCCCGACTCCCTCCGCCGGCTGTTTCTGATAGCCCTGCGCCCCCTCTTTCATTTGATATGTGTCCCGTGCGGGTGCCACCCTCCTGCCGGGAGATGCCGCAAAATGAGCCCCCTTGAGGCTTATGGCGGCAGGGCTCGGGGGAAGCAAGCTAGACTGCTGTTCTTTTGAGGGGTTATAGAGTGTTTCGAGCCCCTCCCTGTGGCATTGGTCCCATCGTCGTGGGACCCAGGGGGCCGGCGCAGCAGCCTGCCGAAGCAGCCTGTCACTAATAACACAGGTCGAGATGCGGAAGTGACTGACAGGCTGCTTCAGCGGGCCGCTGCGCCGGCCCCCTGGGTCCCACAACGATGGGACCGATGCCACAGGGAGGGGCTCGAAACACTCTATAACCCCTCAAAAGAACAGCAGTCTAGCTTGCTTCCCCCGAGCCCTGCCGCCATAAGCCTCAAGGGGGCTCATTTTGCGGCATCTCCCGGCAGGAGGGTGGCACCCGCACGGGACACATATCAAATGAAAGAGGGGGCGCAGGGCTATCAGAAACAGCCGGCAGAGGGAGTCGGGAGCCCACCCCACTGGGGGATCCACACCCCGAAAGTGATGAAGGTGGCGCAGATAGAGCCAACAGAGCCAACAGGACAAAATAAATAGGCTGCATTATGCAGCACAGTTGAGAAAGTGCCTTATCACATATACTGATGAAGTAAATACAGGATCTGAGAACAAAATTGCACCAGAAGACACAAACACAAAGCTCCCTTACACTGAATCAGTGCTTGGGTCCACCAAAGTCAGTATTGTCCACTCCAGTCACAAACACAAAGCTCCCTTACACTGAATCAGTGCTTGGGTCCACCAAAGTCAGTATTGTCACATAAGAACATAACAGAAGCCCTGTTGGATCAGGCCAGTGGCCCATCCAGTCCAACACTCTGCGTCACATAAGAACATAAGAGAAGCCCTGTTGGATCAGGCCAGTGGCCCATCCAGTCCAACACTCTGTGTCACATAAGAACATAACAGAAGCCCTGTTGGATCAGGCCAGTGGCCCATCCAGTCCAACACTCTGCGTCACATAAGAACATAAGAGAAGCCCTGTTGGATCAGGCCAGTGGCCCATCCAGTCCAACACTCTGCGTCACATAAGAACATAACAGAAGCCCTGTTGGATCAGGCCAGTGGCCCATCCAGTCCAACACTCTGCGTCACATAAGAACATAACAGAAGCCCTGTTGGATCAGGCCAGTGGCCCATCCAGTCCAACACTCTGCGTCACATAAGAACATAACAGAAGCCCTGTTGGATCAGGCCAGTGGCCCATCCAGTCCAACACTCTGCGTCACATAAGAACATAACAGAAGCCCTGTTGGATCAGGCCAGTGGCCCATCCAGTCCAACACTCTGCGTCACATAAGAACATAACAGAAGCCCTGTTGGATCAGGCCAGTGGCCCATCCAGTCCAACACTCTGCGTCACATAAGAACATAACAGAAGCCCTGTTGGATCAGGCCAGTGGCCCATCCAGTCCAACACTCTGCGTCACATAAGAACATAACAGAAGCCCTGTTGGATCAGGCCAGTGGCCCATCCAGTCCAACACTCTGTGTCACATAAGAGAAGCCCTGTTGCATCAGGCCAGTGGCCCCTCCAGTCCAACACTCTGCGCCACATAAGAACATAAGGAGGGAAGGAAGGGAGGAGGGAAGGGAGGAGGGAAGGGAATGGAAGGGAAGGGAAGGGAGAAGGGAAGGGAAGGGAAGGGAAGGAAGGAAGGAAGGAAGGAAGGAAGGAAGGAAGGAAGGAAGGAAGGAAGGAAGGAAGGAAGGGAGGGAAGGAAGAAAGAAAGGAAGGAAGGAAGGGAGGAGGGAGGGGAGGAGGGAGGGAAGGAAGGGAGGAGGGAAGGGAGGAGGGAAGGGAAGGGAAGGGAGGAGGGAAGGGAGGAGGGAAGGGAAGGGAAGGGAGGAAGGAAGGAAGGAAGGAAGGAAGGGAGGGAGGGAGGGAAGGGAGGGAAGGAAGAAAGAAAGAAAGAAAGGAAGGGAGGAGGGAGGGAGGGAAGGAAGGAAGGGAAGGGAGGGAGGGAAGGAAGGGAGGGAAGGAAGGGAGGAAGAAAGGGAAGAAGGGAAGAGGGAGGGAAGAAAGGAAGGCCGCCCCCCCCCCCCGCTTTCGGCCCCCTTACCTGCGGTGGCGGTCGGCGGCGAGTCGGGCGGCGCCGGCGGGTCGGGCGGCGGCGGCGAGTCCAGCGGCGGCGGCGAGGCCAGGGAGGCGTCGGAGAGGCCTTCCTTGGCCGGCGCTGGCCCAGGAAGGCCTTCCAGAGGCTCTGGAAGGCCTTCCCGGACCAGCGCCGGGTGCTCCGCGGCCTCCCCGCGGCCTCCGCTGGTCGCTGGGGGCCTTCCAGACACTCTGGAAGGCCCCCAGCGACCAGCGGAGGCCGCGGGGAGGCCTTCGCTGGCCGGCGCTGGCCCGGGAAGGCCTTCCAGAGGCTCTGGAAGGCCTTCCCGGACCAGCGCCGGGTGCTCCGCGGCCTCCCCGCGGCCTCCGCTGGTCGCTGGGGGCCTTCCAGACACTCTGGAAGGCCCCCAGCGACCAGCGGAGGCCGCGGGGAGGCCTTCGCTGGCCGGCGCTGGCCCGGGAAGGCCTTCCAGAGGCTCTGGAAGGCCTTCCCGGACCAGCGCCGGGTGCTCCGCGGCCTCCGCTGGTCGCTGGGGGCCTTCCAGACACTCTGGAAGGCCCCCAGCGACCAGCGGAGGCCGCGGGGAGGCCTTCGCTGGCCGGCGCTGGCCCGGGAAGGCCTTCCAGAGGCTCTGGAAGGCCTTCCCGGACCAGCGCCGGGTGCTCCGCGGCCTCCCCGCGGCCTCCGCTGGTCGCTGGGGGCCTTCCAGACACTCTGGAAGGCCCCCAGCGACCAGCGGAGGCCGCGGGGAGGCCTTCGCTGGCCGGCGCTGGCCCGGGAAGGCCTTCCAGAGGCTCTGGAAGGCCTTCCCGGACCAGCGCCGGGTGCTCCGCGGCCTCCCCGCGGCCTCCGCTGGTCGCTGGGGGCCTTCCAGACACTCTGGAAGGCCCCCAGCGACCAGCGGAGGCCGCGGAGAGGCCTCCCCCACCGCTGCCGGCCCCGCGCGCGGGCGGGGAAGGCGGGGAGTGAGGGAGGGAGCGTCCCTGCGCGTGCGCAGGGGCCCTGCGCAGGCGCAGGGACGCTCCCTCCCTCACTCCCCGCCTTCCCCGCCGGCGCCCGCGGCCCACCGGCTCCGGGGCTGGCTAAACCGGGACCTTTAATGGTCCCGGTATAGGCAGCCCGGGAGCCGGGATTGGGTGGCCAGAACCGGGAATGTCCCGGGAGACCGGGACGGTCTGGCCACCCTATATGTTAGTGGGGTTGACGATGGCTCTTAGGTGGGGTCCCCTGACTTAGGCATGGCTCATGGGCACTCTGGGCTTCTCTGCATTCTCGATTTTCTTGTTTGTGTTCCTGTTGCTTCAGGGCGAAGGGTTTATGCCACACATGTATTGCTCCCTCTACTGGTCAGATTGATATTACAGTGCCTTATGCCTGGCATATATCCCTGCAGATTTAAACAGGTTTTTATGCCTGACATAATTCGACATAGTAGTGAATGGACCACAAGAGGGAGCAGCACATATGTGGAATAGAAACACCCCCCCCCCAAAAGCAACAGGAGCACACACATGAGTAAAATAAGAAAAAAACATACACCACAATATAAGAACTTGGGGACACTCAATGAAATTGCTGAGCAGTTGGGTTAGAATGGATAAAACGAAGTCCTTCTTCACCTAAAGGGTGATTAACACATGGAATTCACTGCCACAGGAGGTGGTGGCAGCTACAAGCATAGATGATTTCAAGAGGGGATTGGATAAACATATGGAGCCAGAACGTCCATCACTGGCTGTTAGCCACAAGGTATAGATGGAACTCTCTTTCAGGGGCAGTGATGCTCTGTATTATTGATGCTGGGAAGGGGCAACAGTGGGAGGGCTTCTAGTGTCCTGGACCTCCTGATGGCACCTGGGGTTTTTTGGCCACTGTATAACAAGAGTGTTGGACTGGATGGGCCAATGGCATGATCCAACATGGCTTTTCTTATGCTCTTATGACAACCACTAAGTGTTTTTAGAAAGGGGGTAGAAGCTTTTGCTTAGCAATTGGCCACAGAACTGATTGGCTGTGCAGGTTTTTTTTTTTTATTAAAAAAAATGGCTTCAGTTGCAGTTGCTGCCTTGGCCCACTGCATAACTGAAGGCGTATGCCAGAAAACAGATTAAAATATGTTAATTTTAAAAGGTATCCTATTCAGCAATGCATCTGTCTGAAACGTTGTAGAGTTCCTATTAGAGTTATGCATAGTGCCTGAGACTTTGTGGCTGGCTCTGCCTGTTGCAGAAGCCATTTTGTAGTTAGGGTTTGTAGAATCTTTCGGGCTCAAGTGCCGTGTTCTACTGGAGAAAGTTTTTCTTCCAGACGTTTCGTGCTCAGCTGCGGAGAACAGCTGAGAACGAAACGTCTGGAAGAAAAACTTTCTCCTGTAGAACATGGCACTTGAGCCCGAAAGATTCTACAAACCCTAATGATGTTACCAGCCGTGAAAACCTGAAATCATTTTGTAGCTGCACCCAGCACCTTGTTCTGTAATTCCAAAGGTGCCCCCTGGCTCAAAAAAGGTTGGGGACCCCTACTCTTAGGCAGCCGTTCTTTAGCTGCAAGGCTGTAGTTGGAGAAGCAAATGTGGGGGTGTCTTGCGTATGGCCACAGGTAGTCTTGACCAGGGCTTTTTTTAATAGCAGGAACTCCTTTTATTAGGCCGCACACCCCTGATGCAGCCAATCCTCCTGGAGCTTATAGTAGGCCCTGTAATGAGCCCTCTAAGCTCTTGGAGGACTGGCTGCATCAGGGGTGTGTGGCCTAATATGCAAAGGAGCTCCCGCTACAAAATAAAAGCCCTGGTCTTGACTTTGCAAAGCCGGTGAAATGTTGTTTTTGAACTTCACTGTGTACGTTTTAATTGTAGGGTACGGTTCAACATCTAAAATGGATAGGCCTTTATCTAAAACGTATCCTCTGTTCTGCTCGGGCTCTAGGCAGGCCAGACGGCTCTTATGCTTGCAGTGAGCCACGGCAGGCAGGAGATGGTGGAAGCTCTGCTGGCTTGTGAAGCAGACATCAACCTCCAAGACGAGGAAGGCTCCACAGCCCTCATGTGTGCTTGTGAGCACGGGCGGGCAGGCACCGTGCGGCTTCTCCTCTCTCAGCCAACTTGCGATGCGTCCATCGTGGATAATGTAAGCCCTCCTTCCATAGACCTGGTCCATGTGGTTGCGTGTGGGTACAGGGTAGCCTTCGGTTGTATACGACTTCCAAGTTTCTAGTCCTCACTGCCAGCATGGTGTAGTGGTGGAAATATCAGATTAGGATCTGTAAATCCGGGCTTTTTGGCTAACTATTAGGAAGAGCTTCCTGGCAATTAGAGCGGTTCCCCCAGTGGAACAGGCTTCCTTGGTAGTGCGTGCAGAGGAGAGTGATGAAGATGGGCAGGGACCTGGAGACCAACCCTAGGAGGAAGGGCTGAGGGACTTGGGAATGTTCAGTCTGGAGAAGAGGAGGTGCAGAGGGGACATGATGGCTGTCTTTGAAGGGCTGTCCCTTAGAGGAGGGCAGGGAGCTGTTCATTTTTTAAAGAAAGATACATTTTTTAAATAAATAATTGATATTTCAGTTTCATAGTAAGTAAGTAAGTAAATTTGTATTTATACCCCGCCCTCCCCGCCAAGGCAGGCTCAGGGCAGCTTACAGAACATGATACGGAATCGTGATATCACAATAACAGATAAAATCAATCAACAATATAAATACAAATATAATTTTAAAAAGTTAAAACAATACAGTGGTGCTACAGTCTCTATTTATCCGGCAGCGTAATATTTATTCTGGTGGCTTCTTGGAAGAGGGCAGTTTTGCAGGCCCTGCGGAACTGATTGAGGTCCCGCAGGGCCTGCACCTCTTCCGGCAGCTGATTCCGCCATTGGGGCGCTTTTATAGAGAAGGCCAGCTCCCTGGTTGTTTTAAGTTTGGCCTCCTTAGGCCCAGGGATTTCCAAGAGATTTTGTGAACTGGAACGCAGTGCTCTTCGGGGAACATATATAGTTAGACAGATTAAAATATATAGACGACTATAGCATTATAAAAATAAAATTGAAAATTGAAACTTTAAAAACTATGAGCAAAATCTATAACATAGTTAGTATGGGTAGCCCATCACTTTTAATAAAATTGCATCGATTCAAAATATTTATGATTTCTAAAGGAGCTTGTACCCCATGCAGTTTGGTCTAATTTCTCTATTAAGGGTGACCACTTTATTATAAATTTAAGGTATTCCTGATATAGCTCTGCTCGGGAGATACCCACAGTGATCTTATCCATAACGTAGTGGTTCCAAATAATTGAGTACCGTTGAGTAATACTAGGGGAATCTGTAGATTTCCATTTTTGTGCTATACGTGTTTTGGTAGCAGTCAATAATATTAAAATCAAGTATTTCCGTAAGGGAGCTGTTCCCATTGGCAGCAGAGGATAGGATTCACACGAATGGGTTTAAATTAAGGGTGGGAAGGTACAAGCTGGATATTAGGAAGAACTGTTTTACAGGAAGAGCTGTTCAACAGAGGAGTCAGCTACCTCAGGAGCAGCGTTCCCTCTAAGCAGTCAGTGTGAGCTAGCTCAGATTTTTAGCCTCCGACTCACACATTTTTGTCTTAGAGGGCCTGTAAGACGACCCTCTTCCGGCTAGCTTACACCTAGCTTGAGAATTCAATGTAGCTTGCCAGATTTCTTCTTATATATATTTGGATTATTATTAATTTGTAAGGTTTTATCTGTTTTAAATGTTTAATTGTTTATATGTTTAAATATTGTTTAATTTTATGTCGGATCTATTGTTGGAAGCCGCCCTGAGCCACTTGTGGGAAGGGCGGGATATAAATTCTAAATAAATAAATAAAATAAATAAGCTCAGGAAGGATGACCCCCAGAGTGCACTAATTGATGCAGGAGCTCACAGCTTTAATGCCAGTTGCTCACAACTTTAATGCCAGTGGCTCACAAAGTAGAATTTTTGCTCACAAGACTGCAGCTTAGAGGGAACATCACTCAGGAGGCGGCGAGCTCCCCTTCACTGGCAGTCTTTACGCAGCAGCTGGACCAACACTTGTCAGGAATTTTGTAGGCTGATCCTGCATTGAGTAGGGATTGGACTGGCTGGCCTGTATGACCCCTTCCAGCTCTGTGGTTCTATAAGGCAGTGGGCCTTTGGAAGTTCTCAAGAAGAGGCTGGATGGACATTTGACAGCAATGCTGATTCTGTGAATTTAGGCAGATCATGAGAGGGAGGGCAGGAAGGGGTGAGGCAGAGCTTGCTGCTTCTGGCCCTTTCTTACATGCCCAGGGTAATGTCAGTGGCTGCTTAGAGTCAGGAAGGAATTTTTCTCCAGGTTTCTTGCCTTCTTCTGGGCAACCCCTGCTGTTTTTACTCATGCCATGGAACAGGGGTGGCCGAACTTGCTTAATGTAAAACCCACATAGAATAAGCATCAGATGTTTGAGAGCCTCAAAGAAGGAAGGGAGACAAATAGATTGGGGGGGAGCTGGAAAGAAAGCAACTTTAACTATAAACGCGTTCTCCATTTAAACATTTAAAGAGAGAACTGCCTTTTCCAAGCCGGCCGACGGGGCAGTGGGGGTTTCGAGAGCCACACAGTATGTGAAAGAGCCACATGTGGCTCCCGAGTCACAGTTTGGCCACCTCTGCCATGGAAGCTTGCTAGGTGACACTCTTAGCCAAGCCTACCTCACAAGGTTGTTGTAAGGATTAAGCAGAGGAAAGGAGAATGGTGTAAGCTGCTTTGGTTCCCCATAGGGTGTGAAAGACAGGATATAAATAAATGAAATAAAATGTTCACTTTTTAAAAAATTGCTATTTTGATACTGAGCTTGCTTCCGGTGCATTGCTTACCACTCGCCCAGACTTCCAGCTCCGAGATGCAAAAAGATTCAGCAGATGCAACAGCAACCAAGTATTAGGCCGAGCCTAATATTGATGTTATGTTTTCACAGGACGGCAATGATGCAGTTTCCATAGCTCTGGAGGCGGGACACCGTGAGATAGCAGCATTGATATCCACTCACCTCACGCAAGTGGCAGCTCATTCATCTGTGAGTTAAATATTTTTTGGGTATCTTTTTGTATTTTAGGTGTGTGTGTCTCTGACCCCCTACTGGGGGCCTGGAGGATATTCAGAGAGGTGGCTGAAAGCCTGCCTCTGTCCCCTCGACCGGGTATTTCAAGGACAGTCTCCCATCTAAATACTAACTTCTGAGATCTGATGAGACCGGGCTTGCCTGGGCTATCCAAGTCAGGGCACCTGGGGGTAAATCTCATTCTGAGTTTTTCACCGGAATCCAGTGCTGAGGAACAAGGCACAGGGTCTCCCAGTGAACACTAGGGTTGCCAACTCTGGGTCTGCCAGTGCCTGGAGATTTGAAGATGATATTGGATTTATACTCTGCCTTTCACTATGAATCTCAGACCGGCTTACAATCTCCTTTCCCTTCCTCCCCCACAGCAGACACCCTGGGAGGTGGGTGGAGCTGAGAGAGCTCTCACAGCAGCTGCCCTTTCAAGGACAGAGTCTAAGAGCAGCTCACAATCTCCTTTCCCTTCCTTCCCCACAACAGACACCCTGTGAGGTGGGTGGGGCTGAGAGAGCTCTCACAGCAGCTGCCCTTTCAAGGACAGAGTCTCAGAGCAGCTCACAATCTCCTTTCCCTTCCTTCCCCACAACAGACACCCTGTGAGGTGGGTGGGGCTGAGAGAGCTCTCACAGCAGCTGCCCTTTCAAGGACAGAGTCTCAGAGCGGCTCACAATCTCCTTTACCTTCCTCCCCCACAGCAGACACCCTGGGAGGTGGGTGGAGCTGAGAGGGCTCTCACAGCAGCTGCCCTTTCAAGGACAGAGTCTCAGAGCAGCTCACAATCTCCTTTCCCTTCCTTCCCCACAACACACACCCTGTGAGGTGGGTGGGGCTGAGAGAGCTCTCCCAGAAGCTGCCCTTTCAAGGACAACTTCTATGAGAGCTATGGCTGACCCAAGACCATTCCAGCAGGTGCAAGTGGAGGAGTGGGGAATCAAACCCGGTTCTCCCAGATTAGAGTCCATGCACTTAACCACTACACCAAACTGACTTTGAAGGTGGAGTCTGGGAAAGCCCAGTTAAGGAAAGGGAGAGGTTTTGATGGGGTATAATGTTAATCAGTCCACCTTCCAAAGCAGTCAGTGTTTTTAAAATAAAAAATAAATGAGTGAATCTAGATATTTAATTCCAGATCTCTAGCCCCCATCTGAGGCAACCCTAACATTATTTGAAAATATCTGTTCCGCATAGGATTTTATCTGCTTTTTGAAAAATCTGATGCCTCGGCCTATTGCAATCCATACCCATGACCGTTCCAAGCAGTTTGCATGCATATTTTTTTTTAAAAAAACCACCTTTTGATTTAAAAATCACTTTGAACTTTCAAAGAAAACCTTTCTGCTCCACGTAGTCTGAGAGTAAAAATAGCTAGTGGTGGATTTTTTGGATCAATGCAAGGATTGCCACAGAATCCTGTTGTTGCTTTTAAGTTTGGGGGTGGGAAAGCTGCTACGATCATAATGGCTGCAAATAAGAAACTTGAACAAAGGTGCCTCTTGAAATGCAGACGGGGGGGGGGGGGAGGTTGTGCTTGTATCCATAGCTGTCAGATTATCTGTGCACAAAAAGGGTGTCAATTTGTCCTTGCAATACTTGCCAAGTTGGGTTTCCCTCCTTTAAAAGCCATCCATCTGCGTGACTGAACCCTTGAGGGGGGTTGTCCTAAATTCGGGCTCTGCTGCTGGCCACTCAAGATAAGAGCAGCAGATGAAGATATTGGATTTATACCCCGCCCTCCACTCAAAAGAGTCTCAGAGTGGCTCACAATCTCCTTTCCCTTCCTCCCCCACAACAGACACCCTGTGAGGTGGGTGGGGCTGGAGAGGGCTTTCACAGCAGCTGCCCTTTCAAGGACAACCTCTGCCAGAGCTATGGCTGACCCAAGGCCATGCCAGCAGGTGCAAGTGCAGGAGTGGGGAATCAAACCCGGTTCTCCCAGATAAGAGTCCGCACACTTAACCACTACATCAAACTGGCTCTCCATGTGCATTAACATCAAATGCACATGGCCACCTTTATGGGTACTGTACTGAGCATGCTGGCCGCATATCTTCTTCTCTAACTCCCAAATAGTCGTTTTAATCCCGTCCAGGTTCCTAAAAGCAGTAGTGTGGTTGATGGGTTTGAACCTCTTTGGATCCACTGGAATAGGGGTGAAGAAAAGATGTCCCTCTTGCATACTTTGCTTTCAGTCAGTCATTATTGTGGGGCCACAGAACAGAAAGCGGCCCAGGGCTTGTTTTGTAGCAGGAACTCCTTTGCATATTAGGTCACACACCTGATGCAGCTGATCCTGCTTACTTTAAGCTCTTGGGGGATTGGCTATGTCAGGGGTGTGTGGCCTAATACTCAAAGGAGTTCCTGCTACAAAAAAAAGTCCTGGATCCTACAACTCCCTGTTTCTGCCCAAGTGGATTTTTGTGGCAGGCAAAAGCTCTTGTCATAATGCATTTGGGGAGATGCACTGTCAGCAGCCGTTTTTCTTTGTCCACAGGAGCAGAATGGCAAGAAGAGCTCTAGGCCACTCTAGAACCCGGATTGCACAACCCACTGACCAGCAAGAAGAAGAAGATAGAAGAAGATATTGGATTTATATCCCGCCCTCCACTCCGAAGTGTCTCAGAGCGGCTCACAATCTCCTTTACCTTCCTCCCCCACAACAAACACCCTGTGAGGTGGGTGGGGCTGGAGAGGGCTCTCACAGCAGCTGCCTTTTCAAGGACAACTTCTGCCAGAGCTATGGCTGACCCAAGGCCATGCTAGCAGGTGCAAGTGGAGGAGTGGGGAGCAAACCCGGTTCTCCCAGATAAAGAGTCCGCACACTTAACCACTACACCAAACTGGCTCACCAAACTTGACTAGCAGCAAGTAATTCTACAGGCCGCTCCCATCCTGCACTTCTGTTATCCTAGGTGTGTCTGGATCTACCTTGGACTACTTAAGGGACCACGCTTAACAGGGAATTCCAGGCTTGTGCTGTGGAGACAGGCAATGGTAAACCACCTCTGAACAGCTCTTGCCTTGAAACCCCACCAGGGATCAAGTTGGCTGAGACTTCACAGCCAAAAAACCACCCCTTATTCTAAAGTAAGTTTATTCAGGGCGTCCTAAGATTCTCAATTTTGCCCATACCAATAAGTGCAATTTCTTAAGCTTAACGTGTTGGTGAGTTAATTCATTTGCAGAACTGAAGACATCGATTTTTCACTGCAGTGAGAGCTAGAAGCGTGTTCTGTACTACTCTAAGGAAAGGGAGGGTTCTGTCCTTCAAGTCCAACCCGTTGCCTTGCATGTATCATAGCTTCCTGCCCCCCATCTCACATGGGGGAGGTCACTCGACCCCTCCCTTTTTGCTTTTTTGACTAGCAGCATTCTTGCCTCAGGAAAGGGCAAGGCAGACACCTCCCTTCAGAAGTGAAGGACCTCATTTCTCACCCACAGCCTGTTCACTATAGTGTGTGGTTTTTATTCAGCCCAGGAGTTTTGCGCGCAACACTTCTTTTGTTTTAATGATGGTATTAAAATGTTATCTTGCCAAAATAAAAAGTGGGGGGGAAAAAAGACTTGTCTATCTGCTGAGATGCTGCAAGATACAGATGAAGAAAACCATAAAATAGTTGAGGTTTCTGAGAACTCCCATCAGGCACCCTGACCTGAATGGGCCACGCTAAGCTAGGTGGCCTGGGTGCTGGCTAGCACTGGATGGACCACCAAGGAATACAGAGGTCAGGACACAGAGTAAGGCAACAGCAAACTGCTTCTGTTAGTCTGAACTTGAAAACTCTAGGCTCGCCATAAATCAGCTTGACGGCAAGAATTAAATGACACTTGTACAGGTGGTTTTTGACATATCTTAAGCAGGAGCTCCAAGAAGATTTACTAAGCTCTGCATATTCTTGCCATCAAGCTGAAATGGAACCTGACAACAGCAATTAGAAAAATAAAATAATAAACGTGCAAAAAAGAACTGCGAACGTTCCTGTAAAATAAGCAACTGCCAAAAAATGCTTTTGATATTTTAAGCAACATAAAATAGAGCCCTGGGTATATACTGGCTGTTCCCTGAAATTCTTTTCGTTATCCCGTCTTCTGCTAGGGCTGGAGTACCAGGCAGTAGCTCAACTGGCTTAGAGATGCCTAACCCCCTCCCCACATGCTGTACATATTCCAACATAGTCCATGTCAGTTATCCCTTCACCAAAGCATTTTGCAGTGGCAAAAGAAGGTACGCCTCCAGCAGATAAAGCACAGGGGGAGGGGTGTTGGGCAACAGCCTACAGTTGGTTGGAGCAAGGAAGGGAGTCAAGCTGAATGGACACATTAACACCTTATGGCAGTTTAGGAGTAAACTGGAACCGTCTCCAGGTAATTTCCTGCTGGTATAGTACTTTTCTCCAATTCTGAATTTTTTAGTCATGGGAGCGCAAGCGAGGCATGTTTTCAATATATTACAATTCTAGGTGATTATACTCAAATTTCACAAGTTATGAAGATTTGTAAGCCACTTTGAGTCCTGGGTTTCAGAAAAAGGGAAGCGGGCCTCGAGAGCTGCATGTCAGCAGGTATCTGGGAAAGGGGGGGGAACCCTACAGAAAAGAAGATTTATAGCCTGCCCTTCTCTCTGAATCAGAGTGGCTTACAATCTGCTTTATCATCTTTCCCCACAACAGACACTGTGAGGTGGGTGGGGCTGAGAGAACTCTCACAGCAGCTGCCCTTTCAAGGACAACTCCTATGAGAGCTATGGCTGACCCAAGGCCATTCCAGCAGCTGCAAGTGGAGGAGTGGGGAATCACATCCAGTTCTCCCAGATAAGAGTCCGCGCACTTAACCACCACATCGAGCTGCAGGATAAGGAACCTGGGAAAAGGTTCTGTAAACACGCAAGCACACGCTTCCCACACACTGCCTTCACCTCCCACCCAGTGTTTGCCTGCCATTTGTCCACTGCTTCTTGAAAACCACAAATTACAATGCAAAAGCAATGGGGGGGACATAGAAACTTTATTCAGTTCTTTTCCAGAGTCAATTTTACCCAGCAGTTTTCAGCCAGAAGGCACAACAGGCCATTCGCAAGGATTCAGGTGCTACCTGAAGGGTAAAAAAAAATAATAAAAAATTAAACATGTGAAAACGGAAGTTTACCTGCTGTCCTCAAAGCTGCAGAAAGGCAAAACTGAACCTCTTTCAGAGGGACAGTTTTCAGGAGAGGAGTGGAGAAGCCAGCTACACACTTACCGGAGTGGAGGATATGGCAAGCAGGGATGGATCAGCGTAAGCGGCGAGCCTCTCGCTCGGATTCCAGCAGCGTCAGCACGTCTCCTTCCCGGACTGGGCCTTTCACATTGCGGATGATGGAGCGGCTGGTGTCATCCATGAATTCCACCCGAACCTGCAGAAGGAAAAGGAGAAGAAAAGACAGGATGAAGTCTAGTTCTCAGCCCACTAGTATGGGACATTTTTGCAGGAGCTGGGTTAGTGGTTAGGAGGAGGGGTGCAAGGATTAACCCAGCTGGAATGAAGTTTCCCCTTAAGCACGAGCAAAGTGATATCCTCCTTCACTCTCTTTATGGGGCAGTTAGCTGGCAGAGGAGGGAGTCAGAGGTACCCACCACCCTGACAGGTGATAATCCAGCTGGGAGACTTTTTCCTGGTAAGATGCTCTCCTTCCCATTTTGTTCCTTGAAAGCCGTGAGAAAAGACAGGGCAAGAGCCTGCCACACTAGGGTTTTATTGTAAAATAGCCAGTGGCGGTAGCAATAGCAGCCCTATAAGATATAGGTTGTATCGGACAGGAAACCGTGTCAAGAAGGAAGAGGCTTTGAACATGATAGAAAAGCGGGATGCAAGTTAAAAATAAAAAGGTCAAGGTAATCCCTATGCTAGCTCCAGTTGTTTGACTCTGGGGTGACATCGCATCACGTTTTCATGGCAGACTTTTTACAGGGTTGTCTGCTATTGCCTTCCCCAGTCATTTACACTTTACCCCCAAGCAAGCACTTTGTACCACGGAGCTCTTGTAAGTTAAAAATAAATATAGTTAAAAGAGTATGGCAATACCCTTCTATATGGAACCCTTGTACTATTCCCTTGCAGTCAAAGCTACAAGAAGGGTGTTGCATTTATGAGGGAAATGAAGACACGCCTGAGCATATATAACCCTTTCCCCCACAACAGGTTCAGGAAGCACCTTGTCTGCCGCTGTTGGCAAACGCAAATCATATAACCTCATAACACCACAATTAACAACACACTGAAGTGCTTGATTAGAAAGATCAGGCAGCATTTTTAAAGCCCCAAAAAATTTCAGCGCAGGTACACCAAAAGTGACCGATTCAGATATACTTGTGAAAAACAAAGTCTCCTTTCCCACACCCAGGCAGGTTTCAATACTCAAATTAAAATCAACTTAATCAAGAGGAACATACTATTAAGAAAGCAATAATTATGTGATAGTTTCAAACCTTATGCAGAAAGAGATTTTTAATAAGAAGATATTGAAGATATTGGATTTATATCCCGCCCTCCACTCCGAAGAGTCTCAGAGCGGCTCACAATCTCCTTTATCTTCCTCCCCCACAACAGACACCCTGTGAGGTGGGTGGGGCTGGAGAGGGCTCTCACAGCAGCTGCCCTTTCAAGGACAACCTCTGCCAGAGCTCTGGCTGACCCAAGGCCATTCCAGCAGGTGCAAGTGGAGGAGTGGGGAATCAAACCCAGTTCTCCCAGATAAGAGTCCGCACACTTAACCACTACACCAAACTGGCTCTAAAGTGGATGGTTAAAACACAGGTATCTCATACTTTTTATTATATGAAGCCCCATGGCGCAGAGTGGTAAAGCTGCAGTACTGCAGCCTGAACTCTGGTCACGACCTGAATTCGATCCCAGTGAAGCTGGTTGATTCAGCCTTCCATCCTTCCGAGGTTGGTAAAATGAGTACCCAGCTTGCTGCGGGGAAGTGTAGATGACCGAGGAAGGCAATGGCAAACCACCCCGTGAAAAGTCTGCCGTGAAAACGTCGTGAAAGCAATGTCACCCTGGAAATGACTGGTGATTGCACAGGAGACTACCTTTACTAATTTCACAACAGCTGCTAAGGAAAACGTTGGCAGAAGTAAATTATGTTTTTAATATTCATTTGAACTGTTTCAACCACAATGATCCAATTTACCATGCAGGACACTCTGGCATTGGGATAAATTTGTCAAGTTTCCCTGAAGACATATGTGATATATAGAAGTAAACTGCCATGACAACAGAATTTTGATTGCATTTTTGTAGACCACTATTCCATGGGGAGGGAGAGTGGCCATCAGTAAAGCATGAATGTTCATCTAGCTGGAGATTCATATAGTGTCCAGATCACATAATGTGATGGTATTGCTTTGATGATACCAAGCCACTGTGCCCGGTAAGACCTCATCTGGAGTACTGTGTTCAGTTTTGGGCACCACATTTTAAGAAGGATATAGGCAAGCTGGAACGGGTCCAGCGGAGGGCAACGAAGATGGTGAGGGGTCTGGAGACCAAGTCCTATGAGGAAAGGTTGAAGGAGCTGGGGATGTTTAGCCTGGAGAGGAGGCAGCTGAGAGGTGATATGATCACCATCTTCAAGTACTTGAAGGGCTGTCATATAGAGGATGGTGTGGAATTGTTTTCTGTGGCCCCAGAAGGTAGGACCAGAACCAGTGGGTTGAAATTAAATCAAAAGAGTTTCCGGCTCAATATTAGGAAGAATTTCCTGACCGTTAGAGCAATTCTTCAGTGGAACAGGCTTTCTTGGGAGGTGGTGGGCTCTCCTTCCTTGGAGGTTTTTAAACAGAGGCTAGGTATTGGTGGGTTTCCTGCACTGTGCAGGGGGTTGGACTAGATGACCCTGGAGGTCCCTTCCAACTCTGATTCGGCCTGCTCTAGCAGGGCTGTTTACATGAAAAAATGTGAGAGGGGATGTATCAAAATCAGGATAACTAAACAGAATCTCCATGTTCAGAGGCAGCAAAGCAGAGCACCCGATGGCACAGAAAAGCACCAACAGAACCAGGATGCTGGTCTACAATTCAGGGGTGTCAAACTCATTTATTATGAGGGCCAGATCTGACAAATTATTACTATTATTGATCTGATGAATCACTTCATCCCAGCTAATGCTGGGCTCTAGGCAATCTACAACAATAAAAATATAATAGTCAATAAAACCCATTAATTAAAAACAAATCACAAACCTCAATGACATCTGTTATAAAGTGCTACCAATTTCTGCTTTCTAGATGCTACATTGGGAGCAGGGGACCTTGCTTAATGGGGGGAAGGAGGAGGATGCCAGCCCAGCAACCTTCCTCAAGCATAAACCCAGCAGAACACCTCTGCTTTACAGACTCTGCGAAACTGTAAGAGATCCCACAGGGCCATCGCATCTTCAGGTAGAGCATTTCACTGTGCTCAAACTCACTGAGGACAGCTGGACCTCTTTAGGGCCAGGGATCACCAGCAGATTTTGACCAGTGGAGCGTAATGCTCTTCTAGAGGTGTAGTGGAGGAGGCGGTCTTGTAGATATGTCAGTCCCAGACCACTCAAAGCCTTAAAGGGCATAACCAAAACCTTGAATCTGATTTGAAATTCAACTGGAAGCCAGTGTGGCTGGCGCAGCACAGATAGAATATGTGGCATTCCCGTCAGGACTTGTGCCGCTACAATCTGGAGTTTCTGGGTCAAAGTCAAGGGGAGGTCAGTGTAGACCGAGTTACAGTAGTCTAACCCGGAGAGGAGCCAGTTGCCTGGCTTGGCATAGATGAAAGAATGCCTCTTTGGCGATATGAGTGACCTGGGCCTCCACTGAAAGAGAGGCATCCAGGGTCACTTCCAGGCTCTTGGCGGTTGGCGCTGGTGTTAATAGTGCCCTGTCAAGAGCTGGCAATCTGCACTCCAACTACAGCCCCCCCCCCCTGTGACAGAACTGCCATCTTTGAGAGGTACAGTTTTAATCTACTCTTCTTTAGCCAGCCCACCATGGCCTCCAAACCCTTAGCCAAGGATAAGACCTTGTTGGGCCAGACCATGTGTGTTTCATAAAATGTAAGGCCGGGTAGCAGAGATATAAACTTTATAAAGGACGCAAACACAATTAAATTTTTTTAACTGACCTCAGGGTCTCCTCCAGCACTTTCCCCACCAAATTCAATGGGTCCATCTAAGCAATGAGCAGATATCCCAACAGAAATGCCAAGTAGGGCAAGAAGCAATTATGCCCTCTATCACCTACAATTCAAATACAGCTACCTTTGGCAGGCTTCAGCTTACTGCCATCTGCTGAGATAGCCAATTAGTGGTTAGAGTCATACTAGGAGATCTTACTATTTTTACAATCAAACTAAACAACAAACCCTCATTCCAGATAAAAACAAAGAATTAGTTATCATGTAGTTTAATGACAGCTGCCAGAAATTTCACCGCACTGAGAAGCTTCTTTATCTTTATTTCTGAGTCTCTGGAGTTACTGAGGGAGGAACATGAAACTGTCACTCAGGGGTTTTTTGTAGCAGGAACTCCTTTGCATATTAGGCCACACACCCCTGATGTAGCTAATCCTGCAGCTCTTTGTACAGGGCCTACTGTAAGCTCCAGGATGACTGGCTACATCAGGAGTATGTGGCCTAATATGCAAAGGAGTTCCTGCTACCCCCCCAAAAAGTACCCTACCCTTTTTCAAGTTGTTCAGTTGCACAGTAGAGTTTGACTCTTTGCAGCCCCATGGACAAAGTCATGCCAGGCCCTCCTGTCTTCCACCCTCCTCTGAAGTCTGCTCAAATTCATGTGAGTTACATCAGTAACGCTGTCCAGCCATCTCATCTTTTGCTGTCCCCTTCTTTTGCCTTCTGTCTTTCCCAGCATCAGGATCTTATCTAGTGAGTGCTCCCTTCCCATTTGGTGGCCAAAGTATTTGAGCTTCAGCATCTGGCCTTACAGGGAACAGTCAGGGTTGATTTCCCTTAGGATGGACTGATTTGATTTTCTTGCAGTCCAAGGGACTCTCAAGAGTCTTCTCCTGCACCACAGCCTTTTCCAAGTAAGAGCGCCCAAGTCTTAGTTGCCAAAACCCCATCCCTTAGGGTTGCCAGCTCCAAATCGGAACTCGAGGGTTTTTTTTTGGGGGGGGGGGGGTGGAGTCTGGGGAAGACAAATAGTAAGGTACCAAGCCACTTAGAGTCCACTTCCAGAGCATCCATTTCTCCAAAGGCACTGATCTCTGCAGTCTGCAAATGAGCCGTAATTCCAGAGGAACCCAAGGCAACCCTTCCACCCCCCAAAATTAGACAAAATTTCAAAAGAAGCGGTGGAAGAAGCCCAGCAGCTTTCCTTCCCCTGCGGCCAGAGATCAGCAAGGGAGACTGATGTCTGCGCCCCCTTTCCTCTTCACTGGGCCCGAACCTGAGCCCCAGAACCTGCTCCCCCCTTCCCCCGGGGCTCACCTGCGTGCACTGGCCTTGGGAGCCGGTGCGGCCGAGCACTTTGGTCACTCGGGCCAGCTTGATGGGCTGCACGCGGCTCGTGTCCATGGCGGAGGCGACTGGAGAGGTCACGTGGTTCCACTTCACGCCCTATATAGGAGAGGCTCTCGCGAGACTTCCCGGCAGGCCCCGCGCTCGCGGCCGTTCTTCCCTTCCTCCCAGCATCCTCCCGCTTTTCTTCGTCAAATGTGAATTTTGTGGAGCACTTATTTTTTTGATTTTTTTACTCTTTTTTTGCTCCCTGTTTACCGCCATTTAGGCTCCCCTGGAGTTGTTGTCCTCATTATGTTGCCATCTCTCTCCTTTCATAGTTTTATAATTTGTTATAATTATTTCGACAAAACGATTTCATTTGAAATGACCTCGCCCTCGCCCCGTAGTAGGGTTTTCGCACTTTCCCAACACCCCCTGCGCGATTCGAAGGAGGCTCGCGCCTTCTCCCGTCATGCCGCGGAACAACGAACCTTCTGACAGGTCTTCCAATTCCCATCATGCTCTGCGCGAAACTGGACACCGCGCCCCCCCCCCCCGATGCTGTGCGCTATAATATATGCTTTCGACCTTCCTCCAAGCGCTCCCGACGCTTCAGCGGCTCTGCTCCTCTCTCTTCCGCGGCCTTCTTCCCAGCATCCCTTGCACTCATTTGTGTTCTACCCCTTCTTCCCGGCATACCCCGCGGTCTTCAATACCCTTGACAAATGACGCCAAGATGGCGACTGCTACTAGTATCATACAGCGGGTTCGCAACTGGTTGTCGGGGGTAAGAACCGCGGTTTCCCTCGAACCCCTCTGTGCCCAGCGGGAATAATTACTTGAAAATATAAGCTATGCAGATGGAGCTACTAGTGTCTGAAAGGGGCTACTTATCATAAGATTAGCCTTTTCCCCGACCTTGCAAGGACCTCTGGGAGTTGTAGTTCCGTGAAAGCTTGTCGTGGACCGGCTGGTTCTCAGAGGCGTGTGTTTTGGTTTTGTTGTTAATTTCTGTTCGTCTTGTATATCTGGTTGATTTACTTTTTTATTTGTAAAAAAGCGGGGCATGACTTTTAAAATGAATACCTATTTTGTCTTTTTAAAGCTAAAAATAACGCCGGTGGAAGTTATCTGCGAGATTCTCCCCCCCCAAAAGGACATTCATGTAAAACATTTTTTTTTTTTAGGATACGGAGTGGCAGACAGCATAACACCATTAACTGAATTATTCACATCCATTCACTGAAAGTAAGGAAAGAGGCAGCCTCCCAGGTTCTCTTATAGCAGGGGTGGCCAAACCTGCTTAATGCAAGAGCCACATAGAATAAATGTCCGATGGTTGAGAGCTGCCAGACATGTACGCCAGATGGTTGAGAGCTGGGAGGGAAGGAAGGCAAACAGATGAGGGAGGGAGGATAGGTAGAAAGAAAGCAATTTTAACTCTGAACATATGAACACATGAAGCTGCCTTATACTGAATCAGACCTTTGGTCCATCAAAGTCAGTATTGTCTTATTAGACTGGCAGCGGCTCTCCAGGGTCTCAAGCTGAGGTTTTTTCACACCTATTTGCCTGGACCCTTTTTTGGAGATGCCAGGGATTGAACCTGGGACCTTCTGCTTCCCAAGCAGATGCTCTACCACTGAGCCACCATCCCTCCCCAACTCTGAATGCATTCTCCAAGCTGCCAGTTGGTTTGGCTTGATGAAGTGATTTAAAGAGACAAATGCCTCCTCCAACAGGGCGGTGGGGGCTTCGAGAGCCACACAATATGCATGAAAGAGCCACATGTGACCCTGAGCCACAGTTTGGCCACCCCTGTCTTATAGTATTTCCCAGTGGTTTAATAACAACAGGAGACCATAGCAAGTATTGCAGACATATCCCCAGAAGGCCTTATGTGGTTATTGAGAGATACTGATCTAGTCCTGTGACACACTTATAGATGCAATGTGTATTTTCAGTGGGTTCACTGACAGGTATCCTGTTATCAGTTTGAGTTTCCCAGCTTTGTGAATGTGACGTAAATTGCCTGAAGGTGGCAGCCTTGCCATGAGCCCCTCCTCCTCTGTCTTTTTTTGTTTCCTTTAAACAGCGAAACTTGCAAGCCAAACTGCAGCTACGCTACACAGAGATCTCTAAGCGGTAAGTTCCCTTGAGCTTAGGGTTGGCATCAGTTGCTCGATTCTCAAAAGCACTTGTATCTTTTGTGTGAAAAAGAAGATTGGATTTGAGAGAGGCTTAGAGAAACTTATGGAGGAGGAGAGATCTATTGGCAGCCATTGACCATAATTTAAGTAAAGAGGAAGCTCCATTTTTGGGGAAAATGTACCACTGAATGCTAATTGTCTTTGGATTCTCTTTGTGTGCTCCCCCAAAGCATTGTTATAGGGGGTACTATAAGGTGCCATTTTAGGTAGGGTTTCCAACCTCCAGATGGTGACTGGAGATCCCCTGGGTTTACTACTGATCTCCAGAGATCAGTTCACCTGGAGAAAATGGCTACTTTGGAAGCTGGACTGTATGGCATTATACCCTATTGAAGTTCCTCCCCTCCCAAAACCCCACCCTCCTCAGGCTCCACTCCCCAAATCTCCAGGTATTTCCCAACCTAGAGCTGGCAACCCAACGTACCAACCTGAGTCTGATCCAAAAGGCTAATTTACATGGGTTATCAATTATCTAATCCAGAGGTGGCCAACAGTAGCTCTTCAATGGTAGCTCTCCAATGGTAGCATGGCCAATGGCTGGGGCTGATGGGAGTTGTAGGCAAAAAACATCTGGAGAGCTACCGTTGGCCACCCCTGATAATCCATCATGATATCAAAAACTTTCACTGGGCAGTTCTGAGGATATAAATCTCCTTGTTCATGTCTCTGGAAATAGGCTAACTTTGCATGCTTCCAGATAAATAGGTGAGGTGGCAAGCTTCCTCTGGGCTTGTTGAAGGACCACAAGCGCTGCATTCGCAGATATAAGGCAACACAGAGCACTGTGATGGTTGATCTGACTGACATAGTACAGTTATTGCCTTGCTTGCAGCAAAGAAAAGATCCTTCCTGAATAACACCCAGGCTGACAGTGGCTAAGCAGGGCTGTCCTGTACTGTTCCCACCAGCAAGTGGTGTTCAGAGGTCAGCTGCCTTTGAATTAGGAGGTTCCATTTAGCCAATGTGGCTCACAGCCATCAACGGACCTCTTCTCCTATGAACTTTTCATTCCCTTTTGAAAACCATATATGCCCCACTGGCCAATGCCATATTTTGTGGCAGCCAGTTTACTCGGTTAATCCATGTTCAACACAGCTATTAACCATAATCAAACTTTGCAAGTATTTCCTCTTTAAACATTACAGAGATGACCGTCTGTGTGTGGCTGGTGTAAAATCAAGGCAACTGAAGGGGATCTAACCATTCAGCAGCGCCTTGTCAGAATGTCGGCACAAATGCTTCTTGCTTGGTCGACACCTCCCCCCTTCTCGTTTCTGCTTTGTGACCTTTCTGAACTTTCCATCCTCTAGGACTCAGCCCCCTCCAGTCCTTCCTGTTGGCCCCAGCCACAAGTTCGCCAACAATTATTACTGTACTCGAGACGGGCGCCGGCAAACTTTCCCTCCAGTTGTCATCGTCTCATCGCAGAAAATTTTGGCCCCAGGAGACCAAGTGGCCAACAGGTAATTTCCTGTTCCCTGGAACCACACAGCTCCTTTAATTGTGGCGATAAATCAGAGACAACCCTCCTTGTTTGATTCCAGAGGCATCAGGAAGTGGCCTCTCTTGTGCTGCCTGCACTAGGACAGCGTCTGGTCCGTTTCCTGAGCGGTTTTCTTACGACGACTGGCTGAATTTTATTGAGATATAAAAAGAGAGGAGAGCATGGAAAGAAACCTCAAGTAACAAAATTGTACGCTCTGTGCTTGTCATGATCTGTGCTGTGCTGAGACAGAGGCCTAGTGGGCCTGGGGAGCCTGGGTCTCAGTGGAAAGAGACAGCCTACAGTCCCCAGAATGCTTGGTGCTGGTTTCAGCCCATCAGCATCCAAGTAGGCTCTGAGGAGAACTGTTTAAAAACACTCTCTGGAGAAAAACGCTGTTCTTTCCTCCTAAGAGGTCGAGCAGGCAGGACAGCTGCTGTTAGGAGGAAGATCCTCACTCTGAGGGAGAGAGTGAGCAGCCTAACAGACTAGGAACAGTTAGGTTTTAGTCGCGTCAGGGACTTTATGTTTATTTTCCTTCACCCACATTACTATCGTTTTAAAGCACCTTATCTGTTCCCCTTTATTGATTTTCCTGTGTAACATAAACCTCTTTGTTACTCTGCCTGGTCTACACACCTGTGTTCTTGGCCAAAGGAAGGGATTGGAAGGGCTTGGGAGAGTACTCTGGGCCTTCCCAAGAGACCCTAATTCCAGAGTGGTGGCAGCGTCAGGTGGCACCCCCATCTGGGTCATGACAATGCTCTAAGACACTAGTCCTATATATTTATGCAAACAAATGAATAAACAACTTTACTTCACTTAACGAGGTCCCAATTGTGCTCTTCAATGTGGCAAAGCTCAACTAATTCAGAGAGGTGATACCCAGGACTCTGAATTAGTTGAGCTTTGCCACACGGAAGAGCACAATCGGGACCTCGCTAAGTGAAGTAAAGTTGTTAATGGAAAGGGGATAGTCCTTTTCTTATGAAGGGCTTTGACTCCTGAAACGCGGACTTATCCAGAAATCGTGTAATATTGTGACATATCCTGCTTAGACATTTAGAACTTTCTTGCATGAAAACGTTTCAGCAACCACTTTAAGATGGACTGTTTTTGTAACGGGCTCTACACCTTAAAGAACATTTTTGTGTGCTCCTATGATTGATTCTTTCTGGTGACATTTGGTTGTTTATTCATTTGTTTGCATAAATATATAGGATTAGCGTCTTAGAACATAGAGTGTACTATTTTGCTACTTTAATTTTATTGAGAGCAGATCTTTTAAGCATCTCTTCTCTTTCAGCAGTTCAAGCTTTCAAATTTTGACCCACTGTCACACCTCCAAAGGGTTTTGAAGATTGTGCCAAAAATAGCATATTTTGGGTTCCCCCCTCAAATTTGAAAACAGCAGCTGGGGGAGGATGTTAGGGGTGCAAACTAGATCAGAACGGGCGAGAGGTAGAGGTGCTAGACCTTTCCCCTGTGCCACTTACAGTATCCCCTTCCTCTGTACCACAGTTCCAATCCAATTTGCAACTGCCAACAGTAGTTTTTGGGTCAAGGGGGAAAAAACACAAATCCAAAATATCTGACTTGCTCACAGAGTTCTCATCTTGCTCTGTTGTGTCCCTTCAAACTTGCTTTTAAGGATTCAGTTAATTGGGGCGGAGGCCACTTCAGTGGGGGGTTTTTTGGGGGGTGGGGGGGAGCAGGAAGACGTCACATAAAATGCTGCTGCAGAATTTTCCCTTTCCAAATCTCCCTCTCACTTTGCCCAGGCTGGAATCTGCCGTGGAAGTAGCCGAGAAACGACCGGTGACGCCTGGCCCCGTGCCTCGGAAACTGGAGCTATCCAAAGACGAACCGTATCTGTGAATGAATTGGGATCGCGCAAGGATGGCGGTGATGCCGCTTGGCAGGATAACGGCTGCAGGTGTGATACTGTGTGGAAATATTTCAGGCTACGGGACGTCTGGTTTGTCTGGGGTGTAAGTGATTAAAGAGACTCAATCCTTAACATGGGCTGAATTTTTCTAATGCTGCCATCAGTGATTCATTGGATTCTGGGGAATGGATGTGAACGAGCTTCCACCATTTATATGGTACAGCGTCAGTTCTGCACAGAACACTTCTAAGAACATCAGAAAAGTCCGGCAGAGTCAGGCCACAAGTTCATCTAGCCCAATATCTTGTCTAACCCCGGCAGCCAGCCAAATGCTTCTGGGAAGCCTATAAGCAAAGTACCAAGAAAACAGCTCTCCTCTGCAGCATTCAGAGGTAGAATGCGTCCATTTGTTTATTTAAAATGTTTCTTAGCCACTTCTCTGCCTTGTGGAACTTGAGGTGGCTTACAATGTAAATACCTAAAGCACATAAAAGATCACAATTTAAAATCTCCAGTTAGGACTGCCAATAAGTACCACCTTAGATAAAACTGCCTCCTGAAGATCAAAAGTGACAGGGCCAGGCACACCTCCCTGGGGAGGCTGCTTGTTCATCGTGGGCTGCTGCAGAAAAGGCTCCCTCTTGTTTGGCCACCAGGCAAGCTTCTATAATTGAGGGGAGAATCAGGAAAGCCTCTCCCTATAATCTTAAATCACGGGCAGGGAGACATCTTTCGGAGCTGATCTAATCACCTTCTATGGCAGGGGTGGTGAAACGGCAGCTCTGGAGTCACATGTGGCTCTTTCAGGCATGTTGTGTGGCTCTCAAAGCCCCCACCATCCTTTCGGCCAGCTCGGAGAAGGCATTTCTCCCTTTAAATCACTTCTCCAAGCCAAACCAACCAGCAGCTTGGAGAATGCATTTAAAGTTGCTTTCTTTCCTCCTATCCCTCCCCCATCTATTTGGCTCCCTCCCTGCCTCCCTCCCTGTCTTGTGGCTCTCAAACATGTGATGTTCATGTCTTGCAATTCTCAAACATCTGTTGTTCATTCTATGTGGCTCTTGTGTTAAGCAAATTTGGCCATCCCTGTTCTACAGAAAACTAAATGATTTAATAGCTGTTGTTATATCCTCTGGAAGCGTGTTCCACAGTTTAATGGCAGAAGGTGTGATAGATATTTTTAGTCTGTCCTGAATCAATCACCCATCCACATAAGCATTCTGGGAGCAAGAAAAAGCTCTTTCTCTCCTTTGCCCCGTGCATCATGTCATAAATCTCTATTCAGGTCTCCTTCCTCCTCTCTTGTTGCTACATTGAAACACCTCAAATGCTTTGACCTTTCTCAAAAGGGAAGGTGTTGTAAGCCCTGAATTGTATAGCTTGCCCTTTTCCAGCTCTACAATACCTTTTCCTTGAGCAGGATAGAGCAAAACTGCACCCAGTAAGTCACCGTGATGGACGCATATCCAAACAGGTCTCTGCTCCAAAGAACAAACCATTTGGATTGGGGGGGGGGCAGGGGGAGGAAGCAAAGGAATCAAGAGCAGATGTGAGCAGATTCCACTTCGTATATTTCAGCTGGGAGTTAGAACTGAGGGGGCATGCTAAAGATAGACCCCTGACCTACAGCATGGCAAAGGCCAGGTGGACTGCAGCATTCAGATAAGCAACAAATGTCTTCTTGTTTTATAGTGTCAGTAACGACAGTTATAAAAACCAACTTATTCTGCAAGAAAGAAGTTAAAGGTTAACAAACTTGAGGCGAAAGATCTCAAAGTATGTGAGTTTTTCAGGCGCTTCAGAATTTGGAAACGTTCCAGAAACTTTTGCTATGCGAGTCAAACAGACTCACAGCATCTAGCTTCCAACCCAGTGGCACCTGTGAGACCAACAAGATTTGTGGGGATATGAGCTTTTGAGAGTCAAAAGTTCCCTTCATGAAAGACTCAAAGCCCATTGGCTTGACTTCTATTTAAGAATCAAAGCTCACAAAAGTCTACCAAATTGATTTTACTTTATAAATACTCAAATAAGGGATATTAGCTGTTTATCTCGTTACATATATTAAACCAATCTTCCACTATATTTTAATGTATTTTTTCTAATGGCAAACTAGAATGATGTTTATAATGTATATTACATTTTAAAAAGTAAATTAGGTGGACAGGAACACCTCTGGGAAAGACCTGTTCTCAGTTTAATGCAGACTTGCAAGCAACAGAGCAATTAACAGACTCCATTGATTTCTGTATGACACTCTTGCCATCATTCTCCCATTCTGACATCTATCTTTACTAGGAATAGTCACTTGGGGAAAAACTGATTGTGTCCAAATTGGCTTTGTATTCATTTGTTATGAAACTAATTCAACTGAATAGGAATTTCTTCTGAAGCACTACAGCCTTTGGAAGTTCATTTTCTGCACAAATGAAACTGTGGGACTGAAGGACAACAACTGGCCATTCTTGGGGCTGGATTATGTCTGAATTTGTTCTAGGGGGCGTCAAGGTCATTAAATAGACCTTTCATGATAACACCAGCTAATGAGTTTGAGCTGAATAAACCCTGGGAAAGAACTCAAGAGGAACTGAAGGTGTTCAGATCTCTGGAGAGGGAAGTTCAGAAGTGACACCGATTTTAATTTCAGTATTTAAAGTATTAATCATGGAGCTATTCTTTCTGATCTGATGTTCACAAAGATTTGTTTCTACCTCGCTGTAAGCTTATTACTTTGGTAGACTGGAGGCCTGGGCAATTTCATGGGATCATGTACAATGATGGTGGCCAAATTGTGGCTTGGGAGTCACATGTGACTGGCTCTTTCACACATATTGTGTAGATCTTGAAGCCCCCAACACCCTGCCGGCCAGCTTGGAGAAGGTATTTCTATCTTTAAATCACTTCTCCAAGCCAAGCCAGCTAGCGGCTTGGAGAATGCATTGAAGTTAAAGTTGCTTTTTCCCCATCTCTTCCTCCCTCCTCCATCTATTTGCCCTGCATGCTTGCTTCCTTCCTTCCTTCCTGTCTTGTGGCTCACAAACATCTGACTTTTATTCTTTGTGGCTCTTACGTTAAGCAAGTTTGGCCACTCCTGATGTAGGATATTAAAGTTCAGAACTATACCTGGGCCCAGTTCCAGCTCTCAAAAAAAATCTGTGAATTGTTTAAAAAATAATCACCATTCCCTTCCTAATCCCTTTCACGCTGGAAGAAATGTCAGGGCTTAGAATGAAAACCTCAAATCCTTCTGGTGGCCTGATTTCATAATAAGGATTAAGCCGGGGTGCAAAGAACTTGAAACACAACCCAAGGCTTGTTGACTCCACATGAATGTACAAACCCTGCTGGATCAGACGGAAGGCAGACTGAATCCAGCAGCCTTTTCCAGAGATGATGCCATGAAATCTGTGAGCAAGGTGTGGTTTTGGTCCATAGCTGCTGCTCATAATCAGTATGCTTCATTATTGTTCTATTTTTACACCTAAATTTTACACTTATGGTTATATTTTGATATTGGTTTTCAATATCTGGACTGTTTTGTGGTGGTTATGTACTGTAATAAAGCAGTGATGATGATACAGAGGTAGACTGCCTGTGAATACAGAAGTTCATGCAGCCAGCGTAATGGCCCCATCTTCCATGAATCTAATTCCCTTTTAAAGCAGTCTAAACCAGTGGCCATCACCTTATCTGATGGTGACGTGGTCTGTTTTTGAACAGGACTCGTTTTAGGTAAGTGTGCCTAGAATTGTTCACACACGATTGTGATCTGCTTTTTTATTCTCCACCCCCACCCCAAAAAAACCCATGTCACTGTTCTGGAGAAGGTACAGAAAGGGCAATTAACTATGCAGTCCCAGGGGACAGTATGCTCACCTGATGCCCGGTAACTCACAGTTCTTTAATCATGGTGTCAAGGGCATGCCAAGATGCCCCATAGTTTCCTTCTGTGCACCTACTTTTGGGGCTCATAGAATCGGACTCCCTGGTCCAATCTTTTCAAAACTTGGGCGACTTTTTGAGGAGAGGCACCAGATGCTATGCTGAAAATTTGGTGCCTCTACCTCACAAAACAGCCCCCCCCAGAGCCCCAGATAACCACAGATCAATTATCCATTATACCCTATGGGAATTGGTCTCCATAGGGAATAATGGAGTGCCCAGCAGCCATTTCCCTCCTACCCTCCCTCCCACTTTCTGATGACTCTGAAGTGGGGAGGAGGGCCTCCAAACTGGGGGATCCCCTGCCCCCACCTGGGAATTGTCAACCCTAATCTCAGTAGGGTTGCCAGCCCCGACTCCTGCAGAGTGTGGGGGGGCATACGGTTGCCAGCTCCAGGTTGGGAAACTCCTGCAGATTTGGGGGTGGAGCCTGGGGGGGACAGGGACCTCAGTGGGGTACAGCGCTACAGAGTCCCTCCTCCAAAGCAATCATTTAATCTGGGGGAATTGTTCTCTGGTGTCTGGAGGTGTGCTGTAATTCCAGGGGATCCCCAGATCTCAGCTGGAGGCTTACTTCTTAGAAGTAAATCTTACAATATTCAGTGGCATCTATTCTGCCATAGTCACGCACAGTAGGACTGCAGCATTATACAACAGCTGCCTTTTCTGTCTCGTCTGCTCACGACCTGCGTTCCATCCCATCGGAAGCTGGCTTCAAGTAGCTGGCTTCAGGTTGACTCAGCCTTCCATCCTTCAGAGTACATATAATGAGTACCCAGCTTGCTGGGAGGAAAGTGTAGATGACTGGGGAAGGCAATGGCAAACCACCCCGTAAAAAGTCTGCAGTAAAAACTTTGTGAAAGAAGCAACAGAAATGCAGTTCCTGCTGGGCTTTTTCTACAAAAAGCCCTATGTAAAGCATTGGTGACATTGGGGTGTGTGGCCTAATATGCAAATGAGTTCCTGCTGGGCATTTTCTACCAAAAAACCCGTGTGTGTATATACACACACATATATAGCAAGTAAATACATACTTAAAAATATAATTGTAAAGAAAATAATCAATTATACTTTGGGCTATCAGACGCAAGCGCCATGCAAGGGAAGCACCCCCACCCCTCAGCGCATTCGCCTCAACCTGTCCTCTCTCCTCCAGAAACTCACTTTCCCCCCAAAGAGTCGCTCTGCGCAAGCTCAAGGTCGTCAAACCAGAGACGAGAGTCAAGGTGTCCGTTGCCGTGACGTCACGCCTCGTGCGCATGCGTAAACTAGAGAAGTGTCCCACTCCTCCTGCACTGAAGTGGAGGCGCCAGATGAACTCCACGCATGCGGAGGTGTCAAGCGGCCGGGCAGCATGCAGCAGCTCTTTTTCCTTCCTTTCTTCTTAACGGTCCTGGGACGGCTCTGCGCTTGGGCCGCTGAGCCCGGTGAGTGAATTAGACAGCCGGCTTTGCAAAAGAGAGATGTTTTAGGCGCCGAATAGCTAGCTCGCCAGGTCCACGCCCCTCGGCTCCACCGATTGGTCTCTGCTCTAAGGCTCGTGCGTAGAACGGGCGCCAATTGGTTAGCTGTCTGCTCCTCATGGCCTGCTTTCTCACCGTGCGCGTGTTTCTGTGCCTTGTGGCAGCTAGACCCCGTTATTGGCCGCACGTGGGCCATCGCCCCCTCTTGGCTCCGCCTCCTCCGGAAGGAGGGTCTTTCTTTGGGTTGCCATGATGATGGGAGTTAGCTGTCAAGGAGACCGTCTGTGCAACTCTCTCCATAAACGTTTAGGGACTCGTTCCAAAAGTTGACACTGGGCAAGGGAAGAAAGAGGAATGTCTAGTTTAAACATTTAAAGCAGTGCATTTTTATGGAAATGCAATGTTTTAAATGTGTGTGTATGTATAACTGTATATCTATATATACAAACACACACATTGTATTTCAAAATGTGACACTTATGGGCATAATTAATATATAATTTTATTATGAGTTTATTATGAGTTTAATTATTTAATCTATAATATTGTCAGTTGCTTTATGCATTGATATTTATATGCATTATGCTTTATAAGCTTTTTTAAAAATCCGGTATTGCACGTCTGTGAACCCGGGACAGTTATAATCAGGCAGTTCAATCCTATGCAGAATGACGCATGCTGAAATTATATTTAAATTATTGAGCTCAAGTGTGTCTAACTCTGCCCACAGCTGGGCTGTAAAACTGGGGACAGACCTAAGGGTAAGCCTGCTGAATCAGACCAAGGGGCCCTCAAGTCCGCAATGAAGAGTAGAAGAGTAGGTTTTTATGCCCTGCTTTTCTGTACCTTAGGGAGCCTCAAAGCGGCTTTCCCTTCTCCTCACAACAGTCACCTTTTGAGGTTGGTGGGGCTGAGAGAGTTCGGAGGGAACTGTGACAGGCCCAGGGTCATGCAGTAGGCTTCACGTGGAGGAGTGGGAGTCAAGCCCAGTTCTCCAGTCTAGATTAGAATCCGCTGCTTTTAACCACTATGCCACGCTGGCCAAACAGATGCCTTTAGAGGGCCAACAAGTAGGGCACGGCAGCCAAAACCTCACTGTATTGTTGCTCCCCCATCTTGGGCATTCAGAGATTATCTGAATATGTAATCACTGCAGCTAATAGCCATTGATGGACTCTCCTCTGTGATTTGTCCGGTCCCCTTTAAAGCCAAATTACCTAGCTATTATGGCTGCATTCTCAGTTCCACAGCTCTTCTTTAAATGAAGAGTTGCCTCTGCTGCCCATCAGCTTTGTTGAGTGCCTTTAGAAAGCATGGCATAGCTGCAGAATTTTGCTCGGGAACAATTGAAGCTTCCTTCTGGGGGTCATATAGTTGGTTTGTCTAGCTCAGAACTGTACATTGACTTGGCAGTGGCTTTGCAGGATCTTAGGCAGACAAAGGCATTTTCAAACATCGGGGCAATGTCGGGAATCGAACCTGGGACCTCTTGCTACAGACACCTTATAACCAATACTCCCTCTAAGCTGTGGAGTCTTGTGAGCAAAAATTCTACTTTGTGAGCTACTGGCTTTAAAGTTGTGAACTGAGGCATAAATTAGTTTGCTCTGGGGCCATTTTTCCTGAGCTGAGAAAAATGTCTGAGCTGGAGGCTAAAAAACTGTGAGCTAGCTCACACTAACTCAACTTAGAGGGAACTTTGCTTATAACTGATCTCTGGCCCCTCTGATTCAACCACAGCCCGGTGCTTCTAAATCCCATTTCAAGGGTCTTTAGCCTTTTTGTGATGTTGACTGAAGCATGTGACGAATGAAATGTTGCTGGCAGCTGGTAGTGACAAGGCTGCAGAATTAACTTGATCGCTTAAATTCATGTGTTTAATGATGCTTTGATCTTTGCACACTTATATTTTGTAGGGGAGGGAAGGCGGCATGGTATATAGCCAGATCTGGTCAGATCTCAGAAGTTAAACGGATTCAGTATTTGGAAGGGAGATGTCCAAGGAAGACTGCAGAGGAAAGCAATGGCAAACTCACCTCTGCTTCTCACTTGCCTTAAAAGCCCCTTGCAGTGGTTGCCAGAAGTCAGCTGTGACTTGACACTTACCTATTCTCTAGGCTGCCCTGAGTATAATGGAAAAGTGGGATAAAATATTTTAAATAAAACAAAGGCAGTCAAATATTCTTAACTGGTATAGGTGCCCTATCAGTTTGTCCTTTGTACTGTGTCTATTCTTATGCAGAAACTTGGCTGAGTCCTAGTTCTTTCCAGCCTTTGTCTTAGAACAGACTACTGACACCTTTGTTTCCTCCCAAGCATTTGCACGCAATCGGCTATTCTGGCTTTTCCTGTAACATTTCTGAGTTTATTTGGTCTCTTGTACAGCTACGTGCTTTGATAAGAATCAAGATCTGAGACCGGCGGCAAACACCCAAGGACGAACTGCTGGTATATTTGAAGAATTCCAAACAGGAACAGTAAAACAATAATATATATATTTATTGGGACTTCTCCTTTGGAGTTTTGGGCTGGTCATAATAGAGATTGTTTTACTGTCCCGCTAAGGGTTTGAAATGGTGGCTAGTCGGCTGGGTGCGGCTCGCTTTCCAGATTTCCCTTGTGCTCTCTTGGGACTTCCTTTGTTAACAGCCCAATCCTCTGCACTTCCCACTGGGTTCTCTCAGGTTTGTTTCTAAGTATATTCTAAGTGGTAAAGCTGCAATACTTCAGTTGAGCCCTCTGCTCATGACCTGAGTGCAGTCCCAGTGGAAGCTGGTTCAGGTAGCCGGCTCCAGGTTGACTCAGTCTTCCATCCTCCCGAGGTCGGTAAAATGAGTACCCAGATTGCTAGGGGGAAAGTGTAGATGACTGGTGAAGGCAATGGCAAACCACCCCATAAAAAGTCTGCCGTGAAAACGTTGTGAAAGCAACGTCACCCCAGAGTTGGAAACGACTGGTGCTTGCACAGGGGACTACCTTTACCTTTATATGGCTTAGGATTGCATCCATGGATAAACTGTGGGTTAGAACATTATTTTTTTTTTATTTTTTTTTTAAATATAAAAGCTTTATTGGTATAAAGTTCAAGGTACAAAGGTGGTAGTACATCAGCAGATGCATAGCATATACCAATATATAGTGAGGAAGTGAATACATACAATGTTAACCATTAAAAAACTAATTACAACAGTAGTTGGCATGACATTAATATAGCATGGTGTGAGTCATTAGGGTTTCTGCTGTCTTTTGAGACTTTATCAATAAAGGGACGCCATTTACACACGAAGTCCGAGGAAGCGGTCTGGGAGGAGCAACGAGGATCTAAGTCATAGGTGAGCTTATCTAAAACAAAATAATCCCATAGTTTCAGCCACCATGCCTGTCTCGAGGGAGGAGTTTGTTGCTTCCAAACCAGGGCAATTGCAAATTTAGCTGCCACGAACATATCTGAAATTAGTTCCTCCGCGTGCTCAGGAATGCGTGAGGTGCCTACAAGGTTCAGGAGAGCGTACTCCGGCGTGAAAGGTGGGGAGTATGAGGTGAGGGCATGTACTTCTTGGTAAATTAGCCTCCAAAAGCTTTGTATAACGGGGCAGAGCCACCAGGAGTGAAAGAGAACATTATTAATCTGGTAAATTATTTCTTTATCAAAACAGTTTTAGCCTGCCAGGTATTGTTTCAGTCGCTCTGCTAAAATTCTTGTATAGATCTTATAGTCATTATTCAACAATGAGATTGGTCTATAATTTTTTACGTTTGTGCTATCTTTATCTTCCTTAGGAATCAGAGAGATTACAGCTTCCCTCCAGGTCTTTGGGATTTTCCCTTCTTCTCTTATCGTGTTTAACAACTTCAACAGTTTGGGTGTTAATTCATCCTTGAGAGATTTGTAAAATTTTGACGTGAATCCATCTGGCCCTGGAGCTTTACCCTCTTGCATTGCTTTTATTGCTGCTTCTATTTCAATTTTCTCTATTGGGTCATTTAATATCTTTTTCATATGTTCCGTCAAAGGTGCCACCTGAATGTTTCGTAGATACTCTTCCACTTTTTCTTTACTTACATTCACACCCTTGAATAAATTTGCATAGTATTTAAAGAATTCTCTTTTAATTCCTTCTTGATCCACTACTGTTTTCCCATTTGCCATGATTTTATTTATAGTCTTATTTTCTTTCCTTTTTTTTAATTGCCAGGCCAGGTATTTACCAGGTTTGTTTGCACTTTCAAACGATTTCTGTTTCAAATTTTTTAAATTCCATTCTAATTCTTTATTCAGCAAATGTTTAACTTGGGATTGTAATATCGTAATTTCTTTTATTAATTTTTTCTTCCCTGGTCTTTTTTTTAAGTCCTTTTCTTTTTTATCTATTTCATTTTGCAGTGCTGACAGCCTTTCTTCTCTTGCTCTTTTGTCTTTATTATTCAATGTAATTAATATACCCCTCATTACTGCTTTATAAGTGTCCCATACTGTTGGATATTCCATATCATCCGTTTCATTTATTTGGAAGAATGCTGCAGTCTCCTTTTCTAAGAATGATACAGTGTCTTTATTTTGTAGTAAATCCTCATTAATTCTCCATCTTCTTGATTTTCTTTGCAATTTTGTTGACCAGCATATTGGATTATGGTCCGCCCAAACCTTTGGAAGAATCTCAATTTTTTTTGTTATGAGGCCCAAGCCTTGGGAACCCCACAACATGTCAATTCTGGAAAAAGAATTATGCCTTGCTGAGAAAAATGTATAGTCTCTTACCTCAGGGTTGAACTTTCTCCAAATGTCTTCTAGATTTTCCTGTTTAATCAACTCAAAGAAAGAATTGGGCAGCTTCCCTTCTTTATCATTCTTCTTTGGACTTGATCTGTCAAGGTTATTTTGTATTGTCCCATTAAAATCACCCATCATCAATACCTGGTCATAAGTCTCTTCGTCCATTTGTCTATTTATGTCTTTAAAGAATTTGTCTTTCGCTCCATTGGGTGCATAGAGTCCTAGTAGTAACGTTTTTTTCGCCTCTATCGTCACCTCAACAGCAATGTATCTTCCTTCTTTGTCTTTAAAGATTAATTTTGGGTCAAGTTGTTCTTTAATGTAAAAAACCACCCCTCTTTTCTTTTGCTCTGCTAGTGAAAAAAATTCCAACCCCAAATTTCTATTCCACAAAAATTTACTGTCCTTGCGTTGTATATGAACTTCCTGTAAACAAATTATATTACATTTTTGCTTTTTAATCCAATGAAATGTTCTCCTTCTTTTCTGTGGTGAATTTAGTCCATTTATATTCCAAGATAGTAATTTGTACTCCATTATGATGTTGGTTCTTTATTTTCTTCAAAAAAGCTATGCATCTCTTGTTCGCTTCTTATTGTAATCCTTTTGCCATTTTGTTCAAATCCAAGACCCTCTGGTATTATCCATCTATATCTTGTGCCCTCTGCACGCAACTGATCGGTTAGCTTCTTGTACTTTTTCCTATCGCTGATCACTTCTCTTGGTAGCTCTTTCATTATTTTAACTCTGCTCCCTTCTATTGCCCAGGCTTTTTGGTACCCTTTCCTCAAAATTTTCTCTGCCACTTCTTTTGATCTTAATCTTATGACGATGTCTCTTGGCAGACCTTTATTTTTCGCATAAACTGAGTTGACTCTGTAGGCACCCTCCAACATACTCTTAGATCTGTCAGGGTCTTCTTCTATGTACTCAGTGATGATATCCACCATATAGCCTTTTAAGTCTGTGTCTTCTTTTTCAGGTACCCCTCTTAGACGCACTTGTGACTCCAGCAACTTACAGTCGTGTATTATGACCTTTTCTTGACCAACTTTATAAACAAAGACCAAGCGGGATTTCTTCCTAAAAGACAAATAAGGGACAATGTAAGAGCTGTGATTAATGTTGTGGAATACTATGAAAAGCATCCGGAAAAAGAAGTGGCCTTATTTTTTGTTGACGCAGAGAAAGCCTTCGACAACTTAAATTGGGACTTTATGTTTGCGGTAATGGAAAAAATTAATTTAGGGGAACAATTTATAAAAATGACAAGAGCAATATATACAGATCAGCATGCAAAATTGTGTATAAATGCAGACCTTACCAAAGAATTGAAAGTGAGTAAAGGAACAAGGCAAGGATGCCCGCTATCACCATTGTTGTTTATAATGACTCTTGAAATTTTGTTACAACAAATTCAAAAAGATGAAAAAATAGAAGGTCTAAAAATTAGAAGATTCTCTTATAAATATAAAGCTTTTGCAGATGATATAGTGTTCATAATGGAGAATCCGGTTCAAGTGTCACCACTGCTGTTAGCTAAGATAAAAGAATACGGAGAACTAGCAGGATTATACATAAATAAGGAGAAATCGAAATTCCTCTGTAAAAACATGCAACCAAATAAAACAAACGAACTACAAAAGGTGACAGGTTGTGAAGTCACAACCAAAGTTAGGTACCTTGGAATAGAGATAACAATGAAGAACATTGATTTATACAAAAACAATTATGAAAAACTGTGGTGTAAGATGGACAAAGATTTGATGAAATGGAATAAACTCAACTTGTCCTTACTGGGCAGGATAGCTGCAATCAAAATGAATATTTTGCCAAGGATAATGTATTTGTTCCAAACCATCCCGATTGTAAAAGAAGCAAAACAATTCAACAAATGGCAAAGGAAAATCTCTGATTTCATTTGGGCCGGAAAGAAACCAAGGATAAAGATGAAGATCTTAACGGATGCCAAAGAGAGAGGAGGTTTTCAACTTCCCGATCTAAGACTATACCACGATGCAGTTTGTTTGACATGGATAAAAGATTGGATAATGCTGTTAGATAAAAAACCTTTGTGGTTAGAAGCTCACGGAAATAGATTCGGCTGGCATGCATACATGTACTATGGGAAGAATAAAATGGATGGTTTTTTCTCTCACCACTATGTCAGAAATACATTACTAAATACTTGGATAAAATACAAGAAATACGGGGACGAGAGAAAACCATTATGGATAGTGCCAGCAGAAGTAATAAAAATAACAGCTGATTCTGAAGAAAAAAGAGAAATGTCATATAACCAACTGCTTAAGATTCAAGGAGACAAAATTGAATTAAAAACCTCAGAAGAGCTAAATAACAATTATGATTGGTTTCAAATGCAACAAATTAAAAGTTTGATGGAAAATGACATAAAATCAGAGGGGATTAGACGAGAACAAACAGAATTGGAAAGAGTCCTGTTAGGTGACAATGAAAAATTGATATCAAAAGTATATAAGTTATTATTGAAATGGTCTACAGAAGAAGAAGTAGTAAAGTCTCAAATGGTCAAATGGGCAATTAATGTGAATAGAGAAATACAAATGGAAACATGGGAGCACCTCTGGAAGAACTCAATGAAGATATCAACTTGTCAAAGCATTAAGGAGAACTGTTTTAAAATGATGTATAGGTGGTATATGACTCCGAAAAAATTGGCTAAGATAAGTAAGAAAATGTCGGATAGATGTTGGAAATGTAAAAAACATGAAGGTTCTTTCTTCCATATGTGGTGGACATGTGAAAGAGCGAAAGAATTCTGGAAGATGATACAACAAGAAATCACCAAAATTTTGGGCTATGATTTTAAGAAAATTGCAGAGACGTTTTTACTTGGATTACAATTAGAAAAATACCCAAAAGAAGACAGGACTTTAATTTGGTACCTGTTATCAGCTGCTAGGACTTTGTACGCGCAGCTTTGGAAGCAAGAAAAAATACCAGAGAAATGGGAATGGACCATGAAAGTTTTATCGTGGTGTGAAATGGACAAATTAACCAGAACACTAAGAGACTATGATTTAGAGATATTCAAAAGGGAGTGGAGAAAATTTAAAGGATATATGGAGAAAACTTGGAAAGTAAAGAAATATTGGACATTTTTTTAGTTGTAAGAATATATATACGGAACTTTGAGCAATCAGAAGTGCCTTTAGTATGGATTTGAACTTATAACCTCGGGGAAGTCAACATTGGAGGGAGGGGGGATGGAAATGTCATATGGGTTAATGTGAAAAAAAAGAAAAAATTAAGAAATAGATAAGCTTTGTAACCATATGCTACCAATAAATTGTTTAAAACGAAAAAAAAAAAAAAAAAAACAGTTTTAGCCTGCCTTTCCTTGTGGTTCGGGATGGCTTATGATAATAGTTTGGATTTTTTTCAGTTTAAAATGAAAAATAAAACAGCAAACTCCAAATGAGTTGTATTATTTGTATCCCGCCCTGAGCCTGCCCTTGCGGGGAGGGCGGGATATAAATAAAAAGTATTATTATTATTATTAAATCTCTCCCTTCTGCTGTCTTTAAAAGATGCTTTCCAATTCATCATCCCCCCAGAGTCCTGGCAAACAAGCAAGCCTTTCAGTGCTTCCTGAAGATTTCAGGGGGGGGGGGCGGAGCTCACCTTTTTAAGAAGCCCATTCCACAGAGCCAGAACCATGATGGAAAAGACCTAGGCTCCGGTCAATGCCGAGAGGCCACCCTAAGTGATGGGATAGCCAACAGATGGCTGCCTGATTACCGTAGTTAGTTTGCAGGGACATAGGGGAGAAGATGAGCCTTCAAATATGCGAGTCCCAGCTCATGAAGGGCTTTAAAAGTTATAACCAGCACTTTGAATTGAACTTGCAGACAGATTGGTAGTGAGTGTTTCAAAATGGGCAGTGAACGTTCCCAGCGGCCAGCCCTGGAGAATAGTTGGGCTGCTGCATTATGACCAGTTGTAGTATCCGGGTGGTCTTCAAGGGCAGCCCCACGTAGGGTGCATTGCAGTAATCCATGCACTGGATCAGCATGACCAGATTGGCTGAATCTAGATAATGAGCAAATTGATGAATCAGATGCAGCAGATATAAGGTGCTCCTGGCCACCATGCCAGCTTGCTTTTCAAGTAGCAAGGCAGGATCCATGAGAAACTCCCAAGCTCTTAAAGGATACTAAAGTTCCTTTTCAAAGTCTACACATAAATTCTAAAAATCCCGGCGGTGATGTGTACGTGGAGGGTGCACCAAAGATTGTGCATGTGTGGGATGCAACTTGCAGAAAACCTCCGTTGTCACTTGTCATATATTGACCTGGCCTAAGAAAGAAATACTAAAGCTCAAATACTTTGGCCACCAAATGAGAAGGGAGCACTCCCTGGAGAAGATCCTGATGCTGGGAAAGCCAGAAGGCAAAAGAAGAAGGGGACGGCAAAAGATGAGATGGCTGGACAGCGTTACTGATGTAACAAACACCAATTTGAGCAGGCTTCAGAGGATGGTGGAAGACAGGAGGGCCTGGCGTGACTTTGTCCGTGGGGTCGCAAAGAGTCGGACTCGACTGTGCGACTGAGCAACAAAGAAATAAATGCTTTAAAAGCCTACAACCGAGAATGGTTTTCTGCTTGGAACTAAGGAACAAACCAGCCTTTGCAAATGATATTGTCGGGCCAACTTCAAGAGGGTTTCAGAAGTTTTGGAAAGTAGGTAGCCAGGGTGTGGCCTGCCCCAACTGCACACCCTTTCCCCAGTGGATGCAGCTGAGAATGCTGCCGTCATGGCCAGTAGGAGATACCACCACTGCATACCACCCACGTGCCTTTCCTCAGTGACTCAGGGCAGGTGGGAGCATAGGTACAGACAGGTAGCGGGGAAGGCATGCAGGTGGAGGGGGGCAGCAGCAGAGGGCCCCACCAGATGTCCTGGGCCCTAGCTGGCCCCACCACCTCAAGGTACACTGACCAGGGGTCATTTCATAGAGAAAAAAGGTGCCGGAGCTCATTAGCACAACTCACTTGCATAATTCATTTGCATATGCCACACACCCCTGACATCACCGGAAGGTGTACTTGTCAGAACTTGTATCTGCTGTGTATGCTAAGCTTGGTGCCCTTAGCCTAACCAACTCCATATTGTAACTGCCTACTAATCCTATGTCCTTGTAGTCAGGCCTACTAACCAAATGCTTTGCATCTCAAACAAACTGTAACCACTGAAGGGTGACAGATAGCCTCTGGGAAACATCTGCAGGTGTCCTTTGAAGCTAGCCTGCCAGAGCATCACAGCAGGGCTCCTTCCTCCTCCATGGAGATAAGGGACCCTGGGAACAGACAACTGTCTCCCAGAGTGTGAGAAATGGTTTCATTGTTTCTGTTACAACTGCATAAAGAATGTATCAATAGCTGGACTCGTTATCAGAGTCAACTTGTGCTTTCCCTGAACACAGTTCTCAATAAACGTCTTATACTTTTGCAACAAAGTAATGAGTTTCGTTTGAAGTTCTTCAAGTTCTGACAATACTAAATTATATCAGCTCAGTAGCTCCTTTAACATTCTTGTTGAATTATAATTGTCAGAATAAATCATTACTCCTATCATACTTTTAAAATTACTTCCTTCTATGTGGCCCCAGTGGCATGGTGAAGATTTCCATCTGTCCGCTTTAGATGTTTTGGTTATTTTCCCATTGTTTGTGGGAGAAAAGATTAGAAAGTTTGCTGACACCATCTCTTGCTTAGAATCCTTGTTAGGGCACTCCACAGCACAATGGGTATTTGGTTGGACGCAGAGGTGACAACAAATTGCATTTTTAAAAACCTTTTATTTTAAATTTTGACATTGGGAAAAAAGAACAATCAAAACAACACTGATATAATACAACCCAAAGGGCTGAACAGTAAACGTTTGTTAGCAATAGAGGAGGAAAGGGGAACATTCAAAGAAGATATCTCCCAGCAGTAGAGAGGCAGTTTGGTGTAGTGATTAAAAGCAGTGGACTCTGATCTGGAGAACCGGGTTTGATTTCCCTCTCCTCCACCACATGCAGCCAGATAGGTTCTCTCAGAGTTGTTCTCTCAAAGGCAGTTATTTCAGAGCTCTCTCAGCCCCACCTACCTCACAGGTTCTGCTACTCCCCCACCCCCCTGGATGTCTTTGGCCTGGCCTTACAGGATGGCTGCTGTGGGAAGGTGAAGGGAAAGAAGATTGTAAGCAAGGGCAGGGTATAAATCCAATCTTTTCTTCTTCTCTTCATCTAATACCACCATTAAGGTATAATCTAAGATCTATAACGCATCTAATATATCAAAAATGAAAACTTTAAAAATAGTGCTAAGAAAGAGTAAACCAAAGAGATAGAAACATTAGGATTATTTTCCTGAGATACATACGGTACTTTAAAAAGGGAATCAAGTTTCAAGAGTTGTAGGTTGGTACAGAAGGTTATCTATGGACCGAAGCTGACTGGAAATTTTATCCATAATGAAAATATCCCAGTTTTTTATACTACTGTAGAATTAAAGACAATTATTTTTTTTTTCCATTTAGAGGCCAGAAGCATTCTGGTCATCATAAGAAAAACAAATTAAATCCTTTCTTAAGGGAGGGATATCTCAGTCTTCCTTTAGGTTTAAGAGAATTGTTTTTGGATGCATAGGTATTGTTTAGCCTGTAATTATTCTGTTCTGTATAACAAGTTGCATTCTTGCTGGCACTGTCTCTCCCTGGGGGATCCCAAAGCAGAAGATTCGAGGTCTCACTTCCTTAGGTCCTCTCTACCGGCTTACATTCACCCCTGATTTGGTTAGGACCTTGACCGACCCAGCTGTTTCTTCACCATTTCTCTCTCTCTCTCTTTCTGCAGATGTGTTCAACAGCACTGCTTGTAGCTTCCCATGCGAGAATGGGGGCCAGGTGCCACTGGGCATGAGATGCGACGGAAAGCGAGATTGCGCAGACGGCAGTGACGAGAGCAGCTGCAACTCTGGAAACGTTGTCTTGTGCGCGCCTGACGAATGGCAGTGTGGCGGCGGAGGCCCTTGCCTGCCCTTGGAGCGGTTCTGCCACTGCTATCTCGACTGCCTGGACAGCTCTGCCGAATTAGCTGAGGACTGTGAGCTCCAGAAGGCCCAACCCAAAGCGGCCCTCCCTTCCTTGGTCTGCTCCCAGAACGAGTTCCAGTGCACTCCAGGGGCTCCCTGTTTTCCCCTGGAGTGGAGGTGCGATGGCCACGCGGATTGTGTCGATGAGCGGGACGAACAGAACTGCGTCTCAGATTTGCTGGTGACTTTGGTGGCAACTGAACCCGGTGAGGCAAATGGCTGGGGGGTGGGGAGGAGCCGATGTATAATGTGTGGAGGTGTCTTGGCTCACCAGAAAGGAACCCAAAGCTCTTCTTAGACATAACCTGGAAGCAGTGCACTTTTTTTTTTGCAGAAAAAGCCCAGCAGGAGCTCATTTGGTCGTCAGGCCACACCACCTGACCTGGGAGCATTTGGCTGCCGCATGGCAGGTTGGACCAACTGGAGCCCAGGCCAGCCTAGATGGAGCTCTGCTCCTGTGGGCTCCTGCTAGGGCTGGTGCTAGGGTTTTCCATGCCCCAGGGAAGGGGCACATGCCGCCCCACCGCCCCTACTCAGCCTTCCTGGGCCTGTTCCAGAATGCCTTTACTTTCTGTCTGCTCTGGACAGCTGCATGAACCCTTCCCTTCAAGTTCAGCATCCTTATGCTCCTGGATCTTGTCTCCCTTCTTGGACTCGTCTTCTCCTCTCTAAAGCCCAGTTTGCCCACACAAGACAAATGAAGTGGTAGAACAGTCTGTGCTGCCTCAGACTGCAGGCGGAAAATCACATTGCGGCACGCTTCTGAATGCAGAAAACCTCTCGGAACGTAGAAAACCCTCAAAGCGAGCAAAGAGATCTGGTTGAACCTTTGCTGTGATATCTGCAAGGAGGGGGGGGGGGTTATGCAAAGGGACGCTCTGCTGGAATCTACCACTTGCATTCTGAAACGGAAGTTTTGGTCATCGTATCTCAAAAGAAAGGGATTGGAAATATAATGGCTGGTATTATAGCACTCCTGTATAGATCTGTGGCGCGGCCTTATTTGGAATACCGTGTGCAGTTCTGGTCACCACATCTCAAAAAGCACATTACAGAGTTGGAAAAAAGTACAGAAGAGGGCAACTAAGACGATTAAGGGGTTGGAGCACCTTTGCTTTAAGGGAAGGCTGAGGAGTCTGGGGCTTTTTAATTTAAAGAGGAGATGACTAAGGTAAAGATGCAAGAGCCCTGTGACGCAGCGTGGCAAGCTGCAGTACTGCAGTCCAAGCTCTGCTCACGACCTGAGTTCGATCCCGGCGGAAGCTGCATTCAGGTAGCCGGCTCATGATTGACTCGGCCTTCCATCCTTCCGAGGTCGGTAAAATGAGTACCCAGCTTGCTGGGGGGAAAGTGTAGATGACTGGGGAAGGCAATGGCAAACCACCCCGTAAAAAGTTTGCTGTGAAAACGTTGTGAAAGCAACGTCACCCCAGAGTCAGAAACGATTGGTGCTTGCACAGGGGACTACCTTTACAGCAAAGACATGATGTATTTAAATGGTTTAAATGGTTTTAGATGTATTTAAATGGTATGAATATGAATATGTGTGTTTGATGTGTTGCTATGTTTTGTGGAAGAGCACCTCATTTCGTTGCTCTCTTTTTGTTGAGAACAATGACAATAAATTTATCTATCTATCTATCTATCTATCTATCTATCTATCTATCTATCTATCTATCTATCTATGATAGAGCTTTATGAAATTAAGCGTGGGGTAGAGACAGTGGAGTGAAAGAACTTTTGTCGCTCTTCCAAAACACTAGAAATTGGGGGTATCCAATGAAGTTGATGAGCAGGAGGTTCAGGATGGACAAAAGGAAATAATTCTTCTTAGGGCGAGTGATTAAAAGGTGGAGTTTGCTGCCAGAGGATGTAGCAATGGCCACAAGCATAGACAGCTTTAAAAAGGGGATAGACAGATTCATGGAGGATAGCTCTATCCATGGCTACTTGCCATGGTGACTGAAGGGAACCTTCACTTTCAGAGGCAGGAGACAGCCGCAAGGGAAGGCCTTGGCCTTTGTGTCCTGTTGTTTGACCTCCAGAGGACCTGGTTGGCTGCTGTGTGAGGCAGGATGCTAGACTAGATGGACCACTGGTCTGATCCAGCAGGGCTTTTCTTGTCTTCTTAAACGGTGCAGCCCATTAGATCACCCAGCCACCTGATTTGCACATTGTTCTCCCCAGGGCTTTTTTTGTAGCAGGAACTCCTTTGCATATTAGGCCACACACCCCTGATGTAGCCAATCCTCCAAGAGCTTACAGAGCTTCTTACAGGGCCTACTGTAAGCTCTTGGAGGATTGGCTACATCAAGGGGGTGTAACCTAATATGCAAAGGAGTTCCTGCTACAAAAAAAGCCCTGGTTCTCCCCCATGTTTGAACCTGGCCTGACATCTTTCTGCACCCTTCGTGACCTGTACCAACTCTTGTATTCTTGAGCACTCTTGCCCCTTTTCCCCATCCTGCCTCTTCCTGGCCGGATGTCCTAGAAACCAAGGATTGGAAGAACATCTCAGTCCTGCAGCAGGTAAGACAATTGGGTGCCGAACTTAAGAAGATTACCCACCTGAACTGTTATAAAGCCGGAGATTTTAGATATAAATCACTTTCATAGTGCTCACCTTGGATTCTGTGCAACGTAGACTCACTGCTGTCCGTGCCAGTGTTGAACCATCTTTTTTTATTATTGGTGGCAATATTATTGAATCATAGAATCAGAGAGTTGGAAGGAGCCATATGGGCCATCTAGTCCAACCCTGTGCTCAGTTCAGGATCAGCCTAGAGCTTCCCTGGCAAGTGTTTGTCCAGCCGCTGCTTCAAGACCGCCAGTGAGAGGGAGCTCACTGCCTCCCTCGGCAGCTGATTCCACTGTTGAACAACTCTTGACTTTCAAAAAGTTTTGCCTGCTATCCAGTTGGTACCTTCCTGCCCTTAATTGAAACCCATAACTGCAAGTCCTCTCGTCTGCTGCCAACAGGAACAGCTCCCTGCCCTCCTCTAAGTGACAGCCCTTCCAATACTTATAGAGAGCAAGCATTGCTTTGCTCTGAAGTATTGTTATCTTTCCACACCCCCTGCTGGCAAAATCTCGCTTTGCTCTCCAGGTGATATCTCTTTTTGCACACAGCAACTTCTTCTCCACCTCCTCCGATAAATTCCCCTGAATGTCTTTGGCCTGGCCTCAAGGAACGTCAGGCTAGCGGGCACAGTATCAGTCAAGCTTTCTCTCCTTGCGTTGATTTGGGCTTCTGTTGGAACACCTCGATCAGCCGAGGGATACGAAGTTAAAAGGCAGTCTGACATAGAAATAATAGTTACGGCAGCTATTATAGAGCCAGCAGCCCTGTTCTGTGCTTTGCTAGAAATGGAGTTAGGAAGAGCGGGTGATGTCACACTGTGAAATTGACGCAATATTATCCAGTCGCCAAAAAACCTGCATGCGTTTTATCCATTTCAGAGAGATCAGATAGCTGCCCTTGAAGCAGCAGGATCCCAGCTGTGGTCTGTGGTTGGCCATTCACACTGCTAGCACAGCTCAACCACGCACCCGCCATTGAAAAGGGTTTGTTTGTTTGTTTTAAAAAAAAGGTCCCCCCTGTATGTGCTTAAGCAGAGAAATGCACAAGCGTTCGTCAGAGAGAGGTTAGGGGGGAAAAAACCCCAACCGTTCTGGAAATGGCTTGGTGCGATCGCATAGCTCTTCCACTTACGAGTTGCGCCTGGGCATTCAGACAGCCGCTGATTATGCAACCTAGATGTGATTCAGGGAGAAACTTATCAGGAAAATCCAGGTAGCTTTTTAACCCAGATAGGAGGGTCTGGAGACAGAGTAAGAACAGGTGTGGCTTGGAGGGCAGATGTGCTCATGTGATGATGTGCTTTTAATTTGAATAGGTGGTGGGGCTAAGTCAGGTCAAATCTCTTGTGTGAAACCACCCAGCAGCCGCCAGCTCTCATAGTGGCATTCTGGGCTTCAAGAGATATGTGATGGTCTAATTGACAAATGATTTTTTTTTTAAATATGACTATATGCGTTCTTTGGGTATCTTGCTGGGTTGCTATGATTATCTGTTTGTTCTCCTTTCAGAGAGCAAGGTTTTCCCTGCAAAGGATTCTCAGAGAATTAGCAGGGATCCGGTCTATATGACAGCGATTGCCGTTGTGGGTGAGTAAGGAGCACAGTTCTCTCAAACCCCGATCCAGCTCAGCTTGTGTCCGGTTGAAACCAATGAAGTTTAACAGGAAATGCCCATTCCTGCTCCTGTTAAACTCTATTACATTGGGTTGAAATCCTGTTATACTCTGCTCCATTGCTTTGAGAGGGGAAGACTTAATGGAGGCCCATTATCTCAGCAAAGGCCTGTTCATTGGCTTGTATGTGCTTTCGTTGCCAATAAAGGGGTGACCGTGGTGGGGGGGAGGCTGGAGCCTGGGCCAAAGGAGGCACTGCCAACTGTTGTACACTCTGTTTTTATCATGTGCCATTTCAGCAGAAGCAGTACATGATAGGTTCTGAAAAGTTCACCTGCTGAACGTCTGCATGTTGAGCTGACATTAAAGGTGCAGGAACTGGGCTAAGAATAGAATCTGGCACCTCTAGGATGTAGATACTCTTCTGTCTAAATACTATCAGCCCATCTCTGAGTGTCTGGTTGAAACAGCACCTGCTTGGAATGCAGTGCCAAACCCAAGAGGGGCCATGGCTCAGTGGTTGAGCATCTGGTTGGCATGCAGAAGGCCCCAGGTTCAATCCCCGGCATCTCCAGTTGAAAAGATCAGGTAATAGGTGTGAAAGACCTCTGTCTGAGTCCCAAAGGAGCAGCCAGTGCCATTAGAGAAGACCCTTCCAATAGTCATCGTGACTCCTCTGATTAAGGCACCTAGTTAAAGGTCTGTGGCTCAGTGTAAGAGCCTCTGGTTGGCATGCAGAAGGCCCCAGGTTCAATCCCTGGCATTTCCAGTTGAAAAGATCAGGTAATAGGTGTGAAAGACCTCTGTCTGAGTCCCAAAGGAGCAGCCAGTGCCATTAGAGAAGACCCTTCCAATAGTCATTGTGACTCCTCTGATTAAGGCACCTAGTTAAAGGTCTGTGGCTCAGTGGTTGAGCATCTGGTTGGCATGCAGAAGGCCCCAGGTTCAATCCCCGGCATCTCCAGTTGAAAAGATCAGGTAATAGGCGTGAAAAACCTCTGTCTGAGTCCCAAAGGAGCAGCCGGTGCCATTAGCGAAGACCCTTCCAATAGTCATCGTGACTCCACTGATTAAGGCACCTAGATAAAGGTCTGTGGCTCAGTGTAAGAGCCTCTGTTTGGCATGCAGAAGGTCCCAGGTTCAATCCCCGGCATCTCCAGTTGAAAAGATCAGGTAATAGGCGTGAAAAACCTCTGTCTGAGTCCCAAAGGAGCAGCCGGTGCCATTAGCGAAGACCCTTCCAATAGTCATCGTGACTCCACTGATTAAGGCACCTAGATAAAGGTCTGTGGCTCAGTGTAAGAGCCTCTGTTTGGCATGCAGAAGGCCCCAGGTTCAATCCCCGGCATCTCCAGTTGAAAAGATCAGGTAATAGGCGTGAAAAACCTCTGTCTGAGTCCCAAAGGAGCAGCCGGTGCCATTAGCGAAGACCCTTCCAATAGTCATCGTGACTCCACTGATTAAGGCACCTAGATAAAGGTCTGTGGCTCAGTGTAAGAGCCTCTGTTTGGCATGCAGAAGGTCCCAGGTTCAATCCCTGGCATTTCCAGTTGAAAGGAGGTAATGGGAAAAGACCCTGGAGAGCCACTGCTAGTCTGAATAAACAACACTTGCCCTTGCTGAACCAGTTGTTTGATTGAAGGCAGCTTCATGTGTTCCAGAGGCCCATTCTCTTTCTGTCCTCTCAGCACTACTGATTGCGGCGGCGGCTGGGGTTGGTGTTGCCCTGTGGGAGCGCAGGAGAGCAAAGCATCGCTCCTCCTCCTCCAGCTACAAGCTAGCAGATTGGTTCACAGCATGAGCGGATGGGAAGATTCTCCACCTGGAGCGGTAGGTCCAAGATTGGATTGAGGGGGTTTTATTGGGGGAGGGATGCCTTTTTTTCTGGGCTTTTTAAGCAAGTGTCCAAGGACTGCCTCTCTCATTGCCCATCGCGCGCACACATGCACTTCTGTAATCCGTCCTGTAAGGTCATTGGGGCAGAGACTGGTCAACTCGATTCCTGCTAATCTTAAAGACATATCCATTAACGATTCTGTGTAAACACAGTTTGCCCTGACCTGTATAGCCCAGGCTAGCCCAATCTCATCTAAGAGCCCCACGGTGCAGAGTGGTAAAGCCGCAGTATTGCAGTCCGAGCTCTGCTCATGACCTGAGTTCGATCCCAGCAGAAGCTGGGTTCAGGTAGCTGGCTCAAGGTTGATTCCGCCTTCCATCCTTCCAGGGTCGGTAAAATGAGTACCCAGTTTGCTGGGGGTGAAGCATAGTTGACCGGGGAAGGCAATGGCAAACCACCCTGTAAAAAGTCTGCCATGAAAATGCGATGCAGAGTCAGAAACGACTAGTACTTGCACAGGGGACTACCTTCACCTTTTTTAGCCCGATCTCATCAGATCTTAGAAGCTAAGCAGGATCAGCCCTGATTAGTATTTGGACGGGAGACCACCCAGGAAGTCCAAGGTCGCTGTGCAGAGGCAGGCCATGGCAAACTACCTCTGAACATCTCTTGCCAGGAAAACCCTACAAAGTCCCCGAATGTCAGCTGCAACTTGATGGCAAACCTCCCCCCCCCTCCCCCCCGTTAGTTTCCATGAGATTGTGAGCCCACCCCTCCAAATTATTGCTTTCCCTTTATGGAAGGAAAAAACTTCTAAAAGTTGCCGTTTTGCATGGACAGACTGAAAAAGTCCTCCAAGCCCTATATGAATAAAATCCAAATGCAAGCAAGGGATCGTAATAATTTGGAATTCATGAAGGCAAGGGGACTTAATCGTTTGGAATTTCTCTCCCAACTGGAGAAACCAAACCAATCTTGAGTTCACTAGAATCTTGTGTGCTTTGTCTTCTGAGCTGCCCCCCCACCTCCGCAAGAGCATTCCCCCTCCCCTTAAGTGACAGAGAAATCTGCGGCTGCAAACTTCGTTCCTCAGGCTAGCAGGGGGGTGTAGCAGTTAGAATGCCGCATCATGACCTTGGTTTAAATTTCCACCCTGCCATGAATCTGGCTGGGTGACCTTGAGGCGGTCGCACCCTCTCAGCCTGGTCCTATCTCACAGGGTTTGTTTTGGGGATAAAATGGAGGGAGAGGAGCTTTGTGTGCCATCTTGGAAGAAGGGCAGGATAAAAATGTGTAGGGAGAGAAGGTTGACTGACAAAGTGCCATCTGCTGTTTCTGTTTCTGACAGTTTGACGCCATTCTTTCCTATGGAACGACCTCCGCCTGAACAAGATGGAGTCTCCAGTCCCTGATATTTGGACCCTGCTTCCCTAGCAACTGTCTCCAGTGAAGATATATTTTCACCCAGGGCAAAGTACCCCGTTGCCAGCTATCCATACAAGAGGGGCCACAATCCTTCAAGGGAGTAGTAACTGCAGGCAGGGAAGGTTGGACCCCCCATCCCCCCCTTTTGGTCCATGAATATCACTCCTGATTTATTTTTTTTAATGCCAGAATGGAGCTTATTTCCTAAGAATCCACAGGCAGCATCGAGAGCTCTTTCCTGCCAAGCGATGGTAGCATTCTCTTATCTGGAACAGCCTCTGTTGATGTGTATTTTCTTATCTTTGTTTTCGGGGCAAGTAGAGGCACACAGCTGTTCTTCCAGAAGGTGAATATCATTGTGTAGAGATTTTTCAAGCTCCTTCAGCTGGTGAATTTTTTCTTCAAGAGTTTTGATCTTCTCCATCCCGGTGTCGTCAAAACGGTTTCTCTCTCTCGACTGTCTCGCTCCCCAAATTTATCCTTTCTTTCCCTCAAGTGAGAAGCATATCCAGGGCTTTTTTTTTTTTTGTCGCAGGAGTTCCTTTGTGTATAAGGCCACACACTCCTGATGTAGCCAATCCTCCTGGAGCTTACAGTAGGCCCTGTACTAAGAGCCCTGTAAGCTCCAGGAGGATTGGCTACATCAGGGGTATGTGGCCTAATATGCAAAAGAGTTCCTGCTACTAAAAAAGGCCCTGAGTGTACCACCCAAAAAATGTTCTCTAGTGACGCTGCCAGTTAGCGCAGTTGCCCCAGGCTGTCTCCTAAAGGAGCACTCCTAAATTTTGATGTTCCTTCTTCATTTCAGTTTTTGGTCCTAGCATTTCTTGGAAGCATCTCCTTAGGTTTTTTTTTAATGTCCTTTGTAAAATTCTCAGTAGCATTCAGAGTTCTGTCCTTTCAGATGCCCAGCAAAGGGAGATTCTTAGCTTGCCTGTGGCTAGACGTCCCCCTTTCCCCACGTCACTTTTTATTTATTATTTCTGAACTAGCTCGGTGCCTTTGAATGTCTGACTGCTGTACCAAGAATGAACAGGAAGACATCACCATGAGGTTTTCAAGGTGTTCTGGTTTTGATCACAGCCAGGGTGAACTCCAGCTTAAATGACCACAGCGACCACCTGGCCTGGCCACAGCGAGTGGATCGGGTTTGAGGTGCTGCACTAGCCCCTCTTTGTTGCACTCGAGGTTCCTTTGAGGGTGGGGGAGCTAGTTGTCCACCGGGGAACAGTTTACCTCTTTTGAAAAGGCAACGGCAGTGAGTCATTTTGACCTGTGAGAAATAAATTTCCTTTTTGTTTTCTCTTGCCTTGGAGATGATTGAACGTCACTGTGGATATTTTAATATATTTCTTTTCTGTATGCAAGCTGCTGTCAGCAGGGGGAACTGCCATGATCTTTGGGAGCAATAAAAATATATGACTGAATGGTTTTCTCTGACCGATGTCTCAGGGTGGGGAACGGGTTGTAATTCTTGGGCACTGCACCTGTAGGGTCTTGAGCGTTTTTATTATTCTTAACTTGATCTGTAGCTCATCTTTCTCGCTGAGACTTGAGAAGGACTACAAAATATGAGAAACATCAGCAAAGATTTCTAATTGAAAAAAGGCAATGGGGTTAGGACTGAAGTACTGAAAAAGAATGGCACTTGATGGCACTTCACACACACGCACACACGAACATAATGTGCATATCATCCTCTGAGTCCCCAGCTTTCATTTTTTAAAAGTAAGCCTGACTCCTGTCACGGAGCTATGCCTTTTGCCTTTTTTCTCCACACTGAAAGAGGCTAGAGATTTGAGATGGATGGTTAGGAACACAGGATGTTACCTCATTATAATGATATTCAATTGCCGGTTTCAAAACAAAATTGGTGGTGGAAGGTAATGATAAGGAAATGGAAAGGTCCCCTGTGCAAGCACCAGTCGTTTCCAGCTCTGGGGTGACGTTGCTTTCACAATGACTGTTTTTGCACACAGCTTACCTCACAGTCACAATCCTGTTCCCTCCGCAGCATCTGGTCAGATTTCCCACCATCTGCGCTGAAGTTACAGGAAGTGCCGCAGCTTTTGCATAGCAAACGTAAACCGCTAAAACCCAGTTTACGTTTACCCAAGTTTACCCAAGTGGCCGGAGGAGAAATAGCTCCCTCCAAAAAGGGGAACGGGGTCTGGCAGGCAAACCAGAGCCGTTCTGTCACATGGACATTCAAAATGAAATAAAGAAAAAAGAAGGAGAACTGAGAAAAAGGCCAGGGAAAAAGAAAATTATAAGGGAGATTACAATATTACAAACGCAAATGAAAGTAAAATTATTAATAAAATTGTGGTGGATGGAAGAGAGGTGGTAGATCAAGAAGGAATAAAAAGAGAATTCTTTAAGTATTATGCCAAGTTATTTAAAGGCGTTAAAATAAGGAAAGAAAAGATGGATGAGTAGATCAAGAAGGAGAACTGAGAACAAGGCCAGGGAAAAAGAAAATTATAAGGGAGATTACAATATTACAAACACAAATGAGACATTTGTTAAATAAAGAACTGGAATGGAATCTGAAAAGATTGCAGAAATCTTTTGAGGGATTTATAGTCTGTAGTCTGCAACAAATAAAGCGCTTGGTGGAGAATGACATTAAAACAAGGAATAAGAAAAGCAAACAGAAATGGAAAAAGTTCTGCTTGGAGACAACGAAAAATTAATTTCAAAATTATATAAATTACTTTTAAAATGGTCTACGGAAGATGAAGTAGTGAAATCTCAAATGATTAAGTGGCAATTAATGTAAATAAAGAAATACAGATGGAAACTTGGGAACATTTGTGGTAGAACTCTGAAGCTTTCGATGTGTCATAGTATTAAAGAGAACTGTTTTAAAATGATGTATAGATGGCACATGACTCCTAAGAAATTGGCAAAGATGAATAATAAGATGCCAGACAGATGTTGGAAATGTAAAAAACATGAAGGTTCTTTCTACCATATGTGGTGGACTTGTGAAAGAGCAAAAAAGTATTGGCAGATGTTTCAACAAGAAATTTCTAGGATCCTGGGATATGAATTTAAGAAAGTTGCAGAGACTTTTCTGTTGGGATTACAAATGGAAAAATTTCCAAAAGAAGATAGAACTATAATTTGGTGCTTGCTTTCAGCTGCTAGGACATTATATGCGCAGTTGTGGAAGCAACAAAAAATACCAGAGAAATGGGATTGGATTGTAAAAAGTTATGACATGGAGTGAAATGGACAAATTAACAAGAATTTTAAGAGAATATGATTTAGAAGTTTTTAAGATGGAGTGGGAAAAGTTCAGAAGATATGTGGAAAAAGAGTGGAAAATAAAAGGACATTGGACAATTTTTGATAATGATTAAGTCTTAGAAAAGAGAAGAATATTAATTTTTGTTTTTATTAGTTAAGGGTACCTTTAAACATTAGTAGTTTAAGTAAATAACACCGGCGGGGGTCAAGTAACGGTGGGAGGGGTGGGTAGAAAGTAATATATGGGATAGATAAAAAGTTATTAATGATGCAAGAAATATAATTTGTTACCATATGTTACCAAATAAAATTGTTTTAATTAAAAAGAAAGGCATGGAGGCAAACTGCCTTTTCTACAGGGCTTCTCTCCAGCAGCTCATATTTAGGGGTATACTGCCTCTGGCCAGAGATGTTCTATCTTGTATAATACAGATCAGGTCACAATCAACTTAATGTGACTCCAACTAGGGGCTTTCAAGGCAGGTAAGAAGCAGAGGTGGTTCACCACTGCCTTCCTCTGTAGAGCCTTCCTTGGTGGTTTCCCCATCAAAGTACTGACCCTGATTAACTTCCAGGATCTGATGAGATCAGGCTACAGTGCCAGGGTGCCTTGCCTTCCTCTTGTATAATAGCCATTGATATTTCCCAGTGAATCCCCTTCTAAAGGCATATAATAGATCTGGGCTAGCCAAACTTGCTTAATGGAATACATGTCAGAGGTTTGAGAGCCACAAGAGATGAACATCAGATGTTTAGGGGAGAGAAGGAGGAAAGAAAGGAGCTGGGAAGAGAGACGGAGAAGTGGAAAGAAAACACCTTTAAATGCATTATCCAAGCTGCTAGCTGCCTTGGCTAGGAGAAATGATTTAAAGAGGCAAATGCCTTTTCCAAGCCAGCCGACAGGGTGGTGGGGACTTCGAGAGCCACACAATATGTGTGAAAGAGCCACATGTGGCTCCCGAGCCACAGTTTGGCTGCCTCTGATATAGATAATATAAAAATATAAAATGTTCAGGCAAATATAAAAAGTTTAGGAGTTACAAAGTAGGTTACAATGATGCATTAGTTTACTGGTCTAAATCAAATTGGTGAGAAAGTATGTAGAAGAAAAAGAAGATGAAGATATTGGATTTACATCCCGCCCTCCACTCTGAATCTCAGAGTCTCAGAGTGGCTCACAATCTCCTTTATCTCTCTCCCCCACAACAGACACCGTGTGAGGTGGGTGGGGCTGGAGAGGGCTCTCACAGCAGCTGCCCTTTCAAGGACAATCTCTGCCAGAGCTATGGCTGACCCAAGGCCATTCCAGCAGCTGCAAGTGAAGGAGTGGGGAATCAAACCCGGTTCTCCGAGATAAGAGTCCGCACACTTAACCACTACACCAAACTGGCATGTAGGGTTCCCGGAGATATTGTCATCTCATAAAACACTCAGATCCGTACTCCTCGGCCAACCTTTTTAACCACTTGGGGTTCTCCTGCTATACAAAATGCTTCATTCTCTCTTTCTTCCCATCCTGGTTTCCGAGCTTGTGCACTGATGGCAAAGACAGGAGGGTCAGAGACACAAGGAAGGCTGTACCTTCAGAAATAGCTCGTTGAGAAAAGGTTAACTCTATAATCTTATTAACGTTTTAAGAAGCTGCAGTCCGGTCGCTTCCAGTCTCACTATCATAAGTTCCATGGCTCGGTTTGAGAAGAAGCTGACTTTCAGGCATTTGGAAGGTGACTCGGTATGTACCCACCGGCCTTTACAGAGCTGCTGAAATTCTTCTCCGTGAACACACAATTCATGGGAACAGAATAGAGACTCTCCTGAACTCGCAACACAACCGGTGGCAGCAGCAGCAGAGGAACTGTTGGGCAAGCAGCTGTAGGTATGATGAGACTCAAGAGGCGCTTGAGTCTCTCAGCCAACTTGAAAATCGGGGAGTGCCACAAATGCTGCCAGACCGCCAAGGAGGAAGAAGCGTACATCCCCTTCGCACAGGAAAATCTGGTGAAGAAATGGGGTTCAATGACCGACATATATGATAGGAAGCAGGACAGAAACAATGTCCCATCTCGGCGAAACCAATTTGTCCTCAACCTCAACGTTGGGGGGAAATGTTTCCAGATCTCCTGTAAGATGGCTGCTAAGTACCCCAAAACGAGGATCGGCCAGCTGGCCCTCTCCAAGGACCTCACAAAGAAGCTGGAACTTTGCGACGACTATTCGGTGCTGAAGAACGAATACTTCTTCGACCGTGACCCACTCCTGTTCTACCACGTCTTCCACTTCTACCGCAGTGGAATGCTGTGGATCAAGGACGAGCTCTGTCCGGCCAACTTTGTTGACGAGATCGAGTACTGGGGCATCAAGATGAAATACGCTCAGAAGTGCTGCCGAATCCTCTTTGAGGAGAAACAGGACGAGCTGAACGAATATCTCAAAGTCCAACGGGAGCTGGAAGCAGAGGCGGAGCCGGTGAAAAAGGGAGAACACTTTGACGGCAAATGTATGGGCGATTTCCGCAGGGCCGTCTGGAACCTGATCGAGAACCCCTACTCCTCCATCCCTGCCAAGATCATTGCTGTCATGTCCAGCTTCTTCGTCCTTATCTCCATTGTCGGGATGACGCTGAGCACCGTCGAGGAGATGCAGCACAAGACCAGCAAGAACTGCTTGGAGCGCCTGGAGGCCACCTGCGCCATCTTTTTCACCTTGGAGTACCTCATGCGCATCATTTCGACTTCCACCCTCCAGCAGTTCCTGCGGGCGGCGTTCAGTGCCATCGACATGGTGGCCATCCTGCCCTTCTACATCCAGATGTTCTTAGAGAACCTGGGCGAGGGGGACATGGACTACCACGAGGAGTTGCACAAGATGCGCAGCATGGGCAAGCTGGGGAAAGTCCTCAAGCTGATCAAGTTGATGCGCATCTTCCGCATCCTCAAGCTGGCCCGCCACTCCACCGGCCTGCGGGCCTTTGGCTTCACCGTCCGGCAGTGCTACCAGCAAGTCTGCTGCCTCCTCCTCTTCATCGCCATGGGCGTCTTCACATTCTCTGCCCTGATGCATTCAGTGGAACATGACGTCCCTGGCACTGACTTCACCAGCATCCCCAATGCCTGGTGGTGGGCAGCAGTAAGTCACTATCCCCTCCCTTTTTCTATAGAGTATTGGCTGATCTATCCCTGTATTTTGTCCTGTGACTGACAGCGGCTTTCCAGGCACTTGAGCAGAGAAGGGCGTTTCCCTACACTTCCCCCTCAAGATCCTTTAACTGGAGGGGCTGCCAGGAACTCAACTTAGGCCCACCTACCTTCATTGGGTAATGGATCTCTGACCCACTTCTCTCAAAATGAACCATATGTGTCCAAATACAAAGTTAGATTGAGAGTCAGTGTGGTGAGAGCCAGTTTAATGTAGTAGTTAAGAGTGGAGGTTATCTGGAGAACTGGCTTTGATTCCCCACTCCTCCACATGAACCAGCTGGGTGACCTTGGGTTGGTCACAGTTCTCTCAGAGCTGTTCTCTCAAGAGCAGTTTCTGTCAGAGCTCTCACAGCTCCACCTACCTCACAGAGTGTCTGTTGTAGGGCGTGGAAGGGAAGGAGATTGTAAACTGCTCTGAGACTCAGGGTGAATTTTGAAGGGTAGGGTATAACAACTTCTTCTTCTTTTCCTTTTCCTTCTTGTCTTTTTCTCCACCACCATTAGTCTATTTAGCCCAAATTGGAAGCATCCTTTCCAAAGTCTTAGAAAGGTCTTGTCCCACATCTGTAACGGGTGAACTTTTTGTCTGGAAGTTTCTGTAGATTGAACCCAAGGCATTCTGGGCGACGGCTGTTATCTATTGGCATAGGGTTGCCAAGTTCAACTCAGAAAATATCTGGGGACTTTGGCGGTGGAGCCAGGAGACTTTCACATTCCCTAAAATAAATAAATAAATAAAAATACAGCAGTGCAGTTCCCCTGAATACAGTCCTCATTTCCTCATCCCCCAAGCAGCTGCACTGTCCCCACCTGCCTCTCTCTCTCTCACATACACACACAAAGCAGCCAAAATAAACAGTTTGCAATCCCACACTTCTGAGATCTTACAGGGGCAATTTACTCACAGAGTTGTTGAATGTAACCATCTGCTGAATATTCAACCAAGTTCTTCAGACTAACACAGGGAAACCCAAGGGTTCTAGTTTACTCTTTACTCTCTATTTTACTGAGCAAACAACTTCTGAAAGGAATGGTAAAACAAATCCTCTGTTTGCTGTGCTGCTTTCCCTTCCTTTCTAGCAGTTCACTGGGAGCAGCCATGTCGCTCCACTGGCTTGCCCTGCCTCCATTCAGCCTTGCACATATAGATTTAAAGGCACCCACACCTTCTAAAAAGCAAGCAGTTTCCAAGCTTCTTCTAGCCTTCCAAAGTGGAAAGGCACATGGTAGCTGTTGGGGCAGGGCTTCCCCCTGCTGGCCAGCTGACTGGGAGTGGGAAGGAGCCTGCAAACGAGGAGATCCCCCACTGGGACCTCGGGATTGGGAAGCCTATGACATGCTCCCCAAGGGCTCCGCATCTTCACAGTTGTGCTTGTAATATGCCAATATGATATATGGGGAATGCATGTCTGGGGAAAATGCTGTGAGGTTTCCCCCCACTTCCGATTCCTTATCAACAAAAGCTGGAAAATGGATTTAATAAATCAGCTAGTTCAGGCCTGTCCTGAATGCAATTGGCCCCATGTGTGCCATGTGGTTTGGGGAGGGAAACAAATTGTTGCAGGAATCCCCTGTCTGGGTATGGAGGGAGGGAAGAGCCAGCCCTTTTAGAGTGTATCTGATGCTTTGCATGTGTGGGAAGGGGCATGGGTGAATCATGACACAGCTAGGAGGAACTAACATTGGGTGAGGGACCTCAGGCAGTGTTCCCTCTAAGCTGGGTTAGTGTGAGCTAGCTCACAGTTTTTTAGCCCCCGGCTCACACATTTTTGTCTTAGCTCAGGAAAAATGGCCCCAGAACCAACACATTTATGCAGTAGCTCACAACTTTAATGCCAGTAGCTCACAAAGCAGAACTTTTGCTCACAAAACTCCACAGCTTTGAGGGAACATGGCTCACAAAGCAGAGCTTTTGCTCACAAGACTCCACAGCTTAGAGGGAGTATTGACCCCAGGTAGAGGATGGTGTCCTAGTGGAGCTTCTGGAGATTTTGGGTTAGTCACTAGCCTATCAGGATGCTCCACTCATATGGGCTTGATTCAACCATGTTCTGCTAAGGTACTTACTAAGAACGGATAAGCAACATTCATGGTAGAGGTGGAGAAGCCTGTGGTTAGCCGTGGTGGTTAAATGGAATCTGCATGTTCAGAGGCAGTCTACTACTTTTTTCTTTTTCTTTTTTTTTGCCAATTGCTGAGCTACAAGTGACAGGGGATGGCTGTTCGCTTCAAACTTTGCTTGTGGTTTTTCCTGGCAACATCTGGTTGATACCCATTGGAAAGAGGAGGCTGGATGAGACAGGCCCACCCTGGTCTTATCTAGTATGGCTCTTCTTAATACTAATTCAGAAGGGTGTATTCTAGGGGACCCAATGTGATACCTATGGGCACCATGGCCCCCTCCAAGGCCTTTCCTGGCACCTGCCAAAAGCTTTTAAAAAGTGAGCAACGACAGGTGGGGCATTTGCACAGCAAGACTTCTGGCTGGCTGTGGACATTAAAATGCATCCTGTTAAACAGAGCTTCTGCCTGAAATGTTGAAGAGGTGCTGTTAGAGTTATATAAAACCCCTCTCCCTGACATTTTGTGGTTTGCTCTGCCTCCCATGACAGCCATTTTGTGATTGGCTCCGCCTCCTGAGGCAGCCATTTTGTGATTGTGCCCACCGCTGTGCATCAGTGATGGCTGCAAGCTTAACAAAGTTGAGGATTCCTGGTTTATTCTTTAGGCCCAAACAAGAAAGCAGATGGAGCCCTCATTTTGTCCTCCTCTTCCCCCCTCTCAGGTCAGCCTCTCCACTGTGGGCTATGGAGACACAGTGCCAGACACAGTGCTGGGAAGGATGGTGGCCTTTGCATGCATCTCCTTTGGCATCATCCTCAATGGGATGCCCATCTCCATTCTCTACAACAAGTTCTCTGACTATTACGCCAAGCTCAAGGCCCACGAGTACCAGGCCGCCATCTCGCTCAAGCTCTCCCGGAAGCTCCACCTGAAGCGAAGAGCTCGGCGGAAATTCCTGGAGTGTTGCTGCCCGGAGGACTACCTCACCTGTCAACCAGCAGCAGGTCACCCCAGCGGCCAACATTCCACACCGCAGCTTGGCCATCCGGGACACCCTGTTATCCACCAACCACGGCACAGTCACCAGTCGCTACATGCTGTTCCTCACTCCCCCTGTCCTCATGGCTACCGTGATATCCACTACCCTGCCCACTGCCGGGGTCATCATGCCCACCTGGAACGTCCTCTCTCGCACCTATCACAATTGGGCCATCCCACCCATGACACTCTTATCCACCCACTGTTGCAAGCCAGACAATCTGGCCAGTAGTCCATAACTGTCAGTTTCTCAGTGGTGATAGTTCTCTGATGTCTCAGGCGGAGAGAGGCCTTTCCTGTCTCTGCTGTCTGGGAATCTGTCACTGGAGACTGAAGCTGGGGGTATTCTGGGTGCAAAGAAACTGACTCTAAAGAGAAGAGAACAGCAGGAGATTTTGCCTTAGGAAGAGGTGAAGGTGTCTTCTGCTCTGGGGTGTGATTGGGTGAAGCTCACCAAGGTTTTGGGCAGAATAAAGTATTCACTGTCTCCTAAAAATTCAAGTTCCTTTCAAGCAGAAAGGAATCACACCTGAGCAGGGCTTTTTTTTTATAGCAGGAACCCAAAGGAACGCAATTCCGGCTGGCTTGGCATCAGAGGCTGTGGCCTAATATGCAAATGAGTTCCCGCTGGGCTTTTTCCACAGAAAAAGCTCTGTGTGAAACAATGGTGATGTCAGGGGTATGTGGCCTAATATATAAATGAGCTCCTGCTGGGCTTTTTCTACAAAAAAAGCCCTGTACCTGAGCAGTCTTGGGGTAACCAACTTCCAGGTGGGATCTGGAGATCTGCTTTTACAACAGTTCTCCAGTCTCCAGAGTTCCCCTGGAGCAAATAGCTATCTTGGAGGGTGGACTCTATGGCACTGCACCATGCTAGGGTCCCTCCTCTTCCAAAAGCCTAACTTCTGCAGGCTTCACCCCCAATCTCCAGGTATTTCCCATAAGGAGACTGGCAAGCCTACAAACATGGTGGAAGTCAAGACCCTATATTAACTATGCTGCAGATGAATTTTTGGTGGGGCAAAAGAAGCCAAATTAGATAATATTAATTTTGATATTTCATAATCTCCTCCCCACAAAAAAAAAAATTGAGAGGAAACTCCAAAGATTTTTCTGTTTTTGATCTAGGGCAATTTTTCTCTTTTGGAATGAATAAAGAGCTTTGTAAGGAAAGATTTTAGCTGCTCAGAATATGTATGATAAATATTTTTATATAAGATTTGAGAGAATAACTCACATGTTTACTGTAGACATTTCAGAAAAATATATTGTTTACATGTGACTAATTTTATGTACAGTTAATAATCTACAATGTGTATAATGATCATACATTATCAAAGAGTTCCATTTTTAGTCTTATAAAAGATTATTTCCAAACATGCTGCTAGTTTTACTGTGACTGTATGGGGGTATTTCTCCAACTAATATATCTTTTCTGTTTACTACCAAATGTGCATTTTCTAATTTTCAATATTTACTTTTTTCTGCCTCTCAGATGACAAAATGAAAATATATGTGCTAAGGTAGCACAAGGGGCAGTGGTTTGTTGTTCTCTGAGGGATTCGATTTGTTCAGTTTTGTGTGGAAAATATCACATCCTTGCAGCTATCTTGAAGCTTCAGGTTCCATAATCCTGAGCTTCTTTCTAGCAGGTGTGTTAGCTCAGGAAATCTCCCTTATTTGGCTGAATCACAGCTTAACAACAACCATATATCCTGTGATCACTGTTCCCTCTAAGCTGAGTTATGTGAGCTAGCTCACAGTTTTTTTTAGCCTCCAACTCATAAATTTATGTCTTAGCTCAGGAAAAATGGCCCCAGAGCAAACTAATTTATGCAGTAGCTTACAACTTTAATGCCAGTAGCTCACAAAGTAGAATTTTTTTCTCACGTCTCCACAGCTTAGAGGTAGTATTCCCTGTGGTTTCAACAGCACTACAACAGCAAATTAAATAAACAATCAAAATCTATAGTTATCATAGATAGTATAATCACAATGAAATTAGACAGAAGTTCAGGGTTTCACTCAACATATGAATTGTTCAAAAACAAAGAAACAAGATTCGTCCTTCCCATGATGTATACATCACAGAACAATAAAAAAGCTAAATGTAGTCCCCTGTGTAAGCACCAGTCATTTTCAACTCTGGGGTGACGTTGCCTTCACAATGTTTTCACGGCAGAGAGGACCACTAATCACACTTAGGACTCTATCCTCATTAGGTACTACAGAAAGTCCATTGATATCAAATTGGAATCTTTCCTTTTGAATGCTGACATGTTTCCTAGATAATTTCCATGTTTCGAAGAGGAACCTTCTTCTAAGCAGATTCCACAATTTCTAAATCAACCAACAATGTCACTATTTCTTGAAAGAAAATCCCAAAGTTTCAAATCAGCTATGTCAATATTTCTCATAAGATGAGGCAACACTTCACGTGATAAAGAAACTGGTTTACAGCTCTGCAATCTCCATGACAGAAAATGCCTATGATTGAAAAGTCCCCGGCTGTCACAGGCTGGGACCAGGCCAGGCGAAGTCCAGGGTCAGTCCAAGGTCTGTAGCTGGGTAGCAAGGAGGGTCCAAAGCGCCAAAACCAAATCACCATCCAGGTATCGCAGGTCAGAGGTTCAGAAGCCAAAGTCAGGGGGTCCAGAAGCTGACGTCAGAAGCCAAAGTGGCTGCTAGAACATCAGGTAAGTGACTAGTTGCTTCCACAAAGCCTCCTCCCAAAGCCCACAGCTATATAGCCCTCTGCTGTCTGTTGCCCATTTGGGCTAATTGCTGACTCAGAGGGCAGCCAGGATCCTGCTGAGACTCAAGCACCCTCACTCCTAGAAGGGCCAGAATCCTTTCAAAACTCAGGGCTCAGGGAGCGTCTTGCTCGTGAGCGTGCCGCCCTCCTCCAATCCCTGAGGTCCTGACGGAGGCGGTCATGCACATGAGCCACCCGAGAGGGCGAGGCAGGGGGGCTTGGATCTTCTCCAGCAGGAGGCAGGGGCACTGGTGCAGGTGGCAGGGGCACAGTTTCTTCTGCAGGCTCGGCTTCTTCTGCAGGGCCCCCAGCACCCATGACACCAGCTGGCTTGGAGAAGTGATTTAAAGAGAGAGATCTCCAAGCCAGCCAATGGGGTGGTGGGGGCTTTGAGAGCCACAAAATATGTGTGAAAGAGCCACAGTTTGGCCACCCCTGCCCTCGGGCAACAAATTGGAATATTAACGTTCTTTAAAACACAATTTAATTCTCGTAGAACATTGTTTACATTGTGTGCAGGTGCATGTTTTCTCTCCTCCCCTCACTCCCAATTAATTGTCAGCTTTAGAACAACACTGAGGTGTCTGCTGGCACATTGTTCTTTGGAGCAATTCAGAGGATCGTGGCACAAAGCAGAGCATCTCTCTGTTGGGTAGCCGGAAAAGCTATACTTGGGGTAAGTAAGTAGCCCACAGGCTGGCATAGCTCTGCTGGGAAGCTCAACCAAGCCCTAGGGCATGAAGGGGTTACCAAAATGGGGTTGTTAACCTGGCTCACGCCATTCAGATTTACACACACGGACGAGGCACTCAGTTGAATGGGGGAGGAATAAGGGGAACCCTGCAAGGCAAATCAACTCCACCCGTTCTGCTCCTGCTTTACAAGAGCTGAGGTGGGCTTTTATTGTTGTTCAGTCGCACAGTCGAGTCCGACTCTTTGCGACCCCATGGACCAAGTCAAGCCAGGCCCTCCTGCCTTCCAGCATCCTCTGAAGTCAGCTCAAATTCCTGTGAGTTAAATCAGTAAATCAGGGGTCATTGTGTAGAAAAATAGGTGGTGGAGCTCATCCAGGGATTGTTATGCAGCTGCACCTATTAGTCAATGGACGAGATGGAACTCTCAGGAGGAGGAGGAGGAACTCTCAGAAAGGTTCAGGAGCTGTGCTCCTCTGAGCTCCCACTGAATCCGAGGCCTGCCAGTAATGCTGTCCGGCCATCTCATCTTTTGCCTTCTGTCTTTCCCAGTATCAGAGTCTTCTCCAGTGAGTGCTCCCTTCTCATTTGGTGGCCAAAGTATTTGAGCTTCAGCTTCAGCATCTGACCATCCAGAGAACAGCCATAGGGTCAGCCATAGCTCTCTCAAAATTGTCCTTGAAAGAGCAGCTTCTGTGAGAGCTCTCTCAGCCCCACCTATCTTACAGGGTGTCTGTTGTGGGGGAGGAAGGTAAAGGAGATATTGTGAGCTGCTCTGAGACTCTGAGATTCACAGTGAAGGGCAGGATACAAATCTTCCAAAATCTTCTTCTGTAAGCCCCTCTAGAGGCTGAGGTTAAGAATCAGTGTCTAGTCCAGAGGTGGCCAAACTCGCTTAACATAAAAGCCACATAGAATAAATGCCAGATGTTTGAGAGCCACAAGGATGGATGGAAGGAAGAAAGGCAATAGATGGGGGAAGGGAGAGGTGGAAATAAAACAGCTTTAATTTGTGGGCTTGGCTTGGAGAAGTGAATTAAATAGACAAATGCCTTCTCCAAGCCAGCCAATGGAGTGGTGGGGACTTTGAGAACTACACAATATGTGTGAATGAACCACATGTGGCTCCTGAGCCACAGTTTGGTGACTCCTGGTCTAGTCCTTCTCTTCCATCAACAACTAGAAACAGTTCCCATTGAGAAAATGGCTGCTTTGGAGACTGGACTGCATGTCCTTATGGGGTTCCTGCTCTTCCCAAACTCTGCCCTCCCCATAGGGTTGCCGGGTCCGACTCAGGAATTATCTGGGGATTTTGAGGGTGGAGCCAGGAGACTTTCGGGGATGTAGCCAGGAGCATGGTTATGACAAATATGATTGAACTCCCAAGGGAGTTCTGGTCATCACATTTAAATGGACCACATTTCTTTTAAATGCTCTATATCCATTGGAAATAATGGAGGATGATGGCACCTTCTTTGGGGCCTCACAGAATTGGACCTCCTGGTCCAATCTTTTTTAAACTTGGAGGGCTTTTTGAGGAGGGGTGCCATATGCTATGCTAAAAATTTGGTGCCTCTACTTCAAAAAGCCCCCCAGAGCCCCAGTTACCCACAGATTGATTCTCCATTATACCCTATGGGGATCGGTCTCCATAGTTTATAGTGGAGTGCCCAGCAGACATCTAGCCCCTCCTCCTTTGTGATAACCCTGAAGTGGGGGGAGGCCTTCCAAACCAGGGGGTCCCCTGCCCCCAACTGGGGATTGGCAACCCTGCCCCCCAATCTCCAAGTGTGTTCTGAACCAGAACTGGCAACGAACCCTAGGATACATCTTTTTTCCAGGATACCGAATCTCTGCAGAGCCTTTGGAGGGGCAGGCTCAAGCACATAAATTAGGAGGGGGCAAGCCTCATTTTGGGTAGGAGCTCATAGGAGCGGAGCTCCAGGACCTCTAAATTTTATTGTGCTCTTTCTCCCCCCCACCCTCTGGACACCATTGGTCAACCCCACTGTGAGAATTTTGCTTAGCTCTTAAGATCTGACAAACTTCCTAATATTGCCAAACTCCTAATATAGGAGAAATTCATCTAAAAAGTATGACCGGAGTAGGGTTTTATGATGACAATTATAATTCAAGAAGTATTTTAAGGTAGATGCTGAGCTGATATAATTTGGTACACTTTCCACTGATGTCAGGGGTGTGTGGCATATGTGAATGAGTAATGCTAACGAGTTGTGCTAATGAGAGGCGGCACCTCTTTTTCTATGAAATGACCCCTGGGAAGGGGTATCCCATCTCTTGCTTTCCTGCTTCCCGTTCTAGGCTCCAACTTGTGAAAAACCTCAAGGGGCGTTTTGTGAAGAACAAAGTGCACCCGGCCTTTGACGGCTTGGAGACTGCCGCCAGGGAAGGAGTAAGAAGTGTGGAGAAGGCAGAAAAGAGGTTTTCGCATATGAGAAACCTCCTGGGCCACTTCAGGAAGCACAAAGTGTACCCCGCCAGTGAGATGGAGGCTGGTGGGGATGGAGGGACGGGCAGATGATTCGAAAGGGCAGCACGGCTGCGCTCTGGTACTTACAAGCCACAGTTTGGCCACCTTTGGGCTAGAACATCAGACTAGGATCTGGGAGACCCAGGATTGAATCCCCATTCTGCCATGGAAGCTCTCTGGTGACTGTGTAACCTACCTCACAGTGTGGTTGTGTGGCTAAAAATGGAAGAGGAGGAGTAGAATGCCATAATCTCCTGAGAAGAAGGGTGGGGAGGTTATAAAACAGGCTGGTATTTTCTCTCACCACATTCTCAGTGGCCCTTTCTTTTCCTTTCAGCTTTCGAATGTGAAGAGGATGCTGTCCAGCCTTCTGCATTTGCAAGAGCGATAAACGTGCCTCTGACAGGACCCTTTCCTTTGGAGGGGTTTGCCCAATGGGACACCAGAGCACCCCCTGGGCTCCCATGTTCAACAGCAGTGAGAATCTTGGACTAGGGTAGAGGCCCCAGTATGGTGCCCAGGGGCACTGTGCTGCCTGCTGACACTTTTTAAAAGAAAGTTGATGTTGCCAGGTGGTCTCCTGCCCAGCAGATCTTTAGATTGAAATCTGATTGGCTGCCCTCAGCTGCCTCTACAGTGTCATCCCCTCAGCTTCGACTTCCTCTGTGGTCATGGTTGGCTTTGCCTCCCCTGGTGGCCATCTTGTGATTGCATCCACCATCCCGTGTTGGATTTTCAAATGTGCCCACAGGCTCAAAAAGGTTGGGGATCTGTAGTCTATGATCTGGGAGCCCCAGGTTCAAATTCCCATGCTGCCATGGAAGATCGCTAGGTGAACTTTAGCCAGTCACACCCTCTTATCCTGATCAACCTCATGGAGTGCTGGCTGTGAGGATAAAATGAAGGTGAAGAGAAGGATGGAAGCCATTTGTGGGCTCTCCCCTTGACAACAAAAATAAGGTATAAAATCAAATAACTAAATAATCTTCCTGGTTCTTCAGTCTGAGATGAAGCAGGATATGTCTTGGGGGATGCTAGCTGATTGCCCTTGACATGATGGATAAATTCAAGGGTGCCGGCTTATTGCAGGCCAGGGACAGAACCATTCCTCCCCAACTAAGCCTGACTCTTGCAGCTTCCAGAACCAAATGGAGAACATCTGCTTCTACTGCAAGGTTCTTCAAGAGATCAGACACTGTGTGATCTGCCCATGACCACCGATCAGCACGCCAAGGCCATTATGCTGAGTCAACACCCTTTCTAGAAGGGGACTGGGGGAATGTTAGCTGATTGCCCTTGACATGATTGATAAATTCAAGGGCACCGGCTTATTGCAGGCCAGGGGCAGAACCATTCCTCCCCAACTAAGCCTGACTCTTCCTGCTTCCAGAACCCAATGGAGAACATCTGCATGTACTTCATGATTCTTGAGGAGCTCGCCATTGACACGCTGCATGATCTGCCCACGATCACCAATCAACATGTTAAGGCCGTTATGGTGAGCCATAAACCTGATTGGAAGGGGACTGGATTTGGAACAAGTTCTGAGGAAGTCAAGCTGACAGGACCCCCACCACCACGCTCCCCCAAAATTCTTGGAGATGTGATTCATGCTTTAAGGAATTCTGTGAGGGTAGGAGCTGAGAGAAGGGAAAACAGATTAGCCCCAGTTCTATCCTCCAAAGCAGCCATTTTCTCCTGGGGAACTAGTCTTTGTGGACTGGAGGTCAGTTATCATTCCAGGAGATCACCAGGCTCCACCTGGAGATTGGCAACCCAAGTTTGGTCACCAAAACCTTTGGTTCAAGTTAGAGGGCTTTGCAGATTCTCATCCTTTTTGTGGGCACCAGGATTCAGCTCGGTGAACTCTCCTTCCTCAACCACACGATCTCACACTTCTTTCTTCTGGCCAGCAAATTCTCAACTCCCTTCACCTTTGTGAGAATCCATCCTATCCTGATCTGGATGCTTTTTTTAAAATCAGGATGCTAGAGTGAGGGCTGATTGCAGCAAGGTAAGTTCTTGTGGAGAATGTCACTCTGTCAGATATACTTGCAGGGTATCTGGGATGAGATTCTTCAACCTGGTGCCTTATTGAAACAGCTGAGATACATCTAGTCTTGCTTGGGATGCCCAAGGCAGGAAGAGCGCTGGCATTGCTCACCATTTCCATCTGCTTGTCCTGGATCCTGGAAAAAAGGATTTCTCCTTGGTTAGGTTGGACTACATTATATTTCTATTGAGTACTGCTCACCAATCAAACCCAATCAACAATACAGTGACAGCAAAAAGGGCTAGAGATTATCTTCAGTTAGGCTAGGGACTAGCGGATTATGGCAATAGACTGATATAACACTAGAGTGATCGAGCGATTCCTGATTTATAAAAAACTCCCCCCCACACACACACGCACACTCTTGGGGTGTATATTGGGGGGGGGGATGGTGGCCATTGTACGTTATGCAAGGAAAATGGAGCCAGTCTGGATTATAACTGAAAAAAATGTACATCTTCCCATCCATACAGGGTTCAAAGGCTAAAATCATTCCAAAAGATTGTTCCAAACCAGCAAGTTTGGGGTAGAGCACAGCAAAGGGAGATCACACTCACTAATAGATCTTTGGGTTTGGCACCCCATGTCAGCTGTAAAGCTGTACGTTCTGAATAAAACTTTGTTGCTCTTAAAGGTGCAACTTGACTCCTACTTTGTTCAGCTGTAAAGTATGTTTGCATTACATTTAGCTCTTCTCTTTCCCTTTGAGGATACAAGTAGCAACCCAACATGAGCAAGTAATTGTTGGGGGCAGTGCTGGATTAAACCCTGTGGAGGCCGCTAGGCAGTCAAAATCTCAGGACCTCAGAGTCAGAGCCATGGCTGGTGCATGGGAGTAGGGCGCCACCTGACCTAGCGGGTGCCGCCAAGTGCCTCCTCTCCCCACATGCAGCATGTGTGCTCCTTGAAGCCTGCCTTCCCCAATGGACAGTGCCTTTGCAGTGCACTCCTTGGAGTCTGGCAGGGATAAATTAACCAATTGTAAAAGCTGCAGAAGAGCCAATTACAGTCTCTAAAAACTGGCTCCTGTTGAAGTTGTATGCTGGCACTCATCCTTCCTACGCTACTTTAACAGAGCTATAGGGTGAGAGACAAAGCTCAGTGGTAGAGCATCTTTCTCACACGCACAAGGTCTTGTCCCTGGCACCTCCAGCTAAAAGGATCAAGTAGTAATCTCACGTTTAAAAAAAATATTAAAATTTAAAATAAAAAACTGTAAATTAAAAACGTAAATAGTTTCAAATTTCTTCATTTCTCCTATAATTCTATAGGATTTTTAATTCTGTACAATTTTTAAATTTGGGTGTGTGTGTGCTAGTGGGCGGCTTGCCTAGGGCACCAAAAACCCTAGCACCGGTCCTGGTCAGAGCACCGCCCACAGCCTCCTCTGCAGCCTGCAGGCACCTTCTCAAAAGCTCCTTTGACAAAGCTGCGGGAGAGAGGCAGAGAGAGGCAGCAGCCACACCAGGCAAGTCAGGCAAAGAGCGGCTCAGTTGCTGGCTGCGTGTGCAGGCTGGGAGGGCTGCAAGCAGGGGGGAAGCTGTGGGGGTGAGCTGGCCCGGGGCCCCTAAAGGTGTGGGGGCCCATAGGCCAGTGCCTACTTGGCCTAATTGTTAATCCAGCACAGGTTGGGGGCAGCAATCAGGGACTCTATCTGACCCACAACTCAGTGGGTGGCAGTGAGGGGGGTATGGTTTTAGTCAAGCACAGTAATTCCAATCTGTCTCTTCATAAAGGCAGCTCCAGGGCTTTTTTTGAACAGGAGCACAGTTCTGGCTGGCTTGGGGTCAGGGGTGTGGAATAATATGCAAACGAGCCCTTCCCCATATTACTGTGTTAAACTGTCAGACTAGAATATGGAGGACTCGGGTTCGAATCCCCACAATTCACAGAAGCTCGCTTCATGACCTTGGGCCAATGACACACTCACAGGCTAACCTACCTCCTAGAGTTGTTGTGAGACTAAAACTGAAGGAGAACAATATAAGCTGCTTCGGGGTCCCACTGGGGAGGAATGGCAGGGATAGAAATGGAAGTGAGTAAATACAAACGCTCACTTGAGCACCAGCCCGTAGTACCATTCGAAATTACCCTCTTTCTAACCCAATAGATGACAACGGCAAAGCTAACATCTTACTTGCACAACAGACCAGAATCTGAATTTCAAGAAAAGTGGGAGGGATTTTTTACATAAATTGATCAAAATTAGGTTGGAAAGGGGCGGCGTGGCATCGGCTCGCATGGAGGAAGACGCTTAGTAGCTCTGCTCCCTTCCTGACCATCCTGTTTTCCCATTCTAACACAGGCTAATCATCTTTTTCGATCCTTAGATTATGGGCAAGATGAACGGCAATCATCATGGGTCAGTTTCCACTAATTAAGAACATAAGAACATAAGAGAAGCCATGTTGGATCAGGCCAACGGCCCATCAAGTCCAACACTCTGTGTCACACAGTGGCAAAAAATGTTATATACACACATACACTGTGGCTAATAGCCACTGATGGACCTGTGCTCCATACACTGTGGCTAATAGCCACTGATGGACCTGTGCTCCATATTTTTATCTAAACCCCTCTTGAAGGTGGCTATACTTGTGGCCGCCACCACCTCCTGTGGCAGTGAATTCCACATGTTAATCACCCTTTGGGTGAAGAAGTACTTCCTTTTATCCGTCTTAACCTGTCTGCTCAGCAATTTCATCGAATGCCCACGAGTTCTTGTATTGTGAGAAAGGGAGAAAAGTACTTCTTTCTCTACTTTCTCCATTCCATGCATTATCTTGTAAACCTCTATCATGTCACCCCGCAGTCGACGTTTCTCCAAGCTAAAGAGTCCCAAGCGTTTCAACCTTTCTTCATAGGGAAAGTGCTCCAGCCCTTTAATCATTCTAGTTGCCCTTCTCTGCACCTTCTCTAAAGCTATAATATCCTTTTTGAGGTGCGGCGACCAGAACTGCACACAGTACTCCAAATGAGACCGCACCATCGATTTATACAGGGGCATTATGATACTGGCTGATTTGTTTTCAATTCCCTTCCTAATAATTCCCAGCATGGCATTGGCCTTTTTTATTGCAAACGCACACTGTCTTGACACTTTCAGTGAGTTATCTATCATGACCCCAAGATCTCTCTCTTGATCAGTCTCTGCCAGTTCACACCCCATCAACTTGTATTTGTAGCTGGGATTCTTAGCCCCAATGTGCATTACTTTGCACTTGGCCACATTGAACCGCATCTGCCACGTTGACGCCCACTCACCCAGCCTCAACAGATCCCTTTGGAGTTCCTCACAATCCTCTCTGGTTCTCACCACCCTGAACAATTTAGTGTCATCCGCAAACTTGGCCACTTCACTGCTCACTCCGAACTCTAAATCATTTATGAACAAGTTAAAAAGCATGGGACCCAGTACCGAGCCCTGCGGCACCCCACTGCTTACCGTCCTCCACTGCGAAGACTGCCCATTTATACTCACTCTCTGCTTCCTATTACTCAGCCAGTTTTTGATCCACAAGAGGACCTGTCCTTTTACTCCATGATTCTCAAGCTTTCTAAGGAGCCTTTGATGAGGAACTTTATCAAAAGCTTTCTGGAAGTCAAGGTAAACAACATCTATCGGGTCTCCTTTGTCCACATGTTTGTTCACCTCCTCAAAGAAATGCAACAGGTTAGTGAGGCAAGATCTTCCCTTGCAGAACCCATGCTGAGTCTTCCTCAATAACCCGTGTTCATCAATGTGCCTACTCATTCTGTCCTTGATAATGGTTTCTACCAACTTTCCCGGTATTGAAGTCAGACTGACTGGCCTGTAGTTTCCCGGATCTCCTCTGGAACCTTTTTTAAAGATGGGGGTGACATTTGCTACCTTCCAGTCCTCAGGAATGGAGGCAGATTTCAATGAAAGATTACAGATTTTTGTTAGAAGATCCACAAGTTCAACTTTGAGTTCCTTCAGAACTCTCGGATGTATGCCATCCGGACCCGGTGACTTATTAGTTTTTAATTTGTCTATCAGTTGTAGGACCTCCTCATTTGTCACCTCAATCTGACTCAGGTCTTTCAACACCCCTTCCAAAATTAGTGGTTCTGGGGCGGGCAAAAAGTTCTCGTCTTCTACAGTGAAGACGGAGGCAAAAAATTCATTTAGCTTTTCAGCCATTTCCCTATCCTCCTTCAGTAATCCTTTTACCCCATGGTCATCCAAGGGCCCCACTGCCTCCCTGGCTGGTTTCCTACTTCTAATATATTTGAAGAAAGTTTTATTGTTGGTCTTTATGTTTTTTGCAATATGCTCCTCATAGTCCCTTTTTGCCTGCCTGATCACAGTCTTGCATTTGATTTGCCACAGCCTGTGTTCCCTTTTACTAATCTCACTTGGACTGGTTTTCCACCGCTTAAAGGAGTCCTTCTTACCTTTTACAGCTTCCATTACTTTGTTTGTTAACCACGCAGGCCTTTTCTTATGCCTGTTTGTGCCTTTCCTAACTTGTGGTATGTATTTTATCTGAGCTTCTAGGATTATAGTTTTAAATAGCGTCCAAGCTTTCTCAAGGGTTTTGACCGTATGTACCTTTCCTTTCAGTTTCTTCCTCACATGCCTCCTCATCTCAGTGTATTTACCCCTTTTAAAGTTAAACGTGGTTGTGGTGGTCTTTTTGGACAACTCCCTATTTATACAAACGGTGAAATCAATAACATTATGGTCACTGCTCCCAAGCGGCGCAATCACTTTTACATCTCTCACCAAGTCTTGGGCATTACTTAGGACCAAATCCAGGATCGCCCCACCCCTGGTAGGTTCTGAGACCATCTGCTCCATAGCACAGTCATTGAGAGCATCAAGAAACTCAATCTCTTTCTCTCGACCAGAACACATATTGACCCAATCAATCTGCGGGTAGTTAAAATCACCTATTACAACACAGTTTTTACGTTTAGCCGCTATCTTTAAGCCTTCCATCATATTATAATCGTCCTCTCTCTTTTGATTTGGTGGGCGATAACAAACTCCCATAGTTAAATTTCCTTTTGGGCCCTCTATTTCAACCCAAAGCATTTCTAAAAGTGAATCTAATTCTCTGATCTCAGCCTTACTGGACCGTATATCCTCTCTGACATACAGAGCCACCCCACCTCCAACCCTTCCCTCCCTATCCTTCCGATATAGCTTATATCCAGGAATCACCGTGTCCCACTGATTCTCCTCATTCCACCAAGTTTCTGAAATTCCCACAATGTCTATGTTTTCTCCCAGCACTAAACATTCCAATTCACCAATTTTACTTTGAACACTTCTAGCATTTGCATACAAACATCTATAATTTCCCAGGCGAGCTAGGCCCGCCACCTTCCTCCTGCCGCCTCGAGACACTGGCAGACAGTCCATATTGTTTGTCACCTTCACAGTGGACAACTCCGGTCCGTTACCCGGTAGAAAAATAGCAGCTAACCCTTCATCTCTTTGAGACGAGTCCTCCCGAACCAGAGACATTTCATCTCCTGTCGGCTTTCCCCCAAGATTTAGTTTAAAAACTGCTCTGCCACCTTTTTGATTTTAAGCGCCAGCAGCCTGGTTCCATCCGGGGACAAGTGGAGACCGTCTCTTTTGTACAGCTCCCGCTTGTTCCAGAAAGCATCCCAGTGCCTAACAAACTTAAACCCTTCCTCCTTACACCATCGTCTCATCCACACATTGAGACTTCTAATTTGTGCCTGTCTCTCCTGCCCTGCACGTGGAACAGGTAGCACTTCCGAGAAGGCTACCTTGGAGGTCCTGGCCTTAAGTCTCCCGCCTAGCAGCCTAAATTTTTCCTCCAGGACCTCACGACTGCATTTCCCCACATCGTTGGTGCCAACATGCACCACGACCACAGGCTCCTCCCCAGCACTGTCTATCAGTCTATCTACTACACGCGTAATGTCCGCTACCTTCGCACCAGGCAGGCAAGTCACCATACGGTCAGTACGCGGTTTCGCCACCCGGCTGTCTACTTGCCTAATGATCGAATCACCAACTACCAATACCCCCCCTCTCCCCCTGCTCAGGGATGGTTCCTTGGCGCGAAAGGATTCCCGCTCACCGACCGAAGAAGAGGTCCCTTCTGAGGGCGCATTCCCCTTATCCTCAGCACGGTGCCCTGTTCCCTCTCGACCCTCACGCTCTCTGGCAGCAACGGGGCTGCTACGTTCAGAGCGGGGCTCATCTAATACGCCCCCGAGAGTCTTCCCCAAGTGCCTAACTGACCGTCTCTGCTTCTCCAGGGCAGTCACCTCGGCCTCAAGGGTACGAACTCGTTCCCTGAGGACCAGGAGCTCCTTGCATCGAGCACACACCCAAGACTTCTGTCCTTTGGGCAGATAGTCATACATGTGACACTCAGTGCAAAACACTGGAAAGCCCCCAACCCCCTGCTGGCATTCTATCTTCATTGTATATATATATATATATTAAAATATACAGTCCTCTTTAAATGCTGTTTAAGTGGCTCCCCTTCTGGCGGGTCAACTTACCTAAACTTACCTTATTGGGAACTTACCTTATTTGGAGAACAAGGAAGCCAGGGATCTGGGTTCCTGCTCCTTAGAGAGCCCCTAGGCAAAGAGCCACAGGCCAAGAGCCCTTTAGCTCTCGCCCTTCGGCTCGCGCCAAAGGCTCGCGCCTTTGGCAAGGCGCAGCTTAAAATGCAAAGAGGTGGAGCAGGGCACTCCTCAGCAATCACTCTCAATCAGCAGCAATCACTCTCAATCTCTTTCACCCTTAAGGCAGTCAACCAAACAAAGAGCAGTCAACCAAACAAAGAGCAGTTCCCCAGCTATCACACCTTAGAATTTTAGGCAGCCCCACAAACCTTAGAATGTAGTCCTTCAAAACTCAGAAATTCTCAGCAATTTCTCCAGCTGTCTCAGCTATCAGAGCTGCTCTGCTCTGCTCCTCCCAGACCTCTGTGAGATTCAAATGTTTTAAAGAACTTTCTTGAGTGTGGAACTCTAACTGCTAAATCCTTGGCTGTGCCAAACTCCGTTTCCAAGATGGCAACCGGCTCTGAAGATGCCTCCTTCCCAACTGACTTACTGACCATTTCGGACTTTCAAGACAAATCTGAAATTGTTTAAAAGTGATATTTTGGACAATATTAACACTATACTGAAACCTCTTTTGGACCAATTAGACTCTCTCCTAACCACTCTGTAGGAAGTGGCAGCTATGGCCAGTTTGGCTCTGCATACCGGTTTAGCTAACAAAGATGGAATGAAACAGCTTCAAATGCATGAAAAATGGGCTACTGAAAACATTTTCTTACTTGAAAACTGGTTAAGAAAGAGAAACATCAAGTTTCACGGTTTTGGGGAACAATTTGCCTGCTGAGACTGACATTGCTGGAAGAGAAGGACCAAACACTGTCTCAGCTTCAGACTCCAGAGGGAGGTTACAAGAGAGTCAGGCATACAGACGGGCAAACGGTGAGTTTTCTTCCTGTTTACACTTTCTGCTTCTGTCCCTTTAAGACTGATAACTCTCAAGGAATTGCTTCCTTCCTTCTGTTCACACTTCTGTCTTGCACACACACAAAGAAGGAGCACGTTTGCTCTCCATCTTTGGCACCGTGGGTGCAGGGATGCGCTTTGCATCTGCATCATCCTAGGCAGTTAGATCCTATTCTATCTCTCAGCTTTACTATCTAGAATGGAGTTCCTTAAAGAACTGACAAGGAGCTCTGTTTAACTCTGTTAACTGGCTAGCATGCTCAGAACTAAGAGAAGCTTTGCTGCATTTAGCCTTTGGTGCATCCTGCTACAACAGAATACATATTACTGGCTTACTATACTAGCGAATCCTCCACCAGATGACATGAATTCAGGACAGGACTAGGCTGTGGCAGGTGTCAAACAGTTTCTCCTCAAAAGATAAACAAAAACCATCTCTTTGCCAAGTCTCTGGGCACAAGCGTTTCAGAGAGGGTTTGAGATCCCATAAATTTTGTAAATTTCGGAGCAGAGAGATGTTATGCTTTATGCCACAAAGTCTTGCCTTGAAGATCCTCTGAATTGTTGCAGAGAACGATGTGCCAGCAGACACATCAGTGTTGTTCTAAAGCTGACAATGAACTGGGGGGGGGAGAGAAGAAAACATGCCCCCCCCGCACACAATGTAAACAATGTTGTACAAAAACTAAAGAAGAAGAAGACAAAGAAGACCATCGATTCATACCCTGCCCTTAACCACAGCGTGATGATGTCACTTCCCCTGCTGCAACAGTGGCAACATGGTCTAGGTCTTCCTCTTTTGCCTAGTAAGTCCCCCCTATCCACAGTTATTGCCCGGAGAGACCTGGCAACCCTGATTTTATATCCCAGTTAGGTCCCTATCCTCTCTCAGTTCCATCCCCAAATCTTCAGGAGTTTTCTATCCTGGATCTAGCAACCCTACTTCCCCCCTATTCCCAGCTGGAGGCCCTGGGTGGGGGGACCTAGCAAACCTAGATGGTGAAGTGCCTGGGCCAATACGATAAAGACTGGCTTTGTCTTCGGTTGCTCCTTTTTCTCTGCCTTCTTTCCTTTCAGAATTATTCCAAGAGCTATTTATTTATTTATTTTCTATTTATATCCCACTCTCCCTGCAAGTGGGCTCAGAGCAGCTAACAAGCCAAAGGTGGCATCGTGAAAACTGAACAATCTAACATAAAACAATATCAATATAAACCTATTCGACAATAGTAAAACCATAGTACATAAAATTAACAACTTTGGTGCTATTTCCACTGATACATAGTGTAAGAGGTAGGCGGCATTCCCATAGTTCTTTATAATTCTCCATAATTTCCAGATATGCTATTGGCCTAAGCTGATGTCTTACAGATGTGCAATGGTAGAAATTTTAAGAAAGCCGGCTTCCAGGCGGTTTGGCAGCTCTCTCCCATCTTGTTCTCAAATACATGACGAAAGGAGTTCCATGGCGGCGTTTGACGGAATGGCTGCTTAGGAATAGTGCTCTGTCCCTTCCTCTGACATCTCAGATTCCTACTATACTCCCGTGAGTCTAAAATCATCAACATTAATGGGGAAAGATAGCTGGTTAAAGATTGAACAAATTGTGGCCCAAACAAACAAGGTAGACTCTTACTTGAAGCCTGTTTCCAGTCAGGATTCATCTGCCTCTACCTCAACAGTTACTGAGGTAACTGACAAAACAACTGACAAAAACAAAAAAAAATCATCAGCATTAATGGGGAAAGATAGCTGGTTGAAGACTGAACAAATTGCGGCTGAAACAAACAAGGTAGGGTCTTACTTGAAGCCTATTTCCAGTCAGGATTCATCTGCCTCTACCTCAACAGTTACTGAGATAACTGACAGAACGGCGACTGGTTCTCCCAGAGACAAAAAATTTCCAATAACAACAGCAGACTTATCAGCAGCCTTAAACGAATTAGAAATCTCATTAAGAGACTCACTAAAAAAAGATACGGCTTCAATGTTTAAACCAAGATATGACCAGTTATACACAATGAAAAAGTCAATCTCAGATGCTAAAAAGACAGCAGACCAAGCACTAAACATCGGGCTAGCCCTTCAGGACAGCCTCCAATGATTAAAACTGGGGGAGGAGAGGCTTGAAAAAAATGCAAGATAGGTTACTAAATCTGGACAATTCTCTTTGTCAAAATAACCTCAAACTGAGAGGATTTGGGGAGCGATCAGAAGAGAACACAGATCTCCCTCTATTTCTATCACAATTGCAAGTCTCAAAAAAGGACTTGGAAAGGGATATTGTCCCAATGGTGACTAAAGCATATAGGATCGGAGCTCTAAATAAGCAGAGACTGTGGGAATCCAGTGATATCACCATCACTCTTATGGATATAGATTTAAGGGAAAAAAATCTTAGAGCTGGCAAGACAGAAAGGATACTTTACATTTGGGGGAGGGGGAGAGATCGAAATGTATCAAGATCTTCCTCCAGAAGCTATAGCCAAAAGAAGAGAGCTCAAACCAGTTACTGTGGTGGCCTGTGCTTGTGCAAGACACAGATTTGGAGATGTAAGTAAGAGCTCTAAAGGCATTTTGGCTCTATCCTTGTCCATAATGTTAGGGGAAGGGGTTTCTTCCCTTGCTAGGGGACTCTGATGGGATGGGTTGACCAGAGTTGCCAACTCCAGGTTGGTAAAATTTCTGGAGATTTTTGGAATTCCTAGATTCCGGTAGAATTGCCAGCCTCCAGGTGGTACCTAAAGATCTCCTTCCGTGACAGTTGATCTCCAGATGACCAGCATCAGTTCCCCTGGAGAAAATGGCTGCTTTGGAGGCTGGACTCTAAGTCATTAAACCCTCCGGACACGTCAAAGGGAATAGAGGCAGAAGAGTAAAGAGGAAGAACTATCTGGGAGAACTGTGTCTGATTCCCCCCGCCTCCTCCACTTGCAGCTGCTGGAATGGCCTTTGGTCAGCCAGAGCTCTCACAGAGTTGGCCTTGAAAGCACAGCTTCTGGGAGAGCTCTCAGCCCCGCCCACCTCACAGGGTGTCTGTTGTGGGGGAAGAAGATAAAGGAGATTGCAAGCTGCTCTGAGACTCGACGTGGAGGGCAGGGTATAAATCCAATTTTTCCGCCTTCTCCTCTCTCGCTCTGGAGGATGAGGCTAAGAGACAGCTTGAAGTCCAGGGGTGGCCAAACTTGCTTAACGTAAGAGCCACATAGAATAAATGCCAGATGTTTGAGAGCCACAAGACATGAATGTCTGATGTTTGAGAGCTGTAAGGATGGATGGATGGATGGATGGATGGATGGATGGATGGATGGATGGATGGATGGAGGGAGGGAGGGAGGGAGGGAGGGAGGGAGGGATGGATGGATGGATGGATGGATGGATGGATGGATGGATGGATGGATGGATGGATGGATGGATGGAAGGGAGAAGGCGATATATGGGGGACGGAGAGGTGGAAAGAAAACAACTTTGAATCCAAGCCATTCTCCCAGCCACTGGCTAGGAGAAGTGATTTAAATAGACAAATGCCTTCTCCAAGCTGGCCAGCGGGGCAGTGGGAACCTTGAGAGCCACACAATATGTGTGAAAGAACCACCTGTGGCTCCTGAGTTGCAGTTTGGCCACCCCTGGTCTAGTCCTTCTCTTCCATCAACGGCCTGCATCAGTTCCCCTGGAGAAAATGGCTGCTCAGCCCTGTCCCCTAACTGACATTCTACACTTGCATCATGGAATCATAGAGGCCAGTTCTGTGATTCTAGCGATTTTAATGGGGAAAGATAGCTGGTCAAAGACTGAACAAATTGTGGCCAAAACAAACAAGGCAGACTTTTACTTGAAGCCTATTTCCAGTCAGGATTCATCTGCCTCTACCTTGACAGTTACTGAGGTAACTGACAAAACAACTGACAGAACGGCGACTGGTTGTCCCATAGACAAGAAATTTCCAATAACAACAGCAGACTTATCAGCAGCTTTAAACAAATTAGAAATCTCATTAAGAGACTCACTAAAAGAAGATTCTGTGATTCTAGTGTAGAAAATCAGTTTGGGGATAGGGCTGAACCAGGATTAAAGGTCTAGTGCAGAACTGTAGTATGTCATAATCAATGCTCCTTCTAAGTTGTGGAGTCTTGTGAGCAGAAATTGTACTTTGTGAGCTACTAGAGTTAAAGCTGTGAGCTACTGCATAAATTAGTTTGCTCTGGGGCCATTTTTGTGAGCTAAGACAACACTGTGTGAGGCTAAAACACTGTGAGCTAGCTCACATCAGCTCAGCTTAGAGGGGATGCTGGTCGTCATATCTTCTTGGTTCCTCCTCTCCCCAAACTCTGCCCTCCCCATAAGGTTGCCAGGTCCGACTCAGGCATTACCTGGGGACTTTGGGGGTAGAGCCAGGAGCAAGGCTGTGGCAAGCAAGAATGAACTCCAAAAGGAGTTCTGGTCATCACATTTAAAGGGACCACACTTCTTTTAAATTTCTTCCCTTCACTGGAAATAATGGAGGATGGGAGCACCTTCTTTGGGGCATCACAGAATAGGACCCCCTGGTCCAACCTGTTTTAAACTTGGAGGGCTTTGTGAGGAGAGGTGTCATATGCTATGCTGAAAAATTGGTGTCTCTACCTCAAAAAAAACAGCCCCTCAGACCCCCAGTTACCCACAGATTAATTCTCCATTATACCCTATGGGGATCGGTTTCCTTAAGGTATAGTAGTCTGCCCAGCAGACATCAACCCCCTCTCCTGCTTTGTGATAACCCTGAAGTGGGGGAGGGCCTCCATACCAGGGGATCCCCTGCTCCCAACGGGGGATTGGCAACCCTACCTCCCCAGGTACCCTCTCTGCCCAAAAGAATAGCCAGGTGTGTCCTGAACAAGAACTAGCAACCAACCCTGAGATACCCCTTTTCTCAGGATACTGAATCTCTGCAGGGCTTTGCGGGGGGCAGGCTCAAGCACATATTAGGAGGGGGCAGGCCTCATTTTGGGCTGAAGCTCACAAGAGCAGAGCTTCAGAACCTCTACATTTTATAGTGCTCTTTCTTTCTCTCCCTCCCCCACAAATACTTGCTTCTGGACTCCATTGTTCACCCCACCCACCCCCTGAGAATTCTGCTGAAATCTTAAGATTCGACAAACTCCTAATATTTTTCCCTACAAAAAAGAGGGAAAATAACCCACAAATATAAAGCAGACTGATGGAAATCTTCATCATGCCACGATGGCCACATAGGAGATAGTCATTTAAAATGTATGATGGTAGTAAGGTTTTATTATGACAATTGTAATTCAAGAAGCATTTTAAGGTAGATGCTGAGCTGATATAATTTAGTACTCCTTCTGGGGATGTCAGGGGTGTGTGGCATATGCAAATGAGTTGTGCTAATGAGCTCCGGCACCTCTTTTTCTATGAAATGACCCCTGGGAAGGATTATCCCATCTCTTGCTTTCCTGCTTCCTGTTCTAGGCTCCGACCTGTGAAAAACCTCAAGGGGCGCTTCGTGAAGAACAAAGTGCACCCAGCCTTTGACTGCTTGGAGACTGACGCCAGGGAAGGAGTCAAAAGTGTTGACAAGGCTGGAAAGAGGTTTCTGCAAATGAGAAACATCCTGGGCCACTTTGGGGGGCAGAAAGTGCACCCTGCTTGTGAGGAGATGGAGGCTGGTGGGGATGGAAGGACAGGCGGATTATTTGAATGGGCAGCACGGTTGCGCTCTGGTACTTACCATCTCCCCTCATTGAGAGGCCCCGCTGAAAGCCAGTATGCCATGATGGCTAGAACAGGGGTGGCCAAACTTGCTTAATGTAAGAGCCACATAGAATAAATGTCAGATGTTTGAGAGCTGTAAGACATGAACGTCAGATGTTGGAGAAACGCCAGATGGAAAAGAGGGAGGGAGGGGAAGGAGGAAGAGAGAGAGAGAGTAGGGAAGGAAGGAAGGAAGGAAGGAAGGAAGGAAGGAAGGAAGGAAGGAAGGAAGGAAGGAAGGAGGAAAGGAAGGGAAGGGAAGGAGGAAGGGAGGGGAGGGAAGGGAAGGGAAGGAAGATGAGGAAGGAAAGGAAAGGAAGATGAGGAAGGGAGAGGTGGAAAGAAAGCAAATTTTAAGTTGAAATGAGGGAGGGACGGTGGCTCAGTGGTAGAGCATCTGCTTGGTAAGCAGAAGGTCCCAGGTTCAATCCCTGGCATCTCCAAAAAAGGGTCCAGGCAAATAGGTGTGAAAAACCTCAGCTTGAGACTTTGGAGAGCCGCTGCCAGTCTGAGTAGACAATACTGACTTTGATGGACCAAGGGTCTGATTCAGTATAAGGCAGCTTCATATGTTCATATGCTCATTCCCAAGCCGCTGGCTAGCTTGGAAGAATTTATTTAAAGAAAGTAATGCCTTCTCCAATTCGGCTGATGGCACAGTGGGGGCTTCAAGAGCCACATGATATGTGTGAAAGAGCCACATATGGCTCTCAAGCCACAGTTTGGCCACCCTTAGGCTAGAACATCAGACTAGGATCCAGGAGACCCGGGTTCAAATCCCCACTCTGCCATGGAAGCTCTCTGGTGACTGGGAGTCAGTCCCACATACTCTCACTCTCTGTGTAACCCACCTCACAGTGTGGTTGTGTGACTAAAAGGAAGAGGAGAAGTAGAATGCCAAAATCTCCTGGGAGGAAGGGCAGGGAGGTTTATAAAACAGGCTGGTATTTTCTCTTACCACATTCTCAGTGGCCCTTTCTTTTCTTTTCTTTTCTTTTCTTTTCTTTTCTTTTCTTTTCTTTTCTTTTCTTTTCAGCTTTTGATCCTGAAGAGAATGCTCCTGCTGTCCAGCCTCCTGCCTTTGGAAGACAGGTTAATGTGCCTCTGCAAAGGGGCTTCTCTGACAGAGCCCTTTCCTCTGGAGGGGTTTGCCAAATGGAACAACAGAGCACCCCTTTGGCTCCATGTTCAGCATGGTGTAGCAGTGAGAAGGTTGGAATAGGGTAGAGGTTCCCAGCATGGTGCCCAGGGGCACTGTGGTGCCTGCTGACACTTTTTTTAGAATGTGGGTGGAGCCAGGTGGTCTCCCACCCAGTAGGGCTTTAGATTGAAATCTGATTGGCTGCCCTCAGCTGCCTCTACAATGTCGTCCCTTCAGCTTTGGCTCTACCTTCCCTGGTGGCCATTTTGTGATTGCGCCCACCATCCAGTGTTGGATTTTCAAAGCTGCCCACAGGCTCAAAAAGGTTGGGGATTCATGGTCTAGCCAGGTTCAGATTCCCACACTGTCATGGAAGCTTGCTAGGTGAACTTAGGCCAGTCGCACCCTCTCATCCCGATCGACCTCACGGCTCAACGGAGTGCTGACTGTGAGGATAAAATGAAGGTGAAGAGAAGGATGGAAGCCACTTGTGGGCTCTGCCCTTGGCAACAAACGTGAGGTATAAAGTCAAATAACTAAATCACTTTCTTGGTTCTGCAGTCTGAGATGTAGCAGGATATGACCTGGGGGATGCTAGCTTATTGCCCTTGACATGATGGATAAACTCAAGGGCGCCAGCTTATTGCAGGTCAAGGACAGAACCATTCCTCCCCAACTACGCCTGACTCTTGCTGCTTCCAGAACCAAATGAAGAGCGTCTGCTTCTACTGCAAGGTTCTTTAAGAGATCACTGTAAAGACACTCTGTGGTCTGCCCATGAGCACCAATCAGCATGCCGAGGCCATTATGGTGAGTCATAAACTTGATTGGAAGGAGACTGGATATGGGACAAGTTCTGTGGAAGTCAAGCTGACAGGAACCCTCCCCTCCCTCCCCCTGCAAAAAATCCTTGGAGATGCACTTCATGCTTTAAGGAATTCTGTGAGGGGAGGAGCTAAGAGATGGGAAAACAGATCAGCCCCAGTTCTACCCTGCAAAGCAGCCATTTTCTCCAGGGAAACTGGTCTTTGTGGACTGGAGGTCAGTTATCATTCCAGGAGATCACCAGGCTCCACCTGGAGATTGATCAACAAAAAGGGATCACAGTTAATAAGATAGGCAATGAAACAAACAAACACTGTGATGTGCTGGCTTTTTATATAAAACCATTTAAAAACTTTGTAAATTATCTTTTTATACTTCATATTATAACAGAGATCCATTCTCATATTTCAATATAACAAGAAAAGTCCCATGAGCACCCAGATGTAGGCTCATTTCGTCAATGTACTTCCTCAAGAGTAATCCTTCCTAAAATTCTTCCAGGGTCACCAGCCTCTTATAACAACTCAATATAAATGCTCTTCTGCAACATCTTTGAGATCCAATTATCTCATCCTGGAATAAACCAAAATAATAACAACAAGGCATACCACAAAGCTGAATAGAAATAGATAATTCTTAAGATTTTATATTGTTGTGAAAAACTTACCACTCAATGACACTTAAGTGCATATATTTATATTTGGAGCTTAAGCCAGTCCAAACTTATTCTTTTAACCAGCTGCACAAGCCTTCTGGAGTTTGCTGGCCTTTATAGCTCTCTACAATATTTTTATTAGAAGTAAGCTGTTCTTTTAGATGGCCAATTGCTCTTCTACTCTCTATTATTATCTATTTCTTTTTAATTTCGAGCAAACCATTCTTTTGACAGCAAATTAGCTCCAACCTACTGAAGTGTATGATTTTAAGCAGGCCAGTCCTGGGCTTCTACTGAATGCAAAAACCTCTTAGAAATGAGCCTACATCCGAGTGCTCATAGGACTTTTCTTGTTCCATTGAAATATGAGAATGGACCTCTCTTATAATATGAAGTATAAAAGGATAATTTGCAAAGGTTTTAAGTGGTTTTAAATGGTTTTATTAAATATTGCTTTATTAAAAATCACAGGGTTTGTTTCTTTCATTGCCTGTCCACCTGGACATTAGCAACCTAATTTCGGTCATCAAAATCTTTGGTTCAAATTGGAGGGCTTTGCAGATTCTCATCCTGTTTGGGGGCAGCTGGATTCATCTCAGTGAACTCTCCCTCCTCAAACCACATCATCGCATGCTTTCTCTTTCCTCTGGCCAGCAAATTCTCAACTCCCTTCACCTTTGTGAGAATCCATCCTATCCTGATCTGGATGCTTTTTTAAAATCAGGATGCCGGAGCGAGGGCTGATTGCAGCAAGGTGAGTTCTTGTGGAGACTGTTGCTCTGTCAAATGTACCTGCTGGGCTTCTGGGATTCTTCCACCTGGTGCCTTATTGAAACAGCTGAGATATGTTTAGTCTTGCTGGGGATGCCCTGAACAAGGCAGGAAGAGGCAGAAAGAGCGCTGGCATTGCCAATCCTTCTGGCGCACCGTTTCTATCTGCTTGTCCTGGATCTTGCAAAAAAGGGATGTCTCCCTGGATCTTGCAAAAAAGGTTGGACTACATTATATTTCCATTGGGGATTGCTCACCAATCAAATCCAATCAACAATACAGTGACAGCAAAAAGGGCTAGAGATTATCTTCGTTTCGGCTAGGTTGTGGCAATAGACTGATATAACCCTAGAGTGATTGAGCGATTCCTGACTTTCAGTTTTCTCATTTTTTGAAAGCCAGTTGGTTACTTTAATCTCCAATGGACATATTGTCGGAAATAAGTAGTCAGCGAGAATTTGTACAGTTAGGTTTTCTTTTGTATTATTTGTGTTGTTATTGAAATAAGACAATTCAGAAAATTAATAAAAATGTGTATAAAAAAATAAATAAAAAGCTCCGCCTCCCAATCCTCTGGGGGTGTATGTATTTGGAGGGAATGGTGGCTATTCTAGGTGATGCAAGGAAAAGGAAACCAATCTGGATTAGGCCTGCAAAATGTGTAATTCCCCCAGCGCTAGCTCTAGGGCTCTTGGCGCCCCAGGCAGGCTCCCTGCCTGCCACCCTCCCACTGCCACCCCTGCCACTGCTCTCCCTCTCTCTTTCCACAGCGCTGCAATGCAGTGCCGTGCTCCATTGCACCCCCCCATCAGAGCACACCGCGCCAAAGCTGGACTCTACCAGTTTCGATGTGGGCGGTGCGCCATCTAATACTTTGAAGCACGTGCGAGAGGCTTCTCCCCAACCTCCTTCCTGGAACCAGAAGTAAGGGGGAGTGAAGCCTTCTCCCTTATGTGCTTCAAAGGATTAGATGTCGCGCCGGTCGCATCGAAGCTGGTAGGGCCCAGCCTCAGTGCGCTCCTCTGATTGCACTGAGTGGGGGGGCGGGCAAAGTGCTAGGGAAGGTGGGTGGGCGGCAGAGGGGATGTAGGCAGGTGAGCAAACTAGGCAGTTGTCATGGGCACCGGGAGGGGGGCAGCCCAATTTGTCACTCCCTCCTCCTGGCACCCTAGGCAACCACCTAGTTTGCCTAGTGGGCGAGCCAGCCCTGATCTTCCCATCCATACAGGGTTCAAAGGCTAAAATCCTTCCAAAAGATTGTTCCAAACCAGCAAGTTTGGGATAGAGCACAGCAAAGGGAGATCACACTCACTAATAAATCTTTGGGTTTGGCACCCCATGTCAGCTGTAAAGTATGTTTGAATTACATTTAGCTCTTTTATTCCCCCTTGAGGATACAAGTAGCAACTCAACATGAGCAAGTAATTGTTGAGGGCAGCAATCAGGGGCTCTCTCTGACCCACAACTCAGCGGGGGGGGCAGTGAGGGGGTATGGTTTTAGTCAAGTACAGTAATTCCAATCTGCCTCTTCACAGAGGCAGTTCCAGGGCTTTTCTTGAGCAGAGATACCGTTCCAGCTAGGTTGGGGTCAAAGGGTGTGGCCCAATATGCAAACGAGTTGCTGCTGGGCTTTTTCTACAAAAAAAAGCCCTGTGCAGCTCTACCACTGAACCACAGCCCCTTCCCCATATTATTGTATTAAAGTGTCAGACTAGAATATGGAAGACTCGAGTTTCAATCCCCAGAATTCACAGAAGCTCACTACGTGACCTTGGGCCAATCACACACTCTCAGGCTAACCTACCTCCTAGGGTTGTTGTGAAGCTAAAACTACTATTCAATGGACAAGGTGGGAATGAGGAGGTGGAACTCTCAGAAAGGTTCAGGAGCTGTGCTCCTGTGAGCTCCCGCTGAATCCAAAGCCTGACTTTAGGTATCCACTGGCTGGGGATTTTCCTGTTTTTCAGTCCCACTGGTTTTCCTCCTTCCACCTGCCTAGAAATCTTTGCAGAGTACATCTCTTACAATCCTAGCTCCCTCACAGGGGAGGGAATTCTAGCCAGTTCTTTTGGTCCTTTCAGGAAACTATGTTCAGGAGTTGGGGTCTCCCAAAAGTAGCTAAATACCTCATCATTTTTGGACATTGAATAACACAGACTGCTCTGCTTGGATTCATGTTCTCTGGTGAGTCAAGTCCAATAAACAAAACGAGAGTGAGATTTATTTGGACAAAGGGCACTCTAGCGTGGAACACCAGCAGTTCAGAGTTCTGATGCATTTACAGTGGCTTACATACTTTCCAGAACATTCCAAAATGCCCTTCCCACATATGCATTATTATACAGGTTCAGTTAACATACAGAACTTCCAATTGGCTGCTGCTGCTTCCACAAACTTGTCTTGCTTTTCAAGCCACCAGCTGTGATGACAACAGCTTTCTAAAAGAGGAGGATGAAATTGGCTCACTAAGTCCCCCCCCCGCCAACCCTCCCCCCTTCGTTTGATCTTTACCTGAGATTTTTCTTCTTCTTTTAATATGCTGGGATGTAAAATAGATCCCCTGCTGGAATGGCCTTGGGTCAGTCATAGCTCTCACAGAGTTGTCCTTGAAAGGTCAGCTTCTGTCAGAGCCCTCTCAGTCCCACCTATTTCACAGGGTGTCTGTTGTGGGGGAGTGTAGCATATGGCGTTCGCAGAACGCAACTATTTCGTTATAATGAAACCATTTCGTTATAACGATCCATCGCAACAGCATTAGTCCGCTCAAACAGCGGAGGCTACTGGGGACACCCAGATGCCTCCGCACTGAGCGCTGGTCACCCGCCAATCACAGCCTGTGGTGGGAAATATAGCTGGCCGGCATTGGACCGGCCAGCAGGGTGAATAGTTCCGGCACTGTATATATGCGGGACCCGGCCCGCGTGTTTCCAGGTTCCATCTTGTTTTGTACCATGTAAATAAACTATGTTGCCCTACGCTCGTCTCCAAGACTGGTACATTACAGGGAGGAAGGTAAAAGATATTGTGAGCCAATCTGTGATTCTGAAGGGCGGGATACAAATCCAATAGATTGAATTCTATGTCATTCTACCCTCATGGGGTTCCTCCTCTCTCTAAACTCTGTCCTCCTCATAGAGTTGCCAGGTCCAACTCAGGGATTATCTGGGGAAGTTGGGGGTAGAGCTAGGAGCAGGTTTGTGACAAGCAAGACTGCACTATGAAGGGAGTTCTGGACATCACACTTAAAGGGACTACGCTTCTTTTAAATATCTTCCCTTCTCTGGAAATAATGGAGAATGGGGGCGCCTTCTTTGGGGACTCATAAAATTGGACCCCCTAGTCCAATCTTTTTGAAACTTGTAGTGCTTTTGAGGGGAATCTAACCCAGTTCTTCTACCTAAAAAAAACCAGCCCTCCAGAGCCCCAGGTACCCACAGATCAATTTTCCTTTATAACCTAGGTCAGGGGTGTTAAACATGTGGCCCGTGGGATGGATCAGGCCCCCAGAAGGCTCCTATCAGGCCTGAGAGCGACTCACTGTTGCTTGCTTCTGTCTCCCTCTCTGGTTTCTTTCTGCATCACAGCTTGCTTTGCCAGGCTTGCTCAGTCAAGCTACAGAGCACAGTCTCTATTTTCTCCATTGGTTGACCTGCACATGAAACAATTATGTGCGAAAGATCGCAATGTCCAACCATTTCTTTTCCCTTGAGTCTTAGGCTCAAAGCATTGACTATGAGATTCCTGTAATGAATGTCAGTCAATCAAAAGTAGGTTTGCAACTCACAGACACAGACCTGAGGAACACTTGAACAGCCTACTCAAGATTGCTACAGCACAGACATGGTTTCCAGATTTTAATGCAATAATTCAGACCAAGAGGTATCAGTTATCAGAGACAGAAATAAACAAAATATTGCATTATAAGCAAGTTTTATTAAAAGTTTTTAAAGCTACCTGGCATTACATTTTATGACGCAAATGGCCTGACCCTACAAGGTCTCATTTATGTCTGATCCGGTCCCCATAGCAAGTGAGTTTGACACCCCTGCCCTACAGGGATCGGCCTCCATAGGGTATAGTGGAATGCCCAGCAGACATACATCCCCCTTCCTGCTTTCTGTTAACCTCGAAGAGGGGGAGGGCCTCCAGACCAGAGGATTGGCCACCCTACTTCTCCAGGTCCCCCCTCCCCGCCAAAAAATCTAGATATGTCCTGAACCAGAACTGGCAATCAGCCCAAGGATTCTCCTGTTTCCTGGATACTGAATCTCTGCAGAGCCTTGGAGGGGGAGCAGGCAGGCTAGAGCACATCAATGAGGAGGGGGTATCCCATCTCTGATTTATCTGCTTCCCATTGTAGGTTCCGACTTCTGAAAAACATCAAGGGGCGTTTTGTCAAAAACAAAGTGGAGCCATCCTTTGACGGCGTAGAGACTGCCGCCAAGGCAGAAATAAAAACAGTGGAAAAGCCACAAAATAGGTTTCCACAGATGAGGAGCTTCCTGGGTCGCTTAAGGAAGCGCCAAGTGCACCCTGCTGGTGAGGAGAGAGATGGAGGCGGGTGGGGATGGAGGGACTGGTGGATCATTCCAATGGGCAGCACGGCTGCCCTCTGGTATTCACTGTCTCTGCCCTCATTGAGAGGCCCCACTGAGAGCCAGCATGTCATGACAGCTAGAACAGGGGTGGCCAAACTCGCTTAACCACCTAGAGCCACCTAGAATAAATGTCAGACATTTGAGAACTGCAAGACATGAGAATGTCAGATGTTCCGCCTAACGGAAAAGAGGGAGGGAGGGAGGAAGAGAGGAAGAGAGATAGAGAGAAGGGAAGGAAGGAAATAAATGAGGGATGCAGGGATGGAAAGAAAGCAACTGTTAAGATTAAATGCATAAAAGTGATTTAAAAAGAGTAATGCCTTCTCCAAGTCGGCTGACAGCACAGTGGGGGCTTCAAGAGCCACACCATAATGTGTGAAAGAGCCTCATGTGGCTCCCAACCCACAATTTGGCCACTCCTGTGCTACAACATCAGACTAGCATCCAGAAGACCCAAGTTCAAATCCCCACTCTCCCATGGAAGCTGTCTGGTGACTGTAAATCAGTCACACATGCTCTCTATCTAACCTACCTCACAGTGTGGTTGTGTGGCTAAAAATGGAAGAGGAGGAGTAGAATGCCAAAATCTCCTGGGAGGAAGGGTGGGGAGGTTATGAAAGAGTTCCGTATTTTCTCTCACCACATTCTCAGTGGCCCTTTCTTTTCCTTTCAGCTTTCGACTGTGAAGAGGCAGTGCCTGCCGTTCAGCCTTCTGCATTTGCAAGAGCGGTAAACGTGCCTCTGACAGGACCCTTTCCTTTGGAGGGGTTTGCCCAATGGGACACCAGAGCACCCCCTGGGCTCCCATGTTCAACAGCAGTGAGAATCTTGGACTAGGGTAGAGGCCCTAGTATGGTGGTTTCCTGCCCAGTAGGGCTTTAGATTGAAATCTGATTGGCTGCCCTTAGCTTCCACTACAGTGTTGTCCCCTCAGCTTTGGCTTCCTCTGTGGTCATGGCTGGCTCTACCTTCCCCGGTGGCCATTTTGTGATTGAGCCCACCATTCAGAGTTGGATTGTCAAAGGTGCCTAAAGGCTCAAAAAGGTTGGGGATCCTGGTCTTGGGTCTGGGAGCCCCAGGTTCAAATATAAAGGCAAAGAGAAGGACAGAAGCCACTTGTGGGCTCTCCCCTTGGCAACAAAAGTGAGGTATCAATGAAGTCAATGCCTGAATCACCTTCTTGGTTCTGCATTCTGGGATGTAGCAGGATATGTTCTGGGGGATGCTAGCTGATTGCCCTTGACATGATGGATAAATTCAAGGGTGTCGGTCTTTTGCAGGCCAGGGACAGAAGCATCCCTCCCCAACTAAGCCTGACTCTTGCTTCTTTCAGAACCAAATGGAGACCATCTGTGGATACTGTACATTTCTTGATGAGCTCGCAATTAACACGCTGAGTAATCTTCCAATGATCACAAAACAACATGTTAAGGCTGTCATGGTGAGCCAGAAACCTGATTGGAAGGGGACTGGATTAGGGATAAATTCTGTGGAAGTCAAGCTGACAGGAACACCCCCCCCCCCTCAAAAAACCCCCAAAACTTTTGGAGATGTAATTCTTGCTTTAAGGAATTCTGTGAGGGGAAGTTCTAAGAGATGGGAAAACAGATCAATTGTACCCTCCAAAGCAGCCATTTTCTCCTGGGAAATGATTTTTGTGGACTGGAGTTCTGTCATAACTCCAGGAGATTGCCATGCGCCTCCAACCTGGAGATTAACCATGAGAGAAGTCACTCCAGAACTTATAACTAAACACAACCCTCAGGTTATAGTGACAAATTAACTAATACATTACAACAGTTGTGAGAAATATAATGATAACCTTCAAGTCCCTAATAAAAGTCCTTATGGAAGTCTGTCTGTCTTTTGTCCCTGAAAGGACTAGCAATAGATGTCTTCTTAGGGACACAAAGTCTCCAACAACATTCCCTCAATAACGGCTCACTCACAACAAGCCTGAGCAGTTCTTGAGAGAACGTTGTTGGAGACTTTGTGTCCCTGTGAGTTTTGCCTTGAGAATGTGATATGTATTCTCTTTTGAAACTGTGGAAGATCCCTCGTTGACAAAGGCTTTCAACCAGATGTAGCAGAAGTCAATGACCTGTCCAGGGAATTCTAATTCCAATTGAGAAATTGCACAGTGGATGCATAAATAAGAAGACATCTATTGCTAGCCCTTTCAGGAACTAGAGACAGATGGACTTCCATAAGGATTGTTATTATTTCTTTTCTTTTATTTTTTAAATTTAAAATTTTATTAAAGAAGTTTAAATAACATTTCAATAACCAACAACACGCCCCAACATGGGGTCTACGACATTGCCTTAAATGTACCGTCACATTCGTTATTGTCAGCAGAGTTTAACAAAGGAGAAAGGATCTCTCAAGAAATACATACAGATCGGGATTTCAAAAAGCTATAGATTGCATCAGGTCAAAACTAATAAATCATAAAATTCACATATTTCGCTGGCAGTTTCCCAAATATAGTGTCGGAGCTATTTACGTAATCAAGGAAGCTGAACCATTTCTGTAAAAACCAGTCTCCTGCTTTGATATTATCAAGCATAGATATGGCAGTAGTTAGCTTGTCCTGGATCAAGACGTCCCACACTTTAGTGCACCATTTCTGGAGTGGAGGGGTATCCGGGTGTTTCCAGTATGATGCCAAAGTAATTTTAGCAGCCAGCAAAAGTAAAGTAACCAATTCCTGTTTTAATGTTGACAGCAATTGATCAGGCCATAGATTTAGCAGGACCACTACAGGGGTGCAAGGGACATTAACCCCTATTATTTTTGAAATTATTTCCAGAATAGACTTCCAGAAATCAGTTACCTTGGGACAGTCCCACCAGCAGTGGAAGAATGAACCTGGAAGCCCACACCCTTTCCAACATCGGGGGTCAGCCTTCACCTTTGCCTTAAAAAGATTAAGAGGAGTCATATACCATCTTGCGAATAACTTATAATTTTGAAGACGGAAATAAAGGGATTTGGATTTAAATAAAGGCGATGTCCAAAGCTGGCTCCATTGTTCTTCATTAATTGAGATTGCACAATCTTTCTGCCAATTGTTTAGATGGGTGGAGGGGCATCTCCATGTTTTTTGGTTTAGGAGAGTATAAATCATAGAAATAACTCCTTTTATGGTGCAGTTACCTATGTTAATTAATTTCTCGACCGGGTTTAGTGGCCTGTTATGCATTACAATGGGTATTATATGATGTAATGCATGGTGTACTTGTAGGTACTGAAACCATGGGATGGTGATCTTAAATTTACTTTCTAGCTGGGAGTGGGAACACAATTTACCATTCAAAGTAATATCAGTTAACTTAAAAATATTGTTCTCCCTCCAGACTCTAAATTGAGTTTTGTCTTTTCCCGGGGGGAACCAAGATTGCCCAAGGAAGGCCATAACTGGAGATGAAGCCGGTGTAATAGTATTCCTCCATTGATCCCAGAGTTGGAGGGTAAATTTTAAAAATGGGTTTGATATTTTAAGCTCCTTTCTGTCTGCTTTCGAGGACCAAATGAATTCGTGTAGAAGTAGGCTGGGCAAGTTTGCCTTTTCAATCTGGACCCACGCAGGGAGGGCGTATGGTGATGCATAGTAAACGATGACTCTCAGTTGTGCAGCTATAAAATATTTGTCCACTAATGGGGCTGCCAGGCCTCCCATGTTACATGGTTTGGTTAGTAAGGAAAGGGCAATTCTAGGTTTGCGTTGGTTCCATAAGAAGGATGACCACTGTGACTGCCACCGAGTAAGCTCTTTTTTGGGGACATTAATTGGTAGATTTTGAAATAGAAATAGTAAGCGTGGTAGCAAGAAGGATTTGAGAAGGTCAATTTTTTCTAGTAGAGAGAAATTAAGTTTGGACCAGGCAGATATAGAAGAGGTCATGGAGTTGGCCAAAGGACCGTAGTTGGCTTGGAATAAGTCCTCGAGTTTCAATGGAATCTGGATTCCAAGATGTCTCCAAGATTTAGAAACCCACTTGAACGGTTGGGATGATTTTATAAGTAACTGTAGGCTTTCTGGAATCCTAATAGGGTAAATTTCTGATTTGGAAAGATTTATGGTGAAGCCAGAGTGCTTACCGAATTCTTCTAAGTTTGCTTTAAGATGGGTCAACGAAGAGAGAGGATTGGTTAGATAGAACACCATGTCGTCTGCGAATAGGCTTATTTTAAATTCAGATTCACCCACTCGAATGCCGGATATTTTAGGTGAAGTTCTAGTAGTGTGTGCGAAAGGCTCTACTGAGAGAGCAAACAATAATGGGGAAAGGGGACACCCCTGTCTGGTACCTCTATATAAATAAAGTTCCTCTGACCTAAATGAGTTTGTAAGAATTTGAGTTGATGGGGCACTATATATCGCCGATATAGCTTTACGGAAGTTTGGGCCAAAATTCATGAATTGGAGTAGGGTCTTTAGGTAAACAACCTCCACTTTGTCAAAGGCCTTCTCTGCGTCTAACGAAAGAATCAGAGATGGGGCCGGAGACTTTTTTGCCATATAGATCAGATTTAAAGATTTACGGATGTTATCCGTGATGGAACGGCCAGGCATGAAGCCTGCTTGGTCAGGATGGATATAGCTTGTGATGATTCTTTTTAACCGTTCCGCCAACATAGTAGAAAAATTTTTAAAGTCATGATTCAACACTGATATAGGGCGATATGAAGCAGGATTAGACTTGTCTTTGCCTAATTTGGGAATCAGAATTGTTCGTGACTCCCGCCAACTAGGGGGTAGCTGACCGTCCTTTAGGACCGTATTACAGGTCTCAAGAAGAGGAGTCAACAACGAGGTTTTAAATAATTTATAAAACTCCGAAGGGAATCCATCCCTACCAGTAGCTTTATTATTCTTGCTTTTGGAGAGAGCCGCGGTTAGCTCTGTCAAATTGAATGGTCTATCTAAAAAATCTGCATGTTCTGTTGAGAGGATTGCGTTGAAGTTAATTGATTTTAGATAGTTTTCAATGTTCTGACCATTGGGTTTACCAGATTCATAGAGCTTCTTATGATAGTCAAAAAAAACCTCTTGAAATTTCCTTAGAGGATGAGTGAAGGATTCCCCTAGTGTCTCTTATGGCATGTATGGAGTTTGTGGGATTTTTTGGGGCAATACGGAATTTCAAGTATCTAATTGATTTGGAAGTTTTTGTTAAATACCTATGTTTAAGGTAAATAGAAGACTTCTGTATGGAGGAAGATTCTAGTACTTCCAGTTGTTTTCTAGTTTGATCTAATTTTCTTAGGGTTTTATTTCCTCCATAATTTTGATGTCTATTTTGGAGTTCTGCAATGCGAGCATTTAAATCTGTAATGGTTTTCCTACGAGCCTTATTACAAGCAGATGCAATAGAAATAAAATTTCCTCTCATGACTGCTTTGAAAGCGTCCCATATGATCGTTTGAGGGGCCCCGCAGTTGGTGTTGAACTCAAAGTACGTCTGAATTTGTTGTTCTATCTTCAGACGTATGTCTTCCCTAGACAGTAAAAGCCTATTTAGAGACCAGTTAGTACCCTTTCCGTCCGTGTCTTGAGCTGACAATTCACACTCCAATAGCGAATGGTCAGAGATGTTTCTAATATCGTATTCAGCGTTTGTTATACAATTAATTAAAGATTGGGAAACAAGTATAAAGTCTATTCTTGAATAGGAGTTATGTACCGGAGAAAAGAAAGAGTAATCTCTAGTTTTTGGATGTAAAGTACGCCACGTGTCCATTAAGTTGAAGTTATTGAGAATCGTGCCCAGATTTGAAGGTGGAGAGGTCTGGCTCCGTATAGCTCTATGTTGGTTAGATTTGTCTAAGAGAGGGTCAACCACCTGATTAAGGTCTCCGCCAATTAATACATTGCCTTCCTGAAATGTGTGCAGCTCTGAGAGCGTTTCTTTAAGGAAGTCATTCTGACCAGAGTTAGGGGCATAGATTGAGGCAATTGTAGTAGGCTTCCCATCTAGTGAGCCTTTGATGAAAATGAATCTGCCCTGAGAGTCAATTTTTGTTTGAGAGCAGACGAAAGGAGTGTTTTTGGAAATTAAGATAGCTACCCCTCTTGCCTTGGAAGTACCAGGAGCCTGGAATGACTGGACAAACCACCGTGATTTGAGAACGTTGGTGTGCTTCTCCTTGATATGGGTTTCCTGCAAGCATACAATATTGAGTTTTTTCTTTTCCAAATAATTAGATATGCGTTTGCGTTTTATGGGGTTATGAAATCCTCTACAATTCCATGTAGCTATTTTGATGTGATCGGCCATGTGACACTACTATGATTCACAGGGACCAAATGCCCTGATCTTAAATAACAATTAATAAATAACTATAACTTTTAACTTAACCTATCTCCTCTCTCAGTTCTGGAGGGGTGTATTGTATACCACTAACGAAAAGGTCTCAAAAATTGTTCCCTCCCCCTTTACTAAGTTCCAACACTCTGACCCCTAAACTTAGGGTCAACCTATAAAGGGATTAACTATAAGGGTCACTACCCAGCCTTTTTAGCAAATTGATAATACAAACAAACTCAACTACCCCACTAGTGGGGAAAGGTTTCACCACCCCTTATAAAAGGAGCACAAGGGAGAAATACACAATGTACCCCCTCAGGGTGAAACTACATAACTTAACGAAGGGAGCAATAAATATTATTGATGTATAACACACAGGTTAAAATGAAACACCGTCGCCACCCCCCTGTGGTCACATACTAGAATAACAAACCAGTCTTCTTCAGCTATCTAGTATGAGCAGGAACAGCAAACCTTATGACATCACTACCATTATGTACTTTCAGAGAAAAATATACATTCAGAACTCCTATACACTTCCATAGGTGCTGAACTGGTAGGAATATAGTTATAGATACGAGAAGATGTAATTAATAAAACAGAACTAATAACACCACTCAACTAGGTAGAGTCAGTTTCTCCCACACTCCCTCTATCTTAGGGTGAGCTACCTGGCATTATGTCTCATTAGTTACATATCCAGAAGTGGTTCATCAGTGTAACTTAACAAATTGGGGTTCATTAGTTAAGTTCTTATTCACTTGTTCGTTATGACATTTTCCCCTGGTCATTGTAAGGCAGCTCTTCCCTTTTCTTTTTAGCTAATATATTTTTTAGTTAAAACTTTAACCAATGCCTACGTCACTTTACCATATACACTCACACTTCAAGTCTACCATCCACTCCCCCCTCCCCTTTTCCCTGCCTCTAACCAACACTCATCCTCCCCTCTCTATATTTATCTCAGCCATTGCTGTATCAAACTTACCCCATTCATACTAGAAGAGAAGAAGAAAAAAGAAAAGGAACCTACAAACGCACTGTTGGCACGGCTACTTAGGCACTGATAGTCTTGTTTCTGACTAGCCGGCCTCCATCAATTCCATATAAGGCACTACATAGCACGCACCCATCCATCACCCTAAAACCTCTAAGCCAAGCATACTCAGATTCAAACCTCCCTACGTCATCCATATTAGTGTCTCGCTTTCCCCTCCAGTCATCCACACATCACTCATACCCACCACTATTGAAGCCTTCTTAGATTTCAGTTGCATAGATAATAGACCACAAGGGGGCCTGCGCGATCTCTCCTTCCCGATTCTATGACGTCGCTGCTGAACGGAGCGTTAGCGGGCTTGGCGCCAAGCGCATTTATGGACCCAAAAAACATTCCAAAGACTCTGGGAAGGTTAAAGCCTCTCGGACCTCAGTCAGCAGATTCTCCAGTCGAACACCATCCACTCCAAAAAGGGCTACACACCACACACTATATCCCACCGCTCTCAGATCTTCCACCCACACACGCGCACATTTAAACTTCCCGCCATCACCCACTCCGATACCCCTCTCTTTCAGCACATCACTCTCGCACCTCTCAAACCCAGCACCGGGGAAACAGCATACAAAAAACAACAAACCGGCCATAAAAAAGCACATAGTGGAAGCAGGCAGAAATATCAGTTCGCAAAAGGAGCCCAGCGGTCCGGCAAAGGCGCCGCTGGGGTGTCTTCCTCAGATGAAACGCTAGCTGTTGTGGCGCCAAGAACAAACATATTTAACACAATGCTTTAGGCACTTAGGAGGAAATAAACACCATCTAGGATCCCAACGGTAGATTTTCTTCGGCAGCGCTTTCCCTAGCCAGGGCTTCCTCTTCTGCTGGAGACAACTTGATAGCAAGAGAGTTCAGTAATTCTTTCCCGGTCTCCACGTTGTAAGCCTTAAGCAGGGCGCCATTTTTGAATACTAGAATATCAGACGACGGGCTCCATCTGAACCTAATATTCGTGTCATGGAGTTTAGAGACGAAAGGCTTAAGTCTTCTTCTTTTTGCCAAGGCTTCAGGGGGAAGGTCCAGGAGAGTCAAAACTGTTTTACCTTTGTAGGAAAGTGCCCCGTGGAGCCTCACCTCTCTTAGAATCATGTCTCTTGTTTTTGGGAACACGAAACTTACAAGAATGTCTCGTGGTCTACCACGCTTTGCCGCTGCCATTGCACCAAGCCTTTGTGCCTTGGAAATCGCAATTGGGGGACCCTCCTCCATTTTTAGTGTTTTGGTCAGCCATTTATTAATAAAAAATAGATAATTCTGAGTCTTTTTCCTCCCCCTCTTCAATTCCTCTAAATTTGAGGTTGCCAGCCCTGTGGCGATTTTCAAGTAGGACAATCCTGTTCTCCAGTTGGGACTCATAATTTTTCATTGTTTTAATGTCTTCTTTTAAACCCAGCGCACCCTCTGCTGCTTGCTCAGCCAGTTTGGCGGTAACAGTTAGTTCCTCAGAGAGCTCTTGCACTCGAGACTGAATGGGTTTTAGAAAGTTTTCCATGGACTCAGTGAAGAACCGATGTATATCGGATTTTAAGTCTTCTAGGTCCCTCTTACTTATGGGGGCTTCCTCGTCTTCATGCCCTGATCTCGGGGAGGGAGGGTTGCCGGCAGCCATATTTGCAGCCGATCTAGTTTGAGGGGGACTGACCTTTTCTGTTGATTCTGGCTTGAAGAAGTCAGCGACAGATTTTCCTCCTTTGGAAGTTGATTTCCTTTTGCTTTTGGTTTGCATTCCCATCAGAAAGTTTTCAAAATCGAAGTCTGGTGAGTTTAATATACCGATATACAGGGGGTAGCTCGGGAGCTCCTTCAGAACACGTCTGCCATGAACCAGCGACGCTCCGCCCCCTCCCTTTCTTTTATTTTTTATATTTATTATTAATTTGTCACTATAACCTGAGGGTTGTGTTTACTTATAACCACTTGGAGACTGGCAATGCAAGTTAGGTCACCAAAGCCTTTGGTTCAAGTGGGAGGGCTTTGCAGATTCTCATCCTGTTTGGGGGCACCTCAGGGGAACTCTCCCTCCCCAGACGACAGGATCTCACGCTTTCTCTTTCCTCTGGCCAGGAAATCATCAACTCTGTTAACGTTTGTAGAAATCCATCGTACCCAGAGCTGGAAGTTTTTCTAAGATCAGGATGCGAGGGTTTATTGCAGCAAGGTAAGTTCTTGTGGAGACTGTTGGCTGCAATCTTTCCAAAAGATCTTTCCAAACCAGCAAGTTTGGGATGGAGTCCAGCAAAGGGAGATCACACTCACTAACAAATCTTCTGGTTTGGCACCCCATGGCAGCTGTACAGTCTCTTTGCATTCCATCTAGCCAGGGCTTTTTTGGTGGGAAAAGCCCAGCAGGAGCTCATTTGCATGTTAGGCCACACCCCATGACATCAAGCCAGCTGGAACTGCGTTCCTGCGTGTTCCTGCTCCATCTAGCCCTTTTCTTTCCCCTTGAGGATACAAGTAGCAACCCAACACGATGAGCAAGTAATTGTTGGGGGCAGCAATCAGGGACTCTCTGCGGCCCACCACTCAGCTGGGGGCAGTGAGGGGGTATGGGTTTTTAGTCCAGCACAGTCATTTCCACCTGCCCTTTCACAGAGGCAGCTCCAGGGCTTTTTTTGAGCAGGAACGCAGTTCCAGCTGGCTTGGGGTCTAATATGCGAATAAGTTCCTGCTGGGCTTTTTTGTAGGATAAAGCCCTGTGTGAAACAATGGTGACATCGGGGGTGTGTTGTAATGTGCAAATGAGTTCCTGTGGGCTTTTTCTACAAAAAAAGGTCTGGGCAGCTCTGCCACTGAGCCACAGCCCTTTCCCCATATTACTGTATAAGAGTGTCAGACTAGAATCTGGAAGACCTGGGTTTGAATCCCCACAATTTACAGAAGCTCACTATGTGACCTTGGGCCAATCACACGCTCTTAGGTTAACCTACCTCCTAGGGTTGTTGTGAGGCTAAAACTGAAGAAGAACGATATCAGCTGCTTCGGGGCCCCACTGGGGAGGAAAGGCAGGGATAGAAACGGAAGTGAGTAAATACAAAAGCTGACTTGAGCACCATGGGTGAAGTGGGGAAGGAGGGGAAAATAGGCAGCCTTGTAGGCTCTTCTCTTGCACTACAGAGGTTGCCCAGAAACTTAGAGTGGGGGGGGGGGGGAAGTGCAAGAGCCAGGAGAGCCACTGGAAGGAGAGACTGAATTAAAGTGGGCAATGCAAGGATCCCCTTAAGTTTCATAGCTCTTATAGGAGCTGTGGTTACTAATCTTGGTGCCAAGACAAAGAGAGATGCATAATGATACAAATGGTGGTCAATGATTTATATGGCACATGTGTTTCCTTCTTTAGCATAGATGTGGGAGACAGCCAATTGGGAGAGGACCAGACAGGACTGTGGCAGGTCTGATGCAACTGAACTGGAAGAGTTTTTTTTTCTTCTAAGGGCCAAAAAACAACCATCTTTTTGGACCAATTCTCTGGGCCCAGAATCTTTCGGATCAGTTTCAAATAGATTTCATCCCATCGCTTGATCCAAATGGAAGCAGGATGCCACAAAGCAGCGACACGCATCTACATCTGATCAGGGTAGAATTGCCAGCTGGAGGAAGGGAGGGACTTCAGTGTTGAGACCACCTTCCAGAGTGGCCGTTTTCCCCATGTGAACTGATCTCTGTTGCCTGGAGATCAGTCATAATGCAAGAAGATCTCCAGTCACTACCTGGAGGCTGGGTGCCAAACTACAAGATTATACAGGGAAGTGCAACACAGTCCCAAAAAGATATCATAACCCAAATAACGAAAAGTACTATGCATATAGAACTGTATAATGATTTTTTTAAATTATATCTCAAAACATCTCATAAGACGTGGGAACAGTGCAAATTATTTTCAGAAACATTGTCAAAGAGAAAAATACCCTACTAATTCTATAATATAGTCCACAGCCATGGGATAGTGCATTGCAACAAGGAAAACTATTTCACCAACTACCCCCCACCCCTCAGTGGGTCAGTGCTAAGAGACTGACTGAGGTCCCGATGCTAAGCCTGCTTGTTTGAGAATAAGCCTGCATTAAGTTCCTCGACCTCCAGTTGCCACATAATATGTGTGAAAGAGCCGCATGTGGCTCCTGAGCCACAGTTTGACCACCCCTGTCCTAGGTTCAATCCCTTGCTTCTCCAGTTGAAAGCACCACGCAGTAAGTGACATGAAAGACCTTCGCCTACCTGGAGAGCTACTCCAGTCCAAGTAGACAATACTGGCCTTGATGGGGACCGATGGTCTGATTAAGGTAATCATGTGCCTGTTCACTGCCTCTGTGCCTGGGGGTTCTGTAGGACTGTCCTAACTAACCGTCACTGATGCTAGTTGGGGGTAGAAAGCTCACTGAATCCAGGGGATTAGAAGCTAGCTACCCTGTAAGCACTTTCTCTGGCTTGCGAGAAGGGAAACAATACTCAACTCAAATCCTATGTCTCACAAGGTGAACTTTGGAGGTACTTTTTAAATGATAGACACTAAGACCTCCTACGCACTGGGAACTATCACTTTTGTACTTCTATGGCACACAGATATCTCCCCCTCTCCTGCTTCCCTCCTCAAAGGCTATTTTTTTTTTGGGGGGGGGGAGAATCCACACACGTTACATGGCAAGACGCTGGCTTCATCTATTTAATATTGACAGGCGATTGGCAAGATTATACACAGCAAAATGATTACATTCATACTATACAGATATTTACAGGAAGTGCAATGTACAGGGAGGTTCCAGATATAACAAATAAATATTAGCACTTTGGATATATACAGTATGGTACAATCAGAAGCGAAGGGGCTCTTTGTGAGGGGTCGCAAGGGGTCTGAAGCTCAGTCAATGATGACTGAGTTCACTCACCAAATGGAAATCAAAGTATTTTTTTTTTTTTTAAGTAAGGTCAGTTGCTGGCAGCTTTAGGAATCAAAGAGAATCAAGGAAGAAAGATCTACTGCTTACTCAGGGATCTGGTTTCTGGAGACCTGGGCCCGAAACGAATACATATAATATTTTCTCTCCAAAGGGCAGAATAAGGGCAAGGGATGAGTAGTAAAATATGGGATCCTCAAAAAATAAGGACCCAGCCCTGATCTGGATAGACCGGGCAATATGGAGGGTCTAATGATCCAAAGCCATTGATGGTCTCTTAGGAGACTCACCATCCAGCCTCTTCCCTGAGGCTTGGGGTTTGGAGGGGAGGGTAGGATAGGAGATAAGGAGGGAAGTCTCCCCTCCTAAGGAGTTCAATGACAGCCACAGCTCCCAGCCACCATGTCGTCGTACTGCTTCAAGACCACATTTTCATCGTCATCGAAATAGAGCAGATTGATGGAATAGAGTTTATCGGGCACACAGCAGGGCCCACTGACGTCCTGACTGAGCTTCAGCGCATTAATGATGGACTGGACAGTGGCGTGGTTGGTGGGCCGCATGTTCTCCCCCAGTGGGAAGGGGCAGGAACCCCTGCAGTGGAAGGCGTTGTACCCGCGGGGAGAGATGATCCAGCCGTTCCATCCGATCTCCTCAAAGTCTACCAAAAGCGGGCGTAACTGGCAAGGCAGCCGCTGCTCATCTGCTGAGCGTGGGGCCCGTGTCCTGTTGCTTTGAGGGATTCCTACTTCCACGGGAAGGGCCGGGTTCTGCAGGGCTAAATCTAAGGAAAGGAAAGATCAGAGTTAGAATCAAAGCGAAGATTGTGAACCAGCAAAGGAGTTTTTTTAGCCTGGCAAGTTGTTAATGCTCAGATACTGTAATTGTAAAATGTGGTTTTGGCGTATCCATGAGGCCAAAGTGAGGCCAGCTCTGTGGAGAAGAAGGGTAGAGATCCCAGATGTATTGAAACCCCAACCAGTGTTCCCTCTAAGCTGAGTTAGTGTGAGCTAGTTCAGTTTTTTAGCCTCTGGCTCATACATTTTTTGTCTTAGCTAAGGAAGAATGGCCCCAGAGCAGACTAATTTATGCAGCAGCTCACAACCTTCATGCTAGCAGCTCACAAAGTAGAATTTCTGCTCACAAGACTCCACAGCTTAGAGGGAAATTGGGCCTCGACCCCCCTCAAATGACAGTGTATATTACAGAATGGATTTTGCGCGTGGCCTAATATGTAGAGGAGCTCCTGCTAGAAAAAGAGCCCTGTTCACACCATCCCTAAGAACATTTTAAGCTTGCAATTCCAGAAATATTTCCCTAGGAATAAGCCTCAGTGAATAAAATAGGACTTACGTCTGAGAAAGGTGCCTAGAATCATAGAGTTGGAAAGGGCCGAGGATGACGTAGTAAGCAAGTCCATTGGAAGGATTATTAGCTGGAGAGGGGGAGAGATCTCCAGGAATTACAACTGATCCTAGGATTGCAGAGATCAGTTCCCCTGGAGAAAACGGCTGCTTTGGAGGGTGGGTTCTGTGGCCTTATTCCCCACTGAGGTCCTTGTCCTCCCCAGGCCCCATCCCCAAATTTCCAGGAATTTCCCAGTCGGAATCGGCAACCAAATCCCGAAGGCCAATAAAGATTTCTGCTTTGTCCTCAAACAATAAATGTTGACAAATCTCAGATTGTGCCCTTGATAGTAGAAAACCTTCTGTCCTTTCCTCTGTGGCCCATAGCGAGGATGCACATTCATCCCACATTCCACGTAACGTCTGGTTTTCTGCATTCTCCCCAGTGTTTTTATTTGCTATGTGCTTTTAGAGTAATGTAGCCAGGGCTTTTTTGAGCAGGAATGCACAGGAACACAGTTCCAGCTGGCTTGGCACCAGGGAGTGTGGCCTAATATACAAATGAGTTCCTGCTGGGCTTTTTCCACCAAAAAAGAAGCCCTGATTGTAGCCATTCACTCCAGATTTAAAAACAGGTGGCTTCCATTTTGCTGCTAATGGGCAGGGGATTACACCTGAAGACGGATGGCAAAAGACACCCCCCTCACCTGAAAAAGGGCTTGTGGGCAACGCTGCTCCCCGCCGTCCATCATCGGTGAACAAAACCAGCATTGGTTTCTTGCTCTCGTGGTGATCTCGTCCAGAAGCAAACTGCACAGCGCCGGGTTCCAGCACTGCTCCGCCAAGACCCTGCACAGTCACCAGCAAGCCGTGGTTGCTGCTTTCCTCTTCTGTCCAGTCGCGAACCTGGAATGCCACATGAAGCTGGTGATGTTTGCCTAAAAATGACCACCGGCTCAATGATCTTTTTGCAGTCCTTACAACAGCCCTATAAGGCAGGCTATCAATCAACTCACCGCTTGTGTGATGCTGAAGACTTCCCAGCCATATCCATGCACAGCAAGTAATCTGGCAGAGAGCAGTTTCTTTCCCTCTGGGGAGTCCAGGTTCTGCTGGTCCAGGACTTGGTACACGCTAACCTAGAAGAGAATGAGTCCAGGGCTAAGTAACCAACATCCCAAATGGACCATTATTGTGATCAATACTCCCTCTAAGCTGTAGGGTCTTGTGAGCAAAAATTCTACTTTGGGAGCTGCTGGCTTTAAAGCTGTGAGCTACTGCATAAATTAGCTTGCTCTGGGGCCATTTTTCCTTGAGCTAAGACAAAAATGTGTGAGCTGGAGACTAAAAAACTGTGAGTTAGCTCACACTAACTAAGCTTAGAGGGAACACTGATTGTGATACTTTGAAAATCTGAGGTCAGAGTCATTAGCTCAAGTAAATACACAGCTTTTGGCTGCAATATCTCATTAATGACTTGGGTAGGTTCAGGCCTCATTTTGGGCAGGAGCTTACACCTCTAAATTTTATTGTGTTTTCTTTCTTAACCCCCCCCTCCCCCAATTTTTTTTTTTTGCTTCTAAGTGCTATTGTTCAAAGCCCTTGTGAGAATTTTGCTGAATTCTAACATTTGACAAACTTTCTAATATTTTTCCGTCCAAAAAAATAAAAGTGGGGGGGGGGGAATTAATCAAAACATATAAAGCAGATGGAAATCTTCATCATTCCACTGTGGCCACACAGAAGAAAGTCATTTCAAAAGTATGATGGGAGTAAGGTTTGATGATGACAATTATAATTCAAGAAGCATTTTAAGGCAGATGCTGAGTTGATATAATTTAGTACACCTTCTGGTGATGTCAGGAGTGCGTGGCATATGCAAATGAGTTGTGCTAATGAACCAGGAGACAGGAGGGGTGGAGCCAAGATCAAGGCTGTGACAAACATCATTGAACTCCAAAGGGAGTTCTGGCCATCACATTTAAAGGGACGGCACACCTTTTCAATGCCTTCCTTCCATAGGAAATAATGAAGGATAGGGGCACCTTCTTTTGGGGCTCATAGAATTGGACCCCCGGGTCCAATCTTTTTGAAACTTGGTGGATATTTTGGGGAGAGGCACTAGATGCTATACTGAAAATTTGGTGCCTCTACCCCAAAAAACAGCTCCCCCCAGAGCCCCAGATACCCACGGATCAATTCTCCATGATCTTCTATGGGAATAAATCGCCATAGGGAATAATAGAGTCCCCAGCAGACATTTCCCTCCCCTCCCCCCGCTTTCTGACGACCCTGAAGCGGGGGGAGGGCCTCCAAACCGGGGGATCCCCTGCCCCACCTGGGGATTGGCAACCCTACTCATACAGGATAAATCGTAACAGAACCCTTTCCCAAGTGGCTAGACCTCATGAAGGCAGGCTGAAGGCGAGCATTTTTACCTGGCAGAAGTGATGCCTGCTGAGGGGCCCATTGCTCGGCCTGCCCCGCAATTTGAACAGGTGCAGTTCAGCTGTCAGCACCTGCTCGTTCTTGGCAACGCTGGACAGGATGAACAGGAAATGCATCTGGCTGCTGTGGACTGCAATGCAAAGCAGTCGTGGTTATTGGTGTGAACTGGTACTTTCTCATGGCCCTTTTTTAATTTTTGTATTTATTTATTTAGTTTATTCAGTTTTTAGCCCACCCTTCCCGTAGAACAGGCTCAGGGCCGGTTACATCGTAAAAACAATCAACAATTAAAAACAATTAATATTTATAAAATCTCAAATTACAGAATAACAATAGAGACTAACATGGCAAATTCTGTCTCACAGACATGACCTATTGTCCAGGTCCAGCAGGTTCTACAGCACTGAGATGGAATGAAAGGGGGGAGGCCAATAACAAGTGACGTCCGCTGCCTCAGCTGAAAGCCTGGCGAAAGAGCTCTGTTTTACAGGCCTTGCGGAATTGAAGTAAATCCTGCAGGGCCCGGATCTCCAGGGGGAGTTCATTCCACCAGGCAGGGGCCAGGGCTGAAAAGGACTACAAATTTTTGGCCTACAAATTCCTTTAGCCAGAAGGAGGAGGAGGAAGAAGAGGAAGAAGAAGAGGAGGAGATTGGATTTATACCACACCCTTCGCTCCGAGTCTCAGAGCAGTTTACAATCTCCTTCCCCTCCGCACAACAGTCACTCTGTAAGTGGGGCTGAGAGCTCTGACAGAAACTGCTCTTGAGATAACAGCTCCGAGAGAAATGTGACTAACAACTCTGTTGTCCGGAGATCGGCTGTAAAAGTGGGAGATTTCCAGGCTCCACCAGGAGGTTGGCACCTGATAAGATAAAATGACTGGAGGACATTCAATCCCAGCCTTAATCTGTTCCTCCCAGACGTTTTCACAGCCTGTGGATTTTGAAAGAAAAGGCACTTCTCTTAAAAGTCAGTCCAGGAAGGAGGTTAATATATGTGGCAGCCTTCTCAATCAACATTCCTCAGGGCTTTCTAGACTGCTCTGAGGGCAGCTCTCAGACTGGGAATTCTCATGTCTGAATCGATCCACCCACCCGCCCACCATGGTATATCTAAAAATGCATAGATAAATGCCTACACAAACTTTGGCTAGCTCGGTCACACAGCACAGATGTTCCTGCAGAAAGAACTGAAAATGGGATTCAAATGGATTGCTTCCTTATGCAGTCCAGAATTGCAGCCTGAAATCAGATCTGAATAGGGTTGCCACTTGCCAGGTCTGGGTTGGAAAACACCTGGAGATATTGGGAGTGGATCTGGGAGAGGGCGGGTTTGAGGAGGAAAGGGGCTCAGCACGGTACAATGTCACAGAGCCCACCCTTCAAAGCAGCCATTTTCTCCGGGGGAGCTGATCTCTGCCAGCTGGAGATCAGTTGTAAAAGTGGGAGATCTCCAGGCCCCACCTGGAGGCTGGCAAGCCTGAAGCCCCTAAGAGTCTTGAGGCTACTGGAAGGCACTATGGAGTCAGAAACTAAAGTCTGATCCAGCAGGCTCAGCATCCTGTCTTTGACTGTAGCAACCCACATGTCCCCCAGGAAAGCCAAACAGGATATTTCTTTAGTTATTTGTTTAGTTTAGCATTGGCTCTTTCCCATACTTCCTCCCACAGAATTGATCTTCAGAGTTTGAGATATATTGCCTCTGAATGTGGAGGCTCAGGTTTTTTTAGCCACTGAACAATCTTCCCACCCCCAGCAATGCATTTATAACGGACTCATTCTTAGATTGCAAGTCACAAATCTCCCTTAAGTCAGCCCCAAGACTGAGCGCTTTTCGTTTTTACATTTAAAAGTTATATGGGGATATAAACAACAAGACGCAGCATTCGCAACAATGGAAATAAGATATTTGAAATTCACCATTTGAAATTCACCATTCCATTACCTCACGAAGAGTGCCCGTTTGTCAATACATTTGTTAGACTAAACCAGGGGTGGCCAAACTTGCTTAATATAAAAGATGCACAAAATACATGTCAGGTGTTTGAGAGACGCAAGATATGAATGTAAGATGTATGAGAGCAGGACGTGAGGGAGCGAGGGGTGGAATATGGTGAATAAATAAAATAAAATCAATGAAACAAGGAGGACTTTCTCTGGTAGGCTCTTCCCCCTCCTTTGGGCTGCCCAAGAAAGCATAATTTGCAACCAGCCTCTCATCTCTACGCTGTCCCTGCCAGAGTGGCGATACTCACATTTGTCCAAAAAGCTGCGCACCGTGTTCCCTTCCAAGATATCTGGGTCTTTGGTGACCCCATCAGCCCCAGCCACCGTGTTGTAGAGATCCACCATGTACTGAGGGGGCTCTTTGATCCCATGAGGGGACTGGGGGATGTCCATAATGCCGAAGACTTGCAAGAGTCTCTTGAGGGCCTCCGCTCGCTGGTCCTCAGAGCTGCCCGCTGCCAGGTGGGCCTGGGAGGGTCGGGCGGAGCAGGCTGGCACCCAGGCGAGGAGGAAACACAGCAGAAGTCGAGAAAGGGCCATGGCTCTTGTTTCCCTCAGGTTCCTCCACACCGACTCAACTCTCCCTGCCTGACAGCTAAATTTATAGCCAAAACAGCACTGAAATGAGGGGAACCAAGTAGGCCTTAACTCCCCCTCCCCCAAGAAACAATCAGGAAGGGTAAAGAGAGCTAATTGTGGCGCTAACTAGGTGCTAAATGGGTCCCGTTAGGGCCAGTCCACAAGCTGGAGGGCTCTTGTGTATTTACTGCCCCCCCTCCCCATGGCAAAGAACTGAAGAACCTGGGGCTGACAGGAAGGAGAGGGGGATTTGGCAGGTGTCCGCCCCCTCCGACATACGCCAGGTTTATTCGGTGGCAATGGATTGCAAAGAGTGCTGTTTGCCCTCCTTAGGAGGCTAACGGGCTTCTAATGGCGGGCCTAATGGGGCAAACAGGAGACGTTTTTGCAGGGGCGAATAAAGCGGATTGAGACAAATGGCAGGAGGCAGGGCAGCCCCCAAGGAATCAACATCCAAGAAGCCCACTGGAGCACCAGGTACTTTGGAGGAGAACACCACAGAAATTCCTGATCTTCCAGCCCCCTCAATCCTGCAAGATTACAATAACTCTTTTGCAGGAGAGTTATTGTAATCTTGAGATGCCATGCTGGATCAGGCCAATGTCCCATTCAGTCCAACGCTCCGTGCTATACAGTGGCCAAAGCCCAGGTGCCATCAGGAGGTCCACCAGTGGGGCTAGAACTCCAGAAGCCCTCCCACTGTTGCCCCCTGCAAACGCCAAGAATACAAAGCGTCACTGCCCCGAGTGTTCCACCTATACCTTGTAGCTAATAGCTACTGATGAACCTCCGCTTCACGTGTTTACCCAATGTTACACACAGACAAACAAATAACAAATATATTTTAAAAAAGGAAAAGGTTTTTTTTCACCAATACATCTTACTAAGAGCAGAAAGGTAAGGGGGGCAGGATCACTTCATATCTCAGAAGCTAAACAGGGTTTATTCTTGGATGGGAGATCGCCAAAGAAAGGCGATCAGTTGCCTTGAAAGCCCCTTTCTGGGGTTGCCATAAATTCCTTGTGACTTGACAATACTTACGTGCATAAGAGCAAAAAAAAAAAAAATACATAATATCTGCATGGGAGATATTTATTAGAGCAACATGAAGATACTCTTATTTTTGTTCATTTTTGAGATGGAACAAGGGCACATTGGAGCATTATGTTTTCACAAAAAGTGTGTGTGTGTTGCTAGCTGGCTGGTCGTATCCACCAACATTTCACAAATGCAAACTGTCTGCCTCCCTGCCCCCATTTTCTCCTGACTGAAAGCTCTGTTCTATCTGCTATATATGGTATTGATTGATTTTGGAAACAGGAACTAAGAAGGTGTTGACGATCCCAAATTCAAAAGGTACCTTGCCAGCCTCTGAAATGCACAGGGGTTCGATGTGCTGGATCTTTGCATGCATACGTGTGTGCACAAGAAACAAGATCGATCCACTCTCATCCCACCCCACCATTCCAAGATTTAGATTCCAGGGAAGGAGAATATCAGCAACATCCCTGACAGCATGCACATAAAAGCTTATACCAGAGGTGGCAAAACTGTGGCTCAAAAGCCACGTGTGGCTCTTTCACACATTGTATGGCTCTCGAAGCCCTCACCACCCCATTGGCTGGCTTAGAGAAGGCATTTCTCTCTTTAAATCACTTTGCCAAGCCAGCTGGCAGCTTGGAAAATGCAGATAAAGTTAAAGTTGCTTTCTTTCCACCTCTCCCTCCCCATCTATTTTCCTTCCTTCCTTCCTTCCTTCCTTCCTTCCTTCCTTCCTTCCTTCCTTCCTTCCTTCCTTCCTTCCTTCCTTCCTTCCTTCCTTCCTTCCTTCCTTCCTTCCTTCCTTCCCTCCCTTCCTCCCTCCTCCTTCCTTCCTTCCTTCCTTCCTTCCTTCCTTCCTTCCTTCCTTCCTTCCTCCCTCCCTCCTCCTTCCTTCCTTCCTTCCTTCCCTCCCTCCCTCCCTCCCTCCCTCCCTCCCTCCCTCCCTCCTTCCTTCCTTCCTTCCTTCCTTCCTTCCTTCCTTCCTTCCTTCCTTCCTTCCTTCCTTCCTTCCTTCCTTCCTTCCTTCCTCTCTCAAACATCTGACATTCATGTTTTGCTGCTCTCAGACTTCTTACATTTATTCTATGTGACTCTTACGTTAAACAAGTTTGGCCATCCCTGACTTATACCTGGAATAAAATGTGTTGGTTCTCAAGGTGCCATTGGACTCAGACTTTGCTCTAACAAAATTTTAGTGAGGCATTCCAAAAAGGCAATAAAAAAAATCAGCAGTGGTTTTTCAGGCATTCTAGGGATTCTAGAGGTGTAACCTGAGGCAATAGAGCTTTTGCCATAAGGATAAGGAGGTGACTGTAATCTTGAAAAATGTCAGCCTGAGCCATGGGAAATCTTGGGTAGGCAGAGCCAAGAGGAGTGTTTGAAGCACTTTTGGATGGAGTATGTCAACAACCCTCCACAGCCAGTGTGGTATAGTGGCTAGAGTGATGGAGAGAGAGTGTGTGTCTGTGTGCAAAGAGCCATCAAGTCACAGCTGACTTAAAGTGACCCTGTAGGGTTTTCAAGGCAAGACACATTCGGAGTTGGTTTGCCATTGCCTGCCTCGCGTCACAGACCTGGTATTCCTTGGTGGTCTCCCATCCAAATATTGACCAGGGTCGACCCTGATTAGCTTTTGATATTTGAAAAAAAAAAAATCCAAGACACAGCTGGAGTAGAAGAATAAGATCTGAGAAACTCAGGTTCAAATCCCCATGCTGCCATGAAAGCTTGCTGCGTGACTTCAAGTGACTCTTAGCTTAACCTTACCTCATGGGGTTGTTGCAAGGATAAAATGGAAGTGGGCCCCACTAAGACTGAAAGGTAGGCTACAAATGAAGGAAGTACATTTTAAAAATTAAGATGCTTTAAATGGACAGACTGATTCCAAACATCAAGCTCTTTCCATTCAAACAACTGAAAAGTTGATTTTCAAAAAAAGCTTCCAAGGTGGGGAGGTTTCAGGTGGGGTGGCGGGACACGATCCCCTGGCATCAGTCTGGCCCTGCCAAAACTCTCTGCATTGGCCCAGAGGTAAAGCCCACTGTGTTCTGCAGCTCTAACCTGATTAAATATAAAAGGGGTTCCCCTCCCACTTTTTTGAGCCTGCAGTTTGGAGGCTCTCTCCCCGCTTCAGAGTTATCAGAAAGCAGGGTGGGAGGGGGAGGGAAATGTCTGCTGAGCACTCCATTATTCCCTATGGAGACTGATTCCCATAGGGAATAATGGAGAATTGATACTCCACGGGTTTCTGGGGCTCTGGGGGGGGCTGTTTTTTGAGGTAGAGGCACCAAATTTGCAGTATAGCATCCAGTGCCTCTCCCCAGAATACCCCCCAAGTTTCAAAAAGATTGGACCAGGGGGCCCAGTTCTTTGAGCCCCCAAAGAAGGTGCCCCTATCCTTATTTTATATGGAAGATATTTAAAAAGGTGTGCGGTCCCTTTAAATGTGATGGCCAGAACTCCCTTTGGAGTTCAATTATTCTTGTCAATTATTCTTGCCCTTTCTCCTGGCTCCACCCCCAAAGTCCCCAGATATTTCTTGAATTGGACTTGGAAACCCTAGGGCCTGGAGATCTCCCGCTTTTACAGCTGATCTCCAGCTGGCAGAGATCAGCTCCCCTGGAAAAAATGGCTGCTTTGAAGGGTGGACTCTAGGGCATTGTACCCTGCTAAGGCCCCTCCCCTCCTCAAACCCCACCCTATCCTAAATCCACCCCCAAAGTCTCCAGGTATTTTCCAACCCAGACCCGGCAACTTTAGCCTGCAGGCACCTTTGGAATTCTGACACGGGAGAGTGCAGCTACAAAATGGCTGCCAGAAAATGGTTGCTGCAGGAGGTGCAGCCAGCGATAAAATGGCTGCCATGGCTTACCTCATGCAGTAATGGCAGCTGCTGCCAAAGCAATTTTTTAAAAAAATTCATAGCCAGTCAAATCTCCAGCAGTAAGTCAGAAGCCTTGCTGGGTAAAAGTCCTACCTGCCCCTACCCACTTTCTAAAATGCCTCTTCAGATGTCACACTTGCAAGCCTGGATTGAGAAGAGAGTGCGCAAATGGCCACTCCAGCTTTAGAAAGCATATGATAACAGATGGACAGTTTGAGCTGCCCCGGGGACAGGAGGCAGGTGGATCAAAAAAGGTTGTCCACATGCACACATCTGTCTGCCGTCCCCGTCCCGCCCCCTCTCTGAGTTGCCTCTGGCTTGCCGGGAGCCGGCTCAAAAAGGCAGCACTTTCAAAGTGGTGTCTTTTCACTAGGGCGCCTCCCCAGCCGTCTGGAAGGCCAGGAAGCACTCAGGGAGTGCCAGGGGAGCTGCGGGTGGAGTGTGTGAGCACTCCAGACGCTCCCTGGGGTGCCTGCAGCTCGTCCCTCTCCTGAGTGCTGCCGGGACACTCCCAGGTGCTCTATTACCGGCCGGCTTTCTTCCAGGCCAGCTTGATGCCGCCCTGAGCTGGACATCTGATTTCAGCCTATGAGTCTCATACTGGTGTGCGATGCAACAGCTGGAGACTTCCATTGCCAAAAGTCGTGCCAGGGGTGCCAGGAAAAGTTTTGGCAGGTGCTGTGGCGCCCATGGGCATTGGGCACTACACTGGAGACACCTGAGATATAGGATTGTCCTGACCTCCAAGTTTGTCTCCACCTGCAGTTTGTCTCCCAACTAGTACATGGCAGAGGTAGGGAATAGAGCTGCCAATTTCCAACTAGTGGCTGGAGATTCCCTGGAATTACAACTGGCCTCTGGACTCGAAAGACCAGCTGCCCTGGAGAAAATGGCTGCCTTGGAAGGTAGTTCCCAGGGCTCACTATGTAGCAGCAGCTCCTTTGCATATTAGGCCATGTCCCCCTGATGTAACCAATCCTCCAAGAGCTTAAAGGGCTGTTCTTACAGGGCCAACTTGGCTACATCAGAGGGGTGTGGCCTAATATGCAAAAAAGTTCTTGCAACAAAATGAGCTGTGTGTAGATTCTATAGCATTATACCCCATTGAAGTTTCTTCCCTTCCCAAACCCTGCCCTTTCCAGGCTCCTCCCCAAAATCTCCAGGAATGTTCCCACCTGAAGTTGGCAACCAGTTTGGTGTAGTGGTTAAATGTGTGGACTCTTATCTGGGAGAACCGGGTTTGATTCCCCACTCCTCCACATACAGCTGCTGGAATGGCCTTGGGTCAGCCAGAGTTCTTGTAGGAGTTGTCCTTGAAAGGGCAGCTGCTGTGAGAGCCTTTCAGCCCCACCCACCTCAAAGGGTGTCTGTTGTGGGGGGAGAAGATATAGGAGATTGTAAGCTGCTTTGAGTCTCTGATTCAGAGAGAAGGGTGGGGTATAAATCTGCAATTCTTCTACTGGTGACTAAGGTTGCCAATCTCCAGGTAGGACCTGGAGATCTCCCACTATTACAACTGATTTACATGTTTCAGAGATCAGCTCCCCAGGAGAAAATGGCTGCTTAGGAGGGTGGGCCCTATGGCATTGTACCCTGCTGAAGTTCCTCTCCTCCCCAAACGTTGGTCTTCCCAGTCTCCACTCCCCAAATTTCCAGATATTTCCCAAACCAAAACTGGAAACCCTATGAAGGACCCTGGATGTCTCTTCCGAGAAGAAATAGTTCCGATTTGTGCAGTTCTTTCTTTCAAAATATATTTTTATTTACACAATCGCCATGGTCTCTCATTTACATATCGTACACGTTGCTCCCTCCCTCGGCTTGCAGTCTGTACCCCCGTTTCAGTTGCAAGATTCCAGTTTCTGGGAAGACAAAAATGCCTCTTCAGACATCGCACTTGCAGGCCTGGATTGAGAAGACAGTGCGCAGCTGGCCACTCCGGCTTCGGAAAGTATGAGTCTCATACTGCCGTGGGATGCAACGGGTGAAGACGCCCTCTGTCAAAAATAGGCACTTGTCCGGAGCGTGGGAATCCCTGAGTTGGAAAAGAAGAGAATGCAGCGTTGGTTGGCTTGCAAACTAATCCCATCCTTGTCTCAGTTATGAATACAATAAATAGTTTTGCCAAGCGGCTTTCTTCCATCTGAACTACAGGGATAACATCATCCTACCTTACTGGGTTGTTGTGTTGTCCTACCTTACTGGGTTGTTGTGTTGTCCTACCTTACTGGGTTGTTGTGTTGTCCTACCTTACTGGGTTGTTGTGTTGTCCTACTTTACAGGGTTGTTGTGTGTCGCCCTACATTATATAGCTGTTGTAAGAACTATAAAGCTAATTAAATGTTTGGCGCAATGGTTTGACGTAGCGTTCAGGCGGCTTCATGTGTTCCTGTGACTTCTAATGTATGCAGAGGTTTTTTTTTTTTACTGGCATTCTTTTTTCTGCTCAACGTGTGCATCTGAATGAAAAATTCCGGCCTACCCCACAAGGCTCCATACAAGCAAATCCTGAATTGGGTGACCAAACTGGGGCTCGGGAGCCACATGTGGTTCTTTCGCACATATTGTGTGACTCTTGAAGCCCCCACTGCCTCGTTGGCTGGCTTGGAGAAGGCATTTCTCTCTTTAAATCACTTCTTCAAGCCAAGCCAGCTGGCAGTTTGGAGAATGCATTTGAAGTAAGTTGCTTTCTTTCCACCTCTCCCCATCTATTTGCTTTCCTTCCTCCCTCCCTCCCTCCCTCCCTTCCTTCCTATCTTGCAGCTCTCAAACATCTGATGTTCTCAAACATCTGATGTTCATGTTTATGTCTTGCAGGTCCACCATTCAGGAGGTTACGCTGCCTATAGACATGGAGAAGAAAACTTGGTTTGATCCTTCAGGGTTATTCTTATGGATAAACCTACCTACATCCCACCATCACCAAACAGAACCTTCATATTCAGGGGCAGTCTACCTCTGAATGCCTCCAGCTTGGGAGGGCGTAGACCTCGGTAGCTCCTTTATCCCTGGCTTTGTGCCCCTCCAATATTGGCAAAGGGATAAATCCAGCACTGGATATCTGCTCTACGGCACCAGGTGGGCAGAGCGGCTGGGAATGAACTTAACTCTCACAGTCTTTCTCCAGGTGCATTTTCGAATGTCACAGGTACTTGAGGCTTTTCTATGCTGGTCTGTCACTTGGGGTGGGGAAGAAGGAGGGACACCGGGAGAAAGATCAACACCCAATACACAACCGTTTGCAAATAATAGGGGAATGATGTTAACATCCTCCTACTCTGTGTGTGTGTGTGCGCATGTGCATGTGGGGACAGGACCTCCGACATTCATACTTTTCCTCCTAAAAATACAATTTTCTGGCATATACACTGGAAATGCATTTTGGCCCACGAAGCAGTGGTTGTGTGTCTTCTATACATAACTACATCTAATTAACTACATCTAAAAAAGCCCCATGGTGCAGAGTGGTAAAGCTGCAGTACTGTAGTCAGAGCCCTCTGCTCATGACCTGAGTTCGATCCCCAGTGGAAGCAGGGTTTTCAGGTAGCCAGCTCCAGGTTGACTCAGCCTTCCATCCTTCCGAGGTCGGTCAAATGAGTATCCAGCTTGCTGGGGGGAAAGTTTAGATGACTGGGGAAAGCAATGGCAAACCACCCCATAAAAAGTCTGCCATGAAAATACGTCACCCCAGAGTCAAAAACGACTGGTGCTTGCACAGGGGACTTCCTTTACCTTTAACTACATCTAATCGTGCACCCTTTTTTATTGTCCAGAGGAAGATGGCAGAAAGTGCCATTAAGTTGAAGCCACAGGGTTTTGAAGGCAAGGGACAAATGGAGGAGGGTTTGTCGTTGCCTTTCTCTGCACAGCCACCCTGGATTTCCTTAATGGTCTCCCATCCAAATACTAACCACAGTTAACCCAGCTTAGCTTTCAAGATCTAATGGGGTAAAAGGACAAGTCCTCTTGTGGATCAAAAACTGGCTAATTAATAGGAAGCGGAGAGTGAGTATAAATGGGCAATTTTTGCAGTGGAGGGTGGTAAGCAGTAGGGTACCACAGGGCGCAGTACTGGGTCTGATGCTTTTTTAACTTGTTCATTAATTATTTGGAGTTGGGAGTAAGCTGTGAAGTGGCTAAGTTTGTGGATGACACTGAATTGTTCAGGGCGGTGAGAACCAGAGAGGCACTCCAAAGGGATCTGTCGAGGCTGGGCAAGTGGGCAGCAACATGGCAAATGAGGTTCAACATGGCCAAGTGCAAAGTAATGTATGTTGGGGCCAAAAATCCCAACTATAAATCTTATGAGGCTAGTCTGGGCCATAAAGGTCACAGTGGTGGTGGGGTCACTTCATTTTATACCCCAGCTTATGTAGTTTTCCTCTCCTTCGTTGTATTCTCTCAACAATCACTAGGGCTGTGTCACATCCAAGTTGAGAAATACCTGGAGATTCGGAGTGTGGAGCCTGAGGGCGGCAAGTGTTAGGGAGGGGAGGGACGTCAGTGGGGTGCCATCCCAGAGCATCCACTTTTGAAAGAGGCCATTTTCTCTGGGGGAACTGATCTCTTGTCTCCTGGAGATCAGTTGTAATAGTGGGGGATCTCCAGCCACCACTTGGGAGGCTGGCAATCTTATAAAAAGGCAAAAAAATGCGATTGGCCCAAGGTCGCCCAGCAAGTTTCATTGATACAGTGAGGATTTGAACTGGGGTCTCTCAGATCCTAGCTCTCTGTCCTTCTCTGCTTTAACAGCCAGCATTTTGAAACTAGTTTCGCATCCACTTAAACCAAGGGTGGCCAAACTGCGGCTCATGTGGTTCTTTCATACATATCGTGTGGTTCTTGAAGCCCCCACCATCCTGTCGGCTGACATGGAGGAGGCATTTCTCTCTTTAAATCACTTCTCCAAGCCAAGCCAGCTAGCAGCTCAGAGAATGCATTTAAGTTAAAGTTGCTTTCTCCCTCCCTCCCTCCCTCCCTCCCTCCCTCCCTCCCTCCCTCCCTTCCTTCCTTCCTTCCTTCCTTCCTTCCTTCCTTCCTTCCTTCCTTCCTTCCTTCCTTCCTTCCTTCCTTCCTTCCTTCCTTCCTTCCTTCCAGAAGTATAATACAAAATAAGTTCTCAGTTGACTCCTTGTTCAGGATACTCTTTGTAGGGGGTCTTGGCACCCTAAGAAGTGAAGAATGAACTTAACTAGACATTGGGATTTTTCCCCCTTTCGGTGGCATTCATGTTTGTATTGCTATGGAGACTTTTGGGCTTATGCACATACATAATAGGGGAACGATGTAATTTGTAACTTTGTTTTCACATATATAGAACATTTGGATAAACAGCACATTGAGATTAATATTAATAACAACTTCTGCAGTTTGTATTTTGTTATTTGGGGTTATGATGCTGGTTGTATTTTTCTTGTAACCTCCAGGTGGCACCTGAAAATCTCCCACTATTACAATTGATCTCCAGGCAACCAAAATCAGTTCTCTGGGAGAAAATGGCTGCTTTGGAGGGTGGACTCAATGGCATTAGACCCTGTTGAGGCCCCTCCTCTCCACAAGCCCCATCCTCTCCAGGCTGTACCCCAAAAATCTCCAGGATTTTCCCACCCCAGAGCTGGCAACCCTTGGAACTGATCTCTGTTGTCTGGAGATCTGTTGTGGTTCTGAGAAAACTTCAGGTCTCACCAGGAAAGTGACAACCCATCCTACACTCTCCTCCCACCCTATCCTGTCTGCATCATGTGGCCAGAGCAGCTGTACATACCTCAGCAGGCAACGTTTCCCTGAGACGCATCCCCCCAAGCACCGGCCAACATCGATTTCCTGTAAGATTTGCAAGACAAAGAGCAGGAAAGGAATGACTGGCGGTTCCCCACTGGGCAAGACAGCTGGAAATCAGAGGAACATCCCCCCCCCCATCTGTGTTTTGGTCAAGCATTTTGCAGACAGAATAATTTCAGCTGAATGGGGAAGCAGCAGATGATTCTGGTGTTGAGGCAATAGCTGAATCAAATTTGGTTGATAACGATTCCGAATAGGATCACCACATATAAAGCGCATGCGGTCATGGTCAGCGCAGAAATCCGGTTGCCTTTTATCGGTTAATGAAATCAGGAAATCCAATTTGTGCTGTACAATAGCAGATGTTTGCATGTAATAATAATAATAATAATAAATTTATTTTTGTATCCCGCCCTCCCCCGCCAAAGGCAGGCTCAGGGCGGCTAACAAGGCATGGTAAGTACCATGGTTACAATAAAATACAATCATTACTATAAACAGTTAAAATAGATTACCGGTAAGTTACATTCATAAGTTAAACTAAAAATTAGATACCAAAGTAAACCATTGTGATTTATCAATTAAGGTGCTACAATTCAGAGTATGTATAGGATGGCTAGCTGTCATATCCCGGGCTTCATCCTAAAAGCAAGCTGAAAGAGGGCGGTTTTGCAAGCCCTGCGAAACTGATTTAGGTCTCGCAGGGCTCGCACCTCCTCTGGTAGTTGATTCCACCATTGGGGAGCCATTGTTGAGAAGGCTTGCTCCCTCGTTGATGTACTTAGGAAGTGGTTTGTATACTTTCAGAGGATAGCTTTGTTGGTCTTGGGATTGCCACCCTCCAGGTAGGGCCTGGAGATCTCCCAGAATTAGAACAACAGAGATTAGGTCCCCTGGAGAAAATGGCTGCTTTGGAGGGTGGTCCATATAGCATTGTACCCCAACTAGGAATAAGGCCTGTTGTGAAGGAAAACACAACGGGCTCTAGAAAGAGGTCTTCTCCACAAACCTTCTTGTTCCCTTCACGGGCTCCACCCCCCACCCCAAATCTCCAGGTATTTCTCAACCCACAGTTGGCAACCCTAGTTGGTCTCCAGTAGAACAGCTAGATTCAAGTCCAGTAGCACTTTTCAGACCCACAAGATTTTCGGGATATCAGCTTTCGAGAGGCAAAGCTCCTTTCTATTGCTGTTTGCCTTGTTTTTCCTGGAATTTTCAGGCATTTCTTATGTACACTGCGTTATATTTTTCTTGTTTTGGCAGCAGTGAGGAGGATTATGTTAAAAGAATGCTGTGGTGGTTGTTAGGGTTGCCAGCTCTGGGTTGGGAAATAGTTGGAGATTTGGGGGGTGGAGCTTTGGGAGAGTGTGCTTTGAGGAGGGGAGGGACCTCAGCGGAGCATAACGCCATAGAGTCCACCCTCCAAAGCAGCCATTTTCTCCAGGGGAACTGATCTTGGTTGTCTGGAGATCGACAGTAACAGCAGGTGACCTCCAGGCACCAGCAGGAGGTTGGCACCCTTCATTGTTGTTAAGTTGTGATATATTTGCTGTTTATGGTGAAATTTTATGTTAAAAAAAGGCAGATGGTGACCAGAGCTGACCTTCAGGTGCTCCTGCCTTTCCCCGGCGGAGTTGAGCAGGACTTCAAAGTAATATTCCCGATGGGAGACCCGGTAGCAAGACTCTCTCAGCTCACAGCTCTCCAGTGTTTGGACCACGTCATTCCCGTTGGGACTCTTCAGCAGAACCATGTCAAAATGTGTGGGCACGCAGACCAGCCCGTCTGAAAAGACATCCAGGGAGACTTTTTCCTCACCATCCCAAGCAATGAGGGGTTCTGGCTTGTTCTAGGTAGGGCTGCCCAGGGCTTCTTTTGTAGCAGGAACTCCTTTGCATATTAGGCAAGTGACTGGCAGGGCACAGGGGGTGGGTAGGGTTGCCAGCTCCAGGTTGGGGAAACTCCTGGAGATTTCAGGATGGAGCCTGGGGAGGACAGTGACCTCAGTGGGGTACAGTGCCAAACAATACTCCCTCTAAGCTGCGGAGTCTTGTGAGCAAAAATTCTATTTTGTGAGCTACTGACATCAAAATTATGAGCTACTGAATAAATCAGTGTGCTCTGGGGCCATTTTCCTTGAGCTAAGACAAAAATGTGTGAGCTGGAGAGCTAGTTCACACTAACTCAGCTTGAAGGGAACACTGATGCCAAAGAGGCCCACCCTCCAAAGCATCCGTTTTTTTGGCAGGGGAACTGATCTCTTCGATGGGCTAAGTAGGAACCCTGTAGCACCTTTAAAGGTGCCCCTGGACTCCTACTTTGTTCTGTTGCTTCAGATCAACACGGCTACCCGTCCGGATCTATGTCGATGGGCTGTAATTCTGGGAGATCCCCAGGTCCTACCTGGAGGCTGGCGCCCCTGTTTCCAGCTGACAAAGATCAGTTCACCAGGAGAAAATGGCTGCTATAGTGTGGTGGGACACTGTACCCTATTGAAGCCCCTCCCAAAATCCTGCCCTCCTCAGGCTCCACCCCCCCCCCCCCAAATCTTCAGGAATTTCTCTACTTGGAGCTGGCAACCTTGTGGGTAGAAATACTTCCTTGTTGCCCCTAATGCCAGGCTCCTTGGCATTAGGCTCCTTGTGGGTAGAAATACTTCCTTGTTGCCCCAAATGCCGGGAATGCCCTGCAGAGAGCACTTGCCAAAGGGAGCAAAGATCTCTGTGGCACCAAGAGGGCATAATGAGAAGGGTCCAAAGGTAGCAAACCGCATGACCACAAAAGACCCCCCATCTAGAGGTGTCAATCCCCAGGTGGGGGCAGGGGATCCCCAGGTCTGGAGCCCCCCCTCCCCCCCGCTTCAGGGTCATCAGAAAGCAGCGGGGCTGGGGGGGGGGAGGGAAATGTCTGCTGGGCACTCGATGATTCCCTGTGGAGACTGATTCCCATAGGGGATAATGGAGAACTGATCTCTGGGGCTCTGAGGGGGCTGTTTTTTGAGGTAGATGCACCAAATTTGTAGCATAGATTCCAGTACCTCTCCTCCAAACACCCTCCAAGTTTCAAAAGGATTGGACCAGGACGTCCAATTCTATGAGCCCCCAAAATAAGGTGCCCCTATCCTTCATTATTTTCCAATGGAGTGAAGGCATTTAAAAGATGTGCAGTCCCTTTAAACGGGATGGCCAGAACACCCTTCGGCATGCAGTCATGCTTGTCACACCCTTGCTCTTGGCTCCACCCCCAAAGTCCCCAGATATTTCTTGAACTGGACTTGGCAACCCTAACCCCACCCTGAAAAAGCCAATTCGTTTGAGAAACTGATCCCAACACCCGCCTTGTGCTCTTGCTCATGAACATTTCCCTGTGCTTGACAAAATGCCACCTAGCCAGGTCTCCTCAAGGTCGGGTACCTTCAGAATGCGGTGGAATGGAGCACTTGCCGACATCTATGGTCTTCTCCAGCGGGGAGTCTGGGAAGAAGGTTTTAAGGGACGGCAACCGGAGACACTCAGCTGGGCTTGGACTGCAGTGGCAGCCCTCTATCACCTCCACTTGCCGGAGGCCAGAGAGAAGAAGCACGTTCTCCAACCGGATGCTGCTGGGCTCACAGTGGTAGTCCAGCGGGCAAGAACGTTCAGCCTTGTTAGACGGCGGCGTTTCCAAGAACCGATCCTGAAACTGCATGCAGTCACAGAGGAAGAAACAAGGTGAGAATGTGAGTTTCTGAGGTCAGACTCATGGACGATAGGTAAAGCAATGGCTGAAGCCATGCTAAGCAAAGGAAACCTCCATGTTGCCCTGACCAGGATAGCCCAGCAGGGAAGCTAACCAGAGTCAGCTCTGGCAAGGGCTTGGATGGGAGACCTCCTTGGAATACCAGCAGGCCGGAGGATGGGGCAGGCTTTATTTAGCAGGCTTTATATACTCCACGCCTCCCGTAGGGGTCAGTCACTAGAGGTCACCATGACTTCCAGGTGCACACACACAAATACAAAAATACAATACCCGCCCCCCCAAAGGGAACCTCCATATCCAGTGGCCACGAAACTTCAAAACCCAGAAACTAGGGGAGAGGATACAGCATAGAGGCTATACAAGTCTCTATGCCCTGTTTGTTGTCCCTCCAGGGGTTCTGATTTATCACTGTGTGAAACAGAAGGCTGATCGAGATGGACCACTGGTCTGATCCAGCAGTTTTCTTGGAAGAATATAGCCATTCGGCAAACTCAGATTAGCATCTATGACACCAGGTGTTTAAGAAGAGCTTCTCTGGATAAAAAGCTAGGGCAGGTCTTAGAGGACCACATGAAGGGCCCATCTATTCCAGCGTTTTATTTCCAACAGATGCTGGCCAGATATTTGCAGGGAGCCAACAAGTGAGTCATGAAGGCCACAGCCTCCCCTTTCATTTATCCCCCAGCGTCTGCTATTCAGAGGTAGACTGCCTCTGAACATAGACGTTCTGTGGCTAAGAGCTTCTGGCCAGACTAAATGCTCCCCCCTCAGCAATTATAAGGTTCATATGATTACTTTATTCAAAACAAATCTGCCCCTGTTCCTTAGGTAAGATCAGGGCTTCTTTTGAGCAGGAACGCAGAGGAATTCAGTTCCGGCTGGCTGGACATCAGGGGGTGTGACCTGATATGTTAAAGCCCAGCAGGAACTTATTTGCGTATTAGGCCACACCCCCTGATGCCAAGCTAGCCAGAACTGAGTTTCTGTGCATTCTCTCTCTCTTTCTCTCTCTGTGTGTGGTAGGAAAAGGCCTGTGTAAAAAATGGTGATGTCAGGGCCTAATATGCAAATAAGCTCCTGCTGGGTTTTTTCTACAAAAAAAGCCCTAGGCAAGATTGACACAATTGCAGATATCCTTCTGGAGTGTCCTTTGTTTGCTAATCTCAGGTGTTATATTTCACTATTTTTGCATATCTATTTGCTGACAGGGATCTGAAAGAACTCTAGCAGCTGCAAAAACACTTTTTTTTACTCCTTTTGTCTATTTGGTGATAAATGACCAATAACAACTATTCACTGTTCAAGATCGATGTATTCTAGAGCTTTAAGCAGATAAAAGGAAAGGAACAGCTACAGGATTCTCTTCCTCCTCCATGAATTTGTGTATTTCCTCTTCATACTAATGATTATTGCTGTTTCTTCCAGCAGTGAGTTCCACAATGTCTGCCCTAAATCTACCGTCAGGTAATTTTAGTAGATCCACGGTGATTTCAGAGTTCTACCACCCCATGCCTCATCTGTTTCCTACCTGAAAAAGGAAGCAGATATGGATCTGGCCCTCTCTCTTGTTAGAAGTTTCAGAGAGAAGGGATTAAAAACTTGACTCTCTTGTATCCCACCATCAATGTTTCTCCACTGTACCCCCAATAGAATGATATTCCGTGTGGGCTATGTTTGTGAACAGAACCTGTCATCCTTACCTTCTTAGTTTTAAGGAATTCCAGCATAGAGGATGGTCTGGAGAGGCCAAGGACTCCCGCAATGTAGGATGTCATCCTCTGGGAACCCCCACAATGGGTCCGGCACGTGCCAACATCAATGCTCGCCGGACTACCAGAGACATCTGGCGGGGGGGGGGGGTGAAGGGCAGATGCAGAAAGCAATTTTGTAATTTTAGCAAAGCTCACAGATGCTGTCAAAAATGACATTCTCCCTGCTTCCTCTAGGGCCTCAAAGAGAAAAGAAGAAGAATTGAATTTATTTCCCACCCTATACTCTGAATCTCAGAGTGGTCACAATCTCCTTTTACCTCCCCCACCCCCCACAACAGACACCCTGTGTGATGGGTGGAGCTGAGAGAGTTCTTACAGCAGCTGCCCTTTAAGGACAACTATGAGAGTTATGGCTGACCCGAGGCCATTCCAGCAGCTGCAAGTGGAGGAGTGGGGAATCAAACCCGGTTCTCCCAGATAAGAGTCCGCACACTTAACCACTGCACCAAACAGATGTCAAGTAAGCCCTGCAATCATTTTAAGACTAGAGGCAGAACTTGGCAGACACTCAGGATTCAACTCAGACTTTCTCTTGGAGGCCCAGTCCTCTCCCTCTGCAAGCGGGGAAAATGTTAAACCTAATGGGACTATCGCCTCCTCGTTGATTCCTAGTTTTCCCTAAATACCATCATTTGGGTTAGAAAGAATTTCATTCCTATATGTATTTCTTACAGAAAGGATGAGATGTACAGAGGGAGAGGAGATTGGGGAAACAATCAGGTGACCCCTACAGATCAGGAGAAGAAAGGAAGGGCGTAAACTGAGGATGCATTGTTGACTTCACTGAACACTAATTAAGCCCATGGAGCTTGCAAGCAAAGCTGCATCGAATGCAAGGACAAGTGACTCTGGGTGAAGCGCAGTGCAAGATTCCATTCCGTGGCTTAAGTTAAGCTTTGCTAGAGATCAGCTGTCAGCATTAAAGCTTTAGAATTCGTAACCGCAATTGACCCACGGACTGCCCTCTGCAACTAAACGGAACCTCCAGGTTGGAAGACAGTCTACCTTTGATTGCAAGATGTTGGAACAAACAGGTAAGGGCTGTTTGCCTTTTGCTTTGCTGGGGCGGGGAGCTTCCCTGAAAGATGATGGTGGCGTTGATGCTATGTTGCCTCAACATGCTGCATTTGCCCCCACCCCCGGATTTCCTAGTCGTTATTTTTAACCATCCCCCTACAAGTAGGGGAAGTGGCCGATCTTTCAGTGGGATAGCTGAGGAAGTAACACAGAAACACCCCTTAATGGGGAGGTTCATTGTGGCCAGGGAAGGTGTGAGACTGCCTGCAATCCTGCAGAAACAAGAGGTGGGGGTTGAGATTAGGAAGGGAAGAGGAAATCGGAGATGATCTGTTGAGAGCCATGTAGGCAAACATTCCGATTTGGAGGAGTGTGTGCGCAAAAGCATGAGCGGGGGACTCCCATTGCACCAGGTGGGGGTCATGCGTAGAGATCTTGTGCAAGGCTAGGACACAGCAGCGTCAAAAGTTCATGCTGGGTAAGGTCGCTTGCAGAGAGCTGCCAAAATGACTCTCTTCTCACCTCAGCTAAGAATGAAATTTGACTTTTCCCTGGTGTTTGCAGTATGATTGCCAACCTCTGTCTAGGCGGCGGCGATAACAAGTCCTTCCACGTTCAAAGGCAAGACTTTGGGGAAATTGTAATTTAACCGCGCGCAAAGAATTGAAATCTTGCCGTGCTCCGATAAAAGTTGTTGAAAGCTGGTCAAAGCTTCTAGCGAAACAAAGGAATACAAAGTACTGCCTCGTCGCGGTGTGCTTAATACATTTGGCATTGAAACTATTCAGATACACTACAGGGTCTCCTCAGGAGCAACTGGACTGAGGATTCCTTTGAATGTGGAAGGACCTGTTAGCGTCTACGTGGGACTGTTTATCATGAACTTTCAAAGACTATGTCCTTCCTTTGTTTTCACTTTAGGTGTTCTGTATATCAGGATATGTTTATAAGATGGTTTGTCTGAGAGTGTTTTGAATGTTATAGAAGTTTGTTTTGTAAGTTTATATAAGTGTATTATTGCTTCTTTGGAGGCTGGTTATCACGGAACCTTTGGGCTTTCTCCTGTCACCAGCCTGGAGGTTGGCAACCCAAGAAGGTGGACTTAACCCACTGAGATCCCTCCCTCCCCGAGCTCCACCCCCACAAATCTCCAGGTGTTTTCCATCCCAGAGTTGACAATCGTATGAGTAAATAGGGTTGCCAAGTCCAATTCAAGAAAAATCTGGGGACTTTGGGAGTGGAGCCAGGAGACTTTGGGGGTGGAGCCAAGATCAAGGGTGTGAAAAGCATTACTGAACTCCAAAGGGCCATCATATTTAAAGGGACCACACAGCTTTTTAAATGCCTTCCTTCCATAGGAAATAATGAAGGATAGGGGCTCCTACTTTTGGGGCTCATAAACTTGGACCCCCTGGTCCAATCACTTTGAAACTTGGGGGTGGTATTTTGGGGAGAGGTACTAGATGCTATACTGAAAGTTTGATGCCCCTACCTCAAAATACAACCCCATCCAGAGCCCCAGATACCCACAGATCAATTCTCCATTATTTCCTATGGGAATAAGTCTCCATAGGGAATCATAGAGTTCCCAGCAGACATTTCCCTCTCTTCCCCTTGCTTTTTGATGACCCTGAAGTGGGGGGGAGGGCCTCCAAACCAGGGGATTCCCTGCCCCCACCAGGGGATTGGCAACTCTATGAGTAAATATTAAAAAAATCAAAAGCTAGCAACACAATAATTTAATGGGATCACAGCGATCAGAGGACTGGCTGTTGAGTTCTGAAGCTGTCCAGCTTGTGGCAAATGGTAGGAATGGGACTATCTTAGAAGTAACGTTAGCATCTAAAAAGGGATGCCCCGGGAATGTCCCTTGCGCAAGGCAGGATTTTCCTCCCGATTCTAATCGAAAGGAAACTACAGATATTGAGGCTGCACAAACTAGGCAGTCTTCACACCCAGATTCAGAAGGAGATTTCGTGTTCTGTGTATCTTGCAACGGCAAATGTAATTCAGCACAGGCTTTTGACATCAAAACTGGCCTCTCGTCTTGACTCACCCTGTCCGATGTAGACGTGCTTTGTTTGGCGCTTGCAGCATCCTCGCTGGGCAAAGAGGTTCCGCCCTTCTTGTGATCGGCCAGCGGACGCCACGGCTGGGGGGGGAAGAGGGACAGATTTCAGCGCTTGCAGCGTCGGGTACATTGCAGAGAATGTCAAAGACAAAGGGACAGACGTACGCGTACAGTAAGAGGTTCATAAAATTAAGTGCGGGTTGGAGAACACAGTGAGAAATTAGATTCAGGTGGGCAGCTGTGTTGGTTTGAAGCAGTAGAACAAAGTTTTGAGTCCAGGGGCGCCTTTAAGATCAACAGGGTTTTATTCAAGGGATAAGCTCTCGTGTACATGAGCATTTCCTCAGATACCGTAAAATGGAATTGACCAGTCCATACACATAAGGCAGAGGTTGAACAGTAAATTGGCATACAACTTAATGAAGATGTTTTAACAGATGCAAATTGCATGAACTAATCTATTTCATTGTATCTGAATAGGGTTGCCAAGTCCAATTCAGGAAGTATCTGGGATCTTGGGGGTGGAGCCAGGAAACTTTGGGGGTGGAGCCAGGAGACACTGGGATGGAGCCAGGAGCAAGGGTGTGATACGCATAACTGAACTCCAAAGGGAGTACTGGCCATCCCATTTAAAGGGACAGCACACCTCTTAAATGCCTTCCCTCCATTGGAAATAATGAAGGATAGGGGCATCTTCTTTGGGGGCTCATAGAATTGGACCCCCTGGTCCAATCCTTTTGAAACTTGGAGGCTGTTTTGAGGAGAGGCATTGGATGCTATACTGAAAATGTGATGCCTCTACCTCAAGGAACAGCCCCCCCCCCCAGAGCTCCAGATACCCCTGGATCAATTCTCCATTATACCCTTTAGGAATCGGTCTCCTTAGAGAATAACGGAATGCCCAGCAGACATTTCCCTCCACCCCCGCCCCACTTTCTGATGATCCTGAAGCGGGGGGAGGGTCTCCAAACCAGGGGAACCCCTGCCCCCACCTGGGGATTGGCAACCCTATATCTGAGGAAGTGTGCGTGCACACAAAAGCTCATACCTTACATAAAACATCGTCGGTCTAGATGCCACTGGACTCCAACTTTGTTCTATGGTGAGAAATTGTTTGTTTCCCCTGCGTGACTAGAATTCAGGGTCAGCCAATGCAAGGGATTGGCAGAAGAGACAAAACAAAACACTTGTTCACACAAGATGTCATTTCCTTACGGAACTCTCTGACACAAGATGCCGCAGTGGCTATCAGCACGGGTGACTTTCAGAGATAAACTCATGGAGGAGGCCTATTAGTGATTACGACGGCCAAATGGAACTTCCACATTCAGAGGCAGCATACCTTTAAGTACCAGTTTATTCCAAAAGGGAGGCGTTCCCATCATCCTGGCTGGCAGATTACAAACAGGACACGGGACCATATGAATCCTTGGTTGGATCCTGTAGGGTTCTTTTTATGAATTGACACTGGCTGCAAAAACATTCTGTGCCTCTTAGGAATTTGAAAGACTCTTCTAGCTCTATTTTTGAAGCAGGGAGGGAATAATAATAGACCTGGCTGGGATAGCCCAGGCTAGTTTTCATCTCCTCCGATCTGGGAAGTTAAGCAAGGTCAGTCCCGGTTAAGGACTGGGATGGGAGATCACCAAGGAAATCTACAGAGGTAGGCAATGGCAAACCATCTCTGAAAATGTCTTGCCTTAAAAACCCCACAGGGTCACCGCAAATCAGCTGTTACTTGACAATAAAAAGGTAAAGGTAGTCCCCCTGTGCAAGCACCAGTCGTTTCTGATTCTGGGGTGATGTTGCTTTCACAACATTTTCACAGCAGACTTTTTTTACGGGGTGGTTTGCTATTGCCTTCCCCAGTCATCTACGCTTTCCCTCCAGCAAGCTGGGTACTCATTTTACCGACCTTGGAAGGATGAAAGGCTGAGTCAACCTCGAGCTGGCTACCTGAACCCAGCTTCCGCCGGGATTGAACTCAGGTTGTGAGTAGGGATGTGCATTCGGTTTAGCCGAACCGAATCAACCGCCGAATCACCCCTGTATACGGAATAGGGGGGGGTTTTTGCGGGGGAGGGGTTGGAAAAGTTCCTGTATTGTTAAAAGTTTTTTACTGTTTTAAAAAGATTCTGTGTTTGATTTGTTGCTGCTGTGTTGTGCTGCTGTTGTTCCTTTTCTCTTCTAGTTCTGATTCTTGGGGTGGTGGGGGTGCTGTTTGGCCTAATTGTCATTGTTTAAATGGCCACTTTTTTAACAGTTGAGTTTGTGTTGGCCTTCTGTTTGAATCTATTCTCTATTGCTGCAGGTTTTGCCTGATCGGTGACGTCAGCACACGCTGGAACTCCACCTGTGCCATGCTGGAGCGCATGGTGGAGCAGAGAGCAGCCCTGGATGCCTTTGTCTCTGAGATGAGGGTCTTTCGGGATGAGAACCATCTCACCCAAGAGGATTGGGTGGTCATTTCTCAGACTGTGGAGGTTCTTGGGCCCTTCAAGACCCACACAGAAATGCTCTCATCTGACACGGTGAGCATCGCACTGGTCGTCCCCTGGTCCAGATGGCCCGTGAGGACCTGGCCTCATTTCTAGTGCCAGGTCAAGGCTGTGCAGATGTTCTTCCAGCAGTGCGCACCCTGGTTGTTAGGCTGCAGGAAGGGCTTGAGGCCCGCTTTCAGACTTTCACCCAGGATAAGGTCTACATGATGGCAACCATGTTAGACCCGCGCCTTAAGGGCACAGTCGCCGAACGGGCCAACGAGCTCAATCGCTGGCAAGACAAGCTCTCCCAGAAGGTCGAGTGTTCCAGAGTCAGGGCAGGCCCAGTGCCGGTAGTTGAGGAGGAGGGGGGTGGAAGCAGCTCATCTGCCACTTCCACTGCTGTTGTTCAACCCCAACCTCCCCAGCTAGGCAGTGTTTCCCACCAGACTCACGCCACGAAGAGTCCTGAGGTGACACTCATCGGGGGGGGGTCATTGGCCCCTCTAGGAGCGGTAGGGCACCGAGAGCGAAGACGGGTGCTGCGATGGTGAGGGACTATCTTTTGGAGCCCCTCGAGCCGCAGGAAGCGACTCCTTTGGACTACTGGGTCACGAAGGAGGAGATCTGGCCGGCCCTCTCCTCCGTGGCCAAGGCATTCCTCTCATGCCCACCGACGAGCGTGCAGAGTGAGCGCGTCTTTTCACATATGGGCAACATTGTCTGCCCACATCGCAATCACCTGCAACCCTGGACAGTTGAGCAGTTGGTCTTCCTGAAGGTCAACTTGCCTCTGTTCGGCTCCCCGAATGTAGACTTTGAGAGTGAATGAAATGAGCACCTACTTGTGCATGTATCCTCTCTTGGCCCGTGCTTGGAAGGTGGTTGTAAAACGCTCCTCCACTAAAAATAGTCTAGAGTCCAAAGACAGCCCAAAAACTCACTCACAAACTGATTGGCAGTGCATCCCCCCACCCCACCCCTCATCCCTCCCCAAACCAAAAGTGAATGCTGGTTTAAAAACTGCAAACCGATCCAAATTTCCCCAGTCCCCCATCCACACATGCCTAATGTGGAGAAACGCCATTTTAGTCAATGTTGGTGCTTCTTTGGGAAGGAACATGAAACTGCGAAGCAGGCTTCGGCCTAGCCTTCCCCTCACTCCCCCCTCCCTTCCAGAGCCAAACCAACAACACTAGGGGGAAAGTCTCCTAGAGAGGCAGGAAGTTCTTTTGTTCTTGGCATGTGCTAGGAGGAGGAGTTTTCAGTTCTCAGCTGCAGCTCGAAGGAAGAGGTTGCCAGTGTGGGAGCTCCTGCCTGTGCATGCGGCCTATTCAAGAAAATGAGGCCTCCAGGCAGTAAGACCAAGTAAGTCATCCAAAAAGGCAGGGCGTGTTTAGATCAGGGACAGCAGGACGCGTTTAAAACCACATTTTGTTTGTCATGCTGTTTGCTGCACGGGTGCTGTGCTGTGCTAATTTTTTAAATGCAACTGTTTTTGTATTTTTTTTCTTTCCCTTTCTTTTTCTCTTTTAAATAAACACGCTGTGTTAAGAAGGGGACCCCAGGGAAGGGGGAAGGCATGCAGTTGGATAAGGTGCCAATCCTCCAGGGGTGCACCAAAGAAGTGCTGAGGTCTCTGTGAAACCCAAGTGCAGGGTGGCAGAGGACCTTGAGGCCTGGCCTCATAGCTGGAGAGGGGGATTGGGAGTCCTGTTCCTCTCAATCTGAACCCCTAGACTGAGCAGGTGGTGGCAGCGAGCCCAAGGGGCAGGAGGAGAAATAGCTCCCTCCAGGAGTTGGCGACTCCATAGGGAGCAGACGGGACCGGGTCTGAAGGCAGAATCGGGCCGGTTCCGTCACACCTAATAATACTGAAAGGGCCATTGCAGCCCCCAACTGAAACTGACAGCACCCACAGGCCCAGCCCGGATAACCCAGGTTTTTTTTTCAGGGGAAGGAGGAAGAAAGAAGGAAGTGCCAGTGATGACGACAGGCAGCCAGCAGCCATGCCAATGCTGAGGTCCCTCTGATGGGACAGTGATGCTGGTGTGTTGCTGAGCTGAAAGAGAAGGAATGGTTGCCTTCCTCTCACACAATCTGAGGCCCTCCCAGTGATCTTCCTCATTTGGGGTGCAATTCTGGCTCGCCTCCTCGTGGTGCACCCTGGGTAACGCAAAAGAGCCTGGACCAGCCAACCATCCATCACTCAAGGTAAGTCAAAATGCTTCTTGCTTTGTGTCAGATACAGAATGATGTGGAGCTAGGTGTGGTGGTCCACCACTTGTCTTGTTTGAGAGTTGTGTTGTTTGGGGCAGGGCTGGAGAGCTGGCATCTGTAGATTGTGTGTTCTGTGGCAGGGAAGCTGGCACCTGGGTGAGAGACCCAGAGCCAGCATGCTTGTTGTGCTTGGCCAGCTCTCCCCGTGTTGTTTGGGGCAGGGCTGGAGAGCTGGCATCTGTAGATTGTGTGTTCTGTGGCAGGGAAGCTGGCACCTGGGTGAGAAACCCAGAACCGGCATGCTTGTTGTGGTTGGCCAGCTCTCCCCATGTTGTTTGGGGCAGGGCTGGAGAGCTGGCATCTGGGTTTGCTACAGCCTTGTCTGCAGAGCAGACCTTGAGCAGATTGTGTTTTGTGTGGCAGTGATGTTGGCAACTGGGTTTATATTGGTTCCAGGCCTGCAGGGTTCATAGAGTAGATAGAGGGATGTAGTGCATTTGGGTCCTATAGAGATTCTCTGGTGTGAAGTTAGGTTTGGCTTTGGGTGCCCCAGGAATTGGAACCCCTGGTCCAATTTTTTTTTTTGGCCTTGTGGGTTTTGTGTGGGACAGTGCCCTGAAGCTGCACAGCAGTGTGAGGGGCTCTCCTCAAAACCTCTTGCTCCCCAGAGCCACTCTTCCCACGACAATTACAGTGAGAAAGTGGCTCTAATTGTTTTTTTCTCACCATTGGGAGCAATGTTCCTTTTGGGGTGCCCGCTGATGGGTGCAGTCTTTTTGGGCCTGGGGGGTTTCATGCTGGGGAGTCCTCTGAAGCTGCCCTGCAGTTCTGGGGCCTCTCCCTCAAACTCCCCTCTGGCCAGAGCCACTTTCCCCACAGCAATTGTAGTGGAGGAAGTGGCTAATTGGGCTTTCCCCATCATTGTTGGCAATGGACCTTTTGGGGAACCCAAAGACAGGGATCCCCTGGCCTAATCTTTTTGGGACTTGGGGGTTTTGTAGGGGAGAGTCCCCTGCGGGTTCCCTGCAGTTTTTGGGGCTCTCCCTCAAACCCCCTGCCCCCCCAGTAGCCTCTAATAATGCCCTGTTGCCGTTGATTTCAGTGGCCCATAGGGTATAATGGTGGAATAGGGGCATCCTCTTTGGGTGCCCCTGGAATGGGATCCCCTGGGCCAATCTTTTTGGGACTTGGGGGGTTTGTAGGGGAGAGTCCCCTGCAAATTTGGGGGCTCTCCCTCAAACTCCCTCCCCTCCAGGCGGCTTCAAATATACCCTATTTGCCATTGATTTCAATGGCCCATAGGGTATAATGGGGCCGTATATTTGGAAATAGAAGATATTGGATTTATATCCCACCCTCCACTCCGAAGAGTCTCAGAGCGGCTCACAATCTCCTTTACCTTCCTCCCCCACAACAGACACCCTGTGAGGTGGGTGGGGCTGGAGAGGGCTCTCACAGCAGCTGCCCTTTCAAGGACAACCTCTGCCAGAGCTATGGCTGACCCAAGGCCATGCTAGCAGGTGCAAGTGGAGCAGTGGGGAATCAAACCCGGTTCTCCCAGATAAGAATCCGCACACTTAACCACTACACCAAACTGGCTCTCCGTGCATCTAACGTATATGAGGCTATTCTGACTACGGATTTCAGAAATATATAGGATTCCGTAGTATTCCCTCCCCCCATATACTTCCGAATCCATGTACTTCTGATTTTTTTTTTTTGCACATCCCTAGTTGTGAGCAGAGCTTAGGACTGCAGTACTGCAAGTTTACCACTCTGTGCCACAGGGCTCTTTACTTGACAGTAGTTTCTATCAATATTCCCTCTAAGCTGTAGAATCTTGTGAGCAAAAATTCTGTTTTGTGAGCCACTGGCATTAAAGCTGTGAGTTACTGCATGAATTAGCTTGCTCTGGGGCCATATTTTCCTGAGCTAAGACAAAAATGTGGGAGCTGGAGGCTAAAAACTGTGAGCTAACTCACACTAACTCTGCTTAGAGGGAACACTGGTTTCTACTACCATCAGGGAATTAATAATAACTTTAAAAAATACCCTCTTGCATGCAAATTGGCATGAAAACATCCAACTTGCTAGGTCAGCAAGTCAAAACAATTGCTCCATTGTTTCCCGGCAAACACCTGAAGGATGAACAGTGAAAACTTAACCTGTTGAATCTCTGCCTTTGAGGCAGCTCTTAAAAGCACAGAATCATTCTAATAATCATTCTAATAATAATAACAATCAATCATAGAAGTAAGTCCATCTAAAAAAATATAATACAAACATTAAAGTCCCCTCTTAATCAAATTGGTATCCAGAGGAGGACATAAAACAATGTTATATAGACCACAGCATTCCAAATTTATTTAGAGAGTCCCTCTTAAATTAATCGTCACTACAGGTAAACCCCCCCTCCCATTTTAAATCTTCATTATTAGAATGGTACATAGATATTTATATTGTTATTATTGCAATTTAGATACTAAGCTATTTCAGCACTTTATTTAGTAAATGCACATATACAGTAAATATTCAATTTAATTTATTGTTACGTAGTTCTTTTTTGCATGCTTAACTACTGCCCACCAGCTATATGTAGCACTGCTCACTGTACCCCGTTCCTTTGTCTGATGAAGTGTGCATGCATACGAAAGCCTACATTCTGAATAAAACTTTCTTGGTCTTAAAGGTGCTGCTGGACTCCCACCATGTTCTATTGCTTCTGACCAACACGGCTGCCCACCTGGATCTAATTCTTACATGGTAATTCAAACAAGTTTACTTCAAAATGCAGAGATACACACAGAATCATATACAGAATACAGGCAAGATCAAACCCACCCAGTCACCAAAAGAAACCCCCCCCTAAAGAAACCCAGATTACAAACAGTAATCAAGTAACACAAACTAATGCCAAACCGGCATGCATTGCTTATTTGAACCAAAACCCTAACCCTCAAACATTAGACCTCTGTTTTAAATACCTCCTCCCATCCAAATTATAGGTGACTTTATCTAATTCTATCTTGTTACATTCCAAACCTGAGTTGAGCAGAAGGAACTTCCCATTTTAACTTTTCTCCTCCACCCTGTGTCAAATCCAGTGACCTCAGTGGCCTGCTAATGGTTTGTGAAGCCCTTAACTGCCCACGGTTCAAGGCAAGAAACCTCACCAGGAAAAGTGGAGATCCAGAAAAGCCAGAGGAACATCATCATCATCAACACCATACCTGGAGCTTCGTTGCTGCCAATTCAGAGGCACCGCTTTGCTATTTATACCCCAAAGCAGCTTGCCAAGTAGCCAAATGGCCTTTGCATGTTACTGCCAAGTGGTCTGCTCCAGCGGCACCTTGTCTGGATGGAGGGGCCATTCTGATCTTCAAAGCCTTCTTTAGAGGATCCAAGCGTCTGTGTGTCAGGGAGGGGGCATTTCTTCTGCTTTGTTAACCAACCCTTGAAGCTTAATTAAGTTCACAAGCTGCTTTCAAGTGGGTCATTTGGGAGGGGGGGGGACCATTAATGCTTTGAGCCCCTCATCCCAGCCCCCTTCCTTTAAAAAAAACAAAACCTGGTGAGATAACTGCGCTTGGCTCCAGAAGCCCTATCAGGCTGAAAGCATCTCTTTGATAGGCAAAAATAATTACAAGGGGAAAGCTGATGGGTCTGGAAAGACATCCCATCGTACTTGGAAAATAAGCCTCGCTGAACTCAAGAGAGACTTTTTGTTTTGACAGCTGACTTAGGGCGACTCCTTTGGGCTTTCAAGAGAAGGGATATTCAGAGATGGTTGGCCATTATCTGCCTCAAGCCACTGTTATTCCTTGGTGGTCTCCCATCCAAGTACTAGCCGGGGTCAACCCTGCTTAGCTTCTGAGATCTGACGAGATTGGGCTTGCCTGGGCTATCCTGGTCAGGACCAGAGAGACTTACTGCCAAGTAAAGAGGCGTCAAAGTGTGCCACATAAAACGTTTTGGGGACTGGGAGTACAAAGAGAGCAACAGAATTCCCAGAAGCAGTGTTCCCTCTAAGCTGAGTTAGTGTGAGCTAAAAAGGTAAAGGTTTGGTCCCTGTGCAAGCACCAAGTCATTACTGGCCCATGGGATGACCGTCACATCATGACGTTTTCATGGCAGACTTTTTTTACAGGGTCGTTTGCCGTTGCCTTCCCCAGTCATCTACACTTTCCCTCCAGCAAGCTGGGTACTCATTTTACCGACCTCAGAAGAATGGAAGGCTGAGTCAACCTTCAGCCAGCTACCTGAACCCAGCTTCCGCCGGGATTGAACTCAAGTTGTGAGCAGAGAGCTTTGACTGCAGTACTGCAGCTTTACCACTCTGCGCCACGGGGCTCTTACAGCTAGCTCACTGTCTTTTAGCCTCCGGCTCACACATTTTTGTCTCGGCTCAAGGAAAAATGGCCCCGGAGGAAACTAATCTACGCAGTAGCTCACAGCTTTAATGCCCGTGGCCCAAAAAGCAAAATTTTTGCTCACAAGACTCTGTACCTTAGAGGGAGTATTGCTTGCAAGCGGGAACACTGGAGCAACTTAAAAATGGGCTTTTCTCTGTGCTAAATTAATGACACAAATGAAGCCATGTGTAGGGAAGCGTACCCAAAGTTTATTTTAACTTGTGAAGCTGGACATATGTGGGAAACAAGTTATTTGGTTCAATAAGGAGTCAGGCTGTCTCTTAAAAAGGAAGATAAGAAAAATACCTTTCTATGCCATTTACTTTTCCTTTGTTCTTGACCTTCTTTCTCAATTACTTAGCCTTCCATCCTCATTTACATCTTCCCTTCCAGCCATTAGACTTCCTTACCTACTTTGTACTGTCTGCTTCCTTATACTCTTGAATTCAGCAGGAGCTCACAGAAGCATAGCTCCTAAACCTAACGGCTCCCCTCCTCCTCCCCATCTACCTACCTTGTCCACTGAATAGTAGGTGCAGCTGCATAACAATCTCTGGATTAGGAAAGCAGCCAGCCAGCCAGCCACCAGGGGCTTTGCCACACACCCAGCAGCCCTCATTATCCCCTGGAGAAGCCCACACCACCTTTTCTCCACTTCTTATGTGATTTTGGGTGGCAGGTGGCTTGCTGGCCTTTTGACAGGGGGTGGGTGGCCAAGGAGAGCCCCAGGTGAGCGAGGCCTGCTTGGGCTGACTGGATCTCTAGCCAGCTCAAGCAGGTCTCACTTGCCTGGGGTTCTCCTTTCTTGCGTCAGGTTGCTTTTGGCTGGTGGGGGGCGGCATATGCTAATGAGCTCCACCATCTATTTTTCTACAAAATGACCCCTGCTTATACTTTAAAAGTTTGAGTAAATATGCTGGGGAGGAACAGGACCGGCTACCTTGTGGAATGGTAAAAAGGTAAAGATAAAGGTAGTCCCCTGTGCAAGTATCAGTTGTTTCCGACTCTGGGGTGACGTTGCTTTCACAACGTTTTCATGGCAGACTTTTTACGGGGTGGTTTGCCATTGCCTTTCCCAGTCATCTACACTTCCCCCCCAGCAAGCTGGGTACTCATTTTCCAACCTCGGAAGGATGGAAGGCTGAGTCAACCTTCAGCCAGCTACCTGAACCCAGCTTCTGCTAGGATCGAACTCACGTTGTGAGCAGAGAAGCTCAGATTGCAGTACTGCAGCTTTACCACCCTGTACCACAGGGCTCTTTCTTGGGATCTCTTTGCCTTAGTCTAAATCAGGGGTGTCAAACTCATTTGTTGTGAGGGATGGATCTGACATAAATGAGACTTTGTCAGGCCAGTCCATGTTGGGCCAGGCCAAGCGTGTACCTATTTAAGATTAGGTAGCAGAGATATCAACTTTACAAAGGACACAGACAAACACAATTATTATTTTTTAAAATCCCTACAATAAAACATGCTTAAAACATTAGAACTCTTTGGTCTTAAAGGTGCTTTCTTTGCATCTCTTCCATGGGATCCAGGGAACTGGGCAAAGGAAGCTCTGGCTCTTTTCTTCCTTCCCCAGGGGACCAGGAGGGGGAGGAGCCTCAACCAATAGAGGGAAGAGAGGCTTGGCTCAGTAGCTCTGCTATGGGATTGAGAGAACCTGGAAAAGCAAGCTCTGCCTCCCCCCCTTCCTCCTTGAGAGGAGCCTCAGCCAATGGATAAAACAGAAGTTTTGCTCTGTAGCTCCTGTGCTATTGAGCAAGCCTTGCAAAGCAAGTTGTTATGCAGAAGGAACCAAGAGAGGGGGAGAAGGAAGCAGATGACCAGCCAGTTGCTCAGGGGCCTGATAGCTCTTCGGAGGCCTGCTTTGGCCCCTGGGCTGCAGGTTTGACACCCCTGGTCTAAATGAACCTACTTGTTCAGGAGAGAACCTGCTCCAAAGCGTGACAATCTGCTATCCTGTTCGGAGCCTTCTCTGAAGGGATGCCCTAAAAAGCACAGGCCAAATCTGTCTGAAATCAGCAGCCTGTCCCTCCTTTTAGGCAATAGTTTTTCGCAGGCTCTGATACAAAGGCAAATTTGGATAGGCAGAGAAGCTGGGGGGGAACGGGGGCACCACCCAATCCCACTGATAAGGAAACAAAGCAGGCAAGAGAGAGGACCATACAGCGCTCGTGGATTCTCGCTGAAACATTTTATGGGAACCTCCTATGACTGAAGAAGGAATTCTATTGTGTAAATAGATGGCTGTATTTACAGCTTCCCCCCAGCAGGGGTCAGGCAAGTTAGCTTGTTATGAGTAGGCATCTTGCTATTGCTAGAAGGGTTGTTTTAGGTGTTCTATAGCTCAGTTTTGCTGAGCCTGGGCTTTACCCAACAGTTGTATGATGCTCTATCCCCTCTTGTTCCTGGAGAACCACTGACTGGGGACAGCTCTGATGCAAAATCAAAATACAACACAAACGTAACGGGGGAAAAATGTGTGTATTGAAAGTGCATAAACTTTGTACAAACCACTATAGTATACTGGGGAAAAGTTTCCCATTTCATGCTTAAACCTGGGGAAAGCTTCCCATTTCAGGACTACTTTGGACCCAGTGGGCTGGCAGACAGACACGGATCTTCTGCCTTCTCAAAGGGTATCGTCCCTCCGACTCTTCAGCTCAGCCAGGTTCTTTTTCCTTCCAGAGACTGCCCTTTGCTCTCTTCAGTCCAGCGTACCTAGCTCCCGGAAAGAAAGCACACCTTGAGACACATTTGCTGGTCTGAGTATAATCAAAGGATCAACACAGCCTTTTGGTTTTATGGCATATGCGACCTGTGCCCACAGTGGGAAGAACAAAGTAGAAGCCAAGGTTCACCTTTAAGACCAACAAAGTTTTATTCAGAGTGTAAGCTTTTGTGTGCTCGAAGCACACCATCAGACCTGACTCCTCATCTGATGAAGTGTGCTTAGAGCACACGAAAGCTTACATTCTGAATAAAACATTGTTGGTCTTAAAGGTGACACTTGACTCCTACTTTGTTCTACTGCTTCAGACCAACACTGCTGCCCACTTGGATCTATCCACAGTGGGAAGAGACGGCTGCATTCTGAGCTGGCTTGACAGACTGCACCACTTCAGCTGCAGGTAGTAACTGCCTTTTGTGAAAGCTCCAGTATATTTTTAAAACCCCATGCAATCAGAAAACTCATTCTATTAGAAGCATTCCAGTCCCCCCAGTTGTTGCTATCCTTCATTTTTCCATTTGGAGGGAGAATCCAAAAAAGCCACACACTGTCCCCAGTCTGAAATGCTGAGTGCTCTGCTGTACTATCTTAGAAATGTACTGTTTACTAGCCTTCTAAGTGCTAATGAGGTCTTCAATTCATTCTGCCTGGTGTGTGTGGGATTGCAGAGTTCAAATATGTGTAAGATCATGTCTGGGAGAGGGCCTGAATTAGAGCCCACATCCCCCATGCCTCTTCTCCCATGGCGAAACCTACATCAGGAGGCAGCAGGAAACAAGTAGGAAAAGACAAACATCAGGGAAAGAAATATGCCTGTCAGAGTCCCTGCAACTAACTAGCATTTCCTCAGGCAAGTATACACATTTGCATCCAAGTGAAACAGCCTTATAGCGAATCAAACCGTTGGTTGGCCAAGGTCAGTATTGTCTACTTAGATTAGCAGCTGCTCTCCAGGATGTCAGGCAGAGCTCTTTCACGTCATCTCTTACCTGATCCTTTTAAGTGGAGATGCCAGGGATAGAACCTGGGACCTCCTGCATGCCAAACAGATGCTTTACCTCTCAGCCACAGCCCCTCCCCTTCGGCTTCCCTCAAGAGCCTGCTTCCTTTTAAAAAGGCCGCTTCAGGCAGTTTAACAAAATCATCAGAGGCCTCCTAAGATCGCCGTCTACCACCTTCCCCCCTCCCCACACCCATTCTTACTGGATCTGCCTATGCTGTTGATTGCTACTTTAATGAGTCTGACTGCCTTTTTTTTTTTGAAAAAAAATCAGACCAACTTCCAGCTGCTTCTAAAAGACGCCAGAGAATATGGAAGAGAAATAGTTCAACGGAATAAAATCCCACGTCAACTTTCTGCAGCTTTTTTGAGCCTGACTGTGATTTATTTATTTAGATTTTCAAACCGCCCGTCCCTGTAGAGCAGGGCTCAGGGTGGTGTGCATCAGTGTAAACACAGATACACGCGTGCAATAAAATCATATTTCAAATCCCTACCATATCACAGCAGCAATGCGGCTGCCCTCTATTTTTTAATATTTCAAATGGACACATCCCCCGAGGCAAAGCTGCCCGCCCCCTTGACATCTGTCCCAAGCGGGTCTCGCTAGCTTAAGCGAAGACCTTTGCCGTAAGAGCAGCCTCAGCTTCCCTAATCTGAAGTCTAAGTTGATTCCGTTCCAGTCGGCTATTCCGATGCAAAATACCGAATAGACGTTAGCCAGTGTCGTACCTTCCAGAAAGGCAAATTCATCTATTGCTTCGATGGCATTGTCTGCAACAGAAAAAAAAATGACCAGAAGGAGCAGGGGAGAGAGGGAGAAGGGAAAAAAATATTTATTTATTTATTTATGATTTATATCCCGCCCTTTCCACCAAGGTGGCTCAGGGCGGCTCACAACAGGTAGTCAAACATAAAATTAAATTGGTATTTAAATATATAAACATTTAAAACCTTAAAAACATTAAGCATTACAACAGTATGTATAGCAAGAATCTGGTAGAGCTACATTTAATTTCCTATGTCAGTTAGGTGTAAGCTAGCCGGAAGAGGGTTGTCTTACAGGCCCTGCAGAACTGAATAAGGTCCCGCAGGGCCCTCACCTTCTCCGGCAGCTGGTTCCACCACACAGGGGCCATAACAGAGAAGGCCCTGTCCCTAGTAGATTTTAGGTGGGCTTCTTTTGGCCCGGGGATAGCGAGAAGATTTTGGGTTCCGATCTCAGTACTCTCTGGGGAACTGCTGCCTGACACACTGCGAAGGTAGCTAAGGCTAAGTACTAGCTGGAGAATCAGATCGTAGCTAGGTAAGTTCTAGCCACCTAGTTCAAATCGACTTGAAATCTGAACCCAGCTTCTCCCTACCCAACGGTTTTACCAGATCCCTTATTTTTACTTTATTTAACTTATTGCAACCCACCCCTACGCCTTGCAGCACAGGGGAGGCTGAGTTAGAAGTCCAACTAAATAAATAAATAAAGTGTAATAAAACGAATGAAATGTAGTGGAAGGGTGGTCAGACTATGATCTTTCTCCCCAATGGAGACTCAAAAGCAGCTTACGTAATTCTTCTCTGCTACATCCTTATCCTCACAACAACCTTGTGAGGGAGGTTAGGCTGCAGGAGTGTGACTGGCCCAAGGTCATCCAGGGAGCTTCCATATCACAAATGGGGATTCGAACCTGGGTCTCCCAAATACAAGTCCGACACTCTTAAACACTGCACTACACTGCCTTGCAACTGCACACAACCTCTCAAGCATCTGGCACCATATGTTTTTTTTATAGACCCCCTTCTCTGTGCCTTGTCTACCCCCGTCCCTTACCTCCTGCGTACATCCTTTCTTCAACAGTGCAATTCCAAGCAGAGAATCCTACTAAAGTCTGCTCAGCAGGACTTACTCCCAGGAAAGTGTTCTCAGGATTGCACTGTAAGTCTCTGCTCACCATTCCCAACTCCTCCACTTGCAGCTGCTGGAATGGCCTTGGTTCAGCCATAGCTATCGCAGGAGTTGTCCTTGAAAGGGCAGCTGCTGTGAGAGCCCTCTCAGCCCCACCCCCCTCACAGGGTGTCTGTTGTGTTGTGGGGAGAGAAGACATGGGAGATTGTAAGCCGCTCTGAGTCTCTGATTCAGGGAGAAGGGCGGGGTATAAATCTGCAATTCTTCTTCTTCTTCTACGTGCGATGCCTCCTGCAGTTATTCTGCATCCAAAGGTCTAAGCTTGCCCACCCTTCCACTACAGCCAGTTTGGTGTAGTGGTTAAGTGCGTGGACTCTTATCTGGGAGAACCTGGGTTTGATTCCCCACTCCTCTACTTACAGCTGCTGGAATGGCCTTGGGTCAGCCATAACTCTCATAGGAGTTGCTCTTGAAAGGGCAGCTGCTGTGAGAGACCTCTCAGCCCCACCCACCTCACAGGGTGTCTGTTGTGGGGGGATAAGATATAGGAGATTGTAAACCACTCTGAGCCACTGGTTCAGAGAGAAGGGCGGTCTTCTTCTTCTTCTTCATTTCATTTATTTTATTACACTTTATTTATTTAGTTAGTTGTACTTCTAACCCAACCTCCCCTGTGCTGCAAGCTTTTCTTCTGCTAGGGGTAAAGTGCAGATGACTGGGGAAGGCAATGGCAAACCACCCCATAAAAGAAGTCTGCCACGAAAACGCCGTGATGCGACGTCACCACAGAGTTGGAAACGACTGGTGCTTGCACAGGGGACTACCTTTTTACTTTTTAAAATGTCTGCTTCTAATGCTGACGCATTCAATGAGCAGCCGTAAGAATTCCATACACTCCGATTGCAGCGACAGCTCAGAACTGTCCCCTGGCGATCCTGCCTTCAGCCTATGGGGTCATCAAGGAAATATAGTCATCTGCCAAAACTTATTTGCAAAAAGGATGCAATGCGCAGAGCTGTAACAGCACTGCAGATGAGGAGGATATGCTTCCCACCTAGATCTTTCCTCTGTAGGGTTTTCCTTTTTCCTTGCTGGGCATAGATGTAGGCATCTTTTGCAATCGTTTCCACAAACAACTCCTGGAGGAGAGATTAGGGAGCAGAGGGAAAGGCACTTTGTCAGTAACATCAGTTTGGTGATGACTTCCAAGCCCCATCTAGCGCTCAGGAAGAACTCCAGTCATACCAAATCCTTCGGGATGGTTAGTAGGGTTGCCAGCCTCCAGGTGGGGCCTGGGGATCTCCTGCTTTTACAACTGAACTCCAGCTGCAAAAATCAGCTCCCCTGGAGAAAATGACTGCTTTGAACGATGGACTCTATGACATTACCCTGCTGAGGCCCCTCCCCTCCCCAAACCCCGCCCTCTCCTGGATCCACCCCCAAAGTCTCCAGGGATTTTCCAACACAGACCTGGCAACCATACTGGCTAACCAAAGAGTTCTGAGGGGGTACTTAAGTCCCCAGGAACGCAGTGCTACTTCAACTTACCACTACCGGGCTGTTGTTCATCACGCAACAGACAGACCTCATTTATAACCCACCTTGGAATTCCAGCAGCATTAATAATTATTTTTCCTTGGAATTCCAGCAGCATTAATTATTATTAGCAATAATGGTAACCACAACTATGCCAATTACTAATTGTTATAAACTATGCTTAACAATAATTATTGCTGGAAATTATTAACGATTAGCAATGCATATTTATTAACGTTAATAATACACGAGCGCCAACCTAAAGCTGTCTCCCCCCCCCCCCCGCAACAAACGGGAGTCCTATCCAATCACCAGGCTCCGTAGCCCCGCCCACTACCATTAAATCGGCCACAAGCGCGAGCCTCAGCGCAGGCTACGTCACAGGCCCCGCCCTCTCACCGTGGCGCGCGCCAAGATGAAAACGGCTTCTTGGCTGGCGAGCGTGACGTCGGGGTCCGCCTTGACCAGCGCCTTCACCCGCGCTAACGGGAGCCGAGCTGGCCGGGCCGCGCTCAAAGGTGCCGAAGCCAAGGCGGCGGAAGTTGGAGCTGAGGACTCAGGGTCCTCCGCCGGCGGCGGTGCCGCTGAGGAAGCTACCGGCGGCGCTCCGTCGGCTCCCGCCATCGCCGCCATCTTGGGCTGCCGTTGTTAGTGCGCCTGCGCGTTAGCCCGGCTGTCAATCAGAGGGACAGTTCCCGCCCTTCTTCCGAGGCCACGCCTGGTCGTTCTCCACGTGCTCTCAAATAGGTTTTGTTGACGGCGAATTAGCGGGACGGTAGTGTTTATTTTCAGTGTGGATTATGTGATAGTTTGGGTTTGTATTTAGTATTCTTGTCACACGACTTAATTGGAGATATTGGACGATGCTAGGATACAGACGAAGCTAAGCATTGCTTTTAATAACAAGAAAATCCAATTACTCATGTTATTTGTTGAGCTGGTCCACACCGAATTGCAAAAGCAGACACCATTTCATGCTGTTTATTAAGCCAAGTCAGAATAAACAGGCGACAATGTGCAAGCTTTTGAGTTCTCCAGACTCTTTATTGGCTGGATGTTTAAAGGGAGGAAGTAAAGAAGAAAAGAAAGGCTTTGGTCTTGAGACATTCCCTCCACCCCCCGCCTTCATTTGTAGAGCTACTGTGCACTTTGGGTGCAGGAATTGATGTCTGATTGTTAAGGTTGCCAGTCCCCAGGTGGGAGCAGGGGATCCCGGGTTTAGAGGCCCTCTCCTTGCTTCAGGGTCATCAGAAAGTGAGGGGTGGAGTAATGTCTGCTGGGCACTTATTCCCTATGGAGACTGATTCCCATAGGGTATAAGGGAAAATTGATTTGTTATCTGGGGCTCTGACGGAGATGTTTTTTCAGGTAGATACACCAAATTTGCTGCACAGCTTCTGGTAGCTCTCCTCAAAACACCTTCCAAGTTTCAAAAGTATTGGGCCAGGGGGTCCAATTCTATGACCGCCCCCAAAAGTGCCCCGTCCTTCATTATTTTCAATGGAGGGAAGGCATTTAAAAGGTGTGTGGTCCCTTTAAATGTGATGGCCAGCACTCCCTTTGGAGTTCAGTTATGTTTGTCACAACCTTTCTCCTGGCTCCACCCCAATGTCTCCTGGCTGCACCCCCAAAGTCCCCAGATATTTTTTGAACTGGACTTGGCAACCCTACTGGATGTCCTCTAGGTCAGTGGTCCCCAACCTTTTTGGCCCCGGGGACCAGCTCCAGGGCCAACCCGCCAGCCGCAGCCATAGAGTTGGCCGGGTGGGGGGACCCAATTCGGCCTGCCCCCCCCGGCGCCTCCTTCCTGTTTTCCTCCCCCATTTTCCTCTTCTCTCCTCCCCCCCCAAGCAGCCTCGCTACCTCTTAAAGGTGCAACTTGACTCCTACTTTGTTCTGCTTCAGACCAACACGGCTGCCCACCTGGATCTATCCTCCCCACCCCCCCCCACCCCCAGTTTTCCTCCTTCACTCCCCGTGCAGCCTTGCCACCTCTTCCCCCGTCTTTTCAACATTTTAAGCCTGGGGAGGACAGGAAGGGAAGAGAAGGAGGTGACAGAGGAGGAGGCAGGCACGCCGCAGCTGCAGAGCCCAGGGCAGGCGACGGGCGGCAGCAGCGTCAAGCGATGCTGCTGCAGTGGTTTTCCCCGGCTGATCGGTGGGAGGGGGGGGGGGCAAAGGAAGAAGGAGGAACCGGGAAAGGAGGAGCTGCTGTGTGTGGGGGGGGCGACGAGGTTGCGCGGTCCATGAAAACAGGCCGTGGCCCAGTACTGGTCCCCGGCCCGGGGGGTTGGGGACCCCTGCTCTAGGTGTTCTGGATAGACAAAGGAAGCTTGGAAACATAACTGAAAATATAAGAACCAGCAGTTTATCAAATGTCTGTTATTTCCCCGCCATCTTTCCACCAGTTTGCTTAATAGGGTATGTATGGTCTTCCCTCTTCGCCCTGCTGTTCTCACAACAGCTCTTCGAGGAAGCCAGGGTGAGAGGAAGTGACTCGCCCAAGGTCAGGGGTCTTTATGGCTGAGCAGAGATTTGAATTTGGATCCCACCATATCCTAGTCTGACACGTTAACCACAGTTGGAGTGCCAAAAATGACTGAGAAGGCTTACAGTGAGATGAAAGTTCTTGTCTGGGGTTCAGTTTCAGCTCTGGAGCCTGTTTACAGACAACATAAAACAATCATAGAGGCTACCTCTGATGATGTACAGGCTGCTTGCATTGGATAGATGAGAGCTGATATAGCAGGATGGTGGTAATGGGAAGTATGTTGGAGTTAGACCAGGAAGAACCTGAGGCCAGATCCCCACTATGGGCCAAACCAGATATGCATGAAGAGTTCTGTAATCAGAGTTCTAAGTGATTTTTTAAAAACCTTGACCGATAATAAAACCAACATAGTGGTGGCAGATGGCTCTGAAACAATGTTGTTTTAATCTGGCCAGACAGTCGGATTTCCAGTGGCTCATCAGGAGCCTTGCCGGGCAAGAGCCCTAGCTGGCTGTCTGCTTACTAAAAACGCTTAGGCTGTGATCGCACACGCTAAATAATGCACTTTCAATGTACTTTCCAACTGGATTTTGCCAGTTCACACAGTAAAATCCAGTTGGAACGTGCATTGAAAGTGGAATGAAAGTACATTATTTAGTGTGTGTGATCGCAGCCTTAGTGGGCATCAGGAAAGGTGTTGGCGGGTACCACGTTGAGGACCCATTCTGTGTTACTACCACTGTTTTACAGATGGTGAGCTGTGACTTTCCAGAGGCCACCGGGGTCTTCCCAGATCATGTAGCTCATTCTCCAAGCAACTAGTTTATATACCGGCTCCCATCAGCTTTCCTACTAAATCTGTTAGTCTTTACAGTGCCACAAGCTGATTCTTGATTGGGTTTCATAGCAACGTACCTTGGGCTTGAATGACGTCATCTGAGATGTCATTTCCCATTAAGCTTAAAGGCATTCAGATGGCTGCTGGCTTGCCTCTCGGTAGAGATTATTAGGGAGAGAAAGATAGCGTCTCTATGCCTTCTGCCTTCAGACGTGCTCCAATCCCACAGCGAGGCATGATCCGGCCGTACCGGAATTTCCCTCAATGAAGCCCAACGGCCTCCAGAACTTCAGCCTTGCCACTGTGCTCTCCTGTTCAGGATGGATTGTCATGGGACACTGAAGGGCACCATGTGGGACAGCATGAAGGAATCTTTCTTGAGTCCATTGTCTGTGGCCTTCTCGAAAGTCCGGAAGGCACTCCAGGTGTTCTGGAACAAAAATGGCCTTTTGACACTTTCTTTGTTTTCAGTGGTCTCCGGTTGCCTCTTGGGCTTCCTACTGAGGACGCTGGAGTTAACTGATCTGGTAAGTGACCAAAATGCACTAACCACACAGGATGGTGAAGAAGAGGTTTCTGTGAAGTGAGGGCTATCCCCAGCGGAGGCTGAGAGCCGAACATCTAAAATGGGGAGTGGAGTGGCTTCTGGCAGAAAACTTGCCCATAGTCCCTGGAGTGTTGGGAATCTGGGCATGATTTCTCTTGTGCTGAAGGGACAATATTCTGTGTATGCTCAGAGGCACTTTATGTCTTCCAGTGTCTGCAGTATTAATACAAAGCTTGCAGGAAAGTAGTGGCAACCCTCTGCTTACTTATTTGAAAAGATTTAAACATCATTTACGAATCAAGATGGGTAGCCGTGTTAGTCTGTCTGTCTAGCAGCAGAAAAGTTAAAAAAAAAAAAACAGTAGAAAAGAGTGAGTCCAGCAGCACCTTAAAGGATCACAGCTGACCTGAAGGATCTGAAGAAGTGAGCCTACCGCGAATGTTGTTAGTCTTTAAGGTGTTACTGGTCTCTTACTCTTTTCTACCATTTCCAAAGTTAAACGGGATTTTAATTTTCTTGGCTGGAGAACCTCTGTTGTTTGCACTCGCCAGGCTGCTCTTCAGCTCCCCCTTAGCTTCTTTCCAGTTCACTGTGTGGGAGCTGTCTTTTGGGGGTCTTATGGCCAGACCTTGAATTCAGCAGGAGCTCACAGGAGCACAGCTCCTGAACCTTTCCGATGCCCCCCCTCCTCCCCACCTACCTTGTCCATTGAATAGTAGGTGCAGCTGCATAACAATTCCTGGATTAGGAGAGCGGGCAGCCAGTCAGCTACCAGGAGTTATTCTCCCCACCCCCCTCAGCCCTCATTAACCCCTGGAGAAGCTCACACCACCCTTTCTCCACTTATGTGATTTTGGGCGGCAGGTGGCATGCTGACCTTTTGACTGGGGGGGGGCAGCCAAGGAGAGCCTCAGGTGAGTGAGGCCTGCTTGGGCTGGTGGGATCTCCAGCAGCCCAAGCAGGCCTCACTGGTCCAGGGCTCTCCTTTATTGCGTCGGGTTGCTTTTGGCTGGTGTGTGTGTGTGTGGGGGGTGGCATATGCTAATGAGGTATGCTAATAAGCTCCACCAACTATTTTTCTACAAAACGAACCCTGCTTAGGGCCTTGGCACTGGCTTGCATCAATCCATCTTGTTTGTGTTCCATAATTGAACATACTCCAACCCCCTTCTTGCAGCCTGTAACTTCTTGTTTTCTTGGAGGCGAGTCCCAGTGAAATCAGTAGAATTTGTTTCTCAGAAGAAAAAAAAAAGTTGGGATCAGGCTGTGAGATGTCCTTTCCTCCTCCTTTGCCTGGTAGAAGAATTCTATTTCCATCCAGAAGAGTAAGAGCCAAGGGATTTGTGATCTTCCATCACTGTCACATTAAGAGAAGTTTTGGCTGTCTAAACAGCCGTCGTTGATTAGGAGCCTCATCTCCTGTTTTGCGAAGGTCAGGGGGGCTTATTCATTTATTAGGCTTATATTGTGCCCCATCCCAAAAATGGGCTCAAGGTGGCTCATGGCAATTAAAGTATAAATAAAATAACAATAACATATAACAGTTGTGGCCAAACTTGCTTAACGTAAGAGTCACATAAAATAAACAGATGTTTGAGAGCCGCAAGACATGAATGTCAGGTGCTTGAGAGCCACAAGGCAGGCAGGAAGGACAGAAGGAAGGAAAATAGAGGGGGGGAGGGAGAGGTGGAAAGAAAACAACTTTAACTCTAAATGCGTCCTCCAAGCCCCCGGTTGGCTTGGCTTGATTTAAAGAGGCAAATGCTTTCTCCAAGCTGGCCAACAGGGCAGTGGGGGCTTTGAGAGTCACACAATATGTGAAAGAGCCACATGTGGTTCCCGAGCCACAGTTTGGCCACCCCTGAACATATAATAACCGAGTTAAAACAATCAAGCAATCAAAGAAACAATCAAAGACAAAAGCTGCAGGGCAGCCCATAACACCTCTTGCAGGATTAGTCCAGTGATGTATTTCCGTGGGCAGGGGAGGCAAAGATGGATTGAATTTCCCCTGCCTCAGCCAAAGGCCTGGTGGAACAGCTCTGTTTTAGAGGCCCCGTGGAACAAGTTTCGTTGATGACCTCTGTCTAAATGTTGATGACCTCTGTCTAAATGCTGATGACCTCTGTCTAAATGTGGACAAAGATTAGGCTTCCCTGTTGCTCCTATTGGATTTATCTGCTGCCTTGGCACAGTGGACCATGCCATCTTGTTGCGGTGCCAGGAGGCAGGAGGAGGCACGGGGGGGGGGGGGCGGTATGCGTTGGGACTGGTTCAAATCATTCCTCCCAGTCCAGACCCAAAAGAATTGCCACTGGAGACCAGTTATCCTGTGGGATCTAAGGATGCCAGCCTCCAGGTGGGCCCTAAGGATCCCTCCAGAATTACAGCTGATTACACTACAGAGATCACGTCCCCAAAAATAGATGTTTGGAGGGCGGACTCTGTGGCATTGCACCCCACTGATGTCCCTGTCCTTCCCAGGTTCCGTCCCCAAACCTCTGGGAGTTTCCCAACCTGGTTTTGGCAACCTATCCCCTGCTGGTGGCCATGGGAAGCCTGGCAACCCCAGTGGGATTCATCCTGTGGTGACCCACAGGGCACCGTCCTATTGCCATGCTTTTCACTCGATAGGTAAAAAGCCCCTCAGGCCAAATCATTCATAGTTCTGGGTTAGTCTGTCGTCAATGCTCTTCCCTCCATCCTTGTCTCCTGGTGATGCAGTAGAGGTCCCAAACCCGCTGCCTGGCAGCTGTGGTAAAATGGCAGAGAGTGAACAAAATTGAAATTAAACCCTGGAAAGACTGAAGTTATACTGGTTGGAAAGGAAAAGGTCTTGGAACAGCATTATGCTCCCCACTTTTTGATGGGATTCACCTTTGGCGTCTCAATGAAGAGCCTTGGGGTTATACTGGACCCAGCATTATTGCGGGGGGAGCAAGTTAACGCAGTGGCAAAAAAGGCTTTCTTCCAATTCAGCTTTGTTTAAAAAAAAAGCCTTTTACGTTGAGAAGGCTGGCCTAGTCACCTGAAGACTAGACTATTGTAATGCATTCTTACACTGGTTTCCCCTTCAAAATCGATATGGAAGTTCCTATTGGTGCAGAATGCTAGGCTGTTATCTAGAGCTGTATGGAGCCTGCATATTGCTCCTATTCTGCTGTCACTCCACTGGCTGCCCATCGGTTACTGGGCTCAATTTAAAGTATTGGCTATCTCATACATAAATTGTGAGCCCTTTAAGACCAACAAAAGCTGGAGTCCCATGGTGCAGAGTGGTAAAGCTGCAGTACTGCAGTCCAAACTCTGCTCACGACCTGAGTTTGATCCCGGTGGAAGCTGGGTTCAGATAGCCGGCTCAAGGTCGACTCAGCCTTCCATCCTTCCAAGGTCGGTAAAAGGAGTACCCAGCTTGCTGGGGGGGAAATGTAGATGACTGGGGAAGGCAATGGCAAACCACCCCGTGAAAATGTCATAATGCGACGTCACCCCAGAGTCGGAAATTACTGGTGCTTGCACAGGGGACTATCGTTACCTTTTTTATCTCATACATGGCCTTGGACTCTCATATCTGCAAGACAATCTCACCTCCCTACACTTCACTGCGACAGCTTCACGCATCTGGGCAGGGCCTACCATAAATGGTGCTAACCATAAATGGGCAAAATCAACAACTTCCCGTACTCATGCCTTGTCAGTTGTGCTCCCCACCCTGTGGACTGGCCTGCCTGCGGAAGTCAGGAAGGCTCCTGTTCTCCTGGCTTTCTTCAAACTATGCAAAACTGAATTATTTAAGAGGGCTTTTCTACACAAGCAACAGGGTAGCCCTGTACAAAATGCTTTATAATATTACTTGGATAACTTATTAGGGACTGTGGTCTATGTTACTGTGTATAGTTGGCTGTAAATTGGATCATATGTGTCATGCTTTGCCTCAGTTCTGTTTTCTAGACTTCTGGTTGATTTCTGCAACCCCAAATCCTATTTCACTGCTTATCGAATGTCCCACTTTACTGATTGTATTGACTGGCTCTTTGTAATCCACCTTGAGGCTCAGTGAGAAAGACAGACTATAAATAATGTGAATAAATAAAAACGATTCATGCAGTGAAGCCGTGCGTCGTCTCTGCCAAGGTTTCGAGCAGTTGTTTCCGTTATTTTCCTCAGTATCAAAGCTGGGTGTACAAGCAGAGCTGGCTACTGAACCGTGGCAAGTTTGTGCCTTTCTAGGAGGGGTAGGGCCGTGGCTCATTGGCAGAGCACCTGCTTTACACAGACGAAGGTGCCAGGTTGAGTCTCTAGTTTAATGCTCAGGTAATAGGTGAAATGGAAGACCTTGGTCTGAGACCCTGACAGCCAGTCAGAGCAGACAGCAACTGATCTTGATAGACCAAGTACGAGGCAGCTTCCTGGGCCCGTCCAAGGTTCCGTGCTCCTCAACCCCAACGGCAGTGTGCGACCATGGAACCCTCTCTCTGAACAGTTTCTCTATTGAATTTCAATGTTTACCAGTTCAGAAGAGCAGCAAGATGGGTTTGGGGGAAGATCTGTGAAGGGCTGAGTTGGTGAAATGAGAAATGTTTGGGGGCTGTGAATATAACTACAGTCCCAGATAGATCCACATGGGCAGCAGTGTTCCCTCTAAGCTGATAGATCCAAGCGGGCAGCCGTATTGGGCTGAAGCAGTAGAACAAGGTAGGAGTTGTTGCACCTTTAAGACCAACAAAATTTTACTCAGAATGTAAGCTTTCGTGTGTACACGCATACTTCTTCAGACGAACAATCAGGTACAGTGAGCAGAGCTACATATAGCTGGCAGGCAGTGGTTTAGAATGCAAAATGGTACAAATTTAAGATCCAACGACAGAATAGTAACAAATAGAGCAAACCTTTGATCTGGGTAGCACGAGCATGAGAAACCAATAAAACAATAACATGTCAAAATGTGAGAATGTCAGCTAATCACGCTATTGTTCATAAGCCCGGGTCAAAATGTGGGCACCTCCCTCTCAAGTCCCTCCCATCCAACCAACTCACCTTCCAGCTTGCAATATATACATAGTTTGCCGCTAGAAGAAAAACACAGCAAAATATAGTGGAAGATGGGCCCAGCACATGCAATGAGACACAGCCAACGCCCCCCACCTGAGCATGTCAAAACAGCCCCTCTAAGCTGAGTTAGTGTGAGCTAGCTTGCAGATTTTTTAGCTTCCCGCCTAAACATTTTTGTCTTAGCTCAAGAAGGATGACCCCGGAGCACAATCATTTATGCAGTAGCTCACAACTTTCATACCAGTCGCTCACAAAGTAGATTTTTTGCTCACAAGACTCTGCCGCTTTGAGGGAACATTGGTGGGCAGCCATGTTGGTCTGAAGCAGTGGAACAAATTGTGACTCCAGTGGCATCTTTAAGACCAACAGAAGTTTAGCTAAGGTATGAGGTTTCGTGTGCAAGCACTCTTCCTCAGATACATAGAAATGGAAGTTAATTCATATATATCAGCAGATGTCTCTACATAGACTAAAAACAATCTAAGTTAATAGGTCACAATGTGTTTGGATTTAATCACATTAAAATAGACCAATAAATATGTAATAGTAGGAGACTAATGCATAAGAGAATCTTAATTGTTAAAAGTAATTGTGACTCTGCTATTATGCTCCATTTGTCTCACGGCAGAGGCTCAATTACTCTTAACAATTAAGAAAGATACTTTTAGACATTAGTGTCCTACGTTGACATGTTTATTGCTCCACTGTTTCCCCTGTAATTAAATCCAAACATATTGTGAGCTATAAACTTAGTTTGTTTTTGCTATTTAGTCTTTGCAAATGTCAAAACATTGTCAATACAATTTCCTGCTCACGTATATAGAGGCATCCAGCTATATACATGAAACGTTAAGAACATAAGAGAAGCCATGTTGGATCAGGCCAACGGACCATCAAGTCCAACACTCTGTGTCACACAGTGGCAAAAAATTTTATATACACACATACAATGTGGCTAATAGCCACTGATGGACCTGTGCTCCATATTTTTATCTAAACCCTTCTTGAAGGTGGCTATACTTGTGGCCGCCACCACCTCCTGTGGCAGTGAATTCCACATGTTAATCACCCTTTGGGTGAAGAAGTACTTCCTTTTATCCGTTTTAACCTGTCTGCTCAGCAATTTCATCGAATGCCGACGAGTTCTTGTATTGTGAGAAAGGGGGAAAAGTACTTCTTTCTCTACTTTCTCTTCTTTCTCTACTTTCTCCATCCCACGCATTATCTCGTAAACCTCTATCATGTCACCCCGTTAACTTCCATAGCTGTGTATCTGAGGAAGAGTGCCTGCACACGAAAGCTCATACCTTGAGTAAACTTTTGTTGGTCTTAAAGGTGCCACTGGACTCAAAACTTGTCCTACAGTCCCAGATAGTTTGAGCTGCTCACTTTACCACCACTTTCTTCCACATATTTGTCACCACCCACTGAGATTAGCAGAAGACTCTTCTTTTCTGAGGGGTGATTGGTGGGAATTTGAAGCAGGGTCTTCTTGGTTGCTGCCCCATCTTTTTGGAACTCCCACTCAGGGAAAACTTCCACTCACCTATCTCCATTTCATTAAAACTTGGCTGTTGGGGGTGAACTTTTAGCTTTTGTTTTTGTATTATATCGCTTATTTTCCCCTGTAGTGTGTATTTTTATATTTTTATTTATTGAACAAGACTCTGTATACAGAGTTTCATAATAGTTACAATAATGATAATTAGGGCCACATGGCGAGCTACGCCTCTTCCCTCCCCATGCTTCAGCCTGCCGAAGTCCTCAGGAAGGCTGCTAGAGGCGCGGCCGCCCTGCCATGGCCAGCCACCACTTATGTCTGGATTGGGCTGCCTGTCTCTTAATCTGACAATTAAACGTGCATCTATTTGCATGTGAACAAAGCAGTCATTTGAAGAAAAGCATTTGAACTGTGTTGGGACAACACAGATATGATTTGCTCAGTGCGTGCAAGGTACCGTACGTTTATCTTGCTTTGTGATTAACGAAATGCCACAATTAAACAATATAAAGCGTGTTTTGAACACAAAACAGTACAGTGAACCAGCAAGGCCAAATGAAACAGTGAGACTTTTTTATGGTGGGAAATACCTGCAGATTTGTAGACTCATTTTTACAACCAGCGGTCTAACAAATTCCATCTTTCATCGAGGATAGTGATGATTTTATAAATAAAGTGGAGGGTGGAATACTACCCCATAATGCTGTTCTCTGTACTTTTGATGTTTTCTCCTTGTATACTAATACTCCGTTGGAGGAAGCACGTTTAGTGGTAGAGACGGTATTGGAGAAACGTCCCAATTCGAATCCTCCCACTTCTTTTTTGTTACAACTGATTGATATTGTTTTTGAAAAAAATTATTTTAGATTCCAAGAGGACTTTTTCTATCAGATACATGGTGTTTCAATGGTTTGCAATTCCCAGGTGGGGGCAGGTGATCCCCCGGTTTGCAGGCCTTCCCCCCGCTTCAGCATCATCAGAAAGCGGGGGGAGGGGGAGATAACTGCTGGGCTCTCCATTATTCCCTATTGAGACTGATTCCCATAGGGTATAAGGGAAAATTGATCTGTGGTTATCTGGGGCTCTGGTGGGGCTGTTTTTTCAGGTAGATGCACCAATTTGCATCTTGCATAGCATCTGGTAGCTCTCCTCAAAACACCCTCCAAGTTTCAAAAGGATTGGACCAGGGGGTCCTATTCTATGAGCCCCCAAAGAAGGTTCTCCTATCCATTATTTCCAATGGAGGGAAGGCATTTAAAAGGTGTGTGATCCCTTTAAATGTGATGGCCAGAACTCCCTTTGGGGTTCAATTATGCTCGTCACAACCTTGCTCCTGGCTCCACCCCTAAGTCTCCTGGCTCCACCCCAAATTCCCCAGATATTTCTTAACTTGGACCTGGCAACCCTAAGGGCAGGGTTTGGGACCCTCAGCAGTGTATAATGCCACAAAGTCGTCCTTCCAAAGCAGCGAGGTGGATTGATCTCTGTTTCCTGGAGATCAGTTCCCAGGAGATCTCCAGCCACCACCTGGAGGTTGGCAACCCTATAAAATGCCCTGGCTGTGTTTGGTTTTTTTGTAGCCTTTTTCATTTCTTCTCTATGGTCTGACTTGTCTGCTTTCCTCCTCTCCTCCAGGAGAAGCAGTACTTCTCTTTCCCCGGAGAGTTGCTGATGAGGATGTTAAAGATGCTAATTTTGCCTCTGATCACCTCCAGGTAAGAGCAGGGAGGCTGGGGAGGAGACAGGCATCTGCTGCCCAGAAGGGTTCACTCATCTTTCAGCTGATGCTGATGGGGTAGGGGGGGGAGTTTGCCTTCCAGGGACCAAGATCTATTGCAAAAGGGTCATTTCTGCTTGCAGTGTCACAATTAAGCAGGGACAGTAAAGGACATGGTAGAGTAAAGGACATGTTACCCTGAGGGAAGAAAACTTTGAAATCTCACATGAGGTTATGTGCATCTTTTTGTTTTTCTGCAGATTAAATTCTGTTCTGAAGAAGCAAGCACAAAAGCTCCTACCCTACCACAAACTTTGTTAGTCTTTAAAGTCCTACCGGACTCTTACTCTTTTCTGCTGCTGCAGAAAAACCAATCATGCCGTTTTTAGAAAAATGACATACATAGAGAGAGAGAGATGTGGGCAAGAGGTCTCTCCAAGCCGCAATAGCTTAATGGAGCCTCTGTGGGAAGTGCTCCTACGATTTTCACCTAATCTGCCTTCAATCTTTTGTTCCATGGTCCTAGCAGATTAAAGGATTGATATATAGCTCATGGACCTACGACTCTGCCTTCTATGGAGCCAGGCCTTTGGTCAGGCTAACTCCAGCTAAGGTTGCCAACCCATAGGGAATAAAAAGAACCGGTCCAATTTCGTTTCAGGTGTGGACCACCGTTCTTCTAGGGACCATCTTCCATATTCATAGGTTCAGTAGACTTGTGATGCTACAACAGTTCTTGGCTTCCTCTGGTTTTTTATATTAATTCATGTGGAACGCTATTGCCAGTTTCTATCTATCAATGTAGCGGTTGTGTAACCACAGTGGGGACACAACCGCTACACTGATAGATAGAAATTGGCAGTGGCGTTCCACATGAATTTAATATAAAAAAACAGAGGAAGCCAAGAATTGTTGTAGCACCACAAGTCTACTGAACCTATGAATATGGAAGATGGTCGCTAGAAGAAGGGTGGTCCACACCTGAAACGAAATTGGACCGGTTCTTTTTATCGTTAGACTAGATTGAGAAGGGATTAAGATTTATGGACAGTAGCTACGTTGTGCGCAGGATGGTTATCTAACTGCATTTTTGTATTTTAAAATTATTATGAATTGTTGTGATTATACATTATACCAGGGGTGTCAAACATACGGCCTGGGGGCCGAATCTGGCCCCCGGAGAGCTCCTATCAGGCCCCCAAGCGACTGGCTGTCATCTGCTTCCTTCTCCCTCTCTCTTGCTTCCTTCTGCATCTCAGCTTGCTTTGCGAGGCTTGCTCAAGCGCACAGGAGCAACAGAACCAAGCCTCTCTTTCTTCTGTTGGCTGAGGCTCCTCCCCCTCCTGGTCCCCTGGGGAAGGAAGGAAAGAGCCAGAGCTTCCTTTGCCCAGTTCACAAAGAAATACAAAGAAAACACCTTCCAGGCCAACGAGTGCTAATGCTTTAAGCATGCTTTATTTTAATTTTTGTAAACAAACAGTCATGTTTGTCTGTGTTCTTTAAGAAGTTTATATCTCTGCCACTTAATCTTAAATCAGTACACACATGTCCTGGCCTGACACAGCCCAACCTGACAAAGTCTCATTTATGTCAGATCCAGCCCTCATAACGAATGAATTTGACACCCCCGTATTATACTGAGGAACAGTTTTGTTAATGGAGAGAGATTTTTGTTGTTTATCTCGGCCGCCGAATGGGGCCAGGAAATCTCTGCTATTATAATTGATCTTCAGATGACAGAGACGAGTTCCCCCGGAGAAAATGGCCGCTTTGGAGGGTGGACTCTCTGACCCTGTGCCCCACTGAGGCCCCTCTCCTTCCCAACCCCGCCCTCCCCAATCTCTTGCCAGGCAAATCCCTGAATATGGTTGACAGATGTAGTCTGGGAGCCCTGTTCTTCACAGGCATGTGCAGGGCCCCATTTGGATCAGGACTGCAGCATGCGTGACGAAGAGGATAGCATCTTCCCACCTGCGCCATTTCCCCCAATCTGAAATAGCTCAGCACGGGGAGGGGGCGGGGGTTAACCCTTTCTCCCTGTACACTGCTGCCCCAGATCAAATCCTGCCTGGGAGTCAACTTCCAAGCACAGAACATCCAGACCGCATCTGGTCAACAGGTGCTGGGCAGACATGGAGGGGACACAAGAACTTTGTAATGTATAGTTGGGTATTTGGTGGCTATGAGTTTGAGCTTTCTATCCAAATTGTTTTAGCTGTCGAGGGGAGGTTGCTTCACTCCTAGCAGGGTTTACTTCCAGTCTCAGAGTTTACTTCCACCTTCTAGGCAGTGTGCAACCCTCTCCTGCTTCCTTTCATTAACCACTGTGTCAGTTCTCCTTTCATGGAATCACTCACGTGGCGCAGAATGTGCAGCTGGAGATTAGAGCTTGCTAAAAGGCGGAGGATTTCCTCAGCACATCATTGATTTGAGCACCTTTGGCTCAACTGTTGCTCTGGCTGGCATGGTGCTCTTCGGAAAGCGGCAGTCAGTGCTGGGCTTCCAAAGGATACTTGCTGGACGAGAGGGCCTCCTGTCCCTGTTTCTTTATTGCAAGGCTGGTCAAACTGCGGCTCTTTCACACATATTGAAGCCCCCACTGCCCCATTGGCTAGCTTGGAGAAGGTATTTGTCTCTTCATATCCCTTCTCCAAGCCAAGCCAGCCATCAGCTTGGAGAATGCATTTAAAATTAAAGTTCCTTTCTTTCCACCTCTCCCTCCCTCCATCTATTTGTCTGCCTTCCTTCCTTCCTGTCTTGTGGCTCACAAACATCTGACATTCATGTCTTGCGGATCTCAAGCATCTAACATTTATTTATTTATTTATTTATTTTATTCGATTTATATCCCGCCCTACCCCACCGAGGTGGGCTCAGGGCGGCTTACAACATAAAAACCAACAGAATCCATTTAAATACATTCATGATAGATTAATAATTATAATTATACAATAAAATATATAAAATACATATAAAATACATAAAAACACATAAAACTTACTACAATATGTACTATGCTAACCTTCCTTAAATCAATTCTTCAATATTCCAGTATTAAATAATCTGGTGTTATAGATTGGAGTGTTCAGGCATTCTGATAGCAATTAATTATATGCCAGCCGGAAGAGGACTGTTTTGCAGTCTGTGTGGCTCTTACGTTGAGCAAGTTTAGCCACTCCCGATTTATTTCGTGATTCAACCTGTTGGCGGGCGTTTGCTTCATCTCTGAGAAATTCTAAATGTGGATGTAAAGGCCGAGCGTACAAGATTACAGGCTTACCAACTCAAAAGGAGTTCCTGGTGATTTTGGGGTGGAGCTTCGGGATGGTGAAGTTTGGGGAAAGGGAGAGACCTCAGCTGGGGTTGCCAGCCTCCAGGTGGTAGCTGGAGATCTCCCACCTGCTGGTGAAAATGGAGAAAATGCCTGCTTTGGAAGGTGGACTCTATAGCATTATACCCTGTTGAAATCTGGCAACACTAGGGTATGAGGCCATAGAATCCATGCTCCAAAGCAGCCATTTTCCTCCCATCTCCGCAGTCTGGGGATCACCTGTAATTCCAGCTCTACCTGGAAGCTGGCAACCCTGATTTACAATAGCAAATGGAAAGCAAGTAGATGTTTTCAGTCCCTCCAGTTTGTGGTCATCCTGGTAGGGAAGGCACTGCACTTCTTTAAAGGACTTGGCCGGATGCCCCTCCATAAGGAAGAAGCTCCAGAATCCCAGGTGGTCCTAGGATCTGGCCATCCTAGTCCAGGGCATTTGAAAACAGGCCCTCTGCAGCTGAATGTCAATACCACAAACAGATATGAATGGAATAAAAAGACAGATCGGCCTATTTTGCCAAAGCAGTATGATCAGCTGAGGTGTCCGGTATACTGTAAACGTAATTTTTTTGCAGAACGAGCCTCAGCTTCAGACCTATAGACATCCAAAGGAGCAGAGATGGTGCAGACAGAGGTGGGGAATTTGGTGGTCCTGTCTTGATTGGCTGGACAAACTAGAACGTGGAAAGGATTGCGCTAAAGCAGGGCTGACCAAACTTGCTTAACATAAGAGCCGCAGCAAATAAAGTCAGATGTTTGGGGAGGGACGGTGGCTCAGTGGTAGAGCATCTGCTTGGTAAGCAGAAGGTCCCAGGTTCAATCTCCGGTATCTCCAACTAAAAAGGATCCAGGCAAGTAGGCGTGCAAAACTTCAGCTTGAGACCCTCGAGAGCAGCTGCCAGTCTGAGTTGACAATACTGACTTTGATGGACCGAGGGTCTGGTTCAGTAGAAGGCAGCTTCATATGTCCGTATGTTTGAGAGCCCCAAGATGTGAACATCAGATGTTTGAGAGCAGGAAGGAAGACAGGCAAATAGATTGGGGCAGGGGCGGAGAGGATGGAGGGAGAGGCAGAAAGAAAGCAACTTTAACTTTAAACGCATTCTACAAGCCGCCAGCTGGCTTGGCTCAGAGAAGTGATTTAAAGAGACAAATGCCTTCTCAAGCTGGCAAACGGAGCAGTGGGGGTTTAGAGAACCACACAATAAGTGTGAAAGAGCCACATGTGGCTCCCGAGACATGGCCTGGCCACCCGTGTGCCAGAGGTTCTCATGACAAGGGACAGTCACCTGCCTTTGCCAGTGGTCGGAGGAGGCCCCAGCTAAGGCAACCCCCCACGAAGGTAGCAGGTTTGGCTTCGGTCAGAGGGTGTAGCAATCAAACCCCCCTTCTTTCTCCCATCAGCTTGATGTCCGGCCTGGCCACCATGGACGCCAGAGTTTGTGGGAAGATGGGGATCATCACCCTCACATACTACCTCTGGACGACCTTCCTGGCTGTCACCACTGGGATCATCCTGGTGACCAGCATCCACCCGGGGGCTGCTGCCCAGAAGGAGGAGTACACGGTCAGCAAGGTGGTGCTCAGCTCGGCAGATGCTTTGCTGGACCTTATCAGGTATTGGCCTTCTCCTTCTCTCTGGCTTTGTCGTGTCGAATGCTGTCCGCATGCCCCGGAGTCCTTTCAATACATTTCAGATAGCTAAAGAACAAAGCCTTGACCTGGGAGACCCAGACTAGCCCGATCTCATCAGATCTTGGAAGCTTAAGCAGGGTCAGCCCTGATTAGCGTGCGGGTGGGAAACGACTAAGGAATGCCAGGGTCACCATGCAGAGGCAGGCGACGGCAAACCACCTCTATATGTCTCTGGCCTTGAAAACAACGGAGTTGCTTGAAGTCAGCTGTGACTTGAAGCATCTCTCTCTCTCTTTGACCAATTTCCACTCACCTTACGCCACTCTCGCGTTCGTTTTCTCAGCGCAGCTTCCTTCCGAGTTCACACTATCCGCCCCGGGGCTGCAGCAAGCGTTGGCGTTTTTGCGCAGCAAACAGAAACTGCCAAAACCCCGACAGCAAGCCAGCTGGAACTGCGTTCCTGCTCAAAAAAAGCCCTGTTTGGGTGTTTAGTATATTTTATCAAAAATCTACCATATATCACTGGGACATAGGTGATATGTCAAACAACATATATACAGAAGGGAAGCTGTACAATGACCCAAACATCTGTATTTCAGTAAATGACCCAACGGACAGTCGACCATTATGCAATCTGTTTTGGAAACCGCTGTCCTTTTTCAAGGATCCAAATATATTCAGCTCTTCTGGTCATGCAACTTGAATAAGGTTTTCCATTTTCTTGAGGTCTGCCATTAGATTGAAGCATGTTATATGTATGTGCTCACCCCAGAGGCTTCGGCGGGGAGGGCGGGGTATAAATACAAATTTATTATTATTATTAAAACATTAAACTTCTAACATATGTAGAAATTGGAATGCTTAGGCCAAATTTCTGTAACCAGTCAACTTCACAGACTCCTCTCTCAATTGAACGTTGCGTTCTACTCTTCTCTCAGTTGAATATTGCGTTTTAAATAACATCTGTTAAAAACACAAATCAATATATTGGACATTCCTATAATTTTATTGAAGTATTTATTATGTTTTTGGTAAGTGGTATTAGAACATATAGCTGCTTGCAGCACATTTCACGTGAGGTTGTGTGTTTAGTGTTGTTCTGTGTCCACCGTGGTCCCCTTAATTATGCCATTTTAAGATTACAGCAGCTATATTCTATTTAGGATGTGAACTGCTCTGCTCAGTAGGGAGGGGAAATCAGAGGGAATGTTGCTCCGCACTTTGCTTTCCGATTTGCATCCCCCAGTCCTCTCCTTCATGTTCTGCTTATTTTTGTCTCCCACAGAAATATGTTTCCTTCCAACCTCATTGAGGCTTCTTTCCAGCAGGTGAGTCTCTGGTCCAAAACTCTTCTCAGCAAAGCTTGGGCAGGGAAATGTCGCTGCTGCTCTCTCCATGCAAGCTCGTCTCTGTCCTCTTCAGGGGTCTGGGTTTTGTCCTCCAGTTTGGTGTAGTGGTTAAGTGTGCAGACTCTTATCTGGGAGAACTGGGTTTGATTCCCACTCCTCCACTTACAGGTGCTGGAACGACCTTGGGTTAGCCATAGCTATCGCAGGAGTTGTCCTTGAAAGGGCAGCTGCTGTGAGAGCCCTCTCACCCCCACCCACCTCACGGGGTGTCTGTTGTGAGGGGAGAAGATATAGGAGATTGTAAGCCACTCTGAGACTGATAGAGAGAAGGGTGGGGTATAAATCTGCAGTCTTCTTCTTGGAGCAAACAGCAGGTTGGGTAGAGCATGAATTTAAATTGGGAGAATAATACAGGGAGAGAGAGGGAGACACAATTAAATGCTGCCTCCTTCAGCAGGAAGTGGCCCCGTGGTGCAAAGTGGTAAAGCAGCAGTACTGCAGTACTGTGGTCTGAACTCTCTGCTCTCTCAACCTGAGTTCGATTCCAGCGGAAGCTGGATTTAGGTAGCCGGCTCAAGGTTGACTCAGCCTTCCATCCTTCCGAGATCGGTGAAATGAGTACCCAGCTTGCTGGGGGGAAAGCGTAGATGACTGTGGAAGGCAATGGCAAACCACCCTGTAAAAAGTCTGCCATGAAAACTTTGTGTAAGCAACGTCACCCCAGAGTCGGAAATGACTGGTGCTTGCACAGGGGACCTTTGCTTTCTTTCAGCAGGGCTGCTGCAATTGAATTGGCTGGAACCAATGTTCCCTCTAAGCTGCAGAGTCTTGTGAGCAAAAATTCTGCTTTGTGAGCTACTGGCATTAAAGTTGTGAGCTACAGCATAAATTAATGTGCTCTGGGGCCATTTTTCCTGAGCTAAGACAAAAATGTGTGAGTTGGAGGCTCAAAATCTGTGCGCTAGCGCACACTAACTCAGAGGGAACACTGGCTGGGACTGTATATTATTTTTTTTAAGCACCAGGAGATTTGATTTATATGGGCTGTGGCTCAGTGGCAGAGCATCTGCTTGGCATGCAGAAGGTCCAGGCAGGCCTCATCTTGGGCAGGAGCTCACAGGAGTGGAGCTCCAGAAGCTTTAAATTTTATTGTGCTCTTTCTTACCACCCTCCCCCCCCCAAAAAAAACCCTGGCTTCTAGACTCCCTTCATATAAGAAGGGAGTCTAGAAGTTCAAACCCCTTATAAGAATTTTGCTGGACTGTTTAGATTTGGCAAAACTTTCTAATATTTTCCCCCACAAAAAAAGGAAAATAACCAAAACATATAAAGCAGACAGACAGAAATCTTCCTCATGCCACTGTGGCCACAAAGGAGACAGTATTTTAAAAATTATGAGGGGAGTAAGGTTTTATTGTGACAGTTGTAATTCCAGAAGCATTTTAAGGTAGATACTGAGCTGATAGAATTTAGTCCACCTTCTGGCGATGTTGCACAAATGAGCTCCGGCACCTCCTTTTCTACAGAACGACTGCTGCTCAGGGTCAATCCCTGGCATCTCCAGTTAAAGGACCAGGCAGCAGGTGATGTGAAAAAGACCTCTGCCTGAGACCGCTCCGCTCTCTGCTTTAATTCTAGTACCGAACAGTCGTCGTCCCAGTAATGAAGGCCTCTGGATTCCCAAAGGTCCCGCTGAAGTCTCTGAGTTACGTGTATTTTGCGCCGGATGCCGAAAACCCCAAGATCCAGCGCCCCGTGCTGCTTGAGATCACGCCGTCTCCGGAAATGACCTACAGGACTGTTCCTGGCACCAACAGTGAGATGAACGTATTAGGAATCGTGATCTTCTCAGCCACGATCGGTACGTGGCAAAGCCTTCTGTGTAGGTTTCTGTGGAATTGGGATTGGAGGTTGTGTCATTTTGCCACCCCCTCAGTCAAGGCTGTTGACCAGAGTTAACCTGTTTGCCCTTTGTCTAGCCAGCAGTGGCTAAGTGCTCTCACACAGCATCTGGTTTCCTTGAAGAGAAGCGTTCTCCCAAGGCAGCACAGATTGGCAGAACCTCTTTTGCTGGTCTGTCCCCCTTAGGGCTGCCAGCTGTGGATTGGGAAATATCTGGAGATTTTGGGGGTGGGGTCTGAGGAGGGGGGGTTTGGGAAGGGGAGGGACTTCAGTGGGGTATAACGCCGTATTCCACCTTCCACAGCAGCCTTGGGTCAGTCACAGCTCTCTCTCAGAGCCACCTTTGTAACTCGTGGCTGCCTCTCTCTGCAGGCCTCCTCCTGGGAAAGATGGGGGATCGTGGGATCCCCCTCATCAACGTGTGCCAGTGTCTGAACGAGGCGGTGATGAAGATCGTCTCCGTGGCTGTCTGGTAAGCTGAGCTCTCCCTTGCAATGATGACTGGATGCTGCCACCAGATCAGTAATGCACACTAGTTGTAGATTCCACCCCTCCCCCCCCCGTCCTTTCCTTTATCCAGCTGAAGTTTGGAACTTCTGGAGAAGGAGCCTCTCTGGGTAACTCCTCTCAGTGTACAGCAAGAGCCTTAGAACAGGGGTGGCCAAATTTGCTTAACATAAGAGCCACTTAGAATAAACATCTGATGTTTCAGAGCTGCAAAACAGGAAGGTAGGTGAGGGGAGGTGGAAAGAAAGCAACTTTAACTGGCTGGCTTGGCTTGGAAAAGTGATATAAAGAGAGAAATGTCTTCTACAAGCCAGCTGATGGGGCAGTGGGGGCTTAAAGAGCTGCACAATATGTGCGAAAGAGCCACATGTGGCTCCCAAGCCACAGTTTGGCCACTCCTGCTTTAGAAGCACTTACGGGCTTCTAGTGCTGCTAGAGAGGAAGGGTAGAGATTCCAAGATGGATGCTTAGGTCCCATTCAGCAACCAATTGGGGAAGGTTTCCCATGAACCAGTGAAGTTGCTTTTGATTGGTCTGTCCATCTCTGTACTGCCTGCTCTGACAGGCAGAGAGGGGTCTTCTCTCACCATGTTCCTTTTAACCAGAGATACAGGAACTGCACCTCTGCTCCACTTTTTTCTTCCTCGCTTTGGTGTTGTATGAGACCATGACTGGAGCTGTGTTGTCTGCTCCCCCTGGCAGAAGCCCTCTTTCTTGTTCCCAGATCCCTCCAACTAAGCCATCTAGTGCCCCAGAAGAATAAGTGAAATGAGGCCTCAGCTAGCCTGCCTCTGACAAGAACGGGGGCTAAAAGTATCAACTACTGTCAGCCTCCTGGTGGCTCTTCCATGCCCAGCATCTCATTTGATGGCTTTCCCCAGGCTCCACCTTCTCCAGATTTCACCTAAGCTCTGTCCACTGGTCACTTGTAGGCCAGAACCCGGAATCTCTTCCATCCCTTCCATCCCACACTGTCAGGATCTGTGTAGATCTCATCAACTCAGCCTTTGATTTGAATCAAATAAGGACTTTATTGAAAAGATACATGTTCACAGCAAGACCTTTCTTGTTAGAACTGACCTCATAGGGTAGGGCCAGAAACTTACTCTCTAGGTATGGCAGTTAATGACATTAGCAACTCAAGGCTCGCAAAAGCGGTGGCAAAGTATTTGAATTAATATGTGCTCAGTCCACACACACACCCTGTAGTCACTCAGAGTCTTTTCTTTGAAAATGAAACTCCATGCTGTTCTCTCCAGCAGTTCAGATAAGTTCCTGCATCTCAATGCCAAATATATATGTGAACGCATATATCCAGTATCAGTAATCAGCATTGGAAATTGGCTGACATAAAATCACCGGTGAGAACTTTTTCTTGACATACAGACCATGGGATGGAGTTCCCTCATGGTAGGCTCCCCATCTCCTGACTCCACACAACAAGGGCTGGGTCATCTCGCACTTTACAGGTACTTCCCTTTCGGCATTGTCTTTCTAATCGCTGGGAAGATCTTGGAGATGGACGACCCCATCATGATCGGGAGGAAGCTGGGCCTCTACGCCATGACGGTGGTGACGGGGCTGGCGATCCATGGCTTTGTCTTCTTGCCCATCCTGTTTGCAGTCATCACCAGGAAAAACCCCTTCCCCTTCATCCGGGGGATGCTGCAGGCCCTGCTGATTGCTCTGGCCACCTCCTCCAGGTAAGGAAGGCAAGGAGATCCGATGTGCCGCTTAACAGGGGCTAGACACTACAGGCAACACAGAAAGGTCTGCGGCGCAGCTCACATGGTGCTGAGAGCCCACACGGCATAGCGGTTAAGAATGTCAAGACCGGGTCTCAGGATAACTGGGTTTGAATTTCCACCCTGCTGTGGAAGTTCGCCGGATAACCACCATGTTCTCTCAGACTAAACCACCTCACAAGGAAGATAAAATGGAGGAGATGAGAATGATGCCATAACAGGTCCCCACAGAGGAGGAAACTAGGATATGCTGGTTGTCACACAGCAGGGGACTAGGAAGGGCCTTCTACTGGCTGCCACCATTCCAGTAGGGGTCTGTCTCAGAGGGCTCAGAGCATCCACCGCATCTCCCTTATTAACCAATACCTTTTAACCAACAACGAGACGTGAGGAACCAGCCAGTTTAACAGTAACGCCAATGGTTTATTTATAGTGCTCAAACAATAAGTGGGTAATAAAAGATTTTTAGCGCAACAGTGAATAAAGAAACAGTAAAGGTGGGTGTAAATAAATAAAGACCCTGCCAAGTCTGACTAGTTCACTGCCTCTATTGCCAAAAACCTTCTTAGGGTGAAGGATCCACCCTCCCCCCCTCCGGCTGCCTTTTCTCCTCCAGAGAACAAACCTTTCTCTGCAGCTGGGCCTTTTATTCTTTCCTCCCAGGTCCCATCCCACTTTGGGCAAGTTTTCCCCCCACAACCTCTTCACCCATTCTGAGGGACAGAAGCAATCCTGCGAGATGGAGGCCTGCCAGCAACTCCAGTGTAGGCTTCTTCCTGCCCTCTAGGCCTCAGACGATGACAGTAGTGGAAAGTACTATCAAGTCTCAGCTGATTAGTGGTGACCAAGGAGGGTTTTCAAGGCCAGAAATGTTTGAAGGTGGTTTGCCGTTGCCTGCCTCTGCATTGTGACCTGGACTTCCCTGGGGAGTCTCCCATACAGATACCAACCCGAGCTCAACCTGCTTAGCTTCCGAGATCTGTTGAGATCAGGCTAGCTTGGCCCATCCAGGTCGGGGATAGGCAAAAAACAATAAGCACTTGCTGTTGGAACTATAACATTACCTGCTGAGAACCAATTTTCCCACTGCTGAAATGTGAGACATCTTTCCCCAAATGCATCACATTGCAGAGGTCATTAGTGGCAACAGAGTGGAAGGCAAGCGGGTCTGAACCCCTGTGAGGTGCCGGAAGTTCCCCTGGGCAAGCCTTGGTGGCCCATTTCCAGGCATAACAGTGCTGAAAGAGGTCCATGGCTATCTGACCCAGTTGAGCTCATCTGAGGATCTCTGATTATTAGTCTTATTAGTTATTACTTAGTTGATGGCCAGGGTGTGTTTGGATTTTCCAAAAATTAAATATTGTGGGCCATTCCTACCGTATCTGTGTCATAGTGGCAGCTTCACTCTTCTGCCTTGGCATTGTCCAGCAGCGACACAGTGATTGCAGTTAAGGCAAGAGCACACCCCCATGGTCTGGTTTTCTCTACCCTCAGAGGTAGAGCATCTGCTTGGCATGCAGAAGGTCCCAGGTTCAATCCCTGACCTCTTCAGTTAAAAGGACCAGGCAGCAGGTGTTGTTAAGGCATGTCAGACTAACCTGATCTCTTTTTTTTTTTAAGTCATGTCAGACTAACCTGATCTCTTTTTTTTTTAGAAAGTGACTACTTTGCTGGATCAGGGGATTGCTGTAGACATAGTTGATCTTGTTTTCAGTAAGGCTTTTGATAAGGTTCCACATACTATCGTTGACAAGTTGGTAAAATGTGGTTTGGATCCTGTTACCATTAGATGGATCTGTAGCTGGTTGACGGATGGCACCCAAAGAGTGCTTGTGAATGGTTCCTCATCTTCTTGGAGAGGAGTGACAAGAGGAGTACCCCAAGGATCTGTCCTGGGACCTGTTTTGTTCAACATCTTTATAAATTATTTGGATGAAGGAATAGACAGAATGCTTATTAAATCTGCAAATGATACTAAATTGGGAGGGGTTGCAAACACAGAAGAAGACAGAAACAGGATACAGGATGACCGTGACAGGCTGGAAAACTGGGCTAAAACCAATAAAATGAATTTTAACAGGGATAAATGTAAAGTTCTGTATTGAGGTAGGAAAAACCCAATGCATGGTTCTAGGATAGGGGAGACTTGTCTTAGCAGTAGTATGTGCGAAAAGGATCTAGGGGTCTTAGTGGATCATACGTGAACATGAGTCAACAGTGTGATGCAGTGGCTAAAAAGGCAAATGCAATTTTGGGCTGTATCAACAGAAGTATAGCGTCCAGATCATGTGAAGTGATGGTATCACTTTACTCTGTTCTGGTAAGACCTCATCTGGAGTATTGTGTTCAGTTTTGGGCACCACATTTTAAGTATATAGACAAGCTGGAACGGGTCCAGAGGAGGGCGACAAAGATGATGGAGACCAAGTCCTATGAAGAAAGGTTGAAGAAGCTGGGGATGTTTAGCCTGGAGAGGAGGAGGCTGTGATAGGACCATCTTCAAGTACCTGAAGGGCTGGCATATAGAGGATGGTGTGGAATTGTTTTCTGTGACCCCAGAAGGTAGGACCAGAACCAATGGGTTGAAATTAAATCAAAAGAGTTTCGGGCTCAACATTAGGAAGAACTTCCTGACCGTTAGAGCGGTTCCTCAGTGGAAAAGGCTTCCTCAGGAGGTGGTGGTCTCTCCTTCTTTGGAGGTTTTTAAACAGAGGCTAGATGTCCATCTGACAGCAATGCAGATCCTGTGAATTTGGGGGAAGGTATTTGTGAGTTTCCTGCATTGTGCAGGGGGCTGGATTCGATGACCGTGGAGGTCCCTTCCAACTATGATTCTAAGGCCACCATCTGAGACCCCGGAGAGCCGTTGTCAGTCTAAGTAGATGAGACTGATTGTGATGGACCAAAGGTCTGATTCAGTGTAAGGCAGCTTCAGGTATGCATTAGCCACCTAACAGGAGTCGCCTTCCCCTCCCAGCTCAGCCACGCTGCCCATCACCTTGAAGTGTCTACTTGAAAACAATGGAATCGACAGGCGGGTGGCCAGGTTTGTCCTCCCGGTCGGTGCCACCATCAACATGGATGGGACGGCCCTCTACGAGGCGGTGGCCGCCATCTTCATTGCCCAGGTCAACGAATTCGACTTGGACTTGGGTCAGATCATAACCATCAGGTGAGCCCATTCTCCTTTCCCTGGGGTGTGTACACTGAAGCGGGATACTTTGAAAAGAAAGGGGGTTGCCCTTTTTTTTTTGAATGAGGGCATTGTGAAAAGGCAACTAGACATATTTGTGTCAAGTGAACCTCTCTCTGTGTGTGGCTGACTTCTGGCGACCCCTATTTCAGAGAGGTGGCTTTGATATTGCCTGCCTTTGCATCCCGGCCCTGGTATTCCTTGGAGGTCTTCCCTCCAGGTATTTGCCAGCATTGGCCCTGCTTAGCTTCTGAAATCCAATGAGATCAGGCTTGTCTAATTTTTGACTACTGTTGAAGTTGGAGGGATGCTCGGCCGTCCCTTAACTACAACGGAGAGGAACGAACATCCCCTCTGACAGGGATGGCCTTCTGCCTTCTCTTCCTGCAGCATCACAGCCACAGCAGCGAGCATCGGGGCAGCCGGCATCCCCCAGTCGGGGCTCGTCACGATGGTGATTGTGCTCACCTCCGTGGGCCTTCCCACTGAAGACATCACCCTGATCATTGCGGTCGACTGGGCTTTGTGAGTGGATCCACGCATCCCTTGTTTCTTCAGCACATCACCCTAACATCCCGTCAAGTTTGCTGATGTAGCTTTGGGAAGGGGGGCAGCAGAAGGCTGGACTTCAGGCAGGTGCTCTTCCCCACTCTGCTCTAGGTTTCTTGCTAGGAGCAGCAGTCACAGAATCAAGGAGCTGGAAGGGGCCATAACGGGCCATCTAGTCCAGCCCCCTGCTAAATTCAGGATCAGCATAGCAGGGGTGGCCAATGGTAGCTCTCCAGATGTTTTTTTGCCTACAACTCCCATCAGCCTCAGTCATTGGCCATGCTGGCTGGGGCTGATGGGAGTTGTAGGTAAAAAACATCTGGAGAGCTACCGTTGGGCACCCCTGGCATAGATCATCCCTGACAAGTGTTTGTCAAGCCGCTGCTTAAAGACTGCCAGTGAGGGGGTGCTCCCCGCCTCCTGAGGTAGCTGACTCCACTGTTGAACAGTTCTTCCTGTAAAGGGTTTTTTCCTAATATCCAGGTGGTACCTTCCCACCCTTAATTTAGACCCATTCTTGCGAGTCTTCTCCTCTGCTGCCAACAGGAACAGCTCCCTGCCCTTCTCTAACTGACAGCCCTTCAGATACTTAAGCCATCATGTCCCCCTCACAACCTCCTCTTCTCCAGACTGAACATTCTCAAGTCCCTCAGCCTCTCCTGAGAGGGTTTGGTCTCCAGGCCCCTGATCATTCTCATCGCTCTTCTCTGCACATTCAGACTATCTCCTTTTTCTCCCCATTTCTCTGCATAGTGGTGACCTGACCTGGTACCCAAAATATCAGGCGTGCTATCAGGTCAGCAGTGTCCAGGTGTTGGGTTAACTGGTATAGTTAGTCCAGTACCTACTAGTTAGCAGAGTGCTTTAAAGCTACACGCACTCAGGAGTGTCTTTGCACCAGATTACCAAGTTTACAACGTTACACGGAGCAACTGCTTCAGTTTAAAGACTAATAATAGTTGCTTTGTTTTGGAACTACAATCTAGATAGGAAAGCTTAGAGGTAGGATAGGAAACTAGTCTAACTTACTAAGGATGGATGCAGATGGTGAGAGAGCCATCCGCATCATGGTGCCACGAGACCAGCGTGTCCCCCCTCTTGGTGTGTAGAAAGAGAAGTATGTTACGGGAGAGAACAAAACGGAAGGAAGGAGAATCAATTTCCCAGAGATCTGTCGAGGGCTTTTTTTGGAGCAGGAACTCCTTTGCATATTAGGCCACACCCCCTGATGTAGCCCATCCTCCAAGAGCTTACAAAAAAGCTCTTGGAGGATGGGCTACATCAGGGGTGTGTGGCCTAATATGCAAAGGAGTTCCTGCCTCAAAAATAACCCTGGATCTATCCGTCTACTTCAAAGGGACAATGGCAGAAAAGAAAACACAGGAAAGAAGCTTAATCTGACTTTCTAGCTGTCTTAACTCTCTTGCCACATAATTGGGAGGCAGGGGATAGCATCCAATGCTTCACTTCCAACACCAGCTGCATACCCCTACTCAGGCCACACACCCCTGATGTAGCCAATCCTCCAAGAGCTTACAGGGCTCTTAGTACAGGGCCTACAGGAGGACTGGCTACATCAGGAGGTGTGGCCTAATATGCAAAGGAGTTCCTGCTACAAAAAAAGCCATGCCCCTACTCCTGATTCTTGGAGCTAGCAGGAGGTCTCTGTGTTTAACTTCTAATGCTCGGAGAGCAGCATCCAAAACTGTTTGGTCTAACCCACCCAAGTAAAACAAAGACCCTTAGAAAGAAGGAGAAAATTCCCCAAAAATGACCTCTAGTAGCAGAGGATGATGATGATATTGGATTTATATCCCGCCCTATACTCAGAGCTGTCACAATCTCCTCTGCCTTCTTCCCCCACAATAGACACCCTGTGAGGTGGGTGGGGCTGAGAGAACTCTCCCAGAAGCTGCCCTTTTAAGGACAACTCCTCCGATAGCTATGGCTGACCCAAGGCCATTCCAGCAGCTGCAAGTGGAGGAGTGGGGAATCAAACCCGGTTCTCCCAGATAAGAGTCCGCACACTTAACCACTGCACCAAACTGGCTCTCCCCGGATGATCCCCTCATTCCCGAAGTTGTATTGACTCAGGGCACCTTTGACCATTTAGAGGGGAGATGTGAAATTTCCTCTTTGGGCATTGTGGAGAAATGGGGAAGCATCACTGAACACCTATGGGGGCATCTGACTGGTCCTCTTTGTCCTCCATCTCCCAGGGATCGATTGCGCACCATGACCAACGTCCTGGGCGACGCTCTGGCAGCAGGAATCATAGCCCACATCTGCCAGGAAGATTTTGCTCCAAGGGCAGCCAATGTACGAAAAAGGAGGGGGGCGGGACTTACACGTGAACGCAGAAGCCAGGTGCGGGTGGGGCGGGCAGCAGGACTCCGTCTGTTAATCTTCCTTGCCAACTCCCCCCTCCCCCCAAACAGGACTCCAGGAGCAGCCAAGAGAAGCCGGTCCTGGCCGAGGCGATCGTGACCTGTCCCAAAGACCACGTGCTGCAGATCATCGAAGAGGTCTTACTGGAGCGGACGGGCATCAATTACAGCATCTGCCAGGTGTGAGGGCAGGGAAGGAGTCGGGATCGGCGCACGGGCGTCGCAGCTGCCGGAGCCTCTGAACATCTGACCGCGCAAGGGCCTCATCGTGCACAAAGGGCAGGGGAGAGAGATACTCATTTGGGGAGCAGTGCCAAGTGCCACAGAAGCAAGGGAGCCCGCCTCCTCCGGGGATCAAGGCAAAGCTGTCTGGCCGGTGTCTTACAACCCAGCTGTGATGGGAAACCAGCGTCTGTGGTCCAAAATGGAAGAACGTTCCAAGGGCATGTTTGATTGGTTTCTCAGCATTTCAGGAATTAGACTGTAATAAGCTCCTTATGGTAAAATAGGACCAACAACCACTGATGAGGAATATTTGGAGGTCACTTAAGTATTGGTAAAAGTCACATGGGGGTGAGAGTTGATCCCGCAGGGGCCAGCTTTGTGGCAGGACCATCTTTTTTCTGGCCGCCTTTCATTTTTTCCTTGATTTTTTTTTAAAAAACATTTTATAGCAACATTTTTGCATTCTCTGAGATTTCATAACTGTGCTCACAGTTCTGAAATCCCAGTTTCTCTTCACCGCACAAACCAAGACCTCCCCTTGGCTTTCCGGCAGCACCAGCTCACCAGGATCGTTGTTTTTGCACACACCCAGTCTGACAGCCAGGGGGCGTGCCAGTGCACTGATTCTCTAATGCAGGCTGCAAGGCTTTCCAGTGGCATGATGTGTTCAGTCAAGACCAGGAGGGAGCAGATAAGCATTCCAGAGATTCTGTGGTCCAGGGAAGCAGAAGATGTCAAATGGGGTTGGGAAGACTACAGAGATGCAAGGGAATAAAGAGGGATGTCGTAGGCATGAATGTTTCTCAATACACAAAGCTGCTTTATACCAAGCCAGAGTGTTTATACATCTAGCTCAGGGGTCCTCAAACTTTTTAAATAGGGGTCCAGTTCACTGTCCCTCAGACTGTTGGAGGGCCGGACTGCCGTTACTGTACAAGGCCGCGGGCCGTCAGTTTTCCGTCTTCTGCATCTCTCTCCCTTCCCCACACCACACACCCCGGCCTGGGAACTCACCTCACCTCGGTATCACCTCACACTCTGTCTCCGCCGCCTCAGCCCAGTGCCGGAAGTGTGTGTTGCTAACGCGAGTCTAGGTCGAACGTCACTTCCGGTCTGATTTTGCCATAACCCGGCGGGCCGCATCTGGCCCGCGGGCCGTAGTTTGAGGACCCCTGATCTAGCTCGTTGTGGTCAGTTCTGACAGGCAGTAGCTTTCTGGAGGGGTTGGCAGAGAGGGGTCTTTCCTAGCCCTTCAAACCAGGGATTGGACCCAGGCCCTTCTGCTTGCAAGTCAGGTGCTCTGCCACTGAGCTGTGGCACCTTCCCTCCACCAGCGGCCGAGTGTGTGAAGAGCGCCTGGGGCGAGGTGGGGGAAGAAGGGTCTTTGAGATGTGCAGAAAGAGGTGGGGTTGGGGGTGGGTGGGCTACCCAGCAAAGACTCACCTGGTGAGGCCGGACAAGGCCTGAGCCCAGCAGCAGGACTCCCTGGGTGCAGCACAGTGGGACCACCAGGGGGCAGGAGGGGGCAGCTGTGGTAGCCTCTGCAAGAGGGCAGCTTTGGCATTCTGTCTCAGGGAAGCTCAAACATCGTGGAGGTAGTAGGCGAGCCAGGATGGGAACGCCATGGTTCCCTGGACCACAGCCGTTCCTAGGCAGGGCATGCCTGTGTAGAGTAGGGAACAGAAGAGGAGGGCGGAGCTTTACTCAAGGGCCAGAGGCTATCAAAGGAGAAGAAATAGGGTTACCAGCTCAGGGTCGGGAAATACCTGGAGATTTTGGAGGTGGAGCCTGAGGAGGGTGGAGTTTGGGGGGGGCCTTCAATGGGGTATAATGCCATAGAGTCCACATCCCATTTTCTCCAAGTTGTCAAGCATGCGGGTTCAATGACGAGTCGAAGTTGATACAAAGACTACGTTTATTGATAGACCGATACTTTGGTGTAACAGGTTCTTGCGAGTAATGCTGCCAATACATTGATACAGTACTTTTAAGGCTTACTTCAAAGGGATTCCAAGGGATGGGGTTGCAGGGTGGCATTCACACATAAACTATCATAAATGTCTACATTCCCATAGTGTTATCAGGACTGTGTCCTTGCTTTCCCCAGATGGCTTGTACCCCCTTACAGGAATGTATGGGAAGGTGCTGATTACTTGGTTTCAGTTCTCACTACTTCTAATTATAAGCCATAAAGCAAGACGAGGGTGTGGGGGGGGGGGGGGGAAGGGAAAGAATAACAAACTTAACAAAGTTGGATCCTCCATGATACTTCACAGTCCAGTTTAGGCAGGACCCTAAAACAATCAATTATCAATGGAATTTCACCATGCTTGACACAAGTGAACAGATCTCTTTTGCCTGGAGATCCGTAGTAATCCCAGGAGATCCCCAGCCACCCCCTGGAGCTTGGAGAAATGAGAGAAGTCACTCTAGTGATTCTTAGAAAAACACAATAGGGACACAATTACTAATATATTGTAACAATAGGCAAATACTAAGGAAAAACAAGTCCTCAGTAAAAGTCCATGTAAATTGGTTCCTGAAGAACTTGACGAGGACTTCTTGATGTGATAAATTCCTTCAGCATAAACAGCAGACATTCCTTGGAATTTCCTGAATGGGTCGTCAACTTCTGCTGTACCTGTTTCAATCTTTATCAGTAGGGGATATTCCACTGTGTTTACAGATAGCCAATAGCATCAACTCTAAGTAAGCGAAACTCATAGGGACACGAAGTCTCCAAACACTGTCAATAATGGCTCACGCTCCAAGATGGCTCAGTATATTAGTAATTGTGTCCCTATAACCTTAGAGTTGTGTTATTCTGAGAACTGCCTGGAGCTTGGCAACCCTAGGAGGAAAGGCAAGTGGGAGGGAGGGGAGCTGGCTGGAGGGAGAAGGCGCAGGAACAGAAAGGAAAGCTGAGTCACGAAGATAGAGATTGTCGTCTTGGGGAAGTGCTTAGGCAAACAGGCTGCAGTGTCGTGGCTCTCCTCCTCCTTTGTAACATATTGCAACCCTGAGGTCAGTGAAGGCAGCCGGGCCTTCAGGTCCCTGGAGCAGTCAGCTGGGAATAAATAACACACCTGTGCAAGTTAGCAGGGACTAGTCTGGTGCCTTCAAGGCCCCTGGAGCCCAGGTATGATGTCCCCTTTACAAGACTCTGCATGGAATAGAAAAGGTAGAGAAAGAAGTACTTTTCTCCCTTTCTCACAATACGAGAACTTGCGGACATTCAATGAAATTGCTAAGCAGTCGTGTTAGAACGGATAAAAGGAAATGCTTCTTCATCCAAAGGGTGATCAACACGTGGAATTCACTGCTGCGGGAGGTGGTGGCTGCAGCACGGCTTCAAGAGGGGATTGGATAAGCATATGGAGCAGAGGTCCATCAGTGGCTATTAGCCACAGTGTATTGTTGGAACTCTCTGTCTGGGGCAAGTGATGCTCTGTATTTTTGGTGCTTCGGGGGAGCGGGGCACAGTGGGAGGGCTTCTAGTGTCCTGGCCCCACTGATGGACCTCCTGATGGCACTTGGGGTTTTTGGCCACTGTGTGACACAGAGTGTTGGACAGGATGGGCCATTGGCCTGATCCAACATGGCTTCTCTTATGCTCTTGCCCCCAGAGGGCATCACGTGGGGGCAGGGGGGCAGAAGAACACTTTGGAAACCTTGCTCAGACATTTCTGGAGCACTGGAGCTTGAGGCAGGCTGTTCCGTGGGGGAGCCATTGTGCCCACAGGAGTCAGAAGCAGGAGCTTTTCCCCTGCTGCTATTATTTACACACGTCCTTTCTGGCTGCGTTGGACAGGCAATGTGGAGCAGCTGCAAAAAGGTCCTCAAGAACCAGACTGGCTTTTCAGGCAACTGTTTTGGACCACGGAGTAAATAGGAGGGCCTGGGAACTCCCAGCGACTCCTTATGCAAAAGGAGCAGGCGAGAGCTGTTGGCGAAAGGAAGGTGCCGCGGAATCAAAGGCCTCTGATTTTTCTTCTTCGTCCCAGCTTTTGATCTGATGGCTGCACATAAAGAAAAAAGTAGTGGAGCAAAACAGTGATGGTCTGATGGGTGTTTTTAAGAACAATAAATAAAAGACTGGATGTTTTCAAAATGTGATGGAAGAACCCGTTTTCTTTTCCAGAAATAACATCCCATCCCTTTGAACTGAACTGCCACTTTACTGTAGGGCTGCTCTGGGAGTAGGGTTGCCAACTCCAGCTTGGGAAATTCCTGGAGATTCTGGGGGTGGAGTCAGGGGAGCAGGATCTGGGGGAAAGACTCCAATAGGGCATAAAGCCTTAGACAACAGCCATCTTCTCCAGGGGAATTGATCTCTGTTGCTTGGAGATCAGCTGTAATCTCAGGAGATCTCCAGCCACCACTTCTTCACCCAAAGGGTGATTAACACGTGGAATTCACTGCCACAGGAGGTGGTGGCGGCTGCAAGCATGGAAAGCTTCAAGAGGGGAATGGATAAGCATCTGGAGCAGAGGTCCATCAGTGTGTTAGCCACAGCATATTGTTGGGACTCTCTGTCTGGGGCAGTGATGCTCTGTATTCTTGGTGCTTGGGGGGACACAGTGGGAGGGCTTCTAGTGTCCTGGCCCCACTGATGGACCTCCTGATTGCACCTGGTTGTTTTGGCCACTGTGTGACACAGAGTGTTGGACTGGATGAGCCATTGGCCTGATCCAACATGGCTTCTCTTATGTTCTTATTGAAGGGTTCAGGACAATCAAAAGAACTGCTTTCATGCACTGTCACTGATCTGTGAAGCCCCCTGCCACAATGTAGAGATGGCCATGAAGTCAAGATGGCTTTAAAAGGGGGCGGGAGAAATACAGGGAGCAGGAGTTGTCTTCACAGCAGCTCCTCGCTCCAGTGACTAAATGGAGCCTTCGCGTTGAGAGGGAATCTACCTCTGAAAGCTAGTTGTCGGTCAGCAACAACAGGAGGGGAGGCTGGTAATGTTTGTGCCCCTGCTTGTAAGCCTTCTGGCTGGCCATGACAGACAATGCTGGACTATATCGGGCTCACTGTGCAGGGTTGCCAACCTCCAGGTGGATCCTGGTGACCTCTTGGAATGACAGTTGATCTCCAGACTGCAGATATCAGATCCCCTGGAGAAAACAGCTGGTTTGGAGGGTGGCCTCTATAACAGTGTCCCCTCCCCCCTGGATTTCCTCCGCTCCCAGGCTCCACCACTCAAACCTCCTGGAATCTCCCAGCTCAGTTGAGATCAGTGTTTCCTGTAAGCTGTGGAGTCTTGTGAGCAAAAATTTTACTTTGTGAGCTACTGGAATACAGTTGTGAGCTACTGCATAAATTGCTCTGGGATCATTTTCCCCTGAGCTGAGACAAAAATGTGTGAGCCAGAGGCTAAAAAACTGTGAGCTAGCTCACACTAACAGCTTAGAGGGAACACTGGTTGACATCCCGGCCACCACAGTTTGATTCTGTAGGACTGCTCTAAACTGTTATGCGAATATAATGAAGAAGAAGAAGACATTGGATTTATATTCCGCCCTCCACTCAAGAGTCTCAGAGCGGATCACAATCTCCTTTATCTCCCTCCCCCACAACAGACACCCTGTGGGGACTCTCACAGCAGCTGCCCTTTCAAGGACAACCTCTGCCAGAGCTACGGCTGACCCAAGGCCATGCCAGCAGGTGCAAGTGGAGGAGTGGGGAATCAAACCTGGCTCTCCCAGAAAAGAGTCCGCACACATAACCACTACACCAAACTGGCTCTCTTAAGTTAAACCTTAAGTTAAATCAATTCTGGTCCATGTGAACAATTTTTTGTTGTTGCTAAATTGGTTAAATGATTGGAAGTTAGGCTTCTTTTAAGATTACAGAGCCATCAGTTTAGTTTGTCGGTATAGCCAAAGCAGCAATTTTATACAAATATGGTTGGCAACCTGGAAATAATGTCTGAAATGGACTCATTTGCTGGAGACATAGGAATCTTTGGCAGTTTGCCCTCTGGTGGATGCTTTTAAAAATGGAAATCACAAAAAGATCCAGGTGAGCAAGCTGTGTTGATCGTAAGCTGCAGAGCAAAATTTGAGTCCAGTGGTATCTTTAAGACCAACAAAGTTTTATTCTGAGTCCAGTGGTATCTTTAAGACCAACAAAGTTTTATTCTGAGTATAAGCTTTTGTGTGGATGCACACTTCTTCAGGGAAGCAATATGATGGCATTTGACACGCATGCACGATCTCTTCAGAGCAAGTGTTTGTCTACCTGTAAGTTCCTTCTTGATCTTGACAAGCTCTACTCTCATCCCTCCAACTGCCAATTCCAAAATAAAAGTGCTATCTTCTGTATGGTTTCAGTCATCAAATGAGGCAAAGAAACCATGCCATAATGTCCGGTATTTCAGCATATTTCCACATAGTGCTGGCGTACATCGAAAAGCAGATTATAGTTAGACATTCCCAAGGTGGCGCTTGAAACAGAAGTGATCAACCATTACTTATAAGTAGAGGGTGAGGAGGGTGTTGCCAAAAATGGCCAGAGCCTGAGATGGTGAAGTTGGCATAATGTGTTGTATGTTGTATGTAGCTACATACCACCCAGACAACCCAATCCATGGACCAAACAAAATCAACTACACCATCTCAGGCTCATTCACTTACTCATCTTCTAACATTGTAAAGGTAAAGCTAGTCCCCTGTGCAAGCACTAGTCACTTCTGATGTTTTCACAGCATCATGATGTTTTCACAGAAGACTTTTTACGGGGTGGTTCCCCAGTCATCTACACTTTCCCCCCCTCCGTCAAGTTGGGTACTCATTTTACCAACCTCGGAAGGATGGAAGGCGGAGTCAACCTTGAGGCAGCTACCTGAACCCAGCTTCTGCTGGGATCAAAATCAGATCATGAGCAGAGAGCTCGGACTGCAGTACCGCAGCTTTACCACCCTGCGCCATTGGGTCCTAACATTGTATGTGCCATTAAATGCCAACAATACCCTTCAGTTCTCTACATAGGGCAAACAGATCCAACTCTGTGCCTAAGGATAAAATGACACAAATCTGACATCAAGAACCACAAAACTTGGAAACCTGTAGGAGAACACTTCAACCTTCCAGGACATTCAACAGGGGGGACCTCAAAGTAGATGTTTGATTGCAAAGGAACGTAAAAAACGGACCAGAATGGGAGATTGCTGCGATACCAATTATTACAACACTCAGGACAATGGGACCTGCAGGGCTTAATAAAGATATCAGTATCTTCTCTCACAATGTCGTTCAGTTCTTGCATATGTTGTAAACTCCTTTATTAAGCTGTATGCTAATTTGCCGCTATTCACAAGTCTTGCCAATCACCTTCATCCGGTCTTAGCTATATTTATTGCTCAGTTACTTAGTATCTTCTTGACTCTAATTGACCTTTCCTGGCAACACATCCTCACCCTCTACCTATATGTAATGGTTGGTGACTTCTCTTTCCATTTACCCGAAGAAGTGTTCATGTGCACAAAAGCTTATACCCCAAATAAAACTCTGTTGGTTTTACAGGTGCCACTGGATTCAAAGATGCTGCAGACTTTTCAAGAGCGCCACCTTGGGAATGACTGAATATAGTCCACTTTTCAATTTACACCAGTACTATGTGAAAATATGCCAAAATACCATTCTGACATGGTTTTTTCCGCCTCATTTGATGACTGAAACCATACGGAAGAAAGATGGCACATATTTTAGAATGGGCAGTTTGGAGGGATGAGAGTAAAGTTTGTGAAGAAGATAAAGAGGGGCCCTGACCTGGATAAGCTTGATGTCATCAGATCTTGGAAGCTAAGCAGTATTTTTGGTTGAATAAAGCCTGCCCCTGCCTCCCGACTGCTGGTATTCCAAGGGGATCTCCTATCCAAGTACTTGCCAGAGTTGACCCTACTTAGCTTCCAAGATCTCACAAGATCCAGCTTGCCTGGGCTATGCAGGGTTAGGGCAAAACTGGGATCCCCCCCATGTGCATTCTCTGTCACTTTACCAACTGAACTTCATCTGTCACTTTGTTGCCCACTCTTCCAAGTTTGTGGAGGTCCTCTTGGAGCTTGTTGCATCAGCGCCTTGAAAACATTTTCTGTCGGTTTCTGAGGTTTGGCTAAGAAAGGCTGGACTCTTGGCTTCCATAAAAACATAAGGAAAGCTATGTTGGATCAGGACAATGGTGCATCCAGTCCAACATTCTGTGTCACAAAGTGGCCCAAAAACCCAGGTGCCATCAGGATGTCCATCAGTGGGGCCAGGACACTAGCCCTAGTCTCTCTCTCCCACCTCCCCCGCCGATACCCCGGGGAGGGGGGTCCCCTTCCTTCTTCCTCCCGGACGGGTCTCAACCAGAGTACATCAGCCTCGCGTGCTCAGTAGTGCCCTCTAGGGACCAAAAGCGCGCGCGCGCGCGAGAGAGAGCGAGACCGGCCGCCACTCCGGAAAGAAAGCGCGTGCGCACCCATGTCCGTTGGCCCAATAGGTCCGGCCGGGAGCCGCGGCTGCTCCAGCCTCTGGGGTGCCGGCGGCGATTGGTTCCCCCCTCTGCCTGCCGCCGCTGGTGGCGGCTTCGGGACCAGAGTGGCATCGATTGGTGCCCTCCGCGCCCCTGAGTCCGGCGGCGCTCGCCTTCAACTCCGCCCTTCTGGAGGCGGCAGGGACTCGTAAAAGGCCGGGCTGTGCCTGCGGCGGCGGAGGAGTTGCAGCAGCAGCAGAGGCTCCCACCGTCCGGAACGGCGAGGTGAGCTAGCAGGCTGAGGGTCAAAGCAGTCAGCTGGTAGCAGCGAGGAGAAAGAAAGAAAGTGGCTGGAGTTGGGACCCCTCCCTATCTCGGTTGCTTCCAGCCCCCTCCCCCCCCCCTTCCCAAGCAAGACAGGATTTCAGCAAGAAATTTAAGTTCCTTTCACCCCCAGGGTAGGGGGAGTGCTCTGCCCCTCAGTTCTCAGGCTATGTTGAGACAGCCAATGCTCCCTGACCTGGCTTTCTGGGGTCTCCTCTGGGCCAAGGACTTCCTTTCCTTCCAGCACTCCTTCCAGCTTTATTGCCTGACTTCCATCCTGGACTGGTTCAAGCAACCTGTTTGTTCTGGAGCCTGAGGAAGTGCCGTCCTTGGCCCAAAGTTGTTGGGTTTGGATGAACATCCCCGTCCATAAATTTCAGCGGGGCAAAGGGAAGCCGGGGGTGGTGGATGCTGGCGTGTCTTGTTGTTTCAACGGAAAAATTATTAAGAAACACCGGATAAACTGGTATGACGGGACCATATGCGCTTTCCTGGGGAGCTTTCCCAAGAGCCGGAGTTTCTGACTCCTGAGTTTCAGAGCAACACACACTTATTGACACTTCGGCACTGTGAAATTTCTGTGCAACATGCCTTTTTGGAAAGAGTCGCCCAGGAGAGGTGATTATTTTGGTTCTTGTTAGATGTTTGGATTGATCAAAAAAAGGGGTGGGGGTGGGAATCCTTGTTAAATGCTGTCCTTAAATTTGTTACAGACTCTGACTGCAGCTTCTTTTTTTTCCAACAGAGTATGATAGGCCGGAATGAATCCTGCAGCTCAGATCACATACAGATGTCTTACTTCACTTGCCTGGTGTATGTATTGGAAGAATGGACTGGTGTGCAGTACTTGGAAGATTATCTGAATTATATTGCATATCTTTTGTGGCTGTTTGCACCTCTTGTTGTGTCTTTTATACTTCCTGGACTTATCCTACTCCTCCTCTACATTAATATTATTATCCTTCATATTTATAAGAGACGGACTGACTTAAAAGAGGCTTATTCCAATGATTTCTGGGATGGTGCAAGGCAAGTGTTGGCAACTCTATGGTATGGGCATGCCAGGATATGGAATGGTAAGTCCCCTCTACAGCTCTTCTTTTTTATACATGTGGGTTATCTAGCTTTTCTGATTAAAATGAGTTCAGGTTTATAAACCTTTTGCATGACATATGTACACTTATTTCCAGAATTCCACCCTCTCTGTTTTCTCCAATTGTACTGTCTTTTGATATTTTGTGGGGCACGGAGGGTGAGTCTTTTGTTTCCATTTTTAACATTGTATATACATTGTAAAACTCACAACAAACAAAACTCACATAGGAATATAGAAAGATTTTTGGGGGGGAGATGCTACAAGTCTGCTGTACATACATTGAATGTTGTCTGTCTGTGCTGCCCTTTGTCATTGTTGTTGTGTTCACTTCTGCAAGATCCTTTCATTACCAAATGTGAAGCTCGTTTTGAGATAGGCAATTCAGCAAATGAAAAGGGCCTGTTGATACAATCTTTACCAGAGTCACGCCCTTCTAAGCCTTGCTGGCTCCAATGGACTTAGAAAGGAATAGCTCTACTTAGAATTTGCATTCTGCCCTCAAATTGCGTTTGTGTTGTATGTTGCATGTATTGCATTTATCTCAAATTCTGCCGTTTGAGGGTAGTTCCTGTCAATTAGCTTGCAAGCTACCCCACCTCCCTCGCTTTGATGCTTTCCAAAGGTTCTGAAATACCGAAGCATCGTTTGGAAAAATGAGTCCCAATAGTCATTCTCTGTCATTCCTTTTAGCATTGCTCTTTTCCAGTCTGGAATGTGGCTTATCTCCCTGGGTACTGTGTGTGTGGTTGATACAACCAGACTCCATGAGGGCCTGTGTTAAAGGAGACCTTTCCAAGTTGTTTGTTCCATAGTAGCCACCCCATGTGTTGCCCTAACTTTTTGGGTGTGTGATGTCCTGTGGAATTCAGAAGAATGACAGAAAAGACGGCAGGGGAGTGGGGCAGCATTTCCACAAGTTTTCACTCTGGTTTTGCTTCATCTACTACCAAGTTATGTGTAGATTGGGAATGGGCAAACAAAGTGCTTTGGTATTTTTTCCTACAGGAAACTATATTCCTATTTTTGATCCCTTAGATGAGAGAGGTTCTCTTTTAAGAGGGTTGCTTTTGAATTTTCTCAGTCCTTCTGAGATTGGCAAGGCATTTGACTCTTTAGAGATTGTACTGTCTTCTTCAGAGAGCTTCTTACTAGAGGAGGTGCACGCAATGCACAGTGTTGGGTATGCATCAGCGGTTTCCTTCCTTATTCCCAGCTGCCAGCAACCCAGGTGTTCCTATGAAGTTTCCAGGAAAACAGTAGCCTCACATAATCAACTCTGTCTGCTTCCCTTCTACTTCAGACTGTCCCTTTTCCAGTCTGGTAGGTCACACGTCTCTTTCTTTACTTTCTTGTAATGTACAGATGTTAAGGGCTAACTTGCACCGTACAAAGTTCTCGTGAGCCCGTCAGTGCCTGCTGTCGGTCCTGTCAACAGAGCAGCTCTGGGAGTTCTCTGTTTGGAACTTTATCCTCTGGCACATAGAGAGGGAGATTTTGACTGAGAACACAGCATGTGAAGAGAAGGGGCTTAAATAAGAAACTGCCCCAAGTAGCTACTCTTTGCCCCATTAGGAAATCTTATGGGCAGGCATTCATACGTGTAAGTTTCCCTAAAGAGGCAAGGCATGACTTCCTGGGACAAGAAAACAAAGTGGGAGGGAAAACTGAACCCTCCAAGTGCCGCTTTCCTGACCAAAATTGGGCTTGCGTGTGTCTTGAGGTTATATTCCAAACACAGAGCCACAGGCTCCAAGAGGTTCACAAAGACTTTGTAACATGTGAATGGACCCTGGTGACTTTGAATCCAAGAAGGCTTTGAACTTGTCTGTGTGATTGTTTCTGCTTATTGTGGTTATTGTGGTAGATATTATGGTTGTGGTTCAGAGATCATAGAATCATAGAGTTGGAAGGGACCTCCACGGTCATCAAGTCCAACCCCCTGCACAATGCAGGAAATTCACAAACACCTCCCCCTAAATTCACAGGATCTTCATTGCTGTCATAAGGCCATCTAGCCTCTGTTTAAAAACCTCCAAGGAAGGAGAGCCCACCACCTTCCGAGAAAGCCTGTTCCACTGAGGAGTCGCTCTAATGGTCAGGAAGTTCTTCCTAATGTTGAGCTGGAAACTCTTTTGATTTAATTTCAACCCATTGGTTCTGGTCCTACCTTCTGGGGCCACAGAAAACAATTCCACACCCTCCTCTATATGACAGCCCTTCAGGTACTTGAAGATGGTGATCATATCACCTCTCAGCCGCCTCCTCTCCAGGCTAAACATCCCCAGCTCCCTCAACCTTTCCTCATAGGACTTGCTCTCCAGACCCTTCACCATCTTTGTCGCCCTCCTCTGGACCCGTTCCAGCTTGTCTGTATTCTTCTTAAAATGTGGTGCCCAAAACTGAACACAGTATTCCAGATGAGGTCTTACCAGAGCAGAGTAAAGCGATACCATCACATCACGTGATCTGGACACTATACTTCTGTTGATACAGCCCAAAATTGAATTTGCCTTTGTAGCCACCGCATCACACTTTTGACTCATGTCCAGCGTATGATCCACTAAGACCCCTAAATCCTTTTTGCACATACTACTGCTAAAACAAGTCTCCTCCATTCTATAACCATGCATTGGATTTTTCCTACCTAAATGTAGAACTTTACATTTATCTCTGTTAAAATTCATTTTATTAGTTTTAGCCCAGTTTTCCAGCCTGTCACGGTCATCCTGTATCCTGTTTGTCTTCTTCTGTGTTTGCAACCCCTTCCAGTTTAGTACCATCTGCAAATTTAATAAGCATTCCCTCTATTCCTTTGTCCAAATCGTTGATAAAGATGTTGAACAAAACAGGTCCCAGGACAGATCCCTGAGGCACTCCACTTGTCACTCCTCTCCAAGAGGATGAGGAACCATTCATAAGCACTCTTTGGGTACGATCTGTCAACCAGTTACAGATCCACCTAATGGTAACAGGATCCAAACCACATTTTACCAACTTGTCAACAAGGATAGTATGTGGAACCTTATCAAAAGCCTTAATGAAATCAAGATAAACGATGTCTACAGCATTCCCCCGATCCAGCAAGGTAGTCACTTTCTCAAAAAAAGAGATGGTTAGTCTGACATGACTTGTTCTTGAGAAACCCATGCTGGCTCTTAGTAATCACATCCATTCTTTCTAAATGTTCCAGGACCGACTGTTTGATGATTTGTTCTAAAACTTTTCCAGGTATAGACGTCAAGCTGACAGGTCAGTAGTTACCTGGATCATCTTTTTCCCCCCTTCTTGAAGATGCGGACAGCATTCGCCCTCCTCCAATCTTCCTGTTCTCCAAGAATTCTCAAAAATAATAGTCAGAGGCTCAGAAATTACATCCACAAGCTCTTTTAGAACCCTTGGATGCAATTCATCTGGCCCTGAGGACTACGCTGATCCTAGGTTGGAACTTCATGTCCTCCTTATATGTTTTGTTTTTGCCATGTTGAGCAAAAACAAAACATATAAGAAGACTGAGGAAAAGGAGGAATTGAGCAGTTCTGCCCTCTCTTCATTACCTGCTACAATTTCACTTTCTTGCCCTCGCAATGGGCCTACCATATCCTTGCTCTTTTTCTTACTCTGAACATAAGAAAAGAACCCTTTTTTGTTGTTTTTAGCATCTTTGACCAGCCTAAGCTCATACTGAGCTTTAGCTTTCCTAAAGTCTGACTATGTATAGCTTTTCCCTTCCCTAAGACTGTAAATTCCAAAATCACACGGTCACTACTGCCCAGGGTGCCCACTATTTCCACGTCAGTCAATTCTTCCTTGTTGGTGAGAATCAAATCCAAGATAGCAGATCCCCTTGTTTCCTTCTTCACTTTCTGAAAAAGGAAGTTGTCAGCAAGACAAGTCAGGAATCTATTTGACTTTTCATTTTTAGCAGAGTTGGACTTCCAACAGATGTCTGGGTAATTGAAATCTCCCATGATCACTGTATCCCTTCTCTTAGAGAACTTTGCAATCTGCTGTAGAAGTATGTCATCCAAGTCCTCTGACTGACTTGGTGGTCTATAGCAGACCCCCACAATAATATCACTGTTATTTCTTACTCCTTTTATTTTTACCCAGAGACTCTCAACTGAGCTGCCATTCTCAGATTCACATATTTCCTCACAAGTATATACCTCCTTCACATATACTGCTATGCCTCCACCCTTTCTCATTTGCCTGTCCCTTTTAAATAAGTTGTACCCCTGAATCCTAATATTCCAGTTGTGAGTGTCATCCCACCACATTTCAGTAAGGCCTATTATGTCATAGTCCCCTTCCTTTATTAGGATTCCCAGTTCCTTCTGTTTGTTTCCCATACTCTGTGCATTAGTGTAGAGACATCGGAATCCACATTTTATGCATCCCAAGGGTTTGGTTTCCGTACAAGCCTGCAAGTTAACATTACGTAGTGTATGTGCCACTCTCTGCAATCTTTAATGTTCATATCCCCAGTTTCTGGCATCATACGAGGCTTTGAATTATTGTCTCGCTCCCCCATACAATTTCGTTTAAAGCCCTCCTTATTAGGTTAGCAAGGCTGTTACCAAACACCTTTTTCCCTACCACCCTAAGGTGCAAACCATCTCCCGATAGAAGACCATCTTGAAAGCGTAAGCCATGGTCCAGATGCAATTCATGTTGAAGTTGCAACACATGTTCTATTTGAATGTCCATGGCAGAGGTAGCCAAACTGTGGCTCGGGAGCCACATGTGGCTCTTTCACACATATTTTGTGGCTCTCAAAGCCCTGATTGCCCCATTGGCGGACTTGGAAAAGGCATTTCTATCTTTAAATTGCTTTTCCAAACCAAGCCAGCCAGCAACTAGGAGATTGCATTTAAAGTTGCTTTCATTCCACCTCTCCCTCCCCCATCTATTTTCCTTCCTCCCTCCCTCTGACATTCATGTCTTGAGGCTCTCAAACACCTCACATTTATTCTGTGTGGCTCTTACGTTAAGCAAGTTTGCTCCCCCCCCCCCCCGGTTCCATGGTATAAGGAGATGGATCAAGCCACTTGGATGCTGCAAAACGAGCTTCCCCTAGATCAGGGGTGTCAAACTAATTTGTTATGAAGGCCGGATCTGACCTGAATGAGACGTGGTTGAGCCAGACCATGTATGTTCCTATTTAAGATTAGGTAGCAGAGATATAAACTTTTTAAAGGACACAGACAAACACAACTAAAGTTTTTTTTAAATCTTAAAATAAAACATACTTAAAAGTTAACACTCATTGGTCTTAAAGGTACTTTCTTTGTATTTCTCCTGTGGGATCCAGGGAACTGGGCAATGGAAGCTCTGGCTCTTTCCCTTCCTCCCCAGGGGACCAGGAGGGGGAGGAGCCTTAACCAATGGAGAAAACAGAGGTTTTGTTCTGTAGCTCCTGTGTGATTGAGCAATCCTGGCAAAGCAAGCTGTGATGAAGAAGGAAGCAAGAGAGAGGGGGAAGGAAGCAGGTGACAGCCAGTTGTTCAGGGGCCTCAGGGGTTAGATAAAAATATGGAGCAGAGGTTCTTCAGTGGCTATTAGCCACAGTGTGTGTGTGTGTGTATATATATATATAAATTATTAGCCACTGTGTGATACAGAGTGTTGGACTGAATGGGCCGTTGGCCTGATCCAACATGGCTTCTCTTATGTTCTTACGTTCATTCATACATGATAGACTGCCTTTCTTCTCCATATCCCAGTCATGTTTGTAGGAGGGGTGGGGAAATGTAGCAGGACAGTCATCTCTTGCGTGAGTAATCTTCGTGAGGAATAAAGGCAATTTTACTTCTGAGATTATATGTTACAGGGAGGAATTTACAAATGAAATCAAATGTGTCCGGGTCACATTTGCTCATGTTAACATAGAATCCAACAGTTACACTGCTCTGCAGACTTCCTTGGGAATGTTTATTTGTTAGATTTCTTTTCATTTTTACGCCCTTCAGTGCTCCAAGGAGCTTAGGCCAGTGTACATGGCCTGCTCTCCATCTTATCTTTACAACAATCCTGCGAGGTAGGTCAGGTTGAATGAGAGAGTGCCTGTGTTGTTGAAGCCTAAGGCAAGAAAGAGAATCCCTCCTAAGATGGGAAGGTTAGGCTCTTCTGCTTCTACATGGCAAGGATGCTCCATGTTGCTTTCCTTCCAGAGTCATGCCTTTTTCTGCCCACCTTCTGCACGGGAGTTTTCTGGGCTCTTTCCTCTGTCAGCTTCTTGTAGCTCCCACTGTCTCTGCCTTTTCCACCCCTCCCGCACCACTTGAGAGCTTTTGGAGGCCTTTAAAAGATGGCAACTGGTATAGCGCTATAGCAGCCACTTGTTTGTTTTAAAAGCCATCTGTGGGCTGCCCTGACCTGGATAGGCCAGGCAAGCCTGATCTCATCCGATTTTGGAAGCTAAGCAGGGTCAACTCTGGTAAATGCTTGGATGGGAAACCTTCTTGGAATACCAGCAGTCAGGAGGGCAGGGGCAGGCTTTATTCAGCCACCTCTCTGAACATCCTCCAGGCCCCCAGTTGGCGTCAGTCACCAGAAGGTAACATGACTTCCAGCTGCACATATAAATACCCCCCCCCCCCAAACCCTCTGTGGAAAATAGGGGAAAATAGCTTTGAGGAGTCAGCAGCAGGGGAATGGTGTTGATAGGAGCAATGCCTTTGCAGGGCAGGAAAATGCCCATCATCCCGCCCGCTGGGTCTAACATGTTTGCACTGCGCTCTTTCCTTAATAATCGGAGTGAGGCAGGTTCGAGAAGGGCCATGCTCAGGAAGCGAAAAATCTCCAAAAAGGTCAATTAGAGCACAGTGTCAGGTAGAGTCTGCCTCCCCACACCTGAAGTGCTCCATTTCCTAAGCAAAGGAGGAGAAAAACCTTAATTGTGAACGCCTCATAAGAGCACAGTAAGGGATAAAAGGAGCACTAGCACAAAAGTAGACTTGAAATTCAACGTCAAAAAAGCTAAGATCATGGCATCCCGGCCCCATCATACCTTGGCAAATAGAAGGAGAAGACATGGAAGTAGGGACAGACTTCACATTTCTGGGTTCCGGGATCACTGCAGATGGTGACTGTAGCCATGAAATTAAAAGACGTTTTCTCCTTGGGAGGACAGCTATGGTGAACCTGGGCAGTGTAATAAAAAGCAGAGACATCACCCTGCCAACAAAAGTCCGTATAGTCAAAGCGATGGTTGTGAGAGCTGTACCATAAGGAAAGCCGAGCACAGAAGAACAGATGCTTTTGCGCTGTGGTGCTGGAGAAGAAACTTGAAAGTCCCTTGGACTGCAAGAAGATCCAGTCAGTCAGTCCTAAGGGAAGTCAACCCAGACTGTTCCCTGGAAAGTCAGATGCTGAAGCTGAAGCCCAAATACTTTGGCCACCAAATGAGAAGGGAGCACTCCCTTGAGAAGATCCTGATGCTGGGAAAGACAGAAGGCAAAAGAAAAAGGAGACAGCAAAAGATGAGATGGCTGGACAGTGTTACTGATGTAACAAACATGAATTTGAGCAGACTTCGGAGGATGGTGGAAGACAGGAGGGCCTGGCGTGACTTTGTCCATGGGGTCGCAAAGAGTCGGACTCGACTGTGCGACTGAACAACAACAACATATTGTTTATGTGGAGAACAGGTGAATGTGTCCTATAAGATGGGAGACATTTGTGACGTTCCTGCATTGTGAAGGGGGTTGGACTAGATGACCCTGGAGGTACCTTCCAACTCTATGATCCTAAGATATGTCAAGCAAATGGATATTGGATGTTTCAGAGACTCAAAGAAAAAAACAGTGCTATGGAATTCAATGCAAATTGTTCCCTCTGCTTAAACAGAAACAGGCCTTATGTTGTAGTGGGGAGCGGGGAACTGGCAAATGCTTTCCCAGTGTTGCTTCCAGTCTAACTTGTGCATGATGTAAAAGGATTAGAAATAGAATCCTCCTTCTTTACTGAAAGAGCAGTAAAGAAGAAACAAGATTTTGGCAAGGGCATTATTGTTGTTGGCAAAATCTGGCCTCACTCGGCTGTCCTTTGACTCCCTGAGGGTTATCTTCACTAAGGTGGATTCATGTAAGTTGCAAAAACTGAAACCTGCCAATATACTTTAGAAAAGTATATTGATCAGTAATAAGCTTCAGTCTCCAAAAGGAAACTTGGATGTGAAATACATTTTTATCTGGTCGCTTGTGGTGAGTAACCAGGCAATCAGTTGCAGATATGTGTTTCTTTTTTTGGTAAGCCAAACAGTCGTGTTGATATGAGATTGATAACTAAGAGAGGGGCGTATGGGCAGGTGGGATCCCTTTGCGGACTTCAACATGCAGCTGAAATATGGACAGTTTCCCACAAAAATATGTGCTTCCATGACAGATGCCACAGCTTATTGTTGGAACTCTCTGTCTGGGGCAGCGGTGCTCTGTATTCTTGGTGCTTGGGGGGCACAGTGGGAGGGCTTCTAGTGTCCTGGCTCCACTGGTGGACCTCCTGATGGCACCTGGGGTTTTGGCCACTGTGTGACACGTAGTGTTGGACTGGATGGGCCATTGACCTGATCCAATATGACTTCTCTTATGTTCTTATGCAAGGATTTTTTTAAAAAAAACCTGGGCAAGTAAATCCTCCAGGGCCAGGTGGCTCTCTGCAAGGGCAAGCGGAATGTGGATTACTATCTGCCAATTCATCCAGTCAGTATCTTTCTCTCTGCTCAAAAGCTCTATTTGTGTATTAATGTTCTTGTTTCTTCATCACGTGTAAAGTAGAATGTCTCAGGCAGTTTCTCCGGCTTACCTAAGTGTGGGGGGAGGTGGACGGATGGCAGGCACCCGTTATACTGGTCCAGCCCGTTTCTCTCTCCTAGGTCTCTCTCTGCCTTTCACTCTCCTTGGATCTTTTTTCTGCCTCGGCATTGCTTCTTTATTGATTCTCTTGGCCTCACACAAATATTTACCGGCAGGAGTTGGTTCTGTTTTCATCCGAGAGATAGTTGAGACAACAGGAGGTCGGCTGCCTTCTGTTCTTCCTCCCGGGCTCCCTGCTCCTGATGGTCTCCCAGTCTGTTGTCTGCTGTTTCCACGTGGACCTCCACCCAAACCCACTCTGCCTCCCACCATTAACCATTCTTCACATAGGTTTAGGTACACTGGCAGGCCAGGGCAGTCGCATCTGGTTTCCCTTTAATAGGTACATGGTCCTGGCCCCTTTCCAAACTTTGAGTCCCCTTGCTCCTCTTTCCCAGAGATGTCTCCAGACGGAGCAGCCCAGTTCCTTTATCCACCTTTATTATCCACAAGGCTATTGGGAGTGGGGAGCCTGATTCTACTTCCCCTTGTTCATGGCAGTTAATTAAATTCGCTGGCCACGGCCATCGAAGTCAGGGTGTGTAGTATTTTCCCTGAAACACCAGGCACCCAGACAACAGGGTTTAAACAGAGTAGAAAAAGAAGTTACTTTTATTTACAACTTCAAAAACATGGGATGACTCGGACACAGCAATACGTTGCTCCTAATATTTGTACTTATGGTACAAATCACTCCAGCCATCCCTAATTACAGAGTATGTTTTCAAGAGTCAGCTATAACACAGGCTGCTTCCTTCAGAGACTCAGAATCTTTTGTTTCCAGACTAACTGCTTTCTGTCTTTCTCGCTCAGTCCCCAACCTTTTCGACTTCCAGCCTCCCCCCCCACCCCCAATATTTTGTCAGCTCCTATTGGCTTCCTCTGGGAAAGGCGGAACTTGACCTGCCTATCTCACCATGTTAGGGTTGCCAAGTCCAATTCAAGAAATATCTGGGGACTTTGGGGGTGGAGCCAGGAGACATTAGGGGTGGAGCCAAGATCAAGGCTGTGACAAGCATAATTGAACTCCAAAGGGAGTTCCGGCCATCACATTTAAAGGGACGGCACACCTTTTCAATTCCATCCTTCCATAGGAAATAACGAAGGATAAAGGCACCTTCTTTTGGGGCTCATAGAATTGGACCCCCTGGTCCAATCTTTTTGAAACTTGGGGGGCATTTTGGGGAAAGGCACTAGATGCTATACTGAAAATTTGGTGCCTCTATCCCAAAAAACAGCCCCCCCAAAGCCCCAGATACCTGTGGATCAATTCTCCATTATTTTCTATGGGAATAAATCTCCCTAGGGAATAAAAGAGTTCCCAGCAGACATTTCCCTCCCCTCCCCCCCGCTTTCTGATGACCCTGAAGCGGGGGGAGGGCCTCGGGGGATCCCCTGCCCCCACCTGGGGATTGGCAACCCTACACCAAGTCCTGGCTCAACCATCACTTCCATGGCTGCCATGTTGGTTTTATTTGACTAGACTTAATTAAGTGTGGTCATCACAGTTGGTTTATGACAACCCTTTAAGGGGTTTTCAAGGCCAAGGAAGGGCAGAGTTGGTTTGCCATTGCCTTCCTCTACATAACAACCCTGGTCTTCGTTGTTGGTCTCCCGTCTCCTGTTAACTTCCATGCAAGCTTGGGTTAGTCCGGCCTATTCAGGATGTTAGTCTGGCCAATCGTCATTGCTGGCCAAGGGAGGAAAGGCTTACCCCGTACTGTCAGATGGCCTACAAAATCCTGCTCGTCATCTGCAATTACTGTTCTGTGTGAAACTGGTAACCGAACCCTTCATAAGAAGCGAATGATGCTGTTTTGGGGGCAGAAGTACCTCTAGTGTCCCCTGTTGAGTTGTCTTTAAATCTCCTTGCGTCCACTGGATCCTGTTTTCAGCTCACTTTTGGAGACACCGTTCCTTGATGGGTAGCCCCATCACCTGTACGGGCACGGACTGAACTGCACCGGCTACCTATTGAGTACCGGATCCAGTTCAAGGTGTTGGTACTTACCTTTAAAGCCCTATACAGCCAGGGGCCAGTATACCTTTGGGACCGCCTCTCCTTGTATGAGCCCCAGAGGTCTTTATGATCAACGACCCAATAACTTTTGGTAATACCTGGCCCCAGAGACATCCATCTGACCTCGACGAGGGCCAGGGCCTTTTCAGCCCTGGCCCCTGCCTGGTGGAATGAGCTCTTCCTGGAGATCTGGGCCCTGCAGGATCTGTTCCAATTCCGCAGGGCCTGTAAAACAGAGCTCTTTCGCCAGGCTTTCAGCTGAGGCAGTGGACGTCACTTGTTACCTTCATTCCATCCCAGTGCTATAAGCTCTGCAGGACCTGGGCAAGAGGCCATGTCTGTGAGGCAGAACCTGCCACTTTAGTCTCTGTTGTCACTCTGTAGTTTTAGATTTTATATATTTTAAATTGGTCTTTGATTGTTTTTACTGTTGATTATTTTTATGATGTAACCCGCCCTGAGCCTGTCCTACGGGAAGGGCAGGCTAGAAATCGAATAAAATCCAATTAAAAAAAAAATTGGTCTGTAGCTGCACACTAAAACAGGAGTCCGTTGGCACCTTCACATTCATTCCAGCATAAGCTTTCAGAACTCACTTCAACATCTGCTTGAAGTTGTATATCCACTGCAGATGCAGTCATACTTAAAGCTACAAGCAACAGAAAGGCACCTTCAGGTATAAATAGATTTGTTATGTACGTAGGTTTCATGCATTGGATGACCTGAGCTCTCTAGCTCACAACAACTTTTCTGGACTACACCCGAAGGCTCTGTTTGTTAATCACGTTGCGTATTGTTTGGCTCCTGGACATGTGGGAAGCAAAGGCAAGGCAATGGCTGCCAGGATAACCACCCAGTATTCCATCTGACACGCAAAGGACTACGGTAGTGGTTTAAGACTGGAAGCGCCGGTGGCACGGGCAACAGAGTGACTAGATGAACATGCATCTTCTCAAAGGCAAGCTGGTTTTATGGTTCTTGTCAAATACACCCCATAAGGCATCACAGACAGGAAGTTGACTTTGGTCAGCTGAGGACTGGATTTAAAGTTGTTCAGTTCCAACTGGCTCTGAGTGGCTGCCATTTATATATACATGTGTGTGTGTGTGTCCCATCTTTAGGGTTGCCAAGTCCAATTCAAGAAATATCTGGGGACTTTGGGGGTGGAGCCAGGAGACTTTGGGGGTGGAGCCAGGAACAAGGGTGTGACAAGCATAATTGAACTCCAAGGGAGTTCTGGGCATCACATTTAAAGGAACCGCACACCTTTTTAAATGTCTTCCTTCCATAGGAAATAATGAAGGATAGGGGCACCTTCTTTTGGGGCTCATAGAATGGGACCCCTGGTCCAATCGTTTTGAAACTTGGGAGATACTTTGGGAAGAGTCACTAGATACTATACTGAAAATTTGGTGCCTCTACCTCAAAAAACAGCTTCCCCAGAGCCCCTGAAACCTCCAGATCAATTCCCCATTATACCCTATGAGAATCAATCTCCACATAGAGAATAATGCTCAGCAGACGTGAGAGGATGCAAGGACTACAAGTCCCAGCATGCACCTCGCAAAGGGAGGCCAGACTGGAGTGAATAGCAGGCCGGTGGTGGGCGGGTCTTTGTGACTCGGAGGAAGGGAGAAGCCTGAAGCCAGGCAGGGAAAGAGACACGACACCGTTCCACGCCCCCACCCCCGCTATCAGATTTTTAGGGAGTGGGGGATTAGGCTGGTAATTCAGGGGTCCCCCAGCAAGGCGGGGTGGGTGGGAAGTTTACCCATCTTATCTTTTCAGACATGGCAGCTAACAGTGGAGTGACGGGATGAGAACAGTCTGATTCACAAGTTTTTTATAAACGTGCAGATTACTGATTATTTTTTTAAACCCAACTTAGAATTGAAAAGAATGTGACCGGAGTTTATCCTCTATCAAATAATCTCTCAGGGAAGGAGGAGGTTTGGATTTATACCCCACCCTTCACTCAGAGTCTCAGAGCAGTTTACAATCTCCTTCCCTTCTCCTCCCCACAACAGACACCCTATGACAGGGGTGTCAGACTCATCTGTTATGAGGGCTGGACCTGACATAAATGAGACCTTGTTGGGCTGGGCCATGTGTGCCATAAAATGTAATGCCAGCAGAAATGTAAACTTTATAAAGGACATAGACAAACACAATTAGCTATTTTTTTTAAAAAAAAACTTAAAACATGCTTAAAAGATTAGAAGAAGACTGCAGATTTATACCCCGACCTTGTCTCTGAATCAGAGACTCAGAATGGCTTACAATCTCTTATATCTTCTCCCCCCACAATAGACACCCTGTGAGGGGGGTGGGGCTGAGAGAGTGCTCACAGCAGCTGCCCTTTCAAGGACAACTCTGTGAGATCTGTGGCTGACCCAGCAGCTGCAAGTAGAGGAGTGGGGAATCAAACCCGGTTCTCCCAGATAAGAATCCGCACACTTAACCATTACACCAAACTGGCTCTCTGATAACTAACACTGCTTGCTCTGAATTATTGCATCAAAATCTGGAGAAAATGCCTGTGCTGAAGCAATCTTGAGTATGCTGTTCAGGTGTGTGTCTTTAAGTTGCAAATTTATTGTTGATTTATTGACATTCATTACAGAAATCTCATGGTCAATGCTTTGAGCCTAAAACCCAGGGGAAAACATGAAAAGGCTGGACATTGCAAGCTTTTGTACATAAGTTGCTTCATGTGCTGGTCAGCCAATGAAGAAAATAAAAGCTTTGCTCTGTAGCTCCTGTGCAGTTGAGCAAGCCTGGCAAAGCAAACTGTGATGCAGAAGGAAGCAAGAGAGAGAGAGGGAAGCAGGTGACAGTGAGTTGTTTGCGAACCTGATGGGAGCCCTCCGGCAGCTTGATCTGGCCCTCAGGCCACATGTTTGTCACCCCTGCCCTATGAGGCATGTGGGGCTGAGAGATCTCTCAGAGAACAGCTTGAGTGAACTTTTGACAGGCCCACAGTCACACCAGCAGCTGCCTATGTAGGAGCGGGGGATCAAACCCGGTTCTCCCAGATAAAACCCTGCCGCTCTTAAGCTCTACACCAGACTGGCTCTCTGGAAACGGTGTTGCGTGCCTTCTGAAATGTAGTGAGGGGAGGTGCTTGCCACACCCACTCTGGTAGGCCATTCCAACAGACCAGGTGCTACACAGGACACAGCTACTGGTGTCCTGGCAGGAGCTGGACAAGCAGTCCTTAGGGAGGATACGATAAGGAGCAGACTGCCTGAAGAACACAATGGGCACGTAGGCGTTTTCAAGGTGTGGTTAAATAAGACTAGGTCATAAAAGCCCTTACAGATAACTGGCCCTTTAAATTAGGCCCAGAAGCAAAAAGTTAGCTACTGCATTTGGTGCACTGGAGTTACATGTGCTAAGCGGCTGATCCCAGACAGGTGGCCCGCTGCCATGTTTTGTACCAACTGAAGCCTCTGAGATGTCTTCAAAGGCAGCCCTGTGCAGAGCATGTTACAGGAATCCAGTCAGGGGGGTCACAGTAGCCTGGGTCAGTGCGGCAAGGTGTCACGATCCTAGGCCTACTGCGGCATCCTGGCTCCAGGGAAGCCTGTGTTAGAATAGCAACCAGGCCTACATTTTCCAGGATCCCTTCTGTCCCTCTGATTGAGTGAGCAGCAGTTTTGGAGGGAAAACTTTGCCCAATGGAGAACAGAGGGATGGGACCTGGGAGGAAAGGATAAGAGGCCTAACTAAAGGAGAAAGGGTGTTCTCTCTGGAAAGGCTGAGCTGGAGAGAGGCTGCAGCAAGAGAGTACCCTCATCCAAAAGAGGGATGGGGTCAGTTGGAAGTAGAAGGCGGGAACATGTAGTTAGTCCCATCAGGGCTTTTATTTTCTTTATACCACATTTACTGTTTTTCCCTTTCACTATTGCCCTAATAATTTTACAACCAACTTGTTTGCTTTTGAGCACTGACAATAAACTTATTATTGTTATACTGCCTGGGTCCTTAATAATAATAATAATACTTTTTATTTATATCCCGCCCTCTCCACCGAAGCAGGCTCACATCTCTTTGGTCATGGATAGAGGTACCTGCTGAAAAGGAAGACACAGGGGTCATGTGTGTGTTCTGGGTCCTCCCAGACAGACCCATACTGGAGTGGTGGCAGCCTGTAGAGGCCCTCCTTGGTCTCCTGCTTGTGACACAAGGTCATCCATTTTATGAGCCAGATTTCATTGAAAGGAAGTGCTCCTAGCGACAGCACCATCCTGCTTGTCCATCAACAACAGCTGAGTCCCAAGAACAGCCCTAGGCCAGGGGTGCCCAAATTTGCTTAATGGAAGAGCCACATAGAGTAAATGTCAGATGTTTGAGAGCCACAAGACATGAACATCAGATGTTTGAGAGTGGCAAGAAGGTAGGCAAAGAGATGGCAGAAGGGAGGGAGGGAGGGAGAGGTGGAAAGAAAACAACTTTGAAAGCATTCTCCAAGCTGCCGGCTTGCTTGGTTTGGAGGAGTGATTCAAAGAGAGAACTGACTTCTCCAAGCTGGCCAATGAGGCGATGTGGGCTTTGAGAGCCACCCAATATGTGTGAAAGAGCCACATGTGGTTCCTGAGTCGCAGTTTGGCCACCTCTGCCCTAGGCTCTTAATTTGATCTTTTGGAGAAAGGTTGCCGTGACCTAGACAGCCCCAGGCTAGTTAAAGCAGGGTCAACCGTGGTTAGTATTTGAATGGGTGACCATCCTGGAAGTCCAGAGTTGCTCTGTAGAGGCAGGCTACGGCAAACCACCTCTGAATGTCTCTTGCCTTGAAAACCTACAGGCTTGCTTTGTTAGCTGCAAGTTGACGGCTCTTTCCAACCCCGGAGAAAGGTTAATCCCATCTAGGTCAGGTAGATCAATGCCAGCTTAAACACTCTGCCTTCCCGACCAGCGTTGCCTGCATCTTGTACAGATTAAGCGTCTGCCTGTTTACCCTCAGCCACACAGCTGTGATTGACCCGAGGTCACCCAGCTGGCTGCACGTGGAGGAGTGGTCCCAGGGAACCCACGAAGCTGCCTCAGACCGTTGCCCGTCAAGCCAACAGAGGGGGTGCCTCTTTTTAGCCCAGTTTCCCATCGACGGTTTTGAAAAAAATAGTAGAGTTCAGTGTTACAAGATTGCAATAGGTCCTTTATGTGACCAGACAGTTGCTCCTAAAGGTGCCCCTCTGGGTTGTTTTTGCTCATTGTTGTCCAGGAGGTGAAAGGAACGGCATGCTAGAGGACTTCCCTGTGGGTTCTGTCTTGTGCCCTTTCCTTTTCAGTGTAAGAATACAAGAGAAGCCTTGGTGGGTTCGGCCAACGATCTGTGTCACGCAGTGTCCAAAAAAACAGGTGCCATCAGGAGGTCCACCAGCAGGGCCAGAACTCCAGAAGCCCTCAAACTTTTGCCTCCCAAGCACCAAGAAGACAGAGCATCACTGCCCCAGACAGAGTGTTCCATCTATACCTTGTGGCTAATAGCCACTCATGGACCTCTGCTCCATATGTTTATCCAGTTCCCTCTTGAAGCTGTCTGTTTGTAAATGCCACCACTTCTTGTGGCAGTAGATTCCATCTGTTAATGACTCTTTGGGTGAAAGTACGTCCTTTTCTCTGTTCTAAGCCTATTGCACATTAATTTCACGGAATGCCCATGTGTTCTTGTATTGTGAGAAAGGGAGAAAAGTAGTTCTTTCTCTACCTTTTCTATCCTAGGAATAATTTTGTAAAGTCTCTGTTGTGAAACCCTTAGTTGTCATTTCTCCAAACTAAGGAACCTTAACATCTTGAACCTTCTCTTTTAATAATAATAATAATAATAATAATAAATTTTATTTACTATACCCCGACCTCCCCGCCGCCCTCCCCTATGACCTCTCTTCATAGGAACCTTTTTTCTTCTCCATCCCCTTAATCATTTCAGTTTCCCTTTTCTGCACCTTTTCCAATGCTATAATATCTTTTATTGAGGTAGCCAGAACTGGACATAGCAGGGGTGGCCAGACTTTGGCTCGGGAGCCACATGTGGCTCTTTCACACACATTGTTTGGCTCTTGAAGCCCCCACTGCCCCCATTGGCCAGCTTGGAGAAGTCATCTGTCTCTTTAAATCACTTCTCCAAGCCAAGTCAGCAGGTGACTTGGAGAATGCATTTAAAGTTAAGGTTGCTTTCTTTCCACCTCTCCCTCCCCCATCTATTTGCTTTCTTTCCACCTTTCTTTCCTTCCTTCCTTTTGCAAACATAGCCACTTCACTGCTTACTCCCAACTTTAAATCACTAATGAAATTTAAAAGCACCGGGCCCAGTACTGAGCCCTGCAGTATCCCACCGCTTACCATCTTCCGTTGTGAAAACTGCCCATTTAGACTCTCTCTCTCTGTTTCCTGTTAACTAGTTTTTATTCCAAAAGAGGATGTGTCCTCTTATCCTATGACTGCTGAGTTTACTTAGGAGCCTTTGATGAGGGACTTTATCAAAAGCTTCCTAGAAGTCTAGGAACACAACAACATCTACCGGGTCACCCTTGTCCACACGTTTGTTCACCCTCTCAGAAAACTCTAAAAGGTTAGTGAGGCAAGATCTTTCTTTACAGAGTTCATGCTGATTCTTCCTCAGTAGTTTTTTGTATTTTAAATGCTAACAGCCTGGTTCCTTCTCGGGACAAGTGGAGGACGTCTCTTTTATACAGGTCCTGCTTGTTCCAAAAAGCATCCTAGCATCTTAAACCCTTCCTCCCTACACAGTCATCTTATCCACACATTGAGACTCCTGATTTGTGCCTGTCTAGCTGGCCCAGTGCATGGAACAGGCAGCTCTTCTGAGAAGGCTACCTTGGAGGTCCTGGCCTTGAGTCGCTCACTTTTTCCTCAGAACCTCACGACTACATTCCCCTACATTGTTAGTCCCAACACATATCACAACCACTGCCCCCTCCCTGCACTGTCTACCAGCCTATTTAGATCATGTGTAATATCTGCTACCTTCACACCAGGCAGGCAAGTCACCATGCTGTCAGTATTTTGATTTGCAGTTCGTCTGTCTACACGCCTAAGGATTGTGACCAAACTTTTTTATTTTGCAATATATTGAAATAAATTCATCTCTACAAATTCAAATATATTTCTCCAATACATTGCATATTTTCCTCCCCCCCCCACTCTTATTCATGACCTCCGCCGGTACTTAAAACAAATTAAATGCATATTAAAGGTAAATTCACACTTATAAAATCTTTAGAAAGAAAAAAAAATTATCATGCACTAACCTATTTTCTAATAATCACTTAGCACTTATTAAACACAACGCTCATAATTATTAATTCAGTTCCAGAGTTCCCCCTATCTTAGTCTTATCTTAACTCTCATATACATATACTTACCAAATAACCATGCTCTACTAATGCTTTTATCACAATATCGCAATTCCTCTTTATCATTAAAAGTTCAATTAATGTTGTCAAACACTCCTAAATATCTTTTCACCATTATAAATTTTTTATACAAAGAGTAATTTTTCAATAACCTTTTCTCTATAATTCGCTTGGTATTCCTTACGCACAAAACTCATAGTTATAAAATCAACTCCGGAATTCCAGCTATCTTATTCTTAACTCATATATGTATAATTACCATGTAACTATATCCTGCTAACTCAATAATCACAATTCTTCTTTATCATTTAAAGTTCAATTAATGTTGTCATAGATGACTAAATGACTCTTCACCCTCCATTATATTTCCACGTAACTTTGGAATTTACTCCAGTCTTCTTTAAACTTCTCCAAATTATTGTCATTTAAGATTCTAGTAAGTTTGTCCATTTCACTCCAGTTAAGAACCTTTAAGGCCCAGTCCCATTTTTCAGGTATTCTATCTTGCTTCCACATTTGCGCATACAGTGTTCTCGCAGCTGAAAGCAAATACCACAACAATGTTCTGTCTTGCTTCAGAAAGCTTTCCATTTGTAATCCCACCAGAAAGACATCTGGTGCTCTTCTAATATTATAACCCAAGATTTTCGAGATCTCCTGCTGAATCATTCTCCAAAATTGTTTCACTACATCCCTGGGTAGTTTACGCTTTCTGGCAAGCTCTGAATTGACTCTGTATGCATAATCACATAAACGCTCCATCTCCTTGGGATCTTCTTCCAAAAATTCAGCTGTAATTGTGACAATATGAGTCTTCACATCCTCGTGCTCATTCTCAGGCACTCCCCTTAGCCGAATCATATTCTCCATCAATTTACAGTCTTGTAGTATTGCTTTTTCTTGCATTTTCTTAATGGTGGCATCTTGATCTCTAATTTTCACCTCTGTGTCAACAGTCTTTTTAGCTATTGCTTGAGACTCTTTCCTTAGGTCCTCAGTTTCCTTCTTAAAATCTTTCTTTACCTCTTCAGCACTGGATTTTATTTCCTTAGTTAATTTCTTCTCACTACCAGTTATTAAATCACTCATTGCCTTCAATATTCTTGTTTCCATAGTGTATAGTTGTTCATGAACTTGTTTAGACATTTTACCGTCTCTCACTAAGGCAGCTCTTAACCTTGTAATTCTTGATGCCAACTTCTACTCAGATATTACTGATTGCCCATTACAAATAATGGGTTTTTAATTTGTATCTTCAATCCCCAATCTGATAGTTGCATTTAACAGAACAGAGCATGCCCTTTTCAACAAGCCTAAAAATGCCGTCCTCAAAGCTTCCTATCTCAAGATATTAATTTTTAAAGTTCCAAGCCTCTCTTTTCAAAAAGTTTTCCTTTTACCCTCTAGGGCTTGTTTTCCAATTTCAAGCACATAGTCCATGTTATTTAGCCCTTAGGGGATTGTTTATATATATTTTGAACCCTTTTATAGTCCACTTTCAAGTTATTTAGTGAAAATATTTTGGCCTTTCTGTAATTAGCCTCCAATGTTTCTCTATGGTTGCTGACTCTTGCAAGTATCTGGATACTTGGATGCTCCTCTTCACTCCACACTTACTTCCTGACTCTCTAGCATTGAAGTCTCACAATGATTGCAGAAAACGTCACTTCCTGTTTTGAGGAGAGAGACTGAAGCTTTGTTATGACTGGGTTTTTTCCCCGAAGCCACAGGAATTCATAACAGCAAGTATTTTTCTGCACTTTTCTGCTTTCTTCTGAATCCAAAGAAATCACTTCTACCCCCTTCCACTTCTCCTTGATTTTCCACTTTGAAAAATAGTTCTGGGTCCCAGATCTTCCCTTTTAACAAGCTTAAATTCAACCCGGAGTAGCAGATAAGGATCTTTACCTTATTAACGACGTCTATTCTCTCTCATTATACCATCCACTTTATCTCAGATGTTGTTATAGTCCATAGGAAGTTGAAGCCTTAGTGAGTTTATGTCAATGTAATGACTCCAAGGAGTCTTTGTAGGCGATAGAATGCAATTCTTCATCGGGGGAATCTTCAAAGCCGAAAAAAACCCATTCGTCAGCCAAAGTGAATCCCCCTCGAAATAAACATGCATGCCGTAGACAATTTCCTTTACTGGAAAAAGTAGGCAGTAGGCTTTATAAAGCCTTTTCTGTCCAAAAACAAAGATCCTGGTCTGCTCCACACAGGGAAGCAGGTCAGCTCACCAAGCTTTAACTCCGGAAGTCCCTACACGCCTAAGGATTGAATCATTAACTATGAATAGCCCCTTTCCCTCTCTGCCCAGGGATGGTTCCTTGGTAGAAGGTGGGAACATTCCCCCTTCAGCCCTGTTTCCGCCTAATAACATAAGAGAAACCATGTTGGATCAGGCCAATGGCCCATCCAGTCCAACACTCTGTCACACAGTGGCCAAAAAAACCAAGTGCCATCAGGAGGTCCATCAGTGGGGCCAGGACACTAGAAGTCCTCCCACTGTGCCCCCTCAGCACCAAGAATACAGTGCATCACTTGCCCCAGGGAAAAGCCTACATTTCCCAGGATCCCTCCTGTCCCTCTGATTCAGTGGCAAGGTTTTGGAGGGAAACTGGCCCAGAGAGGGGTAGGACCTGGGAGGAGAACATAAAAAGGCCAAGTCCAGGCAGGGTGTGTTCTTTTCCTAGGCGGCAGGGCTGAGGAAGGCTGCTGCAAGGAAGAGACCCTTGCCCTTAGTGGAAGGGTGAGTAGGCCTAGGTCTGACTGAGACAGTCCAGGGACAGTAAGTCCAGACGCTTTAGGGCATTTTGTTTCTTTTCCCTTTGCCCCTTTTACTGTTCAATGCACCTTGTTTGTTATATTGCACTGGCTGATCTTTTAAATAAACCTTTTTTTCCCTGTTGTTCACTCTGCCTGGTCCTCATGCCTATTATTTGGCCTAAGCTACAGGAGGCCTGAAGGGCTTCCCCGTTCTCAAGGGGAATCCTTAACCCAAAGTGGTAGCAGTAATTGGTAACACCCCCTGAGTCGTGACAACCTCCAAAAGAGCATTGCGCCAATAAGAACCTGCCGGAGATGCTCATGAGAGATATCTGGCAGTCCTTGACCAGAACCAGGGTGTTCTTCGGCTTGGTGGAACTCTCAGCTGAATGACATCCCTGTCCTGTGGGACTTAATGCAGTTCTGCAGGACCTGCAAGACAGATGTTCTGTCAGGCACTTGGTTGAGGACAGCGACAGTTTCCATTTATCTGACGCTCCTATTTCCTGTCTCCCCCCCACCCCGCCGGCAGTGGCACAATAGGAAGTTTTCTGCGTCATCTAATTAGTCCAGTTTGGTGTTTTTGTTTTTTTAAAGATGTGAATTAATATATGAAATTGTTTTACTGTTGTACACTGCCTAGAGCCCTGTTATATTAAATCTAATTTCATAAATAAATGTTTTAAAAATGCTTGCTCATGTTGCACTTTGAATGTCATCCTGTGTCAACAATGCCATTTTGCTCTCTGTGTTGGACAAATGCATCAGTCTGCGTGCAAAATACTTGTCGGATGTTTGAAAGCACTATTCAGAAACTGGTTGGGGAATACTTTAATTTTCCAAGGTGCATTCTGTTGCTAATCTAAAAGTTACAGTTCTCATAAGAAAGATTCTCTCTTTGAAGAGAGAATCCAGCGCTTAATCAGAATCCATTACAAAATTTGTTTAACCACCCCTCCCCCCCCCCCAGGATTTCTCACCTTAGATACTAATATTTTTGTACTTTCTAGTGGGTGTTAATTATTTCAGCTGCCGCCATGTCTTTTTTTGGTTTATCTTGTTTAATCTTACTCTAGATCAGGGGTGTTGAGCTCATTTGTTATGAGGGTTGGATCTGATATAAATGAGACCTTCTTGGGCCGGGCCATGTGTGTACCTATTTAAGATTAGGTAGCAGAGACATAAACTTTATGAAGGACACAGACAAACACAAAGATTTTTTAAAAAAAACATCTTAAAATAAAACATGCTTAAAACATTAGCACTTAAAGGTGCTCTCTTTGTATTTCTCCCATGGGATCCAGGGAACTGGGCAAAGGAAGCTTTTTCCTAGGCGGCAGGGCTCTTTCCTAACTTTCCTAGGGGGCCAGGAGGGAGAGGAGCCTCAGCCAATAGAAAGAAGAGGGGCTTGGCTTAGTAGCTCTGCTGCGCAATTGAGAGAGCCTGGTAAAGGACTCCCTCTCCCCTTCCTCCCCAAGGTAGGAACCTCAGCCAATGGAGAACATAAAGACTTTGTTCTGTAGTCCTGTGCAACTGAGCAAGCCTTGCAAAGCAAGCTGTGATGCAGAAGAAAGCAAGAGGGAGAAGGAAGCAGATGACATCCAGTTGCTTGGGGGCCTGATAGGAGCCCTCCGAGGGCTTGATTTGGCCCCTGGGCTGCATGTTTGACACCCCTGCTCTAGGTTTTATGTTAATCCTACACTGCCTAATAACAATCGGGCGGGGCCACCACCCACTCTGAGCAAAGTGATGACTCTTTTGACTGGCTCTTATTATAAAACTGACCTCTCTTTGTAGCTGTTCCCTCTCCCACCTCTTGCCGCCTTTCTTCTGTGAATATAAATAAATGCATATGATGGTCCAGGCTGATTTTGTCAGATCTCCCTAGCTAAGCAGGGTTGGTATGAGGAAGGGAGTCTCCCGAGGAAGACTCTGCAGAGGAAGGCAATGGCAAACCACCTCTGCTTCTCACTTGCCTTGAAAGCCCCTTGAATTTCAGGTGGGCAAATTGGCATTTGGGGGTGGGGAGGCTGAAGGCTACTCTCCCCCACGATGGTCCCAATCCATATTACACTCATGTGCACCTGGGACAGAACCGAGACTAGACACTGAACACATTCTCAGTACATGTTTGTTCCCATCCCTCCCCCCCCCTCCCGAATACGATTTTTTAAAACAGGCACCTTGGCCTAAGCCCTGACAAGATCGTGATGGGTGGGGAGAGCTTGCTTTATACCAATGTGGGGGTGCAGATTGTGGAGAAACTTCTTCATCATGGTGCAGGGGAAATGAGCAGATCATAGAGTCGAAAGGGACCTCCAGGGTCATCTAGTCCAACCCCCTGCACAATGCAGGAAATTCACAAATACCTTCCCCCAAATTCACAGGATCTGCATTGCTGTCAGGTGGCCACCTAGCTTCCATTTAAAAACCTCCAAGGAAGGAGAGCCCACCACCTCCCGAGGAAGCCTGTTCCACTGAGGAACTGCTCGAACTGTCAAGAAGTTCTTCCTAATGTAGAGCTGGAAACTCTTCCGATTTAATTTCAGCCCATTGGTTCTGTGGGATCAGGGCTGTATGAATAAAGAGGGAAGTTTCAGTTGCATGGAAGTTGCTGGGTTTCAGTTGCATGGAAGTTGCACCATAACTCTGCAAATCCTGTGGCTTAATTAAGGGCGAGGCAGAAGAGGAGATTCTAATTGTTCCGCAGGGAGGGAAAGCGTTCTGCATATGCCCAGAGGGGCTTTCTCTGTTCTTAAGACTTCTAAACTGTGGATGCACCCAACTGGTATTGATTTAGTCCCTAATTGCTGTGCCTTTGAGCTGCAAGGTGGCTAGGTTGTCAACCTCCAGATGGTGCCTGGAGATCTCCTGGAATTACAGGTGTTCTTAAGGCTACAGAGATCAGTTCCCCTGGAGGATATGGCAGCGTCAAAAAGCAGATGCTGTGGTGTTATCCCCTGCTGAGGTCCTTTCCCTTCCCAAACTTTGCCCTCCCCAGGTTCCACCCCCCAAATCTCCAGGAATTTCTCAACCTAATGATTGCTGTAAACAGGCCAACCTCTAAATGGATTGCAGTCAGTAGTACGTGTTGATACACACATATGTGTTTGTGGCAGAGGCTAGAGCAGGGGTGGCCAAACTGTGGCTCAGGAGCCACATGGGACTCTTTCACACACATTGTGTGGCTCTTGAAGTCCCCAACACCCCTTTGGCCTGCTTAGAGAAGGTATTTGTCTCTTTAAATCACTTCTGCAAGCTAAGCCAGCCAGAGCCTTGGTGAATGCATTTAAAGTTTATGGTTGCTTTCTTTCCACATCTCCTTCCCTCCCCCCCTCCCTCCATCCATTTGCTTTCTTTCCACCTATCTTCCTTCCTTCCTTTCTGTCTTGTGGCTCTCAAACATCTGATATTCATGTCTTGCAGCTCTCAAACATCTGATGTTTATTCTTTGTGGCTCTTACATTGAGCAATTTTGGCCACCCCAGAGCTAGAAGTCTCTCTCTCTCTCTCTCTCTCTCTCTCTGTGAAGCAGGCTCAGGTTGGGTTATGTAATCCAGCTTCTAAAACTTCAAGCATTGACAAGAACAAAACATCAATGAATAACAATTATAACAATTGATGCAATTATAAAAATTATAACAGTGATGCCGTATCTGATTGCTCCCATATAAATTCCCTAATTGTGCAGCTGGATGGCCGGCAAAGGACAAAATGGCTTGTAATAGCAAGCAAAGCAGGCATTGCGGGGGTGCAGGGAGTTCTGTGGGCACTGTGGGAATTCTGACACACAACCACAAATTGGCAGGGAATTCTGACACAGAGTGGTGGACGCAACCACAAAATGGCAGGGACTTTGTAGTTCGTGGTTCAGTCGCTTAGGATGAAGACACATGAGCCACTTTAAAGCACTTTTTAGTACTCATTTAGTGAAGGGATGCCTTTGAAGTTTTCAGTAAAGTTTGTGTGCTTCAGCTTGGTCCAGACAGCAGCCTTGTAATGCAATCCTGTGTTATTTTCTCCTAAAGGCAGAGATTAACACTGACAGTGTTGACTTGCCACTGGGCTAGGTGTAGGGACAACCCCAGTTGTTTGTGTAAATGCTAGTTGTACGGACTGTTAGGGAGGTATATATATATTTATCTTTAAATGTGCCATCTAATCCTCCTCATGGGGCAGTATCCCTTCACTCACGAGGCGCAGGATATTCCTCCTCTTCTTCTGCAGCAGAGTCTGTAGACCAGTCCAGGGCAAAATATTATCATTCTGCGTACGTATTTGCTTTAGTAACAATGAACATTGTTTATTAACTATGTACAGTGAAGCAATATTAAGCTAGGCAGGCCCGTGGCGCAGAGTGGTAAAGCTGCAGTGCTGCAGTCCGAGCTCTCTGCTCATAACCTGAGTTCGATCCCAGTGGAAGCTGGGTTTCAGGTAGCTGGCTCAAGCTTGACTCAGCCTTCCATCCTTCTGAGGTCGGTAAAAGGAGTACCCAGCTTGCTGGGGGGAAAGTGTAGATGACTGGGCAAGGCAATGGCAAACCACCCCGTAAAAAGTCTGCCATGAAACGTGATGTGACGTCACCCCAGAGTCAGAAATGACTGGTGCTTGCACAGGGGACTACCTTTACCTTTACTTTTTTTAATATTAAGCTGAGAGAGAAAACATTTTGGTAAGAAGAAGAAGACAACTGCAGATTTATACCTCGCCTTTCTCTCTGAATCAGAGATTCAGAGCAGCTTACAATCTCCTATATCTTCCTCAGTGTGAACCACTGTAAACGTTTAAAGAAAGTCAGTTGAGGTGCATGACATGCTGAGAGAGCTCTCCCAGAAGTTGCCATTTCAAGGACAACTTCTGCGATAGCTATGGCTAACCCAAGGTCATTCCAGCAGCTGCAAGTAGGGGAGTGGGGGATCAAACCCAGTTCTTCCAGATAAGAGTCCGCACACTTAGCCACTGTTCCAAACTGGCTCTCAAAAGTAAAAGGAAGCAGTTGCTTCCAACTGTTCACTCGCAGCAGGGAGGGGCTAGCAACAACAGGAGTAAGGAGATAATAAAGTTGTAGGGACAACCCCAGTTTGTGCAAACGCTGTAGGCTGTTTTGTCATTCACCTCAGCTGACTTTCTTTAGACGTTCTTGGGTTTTCACACTGAAATGGATTTCTCCCCATCTGGAATGCCAGTCCTAGTTTAGGTGGACAGCTAATTCCTGGAATGAAATTGTAGATGTTTTAAAACTGCTGACTTTCAACTCCTCAAGGCTTATGGTAAGCAAAGCAGAGATATTTCTTTCTCTTCTTTTGCTTTCCAGATATTTCTGCAACCTTGGAGGTTTCTTCCAGGTGTGTAAGAAATATGTGATGACTTCTAGTGTCCTGGCCCCACTGATGGACCTCCTGATGGCACCTGGGTTTTTTGGCCATTGTGTGTGACAGAGTGTCGGACAGGATGGGCCATTGGTCTGTTCCAACATGGCTTCTCTTATGTTCTTAGGTAGTGATGGCAGCTACTTGAGAGTGAAAGGAAAAATGCCTCCAGGGAGTTGGGAACCACCCCTAGGAGGCCAGGGCAGAACGGGGCTTGCTTCCGACTCTGTTGTGAAGAGTTACTATTAAAATTTTGTATAACCTCATGCCCTCACATTTTGTGGTTGAACCTACTGCCTCCTGTGGCAGCCACATGTTGTGGTTGAACCTACCGCCTCCTGTGGCAGCCATTTTGTGGTTGAACCTACCACCCTATGTCAGAATTCCAAAGCTGCCCAGCAGGACCGGATCTACATGTTTTTTTTGAGGCGGGGGGGGGCAAAATTAAAAAATGGCACCCCCTTATGGGCCCATTCTACTTTATGGGCTCATAGGATAGAATGGACTCCATATCCAATTTGGCACCCCCCTTCCGTTGGCGCCCAGGTCAGTCACCCCCCTCTGCCTCTCCCTAGATCCAGCCCTGCTGCCCACAGGCTCAAAAACAGGAGCCCTGATCTATCCTATCTTTGCATGACCCCATTGTGCAGATTTTTTTTTTTTTTGCTCCATACAGTTGGGAATTAGATACATGATTGTTAGAAAAGGGCCAGGGTGGGGGAAGAAGCAATTGAGAAATCCTAGCAAAGCAATCTGTGACACAGAAAGAAGCGAGAGAGAAGGAAGCAGACTTGCTCATGGGCCTGATAGGAGCCTTCTGGTGGCCTGATCCGGCCCTCGAGCTGCATGTTTGACACCCCTGCCATATTATATAGAAAATCCCAATACCTGATATCATGTATGCTTCAGAAAGAATGAGGAACATTCCCAGACTGTGGACCGAGACCTCTCTCAAGCCTAGATGAGGTGTTCGCTAAACAGCCTCAAACAGAGCCCAAAATCTCCGTTTTATACACTTTTCAGCCAGTAGGAATCAAGGGAGGAGTCCATTAAAAATGTACCAGGCTTGCCCAATACCATCCCATCTAAAGTTGATGAACTTTTGCTAGCATGAACTTTTGCCCAGGTATATTTTAACTGTGAAGTCAAGAAGATTTAGGCAGGCTTTGGAGCCTGGTGCTTGGAAGCCAGGGAATGTCAAATACAAATTCAGGCAAAGGTACATCTACGGGAGGGTGGGGGGAAGGTACATCTATGCAACTTGCTGTCCTCTGCTTCCTTCTCCTTCTCTCTTGCTTCCTTCATAATAGTTTGTTTTGCAAGGCTTGCTCAATTGCACAGGAGCTACAGAGCAAAACCTCTATTTTCTCCATTGGCTGAGGCTTTTCTCTTGGGGAGGAAGGTTGGAGGAATAGCTCACTTTGCTGGGCTCTCTCAATTGCACAGCAGAGCTACTGAGCCAACCCTTCTATTGGCTGAGTGCCCCCCCTCCCAGTCCCCTGGGGAAGGAAGGAAAGAGCCAGAGCTTCCTTTGCCCAGTTCCCGGGATCCCATGGGAGATATACAAAGAAAGCATCTTTAAGACCAACAAGTGGTAACGTTTTAAGCATGTTTTAAGTTTTTAAAAAAATATATGTTTGCATTTCTCTGTGTCCTTTATAAAATTTGTATCTCTGCTACCTAATCTTAAATAGGTACACACGTGGCCCGGCTCGAAATGGCTCGGCCCAAACAAACATGGCCTGGCCCTACAAAGCCTCATTTATGCCAGATCCGGCTCTTGTAGCAAATGAGTTCGACACCCCTGAGTTTGACAGAGCAAGGCTTTTGTTTTTACTCCTAGGCTGCCAGCAAAAGAGCAAAGGCTTATGGGACTACAGAACCAGAGCTGCAGTTAGCTGTAGCAAGTCCTAACATAGTCACTCAAGGACGGGTTCTGCCACAGGAGCTCCGGGAAGGTTTTGTATTTGCATATGTTTTATAGCCAAGGTTCATTGCTATACCAAGTACATGGATAGTCAAATAAGTGATAAAAGCATTTCAGCTGCATTTGAAAAAAAGAAACCAACTTTTATTTTATGTTTATGCCTTGGTCTCCAAGGAAAGCTTAAGATTTTGCAGAACAAAACGACAGGACACAGGCTGTATTCTCCAAAACGTTATAGGGATTTATTGCAGCGATCTGTTAGTGCCACTGAATTCCCAGCTTTAACTTATGAAGAAGTCAGCCTTTTTTGTTGTAGAGATGTACCTTATGTTGCCACACATGGCTGGAGATTTAAAAGCCACAAAGATGGCTAGAGCAGGGGTGGCCAGACTTGCTTAACGGAAGAGCCAGGCAGAATAAATGTCGGATGTTCGAGAGCCACAAGATATAAATGTCAGATGTTCAAGATCCGCAAGACAGGAAGGGTGGGGAAAGGGTGGGGAAAAGCTAATAGATTGGAGAGGAAGGGAGAGGTGGAAAAAAAGCAACTTTAACTTTAAATGTATTCTCCAAGCCACCAGCTAGCTTAGCTTGGGGAAGTGATTTAAAGAGACAAATGCCTTCTCCAAGCTGGCCAATTGAGCAGTGGGGGCCTCAAGAGCCACACAATATGTGTGAGTCATATGTGGCTCCTGAGCCACAGTTTGGCCACCCCTGGGCTAAAGTATTCTTTAAAAATAATAATAATAATGCTGGGAATTCAGGGGCCCTATTAGATTGCAGCAATTTGCTGTTATAATGCTACAGCAACCTCAAATCTCCAAGAATTCCCAAATCCTATTGGGAGCTCCCAAACATAGCTGTTCACATCCACACATTGTGCCAAACCCGCTGTGATTATGAACTTTCCAAAAAGGCTGTATCGGAACAATTTTTGTAAAGATAACATCAAAGCAGGGGAGCAGAACGATAAGATGTTGTGTGGATGCTTTTAAAAAACCAATAACTCCAATTTGGAAGCCAGCCCAGAGCAGAACCTCTACGTAAGATGTTATGATGATACCCTCAACTGGATTACTTTCTCTTCATGAAAGGGAAGTTCTAGAGCAGACGTGTCGAGCTCATTTGTTACGAGGGCCGGACTGACACAAATGAGACCTTGTCGGGCCGGGCCATGTGTGTCATAAAATGTAATGCCAGGTCGCAGAGATATACATTTTATAAAGGACACAGGCAAACGCAATGATTTTTTTTTAACTTAAAACATGATTAAAATGTTAGCTCTCATTGGTCTTAAAGGTGTTTTCTTCATAACTGCCGTGGGATCCAGGGAACTGGGCAAAGGAAGATCTGGCTTTTTCCTTCCTTCACCATGGGATCAGGAGGGGGAGAAGCCTCAACCAATAGAAGGAAGAGAGGCTTGGCTCAGTAACTCTGCTGTGCGATTGAGAGAGCCTGCAAAGCAAGCTCTCCCCCCCCCCCCGCTTCTCTCCAAGGGAGGAGCCTTGGCAAATGGAGACAATAAGGCTTCATTCTGTACCTCCTGTGTGATTGAGTGAGCCTGGCAAAGCAAGCGGTGATGCAGAAGGAAGCAAGACAGAGAAGGAAGCAGATGACAGCCAGTTGCTTGGGGGCCTGATAGGAGCCCACCAAGGGCCTGATTTGGCTTTTGGACCACTTTTGACACCCCTGTTCTAGAGGAACTGGTTGGCTACTGTGTGAGACAGGATGCTAGACCAAATGGATCACTGGTCTGATTCAGCAGAGCTCTTCCAGTGTTCTTCAGCGGAGGCCATCCCTCTCCCAGTAATGGCCAACTATAGCAATCTCTTTCCTTTTGTGTAAATTCCCTGTACCATAGTAAAGAGTCCAGTAGCACCTTTAAGACTAACAAATTTTATTGTAGCGTAAGCTTTTGAGAAACACAGATCTCTTCATCGGACGCAGCTGTCTTCTGGATCCCTGTTGTAGTTAACCTCTAAATACCTCCTGCTCTCAACAGGATATGAGCTGCACGGCCTTGAAAAAATACCAGATGGCCCAGCACTTGTTGTCTTTTACCATGGAGCGACTCCGATTGACTTCTTCTATTTCATGGCCACCATCCTGATTAAGAAGAAAAGGATGTGCCACATTGTGGCCGACCACTTTGTCTTTTCAATTCCAGGTAAAATTCATTTGCACTGGGGTTTATGATATCTACTGATTGGTTAGGAGTGACCTTTTTTGTACCTCTTAAAATTAGTATTCTGGACAAGCCAGTTTGGTGTAGCGGTTAAGAATGGTGGACTCTGATTTTGAGAACTGGGTTTGATTCCCCACGCCTCCTCCACATGCAGCCAGCCGGGTGACCTTGGGTCAACCAAAGTTCTCTCGGAGCTGTCCTCTCAACAGCAGTTCTCGGAGAGCTCTCTCAGCCCCACCTGCCACACAGCCCTGATGTAGCCAGTCCTCCTGGAGAAATCCCTCTGTAAGAAGAGCCATGTAAGCACTTGGAGGATTGGCTACGTCAGGGCTGTGTGGCCTAATATGCAAAGGAGTTCCTGCTACAAAAAAAGCCCTACTGCCATATATATGTGACCCTGTTTCTCACCACTTGCAGGTTTTAAACTCTTGCTCGATGTGTTCAGCGTTCAGCATGGATCGCAGGAGGAGTGTGTAAAAGCGCTAAGGAACGGCGACTTGCTGGCCATCGCTCCGGGAGGAGTTCGGGAAGCCCTCTTCAGTAACGAAAACTACTCCATCATATGGGGAAAGCGCAAAGGATTTGCTCAGGTGGCAATTGATGCCAAAGTGGTGAGTATTCTTGGAGAGTGATTGGATCCTAACATGAGAGTCATGTGCTTGGGTCATGGTATGAACTTCCTTCAGGCAACAGGCAATGGCTGAGGTCCTCCCAGGTGTGAGAGAGACAAGGAAGGTGGATGGTCTGTCTGGCTTTGCTTCCTCTTCTCCATATGTACTAGCAGGGAGGCCATTAAAGGTTCTTCTGGAGACCCTCTTTGGAAGCAAACAGGGAATCTTATACTGTTTTGAGAAGAAGATGAGAGGATATTGGATTTGTATCCTGCCCTTTACTCTGAATCTAAGAGTGGCTCACAATCTCCTTTACCTTCCTCCACCACAACAGACACCCTGTGAAGTAGGTGGGGCTGAGGGAGCTCCCACAGAAGCTGCCCTTTCAAGGACAGAGTCTCAGAGCGGTTTACAGTCTCCTTTACCTTCCTCCCCCACAACAGACACTCTGTGAGGTAGGTGGGGCTGAGAGCACTCTCACAGAAGTTGCCCTTTCAAGGACAGCTTTGTCAGAGTCTATTGCTGACCCAAGGCCATTCCAGCAGCTGCAAATGGAGGAGTGGGGAATCAAACCCAGTTATCCCAGATAAGAGTTTGTGCCCTAATCACTACACCAAACTCTGTGCGTGGGGGTGGGGTATTAAGTGCCATCAAGTCACTTCCAGGCTATACCCGTATGAGTTAGTGACCTCCAAAAAGTCCTGTTTACGGCTTTGCTCAGATCATGCAAACTGAGGGCCATGGCTTCCTTGCTATTGGCTGCAATCATGCACTTTCAATGCAGTTTCCACTTTCATTGCACTTTCCAACTGGATTTTGCCAGTTCACATAAGAAAATCCAGTTGGAAAGTGCATTGAAAGTGGATTGAAAGTGCATTATTTAGTGTGTGTGATTGTAACCTGGGTTAATCCTTCTCATATCGGGTCTTCCCCTTTCATTCTGCCTTCCACTTTTCGTAGCATGATTGCCTTTTCCAATGATTCTGTCTTCTTATAAAGTGATTGAGGTTCAATAGTGTCAGCTCAATCATTAAACTTTAAACTTGTGTAATTCCTCTGTAGTTATCACTCTTTGATGGCCTGTTGTAATTGTGCTTTGGCAGTTTCTGCTTCAGCTTTCATCAGTTGTTGTTTCAAGTCATCTGCTAGAGCATGTTTGGTGTAGTGGTTAAGTTCATGGACTCTTATCAGGGAGAACCGGGTTTGATTCCCCACTCCTCCACCTTGCAGTTACTGGAATGGCCTTGGGTCAGCCATAGCTCTTGCAGAGCTGTCCTTGAAAGGGCAGTTTCTGGGAGAGCTCTCTCAGACCCACCTACCTCACAGGGTGTCTGTTGTGGGCGAGGAGGGTAAAGGAAATTGTGAACTGCTCTGAGGCTCTGTCCTAGAAAGGGCAGCTTCTGGGAGAGCTCTCTCAGCTCCACCTACCCTCACAGGGTGTTTGTTGTGGGGGAGAAAGGTAAAGGAGATTGTAAGCTGCTCTGAGACTCTTAAGATTCAGAGTGAAGGGTGGAGTATAAATCCAATATCATCATCATTTTCTAATGTGGTGTCATCTGTGTAAATTTTTAATGTTCTTTTCCACCAATTTTCACTTCACCTTCATTGAAGTCTAATCCAGTTTTCCTTATAATATATCCAGGACCAGGATATAGATTGACGAGAGGGAGATAACAATCTTGTCTGACACTTGGTCAACTGAAACATGTCTTTCTCCATATTCTGTCCTAACAGTAACCTCTTGCCCAGGATACAGGTTGCTTATCAAAACAATTAGATGTTGTGACACACCCATCAGCCATAACATTTCATGATCCAGACAGTTTTGCTGTCATCTTCGGATTTCCTTCTGAAATTCTCTCATATGCTTCAGTAACTGATATAAATTTGCAATACGATCTCCAGTGTCGTCTTCCCTTTCTGAGTCCAGTTCAAACATCTGGAATTTCTCATTCTACATATTTTAACTGTCTTTGTTGTAAGATTTGAGCATTGTTTTACTCCCATGAGAAATTAATGAGATGGTCCAAAGCTGCAGTTTTTGACGTCTTCTTTTTTCAGAATTTGAATGAAGACAATGTTTGTTGTTTCCATGTTTGTTGGCATATTCTTGTTAAGGTTTTGATGGACTCCATTTCTGAGGCTTGAAATGGCTCTATTGATATCCCATCTAGCCCTGGTGACTTGTTGCTTCCAATTCCTTTCGGTGCAGCTTTCATTTCACTTTCTAAAACTGTAAGTCCTTCTTCCAAAGGTTCTTCTTGGAAGGAATCTGTCATCCTTCAATCTCTTCTGCATAGTTGTTCAGTGTGTTGTTCCCATCTTTTCTTTATTTGACCTGTTCAGGTAGTATGTTTCCATGATATTCTGCATGCCTCACCTTGCTTTACATTTCCCTTTGATTTCTTGGATCTCGTGGAACAGGTCTCTTGCTCTTGCTTTTGTTGTTGTTTTTTGTTCTCTTCTGATTCTTCATACTGGTGATAGTTATCTTTGCTTCTTTGCGCAAGTTGCTAGGATGCTGCATTTGGACTTTTGATTCTATTTCTGTCACCTTTCACTTTTGCTTCTCATTTATCTTTAGCAATTCTGAGAGTTTCATGAGCCATTCATTGAGGCTTTTCATTTATTTTGGCTACAGGAATAGTTTTCTTTCTTTCTTTCTTTCTTTCTTTCTTTCTTTCTTTCTTTCTTTCTTTCTTTCTTTCTTTCTTTCTTTCTTTCTTTCTTTCTTTCTTTCTTTCTTTCTTTCTTTCTTTCTTTCTTTCTTTCTTTCTTTCTTTCTTTCTTTCTTTCTTTCTTTCTTTCTTTCTTTCTTTCTTTCTTTCTTCCTCCCTCCCTTCCTCCTCTGTCTGTGTGTGAGTGCCCCTAGAAGTCATGGTGACCTCTGGTGACTGACTCCTACTGGGGCCTAGAGGATATTCAGGGAGGTGCCTGAATAAAGCCTGCCTCTGTACTCCTGACTGCTGGTATTCCAAGGAGGTCTCCCATCGAAGTATTTGCCAGAGTTGACCCTGCTGAGCTTCTGAGATCAGATCGATCGGGTTTGCCTGGGCTATCCAGGTCATGTCTTTGTGCAGTCTTTTAATGTCTCTGGTTTCAGCCCATAGTTCTTTCCATTCCTATTCACTTCAGCTTAGTAATGCAGATCTTTTCTTTACATGGTCTTTAAACGGTTCAGGATTGTGTTTTGGCACTGTGAATGTTTTGGTGTTTTTCCTCATCTGTAATCTAATTTTCGCTATTAACAATCCGTGGTTTGCGTCATAAATTGACTCCTGGTCTTGTTTTAGCAGAGAGAATAGAGCAGGGTTCCCCAATCTTTTTGAGCTTTGGGGGCACCTTTGGAATTCTAACATAGTGTGGTGAGTGCATCCACAAAATGGCTGCCACAGGAGGTGAAGCTTGCCACAAAATGGCTGCTGTGGTCAGCCTTCAGTCCCACAGTGAAGATCCTTATGCTGGGCTGGCAGCTGCTGCCAAAATAACATTTTTTTAAAAAAAAAAATCTGCAGAGCCAATCAGAAGCCTTACTGGGCAAGAGCCCCACCTGGGCCCACCCATTTCCTAACAGCACTTGGCAGGCGTCAGGAAAGGAGTTGGTGGGCTCTGTGGTGCCTATGGGCACCACTCTGGGGACCCCTGGAATAGAGCCCCCCCATCTTCTGCTTCCAGTTATGTAATCTGTTTGATTTCTTGACTGGCCTTCTAGCGATGTCTATGTATGCAGTTGTCTGTTCAGTTGCCTGAAAACCTGTGTTTGCAGTGAATAACTTGAGGTCTTCACAGAATGCTATGAGCCACTCCTCTGCTTCATTTCGTGTCCCCAGCCCAAATTTTCTGTCAATATTTGATTCTACTTTGATCCCCACTTTTGTGTTCCGGTCACCTACGATTATCATTGCATCTTGTTTAAGTTGTGTGATCAGTTTCTTCCCGGATGCTAGCATAAAAGCTTTCGATTTCTTTCTCTTTGGCATCTGCAGTTAAGGGGTAAACTTGAATAATGGTTAGATTGATAGGTTTCCCGTGAAATCTGATGGACGTTATTCAATCAGACTTTGCATTGTAGCCCAATTGCTTGTGCTGTATCCTGCCTCACGATTAAAGTGACCTCGTTTCTACCATGTTTGTCCTTTCCTGCATAAAACACTTTTGTAATTTTCTGACTGAAAATATCCTCATCCAGTCCACGTTACTTCACTTACTCCCAGAAATGTTCCATTTCCTAACCTGTGAGCCGCCCTGAGCCTGCCTTCGGTGGGGAGGGCAGGATATAAAATAAATAAATAAATAAATACAATTTCTCAGTTTACTATTTAGAGCATATCTTGATTCATACTTCTCAGGTTCCATGTTCCTATTGTAAGGATTGCCAGGTCTGACTAGGCTTCCCAATCCCCAGGTCCCAGTGGGGGATCCCCTGTTTTTACAGGCTTCCCCCCTCCCCCAGCCAGCTGGCTGGCGGGGGGAACCCCCACCCCCACAGTCATCATATAGTTTTAGAGCTCCTGCAGGTTTAGAAACCTGCAAACAGGTCCCTTTTTAAAACGTGTGCCTTTAAGGCTGAGCAGGAAACAGGAAGGACTTCATTGGAAAGGTCAGTAACAGTTTCGTCGGAGAAGGGCCCCTCCCTTTGTTTTGCTTTCGTTTTCAGAGGAAGTAAAGTTCTGCAGGAACAAGACCCAGTAAGTATTTGTGTGTGTGAGAGAGGGAGGGGGCAGGGGATTCCCTGGTTTGGAGGCCCTCCCCCCACTTTAGAAAGCGTGGGGGGAGGGAAATGTCTACTGGGCACTCTATTGTTCCCTATGGAGAAGGATTCCCATAGGGAATAATAGGGAATTGATCCGTGGGTATTGGGGGCTCTGGGGGGCTATTTTTTGAGGTAGAGGTACCAAACTTTAAGTATAGCATCTAGTGCCTCTTCCCAAAATACCCCCCAAGTTTCAAAACGATTGGACCAGGGGGTCCAATTCTATGAGCCCCAAAAGATGGTGCCCCTATCCTTCATTATTTCTTATGGAAGAAAGGCATTTAAAAAGGTGTGCTGTCCCTTTAAATGTGATGGCCAGAACTCCCTTGGAGTTCAATTATGCTTGTCACACCATTGTTCCTGGCTCCACCCCTAATGTCTCCTGTTTCCACCCCCAAAGTCCCCAGATAGTTCTTGAATTGAACTTGGCAACCCAGGTCTGACTCAAGAAATATCTGGGGGCTTTGGGGGTGGAGCCAGGAGCAAGGGTGTGACAAGCACAATTGAACTCCAAAGGGAGTTCTGGCCATCACACTTAAAGGTACTATGTGCCTTTTTAATGACTTCCCTCCGTTTGGAAATAATGAAGGATAGGGGCACCTTCTTTGGGGCCTCATAGAATTGGACCCTCTGGACCAATCTTTTTGAAACTTGGGGGGTGCTTTGAGAAGAGTCACTAAATGCTGTGCTGAAAAATTGGTGCCACTAGCTCAAAAAAGAGCCTCCCCCAGAGCTCCAGATAGATTTCCCTCCCTGCTTTCTGGTACCCCTGAAGCAAGGGAAGGGCCTCCAAACTGAAAGATCCCCTGCCCCCAACTGGGGATTGGCAACCCTAGTAAGTTGAGCAGCTTTGAGTTTTTGTTGTGAATTCACTCACATCAGCAATGGAGTGACCTGTTGTCTTTAATCCAGTTGCATTGTTAAGAATAGCACCATGGATAGTTGTCCTCTGCTCTTCCCTAGTAGCTGACTGAGCGCTATCCAACCGGGGAGGAGTGGGGGATGTTCTCTAGGTTTATCCACATTCCTGACGTACTTGGTTAAATATTTCAAAAAAAGGGATGTCCAAAGCAGGTGACAACAACAAAAGAAACACACCAGACTTTAAAACTACAATAGATCTTGGGCTGGCTGGGATTTCACAGCCAGTTCTTCCAACTGCAGCTCACAGGCTAGGAGCCAAAGAGCTTGTGTCTCTGGTCACACCCAGCCCTTACTGGCAGGAAGGATACCGATACAAAGCTGAGATGGTGTCCCAACAATTGCCGTTCCCTTCTCTTGCTAATCAGTCAAAATGTTGTGGCAGCATCTTAATGCTCCTGAATGCAATTGTTGCTTCTTGAAACTTCCATTTTTCAGTCTGTTGCAGAATATCATAGTACAGAAAAATCCTGAACTGTTCCCTTCTCCCATAATTCCATGTCTGTGTGTCCTTTTGGACTTTTAAATTTATCACTAATTTTCTTTTTTTATGTGGCCATTTACAGGGCTTTTTTTTGTAGTAGTAGTAGGAACTCCTTTGCATCTTAGGCCACACACCCCTGATGTAGACAGTCCTCCTGGAGCTTACAGTAGGCCCTGTGCTAAGAGCCCTGTAAGGAATTCTAGCAGGACCTCCTTTGCATATTAGGCCACACACCCCTGATGTAGCCAATCCTCCTGGAGCTTCCAGTAGGCCCTGTACAAAGAGCCCTGTAAGGAATTCTAGCAGGACCTCCTTTGCATATTAGGCCACACACCCCTGATGTAGCCAATCCTCCTGGAGCTTCCAGTAGGCCCTGTACTAAGAGCCCTGTAAGCTGTTAGAGGATTGGCTACATCAGGGGGTGTGGCCTAATATGCAAAGAAGTTCCTGCTACCAACCCCCCCCCCCCCCCGGCCATTTAGACTTCTTTTGTCACTGGTGCTGTTGACGATGATGCCTTTAGGAACTCCCATCTTGGACACTTGTGGTTGATATCTAGTTATCAAATCTTTAAGTTTTTAAAAGGCGGGGGGGGAGTTCAGGTGTTTGACTAGGGTCACCTTTAGCTTTCCAATAAAGAATGAAGAGTTTCAGCATTATGGAGTCACTTCCCTCCAAGTTCCCACTAGTTCCACCTCATTGACCGGATAGAGATAGAATCAGGATAGCTGAGCTCTCTTTCCTTCCTTCTCCTGCTCCTGAAAGAGAAAGTTAACAGTTAGGCATGTCAGGAATTTATTTGACATTCCATCTTCTGTGGAACTGGTTGCCCGAGTCAAATCTCTGCACCTGATTGCTCCAACTATTACTAACTCTTGCTGGCAAACATAGCGCAGCCTTCATCCACTTGTCATGAGGTTCTCCAGAGATTGTAAATTATAGCTCTGGATAGGTTGGTGAGCAATACCAAAAAACTCCCCCAAAACCCAGCCACCCCCATATGAGCACAGTTCAGTTGTGGGTCTGAAAATATGCAAGGATTCTTGCTGTTAGTCCAGAGCAGGGGTGGCCAAACTGTGGCTCTTTCACACATATTGTGTAGCTCTCAAAGTCCCCACTGCCTTGGAGAAGGAATTCCTCTCTTCAAATCACTTCTCCAAGCCAAGCCAGCTGGTGGCTTGGAGAATGCACTTAAAGTTGTTTTCTTTCCACCTCTCCCATCTTCCTTCCTTCCTTGTGGCTCTCAAACATCTGACATTTAATCTTTGTGGCTGTTATGTTAAGCAAGTTTGGCATCCCCTGGTCCAGAGGTTCTTGTAGAAACTTCCAACGATTTTGATCTTTCTAATTCCAAAGCTCTCTCTCTCTCTGTGTATACTAAAATCAAATGTATATAAAATCAAATGAATAAATTATAGACCAACATATGTGCATTCAGTATGGCTCATTTGAAAGATTTTTGGCAAGTGCATAAGCGTATGCTCCCTTTCCCGATTATTTATTTATTTAATCACATTTCTAGCCTGCTTTCTCCCACAAGCAGGCTCAGGGAAGGTTACAACCAAATAAAAACAGTTAATTAAAATACATTGCAGTAATCTAAATTTTAAGTCCAATACCATAACTCCCAAGGTGGTGAAAAGTCCCAAAAAGCTCCCAGATGAGGCTGTATGTACGCCCAGATGGATCAGAGAGTCGACTGGTCACATTGATTGGTGCTGGGAAAACTTGTTAATTGTTGTCAGTGTTGTGCCTTTGGCGGACTTTGGAATTTTTTTTTTTTTAGCCCAGAAGAATAACTCCTAGCCTGGAAATATTAAGTATAAGCAGGTCTCTGATTCCGCAGGAGCTCACAGGAGCACAGCTCCTGAACCTTTCTGAGGGTTCCCCCTCTTCCTTTCCACCTGCCTCGTCCATTGAATAGCAGGTGCAGCTGCATAACAATCCCTGGATTAGGAGAGCAGCCAGCCAGCCAGCCACCAGGAGCTTCGCCACACCCCCAGTGGCCCTCATTAACCCCTGGAGAAGCCTGTGCCACCCTTTCTCTACTTCTTATGTGATGTTAGACGATGGGTGGCTTGCTGGCTTTTTGACTGGGGGGCGGTGGCCCAGGAGAGCCCTAGGCAAGTGAGGCCTGCTTGGGCTGGCTGGATCTCTAGCCTGCCCAAGGAGGCCTCGCTCGTCCGGGGCTCTCCTTTCTTGCATCAGGTTGCTTTTGGCTGGGAGGGGAGCGGCATATGCTAATGAGCTCCGCCATTTGTTTTTCTACAAAACGACCCCTGAGTATAAGTGTGTCTATGTGCGTATGCGTACAAAGGTCTCAAACATTTCTGGCTACCTAATCCCTTTCTTTGCTAATTGGCAGTGCTTTCCTCATGAATTTACAATGTTAATCCAAAACTGAGTTACATCCTTCTAAGCCCACAAATTACAATGGATTTAGAATGGTGTAACTCTGTACAGAACTACACTGTTAATCGCAGATTGGAGGCGGTGGATGAAGGTGGCAGCTCACCCATTGGAACATTCATACTAGATTATTAAACTAATGAAAAGTATTGTGATAGCTGACAGAGATTCAAACCAGTGTAATTAGTGAGTGGTCCAAAGCTGCTGCTTCTGTCCAAGTGGAAGTGAGGGACCTACAGGCTCTTGTCGGAGATGGCATGCAAAGTTCTCTTGATATAAATACTCTTATTTTTATGCCTTAGCTGAGCTGGATCTCCACTCCCCTGACAATTTCTCCTCCTCAAACTGCAGCTACTAACCCATCATATTTGGAATAAAGGGCTCATCTTCTGGAAGAGGCTTTCTGGTTTGTTTGTTTTTTTGCCGGGGGGGGGGGTCTCTAGAACTGGTGGTCCCATTGGGTCATCATGGTCTCATTGGTTAAATGGAGTCTAGTTAATTGGTTATCACACACCATTACTTGGCAACGCTTGCCTAAAGATGTCCAGTCATTATAAAAAGAAAACCCCACCAGTTTCATTCGTGAGAAGTTTCCCTGTGCTTTGATACGGCTGAGGCCTCCTCTTAGCTCCCCTGAGCAGACTCGATTGTTTATGCTGCGGGACAAGATTGCCTGGGAGGCAGGGCTGCTAAGAGCCACCGTAGGCCCCCCCAGACAATGATTCCGTCTGCCCCCCATGACCCTGATTTAGGGTTGCCAGGTCCTACGTGGGAGTCGGCAAGGGGGATCCTAGCTTCTCTCCAGGACCTTCTGCTGCGGTGCAGTGACATCACCTGGAACCACATGGGAACAGAGTTCCGGCTGGCTTGGCGTTTAGGGGTGTGGCCTGATACGCAAATGAGCTCCTGCTGGGCTTTTTTCTGCATGAAAGCCCTGTCTGAAGTTAATGCTAGGTGTTTGAAAACCGGCCACTGACCTCAAGATGGCAAAATAAATAAATAATAATGAAGGAGTTAGAACACCCTCAGCAGAGTTATTGTGAAGATAAAATGGAGGTCAGGAGAATATTGGAAGCTGTTTAGGGTCCCCATTGAAGAGAAAGAAGGGGTGCTGTGACTTTTGTTATAAATCTAATGTTGTCTACAGTTCACCAGAAAAAGATGCTTGTTACTTCTGTTTGATCATCAACTACTGCTGCAGCTATTTTGGGCAGGAAGAAGGACAGCTCGTTCAGCATTCAAATTACTGTTGAATATTGTCAGCGCACTGATCAAAGGCAGGCCCATGGTAGAAGCCAATGTAATTGTGTAAAAAGGAACACCAAAGGGCAGGCTGTTCTCACCAAAAATGTCCACCTCATACTCAATTTGCTTGGCCTGTGGCTTTCAGAGTTTTTCTCTATAGCAGTGTCGCCCAGCCTATGAGTCAGGACCCCAAAGTAGGTCACAAAGACTCTGAAGGCAGATTGCAAGCCCGCCCAGCCTCATGGCTGCTCCTGCCCCTTTGCATTGCTTTTTTCTCTTCTCCTCTTTCTTCTTACCATCTTCTCATATCCTCACCTCGGTTTGTGACAATAATGAGGCAAAAGAAACTGCCTGGCCTCTTGGAAACAGTGTGTGGGGGGGGGAGAGAACCCCTCAGCTCCCTGTGCTTGGCAGGATTGGCCCCCTCTCACAGTGAGGGTAAGAGTGGGAAAATGTGCTCGAAAATGACACCAGATCCCCTGCAAGTCAGGAGCATGGAATTCCCTAGTTTGGCCTTTAGACCAGGGGTGTCGAACTCATTTGTTATGAGGGCCAGATCTGACATAAATGAGACCTTGTCAGGCAGGACCATGTGTGTCATAAACTGTAATGCCAGGTAGTGTTCTTTATAAAGGACACAGACCAACGCAATTAAAGAGTTTGTATATCTCCTGTGTGATCGAGGGAACTGGCCAAAGGACACTCTGGCTGTTTCCCTGCCTCCCCAAGGAATGAGGAGGGGAGGAGCCAATAGAAGGAAAATAAGGCTTGGCTCAGTAGCTCTGTTGTGCGATTGAGAGCCTGGAAAAGCAAGCTCCCCCTCCTCTCTGTCCTCCCCAAGGGAAGAGCTCAGCCAATGGAGAAAATAGAGGCTTGCCTCTGTAGCTCCTGTGTGATTGAGCAAGTCTGGGAAAGCAAGCTGTTATGCAGAAGGAAGCAAGAGAGAGAGGGAGAAGGAAGCAGATGACAGCCATTTGCTTGGGGGCCTGATAGGAGGCCTCCGGGGGCCTAATTTGGCCCCTGAGCTGCACGTTTGACACCTCTGCTTTAGACAATCACAGTGCAGACGCATACGAACGTCTACACATCAGTCACTCTGAAGGTGGTTAATAGTGTATAATGCTCAGCGTTATGCAGTTTGGAACAAACAGGGAGGGGTTGTCACTCAGTGGCACAGCATCTGCTCAGTTGGCAGAAGGCTCCAAGCTCAGTTCCGAACATCTCTGTTTACAAGATCTGGCAGTAGGTGAGAGGAAACACCTCTAGCTGAGACCCTGGAGAGCTGCTGCCAGTCTGAGTAGACAGTACGGACCCTGATGGGCCAGTGGTCCATCACTGGCAACATGCTTTGCTCAAACAGCTGTGCTCTACCCTCCCACACATGGTTAACCCTCCCAGCGTTAAAAGAACCACGTCTGTCTTCTAAGTTTAGTTGGAAACTAGGGGGGGCTTTCACAGCTTGCGCCATCCCGAGCCCCTTTGTGCTCTACTGAGGTTGAAAGCTTGGCCATTTTAATGTGATTTGCCTGCAGCTGCAAGCGGAAGAGTGGGGAATCAAAACCCATCCGCGCACTTAACAACTACACCAAACATTTCCCAAGGCAGAATATTATCTCTCTAGGAAAACCACTGTGTGTGAAGTGGCTGCTACAAAACTTAATTCCAGTGCATGGTTTGAGGCAAGGGTTAAACTTCAGTTTGTGTTTTGGAACCCACGATGCAACCCTAGAAACAGTATCTTCCACACCATACAGTAATTGGTAGTTTTTCTTTACCGTATATGCATTTTGATTAAGAACCAATTTAAACATGGCCTAACAGAGTTGCCAGGTGCCGACGATGCACTGGTAGGGGATGGGAAAGGAGTATTCCGGAATGGGGCAGGGCTCTGCGCGACGTCCCCAATGTGATGCCATCGCAAATACTCTGGTTTTGGAGGGAAACTCTATAGCAAAGTTGGCATCCAACCACAGAAAACCAGAGCATCACCACATGTCCCTGACATGATGATGTCACACAGCAACGTTGCTGTTTGGGGGTGGGGGTTTCCCCACCTGCCGGCTGGCCAGCAGAGAACAGAAGCCCCCAAAACTTGTGGTTCCCCTGCTGGGAACTGGATGGCAACTCTATATCTTAATGGTTACTAGAACGAGTTTGTTACAGTCTTGGGGTGGTGGTGGTGAAGGCGTAATGGAGGAGAGGGTGGCCAAAGGATGCGATGTTAACTTCCATGTATACTTCAAACTGCCACTTCCTTGGGACTCATAGTGGGGACAGCTGTGTCTTTTGTCCAGTGTTTATTGATTTCTTAAAAGAATCTGGTTGGCCACTGTTGAAAATGGAATTCTGTTCCATGGCCGTAGTTCACCTTGGGTGTCGAAAAACCTTGGGCTGGCTGTGGTTGGGTCACCACTGCACCGAGTAATTTTGGAGTTATGGTTCACCGCACCCAAAAAGATTAGGAACTGCTGCTGTATATTTGTGTAATTTTGTAATTTTCTGTTTACTCACACATAAATATATAGCTACCAATATAGGATACGCCTCTTGCATCTGAAGAAGTGGGCCCTATTTCACAAAAACGTAATATTGCGATAGATCTTCAGTAAGCAAATCCTGTGGCAGGGTAAAATGTTTGTGAGTCACTGCTCCCTTCTTTAGATAGTGAGCAGTGACTCACGAGCACTCATGTCCTGCCACAAGTTTTGTTAGTCTGTGAAGTGTTTCTGGACTCTTGCTGTTTTCTACCGCTGCAGACAAATTATCTTGATCTGGCTGCAAAATGTGTTATATGAAGGTGCTGGATGAGAATGGCCCAGATCACCGGGCCTGATCATGCTGACTTCCCCCCCTTAAGATTATGTCATTTGTCATATAATGTGAAGCAGCAAAGTAACATCCTTGAAGGAGGTTAAATGTACCACCAATACCATGATGGTGATGATAGTAACCTACTGCCAGTGGCGGACTGGGTCTAAAAATATTGGTTGCCAGGAGACATAGGGGGCCCACCCACAGCTATAAGGCTATCATTTAATTTTTGTAAGAAATAAATTTAAAAAAAAATAAGTGGAAAAAAGGTACAATTAATGCTTTTGCGAAATAAATGTATCTATTTTAGTAATTACAGTGTACATATAGCAGTTTGGTGTAGTGGTTAAGTGTGCGGACTCTTATCTGGGAGAACCGGGTTTGATTCCCCACTTCTCCACTTGCACCTGCTAGCATGGCCTTGGGTCAGCCATAGCTCTGGCAGAGGTTGTCCTTGAAAGGGCAGCTGCTGTGAGAGCCCTCTCCAGCCCCACCCACCTCACAGGGTGTCTGTTGTGGGGGAGGAAGGTAAAGGAGATTGTGAGCCGCTCTGAGACTCTTCGGAGTGGAGGGCGGGATATAAATCCAATATCATCATCTTCTTCTTCATACATATTACTGGCATTATACAGTAGATACTAAATGTCAATACAGACTGCATTTTCTCCAGGGGAGCTGATCTCTGCCAGCTGGAGATCAGTTGTAAAAGCGGGAGATCCCCAGGCCGTACCTGGAGGCTGGCAACCCTAATACAAGGTGATGTCAATACAACGTAAATTTTAGTTGCATTACAGTAATAATACTGGAACTTCTGTTATATTTTCAAGCTACTAAAAGGTCATTAATATTTTTAACATATTGTCTGTTTAAAGGGGCCCACTTGCCATCGGGCAGGCTGACACCCTGGCCAGTCCACCACTGCCTGCTGCCTGAACAGTGTTAAACACCTACCTTAATTCAACAGCTTCTCTTGCAAGCAAAGACCAAAAGCTGCTGTGACCTCCTTTTAAAAATACAAATATAAATCAAATGTGCAAATATAATTTGTTTTGCAGATATCGGGGTGGATCCTGCCACTCGTCCAAACACTCTGCTGAGCAAAGTCTGTCTGTTTATTTAAATATTCATACCTGACCTTAAACAAATGGCCATTTTTTTTCCCTAATGGAAGTTCTCCCTCTTTCAGCCCATCATTCCAATGTTCACACAAAACGTTCGGGAAGGAATCCGATCGCTTGGTGGAATAAGTAAGCAACTTCACTTTTTCCATATTATTGTTTTTTTATTGTTTTTTTTTTACATTAGTGCTTCTGTCTGAGAGCTTTTGTGTAGTCTTTGGTATGGTATTGTTTATTTTGATATTTTTCAGGAAAAAATTAGAAAATCATTTAGTAAATTTATATGCCACCTCTCTAAAAACTTGCTTGAGGTTGGCTTACAACGGGACATATGATAAAATTATTTCAAAAGCATAAAAAGCATTAAAAATAACAACCATTTTAAAAGCCCAACATTTCAAAAACCATCTGTGCTGTAGTTAATTTCTCCCTGATTGTAATCCTAACAGTGCAGTCCTATGCAAAGCTAGTCCAATCCGGAGGCCCCAGTCTGGTTGGGCCTGCAGGCATCTTTGGAATTTTGGCACAGTCACAAAATGGCTGCCACAGGAGGCAGAAGTAGCTACTCAGTGGCTGCCACAGAAGGTGGAGCCAGCCCTACAGGGGCTCCTGCAGCTTACTTTCAGTCACACACTTTAGTGCTTTTAAAAATCTTCACAGCAAGTCAGAAGCCTTGTTGGGCAAAAGCCCCACCTGTCCCCATCCACTTTCTAAAAACACTAAGTGGGCAACAGGAAAGGTGTCAGTGGTGCCCTGGTGCCACTGCTCCAAGCAATCTAACCCCGCTGATATCTGCTTGAGTCACTCTGCAGAGAATTACACTGCAGAAGAGGCATTACTTCTGTTGACCAATCTTTTGCTTAGTACATGTTACTGAGTCAGAGTCAACAAAGCCATTTCTGATTCTTGATGATACCATCTTTGGTTTCAAAACCTCCTGCTTCTTAAAGCTACGATTTAGAAAGCAGCCACGTGCTCCTTCCATGACATCTTTTGTGGCTTCAATACTTAGCCTCGGAAGAGAGCATTGTACAAGTTGTTCTATTTGTTTTCCTCTTAATGTTCCCCTTTTTGTTTTTCTGTTGTTTTTTTTAAACAAAGAATTCTTTAGGTTGGTGTATGAATATCTCCGTTTGCCCCTCGTCCCGCTTTATGGGAACTTTCCTGTCAAACTGCGTACCTTTCTTGGGGAACCTATTCCATATCAGCCCAAAGTAACTGCTGAGGAACTGGCAGAACAGGTAAGCTTTTATCTTCCTGATCTTTAAAGAGTACTGTCAAGATGGCAGCTGCTACCTTTGTTCGTTGTCTTTTTGGTGACATGCCAAAGTCTGTCAGTAGAAATGCAAGAACACTCTCAGGCTTTTGCTGGGCTTAATCTTGCGAGAATTTACTTGGTTCCCCATTTGGCTTTCCTCATAATGTCAAAATCAAATCAGTCAAGTTTATTGGTATGCAACCAGCACAATCTCTATGTTATAGCATTGTGGGTACCATCTTAGTACAAAGGTTTAAAAAGTTTGATTGACTTATCTGCAGTGTTTCCATTAAGAACATTAAAAGCACAATCCTTAAACCACTTGTTTGGAGCCTAAACCTCAAGAAATCTCTTTCTTCTAAATGACATCTCGACTAACTTTGCAAATTTTATGAGCTAGAGTTAAAAATTTAGCACAGTTCAATATGAACTGCGGATTAGGGTCAAATAGTAATTTCTGGCTTACTTACATGTCTGAAAACCCCTGAAACCTTTAATATCGAACAGATGGTCTTTTCTGTATCTTCATAATATTAACAGTGTAATAATATATGTTCAGTTGATTCTATATTCCCCGAACCCCAAGGGCAGAACCCTCGTAATGTCAGCTCTGTGTATTGGTGGCACTCCCCTGTGTTACACCGTATTCTAACAGCCAAACAGAGCCTTCAGTTTGGCCTCATCCCCATTCATGCTCTTCCTCTCCACATGAAGGAGATTTCCTCCTCATAGATTTCCACTAGAGGCCTCATCGTGTAGTTGCAGATAGGGTTGCCAGGCCCCCTGGAGTAGGCAGGGGTCCCCCTCTACCAATCATTGGACTGGGGGGTAGATTTACCAGGAGAGAGAGGGAGGCTCAGTGACGTCATTTCACATGGGCGACATCCAGGCAACACTCTGGTATTTGGGCAAAAAACTCTATGGTAGAAGTCATTTTCATCAGAGAGTTTTTGCCCAAATACCAGAGCGTCACCATGTTGGCACATGGCAGGGATTTATCAGGAGGAAGGTCTAAGCAACATTGACATTGAAGGCCTAAGCAGCACTGACAATGCTGCTTGGGCCTTCCTCTTGATAAATCCCTGCCATCCCTCACTGGTTGGCAGGAAGGACCTGGCAACCTTAGCTGCGGACAGTCATTCTATTCTTTTCTATTCCTCGTTGCTCTGGACCTCGTACAATGCAATTTCAGCTGTGATTCTCCGTGTTTCTAAATCTGAACCCGATAGGAATGACTGTATTTTGTCCTTTGATGGTTTTTGATGGCATCCTTTACTTACACCCAAATCTCCTCGCCTCCCTTCCTCAGAAAAGCTTCCATGCGAGTTCTAAAATGTGTTGCTATCATCTTGTAAATGAATGATACAACTTGAGAGACAGTTGGTGTAGTGGTTAAGAGTGGCAGACTAATCTGGAGAACCAGATTTGATTCTTCACTTCTCCACATGCAGCTGCCTTAGCCTTGGGTCAGTCACAGTTCTCTCAAGAGCAGTTCTCTCTCGGCCCCACCTACCTCACATGGTGTCTGTTGTGGGGAGAGGAAGAGGAGGAGACTAAGCTGTTCGGAGACTCTGAGAGGGTATAAATCCAGACTCCTCCTCCTCCTCTTCTTCTTTCTCTTCCTTTTCCCACAAATCTCTTTCATTCAAACAGGGCACTTTTTCATGACAAACTGAGTAAAATTTAGCATCAAGTTAACCGGGGTGTAAGTCTGTGACCCAGATTTTCCATTTGGGTATAAGTGATTTCTAGTAAAACAATCCCACTACATATAAAACATGACATGCAACCAGACAAAATTCATCATGTTTTTGGTCAATAGAGATACTATTTTCATTTAAAAAATAAATAAAATTGGTTAAAAGGTATTGTGGGGGTTTCATTTGTTTGCCTCTAGTATACCATGCAGTCTCATTGGCCAAATAACGTTTCAACATTCTCCATGATTTCAAAAGTTAGATTCATGTTTGGCATGAAAATGTTCTCCCAGAAATGCGTATTCCAAGCCCCCTAGTTGAGACAGCAGTGTTTGAGGAGAGAAAAGGGCCTCATCATGAGGTAAAAAGCATGTGATGATGAAGAAGAAAACTGTAGATTTATATCCCGCACTTCTCTCTGAATCAGAGACCCACAGCGGCTCACAATCTCCTATATCTTCTCCCCCCACAACAGACACCCTGTGAGGTGGGTGGGGCTGAGTGGGGTCTCACAGCAGCTGCCCTTTCAAGGACAACCTCTATGAGAGCTATGACTGACTCAAGGCCATTCCAGCAGCTGCAAGTGGAGGAGTGGGGAATCAAACCCGGTTCTTCCAGATAAAAGCCCCGCACACTTAACCATTACATTAAACTGGCTCTCTTAGCGAAACACAAATTGTTTCTTAGCGATTTATCATCCATCAGGTTGCTTCCAGCTTATGGCGACCCTATGAATTAAATGCTGTCAGGTTGCTTCCAACTTATATGGCGACCTTACAAATTAATGTTCTCCCAAACGACTGATTGTTAAGAGCCTTTCTCAGATCTTGCAAAACAGAAGGCTGTGGCTTCGTTTGAGTCTATTAATCTCATGTCGAGTCTATTAATCTCTTTCCCTGCTGCCTTCAACTTTTCCTAGCATGATTGTCTTTTCCAGTGACTCTTTTTGTCTTAAAATATCTTCATTGAATCTTCAGAATTAAAATAGTTGTTATCTGCAGTAACGTCGCAGTGGTGAAATAGTGAAATCCAGCCTTTAATGTTTTAGTTTTCTTTGGAGTTATGTTACATTAAAAATGACAAAAAAGTGGTTATAATGTTTTTCAATGAACTATGAATTTTAAATCTTTAAATATTAATTTCTCTTCCCCCACTCTTCTTTTTCATCCTTACAGGCAAAGAGTGGGATCCAGACTTTAATAAACAAACATCAGAAATTGCCTGGGAATGTTTTCAGAGCTCTAATGGAACGGTTTACAATACAGAAAAAAGAAGACTAGTGCGGTCTGGGAATCTGGGAATGATAAATAGTTGTAAAGTATTTTAAAATCATGTTTTTAACACCCATCTCAAATGTGATATTTGAGAAGGTTCTTTCTTACTGTATTGTTTGTTTTCTGTTTGTACAGTTTTACAGAGAAGCTGACGTTTCTTACTTCCACAGATGATCACTGTTAAATCTGGAGCTTAAGCTTTACAGATAGATTTTTTCTTAAAGTGCAGTTTTTTCATGTAGTAAGTTATGTAAAGGCTTCGTCAGAATGAGTGGAACAGGCACCATTTCCACCCTAACTTTATCACTTGCAAAGCAAATGATTTGGGGGATTAAATTTAACGATAGTCATTGTGACGTAGGAGATAAAGAGTTGCATTTGGATCGGGGAGACCCAGGCTCAAATCTTCACTTGTAGCAAAACGGTGATCTCAGACCAGGCACTCTCTTGGAAAATATCTTTTTTTTAAAAAAAGGAAAATAAAGATTTTATTTATAAATCTACCTTCTATTCTCTAGGGTTGCCAGGTCTGACTCAAGAAATATCTGGAGACTTTGGGGGTGGAGCCAGGAGACTTTGGGGGTGGAGCCAATAGCAAGCATGATTGATCTTCAAAGGGAGTTCTGGCCATTACATTTAAAGGGACCGCACACTTTTTAAATGCCTTCCATCCATTGGAAATAATGGAGGATGGGGGCATCTTCTTTTGGGGCTCATAGAATTGGGCCCCCTAGTTCAATTTTTTTGAAACTTGGATGGTTTTTTGAGGAGAGGTGCTCGATGCAATGCTGAAAATTTGGTGATTCTACCTCAAAAAACAGCCCTCCCCAGAACCCCAGGTACCCATGGATCAATTCTCCATTATAGCCTATGGAAACCAGTCCCCATAGGATATAATGCCCAGTGAACATTTCCTCCCCCACCCCCACTTTCTGATAACCCTGAAGAAGGGGGAAGGCTGCCCAGCTAGGGGATCCCCTGCCCCCAACTGGGGATTAGCATCGCTAACACCTACCGCACAGGTTTGTTGTGAGGATAAAAAGTAGATGGGGAGAATCAAGTATGCCCCCCCCCGAGCTCCTCGGAAGAAGGTAGAAATAGGATAGAAATGCACTAAATAAATACATAATTATTTTATTTAAGTGAATATTTTCCCTTTTCTGGTGTTATCTGCTATAGGAATGCTCCGATCCAGTTATTTGTTACATGTGAAATTAAGGTACTACTATTAAACTAAGCATACCTCAAAAAGGCCTTGTTGTACACTAGATTTTTACCATATCTGAGGGAATGATTTTAAGTATGCCTACCATTGATCTTGTGTCATCTGCCCTGGAAACAACTGAAAATCGATTCCGTTACAGTTGTTTTGAAAGCCAGTGCCTCAAAAGCACGTGATTGGAACCTGATGAATTCCCATCACGTGTGTACACCTCCCTCTACCTTGCTCTCTTGGTGCATGCCTCCCTTTACTCTGTCTGGACCCTGCTCTCCCCCCACCCCCTTAAAGGTAGTTCCCTATGCAAGCACCAGATCGTTACCAACTCACTGGGTGACATCGCATCAGGACATTTTCTTGGCAGACTTTTACGGGGTGGTTTGCCATTGCCTTCCCCAGTCATCTACGCTTTACCCCCAGCAAGCTGGGTACTCATTTTACCGACCTCAGAAGGATGGAAGGCTGAGTCAACCTTGAGCCTGCTACCTGAACCCAGCTTCCGCTGGGATTGAACTCAGGTTGTGAGCAGAGTTTGGACTGTAGTACTGCTGCTTTACCACTCTGCACCACGGGGCTCATTCCCCACCCCCACGCACATGTACAGAAATGGCTAATTCTTCCACGAAGACAGGAAAGCATCCTTTTCCTGGGGATATTCCCTCTCCTCCAGTGAGGCCAGGTGGTGACCAGCTCCTAACTTCCTCAGTCTCCTGGATCGCCACTGCTTCATGGTTGGAAAACTGGGCTGTACACTAGCTCCAAAAAGATCTTGCTCAACATTTTAGATGTTCGTTTCATTTATTTCCCTTTCTTTTCCATCTTGGATGAGCCACAACAAGGAGAGGGTTTCCATGTCAACTTGGACTGCTTCCGGAAATGGGTGTTACTAATATGGCAGTGCCCTGTGCACTAGGACCACGTGGACAACCGATGGCACATTCGACTCTCTGCATAGAATTATGCCTGCCCCAAAGCATTTTTTGTGCAATCAAGCAGCCTTGAGTGTTGGTTGACAGGTCAACTAGTATTTCCTAGAGTTTGTATTCAAGGCTCCCCTACAATCAATCTTTGCTTCATAGTTGTAAATTTTAGAGGTTTTTTTTGAACCTTGAGACTTATCTGCCAAGAAAAGAGCAGGTTTGCTCCACTGAGAGACGGAAGCTTCCCTACTGTGATTTTCCCCTCAACAGCTACCTTTAATTATTTTGATTGTTGTTGAAGGTGCAACGAAGGCATGCATACACTGCTCTAAATGTGGAGTGATTTTCTATATTTACATTCTTCTTTAACATTCCAGAACACAGCGACCATGTATATTTGCACTTAACGCTCCATATTTACGTATTTTGCTTATCTTGTGTCCTGCAGTATTGGCCAGATTCCTAAACAAATGGCATACTGCATGATTTGAAGTTATTTTAGTGAAGGACCTGTAGGCTAAGGTGTCAGTCTAAGGCAGGGGTGGCCAAACTTGTTTAATATAAGAGCCACACAGAATAAATGTCAGGTTTGAGAGCTGTAAAACACAAATATTACACATATGTTTTAATTAAAAGTCTTAATACATTCTTTGCACAGAAAAGATAAAATACATATGTATGCACTTTACAAGGCAACCATGCTATAAGGGGACTTTTTCAAAAAGCTGGGAATAACAGACCCCCTAAGACCTGCATAAGGAAAGATTAGATGTTTTTGGCACCAGTAAGAGAAGGAAACACACACGTACCATATAAATCACTGACCACTTTTTGTATTATTATGCATCTCTCTTTGCCTTGACATCAAGGTTAGTAAATAAAGTTCGTAGAAGAGCTATGAAAGTAAGGGGAAACCCTGCACTGCCCTCTTTAATTCCATCCCTTCTTCCAGTGGCTCCCTCAGCTCTTGCAATCTCTTTCTCTGCTCTAGGTCTCCAGGCAACCTCAGTGGTGGTGGAGAAGAGCTTTCAAGCCTGCCTATATCCCCCTGCTTCCCCACTTCACACATGGTGGAAATAGTCACCTACCTATGGATCAGCTATCAGAGGCTGACTGAGGTCAATTACTCGAGAGTAAACCTGCATTAAGTTCTCCCTTGATCTCCAGGAGCCACACAATATGTGTGAAAGAGCCGTATGTAGCTCCCGAGCCATAGTTTGGCCACCCCCAGGGAAATCACAGAATCATAGAGTTGGAAGGGACCTCCAGGGTCAGCTAGTCAAACCCCCAGCATAATGCAGGAAACTCACAAATACCTCTTCCTAAATTCACAGGATTGCTGTGAATTCATTGCTGTCAGATGGCCATCTAGCCTCTGTTTAAAAACCTCCAAGAAAGGGAGATGGTATTATAACACTGATGGTATATCACTTCAGTTATTTCCAGCTAGATTCCTGTGCGGTGTCTTACCTCCAGCAATGCAGAATCCCATCCCCCTTCTCCCACCCCATTCCATACCCACACCTTGATTATTCCTCAGGATCACATACCTCAAGAGACATTCTTTATATATATATATATATATTTATTATTATTATTATTATTCATTATCCATTTCTCTACATGCTTTCTGGTATCCATTTTACATTTTCCCCCCCAACCCACCCCCCTTAGTCTATACATCCTCTTCTTCCAGCCAGGGACAAAGGACTTGAAGCTTCCACTGAATGTCCACTCTCCTTTCTTCCTTCGCCCATTTCAGGTAGGTCCGCCACTTTTCTTTAATTCTTGATCTTCTTTCCTCCCATGATTCTTCTTGCGACATTATAGCAGCTATATCTGACTGGATAAAATCAAAGAGATAGTTATGCCAAGTTCTTTCCTTCCATTTACTTTTATCCTTCCACCTGCCCATACGCTCCTCTCTTAGTTATCAATCTCATATCAACACGACTGTTTGGCTTACCAAAAAAGGAAGCACATATCTGCAACTGATTGCCTGGTTACTCACCACAAGCAACCAGATAAAAACATCCAAGTTTCCTTTTGGAGACTGAAGCTTATTACTGATCGCTGATATCAATGCTTTTAGTAAATCTTGATTATTCTTCCCTATTGTCTCATTCCCTAATATACTCATCTGCATTAATTCAAAGTTAATTCTCGGCTCTACCTGAAAGAATTTCTTTATCATTCCCACTACCATTTCCCATAATTTCTTGGCCTCAGGGCACTCCCACCACATGTGGGTGTACCATCCCTTCTCTTTCTTACAGTGCCAACACTTAGGGCTCAACCCAGGAAACATATTGGCTAAAGTAGCCAGAGTTCTATACCATCCTATACCGCAAGAGACATTCAAAGGCGATTTGCCATCTCCTACCTCCATCTCCCAACCCCAGGATTCTTTGGTCATCTCTCATCCAAATAGTAGCCAAGGCCGACACTGCTTAGCTTCCAAGATCTGACAAGTTCGGGCTAGCCTGGGGAATCCGGGTCAGGGCACGGTTAATATTAGGTGTGTCGAAATAACTCTCCCAAATGCTTAAAAAGCACCCCTCCTTTTTTTCCCCAATTGCCATCTGGAATATATTCGATAACTGAATGGTGCTTTCCCTTTCCCCCTGAAACGGCACTTCGACTGGGTTACAAACTTCGCGAAACGAGCCCAATCTGTATTCTTGTGGTACTGAGCGAGTTAGTCCTGGCTATGTGAAGCTCGTTTGTTACAGAAGTGTGATTTTTGCTGTTAATAGCAATCTTTCTTTTAAAAAACAAAATGAAACAGGTCAAGAACTGCAGTATAGATATGCCTGTGCTGAGGGTTGTATGTAATAATGCTATGTTGCCAGGTTCTTTTCAGGGAACCCTTAGTCTAAGGGAGTGTCCCTGAAAGTAAAGTATCTTTCTCCCTTCCTTCCTTCAGGGTTTTGTGGTTGTGATGGGATCATGCTGTATAAGTATGTTTCGTCTACTTGAAACTGGCAGTAAGCCTATTTGAGAGCCAGTTTGGTGTAGTGGTTAAGTGCGTGGACTCTTATCTGGGAGAACCGGGTTTGATTCCCCACTCCTGCAGCTGCTGGAATGGCCTTGGGTTAGCCATAGCTCTCGCAGGGGTTGTCCTTAAAAGGGCAGCTGCTGTGAGAGCCCTCTCAGCCCCACCTACATCACAGGGTGTCTGTTGTGGGGGGAGAAGATACAGGAGATTGTAAGCCGCTCTGAGTCTCTGATTCAGAGAGAAGGGCGGGGTATAAATCTGCAGTTCTTCTTAAATACCCCTTAAAAATTGAAGCATAGTCTGTAGATTCTAGTTGATTTATGAGCTATCATATTAATGATAATCTTTTTAAAAAAATAATGCAACTGCTCACCAATTGGAGGCATGAAGAGAAGTACGTTCAGAAGTTTTTTTGGGTGGCGCTGTAAGGCCATTTTATCGGTTTATCAGCGCTGTAAGGCCATTTTATCAGTTTTTTGGGTATCGCTGTAAGGCCATTTTATTGAGGGCTTTTATGAGGTTTAAGATTTTCTTGGAGAGGAGGATAAATAAGGTTGTACTGTATTTTGTCTGCTTTTAATGTTGGAAATAGTTAGCTGCCTTGAGCCCACAAGGCGGTATATAAATTATTTAAATAAGTGAATAATAAATATGTGTTAAAGTTTGCTTCTGCATACCTGTGGGATGGAACCAAGCATACTATCATCACCACCTATTCCTTTGTGTTTCTTCTTAAAATATTGACAGGAGAGTATGTAAACAAAAGTTGCACTATCCTTGGGCAGGAATCAACGGCTCCCTTCTGCCAGGGCGGATCCAGTGGATCCCACCATTCCCCCCCCCCCCCGCCACCTTCCATCAGTGGAAGATTTGGTTGAAGGAAGTAACTGGATCTTAACTTATTCTTTTTGGAGATTATTCAATACATTTCTCATCTATGCAAATTTCCCGTCTATTCTCTGTATATTTGTATGGTGTTCAGTTTAGATTTTTAAACTGTACAGAATAAAAGGTAGCTGGCAACTAAAAAAAAGATCTTCTGTGTTGTTGTTACTGTTATGTCTTTTATTTCTTCTTGAAGAGCTTAGATAACTGAGTTTGTAGAAGCTTTCGGGAGTCTTCAAATAGAGAAGCTGTGGGCAGGTGCCCATCCCATACAAGAAGTCTCATATAAATGTTAACCCACTTTAACAAATGTTCAGGACAATAATCTCTTAAGGTGTTGAATGACGATAACAACAACAAAACTTGTAGCACAAAAGCGGTATTCTGAACAAATACAAGATTAGAATATCTAAAACAGAGGTGGGGAACTTCCATCCCGAGGGCCGTATGCAGCCCTTGAGGTCACTTGGTGTGGCTCTCGGGGATTGCTGGACAGAACCGAGCCATGTGGCAGCCTCCCTGGGGCCTGGCTGGCCGGCCAGAATTGCTGCAGGGCCTGGAAAAGCTACTGCCACAGTTCAGTTTGCATTTGATTATCCCAGATGGTGTGACTTAATATGCTAATGTGGTCTAATATGCTACTGAGTTCCTGGTGGGCTTTTTCTACAAAAAAGCCCTGGACCTATGCATTTGCCTAGGGCAGCAGGCTGTGTGTGTGTGTGTGCGTGTGCCAGATTAGGCTCTCCCCACATGACTTCAAATAGAAAAACAATTATTTGCATTAATTTTGTTGGCCTGAATCATTCTCCCTCGGCAGAGCACTGTTTTTTAAGTTGATAATTTTTTATGGTCCGCGAGTGATGTCATAAATATCCATATGGCCCTTGGCAGAAAAAAGGTTCCCCACCCCTAATCTAAAATCTCAGTCATCTGAGATGCCTTTTATGTCTCTGGCATAGCTCTGGCAGAGGTTGTCCTTGAAAGGGCAGCTTCTGGGAGAGCTCTCTCAGCCCCACCCACCTCACAGCGTGTCTGTTGTGGAGGGGGCGGTAAAGGAGATTGTGACTGCTCTGAGATTCGGAGTGGAGGGTGGGATATAACTTCGATTTCTTCTTCGTGCCTGCTGTTTACACAATAAATTGTTCATGAATCCTTTCCAATGGTTTCTCAGTCCAAAAACAAAATAAACAAAAATATAAAACTAATACATAATTTATGCCTGTATTGGGTGGTGGTTGGGGAAATAGTACACTTGGGGTGCGGTCACACTCACCATTAAATCCATCTGCAACGCGCCTGTATTATAATCCGCAAAACCAATTTTCCGATCAGACAACAGCCAGGCTCCCGTTCTATCCCATGTGGGTCCCGTCGCTGGTCGATCAGATTGCTCTACCGGATCTCGTTTCATGAGACGTCAATCTGCAATAGCGCAGGCGCAGTGATGCCCGCTATCTGCAGCACGTTGCTTTTTAATGGGTCAGATCACTAAAGTTTTGCTAGTCCGTTGGCACTACTTTTCCAGCATGAGCACTACGCATGCAGAAAAGAACCCAGGAATTCAAATCAGTTCACATCTAGTTCACATCTACTTTCAAAAGTGATTTTTGTTTCCGGACATAAGAGCGGGTAAATGATTTATCGAGCCAACATTCGCTCGCTCATTCACTGGCGCAGTGATATCACTTGCAGGGGCTTTGGGAGGGAAGCGGTGGTGCGCTTCCGACGAGTCGCCAACGATGGAGCATTCAAACAGAAACTCCGCTCAGGAACCGTCAGAAGGATTTTGTTCCTGATTTAAAGCAGTATCAAATTAGTCCGCGCCCCAGTCGTCTCAACGCGGGACTCGAATGAGCTAACCACCATTCGCAGATGCTGACATTTGGACAACTGCTTAAAATCCGACATGCTTCCGGACTCCACTCATGCTCATAGCGGGATTTTATGAACATCTGACCTCACCCTTGGAATGCACTTAATCACAATTATTTCTGTCTTCTTTCCCTCCAGTATTAAGAGTTTATTTAAATATTTATATGCCATGTTTCTCCACACCATTGAGTAGAGTTGCCAACCTCCAGAACCTGGAGTCCAGGTAGGCCTGGAGTTACTGAATTACAACTGAATCACAATTACAGAAATTCTTTTCTCTGGAGAAAATGGCTGCTCTGGAGGATATATTCTATGGCATGAGACCCCCACTAAGGTCCCTCCCAGGCCCAGCGTTAGGGGTTCTGGTGCCCCAGGCCGAGCCCTGTGCCCCACCCCCTTCTGGACTCTTCTTGTACATGCAAAGCGTGTGCAGCCCGATGATGTAATCAGAAGTGATGTCATCAGTCTGCGTGCACTTCGCGCAAGCACTCAGCCTGGCCCTCTCCCGCTTCAAAGGGAGCCGGCAAAAGGCTGCATTCTTTTTTGTGAAGAAAGAAGGATGCAACCTCTTGCCGGCTCTCTTTGAAGTGGGAGAGGGGCAGGGCGGGGTGGGCCAAGCTGCGCATTCTCGAAGCAAGAACGTGCGGCGTGCCGTGGCCCAGCCACTCACTTAACATAAGAGCCACATAGAATAAATGTCATATTTTGAGAGCTGCAAGACATGGATGTCAGGTGTTTGAGAGCTGCAAGGCAGGTAGGCAGGCAAACAGATGGGTGAGGGAGAGGGAAGTGGTAAGAAAACAACTTTAATTTTAAATGCATTCTCCAAGCTGCCAGCTGGAGAAGTGATTAGAAACAAATGCCTTCTCCAAGTTGGCCAACAGGGTAGTGAGGGCTTTGAGAGCCACGCAATATGTACGAATGAGCCACATGTGGCTCCTGAGCCACAGTTTGGCCACCTTTGACCTAGATCATGGAATCTGGGGAGGAGAGGGACTTCAGCAGGGTACAATTGTCATAGCGAGGACCATGTCTGAAGTAGCCGTTTTCTCCAGGGGAACTGATCTCTCTTGTCTGGAGATCAGTTGTAATTTTGAGAGAGCTCCAGGCCACACCTGGTAGCCCTCACATAAATCCAGCCCTGATAAGGTTGCAGGTTAGTTTAAGGCCAGTAAAGATGGCTCTACTCTGCTACTGCTGCTGGTGGTGGCAAAACTGCAAGCCTTTCATTTGTTGCCTCCATCTCAGTCATGAAGCATTTCTCCAGGCTGTGTGCTGAAACCAGGAAAACAAGTCTCTGGCTATCCCAAAACAAAAGGCAGACACTGAGGGAGGAAACTGGAGCACGCCTGACACAGTAATCCTTAGCTGAGTTCATCAATGACTTCTGGGCAGATCCTGGGAAGGTGCTGCCACTCCCAGAAACCAATATTCAGATCCATGGCTTCTAATCTCATCAAGAAGTCTTTTTGCCACATCAGTCTCTGTTGCGATCGGTGTGCCCATTGCCTAATACAGGCACCTATGCCCATATTTGGAACTGCAACCTCCGTTCTGCTTCCCTTCTTACAGTGTCCATTCAGCCTGGCTGCCTTCTAGAGTTGCCAATCCCCAGGTAGGGCCTGGAGACCTGGAATTACAATTGATCTCCAGACTACAGAGATTAGTTCCCCCAGAGAAAATGGCTACTTTGGAGGATGGATTTCATAGCATTATACTGAAGCCCCTCCCCCAACCCCAAACCTCCAGGAATTTCCCAACCCAGAGTTGGAAACTATTCAGTGGGCTTTCTAATACCAATTACTGGGGCAGCTCAGTTTCCTATTTATTTATTTAAAACATTTTTAATGCCACCTTTCCATCCAATCAAGGGTCTACAAGTGAACATAGTTATTTAAAATATTTAAAGCAGGGGTGTCAAACATGCGGCCCAGGGGCTGAATCAGGCTCCTGGAGGGCTCCTATCAGGCCTCTGAGCAATTGGCTCTTGTCTGCTTCCTTCTCCCTCTCTCTTGCTTCCTTCTGCAGCACAGCTTGCTTTGCAAGGCTTGCTCAATCGCACAGGAGCTACAGAGCAAAACCTCAATTTTCTCCATTGGTTGAGGTTCCTCCCCTTTTGGGTCCCCTGGGGAGGGAGGGAAAGAGTCAGAGCTTCCTTAGCCCAGTTCCCTGGATCCCATGGGAGAAATATAAAGGAAGCACCTTTAAGACCAACAAGTGCTAATGTTTTAAGCATGTTTTATTTTAAGGGTTTTTTTTTTTTAAAAAAATAGTCATATTTGTATCCTTTTAAAAGTTTATATCTCTGCTACCTAATCTTAAGTATTTTGGTGGGGATTTTGGTGGACGATATCACTGTAGAAGCGGTGCCATGGTTGGATCACCTAGCCCTCAAGGCTCGTGTGGGTGCGACGCCCCAACCCTGTATGGGTGGCGAGCCTATTTTGGCTCGCCCGCGGAGTCTGATGGACCCGGAACGGTTCCAAATGGCTCTGCGGGATCCCTGGCCCTCTAAAGATTCCCTTGATGACCTGGTAGAGGCTTGGCACAACAGGCTATCCAGGGCCATCAATGAGATCACTCCCCGGCGTCCTCTGCGCCCCCGTAGCAGGCTGACTCCATGGTATACCTTGGAGCTACGGCAGCTGAAACAGGGACTTAGACGACTAGAGAGGCGGTGGCGCCATACTCACGACAAAGCAACGAGAACATCCTATAGAACGTTTATGAAGTCTTATGAGATGGCAGTCAAGACCGCAAAGAAGGAATACTTTGCGGCCAGGATTGCATCTGCAAATTTGCGCCCGGCACAATTATTTAAGATAATTGAGAATTTGACCACTCTGCCTCAGGGCAGACCAAATGCAAGAGAATTGGAAATAGGCTGTGAGGCTTTTGCGAAATTTTTTGCAGACAAAATCTCGTCTCTCCACCAAGACCTTCCCGCCATGTTGGATACAGTATTAGAACCCGAGGCTCCGTGCCTGTCTTCTGATGTTAGATTGGATCACTTCGACGCATTTAGCTTAGGGGAAGTCGACGGGATTCTCTCTACTGTGCACCCTACAACTTGTGATCTTGACCCATGCCCCTCCTGGCTAATTAAATCTTGTCAGAGGGAGCTAAGATATCCTGTACGGGATATCATAAATAGATCCCTCTTGGAAGGGCAATTTCCAACATCTTTGAAAGAGGCCATGGTCCACCCTCTCTTGAAAAAAAGTACAGCAGACCCGGCCGAATTGGAGAATTATCGACCGGTCTCGAACTTACCATTTTTAGGTAAAGTTATTGAGAGGGCAGTGGTGGCACAGTTACAGAGATTTCTGGATGACACTTCCGCCTTAGACTCCCACCAGTCCGGCTTTCGTCCGGGTTACGGGACGGAGACAGTGCTGGTCGCTTTGGTAGATGACCTCCAGCGGCATCTGGATCGAGGCGGCGTGGCGGTGCTGATGTTGTTAGATCTGTTGGCCGCGTTCGACAAGGTCAACCATCGGCTACTGGCCTGCCGGCTTGCCGACACAGGGATTAGGGGGTCGGCCTTACAGTGGCTTTCCTCCTTCCTTGATGGGAGGGGACAAAGGGTGGCAATTGGGGGAGAGCTGTCCCAGAGGCACCCACTAGTGTGTGGGGTGCCACAGGGTGCAGTTCTTTCCCCGATGTTATTTAACATCTACATGCGCCCCCTTGCCCAGATTGCCCGGAGGTTTGGGTTCGGGTGTCACCAATATGCAGACGACACCCAGCTCTATCTGCTAATGGACGGCCACCCTGGCTGCATCCCGGAGAACCTGGACTTAGCATTGCAGGCCGTGGCAGGTTGTCTCAGGCTGAGTGGGTTGAAGTTGAATCCAACGAAGACAGAGGTCCTTTGCTTGGGCCGTGGTGCCCTGGGGGGGGGGGAATCCCCCTTCCGGCTTTTGATGGTGTACCGCTGAAAGCGGCCCATAGAGTCAGGAGCTTGGGGGTTCTTCTGGAGCCTTCATTGTCAATGGAGGCACAGATAGCGGCCACTGCCAAGTCCGCGTTTTTTCATCTTCGATGGGCGAAGCAGCTGGCCCCCTTCCTTGGGCGCCAGGACCTAGCAACGGTGATCCATGCTACGGTCACCTCGAGACTGGACTACTGTAACGCCCTCTACATGGGGCTGCCCCTGTGCCGAACTCGGCGGCTGCAGCTGGTGCAGAACGTAGCGGCTAGGCTGCTGTTGGGGCTCCCAAGATGGGAGCACATACAGCCGGGGCTGCGCGGACTGCACTGGCTGCTGGTGGCGTACCAAGTTCGTTACAAGGTGCTGGTTATTACCTTTAAAGCCCTATATGGCTGAGGACCTGTCTACTTGAGGGACCGTCTCTTCCTGCATGAACCCCAGAGAGCGCTGAGGTCAGCTGGAAAGAACCAGCTGAATATCCCTGGGCCAAAGGAGGCCAGATTGAAGTCCACCCGGGATCGGGCCTCCTCTGTAGCGGCCCCCCTACTATGGAACCAACTCCCGGAGGAGGTACGGGCCCTGCGATGCTTAGATCAATTCCGCAGGGCCTGTAAGACCCACCTCTTTAAAACAGCTTTTACATAAAACCGAGCCAAGAAAGTCCTGTTGGATATGTTCTATGTTTTAATCACTGGATTTTATGAAAGATCTTAATTATAGCACCATAATCTTGTCTAATGTAATTTTAATAATTTTAAGGATGATTTTATAATTGAAATTGTATATGAATTTATAATTGATTGCACATGGTTTTATTGTATACTGTATTTACATATTGTGAGCCGCCCTGAGCCTGCTTGCGGGGAGGGCGGGATACAAATAAAAAGTTATTATTATTATTATTATTAAGTAGGTACACACATGGCCTGGCCTGACATAGCCTGGCCCAGCCCAACAAGGTCTCATTTATGTCAGATTCGGCCCTCATAACAAATGAGTTTGACACCCCTGATTTAAACAATGAAAAATAGAGTTACAATTATTTAATTCAATTAAAAACACACAAAACAACAGTAGAAGGAGGGCCAATAACCAGGGATTTTTTTTTGCAGGAAAAGTCCAGCAGGAACTTATTTGCATATTAGGCCACACCCCTTGACATTAGCATTATTTCACGCGTGGCTTTTTTAAAAGAAAAGGCCCAGCAGGCACTCATTTGCATATTAAGCCACACCCCTGACACCCAGCCAGCTAGAACTGTGTTCCTGCTCAAAAAAGCCCTGCCAATAACCATTATTGGAGGTATGCCAGATAAAACAAAAAGGTCTTCATCTCAGATACCAACCTCTAGGTGGGACCTGGCGATCTCCTACTATAGCATTTGTTCTCCAGATGACCAAAATCCCGTTGGGAAAAACAGCTGCTTTGGAAGGTGGACTCTACTGCACTGCAACCTGCTGAAGTCCCTCCCCTCCCCAAACTGCACCCTTCTCAAGCTCCATCTCAATATCTCCATGTGTTTCTCCACCCAGAGTTAGTAACTCCATCTTCACTTGCTGGTGAATGGCACAGATAGAGGGAGACAGATGATCTAGGTCACCACCTGTTAGGGTTGCCAAGTCCAATTTAAGAAATATCTGGGGACTTTGCGGGTGGAGCCAGGAGACTTTGGGACTGGAGCCAGGAGACATTAGAGTGGAGCCAAGATCAAGGCTGTGACAAGCATCATTGAACTCCAAAGGGAGTTCTGGCCATCACATTTAAAGGGACGGCACACCTTTTCAATTCCTTCCTTCCATAGGAAATAATGAAGGATAGGGGCACCTTCTTTTGGGGGGTATTTTGTGGATAGGCACTAGATGCTATACTGAAAATGTGGTGCCTCTACCCCAAAACACAGCCCCCCCCAAAGCCCCAGATACCCACCGATCAATTCTCCATGATTTTCTATAGGAATAAATTTCCATAGGGAATAATAGAGTTCCCAGCAGACATTTCCCTCCCTCGCTTTCTGACAACCCTGAAACAGGGGGAGGTCCTCTAAACCGGGGGATCCCCTGCCCCCACCTGGGGATTGGCAACCCTACCACCTGTCTAGCCTCAGATACTGGGGGCAACAGAAGCAGGATTTCTGAGAATGACTGGAGTGATGATTCATATGTGAGAAAGTGCTCCTTAAGGCTAAAATATCAGAAACCAGTCAGAGTCAGCTTGGGAGGGTGACCGCAATAAATTTCTCCCCAGTCACCTTCCCTCGGTCCCTTAGAAACACACACAAATCCTGTCAGACCTCTAAAAAAAAAAAATAGGCACCAGACGGTTTTAAATTCAAAAACCAAAGAAAATATTTATTGGATAACAAAAGGCAGGGGAGAGGGATACAAATAATATTGATTAGAACTAATCAATAGCAACGAATCAGTTGGCAGGCAGACAGTTGGCAAATAATCAAATACTAAACCCAGAGATTTATTAGGCTGAGCTAAAATCAAATATATATTCAGTATATATTTGGCAGAAGATTTTTAATATACCAAACTGGCTGACTTCAGAATTCTACTGATCTCTATGATGGGCAGGCAGCGCCTACTGGGCACTAGGAATGTTTTCAGTTCAGTTGATATAGCCTTAGACTTTGGCTATTCTAATAATAATAACAAACTGACAGTCACTCTTTTCACACACACATAGAGAACTCCTGGCTGGTGCCAGATTAATTCTCCCTCACCGACACTCCATGACGCACACCTCTGAGGTCTAACACCAGCCCCTCACTCCTGGTGTGTCTCAGCTCCAGCTAGTTTTCTGGTCTGAATCTTGGGTAACCCTGCTGACCACCAGAATCCAGACCTCCCTTCTGTGTTTTTGTGTGATCTCAGTTTGTACACAGGAGACTGCCTGGATGTGCTGCCAAAATCTCCCTCAGAGAGTTTCCTTCACAGAAGGAAGGTTTTGCCTGGTTTTGCCCCCTTCTGGCTTCCAACTCTCCCTCTCAGACAGAAACTCCTTAACCTGGCCTTAACCTATATCTCTTTGTTCCCACACTCAAAAAGAAAAAGAGATTCTTTGGAGTCCACCCGCCTTTAACCCCCACCCCCTCTTTTAGGCCCTTTGAGTGCACTTAGTCAAAATATCCTTTATTGAGAGTATTTGGGCTATTGGTCTAATTCAGGGGGCCCCAACCCTTTTGAGCCGGTAGGCACCTTTGGAATTCTGACACAGCATAGTGAGCACAGACACAACATGACTGCCACAAAAGGCAGAATCTGCCACAAAATGACTGCCACAGTTTACTCTCAGTCACACGGTGAAGAGCGTTGTGCAGTGGTGACACTTGCTGCCAAAGCAACATTTTCAAAAATCTGGATGGCCAATTGAATCTCCAGTGGCCAATCAGAAGCTTTGCTGGGCAAAAGCCCAACTGACAATGCCCACTTTTTAAAACACTTGGTAGGCACCAGAATGGTGTTCATAGGCAAGAGCACTATTCTTCAGGAGGTTTTGCTATAGGGTGTATAGAAATCCAAGACCCATCGGCCCTACAGTCATAAGTAGAGTGAGAAGGTTACGGAGAGGTAGTTCTTCCCTATTGGGCACCTGAGGATAGTTTTGTGACTGGGGGACTCCGTGGGAGGAAAGTAAGACCACATTCACATGGATACATGTCTTATTATTTCCTTCATCGACCCCCAACCATTCTCCCCCAAGAGAAACCAAAGCAGCTGCTCCATTTTATCCTCCCAACAAAGAAACCATGTGGTAGGTTACCAGAGAGTATATGACTGGCCCAAGTCAATGAAGCAAGCTTCTAGGGCGGGGTGGGAATTTGAACCTAAGTCTCCCAGATGGTTAAAGCAGAGTGTTAAAGCTGCAGTACTGCAGTCCTAAGCTCTGCTCATGACCTGAGTTCGATCCCCAGTGGAAGCTGGGTTCAGGTAGCCGGTTCAAGGTTGACTCAGCCTTCCATCCTTCCAAGGTCAGTAAAATGAGTACCCAGCTTGCTGGGGGGGAAAGTGTAGATGACTGGGGAAGGCAATGGCAAACCATAATACCATAGAGTCCGCCTTCCAAAGCGGCCATTTTCTCCAGGGAAACTGATCTCTTTTCCTCAGAAATCAGTTGCAATACTGGGAGATCTCCAGCCACTACCCCACCCCCTCCCCGCCCACCGCAGCTGCTCCTCCGAGATGGGCCCAGGCTGAGCCCATCTCGGAGGAGCAGCCAAGAGGCGGCAGCAGCACAGGCAAAACCAGAGAAGGGGAGGGCAGAGGCAGGCCAGGAGCATGGCGAGTCGCGAATCCGGGCCCTTCTAGGACCAGGACTCGCGGCTCGCCACGCCCCCGGCCCGCCTCCACCCCCCCTCCGATTCCACTCCAGAGGCGGAGCAGAGCCGGCGAGGCCGCCGCGCCGCTGCCGCCCCCCCCCCCCGCCCCACTGCAGCTGCTCCTCCGAGATGGGCTCAGCCTGAGCCCATCTCGGAGGAGCAGCCATGGCGAGCGGAGAAGAGGCAGCAGCTGCGCAGCGGCGTCGCCCGCTCCGAGACGGGGCAGCTCACCACGCTCCCCGGTGCCGTTTCCCCCCTAGCTCCACCCCAGTGTCTCCTGGCTCCACCCCCAAAGTCTCCTGGCTCCACCCCCAAAGTCCCCAGATATTTTTGGGATTGGACTTGGCAACCCTAAACTTAAATGAGACTTTGTTGGGCTGGACCGAGTCAGGTTGGCCCAGGCCATGCTGGTAGGGTTGCCAATTCCCAGGTGGGGGCAGGGGATCCCCCAGTTTGGAGGCCCTCCCCCCGCTTCAGGGTTGTCAGAAAGCGGGGGGAGGGGAGGGAAATGTCTACTAGAAACTCTGTTATTTCCTATGGAGATTTATTCCCATAGAAAATTATGGAGAATTGATCCGCAGGTATCTGGGGATCTGGGGGGGCTGTTTTTTGGGGTAGAGGCACTGAATTTTCAGTATAGTGCTCTCCCCAAAATACCCCCCAAGTTTCAAAAAGATTGGACCAGGGGGTCCAATTCTATGAGCCCCAAAAGAAGGTGCCCATACCCTTCATTATTTCCTGTGGAAGGAAGGAATTGAAAAGGTGTGCCGTCCCTTTAAATGTGATGGCCAGAACTCCCTTTGGAGTTCAATGATGCTTGTCACAGCCTTGATTTTGGCTCCACCCCTAATGTCTCTTGGCTCCACCCCCAAAGTCTTTTGGCTCCACCCCCAAAGTCCCCAGATATTTCTTGAATTGGACTTGGCAACCCTACATGCCGGGCCAGACCATGTGTATACCTATTTAAGATTAGGTAGCAGAGATATAACTTTATAAAAGACACAAACAAATACAATTAAATATATATATTTTAAAAAACTTAAAACATGCTTAAAACGTTAGCACTCATTGGTCTTGAAGGTGCTTTCTTTGTATTTCTCCCATGGGATCCGGGGAATGAGGCAAAGGAAGCTCTGGCTCTTTCCTTCCCCACGGGAGTGGGGGGAAGGCGCCTCAGCTAATAGAAGAAAGAGTTGGCTCAGTAGCTCTGCTGTGCGATTGAGAGAGCCTGGAAAATAAGCTCTGCCTTCCCCCCTTCCTCCCCAAGGGAGGAGCCTTAGCCAATTGAGAAAATAGAGGCGTTGCTCTGTTGCTTCTGTGTGAGCAAGCCTTGCGAAACAAGCTGTTATGCAGAAGGAAGCAAGAGAGAGGGAGAAGGAAGCAGATAACAGCCAGTTGCTTGGGGGTCTGAATAGGAACCCTCCAGGGGCCTGATTCAGCCCCAGGGCTGCAAGTTTGACAACCCTGGTAGTGGATGGGCCACCTCTGTCTGATTGGAGGAAGGCGTCTGGTGGGGTGCCACAGGGTTTGGTTCTGGGCCTGGTACTTTTCAATATTTTTATCAATGATCTGGATGAGAGTGTGCAAATCATTAAATTTGCAGATGACACCAAATTAGGAGGAGCAGCAAACACACCAGAAGATAGAGATCTGAACACACCAGAAGATAGTGATCTGAACACACTGGAAAAGTGGGTGGAAGTGAAAAGATGCAATTTAACAAGCATAATTGCTGACTTCTTCATTTGGGTAATAAAAATGAGGCACACACATACTAAATAGGGGATATACACTTCTGGGTAGCAGTGTATGTGAACAAGATTTTGGGGTACTGGCAGGGCTTTTTTTGAGCAGGAACGCGCAGGAATGCAGTTCCGACTGGCTTGGTATCAGGGGGTGTGGCTACTATCCAAATGAGTTACTGGGCTTTTCCCACAAAAAAGCCCAGTTCAAAACAATGGTGACATCAGGGAGTGTGGCCTAATATGCAAATTAGTTCCTGCTGGGCTTTTTCTACCAATAAAAGCAGCCAGTTTGATGCAGCGACAAAACCCCCCAAAGTGATCTTGGGGGTGTATCAACAGAGGCATAACATCCAAATTGCAGATGGCATAGTCCTGCTGTACACTGCATTGGTCAGGCAGCATCTGGAGTATTGTGTGCAGTTCTGGAGGCCTCACTTCAAAAAGCCGGTAGATAGAATGCAGAGGAAAGCAATGAGGATGATCAGGAGCCTGGAGACCAAGCCTTTTGAGGAGAGGCTGAGGAACTTGGGAATCTTCAGTCTGTAAAAGAGGAGGTTGAGGGTGGATATAATTGCTCTCTTGAAATATTGGAAGAGCTGACACTTAGAGGGCAGGGAGCTGTTCCTGTTGGCAGCAGAGGAGAGGACTTGCAATAATGGGCCTAATTTAACGGTGGGAAGGTACTATCTAGATATCAGGTAAAACTTTTTTATAGTAAGAGTTATTCAGCAGTGGAATCAGCTACTCAAGGAAGTGAGCTCTCCCTCACTGGCAATCTCCAAGCAGCAGTTGATCCTCGGTTTAAAATGGAAAGGTGGGAAATAGTAGGATTTGGCAATGTGATTTTTAAAATAAAAATCCTGGCAAAACATGAAATGGCTGGGCATTGCAAACTTCTCTCCCCCTACCTCCCCCAGTCTACTCAGATTGGCAATGTCTCTCTAGTGTAACATCCTCTTTTGGCTATAAGTTCCCAGGTCTGAGTACTCACCAGGCACCAGTTTTGGCTATAAGTTCCCAGGTCTGAGTACTCACCAGGCACCAGTTCTCAGGTCCATTTAGCAGAGACAAAGCTGGCTCAAAGCATCAGCCCTTTATTTGCAGACACAAGTCCAGGAAGCTTCAGATGGCCATAGGGACACTGGGAAGTTAAACTGAGCTCCACTCCACTGAAAGACATTGCAGCACGGCCAAAGTTGCATGGAAAACATGGAATGGATTTTCCAATTTTAAAAGTTGTGCCAAGAGACCTTATTGGCAAATGGAAAGTCCATTCCACATTTTCTTTGTAGCTTTGCTTCCTGCTGCAGCCAGCAAAGGCCAGGCAGAAAGGGAAGGGAAGTTTGGCAGCCTTGGAGCTTCAAAGGGTGAGGACAGGAGGAGGGAAGGGGTGAACGGAGCCCTGTGGGCTTGATTAGAGTCCTGGGCGGGTCAGTTTTGGCCCATGGACCGGACGTTTGACACTCCTGGAGTAGAGCATACCACTGGTGGGACAAAGGAGTAATTTAGGTGAGACACAGGAGTTTAGTAAGAATTGCTAAGAATCTCCCACAGTTTCCATGTTCACCTGCAAGTGTGACATATCTCTCAGCTGACCCTACCAGCCATGGATTATCTGCCTGTGACCTTTGGACATACTAGTAGAAACCGTGGACACTTAGTATTTCTCCTAATCACCAACAAGTGCCTTTGCTACACCACTTCATGTTAACCATACCTGCCAGGGATTAGCCATTGGGCTCTTTTAACATTTTATGTTCTTAATGCTTAATAAATAAGCATAATGGCTTTGATACAAACTAGACAATTCCACAGGGGCATGGATTTCAGCTCACAGACTGGTTTTCCCACCTCCTTTCTCCTGCAGCAGCCCCAAACCCTTGCTCCCAATCCAGTTCTTAGAGAAGCAACTCTGGGGTGACGTCGCATCACAAAGTTTTCATGGCAGACTTTTTACGGGGTGGTTTGCCATTGCCTTCCCCAGTCATCTACACTTTCCCCCCAGCAAGCTGGGTACTCATTTTGCCAACCTCAGATGGAAGGCTGAGTCAACCTTGAGCCAGCTACCTGAACCCAGATTCTGCCAGGATCAAACTCAGGTTGTGAGAACTTGGACTGCAATACTGCAGCTTACCACTCTGCGCCAAGGGGCTCCTATGAATACATTTAGATATAAATATATATCTAAATATAAACGGGGCCTTTTTGTTAGAAAAAAGCCCAGCAGGAACTCATTTGCATATTATGCCACACCCCCCTGAAATCACCATTGTTTCACAGGGCTTTTTGTAGAGAAAGCCCAGCAGGAACTCATTTTCATGTTAGGCCACATCCCCTTACACCAAACCAGCTGGAACTGCACTCCTGCGTGTTCATGCACAAAAAAAGCCCTGAATATAAATATATAAAGGGACACACAAAAACAAGATTTCAGGGGGGATTTCTGGCTGCCGCAGGAGAGGGAAGGTGGGAAAATTGTGTTCCATGAGTGGAAATCCTTGTGGACGTGGAAATGTTAGTCTGGATTCAGCCCAATAACAGAACGCCTGTAAAACATATAAATGACCTCCTTGGGAATGACCTTTTTGTTTCTATCATGGTTAGGGTTGCCAAGTCCAATTCAAGAAATATCTGGGGACTTTGGGGGTGGAGCCAGGAGACATTGGGGGCAGAGCCAGGAGCAAGGGTGTGACAAGCATAATTGAACTCCAAGGGAGTTCTGGCCATCACATTTAAAGGGACAGCACACCTTTTAGAATGCCTTCCTTCCATAGAAAATAATGAAGGATAGGGGCACCTTCTTTGGGGGCTCATAGAATTGGACCCCCTGGTCCAATCCTTTTGAAACTTGGGAGGTATTTTGGGGAGAGGCACTAGATGCTATATGGAAAAATTGGCACCTCTACCTCAAAAAACAGCTCCCCCAGAGCCCCTGACACCCGCAGATCAATTCCCCATCATTCCCTATGGGAATCGTTCCTGGAGGTGCATAATGGCTGTGGAGGTGGAGCTTCCCCCGCTGGCCAGCTGGCTGGGGGAGGGGGGAAGCCTGTAAAACCAGGAGATCCCCCGCTGGGACCTGGGGATTGGTAAGCCTAATCATGGTGGGACCCAGGGTCTTTGATAACAGTATTTGGTGGCTAAGGAGTGAGTACTGTATAATATATTGAATAAGATGATGCAATTATAAGAAATGTGTATTTGTAAGCCAAAATAAGAGAGGCAGAAATGTTATAAGAGAAAAAAATAGAAAATACTAATTGTAAACAATATATAGATGGAACGATGATTGAATCAGATATAGATGTAATGAGAAAGAAAATGTAATTAAGAGAGGTTCTTGTCCTCTTCCTCCAACTGTTTTTCCATATTTCCTTGTAAAAGCTTCCCTTTCCCCTTCCCTATAACTGGAACTCAATAAAACTTTTAATTTGAAAAAAAAAAAAGAAAAGATAAGAGTGTTTGGTGGGATGTAACCGTCAAAAGCCCTGACAGGCAAGTCTAATATTGTCTGATCTTGGAAGCTAAGCAGCATTGGCCCTAGTTAATAATCAGATGGAATTTATGGAAGGCCACCAAGGAAGCCCGGGGTTGTGATGCAAAGGCAGGCCATGGCAAACCACCTTCGTTCATCTCTTCTCTCGGAAACCCCATGGAGTCACCATAAGGCGGCTGAGACTTGACCAGCTGCTCAAAGCCACTACTAGACCTTCCTTTTTGTCCTTCAGTTTGCTTAGCCGGATTCAACACAAGCCTGCCCATCAACAGAAGTAATGTGAAAGACTCACAAGATGATTAGGGAACAGTCTCAAGACAGCTCATTGGGATGCTATGCAAAATGGAAAGCCTTGCATACCAGAACGGTTGTCCATAACTTGCGTTGTTCCTGAAGACATTAAATCTAAGACATTCTAGGTCACTAGCGGCTCACTGAGCCTTCAATGGTGGCCATGATAACTGCAAGACCTGGACTCGATACTCATGAAGGACAGAAGGCACTCACACGAACGAGGAGAACCAGAATTAAAAGGCAATAATTGCCAGTCTGCCCAGTATTTCAAAGTCACCATATTGCATCTGTGCCGGCTAAGCTCATTAAACCAAAGCGGTAATCAGGTAAACAACCTACAGAGCAATAAAGAGAAGTCATCCATTGAATTACACAGTTGCTTCAAGACAATGTCATGGACACATAGCAACGGCAGAACATTGTCCTTGGGCTGAACAACTTAGTCCTGTAATCACCCACACAGTGAAGTACGGTCCACGTGAAAGGGCTTGTTTTTTAAATTGTTCAAATGGAGGACAGCAATGGGTTCCAAAGCTAATCAATGTCTGGTTTTTTTTTTTTAAGTTTGATCGGCATTTTAGGGCTAATTCCCGCCTACAGTTCCGTACATGCAAGTCTCCGGTTGCACATGGGCATGTCTGTTTCGTAAAGTGCCCATGCCACTGTGTGTTGTTTTCCTAACAATTAAAAGGTTGGGAAAGCAACCCCCACATTCATTATTGGAGAACAAGTCAGATGGATGGGGTTGCCACCTCTCTCTGTTCCAGCAGTGCTCTGAAAGCGGCAGTGACTGGCTGAGCTGCCCTTCTCGTTACTTGTCCATGAGATGGTAAAACAATGACTTGTAAACAAGTGGTCCAGTGGTCCAGGGTTTGTTCGATAGGCAGGGCGCTTTTTTTTGAGCAGGAACACACAGGAACGCAGTTCCAGCTGACTTGGTGTCAGGGAGTGTGGTCTAATAAGTTCCTGCTGGGCTTTTTCTACCAAAAAAACCCCTGTGTGAATCAATGGTGACATTGGGGTGTGGCCTAATATGCAAATGAGCTCTGGGTGGGCTTTTTCTACAAAAACGCTCTGCCGATAGGTCACAATGGCAGCCCAACTAGATGCAGACTGTTTGCATGTAAACGAGGGTTGCCAGGTCCGACTCAAGAGATATCTGGGGACTTTGGGGGCGGAGCTCGGAGCAAGGGTGTGGCAAACATGATTGAACTCCAAAGGGAGTTCTGGCAATCACGTTTAAAGGGACCTCACGCCTTTTAAATGCATTCCCTCCGTTTGGGAATAATGAAGGATGGGGGCACCTTCTTTGGGGGCTGATAGAATTGGACTCCCCAGTCCAGTCTTTTTGCCGTTTTGGGGGTGTTGAGAAGCACTGGATGCTATGTTAAAAATTTGGTGGCTCTACCTGAAAAAAACAGCTCCCTCAGAGAACCTCAGATACCCATGGATCATTTCTCCATTTTACCGTATGGGAATCAATCTCCATAGGGCATAATGGAATGCCCAGCAGACACCCCCACCAATGTTCCCTCTAAGCTGCAGAGTCTTGTGAGCAAAAATTCTACCTTGTGAGCTACTGGTATTAAAGTTGTGAGCTACTGGCATTAAAGTTGTGAGCTCCTGCATAAATTAGTGTGCTTTGGGGCCATTTTTCCTGAGCTAAGTCAAAAAGGTGTGAGCTGGAAGCTTAAAATCTGTGAGCTAGCTCACGCTAATTCAGCTTAGAGGGAACCCTGATCCCCACCCTTTTTGATAACCCTGAGGGTCTCCAAACCAGGAGATCCGCTGCCGCCAACTGGGGATTGTCCCACCCTTGCTCTTGGCTCCACCCCCAAAGTCTCCTGGCTCCACCCCCAAAGTCACCAGATATTTCTTGAGTCAGACGTGGCAACCCTAGGGATGCCAGTCTCCAGGTGGGGCCTGGGGATTCCCCAGAATTAGAGCTCATCTCCAAACTCCAGAGATCAATTCCCTGGAGAAAAGGGCTGCTTTGGAGGGTGGACTCTGTGGGCACTGTACACCACTGAGATCCCTGCCTTCTCCAGGTTCCATCCCCAAATCTCCAGGAATTTCTCAGCCTGGATCTGGCAACTCTACCCCATCCCCCACTGGTGGACAAGTGAAACCTGACAACCCCATCCAAGAAGGAGTAAGGGAATTCTAGCTCTAATTCCCACCCACCCCCCTAATTGTTCACTTTTGTAGTCAGGAAGGAATTTCAGACATTTATTTCCTTGTCACTGATCGTTACAAAAGTCATTGGATGAGATTAGACATTACCCAAAAAGGACTGCCTGGACATGATACCAAATATCAATAAGTGTGCCAGTTTGCAATCATGATGCAGTGCCTGCATTATCAAATCGAAAGGACAGGAACTTCCCTCCCATTACGGAACGAGCAGATTGAATGCAATTAGTAAACAGTGTAGGCTTCCCAACCCTCCCGCCCTGGCGGGGGACCCCAGTTTTTCCAGCCTCTTCCCCCGCTCCCCAAAAAACTGGAAGCGGGGGGAGGCTGCGCTGCTGCCACCTCTTCTCCGTAGCTGCTCCTCCGAGATGGGCTCAGCCTGAGCCTATCTCGGAGGAGCAGCTACGGAGAAGCGTGGCGAGCCCCGAATTTGGGTCCTTCTAGGATCCCGAGCAGCAACGCTGGAGGAGTGAGAGCAGGCCAGACTTGCGCCCTGCCCCTCCACTCCCTGCAGGGGCGAAGGCGGCCTGTGTGGGCAAGGGGGGCGTGCTTCACTTCTCCGCCCGGCCCCTCTGCTGGGCCTATGGCTGCGCGGGCGACAAGGGGCATGCTGGGCCGGCCTCGGAGGAGAAGGAGGTGGCGGCGGCGCTGAACTGAGCCGTGGCAGGAGGAGGAGGCGGCATGGCTGTGGCGGAGGCGCGCTGGCCTTCCAAGCCAAGGACTGGGTAAGGCTGGGGGTGATGTGGAAGGCTGGCGGAAGGCGGGAGGGGGCTGCGCTGGTAGCCGGAGGAAGAGGCCCTCCTCGCCTTCCCTGCTGGCCGGTAGGGTTGCCAATCCCCAGGTGGGGGCAGGGGATCCCCCGGTTTGGAGGCCCTCCCCCCCTTCAGGGTCGTCACAGCCTTGATCTTGGCTCCACCCCTAATGTCTCCTGGCTCCACCCCCAAAGTCTCCTGGCTCCACCCCCAAAGTCCCCAGATATTTCTTGAATTGGACTTGGCAACCCTAAAACAGTGACTATTAGAAAATGTAAAGCTCCTCCCGTATGAATCTACCAGTACACTCCAGTCATCTCCAAAGGCCCCCCGCTTCCATTGCCCCTGCTGTCTGAAACTAGCTGGGTGCCAATCTGAGCAAGGGCCTTCTCTGTCGTGGCACCAGAACTTTGGAACTGCTTCCACAGGGATTAGGGATGCCAGCTTCCAGGTGGGACCTGGGGATCCCCTGGAATTACAGCCCATCTCTAGACTACAGAGATCAGTTCTCCTGGAAAAAATGGCTGCCTTGGAGGGTGGAGTGGCATTGCACTGTACTGAGGTCCATGCCACCCTCCCCCCCCCCGCCCGATCCATCCCCAAATCTCTAGTTTTCTAATCTGGATCTAGCAACCTTATCCCCTACCCCTGTCATTGGCCAGGGGGGACCTGGTACTGTTTTTGTTTCATCTGGCATAGCCCCAGTGATGGCCCTTCTTCTGGTGCTGTTTGTTTAGGTGTTTTAACAGAATTATTGTACAAGTTTTTTAATTTCTCGAATGATCTAATGCTTTCATGCTCACTGCCTTGTGGACTGTGAGTGGGTGGAAAGGTGGCATACAAATGTTTTAAATTAATTGTTGGTATAAAGTGCTGTCAAGTTGCCACCAACTTGTGGGGACCTCAACAAAGAGCTTTCAAGGTCAGTGAGAAACAGAGGTGGTTTGCCATTGCCTTCCTCTGCAGTGTTTTCCTCAGCCATCTCCCTTCCAAGTACTGAGCCTGCTTAGCATTTGAGAGATGATGAGCTTGGGATATACAATGCTGCCTTCTCTTCCTTCCCTTCCCGCCAGTTTGGTTTAGTGGTTAAGTGTGTGGCCTCTTATCTGGGAGAACCAAATTTGATTCCCCGCTCCTTCACATGCACTTGCTAGGGTTACCAAGTCCAATTCAAGAAATATCTGGGGACTTTGGGGGTGGAGCTAGGAGACATTGGGGGTGGAGCCAAGATCAAGGCTGTAACAAACATAATTGAACTCCAAAGGGAGTTCTGGCCATCACATTGAAAGGGACAGCACACCTTTTCAATTCCTTCCATAGGAAATAATGAAGGATAGGGGCACCTTCTTTTGAGGCTCATAGAATTGGACTCCCTAGTCCAATCTTTTCGAAACTTGGGGAGTATTTTGGAAAGAGGCAATAGATACTATACTGAAAATTTGGTGCCTCTACCCCAAAAAACAGCCCCCCCAGAGCCCCAGATACCCGCAGATCAATTCTCCATGATTTTCTATAGGAACGAATCTCCACAGGGAATAACAGAGTTCCCAGCAGACTTTTCCCTCCCCTCCCCCCGCTTTCTGACGACCCTGAAGCGAGGGGAGGGCCTCCAAACCGGGGAATCCCCTGCCCCCACCTGGGGATTGGCAACCCTAGCACCTGCTGATGTGACCTTGAGTTAGTTGCAAGTTTTCACAGAGCTGTCCGGCACAAGAGCAGTTTCTGTCAGAGCTTTCTTAGCTCCACCTATCTCATAGGGTGTCTGTTGTGGGGAGGGGAGGGAGAGGAGACTGTAAGCCGCTCTGAGACTCCTTCAGGTAGTGAAGGGCAGGATATAAATAAAATCTCTCATTCTAAAATAAATCAACACCTGGGGATTTAATTGAGAACATAGGATTAAACTGTCTTTAATTGGCAGATAAGGTGGACTACGACATGAATATGTATGTCCTGTTAGCTTGATCTGGGGAGGCCAGCCTCCAAGTGAGACCTGGGGATCCCCTGGAATTGTAGCTGATCTTCAGATTACAGAGATCAGTTCCCCTGGAGAAAATGGCTCCTTTGGAAGGTGGACTCTGTGGACTTTTGTACCCCACTGAGGTCCCTGCTTTTTCTTGGGCTCCGTTCCCAAATCTCCGGGAGCTTCTCAGCTAGGGTTGCCAATCCCCAGGTGGGGGCAGGGGATCCCCCAGTTGGGAGGCCTTTCCCCCGCTTCAGGGTCATCAGAAAGCGGGGGGGAGGGAAATGTCTGCTGGGAATTCTATTATTCCCTAGGGAGATTTATTCCCATAAAAATAATGGAGAATCGATCTGCGGGTATCTGGGACTCTGTGGGGGCTGTTTTTTGGGATAGATGCACCAAATTTTCAGTATAGCATCTAGTGCCTCTCCCAAAAATACCCCCCAAGTTTTAAAAAGATTGGGGGTCCAATTCTATGAGCCCCAAAAGAAGGTGTCCCTATCCTTCATTATTTCCTATGGAAGGAAGGAATTGAAAAGGTCCCTTTCAATGTGATGGCCAGAATTCCCTTTGGAGTTCAATTATGCTTGTCACATCCTTGATCTTGGCTCCACCCCCAAGGTCTCCTGGCTCCACCCCCAAAGTCCCCAGATATTTCTTGAATTGGACTTGGTAACCCTAGTCTCAGCCTGAATCTGGCAACCCTATCCCCCACCCTCCAACTCTGCCCATGGCCAGAGAGGACCTCGCGACCTTAGCCTTATCCAGTTACAGAAAACATTGACAAATCACACATTTCCTTTTTATATATGACCTCTGCACCTGAATTTTAAATTTTCCAGCTACTCTTTTTTGTTACGGTTTTGGTTCCCAATGTTTTGCATCCCACAGGGCTGTGTTATCTGCTGACTTCACCAAATGGGTCTTCCCTCTCAGTCTGCCCCTCATGTTGTAGCTCAACGAGTCCCGCCCCCCCCCCCCCAAATGTTTCTGGTGGGGCCAATGAACATATGAAGCTGTCTTCTACTGAATCAGACCCTCAGTCCATCGAAGTCAGTATTGTCTACTCAGAGTGGCAATGGCTCTCCAGGGTCTCAAGCTGAGGATTTTCACGCCGACTTGCCTGGACCCTTTTTAGTTGGAGATGCCAGGGATTGAACCTGGGACCTTCTGCTAACCAAGCAGATGTTCTATCACTGAACCACCATCCCTCCCCATAGCCTCCTCAGGAAGAGCTCAGGGGCAAATGGGTCTGCAGTAGGAGGGAGGAATTTGGCGGAAATCACCACCCCTCTCATCCACAAACAGAAGCGCTGCCTCAGTATGTTGGTGGAGAGTTGCCAGTGTGCTGGTTGCAGTTTACACATGCTTCTTCACGCATACCACGCCTTATGTATTCACATATTGGAGACAGTGCACTGTATATCTTTATTTGGATCTTTGCCAAGTCTGTGTGTGGTTATTGTATGAATAATACATAATCGTATGCCAGCATTTGAAAATTTTAGGGTACCTCCCACTACTTATGCTCAAAATCTGCATAAGAACAAATCTAAATTATAATCTCAGATGCATAATCGTGTTAGGCAGCAGCAGGAAAATATAACAGGAGTCCAGTGCACCTTAAATACTGGCAAAATGGATAGGTTCCTATGAAACATATTTACCCAAAAGAACCTTAATGTAAGATGACCTCCTAAAAAAAAGGTTCTGCCAAAAAAGTAGATGACCTTAACTTTCAAAATGAACTCCTTAGGTAGTGTGTTATTTTATTTATACACTGCCTGTCTCCCCAATGGGGACTCAAAGCAGCTTCCATAGTTCTTCTCCATTGTATCTTCATAACAAGTAGCTGTTCTTTTACAAAGAAATTTCAAAGGGACTGCTGAATTGCAACTGATAATTCAGCCCAAGACGATACATCCTCCTGGACTGAATCAAAATCTAGGTTTCCTGTCTCATTACCAATGCTGATTTCTCCATGCCTACTACTCCTCTGCATATCTCACCTAATCCAATAATGTCTGCTATTGTCATTCACCTCCGATCGTCATTTGCCTGCTAATGTCATTCGACATCAGAAATCACTCCACTTTCCAATAATTAGGACAGATGGACTGACATTCTAGCTGCATCTGAAGGAGGAAGCTGTGACTCATGAGAGTTCCTACCCTGCCACATATTTTGTTAGTCTTTAAGGTTCTACTGGACTCTTACTCTTTTCTACTGCTACGGACAGACTAACATGGCTACCCATCTTCATCCATAACAAGCTTCGGTGAGATAGGTTAGAGTGGACTTAAGAGTGCGTGACTGCTAGGGTTGCTAGCTCTGAGTTAGGAAACCTGAAGATTTTGTGGGTGGAGCCTGAGGAGGGTGGGGTTTGGGGAGGGGAGGCACTTCAATGAGATATAATGCCATAGAAGCCGCCATCTGAAGGTTGGCCCCCCTTGTGACTGGCCCAAGGTCACAGGAAGTTTCCACGGCCGAATGGAAATTCAAAGCTGGGTCTCCTAGATCCAAGTTCAGTCCTCTCGCTACTACACACAAAGTCTGTGAAAAAAGAGGGCAGTGTTTTCGCCCATGCCCTCCACGCTCACAGAGCAAACCACTTCTCACATCATCACCTCAGTTCAGCACAATGCAGCAGATTTGAATACCTGAGTAAGACCATCTGTGGCCCCTTGAGAAAGCAAGAAGAAGAAGAAGAATGAATGAATGAATGAATTTTCAGATAATCATGTGAATCAGGCCTCGGTTTCAGCAGGAGCTCACAGGAGCACAGCTCCTGAACCTTTCTGAGGATGCCCCCTCCTCCTCCCCACCTTGTCCATTGAACAATAGGTGCAGCTGCATAACAATCCCTGGATGAGCTCCACCACCTATTTTTCTACAAAACGACCCCTGATGTGAATTAACACAATTTGTAATTTTTAAACAAAGTCTTTAGAAAATGCAGTAAAAATGATACGTGAAAAAAAACCTCTAAAATATGTGGAAAAATCCTTATTCTTTCTCCTGTATATCTTATATGAAAGTTTTCGAAACCATGGGCCCATCTAGACATGACAGATATCTCTAGGTTTACCTCAGGAATGTACTGGAATGCTCTCCTAGAGGCCATAAGGGCCCTGTGAGATCTTTCTACTTTCCGCAGGGCCTGTAAGACCAAATTGTTCCAACAGGCCTTTAATATCTAGCCGGAAGAGAACTGCCACCCCACATCATTATAGAGTTTCTATGCGATCATCATCAGAAAAGAAGAACTCGCTTATATTGCAGTGGTACAGCACCACGAAATGGTTTTAAATTGTAACTATGTTTTATTAGTTTTAACTTGTAAATATGAATATTGTTAGCTGCCCTGAGTCTGCTTGTGGAGAGGGCAGGATTGAAATTTAAAGTAATAACAATAATAAATTTTTATTTATACCCCGCTAGGGTTGCCGAGTCCAATTCAAGAAATATCTGGGGACTTTGAGGGTGGAGCCAGGAGACTTTGGGGGCGGAGCCAGGAGACATTGGGGGCGGAGCCAGGAACAAGGGTGTGACAAGCATAATTGAACTCCAAGAGAGTTCTGGCCATCACATTTAAATGGGCAGCACCTTTTAAAATGTCATCCTTCCATAGGAAATAATGAAGGATAGGGGCACCTTCTTTTGGGGCTCATAGAATTGGACCCCCTGGTCCAATCGTTTTGAAACTTGGGGGGTACTTTGGGGAGAGGCACTAGATACTATATTGAAAATTTGGTGCCTCTACCTCAAAAAACAGCTCCTCCAGAGCCCCCGAAACCTCCAGAACAATTCCTCATTATACCCTATGAGAATCGATCTCCACATAGGGAATAATGAAGACGTTTCCCTCTCCCCACCCCCTGTTTCTGGCGAGTCTGAAGCAGGGGATTGGCCTCTCTACTCACCAGTTGCTGCCAGCTTCTTCACAGCAACACAGACACACCATTGAAGCCTTTCAAGTCAAGCCTCTGGAGGTTCAAAGGCACATGGTCCTTTGCAGGCTGGGTGGGGTTTCCCCTCCCCCCCCCCCCGCCAGCCAGCTGTCTGGGGGCGGGAAGCAGCCTGGGAAAATGGAAGAAAGGCTGCTGCGATTGGGGCTGGGTGGGAAGGGAAGGGCAAGGAGAAGCTGCTGGGATTGGGGCTGGGTGGGAAGGGCCGCCATTCCCCCCCCCCCCGCTTTCTGGATTTTTGGCAAGCGGGGGGAGGAGGCTCCAAATTGGGGGGAGGAGGCTCCAAATCGGGGGGCCCCTGCTTAGGCGGGGGATTTGGGAAGCCTATACCCCGCCCTCCCTGCCTAGGCAGGCTCAGGGCGGCTTACAAGACATGGTACATATACCATGATATAACATAAATATAGTTAATACAATAAAATAATACAGTTAAAATAAAATTCATAAATTTAAGTTAAATAAATAATTTAAAACCGGTGTAAATTAATGGTGCTACAATTTCAGTACATATATAAAGATGGCTTGATGTCATTGCCAAGGTTCCACTTTAGAAGGCAAGTTGGAAGAGGGCGGTTTTACAAGCCCTACGGAACTGATTAAGATCCCGTAAGGCCCGCACCTCCTCTGGCAGCTGATTCCACCATTGGGGTGCCATTATCGAAAAGGACTGCTCCCTTGTTTTTAGCTTGGCCTCCTTTGGCCCAGGGATTTTCAGAAGATTTTGTGAACTAGATCTCAGTGCTCTCTGGGGAACATATGGAGAGAGACGGTCCCTAAGGTAGGCAGGTCCTCGGCCATATAGGGCTTTAAAGGTGATAACCAGCACCTTGTAACGAACTCGGTATACAGTTGGCAGCTAGTGCAGTTCCCGCTGTCTAGGCTGTACATGTTCCCACCGAGGTAGTCCCACCAACAGTCTGGCTGCTGCATTCTGCACTAGCTGCCGTTTCCGAGTTCGGTACAGGGGCAGCCCCATGCAGAGGGCATTACAGTAGTCCAACCTCGAGGTGACCGTTGCATGGATCACTGTTGCCAGGTCGCCGCACTCCAGGAAGGGGGCCAACTGCCTTGCCCTCCTAAGATGGAAAAAGGTGGATTTAGCAGTGGCTGCTATCTGGGCCTCCATTGTCAGGGAAGGCACCAGTAGCACTCCCCAGCTCTTGACCCTACGCACTGGTATCAGTGACACACCGTCAAAAGCTGGTAGGGAGATCCCCTCTCCCAGCCCGCTGCGACCTAAGCAAAGGACCTCTGTCTTCGCTGGATTCAGTTTCAGCCCACTCAACTTAAGCCAGCCTGCCACGGCTTGCAACACCTGGTCCAGATTTATAGGGACATTGTCAGTCTGGCCGTCCATCAATAGATAGAGCTGGGTATCATCAGCGTACTGGTGGCAACCCAGCCCATATCTCTGGGCAATCTGGGCAAGGGGGCGCATGAAGATGTTAAATAACATCGGGGAGAGAACTGCCCCTTGAGGCACCCCACAGTTAAGTAGGGGTCTCTGGGACAGCTCTCCCCCAATCACCACCCTTCGTTCCCGACCCTCAAGGAAGGAGGAAAGCCACTGTAAGGCTAGCCCCCGAATCCCTGCGTCAGCAAGGCGGCGGGTCAGCAGCCGACGATCGACCATATCGAAAGCTGCCGATAGGTCTAGCAACAGCAATACCACCGAACCGCCTCGATCCAGATGTCGCCGGAGATCAACCAGGAGGGCAACCAGCACTGTCTCCGTCCCGTGGCCCGGACGGAAGCCGGACTGGTATGGATCTAAGGTGGAAGCGTAAACAAACAAACAAACAAATAAATAAATACTGCTAAACTCTATTGTGGTGGCCTGCATCAACCCCGCCCCCCAGGATTTGGCAGCCGTGCCCCCAGGGGAGACCTGGCTGCCCTAATTATGGATGATACTGAAAATATTCAGCATCAACCCCAGCCCCCGGGGGAAAAACCTCTCACTTATTTCTAATTATCTGGAAACCATTACTCACATGCATTCCAGACAATTTCGGACTTCCCGTTACGAAAATTTAAGTACTTCTTTCTGGTACTCGTTATTGGATCTTAACATTACGCATGCAGTCAACAATGTTTACTTAATAGGAACACCAATTACAATATCAGAAGGAACGGCTATGTAAAGCATTCAGAAACATAATGGGCGCTGCGCTTGCCAGCATTAAAAGGGAAACAGAAGTAACTGGTAGACATGCGTTCATGCAGACATGTATTTATTTATTTATGCAATTGAAATTGGCAATGAGCATTACAGCTGCTGGAATAAACTTGCTTGGCCTTTTGTTGACACATCCTTAGTTGCATTGCTGCAACAAAGGTCAATGTAACTACTTGCAATACTGCTGATAGTATATTGCCCTCTCTCTCTCTCAGAGAGCCAGTTTGGTGTAGTGGTTAAGTGTGTGGACCCTTATCTGGGAGAACCAGGTTTGATTCCCCACTCCTCCACTTGCACCTGTTGGAATGGCCTTGGGTCAGCCATAGCTCTGGCAGAGGTTGTCCTTGAAAGGGCAGCTGCTGTGAGAGCCCTCTCCAGACCCACCCACCTCACAGGGTGTCTGTTGTGGGGGAGGAAGGTAAAGGAGATTGTGAGCCGCTCTGAGACTCTTCGGAGTGGAGGGCAGGATATAAATCCAATAGCTTCTTCATCTTCTTCTTCTCTCGGCTGTAGTGCACCATTCCTTTGGCACGGTTTGCTTTTCTTTTTCCCATACATTTTTAGTAGTTATGCGCATATGCATGTTCATGCGCTCATGAGCACATGTGCTCTGGGCAGTTTTTTTTTTAAAAATACACACGAGTGCCTAGAAGAAGAATTGCAGATTTATACCCCGCCCTTCTCCCTGAATCAGAGCAACTTACAATCTTCTATGTCTTCTCCCCCCCACAACAGACATCCTTTGAGGTGGATGGGGCTGAGAGGGCTCTCGCGGCAGCTGCCCTGTCAAGGACAAGTCCTGCAACACCCAAGGCCATTCCCGCAGGTGCAAGTGGAGAAGCGGGGAATCAAAGCCGGTTCTCCCAGATAAGAGTCTGCACACTTCACCACTACACCAAACTGGCCTAGAGCGGATTGGTGGGTTCACACTGCCAAGGTGCTTTGCTTGCATTCCAAAGTGCTTCGCTTGCATACTTCCACATCCAGACGCTGAAGAGGCGACTGGCATGCAGCTCCGAAATTTACGACCACTTCGTGGCGGATGTACTAGTACCCAAAATGCAAAAAGCTGATGAACTGTATTAGAGAGTTGCGTGGAAATACAATGGAGGGTGAAGAGTCATTTAGTAGTTTATGACAACATCAATTGAACTTTAAATGATAATGAACAATCGTGATTATTGAGTTAGTAGAATATAGTTACATGGTAATTATGCATATATGAGTTAAGATATGATTAAGACGGCTGGAACTCCGGAGTTGACTTTATAACTTTGAGCTTTGTGTTTAATAAATACTAAGTGAATTATAGAGAAAGGGCTACTGAAAGATAACTCTTTGTGTAAAAAATTTATAACGGTGAAAAGATATTTAGTAGTTCAACATTAATTGAACTTTTAATGTTAAAGAGGTATTATGATATTGTGATAAAAGTATTAGTAGAACATAGCTATTTGGTAAATAAATAAATAAATATATATATATATATATATATATATATATATATATATATATATATATATATATATATATATATATATATATATATATATATATATATATATGAGAGTTAAGATAAGACTAAGATAGGGGGAACTCTGGAACTGAATTAATAATTATGAGCGTTGTGTTTAATAAGTGCTAAGTGATCATCAGAGAAAAGGTTAGTGAATGATAATTTTTTTTTTCTTTCTAAAGATTTTATAATTGTGAATTTACCTTTAATATGCTCTTAATTTGTTTTAAGTACCGGCGGAGGTCATGAATAAGAGTGGTGGGGGGGGGGGGAGGGAAATATGTAATGTATTGGAGAAGTATATTTGAATTTGAATAGATGAGTAGATCGCACTGCTACAGCACCAACCCTAAATCAGACTTTTCCCTGCAGCCGCTGTGGCCGGACCTGCCTGTCCCACATTGGTCTTGTCAGCCACCAGCGAGCCTGCAGCAAACGTGGGCTATTGCACCCTTCTTAAATCTTCGTTCGCGAAGCCAAGCCGAGAGAGAGAGAGATGAGTAGATGAATTTATTCCAATATATTGCAAAATAAAAAGTTTGGTTACAAAGAAATTTACGACCACTTCGAAAGCGTTAGCTTTTTGAGCTGCTCTGAGGACGGTGGAGGATGGGGTGAATACAGGATGGGCGGCAGATGTGCACGTTCGGATGGGTTTTCCAAGTTGGTTCCTGAGGCATCTCTGAGTCGCCCCTAACTGTTATCAGTCTCAGGCAGGGCCAGTTAGCCCACTAGGCAAACTAAACATTTGCCTAGGGAGCTGGGAGGGGGGTGTTGAATTCCCCAGTCCCTGCCCCCAAGACAAATGCGTAGTTTGCCTTCCCCCCCCATGCCGCCCCACCGCCTCCTCCCTCCCCCCTTCCCTTCTGCAGTGCTGCGCTCCACTGCACCCCCAGCGTGCTCGGAGGAGCACCGCTAGAATCACCCCTACTCTTTTAGACGTGGCTCGGGCATCTCCCCCCCCCTCACTTCTAAAACCACTGGAAGTGAGGGGGTGCGAAGCACTCACTCAAGTGGAAATGCCTCAGCCGCATCTAAAAGGGTAGGAGCAATTCTAGCAGTATTCCTCTGAGTGCGCCGGGGGTGGGAAGGGAGGGGGCAGCCTGGCTTGGGGTGTGCATGTGAATGCGCCTAGGGCCCGCATGGGCGGGGGTGGCAGACAGTGAGTCTGCCTGGGGCGCCATGCACCCTTGGGTCATCCCTGGCCTTAGGGTGTCATCTTCTGGGCTTGGAACAGGGATTACTGGGAATATGAAGGGTATTTGTGAATTTCCTGCATTGTGCTGGGGGTTGGACTAGATGGCCCTAGAAGTCCCTTCCAACTCTATGATTCTGGGCAGGGGAGAGAAATTTGGGGCTTGCTATTTTATCTTTGGGTTTTGTTTGTATGTTTAACTGTTATTGTAAGCTGCCTTTAACCAAGAGGAAAAGTGGGATATAAATGTTTTAACAAATGAAATAAACTTAATAAACTGTGGTCTTACGGTAGCTATTGCAAAGGAGATTTATGTGTACTGAAAATAAAGCCACACCAAAATGAAGACGGGTTGGTTTTATACTCTGCTTTCCTCTACTTTAAGGAGTCTCAAAGTGGCTTACAATCACTTCCCCTTCCTCTCCCCTCAACAGGCACTTTGTGAGGTAAGTGGGGCCGAGAGAGCTTTGAGAGAACTGTGATTGACCCAAGGTCACCCAGCAGGCTTCAAGTAGAGGAGTGGGGGATCAAAGCCAGTTCTCCACATTACAGTCCACTGCTCTTAACCACTACACCACCCTGGCTCTTGATCATGAAGCCCACTGAATACAACCAAGAAATTGCCTTCACTAGGTCAGCACAACAGAATGTGACATACACAATCATGTGAATGAGATCAATACCTCGCTGAATTGTGAAATAATAATAAAGAAAATGAATAATAACAGCAGATTAGTAATGATGATCTCTTCCTACTAAAGCACATTCTGAGAAACACCCACTAGAGTTTTAACCTCATTTTAAAAGTGAAGAAACATCCTTAGTGGGATTAATATTTAAATACAGATTGCCATTTGCAAAACAGTGTGAGGGATGCCACTTTTCAGAAAGGACAGGGACCAAATGATCCTCTTACATAAGCCCCAGAAGCTGGGGAAATCCTCATAGTCTATTTCAGGGTGGCCAAACTTGCTTAATGTAAGAACCATATAGGATAAATGTCAGATGTTTGAGAGCTGCAAGACATGAATGTCAGATGTTTGAGAGCCACAAGGCAGACAGCCAGATGGAAGGAAGGAAAACAGAGCGGGGAGGGAGAGGTGGAAAGAAAGCAACTTTAACTCTAAATATATTCTCCAAGCTGCTGGTTGGCTTGGCAAAGTGATTAAAGAGAGAAAGGCCTTCTCCAAGCCAGCTGAAAGGGAGGTGGAGGCTTTGAGAGCCACACAATATGTGTGAAGGAGCCACAGTTTGGCCACTCCAGTCTATTTAAGGGTTCCTTGACTTGCATATGATGGTTCGACACAGACCTTGGATTCAGTAGGAGCTCACAGGAGCACAGCTCCGGAACCTTTCTGAGGGTTCCCCCTCCTCCTTCCTACCTTGCCCATTGAACAGTAGGTGCAGCTGCGTAACGATCCCTGGATGAGCTCCACCGCTTATTTTTCTACAAAACGACCCCTGGTTCCACATCACCATCTTTTCAACTAATCACCGTATGTTGGTCAAAGGAGAGAACTGGTTATTTTTCTACGTAAGCATCATGGAAGAAATCAAGTTTGTTATCCATGAGGAACTGGAGGAAATAGGTAGGAAAAGAATGCCTAGTAGCTGACTTTGAATAAGCCAGAACGGATGATGTTTTTTTGAGCAGCTTACAGTGGCCAACCTTCATACGGGACCTGGAGATCTCCCAGAATTGCAATTGACCTCTGAACTACAGAGTTCCATTGGAGAAAATGGCAGCTTTGGAGGATGGACTCTATGGGCATTATACCCTGCTGAGGTCCTCCCCTTCCCAAACTCTGCCCTTCCCAGCCACTTCCCCTGCAGCTGGCAACCCGAGGTACCTTAAGGACTGGAGGCATCTAAGGAAGATGACTGTGGCTCACAAATAGGGCTGTCAACCTCCAAGTGGTGGCTGGAGATCTTCCCCTATTATAACTAATCTCCAGGCCAGAGAAATCAGTTCACCGGGAGAAAAAGCTGTTTTGGAAGATGAACTCTATAACATACCCCACTGCAGTCCCTCCCCTCCCCAAACCCTGCCCTCGTCAGGCTCCGCCACCAAAATCTCCAGATATTTCCCAACCTGGAGCTGGCAGCCTTCTCCTCAAAAGTTTATGCTGGAACCCTACTAGGCGTGCTGTAGTCAAGTTCCCACAAACTGGGCAGCCTGATTTACAGACCTTGTCCTTGGAAACTTGGATTATTGGCTGCATCTTTGGACAGACATTAAACATCTGGAGTACTACACCAGGATGTCATGGAATGGGATGGGAAGTTTTACCATCGGATGAAAAGAAAGACTCTTGGTGCTATTGCTTCCTTTTCTATTAAGGACTAAAAGTTATGGTCGTTTTGTAATGTATGATGGTGGAATTTGTGTTTATTTTTGTTGACCTTGTATAATTTAATAATAGAAGCTGGTTTTCATGGTGGGTTATGTACCTTTGATTTTTTTGTCCTTTTGCCGTGTTACTCTCTGTGTGTTGTAAATTCCCAGGTGGGGGCAGGGGATCCCCCGGTTTGGAGGCCCTCCCCCCCGCATCAGGGTCATCAGAAAGTCGGGGGGGGGGATGTCTGCTGGGAACTCCATTATTCTATATGGAGACTGTTCCCCATAGGGTATAATGGAGAATTGATCCATGGGTATCTGGGGCACTGGGGGGAGCTGTTTTGTAGAGGTAGAAGCACCATATTTTCAGCATGGCATCAAGTGCCTCTCCTCAAAACACTCTCCAAGTTCCAAAAAGATTGGAGTAGGGAGTCCAATTATATGAGCCCCAAAAGGAGGTGCCGCTATCCTCCGTTATTTCCAATGGAGGGAAGAAGAAGAAGATATTGGATTTATATCCCGCCCTCCACTCCGAAGAGTCTCAGAGCGGCTCACAATCTCCTTTACCTTCCTCCCCCACAACAGACCCCCTGTGAGGTGGGTGGGGCTGGAGAGGGCTCTCCCAGCAGCTGCCCTTTCAAGGACAACCTCTGCCAGAGCTATGGCTGACCCAAGGCCATGCTAGCAGGTGCAAGTGGAGGAGTGGGGAATCAAACCCGGTTCTCCCAGATGAGAGTCCGCACACTTAACCACTACACCAAACTGGCTCTCCGTTTAAATGCAGTCCCTTTAAATGTCCCTTGGAGTTCAATCGTGCTTGTCACAACATTGCTCCTGGCTCCACCCCCAAAGTCTCCTGGCTCCGCCCTCAAAGTCCCCAGATTTTTCTTGAATTCGACCTGGCAACCCTAATACAAACTGGCCCCGATTATGCAAGCTCAGCACAATAATGGTCGCCCTAACCCAGATGGCCCAGGCTAGCCTGATCTTGTCAGATCTTGGAAGCTAAGCAGCATCGGCCCTGCTTAGTATTTGTTTGGGAGACCACCAAAGAGGTCCAGGATTGCTAAGCAGATGCAAGTCACCTCAGCTCGTCTCTTGCCTTGAAAACCCTATGGCGTTGACCTCATGACACTCTCTCTCTCTCCCTCTCTCTTGCACCCAACTGCTTCTCTGCTTCTGTTTGATGCTGTACCATGCAGTACATTAGTTATCACTCTGTAAAATAGTTCTCCAGTAAAGTTTAACTTCTTGTTTTGCACAGAGTGTTGGGTAATTTATATAATATGCTTCCGAGAACATAAGAATTTATCTAAGGACACATCCGTAACAAAATTTGCGAGAATTCAAAGACCTAGAGGAGTCAGAGTAAAAATGTCAAAGGAGATCATCAGAGTAGGAAGTGACAGAGTAGAAAGTGACAGAGTAGAAGTGACAGAGTAGAAAGTGACCAGGGAGCAAGCCTTTTCAGTAATGGCCCCTCGATGGTGGAATCAACTTCCAGAGATGGTACGAGCCTGCGGGACCTGAATCAATTCCGCAGGGCTTGCAAAACCACTCTCTTTCAGCTTGCTTTTAAGACAGAACCTGACTAAACTGAATTGTAGCTACCTAGCCATCTTATGTACGATTGTGATCTATAGCACCTTAACTAATTTTAATTCCATAATAGTTGTTTTATTTATTTTAACCAACCTATGTAACTGAATGTATTTTAAAGTTGCCTGTTTAGATCGTATTTTATTTAAATCATGGCATTCCATGTCTGTGAGCCGCCCTGAGCCCGCCTTGGCAGGGGAGGGCGGGATATAAAAATAAATTTACTTTACTTTACTTACAGATGAACTACAAGTTGCTGGAGCAGGAGGTGATGCAGAAAAATCCACTGGGTCTAGGAGTGCTCACTTGGAAATAGCTGCACCGCCCCTTAATAGGAAAATGCTTGGTGACTCCCCTCCATGGCAGACATTTTATACTGGTGCCCTGCCCACTGTCCTTTCTCAAAATCCCAGAAGTGCCCACAGGCTCAGCAAGATTGAAGATCCCTTCGGCAGAGGGGCAGCAGATTTAAGACAAACAAAAGGAAATACTCCTTTACACGGTGAGTAATTAAAATGCGGAATTTGCTGCCAGAAGATGTAATGAGGGTCGCAGGCATAGACAGTTTTGAAATAGGATTAGACAGGAGGATGCCTGCACCTTCCCTCCTCGGTGGCATGGTGTGGCTCCGCCTCCCAGCTTTGCTGATGCTCCTCCTCCCAGCTTCCAGTCCTCCCTAGATTGTGCTCCAGGCAGCCGCCTAAGGCTGCCTAATGGACGCACTGGCCCTGAGGATAGGTCTATCAGTGGCTACTGGCCATGGTGTCTAAAGGGAACCTCCATGTTTAGGAGTAATAAACCTCAACATACAAGTGCCAGGAGGTAACATTGGAGAAAGACCTCAGGCTCTATGCCCTGTTGTTAGGTTTCCAGGGGAACAGAGGCCACTATTTGAGATAGGATGCTGGACTAGAAGGACCACTGGTCTGATATAGCAGGGCTCTTCTTTGGCTCTTGTATTCAGACATGATTTAATGGATCAAAATATCCGAAGATGAGAGGTAGTTAATTAATACAAATACAGTTAGCAAAGTATGTAGCCTCTAATTTTGCATAGAGGAGGAACCAGCTGGATTTCCTGGGGGTAGAGAGTTCTAAAACCTCTCTCTCTCTAGTCTGCGACCACTCTATCTCAAATGATGACTGACCAAGACAAAGACCAGTTGCAAGAACCATTTTTCCTTCCATAGCCCTCCTGGCTCACTTACTCCAGACACAAGAACAGCAGTTGTTCCTGGAATCCATTTAACAAAGACTTTATCTAATCCCAGGATTAGGAATGATCCAAATTATAGAACCAGCTCAAGAATATGTCAAAATTTATTCCTCCTTAACTCATTTTGGGTTATTTTGAGGGCTGAGTGAAGCTGAATGGAGGCTCCAGAGACTACAGTTGAAATATTAGCCAACAATACATCTCACATCAGAACAACAAAAGATTCCACAAATGGCACTACAAAAGCAACTGGCTTTAAATATTATTTGTCTGCGAAAAGGGGGAACACATGCATTAATTAATCCATCTTGTTCTTATATTCCCTGACAATTATAACCAGATCTTCAATTGAGCAGAGCATATTGCTGCAATTGCCTATCTTCCACATGTTGACAACTGGTGGGATTCAGTTTTCAGTCCTATCAAAGCCTGGTTTAATAGTATCGGTTCTAGTTTGTGCAATGCTAGTAGGCCCTCCCCTCCCCCCCCACCACATTGCATTCTGCAATCTCCCTTGTGTGTTCAGAAACTGGCCTTGATCACAGATCTAAGCACTCTGGCGCTCTCTGCTGTGGACTTCCTTTATTTTCCTCCAAAGCCTTGAGGGCAACTCCAGGTGAACTTCCAGAAGGCAGGGAGCTGGGCCGGCATTTCAGAGGTCTGAGAGTAGGGCTACCTCAGCATCCCTCTTCCTAGGGCTGCCAACCTGCAGGTGGCACCTGGAGATCTCCCACTATTACAGCTGATCTCCAGACTTCAGAGATCAGTTCCCCTGAAAAAAAAAAAAAAGGATGCTTTAGTGGGTGGAATGTACCCCACTGAGGTCTCCACCCTCCACAAACCCCACCCTCCCCAGGCTCCTCTCCCAAAGTGCCTAATCCCTCCTCCCCCAAAGCTCCAGGTATTTCCCAGGTATTTTCAGTTTGGAAAATTAGGCTAAGACGGTGCAAATCACAGAATCCAGCTTTTTTTGAAGCTAAAAGGGGATGGGGTAGGATACATATATAATTCTGCTAGCTGAGCCATATGTTTTTCTGACCAAAAATCAGAGACCTTATCCCTAGGGCTTTCTTTTAGGGTGTGTAAACATTTCTGTATGAATCACTAGCCCAGATATTTATTTATTTACCTTATTTATCTCCCCTCTTTCTCCCCAATGGGAACCCCCAAAGTAGCTTACATCGTTCTCCTCTCCGCTGTTTTATCCTCACAGGAACTCTATGAGCAGCGGCAGACTGGGTCTAAAAATATTGGTTGCCAAGAGACAAAGGGGGCCCACCCACAATTATAAGGCTATTGTTTAGTTTTTATAAGAAATAAATAAAAATTTCAAAAAATACATAAGTGAAAAAAGGTACAATTAAAACTTCCGCAAAATAAATGTATGTATTTGTAATTGTAGTGTACATGTTACTGGAAGTATATAGTAGATACGAGATGTAAATGCGGATTGTTATAATTGAATTTTAAACTTTTTAAAAAAAAATTAAGTAAGTGGTGGGTTTTTTTAAAAATAGTTTGCTTGCACTGAACATTTTACACATTAACAGGTATTTCAAAAGCACATTTCATGCAGTCCATTATATTGAGAGCAATCGTTTGAATTCACTAGATCAGGGGTCCTCAAACTACGGCCCGCGGGCCAGATGTGGCCCGCTGAGGACGTTTATGCGGCCCGCCGGGTTATGGCAAAATCAGACCGGAAGTGACGTTCAACCTAAACTCGCGTTAGCAACACACACTTCCGGCACTGGGCTGAGGCGGCGGAGACAGAGTGTGAGGTGATACTGAGGTGAGGTGAATTCTCAGGCCGGGGTGTGTGGTGTGGGGAAGGGAGAGAGATGCAGGAGACGGAGAACTGACGGCCCGCGGCCTTGTACAGTAACGGCAGTCCGGCCCTCCAACAGTCTGAGGGACAGTGAACTGGCCCCCTATTTAAAAAGTTTGAGGACCCCTGCACTAGATGATTGTGTGAATCTGTCAATGATTGCTTCTGCATCCGATTCATCTAATTCCTTTTCAATGGATAGCAACATGTATGATTCCAAGTTCTCCTCAGTGAATTTCTTAGCCTTGTCCTTATGATCTTTAGCTCTGAAAATGCCTTCTCACATTGGACTTGAGTAACTGATAGTGTGCAGATGACTTTATAAAGTTCATAAAGGATAACCAGAAAGGTATTTTATTAAGCTTCATTGTGCAGTCGCAATAGTAAAGACCCAAGCCTATATAACGTATGCATCGGCCTCACATAACCCAAATCATAATTATTTTTTCAGAGTGATTTATTATATTCTTAAATATAAAGTATCTTCAAAAAATTATTTTATTGATTTTTTTTTCATTGAAATAGTAATACAGTGGAAATTTTAGTGGCATTACAGTAATCATATTGGAATGTCTGTTATATTTTCAAGTTACTAAAATTTTTAATTTTGGTTTGGTGTAGTGGTTAAGTGTGCGGACTCTTATCTGGGAGAACCAGGTTTGATTCCCCACTCCTCCACTTGCAGCTGCTGGAATGGCCTTGGGTCAGCCATAGCTCTGGCAGAAGTTGTCCTTGAAAGGGCAGCTGCTGTGAGAGCCCTCTCCAGCCCCACCCACCTCACAGGGTGTCTGTTGTGGGGGAGGAAGGGAAAGGAGATTGTGAGCCGCTCTGAGACTCTGTCCTTGAAAGGGCAGCTGCTGTGAGAGCCCTCTCCAGCCCCACCCACCTCACAGGGTGTCTGTTGTGGGGGAGGAAGATAAAGGAGATTGTAGGCCACTCTGTCCTTGAAAGGGCAGCTGCTGTGAGAGCCCTCTCCAGCCCCACCCACCTCACAGGATGTCTGTTGTGAGGGGAGAAGACATAGGAGATTGTAAGCCGCTCTGAGTCTCTGATTCAGGGAGAAGGGCAGGATATAAATCTGCTTCTTCTTAATATATTTGTCTAATGTTTTAGGGGGCCCACGTCATCAGGGCCAATAGGGCCCACTTGCCATTGGGCAAGCTGACACCCTGGCCAGTCCGCCACTGCCTATGAGGCAGGTTAGGCTGAGAGTGTATGACTGGCCCAAAGTCACTCGGTAAACTTCCATGGCAGAGCGGGGTTTCAGATTTAGGTCTCCCAATCCTAGCCTGACATTTTAACCACTACACCATACAGGCGCTCACTCACTGCCATGCCCTTCTGAATCCACTGCAGTCAATTGGCTTAGGTGTATAGCTGTATATAGGATTGTAGTGTATAGCTGTACTTAGCATGCATATGTCGCATCCTTCTGAGGTTGGTAAAATGAATACCGAGCTTGCTGGGGGTAAGGCGTAGATGACTGGGGAAGGCAATGGCAAACTACCCCGTAAAAGTCTGCCAAGAAAACGTCCTGATGTGACATTGCCCCATGGGTCGGTAATGACCCATTGCTTGCACCTTTACCTTTTTATGCCCCACAGATTTCAGAAGGCTGTATGTGTTCCGAGTAGACAGCAAGTGTGATGTACTGTTCAGAGTGTCAGACCAGGATGGGGATACCCAGCTTCAACCCCAACTTGATCAAGAAGCTCTCTGGCTGACTTTGAGGCAGTCTTCATCTCTAAGCCTAACCCTCCTCACTCTTGCTGTTATTAAACACAAACCTGATATGTGTACAAGCATTACACTTTCCTGGGGTTGCCTTGTTAGTCTGTAGTAGGAGGTCAAAAGTTGTCAGGATGCAGAGGAATCAGAATTCATCAGGACAGCAGATCCCCACTGAACAAGGACATAGGATGGAACTCTCTGTCTGGGGCAGTGATGCTCTGGAGCTACCTATTTCTACTTTTTGCTGCAAGCAATAGGCGAACACCCCTGCACCCCCTCACTGTGTGGTGGCATCACCAGGGCAGGCACTGTGGCACAGAGAGCATCCCTCTATAAAGGCCGGCTCATCGAATTCAGCAATGGACAGGCGCCCTAGCTGCCGCTGAGTGTGGACTGCTCAGACATTGGGGCAGTCCAAGCAGCTGGAGAGAAAGCTTGATGAGCTACAGTCTGTAGAGGCTCATCCGCACACTAACGACAGAGGAGAAGGAGAAAGAGGAGGCCACTGAGGAGACAAGGACTGTAGCCAGGAATTTAAAAGTTGAGGGACTTTTTATAAAGTCAGGGGCACCCTTTCCCATCCACTGCAGGGCTCACTGCTTCTCAGAAGTTTTCTGGGGTAGGGGCAAGAGCTGGAAGCTCTGAAAGTGGCCAAGTTGAGGCAGCCGACCCTAAGACTTTGGAATTAAGGGAATGCACCTTGCATGCAAGCAGTGGGGTTTCCTTCCACCTCCCTCTCCCCCCCTCCAGTGCTTGCCCAGCTCTGGCTGCCACTGATGATGCTTCATTGACTCAGCCATGGCGAAAAGAAAAAAAAGCAGACTGTACCCTGGAGGGTCCCCTGGGAGTTGGGGGGCCCTGCCTGGAAGTCAGGGGCAGTGTATGCACAGGCCCCCCTGTGACTACAGGCCTGGAGGGGACCCTGGAGGGGACCCAAGTGCACCTTCCCCATAGGACAATGCCGCATAACGATGGTTGTCCAAGATTATTGCTGGGAAACTTGTCAGAGCCGGCCTCCAGATGGGCCTGCAGGCCAAGAGGACCTCCAGCGTGCAGGCAGCAGAGGAGGATGCTGCGGCGGTGGTAGGTCCACCATGTCAGGACCTCGAGTCAAGGAATAACACAGTCCAATAACTCAGCAGTTTATTCCATAAGCATCGTAAGGCAGTGCAGCACCTTTGCTAAGGCTGACGTCTTCGCCCAGGGAGTCTCCTTTTAACCCCTCTCCCCAACCGTTACAGTTCAATTGCAAGCGTGGCAAAGCAAAAAGCGGGAACCAGGGTTTTGGAGGGACCCCCTCCCACCCTCTTTTGGAGTCTACCCCTAGTTTAGAGTCCAGGTGTCTAATCTACACTTCCCCCAGCGTCTGACCTTGAAGTCGGTGGAAACAGCTTACTTAATACGTTCCCAAGATAAGCACGCAGCAAGGATGAGCAAAGCAAGAATGCACTTAAGCTGTTGTGTCCTAGGCTCAAATGGGAGAACTGTTACTTTTGGAGGGAACTGTTACTTTTGGAGGGAAGCCGAACAAACCAGAGCTTGAACTCCACACCAGGATTCCAGAGAAGGCCTAAGCGTGCCCAATCAGGGGAAGGATTGAAACATAAGCAGCCAATCAACATCCAGGCTCATACTGTACCCTGATAGGCCCTTAGGGCCCTGTAAATAGCCAATCTGTGTAGATAGTTAAGGACCAATCAGAAGGGGGCAAGAATTGTATAAAGGAGCGGGAAGTTTGAACAGAGCTCAGTGTCTCTGTGTGTGTGTTCCTGAAGTAAAGCTTGCTGAAATCACTCTCCGACTCTGGTCTCTTACTGCGCCGACCCCAGTACATTACATAAGCAAACTGGTTATAGTCCAAAACATGGCAGGAGGAATACAGAGGAGATGACTCTTGACACACCACTGCCGAGAAGCCGCCGTCACTTGAAGGCACCTCAGGGATTCCTCCAAGTCGGCTTCGGAGAAAAGCCCTCGGCCGCTTGTTCAGGCCTAGCCGCGGACACAATCTGGCAGAAGCAGGCAGGCGCCGCTAAAGGATGTTGACAACCCCCCCCCCCACAAAATACATACTTGACCCACTTACGGACAGCGCAAATGCCTTGCTGAATATTATTTTATTTGGCTTACTCAGCTTTTAGTGGATTCATCTGCCTTTTAAAAAAAAGCCATGCAAACAAAGCAGTCTGACCATGATGTGACGGTTCTCAGTCACGTGACCTAGCAGCGCTCTTGATTCCTCGCTGCTTAGCTAAAAAACTTCGCAGTCCATCAGCGCTTGGTTCTGTAAGGGACGCAGACTTTTATTAATTGGCAGAAAACTCAGGGAGGGATGGGATTGACTTGATTTGGGAAATGCAGTAGGCCTCCTAACAGAAGTTTGGAACCACGCTAAAGGCTGGCAGCTCCTCTGAGAGGAAGCTTGTCATGCTCATGTCCATATGCTTGGGAACAGGGGTCCCCAGTACGGTGCCTGGGACCCCAGTACGGTGCCTAGTGGTGTCCACTAACACTTTTCCTGGTGCCCATCAACTGTTATTGGAAAGTGGGTGGGGATTCTGCCCAGCAAGGCTTCTGATTGACCGCTGCAGATTTGATTCCAGCGGTGGGGAGAACAGGGTACAAAGAATGCCTAGCAATTTTTTCCCTAGATCAATAGCATATATATCTTTGGCCAGGGCCGGCCCTGCCACTAGGCAAACTTGGCCACTGCCTAGGGCGCTGGCCTTCTGGAGGCACCAAACTGGGCATGTATTGGTGACATTAATGGTGGGTGGGGGGAGGGCCCCAGAGGTTAGCCTTGCCTAGGGTGCCTGACAGGAAGGGTGCCTTTGGCACCATTATCATACTATTGACTACGGCTATTGGACACCAACAGCCCATACTTTTCTGTCACCCTTCCCAACGCAGCGTTTTCTTGTTGTATGTGTGACATGCGGAAATTTCAAAAAAGGTCTCCTTTACATCCTCTGATTTGCTGTTAAAAAAGAGAGAGGGTGTGTGTGTCATTGGTATGGGCAACTTGCCCCTTGGCACCTTGGTGGGAGTTTAGCAAGCATCACCGGAAAGTAATAAAGTTGTTATTTTCCACTTTATTGCGGTGTGAAGTTTGCAAAGTGAGGGGAAAAAACACACCATTATTTCACAGCGGTGACTCATTATTTTCTACTGTTGGCTCTGATTGGTTTGGCAAATGACTGCATAAGCCCAGATTTGGCCAGGACTTGCCTGATGGTTTGCATACCATAGGTGACATTCACAGAGTCCAAAACTGGAATCTTCCCACCAGACTGTCCCAAGGACTGCTGTTGGATGCTCCAACTGGATGCTTCAGTTATCTTTGGCTAGTTCCTGGAATATTCCCTCTTGTAATAGTGGCAGAAGCACTTGGATCGGCTTCCAGTCCCCTCTTCGTGGTAACAGTGATAGGATCAAAGGGTGGCCTTTGCATTGCGAATAGTGGATATTCATCAGTTTTTGCTGTACCTCTTGTGGCTGTGTCTCTGCAGTGGTGACAACAACGCTTCTGCACAGATATTGTTGGGGCAGACTGCATGGCCCCCCTGCTTCTGGGTTTGGACAGGCTGCTGAAGACTGTGTTCTCAGGACTGGCAAACTTTGGCTTTCAAGTTGCATGTTTTTTGTGCCCCTTAGGCTTGCAAACTCCATGGCATAGGCTGTTTCTAAAGCTGCCTTTAAAGTCAAGTCTGGCACTACCAAATGGCAGTGTTTTATTTATTTATTTTTCCCCTTCCAGGGAGAAAGTATGTGGACTGAAACACCTTTAGGAGCTGATAATGCCCCTGCCTGCACTTGATTTGAGCGTCTGGGGGAAGAGAACAGTGCTTCTCCCACATTATTTCAGTCCTCCCTCCAAGTTTGTGTCTATTCTTCAAAGTGTTTAAAATAGCAATTTCCCCATGACAAGCATATTCTTAGCCACTAGGTGGCGGAGCAGGATGACTTTTCAAAGACAGGGATACCTTCTTCCTAAAAACTGCCTTAAAAAAGTGTGTGTGTGTGGGGGGGGGGAGTGGCATATGTCAGTCCCATAAAGTAGGGTTGCCTGATGTCCCCCACCACCAGCAGCAGGGGATGAGAGGTGGGGTGGCCACATTCAGGCTGGGAAACTCCTGGAGATTTGTGGGGTACAGCCTGGGGAGCACAGGGACCTCAGTGGGGTACAAGGCCACAGTGTCCACATTCCAGGACACTGATCTCTGCAGTCTGAATATGAGCTGTAATCCCAGGAGATACCCAGGTCCTGCCTGGAGGCTGGCATCCCAAACTCCCATTCTGTTCATCACATGTTGGACACTGGGATAAAAACCCACTTTCAAATGTTGACACTTCCCATATTCTCCCAAAACTTAAAGTAAGTTTGGCCGCCTGTTTCAAGGAGCAAACTTGTAAATCAGATACAAGGGAGGGAGAGATGCTTACTTCAGAAATGTCTCTAGGAACTGCTTGAGTTCCTTACTGGTTAATGGCTAGACACAATAACGTTGCAGCTGGATCTCTGAAATCTGAATAGTTCTTGTGTTTCATGCACTGTTAACCATAAATCATTTGGCATTTCTTGAAAAACACACTCTGGACACTCTACCTGAAGACAAATCTATGCACTGAAAAACCCATCTTTGGTCTAAGATGGAGATCTTAATCCAGGCGAATTTGGAGCACATTAAAAATGCTGAGCTGTTAGAGTTAAAGGGGAGGTGCTTTCGGACCTGTGGTTCCCCCATCACCTGCCCAAATAGTGTGGGTTGCTCTGTCGCACATGCTGACCTAGTACACAAATAGCTAAATTCTTCTTTTTCTGAGGACACACTACCATTTTTGAGGATGACACCGGGAAGAATTCACAAAATTTTGTGAAAAATTGTGTGGGATTGGAGAAAGGCTTGCAATGATGCTGTCATAGCAACAGCATATATATTAAAGACTTGTTTTCTGGGAATCAACAAATTATTTCAAAGAACACCCTCAGTGTCTCCCCTTTTAGCTGGCTTGGCTTGTGTAGTGAGCTATGTTTAAGCTCTTACCCTGCCAAATGCACACCCCCTCCCCCCCCCCAAGTGATAAATGACATTGGGAGTTGTTCTGTGAGGAACATGGACTTTTATGGAGTAGAGGGCATCAAGAACAGCAAATAGATACAAGTCCCCACTCTAATGAATTCCACAAAACCAAATAAGCTGTTGTAATTAATATTTGCTTCAGACTTTAGCTTAGCTACCGACTCCCCCAAGAGCCAAGAATACACCTTGGCCAACATCCCCCTCAAAGGGGTTGTTCCAAATGTAAGGACTGCCTTAGGGAGAAAGCTTATCGCCCTTGTGTGAAGAAGACCAACCATGTGAAAGTAGTGATAGAGGACAAAGTGAGGCCGCAGGCTTAGATGTTTGAAATCTGTTTGCCAGATTTCTGTACTTTTGAAGCACTTTCACCATGCACTTCAAGCGAATGGATACTCCACGAATGAAATCAGGAGCAATTAAGCCAAAGGTGAAGCAAACAACTGAGGAAAAACAGTCTCCCACAGGAAAAGTGGTTTTGCCGTATATCAAAGGAGTCACTGATCAGAAGGGAAAACTTATGAAAAAACACAACCTACAAATAGTATTCAGACCCACCAAGAGAATACAACAGATGCTATGATCAGCAAAAGACAGAAGAGACCCACTTGCTTCTGCAGGACTATATCGCATACCCTGCAGTTATGGACAGGTTTACATCAGGACCACACAACGTAACATCCAGAGAAGAATAAAAAAAACATGAAAGACACTGCAGACTTGGCCAACCTGAAAAATTAGCAGTGGCCGAACATAGCCTAATTCAAACGGAACACAGTATCTTATTCCAAGACACCGTAATGCTGGACAACACATCTGATTACCTGTCAGATTACACAGGGAGCCGTTGAAATCCATAAACATTAATACAATTTCAACAGGAAAGAAGAGAGTTTGAAAATGAATAGGACATGGTTTCCAGTCCTGAAAAACACAAAATGCTCTACATCTTACAACAGTACTACCGATAAATTAGAATTTCAACAGCTGATCCATATGCAAAAGAACCTCCTTAGGAAAGTGCCTCCATTAGCATGTCACAGCCTGGGAAACTCCTACAAGATAACGACTCAGCCCTACCCCACCTTCTTGAGTAGATATAAATTACCTGCCTACCATCTTCTTTTCACTTTGACACAGAGAGAACTCTAGCCTTCAGTGTTATACCTCTGAGGATGGCAGTCACAGCTGCTGGCGAAACGTCAGGTTCTACAATGCCAAGACCATGGCCATACAGCCTGGAAAATATACAACAGCTAATGAACTCCGGTCGTGAAAGCCTTCGACAACATATTGACACTTTTACATTTGTTTACCATAAGGGTGCTGCCATTTATTGATTTGAACCCCCTGCATTAGAAAGGTTTACATAAGCAATTACTGTAAATGAGCAAAATCAGTGAATCGAGTCTCCCCAATGCATTTAAGGCTGGCTATGGAAACTCTGAGCTGTGATCTTCTGAAATTCTCTGAGAAAGACCTGGGCAAAGAGACATTCTCTTTGTGAAACACCTGTCCTTCTGAAGAAAGCACCTCCACTAAGGAAACTGAGCCATCTTCTCAAGACCTTATCTAATCAACAACATTCGACACAGGAGGTCCAGAAAAGCAACTTCGAAAGACTTTTTGGTTGGCTTTCCGAAGAGTGGAACTCTTCAAAATTTGGAAGTGTGGATGTCAGATAACTCAGTGAACAGAGGAAGAGATGGAGGGCATTGTGAAGGGGATTCCATGCTGGTCACTCCTATTTTGGGACGACAGAGACAGGATCTCCCTACAGTCAGATGATGCAACTGCTGAGATAGTGCGGCATGTTCTTGATAGGGTGCTTTCAAGTATAATAGACACCATGTCTTGGCTGCTACAAATCTGGTGTCCAGAGACAATCTGACCTCCAGGAAAGCATGTGTGCCCCTTCTCAGCTCCAGTCCCTCCCCCCTCTTTAGGGGAAGACTTGACGAAGAGCGTTTAAAATCAAATTCTCTTTTTTGCTGCATCTTATTTTAAACGTGCCCTGCCCTCCTCTTTACAATACATAACAAACCAGGGTAGCATGCAGCCTGATGATGCTGATGGGGATTTTTCAGACAGACTTTTCAGTCTACATCCAATATGCCAAAAAGACCATTCTTAGTTCCATCATGGCAGAATTTCAATCTGAAGAAAACCACCTTTAGATTTTTCCACCCAGTACTTTCTCCCCAAGAAGTTCTATGAAGCAAGCAAGAGAGTTGACGAGTTTCATCATGGACAGTTTAAACACCTTAGAGGTGGACCTCTTGAACACCAATGATTATCAGTCCAGAAGATTCAAGGGAGATGGCTTCCTTTCCACCAGAGGTGAGGCTGGGGAGCATGGCTGGCTCATGCAGCTGACAAGGGCAGTACACTTGGGGGGGGAAAACCCATACTGATATCAGATGCAGATGATGGGGAGGGCATTCTTTTTGGACTCCTGGATTTTTAGGACTGGTTCAGGATTTGGATTTGGGCACTTTTTGTTGTTTTGGAATTTCAGGTCTATTACTTCCTCTGGTAGAATCGATTTGGGGTGCTGGATTAGCCATTTTTAAAATCAGATGGTGTCCAAATTTTAGGAACCTTCGTATTGGCTGCCCACCAAACAATCCCCAAGTTTCAAGGGAAATGGAAGACAACAGGTCTGATTTTATGGACCCCTGACCAAGTACCAAGGTATTGACAGCTTTTCACGCTTCATCCAGGGCAAAGTGTCAAATACAACCACGTGCAAGCATGAGAAGCCCAACAGAACTAGTGCCAAATGTGAGAGCCCAAGGAGAACTAAGGGCTAATGTGGCAAGGCAAAGTGAAGCAAGGGGAAATGAAAACACACACATCGCCTCCACTAGACCTCCAAAAACAAGAGGGAGGGAGCTATGGACACCCAAACCCTTGTCTCTCTGCATCCTGTGTCTTCATTGGGTTGGGAGAGCAGCTGCGACAAAGCAGAGCTTTTTCTTTAGCTAGGCTTAATGTCATGCCATCTGTGATTTTATATGGCAGATTTAAAAAGATTCTAGTTGCACACTTCAAATAAACATATTTTATAGTCGATATCTTTGGTTAACTTTTTTTGGAGTTAAATAACCAAAGTAGATAATTGCCAGAAGTTTTCTTTCCAAGTTCCGTCAGTAGTTGTAATTGAACTAGATACAGCTATCACTCTCTATCATCTCTTGGGGATGTTAATCATTGCCAGTTTGTTGTAGTGGTTAAGTGTAGCGGTTATCTGGGAGAACGGGGTTTGATTCCTCACTCCTCCATCTGCACCTTCTGGAATGGCCTTAGGTCAGCCACAGCTTTCGTAGGAGTTGTCCTTGAAAGGGCAGCTGCTTTAAGAGCTCTCTCAGCCCCATCTACCTCACATGGTGTCTGTTGTGGGAGAGGGGGAAGGTAAAGGAGATTGTGACTGCTCTGAGACACTGAGATTCAGAATATAGGGTGAGATATAAATCCAATATCTTCTTTTCTCTCTCCTCCCTCTGTTTTTTTACGGACGAATCCACCCTCTCTTTGGATGATGTTTCCATGGCGTTATACCTTTGGTTTAGTTTTTACAGTGTTATTTTTTTGCAAAGAGTATACATCTTCAAAATTTGCAAATGGCTCAAGTTGTTCAGTGTGTTTTCAACAGTTATTGTTATGAATGCTGTAGTTTTCCAGTTGTTTTAGACTGTATATTGTTGAAGTATTTGTTATTTCCATATTGTATATCTCATGTTTTACTATAAAACAAACATTCTGAGAAACTCATTGAGAGCAACAATTTGCATATACCAAGGCCGATAAGCTTATATGATTACAATGTGCATCTTTCTTTGTGGACTGTAATAATTCTACCAAATCTGGATGGACTAATTACGAATTTCTTCACAAGAAATGCGTGAGATATGAGCTACAGACATCAATATTGCCACAAGAAATTTACCCCTTGTGGTCTTTCTCACCTTCAATGAGAAAGTGAGGGAGGAGAAGGAGCATGCATCCTCCCCAGTGATGTGGCAGATGCTGGCAAGAGACATGATGCACCATTAAGCTCATGCCCTCCCAAATGACAAAAACCACCCAGCTGTGTGAGAGAATGGCAGAGTGAGCCTCCTGAGCTGGGCCACTGGTAGGAAATGCACTTTCAGTGAGTCACCTACAACTTGCAGTGTTCCCTCTAAGCTGAGTTAGTGTGAGCAAGCTCACACATTTTTGTCTTAGCTCAGGAAAAATGGCCCCGGAGCAAACAAATGTATGCAGTAGCTCACAACTTTAATGCCAGTGGCTCACAAAGTAGAATTTTTGCCCACAAGACTCCAAAGCTTAGAGGGAGTATTGCCTACAAGCACAGTCAGAGCTGAAGCCAGGCAGAAAGGCACGGAGGAAGCGCCGGGATCGGAGGCAGCGGATCGCCCCCCCAGGAGGAAGGTGCGTCCTATCGTCCAGAGCGCCTTATGGTGCAAAAAATATGGTATATAGATTTCAAAGCTTAGATCATAACAAAAGTGTGTGTGTGTGTAGTTTAGTTTCAAGGTTCCCTGTCCTTTTCTTTGAGAGGTACTTTTTTTTTTAGTATAGTTCAGGAGTGATACAGTTCTTGATAATGTTTTCTTGGAGACCACTTCTTGCTTATAGTTCCTCGATTTCTCCCCTTAGAAATCTGTTTTTTCCCTTCAGATAGTACACATTTCTACTAACTCTTGAGGTTGTCCAAAGCATTTTCTCAACTCCAGACCCAGGTTCACCTCAGAGTAACCCCTATTCACTGACAGGAATTATTCTTCTTTTCCCTAATAATAACCCTTTCAATTATTCTTCTTTTCCCTAAGAAGCAATAATAACCTTTCCAATTTGGCTTGATGAGGAGTGTCTGCCTAACTGCCCAGTCAACTTTTGCCAAGTATTTATTGTCTGAGTAAAGCAGCTTTCTTAGCTTTCCTGGACTAGAATAAAGAACGCTGCTCCAGTCCGAGAACACCAGTACCTAATCCCCAAGAAGGCAGTGGCTGGCATCCAGAAACACCTAGACAGGCTCCTCCGTTATGGAATTCTTATTGAATGTCAGTCTCCATGGAATAGCCCCCTTTTGCTAGTTCAGAATTATTACAGACCGGTGCAGGATTTGTGCAATATTAATTCTTGCACACAGACTTTGCATCTTGTGGTCCCCAATCCATATGTCTTATTGGGACTTATACCTGCCTCAGCCACTTATTTCTCAGTCGTGGATCTCAAGGATGCGTTCTTTTGTCTAAGACTGGCACCTGGAACTATTTGCCTTCCAGTGGTAAGAGAAAGAGACTGGTAGAAAGCTACAATATACATGGACCCGTTTACCCCAGGGGTTCAAAAATTCGCCCATCCTCTTTGGCAATGCCCTCAGCAAAGACTTGAGCTGGTCCCCAACTGTGCCAGGAGAAGTTGCGTACCTTCAGTACATTGAGGATCTCCTAATAGGGGCCAAAGACTTACAGACCTGCCAAGAAGCCACAGCTACTTTGCTAATGCTCCTGAGGCTGGGTATAAAGTGTCTTGAAAGAAAGCTCAGCTATGCCAAGAGACAGTGAAATTTTTGGGCTTCCATATATCCCAGGGCAGACAGCAGCTAGGCTGGGAGCGAAAAGAGACTGTGTGTGCTATTCCTGTGCCCACTACCAGGCGCCAGCTGAGAAAGTTCTTAGGAGCAGCAGGGTTTTGTGGAATTTCGGTCCCCAATTTTGCTAAGCCCTTGTACAAAGCCACAAAGGGGGGAGAAAAAGCACCCTCTGAATGGACAGAGCAATGTCAAAATGCCTTTGAAACCCTGAAGCGTCAGCTCATGCAGGCTCCAGCCCTGGGATTACCAAATGCTGAAAAGCTTTTTACTCTTTATGTACATGAGCGAGGAGGAGTAGCTGCAGATGTTTTGACTCAATTGCTGGGATCTTGGCCCTGACCAGTGGCATATCTGTCTAAACAGTTAGATACTGTGGCTAAAGGGTGGCCCCCCTGTATGTGTTGAATAGCCGCCATAGCAGAACTTGTGAAGGAAGCAGACAAGTTTACCTTCGGGAGTCAACTTGAAGTAAAAGTACCCCACTACATGCAGATGCTTCTTGAACACAAAGGGAATTATTGGTTCACTAATGCCTGCATGGTCAGATACCAAGCTCTTATGCATGAAAATCCCCGTGTGAAAATAGTGACTGTGTCAACTCTGAACCCAGCCTCCCTGTTGCCAACTCCTGGTGTAGAATTAGAACATGACTGCCTAGAAGTTATTCCAGCCAGCCCGATCTAAAAGATGCCCATTTTCAGATCCAGATATTGAGTATTTTACTGATGGGAGCAGCTTTGTCCAGGATGGGAAGCGGAGAGCAGGATATGCGGTCGTTACTCTAGAAGCAGTGATCAAGGCTGATGCACTGCTGGTCTCCACTTCAGCTCAGAAAGCAGAGTTAATTGCCCTCATCAGAGCACTTCGGTTAGCAGAAGGACAAAAAGTCAATATATACACTGATTCCAAATATGCTTTCATGACATTGCATGCCCATGGAGCCTTGTATAAAGAAAGAGGCTTAATAACTGCCAGTGGTGAAGGAATTAAAAATGGGAAAGAAATTCTGGAACTGTTAGAAACTGTTCCCCCCCCCCCCCCCCGGCATATAGCTGTTATTCATTGCCACGGCCATCAAAAGCCCCTAAATCTGGTAGAAAGAGGAAATCACATGGCAGATTTAATGGCAAAGGAAGCAGCCCTTAAGCCTTATCAGGGAAGCGCAGAAATTCTGCCTGTTTTTCAAGTTTCCTTAACCAAATGGAGCCCCCGGTATTCACTAGCTGAGGAGCAGTGGGTTCAAACTCAAGAGGCAGTAACCAAATGAAGAGATGGCTGGTGTGTTCTTCCCGATGGCAGAATCTATATTCCAGAAGCTGTAGCATCGGCATTAATTCAGACCCTGCACGAGGGAACACACTATGGGAAGACTGCTCTTGAACGCTCTGTGAGTCAATGGGCATACATCAACCATGTGAGTTCACTGACAGCCCAAGCTTCTGTGCAGTATGTTACATGTTCAAAGAACAATCCAAGGTCAGGCCCCACGCAACCTCCTGGAAGTCAGCCAGTGAGAGCAACACCTTTCTCCTCCCTAGTTGTGGATTTCACTGAGATGCCCAAAGCTGGACATTACCGCTACATGCTTGTATTAGTTTTTACGATGTCTGGATGGATTGAAGCTTACCCAACCCGCACTGAGAAAACCAATGAAGTTATAAAAGCTTTATTAAAAGACATTGTCCCGAAATTCGGTTTACCTGTAACTATTGAAAGTGATAATGGAGCATCGTTCATTGAGAAAACTGTACAAGGAGTGTCTACTTTGCTTGGCATCACTTGGAAATTGCACGCTGTCTATCGCCCGCAGAGTTCAGCAAAAGTTGAAAGGGCCAACAGATCTTTGAAGAACGCCCTGTCTAAACTCTGTCAAGAAACCCATTTGCCATGGACTACAATGTTGCCAATTGCATTGTTCCGGTTGCACTGTCTGCCACACAAACGTTTTAAACTGTCACCGTTCGAAATTGTTTATGAAAGACCACCCCCTGTAGTCCAAGGAGTTAGGGGTGACCTCTCACAGTTGGGGAGCCTCATAACTTGTGAGGAATTGCAAGCGTTGGACAAAGCTGTAAAAGATGTGAATAAGTATGTGTTTGAGACTCCGCCATATCAAATTTATTCTCCTGTCCATGCTTACCAGCCTGGAGACAGTGTGTGGGTTAAAAGCTGGAGGGCAAAGACCTTACAGCTTAAGTGGAAGGGCCCCTTTACTGTCCTTTTAAGTTCTCCTACAGCCATCAGGGTCCAAGGAGTAGCAGCGTGGATCCATTGGTCTCATTTAAAGAGAGCTGCAGATCACTGCAAAGCACAGCCAGTTCAATGGAAGCCATTGACGTTGAAATTTTGTAAAGACCCTGTTCAGCCTTATGCCATCCAGTAAAGACTGTTAAAAGTCAACAGCTTGTAGCTGGCAGGACTTGCTTGAAAGCAGGTCCAGCGTACCCGAGCTTCATCAGCAGCCCTGCTCCAGCCACACCCGGAGGCTGGCTGGTCTACGCACGGCCGAAGCTTTGAGGAAGCCTTCTGGAATCACACAGAGTTAAATATTCCTTTGTATTAGTTTTCTGAACTTTTTGGATTTTTCCATTACTATTCTTCTGTATTGAACGTATTATTGCAAAAGTGCTATTTTGCTATAAGCTTCTGCTGTAAGACTAAAAAAATCATGCATGCTTCAAGTGCTCTTATTGCCACGCTTTTCTGCTGTATCTTTGCCTGTGTGCCAATATGTTGTACTCAAGCTGTAAGATGTATTAAATGTTGGGAAGGAGAAAGTTCACAACGCATGCTGCGTGTCCAATCTAGGGAAGTGCATGGAGCCTGCATAGAGTGTAACACTCAGGTCGTTTTCGCACTTAGCGTTTGCTCCCCTTATTCCTCGGCGCAATTATGTCCGGATCATTTTCCTCGTTTTCGCACATTGCCTCTTTAGTGGAGTCACTTTCCATGAAGCCCCGGCTCAAATCGTTTTCGCACTGGCATCGACTTGAGTTCGATGCCCTGTCAATCATTTTTTTTTTTAAGCGCAAGTCTGGTTGCGTAACTACGTAACAACGTAACAGTCACAGCTGTTCTTCCCCCTTCTTTTCGTGGAGAAACCGCATCACGTGTGCCGCTTCTGCTTATGGATTGGCTGCAGCTGTAGTATCCTCCACAGCCCTTTATGTATTAACAGAAGCATTCACAGTGGAGAATCCCAGCACTATATTCCCCCCCCCCAACACAAATTCCGGAGTTGCGAAATATCGCAATAACGAAGAGAGAGAAATCAAGGGGTTTGTGTGTGTGCGTGTGGCAGCTTCTTCCTTTCCCAGCCTCGCTCCCTCCCGGGTGGCGAAGCTGGGATTTCCTCCGCGCTCTTCCCCCTCCCCGGCTGGCGCTTGCAGCTGCAACGGGGACCTGACCGACTCCTGCTGCCAGAGCTCCCCCCCCCGCCCCATTCTCTCCTTCCCCTTCTGTGGCGCGTGTGAAGAGCGAGCTCGCGTCTAGTTTCTAACCGAGCTGAATGTAGCCAGGGAGGAGAATGCAGGACTCCAACTTCCCATTTTATACATGGCGATTTTGTGCAGGTCCAGAAATGCTGGTGGCACAGCTGAGGGAGGCATTGCCTTTTTAAAACACACACACATGAACGCTTTTGCCCGCGCCGGCACTAGATTCCCCCCCCCCAACAATGTATAATGTATAATGTATATAAATGTATAATGTATAATGCAATTCCGTAGTTGCGAAATAACGCAACAGCGAAAATTTATTAATTTCGAAATATCGCTATTACGCAAGAAATATGAAGTTTTTAAAAAAAAATGGCCGTGCGGGCACTTTTGGGAAGCGCCGCGAACGGCTGATGATTGGCCAAGGGGGTGGATGGGGTGGGAGGACGGAAAGGGAGAGGGTGACGCCCACAAAGCAGTCGATCCGGCGTGGATGGATTTCCCACAGCAAACTCCACGGAGTGGATCCGGAGGTTTTCAAAAACTCCGGAAGCATGTTGAAAAACATACTCCGGCGTGAAACCCCTGAAGCGCCGGAGCAAACCGCAGCGCCGGAGCAACAGGTGCGAAATCCAGGAAAAGATCCGGAGGTAAATGGGGTGCTACGCCGGAGTAAACGCTAGTGCGAAAACGCTCTCAGTTTGTGTAGAACGTGGGAAAAATTGATCAAGCAGGGCAATAACTTTTAGAGGGAGTTTCCGCTGCCCGACTTTACAGGGAGTATGCTGGCCACTTAATTTAAAGTCTTACAAGGTGAAAAAGCCAAAGCCTAAGCCACCTGTCCAGGAGACTAAGAAAATTCTGTATAAGGCTGTGTTTAATGATGCTCAGGATGAAAAATTTGTTATTCCAGAACCTGGGAGTAATCTTTTTATAGCCCTGGATGAACAGATAGCCTCCTCCCTAAATATTTCAAACTGTTGGGTGTGCGGAGGTCCGCTGATGAGTGAAAGATGGCCTTGGGTTGGCATGGACGTTTTGCCTTCAGACTTGGTCCGATGGAATAAACCTAGATCGGAGTCAAAGTCAGAAGAGAGGAAGATGTGGGAATTGCAGACAGTAGTGAATGGAGAACTGTGCATTTCCCGGGCTGTGTTGTGGGTGAATGGAAAGCATGTTGGGCACTCTTTGTGCTACTGGACTTTGTTAGTCAGCTCCACGAAGGAGAAGCCGAAATGAGTAGAGGCAGATGGCACTGTTAGAGAGGATTTTCAGCCATGGGAAAATGTTAGCAGCGTAAATAAATATTCCAATGCTGCTTCAGATTCCTCTGATCAATGGATGACTTTTGAAGGGTTATATTGGATTTGTGATAAAATGGCTTATACACTCCTGCCCAGGAGATGGCATGGGACTTGCATTTTTGGAACAATACGTCCCAGTTAAGGGAGATTTGTGGCTTGCAACCCAAGAATAGGTCAGTTATAAATGCATGGTGGTTTTTAGTGGTTAAAAAATAGAGCCTCTGCCTTCAGAGGCAACATACCTCAGTTTGTATGTGTGAACTGGCCTGATATCATGGGCCAAATCAACACACAGCCCCAGTGTTGCCAACGCTGACCTGGGAAATTCTTGGAGATTTGACGGTGGAACCTGAAGAGGGTGGGTTTGGGGAGGGGAGGGACCTTATTAGGGAGAGCTGGTTTGCTGTAGTGGTTAAGTATGCAAACTCTTATCTGGGAGACTCTTAGTATATATTATATGTGCCCCATTGAGCTGCCTTTTATACCTTATGATTTGTTACATTGTACTAGTCGATTTGATTTTTAACTGTTTTGTACTGTTTTTAGAATGTTGTCATCGGCCCTGAGCCCATTTATGGGAAAGGGCGGACTATAAATAAAATAAGAGGGCGGACTAAATAAAATAAAACCGGGTTTGATTCCCCATTCCTTCACTTGCAGCTGCTGGAATGGCCTTGGGTCAGCCAAAGCTCTCGCAGAGTTGTCCTTGAAAGAGCAGCTGCTGCAAGAGCTCTCTCAGCCTCACCTACCTCACAGGGTGTCTTTTGGGAGGAAGGTAAAGGAGATTGTGACCACTCTGAGACTCTGAGTGGAGGACGGGATATAAATCCAATATCTTCTTCTTATAATAGTACAGCTCACCCCACAAAGCAGCCATTTTCTCCAGGGGAATTGATCTCTGTAATCTGGAGATGGGTTGCAATGCTGGGATTAATTCTGGGAGATCTCCATGCTCCTGGGTTGCCAACTCCCAGGTGAGGCAGGGAAACTCCTGGTTTGGAGGCCCTCCACCCACTTCAGAAAGTGGAGTGAGGGGAGGGAAATGTCTTCTGGGCACACCATTATACCCTATGGAGACTGATTCCCATAGGGTATAATGGAAAATTGATCCATGGGTATCTGGGGCTCTGGGGGGCTGTTTATTGAGGTAGATGCACCAAATTTTCCACATAGGTAGATCCACCAAATTTTCTTGTGCCTCTCCTCAAAACACTCCCCAAGTTTCAAAAAGATTGGACCAGAGGGTCCAATTCTATGACCCCCCAAATAGAGTGCCCCCATCCTCCATTATTCCCATGGGAGGAAGGCATTTAAAAAGGAACGTGGTCCCTTTAAATGTGGTGGCCAGAACACCCTTTGGAGTTCAATCATGCTTGTCACAATCCAGCTCTTGGCTCCACCCCCTCAAAGCCTCCTGGCTCCACCCCCAAAGTCCTCAGATATTTCCTGAGTCAGACCTGGCAGCCCTACCAGGCCCCACGCTAGCTGCTGCCATGGATTTCTGAGGCATGTGTTTCTCATTCATCAGACTGGCCTTTCTTTGCTTTCACAGCCAGGGTTATCTGAGGTCTTGAGACCTTCTGCATATCTCCCGGGTGGCCATCTCAAGGGATGGGGATGTTACACTCTCTTCGCTGACTCCTTCAACAATTTGGCTGAGCATAGCTGAGCCGGCTGAGACTAGAAAACCTTAGGCAAGTTGCCAACTTTCTGAGTCTTTAACCAAAGTTGGAAAGGAGGGAAATGAGACCGCTGCCTACTATTAATAACATCAGCAGTTCTCTCTCCGTGTGACACGCACCGCAGAGCTGATAGGAAAGGTGGTCCATAAAAAAAGAGACTTTTGGATTTGTTTCTGCAAAAAAAATTATTTCTATTTACAGCATTTATTTTCGTTTTCTCTTCCTGTTCTGCTGTTGAAAAAAATTAACATTGTGCTTTAATTATTGTCATAGTGCTTAAATAAGAACCAGGTCCCATGCAATTAATAAAGAGCAACACAGAAGATATTTGAATTATGATCTTGTAATAGAAATAGGGTTCCCAGACCCCAAGTCCCAGCAGGTGTTCTCCTGTTGTTGAGGGTTTCGATCCACTGCTGGCTAGCTGGCTGGTGGGGGAAACCCAGGGCTTTTTTTGCAGCAGTAGCTCTTTTGCCTATTAGGCCACACACCCCTGAAGTAGCCAATCCTCCAAGAGCTTATAGGGCTCTTAGTACAGGGCCTACTGTAAGCTCCAGGAGGATTGGCTATATCAATAGGGTGTGTGGCCTAATAGGCAAAGGAGTTCCTGCTACAAAAAAAGCCCTGGGGGAAACCCCATCTCCAAACAGGGACATTGCTGTGTGCTGTCCCTACCACGATGAGATTACCGGGTAGTGATGTCATTGCATCACTGACATTGGGGGGATGACAGTAGTTTTTGGGCAGATTCTATGGTTTTGAAGGCAAAAAACCCATAGTTTCACCCCAAAACTGGACCATCACCCCCCCCCCCAACGTTGGTGATATGATGATGTCACTTCTGAGTGATGTCATTGTGCCATGTGCACTTTGTGCATGTGCTAGAAGATCCAGGAAAGGACTTGGGAACCCCTTGCTGGCTGCCAGGAAGAACCTGACAACCCTAAAGAGAAAAGTGTTTATGATGATCAGGGCTTTTTTGGTAGAAAAAGCCCAGCAGGAGCTCATTTGCATATTAGGCCATGCCCCCTGACATCACCATTGTTTCACACAGGACTTTTTTGTAGAAAAATCCCAGAAGGAACTCATTTGCATATTAGGCCACACCCCCTGACACCAAGCCAGCCGGAACTGTGTTCCTGTCCGTTCCTGCTCAAAAAAAGCCGTGATGATATTGGATTTATATCCCGTTCTGTACCCTGAATCTCAGAGCGGTCACAATCTCCTTTACCTTCCCTCCCCCACAACAGACACCCTGTGAGGTGGGTGGGGCTGGAGAGGGCTCTCACAGCAGCTGCCTTTTCAAGGACAACTTCTGCCAGAGCTATGGCTGACCCAAGGCCATTCCAGCAGCTACAAGTGGAGGAGTGAGGAATCAAACCCAGTTCTCCCAGATAAGAGTCTGCGCACTTAACTACCACATCAATCTGGCTCTCATTTATCTGCTTTGCTTACAGTCTGCTTTGTGGGCTGCGACTCTGTTGCCAGACCTGCCCACAGCAATCAGTCAGCTAGGTGGGAGTGGGACTTGCCTGGAGAAACAGAAAGCCCCAGGCTTTGTTCTTGGCGTTGCACAGGAAGGGATATAATCACATCAGCAATATCCAAGTGACACTCTGGTATTTGGGCAAAACCTCTATGGTAGAAGCCAATTTTACCATAGAGTTTTTGACCAAATACCAGAGTGTCACTGGTGTGATGACATCACTTCCAATGTGATGCCATCAATGAGGCCAGGGCTTTTCTGTTTCTCCAGGTAAGTCTCCCCCCATCCTGGCCGATTGATAAATAATTCTGTGAGAACTGTGAGATGAAGATTCTGTGAATTTGGGGTAGGTATTTGTGGGTTTCCTGAATTGTGCAGGGGTTTGGACTAGATGACCCTGGAGGTCCCTTCCAACTCTATGATTCTATGAACAGTATAAAGCAGAGGTTCCCAATCATTTCAAGCCTGTGGGCACCTTGAAAATTCTGACACACTGTGGTGGGGGCAGCCACAAAATGGCTGTCACGGAGGCTGGAGCCAGCCACAATATAGCTGCTCCCACTTACCTTCAGTCACACAATGAAGATCCTTATGTTCTGGCAGCAATGTTTTTAAAAATCTGCACAACTCCACAGAAAATAAAGTAAAATTGTGTCTTCACTGACATTTTGAATTGTAAGTGAACTTGTGTGTATGTGTGTGTAAACTGTAAAAAAAAATGTGTTTGTTCTGGATGTGGTATTTGTGGACTGATAACAGAAGGCCAGTTTGGAGCAGATGGGAGGCGTCCGTAATCAGGCCAGCTCAAAAAGAAACATCCCAAAGCATCCAAATGCTCCCCCGCAAGCCATTCCCATCCCATCCGCAGGGCAACTTGGCGCAATCAGACAACAGTTGCGCACCATCCCCTGTAGCTCGTGGCTCAGGGCAGCTTGGTGGGTTCACACCGCCAAGGCACCTCACTTGCGTGCTTCTGCTTCCAGACGCCGAAGAGGCAACTGGCGTGCGGCTCAGAAATTTGCTACCACTTTGAATGTGGTAGCTTTTTGAGCAGCTCTGAGGATGCCGGAGGACGGGGTGAGTACAGGATGGGGGTGGGGGGCAGATGTACTTGTTTGGACGGATTTTCAAGTCGGTTTCTGAGGCGTCTCTGAGTTGCCTCAAACTGCCGGTCTGTAATCAGCTGTGATGTCTGTTTTGTTCACAGTTCTAGTAATCCCGTGCCTGAGGAAGTTATTGAAACAGGAAGAGAAAGTTAACGGTCTTGTCATATATCACCATTCATGGAATTAATGACGATGGACTTTCGACTAAATTTCGAGTGTGGGCCATATTGTTGAAACTACATATTGGACATTGTATGGAATTGTGTATTATATATTGTAGGTTATGGATTTTAACCCCCATATGTGTTCTATTAAATTGTTATTCTTGTTTTGTTAAAAAAAAAATCTGCACAACTAATGAAATTTCAAATGGCTAGTTAGAAACTGAGCTCCCGACCCCATTCACTGTCTAAAAACATAACAGGTGCTGGGAAAGGCGTCGATGATCACCATCACACCCTCAGATACCGTGTGAGGGACCACTGTTATAAAGCATACAATCGACAGTAAGTAGAACTGGATCACAACATTAGAGAGCACTGCACTGAAAGTGGTATAATAATGCCCTATAATGGTATATTAAACAAAATGTGTGGTGGGGAAGAAGGCAAGATAAACTGAGCCAACAGGACTGAAGAGATATACTCCATTTTTCTAACAATTTAATAGAGTTGCCAGGTTCAGGTAGTGAAATTTTTGGATATTTTGTGGGATGCGTGAGTTTGGGGGAAGGATGGTACAATCCCCTAGAGTCCACCCTCCAAAGCGGTCATTTTCTTTAAATCTATGATACTGCCTCTGAAGGCTTCCTTCTTGGAATAAAACTCTTCCTTCCTTCCTTCCTTCCTTCCTTCCTTCCTTCCTTCCTTCCTTCCTTCCTTCCTTCCTTCCTTCCTTCCTTCCTTCCTTCCTTCCTTCCTTCCTTCCTCCCTCCCTCCCTCCCTCCCTCCCTTCCTTCCCCATCCACCCACCAAGAAGGAGCTCACTTTCCATCTTCGGCACCATCATGGAAGCAGGACACAATTATCTGCATCCGCATCCATCCAGCTAGTTAGATAGATCCTATCTCTGTCTCTTGGTCGATATTATCTAGAATGGAGTTCCCTAATTAAGAACTCTCATTAGTTTGAAATGGACAATTGGCTCAGTGCAACTTCTGCTAGTGCAGTGTCGAGTAGGTGCTGCTGTGTGTAAGCCTCCTGCACTCTGCTCCCTAATAGAGATTCCTGGCTGTAACATACCAGTGAATCTAGCAGGTGGGAAGTGCTATCAGGTCACAGCTGACTTATGGTGACCCTGGTGTGGCTTTCAAGGCAAGAAACATTCAGAGCTGGCTTGCTATTGGCTGTCTCTGTGTCATGACCCTGGTATTTCTTAGAGGTCTCCCATCCAATTACTAGCCAGGGCTGACCCTGATTAGCTTCCAAGAGCTAATTATTCAAATTATTCAAATGCAATACTAGATTTCCAAGAGCTAATTATTCAAATGCAATACTAGATTTCTTCCCAGATATGCTATAAAAAAGAGGGGGCCACCTTACATCTGCATACACCAGTGTTCTCTCTAAGCTGAGTTTGTGTGAGCAAGTTCAGTTTTTTAGCCTCCGACTCACACATTTTTGTCTTAGCTCAGGAAAAATGGCCCCAGAGCACACTAATTTAAGCAGTAGTCAAATTGCTTGCTCACAACTTTTACTCCAGTAGCTCATGAAGTAAAATTTTTGCTCACAGGACTCCACAGCTTAGAGGGAACATTGGCATACACATTACAGTTATGTCTAGTAATGGTTTGTGTGTGTGTGCGCATACAACATTTTAGGGGGGGGGGAGGTCATCTTACATTCATGGTCATCTTCCTTTTGACTAAATATGATCAGGGCTTTTTTTGTAGAAAAAGCCCAGCAGGAACTCATTTGCATATTAGGCCACATGCCCCAATACCAAGCCAGCTGGAACTGCGTTCCTCCTCAAAAAAAGCACTGAATATGATAAATATTTAGTGGGCTGGGGTGGGAAAAGGCAGGGTACGAATGTTTAATAAATGAGTATAAAAAGTAAGTCAAGGAATAAAGGAGGAAATTTCTGGCACAGGATGCTGTAAGAGAAGGAACTTAAAACCAGTGCCAGGGTTCATTTGAGTGAAAAGGAACTGCACGATCCCTTCCTTCCCCGTAATGCCTTCTGCTGTCAATACCTTCTGCTGTCTGCCATCAATAATTTTATCCCAACTTGCAAAATAGGAAGTGCTGTTGTTGAAAGGACAACGGGGTTAAACAAGATCAAATTCCCATGGGTTGCAGCCCAGGAACCAGACTGGGACAAAAGTCCCTTTCAGTCCTCTTCGCTGGATCACTTGCCAACACTGAACCTTTTTGCTAAATCTTCTAGACCTTGAGATGCTCTGCTGTGTACTCCCTCCCTCCGACCCTGTGCGCACAACTACACAGTGCTGAGTGTTGTGTTTTAAGGCATATGCTATTTTTCTGTCGACCCCTCACAAGTGACTGTGTCAGATGAAAGTCTGAAGCCACAGCGAGGACAGAAAGCAACGAGACTGGGACTTGTAGACGAGGGAGCGGAGAAGTCAGTCCTGCTGGCAGAGAAGTTGATCATGCTTGTATTAAACACCCCTCAAGTGCTTCTCTAATCGCCTGGCCCTGTTCTTCTGGCGCTGAAACAGAGGAGGAGGCCAAAGATAGTATTGGATGGCTTGTTTCCAAATGCGGAAAGGGCATCCAGGATTGTGGCAGCCTCTGCTTTTGCCACAGATTTCTGAGGATTACACATTTCCCGTACAGTCAGACGTCTCATGCTTCTTGACACGGCACATCATTAAAGTGTGAAACTCACTGCCAAGGCCGGCCCTAGACTGTCTGGCACCCTAGGCAAGGCTAATTTCTGGTGCCCCCCTTGCACTGCTCACATCACAGAGTCACATAGGGGGGATGCCTAATTTGGCGACCCCAGAAGGCCGGCGCCCTAGGTAATCGCCTAGTCTGCCTAGTGGCAGAGCTGGCTCTGCTCGCTAATTAAAACATTTGTTTTATTTCTCCTAGAGAAAATGGCTGCTTTATACCCTATCAAAGTCCCTGCCCTCCCTGAACCCTACTTGACAACACCGCATTGGGAAATTCCTGGAGATTTGGTCCAGGTGTGGAAACACAGACTAGTTTCATTGTGCTTAAAATATTGAACATATGAACATATGAAGCTGCCTTATACTGAATCAGACCCTTGGTCCATCAAAGTCAGTATTGTCTTCTCAGACTGGCAGCGGCTCTCCAGGGTCTCAAGCTGAGGCTTTTCACACCTATTTGCCTGGACCCTTTTTAGCTGGAAATGCCGGGGATTGAACCTGGGACCTTCTGCTTCCCAAGCAGATGCTCTACCACTGAGCCACTGTCCCTCCCCCTTTAAATGCACCTGTACATATGAACATATGAAGCTGCCTTATACTGAATCAGACCCTTGGTCCATCAAAGTCAGTATTGTCTTCTCAGACTGGCAGCGGCTCTCCAGGGTCTCAAGCTGAGGTTTTTCACACCTATTTGCCTGGACCCTTTTTTGGAGATGCCAGGGATTGAACCTGGGACCTTCTGCTTCCCAAGCAGATGCTCTACCACTGAGCCACCGTCCCTCCCTTGCCTTTGTCCTGTCAGTCACTAGTTGTCAGTGAAGAAGGGACAGGAGATACTAAAGAGGACCAGACCAGATTTCCTTCCCCATCTCCTCTTCCACCCTGCCTTACTCATTCAGTCCTACGCAATCTTATCTGCTGGTAGCCCCCACAAGGGTGTCTTTTCAATTGTCTATCATTCTTCTCTTGACAAGAGTGTCCAATAAGGGTCTTTTTTCTTTTACATCCAGTAGCGCCGCAGTGTCCCTTGTTGGGTTCCCATCCAAATACTTACCAGGGTCAGCCCCGCTTAGCTTCTGAAAACTGATGAGACCCAACTAGTCTGAGCCATCCAAGTCAGAACCAGAAGGGTCTAGTTCTTTTAAAAATCACGTTTTCGGGATGCCAGCCATTTTATCTCCGTTTTTTTTTAAAAAAAATTAAATTTAAATAAAATTACATAGGCTCCTAAAACAAACATTAATTTGCTACTAATTTATTTATTTATTTGATTTCTATCCCGCCCTCCCCGCCGAAGCAGGCTCAGGGCGGCTCACAACATAAAATCCCACAAACAATTAATGAGTATTAAAATTGCACATTCAATAATAAAATAGATTAAAACAGTTAAAACAGAATAAAACAGAATATTGAGTTGGTGCTATTCTGGTGGCGACAGCCTTCTTCCACTTCTCTTAAATACCGGTGCCAAGTCAATTGAATGCCAGCTGGAAGAGGACAGTCTTGCAGGCCCTGCGGAACTGCACAAGGTTCCGCAAGGCCCTCGCTTCATCTGGCAGTTGGTTCCACCAGCAGGGGGCTACAATTGAGAAGGCCCTGTCTCTAGTTGATTTCAATCAGGCCTCCTTTGGCCCGGGGATTACTAATAGATTTTGTGATCCCGATCTAAGTACTCTCTGGGGAACATGTGAGGAGAGACGGTCCCTAAGGTAGGCAGGTCCTAGGCCATATAGGGCTTTAAAGGTAATAACCAGCACCTTGTAACGAATCCGGTATACTATTGGCAGCCAGTGCAGTTCCCGCAGTCCCGGCTGAATGTGCTCCCACCTGGGGAGTCCCAATAACAGCCGGGCAGCTGTGTTCTGCAGCTTCCAGGTTCAGCACAAGGGCAGCTCCATGTAGAGGGCATTACAGTAGTCCAGTCTCGAGGTGACTGTTGCATGGATCACTGTTGCCAGGTTGCTGTGCTCCAAGAAGGGGACCAACTGCCTTGCCCGCCTAAGATGGAAAAATGCGGATTTAGCAGTGGCGGCTATCTCCAGTAGCACCCCCAAGCTCTTGACCTTGTGCGCCATTGCCAGTGGCGCACCGTCAAATGCTGGTAGGGGAATTTCCCTTCCCAGACCGCCACGACTCAAGCAAAGGACCTCTTTCTTCGCTGGATTGAGCTTCAATTTACACTCCCTATCAGTGTTCTCTCTAAGCTGAGTTAGCGTGAGCTAGCTCACAGATTTTTTAGCCTCCAACTCACACCTTTTTGTCTTAGCTCAGGAAAAATGGCTCCAGAACACAATAATTTATGCAGTAGCTCACAACTTTAAAGCCAGTAGCTCACGAAGTAGAATTTTTACTCACAAGGCTGCAGTTTAGAGGGAACGTTGCTGTAAATGGTTTAATATTCACAGCAGTTTTCAAAAAGTTTGTCCTCTAAGTAGCACACATTCTCTAAGGAGTCAGCAGGGGGAAACGTTTTGCAGAGTAAATGGATACAACACATAGTTTTGGGCAGAAGTGTGCTGCTGCACATAACAAGTGTTCCTTCTGACACTGGAAAATATTGCAGATGAAGGGTAAAGTGAATTTCCTCCTCCGTCCCTGCACGAAGACCGGTGTCTGTTCCATGTTTTCATGCAATGTTAACCATGCTGAGTGCACAAATATTAAAAACAAGCGATGCAAACACACATTGCAATGTTTCTAGAATAGGATCCAGAGAGGGATGCTCACGGTCCCAGAGGATCCCCCAAAAGGATTTCTGATCCCAGCGAAAAAGGACCTGGATACAGCCAGTGTGCTCTGGCAGCCAAGAGCCTGACTCCAGCTCAAATCAATGCACAGAGTGAGACGTCAGCTTTTTTTGTGGCCTCAGCACCTCTAATCTGTAAATATGGGGATGATGATTGACAGTGGCCTACCTCATAGGGTAAGGATATTTTGTATGAAGTGCTTTGGATGCTCCAAAAATATAAGCCCTTTCCTTGATATTACGGTCTTGTGTTCTTGGAGCCCACCAACCACTCGTAAGAAGAGTATGTGCTACTAAACATCCCCTGTATATGTACAGTCATCACGTTTTGTAAATGGGGACAATGTTTGTATTTACCATGCATGTACAAGCGTCAGCTGTGAACCAACTACTGGGTTTCCCCCCCACAGTTTGTGTTCACACATGCCAAGGCTGTACACACATAATAAATACATGGACTGTGTCCAGGGCTTTTTTTGTAGCAGGAACTCCTTTTCATATTAGACCACACACCCTTGGTGTAGCCAATCCTCCAAGAGCTTACAGGGCTCTTCTTACAGATCTCCCATCTGAGGAGATCTTCACTGGAGGTCTTGATACCTCCTACTGTTAGAAATTAGGTGGGAGACTTCCAGAGATAAGGCCTATGCTGAGGTGGTACTGCCCCCTCTTCTGAAACAAATTACCCTGGTGCTGATGTTGCTAACATGTTAGTACCTGGTAAAAGCTGTCTCATTATCTGCTTTTGACGGCAAACTTATTTCTCTGACTTACATCCAGCTCCTTTTCCCGCAAGCCAGGTTCAGGGTGGCTTCCAATCATTGAATATAAAATAAAGTCAGCATACAATAATACCAACATGTTATGCTTAAATATTATATATTAAATTTTAGATTTTTACAGTTCAAAAACTAATAATCAGTTTCCTCCTGCGTATTATTCTAGCTCAGAGGTGGCCAAACTTGCTTAACGTAAGAGCCACATAGGATAAAAGTCAGATGTCTGAGAGAAGGAAGGAAGGAAGGAAGGAAGGAAGGAAGGAAGGAAGGAAGGAAGGAAGGAAGGAAGGAAGGAAGGAAGGGAGGGAGGGAGGGAGGGAGGGAGGGAGGGAGGGAGGGAGAGAGAGAGGGAGGGAGGGGGGAGGGGGGAGGAAGGAAGGAAGGAAGGAAGGAAGGAAGGAAGGAAGATAGATGGGGAGGGAGAGGTGGAAAGAAAGCAACTTTAACTTTAAACACATTTTCCACACCATCAGTTGGCTTGGTGAAGTGATTTAAAAGGTCAAATGCCTTCTCTGAGCCAGCTGATGGGGCAGTGGGGGATTTGAGAGCCACACAGTGTGTGAAAGAGCCTCATGTGGCTCCTCAGCCGCAGTTTGGCCACCCCGGTTCTAGCTCTTTTCTGTTACTGCTGTTGCTCTTTATATTAAAGATTTTAGGTGGGATTGTTCAAAGGAATATATTCCTCTGTATTGTTGAAAATGATTCAGTTCAGTTGTTGTTGTTATCGGGGCTTTTTTTGTAGCTGGAATTCCTTTGCATATCAGGCCACACCCCCAATGTAGCCAATTCTCCTGGAGCTTGCAGTAGGCCCTGCAAGAAGAGGATTGGCTACATCAGGGGTGTGTGGCCTAATATGCAAAGGAGTTCCTGCTACAAGAAAGCTATCATCATCATCATGATGTCTTGCTTGCAAGACAGGCACTTCGAAAATAGGTTTTGGGTAGCTGAGGGGAGGAAGGCATCATCCAAAGGCACGGGGTGCCTGTTCATGACACAGGGGCCAGGAATGGGGACACAGCTGCTCTTCAACATGACTTGTCACGAACTTGCTCGAAATAATTGTGAGAGATAATCCAAAGGGCTGGCAGCAGGCAAGAGTAACGTGATTCATAAAGTCCAGGTAAGCCATTTCTATCCCCCAGCCCCTCTTGCCTGGTGACGGATGGGAAAGGGCACCTGCAGATCATGCCCTGCTCTTCGACTCACGGCTGCTCCCTGCCAATGCGTTGCTTGCATGTGTCAGATTGGATTTCATTCTGATAGGCAGCCCAGGGGATAATTTTAGCTGTCCTCGGCTTTTGCTGTCCTGCCTCCCACTCACCCTCTGTTCCCAGCGGGTCCTCCACAGCTGATGTAGAAAAGTAGTCTGGACTCTGCCACAGCTGGCCTGGCTGTGAGCTGAAGAGATGAACCCAGTGACTCCAATGTTGGAGACAGCGCGTGATTCCTACACTACAGTACCATTGCTGAAACCTTTCCATTCAACAGAAGGAAGAAGAAGAAGAAGAAGAAGAAGAAGAAGAAGAAGAAGAAGAAGAAGAAGAAGAAGAAGAAGAAGAAGAGGAGGAGGAGGAGGAGGAGGAGGAGGAAGAGATCGGATTTATACCTGCCTTCATTACCCAAAGGAGTCTCAGAGCAGTTTACAATTTCCTTTCCTTTCCCCTTCCCACAACAGACACCCTGTGAGGCAGGGGGGCTGAGACCTCTGACAGAAACTGCTCTTTCCAAAACAGCTCTGGCAGAGTTATGACTGTGGTACAACACCTGTTTTATATGCCAGGTTTTATATCCCTGGCCTCTCTCATAGAATGGGAAGGGACCTCCAGGGTCATCTAGACCAGCTCCCTGAACAATGCAGGAAATTCACAAATACCTCCCCCAAACACAAACATCCCCAGTGACCCCTGCTCCATACCCAGAAGATGGCAAAAACCTCCAGGAAGATGGCAAAAACCTCCCTTTGCCAATCTTGGGTAGAGAAAAATTTCTGACTGATCCCAAAGTGTCAATCAGCATTTCCTTGGATGTGTAAAAAGGGGCCACAAGAACTAAACGCTGATTCAATCCTTCCTGCCCTCCTTCTCATGATCTGCCTAATTCACTAGATCAAAATCTCTGTTTTAAGGATATTTTCAGGAGACAGTTACTGAGAAACACTTCCCTCTGCCTGAGAGAGCCAGTCGGAGGAAATTATACCGGGCAAGATGGACCAATGATCTGTCTTGGTAGAAGGCAGCTTCCGGGGGTTCAGTCATGTTCATCTGATTAGCACTTGCAACTGGTCATGCCACACCTCAGAGCTGTTGGGCGAAGGAAGGAATGAATGGAAACCTGACAGCCCTGACTGGCCGCCCTGCATTAATGCAAGGTTGGCCATAGCGTTTAAAAGCCAAGGGGTATTTCTGAAGGCTCTTGACATTTGTGGCCAAGGGGGATAGAGAAGCTTTCTTAGAAGTTCTCAGTTTTTTGTTTTAGGACACAGGAGTGGATCCCATCACATACAGTTATCTATATTTATATATAAAGATTCTCTTGTTTTCCCTTTTCCATTCCTTCCCCCTCTTTTTTTCTTATAAATGGCCCATTTGCTTCATGTTACTTCCGTGAGAAGGGATCTGTTTTAAAATAATCCGTTTCATACCTTAATTTGCATAACTTTCCTTTTTAGGTTCTTAGACTATGTAATAGATTTGCTTACTATTGCGTTTTTTTAATTCTACTCACTTCTGGAAAGCTATACAATCTATGCTATGCTATGCATAACTTTACTAATTTTCAACAAACTTTTAAAATTAAAAAAAGAAGCTCTCAGCTTTGAATTACTGGTTGCTTACAGGGTTGGTGCACACTTGCTAGTGAGAAAGATCAGGGTTTTCTTTTTAAAAACCCTGATGGAAGCACAAACGATATTTTGTAAGAAACCAATATTTCACTCACTTTGTATCTTAGCTCTGCCATCAAGCAGGTTAAATATTAAATATTGTGTGGGGTATGGTCAAGAGATAGGGTTGCCAATCTCCAGGTGGGGGCAGGGCCATCAGAAAGTGCAGGGTGGGGAGGAAAATGTCTGCTGGGCACTCTATTATTCCCTATGGAGACCAATTCCCATAGGGTATAATGGAGAATTGATCCATGGGTATCTGGGGCTGTGGAGGGCTTTTTTTTAGGTAGAGGCACCAAATTTGCAGTATAGTATCCAGTGCCTTCCCCCCAAATACCCTCCAAGTTTCAAAAGGATTGGACCAGGGGTTCCAATTCCATGAGCCCCAAAAGAAGGTGGCCTTATCCTTCATTATTTCCAACAGAGGGAAGGCATTTAAAAGGTGTGTGGTCCCTTTAAATGTGATGGCCAGAACTCCCTTTGAAGTTCAATTATGCTTGTCCCAACCTTGCTCCTGGCTCCACCCCCAAAGTCTCCCAGCTCCACCCTCAAAGTCTCCAGATATTTCTTAAATTGGGCTTGACAACCCTATCAAGAGAAGAGGGGATTATCACATCAGGCCTTTGCATAGCCAGCCTCATTACTCTTGTTGGCTGGTGGCTACTAGCTAGTAGAAGCCAGGATAAAGGAGGATAAAGGGGAGGGGGCAACAATGTAAGAGACATCCAAAAAGGAGGAAGGATAACTTAAAGGATGATCTCGTCAGATCGTAGAAGCTAAGTAGGGTCAGACTGCCTTAGTATTTAGATAGGAGACCACCAAGGAAGACCATGGTTACTTCACTGAGGCAGCCAATGGCAAACCACCTCTGATTGTCTATTGCCTCGAAAATCCTAGGGGGTTGCAATAAATTGGCTGCGCCTGCACAGCATTTTCCACTGCCAGAAAACTTGCAAACTCCTAAAAGCCAAGTTTTCAGATATCCCAACCACTCTGGGACGCATTCACATTCATTTCTGGGGTTTGGAAGGAATGGTGATGCTTGGGGTTGTGCCTCATGTAAGGGCAGCAAAAAAGAAAACTTGAACGAGAGATTTTACACTACAATATTGCAAATCTAGACCTGAAAAGTGTGTGTGTGTGGGGGGCGAATTGTGTAAAAAGTGGAACCGGATAACGCGAGGTAATTCACATCTACTTCTGGAGCAAGCAAAACTAGTGGGGGGAGGAAAAAATTGAAGATTTATGGGACCGGACCCATAGGAAATGGTCTAAGACCTGCCAGGGTGAAAAATATCCTTGCAATTGGTGTTTAATAGGAGGGTGCTTCTGAAGAAAACTGTGCATGATTGATGGTTACTGTAAGTGTCCGGTTGCTTAGGCAATACTAGCACTTGTTTGAGGTCACATATCCACAGTTTTAAGGCGGTCATAACACCGATACCATTGATTAAGTATGGATTTTATTTGACTACTCAACGCATTAAAACTACACATGAATAAAACCAGGGGTCATTTTGTAGAAAAATAGGTGGTGGAGCTCATTAGCATAACTCATTAGCATATGTCACCCCCCCAACCAGTTTGGTGTAGTGGTTAAGTGTGCGGACTCTTATCTGGGAGAACCGGGTTTGATTCCCCACTCCTCCACTTGCACCTGCTGGAATGGCCTTGGGTCAGCCATAGCTCTGGCAGAGGTTGTCCTTGAAAGGGCAGCTGCTGTGGGAGCCCTCTCCAGCCCCACCCACCTCACAGGGTGTCTGTTGTGGGGGAGGGAGATAAAGGAGATTGTGAGCCGCTCTGAGACTCTTCGGAGTGGAGGGCGGGATATAAATCCAATATCTTCTTCTTCTTCTTCACCAGCCAAAAGCAACCCGATGCAAGAAAGGTGAGCCCCGGGTGAGCAAGGATTGCTTGGGCTGGTTAGAGATCCAGTGCTCTTACCTGAATGCTGACCAATAGAAATCGGCAGAGGCGTTCCATAAAAAACAAAACAAAACAAACAAACACAAAATCACAGAATGCCAGGAGATTTTGGCACTTCAAGTCTACCGAATCCATGAACATGACAAGATGGTCCCTTGAAGAAGGATAGTATTTCCGAAATGAAATTGGACTGGTTCTTTTATCGTTGGACTTTATTTTTTTAAAAAATTATGATTTGTGGACAATAGCTGTGTCGTGCGCTGGATGGTCTTTCAACTGCATTAGTGTATTGTATCTTTAAAACCTATTTGGAAATTGAAGAAGACTGTTTAATTATACTGTATGACTTTGTAAACGGAGAGAGTTTGCTATTTTTTTCAGTCTGACAGAGGCCAGCCAGATACCCTGGAAAGTTCACAACCAAGAGCACTGAGATCTAAACTTCCCTTTGTTGCCCCTCAGCAACTGACATAGAGAGGGATATACCACCTCCATTTAGTCATTGCAGCCAACTGCCGTTGGTGGCTCTCTCCTCCATGCATTTGTTGAATCCTGTATTAAAGTCGTCTAAGCTAGGATTCATAAGATGGTTAGGCAGTGAGTGGTTAAATGCAGGGCTTCTTTGGTAGAATTTGCATATTAGGCTACACCCCCTGATGCCTAGCCAGCCGGAACTGTGTTCCTGTGCGTTCCTGCTCAAAAAAAAGCCCTGGTTAAATGCATTCTTTTGTCTTCATTTTAATGCTCACATTTTCTTATCAGAACCAATCAACAGGATGATCCTGATGTCCTACTTATACCGCTTAACAAATAATGACTATAGGAGAATGTTTACTCTTATGAAGTGGGACGTTCTCCCTTCAGCCGTGGTGGAGGGGAGATACAAAAAAGTGCCGTTCCAAGAAGAAGAAGAAGAAGATATTGGATTTATATCCCGCCCTCCACTCCGAAGAGTCTCAGAGCGGCTCACAATCTCCTTTACCTTCCTCCCCCACAACAGACACCCTGTGAGGTAGATGAAGATATTGGATTTATATCCCGCCCTCCACTCCGAAGAGTCTCAGAGCGGCTTACAATCTCCTTTACCTTCCTCCCCCACAACAGACACCCTGTGAGGTGGGTGGGGCTGGAGAGGGCTCTCACAGCAGCTGCCCTTTCAAGGACAACCTCTGCCAGAGCTATGGCTGACCCAAGGCCATTCCAGCAGGTGCAAGTGGAGGAGTGGGGAATCAAACCCGGTTCTCCCAGATAAGAGTCCGCACACTTAACCACTACACCAAACCGGCTCTCCACACCAAACCGGCTGCAGTGATGGTATTGAATCTTTAGTCCATGTCATATTTGACTGTGAGGCTTATAACGATCATCAAGAAGTACTTCCATTTTCCACAGCCATACCTTTTACCAGTAGTTAAAAAACTGCAACTCCTTAAAAATCTTCTTGACGATAAGAACCCTGAGGTTACATACAAATTAGCAAAATTTGGTTGGTTTGCCACAAGAATAAGGAAAACTCTAATAATCCAGTCAGGAAATGGCTGAACACCTTTGCCAATCTGTTTTGCTGTAACTACCATGTTCCGTAATATTTGTAGTTTTACAACAGTATTTTATGCCTTTTTATGTATAATTTTATGATCATTCAGTTCTAATTTTGTGTGATTTTACTGTTTTAAATGCTGGCTTAGGCTGTGAATAAACTAAACATTTCTTATCACTGAAGCACCTTTTCCACCAATTTGTGCTTGCCCTTTTAGATCTTTTGCTGAGTCCTTGTCAACAAACCTGCAGCCATGGAGACAAGGAGAATGGCCATGCGGGATAAGGGCAGGCTTTGGAATGCTCTTTCTCAGGAGCTGTTGGAACTTGTGACTCATAACCTTCAAGGCGTCTGGATAAAGTGTTTCTGTTCTGAAGGGGGTTTGGAGAGGGTCGGGCTTTGGTAATCTTATTGGAATGTCTTCTTATGTTCAGGCAGTGCGTTGTTGTGGTTAGAATGTTGGATCTGGGAGGCCCCAGTTCACAGTCATGCCGAGTCATGAATCTCCCTAGGTGACCTTGGTCCAGTCATGAACTCTCAGCCTCACCTGCCTTATGGGGTGACTGTAAGGATACAGTGGGAATGAAAGAACTGTGCTTACCAGCCTGAACTCCTTGGTAGGGTTGCCAGGCCCAATTAAAGAAATATCTGGGGACTTTGGGGGTGGAGCCAGGAGACATTGGGGGTGGAGCCAGGTTGTGACAAGCATCATTGAACTCCAAAGGGAGTTCTGGCCATCACGTTTACAGGGATCACACACCTTTTAAATGCCTTCCCTCCATTGGAAATAATGAAGGATAGGGGCACCTTCTTTGGAGGCTCATAGAATTGGACCCCCTGGTCCAAACTTTTTGAAACTTGGCAGGTGTTTTGAAGAGAGACACCGGATGCTATCCTGAAAATGTGGTGCCTCTACCTCAAAAAACAGCCCCCCCCCACCAGAGCCCAGATACCCGCAAATCAATCATACCCTAAGGGAATTGGTCTCCATATGAGATAATGGAGTGCTCAGCAGACATTTCCGCCCCTGCTTTCTGATGACCCTGAAGTGAGGGGAGGGCCTCCAAGCCAGGGATCCCCTGCCCCCAAGTAGGAATTGGCAACTCTACTCCTCGGGTGGAATAAGAAGCATAGGAAAGGCAGCTATGTTCTCCCTATTTATTGCTGCTTTTTAAAATTTCAAAGCCTTTGACACTCTGGTTGTTGTTTTGGGGTTGTTGCGGTTTTTTGTGAGGGAGGTCATTTTAAGTACCTAGTTTTTAGAGCCGTTTGTGTGAATTTAGAGGCATTTGTGTGAATTTTTTGCAGTATTCGCTCCTTAAGACGCACACACTTTTCCCTCCACTTTTTTGGGGGGGAAAAGTGAGTCTTATGGTGCAAAAAATACTGTATTTTTTATGCTATTGCTATGTTTTTATTCTTTGTAAATCCACTTTGGCGTTATTTGTTTGGTAGAAAGCATCCTAAACTAAAGGAGTGAATGAATATTTTACTAAGGCACTGGAAAAAACCAAGATATTTTCATCAAAGACATGACAATCATGTCTTAATTTATTGAGGAAGATTCAGCATGGGTTCTGTGAGGTAAGATCTTGCCTCACTGACCTTTTACAGTTCTTTGAAGGGGTGAACAAACATGTGGACAAAGGGGATCCAATGGATGTTGTTTACCTTGACTTCCAGAAAGCTTTTGATAAACTTCCTCATCAAAGGCTCCTTAGTAAGCTCAAGAGTCATGGAGTAAAAGGACAGGTCCTCTTGTGGATCAAAAACTGGCTGAGTAATAGGAAGCAGACAGTGAGTATAAATGGGCAGTCTTCGCAGTGGAGGATGGAGTGGAGGACGCAGTGGGGTGCCGCAGGGCTCAGTACTGGGTCTCATGCTCTTTAACTTGTTCATAAATGATTTGGAGTTGGGAGTAAGCAGTGAAGTGGCCAAGTCTGCAGATGACACTAAATTGTTCAGAGTGGTGAGAACCAGTGAGGATTGTGAGGCACTCCAAAGGGATCTGTTAAGGCTGGGTGAGTGGACGTCAACATGGCAGATGCGGTTCAATGTGGCCAAGTGCAAAGTAATGCACATTGGGGCCAAGAATCCCAGCTACAAATACAAGTTGATGGGATGTGAACTGGCAGAGACTGACCAAGAGAGAGATCTTGGGGTCGTGGTAGATAACTCACTGAAAATGTCAAGACAGTGTGCGATTGCAATAAAAAAGGCCAACACCATGCTGGGAATTATTAGGAAGGGAATTGAAAACAAATTAGCCAGTATCATAATGCCCCTGTATAAATCGATGGTGCGGTCTCATTTGGACTACTGTGTACAATTCTGGCCACCACACCTCAGAAAGGATATTATAGCATTGGAGAAAGTCCAGAAAAGGGCAACTAGAATGATTAAAGGGGAGGGACACTTTCCCTATGAAGAAAGATTAAAATGCTTAGGGCTCTTTAGCTTGGAGAAATGTCAACTGCGGGGTGACAGAGGTTTACAAGATTATGCATTGTATGGAGAAAGCAGAGAAAGAAGTACTTTTCTCCCTCTCTCACAATACAAGAACTCGCGGGCAATCAATGAAATTGCTGAGCAGTCGGGTTAGAACGGATAAAAGGAAGTACTTCTTCACACAAAGGGTGATTAACATGTGGAATTCACTGTCACAGGAGGTGGTGGCAGCTACAAGCATAGCCAGCTTCAAGAGGGGATTGGATAAAAATATGGAGCAGAGGTCCATCAGTGGCTATTAGCCACAGTATATTATTGGAACTGTCTGGGGCAGTGATGCTCTGTATTCTTGGTGCTTGCGGGGGTGTGGGGGGGGGGGTGGACAAGCACACACACAAAGTGAATTCAAGGCAGGCTTTGCTCACATAAATCTTGAATTCTAACCGCCTGCCAGTTTTCAATCTTGGCTGATTCTTGACAAAAGACCCACTTGTGAACCTCCTGATGGCACTTGTGGGTTTGTTTGTTTTTTGGCCACTGCGTGACACGGAGTGTTGGACTGGATGGGCCATTGGCCTGATTCAACATGGCTTCTCTTATGTTCTTATGTGCTTACGCCATCCATGCTGCCTTAAATTTATTTTGATCTAATGGTTTAATTGTTTTAACTGTTTAATTGTTTTATTGCTGGTTTTGATAACTACATGGTAAAGGTAAGGTAGTCCCCTGTGCAAGCACCAAGTTGTTACCGACCCGTGGGGTGACATCACATCATGACATTTTCTTGGCAGACATTTTACAGAGTGGTTTGCTATTGTCTTTCCGTAACTACATGGGGGGAGGCAATTTGGCGCTCCCAGAAGGCTGGCGTCCTGGGCAATTGCTAGTGGCAGACCAGCCCTGGCCTCAAGCATTTTCCATTGCATTACGCCATCATGTTGGAAGGTGCCCAGTTTGAGGCTTGACCCATACTAGGAAGGAGGGAGGTCCAATGCTGACACTTTCATCGATTGAGTCACCCTGGCTTTAATTGCCTGTCAGCAACCAGTTGGTGGGACATGCAGCGTCACGTACATCAAGAACAAACTGAAAGGGCACTAATGACTCATTCCAGTTCTGGTACCATGAAGGCTTAACTCCTGACTCAAACACATGATGGGGTGAAGGCAATAATAGATAACTGTTATTTTTCCTCTCAGAAGCCCTTACCCATGTATGCAAACACACACACAAAGTGAATTCAAGGCAGGCTTTGCTCACACAAATCTTGAATTCTAACTGCCTGCCAGTTTTCAATCGTGACTGATTCTTGGCAAAAAGGTAAAAATGAAATCCGTTTTGATTGCAAGATAAAAACAAAAGTTCAGCTGACAAGTTATAATACTGCATTTTAATACAGACAGCTTTCTCAGTTACGGTCAGTCTGCACTTATCTTTGTAATTATCTTGCAACGTGAAATCAGACTGCTTCTCTCGCAATGAGCTTTAGAAAGCTAGCTGGCAAATCAAACTTAATGGACCATTTTAAAAATTGTCTTAACATGGTTTTCGTCTGTCCCCAAGATATTCAGCCACCACCTGAATATGAACATAGGAAGCTGCCTTCTACTGAATCAGACCCTCGGTCCATCAAAGTCAGTATTGTCTTCTCAGACTGGCAGCGGCTCTCCAGGGTCTCAAGCTGAGGTTTTTCACACCTATTTGCCTGGACCCTTTTTTGGAGATGCCGGGGACTGAACCTGGGACCTTCTGCTTCCCAAGCAGATGCTCTACCACTGAGCCACCGTCCCTCCCCAACCCTCTATCTATTCCTACTGGGTTTCCCCCCCTCTTATAACATTGTGTGCTATAAAATGTTCAAGCACAATATGCTTTAAACAGGGAAAAGAGGGAGTTTATATTAAGGTTGCCAGCTCTGGGGTGGGGAATACCTGAATATCTGGGGTGGGGGGGTGGCCTTAGAAGGGGAGGAACTTCAACGGGGTATAATGCCATAAAGCCCACCTTCTAAAGCAGCCATTTTCTCCAGGGAAACTGATCTCTGCTGCCTGGAGATCAATTGCAATCTCCAGCTACCACCTGGAGGCTGGCAACCCCAGTTCATGCATTCGATGATGTGGGTTCTGCCTCGCAAAAGCTTATTGTAATGTACTGAGTTGCGAGACGGGTTGAAGGCAACATGCTTTATTTGGTGGTACATTACAAGAGAGAGAACACGCGGGCCGGGTCCCGCTTATATACATTCTCCGGAACTGCTCCCCCAGTCTGACCAGTCCAATCCTGGTCAGTTAAACTTCCCGCCACGGATCTAGATGGGCGGGGCGTCTAGCGAGCTACATCCGGGGACCCGTGGGGTCACCTCTGTAGCGATCGCCATGCGGTACATCAGCTTATGTTTCAAGACATAACACTTATGCTGTATTAAATTCCTCTGTCTTTAAGCTGTCACAGAGATTCTTTCGGTTCAATCAAATGCTGTTTTTAAAAGACCTAAAAAGCAAGAGTGATCATGGTTCAAGGGGGAAAAAAACGGTGACGTGTCTGTTTTGCAAAAAAAGCATGAACTTGTTTTTGTGTAGGAGTCATGCTTTGTTACTCCTTGCTTATGAAATGCAAATTTTGCGGATTGGTGTTATTGGTTGTGTAACCAATGGAGACAAAATTATAAACCTTTGCAGGAGACCTTTGGAGCAGTTAAGCTTGGCAAACTCTGAAGACAAGGACTGTTTTATTTGTGGCTGAGGTGTAGAAATCTGCCCCTATTATGTAGCACTGTTCACGTGAAAGGCTCTGGTGAACAACTGGATTATTAGCAAACCACTTTGAGAATGGAGTTATGGTAGGGTAGTCAAGGTCTCTGGTGATCAATCTTGCCACAGATGAAAGTCATGCCCTACACCTCTTTCTGCAGTAGATTCACAACTTGAAGGCCAAACTTGGCATGGTAGTCATCAGCTGCTGACATCTTGAAGCAAAAGTATACATACTTTGGCTTACTAAACTACTTTAGCTCAGTAGCTAAGCTACTTTAGGTCAGTAGGTTATGTTTTGCAGATGAGGATGTCCTCTATAAAGGATTATGGTGAGAATTTAGGAACTTTGACTCTAGACGTGAAAGTTTTAAGTTAACAAAATGTTTAGGAAGACTATCAGTTTGTTTGGGTGACTTGATTCACTCAGCTGTTTGCACTCTACTGAGAGCAAGACTGCCTAAAATGTTAGTGAAATGGAACGTTTATGTATTTGACAGTGGTGTGGGGCTACTTAACACCGTGAACTCTGTCAGTGTAATATGAGAATCAAACTAACGTCAGGGCTTTTCCACTAGGGTTTTTCCCATCTGTTCTAGCCCCATACTGACTTTGGTTGATGCTCTTTTCCACACATTTTGTGCCTTTAATTTTCACTTCACTTTTTTTTTAAATCCCCCCCTCCACTGTTCCTTTGGTACAACTTTCTCTTTTGTGATCCTTTTCTAGAAGCTGATTCTGAGTTGCCTTTTGTATCATTTCTGTTTTCTTCGTCCCACCCACTTCCAGCCCAGTTTTCAATGATTGGACTGTCATTACCTACAAACTAATGCCCCCCCCCCCAAAAAAAAGATTAGTATTTTTATGGAAAAGGACCAAAATATTGATGTATCATTGTAATGATAAATTAAGCAGGTTCTCTAAAGTATAAGAAAAATCATTGCAATGGTATATCAAGAACAATCTGGTATCAATATATCATGTTATGTACCATGTCCTGAGCCTGCCTCGGCGGGGAGGGCGGGGTATAAAAATTTCTTATTATGCACAAAGGCTAAAACAGGGAGGGGTGCTGTGATGCCACCAGTGACAACATCCTCTCTTGAGAATCCTAACTATTTAAGACAGGTGCAGAAGAAAATAAACTGATCACATCCATGAAAATACAGAGGGCAGACAAGTGGGAGAACTGGACCCAAACAGATTCCAGTGCTTGTGGACTGCCAAGAAAATCAGCTGAACATGTGGAAAAGCGAAGGGAGAGCATCCAAGTTCAAATCCTCACTCTGCCATATTTACTGGGTGACGTTGGGCTAGTCTTTCTCATCTTAACCTGCCTCAGGGTTGATTGTGAGGATAAAGATTGGAAGAACAAGCTGTGGTGCCCTAAATTCCTTGGAAGGATAGGATTTTTTAAGTCAGTCCTTTATTTTATCCTTTGGCTTACTGTGTCCTGCTTTTCCCCTAAGAAGGCTGTGCTATCAAGTTACAATCAACAGCTAGTGACCCCTCCTATGGGGTGCTGCGGGTATGAGAAGTGCAGAGCCAGTTTGCCATTGCTTTCCTTCGCATAACAACCCCAGCCTTCCCTGGAGGTCTGACATCCAAATACTGAACATGGCTGCCCCTGGTTAGCTCCCAAAGACTGGCAAACCAAGGCTAACCTGGATTGACTTGCTTTCCCCCCTAAACACTTTGCTTTGGAAGGTGTGGGGAGCTTTTTTGCCATAGGTAAGCTTTGCTACTCAGAAAAGCTTTCTGCTGCTTGTTAAGGGATAGCCAGAAAAGGGTAACACGCGCAGTAGCAAAATTCTGTGTATTAGCTCTTAGGAAAAGGAACTGCGTGATTAAGGACTTAGAATTTATTTTTATGTAAATTTACAAACCTGCTTTCTATTTGCTCCAAACTGGCTGGTCCTTGGACTGTAATAAAGAATTGACTGATTGCTTTCTGCTGCTTGAAAACTTGTTTTTCTTTATAACAGTACATGAAAGATGTGAATAGTAATCTGGAAAGCCATATAAGTTTAATGTGTATAGTTTTACTTTTATCCATTTGAACAAGAAGAACCTTTGCCTATATGAGAAGAAAGAAAGGGGTGAGGTAGAAGCAGCTACACTTCATACCAGTTTAGCTCTGTCATTGGTTGCAGAGTGTTACAGCTAAAGAGTCTGAGAATTTTATGGTCTGTAGGCCAGTGAAATAACATTGGTTGATGGGACAGCACGAGAGACCATAAAATTATGTTTATTCAGTGTACAATACAGTGTTATACAAGCAATTCAGCGGGGCTTACAACTGACACAAAGATACAGACAGAATAGACATTTCACACACTGAATCTAAGTGCTCCATTATTTTAAAAAAATGCATATCGAGAATACATTTGAACCAATGAAATATAAAAGGTTTCTTTAAAAAACACACAAATCCTGTCCAGGGCCAAATTGTCAATAAGTTACCTTAACTTTCAATTATATACAAAAGCTTTGTTTTCCAAAGGACAGTATCAGAAAGTCTAAACCTACACATGTCTATTAATATCCAATGCAGTATTTACATCAAATCTGTACAAGGATCCTCCGATTTTCCACAGACCCTGAAAAACAAAAATAAAATCAATGTTCAACGTCTGTATAAGACTCAGCCCTGGATATAAAATCAATGTTCAACGTCTGTATAAGACTCAGCCCTGGATAGCCCAGGCAAGCCCGATCTTGTCAGATCTCATAAGCTAAATAGGGACGACTCTGGCAAGTACTTGGAAGGGAGACCTCCCTGGAATACTAGCAGCCGGGAGGCAGGGGCAGGTTTTATCCAGCCACCCCCCTGAATATCCTCCAGGCACCCAGTAGGGTCAGTCACCAGAGGTCACCATGACTTCCAGTTGCATACACACACACACACACAAATATTTTTAAAGTCTATATAAGAGTCAGTTGTTGCTCTACAGGAAGGGAGAAAACACACCATAATCAAGATATATTCACCTATGAAGCATTTAGAAGCTTGTTCTGTATCTCTTCAAACACTTGCGTGTAAAGAGCATCTCTGGACTTCAGACCATCCAGATAAACTGCAGAAAGAGAAAAGAGTTGACAGTGAGCAGTTTTGCTTCCAGCTATCTTGGTAGTAGAGTTAATTTAAAACTTAGGATGAATTTAGAGATTTAAAATTGTCCTTTTAGAGCTTAAGATGGGTAGGCCCTCAGTGCAGTGCTATAGAACAGAATGGTGGTTACATAACAGCCAAGATTCGCACTGCAATCCTAAATTTAATTGTGCCATTTTTCAGCCCACTGAAGTCCTCTGCCTAAGACTGAGTGTCAAAGAGATTCAACATACTGTTAACGTCAGGAAACCTTTCAAAAATTTGAATGTTGCCAATTTGTGATCATTGTGTTCATAACGAAGTCCTTGCAAATAAGTAAATCTCAAAAAGATGTTTTTAAGTCAGGTGCATGCAGTGTGTCCCAAATGACTTACCGACATCAACTTCACTGGCTTCCATTTCCTTCCTGTGTTTCAGATACATGGGCCAGACATGGCCATCGAAGAGACCAGGAGGGTCAGGAACTGTGTATCTACGTGTACTGCAAAACCATGGAAAGGAATATGTTGGAATACAGTCTCAACAAGAGGGCTTCTGTTTGAATGCTTTTCATCAAACTGTACTCCACAAATTGCAGGCCATAATAAAACCATGTTTATATACTCTGGTTTCTCTTCAGATCGCATAAATCTTTCATCTATTTATTTATACTTTAAATTTATGGATCGCCCAATCCCAGAGTACATAGGGCTCTGGGCAATGTGCGAGAGAAATTAAAAACATCAAAACATAACATTGTTAAAATTAATAAAACAATCCTCACGTTCTTTAGGTTACCTGCAAGAACCTCCCCCCAAAAAACTAACTACCCTGAAAGGACATTTATTATTTTATGGCTCATTCTTCCGTTAAGACTGATTTTATAAATGGATGAGACTGCCAAATCAATGCAGTGCATTTATCCAATTTAAGGACTATCATGCCCGTGCCACGAGCTTTGGCATCCCAGTCTGACCTGGGATTCAGCCTGAGCACATAAAGGTAGATCAGCAGTTATGCTATTAGTAGCCACCACAGAGTGTATGGGTAAATCCTGGAACTGCTGTTCCAGTACAGTAATGAATGGGTGTAAATGATAGCTGTCTCAGCCATGACAGCAGCAATTACATCTCCAATTGCACATGAGAGGTGTTATTAATTCCCTAGAAAAATAGATGTATGTAGAAATAATTGTACAACATGCAATTATTTCAGAGGAACTAAACAAAGGTGACATGAAAAGTTCAATATCCTCAGATTAAGGACAATCAGGCAACTGCCCTCACCTCCGTCTCTGTTTGCATTCATCATATGGGACTGCCAGATAGTACCGTTTGTCAAACAAGTCGATCAGTGGTCTGAGGGAGAAGAAGTGATATTAGAATAATAGTACTTTATTGATTGTAGGTCACATAGGAAGGTCTTCCATAAGATCAGCCATGGTTTAGAGATTCGCGTAACAAGAAACTCATTTTTGATTAATTGCACACGGTATTCCTTTGAACCAGTGAGATTCGAGCAACAATTTGGTTACATCTGGAAACAAATACCAATGAAAGAAGGTTTGAATCTTGAAATATCCCCCAAAATCTTATTGTTGGTGCTACTGGACTTGAATCCCTGTGTGACACAGTATCTGGTTAATCAGCTCTTTTTTTAGGAAAAACAAATAAGCAACTTGATTTACTCAGATATCCAAAGGATATATGCAATCTAAACCTGTTTCCACAGCAGAGTTGGGCAAAGTTTGGCTCACAGAATTGTAAACTGCTGATCATGTTGAGTTTCATCACACCACGAGTACTGGGCAGATTGCCTGGCATGATTGCTAAATCAACCATTGTAGAAACAACAGATGTAGTTCAAAGACGGTGGATAAAGATCTATCAAAGTAATGGGAGTTCCAGGAGGGAAGGTGGCATGGAATAGTATCTTTCCAGATCTTGGAAACTAAGCAGGGGTGAACACATGAAACTGCCTTGTACTGAATCAGACCCTTGGTCCATCAAAGTCAGTATTGTCTACTCAGACTGGCAGCAGCTCTCCAAGGTCTGAGGCAGAAGTCTTTCACATCACCTCCAACCTGATCTTTTTAACTGGAGAGATGCCGGGGATTGAACCTGGGACTTTCTGCATGCCAAGCAGATGCTCTGCCAGTGAGCCACAGCCCTTCCCAAAGGATGGTCCTTGGATGAAAGACCACTAAAGCAGACTCTGCAGAGGAAGGTAATGGCAAGTCATCTCTGCTTCTCACTTGTCTCAAAAACCCCTTGTGGGGGCTGCCATAAGGTGATTGTGATATGACAGCACTTATGTATGTATGCAACTGGAATTCCAGTGAAGAGCCTCTAAGAGGCTCCCACTGGGAGCTCAGTCTGGGAGGATTCCTACCCTCCAGAAACGGAACTCTGTTCCAGTTCCTTCAAAATAGCTACAGGCTGGAGGCAAACTGCCAAAGCACTCCTGAGAGTCACTTCTGATATGTATGTAGTTGGCAGAGATAAGTGATTTACAGTTGACATTTTATTGAGAAGGACAAGTGCTGCGGCTCAGCTTTTACATACCTCCTGGGTTGTTGTTTTCTTCCTTTCTAAAAAGAGTATTGGCAAACTTGCACATACCTTCTCCTTGCTGTGACATTCAGATATTAGACTAATAATCAGAAGCCAACATTTTATAATTTAGTGGGTTGTTTTATGAACATAAGAGAAGCCATGTTAGATCAGGCCAATGGCCCATCCAGTCCAACAATCTGTCACACGGTGGCCAAAAGCTCCATATTTTTATCTAAACCCCTCTTGAAGGTGGCTATCCTTTTGGCTGCCGCCACCTCCTGTGGCAGTGAATTCCACATGTTAGTCACCCTTTGGGTGAAGAAGTACTTCCTTTTATCCGTTCTAGCCCGATTGCTCAATTTCATCAAATGCCCACGAGTTCTTGTATTGTGAAAAAGGGAGAAAAGTACTTCTTTCTCTACTTTCTCCATCCCATGCATTATCTTGTAAACCTCTATCATGTCACCCCGCAGTTGACGTTTCTCCAAGCTAAAGAGCCCCAAGCGTTTCAACCTTTCTTCATAGGGAAAGTGTTCCAGCCCTTTAATCATTCTAGTTGCCCTTTTCTGGACTTTCTCCAATGCTATAATATCCTTTTTGAGGTGTGGCGACCAGAACTGCACACAGTACTGCAAATGAGACCGCACCATCGATTTATACAGGGGCATTATGATACTGGCTGATTTGTTTTCAATTCCCTTCCTAATAATTCCCAGCATGGCATTGGTCTTTTTTATTGCAAACGCACACTGTCTTGACATTTTCAGTGAGTTATCTACCATGACCAAGATCTCTCTCTTGGTCAGTCTCTGCCAGTTCACACCCCCATCAACTTGTATTTGTAGCTGGGATTCTTGGCCCCAATGTGCATTACTTTGCACTTGGCCACATTCAACCTCATCTGCCACGTTGACGCCCACTCACCCAGCCTCAACAGATCCCTTTGGAGTGCCTCACAATCCTCTCTGGTTCTCACCACCCTGAACAATTTAGTGTCATCCGCAAACTTGGCCACTTCACTGCTCACTCCTAACTCTAAATCATTTATGAACAAGTTAAAGAGCATGGGACCAAGTACCGAGCCCTGTGGCACCCCACTGCTTACCGTCCTCCACTGCGAAGACTGCCCATTTATACTCACTCTCTACTTCCTATTACTCAGCCAGTTTTTGATCCACAAGAGGATCTGTCCTTTTACTCCATGACTCTTGAGTTTTCTAAGGAGCCTTTGATGAGGAAGTTTATCAAAAGCTTTCTGGAAGTCAAGGTAAACAACATCTATCGGGTCGCCTTTGTCCACATGTTTGTTCACCCCCTCAAAGAAATGTAACAGGTTAGTGAGGCAAGATCTTCCCTTACAGAACCCATGCTGAGTCTTCCTCAATAACCCGTGTTCATCAATGTGCCTACTTATTCTGTCCTTGATAATGCTTTCTACCAACTTTCCCGGTATTGAAGTCAGACGGACTGGCCTGTAATTTCCCGGATCTCCTCTGGAACCCTTTTTAAAGATGGGGGTGACATTTGCTACCTTCCAGTCCTCAGGAACGTAGGCAGATTTCAATGAAAGATTACAGATTTTTGTTAGAAGATCCACAAGTTCAACTTTGAGTTCTTTCAGAACTCTCAGATGTATGCCATCCGGACCCGGTGACTTAAAAGTTTTGACTAAAGTCGCAAAATTATGGCATTGATAGCAACTTGCACTCTTGTAGTTCATTTGCCTCTGATGTGCTTGACAAGGGATTGTCCTTGAAAATGTTTGAAAGCCCCAGAAAATGTAAATTCACATCCTGATTAGACTGAGTTAAGTGTATCTATGAACATAAATAACATAAAATTAAAAACCAAGGTTTTTATTTTTTAAAGTCTTCCTGGCACAATTTAGTTTTGGGGCTGTTAATGTATAAACAACTTGTTGGCAACAAAAACCATCACCGTCCTCCTCCCTTGAGAACAATAATTCCTCTTAAGATTGAACCCATAACAAAACCACATGTGAACCGTATTCAAATGTCAAGGGCATGTAGGGATGCCTTCTGTGAACCAAACTTTTGAGCCAACTCTGTTTTAATCCTGGAGTCTCATGTGAACGATTTCTTTTTCTTTTTGACTGCCTGGAACATAAAAACTTCATGCATCTACGTAAGAGGACCCAAATTGGATCAGGCCAATGGTCCATCCAGTCCAACACTGTGTCATCCAGCGGCCAAGACCCAGGAGCCATCAGGAGGTCCACTAGTGGAGCTAGAACTCCAGAAGCCCTCCCACTTTTGCCCCTCAACCACCAAGAACACAGAGCATCACTGCCCCAGACAGATTGTTCCATCTATACATTGTGGCTAATAGTCACTGATGGACCTCTGCTACATGTTTATCCAATCCCCTCTTGAAGCTGTCTATGCTTGTAGCTGCCACCACTTCCCACGGCAGTGATGCAGTGGGTTCAGACCCATAGAACCTTATTCCATAATAAAGTTGTTGAGTGTTCTTTAAGGTGCCACAAAACTTGCTTGTTGATCTGGAACACAAAAGATAACTAGATAGAACCTAGTGGCAATAAAATTTGTCCCTACACAAAAATAAAAGTTCATGGGGTGCTTCTAGAATGGGCCATAAAAACACACTCCACTACAGCAAGCAGAAATTATGCGCATAACCTATTCCTGACCCACTTGCTGTGTTGCCACCCACAATCCTCTTTCTTGCTTCTGTACATTATGGAGGCCCCCCAAGCCCTCCTCCACCTTTCTTTCCAGTCTTGCTATAGGGTATGATTGCCAGTTCCATGTTGGGAAACTTGGGAGATTTGGGGATGGAGCCTGGGGAGGACAGGGAGCTCAGCAGAGTACAATGGCATAGAGTATGTCCTCTAAAGAGCCATTTTATCAAGGGGAACTGATTTTTGTAGTCTGGAAATGAGCCGTAATCCCAGCCTCAGGTTCCACCAGGAGGCTGGCATCCCTACTGTAGGGGGAAGTGCAGAGCTTAGTTCTACTCCCCTCTCTAAGGTTAATACAGGGAAATATCTGGTTGGAATCCCCATCTGCAACTATGCTGCAGTTTCCCCTTTACTTCAGAGAAAATGAGGATTACATTTCTTCTGGAGTAATTGGGGGGTGGGATTCAGGTGAGGCATCTAGATTTTACTATGGGGGTGGGGGGCTTCCAGGGGAAAAGCTCCATGTAGACACAGCTTTAATTTGAGGATGAGATCCTTATCCTGCAGCAAAATGCCCTGGGGGGGGGGGGGGGAAATCACCTGTAAAATACCTGCATGATTGATAGATCTTAAAGGGGCCTTGTGGCGAAGGGAGGAAGCTGTAATTTTAGCAAAGTGATGGGAGAGACTGGGATCACCTTCTAAACTCTGCAAGCATGTTGCATTCCTGAAGACAGAACTATATGCAGGGCTCTTTTTTTGAGCAGGAACGCACAGGAATGCAGTTCTAATATGCAAATTAGTTCCTGCTGGGCTTGCCCCACAAATAAAGCCCTGTGTGAAACAATGGTGATGTCAGGGAGTATGGCCCGATATGCAAATGAGTTCCTGCTGGGCTTTTCCTACAAAAAAATGTGCCGCTTCAAAAGTAGGTGGGTAAGGTGCTGGTTGGACTGGAGTGAAGCATTCATATGTATTCTACTTTATCCAGTTTCATCTTTGTGCTCCAGGGTGAGAATAATTCCAATTCTGATCATTGTATTAACATATGTGTGGAAAATGCTCAATTTCTTATAATTTTTGTTACAGCTTTAGTGTAGAATTATGGCTTGATGAAGGGACAAAACGGAGATTTACATGGGACATCTGTTGCTGCGGTTATTGCTGTGCGTTTAAATCTAAATTCTGTGGTTCAACATTGCATATGCATGCACTGCATCCTTTAAGATTAATAATAGCAAGGTTTTTGTAATTATTAGTGGATTTTTGGGGGGTGTACATTCCATTACTACAGTGCTTTTTCAGAATGTACATACCCCTGGAGAAAATGGCTGCTTTGAAGGGTGGATTCTATGGCATTGCACCCTGCTGAGGCCCCTCCCCTCCCCAAACCCCGCCCTCTCCCAGATCCACCCCCAGAGTCTCCGGGTGTTTTCTAACACAGACCTGGCAGCCCTCATCTGGCCCATCTGACTCCTGCGCATTTAGTAGCAATACCACATGGGAGATTTTCTCAAATCAGAGATAAGCATTATCACCAGCTAGTGGCTACTGATCAGAATTTCTATTTAAGTGCAGGACACCATAAAAATAAAACCTGGCACAACCACTGAAAGTAGTGCCACAATATAGATTCCTACCTGTAGTTGTAAAGCAGGAAGCCCTCAACAATCAGTATGTGGATATCATCAGAATTCGGCTCCTTCGCACTGGGCGAAACGTTCACTCCATGAGATCGGGCAAATTTCACGGGATTCTCTACCCATGCGTGAACAGTGCTCACCATGGCTTCCATATCCAAGGACTCCAAAACTAGTTAGAAGAAAGGGAAAAATATAGGCAGACCCCAAGTCAGTAAAAAAAGAGATAACCCACACAGAGTGTGAAAGTGTATGAACTTATAATTATAGAATTGTTTTTTAATTATTAAAGTATTTAATAATGTTATAGTGATAAATAAATAAAAAAGTACTTAGGAAAATATACATTACTGCATCCTACAGCGAACACCGCTCTTACCATCCCATTGCTTAAAGCCGTCTTCCCCGACTTCTATTTGATCTTGTGGCTGAAATATAGTGAGCAATAAAACATTGCTGCAAACGCAGGGGTGATCAGTTTACCTATGACCCGATCACAACCTGGACACTACGTTACAATATACATACAACAGAGGCAATAGGCTTCCCCCTTAGCAAATAAAAAACAAGCTACAGTACACTACCAACAACAAATGGCAAGTATGTGACCCAAAGTTTTGTCCTCCCTGCCCCAAGACTTTCCTCTCTGGCCCTCCGCTTAACCATAATGTACATACCCCTGGAGAAAATGGCTGCTTTGAAGGGTGGATTCTATGGCATTGTACCCTGCTGAGGCCCCTCCCCTCCCCAAACCCCGCCCTCTCCCAGATCCACCCCCAGAGTCTCCGGGACTCATGGCTATATCAAGTATGAATACAATAGGGTTGCCATCTTCAGGTTCAGAAATACCTGGAGATTTTGGGGGTGGAGCCTGAAGGTGGGGTTTGTGGAAAGGAGAGACTTCAATGAGTTTTAGTACCATAGAGTCCATCTTCAAAAAGGTTATTTTTTTCCGGGTGTACTGATCTCTGTCACCTGGAGATCAATGGGAGATCTCCAGCCACTACCGGAAGGTTGGCAACCCTAGTATACGTAATTCTAGCTCGTGAAGATATGATAACTGGTAGTGTTGAGTGACAGACACTCAAATTACAGATCATAGAATGATCAGGAAACCACATAACCCCATTCTTCTAGCAGGCCTGGCCCAATAAATGGTTAGAACGAGAGATAAAATATTTTGACATTTATATACTGGATATATCAGAACTCAAGATGACAATTATAGTGTTTCCAGGAGATCTCCCATACACATACTGGTCAGGCCAAACCTGCTTAGCTTTATTAAGGCTGCTGCCTCATGTGCCATTGGGGTCAGAGGTCACATATAGGGTTGCCAACTAAGCAACCTGGTTTGCTCTTGTGCTTGTAACAGCTCCAATAGGCAGAAATGAGCCGTTGTGAAATATCTCAGGGCTGAAAGCTCGTCAAGATCACTTGTGAATTTTAAGAAGCTGCTTGTCACAGCTTTATGGGACAAATACAAAGGTTAGAAAGCCTGCACAGGAATCATATGAGGCACCAAGTATTATGGATGCTTCACCTACTGAAAAGTGTGTAATAGAATGGCAAAAGTCTGATTAGATCAGCATCTTCCAGTGTGGCTGGCTCCCAGGTATGCTCACTATTAAACAGGCACAGGAGGGAGGGCCTATGAGAACTCACAAGGGAAAGCAAACCCAACCCACTGCCCACTCTTTCTTCTCTCTTGTTCTGCTTCTTTCTGGTCCTTCCTTCCCCAACCCACCCAAATGCATGGTTTCCCTCCTTCTCCTCAACCCACCCAATCATCTATATTTCCTCCCTCCCCAATTCATTCAATCCTGCACCCCCCTCCAGCCTCCCCAGTTGCCTAGTTCCCATCCCCAACCATCCATCCCTACTTTTAAAAGAAAAGAAAAAAAATCCTGCCACGCATCTTGGGTTGCTCAGCAACCCAATGTATCAGCCATTTTTTAAACTATTTTTTCAGCTATTTATATGTTCTGTCCCTTTAATAGAGGCTTAATGGAGGTGTTATTTACTTAGTGGTATTATTTAGCTCCATGCCATAAAAACCTTCAGCTATCCATTTCCTCACCCTAAACCTCCATTAAAGGGGCAGGATGTTTTGCCCCAGGTCTGTTGGCAACCCTAGAGCTACTCATCACTATCAGATATATGATTAAGGGAAAGGAAACATCTTGTTGAGCTTCTGAGAGGGTTTTAATTAATCACTAGTTACAAATGGCTATTTTTCATTAGTAAATTTCTTCTGTATAGGAAAATATACTATTCTTCTTTTTACTCTCTGGATAGGATTGTATTAGTCCATAATTTACTAGACAGCAATTGCCTGTAATTCAAAAACAGAAGGCTGCAATGGTGTACATTTACACAATGGGCTTTGGTGCCTTTAAGAGAAGTGTAGGTAAGGGATGCTCCACCCCTGCTTTTGATGTCACAATGCTGCAAGCTTTCTTCTACACAGCTCTTAAAGGAACCTGTTACCCTGGTCTTGTCTGTTGCATCTGGTCTTCTATAAAATGGATCAAGCCCGTACAGATATATGCTAGTTTATGGCTGTAATCCTAAAGACACTTACTTGGAAATATTTTCTACTGAAAATTATGAGTATTTCCTACTTTATGGTGTAAGTTCAATGTGTGTTGTTCTTCTAGCAATGGTATATAATGGTATTCTGATTCATGCCATATGTAATACTTCCTGCATGCTGGGTGCACACATAACTCATACGAGTGTATAAATCTTGCAGCCAAATGTTACATCATTTGCATGATGGGAGACATGCAAGTGAGTCATAGATCTCCCACAATCAGGGGCTCCTTTGCATATTAGGCCACACACCCCTGATCTAGCCAATCCTCCAAGAGCTTACAAAAAAGAGCCTTGTAAGCTCTTGGAGGATTGGCTATATCAGGCATGTGTGGCGTAATATGCAAAGGAGCTCCTGCTAGAATACCACCCCTGCCCACAATGCATTTGGGATTGCTGATTATGAGTGAGAATCTCTGGGAATGGGGTGTAGTCTGGGAGATGTGTGTTTGTTTATAAACTGCCTTTGCTGGGTGTGAAAAGTGGGAGGAAACCCCAGTTTCTATATATGGTTGAAACAACTTGCTTTCATTATGTTAAGTTGTATTGTTTATGAAACAAAAATAAAAGCAACACATTCCTGGCCTTGTGGAACAAACTATCCCCTAGAAATAGCTGGGTTGTTTTTTTAAAGAGACAAAACACAGACTATACATGGCAATATCTGTCTATACAGAAATATACTGTTGACAGATTGTGAAATTTCTTTTGACTATGAAGGCATGCAGTTGTAAATGAAATGTATTTGGAAACTGCATTTTTAAAAGTTGTGAGGTTACAATTCACATCAAAAATGTAAGAGAGCTTTAAAAACTTGTTATAGAGGATACTTGAAGTAGGACTCAGAGGAAGGGTATTAAGGAAGAATTATTTATATTCTTTAAAACAAGATCCATTAGCAATTCTTGTTGAAATGCCAGCATGTCTTTCAGAATAAATTCATTGTTATTCTAAATAACAGATTTGATTGCACACACTAGTTAGCAGCAATTTAAAGCCCATTGATAATATAAAGGACAGTCCACTTAAAGAATATTTATAGTTAGTATATGACGCATTGTTTATATATTGTAGTTTTCAAACTATACTTTTTGGGGGGAGCAGGATTTTTCAGTGGGAAGATTACTAATGGAAGGAAATATTCCTGAACATTTGCTTACTGGCTTTACCCTGTATAGAATGGGACTGTTGGATATGTTTTAAGCACACCCTCCCTCTGTGCATGCTGGAAGCAAGGGAGATCCAAATGGAGCCACAGATGAACAATGCATGTGTCTTGGAACATGACTCAGAAGCGGAAACATGTAGTAGTTTTTTGGCCGCCACTGAAAGGGTTCCTGGGGAAGGAAGTTTGAAAACCATTGCTTGATAGATTGCTAGTGACCACTAGCCAACGGCAGCAATTGTAGGAGCACACTCAAGATCAATCTAAAGCAGATTACCGTAATTGCCCTTTAATGCCTAATTTATTATATTTACAAGAGTGGTTAAAGAATGTTAAAAGTGTTTTCCCCATCCTTACATTTTCAATTATGTTTGGATGGACTTTATATTAATCCATGTTAGGGATTGGTGCAATCACAAAACGAGGGAACAGTTATTCCAGGTTAGCTAATCTGGAGCAAAACAGTATGTGTGTGACTGTGTGTGGGTATATATATCCACACATATATATATATACCAACACACACATGCACCTTGAACATTTCCTTATAAATCACTTCTTGTACTTAACAAAATGAATATATGCCAATGCGCACATCCATGCACAAAAGTGTGCCATATACATGCATACCTGGTTTGTGATAACAAAGCAATGCTCTCGGACTCTTTAGAATGCATACTCCACATTTAAATCACTGCAAGGACAATATGCTTTTTTATTAAAAAAAAAAAAAGCTAAACAGGTATAGTTATGCTTACCTTGAAAAAGTCATCTTGATGGACAACGCAACAGTTTGGAAGTACTTTGATAAGTCTATTGGTCAGAGTGGTTTTCCCACCATTGGTCACGCTACATAAAAAAAGAATTTGGAGCAGAATTGCAGAAGACAACATTAGAACTATAATGTGGCAGAGAACTTCAATGAACACATGTCACCTTTGTACATAGATCATGTTGAATGTTAATAACTGAAAAAAGGTGAACTTTCTTCAGCATTCAATGCATCTTTACAGAAAAGATCTGCCAAGATTATGGAGGAGAGTCCGTTTTTAAGCAAATCCATAGATAATAATGGGAATTCCAGTATTCCTGCTTTTTTGCTCCACTTTAATTGACTTAAGAGGGTCCATTTGGGGGTTGTACATTAAACTATTGGAATCGTATCAATTTTGTTATTTGTGATGAAATACAGAAATTTAGTATGATTTGGTTCAATGCCTTCTTTTTGGTCAGGGCCTCAAAAAGCTACATGACAGGCAGCAATTCAACAGATGACAAAAAGCTCTCCCTCGTTGAATTTCTGCCTGCTGTGGATCTGTTGAAGATGCAGGCCTCTGGTTAAATCAAAAGGGGCAGCCCTCAACAAGTACTCCAATTATGCAATTTATATTCCTTTCCCTAGTTTGTACATTTCATCTTATCATGGTTACTAGTAATAGTACTATTTAACCCGACAAGCAGTAGCTTTCCAGGATCTGAGGCAAAAGGTTTAATGGGGTTATCCGAACACTTGCAGTTTGGGCAATCACCACCACCATTCCGCCCCCCCTCCCCCAAGTGGAGTTTTTGCTTAGCAGGGATAGGGGAGTGCTGCAGCAGCTACTGAATTTCTGCCAGTCACACAGCCTACAAAGGACAGAAGGGCGTGGCCACCTTCAACTAAACGGGAACTGAAATACAGAAAATCACTCCCTCTCCCCTTTCACTTTAAAAAGCTAGGCTTAATATCTTCCAGTCTCCTAATTATGACTCTTGTAAAACAACTGGCGAGTATACTCATACCACAAAACGTGTCCCTTCTTAGCTAAAATCAACCCTGTGAGGTAGGGAAGGCAGGCAAAGTGATTGGCTCAAACACACCCCAGGCCATGGTACTGACTTATGTAACTCGTAAGCAGCAAAATAGTAGAGTCCAGTGGCACCTTTAAGACATCTATTTTAGCATAAACTTTAGAGAAACACAGCTCCATGCATCTGATGAAGAGAGCTGTGTTTCTTGAAAGCTTATGCTACAATAAAATTTGTTAAACCTTAAAGGTGCTACAGGTCTACCATTTTGCAGCAAGAGACTAACACAGCTCATCCTCTGGGTCTTAAATGGCAGACATTCAATATTTTAAGGTTGCTCTTCATTGAGAGGAAGCCGCCCTGGAACTCCACTGGGGTAGCCTGAGTAAACATCGGCAAGCTTATTCTGCACAGCTCCTCTGCATGCTTACTTAAGGGTAACTCTCACTAGAACTCATCCATATTTGCCAAATACATAGCATATTCAATTAGGGCTACCATATTTTGCAAAGCAAAAAAGGTCCTCTTTCAAACAAGTGGTCACTAGGACAAATCTCATTTTAAATACCCCTACTATTTAAACCGTGATAATTGCTACTAACTAGGCATATTCCTAAACTTCCAGCCCCAAGAGGTCCTTTCATCAGTTTTTTTTTTTTAAGAGCCCAAAAGAGGATTGGCACACAAAAAAGTGACCATGTCCTTTAAAAAGAGGATATTTGGGAACCCTAGCACAATTCCATATTCTACTGCCAAAAGCGCGAGAGAGGTTGCTTCAGAGAATCCCAAAAGGGGAAGATCAGCAAAGAGTTTTGAATTTGCCCGCCGGGCTCCCAAACGCTGAGCTATGATTGGATGGTGACGCCGAGTGGGCGGGAATTTCGTAACGACGCCTGTACCCTTCGATGGATTCGCGCGCGCGCGAGAGAGATATTCATCCCGGGTTGTCCGTTATTTAAAGGCGCGCGCTCGGGGAGAAAAGCGGAGGAAGGCGGGAATTTTTCTGGTTCCTGTGAGGGGAAGGCGGGAATTTTTCTGGTTCCTGTGAGGGGAAGGCGGGAGCCGTTGGGGACTTTTAAGGCTTTTCAGTGATAAAAGGGAGTTTCCCCCCACTTTTTAACCGCACGCAGCAATAATCAATCCATTTATCCTGCTTGGGGGGCGGGGAATCACTACTGATTACTACATGAGCTAAGATGAAAGACTTAAAACTGCCCCCTGAAGTTCTCTGAGTTGGGTAGTGAGATAGAAAAAGATGGTAGGAAACTTGAGCAGCCCTAAAGTGCCTTTTGCATATATGCACTTCAGATCAGGTGATCACTGTGGAGCAGGAAGCAGCCTTGAATTACAAAGTTTAATTCGGCGTATAAGCTTTCGTGTGCATGCAGACCTCCATACCTACACACAAAAGAATCAAACTTTGTTGGTCTTCAAGGTGCCAGTGGACTCGAACTTTGTCCCATTGTTTCAGACCAACACAGCTACCCTCCTGAATCTTATCTTGAATGACAAAGTTCTCTTTTCTGTTTTAGGAAATGCAGAGAAGGAAGCGCAGATTTAGAACCACCTGCGTTAAACATCTTTCTCACTATGGGTGCAATGCCCAGCCGCAGTTAGTCTGCCATGGTGTGCAAAAACTGCAATCCTACTTCAGACTACAGTCCTTAAGATTTTGGCTTCATCATCAGTCACCAGCTAAAACCATAGCTCTAAACTTGGATGTTATGTACACCCTGCCCCCAACTGGGTTTGGTGTCACATCTGAAATGTGTCATTTAGGTTGTAATCTAGAGGGGAGTGAAGTACAGGACTGAACACTGTAGCTCAGCTTGCCCATTCGCTGTCTACTTTTACTTTCTTGCAAATGACGTATCTAGTTGGATGCTTGCTCCTCTTTTGGGGTAGCTGTGTCTCCAGAATAGAGTAACACTTACTGAGGATCCTTGTAAATGTCCTCTTAAAATTGAAATTTCAAATGACAATCCTGCTCTTTTCCTGGTTTAATGCAAAGATTAAACATTGAAACAGCAATTTTAGGCTTTATATATTACAGACAAGTAGATGGGTGGTCCTGTAATACCCTGGTTGCGCTCAAGTTGGTTTAGAAGTATACTTATAATGCCTTATTCTATAACCTTTCCCCCATTCAATGATGGTGGTCATTTACTTAGAATTTCATTCCCTCTGTGCCCAAAACTTTTTAAAGGTTATTTTTGTAAACTTGTAATATCAACATGCAATTAAAAGTTATTTTAAGGTCTCTCCCATATCATAGAAATTGTGATCAAAAACTACCTAAAATAAAGTATTTCTGCAAAGTGATGAAACTACTCCTAATCTGATCCACTAGTTTGCTATACCGAGACGTAGATTTACTGAGGGGGTGGGGGTGGGAATTAAAAAAAACCCTCCAAAAATATATATTTTAAAAAATTTGTCTTACAGAGCCTGAGATACCAAGTTGAAAGAAAAGGACAGGATGCCCTTATGAATGCTGTTTTCTATTTGAAATTCACCTTTTTTTCAATTAATGTCCAAATATGTTTCCAATGCTGGGAGCATGCAAGAGTTAAAAAAGAGACAAAACAGCAAGAAAGAAATGTAGCAACTTACCCTCCTATTCCAATGATGTATTTCATCTTCCTGTTTCTTGTTTGAGTGGGAATGCAGAAATAAAAATGGGAAGAGCGCAAAGCAAGAGAACAAAGATCTTCTACTCTGCCTCTTGCTTTGCTTGAACTATTTCATTCAGGAAAAAGGCGTGCGCGGCTGTCCTTTATATACCAGAGCAGTCATGGCCTCTCCCCTTTCTCTCTCCTCTTCCCCTCCCCCTTGAGGAAATGGAAAAGCACTCCCTGTGATCATAAGCCTCAGAGGCTGTCTGAGCCAATCCTGAGCATAGTGTGACTGGCCATGCGCAGTGTTCCTGCACCTGTTAAGCACTTTTCACACATCCTCTCTTGCTTCTGGCTGGCCTTAGTTACTTAGTTTATAAATAGCTTTTTTGGCTGCCGTTCCCTTTTGCCTAAATTAGTAATGAGAAAAGTGGAAATGTCACCCTCTTTTATTACATTTTCAGAGTGCCATGTTGGAGAACAGGAAACTCCCCTACATCAACTTAGTATATTCTAGCGGTATCTGTTTTATTTTATCATTCTACTTTCTTTAATCATTGCACTCAAGTTGGCTTCCTTAGGTTTCTCGGAAAGCTCAAGGATTCACTTAGACTTGCTTAGTTTAAGCAAGGTTACTGTATCATAGGCCATCCAACAAGACCTTGAAATATTTTAAAAATTTCAGCAATGTCCTTAGAAAATATTCTATAGACAAAGGCTGCATGTCTGTGAGGTTTAACAACTCTTCTAAAGTGCACACTTGATTTATTTTTAATGCATTAGACTATGTATTAACTAAGCTACCATCTACGATTTGGTTTATAACTTGTGTATTGCTTGATATACTGCTATTTTATTTGTTTTAACTGTATAATTTAAATTGTTATTTTAAAATGATGCTATCTGCCCTGAGCCCATCCTTGGGAAAGGGCGGAATACAAATTGACTAAATAAAATAAAATAATGTGTTAAATAACTTGGCCTGATAAAGTGTGTGTTATAAATCAACCAATTGTTATAAAATAAGTTCTCAAGGTAAATTAAAATATGAACAATGGGGCCAGAACAAACCTTAAAAATGTGTATGGGGTAGGGTTGCCAGGTCTGGAGACCTTGAAGGTGGATCCAGGAGAGGGTAGGAATTGGGGAGGGGAGGGACTTCAGCAGTGTCCACCCTTCAAAGCAGCCATTTTCTCCAGGGGAACTGATCTCTGCCAGCTGGAGATCAGTTGTGAAAGTGGGAGATCTCCAGGCCCCACCTGGGGGCTAGCAGCCCTATCCCCAAAATAACTTGTGATATCTGCATGTGTACAAGTACAAAAAAACAAAAAACAATCTTTTTTTTAAAGGGATTACCGTGGGGATAGGAGAGTGCATGACAGAGAAAATTGGGGAGGAAAGCAGGGGAGGGGATAAAGCAAGAGGAAGAAAGTGGCATCCAGTGGTTGGGTGGTATTTTCCATCCCCTTCTAGTAGAATCATTAAGCCATTATGAGTGCCTTACTCTTTCAACACTGCATGATGCAACACAGTGTATGTAAGCAATTTGATCAGGGTGAACAAGGTCTGGAAGAATTATGTTATTTCTAAATCATGTGAAACTGTAGCTGCTGTAATGTTGACAAACAGTGACAGAAATATTGAACTTATATTTCTGGGGTCCTAGTTACAGACACACCCACCCCAGAAGAAGAAGGTTTCCTCAGTATTCTCTCTGGGAAAGACAGCTGCAATTGCAGGAGTCTATGGAAGAGCTCAGGACCAAACTCACAGGGAAACTTCAACTAGGCAGACCCACACCAGCCAGACACAAGGCAAGCATCTCCCTTACACTCACAGCTCTCTGCCCCAAGTCTCCAAAGGCAGGTTTTCAAGGACAGAAAGGGATACATACTCAGAGTTTTAAGAACATAAGAGAAGCCATGTTGGATCAGGCCAATGGCCCATCCAGTCCAACACTCCGTGTCACACAGTGGCCAAATATATATATATATATACACACACACATATATATATATATACACACTGTGGCTAATAGCCACTGATGGACCTCTGCTCCATATTTTTATCTAACCCCTTCTTGAAGCTGGCTATGCTTGTAGACGCCACCACCTCCTGTGGCAGTGAATTCCACATGTTAATCACCCTTTGGGTGAAGAAGTACTTCCTTCTATCCGTTTTAACCTGACTACTCAGAAATTTAATTGAATGTCCACGAGTTCTTGTATTGTGAGAAAGGGAGAAAAGTACTTCTTTCTGTACTTTCTCCATCCCATGCATAATCTTGTAAACCTCTATCATGTCACCCCGCAGTCGACGTTTCTCCAAGCTAAAGAGCCCCAAGTGTTTCAACCTTTCTTCATAGGGAAAGTGTTCCAACCCTTTAATCATTCTAGTTGCCTTTTTCTGGACTTTTTCCAATGTTATAATATCCTTTTTGAGGTGCGGTGACCAGAATTGTACACAGTATTCCAAATGAGACCGCACAATTGATTTATACAGGGGCATTATGATATTGGCTGATTTGTTTTCAATTCCCGTCCTAATAATTCCCAGCATGGCATTGGCCTTTTTTATTGCAATCACATACTGTCTTGACATTTTCAGTGAGTTATCCAGCATGACCCCAAGATCTCTCTCTTGGTCAGTCTCTGCCAGTTCACACCCCATCAACTTGTATTTGTAGCTGGGATTTTTGGCCCCAATGTGCATTACTTTGCTGGCCACATTGAACCTCATCTGCCACGTTGACGCCCACTCACCCAGCCTCAACAGATCCCTTTGGAGTGCCTCACAATCCTCTCTGGTTCTCACCACCCTGAACAATTTAGTGTCATCCGCAAACTTGGCCACTTCACTGCTTACTCCCAACTCCAAATCATTTATGAACAAGTTAAAGAGCATGGCACCCCACTACTTACCATCCTCCACTGCGAAGACTGCCCATTTATACTCACTCTCTGCTTCCTATTAATTAGCCAGTTTTTGATCCACAAGAGGACCTGTCCTGTTGCTCCATGACTCTCGAGCTTACTAAGGAGCCTTTGATGAGGAACTTTATCAAAAGCTTTCTGGAAGTCAAGGTAAACAACATCTATTGGGTCTCCTTTGTCCATATGTTTGTTCACCCCCTCAAGGAAATGTAACAGGTTAGTTAGGCAAGATCTTCCCTTACAGAACTCATGCTGAGTCTTCCTCAATAACTCATGTTCATGAATGTGCCTACTCATTCTGTCCTTTATAATGGTTTCTACCAGCTTTCCCGGTATTGAAGTCAGACTGACTGGCCTGTAATTTCCTGGATCTCCTCTGGAACCCTTTTTAAAGATGAGGGTGACATTTGCTACCTTCCAGTCCTTGGGAACGGAGGCAGATTTCAATGAAAGATTACATATTTTTGTCAGGAGATCCACAAGTTCAACTTTGAGTTCTTTTAGAACTCTTGAATGTATGCCATCTGGACCTGGTGACTTATTAGTTTTTAATTCGTCTATCAGTTGTAGGACCTCCTCTCTTGTCACCTCAATCTGGCTCAGGTCTTTCAACACCCCTTCCAAAATAAGTGGTTCTGGAGCGGGCAAACACTTCTCATCTTCCACAGTGAAGAGGCAAAAAAATGCATTCAGCTTCTCAGCCATTTCCCTATCATCCTTCAGTAATCCTTTGACCCCTTGGTCATCCAAGGGCCCCACTGCCTCCCTGGCTGGTTTCCTGCTTCTAATATATTTGAAGAAATTTTTATTGTTGGTCTTTATGTTTTTTGCAATATGTTCCTCATAGTCCCTTTTTGCCTGCCTGATCACAGTCTTGCATTTGATTTGCCACAGCCTGTGTTGCCTTTTATTAATCTCACTTGGACTAGCTTTCCACCACTTGAAGGTGTCCTTCTTACCTTTTACAGCTTCCATTACTTTGTTAACCATGCAGGCCTTTTTTATACCTGTTTCTGCCTTTCCTAACTTGTGGTATATACTTTATCTGAGCTTCTAGGATTGTAGTTTTAAATAGCCTCCAAGCTTCCCCAAGGATTTTGACTGTATTTACCTTTCCTTTCAGTTTCCTCTTCACATGCCTCCTCATCTCAGAGAATTTACCCCTTTTAAAGTTAAACATGGTTGTGCTGGTCTTTTGGGGGAACTCTCTATTTCTACAAATGGTGAAATCAATAACGTTATGGTCACTGCTCCCAAGCGGTGCGATCACTTTCACATCTCTCACCAAGTCTTGGGCATTACTTAGGACCAAATCCAGGATCACCCCATCTCTGGTAGGTTCTGTTACCATCTGCTCCATAGCACAGTCATTGAGAGCATCTAGAAACTCAATCTCTTTCTCTTGACCTGAACACATATTGACCCAATCAATCTGCGGGTAGCTAAAATCACCTATTACGACACAGTTTTTACATTTAGCCGCTATCTTTAATCCTTCCATCATATTATAATCGTCCTCTATCTTTTGATTTGGTGGGCAATAACAAACTTCCTTAGTTAAATTTCCTTTTGGGCCCTCTATTTTGGCCCAAAGCATTTCTAGAAGGGAATCTAATTCTTTGACCTCAGTCTTAGTGGACTGTATACCCTCTCTGACATACAGAGCCACCCCACTTCCAACCCTTCCCTCCCTATCCTTCTGATATAACTTATATCCAGGAATCACCGTGTCCCACTGATTCTCCTCATTCCACCAAGTTTCTGAAATTCCCACAATGTCTTTGTTTCCCCCCAGCACTAAACATTCCAACTCACCAATTTTACTTTGAACACTTCTAGCATTTGTATACAAACATCTATAATTTCCCAGGCAAGTTAGGCCCACAACCTTCCTCCTGCTGCCTCGAGACTTTGGCAGACAGTCCATACTGTTTGTCACCATCTCAGTGGACAACTCTGATCCATTACCCGATAGAAAAGTAACAGCAAACCCTTCATCTTTTTGAGATGAGTCCTCCCGAACCAGAGACATTTTATCTCCTGTTGGCTTTCCCCCAAGATTTAGTTTAAAAACTGCTCTGCCACCTTTTTGATTTTAAGCACCAGCAGCCTGGTTCCATCTGGGAACAAGTGGAGACCATCTCTTGTACAGCTCCCGCTTGTTCCAAAAAGCATCCCAGTGCCTAACAAACTTAAACCCTTCTTCCTTACACCATCGTCTCATCCACACATTGAGACTTCTAATTTGTGCCTGTCTCTCCTGCCCTGCACGTGGAACAGGTAGCACTTCTGAGAAGGCTACCTTGGAGGTCCTGGCCTTAAGTCTCCTGCCTAGCAGCCTTAATCTTTCCTCCAGGACCTCACGACTGCATTTCCCCACATCGTTCCCCGCTACCTTCACACCAGGCAGGCAAGTCACCATACGGTCATTATGCAGTTTTGCCACCCAGCTGTCTACTTGCCTAAGGATCGAATCACCAACTACCAAGACACCCCCCCCTCTCTCCCTGCCCAGGGATGGTTCTTTGGAGCGAAAGGATTCCCGCTCACCAACTGAAGAAGAGGTCCCTTCTGAGGGCGCATTCCCCTTATCCTCAGCACGGTGCCATGTTCCCTCTCGACCCTCATACTCCCTGGCACCAACGGGGCTGCCACAATCGGAGCGGGGCTCATCTAATATGTCCCTGAGAGTCTTCCCCGAGTGCCTAACTGACTGTCTCTGCTTCTCCAGGTCAGTCACCTCAGCCTCAAGAGTATGAACTCATTCCCTGAGGACCAGGAGCTCCTTGCATCAAGCACACACCCAAGACTTCTGTCCTGTGGGCAGATAGCCATACATGTGACACTCAGTGCAAAACACTGGAAAGCCCCCAGTTTTGATAGGGGCTTCCCAGAGTAACCCCTTGACAGCTTGGCAGGCACCCTAGCCACACCACACAAACAAGGGAAATGTGCCCCAAACTCTCACATTCCCTCCAGGCTGAAACACACAGAGTATAAAGTGTGGGAGGGTATAAAATGTGGGCTCTCAGCCAAGGCACCCTGTAGCTAAGCACTTTTGCTCGACATGAGCAGTGAAATGGCTGGCTCATGTAACACCCAAGTCCCACCAGGAGAGAGAGGTGGGAGGATATAAATGTGGGTCCTCAGCCAAGGCACCCAGTAGCTAAGCTAGGACTGACAAGCTCCTGCTGGGCGCAGGGGATCCCCCACCTGGGAAGGCCCCAACCCACTGGCAGGGAGCAAGCCGCCAGGGGGATCCCCATTCCCAAAGAGTCCAATCATTGTGTGCTGTCCCCAGTGCGATGATGTCACCCGGGAGTGACATCATTGTGCCGGGGACGCTTTTGGACTCGTGCCAAAAACTCTATGGTACTATCCCTTCTGATGTGACGCTCTAGGAATCGCAGTAAAATTCTACGGTACCATAGAGTTTTTAGTGCAAGTTCTAGAGCATCCCGAGATTGCTATCCCTGGTACAATTATGTCACTTTCAGGTGATGTCATTGCGCCGTGCACACAAAGTGAGCACAAATAACAAGTCCCTTGCAGTGGCAACCCTAAGCTAAACCCCTCTGCTGAGTGTGAGCAGAGAGTCAGGTGGTTCAGAGCCCTGAGTCCAGCTAACACCCGAACCCCACCAGGGTAGAGGTGTTCACCATCAGGAATAAATGAACAAGCTTTGCTTTTAACAAGTTCCCTGCCCCTTCGTCTAACTACCAAGACCCAACAGATGAGAAGGTGTGGAGCTGAGCTGAGGGTATATATAGCATTCTGATCCCATAGAACAGAATGGGAACTCTTATTGGCAGCCAGCAGTGCCTTTTAAACTTTGGAGAGCCCCTATTAGTGTTTCCAAGGCTGGAGAATTCCACCCCCACCCCATCAATCTCTTTGAAGTTTGGTAAACATCTTGATTGAGCAGAGACAGTCTGTCTACAAATGCATCATTCGTGAACCACCGTGCACTGCTTAAAAGTTCATGGAAAGTTTGTGCCGGTTGAACTTTCACAAACCTCAATTCACAAACCACAAACGGGCCAAAATTTGTCACAGACTTTAGTTTGTGAGCTGGTTTGTGCCCGTCCCTAGTAATCACCACTGCTGTCTTCAAGAGTCCATAACGCATTTTGTAAGCCAAAACTTGCCAAGCAGTTTTCCCAGGTTTTTAAAAATGTCCGGGCCTTCATCCAGACAAAATGGCCTACTTACCAGCTTCGTTTCATCCTGTTTAGTTAATAGCTGTTTGATTAACTAAATACCTCTAAATACTGTGGAGGGAAGTAGTCAGGAAATTTGCCACAGGGAGGTATAATTAGAAATTGAAGGCTTCCTGACCTAAATAATGGTCTAGTAATGAATGATTTAATTTTTTTTTTTAATCTGCCTTCAAAAATTAGACAAATTAATTTCCACAGCAGTGGCACAACACCCATTTAAACTCTAGATGGCGTAGTTAAAATTCTTCAGATCATTAGTGTATTAACAGGAGGAAGTTTAAGTTTACGACTTAAGGAGAGCTTAATTAAAATCAAATCATCAGCATGAAGCACAGAGTCTTACATCATGCTAACCTCTCTGATCCGTGGGGTGCAGATTCACATCGCAAGAAGTGTATGCTTTTTCTCCAGTCTTGAAGGTTCTCTTTCTCCTTTTGTACAGGACTGGAGTTCACTGGGAGACTCCATTATTTTCCTGTCTGAAGTATCCTTTAATGCCTGCAACTCTGTCAAACTGGACAAGGCCAGTACCATTTTGAACTTGATGAAGTGGTGAACATTTTGGGGGGAGGGGGATCAGCAGCACAACACAACACAACTAACTTGAATCATATAGACGAGAGAAAGCATCAAGTAATTTTAAAAAAATGCTTTTATTTTGATATTTTGTTTGTTCCTTTTGTAATAAATATTTTTTGTTTTAATAAGTTTTTTCTAAATGGCTGTTATATTTTGCACTTGTGTACAGAATAACCTGACTGGATTATAAAGAAGAGTCCTGTGGTGCTAGGGTAACACTCTTATTGTACCATAAACTTTTGTGGACTTCAGCCCACTTTATCAAAGGCACACTAACAGATATTAATGCTTGAGAGGAGACAAATGGAGAGTAGTGGCAGAGTCTTAGTTAATTACTCTCAGCATCCCACAATTAAGGATACACCAGTCTCCAGTTTTGACATATTTATTTCCCTCACTATGTCCCCTCCCCTGAATTAAACCCAAACAAATGGTAACCATATAAACTAAACTTGTTATTTCTGTTTGGTCCTTGCTGGGGGGAAAGTGTAGATGACTGGGGAAGGCACTGGCAAACCACCCCGTAAAAAGTCTACCATGAAAATGTTGTGATGTGATGTCACTCCAGAGTTGGAAATGACCTTTACCTTTTTTGTGGGGGGGTGGGTTAGTGAAGAGTGGAATATAAAGCCAATTCCTCTTCTTCCTCATTCCCTCTGTCCTCGTGATGCAAGTCATCTACCAGGATGCCCAAGGCTGCTTTTGTTCCATAACCAGATTGAAAAAAAATCAATAGGTATAGAGAGAGTGTGTGTGCAATCCATGACAACAAAACGGTTTGCTACATGGGGAATATGAGGGATTCAGAGAAAAGTCTTTTGGGCAAGTTATCAGAATGGAGAGTGGAAAAACACATCAAAAAGGCTATGAGAGAGAGAGTGTTCCTCTCAAATAACATATTGTCTTTTTGTGTTTGTGTGTGTTCCTAATTGCACGTTTTGCCTCTCTTGCAGAGCAACAGTTAATCCTCTTTTGAGTTGCTCCATACCCCCTGTAAGTCATAGTTATAATGTGGTATGTATCGAAGTTTATCCAGTACATGCATTGGTCACGTTCCTCAAAGTCAGGAGTTATGCATAAGCAAACAGCTGCCAAGAGCTCAGCATGACGTTTCTCTTCCCTCATGGTAATCCAAATTTCTAGGCTGACTGTAGGTGATAAAGAGAACAGAAGGTCATCTTAAAGTATTTCAGAAAGGTGACATTTTGTAAAACATTTTTAAAGGTATTATTTTTTTTTTTTGCTAATGGACCTTAATAGCGTGGTTGGATTTCAGGTGGAAACAGTAAAATGGAGAACTGGCACTGCACACCCCTTCGAAGTGCTCAATGGAAAATACCAAATGTAAAAACTTTAACAGATCCATACTGCACGATGGAACTGTTGCTGGTTTGAACTGGCCTTGTACTGGCTACCAATTGAGTACTGGATCCGCTTCAAAATATTGATATTGACTTTTAAAGCCCTGCACAGCCTGGGACTGACATTCCTGAGGTGCCGCCTCTCCCCATATGTGTCCTGGAGAGCCTTGCGCTTTGTGGATCAAGACCTGCTGGTTGTCCCTGGCTCAAGGGACATCCGCTTAGCCTCGACCAGGCCAGGGCTGAAATACAGCAGATGGTTACATTCAGCAACTCCCGTGAGTAAATTGCCCCAGTGAGATCACAAAAGTATGTGCTTGCTAACTGTGGATAGGCTTGCCAGTTCCCAGGTCCATGCAGGGGATCCTCTGTTTTTTCAGGCTTCTCCTTGCTGCCAGACAGCTGGCTGGTGGGGGAAGCCCCACCCCAACAACCACCATGTGCCTTCAAACCTTGGCAGGTTTAGAAGAGGTTTGCAACTGTTCTTGTTTCTGAATGTGTGTGCTCCTTTAAATCTTGGCAGGAAAGTTGCGGGGGTGGGGCGAGCAGACGCAGCCACATTGCTCTTGGTCCCCCTGTTTGTTTGGAGGAAAAATCCACTCCCTAGGCTGTTCTTTCATTTCCTTATTAGTCTGAAGAAGTTGGCTGAAATACAGCAAATGGTTACATTCAGCAACTCCGGTGAGTAAATTGCCCCAGTGAGATCACAAAAGTATGTGCTTGCTAACTGTGTTTATTTTGGCTGCTTTGTGAGGAGTGTGTGAGTGTGTGTGTTCACTTTCATTTAGTGGAACTTTAGCTGTTGGGGGATGGGAAAATGAAGACTGTATTCAGGGGAACTGCACTGCTGTATTTGTATTTATTTTAGGGAATAGGAAAGTCTCCTAGGTCCACCCCAAAGTCTCCTGACTTTTTTATTTATTTATTTATTTTTATTTATTTATCTGAGATTTATATCCTGCCCTTCCCACTAGGTGGCTCAGGGCGGCTTACAACATGTAAAAACTAACATAAGATATAAAATTAAGCATTAAAATTAACATTACATAATTTATTAAAAATCTAAACATTTGTTATATATGTAAAACATTAAAATCATTCAGCGGTCTTAAGCTACGCTCAATTCAAATTCGATGTTCAGTGTTCAGTGTTCAGTACTCTATGCCGGTTGGTTGTGGGCCAGCCGGAAGAGGGCTGTCTTACAGGCCCTGCGGAATTGGGTGAGGTCCCGCAGGGCCCTTACCTCTTCCGGCAGCTGGTTCCACCAAGATGGAGCCATTACGGAGAAGGCCCTGTCCCTTGTAGCTTTCAAACGGGCTTCTTTTGGCCCCGGGGACAACCAGGAGGTTTTGACTCCACCCCCAAAGTCCCCAGATATTTTCTGAGTTGGACCTGGCAGCAACCCTACTGGTAGGACATGCTCCTGGTTGAGATCAGGGCCCTGCAGGATTTATTACCATTCTGCAGGGCCTGTAAAATGGAACTGCCAGGCCTTTTGCTGAAGTGGTGGGCATTCAATAAAAACTCAGCCTCCCCTAATGAAGCTACTATCTCTACATGGCCCAGACGTAAGAAGATTTTGGAGGCCAAATGGCACCAGCTGAAAATCTATGCACATGGATAAATAGTGTAACCTGTTTTTAATTGATGCTGTTTTAAACTGTTTTAACTGTTCTGTAACATATATGCTATTTTTTAGATTTTGCTATGTGATCCACCCCGAGCCTGCTTGAGGGGAGGGTGGAATACAAATAGAAATAAACAAATAAATACTGTATTTATGATGCCTCTGATTGGCAACTGTCAGAGACCGTGCTGTTGTGCTTTTTTGGTGAGCAGGTGGCAAGCAGGCAGGCAGGTTTCCCTGCCCCAACCTTTCCTTCTCTCAGCCTGAGGACTCCTTTTATGATTGGAAGGTTGTTCTTTTTAACCTCGGCTTCTCCAGGGCCCTCCATACTCCCATGTCATGTCGAGGTTCATGTTCTGCTCGCCAGTAGACTAACCAATAGATCCCATGATCAAATAATTCATTTGGTATGGTGGCAGTGGGGCCATGCACCAAATGTAAGAGAAGTTTTGGGATTCCCAATATGACAGAGCCCTTAGCTAACTGGATAATTCTATCTTCTCAGCCAGCTGGGGTGTTTGTGGTGCTCACTTGCCCAGAAAGGGAGAAGCGGGGCTTTTTTTGGTAGAAAAAGCCCAGCCGGAACTCATTTGCATATTAGGCCACACCCCCTGGGCAGCACCATTGTTTCACACAGGGCTTTTTTGTAGGGAAAAAACCTAGCAGGAACTCATTTGCATATTAGGACACACCCCTGATGTCACCATTGTTTCCATGCATGGCTTTTTAAATAAAAAAGCCCAACAGGAACTCATTTGCACATTAGGCCACACCCCCTAATGCCAAGCCAGCTGGAACTGCATCCCTGTGTGTTCCTGCTCAACCCCCCCCCCCCCATAAGTAAGATAAAATGTCAGTAAGCACAAAGTGCCTCATGTCGTTGGTGGAAAATGAGCATGCAGACAAAATGCAGGAGAGACTTCTTTTGCTGTTGAAGGTTCAGTATTTTTAATTAAATATCCATTGATTTCCTTGATTTCAAACAAAGCCAGAAAAATGATGATAATCATACATAGTTAACAACAATTGGTATCTCCTAGAAATTAACCAGATAAATACAAACACATGGGGAGGGGAAGAATTACATTTCCCCCACAATTTACAAGTATATTTTTGAGGGGCGAAAGGGCTCCACTTGAACACAGGAAAACTGCATTAAGGTCGGGACGCGTGTGTATTGTTTGCTCCTGTGTTTGTGATGACGTGAAACTTCACTGGGACGCTAGCATGCTGTGTTAATAATTACAGGAAATATACAAAAGATGACATGTATTTACACTAGTTCACTTGGAACTTTCCTCCCCTCCCTCTCCTTCAACCAGCTACACGATAAGTGAATGTCTTTGAGAAATGTGGAGGGGATTTGATGGGAGATTGCCGTGAGGTATACTTGAAAAGGCTCCAGCTTTTTTCCATGTATGACAGATGAGACATTGAGTGAATTAGAATGGGAAACTGCTATAGATATAATTAGATGAATATTTGATTGTTTTAAAAGGAGAGCTGGTATGGTATAAGTGGTTAAGCATACTGGACTGAGATCAGGGATTCCCAAATTTGAATCCCCCCTCTGCCACAGAAGCTTGCTGGGTGTGACCTTGGGCCACTCACATGCTCTCAGCCTAACCTACCTCACAGGGTTATTGTAAGGATAAAACTGGGGGACTGAAGAATGATATAAACCAGGGCGCTTTTTTGTAGGAGGAACTCCTTTGCATATTAGGCCACACCACTCTGATGTAACCAATCCCCCAAGGGCATACAGTAGGCCCTGTAAGAAGAGTCCTGTAAGCTCTTGGAGGATTGACTACATCAAGGGGGTGTAGCCTAATATGCAAAAGAGTTCCTGCTACAAAAAAAGCCCTGATATAAACTGCTTTGGCTCCCCGCTGGGAGAGAGAAAGGCATGTAAGTGAAGTAAATAGTTAAAAATATTCTCTGCAGTCCAATGCAGCACCATTTGTCATTTAAGAAGTGGGCTATCTGAAAATATTTCATCCTTCCTGCTGGGTCCCTGGTAGCATTGGAAAATTCAAAATAGAACAGTCCTCTCTCAGTGTTGTGGCATATGTCAGAGAATCTATTCCAGACACTGAAACATAGCAGAGGAACAGGGAATGCAAGACAACTGCATCTTGTTTCCTTTGCTTTGGTGAAAGGTGAGATGCCATTCAGATTAGTAGGTTTATGTTTTAATCTCATGATGTGTTGTTTTAAGTGTCCCACTTCCAGATAAGTTTGGGGAAAATTCTTTTATTGCATTAAAGAAATACTGGCTTTTTTTGGTGAGGTTCTTCTTAAATTTACTGGTGTTTTTATTATTATCCTTTCTGGCCCTTGACATGTCTCTTTCCTTCTCATTTCCTCCCCAGTGGTAACCCATTATTGTACCTGTTCGTTCAATCTCATTTGTCTGTTAATCTCATTTGCTAATTTTTCAGTTTAAAGACACGCATGTCTCATAATCCCTCCTCAACCACCCTTTTCTCCTTCCTCCCTGCATATATAGTGTCTTGACAATGTGTATTTGTGTGCTGTTGTACAGATTCAGCATTTTATGCAGTCTTTAAGGCCTGAGCTGAGTCTTCCAGGGGAAAGGAAGCACAGCTGTACCGGGAAAATAATCCTAAACTGCAGGATAGTGCAGAATAAAGGAGAAAGGTAAGAAGTTTTTATGTACTTTAAATCCAGCCCACAAAATGGGTACTGGCTGTGGCAAGGCAGGTCTGGGCCGTGTTAGGGAGGATGCGTAAGCAGGGCTTTTTTTTGTAGCAGGAACTCCTTTACATATTAGGCCACACACCTCTGATGTAGCCAATCCTCCAAGAGCTTACAATAGGCCCTGTGAACTCTTGGAGGATTGGCAACATAAGAGAGGTGTAGCCTGATATGCAAAGGAGTTCCTGCTATAAAGAAAGCCCTGTTGAGTATGTAGGAACCAGTGTTCCCTCTAAGCTGAGTTAGTGTGAGCTAGCTCACAGATTTTTAGCCTCCAGCTCACACATTTTTGTCTTCGCTCAGGAAAAATGGCCCCAAAGCACAATAATTTATGCAGTAGCTCACAACTTTAATACCAGTAGCTCACAAAGGAGAATTTTTGCTCACAAGACTTTGCAGCTTAGCAGAAACATTGGTAGGGGCATATGTGCCCTGCTGGATCAGACCAAAGACCCATCTGGCTTAGCATCTAACAGTGATCAGTTAGATGCTTTTAGGAAGAGCCCAAGATCCGGAAGGCAAAAGCCTTTCTTTTGTTGCTTTTGCCTCAGGCATGGAGGATCTATTCAGCTATTGAGGTTTATAGCTGTTGACAAATTCCTGTCTCTCCTGCCATGCGTTTTACTCTTCCTTTTCAAGCCAGAGGCCATCCATCACTTTCCTGTCCAAAATGTGAAACATTTAAGTTCATTCAACATCAATTACATCTATCTATTACTTTTTACACTTCCCTGTTATACCTTTTAGATTTTAAACTCTCCAGGAGAGAGACATTCTCATTTCTAATGTTAGTAAAAGTGGGCAGTTATGGCACTGAGAACAGATTTCCAAACCCATTCCTTACACGCCCCCATCCTCCTCAGGGTTTTGTATTGTCTTGTTTCAATCATCGCATACTATATTCCAACCAGTGTCCCTCTAAGCTGAGTTAGTGTGAGCTAGCTCACAGTTTTTTAGCCTCCAACACACACATTTTTGTTTTAGCTCAGGAAAAATGGCCCCAGAGCAATCTAATTTATATACACAACTCACAACTTTAATGTCAGTAGCTCACAAAATAGAATTTTTGCTCACAAGACTCCACAGCTTAGAGGGAGTATTGATTCCAACCCTTTTCTTAGACCAGATTTTCAGACCAGGCAGACCACCCTTTTTCTTAAATGATGATCAAGAGGTTTGCACACTGTGTCAAAAAGAAATTCTGCACCAAAGGCAATCCAAATACAAATCGATATAAAACAATACATATTTAAATAAGCATTTAAGATAAATAAATCTGCATATCTGTAATTTCAATCTACATTTTTAAAAAGCATTTACCATCATTTGTTTTGCGGTGGGATCAAGGAGCCGTGCAGGGTGACAGTCCTGCCTCCTGATTCTTCTCCAAATCCTACTGACCTCCTGCCTTTGGCTTCTAAAATTTCAAGCATACTTTTACAGCCTTAAGGACTAGAAACTTTAAAAAGCTGAGATTCCAAGAAAGTCTATCCAGTGTCTACTAGTATTGCCACCCTTCAGGAGAACTGCTGCTACTACAATTGATCTCCAGACAACAGAGAGCCATTCCACTAGAGAGAAGGGATGCTTTGAAGAGGGGACCCTGAGGCATTATACTCTGCGGAGGCCCCTCCCCAAACTCTGCCCTCTCCAGGCTCCAGCCCCACCCCCCCAAATCTCCAGGTATTTCCCCACTCAAAGCTGGCAACCCCAGTGTCTATGCACAGCCTCGTGCTAGGAGGGTAGGCCTGAAACATTTTTGGAGAAAGTCTATACATGAGCAAAGTGAGAGGTTTTTCAAACTGGGTTTTGCTCAAAACTGTGTACCTGTAATGGCCTTCAATGTCTAGGGTTGCCAATCCTCAGGTGGGGGCAGGGGATCCCCCGGTTTGGAGGCCCTTCAGGGTCATCAGAAAGCAGGGGGGAGGGAAATATCTGCTGGACGCTCCATTATTCCCTATGGAGACCGATTCCCATAGGGTATAAAGGAGAATTGATCTATGGGTGTCTAGGGCTCTGGAAGCCCTGTTTTTGAGGTAGAGGCACCAGATTTTCAGCACAGCATCCAGTGCCTCTCCCCAAAATATCCTCCAAGTTTCAAAAGGATTGGACCAGGGGGTCCGATTCTATGAACCCAAAAGAAGGTCCTCCTATCCTTCATTATTTCAAATGGAAAGAAGACATTTAAAAGGTGTGCGGTCCCTTTAAATATGATGGCCCAAACTCCCTTTGGAGTTCAATTATACTTGTCACAACCTTTCTCCTGGCCCCACCCCCAAAGTCCCCAGATATTTCTTGAATTGGACTTGGCAACCCTATGACAATGTCCCACCTCCCTGGCTATCTCTGTTTTCTGCTTATTAAATTTTGGCAGCTGCAAAGCAAAGCTTGAGGACAACCTTTGCTTTTGTTTAAAGCCAAACTATGCATGATGCTGAACTGTGTGCGGCTCTCTTCCTAGCTTTCTTATTCCTTCTACAAAATGCAGAGGAGGAGCTTGAAATCTTCTTGTAGTGGTAGGAATGGTTTCTCTAAATTTGCCTTCCCTTAGCTGCTTCATCCCCATGGGGGGGAGGGGGAAGCAGAGCACACCTGTATTTTGTAAAAGTATTGCTGAAAACTCAATTTGGACCTCATACACTGAATGCTAAATGCCAGAACCTGGGCTGGCAGCTTTAAAAGTGCTTTAAAAAACCCACATTCTTTTACAGTGGACAGTTTCTTTTCAATGCGATTAAATGAAAATGCTCATGGCCTTTTTTTAAAAAGCAGGAACGCACAAGAACGCAGTTCCGGCTGGCTTGGTGTCAGAGGGTGTGGCCTAATATGCAAATAAATTCAACCTGGAATTTTTTTCTGCAAAAAAAGCCCTGTGCAAAACAATGATGATGTCAGGGGTGTGGACTAATATGCAAATGAGTTCATGCTGGACTTTTTCTACAAAAAAAGCCCTGAAAATGCTTAATGCTGATACATTTCTAGGCTGCGACTGCTGCAGGCCACCCCAAAGGTCTCTTGGACAAACTGTGCTTAGATAGCTTCCTGCAGGCTCCTCTTGCACAGAAGACCAGCCTCAGGGCTTTTTTTTTTTTTTTAGCAGGAATGCACCGGAACACAGTTCCAGCTGGCTCGGTGTCAGGGGGTGTGGCCTAATATGCAAATGAATTTCTGCTGGGCTTTTTCTGCAAAAAAGCCCCGTGTAAAACAATGGTGATACCAGGGGGTGTGACCTAATATGCAAATGTGATCCTGCTGGGCCTTTTCTACAAAAGAAGCCCTGACCACCCTCATGAGATTTTCCTTTTTGTTCATATTGAGGTATCGTTCTTTCTTTTTTTAAAGTGCTACCTGATGGCAAAATGTATCCTGCCATTCCCCTCATCTAATAGCAGTGCCACCCTTTGACACAATAAACATTTCTGCCCATGGGAAACCCTTCTACATAGGTAGAGTTGCCATCTCCAGGTGGGGAATTCCTGAAGATTTGGGACTGGAGCCTAAGAAAGGCAGGCTTCGGAGAGGGGAGAAAGTTCCGCAGGTTATAGTGCCGTAGAGTCCACCCTCCAGAGCAGCCATTTTCTCCAGGAAAACTGATTTCTGTAGTCTGGAAATCATTGTCAATTCAGGGAGATCTTCAGGCCCCATTTGAAGACTAGCAACCATATGGTGCCAACATTAGCTTAGGAAATTCCTAGAGATTTGGGTGCAGTGCCTGCAGAAGGCGTAGTTTAGGCAGGAGAGGGAGCTTGGGGGGATATGATGTCATAGAGTCCACACTCCAAAACTGTTGTTTCCTCCACAGGAATTGTAATCTGGGGATCAGCTGAATTCTGAGAAAACACCAGGCCCCACCTGGAAGTTGCCAGCCCTGGAAGATGGTTCCACCATTAGCTGGGCAGAGTGGTAAGATACAACCCACGGTAATTATATTTTTATCGTTTAATCTACTATTATTTTTACTATATAAAAACATGAAACGTTTCTGTGTTCCCAGTGATGGAGAAATGAAAGCTGTTTCTTTAGGTGTACCAGCCAATATCCTTGGTTTTACAGATATGTTGGTTTAAGAATATGTTGAGCCATTTCCAACCGTGCCAGCTGAGGACACAGGGTCCCATCTTTCCAAAGCCTTTACCATTTCATCTTTTCTACTCTTTAGCCAAATGTCCCGATATGTGTCTTTCCAGTCCCTAAATGATCATTAATTTAAAGCAAAATGCATAGCAAATTAAAACTCCATAGAGAAGCAAGCAAAAACAGAACAGAGAAACATCTGTTGTAATCCCATGGATTTCTAGAGGAAAAGGGGGCAAATTCCCCCGCTCCTGTATGAATCTGCCCGAGAACATGCTGGTGGTATTCCATGATGGCTTTTTTGTTTTTCAGTTTCTTTGTTCCCCACAGTTCTGTCAAAGAGCCCATGTTCTTTGCATGGATAAGGTCTCCTTTCTATACCTGGCACGTCCAGTTAAAGGTTAGCCTTGCTGGAAACAGCTTATCCCTTCCCAAGAACTTGAAGTCAGAGCTAAGACAGTTCTGGGCTTTATTAGCCAACGCTCAAAACAAGGCAGTCTCGTATGTTCTTAAAAATATGTTTTTAAAATTGTCCAGCCGCTGTTTCTTGCAGAGACTACAGATGCCGCCGCAACCGTTTTGATTTACTGCACGATCTTTTAGAACACCTTGATTGTGTGTTTGGTACATTTCCCAGAACATCAGTGATTTGTGGTGTGCGCATGTTGTGAACCTCTGTAAGATATACGTATATTCTACTTCCTTTGCCGGGAAAGAGCTATGATTGAAGAGTCCAGGAAGCCATTCAGATTCACAAACGTCAGAATGTTTCTGTGACATAAAGCAGTCCTGAAGGATTTTTTTTTTTTTGCTTCTGTGGCTACCGCAATGTGGTTTGCTTGAAGCTGTAGTTGAAGATGTGTCCCGATGCCTTTTCACCTACTGCTCCCTGTGCTGCCCGCCAGAGGATGAGACAAACAAGCCAGCCAGCTGTGCATTCCCTGCTCAGCAGCAGCTGAAAGAAAAGGAAGCACTCTCTTGTTGCAGAGAAGACCATCTCTGGAGGACTCAAAAAGGGCACTCCCAGCTTCCTCACAGTCGAGAGAAAATGGTTGTCTTGCCAGGACCGCCCCCTTGTGGAACTTTACAGAGGCCATAAATCAGTTGCACAAAAGTTGGGCTTGGCAGAGCTTTGATCTTCCTGGACTCGACCGCCTGGTGACTTAACGGTACAGGTTGTTTCGAAGGAAGTGAAAGCTGATTTTCGCTTTGCGTGTGCATGAGTGACTTTTGTGTTTGCAAAGCTGAGGTGGGGAGAGAGCAGCTAGCCCCCCCCCCCCCCCAGTCCGGCACAGCCGCTTCCAGTTCTCACTTGGCCGCCATGCGCTCTCAATAATCTTGGGCTAGTATCTCTTAGCCAAGCCGGTCTTCCAGGACGGCTGTGAGGGTTATCTCCTGAGTTCTTTGCTATAAGAATAATGACACGACTGTAAAGGAGTTTTCTTTCATGACAATTAAGCCCGAGATTGGGGTAGTCTTCCCTTCTTGCAAAGAATACACTATGCCCTTTGGGGCTTGAATTGTCTCCTCCTCCCCTGCCACATATCACAGGAGAATTGGGGTAGGTGGTCTCTTGCCAGCCTCTAGGATTTGCAGCTTTGGGGGCAGGTATGAATCAAGATGATTGTGTGATATAATGAAAACAATAGAAGCCGTGTGAGTTTCCTCTCCTGCGTACCTTCAACATCCTTATTGTTGTGGGAAAGATGCAGTAGGAACACTTCTGGAACATGGTGTCGAGATCCTTTCTCTTTCTTCTGGAGAAACAAATGTGCCGAAGACACCTTTCTTGAAGGAGTGGCCATGGCTAATAAGTTTGTTTTCACCCATGAGGCTGCAAGCATGTGCTTGCTGATATGACAGCTGGATGCTGGGTGGTTTTTTTTTGGGGGGGGGGACAAAGTAACAGCAAACAGATGCTTTTGGTGGGTCAAAGAGGCAGCACAAGCTTTGCGAGAGATGTGCATGGTACGTCTCCCGCTCCAATCAATGCATAGGGTGACAGTCTCTGGTTAACAGTGCCTCACGTAAGAACTTTTGCAAGGCCTCTGTCAGGATGCCAGCCTGCAGCAAATAAAGGAAGAGCTTTGCACTACAAAAGAGAGAGAGAGAGGTGTCCCATTTTCCTCTTAGTTCAGGGCTGGATGCTGTAATATCCTGAAGTGCTGTTTTTAAGTATATATGCCTGTGCATCACGGAATCTCTGCAACAGATGCAAAACTTTTCAGAGCTCCGAACCGTTTAATGGAAAGTGCTGTTTATCTCTGCGTGTTGCAACACTTTTCTTGTCCTTTCCTTTAGTGGACTTGATGCCATTAAGGTGGGGGGAGGCAGGCTTTCCTGGATCTTACTGAGAATGAGATGGTCATGAAGTCTTAACATCAGGAAGGTCATTTTACAGTGGATAATAAACCGAGCCGAGCCCACCTTTCGACCCTGTCTCTTTATTCATGACATGCTGGAACAGAGAGAGGGAGAGAAAAAATTATTATTATTATTATTTCAAGGTGCCAGATCTCTAATTTAACATAAGGATTAAAGTCACATGCATCGTTGCAAGTTATGGTTACAGCAACCCCATGAGAGAGGCTGAAGTATTTACGATTGCCATCTTGCAAATATGGAGTGTGGGGGGGGGGGGGACACAACTCTCAGCAGCAGAGTCCCTGATTTACACAGGGGTTTTTTTGTAGAAAAAGCCCAGTGGGAACTCATTTGCCTGTTAGGCCACATCCCCTGACACCAGGTCAAATGGAACTGCATTCCTGTGTGTTCCTGCTAAAAAAAAAAAGCCCTGGCACTTACATCTAGAGAGTTCCAGGTATAATTCCTAGATAGGGCTGCCAAGTCCCCGATCCGGGTGGGGATTTCCCCACCCGGGAAGTTCCCAACCCGCCAGCCCACATTGGGCCAGCGGGGGAAACCTCCCCCTACATTGCTGGCACGATGACATCACCCGGTACAATAGGTACCATAGAATTTCCCCCTCCCGAATGGCTAGAGCGTCCGGGAAAACCATAGAGTTTTCCCGGAAATGCCTAGAACAGCCATGTGTGTCGTCACCAACTTGATGATGTCACTTCCGGGTGACGTCATTGCCTCGCATGCGCAAAAGTCCTCCGCTCCGGGACGCAGGGGACTTGGCAACCCTCTTCCTAGCTAAAAGGATTGTGGCTAACATTAGCTAGGAGAAACCTTCCTCAGGTGAGATGGCTTTCCTCTGTTCATTTGTTACCAGCATTTGATTAAATCCAAGGTAGATGTCACCCCTCACTTGCCCCAAACTGGCACTAACCCTTATTTGGACAAACTGAATTAAAACTGAATTGAATTCATAAGACATATGAAGGACTGGTCATTTACCCCTCTAATGCCCAACCAGAAATATGGTCACTGTAACAAATGTTAAATGGGTGAAAAGAGAGAAAAACCCATACCTTGTTTCCTGATCCTCCACTGGCAGTACAGGCCTGTTTGGGAATATAGACACAACAGTAAATAACTTTGTACGACGCCTTTGTTTGTTGATTCTCTACTTCCCATCTCTTGGGTGGATCTTCACCATAAGAAATGCTGGTTCTGAGCAGGGATGGGCAGGAACCTTGCAGTTGTTCATAAAGACTTGAAGAATATCTGCTATGGCTGTCTACTATCAGGTGACCCCAATGTGGTGCCTGTGGGTGCCATAGTGCTTGCCAACACCTACGTTCAAGGGATAATCTACAGGCTTTGGAGCCATCAGGGAAAACAGGACATCTCTCCAGGTGATGGCAAGGGAACTACTGAGGTTGTAAATCTGGGGTCCAACAAATACTGGTATTCTTGGAGATCAAAAGCATGCATAGAATTAAAAAAAAAAAGCATACATAGAATGCACAGTTGGGGTCAGAGATACACAGGGATCTCAGCAGAGAAGATTCCATGACATGCATCTTTTAAGTAATACATTAACATGAAGAGCCTTGTCGGATTCGGACTGAAAAGACACCTTCCAGCAACCTGTTTGCCACATTGGCCAACTACAGAAGGAATATGTGCAAGCATCTTCTTTCTCACAATACAAGAACTTGTGGGCACTCCATGAAATTGCTGAGCAGTCTGGTTAGAAAGGATAAAAGGAAGTACTTCCTCACCCAAAGGATGATTAACACGTGGAATTCACTGCCACAGGAGGTGATGGCAGCTACAAGCATAGCCAGCTTCAAGGGGACTGGATAAACATATGGAGCAGAGGTCAGGCTCTGTAACTCTATAATACTGAAATGATAAAATACTAACCAAATGGACTTTTCTATACTAGCCCTTAGCCTTTGTGATATTATAGTTACCATGCATATCAAAGGGAACGTTTGAAGTGTTAATTTTGTTTAGGTTGTGAAGAGAGCAAAGGAATGTGACCGTTAATAGATACCGTCGCTGGCCAGCATCTTCCCAGAGGCTAGAAGATAAGCAGAGGCTCTCGTGTGAAAGTTTGCACCTTCACTCCCTGTTGTTTTGAGAATAATGCCTTTGTTCAGATGTTGCTTTGATGTAGATTCAATAAGACCCAGAAACACCCCTTCCAAGGTATTAGTCTCAATTTCTGTTTCAAGCTATGAGTTTCCAATAAGAGTATTACATTGTCTCAAATGAATACAGCCTTGAGTCTCCATCGCCTGACATCCATCAGTGGCTATTAGCCACAGCATATTGTTGAAACTCTCTGTCTGGGGCAGTGATGTTCCGTATTCTTGGTGCTTGGGAGGGGCAACAGTGTGAGGACTTCTAGTGTTCTGGCCCCACTGATGGACCTCCTGAAGGCACCTGTTTTTTTTGGCCACTGTGCGGCACAGAGTGTTGGATTGGATGGGCCATTGGCCTGATCCAATACGGCTTCTCTTATTTTCTTAGGACATGTAGGCCAAAGCACCTCTATGGATTGCTCCTCAACAACATACTCAGAAGTAGATTGCCTCTGAACATGGAGGTTTCATTTAGCCACCATGCCTAATAACCATGGATGGTCCTGTCCTCTACAATACGAGGCCCAATTCACTGTCGTGGCTACTTATCACCAAATATTAATTCTTGCAAGGTTAGGGAAACCGCCTAAGGTCGACTCTGTTGGACTGATATTCTTGGAGATCAATAACAAGTACCTACCTTTCTCTCTCAACCATGTCCTGTTTTTCTTCTGCCCTGCAAAGATAAATTGCAATTTCAAATATTCTGGTTCCCCAAATGGGTACATGGTGACAAACGCCCTCCCAAATTTACTAAAGTTGTTCTTTACCTTTCTTTTCTGGCTCTGTTTCTCTCTTCTTCAAACCTAAAGCAAAGAATAATTACTTTAGCTGTTCATTCCCACAATTTCATATTGTTTTAACATGAAAAAATTCTCCTCTAGAAGCCAGGTGACCAAGACAGCTCCTCTGCACGCCTCAGGGCTTTTTTTTTTTTGGAGACTTATTTGCATAGTAGGCCACCCCCCTTGATGACACCATTGTTTTGCAGAAATAACTTATTTGCATATTAGGCCACCCCCCCACACACCAAGCCAGCTGGATTAGCATTCCTGTACGTTCCTGCTAAAAAAAAAAAGCCCTGGTAAAACAATATACAAATTGATATAGGAGCAAGAAAGGTTTTCTGTAAAAAAAAAAAAAGAGAATGTATTTAATTACTACATTCTATCATCCTATGTATTTAATTACCAAATTCTATTCCCTGGTAGCACTTTGACTCTCGTTGCATTTAAAAAGCCTGTTGGTGTGGACTCAGCAATTTTTAAAGTGCCTTTTAAATCATTGTAGTTTCTCTTGTCTTTTTTCCTTCTCTGCAGCTACCCAAAGCCTAACTTTACTCCTTTGAGTTGCAGAAAGTGGGTGATTAAGCAATCAGTGGGGAAAGATGATTGGTGGGGGGTGGGTGAGGAGAAGAAACAAATGCCGTGCTTACTGTAGGACACAAACTGGAATCTGGACATGTTCCATGGGGATAATGTGCTCTAATTCCTCCAGTGTGTGAACGTACTGGATCTTACTGATAAACTTCACACTAGGGAGACAGACAGAGAGAATCCACACTGTTAAATAAATACAATATACACAGATTACTGTTGATTTTTATTTTTAAACTCCCTCTAGGATCGCTAACCTGACCTTGAAAGGATGGTATAATTAATTCTGACCCATTTGAAACCAATTTGGACTGGAGATTAAACCATTTTTGGGGAGATTCAAAGCCAAACTAGACATTACGGTCTCCGGTAGGGTCCAACCCACGGGCATGCGTTGACATGTTAGAACTGAACTCTGCCATTCAAAAATGTTGTGAGGGCACTGTGCAGAGGGAGCAGGCAATCTCAGCCCTTTCAGCACCTGAAAAAGGGTAGGGGTGGGAAACTTTGGTCTTGCTGCCCCGTGGCCCTGACTGGGCCAGGAGACATTTTTAAATGGTTGAATCTGAGTTCAGTTTGGATCCATGGAGGCTGTAAGGTGTGGTTTGACCCTGAAATTCACAGTTAACTGGGCAGAGGAGTGGGGAGAGAGGAAAAAAGTGCTTGATCTGTAGTTCCTAGTCCAGAAAACTCAACAGTTCAATATTTATCCACATTTTCCTAATCAGGTTGATGTATATAGTTATTTCCCCCTTTATCTTCATGACAACTTTGAGGCAGGGTAGGTTAGGCTGCAGAGAACCATCAGTTGAAGCCCCCCCTGTGTCTGATATGCTGGCCGAGATACCACACTGACTTTTAAGATTTGTAAATCTGAGGTTTTCTTACTGGATTTAGGTGACATGCATTTAAACTGTCATGTTGCAGCAGGGGAGAAAAGAAGGCCATTGACTTAAAGGTCCTGCTGAATTAAATTGATTTAGCTGTCTGGCTACATCACTCCATCATCCTGTTTCCAACAGGATTCAGACAGTTGCTTTTAGGAAACTCAAAAGCCAGGTGTCCAGGCAACAGCCCTTCCTCTGTTGTTCCCTGTTAGAAAAACAGACTGATGATGTCTCTTGCTTAGTCCTCCAAGACTACAAACACCATAGAGCAAGCTAGATAGCTAGGTTCATATCAGTCTCCTTCCTGTCTAGTTATGCTTTCACTACACCCTTTCTAACCAATAGAATGTAACTCAGGGAACTTCCTTCCTGCTTGTTCTCCTCTTCCTTTTTCTTCCTTGCATACATCAGGAGGAATAGCATGGTGTCTCTCTTCCTGACCTGAACTAAGCAGATGGCCTACTACAATCCAAAGCCATCCAGTTACCTAGAATAGTGTATACACTCTTTGTTTCCACAATATTGATATGTTATGGTTTCTTTTAACTAAATACACTATTATTGGTTTCTTAATAATGCAAAAGGCTCTCTGTACAATTTGTAAGACAGTGTGGTAACCATTTGACCAGACCACGTTGCTGCACTGAAGCTAAGAAGGAGCACTCTGCTAAGTGAAGGTAGGGATGGCTGCCTGACCAGTCCAGCCGTCCTAAACCAGACCCAACAGTTCCCTTCCCACAGCAAATGGTTTTCAGAGGTAGACTGCTTGCCAATAAGGAGGTTCCATTTCATTATCATGTCACGTTGCCATTTATAGACAATTCAGTTGTAAATGTCCCTACTCTCCATTAGAAAGCCAGCTTAGCCCATTTTCATCACTGCATTCTGTGCCGGCAAATTCCATAAGTTTTTAATCACTTTATGAAGATGGACCTTCATTTTGTCTGCCCTGAATTTGCTATGGGTCAATTTCATTTGGGTGACTTTGAATAACTTGTTTTTTAGGGAGGCGGAATCAGGTTCTATTGCCCCACTCCCCCCATATATAATCATATAATTCTCTGGCACGCTGTTCCTTTTTCTTCCCTTAAACTACAAATCTTTAAACCAGCAGCTGGGAAACAGATGGCAAACGGGCCCTCCCTGTACTTCTGTTCTTTACCTGATAAACGGCCTTGAAATCGCCAGCACTGTCCGAATGAACCAAGAGGGGTGAACGATTATCAGAGCTTTCAGGTTCTTCCGTAATCTGCATGCACAAAAAAAGAAGGCAAGGCAGTGTAAGAGCGAGCAGGCTGGTGAAGTTCGCTTTAGAAATGACAGTAATTTTGGACCAGATTTTTGAACCAGATGGTGATGCTTTTTGTACAGACACTACTTTAATCTGTATTCAGTTTCTAATAATACTATTCGGGGCACCGTCCAGCCATAGATTAAGACTTTCAGAGCTCCATTGACTTCAGTCATCTGAAAAATAGCGCTATAAGAAGGGCCAGTATTATTAGTCCCCATATTACATATGGGCAAACTGAGGCTGAATTCAGGAAAACTAAAGAAGAGCCTAAGGGGTGGAGTTTTCCCCAAACAAACAGGGACTGAGAGCCACATGGCTCTGTCTGCTCACCCCCCGCCCCACATGTAGTTTTCCTCTTGCCAGATTTAAAGGTACACGCCTATTCAGAAACACAAACAGTCTTACTAAGAGCCCTGTAAGCTCTTGGAAGATTGGCTACATCAGGGCAAGCTGGGATTCCTGAGGCCCCTCAAGCAGTTTCTTCCTTAGTCTGTAAATTATTGTATTATTATTATTATTGCTTAAGACCAAAGGTTGTTGCATAACCACTATAAACAATACAAAATGAAGTTCAAGCCTAATTTAGTTGTCATTTGTTCTGAGACCTGATCAAAATGAGGAGCCAATTTCAAACAGAGATGCGCTCACATGCGGGTAGGCACCTGCTGAGCTACCAGATTAATCCAAATTAGACAAGCTTCAAGAACATAAGAGCCATGCGGGACCAGATAGTGGCCCATCTTCTCCCACAGACTGTTCACAAGAGTGGCCAGCCAGTAGGAATGCCCACCTCCAAGCAGTACCTTGGAATTGCCCAGAATGATACCTCATCTCCTGACTACAGAAGTCAGTTCCCCCGGATAAAATGGATACTTTGGAGGGAGGACTCCAACTTCCTCACCCAAAGGTTGATTAACACATGGAATTCACTGCCACAGAAGGTGGTGGCAGCTACAAACACAGACAGCTTCAAGAGGGGATTCGATAAACATATGGAGCAGAGGTCCATTAGTGGCTATTAGCCACTGTGGGTATTGATGGAACTCTCTGTCTGGGGCAGTGATGCTCTGTATTCTTGGTGCTTGGGGAGGCAACAGTGGGAGGGCTTCTAGTGTCCTGGCCCCACCGAAGGACCTCCTGATGGTGCCTGGCTTATTTGGCCACTGTGTGACAGAGTGTTGGACTGGATGGGCCATTGGCCTGGTCCAACATGGCTTCTCTTATGTTCTTCTGGCATTGTATCCCACTGAGATCCCTGTCCTCCCCAAGCTCCATCCCCAAATCTCTAGGAGTTTCCCAACTTAGAGTTGGCAACACTATCCCCCCCATCCCCTGCCAGTGGCACGGAGGGAACTGGCAACCCTACCAACACATTACTCTGGTGGGTCAATAACAGGGCATAGAGCTGAAGCCCTCCGCTATTGTTGCCTCCTAGCATCAGGTTTCATAGGTTTACTGCCTCTGAATTTTATTTCTGCATTTATTTAAGGTGTTTTAATGCTGCCTCCTCAGAGCCCTGCTCGGGGCAGTTTGCAATTAAAACAACACAACAATTTTTTAAAAAGTTACTAACAACAAGCCATGGGACATAAACTGCATAAAAACTATCTGTAAAACAGAGGCAAACAGTACAAAAGCTAGTCAGATCAAACCCCTAATTAAAAGTGCAGTTTAAAAGATGTGTTTTGGCCTGGTGCCCAGGGCTTTTTTTTGTAGCAGGAACTCCTTTGCATATTAGGCCACATACCCTTGATGTAGCCAATCCTCCAAGAGCTTACAGGGCTCTTAGTACAACTGTTTGTGTTTCTGAATCTGTGTGTACCTTTAAATCTGTGGCTCTCAGTCCTTGTTTGTTTGGGGAAAACACCACCCCCTAGGCTGCTCCTTAGTTTTCCTGAAGAAGCTGGTTGAAATACAGCAGATGGTTACATTCAGCAACATGAGTAAATTGCCCCAGTGAGATCACAAAAGTGTGTGCTTGTTAACTCTGTTTATTTTGGCTGCTTTGTGAGAGCGTGTGTATTCGCTTTCATTTAGTGGAAGTGCATCTGCTGGGGGATGAGGAAATGAAGACTGTATTCAGGGGAACTGCACTGCTGTATTTTTATTTATTTATTTGGAAATGGAAAAGTCTCCTGGCTCCGCCCCCAAAGTCCCCAGATATTTTCTGAGTTGGACCTGGCAACCCTAGGCTGGCTCTGCAGTCCCTGAGCAGCTTCTCCACTGAACAACAGCACCTTTGTCTTGCCTGCACTAAACTTCAGTGGAAACCAACAGACGGGGTTCAGGAGTTATAGAATTAACTGAACTCTCACCTTCTGTCAATCATCTGGTAGCATTTTTTCAGCCAACCAATCCCAGGCATTCTTCGGCGTGGTGTAGCACCGTTCAAGTACACAATCATGTAGTCCTCGGCCACCAAGAGCTCCAGGCTACTGATCACGTACCTTTTGATTAAAAATCAGAAAGCGGCTATGAAGATGCAGAATTGTACTGCTGGTGCAAAAAGGAAAACACTCTATGGCTTAAAATGTGCTTGTTTGGAAGTCTGGAATATGCAGGTCTCTGAACAGTATTCTAACCTTTCCAAAGAAGCAAGACTGCCCAAAGAACAAGCTCAACATTGTATGCCCAAACAGCGTTTGGAAATTTTTCTCCGTGAGTACAGAATGCTTGGTTTTGCTAACAAAAGAGTGTGTTAGGGTTTGTAGAATCTTTCAGGCTCAAGTGCCGTGTTCTACTGGAGAAAGTTTTTCTTCCAGACGTTTCGTTCTCAGCTGTGGAGAACATCCTCAGTGGCGTTGCAGCCAGAGCTTATCACTACCCTTCCAGGAAGCCCCACCAAACAATGGGCACATCCACAAACCAATTGCCATTTCACCACACCCCCTCCAGCCTAGAAATAGCAGCTCTCCAGCAGCCCTGGCCTCACTCAATGCACAGCAGCCAAGAAGGTCAGAGCGCCTGCTCCGGCTGCAATGCCACTGAGGATGTTCTCCGCAGCTGAGAACGAAATGTCTGGAAGAAAAACTTTCTCCAGTAGAACACGGCACTTGAGCCCGAAAGATTCTACAAACCCTAATGATGTTACCAGTAATGAAAACCTGAAATCTTTGATAAAGAGTGTGTTACATTTCCATGGAGGCTTTGCTCCTGTTTGACTTCTGGATGGGAGCCAGGTTTTCCTGGAGCATCCACATGTTATCCTTCTCTAAGGCTGCTTACAGATGGGCAGTTTGAGGTGACCCAGAGATGCCTCAGAAACTGGTTAGAAAAACCTGTCCAAATGAGCACATCTGCTGCCTGCTCCCATCCCGTACACACCTTGTCCTCCGGGGTCCTCAGGTGGCTCAAAAAGCGACCGCTCTCAAAGTAGTAGCAAATTTCTGAGCCGCACGCCAGTCGCCTCACTAGCGTCTGGATGCGGAAGCTGCAAGCGAGGTGTCTTGGCGGTGTGAACCCACCAAGCTGCTTCCGGCTTTTTTTGTTTAAAAAAATATTGATTTCAAGTACATAGACACATGGGCGTATGAGCGCACATATGCATAGCCATTAAATGAATGGGAAAAAAGAAACCCAAACCAAGCTACAGGGATGGTGCACAACAGCCATCGGAAGCACACTTCACCAGACAATGATGGAATGGCAAGCGGTCCTTAATTTAGAGAAAGTGGGCAGTGAATTGGTATGCAAAATCATGGCATGTGCTAAAAAACATTCCCATGATTTTGCATACTAATTCACTGCCCACTTTCTCTATATTAAGGAGTGCTTGCCATTCCAGCCTATTGTCTGGTGAAGCGTGCTTTCTAGCACAAGAAAGCTTACGTTCTGAATAAAACTTTGTTGGTCTGAAAGGTACCATTCACATCAGCACAATGTCCCTTGCCCCAGCCCCCAAGGCACCCCTGGGTTACCATTCCCACCCAGCCCTTTAATTGCGATATCGTTATCAATCGCCACACTGATGCGGACACCAATTTTTGCTGCAAATGCCCATGCAACAGCGACGAGAGCTTCACAGAGAATGGCTGCCGCGTGACAAAGCAATGCTATAGAGCTGAAAGCAAGACTTCCTCCCGTTGTGGAAAACGGCAGAGCGGGTGGCCACTCACAAGAAGAGATTCTCCATGATGTAATGATAATCCGGCAGGTTGCTGTCGGGCAGATAGCAGGCAGCGAAGACAATGATGGCGTTGAGGCCTTCTCCGTAATAGCCTGAGAAAGAGGAGAAGAGAAAGATCCTTGAAGAGCTGGATGCCGTGTCTACACAAATCTATCATTAAATTGCACCGGTAGCCTTGACTTGGATGGCCTAGGTTAGCCCCATCTCCTCAGGTCCCAGAAGCTAAGCAAGGTGGGCCCCGGTTAGCATCTGGATGGGAGACAACCAAGGAAGTCCACAGTCTCTATGCAGAGGCAGGCAGTGGCAAACCACCTGAAAAGTAAAGGGGGCACCTGCTTTCATAGTAGAAAAAACCAAGGCCTGATGTATTGCCTTGACCTGGAAGGCCCAAGCAAGTCTGGTCTCATCAGATTCCAGAAGCTAAGCACGGTTGGCTGCGGTTAGTACTTGGATGGGAGATCTCCAAGGAGTTCTGGGGTCACTATGCAGAGGCAGGCAATGTGCAAATCAGCTCTGTTCATCTCTTGCCTTGAAAACCCTCTGGGGCTGCCATGAACATATGAACATATGAAGCTGCCTTATACTGAATCAGACCCTTGGTCCATCAAAGTCAGTATTGTCTTCTCAGACTGGCAGTGGCTCTCCAGGGTCCCAAGCTGAGGTTTTTCACACCAATTTGCCTGCACCCTTTTTGGAGATGCCAGGGATTGAACCTGGGACCTTCTGCTTCCCAAGCAGATGCTCTACCACTGAGCCACCGTCCCTCCCATAAGTCAGCTGGGACTTGACAGCTCTTTCCACCATCATCAAGAGTGTTGTTGGAATCACTTAGTTTGGGACAGAAGCGTATTTACGTATTCCCACCACCACCACCGGTCTTGGAGCAAGTGGGGTCATCCCAGCTCCCCACTAGAGCAGGCCCTTTGAGAAATCTGTCATTTCCGCATGCCCAGCTGCCCCCACCTCCCTCACCTCCGTGTGTGACGACTCTCATGTACGGCTTGATCATCTGCAGATCAATGCGGTGTTCCTGTTCACCAATGATGACTGTCCTCCATAGGCGCCCATTGGTGGCGCTGCCATCTTCCGTGGCCCCGTCCCCAAACAAGTCCGCACTGTCCCCAGGCATATTTTTTGCTGTGGCCACCGGAGTATCATCTGTGAGACATCAAAAAAACACGACTTAAAGAAGAACATGCTGAGTCGTTTGTGAAAAAGTTAAAGTGTAGAGGTTGTTCTGGGGAAGCCTTAATAAACTGTCGGCAGCCTGGGAAGCCAGCAGGGTGGGAAGCAAGAGGTATAGCACATGGAACTGCCTTATACTGAATCAGACCTTTGGTCTATCAAGGTCAGTCTTGTTTACTCGTACTGACAGCAATTCTCCAGGGTCTCAGGCAGAGGTCTTTCACATCACCTACTACCTGATGAAGAAGAAGAAGAAGAAGAAGAAGAAGAAGAAGAAGAAGAAGAAGAAGAAGAAGAAGAAGAAGAAGAAGAAGAAGAAGAAGAAGAAGAAGGAAGAATAGGAGGAGGACGCCCGCAGCTAGGATTTTTAATTGGGGGGGGCACAGCCAGGATTTTCATTTAGGGGAGCACATTTTTTGCTTAAATGTATTATATCTAAAATGATGCGTAAATAATGCAGACAAGTCATTTATCACTCAAAAATGTCTGAAGTTTATTTATTTGGGGGAGGGGCGGTGGCTCAGTGGTAGAGCATCTGCTTGGGAAGCAGAAGGTCCCAGGTTCAATCCCTGGCATCTCCAAAAAAGGGTCCAGGCAAATAGGTGTGAAAAACCTCAGCTTGAGACCCTGGAGAGCCGCTGCCAGTCTGAGAAGACAATACTGACTTTGATGGACCAAAGGTCTGATTCAGTATAAGGCAGCTTCATATGTTCATGTTCAAAAAATGCTAGCCATTACCTATATTATGTAAACTACTATTAATGTTTCTATTGTTTCACTAAGCCACTAACCATTACAGATATAATGAAGACAAGGAAAAATGTTTGGTCTGTATTATGTTCCTCCAGCTGGCTGGCAACTGACACTGTAGGTCCCCTCCCTTTTTCACACTCTCCAGATTGAGCCTCTGGCCTTTAAAGCTTATAGATAAGGATTGCATTTCTTTAGCATGTGTTTATTGCACCATAGGCAAGTTTATTGTCTTTGCAAACTAGCCTCAAACTCATGCATAGCATCTCTTGCTAGGTGTGGGGACTGTAAGAAGGGCCCATAATTGTTTCAAATATATTTGATTGGTAGGGTCAGTAACCCTCAGGCCCACCCCCTCACTATGGGCCGGAGGAGGAGAAGATTTGATTTATACCCCACCCTTCACATGGAGTCTCAGAGCAGCTTACAATGTCCCTCCCTTCCTCTCCCCTCAACAGGCACCTTGTGAGATAGATGGGGCTCAGAGATCTCTGAGAGAACTACCCTTGAGAGAACAGCTCTGTGAGAACTGTGACTGACCCAAGATCACCCAGCAGTTGCATGTAGAGGAGTGGGGGAGTCAAACCCAATTCTTCACTATACCTGATTTCTTGTCTGATGAAGTGTGCTTAGAGCACACGAAAGCTTACATTCTGAATAAAACTATTGGTCTTAAAGGTGATGCTTGACTTTTGCTTTGTACTTCAGATTAGAGTCTGCCATTCTTAATTGCTACACCAAGCTGACTCACCATTTTAGATTGGAGATCCTAAGGATTGAACCTGGGGCCTTCTGCATGCCAGGCTTTGCCACTGAGCCACAGCCCCTTCCTGGAGCCTGAAGGAAATCCTGTGGATGAGCAGGCAGCAGAACAAATCTGGTTTGGCAGCTGGACAGGAAGGACTGGGAGTTGCCTGAGCAAAAACTAAGCCTGACACAGAAGCTTTTATAGTCCTTTTTGCTTGAGATGATCTAGTCTTAGATACCTTCTAAGGGTGTTCCACTTGGGAAAGAAGGCCTACGATGCTCTTGACAGCCACCTCCAAAACCAGCATCTCTTTCACTAAACAACCAAAGTACAGAGAGATTTCCTGCCCTTTTTTTCTCTCACCTTCCCACTCCAGTTCATTCCCATTGCCCAAGAACTCAAGGGAATCTGTCTCGTCTGGGGTTTCGATGTCATCCACATTTATGTCCAGGTCATCAGGCGTGTCCAAGAAATCATCTGATAAGAGGGAGCCTTCACTCTGATCCAGAGAAATGTTGATTTCCGGGGCGACGAGCGTTTTCCGTTTATGATGTGCCCCATTACTAAAATTTAACGTATTTGGTGGTGCTGAGGGAAAAACAAGCAAACATATACTCCAGAATTGAGATGATACTCATACAAGAAAGGTCATTGCTATGATCCTAGTAATAACCTGAAAGGAATTTTAGCGATCCAATGGCATTATTGTACCTTAGAAAAAAAAAGTGGGCTGATTAGCTAGACAGATTAGCTAATTACTTTAGCTGATTAGCTAGACAGAAAAAACATAAAAACTTTTGATTTAGATGTCCCTGACAATTGGGCAATTCTTTTTTTTAAAAGTTAATTATTCTCAATAATACAAATATTTGTTTTGGTAGTAGCTGCATTCTTGAAGCTCTGCTATAAATGACAACAGGATTTTAAAAAAAAAAATCATTTAAAACACACATAAAATGACTGAAATCAATACGTGGTTGAGTAAAAAGAGCAGGAGATTAGAAATTGTTCAGCGCAAGCAGTCCATAGAAGCTTTCTAGAAGATGGGGGGGCACCAAAATGCCAAGCAATGAGATAAAAACATTCTAAAAATACTTCAGCGCAGGGCAGTCCATAAAACTTTCTAACTAAAACTAAAAGGAGAGGATGCTATAAGGAGAACGCTAGGACTTTTGATCTGCTGACCTCGTAGCATCTCACAACTGCAGTGCTCTTAAGGAATAAGCCCCGCCTTGGATCTCTCTGCCTTGCTACTAAGGTTGGGCGCACACTAGGGATGGGCACAGAACGTGAAAAAGGTGGTGCATTTCATTTTGTGGTTCATTGATTTGCCCAGTTTGGTGGTTTGGTTTGTGGATTTTTGATTTTCTGAACAAATTGTAGCTCGTTGGTTCGTTCGGTTTGGGAAGACGCAGAACACCCCCCAAGAGGGCTAGAATGAGCAGGCACACCTCAACATGCCTGGCATGATGACATCACTCAGAACTGACGTTATCACACCGGGCACGGTGCCATAGAGTTCCCCCCCCAGTGATAGAGACTACCCCCTGGCATTGTGCCTGGCATGATAACATCACTTCCAGATGATGTCATCATGCCAGGCATGTGGTGGAGGATCCCATAACAACGTCACTTCCAGATGATGTCATCATGCCAGGCATGTGGTGGAGGATCCCATAACAACGCATACAAACAGCTCCAAACCCAAGCTCCTTTGTTTTGCGAGCCGTGCATAGCACGAGTACCCAAGCTGATTCGGAATGACCCACAAATCGGCTACTTTAGGCGCAAATTGCGATTTGTACTTTGATTCATGTCCATCCCTAGTGCATATTGAGCCAGGTTCACCGAAGATGATCCTTCCTCATGGGCACCTTCATTTGGCTGTGACATGGGGAACACACAAAGTCATCTGCGTTGCCAGCAAGACACAATTCCAACACCATACTTACACAATGTGTTCTCGTTTGGGCCGCCCAGAGACTCCATTCCTGCCACTTCTGGGAGAGGCCTGTAGAAACAGACATGGTGGGGAGGGGAAGAGATGTAAGATCTTAGAATTGCCAGTCTCTAAGTGTGTAGCCTGGAGATCTGCTTTTACAACTGATCTCCAGCTGGCAGAGATCAGCTTCATTGAAGAAAATGGCTGCTTTGAAGGGTGGCCTCTATGGCATTGTACCATGCTGAGGCTCCTCCTCAGCTCCACTGCCAAAGTCTCCAGCACAGACCTGGCAACCCTAGAGATCGTTGATCTACTAATTCATATTTTTAACCTATCACTAAATTCAGCCACTGTACCAGAAAACCAGAGAGTAGCAAATGTGACACCAGTTTTTAAAAGGTGATCCGGAGGGGAATCAGGAAATTACAGGCTAGTCAGCCTAATATCTATATGAGGCAAATTAGTAGAAACAGTTATTAAAGATAAAAATTGTCAGGCACATAGAGGGACAAAGCTGGCTGAGGGAAAATCAGCATGGCTTCTGCAAAGGCAAGTCCTGCCTCACCAGCCTTTTGGAAAGTGAACAAGCATGTAGACAACAGTGACCCAGTCGACGTTATATACCTGGACTTTCAGAAGGCTTTTGATAAGTACCCTCATCAAAGACTCCTGAATAAGCTTAGCAGTCATGGGATATGAATTAAAAACTGGTTAAATGTCAGGAGCAGGAATCAATGGACAGTTCTCACAATGGACTGAACTGAAGCAATGGGGTCCCACAAGGGTTGGTATTGGGACCAGTACTGTTGAATTTATTTAAAAATCATCTGGAACTAGGGGTGAGTAGCATAGTGGCCAAGTTTGCAGATGACACAAAAGGAAAGGCTGAAGGGTATGGGACTTTTCAATTGAGAAAATAGATGCTTAAGGGTGGGAGGCAGGGGTGGAATTCTAGCAAGAGCTCTTTTGCATATTAGACCACACACCCCTGATGTAGCCAATCCTCCAAGAGCTTACAAAAAAGGAGCCTTGTAAGCTCTTGGAGAATTGGCTACATCAGGGGTGTGTGGCCTAATATGCAAAGGAGCTCCTGCTAGAATTCCACCCCGGGTGGGGGGACATGATAGAGGTTTATAAAAATATGCACGGGATGGAGAATACTAGAACTTGAGAGCATTCAATGAAACCGATAGGCAGTAGGTTCAGGACAGACAAAAGGAAATACTTCTTTACACATCTTTAAAATGTGGAATTTGCTGCCAGAGGATGTAGTGATGGCCACAGGAACAAACAGCTTCAAAAGGGGATTAGATAGTTTCATAGAGAATAAGTCCGTCAATGGCTACTAGCCATTGTGACTGAGGGGAACCTCCACATCCAGAGGCACTAATCCTCTGAACCCCAGAGCCAGGAGGCAACATCAGGGGAAGGCCTCGACCTCTATGCCCTGATGTTGGCTGTCCCCACTTTGTGAGGATGTTGGACTACACTGGACCATTGGCCTGATCCAGTGGCTCTTCTTATGTTCTGTTCTTATGAGAGAGATCTTCCTGAGTCAGCTTCAGGGAATATTTCCTTAGATTTGGAGGGAATTTGTGTGTGTACATAATGCCACCTCGCTCCCCCCCCACCGGAAAGTGTGATCAAATCAAAATTCTTATCGAGCCAGTAGACTTCAACGGTCGGCTGTTCAATCAAGGGACTGGGAAAGGACGAACCGGAGTAATTTGAATCTGTCTTGCTAGACATGGGTAAATTTCAGCCATGACCCCTTCAGCTCAAAGAAGAAGAGCAGAGCTCTGAACTTTTGTTCATAAATGTACAAAGCTGCCTAGAAGAAGAAGAGGAGGAGGAAGAGGAGGAGATTGGATTATATCCCACCCTTCAGAGCAGTTTACAATCTCCTTTCCCTTCCCTCCCTACAACAGAGGTAGGTGGGGCTGAGAGAGCTCTCTGAGAGAACTGCTCTTGAGAGAACTGCTCTGAGAGGACTTGTGACTGACCCAAGGTCACACCAGTAGCTGCATGTGGAGGAGTGAGGAATCAAACCCTGTTGCCCCAGCTGAGAGTCCATGCTCTTAACCACTACCCCAAACTGGCTTCTACTGTGTCAAACCATTAGTTGGTCCAGCTGCTGTATGTATGGCACTCTAAGTGGCCAAGGCTTTCCAAAGTATCAGGCAGAGCAGCGTTTCCCCCAGTCTTATTAACAGAGACCCTTTGAACTGCAGCTTCATTGTACAACCTACTGAATGCAAAATTTATCCTTTGCAATGGGAACTGTGACCTTCCCCAATTAGGGTTGCCAGCTCTGGGTTTGAAAATTCTTGGAGATTTAGGGGGTGGAGCTCAGGGAGGGCAGAATTTAGGAGGGGAGGAACTTCAGCCTTAGAGTCCACCTTCCAAAGCAGCCATTTTTCTCCAGGGAAACTAATCTCTGTTGCCTGGAGATCAGTTGTAATCTCAGGAGATCTTCAGCCCCGCCTGGAGGATGGCAAACCTAGAAACCACCAACATAGCAGTAAAAGAAATAGATACAAACACACAGGGTTTCTGTGTAGCAGGAACTCCTTTGCATATCAGGCCACATCCCTTTGATGTAGCCAATCCTCCTGGAGCTTACAGTAGGCCCTGCACTAAGAGCTCTGTAAGCTCTTGGAGGGTTGGCTACATCAGGGGTGTGTGGCCTAATATGCAAAGGAGTTCCTGCTACCAAAAAAGCCTTACACACACGTTTTAAACAAGGCAAATCAAAATACACATAAAAGTTTAGGGATGCTGCAAAACGTATGGGGTCTCTTGCGAGGAAGACACAACCAGAGTGCAGCAGCAGTACACCTAGTTATCTTCACATCACACCAGACTGTTCTGAAGATAGCCATGTTAATCCGGAGTAGCTGAACAAAATTTGAGACTAGTAACACCTTAAAGAGAAGACGGCATGGTATAGCCCAGTCTTGTCAGATCCTGGAAGGTAAGCAGGGTCAGTACTTGGATGGGAGGCCACCAAGGCAGACTCTGCAAAGGAAGGCAATGACAACCCCCCCTCTGCTTCTCACTCGCCTTGGAAGCTCCTGTCCTTGCTGGGTTGCCAGAAATCGGCTTTAATGACAGTATTGCACACACACACACACACACACACACACAGAGTACCTTAAAGGCCAACAGAATTTGGGGTCCAAGCTTTCGTGAGTCAAAGCTCACTGTGTCAGAACCAGAGAGGTTCTGTCCATCTCAGCAGCCTATTTCAAGTCCCTGCCATCTGATCCATCAGGAGCAAATTCAGCTGCGTAATTATTTGGATTACGGGATAATCTCCCTCCCCTCCCCGCTTTCCAAGCCCTGTGGTTGTATATTATGAAATTCTCTGTGCTGTGATGAGAAGCACGTCTGCTTCGAGACCAGCAATTTTACCCACTGGAAAGAAACGCCTGGACCGTAAGAGTGAGGTGTACAAAAACATACGCTTGAGTTCTTTCCCCTGCAAGGAAATTAGATGCACTGACCTCTAAATCTTGCAGCGCCAAGAGCTCAGCTGGACATTCAGTTATTTTAAAACACTGCCTGTTTCCATGGCGTTACTTTCTACAAGGAAGTGCCAAAACCTATACCCCCCAATAAAGCCGCTTTTCCTTACCTTCTGGAGGTGACACCTAGTTTGAGCCAGTTCCTAATTTCAGATCTCAGATTTTCAGTGTCCCCCCTTATTTTCCATTTGGTGTATTTGTTTTCCTGGTCTGCTCCCCCCCAAAGTTTCCCAATCAACACAGCTGATCCAGAGGGTCACGTGTCACCATTTTGGACTGCCCTGAACATGTGATGCTTCAGCGCTGCTGTATAAGGTACCTGCTATTGCCGATGATTAACTAGTGGCTCACTGAGCATGCTCTCTGCATCCCAAACCTCGAGCATCATTCAAGTACCATAACAGAGCTGAAATCTCACAAGCAGCAATAGAGATGAGCTCTAGACAGGGAGGCTGAACCTTTCATTGGGAGGGAGTGGGGATATTTTCTCATCTGCTGTCTCAGCTCATTCTTATCTTCTCATGGGAGACCCCAGACCCAGACTGTGTGCATCCCTAAGCCTGTTTCATGTCTCTGTCACTAGGGAACTGGAAATCTCTCTCTAACCCACCCTGTGTCTGGTGAGAATAATTCTCCCCCCCCCCCGCTCCCCTTGTCAGACAGCTCAATTCTCACACACCCGGCTGGGCTCTGTCTCTGTACAGGGGACTAAAGCCTTCTGCGGCCAGATGGAGTAATCCCTGGGCATCACCTCTTTGAGACAGATTGACATACCTGCGGGCTGGCTTCTGCCCTTGTGAACCGAATCTGTCAATCACATTATCTCACAACCTCAGCCATATTTGTACCATTGCATTCACAAGATATCTAGAGACAGTCTTTAGTTTACCTGAAAGCAGGAATTTTTTTTTTGTAGCAGGAACTCCTTTGCATATTAGGCTACATTCCCATGATGTAGCCAATCCTCCAAGAGCTTACAGGGCAGGGCGTTCAAAGATGTATAGAGTGGATGGCTAGGTTCATATGGGGGAAGGAGACCCTAAAGGTACAACTGTCTGTGAGCCTTATAGCCAGGGCTTTTATGTAGAAAAACTCCAGCAGGAACTCATTTGCCACACACCCTGACGTCACTATTGTTTTTTGTAGAAAAAGCCCAGCAAGAACTTATCTGCATATGAAGCCACACCCCCTGATGCCAAGCAGGCCAGAACTGCATTCCTGTGAGTTCTTGCTGAAAAAAAGTCCTTTTTATAGCACTTGAACAGTCAATACCGGCACCTTGGAATGGGCCCACAAGCAAATCAGAAGCTGCTATAGATGGAACAAAACTGGAGTGATCCGTTCCCTACCGCTTTCTCCAGCCAACATTTTGGATGCAGGATTCTATACCAACTTTAGCTTCCAGACAGTCTTCAAGGGCAGCTCCACGTAGGGTTGCCAAGTCCAATTCAAGAAATATCTGGGGACTTTGGGGGTGGAGCCAGGAGACTTTGGGGGTGGAGCCAGGAGATGTTAGGGGTGGAGCGAATATCAAGGCTGTGACAAGCATAATTGAACTCCAAAGGGAGTTCTGACCATCACATTTAAAGGGACGGCACACCTTTTCAATTCCTTCCTTCCATAGGAAATCATGAAGGATAGGGGCACCTTCTTTTGAGGCTCATAGAATTGGACCCCTGGTCCAATCTTTTTGAAACTTGGGGGGTATTTTGGGGAGAGGCACTAGATGCTATACTGAAAATTTGGTGCCTCTACCCCCAAAAACAGCTGCCCCCAGAGCCCCAGATACCCACAGATCAATTCTCCATGATTTTCTATGGGAATAAATCTCCATAGGGAATAATAGAGTTCCCAGCAGACATTTCCCTCCCCCCTCCCCCGCTTTCTGATGACCCTGAAGCTGGGGGAGGGTCTCCAAACCGGGGGATCCCCTGCCCCCACCTGGGGATTGGCAACCCTAGGTTAGAGGGTCATTCTATGGTCTGGAAGAATCCAGGTTCAGATCCCTACTGGCCTCTTTTTTGCCTTTCCCCGCAGGAGTTAGAGAAGGAAGCGGTCAAGGGTGCGTGTTGGTCTTGTGGGCAGCCCCCTCAGCCCTGAGGACACGTCGCCTGGTCTCCCAGGTGCCATCAAGGCCGGGCGCCTGAAGAGCGCTGGGAGAAGCCTGCCCGGGCGGCCTCCGCTGGGCTTTCCTGGCCGCCCTCCTGACGCAAGCAGGCCCCGGGCGAGGCGGGCTGGAGGTTCCCGCGCCACAGCCGCATTAGCAGCCGTCCCTCCCTCCTCCTCCCGCTTGTTCCCCCCGCCCCTCAGCTCGGCGGCCGCCGCGGCTGGAGGCCTGGGCGAAGCAGGGCGGCGGCGCGGGCATGGCAGAGAGCGGGGCCGGGGGCTCGGGACCTCCTCCTCGGCCTCCGGCACTGCCGCGCATGGAGAAACCTCTCCGGCAGGCCTTCTACACGACGGGCGCTCTGGTGCTGGCGAGGCTTTGTTGCGGGGCGGCCGTGCTAGTCTACTTCATCCTGGAGGCCTTCCTGTGGCCGCTGCTGTGGGCCGTGCTGTGCGGCACCTTCCTGCACCCCTTCAAGAGCTCCCTCACCGCCCTTGGCTGCGCCTGGCTGCGCCGCCTCCGCCGCGCCCGTCCTCCTCGCCGCCCTCCTGCTGCCCCTCTGCTGCGCCAACACTGCCGGCGAGGCCCTTGGCGGGCAGCTCCTCCACCGCCTTCTCCTGCTGCTGGGTTCCGGCGGGCCCACCACCTACGGCCTCACTGGGCAGGGAGGGGGCGGCAGCAGCACGGCGGCCTCGCTCGCTCCGGGATGGGGCGGCTCGCCATTTCCCCCCTCCCCCCGCTTCCATTTTTTTGGGGAGCAGTGGAAGAGGGTGGAAATCCTGGGGTCCCCTGCCAGGGCGGGAGGGTTGGGAAGCCTAGCTCCACGTGAAGCACATTGCAGTAATCTAAACTAGATGTTACTAGGGCATGTACCACAGTGGTGAGACATTTCCTGCCCAGGAAGGACTATAGCTGGCCCACCAGCCAAAGCTGGTGGAAGGCACCCCATGCCACTGATGCCAACTATTTAACCAATGGGAGACCGGGGTCCAGTAGTACCCCTAAGCTATGAACTTTTTCCTTTAAGGGGAGTGCAACCCCATCCAAAGCAGGAGATGTTCAGTTTCCTGGGTCAAACCTCCCTCCCACAATCAGCACCACATCCATTTTGTTCAGATGTTTCGGTGTGTTAGCCCTCGCCCATCCCCAAACTGCCTCCTGGTACCTGTTCAGAGTTTCTTCCCACCTCCCTGGGATCTGCTGGGAGCCAGGATTTTTTTTGTAGCAGGAACTCCTTTGTTTATCGGGCCTAGGGTTGCCAATCCCCAGGTGGGGGCAGGGGATCCCCCGGTTTGGAGGCCCTCCCCCCGCTTCAGGGTCGTCAGAAAGCGGGGGAAGGGGAGGGAAATGTCTGCTGGGAACTCTATTATTCCCTATGGAGATTTATTCCCATAGAAAATCATGGAGAATTGATCCACAGGTTTCTGGGGCTCTGAGGGGGCTGTTTTTTGAGGTAGAGGCACCAAATTTTCAGTATAGCGTCTAGTGCCTCTCCCCAAAATACCTCTAAAGTTTCAAAAAGATTGGACCAGGGGGTCCAATTCTATGAGCCCCAAAAGAAGGTGCCCCTATCCTTCATGATTTTCTATGGAAGGAAGGAATTGAAAAGGTGTGCCGTCCCTTTAAATGTGATGGCCAGAACTCCCTTTGGAGTTCAATTATGCTTGTCACAGCCTTGATCTTGGCTGCACCCCTAATGTCTCCTCCTTCCACACCCAAAGTCTCCTGGCTCCACCCCCAAAGTCCCCAGATATTTCTTGAATTGGACTTGGCAACCCTAATTGGGCCACGCCCCCGCAATGTAGCCAATCCTCCTGGAGCTTACACTAGGCCCTGTACTAAGAGCCCTGTAAGCTCTTGGAGGATTGGCTACATCAGGGGCGTGTGGACTAATATGCAGAGGAGTTCCTGCAACAAAAAAAGCCCTGGATCACAAGATTAAGCTGAGTGTCATCCACATATTGGTGGCTTATCAAGTTTGTCACTTCTTGCTGAACAATCACTTGGCCTTAAATCCATAAAACAAAAAGCTGCTCCCTGATGCTACGTACATTTCCTCAGGGTAAGTCTGATTATAATGGAGCTTCTTCCATTGCAAACTAGAGGATGGCCACTTAAGAAAAAGATTATGCCGGCCAAGTAACTCCTCCCACCTTTCCTTCTCACCTTAAAATTACTGAAACAAGATACCTGGGTGCGAAACTCACTCAACTGTTTGTCTGGTCTTCCAACTCCCTCCCACTCATTCACACTCAGCACCAGGTGCTGACTTGAGAAACAAAAGGGAAGGGAGGTATCAGCTAAGAAAAGCCTGTCATGGGGAGAATAGCAAAAAGAGGCTCTGGTAGGTGACAGCAAGAAGAAGAGTTGGATTTATACCCCACCCTTCACTACGCATCTCAAAGTGGCTTACAAACTCCTTCCATTCCTCTCCCCACAACAGATACCCTGTGAGGTTGGTGGGGCTGGGAGAGCTCTGAGAGAACTGTGACTCACCCAAGGTCGCCCAGCTGGCTGCACATGGAGGAGGAGTGGGGCATCAAATCCAGTTCTCCAGATTAGAGTCTGTATACCTAGCCAAGAACTAGCAGTGGCTCGGGCATAGGGTTGCCAAGTCTGTCCTGGAAAATACCTGGAGAACTTGGGGGTGGAGCTGGGAGAGAGTGAGGTTTGGGGAGAGGAGGGGCCTCAGCCACAGAGTCCACCCTTCAAAGCAGCCATTTTCTCCAGGGGAGCTGATCTCTGCCAGCTGGAGGTAAGAAGGCAGGGTGGGAAGAGTAAAAGCGGGAGATATCCAGGCCCCACCCGGAGGCTGAGAAAACCACTGTTTACAATTCTTTCACAACTATATATAGCACTTTACTAATTATTTGAATTCTTTACTATTATGACATCATACTATACTTGAAAACACACCAAATAATATATTCCATACACATACACAGATTTCCAAACTGGCTCAGTCCTTCAATTGCAAATAATCCTTGAGAGATTCCAGGAGGCAGCCGTGTCGGTCTGAAGCAAAAGAACAAAGCGGTAGACAAGGGCACCTTTAAGACCAACTAAGTTTTATTCGGAATGTAAGCTTTCGTATGCTCCTCATCTGATGAAGTCTGCTTAAGAGCGTACGAAAGCTTCCATTTGGAATAGAACTTAGTTGGTCTTAAAGGTGCCACTCATTTACTGGGAGAGCTGGTTTGGTGTAGTGGTTAAGTGTGTGGACTCTTATCTGGGAGAACCGGGTTTGATTCCCCACTCCTCCACTTGCACCTGCTGGCATGGCCTTGGGTCAGCCATAGCTCTGGCAGAGGTTGTCCTTGAAAGGGCAGCTGCTGTGAGAGCCCTCTCCAGCCCCACCCACCTCACAGGGTGTCTGTTTTGGGGGAGGAAGGTAAAGGAGATTGTGAGCCGCTCTGAGACTCTCCAGAGTGGAGGGCGGGATATAAATCCAATATCATCATCTTCTTCTTCTTCTTTCCTTTTTCTTCTTCTTCTTCTTCTTCTTTTTTTCTTTTTCTTTTTCTTCTTCTTTTTTCTTTTTCTTTTTCTTTTTCTTCTTTTTCTTTTTCTTCTTCTTCTTCTTCTTTTTTTCTTCTTCTTTTTCTTCTTTTTTTCTTCTTCTTTTTCTTCTTCTTCTTCTTCTTCTTCTTTTTCTTTTTCTTCTTCTTTTTCTTTTTCTTCTTCTTTTTCTTTTTCTTCTTCTTCTTTTTTCTTCTTCTTCTTCTTCTTCTTTTTTCTTCTTCTTCTTTTTCTTCTTTTTCTTCTTCTTCTTCTTCTTCTTCTTCTTTTTCTCTTTCTCTTTCTCTTTTTCTTTTTCTTCTTTTTCTTCTTCTTCTTCTTTCTTCTTCTTCTTCTTCTTTTTCTTTTTCTTCTTCTTCTTCTTCTTCTTTTTCTTTTTCTTCTTCTTCTTCTTCTTCTTTTTCTTCTTTTTCTTTTTCTTTTTCTTCTTCTTTCTCCTAATCCTTGAGAGAGACAGCTGTTCAATCAATACGCTCCGGTCTACATCCGAATGACTTGCATTGACGAAGAACATAAGGCTGTCTTCTTGTAAATAGTGCCGAAGCGTTGAGCCAGAGGGGAAAAATCTTTTTGGCAGAAGTATGGAATGTTCTTCAAATAGGCAGCATGCAGCTTTTTAGCTAGAGCGACCCACCTGGTAGCTGGCAACGCTACTCAGTAAGTCCAATAAAAGAAATATCTGGGGACTTTGGGGGTGGAGCCAGGAGATATTGGGGGTGGAGCCGGAAGCAAGGTTGTGACAAGTGTAATCAAACTCCAAAGGGAGTTTTGGCCATCACATTATTTCCAAGGGAGTTTTGGCCATCACATTTAAAGGAACAGCACACCTTTTTAATGCCTTCCCCCCTTTGGAAATAATGGACAGGGGCACCTTCTTTAGGGGCTCATAGAAATGGACCTTCCTGGTCCATTCCTTTGAAACTTGGAGGGTGCTTTGAAGAGAGGCACTGGGTGCTATGCTGAAAATTCGGTGCCTCTGTCTCAAAAAACAGCCCCCCCCCCAGAGCCCCAGATACCCACAGATCCATTCTCCATTATACCCTGTGAGAATCAGTCTCCATAGGGAAGAATGAAGTGCCCAGCAGACATTTCCCTCCCCCCCACTTTCTGAAGACCCTGAAGTGGGGGAGAGCCTCGAAACCAGGGGATCACCTGCCCCCACCTGGGGATTGGCAACCCTACTACTCAGGCAGAGAGAAGCTTTTCCCAGCCCCGTACACACGGTGGGTATTTTTCCTGATCCGGGACCTTCTGCATGCAAAGCATGTGCATGGAGGCCGCCTCCTTCCCCTGGGGCTGCAAACAGAGGCTCATAGATCCCCCACCGCAGCTGGGTCTTTCATAGACAAGCGCATTAAGCTAATGATCCAGGGGAAAGGAAGACGGGAAGCTGCCTCTGCTGGGCAGCTCCATCTGCTCCGGAGTCTTGCGCTGCAGCTGCTGGAAGGAGACAAGGGAGCCAACTGTCTGAGGAACACTGGATTCCTGTGGCCTTCCACCGAGGCTAGCTGCAGCTGAGAAGGGCCTCCTTTTCACCAGCAGGACACCCTGGACCAGGCTGGGTATGCCCAGCATCGGAATATAGCAGCATCACTGTGCCCTGCGTGCCGGGGAGGCGGAGGGCTCTGTTTAATTTGATTGATGGCATTTCTGGATCGCCTTTCCACAAAACCCTCAAGGCAGTGAAAGACTAAATAAAACAGCCGTGCAAACACGACAGTCGATTTATAAAGGAGCTGCGTGTGTCAAGTCACCATCAAGCCGCAGCCAATTAATGGTGGAACCCCCCCCCCCCCGCACATAGGTAAGACTCCCAAACTTCTGGTGGGGCCTGGAGATTTCCTGCTATTACAACTGAAAATGGTGGCTTTGGAAGGTGGACTCTATAGCAGGGGTGGCCAAACTGTCACTCGGGAGACACATGTGGCTCTTTCACACATATTGTGCGGCTCTCGAAGCCCCTACTGCCCCATTGGCTGACTTGGAGAATTCATTTAAAGTTGCTTTCTTTTCAACTCACTTTCCCTCCTCTCTGCCTTAGGGTTGCCAATCCCCAGGTGGGGGCAGGGGATCCCCCGGTTTGGAGGCCCTCCCCCTGCTTCAGGGTCATCAGAAAGCCAGGGAGGGGAGGGAAATGTCTGCTAGGTACTCATGATTCCCTATGGAGACTTATTCCCATAGAAAAGAATGGAGAATTTATCCATGGGTATCTGGGGCTCTGGGGGCCCTGTTTTTTGAGGTAGAGGCACCAGATTTTCCATGGCTCTCCTCAAAATACTCACTAAGTTTCAAAAAGATTGGACCATGGGGTCCAATTCTATGACCCCCAAAGAAGGTACCCCTATCCTTCATTGTTTCCTATGGAAGGAAGGCATTTAAAAGATGTGCGGTCCCTTGAAATGTGATGACCAAAACTCCCTTTGGAGTTCAATTATGCTTGTCACAGCCTTGTTCTTGGCTCCACCCCCAATGTCTCCTGGCTCCACCCCCAAAGACCCCAGATATTTCTTGAATTGGACTTGGCAACCCTACTCTGCCTCCACCTTCCTTCCTTCCTTCCTCCCTCCCTCCCTCCCTTCCTTCCTTCCTTCCTTCCTTCCTTCCTTCCTTCCTTCCTTCCTTCCTTCCTTCCTTCCTTCCTTCCTTCCTTCCTTCCTTCCTTCCTTCCTTCCTTCCTCCCTCCCTCCCTCCCTCCCTCCCTCCCTCCCTCCCTCCCTTCCTTCCTTCCTTCCTTCCTTCCTTCCTTCCTTCCTTCCTTCCTTCCTTCCTTCCAGCTCTCAGACTTCTGACATTCATATCACGAGGCTCTCAAACATCTGATGTTTATTCTATGTGGCTCTTACATTAAGCAAGTTTGGCCACCCCTGCTCTATAGCATCATACCCTATCGAAGTCCCTCCATTCCCCAAACTCTGCCCTCCTCATAGCGGTCTCCTATCCAAGTACTAAACAAACAAAGGCGACCCTATATAGCTTCCAAGTTCTGACAAAATCAGGCTAGCCTGGGTCCTCCCAGGTATAAAACAATTAGGAACAACCAAAAAAAAGCCAATGGCAGCAATTGGATTCCAACAGTCACAACAGAGAACGCTGGATATCACAGACGCATGCAAACACGTCAAACGCCAGAGAAACTCAATAGAACAAATTAACAAAATGATAGAATTCATCGACCCTAGATTTGCCAGCAATATCTCCCAGGATTACAACTGATCTCCAGAGCCCAGATATCAGTTCCCCTGGAGAAAATGACTCCTTTGGAGGATGGTTTCTATGGCCTTAGACCTCATTGATGTCCCTTCCCTCCCCAAACCCCACCCTTCTCAGGCTCCACCCCCCCAAATCTCCAAGTATTGTACCCTGCAGAGGCCCCTCCCCTCCCCAAACCCCGCCCTCTCCTGGATCCACCCCCAAAGTATAGAGTTGGAAGGGATCTCCAGGGTCATCTAGTCCAACCCCCTGCACAATGCAGGAAACCCACAAATACCTACCCCAAATTCACAGGATCTTCATCGCTGTCAGATGGCCATCTAGCCTCTGTTTAAAAACCTCCAAGGAAGGAGAGCCCACCACCGCCCGAGGAAGCCTGTTCCACTGAGGAATCGCTCTAACAGTCAGGAAGTCATTCCTAATGTTGAGCCGGAAACTCTTCTGATTTAATTTCAACCCATTGGTTCTGGTCCTACCTTCCGGGACCAGAGAAAACAATTCCACATCATCCTCTGTATGACAGACCTTCAAGTACATGAATTCTGTCACCCAGAAGTGATGTGTCATGCCAGGCACGTTACGCAGGGATGCTCTAGCAATTTTGGGGAAACTCTAGAAACTCTATGGTTCCATGCAGGGATACTCTAGCAATTTTGGGGAAAACTCTATGGTACCATAGAGTTTTCCCCAAATTGCTAGAGTGTCCCGGTACAATGTGCCCGGCATGATACGTCACTTCCAGGTGACGTCATCACGCTGCACGTTCAAGAAAAGGTCCCCCACCAGCAGCAAGTGGGGACTTGGCAACCCTACCTGGAGAAAATGGCTGCTTTGGAGGATGGATTCTATAGCATTGTACCCTGCTGAGGTCCCTCCCCAATCTCTGCCTTCCTCCAAAATCTCCAGCTGTTCCCCAACCTAGACATGGATCTTTCCCACACCCCAGTGTTGCCGCTATTTTCTGGAGACTTGGATTTCCAGCTGATGCTTCAACTTTGCAGCACTCCTTCTGCAAAAAAGGGAATTTATTTCGTGGAGGTTTCCCCCCCCTTGAATTCTGACTCTCCCCATGTGGTCTGCACTTCCTTTGAAAAGGGGTTGTGTTTTACCTACTAGAAGGAAACACCATTTTCTCCTAGCCTCATTTGGAAGAACAAACCTTGGGAAGTCTTCATCTTGCCATTCCTCCTTGACATCCACGTTTTCCATACGGAGTGTGGCTTCGGTGGTACCCATCGTGCTGCGTGGAGGGACCGTGGCAGCACAGAAAGGTGAATTAGCTCTCGAGCTCGGTCTGGAAGAGAAGGCAGAATACTGGCTCAACATTTTTAAAATGAAAAGTGAGCTATCAAGATGGAGAGTGGGTTCAATTGATAACCACTACCGGCATTCAAAATCTCTGAGTCGGGGACTTAATCGACTCAGATGGTGTTGCATACAAAACAGGTTTCAAGATGGACTGAAGGTTACTGGACTAGAAGAAGAAAAACGGTCACTCTTCCTTTGAGAACAGAGATGGCAACAATGAGCTGAATCTCTCAACATTATAGAACCATAGAGTTGGAGGGGTCCTCCGGGGTCTTCTAGCCTAACCCCCTACACAATGCAGGAAATTCACAAATACCTCTCCCACCCCCTCCACATCCCCTACTCCATGCCCAGAAGATGGCAAAAAACCTCCAGGATCCCTGGGCCAAACTGGCCAGGAGAAAAAATTGCTTCCTGATCTGAAGTCAGTCATCATTTCCCTGGGCATCTAAGAAAAGGCCATGAGGACTAAGCACTGATGCAACCCTTCCTGCTCTCCTCCTTCTCATGATCTGATTAAGTTCACAGAATCAGCATGGCTGTCAGCTGGCCATCCTGCCTCTGCTTGAAAATCTCCAAAGAAGAAGAGGAAGCCTGTTCCACGGAGGAACTACTCTCACTGTCAGGAAGTTCTTCCTAATGTTTAGCTGGAAACTCTTTTGGTTTAATTTCAACCTGTTGGTTCTGGTCCGACTTTCTGGGGCAATCCACCAGTGGCAGACTTCATCTCATGCATGTGTCAGGGAGTTCCATGCCTCCCAGGTTCACAGAGGTCACATCCTGATAGTGACTGTGGTGCACTTGGAGCATCAGCCTTCCTCGGTGCCCTTTTTTGAGAACTGAAAGGGCTCTATAGAGCTCTGATTGGAAACTTGTGTGTACATGAACATATGAACATATGAAGCTGCCTTCAGACTCTTGGTCCATCAAAGTCAGTATTGTCTACTCAGACTGGCAGAGCCTCTCCAGATTCTCATGCTGAGGTTTTTCACACCTACTTGCCTGGACCCTTTTTTAGTTGGAGATGCCAGGGATTGAACCTGGGACCTTCTGCTTCCCAAGCAGATGCTCTACCACTGAGCCACCATCCCTCCCCAAACTAGCCAGGAGAAAATGGCCTGGTGTAGATAGCCATTGTGTTACATCCTGGGCTTTTCTTTTTCTTTTTGTAGAAAAGGCCCAGCAGGAATCATTTGCATATTAGGCCACACCCCTAACATCACCAGCATTTCATGTAGGGCTTTTTGGTAGAAAAAAAGCTCATCAGGAACTCATTTGCCACATCTCCTGATGCCAAGCCAGCCAGAACTGTGTTCCTGCTCAAAAAAAAGCCCTGGTAGCATGTAAGTCCCCCCCCCCCCCACAGAACAGCTTCCAAGAGGCACTTCAGATAGTGAAAATGGTGTGGGACACTGCTGCCAACCTCCAGTTGGGGCCAGGAGTTCTCCCAAAATTACAACTGGTCTCCAGAGCCCAGAGATCTGTTCCTCTGAAGAACATGGCACCTTCAGAGGGTGGACTCAACGACACCGCATCCCTGCTGACCTCTCTCTCTCCTCCCCAAACTCCACCCTCTCCAGGCTCTGCCCCCAGTCTTCAGGAATTTCCCAACCTGAAGCTGGTAACCCTATGTGGACGGAAGGAGACCAAAGCCCCTTTCCCCCACGTGCTGTGGTTGCTGTTGCAGTCTCCACACACCTATGAGGCGAGGAATTCCACCTGTGTGAATAGGCTGTAACCGGATCTTCTGGGCCTCTTGGAGTGACCCAGGCTGAGTTTAGAGTGTCAGAGAAATATCTTATTTCTAGAGCGCTACCAGCACACGCAAAGACGCAGGACCCAGATTCTTGCTCCAAGATGTTTACAATTTAAATGTAGCCTGGGAAGCCTGCAAGTCAACATCACCTCCCCTGTTTTTGATACCCAGCATCTGGTCTGTGGAGGTCGACTTTGGAGATGGGGGTTGCGTTTAGCTACAATAGTTGTTGATAGATCTCTTCTCCATGATGGGGGTGGAAATCAGAAGAAGACACCAGAACAAGGAATGCATGCGAGAAAATCCAGCTGCTCCTTTTAGCCTTTGTTTATAATAATAAATAAATTTGAGCCTGCCTGGCAGTCTTGTAAGGGCAAAGAGAAGGTACTCTGGGTGGTTTTGAATGCCTGAAATGGCAGCATGCTCTTTAAAAGGCGAATCCATCTTTTAACCCCACTAAAAAATGCGAAATGCCAAGATGCTGTCCACATTTGCCCAACCTATGAGTCACTGCTCTCTTTAGCTTTCATGGCAAACATTTCAGAAAGCAATGGAGAAGTGGGCGATTTACACAGTGGTTCATTCCCTCTCAAGCCTACTGAGCACTTAATTCTAGCAGCAATGCTATGGAATTGAATTAGCGATTGAAGTCTAATTGTGGCGAAGCTGTTTTCTAGCCATGGAAGCGCTACAGAGAACAAAGATGGCTCAGACTTGGCTTTGTCTGACTTCAAAGGCCAAAGATGGGCAATTCTGACCAGTTTAGGAAAGAGCGGGGGGGGGGGGGGGGGAAGATGGTGGTGTTTTGTTGACTCTGTTTCCCCACTATGCTAGTTCATTAACAGAACTGGGGTTGCCAGGGCTTTTTTTGTAGCAGGAACTCCTTTGCATATTCGGCTACACCCCCCTGATGTAGCCAATCCTCCTGGAGCTTACAGGGCTCTTCGTACAGGGCCTACTAAAAGCTCCACAGGGATTGGCTACATCAGGGGTGTGTGGTCTAATATGCAAAGGAGTTCCTGCTATAAAAAGCCCTGGGGATTGCCAACTTCCAGGGGGTGCCTGGAGATCTCATGAAATTACAGTTGATTTCCAGACTACAAGGATTAGTTCCCCTGGAGGAAATGACTGCTTTGGAAATTGGACTCGACGGCATTATCCCCTATCGAAGTCTCTCCGCTTCCCAAAGCCCACGCTCCCCAGCTCCATCTCCAGGAATTTCCCATCCTGGAGTTGGCACTCCTAAAGGATGTGCTATGCAGTAGAAGCTGCAGGCAGCCCTGCTGGTCCAAAACAAAACCGAACAACAAAAGCTATGTAATATGTTTTATCAGGACCAACCAAAATAACAAGCTTTTGAGTTCTGCAGAGCTCTGCAGCAGCTTGGATGTCTGTATAACCCGATACCAGGGCCACCAAGCACCACTTTAACTGTTCAAATCAGACACTGGGATTCTTTAGGGTTGTCAGGTCTGTGTTGGAAAATACCTGGAGACTTTTCTCCAGGGGAGCTGATCTCTGCCATAGGGTTGCCAAGTCCAATTCAAGAAATATCTGGGGACTTTGGGGGTGGAGCCAGGAGACTTTGGGGGTGGAGCCAGGAGACACTGGGGTGGAGCTAGGAGCAAGGGTGTGACAAGCATCACTGAACCCCAATGGGAGTTTTGGCCATCGCATTTCAAGGGACGGCACACCTTTTTAAATGTCTTCCTTCCCTCCACCCTTCCCTTCTCTGATTTCGCCTCAGAGGCGGAGCGGAGTGCGCGATGCCGCTGCGCTGCTGCCGCCTCTTCTCCGCTTCACCGTAACTGCTCCTCCGAGATGGGGCGGCTCGCCACGCTCCTTGGCGCCGTTTCCCCCCCTCCCCCCGCTTCCGTTTTTTTGGAGAGCGGGAGAAGAAGCTGTAAATTCTGGGGTCCCCCGCCAGGGCGGGAGGGTTGGGAAGCCTACTCTGCCAGCTGGAGGTCAGTTGTAAAATTAAGAGATCTCCAGGGCCCACCTGGAGGCTAGCAACCCTAGGATTCTTCTGGCAGATATCCTGCCTAAAGATCAGGTGGTGGAAGATCTCGATTTGCACCCCACTTTGTATCCCTTGATGATGACTCTTAGTCAAGCTGGGGGGCCCTCCTTCTGTTCCTTGGGGGCGCAAGAGACCACTGAGGAGTTGACCAGCTCCCTTGGTTTCATGGAATGTATTGGGTATCTTTGTCTGGAAACAAGAGGGGGCCCTGGCTCAATGGCAGGGCATCTGCTTGGCATGCAGAAGGTCCCAGGTTCAATCCCCGGCATCTCCAGTTAAAAGGATCAGGCAGTCGGTGATGGGAAAGACCTCTGCCTGAGACCCTGGAGAGCTGCTGCCAGTCTGAGTGGACAGTACTGCTTTTGGTGGCCCAAGGGCCAGATTCAGCAGAAGGCAGCTTCATATGTTCCTCTGTGTGTGTGCGTGTGTGATTAGCATGTCAGACCAGGATCTTGGCAACCCGGGTTTGAATCCTCCCTCTTCCACAAATCCTGCTGGGTTACCAAGGCCTGTAGCTACAGAGGGGCTGGGGGGGGGGGCAGACCCATCCTTTCAAGCCCCACTGCCAACTGTATGGCCCTTCCATTGGAGGGCCCCAAATCTGTCCCCTTTGCACACCACCGCTCTGAAGAAGTAGTGGCGTTGCTGCAGGTCTTTTTGCTTTTTTTCTCTCCCCTTCCCTAACACACCTTGCAGAGCAAAGGGAAGGGGGGAGAGTTCTTGCAACTGCACTCCTGAGCACCCAACTTCAGTTCAAGCGGTCTCAGTCTCTCTGAGAGAGGGGCAGATAAGAAAGGGGTGGGGGGAGTGGAGCTGTTGTGACTGCCCAGGCAAAAGAGGGTTAGCTTGTGGAACTCAAGGTAGCTTACCGTGCTGAGAGCCCAGGGCCCCCAAACTGGGTCGCCCCCCCCAGCCCTCCCAAACAACTAGGGTTGCCAAGTCCAATTCAAGAAATATCTGGGGACTTTGGGGGTGGAGCCAGGAGACATTAGGGGTGGAGCCAAGATCAAGGCTGTGACAAGCATAATTGAACTCCAAAGGGAGTTCTGGCCATCACATTTAAAGGGACGGCACACCTTTTCAATTCCTTCCTTCCATAGGAAATAATGAGGGATAGGGGCACCTTCATTTGGGGCTCATAGAATTGGACCCCCTGGTCCAATCTTTTTGAAACTTGGGGGGTATTTTGGGGAGAGGCACTAGATGCTTTACTGAAAATTCGGTGCCTCTACCCCAATAAACAGCCCCCCCCAGAGCCCCAGATACCCGCGAATCAATTCTCCATGATTTTCTGTGGGAATAAATCTTCATAGGGAATAACAGAGTTCCCAGCAGACATTTCCCTCCCCTCCCCCCGTTTTTTGACGACCCTGAAGCGGGGGGGAGGGCCTCCAAACCGGGGGATCCCCTACCCCCACCTGGGGATTGGCAACCCTACAAACAACAAATCCTGTGGTGGACCCCACTAAACATGAAATCCTGGCTACATCCCTGAGGGCGACCCTACACCAGTCACCCACTCTTAACAATCTACCTTGCAGGGTTGTCATGAGGAAAAATGAGAAACGGAGAGGCCTGTATGCCACCCTGAGTTCCTTGGAAGAATGGCAAGATAAAAATCTACTGGGTAAGAATACAGGCGGTAGATGGAGACATTCAGAGATCATAACTGAAGAGCTGAGAAACCATCCCAAAGGAATTTGGCATTGCCAGTAGAAGAATGTAACTTCTTTGCACGTGTATAAGGGCTCTTATGCCAAGTGCTAGTCCCTTCATGCTCTGTCCTGGACAGACAGTGTCCACTTTGCACCCCATTTCCTTTCCTTTCATCTTGTGATTGTGGTGCTTACAAAGCGTTGCTCACACCAAAAGCTCCCTTTAACAAAACCTAGACACGGAGAGGTGGGATTCAGCGGTAGGGCCGAGTAAATGATACCGGACAAAGCCTTGGGAAGGTTCAGTGTTTTCAGCAGGGGAAGAGAAATCCGGGAGCTTGTAGAGGGGTTGCCTGTTTCAGAACAGCATGACCACGGCAGAACTGCAATCGCAGGGGGAAAATATGCCGCAGCTTGTATTCCCTGAATCAGAGACTCTCCCTTGCTCTGTTTTAGGCATTCAGAAGAGCAGTTCTGCTGGAACAGAGCAGTGCCGGATTAAACCCTGTGGAGGTCCCTAGGCAGTCAAAATCTTGGGGGCCCCCTTGCAAATTATCTCAGAGTTGGAGCGCCCGCCTGTCACCCACAGCCCCCACTGCAGCCTGCAGGCACCTTCTCAAAAGCCCCTTTAACAAAGCTGTGGGGAAAAGTAGAAAGAGGCACACTTGGAGACGATGCCAGCAGCTGCACCAGGCAAGTCAGGCAAAGAGCGGCTCAGTTGCTGGCTGTGCATGGAGGCTGGGAGGGCTGCAAGCAAAATGAAGGGGGGAAATGAAGGGGAGCCAGCCTGGGGCCCCTAAAGGCATGGGGGCCCGTAGGCCAGTGCCTACTTTGCCTAATTGTTAATCCAACCCTGGAACAGAGGGCTCAGCATCCAGTTTCAGAAGCTGGCCAACCAGTTGGCCTTAGGAGGCCTACAACAGGGGCACAGAGGCCAAAGTCCCCCTCCCCGCGCCAGCATTCAGAGGGTTTCTGCTGTGATCATGACTCAGGCTTTCAGCCAGCATGGACAGCTTCAGATGTCTTCATTTCATATAGAAGAAGAAGAAGAAGAAGAAGAAGAAGAAGAAGAAGAAGAAGAAGAAGAAGAAGAAGAAGAAAATATTGGATTTCTATCCCGCCCTCCACTCCGAAGAGTCCCAGAGCGGCTCACAATCTCCTTTACCTTCCTCCCACACAACAGACACCCTGTGAGGTGGGTGGGGCTGGAGAGGGCTCTCCCAGCAGCTGCGCTTTCAAGGACAACCTCTGCCAGAGCTATGGCTGACCCAAGGCCATGCTAGCAGGTGCAAGTGGAGGAGTGGGGAATCAAACCCGGTTCTCCCAGATAAGAGTCCGCACACTTAACCATTACACCAAACTGGCTCTCCTTCTCAAAAGCCCCTTTAACATATGAAGCTGCCTTCTACTGAATCAGACTCTTGGTCCATCAAAGTCAGTCTTGTCTACTCGGACTGGCAGCGGCTCTCCAGGGTCTCAAGCTGAGGTTTTTCACCCCTACTTGCCTGGACCCTTTTCAGTTGGAGATGCCAGGGATTGAACCTGGGACCTTCTGCTTCCCAAGCAGATGCTCTGCCACTGAGCCGCCGTCCCTCCCCCATTTCTTTGTGTTCTTTTTGAATCTGAAAGGGCCGAAGTCAGCTACCCCAAGGTCTCCCAGAGCTGCCAAAGCAAAACGTTCCCAATCAAAGAGAATCGTGGAGTTAAGAAATAAAAACTCCTTCCAGAATCTGCCTGGTGAGACACGAGACATCCCGCCTGCCCTTGGAGGTATCTTCTGTTTCAGCTCCGCAAAGATTTCTTCCCTGATCAGTTGTAATGCCAGGAGATCTGCTGGCCCCACCTGGAGGTTGGCAGCGACCCTCTCGGCCTCTGAACTTGGGTTGCCAATCCCCAGTTGGGGGCAGGGGATCCCCTGGTTTGGAGTCCCTCCCCTTGCTTCAGGGTCATCAGGAAGCCGGAGTGGGGGGAGGGAAATGTCTGCTGGGGACTCCATTGTAACCTATGGCGATCGGTTCCCATTGGGTATAATGGAAAATTGATCCGTCGGTATCTGGGGCTTGCCGGGGCGCTGTTTTTTGAAGTAGAGGCACCAAATTTTCAGCATATCCCGTGCCTCTCCTCAAAACATCCCCAAGTTTCGAAAAGACTGGACCAGGGGGTCCAATTCTACAGCCCCCAAAGAAGGTGCCCCTATCATTCATTATTTCCAAAGGGAGGGAAGGCATTTAAAAGGTGTGTGGTCCCTTTAAACGTGATGATCAGAACTCCCTTTGTCACAGCCTTGCTTCCTGGCTCCACCCCCAAAGTCTCCTGGCTCCTCCCCCAAAGTCCCCAGATATTTCTTGAGTCAGACCTGGCAACCCTAGTCTGAACTGTGTAAGCTAGGCTGAACTGCTCATTATGAGTTGCTCAATTATGAGTTGCTCAATGAGTTCCTTATTATGGCTGCCTCAATATGGACTAGCTACTTGCCGTGCAATTTAACACAATGCCTGCTCATCGACAGCGTTTCCGCCCTGCATTTCCCACGGTTGTGCAAGGTTTCAGAAGGCCCAGATACTTCTAGGGTTGCCATGTCCCCTGGCTGGGGGTGGGGGGCGTAGGGTTGCCAGACCCAGGTTGGGAAACTCCTGGAAATTTGTGAAGGGAGCCTGTGGAGGATGGGGACCTCAGTGGGGTACAAGGCTACAGAGCCCACCCTTCAAAGCAGCCACTTTCTCCAGGGGAACTGATCTCCGTAGTCTGGAAATGAGCCAGAATCCAGGTCCCAGGACACTGCCAGTAAACCCTCCCCCCCTCACATCACCACACCCCTCTTTCCATCCTACCTGACAGAGATTCTGACTTAATTTATCAGGAGCCTTCCTTCCAGGGCTCCCTGTGGAGGAGAGAGCAGACAGAAGGCTCAGCATGGAATCCCTCCTGCCTGGTATAGCGCAGAGCCATTGACGGGTGATCGTAAATCCACCTTCCTGCTGGGCCAGTGATCGATTCGGAAGCCCAGCGCCCAGGCATCTTTCCAGCCTGCCTTTCTGGTTTTCATGCGCCGGACATCTGAGCTACGGTGCCTTTCCAAACCACCTGAGAGGTGCGCACTGACACTGGGGCCAGGGATTGTTTTCGATGCCACATGTGAATTCAGACTTGAGACTGCCAGTTGCCATTTTGACATCTCTGGTCTTGGCTTTGCCCAGATTTACAGGATCCTGGGGCCAGGGGTAGGGTGGTGCCCCCCCCCCAAAAAAATATCTGACCATTGTAGCAGACATTCTCCTTGCCAAAACCTTCACACCCACCCACACCAGCCCCCAGAACATTTCTCCAGATCACCCAACGCCACAGACATTGCCGGAGGCCGCTGTCTCCCACCATCAAGGGAACAGAAAATCCTGACTCACCACATCCGTGTGTATCTCCTTGCTGCCGGCGCTGTCAAAAAAGAGAGATCTGCTCAGCTTCGCCGCCGCATCCCCTGGTTCTCTACCAGGCCTTCCTGGAGGTGCCCAATGCTTTCATCAGGCAGGCTGAGAAAGAGAACGGAGCTGTCCTCTGATCCGACCTGGTCTTCATCAGAAGGTCTGGTCCTCTCCTTCCTTCTCTCTCAAATACATGCCTGGGGCTTTGCATGCATGGAGCCCTGCAAGCCCAGCATCCTTTTTGCTTCTGCCTGGCAGGTATTTTTCTGGCGTCTTTTTCTCTCTCCCCACCAGCTGCAAACTGTCTACAGCTTAAACCCACTTAAGACCACTTAATTGCATTGCTTTTGTGTGCTAGGAATGGGGAGGGAGGGAGGGAGAAAGAGAGAGAGACTGCCTGTGATGTGTGGGTGGGAGGGGTGAGTGGAGAGGGCTGGAGAAATGCAATCCCCCCCCCCTTTCCTCCAGGCCTGGCCTCCTCTGATTGGACAGGGGGCTGAGATGGGTTCTTCAGCCAGGCCTCATTCTGCCAAAGGTGTTTGGTGCGCCCTTCTGCCGTGACAGTGCTCAGGGGAGCATCTGGAGGAAAGGCGGCGCCGTCTTAGCTCGTTACGCAGGAAACAGATCTGGTTGCCTCATTTTCTAAAAGCAGAAAGGATCGCCTCATCCGTTTGTCAGGCGGCTGTTCCAGGCCGGAACACACTGACACACCTATAGGCGTGCACGCATATATCCCCCCCCCCCTTCCCCAGAGAATGTAGCTGTATCCGGAGCCTGCTTTTGGAACGTTAAGGGAACATCTGGGGAAATGGAAGCAAAGGACAACAGATGCTGAGGAAGCGGAAGGGGGGGTTGTCAGACTGTGCTGCAATGGAAGAGATGCAAGGAAGGAAGGAGGGAGGGAAGGAAGGAAGGAAGGAAGGAAGGAAGGAAGGAAGGAAGGAAGGAAGGAAGGAAGGAAGGAAGGAAGGTGACAGACTGAGGCACAGAAGGAAGGAAGGGCCAAGAATGCGGACACTTTTGAAAACCCTCCTATCTTTCTCATAAAAAGATAAAATAGGTAATGGGATGCAACGAGTCATGCTGTATCGTCATGCAGGGGGTGGTGACAGTAGATAGATCTCCCCCCCCCCCAATTTTTTTCATTTGTTTACAGGGGTGGCTGTAGACTGTCTGGCACCCTTGGCAAGGCTAACTTCTGGTGCTCCCCCCTGCACTGATAATGTCACCCAGTCACATGGGGGAAGTGCCCAATTTGGCACCCCCAGAAGGCCGGCGCCTAGGCAATCATCTAGTCTGCCTAGTGACAGGGCCAGCCCTGTTTGTTGATCTCTCCTGGCATCAGCTGACTGCAGATAGATGAAATGCGTTTATATAACATAAGTTGATGGAAGTCTCTGCCTCGAGAGCCAGTTTGGTGTAGCGGTTAAGTGTGCGGACTCTTATCTGGGAGAGTGATTCCCCACTCCTCCACTTGCCCATGCTGGAATGGCCTTGGGTTAGCCATAGCCCTGGCAGAGGTTGTCCTTGAAAGGGCAGCTGCTGTAAGAGCTCTCTTAGCCCCACCCACCTCACAGGGTGTCTGCTGTGGGGGAGGAAGGTAAAGGAGATTGTGAGCCGCTCTGAGACTCTTCGGAGTGGAGGGTGGGATATAAATCCAATATCTTCATCTACCTCACAGGGTGTCTGCTGTGGGGGAGGAAGGTAAAGGAGATTGTGAGCCGCTCTGAGACTCTTCGGAGTGGAGGGCGGGATATAAATCCAATATCTTCATCTACCTCACAGGGTGTCTGTTGTGGGGGAGGAAGGTAAAGGAGATTGTGAGCTGCTCTGAGACTCTTCGGAGTGGAGGGCGGGATATAAATCCAATATCTTCTTCTCCTGATGGGGTGATGGCCACTGCCTCTTTTTTTTTTGCCATCAAATTGCAGCTGATTTATGGTGACCCCCTGGTAGGGTTTCCAAGGTAAGAGGTGTTCAGAGGTGGTTTGCCATTACCTGCCTCTACGTAACGACCGTGGACTTTCTTGGTGGTTGCCCATCCAGGTATTGACCAGAGCGGACTCTCTATGTAAGGCTCCAGACAGATGCCCCCAGTCTGAGTAGACACTACCGACCTTGATGGACTGAAGGTGTGACAGACAGCTTCGTGTGTTATTGGTGCAGGTAATACTTTGGAAGAGCACAAAAGGAGACACGAATGTGTCTACAAGGCAGCACCCATTCAGAAACTGCTGCCTCCATTATGGGAGGGTGCTTGGGTGGGAGCCTCCCAACGTTTTGCAATTGGTTCACCACATCCCCGTGGCAGCTGGGTTTTTTTGGCGCAGCCTCCAAGCCTTTCTCAAAATTCCCAAAGTGCCTGAAGGCTCAACAGGGTTGAGGGCCTCTAATTTAAGTGATCCTTGGTGAATGCTCCTTGCTTTGGTTGTCACTAACATATTGAGATAACACTGTTCATACGTTAACGCTTACTCCTGTTTTAAAAGGTTACGATCATTGCTCTCCAGCTAGGGAAAAGACACACCATGGTCTGCCATCACCAATATAACCCTGCAATTTGACTCAGTTGTATAATCACTTCGTGATACGGTTCGTGCCAGTACAGTAGTGCGTAGCCCCCTTTTCTATATGCCCTGGTGCCCAATTCTTTCACTCTCTTATGCTAGGGTTACCAGGTCCAAATTCAAGAAATATCTGGGGACTTTGGGGGTGGAGCCAGGAGACCTTGGTGGGGAGCCTGGAGCAAGGTTGGGACAAGCATGACTGAACTCCAAAGGGAGTTCTGGCCATCACATTTAAAGGGACCGCACATCTTTCAAATGCCTTCCCTTCATTAGAAATAACGAAGGACAGGGGCACCTTCCTTTGGGGCTCATAGAATTGGACCCCCGGTCCAATCGTTTTGGAACTTGGAGGGTGTTTTAAGGAGAGGCATCGGATGCTATGCTGCAAATTTGGTGCCTCTACCTCAAAAACAGCCCCCCCCGATACCCACAGGTCCATTCTCCATTACCCCATGGGAATCGGTCTCCAGAGAAGAAGAAGAAGATATTGGATTTATATCCCGCCCTCCACTCTGAAGAGTCTCAGAGCGGCTCACAATCTCCTTTCCCTTCCTCCCCCACAACAGTCACCCTGTGAGGTGGGTGGGGCCGGAGAGGGCTCTCACAGCAGCTGCCCTTTCAAGGACAACCTCTGCCAGAGCTATGGCTGACCCAAGGCCATGCCAGCAGGTGCAAGTGGAGGAGTGGGGAATCAAACCCGGTTCTCCCAGATAAGAGTCCACACACTTAACCACTACACCAAACCGGCTCTCCTACCAAACTGGCTCATGGAGTGCTCAGCAGACATTACCCTCCCCTCCTGTTTTCTGATGACCCTGAAGCAGGAACGTGGGGATTGGCAACCCTATTGTAAGCACATGTGGTTTCTCTGTTGTGGTTCCCGCCTTGTGGGATGGAAGGCTCCCACTCTTCTGGTCTTCCATAAACTATGCAAAATTGAACTATGCAAAATTATTCAAGAGGGCTTTCCTGCGCAGGTAATAGGATTGCACTGCATAAAATGGTTTTGCAGACTTGCTTGGGTCAATGATTGAGGGCTGTGGTCTATACTGCTGTATTCAGCTGACTGAAAGTAGGATCCTATTTATGTCGTTTTTGTTCCACTTATGTGAAGACTCACACTATACTTTGGTTCTTTCTGGTGGTTCCAGATTTCTGAAATCCCAATGGATTGGTTAATGAATGGCCCGTTTTGTACTGACTCCCTATGCCTTGTTGCGAGAAAAGCAAAGTATAAGATGAATAAATAAATGAGCTGAAACTGTTTTTGGTCACTTTCACAGGTCCCTTTTGGATTATTGGCACTAGTTCTATAAGAAGAAATTAGATTTATATTCCACCCTTCACTCTGAATCTCAGAGCAGCTCACAATCTCCTTTATCTTCCTCCCCCACAACAAGCACTCTGTGAGGTAGGTGGGGCTGAGAGAGCTCTCCCAGAAGCTGCCCTTTCAAGGATAACCTCTGCGAGAGCTAAGGCTGACCCAAGGCCACTCCAGCAGCTGAAAGTGGAGGAGTGGGGAATCAAACCCGGCTCTCAGATAAGAGTCCGTGCACTTAACCATTACATCAAACTGGCTCTCTAGAAATGAGACATAAAAATCTGCCCCGGAGAGAGCAGGTAGCACAGGAAAGGCTGGAAGTGCCTGATAACTGAGCATAAAAAAGAAAAACCAATGGGTGCTCCAGGTGTACAACAACTCCCAGGCAGCGCATGTCAGATTTGGCCCTCTGAGATTGGCCACCGATCAGCAAAGGCCCGTTTGCTTCTCCTGCAGTCACGCCAACAGCAGGAGAAGAGCCACAGAGCAGAATTGCTTGGTGAGGAGCCCGACTGTGAAATCGCTCCTGGATTTAATTTGCACCTTGGTTGCTGCGGGGAAGTCAAACAAAAACACTGCATCTAGTTTAAAATTGGGTCAGCTTTGGCTTGACAAAATAGGAATAATGAAATGCACATTGAAGGGGCCAACATGTATGTAACGTCATGCATTTTGAAGGCCCTTTTAAAATTGACTTTCCCCATTGTCGTACTATGGGGCTTAAAATAATGATCACAATTCTCTCATGTGGTATGACTAGGGTTGCCAGGCGGGGGATGGAGAGTAAGGTTACCAGATCCATGTTGAAAAACTCCTGGAGCTTTGGGGGTAGACAGGGATCTCAGTGGGGTACAAAGCCATAGAGCCCACCCTCCAAAGCATCCATTTTCTCCCAGGGAAACTGATTTCAGTAGTCTGGAGATGAGCAGTAATTCCAGGGGGTCCCCGGGGAAAGCCAGTTTGGTGTAATGGTTAAGTGTGCGGACTCTTATCTGGGAGAACTGGGGTTGATTCTCCACTCCTCCACTTGCACCTGCTAGCATGGCCTTGGGTCCGCCATAGCTCTGGCAGAGGTTGTCCTTGAAAGGGCAGCTGCTGTGAGAGCCCTCTCCAGCCCCACCCACTTCACAGGGTGTCTGTTGTGGGGGAGGAAGGTAAAGGAGATTGCGAGCCGCTCTGAGACTCTTTGGAGTGGAGGGCGGGATAGAAATCTAATATCTTCTTCTTCTTCCCACCTGGAGGCTGGCATCCATAGGTATGAGCAGTGTTCCCTCTAAGCTGAGTTAGCATGAGCTCGCTCACAGATTTTTAGCTAGCTCACACATTTTCGTCTTAGCTCAGGAAGGATGACCCCAGAGCACAATAATGTATACAGTAGCTCACAACTTTAATGGCAGTAGCTCACAGAGTAGAACTTTTGCTCACAAGACTCTGCAGCTTAGAAGGAACATCAGGTATGAGCAGGGGCCGTTTTTGTAGAAAAACCGGTGGTGGAGCTCATCCAGGGATTGTTATGCGGCTGTACCTACTATTCAGTGGACAAGGTAGGTAGATAGGTGAGGAGGGGGAGGAGGGGGAACCCTCAGAAAGGTTCAGAAGGTGTGCTCCTGTGAGCTCCTGCTGAATTCAAGGCCTGGCTATGAGTCCTTTGACTTGCCTTGTAATTTTTTCCTGAACTTTTTTTTTTTAAGCCCTCATGAATTCACCTCCCCCCCCCCCCCCCGCCTTTTGGGTAAACGTCAGAAAGCCCAGTTGAAGGCAGCCTGCAGGCCCTGCTGGTAGGCCCCAGGATCAGTTTACTTGGCAACGGCTGCCGGGGGAGCAAACTTGGTCTCCCTTGGCAACGGTTGCCAAGGAGGATCCTTCCCCAAGCCTGCGAGCTAGGCCTCTGCGTCCCGGGGCCGGCTCATTGAGCCAGCATGGCCTCCCCGTCGGTGCTCCTCGCCCGCGAAGAAGCGGCTGCAGCGCCTGCCGGGACCTATTCCTACTGCAGCCGGCCCCGGGCCGTGCCCGCCAGGCGGCGATACCGCCGGCCCCTGGATGCCACGGAACTGTGAGTACTGCTAGAGGACAGGCCAAAGGGAAAGGAATCCCAGAGACAGCTCAGTGCCCAGCTTAGGGGTTTGGGGTTTTTTTTGCAAAATGCAGAGATAAAGAAAGGGGAGGAGGTCCTTGTCTTTCTTTTTTTGAGAGGTGGGGGTTGTGGTGGAGGGCGGGGTCATTTTCTTTGAAACAAAGAATCCCAGAAGGGGACCCCACATGCAGTGGCGAACTGGGTCTAAAAATAATGGTTGCCAGGAGACATAGGGGGCCCTCCCACAACAATAAGGCTCTCGTTTAATTTTTATAAGAAATAAATAAAATTTCCAAAACGTGGTAAAAAGGTACAATTAAAACTTTTGCTACATATATATGTAATTATACATATATTTTGCTACATATATATGTAATTATAGTGTGCGGTGGCTCAGTGGTAAAGCATCTGCTTGGGAAGAAGAAGGTCCCAGGTTCAATCCCTGGCATCTCCAAGAAAAGGGTCCAGGCAAATAGGTGTGAAAAACCTCAGCTTGAGACCCTGGAGAGCTGCTCCAGTCAGGTGAGGGACGGTGGCTCAGTGGTAGAGCATCTGCTTGGGAAGCAGAAGGTCCCAGGTTCAATCCCCGGCATCTCCAAAAAAGGGTCCAGGCAAATAGGTGTGAAAAACCTCAGCTTGAGACCCTGGAGAGCCGCTCCAGTCAGGTGAGGGACGGTGGCTCAGTGGTAGAGCATCTGCTTGGTAAGCAGAAGATCCCAGGTTCAATCCCTGGCATCTCCAAAAAAGGGTCCAGGCAAATAGGTGTGAAAAGCCTCAGCTTGAGACCCTGGAGAGCCGCTGCCAGTCTGAGAAGACAATACTGACTTTGATGGACCAAGGGTCTGATTCAGTAGAAGGCAGCTTCATATGTTCATATATTGTACATATTACTGGCATTATACAGTAGATACTAAATGTAAATCTGGATTGCATTTTCTCCAGGGGAGCTGATCTCTGCCAGCTGCAGATCAGTTGTAAAAGCGGGAGATCCCCAGGCCCCACCTGGAGGCTGGCAACCCTAAATACAACATAAATTTTAGTTGCATTACAGTGATGATACTGAAACGTCTATTATATTTTCAAGCTACTAAAAGGTCGTTAACATTTTTTAACATACTGCCTCATGTTTAAGGGTGCCCACTTGCCATGGGGCAAGCTGACATCCTGGCCAATCCGCCTCTGCCCACATGAGTATCTGAGAGCTAACATACAAGAAAATAAGTTGTGAAACAGGAATGGATTTTGCCAGGGCTTTTTTTGTAGCAGGAACTCCTTTGCATATTAGGCCACACACCCCTGATGTAGCCAATCTTCCTGGAGCTTACAGTAGGAATTGTATTAAGAGCCCTGTAAGCTCCAGGAGGATTGGCAACATCAGGGTTGTGTGGCCTAATATGCAAATAAATTTTTGCTACCAGCAAAGCCCTGGATTTAGCACGGCAGGCAAATTCATATATGCATTTTATTTATACACCCACCTTTCTCCCCAGCAGCTAACGCAGTTCTAATTCCCTCCATTTTATCCATACAAACAAACCTGTGAGGCTGGATCCAGGTGGGCAGCCGTGTTGGTCTGAAGCAGTAGAACAAATTGTGAGTCCAGTGGCACCTTTAAGACCAGCGAGAGTTCAAAAGCTCCTGCCTTGAATGTACTTTTGTTGATCTTAAAAGGTGCTCGTGAGGCTGCTTAGGCTGAGAGCTCAAGGCCACCCAGTGAACTTGTTTTATTTCATTCATTTATACCCCACTTTTCTGTCCAAGAGGGACCCAAAGTGACTTACATAGTTTTCTCTTCCATTTTACCCTCACAACAACCCTATGAGCTAGGTTAGTCTGAGAGAGCGTGACTGGCCCAAGGTCACGCAGCAAGGTTAGGCTGATTGATTATATTTCACCATACTCATATTGGCTTGAAATGAAGGAACAGGCTGCAGAAGCTTAATGGTAGGATGTGCGTTTTTCATGTAGAACAGGGCTTACCAAATGCGCTTAACGTAAGAGCCATTTAGAATACATGTCAGATGTTTGAGAGCTGCAAGACATGAATGTCAGGTGTTTGAGAGCTGGAAAGAAGGAAGGCAAATAGACAGGGAGGAGGGAGGGAGGGAGGGAGAGGTGGAAAGAAAGCAACTTTAACTTGAAATGCATTCTCCAAGCCAGCTGATGGGATCGTGGGGGCTTCAAGAGCCACATGTGGCTCCCAAGCCACCCCTGATATAGAATATTCTAGGTTCAGTCTCCAGGTCAAGTATCTGAAATGCTGGGGAGACCCTTTTCCTGATTGAGACCCTCCTGAGGCCACACTGGTCAGCTTGGAGAAGGCATTTCTCTCCTTAAATCACTTCTAGCCAAGCAAGCCAGCAGCTTGGAGAATGCATTTAAAGTTAAAGGTGCTTTCTTTCTACCTCCCCCTCCCCCATCAATTCCTTCCTTCCTTCCTTCCTTCCTTCCTTCCTTCCTTCCTTCCTTCCTTCCTTCCTTCCTTCCTTCCTTCCTTCCTTCCTTCCTTCCTTCCTTCCTTCCTTCCTTCCTTCCTGTCTTGTGGCTCTCAAACATCTAATGTTTAATCTAGGAGGCTCTTACATTAAGCAAGTTTGGCCACCCCTGCCCTAGAGAGCTGCTTCCAGTCAGAGCAGGCAATACTGAGCTGAATGAGATCAGTGGTCTAACTCTTCAAGGCAGTTTAGTGCACTTGCTTGCGACCATCGACAATTGTTTTGGGCTGGATGGATTATACTTCCATGGCTGAGCAACTGCTTTGCCTCCAAAAGATCTCTGGTTCGACTGTAGTATCTCCAATAAAAAGGTGTCTCTCTGCTCCAGGCTCAGGCAAGCAGCTGCCCATCAAAGAGAATGTGAAGTGTTGGACACAAGCAGTTGTTCTCCTCTTAGGCTTTCCTGAAAAGAAAAGTGTTTGACTTGTCTTTTGGAAGGAGAAAAGAGGCTGCACAAACTGTTCCTCTTTTGTAGAGTCACCCTCCCCGCCCCCCCCCCCCCGTCCTTTCCTTAGCTGCAACCTTCTACCCAGAACTGATCCTTCAGTGATTAATTTGTTTAATTTGTCTCCCAGAATCATCGCTTCTGAATCTGAGACTTCACTTAGAACAGTAAATTAACAGCATAAAATCAAGCAAAACCTCCTGTGGATGCATGGAAATCAGCATCTGTGTGTCTGCGGGTGTACATTCAATCTAATGATTAAAAATTAACCAGAGGAGTAGACTATAAATGCAGGCAACCAATCAAATCAACCCTACCCCCCCCCCTGCAAAAAAAAAAAAAAAAGCTTAAGTGAGCAGAAAGCCAGAGGGATAATGGCTGGAGCCTGTGGGAAGTGGAATTATGGTAAAGGTGGACTGTCTTGGTCTGTTTCAGCAGGTTTCTTAGGTTCTAAAGTGATTCTCTGAATTTTCTTTTTTGACCCATCCACTTAACCCTTTATTTTGAATACTACAGGGATGATGAACCAATCCACTATGCGAACCTCATGTATGAGAGGCGGGTGGTCAGGGGCAATACTTACGCCCTTCACGTGCTGCCTTGGGTAAGTTCCACTGTCCTAAGTTCTTACAGCTTCTTTGGCTTTGTGTAGTTGGAGAAATCACTCAAAAACCTACACTTAGAAGACATAAAGAAAGGATTTACACATTGCACAGCTACCTTGTGGAACTCATTGCTATAAGAAAGTGGTAACAGAAACCGGTTTTGAAAGGAGGTTAGACAGATTCCTGGAGAAGTATCCGGGTGGCTCACCTCCATAGTCTAAATCAAGGGTGGCCAAACTGTGGCTCGGGAGCCACATGTGGCTCTTTCACTCATATAGTGTGGCTCTTGAAGCCCCCACCAGGGCCAGTCAACTTGGAGAAGGCATTTGTCTCTTTTAATCACTTTGCCAAGCCAGCCAGCAACTTGGAGAATGCATTTAAAGTTAAAGTTGCTTTCTTTCCATCTCTCCATCCCCCCATCTATTTCCTTCCTTCCCGTCTCGCTCCTCTCAAACATCTGACATTTATTCGATGTGGTTCTTACATTAAGCAAGTTTGGCCACCCCTGGTCTAAACGGAACCTCCAGTCTGCCTTTAAACATCAGTTACAGTAACAGCTGAAGGATTTGGCTTCTGTGCCTCTTCTTGAAGGGCCTGGTGCAGGACTGTAGCTACCGGGGGAAGGGGGCTGTGGGGATCCTGGCCCCCTGACTCAGGACCTCCAACCTACAGCTTTCCCTTCCTGCTGCCTCTGCCTGGGAGGCAGGCAGGCAGATTGTGAGAGGTCGATCCTCCCCGTTCAGAGACCGGAGGAGGGGGGGGATGGCCCTTTGGAAAGTAAGAAAGCCCCACCTGTGCCCTGCTGCCGCCAAGGACCAGAGCATCAGTGCACAGCTCCCTGGCAAGAATTAAATTAATTAAAGTGAGAAATTTAAATGCCCCCCAACATTTGAAATCCTGTTTATGGACCTAGCCTGGTGGAAGGACAAAGTAATAATGTGACAGATCTGATTAGCCTTCTTGGGAGATAGGTTGCTGGACTTGATGGATCTCTCTTGTCCGATGCAGCAGGGATCTTCTTATATGCTCTGAGTTACGGGCTGGATAAATGGGAGCTGTTAGACCACGATAGTTTCAATCGAATCGCCACGTTCAGAGGCAGTCTACATCTGAGCATCATTCACATGGCATGAAGAAATAAAATGGGTGCAGGGAGCAGGCTTTCTTAGGGGCAGGATCCCCACAGCCCCCTTCCCCCGGTAGCTACAGGCCTGCACCAGGCCCTTATGTTGAAGCAGCAGATTTCTCTATAGTAGATGCCTGCGTGTTTCAAAGTGGCTTATGATATGGGCACTGCACCTAACGAGGCATGGCATTGTAGGCTGTTGAGGGTCCTCCGGAATCTGAAAAAGACAATCAAGAAATGGATGAATGAAATTCCCCACCCCACCTTGCATCTCATTCCAGAGTGGCGAACCTGACCCCGTGGAGCTCCAGAAACAGCGGGAGGCCCACCGCAAAGCACTGGCTAGGAAGCGTGCCAAAGAACAGCTGCAGACAAGAACCCCAGACCCTTTGGAGGGCAGGCGGCATATCAGCGTGCAGACGGGTAGGGCACCATACAAGTGGTGGGCTGGATCCCCTACCCCTAGCCACTGAGCAAAGTCTGTCTGTCTGTCTGTCTTTCCATCCATCCATCCATCTATCCAGGGCTTTTTTTGTAGCAGGAGCTCCTTTGCATATTAGGCCACACACCCCTGATGTAGCCAATCCTCCAAGAGCTTCCAGGGCTCTTCTTCCAGGGCCTACTGTAAGCTCCAGGAGGATTGGCTACATCAGGAGGGTGCGGTCATCTACCTGTTTATCATCTATCAAAATATTTACAACCCTTTTGACTCAACATTGAAGTCTTTCAGCAACGTACATGGCTTGGAGGAAGGCTCATTAGTGGATGGTTGGATCCACCCCATTGGAAAGCCTCAGGTATAATCCAGTGTGAGTCTTCAGGAATGAATCTGGATTGGAACCACATTCCTCCCCCCCCCCCCACATTCCATCTGTCTTGGTTACTCCATATGCAAAATTGGGACAAGCAGGGCTTTTTTTGCATACTAGGCTACACCCCCCTTGATGTAGCCATACTAGGCTACACCACCCTGATGTAGCCAATCCTCCAAGAGCTTACAGTGCTCTTAGTACAGGGCCTACTGTAAGCTCCAAGAGGATTGGCTACATCAAGGGTGTGTGGCCTAATATGCAAAGGAGGTCCTGCTAGAATTCCTTACAGGGCTCTTTGTACAGGGCCTACTGTCAGCTCCAGGAGGATTGGCTACATTAGGAGGGTGTGGCCTAATATGCAAAGGAGGTCCTGCTAGAATTCCTTACAGGGCTCTTAGTACAGGGCCTACTGTAAGCTCCAGGAGGACTGGCTACATCAGGGGTGTGTGGCCTAATATGCAAAGGAGGTCCTGCTACAAAAAAAGACCTGGGGACAAGGATATGCAAGGCCGGTGCAAGGATAACTTTGCTGTTGTTCCGGAAGCACGCCGAGCACTCGGGAAGCCCTTTCTGTTTAGATCAGGTCAAGCCCAAACTTGGCCCAACATTTGTTGCAAGCGTCTCAGTGACCAGGAAATGCTGGGTGGTCCAGTGGAAATTCACTGGGGAGAGGCACTACCTCACTGTGGTCGTCCTTCTGTTCACAATGAGCCATGCTGGAATGCATTTAAGATGTCCTGATGGTGCTTCCATCCCTTTGGTGTAAAGAGTGTGTGTGGGGAGGGGGGGGGGCGGGTAGTGTACACATTACAGTTCAGCCTTTCCATTCCCCGGGCAGTTCATAGTGACATGTGGGAACTGTGTCACTTTCAGGATTTGGGGACAACCTTGTGCAAGTCCCTTTTTGATGACTCCAATTGAAGTTGAAATAGATACAGGTCATGAGCCAAGAGCCCTCTCAGTGCTTCTCAGATGACCCATCAGAAGGGATAGCAGTAGTGTTTGCAGTTGGTCTCAGGGTCCTGACAAATGCCCAGTTTCTACCCCCTTCTGGAACTACCCCGGCCTTCCCATTCCATAGCCAACACCATGTTGCGCGCACCATGAATAGCTGGAATGAGCAGATCCTATAACTTTTTTCCACTGCATCTTCCTTCAGCATTCTTTAGTGGGGACTGACTCTTTCCGATGGAAAAAGGCTTCTGTGGATGGCGAAAAAGTTGTTCTTTGTAGACGGAAGGGGGAAGGTTTGGTGGAAGGGGGCTAGAGGCTCCATCAGTGGGAGTAATAGGATCCAACCCCTGTTGAATTGAATCAGTTTATGATCTACAGGGGTGATGAACTCATTTGTAATGAAGGCCGGATTTGACATAAATGAGACTCTGTCAGGGCAGGGAGGGCATGTGTGTCATAAAATGTAATGCAAGTAGTGGAAATACAAACTTTATAAAGGGCACAGACAAACATAAAGACCAACAATAAAAATTTCTTCAAATATATTAGAAGCAGGAAACCAGTCAGGGAGGCAGTGGGGCCCTTGGATGACCATGGGGTAAAAGAATTACTGAGGGAGGATAATTTATTTATTTATTTATATTATTTATATTGGGATTTATACCCCGCCCTTCGCACCGAAGTGTCTCAGGGCGGCTGAGGAAATGGCTGAGAAGCTGAATGAATTTTTTGCCTCCGTCTTCACTGTGGAAGATGAGAAGTGTTTGCCTGCTCTGGAACCACTTCTATTGGAAGGGGTGTGGAAAGACCTGAGCCAGATTGAGGTGACAAGAGAGGAGGTCCTACAACTGATGGACGAATTAAAAACTAATAAGTCAGCAAGTCCGGATGGCATACATCCAAGAGTTCTGAAAGAACTCAAAGTTGAACTTGTGGATCTTCTGACAAAAATATGTAATCTTTCATTGACATCTGCCTCCGTTCCTGAGGACTGGAAGGTAGCAAATGTCACCCCCATCTTTAAAAGGGGTTCCAGAGGAGATCCGGGTAACTACAGGCCAGTCAGTCTGACTTCAATACCGGGAAAGTTGGTAGAAACTATTATCAAGGACAGAATGAGTAGGCACATTGATGAACACGAGTTATTGAGGAAGACTCAGCATGGGTTCTGTAAGGGAAGATCTTTCCTCACTAACCTGTTACATTTTTTTGAGGGGGTGAGCAAACAAGTGGACAAAGGAGACCCGATAGATATTGTTTACCTTGACTTCCAGAAAGCTTTTGATAAAGTTCCTCATCAAAGGCTCCTTAGTAAGCTCGAGAGTCATGGAGTAAAAGGACAGGTCCTCTTGTGGATCAAAAACTGGCTGAGTAATAGGAAGCAGAGAGTGAGTATAAATGGGCAGTCTTCGCAGTGGCGGACGGTAAGCAGTTTAGTGCCGCAGGGCTCGGTACTGGGTCCCATGCTCTTTAACTTGTTCATAAATGATTTGGAGTTGAGAGTAAGCAGTGAAGTGGCCAAGTTTGCGGATGACACTAAATTGTTCAGGGTGGTAAGAACCAGAGAGGATTGTGAGGAACTCCAAAGGAATCTCTTGAGGCTGGGTGAGTGGGCGTCAACGTGGCAGATGAGGTTCAGTGTGGCCAAGTGCAAAGTAATGCACATTGGGGCCAAGAATCCCAGATGCAAATACAAGTTGATGGGGTGTGAACTGGCAGAGACTGACCAAGAGAGAGATCTTGGGGTCATGGTAGATAACTCACTGAAAATGTCAAGACAGTGTGCGATTGCAATAAAAAAGGCCAATGCCATGCTGGGTATTATTAGGAAGGGAATTGAAAACAAATCAGCCAGTATCATAATGCCCCTGTATAAATTGATGGTGCGGTCTCATTTGGAATACTGTGTGCAATTCTGGTCACCGCACCTCAAAAAGGATATTATAGCATTGGAAAAAGTGCAGAAAGGGCAACTAGAATGATTACAGGTTTGGAACACTTTCCCTATGAAGAAAGGTTAAAATGCTTGGGGCTCTTTAGCTTGGAGAAACGTCGACTGCGGGGTGACATGATAGAGGTTTACAAGATTATGCATGGGATGGAGAAGGTAGAGAAAGAAGTACTTTTCTCCCTTTCTCACAATACAAGAACTCGTGGGAATTCAATGAAATTGCTGAGCAGTCGGGTTAGAATGGATAAAAGGAGGTACTTCTTCACCCAAAGGGTGATTAACATGTGGAATTCACTGCTGCAGGAGGTGGTGGCGGCTACAGGCATAGCCAGCTTCAAGAGGGGTTTAGATAAAAATATGGAGCAGAGGTCCATCAGTGGCTATTAGCCACAGTGTGTGTGTGTGTATGTGTGTATATATATTATTGGCCACTGTGTGATACAGAGTGTTGGACTGGATGGGCCGTTGGCCTGATCCAACATGGCTTCTCTTATGTTCTTATGTTCATAATTAAAGATTCTTTTAAATTTAAAATAAAACATGCTTAAAGCATTAGCACTTGTTGCTCTTAAAGGTGCTTTCTTTGTATCTCTCCCATTCGATCCAGGGAACTGGGCAAAGGAAGCTTTGCCTCTTTTCTTCCTTTCCCAGGGGACCAGGAAGGGGAGGAACCTCAGTTAATGGAGAAAATAGAGGTTTTGCTCTGTAGCCTGTGTGAGTGAGCAAACCTGGCAAAGCAAGCTGTTATGCAGAAGGAAGCAAGAGAGAGGGAGAAGGAAGCAGATGATAGCCAGTTGCTCAGGGGCCTAATTCCGCCCCCAGGCTTCATGTTTGATACCCCTGGTAATGTGTGTAGCCAACAGAGGAAACCAAGATATGCAAAATGTGGTTGTGCCCCCTTTTCAGAATTATATCTGGAAGAGCTTGCTGACCGCATTGTGGAAGTCGATGTGGAATGTCAAACGGATGCGTTCTTGGACCGACCGGCGACACCCCTCTTCATTCCCGCAAAGTCTGGTCGAGATGTGGCCACTCAAATATTGGAAGGAGAGGTATTACAATCCCAGAGTAGGGGGGAAGAGCAATTTCAAATCAGCAGGAACTTGGGAGAGGATCCTTTGGGCTGACCCCAATAGGAAATTCTGGTAGTTAAGATTAGAATACAACAGATGTACACCCGAATCCCTCCAGATAATAACCGTAAGAGGGAGACGACTGAGCTGGAACCCTTGTCGCTGACATACTAGATCAACCTCCCTCAACGTTTTTGAGCCTGTGGGCACATTTGGAATTCCGACATGGTGTAGCAATAAAATGGCTGCCGCAAAATGGCTGCCGTAGGAGGCGGAGCCAGCCACAAAATGATTGCCACCACTTAGCTTCAGTAGCAGAATGTAGATCCTTGCGTGGTGCTGGTAGCTGCTGCCAAAGCAACATTTTTGGAAGACCTGCCAAGCCTATCAGATCTCCAATAATCAATCAGAAACCTTGCTGGGCAAAAGCCCTACCTGGCACCACCCAATTCCTAAAAACAGTTGCAAAGTGCCAGAAAAGGTGTCGTGGGTACCATGACAGCCATGAGCACCACGTTGGGGACTCCTCTAGACCTATGTGTAAGGGCTATGTGTAAGGGAGAGCCATTTTGGTGTAGTGGTTAAGTGTGCAGACTCTTATCTGGGAGAACCGGGTTTGATTCCCCACTCCTCCACTTGCACCTGCTGGAATGGCCTTGGGTCAGCCATAGCTCTGGCAGAGGTTGTCCTTGAAAGGGGAAGCTGCTGTGAGAGCCCTCTCCAGCCCCACCCACCTCACAGGGTGTTTGTTGTGGGGGAGGAAGGTAAAGGAGATTGTAAGCCGCTCTGAGACTCTTCGGAGTGGAGGGCGGGATATAAATCCAATATCTTCTTCTTCTTCTTCTATGCTAGTTTTCTGCATTCAAGGAATTCTATACATTTTGAATTTTCTACATTCGTGTAGTGCTAGTCTGTCTGTCTGTCTTCAGACGTAGCAAATGGATAATATATAAAAGCAAAGGATATTCAGAGTTAACTTACCATTGCCTGCCTCTGCATAGCAACCCTGGACTGCCTTGGTGGACCCTGCTTAGCTTCCAGTATCTTCCAAGATTCCGAGAGTCAGTTTGGTGTAGTGGCTGAGTGTGCGGACTGTTCTCTGGGAGAACTAGGTTTGATTCCCCACTCCTCCACATACACCTGCTGATGTGAACTTGGGTCAGCCGCAAGTTTTCTCAAGGCTGATGTGCTCAAGAGCAGTTTCTGTCAGAGCTCTTTCAGCCCCACCTTCCCCGCAGGGTGTCTGTTGTGGGGAGGGGAAGGGAAAAGGAGATGTGTAAGCCGCTCTGAGACTCCTTTAGTTAGCGAAGGGCGGGGTATAAATCCAATCTCTTCTTTTGATAAGGCACAGGGCCAGCCTGACACTTTCTGGCACCGTAGGCAAAGCTAACTTCTGGTGCCCTCCCCCCTTGCATTGATAATGTCATCGAGTCACGTGGGGGGGGGGTACCCAATTTGGTGCCTCCAGAAGGCCGGCGCCCTAGGCAATCACCTAGTCCGGCCCTGAAGAGGCATGACTAATGTAGCCTTCCACATCAGGGCTATCAACTGGTTCTCTTCCTTTTCCCTCCTTTCTCAGCTGTTTGATTTCGACATTGAAGTCAGGCCGATGCTTGAAGTTTTGGTCGGGAAGACCATCGAGCAGGCTCTCCTGGAAGTCATGGAGGAGGAGGAGCTGGCCAACCTGCGGGCGCACCAGTATGCCTTCCACGAACTGCGCCGTGCAGAGCTTGCGGAGGTGCAGCGCCTGGAGGAGCAGGAGAGACGCCATCGGGAGGAGAAGGTAACTGTGGTTCTAACACGGCGGAGAGTTGCTTTTCAACAGGGTAACAGGTCAATCAGATTAACCCGATTAGAAAAATCAGTCTATTGTAAAGAGGTAACCGAGCAAGTCCATTGTCTGGAGGGTGCAATTTCATCTGAGTGTAGAGGGAAGCTCCTCTCGCCTGTGCTTTGAACCAGTTTTGGGATCCTACCTGCAGCCTCACCTTGCATAGACAGAGGTGGCGGGTTTTTTAATTCACTTGAGGCAGAAAATGGGTTAGATCCCACGAATCCAGTTGCTGCCAGTAGCACAGTTCTCTGGTGCAAGGCACCTTCCCCAATGCATGAGGATCTCCAAGCTGCAGCAAGTGGAAGAGATCTTTGGGATCCAAGTCGAGAACTTTAGACCAGACTTGCATGGACTCCCCCGTGTTTGTGGGGCCAGGGGAGGTGGAACTGTTGACACTGATCATTGTTTCTAAAGAGGCATCCCGTGTTGTCGTTCTTTACAGAACCGCCGTAAGAAACAGCAACTGGAATTCCTACAGAAGCAGAGAGAGACCTCTGAGAAAATTGCAGCTCGGGCATTTGCTCAGCGGTACCTGTCTGACCTTATTCCTTCTGTCTTCGGTAGTCTTCGGGATAGCGGGTACTTCTTCGATCCAGTGGAAAGAGGTGCGTGACAATATGAAGGAACCTCCTGGTTTGATCTAAAACAGGAGCCACCAACCTTTTCGAGCCTGTGGGCACCTTTGGAATTTTGACAGTGTGGCGGGTGCAACCACAAAATGGCTGCCACAGGAGGTGGAGCCAACCACTCAGAATAAGCCCAAGTGCAGGGGAGTAGAGGGGTAGTTTGAAAAAACACACTAGAAAAGAGAATAAAACCAACACTGTAGCGGCAGTGTTATTCTAATCTGCACAGCTGGTTGGCTCTCCATTGGCCAATCAGAAGCCCTGCTGGGAAAGAGCCTCATCTGGGCCCACCCACTTTCTAAAAACAATTGCTGGGAACCAGGAAAGGAGTTGGCAGACCCCATGGTGCTACTGTGTTGGGCTCTGTGTTGGGAATCTCTGATCTAAATGCTGAAATGGTCAGTGCTGAAATGGAGACTGCCTTCAGTGCAAGGGAGACTGCTTGGGAAGTCCACAAGTGCTGACTGGAGTGAATTCCAGGACGGAGAGCTTTTCTGCACACACACCTTCACTGTACCTCTCCTGACCTGAGTGTCAGGGGGTCACAGGAGTCTGCTGGGGGGAACAAGAAAGTGGGGGAAGATTGCCTCCCACCAGTTTGAATGTCCACAGGATGTCACCAGTGAAAACACACCAGTTGCCACACGCAGTGCCTGCAGCTTCACATAAGAAATTGCAAAACAGTTTTCTCCAAATTCCACAACTGAACATTAATTCTTGCAGCTATTCCCGCCCCGTTCCGAAATGAAGTAGTTTAACGGTTGCAAAGGCAAAATTGGCGGGCTGGTAGAATACTTTTTTTGTGTGTGTGCTTAAAGTCCCATGTTCACTTCCAGTTTAAACATCGGTCTCAGGCTCAGAGGGAGACCTTTCTCTGCCAGAGAACTTGGGGAGCCACCACCTGTCAGGAGAGGCAGCAGCTGGATTAGATGGACAACTTATCCAGCTCCCTGGATGGCACTTGCTTTTTTTTTTTTTGCTGTCAAGCCACAGCTGACTTATGTAGAGCGACCCCATGAGGTTTTCAAGGCAAGAGGTGTTCTAAGGTAATTTGCCATTGCCTGCCTCCACGTTACAACCCTGGTATTCTCTGTTCCCCCACCCCCCTGGGTGGTTCTGTCTCCACAACAGAGCTCTTGATTCGCATCCAGAAGATCCCAGGTTCAACCTCACAAACTGAGAGAAAACCATGCTTTGGCTTCTCTAAAACCGAACACAGATCCGTGGGGTACTGCAGCTTACCACTCTGTGCAGTACTGCAGCTTACCACTCTGCACCATGGGTCAGATATAGTCTACATTGTCATGTGTTTAAATGAACTTGGAATATTTGGGTCAAATCCTGCTGCTCTGTTGTAGGGTGCTGTCCTTTAATGTAAAGAGCCTTCTCCTGAAGAAAGAGCCTCTCACTTCAGGGGATGGACCCTTGTACCAGATCTGCAGGATGAAACCCATTATATTCTGCATTTATCCTTGACAACTGGTTTTGAAGCACCCTTGCAGCATATGAGGGCCAGTTCTCTGGGTGCTGACAGTTGTCTCCAGTTCTGAAGGACTTTCATTTCACCCAACGCCTTGCTGCTGTATAGTACTGTCAGGAACTTTGATTAAAATAATTGGGTTCACATTCTGTTTTCTTGCATTGCGCAGATATCGAAATTGGATACTTACCGTGGGTGATGGACAACGTAGAAGAGATCATAGAGAAGAGGATTCTGGGAGGAATCCTGATGGACAGTAAGTTAAACTCCGTTTTCTACTGCTGTTGGGAGATTAGTTTCTTTGCCGTTTTCAAAACAAATTAACCAGTGGATTATAAATTCTCTGAACTAAAGCTTAGGTAATAAACTATGGTTAATATTTCAGGAAGACTCCATTTCCCATCATTACAGAACTCTTATTTATGCAGTATAAAGGGTAAAGGTAGTCCCCTGTGCAAGCGCCGAGTCATTACCGACCCATGGGGTGATGTCACATCATGACGTTTTCATGATAGACTTTTCGTTATGGGGTCGTTTGCCATTGCCTTCCTCAGTCATCTGCGCTTTACCCCCAGCAAGCTGGGTACTCATTTTACCAAGGATGGAAGGCTGAGTCAACCTGAGCCAGCTAACTGAACCCAGCTTCAGTCAGGATCGAGCTCAGGTTGTGAGCAGAGCTTGGATTCATTTTTTTTATTTATTTTTTTATTTATTTATTTATTTATTTATTTATTTATTTATTTATTTATTTATTTATTTATTTCGAAAACGTATATTTGGCCCTTTCCCATAACGGGCTCAGGGTGGATCACAACATAGATTAAACAATAAAGGCAACAAGTCAAATTTAAAACAATACAATAAGACCAAAATAACAGGATTGCAGTACTGCAGTTTACCACTCTGCACCATGGGGCTCTTTAAAGTAAAGGTAATCCCCTGTGCAAGCACCAGTCATTTCCTACTATGGGGTGATGTCACATCACGATGTTTTCTTGGCAGGCTTTTTGTTACAGGGTGGTTTGTCATTGCCTTCCCCAGTCATCTACACTTTCCCCCCAGCAAGCTAGGTACTCATTTGACCAACCTAGGAAAGATAGAAGGCTGAGTCAACCTCAAGCAGGCTACCCAAAACCAGCTTCCACCGGGATCAAATTCAGGTCATGAGCAGAGCTTGGACTGCAGTACTGCAGCTTTACCACTCTGTGCCACGGGGCTCCTCTCATTTATGCAGCATCCCCTTAATTTCTGTATCATTCAAAGAATTTCTCAAATTAATTCTAGAAGACAGCCATGTTGGTCTGCCGAAGAACGGTTAGATTCCAGTCCAGTAATTTATTAGAGCCACAAGATTTTGGGGTTATAAGTTTTCCAGAGTCAAAGCTCAGGGACCTTTGATTCTCAAAAGCCTATGCCCCAAAACCCTTATTCATTTCTAAGGTACTGCTGGAATCAAATCTAGCTATTCAGATTTTGAGAGAGTCAGTTTGGTGTAGTGGTTCAGTGCGCGGATTCTTATATTAGAGAACCGGGTTTGATTCCCCGCTCCTCCACTTGCAGCTGCTGGAATGGCCTCAGGTCAACCATAGCTCTTGCAGAGCTGTCCTTGGAAGGGCAGCTTCTGGGAGAGCTCTCTCAGCCCCACCCACCTCACAGGGGGAAGAAGATAAAGAAGATTGTGAGCCACTCTGAGACGCTGAGATTCAGAGGGAAGGGTAGAGTATAAATCCAATATCATCATCATCTCCTCCTCCTCCTCCTAGCTGGATGCACAGTGATCATGTGTCCACTCAGTACAACTGTACATACAATCACATTGAGCTTGCTTCTGTGTGGTACGTTCGTCCATGCAGACAGTTGGAAAGCAATCTTCCTGGAAAGAAATCTTAATCCAACCATATACATATTTGCATCCAGGTTTCTCCTTTGCAACACTTTCCCTATAGAAAGTTCATAGGTCGGAAGAGGCAATTGTCATTGGAGACCATTGGCTGGCAGGAGGCCTGGCAACCCGAGGCGTGTCTGACAATGTGGTGTCTTCAGCAAAACAGATGATTGGCATTTTGGCCATCTGTGTGGGTTCATCCTTCTTGTGCCTTCAGGCTTTCCTCTCCTTGTTGATAAGGAAAGATGGCTGAAATTCAAGAATGCTCCTCCAACCCCACTACGGTTTTTGGCACTTAGAAAAGTTTGTAGCAGTGACTACATCTCTCTCTCACTTTCTGTCTCACTCTCTCTTGCACTATTGCTGTCTCATGCTCTCTCTCTTGCTGTCGCTCTCTTGCTTTCTATCTCACTTTCTCTCTCTCGCTGTCACTCTCTCATGCTTTCGCTCTCATGCTCTCTCATACTCTCTTGCTCTTTCGTGTGCTCTCTCTCCCTCCCTTTTCCTTGGGTCCTGTTGCTGGCCACATGAATTAGAAGCATATTGGAGGGGCACTACAGAGGGAAGGGGGGGTTAAATAGAGTGGCTTGCCCCCCAGACCTCATCATAGCTATGGGCCTGATGCCAGAAGATCCTTGCTGGAAATTCATCCAGTCACTCCCCCTACTTCTATCCAGTCAGATGCCTCTGAGATGCCCACAAAGCAGGCATGAAGGCTGTTTCTGGTAGACCTCCACTATGCAGAGAAGTTCCATTTAGCAATTGTGATCAATAGCTGTGGATAGGGCTACCCTACGCCTAGTGTATCCCTTTTAAAAAGCCATCTCAGCTCTGAGCCAAAGGACAAGGTGACAGCCAAGGAGGCCCAGATGCTGTCAAGAGGGTTGTGGTAGATGCTGAACGAGGAAAAACGTTGGGTTTGTTGATTGTAAAGAAATAAACATACAGATGTATGCATGGAAAACATTCCTTCAAGAAGCAGACATTTCGGAAGCCGCTATCTTAGGGGAATTCCTGATGTTTGATACTGGGTTGACTTGAACTCAGTGTAACAAAACTCCTTTTGCAGGCTTAATTCATGACGTGATGGAAAAGCGGTTGAATGCTTTTGAACCAGCACCGCCAGCGTCTGACCAGCTAGAAGACAGCCACCCTCCCGGCGAGGGAGTTGAACACAAATCCTCCATTGAGGTAGTTATAAAGACTGAGACCTCAGATCAAGCGGAAGGCTCAGCTCAACCGGAAGCTTCGGATCATGCGGAAGGCTCAGCTCAGCCGGAAGCCTCAGAGCAAGCGGAAGGATCAGCTCAGCAAGAAACTTTGGATCAGGTGGAAGACTCGGCTCACGTAGAAGCCCCTGATCAGGCAGAAGGCCCAGCTCAGCCGGAAGCCTCAGATCAAGCTAAAGCAGCAGAACAGCCAGAAACTAAGGAGGCTGAACCCCAATGAAGAACAAGCATATCAGGTAATGGGTAATAAGTAGGAGCGGCCAGAAAGGGGGAACGTGATGTTACTTACGTTCAGGAATCAGTTGGGGGTGGAGCTCCTTGAAGCAATGCTCCAGGAGCGCATTGCCATCCCCCCCCCCGTGCCTGCTCCCCCCATCTCCCCCTCCGCTTTGAAAGGAAAAGTCTTCTGCTTTTCATTGAGAGTGCTGGGGGAGGGAGGGCAGCCATCCATTCATCAGCAGCTAAGCCCTGCCCCCAGCTCCCCTCAGTCAGACCAGGATGAGGGGGGGGGGGGGTTACACGTGCTTCCCTCTCTTATGTGCCCCCACTGCCGGGAGCCAGAAGGGAGAGTTGGGGTGGGTGGTGGGAGGCCTTCCAGGGGTTGTGGGGAGGTAGCCTGAGCACCCAAGCCGTGCAAGGCCTGCCCTGGCCATCCATGGAGAGATTTTCCCCAGGTGGCCTGGGAAAACCTTGGTGTGGCTGCTCCAGGTGGGTAGGATATCAGGAAGGGATATTTTGCTTGTCAGAGCTCAGGCGGGTGAGAAGCAGCTACGAGATAACCGCAGACATCAGAGATGCTGTTTTATTTCTTTATAACTGATTTGCTATTTAGACTTTTTTGGCTGCCCTTCCCTGTGAACAGGGATCAGGGCAGCTTACATCGAGACAAAAACAACACTCTGCATCAGTTAATTTAAATTAATATTAAAACACAGTACAATTTCTAATCAAAACAGTTCCAGATGGCCAGAATTTGGGATTAAAGTTGCAACTCCCCAGAGCTTCTAGAAGGCAGGTAAAGGGTGCGGAGAAACCCAGGATTGCCAGACTGCTTACTGTCCTGTTGCCAGGGCTTTTTTTTGGTAGCCGGAGCTCCTTTGCATATTAGGCCACACACCCCCGGTGGAGCCAATCCTCCAAGAGCTTACAGGGCTCTTACAAGGCCTACTGTAAGCTCCAAGAGGATTGGCTACATCAGGGGTGTGTGGCCTAATATGCAGAGGAGCTCCTGCTAGAATTCCACCCCTGCTCATGGGCTTTGTTTTTTTCTTCCAGTTACATGTGCATATTTGCGTGTAAAATGGAGAAGTATATTAAAAGAGAATATTGGATCAGATCCTGCAGAATTGTTTCGCCCAAGGTGGTGCTTTCCTCCAAGGAGTTTTCCTACCCCTGCAACAGCAGCAAGCAACCATTGGTGGGGCTGATGCCCATCTTTATCTCTCTGCTGACATTCCTTACACCTTGCCGCTAGATGTCAGTAACAGCACTGGGAAGCCAAAAACAAGGCTTTTGTCAGCTTCCTAAATAATCTTCCACCAGGCTTGCATTTGAGGACAGCAGTGGCTCCATCCGGCCTGGTTTAATTCCTCTCTTTCCCCACCACCGTGGGGGGGTGGGGTGTTAGAATTTTAAGAACATAAGAACATAAGAGAAGCCATGTTAGATCAGGCCAATGGCCCATCCAGTCCAACATTCTGTGTCACACAGCGGCCAAATATATATATATATATATATATATATATATATATATATATACACACACACACACACACACACTGTGGCTAATAGCCACTGATGGACCTCTGCTCCATATTTTTATCTAACCCCTTCTTGAAGGTGGCTTTTAATCTGGTTTAGGACGCCATGTGAATAGAAATGGAAATGGATTGGTTTCTAATGGTTTTGATTGTTTAAATCTTATGTTTGTACCTTGGTTTACTGTTGTTTGCTTCCCTGAGCTCACGATGTGGGGCGGTTTAAAAATCTAATAAATAATAAATAAGTAGGCAAAAAGTTCCTTACAGACGGTCCAAAAATCAAAACCTCCTAACAACCCACAACCCACGTAATAACTTTTACTAGAACTAGCTGCAGTGACCAAAAACGGCACCAGCTTTTGAGTTCACCAGAATTCTTCCTTTGGCTGGATGATATAAAATTTAAAAATACATGTTTTTTGGGGGGCGGGAGGGGGGGGAGAGAGAAGGTTTCAGGCCCTGATTTTAAAGGCTTCTTTGTGCCAGCATCTTAGTACTGAATGCTGGCAGGCAAGTAGTTAGTCCGGGGATGGCCAAATTTGCTTAACATAAGAGCCACATATAATAAACATCAGATGTTTGAGAGCTGGAAGGCAGGAAGGAAGGAAGGAAGGAAGGAAAGCAAATAGATGGGGGAGGGAGAGAAAGGTGGAAGGAAAGCTCACCAGATTAAATCTATTAACTATAATATATAAAAATATGTGGCGGTTGTTCCTCAGAAGTTTTTTTTATATCGTTACCTACCTGGGGGTTGGTAACCCTACCGGTTTTATACTTGTGTGATGTGACTCACTTGGGCTGGCGGGGTAGGGAGTGGGGGAACCCTGAAGCCAGTATGCTGAAGTCCAGGGAATATTCATTCGCTGATTATTCAAGTTCTGTTTCTAAGGGTTTTTTTTAGATTACTTAGGGCAAAAGAATATGACTGCCCCATAGTATGTGGTGGGGAGTGTGGTAATTTCCTCCCTCTTCCCCTCGTTTAGGTGGATTTGCTCCTCAAGTTAATGGGCTTGCATGAAAAAAACTGGGGGACACAGTTAGAGCTAGTGTGATCTAGTGGTCGGGGATTAGCACCCGGAGAGACCCGGGTTCAAATCCTCACCCTGCCATGATGCTTTCTGGGTGATTTTGAGCTGGTCACATCTTCTCAGCCGAACCTCTCTTGTAAGGTTGTTACAAACCCAGGTCTGTAGCCAGGATTTCATGTTTGGTAGGGCCCACAGCGGGATTTGTTGTTTGGAGGAGTGCGGGGGGCACCCGGTTTGGTGGCCCTAGACTCTCGGCACTCTAAGTTGCCTTGAGACCCACAAGCTAACTCCCCTTCACCTTGGCAGTTACAGTTACAGCAGCTGCACTCTCCCCACCCCTTTCGTATGTGCCCCTCTTGCAGCAGAGAGACCAGCAGCGATGCTACTACTTGCTCAGAGTGGCAGTGAGCAAAGGGGACAGATTGGGGGCCCTCCAATGGAAGAGCCATACAGTTGGAAGGGGTTTTTTTAAAGGATGGGCCTTCCCCCCTGGGCCCCACTGTAGCTACAGGCCTGTACAAAGCTCGGGTGCAGGAGGGGAAAGGAGAGTTTTGCATGCCACGGAGGAAGGGCAGGATAAAAATGTGATAGATTGGCATGACATTTAGGGGGAGGTATTTGTGAGTTTCTTGCATTGTGCCGGGAGTTGGACTAGATGACCCTGGAGGTCCCTTCCAACTCTGTGATTCTATGACACTGCCTATCAGGAACGTGAGCTGAGCCAGTATCTATTCTTTGCTGGTTTTGCCTGGGAGGCCGGCTTCATTGTCCTATACTCCAGCCAAGTTATTGGTCTTCCTGAGGCCAGAGAGGAGAAGGAGAAGAAAGGGGCTAATGGGCTATATTTTGATTCAGTTTGTCAGCCAGGTGAGCAGATCTCTCCAAAGTTGTCACTGGAGGGTTGAGCAAACCTTAAGCATTGAAACAACTGGATGGGGGAGCTTTCAAAAGTCTCCTCTTCCTAATTTATCCCTATTTTTTTATTATTTTAGCGAATCCTCTATCTCAAAATGAAACTGATCCACATTATCAATCCTCCCTCATTCTGTTTTTTTAACGTCCAAAAGTTAAGAATACACAACTGAAAGAAATGCCCCTCCTGATGCACTCCAGCCTGTGATTGTGCAGAGATTCTTTTTGTGCGTTGTTCTGATGCAGTCTTGAACGTCTGACGCAAAGAATCGTAACACAGCCGTATATACAGTCCCACAAAGACTGCTTTTTTGTAGGGTGTTCGTAGTGTTCCATCAGGGGGGAGATGAAAATGCACCGAAGGAATTAGATGCTGCGGCAAAGGATACACATATGATGTTTATTAGCTCTTTTTTGTTTTTTTAGAAGGGATGGAATTATGTCAACGGTCACAGCTGAATTTTGCTGTCTCTTTCCAGGGGACGCAGCAAATGCAAAGACTTTGCACCAGCACTGTCGTGAGAAACCATCACAAACTAGGAAATATAATTCATTGCAGCAGGCAGGCGATGAAACTGGACGTAACGAGTTCCGGATATCTTTGCAAGATCCATCCCTGTCAACTCTTGTGTTAAAAAAAAAAATGATTTCTATATTTTTTCAATAAATAGGCTTTAGGGGTTTTTTGCATTCTTTGTTTAAGAAGTTTCAGTATACTGACTTGCTATATGTAATCCAGCAAAAGTTAGTTGGGGATTAATTCTGATTGAGAAATCGATTGAATCACAACGTAATTGGATGTAATTACAAGCGTCTGCCGGGTTGCACGTTTCTGTGTTTTCTCGAATGTTCTCTTGGCTTTTATAAGATGTTTCCACTAAAGAGGGTGCAGATTTTTCTTTTTCCAACAGTTAAAGATGTTGTGTTTGTATTTTCTTGAAAGCTAGAGTTTAGCACAGTTTTTCTACAAATATAAGCCCATATCTGTAGACAGTAGAGAGTTTAGGATAATTCCGCACCCCCCCCCCCCCTTGGCATTTTTAAAAGTCTGATTTATTCATGACTTGAGCACAAGGAAAAAATGCTGTTTTTAAATATCTGTATTTATATATTATATTGCCAATGTAAAACTAATCACTGAGGAGGTGGTGCAGTGTCTCTCCCTGCCCTCTATTTAAATAACTCTGTGTGCTTCATGTTAAGCAAGTTTTGCTCATTATTGTTCTCTTGGTGGCTGAAATGTGGGGTTGTATCCTGTCAATCTGCTTGGTTAACTGGTGGCACCTTCTTCTCTTGACAAAGGAAGGCTCCTTACAGCACTGCTGTTACCTGATGCAGGAAAACACCTGTATTTTTTGGGTCCATTTCATCCCCCTCACACATTTGCAGATGTAACACAACCCAGTAATCATACATACAAGAGATATACGAAATTGCAATTCTGATGCTAAAACCTTTTAGCTATCAAAACGAGATATGGTAGGCGTTACACTACAATCTGCTTATATTTCTGTTTGGGGACTGAGGTGTGTATTCAGGAAACATCTTTGATAGGAGCCCCTCGATCTACCACTTCAGAATATGCATGCATTAGTGATGTATGCATGTATGTACATGATGGAATTCTCCTTTGTGTTGAAAATTCCCTGCCTAGGGACACTTAGCACATGAAAAAGAACCATCTCGGCCTGCTCCTTGATGAGCTAGTTTTCTGTATGTGGGGGTTTCAGTCACTCAGCGGAGCATTCTAAATCCATTGCTGGGGGGAACTCTACCGTATGCTGTTTCTGAAAGTGTAGGTTGGCTTTGGTAAGGAATCTGCTGTTACATGTGTTTGTCTCTGCCAAAATATATCTTGTGTGTACCGATAATAAAGAGGATACCACAAAAAAGATCCACAGCTGCATTGTAAAGTAGTTCTTCATCTTTTTTTTCAGGCAGGAAGGTCTAGTAATGAAGTTACAAGGGGTTTAGTGTTGGGGAGGGCGAGAAGGGCAGCGTCACTTCTCTGAGGAGAAGAGGTGAGGGGGCAACAGCCTCCTCGTCGGCAGTCCCATTCTGCCCTCAAGTGGCATAATCGGGGAGGGGGCACCTGCCACCCTGTGGCCAGATGGCGCCCTAGGCAACAGCCTACCTGGCTGACTCCCTAGCGCTGACCATGATCAGAGCACACAAGAATGCATGCTTTTTATGAAGAAGATCCCAGACTCAGTTCCCCCTTTAAAGGGATCTTGCTCTGAGAAAGACATTTAACAAATGCACAGTCAGAGAAGACAGCACTGTGTTCCAGATGGACCAGTGATCTGTTATTGTGGAAGGCGGCTTCATATAATCACAAGGGAAAACCCACAGCATAAAGTTGCTGCTTTTATCCAAAAGGCCCATAACTTATCCAAAAGGGCCTGCCGCTCCCCCCGGCCACTGCCCCCCATCTGCCCTTTCCAGTGCTGCAGCGCAGCGCTCTGTTACCCCCCCAACCCCGTGCAAGGAGGCTAACATGACCACCGCTATGATGTTGTCTAATCCTTTCGGCTAAAATTGCTCTGTCAATCACTGCGTCACGCTGTAGTGAGTTCCAGTAGTTAATCCCATATAATTTTTTTAAATAAGTGAAGGATGTCCTAGTCTCTCCTGAATCTGTTTTTTCCTGACTGGTTCGGGCCCAGCTCTGGCACCAGTCAACATCCACCGGGCACCATTCTCTCCTCTGCATACAAATGTTCATGATGAAATCTGCAATAGGACAAAGCGGCCTCCTATTGTATCCAGCTCTGACTGATTTGTATTTGCCTGACTGATTGCAATTTTTCAGTGGGGAGAGAGGTAGAACGTTCTCCTCTCCACAAATGAGTGGAATTGTTGCTTAAGGTTATGTGCGTTGAGTTCCACACAGGGCCGGCTCGCCCACTAGGCAGACTAGGCTATTGACTAGGGTGCCGGGAAGAGGGGCGCCAAATTGGGCTCCCCCCTGTGCCCAAGACAATTGCCTCCTCCAGCCTGATCTTCAAACAACTTAGAATCAGACTGGGCCCTGTCGAAGTGGGTAGGGCCAACTCTGAGCCTTGTCGCTCCTCTGATCTACTGTAATGATTGTAGCAAACGTCTCTCAACCTGACTGAAGGTCTGAGGAAAAGATAAGACAAACTCTGCTTCTCTGTTGGCAAAGGGAATTCATCCCAGCCAGTGCCTAAGGGGGGAAGAAACGCACCCCAAAACCTATCCTGCTGGAACAGCCAACAAGCCTCTGCATATTTTTATACCTCTGAGCAAATAAACCGACACTTGAGGGATGTGGAGGGTGACTAATAAAACGGGTGGCTGGCGAAAGAATAACTTAAGAGTGATAAACATTGCTGTGGCTGAGAGTAAATAGGCATAAGCTTTTTCATCTCAAGATACAGAATTTAAGCATAAACAAGGGAGATTATGATTTTACCCCCTACTCAGTCTCTTCGATTCTGCTTCCCCCTCCCCCCCTTGAAATCTTGCATGTTGCCTGATAAGAAAATAAAATGGATAGTTTTGCTTCAAGAAATTCATTTGAGACGTCTGTGGTGCAGCCATGTTTGGGAAATTGTCCATTTCTGGCCTTCTCCTCTCCAAAGGGGTATCCTAGAGCTTAAAAAGAAAAAAAAAGGAACTCATATGATCAAAAGTTTCAGTTGTCTTCCTTATAAGAAAAAACTGAAGAGTTGCTAATGCATTTCTTTCTTGCCTCTCCCCCCATGAGGTGTCAGGGCGACATATATGGCTCTTCTGTTGGCCTCCATTTTACCTCAGAACTCCTCTCTGAGGCAGGTTAGACTGAGGGTGAACAGTCCAAGGTTGGTTAGCAAATGACACAGGTGATGGGAAATTCAAACCCAGGTTTCCCTGGCTGTAGCCCATCTCTCTACCTATCGTACCACATTGGCTCAGCCCACTGCAGCTGACCACACTTAAGATCCAGACGTGATGTGAATATATGCATTATCTGGAGTCAGATAATTGATCCATCAAAGTCAGTCGTGCCAGCTCTGACAGGCAATGGCTCTCCAGAATCACATGTAGAAGTCCTTCCCATCACCTACTACCTGATCCTTTTTACTGGACAGGCCAGGGATTGAACCTGGGACATTATAGATCAGGGGTGTCAAACTCTTTTGCTTTGAAGGCCGGATCTGACATAAATGAGACTTTGTCAGGCCAGGTCATATCGGGCTGGGCCATGTGTGTACCTATTTAAGATCAGGTAGCAGAGATATAACCTTTTTAAAGGACAGAGACAAACACGACAAAAGATTTTAAAAAAAAAACACTTTAAAATGAAACATGTTTAAAACAGTGCTTGTTGGTCTGAAAGGTGCTTTCTTTGTATTTCTCCCATGGGGTCCAGGTAACTGGGCAAAGGAAACTGGCTCTTTATCTCCCTCCCCAGGGGACCAGGAGGGGAGGATCCTCAACCTCAATCTTGCTCCTGTGCGATTGAGCAAGATTTGTAAAGCAAGCTGAGATGCAGAAGGAAGCAAGAGGGAGGGAGAAAGTAGTATACAAGAGCCAGTTGCTTGGGGGCCTGATAGCCCTCTGGGGGCCTGATGCGGCCGCCAGGCCATATGTTTGACATCCCTGTTCTAAATACCACAGCCCTTGACCCTCAGATAGTCAACCTTCTCCACCCTACCCATGCAGTTCACCTCATTTAAATGTGTGCCTGGACAAAGTGAAGCCCATTAGATCCAGGCCAACACACATCACAGATCAGCCCTTCTAACCAGAATCTAAACCGTAACTTTGTTCAATCCAGTCTTATCTTTGTAACAACGAAGTATTTTCTTATGAAATGCTACAGACTATAATGGGAAATGTTCTTTTCTATGTCCAATTAGTTGTAATTTTATGAGTGATTCAGCAGGGAACATTTCCTGGAGTAGATAAGAGTTTTTACAGAATGTCGTGCTCCTGGCTTTTATTTCACTTCCAAAGTTCCAATGTATTTGGGGTAGCCGGCCCCCAGGTGGGGCCTGGAGAGCTGCTGCTTTTACAACTGATCTCCAGCTGACAGAAATCAGCTCCTGGATAAAATGGTTGCTTTGAAGGATGGACTTCAGGGCTTTTTTTGTAGCAGGAACTCCTTTGCATACCAGGCCACACACCCCTGATGTAACCAATCCTCCCAGAGCTTACAGGGCTCTTAGTACAGGGCCCACTGTAAGCTCTGGGAGGATTGGTTACATCAAGGGTGTGTGGCCTAATATGCAAAGGAGTTCCTGCTACAAAAAAAGCCCTGGACTCCATGACATTGTACCATGCTGAGGCCTGTCCCCTCCCCAAACCCCACCCTTTCCCAACTCTACCCCCAAAGTCTCCAGGTATTTTCCAACACAGACCTGGCAACCCTAAAGCCAGTTTGGTGTAGTGGTTAAATGTGAGGACTCTTATCTGGGAGAACTGGGTTTGATTCCCCACTCCTCCACTTGCACCTGCTGAAATGGCCTTGAGTTAGCCATGGCTCTAGCAGGAGTTGTCCTTGAAAGGGCAGCTGCTGTGAGAGCCCTCTCATCCCCACCCACCTCACAAGGTGTCTGTTGTGGGGGGAGTATAGGAGATTGTAAGCCACTCTGAGTCTCTGATTCAGAGAGAAGGGTGGGGTATAGATAAGCCGTCTTCTTGATCTTTGTCTTCTTCTAAATGTATTGCTTCTAAAAGACAAAGGAACTAACAGTAACCCTAAATACTACATGTTCTTATGGAAATGTCTGAGGAGAATAAAGGTATGGATGGGTGTGCCAGATGGGAGGGCAGAGGCAGTGATTGTGTTAATTTCATGAACAATATCGCTCCAGAATGTATTAACTGTGGGACAAGACCACCAAGTATGTATGAAATCCCCAATCTCTCCACACTCTTTCCAGCAATGAGGAGATGGTGACCACTTCATTTTGCATAGCTGTAGGTAATACTACCTAGAGGCCACTTTTATTGACTAAAATTTAGCATTGAATATTTTGGATGTATAACCAGGGGTGCTCCGACCAGCAGGTTTCAAGATTTCTGTGCAGCAGCAATACACAAGCTTGCTGAAGTCACCATGATACCAACAAATGCCACATCATTTAGTCTGCCGTAATTCTTAAAAAACCTTACAAAGCCAAGGAGTTTTCCCACCCGCACAACAGCAATGAGCGGCCACTGGCGGGGCTGATGCTACATCTTTATCTCTTTGCTGACATTCCCTACCCCTCGCCACAAGATGTCAGTAACACCACTGGGAAGCCAAAACCATGGCTCGATCGGCTTCCTAAATCATCTTCCACCAGGCTTGCAATGGCTCCATCCGGCCTGGTTTCATTCCTGGGGGAGGGGGGGGGTAGAACTTAAGAACATAAGGGAAGCCATGTTGGATCAGGCCAAAGGCCCATCCAGTCCAACACTCTGTGTCATGCAGTGGCCAACCCCCCCCCCCCCCCCCAAAACCTTAAACTGGTTTAGGATGCCATCTGAAATAAAATCAAAATGGTCTTGTTTTTAATTATTTTAATTGCCTAAGATTTATATTGTACCTTGGTTTACTGTTGTTCACCACCCTGAACCTGCAATGCAGGGTAGGGTGAAGAAGAAGAAGATATTGGATTTATATCCCGCCCTACACTCTGAAGAGTCTCAGAGCGGCTCACAATCTCCTTTACCTTCCTCCCCCACAACAGACACCCTGTGAGGTAGATGAAGATATTGGATTTATATCCCGCCCTCCACTCCGAAGAGTCTCAGAGCGGCTCACCATCTCCTTTACCTTCCTCCCCCACAACAGACACCCTGTGAGGTAGATGAAGATATTGGATTTATATCCCGCCCTCCACTCCGAAGAATCTCAGAGCGGCTCACCATCTCCTTTACCTTCCTCGCCCACAACAGACACCCTGTGAGGTAGATGAAGATATTGGATTTATATCCTGCCCTCCACTCCGAAGAGTCTCAGAGCGGCTCACCATCTCCTTTACCTTCCTCCCCCACAACAGACACCCTGTGAGGTGGGTGGGGCTGGAGAGGGCTACTAAAAGCAGCTGCCCTTTCAAGGACAACCTCTGCCAGAGCTATGGCTGACCCAAGGCCATTCCAGCAGGTGCAAGTGGAGGAGTGAGGAATCAAACCCCGTTCTCCCAGATAAGAGTCCGCACACTTAACCACTACACCAAACTGGCACTCCAACAAGTGTGTGTTGGAAAACACTCAGAGACCTTGGGAGTAAATAGGTGGGGTTTGGGGAGGGGAGGGGCCTTAGCAGGGTACACTGCCATGGAGCCCACCCTTCAAAGCAGCCAGTTTCTCCAGGGGTGCAAACTATAAAAAAGCGGTGAAAAAATAACTGATCAGAGTCACCAGTTAATTACTACTTCTGTGGTAACAATTTTTTTATTTTTGCAATATGTTGAAAAATATTCCCCTATCAGAATCTAAATATAATTCATCAATACATTACACATTTTCCCACCCCTCCCACCCTCCAAATTGTGACCTCCGCCGGCATACAAAATAAATTAAGAACCTTTTAAAAGTAAAATTTCCCATGTATAGAATCTTAACTATAAGCATCATTCACTTAACTTTAACTTAACTCCAATATAAGGACTATTCTTATTCCTTTACTTAAAACTTTCTACTTAATCATCAGTATTACACATTTAATCAGATAGCCATAATCTATTCTCCTTTGCACTTTAAAAATTCCATTATTACTTGTTAAACATTAAACACAAATTTCGTAGTAGTTACGTCATCACTAAAAATTATTCAGATCTTAATCTTATCTTAACTCACATAAATTTACTATATGAATTCAGCTACTTATATTTCACTACCAAAACACTACTCAGTAATCACAGTCTTTTTTCTCTTTTAAAGTTCAGTTAATATTATCAAAAACCACTAAATGGCTCTTCACCTTCCATTGTATCTCCACATAGTTTTGGAATTTATTCCAATCTTCCTTAAATTTCTCCAAGTTACTGTCTTTTAAGATTCTAGTAAGTTTGTCGATTTCACTCCAATTAAGAACCTTTAAGATCCAGTCCCATTTTTCTGGTATTTTATCTTGCTTCAAGTCCACCCTTCAAAGCAGCCAGTTTCTCCAGGGGTGCGAACTATAAAAAAGCTGTGAAAAAATAACTGATCAGAGTCTAGGGTTGCCAAGTCCAATTTAAGAAATATCTGGGGACTTTGGGGGTGGAGCCAGGAGACATTGGGGGTGGAGCCAGGAGACATTGGGGTGGAGCCAGGAACAAGGGTGTGACAAGCATAATTGAACTCTAAGGGAGTTCTGGCCATCACATTTAAAGAGACAGCGCACCTTTTTAAATGCCTTCCTTCCATAGGAAATAATTAAGGCTAGGGGCACCATTTTGGGGGGCTCATAGAATTGGACCATCTAGTCCAATCGTTTTGAAACTTGGGGGGGGTTGGGGAGAGGCACTAGATGCTATACTAGAAATTTGGTGCCTCTACCTCAAAAAATAGCCCCCCCAGAGCTCCCAATACCCACGGATCAATTCCCTATTATTCCCTATGGGAATCATTCTCCATAGGGAATAATAGAGTGCCCAGTAGACATTTCCCTCCCCCCCGACGCTTTCTAAAGGGGGGGGAGGGCCTCCAAACCAGGGGATCCCTGCCCCCCCCTCTCTCTCTCACACACACAAATACTTACTTAGTCTTCTTCCAGCAGAACTTTGCTTGCTGTGAAAACGAAAGCAAAAGAAAGGGAGGGGCCGTTCTCCATGAAAACTGTTACTGACCCTTTCCCATGAAGCCCTTCCTGTTCCCTGTTTCCTGTGCAGCCTTAAAGGGGCACACATTTAAAAAAACTGTTTACAGGTTTCTAAACCTGCAGGAGCTCTACAACGACACGATGCCTACACACATGTTCTCTCTCCCCGCCCCCGCTTCCGGATTTTTGGAGAGCGGGGGATGAGGCTGCAAATTCGGGGGTCCCCCGCCAGGGCGGGGGGGGGGTTGGGAAGCCTATCAGAGTCACCAGTTAATTACTACTAATGTACAATATTAACGAATATAAACATCACATAAATTTACAAAATATCAATGATGTACAATCCACGATAAAATTTACAATAGGTCAAAGTTCACAATGAATTTATAAGTCTGTAAGTTACACCATTCAAAGACCTGTTATCAGACCTCTCCTCCACTTTTCATTCCACTGGGAAATAAAATGCTCATGCAGTCTCAGTCTCTTCCAGAAAATCTTTAGAAGAAATAGAGGTGCTTGTATAATTTCAATTATTTTGTTGATCCAAAAAGAGTCTGTCTCCTATAATTCACATTTAAGCTGGACTTAACACAGAAGCCTTTGACGGTGTTGTTAACTATAGCACCATTTCCAAGGAACTCTTTATCAAATAGGCTAATCTCATAGTCCATATCACCTGATACTGGGCATCAAAGCCTCAAGCACTTATGCGGACGACTCACAGGTTTTTTTGTAATTCGCACTCTTGTCCATGATTCTCTTTTGGTTTGTATTTTCTCCAGGGGAGCTGATCTCTGCCAGCTGGATATCCGTTATAAAAATGGGAGATCTCCAGGCCTCACCTGGAGGCTGGCAACCCTAAATTGCAGGGAAGGGTGGTTTAAAAATCAAATAAATAAATCAGACAGCCTTTATTGGCATATAACAACACAATAAAGATTAATATAAAAGGAAAAGAGTATAAAAAAGGTACATGGTATTACAAAATATATCATATTACAAAATGACATTATTCACTTCAGTAGTTTTTCCTGACGCAGCTTTATGGATGATTGTAAAAACATGGCTACCTTCGATGTTGTTTCAGGCGAGGAATCATCCAAAAGACGATGCACTTTTAGAGCATCTGGAAGATCCGTAATAAATGAATAATAAATAAGTAGGCAAAGGTTCTTTGCAAGTCAAAACCTCCAACAGGCCACAATCCATATAATAACTTTTACTAGGTGTTATGTATTTGCTGTGTTATGCATTTGCTGTGTTATGTATTGCATCTTACTGGGTTCCTGTTGCCTGAGCTTGAGACAGGCACTCCTTGCAAACCAGGATCCTGAAGCCTGGAAGAACTGGCTAATCAGGATGCTAGGCATGTAAGAATTTGTAACAAAGAGATGCAAATGAAGGATTCTGGAGTGAGCCAATAGGAGTAACTGTTGCTTGATGGGGGGGGCATGGTTAACCATGGCCAGGTTGTATATAGTTGCAATTTTGCCTGTGTTCCTCTGTGACTGTTTCTTCTTGTAAAGTGTTCCTGGTTGATTCCGAGCTGACTGAACTCTATTTCACTAGAACTAGTTGTAGTGACCCAAAACAGTGCCAGCTTTTGAGTCCCCCAGAATTCTTCATCTGGCTGGGTGATATAAAATAAAATTAAAAAAAGAGGTTGAGGGGAAAGGAAGGTTTCAGGCCCTGATTTAAAAGGCTTCTTTGCTCCAACATCTCAGTACTGAATGCCAGCAGGCAAGTAGATAGATCTTTGCTGCCTGGTTGAGCTCTGGTTCTTTTGAGCAAGGGGAAAAAAAACTCCTAAGGGTGTGTCTCTACTGGAAATACAAAGGCCAGCAGTTTTCTGGGTCTCTCTGTGAGAGCCAGTTTGGTGTAGTGGTTAAGTGTGCAGACTCTTATCTGGGAGAACTGGGTTTGATTCCTCACTCCTCCACTTGCAGCTGCTGGAATGGCCTTGGGTCAGTCATAGCTCTTGCAGAGTTGTACTTGAAAGGGCAGCTGCTGTAACAGCTCTCTCAGCCCCATCCACCTCACAGGGTGTCTCTTGTGGGGGAGGAAGGTAAAGAAGATTGTCAGCTGCTCTGAGACTCTGAGATTCAGAGTAAAGGGTGGGGTATAAATCCAATATCATCATCATCATCATCTCTGACACCAGAAGAGAGTCACAGAGCCCATTTTAGGGCAGAGGGTAAAAGAGCCAAAGCTAGTCTTTCAGTATGTTTTGTGGCCCATGTAAATTTTACAATTTGTGCTGAAATGGCTATGCCAACTTTAGGGTTGCCAACTCCATGGTACAAAATTCCTGGAGAATTGGGAATGGAGCATGGGGAAGGACCTCAGTGGTACATAATGCCATAGAGTCCTGCCTCCAAAGCTGCCATTTTCTCCAGAGGATTCTGGTCACCATGGTCTGGAGATATTTTCAGAAGATCTCCAGGCTCTTTCTGGAGATTCCAGATATACAGAACATCTCTGATTATAAAAGATTGTTTTTCTCTGGTTTTCATGCTTTCGTAGACCAAAGTATGATGGCTTGTGTATAAATGAAACTCCGTGGTATATCTTTCTTAACTTACCTTTTCCAGAGTTTGTATTGTTTCTATAAAACAGAGGTGGCCAAACTATCTTAACATAAGAGCCACATAGAATAAATGTCAGATGTCTGAGAGCCACAAGACAAGAACATCAGATATTTGAGACCTGCAATGTATTCATCCTAGCCAGTGCCTGAGGGGGGAAGAAACACACCAAAAAACCCTATCCTCCTGGAACAGCCAACAATCCTCTGTATATTTTTATAACTCTGAGCAAATAAACGGACACTCGAGGGACCATAGAGGGTGACTAATAAAACAGGGGTGGCTGGTGAAAGAATGACTTAAGAGTGATAAACACCGCTGTGGCTGAGAGTAAAACTGGTACAAGCTTTTTCGTCTCAAGATACAGGGTTTAAGTATAAACAAGGGAGATTATGAGTTTACCCCCTACTCAGTCTCTTGGATTCTGCTCCCCCCCTCCATGAAATGTCGCCACTGCCAGATAAGAAAATGAAATGGATAGCTTTGCTTTGAGAGATCCACTTGAGAGATTTGTGGCGCAGCCATGTTTGGGAAATTCTCCATTTCTGGCCTTCCCCTCTCCAAAGGAGTATCCTAGAGCTTAAAAGAAAAAAAAAAGGAACTCATATGATCAAAAGTTTCAGTTGTCTTCCTTATAAGGAAAAACTGAAGAGTTGCTAATGCATTTCTTTCTTGCCTCTCCCCCCATGAGGTGTCAGGGTGGCATATATGGCTCTTCTGTTGGCCTCCATTTTACCTCAGAACTCCTCTCTGAGGCAGGTTAGACTGAGGGTGAACAGTCCGAGGTTGGTTAGCAAGTGACACAGGTGATGGGAAATTCAAACCCAGGTCTCCCTGGCTGTAGCCCAGCTCTCTACCTACTGCAGCACATTGGCTCAGCCACAAGAGCTGACCTGACAAGACCCAGACATGATGTGCGTACATGTCTTATTTGGAGTCAGATCACTGATCCATCAGTATTGCCAACACTGACAAGCAGTGGCTCTCCAGAATCACATGTAAAAGTCCTTCCCATCACCTACTACCTGATCTTTTTCCACTGGACAGGCCAGGGATTGATCCTGAGACATTCTAGATCAGGGGTGGCCAAATTGCAGCTTGGGAGCCACATGTGGCTGTTTCATACATATTGTGTGGCTCCTGGGGGCCGAGGAGGAACTCTCAAGTAAGCATGCTCAGCATTGGGACCTCAGTCAGCCTCTGAGCGCTGACCCATTGGAAGTGACTATTTCTATCATATCCAAAGCGGGGAAAGAAGGGGAAATAGGCAGGCTTGCAAGCTCTTCTACTCCACCACAGAGGTCATTCAGGGACCTAGAGCAGGCAGGGCTGGCCCTAGACTGTCTCGCGCCTTAGGCAAGGCTAACTTCTGGCACCTTCCCCCCTGCACTTATAACATCACCAAGTCTATCAGTGATGTCTAGTTTGCCTAGTGGTAAGGCCAGCCATGGGAGCGGGGAAAGAGAGTGCAAGAGCCAAGCGAGCCACTGGAAGAAGAGATGGAATTAAAGAGGGTTCACCCTTAGTTTCATAGTTTTTGTAGGAGCTGTATTTACTAACTTTGGTGTCAAGGCAAAGAGAGATGCATAATGATGCAAACAGTGGTCAGTGTTTATATGGCACATTTGTGTTTCCTTCTCTCACTGTGCCAAAAAATAATTCCTCAACCTTTTCCTATGCTGCTCTTACGGGGACTGTTATTCCCAGCTTTTTTTTTTTTTAAAGTCTTCTTCTAGCATGGTTGTGTTGTAAAGTGCATACATACATATTTTATCTTTCTGTGTAAAGAAAGTATTATGAGTTTAACAAAGATGTGTGTGTAATATTTGTTCATGTTTTGGGGTCTCAAACATCCGACATTTATTCTATGTGGCTCTTGCACTAAAAATTTTTGGCCACTCTTGTTCTAGATGCTCTACCATTGAACCACAGCCCTTGACCCTCTGATAGTCATCCTCCTCCACCCTACCCAGCCAGATCATCTCATTTAAATATGTACCTGGACAAAGTGAAGCCCATTAGATCCAGGCCAACACACATCACAGATCAGCCCGTCTAACCAGAATCTAAACCATAGCTTTGTTTGATGGGTCCATCTGTCATCTTCATAACAACTAAGCATTTTCTTACGGGATGCTATGGACTATAATGGGAAATGTTCTTTTCTGTGTCCAATTAGTTGTAATTTTATGAGCAATTTAGCAGAGAACATTTGCTGGATTAGATAAGAGTTTTTACAGAATGTTGTGCTCCTGGCTTTTATTTTACTTCCAATGTATTTGAGGTTGCCAACCTCCAAGTGTATTGCTTCTAAAAAACAACACAACTAACAGTAATCCTAGACCATACATGTTCTTTTGGAAATGTCTGAGGAGAATAAAAGTATGGATGGGTATACTAGGCAGGAGGGCAGAGGCTGGCAGTCACATTGGCGGGGCCAGGCAATCTCATCCAGAGAAGGCCGCTCCAGCTTGCACAATGCCAAGAAGGCTAGCTTCCAGTCAGCCGTGTCCATCACCTTCCATGGACCCTCCTCTTCCTTCCCTTTGGAAGCATTATAAAAAGGAACTTAGTTGCCAGCAGAGTCACCAAACGGGGATATCTTCAGTGGAAAGCAAGACTCAAGACAGTCTGGGCTCCGCTCACCATTGAGAATCAGCAATTATCTCTACAGAACTACTGGGCTCTTGGCCAAAGAGAAGGTGAGATGAGCAGGTGTCTCCAAACAATTTATTGTCCCAAGGTTTTGCTCTGGGCTATATTTATCTCTGTTTTAATTCTTAATTAACTAGAAGAAGGGCTTTTTTTGTGGTGGTGCTCAGCAGGGGTCATTTTGTAGAAGAATAGGTGGTGGAGCTCATTAGCATAACTCATTAGCATATGCTGCCCCCCCAGCCAAAAGCAAGAAAGGAGAGCCCCAGGTGAGAGAGGCCTGCTTGGGCTGGCTAGAGATCTGCCAGCCCAAGCAGGCCTTGCCTACCTGGGGCTCTCCTGGGCCGTCCTCCCCCAGTCAAAAGGCCAGACAGCCACCTACCACCCAAAAGCACATAAGAAGTGGAGAAAGGGGGGGGGGGCTAAGACATTGGAAGAAGTGAAAAAGTCTAAAACACAAGATCAAATGGATGCCATGGAAGCAAGATTGGTTAAAGTGATTAAAGACTCTATAACTGAATGTAAGAAAGAATTAAAAAAAGATATAGAAGTTCTCAGTAAAGATTTCCAAGGAGTGTCAAAGAAAATGCAGGAGGCTGAAGAGAAAGTGAAAGACCATGATGTAAGAATAAATACAGTGGGTTCCACAATTTAAAAAATGCAGGAGAAAGCAGTACTACAAGATTGCAAGTTAATGGAAAATCAGATACGTTTGAGAGGGGTGCCTGAAACTGATGAGACTGATATAATAAAAATCATTGCTGGATTTTTGGGAGATGATCCTGATGAAACCAGTTACTTTTATGATTACATCTACAGGGTCAACTCAGACTATGCAAGAAGAAATAAACTACCAAGGGATGTGGTAGTGAGATTTGTGACAAGAGACTTGGTTGGTAGGATTTTAAGTAAACAATTTGGGAAAAAAATTGGAGGTGGATGGCAGTAGTGTAAGAATTATGAAAGAAGTGCCAAGGAAAGTCATAAATGATAGAAGATTATATAAAAAACTGACTGGTAAGCTGAGAGAAAGTGAAACAAGATATAGATTGATGCTTCCAGAAGGTCTGGGTTTTGACTACAAGGGGAAGAGGTTTACCATCACAACCACTCAAGACATGGCGAAGTTTTTGCAGGAGAATAAAGAATTTGGGGGTACAGATTAAAAATAGAAAACCATGATGGATTACAAATTATTATCTTGGAATGTAAATGGACTTAATTCACCACAAAAAAGAAGGGCAACTTTTCATTGGATTGGGAAGCAAAAATGTAACATAATTTGTCTACAAGAAGTACATATCAAACAAATGGATTACAAATTTTTATGGAATAAGCAACTAGGTATGGAATTTTGTTCATTGGCTAAGGAGAAAAAAGAGGTGTGGTTTTCTATGTGAAGCAAGAATTAGACCCAAAGCTGATTTTTAAAGATAATGATAGCAGATTTATTGCGGTGGAAGTGATGCTGAACCATAAAAGAACTTTATTATTGGGATTGTATGCCCCAAATGGAGCAAAAGACTCTTTCTTTAAGGATATTATGCAACAACTAGATCAAGTGACATATGAGCAAATTATGTTAATGGGAGACTTTAATGGAATGGTTAGAAATATTTTGGAAAAAAAATAATAAAGGAAAACTACCAAAGTCATTTTTTGAACTAGTTAAGCAAGAAAGTTTGGTGGATATATGGAGGGAATTTAACCCTAAAGTACGGGACTATACTTTCTTTTCAGCAAGACATAATTCTTTCTCAAGGATCGATATGTTATGGATTACAAAAAATCTGGGACTTACAACAAAAAAATAGAGATTCTTCCTAAAATAGTAGCAGACCACAATTCACTAATGTGGCCTGCAAGACCCATAAAAAAGACTTTAAGATGGTGGATAAATGAAGATTTGCTGCAGAAAAAGGTGGTAGTAGAGTCTCTGGAAAAGGAGACCAAAGCTTTCTTTCAAATAAATGAAAATGAGGACATTCAATTCCAAACGATGTGGGATGCATATAAAGCGGTAATGAGGGGCATCCTAATTACATTGAACAATAAAAATAAAAAAGCCAAAGAGAAACAAATGATAGACTTACAAAAAGAGATTGAAAAGAGGGAGAGGGAGCTTAAAAAGAGGCCTGGGAAAAAGAAAATTATAAGGGAGATTACAATACTACAAGGTCAATTAAGACATTTGTTAAATAAAGAAGTCGAATGGAATCTAAAAAGGCTTCAATAAAAATCTTTTGATAAACCTAGAAAATACCTGGCCTGGCAAATGAAAAGAAAAAGGGAAAATAAAATTATTAATAAAATTATTGTAGGAGACAAGGAAATTGTTGACCAGGAAGGAATTAAAAAATAATTTTATAAATACTATGCCAAGTTGTTAAAAGTCATACGGTGGATAAGGAAAAAATAGATGCATATTAAAGAAAATTAAGGTAAATCCCTTAACTGAAAATATGGAGAAGGTACTAAATGAACCAATTGGAAAGGAAGAAATAGAGGCGGCAATTAACTCATTGAAATTGGAAAAAGCTCCTGGTTTAGATGGTTTTACAGCAAAATTTTATAAAGTCCTCATGGAGGTTCTACTTCCAAAACCAGAAATTGATGAATATTATAAGAATAGATGGGAAAATATCTAATACTTGGAAAGAAGCAGTAATTTTGTTGATACCGAAAGAAGACAGAGACGCCACAAATGTAAAAAATTACAGACCAATTTCATTACTTAACAATGATTACAAAATATATGCTAGAATATTAGCAGAACGCCTGAAACAGCGTTTGAATAATTTTATTTAAGAAGTGCAAACAGGATTTCTTCCCAGGAGGCAAATAAGAGATAATATCAGAACAATAATAGATATTATCGAATACTATGAGAAACATCCTGGAAAAGAAGTAGCATTATTCTTTGCAGATGCAGAGAAAGCATTTGATAATGTACATTGGGACTTTATGTTTGCAGTGATGGAAAGATTGAGATTGGGTGAAGATTTTATAAGAATGGTGGGTGAAGATTTTATAAGAATACTGAACAACAAGCAAGACTGTATAAATGCAGATTTGACAGAAAGAATGATAATCAGTAAAGGAACAAGACAAGGTTGCCCTCTATCTCCATTGATATTTATAATGACTTTAGCGATATTGCTTATGCGAATCCAAGAAGATAAGGAGATAGAGGGACTGAAACGGAAAGGTTTTTCTTATAAATACAGAGCGTCTGCAGATGATGTAATGTTTATAAATGAAAATCCAACTCAAGTTACACCATTGCTGCTTCATAAGATAAAAGAATATGGAGAACTGGCAGGCTTCTATATAAATAAAGAAAAGTCAAAAATTTTGTGTAAAAACATATCAAAGATTAAACAGGAAGAACTACAAAGCCTAACAGAATGTAAAGTGACTTCTAAAGTAAAGTATTTAGGAGTGGAGATAACAACAAAAAACATTGACATAAAATAACTGTGAGAAGCTCTGGCAGAAAATTGATGGAGATTTATTAATCTGGAACAGGTTGAATTTGTCTATACTGGGCAGAATTTCGGCAATTAAAATGAGTGTGTTACCATGAATTATGTTCTTGTTTCAAACAATTCCAATAGTGAAGGATGACAAAAAATTAATAAATGGCAAAGGAAACTTTCAGAATTCATATGGGCTGGCAAGAAACCAAGAATTAAAATGAAAATTCTGAACAATGCAAAAGAAAGGGGAGGCTTCCAATTGCCGGATCTAAAATTATACCATGATGCAGTTTGCTTGGTGTGGATCAAGGAATGGATAATGTTATTAAATAGAAAATTACTAACATTAGAAGGTCATGGAAATGTTTCTGGTTGGCATGCATATCTGTGTTATGGGAAAAGTAAGATGGATGGCTTTTTCCTACATCATTATATAAGAAGTAATTTGTTAAAAACCTGGTTGAAATATAAAAAGTATGGGGATAAGAGTAAACCGCTTTGGATTGTGCCAACAGAAGTAATAAAGCTATACTCAGATATTAATGAAGAGAAATGGTTATCATATAAACAACTGTTAAAAATACAAGGCGGTAATGTGGAGTTAAAATCGGTGGAAGAATTAAATTATAAGTATAATTGGTTTCAATTGCAACAAATTAAAAGTTTGCTTGAACAAGATATTAGAAATGATGGAATAAGACAAGAACAAACAAAACTGGAGAGAATGCTGTTTGGCGATAATGAAAAATTGATTTCAAGAATTTATAAACTATTATTGAAATGGTCTACAGAGAATGAAGTGGTTAAATCTCAAATGATAAAATGGGTGATTAATATAAATAAAGAAATACAGATGGAGCAATGGGAGTATTTATGGAAGAACTCTATGAAGATATCAACATGTAATAATATTAAAGAAAACTGTTTTAAAATGTTGTACAGGTGGTACATGACTCCTAAGAAACTGTTGAAAATGAATAATCGGGTGTCTGATAGATGTTGGAAATGTAAAAAACATGAAGGATCTTTCTACCACATGTGGTGGACTTGTGAAATGGCAACACAATTTTAGCAAATGATTCAGCAAGAGATTTCAAAGATTTTGGGTTACAACATAAAGAAGGCACCAGAAATCTTTTTGTTGGGATTACAAATGGAAAATATTCCTAAACAAGATAGAATGCTACTTTGGTACATGCTTTCAGCTGCATGGACATTGTATGTCCAGATGTGGAAGCAAGATAAAATACTTGATTAATAGTTAATGAGGGTTGCTGGGGGTGTGGCAAAACTCCTGGTAGCTGGCAGGTGGGGAGGAGGAGGGGGAACCCTCAGAAAGGTTCAGGAGCTGTGCTCCTGTGAGCTTCTGCTAAATCCGAGGCCTGGTGCTCAGTAATCCTGACCTGGATAAACCAAGGTAGATTGTGGAAGCTAAACAGTGTCGGCTCTGGCTGGTATTTGGGCGGGAAACCTTCAAGGAATACCAGAAGGCAGGCAATGTCAAACCACCTCTGAATGTCTCTTGCCTTGAAAACCCTAGGGGAGTTGCCATAAACCAGCTTGATGGCACTTTCCACCATAACCACTCACTGTTATGAGTCCCAACATTGGGGATTGGGGGGTGGGGAGAGCTCTCCAAAGCCCTGAGGGGAGAATTGGAGGGGAGAATTTATTTTAAAAGTTATTTTTAAGAAGTTATTTTTAAAGTTATTAAAAAAGAAAAAAAACCTGGAGAATTTCTAAAACGAATTCAGACCAATAGTCTACTCTATTCGGTCCACCATAGGCTTCCCAAACCTCCCGCTCTGGCGGGAGACTTCTGGGCTCGCAGCCTGATCCCCCGCTTTTCAAAACTCTGGAAGCGGGGGTGGGGGTGGGAGAACATACCTGTAGGCGTCATGTTGTAGAGCTCCTGAGCCCTTTGCAAAATGTCTGCCCCTTTAAGGCTGGGCAGGAAGCAGGAAGGGCTTCTGAGAACGGCCCCTCCCTTTCTTTTGCTTTCGTTTTCACAGCAAGTAGAGTTGTCCGGAAGAAGATCTGGTAAGTGTGTGTTTGTGTGTGTGAGAGAGAGAGGGAGGGGGCAGGGGATTCCCTGGTTTGGAGGCCCTCCCCCCCCTTTAGAAAGCGTTGGGGGGGGAGGGAAATGTCTACTGGGCACTCTATTATTCCCTATGGAGAACGATTCCCATAGGGAATAATAGGGAATTCATCCTTGGGTATTGGGGGCTCTGGGGGGCTGTTTTTTTGAGGTAGAGGCACCAAATTTTTAGTACAGCATCTAGTGCCTCTCCCCAAATTACCCCCCAAGTTTCAAAACGATTGGACCAGAGGGTCCAATTCTATGAGCCCCAAAAGATGGTGCCCCTATCCTTATTTATTTCCTATGGAAGAAAGGCATTTAAAAAGGTGTGCTGTCCCTTTAAATGTGATGGCCAGAACTCCCTTGGAGTTCAATTATGCTTGTCACACCCTTGTTCCTGGCTCCGCCCCAATGTCTCCTGGCTCCACCCCCAAAGTCTCCTGGCTCCGCCCCCAAAGTCCCCAGATTTTTCTTTAATTGGACTTGGCAACCCTAGTCCACCATTGTATTTCATGAGCTCGGCATACAAGCCAAAACACCACATGCATACACACAGAGATAAGGCAAACAAACCCCATGCACTGTTTGCCAGAGATTTTCGTTCATTCAGTTCGTTTGCCTTATCTCTGTGTGTATGACAGTGTTCCCTCTAAGCTGCAGGGTCTTGTGAGCAAAAATTCTACCTTATTAGCTACTGACATTAAAGTTGTGAGCTCCTGGCATTAAAGTTGTGAGCTCCTGCATAAATTAGTGTGCTTTGGGGGTCATCCTTCCTGAGCTAAGACAAAAATGTGTGAGCCGGAGGCTAAAAACCTGTGAGCTAGTTCATGCTAACTCAGCTTAGAGGGCACACTGGTGTATGCATGTGTTGTTTTGGCTCATATGCCCAGCTCATGAAACACGATGGTGGACTGAATAGAGTAGTAGACTATTCGTCTGATCCTGCATGGCTGCTGTTAAAATACTTACAAGATTAGCCAAATTCGTGGAGAGGAATGCATATACATACCGAAGAGTCAGTTCCCACACTGGGCCTCTTGTGCCTATCTTTAGTTCTCCTCCATGAAAGGTGAATGAGACCCAACTTTCTCTCCAAGCAGGTGATTATCATGTTTCCAAGAAATGTTTCGGGGCTTCTTGTATTATGCCTGATGTTCTCAATTCTACCATGGGAAGCAGTGCAGAGGTGAGTACCAGAAGACTTTATATCCTGCCCTTTACTGCAAATCTCAGAGTCTCTGAGTGGCTCACAATCTCCTTTACCTTCCTCCACCACCACTGACACCCTGTGAGGTAAGTGGGGCTGAGAGAGCTCTCCTAGAAGCTGCCATTTCAAGGACAGAGTCTCAGAGCAGCCTATAATCTCCTTTACCTTCCTCCCCCACAACAGACACTCTGTGAAGTGGGTGGGGCTGAGAGAGCTCTCACAGAAGCTGCCATTTCACAGACAGAGTCTCAGAGGGCTCACAGTCTTCTTTACCTTCCTCCCACACAACAGACACCTTGTGAGGTAGGTGGGGCTGAGAGAGCTGTCCCAGAAGCTGCCCTTTCAAGGACAGCTCTGCGAAAGCTATGGCTGACCCAGCAGCTGCAAGTGGAGGAGTGAGGAATCAAACCCGGTTCTCCCAGATAAGAGTCTGTGCACTTAACCACTACACCAAACTGGCTGGGGATGGGAGGCAGTCCTTTGTTTTGAAAGTTGCAGATACAGCAGGAGAAATATATATATGGCCACCATTTTGAATGGCCACCATTTTGAGAGAGACTGCCATCCTCACAGAAATAAGGTCCTGCATGAAATGTGTGGAGTGGCCCCCCTCAGCCACGCCTTCCACACTCACTACCTCCATTAGAGGCCCTTCCAACAACCCTCCTGATTGACCTCAGCCGTCATGCTCCCAACTGCTGAGGGCCAGGACTTGTGTTGACATGCCTGGAGCCAGGCAGGTCCTTCCTGGTAAAAGAAGTAAAAGAGTCAGCCAAACAGAGCCTTTTGGAGAGACTGCAGCTGACACCAGCCCTTCTGCCACCCCTTTCCACTGCAGACAGGTGGGCCAGGGAGTGTCACATCAGCTTTGAGTTGGGTGGGGGAGGGGAGTGGTGCTTGCATGATTGACCGGTTGTCTGGCAAGTGGGAGGCCCAGTAGGTGAGCAGTGGGAAGATGGGGTCTCACAACATCCCCATTTTCATGTGTGTGTGCACATATTTATTTACACACACACTGTGGCTGCATTTGGATTCTGAAATAAAGTTCTGGCCTCATCTCAAAACTGTATAGATTACAAAGCTTTTTATAACCGTTGTGGTCCATCTTGAGTCCCCATGTGAAAAGCAGACTGTCATTGATGATGATAATCTTAATCACAATCATAATCGTAACAGTCATTATAATAATTAATGCAGAGCAAAGAAAAGTTGTGGAAAAGGACAACACATTGTGCAGGGGGTTGGACTTGATGACCCTGGAGATCCCTTCCAACTACTGTTCTATGATTTTAACACAGACAATTAAAGGTTTGGAGCACCTTTCCCTGTGAAGAATGACTAATACTTTGGATGTTCCTGATTTAAAAGGGAGATGTGAAATTAAAAAAACTATGCATGGGACAGAGAAAGAATAGAACCTTTTCTCCTTCATAATACTAGAACTGGAGGGGGGTGAGAGTTAACCAGTGAAATGGGGTGGTAAATTCAGGACAGAATAAGAGGGAAAATACTTTTTCAATCAAAGCATAATTAAATTGTAGATTTCTCTGTCGCAACGTGTGACAGCAGTCCTTTATTAGAAAAAGAATTAGAGAAATAGATGGAAGCCCTGTGGCGCAGAGTGGTAAAGCTGCAGTACTGCAGTCCTAAGCTCTGCTCATGACCTGAGTACGATCCCGGTGGAAGCTGGGTTTCAGGTAACCGTCTCGAGGTTGACTCAGCCTTCCATCCTTCTGAGGTTGGTAAAATAAGTACCCAGCTTGCTGGGGGTAAAGTGTAGATGTCTGGGGATGCAATGGCAAACCACCCCGTAAAAAGTCTGCAATGTGAAAGCAATGTCACCCCAGAGTCGGAAACGACTGGTGCTTGCACAGGGGACTGCCTTTACCTTACATTATAATTAGCCATGATTAGGGAAAAAAACCAGAAAAATTTGGGGGGAAAAATCATATCCCTCCCCCCCGTTTTTTTCCTGAAGCCTTTTTTTTTCTGAAAAATTGAAAAAAAAGAAAAGAAATGAAATGATTATGGAACGTTTTATTTTAACATGATGAATAAAATATTTTAAGACAAGGTGTTCAACTATTTTCCAAATCGCTTCTAAAAAATATGTATGGTGTCATTCTAATTTCTGCGCACTGAGGACAAACAAGTGCTAGGTCATTCCCATTCATTGAAGCTTAGTCCTACATTCCCTTCTATACACTTCCCCCCTCTTCAATTCTTTTTATGAGAATGAGTTTTTTTATTTTTATTTAATACCGTGGAGAGGAAATATATGAATAATTGTTCCTTCTGGTTTTTTAAAAAATCGTTTTGTGGAGTTTTTTTTTTTTGTCTGTTCCACATAAACTAGTAAACAGTTCAGGAGATTGTTGCTCCATTTGTTGCAATTACAAATAAAATTTAAAAAGAAAATTCTGTTTGTAATAATTGTTTGGATACACTATATTTTTAATATGCTAGTTGTGATAATTTTATGCCAAGTAAAATTGTCCATAGTAATATTTTATGTTCCTAAAGTAACAGAATGACTTTCAATCTGGAAAAGAAAACAGAAATGCTGATGTAGCATTTTTTTCAATTTTTCCAAAAATTTCCATTTCCCCCCGAAAAAAAACCAGAAAAAAAATCTGTTTTTTTTCCGAGCTTCAAAATTTCTGGAAATTTTACATCTCTAGCCGTGATAGTTAAATGGAACCTCCATGTAGGGGTGTTATTCCATCTTTTGGCTAAATCTACTTGTTGGCACAAGGGATGGTTTTGAATTCCTGCTGGGCATAGCCTGTTCTTTCAGCTGCTCTCCTTGGCCTTCCAGGGATATATTCAAAAGTTTCCTAATCTCCATCTTCTGCCCTTAATTAGGAACAGACACCATTTTAAAGCCATGGTAGTAAAGGAAGTTCACCATGAAACTGAAAACAAAATTGTCTGATCGAATTCTTGATGGTGTTGTTTTGTGTTTTGGGAACAAAACCTGCAATCTGACATATCTTTATGCTTAGCAAGGAATTTTCTAACACCCCCCCCCCCCCGCCCTTTTACTTGTAAGTCCATGGCAAACTGAGGGAATCCAACAATGAAACACAGGCCTTATTTCAGCTTTGAGACTTTGACATTGACCTTTGAGTCTAAGAAATTGTCTTCTATGCACTAGCTCCATATTGTTTAATTTAAAATTCAGTGCTGATTCCATTTATGTGCAACATGCAAAAGCATGACAAACCAAACTGCGGTCTGCAATTGTTTGAATGTTATCTAAACTGTTCTCTCTTCCCCTTCCCATTTTCATTTATTCTTGTCCCAGAAAAAAAATAAAAATAAAACTGCTCTCCATCTATCTTTCCCTCTCTCTAGTGCTGCAATCCAAGGTGATGCAATGCTCTCACGGGTTGGCCGTGGTAACCCTCAGTTTCCACTACCTCCTGACCAAAGTAAAGGAAAAGCCCCTGATGTAACTGATCCATATGGCTTTGGGCGCAAGTAATGATTGCTTGCCAAATGGCCCTGGCTCTGAAAACACAAGACTGAAGAAACCCATGCTTTGCTGGAACATCAAATGCAACCGCTTTGCATTGAGGAATGGTGGTCAACTCTGGGTGGTGGGCCTATGCAGGTTCAGAAGTCATGTACTGGGATGGCAAAACCATCCAACACCCTCTCCGTGGTGAAAACCTTCCTAGAAATCAGTCTCTTCTTTTACTGTCTCTGATCTTTGATCTCTTGTTGCTTTTTTATTGAGGGAACATTTAATTAAAAAGCTGCTTCATGTATATTCACAATGGGCCAAAGATTTCTTCAATTTTAGCTAATGATTTCCCTGTCTCATTATTTTTATTGAACTAGGATTTCTCTCAGTCCTTCTGAATTGTGATTTAACTGGGAGAATTTCTTTTAAAAAATTAAATCAAAATGACTCATAAAGTTGCACAAGATCAGAAAATTCAGAGTCCTGGTGTTCAATATGAGGGAATCCGGTTCTTTGTAAATCTGACTGAGATCTTCTTGCTTCCGTTTTATAATAAATTAAATTAATCGGAAGAGTAACTGTTCAGAACATTTAATTAAAAAGCTGCTTCATGTATATTCACAATGGGCCAAAGATTTCTTCAATTTTAGCTAATGATTTCCCTGTCTCATTATTTTTATTGAACTAGGATTTCTCTCAGTCCTTCTGAATTGTGATTTAACTGGGAGAATTTCTTTTAAAAAATTAAATCAAAATGACTCATAAAGTTGCACAAGATCAGAAAATTCAGAGTCCTGGTGTTCAATATGAGGGAATCCGGTTCTTTGTAAATCTGATTGAGATCTTCTTGCTTCCGTTTTATAATAAATTAAATTAATCGGAAGAGTAACTGTTCAGATCTTTGTGTCCCAATCCATCAACATCAGCAGATTTCAAGATTTCTGTGCAGCAATACACATTCATGTATATAATGCATAGCAATACACATTCTTGCTGTAGTCACCATGACAGTAACAAATACCATATCATTCAGTCCGCCATAATTCTTCCAAAGCCCAGGAGAAGTTCCCTGGGTTTAATTGTGAGCTGACATCCTGTAATTCATGTCCCGATCTGAAACACAGATAGCAAAAAGTGGGGAAACCAGGTAGTTGTCACAAATATAAGGAAAGAGAGAGAGAACAAATATTCATTTATCCCCCCCCCCCACACACACACATGTTATGGAACAGGGAAACCAGCTTGTCCCTAGGTTGTAGGTGAGGTGCTCCTTAAATTCCTGTGAAATGGAGATGATTATGCGTAAGGTGCCGGCCCACAGCTCCAATGAAGCGTCCAAACTGGGCTCGGGGCCCAGTTTTATTTCACTCTCTTTCCTTCTTCACTTGGGCTGTAACCAGACCCCACTGTGGGCCTGGAACAGCCATTGTACTCTTGCCAGAAGCCGTAAAATGCATCACCCAGGTGAGGAAATCCATGAACGCAAAGTTCACAGGCATCTGCCTCATTACAGCGTGTGAATGGCTTCCAGAAAGATCTGTGGACAGCTCGATTATTTGTGGGGGGTAGGGGATAGGGGACCCCCGTGTGTTTATCGCCACGGCAACATATGAGACGGAGTCATCTGTTGACCACAAAGCCCCCAAGTATTGCTCAAAGGAAACCAGATCTCTGACGGGTGGCGGATGAGAGAATTCCTCTCAGGGAAAAAGCCTGAGTGAGCTTATTCAAGAATAATATGATGGCGGTGGGGATAGAGATTCCTTATTCTACCTCATTTCCCCTTTCATTTTAGCATCTGGTTTAATCTCCCTCTTCAATGCTTTTTTTTTTTTTTAAGATTTGCTATGGACATTTTTCCAGCTTGAGTGTAACAGGAAGTTGACTTACACTGTTGGTTAAGGTTAAGAAAGACTGAGTCATTTGTGTTTCTTTTTGAGTTTGTAAAATTGTTGCCATTTGGCGTTGACCTGCCGTGTTTGCTATTGATTGTACTTTTATGTTGTTTTATCCACTGCTGATATGGGCACATGGTTGACATACAATTGAAGCATGCGGAATGTTTAAAAATACAACCTTCTCACCAGGGAAAGTTGACACAAGAGCCCAGGTTTATTTTTCAGAAGGAACAAACAAAATAGAAATGCGGATATTGATATCAGATGAATATCATGACTAACTTGCAGACACGTCAGTCTGGGTGAAACAAAGGCGATTGGCTGATTGGTAAGCTATGGTTCTGATCCAAAACAATTTTGCATGTACCACTTTTAAATCACATATTGGAAAAAGGAACACAGATAATATTTCCCATTTTCTTCACACATCCTACACCTTTAACTTCCCACAGAGCCAACCAAGGCTTCCATTATAGCATCGTGTGGCTCTCCAGGACTAGCAATGATGCTGAATTTCATAATTACCTGGTATTCAAATGTGAATTGGTCCAGTTTGTAATGCTCATCTGGACTGAGGCCCAATTCTGAGCCCACTTGTGGAGAGGGCGGGATAGAAAATTTAAAGTAATCATCATCATCATCATCATCATCATCATCATCATCATCATCATCATCATCATCATCATTATCATTTCCTCAATAAGCACTCTGCTGAGGCCATTCTGAGTTGAGCCAAGGATCATTCTCACATTGTTGGCCAGAGTCAGGTTTGTCAAAAACTGGAAATTGATTGGCGACATCAGACATGGGATAGGATGTGATTTTGAGAAATTCAAAAGTCAGGTACCAAATATTAAGCTACCTCCAGCAATTTCTGATCAGATCCTTTATATCTCCTCTGAATCGTGCAATTTACTTGTTAGGGAAACTGCTCTCAAATTGAGATTGGGGAATTAGGCTGAGAGACAGTTAGCCCCAAAAAGGAATCTTTGTTATCAATTGTATACCAGGCTCAACCGTTCAGAGAGTCAATGCTCAATAAAGAACTCTAATTTAATAAAATCAATTGTGGTTTATTTGAAACAATAGTTCGTTCACACAAGGTACAAAATCAATCACACATTCATACAGGTCTAGGAAAAATAGAGAGATCGATAGGGGAACATAAAGGAATTGACATACAGGGCAATACTACCTCTCGCAGACTCCAATGGAAGGCTCCGATGGCGACGAATGAGGAAATGGGGGAAAGGTCCCGAAACTGATCAGGAATCGGGGGTGTTACTACCCAGCGGGAATGGGGGTTTACTGAGTAGAAGGCACACCTGTGGGTAGCTAGTCCACAGGTTATATAGAGTCACCTTAGTCCTGAGGGGATGGGAGGTGACTGGGAGTGGTAATGGGAGGTTCTGCTGATGACCAAGAAGGCTGGACTTCGGCTGGACCAATGGTGGGTCAATGGCGACACCTGATTGGGTGTGTACTTCAACCAATGAACATCACCTTCATCCTGGGCATCCTGGAAACTTCCAGGTTGCGACAGGGCCTGGGGCGGCTCCGTAGGTATCAATGTGGGAATGACTGGGTGATTGGGAGGAGATGGGATTAACTGGGAAAGGGACAATAGATAATCAGATATGCACCTAGGTATTCCGGTGTAGACAAAAAGGCTTGATGGTATCAGGAGAGATTCTTCCTCTTTCTCAACTCTCCGGGGTGAAGACAGTTGTTTAGGAAACCACTGGGCAATCAGGATTAATAGTGGAGCCATTAATCCATTCATAAACTAAGTGGGTTGCTTGCGGGCTAGGAATGACTCAAGGTGTGTACGTGAGGTTCCCACATAGAAGGAATGAAGCCCAACCAGGCAGGAAGATGGCTACATGTGGTGTAAGCAAAACACAGTGGTTTCCATGCTTAACGCTTCACACCGTTCGCCTGGACAGCTCCGTGGCGGCGTAGCCTCCTCCTTGCCATGGCGGGTTCCACGTGATGGCGGGGACAAGTTAGAGCGCGGCTGCAGACACTCTGTGCCTGACTCAAGCGCTCATATACTTGTTAATAGGTACACTGGAGTCTTATGTAGTTCCTGGGTAGCATCACTCGCATTCACTGGCCAGGCGGATGCAAGCTTACTTCTCCAGGCGCCCTGGCAACCATGTTGGTGATCATGATGTGCACATATTAGGAAAAGTAGGGGGTTTTTCCTCACAGTTCCCCCCCTCGAGACTGACGTCACCGCCTAGTGGCGAAGTCTCGCATATGCAACGGATAAAAATAAAGAAAAACGGGGCTTCGTTAAGAGGGTGTTAAACCCTTGAAGCATGGGAAATCTACTATGGAATACCGGCTACCTGCAAAAAGGTTGGAGCCACTATCTAAAACTACTCAAAAACATAATTTAAAAATGCCAATGGGCCATCAGATCCTTCCTTGGCGTTCGTGCTTACAGGGAGGCCTTCTGGGATACATTGTACATATTCAATATTTCATATAGCATTATTAAAACACATAGTAAAATTTCACAATACACAGTATCTGAACCAAGGGTTCATATAACAGTATTAAAATTCATAAAGGCACATAATAAAATCTCATAATACAACGTATTTAAATTTAAAAGGTTACTTAAAAGCAAAATATAGCATTATTAAAATCCATAAAAAAAAAAAAAAAAAACATGGTGAATCTCCAGGTACAAGGTATTCGACTCAAAGGTCACTTAAAAGCAGAAATCATGTGTGCAGTCTAGACCGGCTAGGCTGCCATAATTGATTAGACAGGCAATAAGCATTTTATATTATACGCAGATTCCCAAGGCAAGTCATTTAAAATCACTGGGTTACATTTCATACATATAATAAAACACAAATCCTATCACTATGCTAATACATAATTCATCTGTCTGACCTTTTTGGTCTTCGGTCTTCTTCTCCCCCCCTCGATAACTTCCACGCTGGGGAACGGGGAGGTTTCCCTTCTCATTTGGCTTGTCTGTAGTCTCCTTCTGGAGGGGAGGAGGCTGGCGGCGCCGAGGAGTCTGCAGCGGATATCCCACCCCCCCCCCCTTGTATTCAGGCTGCCCATAGTGAGGTCAAGTCACCCAAGGAGCATGCCCAACACGGAGGCCTCCGATCCTGCTCGGATCCGGTCGGGGGCCCGTTCACATGGTCTGGGGAGACCCTGTCAGAAGGAGTTTCCTGTATATTTATGTAAATGTCATGGACAAAGGGTTCTGGGAGAGGGTTTTACAGACTTTTGTCCAAATTGATACAGTTCTAGCACAATAATAAACTTTCCAGGCAAAACACTAATACACAGTCATAGTTTCTTATACTTTTGCAGCCCTTTCCCGTTTGGCTCCGGACTGCTCTCTTCAATCTTAAAGTAGGTCCGCTCCCGTGCCCTGTAGGTTTGGCATAGGGGAACGGCATACGATGGACGTGCGGACCCATGGGTCTACAACCCGAACCGGGGAGTGTGGCCACGGAAAGGCCTCTCCTGGTGTGTAGGTTCGGGGAAGTAGACCCAGGGATCGCTTCCCATATTTTAATCGGGAGCCCGTTTGGGCTCCGGAGAACCCGCTTAAGCGTGGTTCTCTTTTAGGGCCTATTGGAGTCCCTCCCTGACTGGGAGGGGGGGACTCCCCCTTTACTTGGTAAAAGATAGAACATAAGCAAAAACAAACACATAAGGAAAACTTAGGTTCCCATTGACACTCAACCTAAGGGTCTCTGTCTGTCAATCAAAGTTTGGATTGGCAGGGGAGGGTTCTGCGTTGCCTGGAGGTTCCCACTTCCTGTGGGGTCGTGCCCTTAATGTGGTGCCAGTGGTTTATTGGTGGGTGTGGGAGATGCAAATGACCCTGAGCAAAGCAGTGTGGGGGGGTTTTTCTTTTTCTTCCCGTCCCTCACGCTAACCTGACCATGCGATGGAAACCATGGTGAGGAGGGCTTTGAGCGCGGCCGGTTACTCCTTTGGGTGGGCTTCTCCGAGCCTACACCACCAGGAGAGGCCTTCCGCCAGGGAGATGCTTCTTGGGAAAGCTTGATGAGATAGCTCGTAAAAGGGCTAACTCGATTCTCGCTCCCTCCAGCTCCACACTCCCTGGTTCGGCCTCGCAATTTCTCCAAAAGCCTGCTCTAATTTTTGAGCCCAGCCCCCCGAAAAGGGTGGGCACCCTTCTTTTGGTCAAAAATAGATTCATAACATCTTACAAACATACATATAAACATGGCTGGTCGGCCAAAATCCCATCTTCCGTCCCTTCTCCCGCCCGGGAGATGACAACGGGTAGACTGACACGTCATATCTTCCGCTGAGCGCTGCCTTCTACTGGCAGACAGGGCGGTTCACAGAGGCGTCGGGGCAAGGAGGATATTCAGTTCATTAAGCAAACCAAGTGGGAGGCACATATGTAAATACTCTTTTGCCTTGAAATGGGTCCCTGGGGCCATTGTGGGGCACCCCCTTTATTCAAAATCACCCCAAAAGGTTTGAGGTTTAATTTCAGCGGTATTCCTATTATTGGGCACTCCTTTCTGGTGGGGGAAAGCCAGAGTCACCGTGACTTGAAGGTGCTTCGGTGTGTTTGGCGTTCCCGGTGGGGGCCGAGTTCAAGCATTCTGCCTGGTCTCGTGTGCGCCTTTACAAACTCAGGGTGCCCCTGCAAGTATGGCACCTGGTGCAGAGTCTGTTCTGGCCCCCTGAGACCCTTAGGTGGGCGGAACTTTTAGCTGGAGCTCCGCGCTCCGGAGGGCAAGTGTCAGTGCCTGCCCTCTTTTAACCCTCGGGCTGCTTCGGCGGCCCAACCTTCTCTGGTAAAAGATAGACAAATCTTAATAGCAATAATTCATTACCCCATGGGGGGTTAGAACTCTAAGTCCCAGATGTCTCCAATCCTGCACTTTGGGTTAGTGCATGCGCATGGTGTGTTTATGCAGATGAACTAAGCCTAAGGCATGTTGGGAATAGGATATTATAAAACATTTATCAAATGTATGGACCTGGGTTCGGTCCGCTCCTTGTGGGAATAGTGGCTTGTGAATGGACCATAGTTTAGGTGTATTGGCTCCAAGATTGCTCTTCGCCCGCGTTGCCCTTTTAATCTAAAAAGGTAGCTGGCGGACCTAGGGTGTCCGGGGGAGGTGGCCTTTCCTAAGCTCCTCGGTTCGGGTGCCCATGCACAGCCTGAGTCCCTTCCACAGTTATGTGGGTAAGGGCTGCACGCTCAGGCGTCCCAATGGGTCAGAACAGTGGCTGCGCCAGGTTCCTGATGCTTTGAGCGTCTGCAACTTCTTCCCCTCTCCGTTCCCTGTGTTCCTTCAGGATCACGGAGCGCCGGAAGAGTCACAGAGCTCAAACACTGGACTGCTGGGAGTCTCTCTGGGTCAGAACAGGTTCTGTCCCAGAGTCACTTTGGGCCTTGTAGTGATGGATCACTTGGTGGGACTGTTATCTAGACCATCAAGAAGCGATCCAACACTTGCAAGAATGCCCTGAGTTTGTTCTGCTCAATTTGGGCTTCCTCTCACCCCTTCCCCCTGGGCCAACGAGCCCACCCTTTACTTGGTAAAAGATAGAACTCCCCATAGGAACAGAGCGAGGGGCTGACATATACTGACATGCATAATGTAAAAACGGGCTGTGGGGACTACACTTCCCATCGTCCTCTGTTTCCCATCCCGAAAGTTGGAGCATGTGCCGAAAAGATCTATGCAAATGCCCCAAATACAGGGTGATCTGGGAGCGACGGGGCAGTGGGGTCTTTACCCTTAAAGCCTTGTCCAGGGGTGAGCAAGGAGGGGGAAGTTTTCCAAACCCATACACAGGGTGTAGGGATTTAAAATATATATTGGGCCGAGCTTTCATTTGACTCGTTGTGACCCTTTAGCTACTTGGTGGAATCGAGGCATCAGAGGGGGATGATCCGACGGCTTTAGCCTGTGACCCGACCGGTCCCCGCTGTTGTTAAACATGTGGGGCTGCAAAACCGGGGGTCCCAGTGGGCCTGTTGAACTGACGCGCCTGGCGCGATCCGGTTCAGATGGGAGCCTGAAGTGGCAAAGCAGGGCACGCACCCGATGGGAGTCTTCCAATGAAGACTTCTGAACCCTCGGGTGGCAGCCCTTGCAAGCTCTACCTTGCCACTGTTGGTCCTCCCTCCACGGTTCGGTTTCGTCGCCTTTCTCCCCTCTCCCTTTCCCTTGGGCTATACAGCCCTCCCTTACAAGTAAAAGAAAGATCTTGGAAAAGGAATGAAGAAAGGGAGCCTCCCCCCCCCCCCTCGCACAAGTGGGGAAGGGATTCAAGGCGGTACTTAGGGCTTTTCTATGACGAGGGGACGATATCTCCACATGGTTTGGAGCTCGTCCACCTTCTTGAGCTGCTTTCTCAGCCAGCACCCCAAGACAATTATTGCAATGCAGAGTATAATCTGGAAGACCAAAATGACTACAATAGGGTGCAGGGCTACGTTAAGGATCGCTGACCCAGTAGGGCTCCAGCCAAGGAGCGCGTCAAGGAACGAATGCTTTCCCGTGTCCTTGATCTGTGTCAGTAGCCCGGAGATTTCCTGTCCATCATGTTTAACCACCATGGACGCTGTGTCTCCGCTCCTCTTAATTTCCTGCAAGGTCTGTTTTAAAAGGGGATGGGACAGCAGGGATCTAATCGCCCGCAGCCCCATGCCCAGAAAAACTGGCTGGATGAATTTGAACAGACTCGGGGCCAGCAGGATTTCTTCCCTAGTCCATATGGGGACTGTGAATTCTATATCGCATCCCACAATGGAAGATAAGTTACAGAAGCATCTGTTTACATCTGGGAGCATGGGTTGGATGTGGAAAGTATTTATGATGAGGTACTCACAATACGTCCTCACGCAAGCACACCCTCTTCCCAAGTACACAAAAGCGGAGGCGTTCTCTTGCCTAAGCGCATATTTGCATTCTTGAGGGGAGTCCCTTAAGGGGTTCACGCAAGGGTGGTGAGCTTGTAGAGTCTGCTCATCACAGATAAATCCCAGGTTGTCTTTGTGTACACATGCCTGTAGACCCACAGCTTCCCAACTTCCGTTTTCATTCCTGGCCCATTTATCTGAGTCCAAGGAATACAGAACTTCGGTTGGTCCCACTTGCAGCCCCAGTGGCACAACGGGGTGTACATAAAAGAACCTTTGTGCAGTGGGCATCAGGATGAGAAGTCTCAATTCCTGCCTGTCCACGGAGAAAGATGTATTCACCAGAGTCCACCAGGCTTCCAATTCCAATTGCGGGGTGGGAATTTCTGGCTTAATTAACTGCTTGATTTCCAGGGGGATATTTCCCTCCGTGGCTTGTCTGATCATGCCCATGGTTACTGCTAAATTCATAGCTTGAGCCTGGGTGCATGCCAGTGCTAAAGAAATATTTAATTGTAGTGATTGAGTGCCTCTCAGCAGCAAGGCAAAATCTCTTTCAATTTGGTTTTCCCAATTTACTAAAATGGAGCTGATGGAATGCTGGACTTCAGAGATGGTGTGGAAAGAGTCATTAATGGGTTTTCCCAGCTGGGAAATATAGGAGGTAGCGTAGGCAAATTTATTTGCGAGGGTTTCTATATTTATAGAATCTAAAACCGCTACTCCTCCAGCAACTGGTGCAACCCAGTCTCCTACAGATCGTTTCAATCTGCGAGGCGTGTTCCCCACCCATAACTGCAGCCAAGCCTCCCAACCCTTTTTGCTGGGTTCCAAGTAGGGAGCACATTGTGGCAATTTTTCGATGGTATTTAATCCCGTCAGGCTGACCCTGATTTCCTTTAATACCATCTGTGGCCGAATTAAAACTTGTTCCCTAATATCCCGCTTAATCACATGGGAGCCAATTATGTGAGAGTTGGCACTTAATGTGCTCTCAGCGTCTGGAATGAGAGGGTTGAATTGGAGCTGGGTAAAATTCCCTATTGTGAGGGTGTAGTTTCCTTCCTCCGATGGAAGCTCTGTGTTGAAGGTGCCCAATTTGGTGAATTTCATTCCCATCGCAGACTCCCGCTGGCATAGAGGGTCTATTACTATAAACCAGTCAGGAGGTCCCTGTATTCCTAACTCCGAATCAGTAACAATCCAATTTTTATTTGACCATGCAGTTAGCTGGTAGTGATGCGTCTCTCCACTAGGTGTCTGTATTGAGAACGCAAGCGGCTTTTCTATCCTAGAGCCAATTGATAATATAAATTTGAAAGGATTCTTTGCGCTCCACACTGCGGTCGACACGATTGCAATTTCACAGTATGGCCCCATGTCCTCAGTAAACCCTTTAGAGGCTGGAGTAGCGCTAGAAGTTATTGTGGGCGTTGTTGTTAATTTCCGTGGGCCCTTTGGGACATAAACACAATGCATTGGCACTAGAGGTCTCATGGTGTCCTCATGAGAAAAACAGTACAGTTCCTGCGTTAACATTCTGGTCCCAGCACATAACAGAATCATATTAGGTGGTCTGACCCACTCTTCATCACAGCTGCGAAAGTCATAGCTGCTTCTGGGGAGTCTGCTGTCATTTTCCCCATAATTAGACTTTATGACTTTGCACAGCATGATTTCCTTGGGATATAGGCTTGTCTTACATCTCCAATGAGAGAATGGGACTATAGTGGGCAATACTGCTCTATCAGCTGTACATTCCTCCTGCATTAGCATCAACACTAAATACATTGCATACATCATTGTTCTCACAAATCTCACCTTCACATTCTGGTAATCCATATTGTGTACCTGAAAATAAAAGATAAGATTGCGCTGTAGACCCTTCTTGCTATTTCTATAAGCTTGAAGGAGTCAAAGTACTAAGGCAAGGTTGGGGAATAGGGGGAAAGGGAAGGAGTAATGTTCACAAGAGAGAAGAAAAGAAGAAAAAAAAAAAAAAAAACTTGCTGCAGTTCTAAAATTACATGTTTGTGTTCTGAGTTCTTTTCTCCTGCACCCCCCCCCTAGATTACTGTGGACAGGTCTGTCTCAGGAATCTTTGTACTTGGACTTGTTCAAGTTACACCAAGGGTGAGGAAAGTATCACTTAAGGGAAAATCCACCGGTTCAGGGCAGGGCATGACAGAGATTTGTCGGATTTCAGCTCTTCTCTGCGGCGGCGCCTCTTCAGGTTGCTGAATCTGATTAGGGTTAGCTGGCGCAGTCCCCTTCCATTCCTTGAGTTGGGAACAGTGGAAGTACTTTCGCCAGGTCTCCCCGTTCTTTTTCTGAATTTCTACTTGGTAGACTGCTGGGCTGATCCTCAGTGTTATCGGGACGGGACCTAACCATTTGGCTTCCAAGGAGTGCTCGTTTTGCGAGAATCTCCTATATAGCACTAGCTGGCCTGGATCCCACACTCGAGGGTTTTTAACCCATCCTAATCTCTGATCCATCGCTTGCTGTGTTTTTCCTAGTTGTTTAGCTACCTCCAGGTGAATATTGTGGACCTCCGTGACTAGCGATTGCACCCATGCGTCATTCACAACCACCGGCATCCAGTCAGATGGAAGTTGTGTTTTGAGCCAGAAGGCTTCTGGCAACACCATTTTCCTTCCTGTCATGACCATATGCGGTGTGTGACCATGAACTGCAGTAGTACCCCTCAGTGCCATCAGGATAATGGGTAACTTTTCATCCCAATCCCTGCCTGTGGACTTCACTACTTTCCGTAGGGCTTCCTTGATAGTCCGGTTAGTCCTCTCAATTGCCCCTGAGGCTTGGGGGTGCCCGGCAATGTGAAACCGCTGTTCCACCCCCAAGGCTTTGCATAATTCCTTCGTGACCTCCCCGATGAAGTGTGACCCCAAATCCGAGTCCATGACCCTCGGGATTCCCCACCTCGTCCATAGGTGGTTAAATAAAATTTTAGCAGTAGTAGCGGCAGTATTATATTTACACGGGAAGGCCTCCACCCATTTACTGAAGGGATCGATCACCGTGAGGCAGTATCGATTCCCTCTTGCTGTGCGGGGAAGGGGGCCGATAAAATCGATTTGTATACGAGCCCAGGGTCCCTCTATTCTTTGGTGCTGGATGGGAGCTTTGGGTCCTGATGTGTCGGCATTAACCATAGCGCACGCAAGGCAATTATTGACCCACTGTGCTACTTCCTGGCGCATGCCCGGCCACCAGCCCGTCTCCTTTACCCGCTCCAAAGTTAGATTTGCACCGCGGTGTCCCTGCTCGTGCACAAACTTGATTAAATCCCCTCTGACCTGCAGGGGTACAATCCAGTGTTGCTCCCCCTGACTATCTACTGCCCAGTAAATGCCCTCTTTCTGAATGATGGTATATTTCCCCGTTTCATCCTTTTGGGCTTTGGCAAGCTCCAGGATCTCTGGGTCGTCTGTCTGGAGCTCGCCCAGATCCATTAGGATTTCCCTCCCTTTGCTCTGGTTCCGGGTGGTAACCGGGTGTAAAGGAAAGGTGGGGGGTGAGCGGAAAGGATTGCTGTCTGCGAATGCAGCTTCTTTGGCAATAGCGTCTACTCTATTGTTCCACATCCCTTCCTCTGTATATTGTCTCTGATGTCCCTTAACATGAGTCACGTAGGTGGAGTCAGTTCGCGCCTCTATTCTCTCCGCTATTTGCAGCCATTTCTGAGAATGCGCGACTGTTTTCCCCTCGCTATTCTGCCAATTCTGTTTCTTCCAAATGGGCAGCCAGGCCGTGATCGCCTGCACCGTCCAATGAGAATCTGTAAAAATGGCTAGGGGAACATCCAAAGGCTCGAACTGGAGGATTGCTAGCACTGCTTCCACTTCTGCGGCTTGGCTAGAATGAGGGCGGACGGTTCCTTTAAGGACTAGGGAATCCTGCACTCTAATGGCGCCGTAGCCGGTTCGAGCTGAGCCATTTACATGGAAAGAAGACCCATCGCAAAACCAACAAACAAGCTCTTGTTGTCGGGCTTCCGCTAGGGTTATTCCTCCATTAACTGGCCAGGGTATATGTTGTACCACTGGCAGCGGACACTCATGCTCTTCCCCTTCAACTACAAGGCCATAGGGCGAGGGCGGTTCCTTTTGTTCCTTCTGGAAATCGACCCCTCTATTAGTTAACGCCAGCGTCCATTGGGCGATCCTTTGGTTCGAAACTTGCCCATCTTTAACTTTCCCGGAGAGAATATACTTAAGAGGGGAATGAGTGGTTTGAACTACCACCCTTGCTCCTCCTATTATAAACTCCCAATGGGTTAAACTCCAAACCAGAGCGAGGCAGACCTTCTCGCAGGGGGAGAATTTTTCCTCCACGGAAGTAAGGTTCCTGGAGGCGTAAGCCACCACCCTCTGCGATCCCGCTCGTCTCTGGATCAGAGTAGCCCCCAGACTGTGCTCCGAGATAGCCAGCTGAATGAAAAACGGCTGGGTAACGTCGGGATGGGCAAGCGCCGGAGCCTTTGCGAGGTCATTTTTGAGCTCTGCAAAAGCCTTTTGCTGCTCCGGTCCCCAATACCACTGCACATCTTTCTTCAGGAGCTCATAAAGAGGTCGGGCTTTCTCGGAGAACATCTCGATGAAATCCCGGGAAAAGTTAAAGGTACCTAACAAAGCTCTTAGTGAGTGGGGGTCTGTGGGGGCAGGGAGTTTGGAAATCACTTCCACTCTCTGTGAGTCCGGTGTTCTCCCTTCTGCTCCTAGTGTGATGCCGAGGTACTTCACCTCGGTCTTTACTAGCTGGGCTTTCTCCCTGCTTGCTCTGAAGCCCGTTTCCTGGATGAGGTTGAGGACCTCCTCAGTGACCTCCCGGACCTTCTCCTCTGTCTCTGCGTGGATCAGCACGTCATCTACATAACTGAGCACGCAATCCTTTGATCCGGGCAGCAGTCGGTCCCACATCTGTACAACATGCGCGTGACAAATGCTTGGGCTAGAATGGAAGCCCTGCGGTGTCCGCTTGAACACGTATTGTTGGCCGCGGAAGGTAAATGCAAATTTATACCAACAAGATTCGTGCAGGCGGATCGAGTGGAACGCGTTGGCCAAGTCCACCACGCTGTAAAATTTAGATCCCGCTGCAATGGCTGCCACTATCTCGTTGTACTTGGCGACCACCGGGGCCACCGGGGGAGTCACTGCATTGAGGGCTCTGAAATCCACTGTCATCCTCCAAGTTACTCCATCTGCCTTTAAGACCGGCCACAAGGGGGCATTGCAGATGGACTGCATTGGGAGGATGACGTCCCACTTCAACAGACCCTCAATTGTTTTTCCTATCCCTGTTTCCGCTTCCGCGGGGTATTTGTACTGACGCTGGGGAGGAGGATCTTTGCCTTCTATGAGAACACAAGCGTTTCTCACAGTCCCACACTCCGCCTTGTCAGTAATCCATACCCCGGGAAACTTTAGGGTCCATAGATCTCCCGTTACTGAACATACAGGGAAGGGAGCCTTTAAAGCTGCACATCGGTGTATAGCATTAATAAAGTCCGGGCCTCCCGGGATGTGCCACAGGAGTCCGTTGGCTAAATCTACCGTTAAATGGTTTTTCTTTAAGAAGGGAGCCCCAATCATCCCATCGTCTTCTCCTGCATTATTACAGGCTCTCATGGTGGCTTTGAGTCTCCCTATTGTGATCGGAACCTTTTTCCAGATGTGGGAGAGATGGCTTCCCCCCGCATACCCAGCCAGTTCCAGAGTTTTATCTGTCTGAGTTCCTTGGGTAACTAGCGTTGGATGGAGCACACTAATCGATGCTCCTGTGTCTACTAGTAGAGTGGCAGGTTTAATATTCCCTGGAGCCCCAATGCCCGCCTTTACCATTGGTCTCCCCCAAGTGTCTGGCTTAAGTCTAGCCACTACTCCTTCGGGGAGATTAGTGGGCCCCGGGCACCCCTAGCGCAGACCCTGTTCCTCATATTCCGGACTGTTAACGACCGTTTGCTGCTGGACCGCGGCTATCGGAGCCGGATATAGCTGAACAGTGGGGTGCATTGGAGGGGGTGGATGTTGAACTACTGCAGCTACGGGCGGTGCATACCCTTGAGGTGCCGCAAAATGAGATTGGGTTGGCGGAGGTGGGGGAGCAGACGGCTGCTGATTTCCCCACCCCTGTATCACTTGTTGTTGCCTTTCCATCAAAAGTGCAGTGGGTGCTAGATCCATATTGGTCATATCGCACCCTGCACGGAGTAAAAAGTTCCAGAGCGCTTTCCGCTGAGTCTGTTCTACGGGCGATAGCGAATTCCAAAAACGAGTCCGCTCGGCCTTTCCGTTAAAGGAAGGCTTGTACCCTCGACTCTGATTCTGTAAATCTTGATATGCCTCCCCATAAGGGCCCGTCATTGTGTTAGGCTGTGGGGCCGGGTGCGGTTGCACTGCGGGAGGAGGAAAAGGGGCCGTGGGTTGCACCGGTGGAGGGGGGACTCTTGGTTGATAGTTAGGGTTTCCCCCCCCCGCTCCTGGCTTCTGCCTGGCCGGTTTCCCGTTGTTCCGCCCTTGGGTGTGCTTATTTTGTCCTGTTGGAGGATTGACTGGAGGCTGCGATGGGTTATAGGGGTCCGGATTAACTTCCCTCTTCTGGTACTGAGAGTGAGGCCCATTGTTGGCATAAGTAACCGTGTTAACGGCTTCCTTAGCGCGGTCCTTCTTGTTACCCCTTTTATCAGGCCCATATTTACCTATATATCTACTGATATTCTTGAGGTTAGAATGAAGGAGATCCCACTCGGGGTTGTGTGCATGGGTGGGTCCTAACATCTGTCTGGTGGTCCTATTAAGACCTTGGATGACATCAAGGACAAAATCCTCGTCATTATAATCGGGCGGTTTTCCCTCATCTACTATGACTACATCTGCAATTACGGCTAGGAACTGTTTTTTTGATAGATAAATTAGGGGGTCCTCATCCGGACCCTGTACAAGCTGGTTGTAAACATATTTAATGCTCTCTTCCTCCCAGGTGACTGCTAATATTTCAGCTATCCATTCCCGGGTGGTGAGTGTATCTGGGTATGGGATCACCAATTGGGCCCTTACTTTTTCTGCATTTGGGCCCGCTGCGGCCAGTCGCAGAACCTGATTTAATTCCTTGATGGTGATGTCCGGGTATTCCCGTTTCAGTTGCATCATCCATTGTACCGATGTCTCTTTATTATATGGACCGAGGATTTGAAAAGCCATTTTAACGTTCTCGATCTTCCAATCTTGAACTTCCTTAGTTATTTGTACAGTTTCTGTGTCGCCCCCTTGTTTAGTGGTGGTTTGTCGGGTGACCACCGGGTATATTGGGGCGGGTGTAATCCCCCATGGCTCCGAAACCCGGGAAACTGGTTGTATTTCTCCCTCATCCTCACTTTCCTCGTCCGAAAAAGCATAGAAGGTGGATGGGGAGACCGTTGCTATAAGAGCATTTTTACGGTCTAACTTCTGCTGCAATGAGGCAATTTCTTTTTTACACGCCTCATGATTAGCTGCCTCTTTGGTTTTCTTCACCGTTTCTGTGGCTATCTCAACGGCATGTTGCAGTTTGTCATTCCGGTTTTTAGTTTGCTCCAGCTCCTTGCTCAATGCTTTTATTTGCGTTTGGGCTTTCTTTAGAGCTGTTATGGTATCTTGGTGTATTAAGGCCAGGGTGTTTTTCTCTATCTTGACCTCTTCTATGGTTCGACTTGCCTGCTGCAGGTCGAGGTCCAAGCTATTATTTTCTCCCGCTAGTCTATTTATTTCTGCGGCGTATGTCCTATGTAATTCCGCCTTTTCTGCCTCATGGCTTTGCCGAATTTTCTCCGTCTCTGCGGCATGGGTCTGGAGCAAGAGTTCCTTTTCTACTGTATGCTTCCGGAACTCGTCCTCCAGCACCTCTGCATGTTTCTTAAGGCTTGCCTCTAATTCTTTTTCCTTTCTTTCCATCTGCACCTCTTGCTGCTCTATTTGCCCTTCCCTCTGGGCAAGCTGTTCCTTGAGCTGCTTATTCAGGGTAGTGCTATCTCGTAGGGCTTCAAACAAGCCCCACGCGGCAAAAAGATCTCTTTTGCCGGCGCTAATTGTTTTGTTGCTACAACCCTCTTCAAAAATGTCTCTGAGGGATTGGAGGGGATCAGAGCCTTGATTAAAGAGTCCCTTTTTCCAGGGATTATCTCCCTTCTTTATCAGCCACTTATCCAATTTGGGGATCTCTTCCTTCTTGGCAAGAATATCCATTGTGGCGTGCGGGGATTTCTCTTTTTAGTTCTACTTATATTTCGCTTACTGCCAACCTCAGGTGGTGTTTCAGCTAAAGTTACGGGGCACCGAGCCGACCCAACGATCGCGTCTCAGGTGAAAAGGGAGCCACGGGCCGACCCAACGATCGCGTCTCCGGGCAAAGTTGTAGGCAACGAGCCAATCCTATGATTGCGTCTCGGCCACCAAGGGAAATCCACGAGCCGACCCAACGATCGCGTCTCGGGTGAAAAAAGGGAGCCGCGGGCCGACCCAACGATCGCGTCACCGGGCAGAGTTTTAGGCAATGAGCCAATCCTATGATTGCGTCTCAGCCAAAGGGAAAATCCACGAGCCGACCCAACGATCGCGTCTCGGGTGAAAAAAAAAGGAAGCCGCGGGCCGACCCAACGATCGCGTCACCGGGCAGAGTTTTAGGCAATGAGCCAATCCTATGATTGCGTCTCAGCCAAAGGGAAAATCCACGAGCCGACCCAACGATCGCGTCTCGGGTGAAAAAAAAAAGGGAGCCGCGGGCCGACCCAACGATCGCGTCACCGGGCAGAGTTTTAGGCAATGAGCCAATCCTATGATTGCGTCTCAGCCAAAGGGAAAATCCACGAGCCGACCCAACGATCGCGTCTCGGGTGAAAAAAAAAAGGGAGCCGCGGGCCGACCCAACGATCGCGTCACCGGGCAGAGTTTTAGGCAATGAGCCAATCCTATGATTGCGTCTCAGCCAAAGGGAAAATCCACGAGCCGACCCAACGATCGCGTCTCGGGCAAACAAAAACAAAAATAAAAGTTCCCCAGCAGTCAGATTGCAACGGTCCTGTGACCCGCTTGCCTTCTTGACTGTCGGGTGCCTTAGACTAGCCTTGGCCTAGACTCGTGTAAGGACTTGGGTGTGCGTGTGTAGGTGTATGTGTATGTAGTGTGTGTGCGTGTGTGCACTAAGCTCTAAAAGAAAGGAGAAGGGAAGGGTGCTCTATCCAGATCTTAAACAATCCTAGCCTGTCCTGACGTTCCCTCCCACGATAGACGCGTTTAGAAGGCCTCGGGACGGCGGCCGGACTTCACGGGACTTCCCCCTTGCGTTCGATCGGGCTCAGTCCTCTTGCGAGGTGTCTGGCCTCCTCGGGGCGGCTGAGAAGTCCAACGCTGAATGATAGAAAGGGGAGCAGCCCGACCCACAAATTATAGAAATGCTCGCTAGAGCCGTTCACACAGAACTCATTCACTCAATCACTCACGCAGTAGCCTCACTAGCAAGACTTTCTGAGCGGTGCAACCTTACGTCTGTCTGTATGAAGACACGCGTGTCGACTCGCGTGCGTTCATACAAACAGGATAATGCCCAAGCTTTCTCCACCAATTTCTGTTAGGGAAACTGCTCTCAAATTGAGATTGGGGAATTAGGCTGAGAGACAGTTAGCCCCAAAAAGGAATCTTTGTTATCAATTGTATACCAGGCTCAACCGTTCAGAGAGTCAATGCTCAATAAAGAACTCTAATTTAATAAAATCAATTGTGGTTTATTTGAAACAATAGTTCGTTCACACAAGGTACAAAATCAATCACACATTCATACAGGTCTAGGAAAAATAGAGAGATCGATAGGGGAACATAAAGGAATTGACATACAGGGCAATACTACCTCTCGCAGACTCCAATGGAAGGCTCCGATGGCGACGAATGAGGAAATGGGGGAAAGGTCCCGAAACTGATCAGGAATCGGGGGTGTTACTACCCAGCGGGAATGGGGGTTTACTGAGTAGAAGGCACACCTGTGGGTAGCTAGTCCACAGGTTATATAGAGTCACCTTAGTCCTGAGGGGATGGGAGGTGACTGGGAGTGGTAATGGGAGGTTCTGCTGATGACCAAGAAGGCTGGACTTCGGCTGGACCAATGGTGGGTCAATGGCGACACCTGATTGGGTGTGTACTTCAACCAATGAACATCACCTTCATCCTGGGCATCCTGGAAACTTCCAGGTTGCGACAGGGCCTGGGGCGGCTCCGTAGGTATCAATGTGGGAATGACTGGGTGATTGGGAGGAGATGGGATTAACTGGGAAAGGGACAATAGATAATCAGATATGCACCTAGGTATTCCGGTGTAGACAAAAAGGCTTGATGGTATCAGGAGAGATTCTTCCTCTTTCTCAACTCTCCGGGGTGAAGACAGTTGTTTAGGAAACCACTGGGCAATCAGGATTAATAGTGGAGCCATTAATCCATTCATAAACTAAGTGGGTTGCTTGCGGGCTAGGAATGACTCAAGGTGTGTACGTGAGGTTCCCACATAGAAGGAATGAAGCCCAACCAGGCAGGAAGATGGCTACATGTGGTGTAAGCAAAACACAGTGGTTTCCATGCTTAACGCTTCACACCGTTCGCCTGGACAGCTCCGTGGCGGCGTAGCCTCCTCCTTGCCATGGCGGGTTCCACGTGATGGCGGGGACAAGTTAGAGCGCGGCTGCAGACACTCTGTGCCTGACTCAAGCGCTCATATACTTGTTAATAGGTACACTGGAGTCTTATGTAGTTCCTGGGTAGCATCACTCGCATTCACTGGCCAGGCGGATGCAAGCTTACTTCTCCAGGCGCCCTGGCAACCATGTTGGTGATCATGATGTGCACATATTAGGAAAAGTAGGGGGTTTTTCCTCACATACTGAGCTCTAGAGGTCCAGAAAAGATGGCGGGAAGGCTCAAGCAAACATGGTGTCAAAGACCGAGCCTTGGATGCCCTGATGCATACTAGCTGCGGCATCCAGGGAGGCACACACAGATGTTCCAATCCTTGTGTATAACCAGGACTTTTTTGTAGCAGGAACTCCTTTGCATATTAGGCCACACGCCCCTGATTAGCCAATTCTCCTGGAGCTTACAGTAGGCACTGCACTAAGAGCACTATATGCTCTTGGAGGATTGGCTACATCTGGTGGGTGTGGCCTAATATGCAAAGGAATTCCTGCTACAAAAAAAGCCCTGTGTATAACATCATCCCCATGAAGCTAGTCCCAAAGAACCAGTGTACCCAGGTTTAGAGTTTGGACTCCTTTGGTATTGCAGAAATGAATGATGTGCATGCAGATTCATTCTGGAGCTAGGCAGAAGGGCTGGGCTGGGGCATATTGGGAGGGGTGTCGTGAGCATGATTCTGTCACTTACAGATCATCTTTAGAAGTGACATCATCTTTAAAAATTTTATTTATTTATTTGCTGCTTGTAGTGGCAACTGTTAATGGGATCTCTGGGCAGGGGATTCTCTGTTCAGATTGGGCGACTGGGATTTCTCTCTGGAGTGAACTTGGGCTGGTCCATCCATTGACAGTATACAAAGTCCTATCAGTTCCCTTTGGAGTAGAATGTGTGGGAGACACAAGGTTTATTTGGGGAATTGGGGAGTCAGTTTGATATAATGGTTAGGAGCGCAGGCTCTAATCGGGGAGAACTGGGTTTGATTCTCCGCTCCTCCACATGCAGCTGCTGACGTGATCTTGGGTCAGTCATAGGTTTTCCCAGAGTTGTTCTCTCAAAAGCAGTTCTCTCAGAGCTCTCTCAGCTCCACCTACCTCACAGGGTGTGTTGTGGGGAGTGGAAGGGAAAGGAGATTATAAACCGCTCTGAGACTCCAAGTGAAGGGCAGAGTATAAATCCAATCTCCTCTTCTTCCTCTTCCTCCTCTTGTGCACATGCAGAACCAAGTGCACAGCACTTCACAACATAGGTCCTATTCCCTAAGGCAGCTTTGTAGGTTCCTTCAATTAAAGCTTTGTATGCTCCTTGAATAAAATCTACAACCTCCTGTTTTTAAGCCAAAGAAGCTATAAACCGTTGGTGGGAGGACATGTTTTGCATGGCCTCAGGTTCAGTCTGCAGCTAAAATAATTCCATGAAGCAGGTGCGAGGAAAGGCCCTGAACCTGTGGAGAGCCGCTGCCAGTCAAAACTGGAAATACAGAGTTAGACCAGAGGTCTAGCAGAACATAGCTTCACATGCTTCTATGAATCCTTTCAGCTGTCATGGCTCTATGAGGGTCTGAACGAGGTAACCTCAGCGTGTCAGGTTTCGAGTCACATTCTGAGAATTCATACACAATCTCTTGGGTTACTCAGGAGTATCGGGATGGGAGGAGATGTGGTTTAATAAACATCATGCTTCTGGCAGAAGGGTTCCCTCCCCCACACCAAATCTCCAGCTCATAAATCTGCTAAACCACCAGCTGTCTTACGGAAGGGACCTTCTTTAACTCCTTTGTATAGCAAACTTGGAAACAGGATACTCTCAAATAGGGGGATTTTATTTTAAAAAATGGGGAACCAACCCTGAAATATTTCTTCAGGGGCCTCTGCTTTGTGCTTACACCAGAATCAGCAGCAACTACAAGACCTTTTTTCTCCCTCATCACAGGGGGCCTATAAATAACACAGAGCCGTGGACTGATTCCCTTCAAATCTGGAAATCGTTATAGTCCTCTTTAGCTTCAGAGTTTGGTGTTCAGATTTGTCCCATGGAACACATGACAGATCGGGAGAAAAACGCCTCATGGTGTTAAAACCTGACAAGGTTAGAATCAAGGTCTGCTAATCAAGTTTCCTTTTAAGGGTGTATTATTCATGAGAGATGCATCCAAAGTCCTCATCATCTGGATTTTGGAACTCGGAATTAGCTGGACTTGTTTCTCAGGTGGAACCAAAACATTCCAGATCCTCTGTTACTCTGCTCTAGAGTTCCAGATTGGGCACAGAATTTTGAAAATGTGTTGTTTAATGCAGTATTGTACTCCTTTATGTTCATGTCCATCACTTCTCTCCAGAACTTTTTTTGTGGAAAAAGCCCAGCAGGAACTCATTTGCCTATTAGGCCATACCCCTGACATCACCATTGTTTCACACAGGGCTTTTTTTTTGTAGAAAACGCCCAGCAGGAACCTATTTGCCTATTAGGCCATGCCCCCTGACATCATCATTGTTTCACATGGCAGGAACTTATTTGCATATTAGGCCACACCCTCAATGCCAAGCCAGCCAGAACTGTGTTCCTGTGCGTTCCTGCTTAAAAAAAGAAAAGAAAAGCCCTGCTTCTCTCCCTGTGGGTTCTCCACGTGCATTCATAAACACATTTTAATTTTTTTTTACTTTATTTGTAATCCACTTTTCTCTTTAAGACTCAAGGCAGAAGGAGCCATTTTGGATGCCAATGGATAGTCTGTTCTTTCGAAACTATTTTTATGTGGTGTGATGATACAGAGGTGGTAGCAATCACAGCATGATTGCTTTTTTTGCAGTGTTCTATCAATACACCGATAAGTAGAATTGTTATTTGGGCATCAGTTTGGTGGTGTACTCCCACATGTATATTCATATTGATATGTTGACGATAGATATTCAGATGTGAATGACATTATTGAAATCTGGTGTTTTGTTTTAAGGTGTTCATAACATATTCCAAAGTTCTGATCTGATCATCTAACTGTCTCTGTGGTTTATTATGATTTTTCACTATGTGAATGGGATATGATTGTCCCAAATATATTTATAGCGTAAGCTCCTGGTGAAAGCTGTTTGCCAATATGTACGGCACTTTGTTTTCTCTTGTTACCTGTGGTTGTTTGCATTTTGTTCTTGAATTGTTATTAAGTTAAATTATCCACATAGTGCTTTGTGCACACAGTTGCATTGCTCATTATTTGTATATTGCATCATATGTTGGCCTTTTGTTTTCTCAACCTGTGGTTGTTTGCATTTTGTTCTTGAATTGTTATTAAGTTAAATTATCCACATAGTGCTTTGTGCACACAGTTGCATTGCTCATTATTTGTATATTGCATCATATGTTGGCCTTTTGTTTTCTCAGCCTTTTGGTTTGCCCTGCCACATGAACACACATGAATCTGCCTTATATTGAATCGGGCCCTTGATCCATCAAGGTCAGTATTGTGTACTCAGGCTAGCAGCAGCTCTCCAAGGTCCTCAGGTAGAGGTTACTACCTGGTCCTTTTAAGGGTGCCAAGGCTGTTTTCCCTGAACCTGCAAAGAAATTATTAAGAACACTGCCTCTGAGAGGCTTCCCCTTGCAAGTCACAGACTAGGGTTGCCAATCCCCAGGAAGGAGCAGGGAATAAAGGTTACCACGAACCTCCACACAAACCAGCCTCAAAATTAATACACCTTAAATATCACTCATAACACTCAGTAATTATATAAATTATCAAAATTTCATTGAATCAATCAAAAGGTTACAGAAGATATTAAGGAACAAGAGTCCACACCCACAGTCTTTTAAAAACAAATTAATGTCTAAGTAATATAGATTATGGGGTGCAGACAGAAATTCAAGAGGTAAAGTCTTCGAACACGGAGCACTGCTCCTAACGTATTCCAATTGAACTTCAAGAATTCTTCCACGGAGAAGCATGCTCCATAAATCTTATCCTCTGTACAGCCAGGCACAGGAGATAAATGCGACGTGGCAATACTCTGTGCACATTTTGCTGATGCTGCTATGAGCTTTCTAGAAGAAATTTTAACACAGTTTCAGTGCTATCGCTTACAAATGTCCATTCGGTAAGCGATAGCACTGAAATAGCACTGAAATTGTGTTAAAATTTCTTCTAGAAAGCTCGTAGGAGCATCAGCAAAATGTGGACTGTGGAGGTTTGTGGTAACCTTTATTCCCTGCTCAATTATCCACATTGCTCTTTTTTGGTTGCTCAATCCCCAGGTAGAGGCAGGGGATGCCCCAATTTGGAGGCCCTCCCCCCACTTCAGGGTCATCAGAAAGCGGGGTGGGGGGAGGGAAATGTCTGCTGGGCACTCCATTATTCCCTATGGAGACAAATTCCCAGAGGGTATAATGGAGAATTGATCCATGAGTATCTTGGGCTCTGTGGGGGGGTTGTTTTTTGAGGTAGAGGCACCTACCTCAGCATAGCATCCGGTGCCTCTCCTCAAAACACCCTCCAAGTTTCAAAAAGATTGGACCAGGGGGTCCAATTCTATGAGCCCCCAAAAGAAGGTGCCCCTATCCATTACTTCCAATGGAGGGAAGGCATTTAAAAAGTGTGTGGTCCCTTTAAATGTGATGACCAGGACTCCCTTTGGAGTTCAATTATGTTTGTCACGCCCTTGCTCCTGGCTCCACCTCCAATGTCTCCTGGCCCCACCCCCAAAGACCTCAGATATTTCTTGAATTGGACCTGGCAACCCTACCACACTCATTTAGAAGTCATCTGAAATAGTCTGAAATCACATCAAAAAATACAATCCACTATGGGTGTGGTTTATTTCCTCTGTACACATTCAAGTTTTCTGTAGCTTTCCCTGTCAGAGTCTTTTTGGGCTCTCTCTTGCTTTGGCAAGTCAATCTGAATTGGGTTTTTGCACTCAAGAATTCCGCAAAGTGCAAGCTTTCAGAATCCAATCTCTGGTTAGTGGAGAGCACAGGACTCTTCTGCCTGTTAATTGTAGAACATGTAAACACAATGGCCAATCTTCTGCCTCAATTGAAAACCAGTAGCAACTATTCCAAGTGGTCTGCTGTTTATGGAGTACTTTTTCCATGCCCCCGTGCCAATCAAAATGTGTTTTCCAACTTTGTTGGCCTCTTTTATAGTTAGTCACGGCAGAGGAAGCCAAAGGCCAGAGGGAAATGAGCTCCATTTGAATACAAGCAGAAGGCTGAGGTCACCGTGGGTGGCCCTCAAATCTTGCAGCTGTTGCTCTGAGCCTATTCTATGCTTGTTTCTGAGGACAAATGACCCCATCCTTAAGCTGGCATTAAATCCACATGACAATATTATTAAAAATTAGGAGGAGCACCTCACATCTGTGGGACTGTTAACTAGTGAGGGGAGAGCTCTCCTCATGGAGCTGGCTTTGAAAGATGCCATCAAAGCAATCAGGAAGATGTATCACCAGCTTTATAGGCCATCTTTCATAGTTTCCAATTTCTCCTCAGAGGTTACCGAAGCACCTGGTTTCGGTGGCAGACGCAGAATGGCTGGGGGGAGAGAACACAGCTGGGCCAAGCAATGTTCAGGACCACCACCATCCCCTGAGGTGTTTTGATTTCGAAGGGCCACCTCACACCTCCAGTTTTCATACCGTGAAAAGGCCCATGTTTCGCCACATCTTTGAAACAGTCTAGCTTGGAGCTCCAGCAAGAGGCTTCAATTTGCTTAAATTTAGGGGGGGGAAGCCCAAACAATTTGTTGGTTTGGTGTTACTGTGATAGTGGTGTAGATTGTTTTTACAAAAGGGGTAACCATTTTGATTGGGGTTGATATTTTTCTGCAGCCGAGCCTCCATTTTGTCTCTGTATGGATGAGAAGTCTTAGATAACCCCTTGAGTTTCAGTGCAGACAGATAGATGCTGAATTCCTGTAAATATTTTACATCAGGGATGTTAACCAGTGTTTTATTTAGATATTTTCTTCACAAGGGGGACGCAAATAGGCTTCCCATTCCCCAGGTCCTAGCGAGGTATTCCCTGGTTTTACAGACTTTCCCCCTCCCCAAGCCAGCTGGCCGGCGGGGGAAGCCCCACCCCCACAGCCATTATGCACCTCCATGAACGATTCCCATAGGGAATGATGGGGAATTGGTCCGCGGGTACCGGGGGCTCTGGGGGAGCTGTTTTTTGAGGTAGAGGTGCCAAATTTTCAGTATAGCATCTAGTGCCTCTCCCCAAAATACCTCCAAAGTTTTAAAAGGATTGGACCAGGGGGTCCAATTCTATGAGCCTCAAAAGAAGGTGTCCCGATCCTTCATTATTTTCTATGGAAGGAAGGCATTTTAAAAAGTGTGCTGTCCCTTTAAATGTGATGGCCAGAACTCCCTTGGAGTTCAATTATGCTTGTCACACCCTTGCTCCTGGCTCCGCCCCAATGTCTCCTGGCTCCACCTGCAAAGTATCCTGGCTCCACCCCCAAAGTCCCCAGATATTTCTTGAATTGGACTTGGCAACCCTAGACCCAAAGAAGTATTCCATGATGCTTTCCCCTCCATTTTATCCTCACAACTTCCCTGTCAGATAGAAAGTGACTGAACTGAGGTCACTAAGTGAACTTCTATGGCAGAGCAGGGATTTGAACCTGGGTCTTCAGATCATAGGGATACACTATAATCTTGATATCTCCTTGACTGACAGGGTGTGATAGAGTCAACCATTCCACTCAGCCAACAGTGTTGCCTTCCTGCAAAGGAAGGAGCTTTCTTCAGACTTTTCCTTGGAGGAAGGCTCTTTCCCTCAGATGAAGATGTGGAGTGGGAGATTAGGGTTGACAATCCTCAGTTGGGGGCAGGGGATCCCCTGATTTGGAGGCCCTCCCCACACTTCAGTGTCATCAGAAAGTGGGGGGGTGGTGTCACGGCTGGGGCTGGGTCAGGCAAAGTCCAGAGGCAGTCCGAGGTCTGTAGCCAGTAAGCAGGAGGGTCCGAGGCGCCAAATCCGAATCACTGTAGAAGTATCGCAGGTCTGAGGTCCAGAAGCCGAGGTCAGGGAGTCCAGAAGTCCAAAGCCAAAGTCAGGGAGTCAGGAACCAAAGTCAAGCCGGAGTGGATGCTAGAATGTCAGGGAGATGACTAGTTGCTTCCACAAAGCTTCCTCCCAAAGCCCACAGCTATATAGCCCTCTGCTGGCTGTTGCCCGTTTGGGCTAATTGCTGGCTCAGGGAGGCAGCCAGGATCCTGTTACCCCTCAAGCATCCTTGCTCTTAGAAGGGCCAGAATCCTCTCAGAACTCAGGGCTCAGGGAGCGTCTTGCTTGTGAGCGTGCCACCCTCCTCCGATCCCTGAGGTCCTGCCGGAGGCGGTCACGCACACGAGCCACCCGAGAGGGCGAGGCAGGGGGGCTGGGATCTTCTCCAGCAGGAGGCAGGGGCACTGGTGCAGGTGGCAGGGGCACAGTTTCCTCATCAGACTCAACTTCCTCTGAAGGGTCCCCAGCACCCATGACACTATCCCCCCCCCAGGGCCCCCCTCCGTCGAGGGACCTGGAAGGTCGGGGTGGTCGTTGTGGAACTGGTGCACCAAGTCCGGGGCATGAAGATTGTCCTCGGGCTCCCAAGACCGGTCTTCTGGGCCGTATCCCTCCCAGTCCACCAGGTACTGGAGGCCTCCACGATGGTACCGGGAGTCCAGGATCTGGCGCACCTCATATTCTTCCTCGTCATCCACCAACACTGGTGGTGGCGGCGGTGGGGAAGGAGTCCGAGCTGGGTCAGGGGGTGCAGCCGGAACAAGGAGGGAGCGATGAAACACGGGGTGAATGCGGAGGTGGGGTGGCAACTGGAGCCTGAAGGCGACGGGGTTTATTTGTTCAACGACGGGGTAGGGTCCAATGAACCGTGCATCCAGCTTGTGAGACCGACCAGGCCGGCGCAGGTAGCGAGTTGAGAGCCACACCTGATCCCCCGGCTGCACTGGAGGGCCTTCTTGCCTCTTTCGGTCCGCAGCCCGTTTATATGCCTCCTTGGCTTGCTGTAGCTGCTCTCGGAGCAAGTCTTGGCTGGCACGGAGTTCTTGCAGGTAGGCATCGACGGCGGGGACATTCGTGGGTGGTAGGATCGCTGGGAAGAACCGAGGGTGGTACCCGTAGGTTGCAGCAAACGGGGTCATTTGGGTGGATGAATGGACCGCGTTGTTGTATGCAAACTCCGCTAGGGGCAATAGAGTGGTCCAGTCATCCTGCTGGTAACAGGTGTAACAGCGGAGATATTGCTCTAGCGTGGCATTGGTGCGCTCTGTCTGGCCATCTGTCTGTGGGTGGTAGGCCGAGGACAGGTGCACTCGAGTACCCAGGCTGGAATGGAGGGCTTGCCAGAACCGAGAGGAGAACTGAGGGCCCCGATCGGAGATCAGATGGGCTGGGAGTCCATGCAGACGAAAGATGTGTTGCAGGTAAAGCTGGGCCGTCTCCTGAGCTGTGGGGAGTTTCGGGCACGGAACAAAGTGGGCCATCTTGGTAAATAGGTCGACGACCACCCAGATACAAGTCTGACCCTTGGAGCGTGGAAGTTCCGTGATGAAGTCCATCGAGATGGTATCCCAGGGTCCTGAAGATGTGGGCAAGGGCTGCAGCAACCCTGAGGGTTTGGCTGGGATGTCTTTGGCCCGTCGGCAGACGTCACAGGAGCTGACATAGCGGGCAACATCAGCGCGAACTCGTGGCCACCAGAATTCCCTTGTCAGCAAGTGGGTGGTCTTATGCTGTCCAAAGTGCCCGGCGGGTAACGAGTCGTGGGTCAGGCGTAGCACTTCTGCCCGCAAGGGCCCGGGCGGCACATAGAGGCGTTCGCGGTGTAGCAAGAGGCCGCCTCGAGTCGTGAACTCCCCTGTTGGGTCATCTTGGAGAGCCTGGAGGTGTTGCTGGACCCAGGGATCATTGGCCTGGCTAGCCCGAATGTCCTCCACGAGTGCTGGTGAAGTGGAGGTGGCTGCAAATACTGAGGGCGGCAGGATTGGAGCAGCGGGCGCGGTCTCAGTTGAGGCAGGGGCGTATTCCGGTTTCCGGGAGAGCGAGTCTGCTTTCCGGTTCTGGGTATGGGGGATGTAGGAGATCCGGAAGTCGAAGCGAGAGAAGAATAGGGACCACCGGATCTGGCGCTGGTTGAGACGGCGGGTGGTCTGGAGGTGTTCCAAGTTCCGGTGATCGGTGAGCACTTGAACAGGGTGGCGAGCCCCTTCGAGGTAATGTCGCCAAACCTCAAACGCCGCCTTGATCGCGAGCAACTCCCTCTCCCAGATGGTATAGTTCCTCTCTGCAGCAGTGAGCTGCCGCGAGTAATAGGCGCAGGGCTGTAGTGGCTGGGACGGCTCCTCGCGCTGGGACAGCACTGCTCCCAGGGCCACGTTGGAGGCATCAGCTTCCACCGTAAAGGGAAGCTGGGGGTCGGGGTATCTCAGGAGTGGCCCGGTGGCAAAGCGAGTCTTCAGGGTGGAGAAGGCGTTATCGGCCTCTGGGGACCAGTGGAAGGGTTCTTTGGGGCGGAGTAGTTGAGTCAGGGGTGTGGTCAGGGATGCGTAGGCTGGGATGAATTGCCGATAGTAGTTGGCAAAACCGAGGAACCACTGCAGGTCTTTGCGATTCTGAGGAGCCTGCCAGGTCAGGACCGCTTCTACTTTTTTCGGGTCCATGAGGATCCCCTGCGGTGACACGATGTGCCCAAGGAACTCGACGGAGCGCAGGTCGAAGTCGCACTTCTCCAGCTTGGCGTAGAGACCATGGGCTCGTAGGCGCTGCAGGACCTGGCGGACGTGCTCGGCGTGCTGGGCAGGATTGCGGGAGTAAATTAGGATGTCATCCAGGTATATGATCGCGAAGCGGTCGAGCAGGTCCCGGAATATGTCATTCATGAACCTCTGGAAGACAGCGGGGGCATTGGTCAGTCCGAAGGGCATTACCAGGTGCTCGTACTGCCCGTATCGGGTCCCAAACGCGGTCTTCCATTCGTCTCCGGGCCGTATGCGCACCAAATTGTACGCTCCACGGAGGTCCAGCTTGGTGTAGATTTGGGCCCCCTTTAGGCGATCCAAGAGTTCAGGGATCAGTGGTAGAGGGTACCGGTCGCGGATGGTGATCTTGTTCAGGGCCCGGTAGTCATTGCACAGCCGGAGCTCCCCACTTTTCTTCTTCACGAAGAGCACTGGAGCAGATAGGGGAGAGGTTGAGGGTCGGATGAATCCGCGTTTCAGGTTCTTGTCCAGGAAGTCTCGCAGAGCTGCCAACTCCGGCTCCGACATTGGGTACAGACGCCCCACCGGGAGTGGTGCCCCAGGTACCAAATCAATGGCACAGTCGTAGGGCCGGTGAGGGGGAAGCTGATCAGCTCCTGTCTCTTCGAAGACATCAGCAAAGTCCACATACTTCTGAGGGAGCTGAGGACCACCACTCGGGATGCCAGCTGCTAGAGTGGTGGGAGGAGTCAGATGGGGGCATGGGTCTCGGAAGCGTAGTTCCTGCTGGGCCCAGTCCACGATGGGGTTGTGCAGCTTCAGCCAGGAAAGGCCTAGAATCAGCGGGAAGCGAGGCATGCGGGCGACATCAAACCGCAGCTGTTCTTGGTGCTGCTGGACGTGGAAGGTGATGGGACAGGTCTCCTGGGTGACGGGGCCAGAACGGAGGAGGCGCCCGTCAATAGCCTCCACCAGCGACGGAATCCCTTTTGTCTGCACAGGGATCTGGTGCTGCTTCACAAAGGCGGCATCTATAAAACAGTGGGCCGCTCCCGAGTCCAGCATGGCATACACGAACAGCCAGCGTTCGTCAGGCAGACGGAGTTTGACTGGTAGCAGGAATGGCCCTGGGGTATCAGCCCGCTGTTCGGAGGACCCAGCTAGTCGCCCCAGGCTGGGGGGTCCACTTACGCCTGGGGCTGCCCTTTTGGCGGCGGTGGCAGCGAAGGTCCAGGTATCCAATGCTTAGCAGGGCAGCCAGAGGCATAGTGGCCTGCCGTGCCGCAGTAGAGGCACAGATTCTGCATGCGGCGTCTGGTCTTTTCCTCTGGGGTCAGGCGGGGTCGAGCAGCTCCAAGCTGCATAGGCTCATCCTTGGTGCTGGTACTAGCTGGGGACGGGCGAGGAGCCAGGTAGCATGGCGCAGGGAGCTGGCGCCCTCTGGTCTTGGCTTGGCGGCGACTTTCCAGGCGGCCATCGATGCGGAGGCAGAGGGTGATAAGTTCTTGGAGCGTGGGTGGCTGCTCCACCCTGGCCAGTTCATCCAGGACCTCCTCTGCCAACCCCTCAGTAAACTGGTCCATCTGGGCAGCCTCATTCCACGCCAAGTCCTGGGTCAGGAGCTTGAATTCAGTGGCATATTGAGCCACCGAGGAGTTGCCTTGTTTCAGTGCCCTGATCTTCCGGTTGGCTGTGGCTGCTTGGACTGGGTTTGAGAAAGCAGCAGACAGGTGGGCCTCAAACCCCTGGTAATCAGTCAGTAGGGGAGAGGACGCGACCAGTAAGGGTGTGGCCCATTTGGCCGCCTGCCCCTTTAACAGACTGATGACGAAACACACCTTGGTTTTGTCATTGAGGAAGTCCCGTGCTCTCAGTTCAAAGTACAGCCGACACTGTGCTAGGAAGGCAGGAAATTCTTCCACGGCACCCCCAAATCTGTCAGGTGGGGGAACTGGGCACTTGGCTGGAGCACTGGCCACAGGTTGTTGCTGCAAGTGCACTACTGCCTGTGTTAGCTGCTGTACCTGGGCTTGGAGCGCAGCCAGTAGTTCTGTGGTTTCACTTGCTTCAGCATCCATCCTGTGGAGTGGGTGTTTGTCGGTGGAAGCAATCTGTCACGGCTGGGGCTGGGTCAGGCAAAGTCCAGAGGCAGTCCGAGGTCTGTAGCCAGTAAGCAGGAGGGTCCGAGGCGCCAAATCCGAATCACTGTAGAAGTATCGCAGGTCTGAGGTCCAGAAGCCGAGGTCAGGGAGTCCAGAAGTCCAAAGCCAAAGTCAGGGAGTCAGGAACCAAAGTCAAGCCGGAGTGGATGCTAGAATGTCAGGGAGATGACTAGTTGCTTCCACAAAGCTTCCTCCCAAAGCCCACAGCTATATAGCCCTCTGCTGGCTGTTGCCCGTTTGGGCTAATTGCTGGCTCAGGGAGGCAGCCAGGATCCTGTTACCCCTCAAGCATCCTTGCTCTTAGAAGGGCCAGAATCCTCTCAGAACTCAGGGCTCAGGGAGCGTCTTGCTTGTGAGCGTGCCGCCCTCCTCCGATCCCTGAGGTCCTGCCGGAGGCGGTCACGCACACGAGCCACCCGAGAGGGCGAGGCAGGGGGGCTGGGATCTTCTCCAGCAGGAGGCAGGGGCACTGGTGCAGGTGGCAGGGGCACAGTTTCCTCATCAGACTCAACTTCCTCTGAAGGGTCCCCAGCACCCATGACAGGTGGGTGGGATGTCTGCTGGGCACTCCATTATACTCTGGAGACCGATTCCTATAGGGTATAATGGAAAATTGATCCATGAGTATCTGGGGCTCTGGGGGGCTGTTTTTTTGAGGTAGAGAAACCAAGTTTTCAGCATAGCATCAGGTGCCTCTCCTCAAAACACTCCCTCCCGCCAAGTTTCAAAAAGATTGGACTGAGAGTCTAGTTCTATGAGCCCCAAAAGGAAGTACCCCTATTCTTCATTATTTCCAAATGGAGGGAAGGCACTTAAAAGAGGGGGGAGGGAAATGTGATTGCTAGAACTCTCTTAGAGTTCAATTGCTCTCATCACACTCTTGCTCCTGGCTCCACCCCCAAAGTCTTCTGGCTCCACCACCAAAGTCCTCAGTCCCAACCCTAGGGAGAGTTCAACCTGGTAGGTCTTGAATCCAGGACTTTTGGAGAGCTGTGCTGTACTCCTCCAAAGCCATGTACCTCAGGGGCACCGAGCAATTTAACCAGCTCAGCTCTGACTCCACTTCTTGTATATGATATATTACTGTTCTTCTGTACTCCCATATCTGTACCTTTCCAAAATGACATCTAGCTGGGAAAAGGTATAGGAAAGGAACACAAACTAATTCAGTGTCTTCCTTATAGAAAAAAGCAGAAGAGTCTAAAGACTTAGGAAACCCCCAGGCCCCGGTGGGGGTTCTCCCGCCTTCCCAGGCTCCTTCGCACTCCCAGTCAGCTGGCCGATGGAGGGAAGCCCCACCTCCACAGCCACCACCTGCCTTTCCACCTCTGGAGGCTTCAGACTCCACTTGGAAAGGCTTCCTCTTGGGGTGGTGTGTCTGTGTCTTCAAGGCTGAATGGGGGCGGCGGCAGAACAACATGGCTGCGCCCAGTGGCTGTGAAAGCAACCCAGACCCTCTGACGTTTGCATACGAAAGGTAAACTCTATGTTACTTTGAAGAAGTTGGAAGTTTAGCAACTCGTGAGTAGAGATGCCAATCCTTAGGTGGGAGAAGGCCCTCCCCCACTTCAGAGTCGTCAGAAACGGTGGGGAGGGGGGGAGGGAAATGTCTGCTGGGCACTTCATTATTCCCTATGGCGATCGATTCCCATAGGGTATAATGGAAAATTGATCAGGGGTATCTGGGGCTCTGGAGGGGCTGTTTTTTGAAGTAGATGCACCAATTTTGCAGCATAGCACCTGATGACTCTCCTCAAAATGCTCTCCAAGGTTCGAAAAGATTGGACCAGGGGGTTCAATTCTATGAGCCCCAAAAAGAAGGTGCCCCTATCCTTCACTATTTCTAATGTAGGGAAGGCATTTAAAAGGTGTGTGGTTCCTTTAAATGTGATGGCCAGAACTCCCTTTGGAGTTCAATTGTGCTTGTCACAACTTTGCTTATGGCTCCACCACAATGTCTCCTGGCTCCACCCCCAAAGTCTCCTGGCTCCACCCCCAAAGTCCCCAGATATTTCTTGAATTGGACTTGGCAACCCTATTCATTCCAATTATTCCTCATTCCCAGGATAATTCTCAACCCTATTTTATGCCCAGCCGGCTTTGACTCTCGCAAAAGGCATGCATAACAACAGCAACAGACCATTTGTTAGAGATGCATGACAACTGAGAGGTGACATGATAACCATCTTAAAGTACTTGAAGGACTGACATATAAAGAATGGCGCAGAGTTCTTTTTCTGTTGCCCCAGAAGGTTAGACCAATTCAGAACCAACAGGCTGACATTAAATCAAGAGTTTTCAGCTAAGCATTAGAAAGAAATTCCTGACAAAGTGGAACAGGCTTCCTTTGGAGATGGTTGGCTCTCCTTCTTTGAAGGTTCTTAAGCAGAGGCTAGATCAGGGATGTCAAACATGCTGCCTGGGGGCCAAATCAGGCCCCTGGAGGGCTCCTATCAGGCTCCCAAACAAATGGCTGTCACCTGCTCCTTTCTCCCTCTTTTGTTTCCTTCTGCATCACAGCTTGCTTTGCCAGGCTTGCTCAATCGCACAGGAGCTACAGAGCAAAGCCTCTGTTTTCTCCATTGGCTGAGGCTCCTCCCTTGGGGAGGAAGGCAGAAGGAATAGCTTGCTGTCTCAAGCTCTCTCAAACACACAGCAGAGTCACTGAGCCAAGCCTCTCCTCCTTCTGTTGGCTGAGGCTTCTCCCCCTCCTGGCCCCCTGGGGAAGAAAGGAAAAAGTCAGAGCTTCCTTTGCCCAGTTCCATGGATTGCATTGGAAAGATACAAAGAAAGACCTTTTAAGATCAATGAGTGCTAATGTTTTAAGTGTGTGTTTTTTAAAAATATTTATTTGTGTTTGTCTGTGTTCTTTAATATATCTCTGCTACCTGGCATTACATTTTATGACACACATGGCCCACCTCGACAAGGTCTCACTTATGTCAGATCTGTCCCTCATAACAAATGAGTTTGACAGCCCTGCTCCAAAGCATCTCTTTTCTCCAGGTAGGGTTGCCAAGTCCAATTCAAGAAATATCTGGGGCCTTTGGGGGTGAAGCCAGGAGACTTTGGGGGTGGAGCCAGGAAACATTAGGGGTGGAGCCAAGATCAAGGCTGTGACAAGCATAATTGAACTCCAAAGGGAGTTCTGGCCATCACATTTAAAGGGACGGCACACCTTTTCAATTCCTTCCTTCCATAGGAAATAATGAAGGATAGGGGCACCTTCTTTTGAGGCTCATGGAATTGGACTCCCTGGTCCAATCTTTTTGAAACTTGGGGGGTATTTTGGGGAGAGGCACTAGATGCTATATTGAAAATTTGGTGCCTCTACCCCCCAAAACAGCCCCCCCAGAGCCCCAGTTACCTGCAGATCAATTCTCCATGATTTTCTATGGGAATAAATCTCCCTAGGGAATAACGGAGTTCCCAGCAGACATTTCCCTCCCCTCCCCCCGCTTTCTGACAACCCTGAAGGGGGGGGAGGGCCTCCAAACCCGGGGATCCCCTGCCCCCACCTGGGGATTGACAGCCCTACTGGCCAGCAGGGAAGGCGAGGAGGGCCTCTTCCTCCGGCTACCAGCGCAGCTCCCCTCCCACCTTCCGCCAGCTTTCTGCATCGCCCCTGGCCTTACCCAGTCCTTGGCTCGGAAGGCCTGCACGCAGCGGGAGCCCAGCGCGCCCCTACCGCCGTAGACCAGCACCCGCGGAGCCTCTGCTGCAGCCATGCCGCCTCCTCCTCCTCCTCCTGCCATGGCTCAGCTCAGCGCCGCCGCCGCCTCCTTCTCCTCCGAGGCCGGCCCAGCAGAGGGGCCGGGCGGAGAAGCGAAGCGCGCCCCCCCCTGCCCACGCAGGCCGCCTTCGCCCCTGCAGGGAGTGGAGGGGCAGGGCGCAAGTCCGACCTGCTCTCACTCATCCAGCGTTGCTGCTTGGGGTCCTAGAAGGACCCAGATTCGCGGCTCGCCACGCTCCTGGCCTGCCTCCAGCCTCCCCTTCTCTGATTTTACCTCAGAGGGGGAGCGGAGCGGGCGACGCCACTGCGCTGCCGCCTCTTCTCCGTAGCTGCTCCTCCGAGATGGGCTCAGGCTGAGTCCATCTCGGAGGAGCAGCTACGGAGAAGAGGCGGCAGCCGTGCAGCGGCGTCGCCCGCTCCTTGGCGCCATTTCCCCCTGCTTCCATTGTTTTGGGGAGCGGGGGAAGAGGCTGGAAATCCTGGGGTCCCCCGCCAGGGCGGGAGGGTTGGGAAGCCTATCTCCAGGGAAACTGATCTCTGTAATCTGAAGATGCATCCCTATGCACTTGCCCCATCAGTACCCCATATACTATAGGAGTGGAACAAAAGGCTCTGTATCCATTTTTTCCACCTCGTGCAACAATTTATTAACCTCTACCCTGTGATGGTGTGTGACGTTATAATACAGAGCGCAGTTGAAATAAGATCCAGCCCAAGAAGAAAAAGGTCCCATCAGGATGGGTGTGGACCACTCCCGGTGCCTGATAAATGGCCAAAGCAGGATGAATAGAGAGACAATTGCTTTCTATCATGAGCTAACCACTCTCAGTCATTGCTGAGACTTGACTGGATAGGGGCACACCTGCACATCGATTCACTAAACCGAGCCCAAACTCCCTGGCCCAGCCCCACAAGAGAGCACAAGATTAATAGACAGCCACTTCTTTTATAGAGTCAATTCATCTCATGTTGGAAGACCCAACATGAGATGGGTGGACTCAGTCTAGGAAGCCGTGGCCCTCTGTTTGCACGGCCTGGACAAGGGTGTTAACAATAGGATGTTTGGGAGGACATTCATTCATAAGGTCACCCAGGGCTTTTTTTTTGCAGAAGAAACCCCCCTCTGCACCCCCCTGATGTAGCCAATGCCCCTGGAGCTTACAGTAGGCCCTGTACTTAGAGCCCTGTAAGCTCTTGGAGGATTGGCTACATCAGGGGTGTGTGGCCTAATATGCAAAGGACTCCTGGTAGAATTCCACCCCTGGATGTAGCCAAGAAGATGGGATTTCCCCCCTGAAGTCTTGCAGTCCCCCACTTGTCCCTCCTAAACTGAACTTTAATTCCAAAAAATTATAAAAATCATTTCTGAAATCAGACCAAGGCTTTTTTTGTAGCAGGAACTGCTTTGCATATTAGGCTGCACCCCCTGATGTAGCCAATCCCCCTGGAGCTTACAGTAGACCCTGTACTTAGAGCCCTGTAAACTCTTGGAGGATTGCCTACATCAGGGTGTGTGTGGCTTAATATGCAAAGGAGTTCCTGCTACAAAAAAGCCCTGTCACCCTAAGTCAGAAGTGATTTGAGAGCACTTAACACAGACACACACTAGAGTTGCCAGGTCTTATCTGGCTCCGAGTGGGGGACTTTTCTCATGTGCACAGAGCATGCGCGGTGTGATGACATCACCCAGAAGTGATGGCATTGTGCCGGGCACGTTGCACATGTGACTCTCTGGCAATCAGGTAAAAACTCTGTGGCACCATAGAGTTTTTTACCTAATTACTAGATTATCGTGTGCACAACATGCCCGGTGTGATATCGTCACTTCTGGATGATGTCATCACACTGGGCACATTGTGGCTCTTTGGGGGCAAGGTGCCTCCCGCTGGCCCATTATGGGATGGCAGGTTGGAGGCCCCAAAATCAGGGGAACCCCTGCCCCCAGTGGGAATTGGAAGCCCTAACACACACACACACACAGTGCAGTGAACTAACCACTCCTGGTTTCTATTAGCATGAAATCTATGTACATCTTCCAATTCAGCAGCTTCCCTCAAACTGTTCTGTGGAAGTCTTGCAGATTCAGCCTATTTATTGAAGATTGAAATTCTTTGGGTTGCCATCTCTTTCTCTTTGGCATTCCTGTTGTGCAGAATTCTGTAGGGCAACCTCGGGACTGGGTGGAATCTGCGGTTATACTAGACTTAACAAGAGCGCCCCTCCCCCTGCCCACCACCCCAGCTCCTTCAAAATCTTCAAATGTTTCTTCCTAGGAGGAACCTTTGAATTCTTCTTCCAGTGAAAATTTTAAAACTACAAAACCCATGGTGTAGTGACATCACAAACTAATGTGTGAGCATTGCACACCCCCACCCTCCCCATTTCTCACCTCTTTCCCTTCTTTCCCCCCTATGATGATGTAACAATAGTATCCTCACGAATGTTTATTTAGGCTAAAGAAGAACCTGGCACGAGGCCCGGTTATTTGGAAGGTATTTGGTACTGATCTGAAAACGTAGACTCCCCCCGCCCTCCTCCTCCGTAGTTCTGTCTTCTGTCAGAACTGGTTTAAGCAATTTGAAGATCCCACAAAGTTATAAAACAAGCTTGGATTCCACCCCTTCAATCAGCACCTAACAGATTAAAAAAATCTAATATAGCAGCCTGAGATTTTGCCACCAGGTATTTATTTTAATAAAAAGCTTGCTAGCATGGGGAGAAATGCACCCCCATCCCCAGCTGAGTTTGAAGTGGGTCCATAAAAGTTTGGAAAAGGTGCATCCTATAAAAGTTTTATATAGATCTTTGGCTTCATGCAGACATTTAAAAAAATTACATGTCTGGACCAGATGTCTTTATTTTGGACTGCTGTTAGAATCGAGTATCAGTAAATGAACGAAGGTCAGTACACAACAAAGGGTTGGAGGAATTTTAAGCAGGGAAAATCTTGAAGCTTTTTGTTCTACTGACAGTGAGGACCACAAAGCTTGCATCTGGCGCTTCACAGGTTAGCTGAGCATCTAAAGACCAAAAATAGGGATGCTTCCCAAGTGCTCTTCATCTATCATTTGATGACATGGTTAGAGCAGGGGTCCTACCTCAATTTATTGCCTGTGGCCACCATGGCACCTGCCAACCCCTTTCCTGGTGCTCACCAAATGTTTTTAGAAAGTGGGTAGGTCCAGGTGGGGCTTTTGCCCAGTAGTACTTCTGATTGGTCATTGGAAGTTTGATCGGCTATGCAGATTGGCTGTGTTGCTTTAGCAGCAGCTCCCATCACTACACAAGGATCTTGTGATGGAAGGTAAGCTGTGGCAGCCATTTTGTGGCTGGCTCCGCCTCCTGTGGCAGCCATTTTGTGCCAGTTATTTTGCAGCAGTGTCAAAATTAAAGGTGCCTGCAGGCACAAAAGGTCGGGGACCCCTGGGTTAGAGTGTTGCACTAGAATCTAAGTGACCCCCGATTCAAATTCCCACTCAGCTATGAAGCTTGCTTAGTTATCTTGGGCCAGTAAGTCTCAGCACCTCTCCTCAAAACATCCTCCAAGTTTCAAAAGGATTAGACAGGGCCAGGGATCCAATTCTATGAGCCCCCAAAGAAGGTGGCCCTGTCCATCATTATTTCCAATGGAGGGAAGGAATTTGAAAGGCATGCGGTCTCTTTAGCTGTGATGGCCAGAACTTTCTTTGCAGTTCAATTGTGCTTGTCAGAACCTTGCTCCTGACTCTACCCCCAGTATTTCCTGGCTCCACCCCAAAGTCTCCTGGCTCCACCCTCAAAGTCTCCTGGCTCCACCCCAAAGTCTCCTGGCTGCACCCTCAAAGTCTCCTGGCTCCACCCCAAAGTCCCCAGATATTTCTTGAATTGGCCCTGGCAACCCTAGGCATTTCTGCTACCTTCTGCCGCCTCAAATGTGAAGGGGCTCTTCCTTGGATCAGCCCTTAGACCACAAAATCCAGCTTTTAGACCACAAAAGCACCCCTGGGGCTTCTTTCCTCTCAGCCAGGTCCCTCCTGCCCCCACGGCGTCCAACCCCAGCCTCTCTGCACTCATTACTGGCAACTCGAGACCCTTCTGGTGAATCAAGAGGACAGACAGCCTGAGCTTTTCTTCTGTTTTCTAAGCGAATGTGAAGTTTCCCTTGAAGGTTGGCTGTCTTGGAACCTGATCCAGAAAATCTTAAATGGGCATAGTGGGGAGGAAATAAAGCCCCTGAGACTCAAACCACATTATCAGTTTGTTTCAAGCTTAATGAATGGTCCTCTACCCTGTAATTCGGGGCCTTAAGTAGATTCCTTTCAAAGCTTGGTTGGAAGAAATGACATGTGTTCGTGTTTAAAATTCTCATCAAATACCCGTACTGCGTATTATATCATTAAGCAAGCAAAGATTCAAGGCAGAAAAGATTCATGGCAGAGGCCCCGTTATATTGGGTTGCCAGCCTCCATGTGGTAGCTGGAGAGCTTCTGGGATTGCAGCCATTCTCAAGAAGGCAGAGATCAGTTCATCAGAGAAAAATGGCTGCCCTGAAGGGTGGACTCCAGGGCAGTATGCCCCTCTGAGGTCCCTCACCTTCCCAAAGCGTGCCCTCTCCAGTCTCCACCTGCAAAGCTTCAAGGTATTCTCCAAGCAGGAGTTGGCAACCTTAGGCCCTCATCCCACTCTCCTCACATGTAAATGAAGTTGGAACAGAAGCAGAACCATGTTGGATCAGATCAAAAGTCTATCTCAGGAATGTCAAACATGCAGCCCGGGAGCTGGATCAGGCCCCCAGAGGGCTCCTATCAGACCCCTGGCTGTCGCCTGCTTCCTTCTCCCTCTCTCTTGCTTCCTTCTGCATCACAGCTTGCTTTACCAGGCTTGCTCAACTGTACAGGACCTACAAAGTAAAGCCTCTATTTTCTCCATTGGCTGAGACTCCTCCCTTGGACAGGAAGGGTGGAGGAATAGCTTGCGTTGCCAGGCTCTTTCAATCACACAAGGGCTACTGAGCCAAGCCTCTCTTCCTTCTACTGGCTGAGGCTCCCCCCCTCCTGGTCCCCTGGCGAAGGAAGGAAGGAGGCAGAGCTTCCTTTGCCCAGTTCTCTGGATCCCATGGGAGAGATACGAAGAAAGCATCTTTAAGACCAATGAATGCTATTGTTTTAATAATGTTTTAAGTTTTTAAAAAATCTTTAATTGTGTTTGTGTGAGATCTCTGCTACCTGGCATTGTACGTTTTATGACACACATGGTCTGGCCCAAGGTCTCATTTAAGTCCTATCTGGCCCTCATAACAAATTAGTTTGACATCCCTGGTCTAGCTGGTTCACCATGTTTCCCACAGTGGCTGTCTAAGACTGCCAAGGTCCCCCTGGGGGCAGGGTTCCCCTGATTTGGGGTCCCCCAATCCGCCAGCACACAGCAGGCCATTGGGAGGGATCCCCATCCTCAAAGGGCTTCGTCATCGTGTGACACACCCGGCATGATGACGTCACCCAGAAGCGAAGTCATCACCCTGGGAACGTCAAGCGGGGGATGCTCTATGGTATCATATAGTTTTTACCCGAACCCTAGAGTGCCCCAGTGCGATGTCCCCAGCACACCACTTCCAGGTGGTGTGTCATTGCACCATGTAAAAAATCCCCCACTGAAGCCAAGGTAGGACTTGGCAAGCCTATGGCTGGCCCAAATACTTCTGTGAAGCACATGGGCAAAGCAAACGTTCTCTCCTGTTCCTGGATTGTCAGAGATCGAGTGCTCCTGAACGTGGAAGCTTCATTTAGCAATTAAACCGGGCAGCCTTTGATAGACCTCTCCTCCTGAGTGGATTCATATAAGTACTGATTTAATAAGAATATAACTACGGCCCTTCTGGAACATACCAAGAGCCTGTCTAGTTCTGGGTTTTGGTTTCCAGAAAGGATGAACAGATGTCTCCAGAAAGCTTTCAGGCACAACAGGACGGTCTCAGTGCCTCAACATCTGGAGTTCTCAGGTAAACTACTTCTGAACATGGAAGTTCCATGTAGCCATCATATAGGGTTGCCCACTCTGGGCTTGGAAATTCCTGGAGATTTGGAAGTGGGGTGGAACCTGGGGAGGATGGTGTTTGGGGAGCACCAAGACCTCAGTAGGGTATAGTACTATTGACCTCACCCTTCAAAGCAGCCTTTTTCTTCAGGGGAACTGATCTCTGTAGTCTGGAGATCAGTTCTAATTCCAGGAAATCTCCTTTCCCCACCTGGAGTTTGGCAACCCTACCATCATGGCTAAAATAGCCGTTCACAGACCTCCAAAAATGATACCGTTCCCTTTCAGAGCCGTTAAAGGTAACAATTGCCACATCTAGTGGCAGTAAGCTCCTCAGGTTGATTTGTTTCATGTGAAGGACAAGCTCATGTGGTGGTTTAAGAGCGGTGGCCTCTGATCTGGAGAACGGTCACCCAGCAGGCTTCCTGCACGTGAAGCCTGCTGGGTGACCTTAGGTCAGTCACGGTTCTCTCTGAGCTCTCTCAGCCCCATCTGCCTCATAGGGTTTCTGTTGTGGGGAGAGGAAGGGAAGGAGATTGTAAGCTGCTCTGAGAATCCAAGTGAAGGGCGGGATAGAAAGCCAATCTCCTCCTCCTTCTTCCTCCAAGCTCTCAAGGAACTTATTTCTGCTTTCCACACTCCAAAATTTGTGCCTGGATAGATCCTATTGGGTATGTGAACTGTAATGTGTATATTTAATGGTGTTCCTGTTTGGCTCATTGGAGCCTGCAGGACTGAGCTTGGGGACTCAGGAACAAGGGGCAGTAGGATACAAATCCCTGCTGTCCTGCTCCAATCACGGGCCCCCTGCTGGTTGGAATGGTCCAATAAGATGCTTGCGTGGGAACTCTGAGGTGTGTATAGTTGGCACCGTTGGCCCAGTTCTCCAGTCTGAGTTCAGCCTCGCCATGCTGTACTTAATAAAGGAGGAATGATCACTGCCACCTCGCCTCTTCCTTGCGTTGAACTCATTATATTATAGATCCCACCCCAGAACAGCTCTGGTCTCTGTTCCTAGAGGGATTTGCGTCTGCTCCCTTACGAGGCTGAAAAGCCAAAATGCCTTTTCGCAAAACCTCTCTGGCTTCAGCCGGCTGTCCTATCTTCCAGGAGAGCCTTGCCGCTTTGGAAGTGGAAACTATTGCCAGCTTTCTGGAGCACAATTGCTGTTTCCGACCCTGTTTGTCTGCTGCGGAGAAGCGATTTACCTAGATTTTCTCACACAAATCCCCCTGGGGTGGAGAAAAATCAGCTGTGATGTTTGGGTGGGGGAGGGAGGAGAAGAGAAAAGCTTTTGGGAAGAGAATCAAGTGGTTAAAAGAAAGGGGGGGGGGAACCTGCATAAAAAGAGTCAGAATCCTGGCAGGCACCTGTTTCCTCCCTCAAGTTGGGACAAGCATGGGGGATTGTGGGTAATCTATCCTCTCCTTCAGCTACCAAGGGGACCCTCTGTTTAATTGCCCTGATCCTTACTGGGGAGAAACGGCACAAAAATCCAGGAAAGGAGAAATTGCTATTTTATTTTTTTCCCATATCCCGCTGACAAAGGAGCGTCTGTTGCTTACAGTCATCTGGACCATCTGCTTGGGCAACTTGCTGTTACTAGCCCCAAGGGGGGGGGGGCTTCCAAAATTCTCCTTCTCCCAATTCCTTCCTGGATTGTGGAGTTCTATATGGTGTGATAGCATTTCCAAAATGCAACGGATGCATTTGCAGTCCTCCAGTGTCCCATTCGGTGTTATAACTTTTGTTTAGGAGGGGGCATGCACGCAATTGGTTTCTTTTATTTGTTTACAAAAGTTATATATATTCCTCCTCCTTTCTGCACCATCAGGGCCTCTGCATTAGCTAACTGTAAAAAGTAAAACATTACAAAAAAGCATAAAACCAAAGTAAAACAATACACATGAAAACACAGACCCAGCAGCAGGACTAGGGCTACCAAGCCCCTGGGCCGGGCAGGGGTTCTCCCGCCCTGGAGGTTCCCAACCCGCCGGCCCACATTGAGCTGGCAGAGGGAACCTTCCCCGATGTCACCAGCGTAGGGTTGCCAAGTCCAATTCAAGAAATATCTGGGGACTTTGGGGGTGGAGCCAGGAGACATTAGGGGTGGAGCCAAGATCAAGGCTGTGACAAGCATAATTGAACTTCAAAGGGAGTTCTGGACGTCACATTGAAAGGGACGGCACACCTTTTCAATGCCTTCCTTCCATAGGAAATAATGAAGGGTAGGGGCGCCTTCTTTTGGGGCTCATAGGATTGGAATCCAATCATTTTGAAACTTGGGGAGTATTTTGGGGAGAGGCACTAGATGCTATACTGAAAATTTGGTGCATCTACCCCAAAAGACAGCCCCCCCCCGGAGCCCCAGATACCCGCGGATCAATTCTCCATGATTTTCTATGGGAATAAATCTCCATAAGGAATAATAGAGTTCCCAGCAGACATTTCCCTCCCTTCCCCCCGCTTTCTGACGACCCTGAAGCAGGGGGGAGGGTCTCCAAACCGGGGGATCCCCTGCCCCCACCTGGGGATTGGCAACCCTACACCAGTGCAATGACATCACCCGGAAGTAGGGTTGCCAAGTCCAATTCAAGAAATATCTGGGGACTTTGGGGGTGGAGCCAGGGGACTTTGGAGGCGGAGCCAGGGGACTTTGAGGGTGGAGCCAAAATCAAGGCTGTGACAAGCATAATTGAACTCCAAAGGGAGTTCTGGTCATCACATTTAAAGGGACGGCACACCTTTTCAATTCCTTCCTTCCATAGGAAATCATGAAGGATAGGGGCACCTTTTTGGGGGGCTCATAGAATTGGACTCCCTGGTCCAAACTTTTTGAAACTTGGGGGGTATTTTGGGGAGAGGTACTTGATGCTATACTGAAAATATGGGGCCTCTACTCCCAAACAACAACCCCCCCCCAGAGCCCCAGATACCCGTGGATCAATTCTCCATGATTTTCTATGGGAATCAATCTCCATAGGGAATAATAGAGTTCCCAGCAGACATTTCCCTCCCCTCCCCCTGCTTTCTGACGACCCTGAAGCGGGGGGAGGGTCTCCAAACCGGAGAAACCCCTGCCCCCACCTGGAGATTGGCAACCCTACCCGGAAGTGATGTTATCGCACCAGCGATACCGTGCGCCGGCCGCTCTAGGTATTTCCGGGGAAACTCTATGGTTTTCCCAGACGCTTTAGCAATTTGGGAAAGAAAACTCTATGGTACGATAGGTGCTGGATGTCATGGGGGACTTGGCAACCCTATATAGGACAGGAAGGAGAGGTTCCTTTAGTTCCTTTTTGAGCACTCAGACATCCATTTAGGTGCAGGAGAGAACAGGAAGAGTGCATTAATCCCTGTGACTGGCAGACACCACGAGGCCTCTGGAATGATCATAAGAACGTAAGAAGAGTCCTGCCGGATCTGGTCAGTGGTCCATCTAGCCTGGCATCCTGTCTCACACAGTGGCCAATCAGTTCCTCTGGAGGGCCCACAACAGGGCATAGAGGCCAAGGCCTTCATAAGAACATCAGAAGAGCCCTGCTGGATCAGACCAACGGACCATCTAATTCAGCATCCTCACACAGTGGCTGATCAGGGCCAACAACAGGGCATAGAGGCCGAGGCCTTCCCTGATGTTGTCTCCTCGCCAAAGTTCCCTCTAAGCTGTGGAGTCTTATGAGCAAAAATTCTACTTTGTGAGCTACTGGCATGAAAGTTGAGCTACTGCATAAATTAGTTTGCTCTGGGGCCATTTTTCCTGAGCTAAGACAAAAATGTGTGAGCCAGAGGCTTAAAAATTGTGAGCTAACTCACACTAACTCAGCTTAGAGGGAACCCTGCTCCTAGCTCTGGGATTCAGAGGCTTAGTACCTCTGGATATGGACGTTTCCCTCAGCCACCATGACTAATGAATCTTTCTAATCCCCCTTTAAACTTGTTTATTCCTCTGGCCATCGCAACATCATCTGGCAGTGAATCCCACATTTTAATCACTCTCTATGTAAAGTACTTTACTACTCTGTGTAAAGTAGTATTGGGCCAGGAGCTTGATTTTCTGCTGAACACAGCTTGGTCTAGGGTTGACAATCCCCAGGTGGGGACAGGGGATCCCCCAGTTTGGAGGCCCTCCCCCCACTTCAGGGTCATCAGAAAGTGGGGGGGGGGGAGAGGAATGTCTGTTGGGCACTCTATTATTCCCTATGGAGACCGATTCCCATAGGGTATAATGGTGAATTGATCTGCAGGTACCTGGGGCTCCGAGGGAGCTGTTTTTTTAGGTAGAGGCACCATATTTTCAGCATAGCACCTGGTGCCTCTCTTCAAAACATCCTCCAAGTTTCAAAAGGTTTGGACCAGGGGGCCCAATTCTCTGAACCCTAAAAGAAGGTGCTCCTATCCTTCAGTATTTCCAAAGGAGGGAATGCATTTAAAAGGTGTCCTATATAGGGTTGCCCTTTAAATGTAATGGCCAGAACTCCCTTTGAAGTTCAATTATGCTTGTCACAACCTTGCTTTTCACCCCCAATGTCTCCTGGCTTCACCCCCAAAGTCTCCTGGCTCCACCTCCAAAGTCCCCAAATATTTCTTGAATTGGACTTGGCAACCCTAAATCTTTCTAATCCTCCTTTAAAGTCATTTATTCCTGTGGTCATCACAACATACTCTGGCGGTAAGTCCCACATTTTAATCACTCTCTGTGTAATGCAATATTGGGCCAGGAGCTTGGTTTTCTGTTGAACAGAGCTTGGTCCATTCTCTAGCTCAGTCCCCTGACCGCAGGGACAGAGAGCAAAGCAAGCTGTTATGCAGAAGGAAGTACATTGGCCGTGCTGGCTGGGGCTGATGGGGGTTGTAGGCAAAAAACATCTGGAGAGCTACCGTTGACCACCCCTGGTATAGATAGGTTTACTCACCGGAGTTGCTGAATGTAACAATCTGCTGTATTTCAACCAACTTAAGCAGAGAGAGGTCTAGGGGTGTGAAGTTTTCCTCTATCCCATAATCAGGTTCTAGTTAACTCTTTACTATTTCCTTCACAGTACAATTGAGCTTCAGTCTTGCTGAGATTTAAAGGCATACACACGCCCCCTTCCAAAATACAAGGAGTTTGCAAACTTCTAACCCTACCTGAGAGCTAAAGGCACATCATGGCTGCTGGGGCAGGGCTTTCCCTTCTGGCCAGCTGACTGGTGGTCGGGAGGAGCCTGCAAAACCAGAGGATCCCCTGCCTGGACCTGGGGACTAAGCAACCAGAACCCCAACTTGAAAAGTATTAGTTCAAGCCTCAACCCAGGCCTGGTAGAATGCTCTTCTATAAGAGATCTGCTCTCTCTATATAAGACAAATGGGTCAAACCCTAGGCCAAAGGATAAACGGACACAAATCTGACATCAGGAATCACAAAACTTAGAAAGTGATGTAGGTGAACACTTCAGCCTGCCAGGACATTCAGTGGGTGACCTCAAAATAGCTGTTTTACTGCAAAGGAACTTCTAGAAGAGAATGGAAAGATAAATGGCTGAATGACAAATTATTACAACACTTAGAGCAGGGGTGTCACTCATTTGTTATGAGGGTCGGATGGATCTGACATAAATGAGTCCTTGTTGGGCCGGACCATGTCAGGTTGGGCAGGGCCATGTGTGTACCTATTTAAGATTAGGTAGCCAAGATATAAACTTTATAAAGGACACAAACACAATTAAATATTTATTTTTTAAAAAACTTAAAACATGCTTAAAATGTTGTATGCTGATTTGCTGTTCAACTTCTGCCTTATATATATATATGGGCAGGGCTTTTTGAGTAGAAAAAGGCCTAGCAGGAACTCATTTGCATATTAGGCCACACCCCTGACAGCACCATTGTTTTGTGCAGGGCTTTTTCTACAAAAAGGAACTCCTTTGCATATTAGGCCACACCCCCTGACAGCACCATTGATTTTGCACAGGGCTTTTTCTACAAAAAGGAACTCCTTTGCATATTAGGCCACACCCCCTGACAGCACCATTGTTTTGCGCAGGGCTTTTTCTACAAAAAGGAACTCCTTTGCATATTAGGCCACACACCCTGATGCCAAGCCAGCTGGAACTGCGTTCCTGTGCATTTCTGCTCAAAAAAAGCCCTGTGGACAGGCAAGTCTGATGCTCTGATAATGATTCCATCCTCTTTGACAAAGTGTGCATGCGCACGAAAGATCACATCCTGAAAAAAACTTTGTTGGTTTTAATGGCGCTATTGGACTCTGACTTTGTCTCATTGACTCAATGAGTTCAAATAACACAAAGAAAAAAACCCAACAAGCTCCATGCCGCAATATTTGTTTTCAGAGACAGATCTCTCAATGAAACCAGTAAAGATCCAGGGATTAATAGTATTTGTTTTGTCTTCATGCAGTTGTGCACATAAAAAGAGAAAAATAAACCTGGGCTGGAATATTTCCTTGAAACATTAGGCTTGTGCGTATATGGCAGGGAGGGGACTCTCAGCTTCCCTTCTAAGTTTGGAGGTCTTGCCTCTGTGTCTCCCGCTGCCAGTATCTGTTCACCACAGGGGTAGTCTACTGCCTTGTGTGCCCTTTGAGGAATAGCCACTTGCCAACTACCTGCCTTCCCCCTGGCACTCCTTTTTAAATAGTGTGTCCGAGACAGTGGAGGTCTATGTGGTACACAGAACCACAGCCAGCATCCAAAGTTATAAAGTTATTTATTAAAGAGAAAATATTCACAGGCATTCTTTAACAGATCACCAGACCGAGCAAGATTCAAAAGAAGTGGGTAAAATGCAGCTCCTCTGTCCCTCTCTCTATACATGCCCAATCAGATGTTATAGGACAGGCCTGAAAGCTTAGGAAGTTACAGATCTCTGCAAAGGAGCCTTGAAGCTTCCTCCAGCTCTCCAGGCCCGCACGTGGTCAATGGCCAACTCCTCCAGGCCTCAGATAACTCTTGTCTGCTCTGATAGCACAAAAGAGACCTTCCTCCTTACTTCCAGGAGTTTTATCTTCTCCCTTTCCCCGGCCCTCCATGACAGCTACATGTGACCCTTGACATCACGGAAGGGGCAGAAGGGGGAGGCTCCCAGGAAGGTTTGGAAAAAGGTTTATGGGCTTTGTTTAGTTTACCTGTTGTAATCTTTACCTAAACGAGGAAACACAGGTGGGGATTTTAGAGTCAAATTGCTATCTTATTGTTAACACCAAAGCAATCACCATGGGGATGGTCTGTATGATTGTCCTCAGCAACAGTTGCTCCCTTGGCCTTTGTGTTGAGCAATCTCCTAAATGGGTGCCAGGAACAGTCTTTTATTATGTGCGGTGTGACAGCAAGCCCTTTGTTAAAGGCTGGCTCTTCTGTTAGCTTCTGCATAGCCCATCCGGGGTACGTGGTGCTCTTGCTTTACCTTCATGGTGGCTGAGCAGGAACAAGATGGTTGTTATTCTGAACATTTTCCCTCATGACTTAGAACATAAGGACATAAGAGAAGGCCAATGGCCCATCCAGTCCAACACTCTGTGTCACACAGTAACCCAAAAAAACCAAGTGCCATCAGGAAGTCCACCAGTGGGGCTAGAAGCCCTCCCTCTGTGCCCCCCTCCCAAGCACCAAGAATACAGAGCATCACTGCCCCAGACAGAGAGTTCCAACAATACGCTGTGGCTAATAATCACTGATGGACCTTTGCTCCATATGCTTATCCAATCCCCTCTTGAAGCTGTCTATGCTTGTAGCCGCCAGCATCTCCTGTGGCAGTGAATTCCACGTGTTAATCACTCTTTGGGTGCATAAGTACTTCCTTTTATCAGTTCTAACCTGACTGCTCAGCAATTTCATTGAATGTCCTCAAGTTCTTGTACTGTGAGAAAGGGAGAAAAGTACTTCTTTCTCTACCTTCTCTATCTCATGGATAATCTTGTAAACCTCTATCATGCCACCCCTGCAGTCAATGTTTTTCCAAGCTAAAGAGTCCCAAGCGTTTTAACCTTTCTTCATAGGGAAAGTGTTCCAACCCTTTAATCATTCTAGTTGTCCTTTTCTTCTTCTGGTGAAGGCTGCTCTTGGGCACTGTCTTCTGTTGACAGGATTGCAGTTGTGTTCTGTGTGGCTTGGTAGCTTCTTGGGGAAGCCTGATCTGGAGCCCTTCTATGCAGGGGGATACACAAGTCACAGCAATGGCAGACAGGAAGTCTTTCTTAGCTTAGCTGGAGTGCTTGCTGCCTAACTTGGAGTAAAATGTCCATTTTGGGCTGGTGCCCATGTAACCGATTGGACTCAAGTAAGGCTGAGATTCCAGTATAGAAGGATACATGTGCTTATAAGCAGGGCTTTATTTGCAGAAAAAGCCCAACAGGAACTCATGAAGAAGATGAAGATATTGGATTTATATCCCGCCCTCCACTCTGAAGAGTCTCAGAGCGGCTCACAATCTCCTTTACCTTCCTCCCCCACAACAGACACCCTGTTAGGTGGGTGGGTCTGGAGAGGGCTCTCACAGCAGCTGCCCTTTCAAGGACAACCTCTGCCAGAGCTCTGGCTGACCCAAGGCCATTCCAGCAGGTGCAAGTGGAGGAGTGGGGAATCAAACCCGATTCTCCCAGATAAGAGTCCGCACACTTAACCACTACACCAAACTGGCTCTCCTAATCTGCATATTAGGCCATACCCCTGACATCACCCTTGTCTCACATAGGGTTTTTGTAGAAAAAGGCCAGCAGGGACTCATCTGCATATTAGGCCACACCCCTGGCATCACCATTGTCTCACATAGGGTTTTTGTAGAAAAAGGCCAGCAGGGACTCATTTGAATATTAGGCCAGACCGCTGACACAAAGCCAGCCGGAACTGCGTTCCTGTGAGTTCCTGCTCAAAAAGCCCTGCTTATAAGAATACATAGTCCATAATAGGAGTCCAGGGAGTCTGGGACCAGGGCCAAAGTGAAGATAGTCCATTAAAAATGGAGGTGGGGATGGACCCAGGAGACTTTGGGAGTGGAGCCAGAAGCATGGGTGTGACAAGCACGATTGAACTCCGAAGGGAATTCTGGACATCACATTTGAAGGGGATGTACACTTTTTAAATGCCTTCCTTTCACTGGAAATCATGGAGGATAGGGGCACCTTCTTTCAGGGCTCATAGAACTGGACCCCCTGGTCCAATCTTTTTGAAACTTGGGAGTTCTTTTGAGGAGAGGCACTAGATGCTATGCTGAAAATTGAGGTGCCTCTATCTCTAGTTCCCAAAATCTAGTTCCCAAGATCTAGTTCCCAAAATCTTCTACGAATCCCTGGACCAAGGGAGGCAAGACTGAAAACAACGAGGGAGCAGGCCTTCTCTACAATGGCTCCCCAATGGTGGAATCAACTACCAGAGGAGGTGCGAGACCTAAATCAGTTTCGCAGGGCTTGCAAAACCATCCTCTGTCAACTTGCGTTTAAGATGGAACCCGGGTAATGACACCTAGCCATCCTATACATATATCGAACTGTAGCACTTTAATCTGTAGTCTATAATATTTTGGAAGAAGAAGAAGATAATATTTTAATTGTCTATTTAACTTAATTTGAATGTAATTTAACTATATTTTAATTGTCTTTTATAGTAATAATTGTATTTTATTGTAATCATGGTATATACCATGATTACAATATACGACAACATCAATATACATAGAATATACATAGAATATACATTGTATTTTATTGTAATCATGGTATATACCATGTACTGTGAGCTGCCCTGAGCTTGCCTCGGCGGGGGAGGGCGGGATATAAGAATAAATTTTATTATTATTATTATTATTATTATTATTATTATTATTATTATTATTATTATTATTATTATTATTATCTCAAAAAAACAGAGGGCCTCCAAACTGAGGGATCCCCTGCCCCACAACTGGGGATTGGCAGCTCTAGAAGCTAACCAGTTGCCCTGAAGGGCCCAGAAACAGGACATTCAGAGTTGCCAATCCCCAGGAGGGGGCAGGGGATCCCCCGGTTTGGAGGCCTTCCCCCCGCTTCAGGGTCATCAGAAAGTGGGGGGAGGGGAGGGAAATGTCTGCTGGGAACTCTATTATTCCCCATGGAGACTTATTCCCATAGAAAATAATGAAGAATTGATCTGTGGGTATCTGGGGCTCTGAGGGGGCTGGGGAAACTTCCCTGACCCCTTAAAGCCAGGAAACAAGCAATCAGCACTTCCCCTCCACAGCGTTTGACGAGTTCAGCAAGCGCTGCAGACAGAAAGCAAGACTCAGGGATGGTGCATGCTGGGAGCTGGTGCCCTGGGCATTTGCCTAGTTTGCCTACTCCCACACGCTGGGCCTGAGCATGAAGAAATTAAGGAGAGTTTATGGACTTGCAGGAGTGAGGGAGAGGTCAGACTCTTTCATGATGCCATCTGGGCTTCCATATTTTGGAACTGTGCTCATGCTAGGGTTACCAGCCTCCAGGTGGGCAAAAAAGGGAAAGGAACATGGTGAGGTTGAGGACCTGGAGATAACAGTGCCAAAAAGTCAGTTTACACTCAGTTTTTCAACTCACTCACTAACATTTCGTAGATTAGAATCAATAAATATTAAAGCATAATAGAGCTTAATGAACATTCACGACAACATCAATATACATAGAATCCAATTGTACAATATACATGTATGATCAATCTCAAATCCAATTGTCAATGAATATGCAAAGAGTTCACTAGCAACGGGAACAATTCTTCTTTGGCACGGTGAGTACTCAAAAGGTGCTAGCGATTTTCTCCAGAATGATAATATATAAGATATAGAAGAACTGCTTGTGCCCATTGAGCAATTGATTGTTGACTTTTGCGCTTCATATTATATAGAGCACTGGTTCCAGGGTTATTAATTAACTATGGCATCATCGCTGCATGAGAGAACCATTTGTGCCTAGTGAGAAATTGACCATTGATTTTTGTGCTAGTATTGTACTGAGCACTTGGTTCCAGAATAATCAAGTCAACTGTCAGACAAAGGACGCTACCGAAACATGCCCACATTACCGGAACCATGTCACTACCCTGAAGAAGAATTGTTCCCGTTGCTAGTGGACTCTTTGCCTATACATTGACAATTGGATTTGTGATGGATCATACATGTATATTGTACAATTGGATTCTATGTCTATTGATGTTGTCGTGAATGTTCATTAAGCTATATTATGCTTTAATGTTTATTGATTCTAATCTACGAAATGATGAGTGAGTTGAAAAACTGAGTGTAAACTGACTTTTTGGCACGGTTATCTCCAGGTTCTCAGCCTCCAGGTGGGGCCTGGAGATCTCTCACTGTTACAACTGATCTGCAGCTGGCAGAGATCAGCTCCCCTGGAGAAAATGGCTGCTTTGAAGGGTGGACTCTGTGGCATTGTACCCTGCTGAGGCTCCTCCTCTCTTCAAACCGCACCCTCTCCCAGATCCATCCCAAAGTCTCCATTTATTTTCCAACACAGACCTGGCAACCCTAGTGCTCAGGGAATGAGAAGTTGTTTTTCAGTTTGGTCAGAAGTCCCTCACATTAGCTGAGCCCAGCTTCAAGCTGAGCCAAAGAGGCAGCTTTACCTCAATTGTGCCAGGCTCTGAACTGACTCTGTCTGACATTTAGAGGCCCTTGAACTTCTGGTGAGACGAGAACCAGCTCCCCAAAGGCTTCAGAGAGGCAGGCCTTGAGTTAATCATTAAGGCTGCTGCAGTGGGAAAATCCCACTGCCAGAGAGGATGATCATTAGCGACTGCATGCTAATTGTTTTCTTATCCACACAAAGGAGATAAAAGGGCACGCCCACTCTTTGCTCCCCCTTCTCTCCTCCCCCTGCCCCTTCCATTCCCTTCTATCCTCATTGCTGCTGCTGCTTCATTCCTCAAACATCTGGAGCTCATTCTAATCAGATGTTCTCAGAAGGATAACATTATCCGCATGATTCTGGTCAACTAGGCCTGGCCATAATTTCCAAGTGGGAGAACTTATTCTTGGGCACGCTGCATAAAGGGACCTCTAATGGGTCAACTACAGAATATTTTTCAAGTTTTCCAGATATGGGACAATGACTGTATTGAATAATCTATAGTGTCAATGTTGCGGTGTATGGGTTTGAAAATAGCACAATTAGAGTTGCCAAGTCCCCCGCGGCTGCCAGTGGGGGACTTTTTCTTGCGCGCACAGCGCAATGCCATCACCCGGAAGTGACGTATCGTTCTGAGGACACCGTGCGGAACTCTATGGTTTTGCATAGGGACACTCTAGCAATTTGGGGGGAAACTCTGGTACCAGGGTAGCAAGGCAAGACCAACCAGGACAAACGACAGTCGTTACCAGGATGCAGCCTCCTAACAAGGTCATTTTCTGTTGTTTCCCTCTTTCTTTAGTTTCATCTGGCTCGTGCACTGTCAGATCTTGCAAAGGAGCAGCCCTCTTAGTGTGTGGTCACAAATTTTATTTAAAAAACCTTTATCTATCTGTCTGTCTTGTCCGTCCGTCCGTCTGTCCATCCACCCACCCACCCATCCATCCATCCATCCACCCACCCACCCACCCACCCACCCACCCATCCATCCATCCATCCATCCATCCATCTATCTATCTATCTATCTATCTATCTATCTATCTATCTATCTATCATCTATCTATCCATCCATCCATCCATCCATCCATCCATCCATCCATCCATCCATCCATCCATCCATCCATCCATCCATCCATGTTAGAGCTCGTATAAATTACCCGTAAATACGGTAAATGCCCTGGTTTTCTTTTTTTAAGTCATGCAATTTGGTGTATATCTAATTAGTCCTTAACAATGTTAATGGCTGCAAGTCTGTTTTGGCTTGGCAGTGTTTTAGCACACACTGAGTCTGGAAACAAAATCAAATGCAGACCTGTTCAGAAAGTGTTCAAATTGTTTCGTGCAAACTGAGCAGACCAGTTGACTGGCTTAGGTCTGATCTGTCACATTTGAACATAGTAAGTTTGACTGCTGAACACATTCAGTGCAAAATTTATGCATTTACTTCTTGAAAACATCTCTATGCTGCCTTTTCACATGATTCAGGGTTCCCAAGTAGGCGAAGATTAAAACATACGTCCAATCTCTTGATGTATGAATTGACCTGTTATATAACGCTTGCATTGTTTAATGTGCCATGTTAATATTTATCCTTTGTTTCAGCTCGTTCCAGATTTTCACTTGGTTTTAATTTTGGCACTCTGTTACATTGCATATTGGATGTCCTGTTCATATTAGATGTTCTATTCTGTTGAATGCATTGACTTAACACAGGGTAATACGTCTTGAGTCTAAATGAGAAAATAATGTCAAACATTAAAACATTTCAATCATTAAAAAATAAATTACAAACACACACACAATATTTAAAACAAAACACATAAACACATAAAAATGCACAAACAGGAGGGCAAAGGAGGCTATAAAAGGTAAAGGTAGTCCCCTGTGCAAGCACCAGTTGTTTCTGGCTCTGGGGCGACATCGCATCACGATGTTTTCATGGCAGACTTTTTAGGGGGTGGTTTGCCCTTGCCTTCCCCAGTCATCTACACTTCCCCCCAGCAAGCTGGGTACTCCTTTTACCGACCTCGGAAGGCTGAGTCATCTTTGAGTCGGCTACCTGAACCCAGCTTCCGCCGGGATCGAATTCAGATTGTGAGCAGAGAGCTCAGACTGCAGCACTGCAACTTTACCTCTCTGTGCCACAGGGCTCCTTAAAGGAGGCCATACCGCCGGGTAAAGATACTTCTTAATTCATCTGGAAAAATAAGGATGGTGCCTCTTCTAAAATAACGTTTTGTACGGCATAGAACCTTGACAGAATATCACTGCTCTTAGCCTGCTTTATTTCATATGATTCACTGAAGAAGGAACACCGGAATGAGACAATTATCTAGAAATCTCATGTGACCTTGGGAAATTGTGAATTTTGGACTTGAACTTCTGATACAGCATCTTTGTTTTTTTGTATCTGGTTACTTTGTATTTTGGATGTTGTGTTTTACATTTTGAACTTGCTGCCATCAAATGATACAAAATGAGTGAAGCTTATATGAGAAAGTCCAGTTTCTGTAATAAATATATATATTTGGTGTGGCTAAGTTGTATTATTAAGAAAAAAACACATGGTAATTTGAATAAGGGGATGGCAAAAGATGAGATGGCTGGACGGTATTACTGATGTAACAAACACAAATTTGAGCAGACTTCGGAGGATGGTGGAAGACAGGAGGGCCTGCCATGACTTTGTCCATGGGGTCGCAAAGAGTTGGACTCTACTGTGCGACTGAACGACAACAATTTGAATAACTTTATTTTTATGCCATTGCAGCAATTGGCTTCCTATTTACAAAAGTTTTTAACATCAGACACAGGGCTTTTTTTGTAGCATACTCCTTTGCATATTAGGCCACACCCCCTGATGTAGCCAATTCTCCTGGAGCTTACAGTAGCCTGTACTAAGAGCCCTGTAAACTCCAGGAGGATTGGCTACATCAGGGGTGTATGGCCTAATATGCAAAGAAGTTCCTGCTGTAGAAAAAGCCCTGGTCGGACATAAACCAGTGTAATACTGAACCAACCCACTACAGAGAGCAAAACACATGAAACAGGACACACACACCCCTCCCCCAAGAAACAAAAGCTTACAAGTGAGGAAAATGAGAATGCAGAAAAACCCTGAAAACTCCCCAAGCCAAAATGCAATCCTGATGCAGCTGCATGTATGACTGAACAAGATTCTTTATATGTGATGTCTTCTCACTGATGCACACATGCACACCTGTGCATTGTAAAACAGCACACACAAGATTTTCGATACAACAGCTACGTGACTGCATAAAGACTATGGTTTGTCATGGTTTATGCATGTGTGCATCGGAGTGAGATGCAAATGAACTTTACTGTGGCAATTCATGCATGCAGTGTGCAACATTTAACCATAAGCGCTGGGACAATGGTGTGTTCCTAATGCTATCCAATTATGACATTTTCAACCCATCCAGTCTCCAAGGAGATTGAGGTAGTCTAGTCAATTCTCTCCTCCTCTAAACCCAGGTCCCATTTTGGAAAGATCTGGTAATCTGGAACTCTGAGTTCCAGACAAACTGGGATGAAGAGAATTGCTACAATATCATTTGGAAAAGTGACTTTCTTGTGCATCAGCTTAATCATGCTGCCCTAGAGGGTGGTAAGAAGGGACAAAGTGGGGAAAGTGTTGAGCTGTAGCTGTTAAATTGTCTGCTTCAATAACAAGGTTTGTGTTCCAGGCGGTCCTTTTTAACTCCAGCAAATGTTTAAGAGAAGAAATATTCCACAGAAAAGGTCACCTGCTGTCTCTTGGTTCACTGCCAGGTTTTGGGGTTTTTTTAGCAGGAATGCACAGGAACACAGTTCTGGCTGGCTTGGTGTCAGGGGGTATGGCCTAATATGCAAATAAGTTTCTGCTAGGCTTTTTCTAGGGGGGAAAACCCTGTGTGAAACAATGGTGATGTCAGGGGTGTGGCCTAATATGCAAATAAGTTTCTGCTAGGCTTTTTCTAGGGGGGAAAACCCTGTGTGAAACAATGGTGATGTCAGGGGTGTGGCCTAATATGCAAATGAGTTCCTGCTGGGCTTTTTCCTACAAAAAAGCGCCCTGTACTGCCACGATGGAACCAAGACCAAAGATAGTTTGGGCTCATAATAATAATAATAATAATAATAATAATAATAATAATAATAATAATAATAATAACAATAACTTTATTTTTATATCCCGCCCTCCCCCGCCGAAGCGGGCTCAGGGCGGCTAACAGACATGGGGATCCCATGATTCATAAAACAATGTAAACAATTTAAATATATCAATTGCATAATAGATTTTTAAAATAGATAAAATGTATAAAATGGGTGCTAAATACTGTAATCATAATATCCACAAGATGGCTAGATGTCCACATGTCAGATTAATCGGGTTCTATCTCGAAAGCAAGCTGGAAAAGAAATGTTTTGCAAGCCCTGCGGAATTGGTTCAGGTCCCGCAGGGCTTGCACCATCTCTGGAAGGTGGTTCCACCAACGAGGGGCCATCACTGAGAAGGCCTGCTCCCTAGTAGCCTTCAACCTGGCATCTCTTGGCCCAGGGATTGTTAGTAAGTTCTGAGAGCTAGATCTCAGTGCTCTCTGGGGCACATATAGGGTTGCCCCAGAGAGCACTCATAGGGTTACCAACCTCCAGGTGGTAGCTGGAGATCCGCCATTCCAAGTAATCGCCACATGACAGTGATCAGTTCCCCTGAAGAAAATGGCCGCTTTGGAAGATGGACCCCATTGAAGTCCCTCTCCTCCCCAAACTCTACTCTCTTCGGGCTCCATCCCCCAAATCTCCGGGTATTTCCCAACCCAGCACTGAAACCCTAAGCAAGATCCTGTAGGCCTTGGGTTTTACTAACCAATAAAAGCCCCCTGGGCTGTGGTGAAAGCAGATGTTCAGATCCCAGCCTGCTTTTTACAGTCTTTCAAATCACATACACACCTGGAGACCTGCAAAAAACCTTTCCTACTAATTACATTGTTAGCATTAAATCTCCATCGGGTAGACGAGGAGGACTGGATGCGGGGTGGGGAGGGGGGATTTGAACATATATTCTCCAGGGACAAATAAAGGCCTCTATCAGGCAAGAAGAGAACAACAAATAAAAGGTGTGTGCTTTTGAAACTGAGAGGGAGGCAGGAAAAACAAGTCCAAAGCATCTGCGCTCCGGTTCCTGCCAAAAAAAATATTGAACAGAGCCATTAGTGGCTGTGGCATGTTTCCCTGTGGGTTTTTTTAAAAAAAAATCCAGTTTCTGTCGAGTTCTCCCTGATTGAGATGGCAGTCCCCTTGCCTTTCAAACAAAGGGAAAAGGAGGAAACAAACTCGACCCAAAATATACTGAGTGCCAGGTCTTCTTTGGTAGAAAAGCCCAGCAGGAACTTATTTGCATATTAGGCCACACCCCCTGACACCAAGCCAGCCGGAACCGCGTTCCTGTGTGTTCCTGCTTAAGAAAAGCCCCATGCAAAAGGCATCGTGGGTGGGCAGTCTCCCCTTTTTCATTTTATCCCCATAACAGGTGAAGGTAAGAACGGTCGCCTACTAAACGTTAGGGCTAAGTCCTGGTTTCCCCTGTCCAACCACTCGACCATACTGTCTTTTTAGAGACATTTATGAAAGTGTGCCCAAACATGCTTAAATTGTGTCCTGACCCTAAACCGGCTAACAAAATGCAATCCTAAACTGAGGTACACCTTTCTAAGCCCATTGATTTAAATAAATGTAGACATGTGTAAGTTTGTTTAGGATAAACACAATTTTATTCTGGGTATAAGGTTTTTTTCTTTTCTTTCTGGTTCAATATATCTGAAGAAGTGTCCGTGCACATGAAAGCTTATACCCAGCAGGAACTCCTTTGCATATTAGGCCACACACCCCTGATGTAGCCAATCCTCCAAGAGCTTACATAGTGCAGGGCCTACTGTAAGCTCCAGGAGGATTGGCTACATCAGTAGGGTGCCGCCTAATATGCAAAGGAGTTCCTGCTACAAAACAAGCCCTGATACCCAAAACATAACTTCATTGGTCTTCAAGGTGTCACAGTACTGAAACTTTGTCCTGCTGTTTCAGACCAACACGGCTACCCACCTGAATCTATTTCGGATGACACCGGTAAATACTTTTTTGTAGTCTTTTCCAGGGATCTGAGGCAATGGATACAAGCTGTGCGGCAGCTTTGCCTAGTTGCCATCAAGGCAAGGGCAATGCAGGGCAGACATGATGACGTCACCCTTTCACACTAGGAAATGCAAGGAGGTGGAACAACCTTGCCCTGAGGATACTGACGGAGGAAAGAAAGTCCCGTCTTCATCACAAACCTTGCAGTTTGCCAAGCCTAATATGTCTCTCGCAATGACTCCACAGCGGCCTTGGGCTGGGTAATCCCCTCTCTCTTCCATCAGCCCCATGGATGAAAATCTCTAAGAAAAAAAAATCCACTCTTGGAGGAACAAAGTGGAAATGGGAACTCAGAACAACCTCTGGGTTTTTCATCCTGCCTTCAGCAACTGTCCTGCCTTATCCCCCTCTCTCTTGCAATGCGCAGCGAACATCTCACATGGTGTGGTTTTTGCTCAAGACCCCAGGGAGGAAGAGGGCCACTCACTGTAGCACAGCCAACTGGAAGTGAACTTCGACCAATGTTTTATGTCGCTTAAGCCCACTTGCTCAAAAGTGCTTAATGGGTGTTTGCAAGTGTTTAGTAGAATACTGTTAACCTGTTACGTTTCTTTGAGGGGGTGAACAAACATGTGGACAAAGGCGACCCGATAGATGTTGTTTACCTTGACTTCCAGAAAGCTTTTGATAAAGTTCCTCATCAAAGGCTCCTTAGAAAACTTGAGAGTCATGGAGTAAAAGGACAGGTCCTCTTGTGGATCAAAAACTGGCTTAGTAATAGGAAGCAGAGAGTCAGTATAAATGGGCAGTCTTCGCAGTGGAGGACGGTAAGCAGTGGGGTGCCGCAGGGCTCGGTACTGGGTCCCATGCTCTTTAACTTGTTCATAAATGATTTAGAGTTGGGAGTGAGCAGTGAAGTGGCCAAGTTTGCGGATGACACTAAATTGTTCAGGGTGGTGAGAACCAGAGAGGATTGTGAGGAACTCCAAAGGGATCTGTTGAGGCTGGGTGAGTGGGCGTCAACGTGGCAGATGCGGTTCAATGTGGCCAAGTGCAAAGTAATGCACATTGGGGCCAAGAATCCCAGCTACAAATACAAGTTGATGGGGTGTGAACTGGCAGAGACTGACCAAGAGAGAGATCTTGGGGTCGTGGTAGATAACTCACTGAAAATGTCAAGACAGTGTGCGTCTGCAATAAAAAAGGCCAACGCCATGCTGGGAATTATTAGGAAGGGAATTGAAAACAAATCAGCCAGTATCATAATGCCCCTGTATAAATCAATGGTGCGGTCTCATTTGGAGTACTGTGTGCAGTTCTGGTCGCCGCACCTCAAAAAGGATATTATAGCATTGGAGAAAGTCCAGAGAAGGGCAACCAGAATGATTAAAGGGCTGGAGCACTTTCCCTATGAAGAAAGGTTGAAACGCTTGGGACTCTTTAGCTTGGAGAAACGTCGACTGCGGGGTGACATGATAGAGGTTTACAAGATAATGCATGGGATGGAGAAAGTAGAGAAAGAAGTACTTTTCTCCCTTTCTCACAATACAAGAACTCGTGGGCATTCGATGAAATTGCTGAGCAGAAAGGTTAAAACGGATAAAAGGAAGTACTTCTTCACCCAAAGGGTGATTAACATGTGGAATTCACTGCCACAGGAGGTGGTGGCGGCCACAAGTATAGCCAGCTTCAAGAGGGGTTTAGATAAAAATATGGAGCACAGGTCCATCAGTGGCTATTAGCCACAGTGTATGTGTGTATATAAAATTTTTTGCCACTGTGTGACACAGAGTGTTGGACTTGATGGGCCGTTGGCCTGATCCAACATGGCTTCTCTTATGTTCTTATGTGACACAGAGTGTTGGACTGGATGGGCCTTTGGCCTGACCCAACATGGCTTCTCTTATGTTATTATGTGACACAGAGTGTTGGACTGGATGGGCCTTTGGCCTGACCCAACATGGCTTCTCTTATGTTCTTATGTGACACAGAGTGTTGGACTGGATGGGCCTTTGGCCTGACCCAACATGGCTTCTCTTATGTTCTTATGTGACACAGAGTGTTGGACTGGATGGGCCGTTGGCCTGATCCAACATGGCTTCTCTTATGTTCTTATGTTCTTACTTGTTGCAATATGAAAATTTCTGCTTTTCTGCATTTCTGCTGCCTATCTCTGTTCTGCTCCAGACCCTTCCCAAAGAGGTGATCCATGGGCAAAGGTCTTTATTTAGAGGCCAGGAGGGACTCGCTTTCCTGTAAGCGGCTCTTCTCAACCTTTCTTCTTGCCAGGCTTGATCAGTTCAGAATGCTCATTTTCACACCCTTCCCAACCATGTGGGGAAACTACCATCCCCATCAACTACCGTCCTGGAATTTCGGAGCATGCATCTAGGGACAGGCATAGACTGGCTCACAAACTAAAGCTCATGACAAATTTGTGCCAGATGGTGCATCCAGCCGTCAAGTTTGTGCCAGATGGTGCATCCAGCAGGTCACCCACAATGAACGTTCCATGAACTTTCAGGCTGTTCGCGGAGAGTTGTGCCAGTTAATGAGCAAAGACATTTCCTGACAGATTGTCTCCACTAAATCCAAATGCTTACATAACTTAAAAACAACAACAATGGCCATTGGACTTTACTTGCTGATTGATGACAAGCACATCTGGAAAGATTTGGAATTGAATACCAAATTATAATATCAATGGATGAATTCTGTGTGAGTGCAGTTACCATAACCCAGCCTTGCACACCTGTGTGTATGCCAGTCCCCAGCTCTCAAACGTATCAGACATGGTAACCAATGGCAGGACCCCCAGGCCAAAAGGTACCCAACAAGCTACTGGGGAAGAGCAAGAACCTTTAGCAAGTAGTCATGGTATTAATGACATGTCTGGGACAAATCAAGCAGAAATTCCAGCTGCTGATACAGCCAAAGGTGAAAGCAAGGGTCTGCACTGCACAGACACACAGGCCCGTAGCCAGAAAATTCCAGATGGGGGGCCCATGGGAAAAATTTTTGGATGGAGGCCCCCCCTCTGACAACCCCTGCTCTGGCCCTGATCTCCGTGCTGCTCTGGTGGCTCCATCCCCCTCCGTGCGGCAACTCCCCCTCCCTCCCTCCCAACTCACCAATGCAGTGAAACAGGGAACAGCGGACTTCAGGGGCTCTTTCAAGATCCCCCCCGCCCCTGCCAGTCATGTGACCAGCGGGAAAAGCCGCTCCAAGGCTGGCAGTTCCTACGCCAGCTTTCCAGCATGCTCAGCAAGTCCTGAGAAATATTAAGGTTGAAAATCAACCTCCTTGGTATCAGTAAGCTACACTGGACAACAATGGCTATTTCCAATCTAGGGATTTCACTGTCTACTATTCAGGACATGACACCAAGAAAAGAAATGGAATGGCATTTATTGCAAACAAGAAATTAGTTTGTGCAGTGGAAGGCTTCTCAATGAAGAAGAAGAAGAAGAAGATTTTGGATTTATATCCCGCCCTCCACTCCGAAGAGTCTCAGAGCGGCTCACAATCTCCTCTACCTTCCTCTTCCACAACAGACACCCTGTGAGGTGGGTGGGGCTGGAGAGGGCTCTCACAGCAGCTGCCCTTTCAAGGACAACCTCTGCCAGAGCTATGGCTGACCCAAGGCCATTCCAGCAGGTGCAAGTGGAGGAGTGGGGAATCAAACCCGGTTCTCCCAGATAAGAGTCCGCACACTTAACCACTACACCAAACCGGCTCTTCAATGGTCAACAATCAAATTATGACCATCCGAATTTGTGCCAAACCCCTCAGCATCACAGCTGTCCAAGTCTATGCCCCAACAACTGATGCAGTGGTATTCAAAATACAGGGTGATATGCCATCATTCAAGGAACTCTGAAACTAATACTCCAAAAAGACATTGTTTACATATTAGTTGATTTTAATGCGAAAGTTGGCATCCAAGCAGAGACAAGCGTCATAGGTAGATTTGGACTTGGGGAAAGGAATGATGCAGGCAATAGTTTGATATAATTGTGCTAAGAAAATCGTTTCTGAATCATGAATACTTGGTTCAAACAGCACAAATGTCGCTTATACCCTTGGACCTCTCCAAATGAACTACACCGTAATCAGATTGACTATATTCTATGCAATCAAAGATGGACCAGTTCAGTACTTGCTGTCAAGACATATTCAGATGCCAACTGTGGTTCAGAACATGATTGTTGGTGGCAAAAATCAGAGTCAAACTAGGGCTTTTTTTTGTAGCAGGAACTCCTTTACATATTAGCGTCAAGCATGCGGTTTCAATGACAAGTTGAAGTGGATACAAAACTACGTTTATTGATAAACCGATACTTTCAGTGTAACAGACTCTTGAAAGTGATGCTGCAAATACATTGATACAATACTTTTAAGGCTTACTTCAAAAGGATTCCAAAAGGTGGGTGTGAGGGGTAGCTCTCACTCATGAACTATCATAAATGTCTACATTCTCATAGCGTTATCAGGACTCTGTCCTTGCTTTCCCCAGATGTGTCGCACTCCCTACCAGGAATGTATGGGAAGGTGCTGATTACTTCTCAAGTTAGTTTCGTTTCTCACTACTTCTACTTTGCAAGCAATAAAGCAAAAAGGGGGAAGGGAAAGAATAACAAAGCTAACAAAGCTTGGTCCTCCATGAGACTTCACAGACCAGTGTTATGAAGGACCCTAAAACAATCAATTATCAATGGAATTTCACCATGCTTGACAATTATGCCGCACATCCCTGATGTAGCCAATCCTACAAGCAGGGCCGGCTCACCCACTAGGCAAACTAGGTGGTTGCCTAGGGTGCCGGGAATGGGGTGGCGAATTGGCTCCCCCCTGGTGCCCAAGACAAATGCCTAGTTTGCTTCTCCCTCCCCCTGCCACCCCCACTGCCGCTGCCACCAGCCCCCTCCCGCCATGCTCCCCCCACCACGATGAGGCTGGGACCTACTGGCTTCAAGGCAGCCCCATGTTTTTTGAAGCCAGCACTGGAGGAGGCTTCACTCCCCCTCACTTTCGGTTCCGGAAAGGAGTGGGGGAGAAGCCTCCTCCCGCACTGGCTTCAAAAAACACGGGGCTGCCTCAAAGCTGGTAGAGCCCAGCCTTGTCACAGCGAGCTTGGGGTGGGGGGCCTGGGCAGGGAGCTTTCAGAGCTCTTTGTACAGGGTCTACTGTAAGGTCTTAGAGGATTGGCTACATCAGGGGTGTGTGACCTAATATGCAAAGGAGTTCCTGCTACAAGAAAAAGCCCTAAGTCAAACTATGCAGCATCAAAAGGACAGCACCACTAAAGAAGTTTGACATCACCAAAATCCTCCTCACATACACAATTGAGGTTAAAAAAAAATAGGTTTGCACTGCTGGACACTGATAAGAAAATGCCTGATGAACTGTGGCAGGAAATTTATTCGACGATTATCAATATAGCAAGTGAACACATACCATACAAGAAGCCAGAGACAAAGCGCACATGGCTCTTGGGCAGGACCATAAAAATAGCAGAGCAAAGGAAAGTAGCCAAAGCAGCAGTAAAATGTGAAGAAGCAAGAAAACTAGATGCAGATTTCCACAGGGCAGCAAGGAAAGATAGTGAAGTTCACTGGGACGAGTATTGCAAACAGCTAGAAGAGGGCTGCATGAAGGGCATTGCCAATTATGCATTTACGCAAGTAAAAAAGATTCGAACATCCTTTGCTGCTTGTAAAGGCGTTACCAAAAACAAGCAAGAGAAAGGACTGTCCAACCAACAAGATGTCAAAAGCAGAATACACAGAACACAGAAGAGATGTACTCTGGTAGCAAAGAAGCCCAGCCTTAGGATGCCAAGGATGCCAAGCTGAGAGAGAACCAGCCATCCTTGAGGAAGAGACATGTGGGCAATGAGCCAACCTAGGGCTGCCATGTTCCTGGGCCAGGTGGGGGTTCTCCTGCCCTGGAGGTTCCCAACCTGCCAGCCCACAATGGGCCAGTGGGGGGATCCTCCCCCGACGTCACCGGATGTGATGCCGTAACTTGGAATTGACGTCATTGCACCTGTGACGTTGCGCACTGACTATTCTAGGAGTGTCGGGAAAACCATGCTCTAGCAATTTGGGAGGAAAACTCTATGGTACCATATGAAAACACCAGATGCAGCAGGGGACTTGGCAACTGTAAGCCAACCAGGGCTTTATTTGTAGCAGGAACTCCTTTGCATATTAGGCCACACACCCCTGATGTAGCCAATCCTCCAAGAGCTTACAGGGCTCTTCTTACAGGGCCTACTGTAAGCTCTTGGAGGATTGGCTACATCATGGGAGTGTGGCCTAATATGCATAGAAGTTCCTGCTACAAAAAAAGTCCTGGAGCCAACTATCAAACAAGAAGGCCCCAGGTGTTGACATCATCTCCACGGCACTGCTGAGGCCTGTACCACCTGCAATCATCAGAGATCTGTACCAAAAAACTGGGAAACCAAGACATTGCCAAGGGACTGGAAACGCTCAGTGTTTATTCCACTACCAAAAAAGGGAGACTTCAGAGACTGCGCGAGTTATTGCATGATTGCTCTCATCCCTCCCATTTAGGGTTGCCAAGTCCCCCGCGGCCTCCATAGAGTACCATAGAGTTTCCCTTCCAAATTGCTAGAGTGTTTGGGAAAACCATAGAGTTTTTCTGAAAGCTCCTAGAGCGGCTGGCGTGCAACGTCACTGGTGCGAGTGATGTCACTGCGCCAACGACATTGAAAGGGGTCCCCCCACCAGCCCTATGTGGGCCAGCGAGTTGGGGACTTCTGGAGCAGAAGAACTCCTGCCCTGCCCAGAAGCTTGGCAGCCTACTCACATTAGCAAAATTCTGCTTAAAATTATACAGCAATGCCTGGAACCAACCATCCAAAAGGAATTATCAGATGTCCAAGCTGGCTTTTGAAGGGGCCGTGGCACTTGTAACCATATAGCAAATCATGGAGAAATATCATGGATCATGGAGAAATATCAAAAGATTATCTACTCAGGGCTTTTTTTGAGCAGGATCGCACAGGAACAGTTCTGGCTGGCTTGGCATCAGGGGTGTGGCCTAATACGCAAATGAGTTCCTGCTTTAACATATGCTACCATCAAACCAGGGATCCAGTGCAAAATTTCTGCTTGCACTAGAACTGTTTCACAAATGGAAATGCAAGAAAAAGACCCCGGTATCCACTTGCAATAAGACAAAATTATTGTTTCCCCCGGTTACATTTCCACTTCCGCAAGATCTTTACAATCAGTTTTGAGGCCAATGTTCCCTCTAAGCCATAGAGTCTTGTGAATAAAAAATTCTACTTCGTGAGCGACTGGTATTAAAGTTGTGAGTGAGTGATTTGGCTACTGCATAACTTAGTTTGCTCTGGGGCCATTTTTTTTCTGAGCGAAGACAAAAAAATGTGTGAGCCAGAGGCTAAAAAAGCTGTGAGCTAACTCACACTAACTCAGCTTAGAAGGAACACTGTTTGAGGCACTATAATATATAGAGAGGAAATGGTTAGGCATTGCCCAAAAACCTTGTGCAGCTAGAACTGCCCTAAACACCTGCATGTTTCCACTTGTGAAATGCTGGATCAGAGCCAAGATGTCCCCCAATTCCTATACTTCTTGATTTTATTTCCCAAAATATCGAGCCCACGTTCACACACTTTGATATAGCCCTTTAGAGCACCGGATGCGAAGTGGGGAGGGACGGCCACCGTGCGAAATGTTTGCTTGTGAAGAATCCTGGAATCTGAGAATTGAAAAGAAGAACCTGGTCCAGCCCCCTGCTCAGTGCAGGAAATCCAAACCAGAGCATTCCTGATGGATGGCTGTGTAGCCTCGGGCTGAAAACCCACAGTGAGGGGGAGGAGGATGTTGTCCTCCCAGGTAGTTGTCTGCATTGTCAAACTGTAATCCCTCTTAGGCAGCTTCTCCTAATGAACAAATGAAATCTCCCCTCCTCTAACTAGGGTTGGGGGCAGGGGATTACCCGGTTTGGAGGCCCTCCCCCTGCTTCAGGGTCATCAGAAAGTGGGGGGGGGGAGGGAGGGAAATATCTGCTGGACACTCCGTTATTCCCTATGGAGACCGATCCCCATGAGATATAATTCAGAATTGGAGAATTGATCTGCATGTATCTGGGGCACTGGGGGCCTGTTTTTTGAGGTAGAGGCACCAAATTTTCAGCACAGCATCCAGTGCATCTCCACTAAATACCTGCCAAGTTTCAAAAGGATTGGACCAAGGAGTCCAATTCTATAAGCCCCAAAAGAAGGTGCCCCTATCTATTATTTCCAGTGGAGAGAATGCATTCAAAAGGTGTGTGGTCCCTTTCAATGTGATGGCCAGAATTCCCTTTGGAGTTCAATTATGCTTGTCACAACCTTGCTCCCGGCTTCACCCAAAATGTCTCCACCCCCAAAGTCCCCAGATATTTCTTTAATTGGACTCGGCAACCCTTCCTCTAACCAAAGCCTGCTAGAGGCAGGCTGGCCTCCTGGAGCAGCAGAGAACGAATCATTGCTCTCTTGCTATTGGATAAGGGAGATTGCGCGTCCGCCTAACGGTGCCATTTTCCAAGCCTCCCAGGCAGAGCTCCGTCAGGGTTTTTGAACCAAGCCAACTTTGGATCACGAATCCTGACAGAACCCCCTATGAACAGCAAGCTACAAAACTGACTCACGTGGAGACGATACTGATTCCGAGGATTTGTCTCTGGGTGGCCTGGTCTGCAAAGATCCAAACAGTCAACAAGAGGAAGAGAACTCTGCCTAAGCACCTCCTCAGCAGCTGGTGCTGGAGTTCATTTCTGGTTTCACAGCAATCACCGGGAGGCCCCATCTGATGATCTCAGCATACAGGAAGGTTCAGATGGGAGCGAAACAAACTTCCCTTGCAATTCCCCTTAGAGTGGCGCCTCCAGGTTGTCCAGATAATGAATTAGCAGCCCCACTTCCCATTCTCTCCTCCCCCCACCCCCGGCACTTCTCCTTCCCTTTCTTTTCTCATTATGGTTATATCTGTTTCTGTCTGCGCAACTTAACGGTTTTTTTATCTCAGCATTAAGTTACAGTTATAAATAAGTAGAGATGGAGCCAAGTGAATCAAGCCATCAATCATTTGGGCTCAGGGGGAAAGCAGAGCATCCCCCCTGACTAGGGAGGAGGGGCAGATTCCACCCTTCTCGTTCCCTTCTCAGTCCAAAATGTTTCCCTCTTTGATGCTTTTTGCTTGCCTCTAATTCCAGCTTCACAAGGAGAATATCTAAAATGAATCCAGAAATTAGGGTTGCCAAGTCCCCTGCGTTCTGGAGCAGGGAACTTTTGCGCATGCGCTTTGCACACGCGCAACACTATGTCACCCAGAAGTGACATCATCGCACTGGTGATGTTGCACATGGATGCTCTAGGCATTTCCGGGAAAACTCTATGGGCGTTTTCGCACTCACCTTAATCAGCAGCAACCCCCTCTTCACCGCGCAGGATCTGCGCGGATTTCGCACTAATTGCCGCGGAGCACCCGGAAGAGCCGGAAAGTCCCAGCGCTTTTGCGGCGCAAACGGAAACCGCCAAAAAGCAGTTTCCGTTTGCGCCGCAAAAGCGCCGGGACTTTCCGGCTCTTCCGGGTGCTCCGCGGCAATTAGTGCGAAATCCGCGCAGATCCTGCGCGGTGAAGAGGGACGTCACTGCTGATTAAGGTGAGTGCGAAAATGCCCTATGTGAAACTCCAGCTTCACAAGGAGAATATCTAAAATGAATCCAGAAATTAGGGTTGCCAAGTCCCCTGTGTTCTGGAGCAGGGGACTTTTGCGCATGCGCTTTGCACACGCGCAACACAATGTCACCCAGAAGTGACATCATCGCACTGGCGATGTTGTACACGGACGCTCTAGGCATTTCCAGGAAAACTCTGTGTTTTCCACGGATGCTTTCCCATTTGGGAGGGGGAAAGCCTATGGTACCTGTTGTACCATAGAGTTTTGCCTCCCAAATGGCTAGAGCATCCAGGAAAAACATAGAGTTTTTCCGGAAATGCCCAGAGTGGCCGCTGCGAGCCAATGTGGCCAGCGGGTTGGGGACCTCCTGGGCAGGGGAACTCCCGCCCAGACCAGGAGCTTGGCAGCCATGAAACTGAGGCATGCCCGGATGGCTGCACTTCTTTCCTTCACACTGGCATCTCTTCCCCTGCTCTGTTCTCAGTAGGAAAGTGTCTGTTGATGCTGGTCTCAGGGCAATCGATTACCAGAGTGCAAGCCTTTGGACTCAGCAGCTAAAAGAATGTGTCGGGTGCACATCTGCTGAGAGGTGGTTCCAAAGTCGAACAAATACTTTCCCTGATGCAACTGCTTTTAGGCATGCTGCCACAGCACCATCACCAGGTGAACTTGTGTTGATCAAAGGGCCTTGATTGCATGTGAGGCATGCTCCTGATGGGCTCACCTCATTCCTCCCCCCCCCCCGCCCCCCAAAATGAATTCATCCTGAGCGCTTTGTTGGGTAGCTTTGCCCTTATGCAGTGGCTTCTTGTGGTACAGGGCCAGTTCATTAAGTGACTTCTAAAAAAACATGACCAGATCTTCTCAATCACTGAAAAGGGTCGTGGCTGGGTCACTGAATTGGCCTACTTGGGAGAAATCCAGTGGCACCTTAAAGATTAAAAACATTTATTTCAATATGAGCATTTGTGAGTCACAGCTCAGTTTGGAGGAAGTGAGCTGTGACTCACAAAAGCTTATATTGAAATAAACAGGGCTCCCCCCCCCCCTATTAAAAGCCGGGCAGAAGCTCCAAGAAGCTGCGCTACAGAGCAGCCAGCCACTGCCTTCCCTTTTGGAGTCAGAGCCCTGGCCAAGCTAGCTGGAGTGGTGCTCCAGCTCAAAAAAGCCCTGGAAAGAAATATTGTCAGTCTGGGCTTCTGTTTTATTTTGTTATAATACACTAACACGGCTGTCCAAATCTACTTGGCAAGTAGAGAAATCAGTTGAAGTCAGCAGCACCTCTTTGTGAAGTAATCACAAGAGTAGCTGGGTTCCTGGGTACCAGAGACATCCGAGTAGTGTGCCTCAACTGAAAAATCTCAGACAGACGTTCCCCCTTTTAACCTGTTCCTGTTAATGATTGCAGTGGCAGACAGGGTGGAGCAGCAGTTGTAAGAAAGCTGTCAAATCAGATGGACATAACCAAATTCATTTGGGCATATTTAAAGCATTCTGCAAATGATCGGCTCCCTGATTGCAGCTAGCAAGCAGGACGCAGAAACCTGCAGGTTATTGAGCAAAATTGCCTGCCTCTCACTGAGACCTATGTACACAGACCTCTGAAGAGGCACTTAAATATTTTATTCTATTACATTACAGTGGAGGCATTCTGCTCCTCTAGCCTAGCACTGTTTTCTACAGTTTGAACCAAAAGTCCGCATTTGGATACAGATTTGACTGCCTGCTTTTATGCTTTTCGTCTGCACTTCGTTGAATAAATGCTCGAGTCAGCCATTGTTACTGATGTTCTGTATTTGAATATATATTTTTGAATAAAATTTGACTTCATCATTCCACAGGTGACAAAATGGGAAGATTCCCAAATTCTGGGATTTTTAGGAATTCTTCTACTTAAACCAGAATTCCGGAGCAGCAGAGCCCAATGTGAAGTGTTTTCTGTTTTCTGCTCCCACAAGGCCCTTCTGCACGACCAGCAGAACATTTCTTCCCTCCCCCATTTCAGCAGACTGAAGAGGAGGAGGAAGTTGCATTCAGAGCTCACCTCTCAGAGTCTTAGAGCAGCTCACAGTCTCTGTTCCCTTCCCCTCCCCGCAACAGATACCCTGTGAGGTAGGTGGGGCTGAGAGAGCTCTTTTGAGAACAGCTCTGAGAGAACTATGACTGGCGGACGGTCACCCAGCAGCTGCATGCGGAGGAATGGGGAATCAAACCCAGCTCTCCCAGATTAGAGTCCACCACTCTTAACCAGTACACCAAACTAGCTCTCCCAAAAATGCTGCTTTGAAAGGGGGAGTGGACAAGGGACCCTCAGAAAAGGCATGAGGGGCAAACTGATGGTTTGCAGCAGGAAAGGGAAGTGGGGGGGAGGGAAGTGGTGAGAACTACCCCACCATGTCCATCGATGGAAAATTTAGTTTGAATCCCACTGAGTGCTTGTTCCTCTTTAGCCCCCCCCCCCCCATGTCAGCAGCAAGGAAAAGTCACGTGTCCAGCTGAGACCTTCGAAGACTTTACAGGACTCTACACGCTGAAAGGTAGCTGCTTTGGTTTTGCATTTTAATCTCAATTTCCTGCTTCTATAAGTACGAAGAGATTGAATCAAATTTTGCTTTTTAAAACATATTTTGTGATGCCAAATCTTCCCACAAAAAATACCATAATAAACTGTTGGGAAATGCAACATCTGGTGTACAAAGAAGAGAAGAAGATCCTGAAGGGGCCAGCAAGAAGACAGTTAGATAGGATAGTGAGAACTGCATCTTCTCTCTCCTTTTAAGTGCCATTCCTTGTCTGTCTCCAGATCGCTACTCTTAGGGCAATCTCCCCCTTCTTCTGGGAAGTGTCACACTCAGTCTTATCCTCTCTCTCAGCTAGAGATGTAGTTAGGAAACATCTGTCTCTCCTCTTTCCTATCAAGTATATTAGTTCCTAAACAGAAGAAGAAGATATTGGATTTATATCCCATCCTAGGTTCTGAATCTCAGACCTCGCACTTGCTCTGACGTTGCTTCATGCCATGTTTCTGTTTCTCTCTGGAGCAAGCTAGCAATTTTGCATGCACCAGCTGCTCCACACCGCCGTTTTGCACCAGGGCAACCTGCAATTTGCCACCCAGCAACATAAACCTGAAAAAACAAAAACAAATTTACATTGTCACATGGCAAATCGCGGGTTGCCCCGGCGCAAAATGACAGCGCAGAGCAGTTGGTGCAAAATTGCTAGCTTGCTCCGGAGAGAAACAGAAGCCTGGCGTGGAGCAAGGTTAGTGTGAAAATGGTCTCAGAGCGGTCACAATCTCCTTTACCTTCTCCCCCGCACAACAAACACCCTGTGAGTTTGGTGGGGCTGAGAGCTCTTACATCAGCTACCCTTTCAAGGACAACTCCTGCGAGAGCTATGGCTGACCCAAGGTCATTCCAGCAGCTACAAGTGGAGGAGTGGGGAATCACACTTGGTGCTCCCAAATAAGAGCCCATGCACTTGACCGCTACACCAAACTAAGCCTTTATCTAATCTTCAGTTGGGTTGTGCACTGTTACTGTGTTAATTACTCTGCCAACGAAACCAGTGTGTGAACAATAAAGAAACAATCAACGGTCCCATAAAGGAGGTGAATCAAAATTGAACAATTAAATAAGAATCTAGATTGGCTATTGGATCCCTTCTGTATTGCAGAGAGGTGCTTAAACACCTCAACACTTGCTTTGCCTTCTCCTAACATCCCCAGATGTTTCATTTCCATCGCATGGACTACAAAGAGAAGTCAACGGTTGCAAGTGTTTCTGCGTACTTTGAACAAGTGTTGACTCGCTTTTGCATCTCTGAAAACAATGTAGCCAGGCTACTATTGGTACAGGAAAGGGACAAAGTATCAGTGTGGAGAGAACAAACACTACCTCATGATAATGAAATATGGCAAACACAAACTTACAAAACTGGAAGGTAAACCGAAGTCTAACAAAGGCCCCTACGTATGCAATCTTTTCCAAAATGCTTTATTTCCTAGTTGGAAAATACCCACTTGCTCTTACCTTTCTGTCAACTTGAGTTGATTGACCTTTAACCCCAAATATGTATGAATTGCTGCCAAATGGTACATTAAGCTGTCATATGACACATGGGGTGCGGTCACACTCACCATTAAATCCATCTGCAACGCGCCTCTATTATAATCCGCACAACCAATTTCCCGATCAGACAACAGCCAGGCTACCGTTCTATCCCATGTGGGTCCCGTCGCTGGTCGATCAGAGTGCTCAACCAGACCTCATTTTTTGAGATGGCATTCCACACTCGCTCAAGCATAGTACCATGGGATATCGTGCTTGGCTTTTTTTTTTTTTAAAGGTGCCAGAAAAGGTGGGCCATCTGCCCCCCCCCCCCCAATTTAAACACCTGGAAAGGAAAGGGAAGCCCAGGAGTTCTCTTTGCTGTCTCTCCGCCTGGCGGGGAGATAGCAAACGTGCGGGATCTTCCTCCTCCCCCCCATTTAAACACCCCGCCGTGGTGTTTAAATGGCGGGGGCGCAAGGCAACTCTCTTTGTTGTCTCTCCGCTTGGCGGGGAGATAGCAAACATGCGGGATCTTCCTCCCCCCCCCCATTTAAACACCCCGCCCTGGTGTTTAAATGGGGGGGGCACATGGCAACTCTCTTTGCTGTCTCTCCGCTTGGCGGGGAGATAGCAAACGTGTGGGATCTTCCTCCCCCCCATTTAAACACCCCACCGTGGTGTTTAAATGGGGGGGGGGCGCACGGCAACTCTCTTTGCTGTCTCTCTGCTTGGCGGGGAGACAGCAAAGGTGGGTCATCCTCCTCCCCTGGCAGGGAGACAGCAAATGTGGGTGATCTGCCCCCCCCCCCATTTAGGAAAGGTCCCCTGTGCAAGCACCAGTCGTTTTCGACTCTGGGGTGACGCTGCTTTCACAAAGTTTTCACAGCAGACCTTTTACGGGGTGGTTTGCCATTGCCTTCTTCGGTCATTACACTCCCCTCCCCCCCAGCAAGCTGGGTACTCATGTTACCGACCTCGGAAGGATGGAAGGCTGAGTCAACAATTGCTGGCACAATAATATCATTTGGAGTTGGCTCTCACAGGGAAGCGCTTGCGACGAGTCGGCTACAATGGAGTGTTCAAACATAGAAAGTACGTGCGGGAGTCGTCAGAAGCATTCTTATTCCGGATTTAATGTACTATCAAAAAAGTCCACGTCTCAGTCGTGGCAGTTTGGGACATGAACGAGCCAACGACCCTTTCCAGATGCTGATGTTTGGACAACTGCATAAAATCCGACATGCATCTGGCTTTCATCCATGCCCATCTCGTCAGTTTATGTGCGTCTGACCTCGGCCATGGTCACAACCTAGCCAGTATTTGTGAGGGGTCTGGAGACCAAGTCCTTTGAAGAAAGGCTGAAGGAGCTGGGCATGCTTAGCATGGAGAGGAGGCAGCTGAGAGGTGATATGATCACCATCTTCAAATACTTGAAGGGCTGTCATATAAACGATGGTGTGGAATTGTTTTCTGTGGCCCCAGAAGGTAGGACCAGAACCAATGGGTTGAAATTAAATCAAAAGAGTTTCCGGCTCAACATTAGGAAGAACTTCCTGACCGTTAGAACGATTCCTCAGCGGAACAGGCTTCCTCAGGAGGTGGTGGGCTCTCCTTCATTAGAGGTTTTTAAACAGAGGCTAGATGGCCATCTGACAGCAATGCAGATCCTGTGAATTTAGGGGGAGGTGTTTGTGAGTTTCCTGCATTGTGCAGGGGGTTGGCCTAGATGACTGTGGAGGTCCATTCCAACTCTATGATTCTATAATTCTATTATTCTAGCCAGAAGTTTCAAGCAAAGATTCAAGGGGATACCATCTTTTGCAAGCTTCCCAGTTTGTTTCCAAGACCTCCACTTTGATTTTGCTTTCCCTTGTGGAGAATGAACCCACAAAATCTTCTCTTCCGGGCTATTTCTGCTTCCTTGCACTCAATTTTCTCCATAAAAATGGAGACCAGTATTATTGGTGCATGACATACAATTGGTGCATAAAAGAAACAAGAATCAGTGACAGCAACAACCATGAAACAGACCATTGTGATATCATCCTATTGTATGAAAAAGAAAGAAAAATGGAAAAAAAATATGCTGCCTATTTGGAGATCCGTTTAAGGTGGCTTAAAATATGTAACAAAGCCATTCAAACACAACTATTGAAAAAGGGGCTTTTTTGGTAGCAGGAACTCCTTTGCATATTAGACCACATCCCCCTGATGTTGCCAATCCTCCTGGATCTTACAGTAGGCCCTGTACGAAGAGCCCTGTAAACTCTAGGAGGATTGGCTACATCAGGGGTGTGTAGCCTAATACGCAAAGGAGTTCCTGCTAAAAAAAAAAAAGCCCTGGAAAAAAACCCCAAAACCGAACCAGCATCATTAAAATGTAGCTGAGGCATAACAGCAACATAAAATGCATGCTGACTGACCTAACATGATGGAGATACAATTATCCTCAGGCCAGAAGTAGAACATAAAACATTTAAAAGATAAAATTCCTGAGTCAGAAGCCTGGGTAACAAGTAATACTTTAGTTCAATGTCTAAAAGAAAGTAAGGTCAGTGGCAGGTAAATTTCGTGGGGAGGGTGTTCCAAAGGCAATGTTCCCTAACAGAGATGAGCTTATGTCCCTGATTCAGCTTCTAAACCAGGGGTGGCCAAACTGCAGTTCTGGGGCCACATGTGGCTCTCAAAGCCCTCACCACCCCATCAGCTCGCTTGAAGGCATTTTTCTCTTTAAATCACTTCTCCAAGCCAAGCCAGCCGACAGCTTGGAGAATGCATTTAAAGTTAAAGTTGCCTTCTTTCCACCTCTCCATCTCCCATCTATTTATTTCCCTCCCTCCCTCCCTTCTCTCAAACATCTAACGTTCATGGCATTTATTCTATGCGGCTCGTATGTTATGCAAGTTTGGCAACCCCTGTTCTAGGGTTTTGCTCTTTTCTGTTGAATTTTTATTCTGCCCTTTCTCTGGTGAGCTTGGTGCAGGGTACATAGTTCTTCCTTCCTCCCTTTTATCCTCACAATAAAGCTGTGAAGCATATTTGGGTGAGGGAAAAGAACTGGCCCAAGGTCCCCCAGTGAGCTGCACGTCAGAACAGGGATTTGAATCTGGGTCACTGTCCAGCACTTTTAAACCACAAAATCTTCTCTTCCACACATCATTTTCCACTTGTCTTTCTCTAGGATTCCAGTTTGACTACAGTTATACGAATGATTAGGTCGTACCATAATGTTGCATTTCCTCTTTCCTTAATAGACTTCAGTAATTTCTCCAAGTGCTCATGAGTGAGAAATAAACAATGCGATCAAACTGAAGGAATTGAAAGCTGTGGTCACCTGTGCATGCACAGAGCTTTGTAGTACCTTTGAACATTTTAGGAAAAGAACTGTGAGAGATTTCTAGTAGGTTGATTCCATTTCGCAAAGACCAGGTCATTTGGTACACCCAAAATTTGACGAGATATTGGGCTGAAGAAGCATCCAAGTGCATTCTTCTCTGGAAGGAGACACCAAATGAAAGAACATTCATCGTAGAAACTTTACCACAGACCTAGAAGATCAGGAGTGTTAGTTTGTGGTGAAGTGTGTTGAGGGATAGGGAAGAAAACAACTGTGAGTTTGAAATTATTTCCAGCATTTTGGGGTTGTGCCTGCCTTGTTTCTGCTTTTATGAGGCACCTTTTACACTCTTTTAACCAAACGTGTTTAGAAATCGTTCCCAGCATTTGCCAGATACTATTACAACACCCCCCCCCCCCTGAAAGATAAGCAAGAACAAGCTATGCGAAACTTGTAGGGGTTTTTTTAAAGTTGTAAATGATACAAGCTGCAATAAATGTTTGTGGAAAGTGTTATGAACATGAGGGAATCATCGTAAATTAGAGAGACTGGAAGGAAACCTCTTAAATCTGCTTATGTTCTTATGTTAAATCATAGCTTAAAAGATGCATTCTGAAGCATAGTGGGTGCTTTTACACAAGAGATTTGGCCTGACCTCGCCATGCCTCCCATTCGAATTAAATCTGCATGATCACATGAGCACATCTGCCCTCCAAGCCTCACTCATTCTCACCCCGTCTCCAGACGCCTCCTATGTGGATTAAAAAGCCACCTGGATCTTCCCAGTACCTACCCCCTGAATTGCATTCAGGTCGCATATTCACTGGCTGTCTGATTGCACTGAAGCGACTCATAAGTGGAAGAACCGTGTGATTGCTCCAAGCCGTTTCCAGCACATCGTGGGGTTTTTTTCCTAACCCCCCTCTGAGGAGCGCTTGTGTACTTCTCTGCTTGAGTGTACACACTGGGGACTTTTTTTTTTTTTAAACCAACCCTTTTTGCAGCAGGTCTGTGGTTGAGGCACACTAGCTGTGTGAATGCACAATCATGGACTGCTGCTGGGATCCTACGGCTTCAATAGGGGCTGTCTGATCCTTCTCTGAAACGGACCTAACTGAAGCGGGGTTTTTCAGGATGGTCGTTGAATTGGACTTGGCAACCCTACTCACAACTTATTTACAGATATTCTAACCACACTCAGTAAAGACGAACAAAAAGGCTCTTATTAGAATGTTAAAGCTTGGAGCGGCTGGCTTTGATTTGTCCCACAGAAGATTTGAGCAGGCTGGGTCAGCTGTGTTAAAGTTTTTTCCTTCTACATCTGGTAGACCATTGGTCCTTAACCAATATTGTGTCCTCTTGAATGGTAGCATCCCTTCAGGGTCTTGGGCAGAGGCAGACCTTGAATTCAGCAGGAGCTCACAGGAGGGCAACTCCTGAACCTTTCTGATGGTTCCCCTTCCTCCTCCCCACCTTGACCATTGAATAGTAGCTGCAGCTGCATAATAATCCCTGAATGAGCTCCACCGCCTATTTTTCTACAAAATGACCCCTGGGCAGAGGAAGGAAATTTCTCAGCTCCTGAAATCCTGTATCTGAAGGACCTTCTGCTTGCAAAGAAGGTTTTGTACTGCTGAACTGCTCCAAGTCAGATCTTTGGCTGCTCCTAGCTCAGTCTTACCTCCTCTGACTGTCTCAGACAGGGAAAGGGCTTACCCCACATCTGGAGATAGAACCAAGGACCATGTGGATGCAAAGCAGGTGTTTCACCACTGCTGCAAAGAAGCAGCAGGCAGGGTCCCATTCCAGAAATAATTTTGGAAACTGCCCTAGTTACTCTGGCATTTAGGAGGACTGGAGGGCAGCGCAGAGTTCTGGAATGAAAAAGGCACAGAGCAAAGGATTCATTACTCTCTTCTAAACTTATGTATGATAAACAAATTGGAGATCAAGTGACCAAGAATCCCCTTGAAAAGCAATAATTGCCATTTGATATGGTTTGGACACAACGGGTGCATTCACACGGTGACATTGACCCAATATTATCTCATTGGTCGTTTTCGCACTCACCTTAATCAGCAGCGACGACCCGCTTCACCGCGCAGGATCTGTGCGGATTTCGCACTAATTGCCGCGGAGCACCCAGAAGAGCCGGAAAGTCCCGGCGCTTTTGCGGCGCAAACGGAAACCGCCAAAAACCAGTTTCCGTTTGCGCCGCAAAAGCGCTGGGACTTTCTGGCTCTTCTGGGTGCTCCGCGGCAATTAGTGCGAAATCCGCGCAGATCCTGCGCGGTGAAGCGGGTCGTCGCTGCTGATTAAGGTGAGTGCGAAAACGACCAATGAGATAATATTGGGTCAATGTCACCGTGTGAATGCACCCGTTGTGTCCAAACCATATCAAATGGCAATTATTGCTTTTCAAGGGGATTCTTGGTCACTTGATCTCCAATTTGTTTATCATACATAAGTTTAGAAGAGAGTAATGAATCCTTTGCTCTGTGCCTTTTTCATTCCAGAACTCTGCGCTGCCCTCCAGTCCTCCTAAATGCCAGAGTAACTAGGGCAGTTTCCAAAATTATTTCTGGAATGGGACCCTGCCTGCTGCTTCTTTGCAGCAGTGGTGAAACACCTGCTTTGCATCCACATGGTCCTTGGTTCTATCTCCAGATGTGGGGTAAGCCCTTTCCCTGTCTGAGACAGTCAGAGGAGGTAAGACTGAGCTAGGAGCAGCCAAAGATCTGACTTGGAGCAGTTCAGCAGTACAAAACCTTCTTTGCAAGCAGAAGGTCCTTCAGATACAGGATTTCAGGAGCTGAGAAATTTCCTTCCTCTGCCCAGGGGTCATTTTGTAGAAAAATAGGCGGTGGAGCTCATTCAGGGATTATTATGCAGCTGCAGCTACTATTCAATGGTCAAGGTGGGGAGGAGGAAGGGGAACCATCAGAAAGGTTCAGGAGTTGCCCTCCTGTGAGCTCCTGCTGAATTCAAGGTCTGCCTCTGCCCAAGACCCTGAAGGGATGCTACCATTCAAGAGGACACAATATTGGTTAAGGACCAATGGTCTACCAGATGTAGAAGGAAAAAACTTTAACACAGCTGACCCAGCCTGCTCAAATCTTCTGTGGGACAAATCAAAGCCAGCCGCTCCAAGCTTTAACATTCTAATAAGAGCCTTTTTGTTCGTCTTTACTGAGTGTGGTTAGAATATCTGTAAATAAGTTGTGAGTAGGGTTGCCAAGTCCAATTCAAGAAATATCTGGGGACTTTGGGGGTGGAGCCAGGAGACTTTGGGGGTGGAGCCAGGAGACATTGGGGGCGGAGCCAGGAGCAAGGGTGTGACAAGCATAATTGAACTCCAAGGGAGTTCTGGCCATCACATTTAAAGGGACAGCACACCTTTTAGAATGCCTTCCTTCCATAGAAAATAATGAAGGATAGGGGCACCTTCTTTGGGGCTCATAGAATTGGACCCCTTGGTCCAATCCTTTTGAAACTTGGGAGGTATTTTGGGTAGAGGCACTAGATGCTATACAGAAAAATTGGCACCTCTACCTCAAAAAACAGCCCCCCCAGAGCCCCTGATACTCGCGGATCAATTCCCCATCATTCCCTATGGGAATCGTTCCTGGAGGTGCATAATGGCTGTGGGGGTGGAGCTTCCCCCATTGGCCAGCTGGTTGGGGGAGGGGGGAAGCCTGTAAAACCAGGGGATCCCCCGCTGGGACCTGGGGATTGGGAAGCCTAGTTGTGAGTGTGATATCATTGTTATGTTTTAACAATTTATTAATAACATGTGGTTACAGTATTTAATTATCTCTTTACTATCTTTAACCCATATGATATTTCAACCCCCCCTCCCTCTGTTACTAGACTTCCCCGAAGTTATATATTTAAGTTCAATTATAAAGGTACTCCTAACCAATTAAAATTCACTACTTTTTTTCTTCTTATTCATACTAAAAATTGTCCAATGTCTTTTTACGTTCCACTCTTTCTCTATATATCCTTTAAATTTCTTCCACTCCTTTTTGAATATATCTAAATCATAGTCTCTTAAGGTTTTAATTAATTTGTCCATCTCACTCCACGATAAAACTTTCACAATCCAGTCCCATTTCTCTGGTATTTTTTCTTGTTTCCACAGCTGCGCATACAATGTCCTAGCAGCTGAGAGCAAGTACCAAATTAAAGTCCTGTCTTCCTTTGGGAATTTTTCTAATTGTAATCCAAGCAAAAAAGTCTCTGCAGTTTTCTTGAAGTCGTAGCCCAAAATTTTAGAGATTTCTTGTTGTATCATCTGCCAAAACTCTTTCGCTTTTTCACAAGTCCACCACATATGAAAAAAAGAACCCTCATGATTTTTACATTTCCAACATCTATCCGACATCTTTTTACTCGTCTTAGCCAGCTTTTTCGGAGTCATATACCACCTATACATCATCTTAAAACAGTTCTCCTTAATATTCTGACAAGTTGAGATCTTCATCGAGTTCTTCCAAAGGTACTCCCAAGTATCCATTTGTATTTCTCTGTTCACATTAATTGCCCATTTAACCATTTGAGATTTTACTACTTCTTCTTCTGTAGACCATTTCAATAATAATTTGTATACTTTCGATATTAATTTTTCATTATCTCCAAGCAGAACCCTTTCCAATTCTGTTTGCTCACGCCTGATTCTATCAGATAGTGTGATATCACTGTTGAATGGTTGCCTATTGTATAACTGAACCTGTTTCCACTGATGATTGGATAGTAGAAATAAATCCTATGACTATTTAAATTAAGTCACAAAGTTTGATTGAAAAAAACATTTATTGGTTCTTTATTTCAGTGCAAATAGCTTTAACTGTTGACCAGCACACTGATACGGTCCATATCTTAAGCCTCTTGGTGGTGGCTAGATTACAACTATCTCCAGATGATGGAGAGCAGAGCACCTGGAGAAAATGGCCCAATGGAAGGTGGACTCTGTGGCATTATAGCCCGTCGATTCCTCTCCCTTCTCCAAACCCCACTCTCTTCAGGCTCTACTCCCTAAATCTCCAGATATTTTGCAACCCAGAGCTGCCAACCCTACTCACACCCCACTTCATATGTGAACAAGGCAATCCAGTCTCTATCCTGTACAGATTTAAGCTTCACTAAGACATGTCACAGACAGTGTTCCCTGTAAGCTGAGTTAGTGTGAGCTAGCTCACAGTTTTTAAGCTTCCAGCTCACACATTTTTTCTTAGCTCAGAAGGGATGGCCTCAGAGCAAACTAATTTATTCAGTGGCCCAATCACTCGCTCACAACTTTAATGCTAGTAGCTCACAAAGTAGAATTTTTGCGGACAAGACTGTTGCTTAGAGGGAGCATTAGTCATAGACTGAGGGATGTGGCGTTTCCGACATCCTATTTGTTGGTCCTCCATGCACATGAATGTGTCGATGAGTAATACATGCCAACTGAGATAAGATTTCACACATTGAACAATGTGAGGTCTAATCCGGAGAAGCCGTCTGTTGTAATCAATATTTCCTCTAAAGCTGCAGAGTCTTGTGAGCAAAAATTCTACTTTGTGAGCCACTGGCATTAAGGTTGTGAGCTCTTGGCATTAAAGTAGTGAGCTACTGCATAAATTATTGTGCTCTGGGGTCATCCTTCCTGAGCTAAGACAAAAATGTGTGAGCTGGAGGCTAAAAATCTGTGAGCTAGCTCACACTAACTCAGCTTAGAGGGAACACTGATTGTAATATACCTGTGAATGTAAGGTACCACAGGATGGTCTTGTCTTTTTAAATTTGTAGCAGGAACTCCTTTGCATATTAGGCCATACACCCCTGATGTAGCCAATCCTCCAAGAGCTTAGAGGGCTCTTAGTACAGGGCTTACTGTAAGCTCCAGGAGGATTGGCAACATCAGGGAGGTGTGGCCTAATATGCAAAGGAGTTCCTGCTACAAAAAAAAAAGCCCTGGGCTTGTCTCTTCATTCAAGGAGGAGGAAGTTGGATGTATACCCTACCCTTCACTCAGAGTCTCAGAGCAGCTTACAATCTCCTTTCCCTTCTTCTCTCCACAACAGACACTCTGTGAGGTGGGGATGAGGGAGCTCTGAGAGAACTACTTTTGAGAGAAGAGCTCTAAGAGAACTGTGACTGACCCAGGGTCACCCAGCTA